>NW_027266273.1:2552500-5065000 GCF_022045235.1 Haliotis cracherodii | reverse complement strand
AATTCATAATGTTCAGCCCCATACATATTCAAACTCGAAAATAGTAATGACTAAAGAGTCACTTTTATTTTTATTTTTTATTCTTTATGGTTTTACGTATTTGTCAAGCTCCTAACTGTGTTCGCGACAACCACAAGTCAAGGTGTTCACGACAACCACAAGTCAAGGTGTTCACGACAACCACAAGTCAAGGTGTTAACCACAAGTCAAAACAGACTAGAACATTTTGAAGTCAATAACAATGTTGTCTCAGGTTTTACTTCAATACGAATTGTTCGTTGGATGTCAAGAAAAAAAGGTATTGTGAAAAGATAATTATTTCTTTAATTGTTCCGCTACTCTTGAATAAAAGCGTTATGGTAGACAGGTTGAGGACATTTCCAAATTTGACGCATCAGTGAAAACAATTATGTCCGATGCAGCTCGATATATAATATTGACTATATTCTCGATGTTATTTTTTCAAGTGAACGATTTACTTGCCTTTGGGTGTGTTTATGACACGTGTCACTGGCAGGAAGGATACGCTCACCTTTTCGCAAACACCGGGTATCCTCATTATTTGATAGTAGTACAGTCGGAATGGTACAGTGGACTGGTTTTCTGTAGAGATGTCTTCTGGTTTCGAAAATGTTTTTTAGCTTTTATGTACTGAAACAGTGACCGAAACTGACATGCCGACCCCTCCACCACCAGTACTTATATCCTGAAAGAAAATGTGGGTTGAGTTAAATCTCAATAATATTGTAAAAAAAACTATAGTACACTTGCGTTTGCCGTCGAGTGAATGTTGTAGTTGTAGACACCGACACCAATTTTAACCTGCATACATATAACGTTGGACATTAATAACGTTATCATCAACTGGATCATTCTATAACTCGCCTATATTTCAGTATTTGTACGTAAGTCTACATTTCTTTTCACTTTTTTTTGCATTTGAAATTATATTAAGCTCTAATTTGTTATATCTGGATCAGACACAATATTATATTTCGACTGATTGCTGAAAGTATTTATTCAAGATAATGATGTGTATTTCATAATTTATCTTGGCATCATTCTATGATAATGATGAATTTTTAAAAGGTACAGAGGTCAGAGAGCAGATAGTGGATAATAAAACAGTGTACAATATAATGTTTATAAAAGCACGTATTTATCAGACAGTGTAAGCTTATCTAATACAAGATAAACGTTAGGGACTCTTATAAACCATCTCAATTCTGCAACAAAATAATGCCATGTTATACCAGTCCACAATTGTGTATCAACTTTACTGGTTACCGTGTAGACCAACTTACTGGTGATCATTTATACACGTACTACTGGTAAGCTGGGATAGATTAAACCAACTCACAAACCGCGTTTGAGACAAGTAGGCGGTGCACAGAATGTAGGCAGACATATTTGGTTTGTTACAGGTAGAAAGGGTGTACGCATGTTATGCACGTGCAGGTCATGATGATGAAATTGACCACACCCTTCAAACTTCTCAGCAATCACAATCATTTGATGAATGACATGACACTATTCATGATTGCACCCTGGGGTAAAACAGTGTTCCATTTTTACAGCAAATGAATTCCCTTCATTGTCACGGTATTTCTTAATTTCTTTTATCTATGCAAATTTGCTGTTGCCGTTTTCAGTCATCGGGCACCTGACTTCAGCACGTACTAATGTGTTATTGAACTCGCCACAATACTCGTTGTCAGCTGAGACAGGACACGCACATATCCATTGTACAACTTGTCGCGGCCCACCCGCTACCCCTTTCTTCACCCCTTTAATCATGTTTAGCAAGTTACTAGTTACCATGTGTATCAACTTTATAGTTATCAAGTATAGCAAACTATTAGTTACCACGTCTATGAACGTGCTAGTTGATAAATGTATCAACTTTCTACTTACTATTTTACATCATGTCTGCAATATGTCCGCGGATAGCAGTCTGAGAGTGATAAAGTTTGTCTTTGTGTACAACAGGTGTTGAGGTGAGGTGAGGTGAAATGGGGTTTAACGTCGCGTCCAAGATTATTGCACTTATGTAGCGACGCGAACAGGTGTTGAGAACAACGACGTGGCAGAGAGCAGAAAGTATACATGTATGTCATCAGTTATGTACAGCAACAAGTCATATATCTCCTTCAACAAACATATGATACAAAATCTTGGAAAATCTGAATAATATATCTACTAAACACACATGTATGACCGTCACTGTTTCACAAGGGTGAGGTGAGGTGAGGTGAAATTGGGCTTAACGTCGCATCCAAGATTACTTCACTCATATGGGTTAAAGAAGAAACGTCACTCCAAGGAACATTGCATGAAAAGTTGTCATCTAAATATCTGGTAAATTTTGGCAAAGTTTCTAAAATTTAACATTAGCTTGTCCGGAAAAATGAAATTTGATGATAAAAAACCCAAAGCAGATGACAATAAAACCGATCGCTCAAACGCATCACGGCAACGGTCATGGTGACCTGATGCACGTGGGTTCCGTGCAAATTGAAATGCTCATGCGTTCCCCCATTTCTTGCCCTATAAAAATCTACCCAGATCGGATAAAATTCATCCGTTATTGAATTGCTACCACATGCCAAGATTGACAAGAAATCAGCGGTATTGAATTGCTACCACATGCCAAGATTGACAAGAAATCAGCGGCACCAAGCCCTTGGACGATTGCAAGCTGGACAAACCGCCCGGCAAGTAGCCAAAGCATTTCAAGTCCACGTAAGGACCATATAAAGGTCCCAGCAACGGTACCAGACCACCAACACTACAGATGCCCGACCATGTATTGGAAGACAAAGGGTCACCACCCGACGTCAGGATCGTCAGATTGTGCGACAACATCTTCAAGAAGGCTTTGTTACTGCTACGGAAACTGCTCGACAGACCAGGGGGACACGTCAAAGACACATAAGTGCGGACACCGTGCGTCGACGATTGACTAGCAGACACCTCCACTCTCACCCCTCCACTGCCACACCGAGGACCCATTCTGACACCACGTCATCGCCGGGACCGTCTTCAGTGGGCAACACAGCACCAACATTGGCGCCACCAGCAGTGTAGAAGAGTCCTCTTCTCAGACGAGAGCCGTTACTGTATCTCAACAGCAGATGGCAGAGAGAGAGTCTGGCGACGACGTGGGGAACGTTATTCGGATGCTTGTGTTGTTGAGAGAGAATCGTGGTGTGGTCCGGGCATCATGGTGTGGGGTAGAATTGGTCTTGCACAGAGGGCCGGCCCTGTGGTCTTCCAGAACATCGGTCTAGGGAGAGGCAATTGTGTCAAAACAGCTCGGTACATTAATCAAGTCTTGAGACCACACGCCAAACCTCATTGGGCACGTCGCCCCCAACCACGAGTTTCAGCATGATAATGCCCGTGCCCACACTTCGAGAGCAACGAGAGACTTCCTCCAGCAGAATGGCATCAGAACCATGCAGTGGCCTGCTCTCAGTCCCGATTTAAATCCCATTGAGCACCTGTGGGACGAGATTCAAAGACGGCTGAATGACGTCCGACCAAGGCCGACAAGTGCAGCTGAACTTCGCCAGGCGTCCCTCAGAGTGTGGGCTCAAGTGCCTATAACAGGGTAACAACAAGGGTAACAACAAGTACCATCTTTTGTCGTCTTTTGGGATGACGCGGCCAGGGATCGAATCCCAGACCTTCCGCTCACCGGACGGACGCTCTACCAGTGGATCACGGAGGCGGTCCACTAGGGATTACATACAGACACATGTAGCTTCCCATGTCGAATAGTTGGACCTTTACGTTAAGACAAGAGAATCAGGTCCTTTAGTCATCCAACAAATATTTCAGTAGCAAAAATGAATAAGGAAATTATAAAAATATAATCTGTCGAGTGAATATTTGTTTGTTTGCTTCTTTGTTGTTAAACGCCGCACTCAGCAATATCCCAGCTATATGACGGCGGTCTGTAAATAAACGAGTCTGGACCAGACAATCCAGTGACTGACATCATGAGCATCTATCTACGCGATTGGGATGCATCAACAAATCAGCGACTCTGACCACTCGATACAGTTAGTCGCCTCTTACGACAAGCATGGGTTGCAGAACATATATTTTCTTCCCGGATCTTCACGGTTCCTGTCGAGTAAAGTTCGCGTATTCGTAGGGAACTTTAATCCAGAGTTTGAAACAGGTTATTCTGTCTTCCCGACAGAAAACATCACTGATCAGATGAAATACTATGATCAATGTGTGACCAATCAGTATTCATAATCGTACACATAGTTATTAGTAATACGTAAATATCGCAATTTATTTTAACCTCGATCTTCATATACTTAATGGTAATATTTATTTAGACCGGTATTGTTGGTGATAACCTGAAATAACGATCACCTTGAAACAAGAAATACAGTTTTGTCTTAAGCCTAAGGGAAACGGGAATACATTACCTTGATTATTCGTTCATACACACAACATGCAAATCATAATTGCAGAAGAATATTTCAATAAATGACTGCGTTTTTAAAATCACGCATTAATTGCTTCTAACAGAGTTTCTAATGATGGCGTATTGTTACACATAAGCACCGGTAACTGTCTTTTTTTGTCATGTGTATGTAGCCACAGGCAGTTATTGTCAATCCCAAAACAGACAAATCAGACCAAAATAACGGCCTGATATTTAGACGGTTTTGTGGATGATGGCGGACATTTGAATAATGATCATGCCCGGTTGATATTCTTGGGATATTGTGTTGTGAACTTGTGCGTGCGTGCGTGGGTGCCTCTCTGTCTGTGTCTTTTTTGTGCGTGTCTGTCTGTGTGTGTATGTGCGCGCGCGTGCATGCGTGCGTGCGTGCGAGCGAGAGAGAGAGTGTGTGTATGTCTGTTTGGGTGCGCATGTGTGTCTGTGTCAATCTGTGTGTGTGGTGAGTGTGTGGCTCTCTCTGTGTGTCTGTGTCTGTGTCTGTGTGTTGTGGTTGTATGTGTGTGTCTCTGTGTGCGTATGTGTTTGTGTATGTATGTGTGTGTGTGTGTCTGTCTGCCTGTCCGTCCGCTCGTCTCTGTGTGCGTGTGTGTCTGTCATCTGTGTGTGTTTCTGTCTGTGTCAGTTTGCGTGCGAGTGTGTGTGTGTGTCTGTTTCTCTGTATGTCTGACTCTGTGTGCGTGTGTGTCTGTGATCTGTGTGTGTCTGTCTGCGTCAGTTTGCGTGCGAATGTGTGTCTGTCTGTTTCTCTGTATGTCTGTGTGCGTGTCTCTGTCTGTCTGCCTGTCTGTCTCACTGTCTCTTTCTGTATATGTGCGTGCGCATGTTTGTATGTGTCTGCGTGTGTGCGTCCGTGTGGTGGGTGCGTTCGGCTCTCTCTGTGTTTGTGTGCGTGTCTGTCTGTGTATTTGCCTGTTGTATGTCTATCTCTGTGTGTGTTTGTCGGTCTGTCCGTCTGCCCGTTCGTCTTTCCGAGACTGTCTCTCACTCTGTTTACCTGTCTGTGTCTGTGAGTGCGAGTGGCTGTCTCTGTGTGCGTGTTTTTATCTGTGTGTGTCTGTCTGGTTACAGGCCGGCAAAGCCACATTTCGAAAATAGATAGCCCAAATTGATGTGGCTCTCGCGGCAATGGTTATGGTTGCGTGATTGTATAATGTGGCTCTTGCGGCTATGCTGTCAAAACATGCTTTGTGATTCTAACAGGTTACCGTATATAACAAAACAAATCTTGTTTTCTCATTTTCTATTCAACAACATTTTCTATTCAATCTTCCTTATAGTCCAACGCCAGACCTTCTTTCTGCACCCTCCTCCAGATACATTGGGTGAAGTGAAAGAAACACCCTCTAACTAATGTCCCAGGAAATACCTCAGTCACGGCATTGTCAGCTGCACGTTCAAAGTCCAACTGAATTGTAAGTGGGGCTAACTCTAGACCTCCCCTACTAGCAAAATCGCATAGGTACTGAAACATGTTGACATAACTTTTGTTCGATTGGACAACAAACAGTAAACTAATGGAAACATATGGCCAAACACCTCAGCATGTAAACAATAAATCTGATCAAACAACTTGGGACAGGCATAAAATGTACCATCACAAAATACAATGTCTGCAGTACACAAATGTTCAATGTTCTTGTCTGTAGTGAAGATGATGATGTCGTCACTAACAGGGTGTAGGAACTGGTCGCCTCCCTCAGTCTGGGAGTACCGCGCTAAGTAATTTAAATGTGGGACACTCATATAAAGGTATCGGTAATCGGATTAATTAATTACCCGCTAGAATAGGCGAAATGCACTCAGCTGAAAATGTGGCTTTACCGGCAATAGCCATTTCTGAAATGTGGCTCTCCCGGCTAGACACCGTCTGTCTGCTTGTCTGTGTGCGTGCGTGCGAGCCTGTGTGGCTCCCTCTGCGTGTCTATGTATGTTGCATGTCTCTGTGTGGTGTGTCTGTCTATGTGGTGTTTGGTGTGTCTGTGTATGTCTGTGTCTGTGTGTGCGAGCGCGTGTGTGGTGTTTGTGTGTGTGTGTCTTTACGTGGGTGTACGTGTGGTGTGTGTTTGCGTGCGTGTGATTGTCTGTGTGCGTGTGTGTGTATGTATGGAGCTTCTGTATGTGCGTCTGTCTGTCGATCTGTCCGTCCGCCCATTTGTCTCTGTGAATCTCTCTTTCACTCTGTCTCTCTGTCTGTGTCTGTCTGTTTGCGTGTGCGTGAGTACGAGTGGCTGTCTCTGTGTGCGTGTTTTTGTCTGTGTGTCTGCGTTCATGCGACTGTGTGTGTCTGTCAGTATGTGTGTCCACTTGAAGTTATGACAAACTTGCTCGTGGTCGGTCTACGAATGTTTTACCCGTGAATTATCAAGCCCACTGTATCGTTTGTGGCAATTATCTTTTTAAATGTATGCAAAGTACGTTAGTTGTACACGTCTTTGGTATAGATTTAATCCCAATAGCATCAACAGTAGCACATACTATTAGAAAATAAAGGACACTGCCAGTTTCTCGATTTTGTACCACCTACCTTCATTATTTCTCACCCTCTACACTTCACTAAAATATTTAGAAGCTTTAATTCGCAAATTGGATAAAGTCGGAACTATTTTTAATAGTAGATATCCAACTTTGATGAAACATATTGATAGCACAATCCTTCAACATACTTATTAAACATTCTTGTCTCCAACTGTTTGTGACAACCAAGCAAAACCAAAGCCATGTGAAAATAGTAGAGATCTAATATTTGGAGCTCAATTTGTATACCCTATATTATCGTAATAACGTAACATGTTGTAAGCTTGTTTGGGGTGGCGGCCCTCGTGCATCGATATTTTACACCAGTATCCAACACTACGAACAAGTGAGTTAATATACATTGGATGTCAGCCACATTCACAAAAACTATAGGATTAGGTGTTTGTGGTCCTATTTGTAAGAGGTTTTCACAAGCCAGAAGGTGGATTTTCTTTGTACTCTCAAATCTATTGATCCCCCAAATTTCAGATGCGTCAAAGAATCGGACTAATTTGACAATCAAATAACTTAAAGAACACTTTGGGGGGGGGGGGTAATAGATATTTTTCTAGTTGTAGTATGTAAATCAAATATAGGCTTTTTGGTATGTACATTTCCTGAGGCTGAACGTATATGTGAAGACTGATCCCAGAAGTCTATAAGTATTGACAACCTCTAAAACTTGTCCTCTATTATACCACTCTTCTAAAAACAACATTTGATTTGAGCAAGTTAACAGTCATTCCGCACTTATCTGCATATGAATCTAGAATATTTATCTGACGCTGTAAACCACACATAGTATCAGAAACCATAATTACATCATCAGCAAATGACAACATTAATACTTCAACTATATCTGGAAAGACTTGAATCACATGAGTTCCACGTGCCATAACATCTGTAGCTAATTCATTCATAAATATAGAGAATAGCATAGGAATCAGCATACATCCTTGCCGTAAACCAAATGGACAATCAAAATACTCTGTGAAATCTGTATTACATCTAACACGCTTTTTACTGATCGGTACGCACTTTGTAATGGCCTCAGCATTTCAAATTTAATCCATAAGAAGACAATTAATTCCAAAACTATGCTCGGTTGACATAACCAAACGTTTGAATTCACCCTGTCTGGCGCTCAACATTTAGGGGCTATAACAAGGACTGGTCGGTTCGGTTGGTTGGCTGGTTTGTTGTTTTACGCCACACTCGGCATTTTTTCCAGCTTTATGACGGCGGTCTGTAAATAATCGAGTCTGGACCAGACAATCTAGTGATTGATATCATGAGCATCGATCAAAGCAATTTGTAACGATTACATACATCAAACAAGACAGCGAGCCTGACCACCCGATCCCGTTAGTCGCCACTTACGACAAGCATAGTCGCCTTTTACGGCAAGCATGGGTTGCTGAAGACCTATTCTACCCCGGATCTTCGCGGTTTGAGAGAGGAGTTTGTAATTATAATCCGAAGATGTTTAAAATGAAAGTTGCTATTTTAATTCTACATAATACTCACTCTAGGGAACAGATCAAGAGTTCGATGTCAGGAAATATCTTATGTTTTGGAACATTGCCGAATGCGAATCAAAACTTATAAAGTGATAATATTGACACCATGAAAGTATATAACATTGACATACCTTCCGCAGGAAAAACAAACAAATCATACCTCTTTTGCATAATAGTTTTCAACAGAGCCCATTGGATTTTAAACTGACACAATTAGTTTGGTATTTCAACTTGTGCTACCCACAATGGCAATGCCGATTTTCTCGATTGGAGCTGTTATTTACTGACTGTAAAACAGGTTCAATTAAACTGATTTGTCAGAGTAAAAATGTTCAGACCCAATAACATACCCACTCCTAAAATTACAGAAATAAGAATGTTCATACGACATCGAACTTTATGTGTTTTTATCAACATATAGATCTGTACTGTATACCAAGAAATATATACATATTCTGGATTAAACATACGTATTTGTTGAAATCAATTTCATCTGTATTTGTATTAAACGCTAAATACATAAAAATAGTATTTCATGAGTATTCTAGATTGAGGAATTAAATCAGCAGTCAAGAATAATCAGATAAAATGTATTTTCAGACACTCCTTGAAGCTACGATTTTCTATCTCTAAAAGAAAGGCGGTTCTCTCGTCATGCCGGTTCGATTGTGTGAAGCCCACTTCTAGGGTTCCAGAGATATTGCTGGAATATTGCTAAAAGCGGTCTAAATCAATACTCACTCACTCCTAACGGAGCAGCCGAACAATTGTAAATTTTCTCACAACAGTTTTCAGTTTACCCTGTGGAAAAGACGACCGAAATAAACCTTTGCTCTTAATGCCATCGAGCAAAACGTTAGTTCTTGATTATTGTTCAGTTCCGGATGAAGTGTTTTTCAAAGATCAAAACTTAACGTGATCTCGACAGCTATTCGCGTAGCGTCTTTATCATGTCCTCTGTGTACTTGGTATGTCGTTCTCCAGGTTGACGTCTTCGTTGTTAATAATACCGAACACAGAGTGATAAGCCTGTGTCATAAGTGATAAGGTGGAGAATTGGGGTGCTTCCATTACATGGATTCCAATATAGTTTCTAATTTTAGTGGTGGATCCATGTTTCATCACCTGTCACTAGACGAGAAAGAAATCCGGCCTCATCAGCAGTATAGAGATCCAGGAGGTCTCTGATGGCGATCTTGAGCTCTGAGTTTACTAGGTACCCATCTTGCAGATACCTTGGACGTACCAAGATGTTCATGAATAATGGTTCCAACAGCTCCAACTGATACTTGGAAATCAGATCCTTTCACTCGTCGGTCAGAAAAGTGTTTCTTTCTATAGCAGCAATGGTTTCCGGTTGGGTGGCATCTGTCTGACCTTGGGTCATCGTCTATGGAGTCCCTCCCCTTTTAAACTGTAGAGACCAACTCCAAACTGTGGAATAGTCAGGAGCATCCTTACCCATCACTTTACACATGCGGTCATGAATTTCTTTTGCTTGTAATTTGGAATCAGGCTGGAACAGTATTTTATATGAGTGGTTACAGTGTTATGTATGGATTATATCCTCTACGATGTTTTATATGAGGGGTTGCAGTGTAATATATGGATTATATCCTCTGAGTGAATCAGATCGGTTGTTTCAGATGATATCCTCTACATTAATTTATGTGAGTGGTTGCAGTGTAATATATGGATGATATCCTTTACAATGTTTTATATGAGTGATTGCAGTGTAATATATGAATTATATCCTCTACAGTATTTTATATGAGTGGTTGCAGTGTAATATAGGGATGATATTCTCAACAAAGTTTTATATGAGTTATTGCAGTGGAATATGTGGATTTTTTCCCCATCCGTGATTTATATGAGTGGTTACAGTGTAATATATGGATGATGTCCTCTACAATGTTTTATATGAGGGGGTGCAGTGTAATATATGGATTATATCCTCCGAGTGTTTTAGATCGGTTGTTACAGATTATATCCTCTACAGAGTTTTATATGAGTGGTTGCAGTGTAATATAGGGATGATATTCTGAACAATGTTTTATATGAGTTATTGCAGTGGAATATATGGATTTTTTCCCCTTCCGTGATTTATATGAGTGGTTACAGTGTAATATATGGATGATGTCCTCTACAATGTTTTATATGAGGGGTTGCAGTGTAATATTTGGATTATATCCTCTGAGTGTTTTGGATCGGTTGTTACAGATGATATCCTCTACAGTATTTTATATGAGTGGTTGCAGTGTAATATATGGATGATATCCTCTACAGAGTTTTATATGAGTGGTTGCAGTGTAATATAGGGATGATATTCTGAACAATGTTTTATATGATTTATTGCAGTGGAATATATGGATTATTTCCTCTTCTGTGTTTTATATGAGTGGTTACAGTGTAATATATGGATGATATCCTCTACAATGTTTTATATGAGGGTGTGCAGTGTAATATATGGATTATATCCTCCGAGTGTTTTAGATCGGTTGTTACAGATGGTATCCTCTACAGTATTTCATATGAGTGGTTGCAGTGCAATATATGGATTATTTCCTCTACAGTGTTTTATATGAGTGATTGCAGTGTAATATATGAATAATATCCTCTACAGTATTTTATATGAGTGGTTCCAGTGTAATATATGGATGATATCCTCTACAGTATTTTATATGAGTGGTTGCAGTGTAATATATGGATTATTTCTTCTGAGTGTTTTAGATCGGTTGTTACAGATGATATCCTCTACAGTATTTTATGAGTGATTCCAGTGTAATATATGGACGATATCCCCTACAGTGTTTTATATGGGTGGTTGCAGTGTTATATATGAATTATATCCTCTACAGTATTTTATAAGAGTGGTTGCAGTGTAATATATGGATGATATCCTCTACAGTGTTTTATATGTATGGTTGCAGAGTAATATATGAATTATATCCTCTACAGTATTTTATATGAGTGGTTGCAGTGTAATATATGGATGATATCCTCTACAATGTTTTATATGAGTGGTTGCAGTGTGATATATGGATTATATCCTCTGAGTGAATCAGATCGGTTGTTTCAGATGATATCCTCTACATTAATTTATGTGAGTGGTTGCAGTGTAATATATGGATGATATCCTCTACAGAGTTTTATAAGAGTGGTTGCAGTGTAATATATGGATGATATCCTCTACAGTGTTTTATATGTGTGGTTGCAGAGTAATATATGAATTATATCCTCTACAGTATTTTATATGAGTGGTTGCAGTGTAATATATGGATGATATCCTCTACAATGTTTTATATGAGTGGTTGCAGTGTGATATATGGATTATATCCTCTGAGTGAATCAGATCGGTTGTTTCAGATGATATCCTCTACATTAATTTATGTGAGTGGTTGCAGTGTAATATATGGATGATATCCTTTACAATGTTTTATATGAGTGATTGCAGTGTAATATATGAATTATATCCTCTACTGTATTTTATATGAGTGGTTGCAGTGGAATATATGGATGATATCCTCTACAATGAGTTTAATATGAGTGATTACATCGTTCTATATTCATTCATGCATGAATAAATGTGTATGCACAATATGTACACATACATAAAATATAGATTTCTGATAAAAATACTTGGTACATGAAAAAAATGTAGAATTCATCCCCAATGTCGTTTTCTTCAAATATATTACAGTTTCGATAAAAAGAGGCATATATTTCCACCAATCGATTCGATAGGAAGATAATGGTTACAATAAATATTTCAAACTAATTCTTACGAATTTTATCCATGTATGTTTAAAATTTGCAATATAGTTTTCATTGTAAATTATTGCCCATCCAATTACCGACAAGTTTAAACTGTTATCACTTAAAAGTCAGGCTCAGAAACTTATTATTCTTGTTTTGAGAGAAATACTATGGGATTCTCTCCTAAACTTCCCCATTAATGGCGTATTGTTCTGAGAGTAGCTTAATATCTAAGGAATCATAAATGTATTATTTCAAGACACTGTATATTTTCAAATCCCCAGCTGTCGCTACCGACAATGGACTTAAGACATAATAGCACACTATTATCACACGATGATGAGCAATCCTCACAAGAAAACGAGTCTTGATCAGATGACATGTGTGAGAGATACGTAAACACGCTCATGTCTCCTTTTTAACAGCCGACGTAGCTACTGGAAATTTCTTCTTCACAGTGCCCTCACAACAAAGAATATTCCAGGTGTTTTTAGATGACACCGTCCGCGGTTTACACTATCACTGACCGGAAGTTTACAAACCACGCTAGCTTCTCAATATAGTAACTTCCTGACATTAAATAGTACTACATTCGTGCCGACTAATCACTGCCCTAATACAATGCAATAAACGTCAACCGAACCTCAACAGAAACAATGTAACACAGTTACAATCATTGTTCAACAATAAAATCCATTGCAATATAACACCATAATCATAAGAAATCGCTGCCATTAGGTCCATTCTGCGGTTCCTACCCATAACATAATGTCTGTGAATCACTATGAAATAGTGATATTACGGGTGGTCGCGATAAGGTGACAGAGCGTATTCTGCCCTATATGTGGCAGCCGTCACACACACACATGAAAAGGCAAGCTGTGCTGTTTCTTTAAATCAACTTCCATTTTTCAAAAACTTCTTTTGATCTACAGCAAACGAGGTTAGATAAATTGACATTTCTCAATTGATTAAGATAATTCCGCACATGTGAAATTAAAAACATATTATTAACATACAACCCATCAATGTAAAAATACTTAAAAAAGGTAAATTTTAATAAGTCATAGTGACATTGTCGAGCCTCGAATCCGTAATTATTACGGTCCTCCCCTTATTTTCCTCCCCATGTTCTTAATTTTACGATGGACTGTTGGGTTTTAGAACATCTACTTCCATTTACATTTACCGGGGCTCCGTAGCTTTAAGTAATTCTTTCAATTATTTTAATAAATATGTTTTATCGTTGTTGGATCTTGGTAAAACACAAAGTACTATTTTCCAGCTGTAAGAATCCCTATGACGTTGCCAGGAAGACAAATAAGTAATTTGAGAACAACAAAGACGACTTGTTGGTATCGCGTGATTCGAAGAAAATCTGACACTCAGAGTGACTGATTAAGTGAATAACGTTTGATGTAAGCTGAAGCCATGAGAGTTATGGTATGTGAATATACAGATAGATCATCATCGCACCACGATGAGAACTCACATACAAAATACTGATACATAACCTATTCTTAATTATTCTCTCAAAGTGTCATAAAATTGACAGCCCTAATACATAAAGGCCCTTTTGAGCTCGTGTTTTTGTATATAATCACTTGGATTAAGTTATCTCTTGAAATTAAGGTCAAGAGGTTGTAATAATGAAAGAAAATGAATAGAAATGAGTTCTGTGCAACGTGGCTCCCTGTTTGGATACAAACTAACGAGAGTTCACCGTATGTACTCAATGGTTAAAGGTGTTACACGATTTAAACGTTTTTATTCCGTTTTCAGTGTCCTCACTGTGGACAACATACTGTTTGTTTTATTTGTATTATCAATACAGCTCAGAATTGTTCTATTTGCATGTTAACAATTGTACTTGCTTCATTGTTTAAGTGATTAAATATAGTCGAAATTATGATATACAATAAACTACGGTTATAACGAACATGCTTGTAACGAACTGACGGATATATCGAACTTACTTTATTGGTCCCGAATATTTTCTGTAGTTATGCTGTATGTATGCTTACGAACTACGGTTATAACGAACTATAATTAGTAGTCCCTTTGAGTTCGGTATAACCGTAGTTTACTGTAGTCAGAATCGTACAATGGAGAAATTATTAAGTGAGTGTTATTGATATGTTTGGAGGTCCCTACATATGAAAAATACACGAATTTGTGCAAACTTAATACGGATGACGACAAAATCGAAACAGACTCAACATTCCCTGCCTTCACCCGTCCATCTGCATGCACATGTTGGTGATAACAAGAGGCCAGGGGTCGAGTCAAAGGCATTTAGTCACATTCCTCGCTACTCGAGTCTGAACCGTCCGATGAATGAACAAAAACAGGGTCTTCCTCAACCCCTTTCTGTCGGCGGTATTCCTGTTCTTTAGGCGTTACTTGGTGTTCTGCATTTTGCACAAAATCTGGTGTTATGCACGAACATGATCCGTATGTAAGATCTTTCACATCGGATAACCATGATAAAAGGCATTTTGTGTCTGGCCTCAAAACTCTTTCAGGTAGCCCATATCAGTTCATGTGCAAAAATGCAAATTCTATATTTCGGAAAAGGTTATTAATGATAGTACCAATGCGTTCTGGAAAGATGTTCTGTGTGAAGGGGGAAACTTAATAGAAAAAAAGGAAATTCTATCAAAGAGGAAAAAGATATATTACCACAATCTTTATGGCAAAATACGAATATAAGAATCGGGAACACTCCGGTATACTATAAACATTACTCGGGAAAAGGCATTAATCTTGTATGTGATTCGATAGACGAGAACGGAAATTTTCTAGATCTTTTAAACCTAAAACATGTATACGACTGTAAAACACATTTTCTGGAATATTCTAGTCTTATCCAAGCAATATAACAATATCTGAAGCGTAGGAGTATAGCCCTAACATCTAAGTTACATCTGCCCTTAGTACCATATTTCCTTGAAACCTTAGTGCCAAAGGGGGGGGGGGGGGGGGGGGGGGGGATGTAGGGTGTTTTATGATATCTTAAATAAAGTATCCAACAACATGATATCCCAAAAATACATTCAAAGATGGGAACTAGATCTTGGCCTTAACATGACGGGAAAAGATTGGCAAACGATTAATCGTAGCCCCCACAGATATAATGTCTCCTCAAAACAAACATGGTTCAAATACAGTATTATTCATAGAATTATACCAACAAACGAGTTACTGTACAAAATAAGATATAAAGAATCATTTCTTTGCAATTTTTGTAAACAAGAAAAACAAACCTTACTGCACATGTTCTTTGACTTCAAAATTGTAAAACATATCTGGAATAACCTTACAAAATGGATCAAAGACAAAACTGGAATAGAACTAGAATTTTCAAAATTGAAAATTTTATTAGGATATCAACAAAAACGAAATGATGTATTAAATCATATTCTAACTGTAACAAAGCAAAACATATTTAAATCAAACATTTCCGACTCCATACCAAATTTCCCACACATCAAACAAGAAATCACCGATTCATATTACATTGACAGAAATATATCCTATTCACAATGTAAATACACACAGTTCATGACATTTTGGTCTCTCTGTTACCACCTATTCGTTTAAAACCATGAACTTGCACAATCCAATAATATGACACTGGAATCTATACATATACTTTGTAACTTGTATGTATTTAAGATTGCATGTAAAATATATTCTGTAAACATATTGTTTGTGTATTCCAAAAGAAATAAAATAATGATATAAAATAAACTCTTATTTCTATTAAAATTTGTTGCAAAAGATCATTTTATATTTTGACCTTGAGATTTGGATGTATCCTCATTGATAACATCCCCCATGCTGCCTTCTTGTAAATGTTACAATTCGTGCAATGGCTTAAGTATTGAGGCTGTTCGGCCGGGTATTTAGGAAATATGGTATTTGTAAGTATATTAGGCCATGATAAGTTGCATATCTTGTCCTTGGATAGTGACGCCCCTCGAGCTGATAGGCAGTTACTCATATTAGACACTGTGGTGGAATTTCCAGTAATTCGTCTCTGGCCTTCACACGAACACTTACATTTTACTGTGAGCTTAATGGATTAGTTTATAAATAATACAGTCTCCAATGAAACATCCTCCTTTGTCTTCAGTTAATATAACTGTAAGGTCACAGAATATATGATAAGCGGTTAAAAATGTTACAAGGCTTCATTTCTTAATAACATGGCATGATATATAAATAGAGATAGATTTCGTATAGTTGTTTTGCTTACACGTGACATTAAAGAGAGAAACTTGTATTTATTTGGATGTGTAGGTATTTTTGTTCAATGTATTTTTCCTTAAATTATCATACTTACAATATACAAGCAAAAAGTGAAATTCATCTTCGACATTTAAAGTCATTGTCTACATAATCTAAAACATTTTGGTATTTTTTTGTGCCTGCCAACTTCAACCATTAACATGTGTGAACTGCATCTAAATTATGTTAAAGATACTCTGCATTGTCTTATATTTACATCAGTTGAATAATTTTCTTCGCATATTTACATTTTAAAATATTTATAATATTCACTTTTGCAAGAAACATCTACAGTGGATCTCCATGTTTGAAAGTACATGCCAAAAACTGTCTGTCTTATTTTCGATATAAACGTATCAGTATTCTCAAAGAAACATTGGTTGTCCGAAGATTCGATCCGCTGGTCGCATCATACCAAAATACATAAAAATATGGTACATGTTGTTACCCTACCTGCGCTCGGCATTAAGGAGATAGAGGGTCGGAGTCAGTACACTATGTCTAAGTGAGGCATCAATGTTAAAACTGCAACATGCTGTTACGGTGGACTAGCACTAAAAAAACATAGATATAGCCTCTTTCTTCAGATGTTCAGGACAATGTGTCAAGAATGAAAGCAAATGTCATTTGAAGTTTAATGAGAAAAACAATATCTAAAATGCCAGACTTCATCAATGATTACATAATAATAAGGCGATAAGACATTAAAGGGGCACTGATCTAACGTCATTTCCCGGATTGGTTGTTGCCTTTGTTATTGTTTTTTCCCCTGTGAGTACCCGGATGATACGCAACGGAACTGAGCGTGACCAGAGACTGGGCTACCGTCTGCAAGGACAGCTAAATAAACTTGGAGGCTGGAGGCAATATTTGTTTTACGCATTTTTGAATAAACACTGATTAGTTAAATGTGATCTATAAAGATTCGACAAAGGGCGCATGTTAATTAATTTCTTCAGCCTAAACAAACAGACAAAAAGAAGGGCGGAGCTCATCGGAAGTCGTCATTTGGAAATACCCCAGATGGTTATAGTTTAATACTAAAAAAAAGGTATCCATGCAGTGAAAGCATTTTCGGATTTCGGATTGCGTCGATAATACGATTACTACTCCCTTGTTGTCATCAACGTTTTCTCGTATAACCCTACACTTGTGTATTTGTCGTCATTCACTTGATGCTCAGTTAATGAATTTATTACAGGTACAATTAGTGGTAGCACCACTTAGATTACCTGACAAAGGTTCTCATTTGGCATTTATTGTGTCTGGGGTAATTATTCAATCTATATCCAGGTTTGAAGTGAGGTGAAATGTGCGTTATGTAATATGCACGTGGCAGCCCAGCAAGAGATGAATGATCAGTTGATTTACTTTTTTATGTAAATCAACGGATCGTTCCTAGTGATCAAAGGATTAACAGAAAATACGTTGATTGATTAATCACTGTTATCTTGCACAGTGGATATGTCAAAAGTGAGTGTTTACATGTCTAGGTTTACTAAAACAAAGGGAATACACTCATATCATGGCGTGAAGTGCCGATGTAAAAACAACATACTTTGTTCAAAGGGTTAACTGATAATACGTTGATTGGTTGCTCATTGTTATCAAACTCAGTGGATGTTTTAGGAACCGTGGACGTTATGAAAATAGTTGTCAAGTGGCCTTTCTCAGCCAACCCTTGGAAACAATCCAAGTGATCAGTTGAGAAACGAACACTGGTTATAATATCCCGAAACGATATATATCTTTTAGAATATTTGATAGTTACAGAGACACGCGACATCGAATAAGTTATTTTGTATAGCTGCAGATGAGTGGGACATTATTCCTTTGTGTGGATATTCACGGATACATTCCTCGAACAAGGAAGCTGCCTATTTATACACATAAATTTGGTAAGTTGTAATTATGGTATTTGCATTTTGTTTTCCTTCATTTGAACCGATTCGTTCTTGTTTCTCTACGTCTTGGTTGGGAAATTCTTCAATGCGCGATAGACATTGTTTTCACAGGTCATTTCCTTTGTAAGCGTGTATAGATTACCGTCAATTTGTAAAATGTGATTCTCTCAGGCAATTTATAAAATGTGTAAATATTTCAGTCATTTTGACTAAAAGATCTGTCCAGATTGATTAAGACGATCAAAAGGGCCTACAAACATCACAACAGATTATTATGTAGGATTAGAAGCCTAACAACATAGAAATGTACTTTTCAACGTAACATTTTCAGTCTCTTGGTGATGACATTAAACATCAAAATGTTTGGAATTCGTTATCATAATAATACAGATGGAAATGTTTTTCAGTCACTTTGTAAAATAACTGAATATTTATACGTTTGATAAATATGTTACACATTTTGACAGTAAAAAAATATACACACTATAAAAAAAGCAATGCTCAGGTGAAATATTTACTTTGTGTTGCAAGTCAAAATAGTGTAAACGAAAATCGCAAAATTACCAAGCAAGTGACTTATCAAAACTTCGTCACCAATACCGATGCTACCCACAAAAATACCAACATTTCCTTATTATCTCGAAAACTGTATTTCATTTTGTTGATCAATGTGACCATACGCTCTTATTACTACCGGTATCCATAAAAGTGACTAATGCGCTTACGAATTGCGCAACAGAGGTCGCGAGCTAGTCTAGATTTCTGCTCTACATCCGGGTACTCACTGGGAAAAAACAATAACAAAGGCAACAACCAGTCCCGGGGAATTGCGTTAGATCAGTGCCCCTTTAAAGGGGCACTGATCTAACGTCATTTCCCGGATTGGTTGTTGCCTTTGTTATTGTTTTTTCCCCTGTGAGTACCCGGATGATACGCAACGGAACTGAGCGTGACCAGAGACTGGGCTACCGTCTGCAAGGACAGCTAAATAAACTTGGAGGCTGGAGGCAATATTTGTTTTACGCATTTTTGAATAAACACTGATTAGTTAAATGTGATCTATAAAGATTCGACAAAGGGCGCATGTTAATTAATTTCTTCAGCCTAAACAAACAGACAAAAAGAAGGGCGGAGCTCATCGGAAGTCGTCATTTGGAAATACCCCAGATGGTTATAGTTTAATACTAAAAAAAAGGTATCCATGCAGTGAAAGCATTTTCGGATTTCGGATTGCGTCGATAATACGATTACTACTCCCTTGTTGTCATCAACGTTTTCTCGTATAACCCTACACTTGTGTATTTGTCGTCATTCACTTGATGCTCAGTTAATGAATTTATTACAGGTACAATTAGTGGTAGCACCACTTAGATTACCTGACAAAGGTTCTCATTTGGCATTTATTGTGTCTGGGGTAATTATTCAATCTATATCCAGGTTTGAAGTGAGGTGAAATGTGCGTTATGTAATATGCACGTGGCAGCCCAGCAAGAGATGAATGATCAGTTGATTTACTTTTTTATGTAAATCAACGGATCGTTCCTAGTGATCAAAGGATTAACAGAAAATACGTTGATTGATTAATCACTGTTATCTTGCACAGTGGATATGTCAAAAGTGAGTGTTTACATGTCTAGGTTTACTAAAACAAAGGGAATACACTCATATCATGGCGTGAAGTGCCGATGTAAAAACAACATACTTTGTTCAAAGGGTTAACTGATAATACGTTGATTGGTTGCTCATTGTTATCAAACTCAGTGGATGTTTTAGGAACCGTGGACGTTATGAAAATAGTTGTCAAGTGGCCTTTCTCAGCCAACCCTTGGAAACAATCCAAGTGATCAGTTGAGAAACGAACACTGGTTATAATATCCCGAAACGATATATATCTTTTAGAATATTTGATAGTTACAGAGACACGCGACATCGAATAAGTTATTTTGTATAGCTGCAGATGAGTGGGACATTATTCCTTTGTGTGGATATTCACGGATACATTCCTCGAACAAGGAAGCTGCCTATTTATACACATAAATTTGGTAAGTTGTAATTATGGTATTTGCATTTTGTTTTCCTTCATTTGAACCGATTCGTTCTTGTTTCTCTACGTCTTGGTTGGGAAATTCTTCAATGCGCGATAGACATTGTTTTCACAGGTCATTTCCTTTGTAAGCGTGTATAGATTACCGTCAATTTGTAAAATGTGATTCTCTCAGGCAATTTATAAAATGTGTAAATATTTCAGTCATTTTGACTAAAAGATCTGTCCAGATTGATTAAGACGATCAAAAGGGCCTACAAACATCACAACAGATTATTATGTAGGATTAGAAGCCTAACAACATAGAAATGTACTTTTCAACGTAACATTTTCAGTCTCTTGGTGATGACATTAAACATCAAAATGTTTGGAATTCGTTATCATAATAATACAGATGGAAATGTTTTTCAGTCACTTTGTAAAATAACTGAATATTTATACGTTTGATAAATATGTTACACATTTTGACAGTAAAAAAATATACACACTATAAAAAAAGCAATGCTCAGGTGAAATATTTACTTTGTGTTGCAAGTCAAAATAGTGTAAACGAAAATCGCAAAATTACCAAGCAAGTGACTTATCAAAACTTCGTCACCAATACCGATGCTACCCACAAAAATACCAACATTTCCTTATTATCTCGAAAACTGTATTTCATTTTGTTGATCAATGTGACCATACGCTCTTATTACTACCGGTATCCATAAAAGTGACTAATGCGCTTACGAATTGCGCAACAGAGGTCGCGAGCTAGTCTAGATTTCTGCTCTACATCCGGGTACTCACTGGGAAAAAACAATAACAAAGGCAACAACCAGTCCCGGGGAATTGCGTTAGATCAGTGCCCCTTTAAGGCAAGAAGTAGGCATCCCCATTCTCACTGATCTATTTCTTTATACATATTAATAGAACTTTCTTCTCGGACTGGCAAAATCGAAACAATGATTATGATCAAGATGTTTAACTTATAATAAGCTCCAGGTATATCGATGGTCTGATCAATAATCGTCAAATCGTCAATTTCCCTTCCATTGATTTACCCACGTGTACTAGAAATAAAAGTGACAAGTGAAAAATCCTTATTAGTCTGTCATATAGATCGAGGAACAATTAGGCCCAATACAACAAATACAAGTCTTATAATATTTGGCATTTGGCATCATTTGTTTTAGGAAATCTGCTCCTTTTTATAAGGCTTTATTATGATAGTTTAGCAACCGTTTTTTCCTGTAAAATACGTTCATTTCAGAGACTAGATTTTAGCCTACCGCCTTATCTGTTTCTGTGTCTGTTTTGAGATACTATTGAGCATTCCCCTTCTAAGAATATTTCAAAGAGCGTCATACGACCCTTGCTTAAATGTTTGATCAATATAATATTAAAGGCCTCGGTAAAACTTTCAAAACGTTTAATGATATACATGTGGATATTTAAAAAAAATACGTATCAGTTACAAAATGGTGTCCGATGGATTCCCTATTTTGGCTCAGTGTACGATATGATCCCGTGTTTTTTCCAGGTGAACAATTGACTTGCCTGGGCATGTGTTTGTGACGGGTGCAACCGGTGAGGCAGGCTCGCCTTTTGCGAACAAATGATATCGTCACTATTTGTGCGTACATTCTTTGTACCCTTATTTCAGTTTAGACGTAGCTCTCATGAACTCGCAATTTAAGTATTCATAAGTTTAAAGTTTTAATGTCTACTGCTACATTCTCGCGCTTCCTCGCTTGTCTATTCACTATGTAGTGCTATTCAGAAAGAGTGGCACTGTAAACGTGGGTTCATGTCATTCAGTATTCTAAACTAATGATTTCGTTTATGTTGATGGATGTGTGTCCTCATAAAAAAATTAGGAATACAATCAAATCAGTTTACTAATTGACGTAGGCATTATATAAAAGTCTTATTCTCAATACAATTCTCTAAAAACCTTTAACTCCTTAAAAACGTCAAATTGGAGCGAAAAGTGTTTCCTCGATGAATTTCTTTTACTATATACATCTTTTTAAATATTTAGTCAGTGTTCGTTCCGAAGCGTTACTTTTTGAATAAAACTTTAGAAGTACTGTTGGGAAAACATGCACGTTCAACTACACGAACATATACGGTACACTTGGACTCAAAAACAGCTGAGGCGTGTAGGCAGCTTGATGGAAATTAAATATAAGCTGTATGCTTACATAATTCAAATGTATAACGACTTGTAAGCGTATTATGGAATGAGCGCCCAAAAACGACACCTATCATTTATGAACATAAGCTACAATATATACATGTTTTACACACAGAAAGACGTGCAACGTGCTTTAAATAGGTGTTCGATCAATAAAGATGTGAAAGAAGAAAGGCACAGAATATAAAACCGATCGGTCCCTTTCTCTATGTGATATTGGGCGTGCTTGAGAAGTACCTTTACATTTGTCTGTCTGCCTGTGGCGGTCAGTTGCCTTCCCTGATTTGGTGCTCAAGCACTTGACGTGAACCCCTGCTTTTGGCCGAGTACCAGTCAGAGCCCTTTAACAGAAATAACAAATATAATATGTTAACGTTAAAGTGATTTATGTGATACAGTTTCCGGACCCGTGTGGCTCGAAGGTCACAGCGAGATTAGATAGATGTATTCTTCACGGGTTAAATATAACACTGTAATGGTCTCATCTCTCAGCTGATGACAATTCGTGTTGTTTCCTTCGCCATCGGAGAGTGACATGCCACAACTTTTATTTCCTGTCCAGAAACTGTGTCACATGAAGATCACATATATAACTCCTCATATTATACAATATACCGTATTCGACGTAATAAGCGCCCACGGCGATATTTGCTGATATACTGGCTAGTGAACAAGCCCAATTTGCATCCCTTCCGATTGATCAATGTACACAGGACTTTTTTATTCGGTATAATACGCACACGAGTGTTATATGCACCCTTAGTTATGAGCAATTAAATTCTGTCGTACATAAACATATGAGGCTGTCAGCATAAACCACGAAATTTATCTTTCAACTATGTGTTTTTTTCACTAAAATAATATTCTAATAAGAGCCCCCTATTTCTAACTTTGAGAGCGCCCTGTGCATTACGTCGAATACGGTATGCACTGTGCTGTTGTTACGTGTCGGAAATTTTAATTATAGTTTTCTATAGTTACATAGAAGCAGGCCAGTATATTTATATTTTACCACAATTTACCACAAAAGCATGTATCTCTTATGTACTAAGAGGACTTATATGTTTGCATTTTTAGAGAAGAAAAGAAATGATACTTTTTAAAACACTTATTTTTTTGTCCTATGAAACAAACTGTGGAATGTTAACACGTTTGGGTTATTGTGATAACATCTAGGTAACGAATCATATGTATCGTTTTGAAAATATTTAGTATCGAAAACTGCACTAAATTCATCACCAACGTCGCTGCTATCACATAAATTACATTTCCTTTCAACTAGGCTCCAGCGACCCACTTCAACTGGAACCTATTATCTTTAGCACAAATAACATCTAAAAACAATTTGTACAATATACATGAGACTTTTGTTGATTTACCTGACATGATATAAGCCCCAAATGACACAATATGTGCGTATATTTCATTTTTTATGGGTTTTCTGCCAAGGTCCCATATATATGATGGAGTGCTTTTTTTCAAAGGAAGAGGTTTACGTAAAAAATCTTAATAACCGTCTCAATGCTTTTAGGATATTCTTGCTGTGTTGAATTCATTTATCTATGAAAAAAGAAACCCAAATACTTTTATTTATCTACCTTTAGTATTCCGTCATCTACTTGCAAATATACTTCTCTGTCCTTTCAGTTACAAATATAATTAAATTCGTGTTTATACGCATTTATACTCAGCTGTATAACTTTGCAAAAGTCATAATTAAATTTGTTTAGATTTTTAATAAGCTGGGAGGCCTTTGCTAGAATATGGTGTCATCCTTTACATCCTTGTGTAAATAAGAATGATTCCATATCATTCTAAGAGAGACTAAATGACACAAGAGAAAGGGTTTTACCTTGTCTTACTCGTGTATTACAAGGGGGGAAATCTGAGCAGATATTTGCATTCTTGATACGTGATGTTATACCTTGATACATATAACATGTTAAGCGAAATATATTTCCATTAACCCCAAACTTCAGACATTACTCCACAATCCAAAATGCTTTCTTTAAAAAACTAGTAATATACAATAAAGCTTTCTTTCTGTCTGCTTTTCAGTTATACAGTTAAGGGAGAATATTTGATGTGGAATACAGAAATTTCTCAAAACTTATCAGGATTATCCCTTATAGTTACCACCTTTATGTTTATATATTGGGCATGTTATACCTTTAGTCAAGCTGTCGGGGAAATGCCCGTTTCTTAGATGATGTTAATAATAATAAGAAGAAGAAGAAGAAGAAGAAGAAGAAGAACCTGAACTTATTGCCAATGGAGGATTCACACACACAAAAACAGATTTTCGAGTCCTGATCTGATGATATCGGCATGTCCTTTGGACTCGCCAAATGCAACAATCTTCATCTGAAAGGTGGCAAGGTGGAAGAGGGAGGATCGGTCAGTTTACTTGGAGGAGTTATTGACCATCTCGTGGAAGACTTAAGAAAATCTGGAGTTCAGAGCTGAACACTCGCAATAAATTAAAAGCCACAAATACTTATGCTGTACCCGTCCTTTCATATTCGTTTGGTGTTGTTGATTGGACGAAACAAGAAATTCAAGGTATTGACACCCTCACACGAAGAATCATGTCAGATAATAGATTCCACCACTCTCGCTCTTCCCTCAATTGCTTATATTTACCAATCATTATGGGAGGACGTGGTTTGATTAACGTTGGGGCTCTTCATGATAGAATTGTTTTGTGCACTTTTGCACACATTTATTTGTCCGATGGTCCTCTTGTGAAGCATGTCAAGGCTCATAATGAAAACAAGGCATTCCACAGTTTTCCAAAACGAGCCAAGGATGTGGGACATAATTTCAATGTCGGTGTTGATTTTGTTGATGGTTCTGTACTGCTGGACGGTACAGAAATGAGTGTCCACCAAGCTAAATGCCATATCAAATCGGCCCAGCTTTTCGCACTAACACAAGCGACAAGATGGGGTGGCGCGGTTATTTTATTACCGTCTTCGCCATGCTTGTGGTTTTGACACAGAGGTCCATCAGTGGTACGACCCGGAATATGTAGAGGGCGTCATGGAAAATGATAAATACAAAATCTTTTGGAATAGGCCCGTATACAGTCTCAGACATATCCAGGCCAACAAACCTGATCTTGTCCTTTTTGATAAATCCAATGAAATCATTTATATCATTGTATTTTCTGTCCCTTTTGACAGTAATGTGATTGACAGGATTGAGGAAATTTTGGCAAATATGCAGACCTCGCTTTCGAAATGTCACGCTTGCATCCCAAGTACCAAGTTGTCCGACTTCCCATTGTTCTCGGTGCCTTAGGTTTGGTACCTCCCAATCTGTTGACTGACATTGGGAGAGTACCCGGGTTTGCTACCAGTAATACAGCCCTTCTGACTATCTGGGTAATGCAGAAGGTTGCAGTGTTGGGGAGTCTTCACATTCTCCGAAAAGTTCTTGGTGGGTTTGACTAGACAGTGCTTCCTAGGAGAAGTCCCTTTCGCTGTCTGGGCTGCGTGTAGAGGGAGCAAGGGCCCTGAGCTGATGATGACCTTAACCAGCCTGACTGTGCCAGGATCACCCCAAAACCCTCTTTGCTGCATTTTTTATTTTAATCTGTAAATAATAATAATGCGCCACATTCCATTCAGCGCTACACTATTATTACCCTATACAATGGATCAGTGTGCACTCGATTTTCATTCTCAGCTCCCTGGGGATAGTACAACCTAAGCTGCCTGTGTTGGGCACTAGAAGGTTACAATCTCATCCTACCGGGTAGCCTCTCACTGCTGGGTGAAAGGAGACACCGCTTGGTTCAGTGTGGGGCAGGATCGAAGTCCTAGAAACTGTCAGGAGTCAAGCTGCTAAACAAGGTCAAGAAACTAATTATTCTATCCGAGACCGACGTTGCTAAACGTCACCTGATTTGTGACCTTTGCGCTGTGCACGGGACCACGTGCCACCACCGGACATATAAATCAACCAGTTTACCTGACGTATGTGGAGATGAATATACAACGGCTTTTGTCGCTATTTCATACATTTATATATTCAATGATAACTCAACCACAACTTCATAACCTTCATTAAATTTCTTAAAATGTTTTAACAAATCATTTAAATTTGGCTTACGTGTAGGATCTGAAAGTGTACTTCATTTCAAAAGAAAATTAAAAAGTGTATTGTGACAGACAATCAAATTTCTTTTGCAAGTAAGATTGATGCTTTTCAGGAAACTTGATTAGGTTAAGAAGATACTTTTTATGTTGCTTTTGACGAGCGACTGGTCGCATAGGGTGAAGGCCGAATGTATTTACAGCTGACTTGATGTAAACTTACATGCAGTAATATCTTCACTCCAGGTAATTACCTCAATGACTGAACATTCTTTATCTGGAAGTATATAATAGGTATGCATGTCCCTTCCTCTGGTAGGCCACTTCAAAACTCGAAATGTTCAGAGACGTTTTAACTATTAGTTATATTGATGATGATCATTGGGACAAATGGGAGATATTTGTGTGTAATCAATAAGGGCACTCGTAAAATATGTTTCAAGTAGTGTTTTTCTTAAAAAATAAACTGTGTCACCAAGAAGTACTAATTCATGAAATAAGTAGGGCTAGAAAACAGCAGTTCCTCTCGTTCCTTTTCATTGAGCTTGGCAATATCCTTTTTCATTTCTGAATGCATAGATCATACTGTGTATTAAGCGTGTCCTTATGTTTCTAATCGTCCATGTTTATTTGCGTTTAAATTTGCTAAACATTGTCACAAGATATTGTTGTTAAAATAAAATATTTGGAAGTCTTGGAAGTTAGGTACATACAATCGGTAAATTTATCAATGTATCATGTTCTTGAGGTTATATATTGAATAACCTTCTTGACGCTACTAAATATTTTAAAGAAATAAAGATTGATCGTTTTGTTTAAAAAAACCAATAAATTTCAAAAATGTTTTCACTCAAATGCTCTTCAGCTTAATCCTACTAAAGCGGCTGATCGTTTTGTAAGAACGTGTAGCTACCAGAAAAGCTTCAAGCGACTCATCAACACGGCGCCAAAATCAAATGATATCTTGCTCTTCCATATATAGAAATATTGTTGAAAACGCCGAGCGAAAAGTGCAGCCGCGTTACGTGAAATTACAAACCCGGTGTGAGGTATCGCAGGATCCTGCACTGTTTACCATACAAAATGTATTTTTGTTTGTTTACCAGCTATCTACCATAAACGCTGGAATTCAAAGCCTATTAAAACATAATTGAGGTATTTTAATAGACTCCATTTGTACAACACATTTCAGATTAAACAATAACATAAAAACACCATTTTGATAAATTGACATGTACGCATTACCCTTTCAGTTACCCAAAAGCCTACATTAAAATTTCACGAGGCAATAACAAATAGAGCATGTCTCCAAGCCTCACGCACGAGAGCAGTTATACATGCGCATTCCCACGTGAATATGAAGCACAAAGTTACTTATCCTGTTGAATAAATTGTACTTAGCAAATCGTTATCTACGTGGTGTATGTGTTCGTCATTGAAAAATAAAATAAAACGTGACCTGTTTATGTATTTTCATAGTTTTTTCTGGGTGTGTCTTGGAGTTGGAACCAGCTCTATCACGAAAACAAACAAATTCATTCAATACCAAATAGCGACTTTATCAATACACGAGCTATCTGTCCATTCTAGACACACGAGCTGCACATTGTATATTTCATTGAATATATATAGATACACAAGTTACCCATTGTATAATTTATTGAATATATAGATACAAGAGCTAAACATTGTATTTGTTATTGAATATATAGATAGACGAGCTGCACGTTGCTTATTTAATTGAATATATAGATAGACGAGTTACACGTTGATTATTTTATTGAATATATAGATAGACGAGCTACACATTATATGTTATTGAATAGACGAGCTACACGTTGTATAGTTTATTGAATATATAGTTAGACGAGTTACACGTTGTATAGTTTAATATATATATATAGATGGACGAGCTACACATTGTATAATTAATTGAAAATACAGATAAACGAGCTACGCATTGTATAATAATTTCATATATAGATACAAGCGCTACACATTCTATAAATATTGCTTGTAAAGATAAATGAGCGACACATTGTACACTTTATTGAATATATAGATAGACGAGCTACACGTTGATTATTTTATTGAATATATAGATAGACCAGCTACACGATGTATATACTCTTATTTTAATTTAAAAAATTATGATAGTTTCATCCGACAAAATACATGACTGACCAAAAACAAAATAAACAAATTTTTGAGCGAGAAACACCATGAGAAAAAAATACACGAACGAAATAAATGTCTTATACACGCACGTAATTTGAGAGTCAGAATGAGGGATTTACCTAATATTAGTTATTAGTTGATATTACATAATGTGCATAAGAAACGTATTTATTATATTGTGTTTGGAGTATTAATTAAGAATAAATGCACCAGAATTTGTGATGAAAGTATTATATTTGACAGAGAAGAAAGTTTCTTGTTTTAATTCAGACGATAGGGCTTCACATCCGTGGAGTACTGTATCAATACCCTATCCTTCTGTTTAATATAATAAATTGCTTCTAATTTTATCATAAATGGAACAAACAAAGAAGTAGTTTTGCGGGTCTTCATTGTTGTGACCACAATGACAATTGAACTGTCAATTATACATATGTTGAATTTGTGTCCGCCAAGGGTACTGTGTCCGAGTCTGAGGCGGAAATGGATAATTTAAATTTGCATTGAAGGACATAAGGAAATGCCAGTGGGTATCACGCTGGAATACTACGCCTAAATGTTTATGCATTTCAACTGCTTTTACATTTATGATCCCATCCATCTGGATATTGGTCCATTTAACGGTACCGTTTTACGGGAGAATGGGATTCTGTCAGTTTTCTCAGTGTCAAACTTCACTTGCCACGTTTTCGCCCGTTTCCAATCAGAAAATGTCTAATATTGCTATATATATATTATCAGCTACATCATTGATGTAAATCAAGAACAGCAGCAGGC
This sequence comes from Haliotis cracherodii, assembly GCF_022045235.1. Taxonomy (NCBI): domain Eukaryota; kingdom Metazoa; phylum Mollusca; class Gastropoda; order Lepetellida; family Haliotidae; genus Haliotis; species Haliotis cracherodii. Next base: position 5,035,246 of record NW_027266273.1, on the reverse strand, counting down.
CAAGTACAGACCCTTGTGGTACCCCAGTCAGTACAAAGTATTATTTGGATTTACATCCGTTAATAACTACTATTTGTTTTCTATCCTTTAAATAACAGTTAAACCATTTTAATAATGTTTTACTTATATCAGTAGTGTCATTCAAAGACTTTACGTATATCACAAAGGACTGCCCTAACGTCCTCACCATCATCAACGGCTATTGGAATAAAGTCATACACATAGATCAGTTGGTAAGTCGTTAAATCACCAGGAATAATACCCGACTTGAGATTACTTAGAACTTCATTATATCTAAGAAAGATGAAAACATATGTAAATACACATTTTTCTAGTACTCTAGCAAAGCAGAAGGGGGTTGCAATAGGTCTGTAACTAGAACATTCGTTTATACTACCCTTCGTATGAACAGGAGTTGCAAATGCTTCCTTCAGGTTGTGGGGAATTCGGATGACTGTAACGACATGTTAAAACGTGTAGTTAGGGGTTTTGCTATACTTTCAGCTGACTGTTTGATGACCCTGTTACTTACACCATCAGGTCCAACAGCCTTCGTTGTATCAACTGAAAGTAAAATATCTGGTACATCTTTATGATTAATGATAATACCTCCAAAATATTATTATATTTGAAGCTTGAATTTATAAATAATTTATCGGCATCATTCACAGTAGATTGTTGCGAGAAGAAAATCATTAAAATCATTTTCAATGCTTTCACTATTATTATATTATATTTTTTTTATGTTTTTCTTTTAGATAATATTTGTCACCACATTTTCGTCCCTGCAGTTTCGTTTATTTTTCAACAAGTTTTTTTTTTTTAAATAATTCTCTTTAGCCAGGCGAACAGTGGCAGTCTCTTTATTTCTTAATTGACGGAAATAATTTTGCCCAAAGTGAAAGTGAATTTCTTTGCAAAGCAATTTCATGTTGTCGGTTTCTTTGCCGAATCTGTTTACGTAGACCACTGTGTGGCGACATGGATGATCGTTTTGTCTTATAAGGACCTCACGATCTGGGATATATTGATAATAAATTTCTTTAACAGTTTCTTGAAAGTTTTCCATAGCCATGTCAATATGCTGATTTGATATATTCAATTTGGGGGTATGTTACACTTAGAAGATTACCATTCAAATCCCCAGCAATGATGGCATTAATATTGCTATGAATTTCGCATATCAGCCTTGTCGATAGCACCAATCAGCATATTTTGAATTTTACATGTTGTCTTTACCCACACCACCTCAAGACCGGGTAGTTCTAAGTCACACAGTGTGTCCTTTCCGTAGATTGCTACACCACACCCATTGTTGCTCTATCTTTCCTGGAAGGAGTATGACAACCGCGCAGTGTAATATCATTATCTTATATATCAGAATGCAACTATGTTTCTGCGATACAACTTATATCATAATCATGAAATTCATTACAGATTATATCAGCTTTTGTCTTACAAACTCTGAACTATTTTCAGCTATTTATCCCCAACAGGCCCTGGGTTAGGATGCACACCTCACATCATAGAACTATTAATGTTAACATCAGTGAGACTTGCATGTTATATAGGCACAGTAATTTACAACTGCGAGAAATTTTGATCAAGTTCGTGTTTAATTTTACGAGGAATATTTCCCAAGAACAGACCCGCAGCCTGCCTATATTGCACGAAGTTCACCGACTTCTGAACAAAAACAAATGACAAACACATACATTGTAATATGTGTCAGCTAAAAGCCGAAAGAGTTTTAAAATCTATTACATGAAAAATTAAAATACGAAAGTGGAGGCAACAGAGATTTTAATACAGATAGTTCTCCAGATCTCATTGAAACGTAGGATTCGGCCTGAACAACACATTTAATTTGCCTAAACGTTCTCAGTTTGTCACCATTCACCAATTCTCTATCATTCAAGAGTCCCCTTCACAATGAATCATTATCTAATGTAATTAATTAAACCTTGATAACATTAAAATCTACCGATGATATATCAAAGCTATGAAGATAGGGAAGCTGTAAACTTTCGCACATCTTGATAACACGGTTGTCCCATGATTTATGATATCTAATATACGAGACCAACAATTTATTTTACTCACAGTACGTTGGGGGAGAGCAGAATTATGCCGTTTCGAAAAGTGGATAGTTTTGATTTGTTGTTTCGTTACTCAAGCGAGCCAGCCCATATCTCGGGGCAGAGAAAGAGGCGACAGGCTTTATTTTGAATCTTATTACTGGAACTGATTTATCTGCCGCCCAATATCGCAGACGAATAAAACAACATTGGTTGGACTAAGTTCTCATAGAGCGTATTAGAACCATCATGGGACATCCCCCCTACTACCTTGAATTTACTCATTATTGTACCAAGTGCTCGACGCGCAGATTTCGATATTTCTTTGGCAGTAAAATTCAGTCTAAATTTTCATGCAGCCAAAGGCCCAGATATTTATAAGCTTGAGTATATTCGATTTGATTATTTCTCCAAGTAAACAAAAATGTAGATTTTCCAAAAGAAGAGGGCGACAATGAACGATTTTAGTCTTTTTAATATTGATTTGCAATCGCCATTTTTTACACTAAACGCATGAGAGCATGCGCTGTAATGACATTTCATCAGCTGCAATAAGAGCAACAACATCTGCATGTAAAAGAATACTTAGCACAGAATTATCAATTGCAATACCACAGTTTAGACAGTTAATTTCTTTCACCAAGTCATTGATGAAAACGGAAAATAATGTTGGCGATAGAACAGACCTTGCTTCACACCGCTTTTAACATTAAAGATAAATATCTTCACAGATACCCTTGGTGTGTTGTTCTCATAAAGAGTCTTCAAAGTTAAATAAAATTTACTCTTCACTCTTTTACACCAAACGCATGACATTTCATCAGCTGCAATAAGAGTAACAACATCTGCATATAAAAGAATACCTAGCACAGAATTATCAATTGTAACACCACAGTTTAGACTGTTAATTACTATAACCAAGGAAACTAATGTTGGCGATAGCACAGACCTTTGCTTTACACCGCTATTAACATTAAAGATAAATAACTTCACAGATACCCTTGATTTGTTGTCCTCATAAAGCTGAATAAATTTACTCTTTACCCCGTGTTTATGTAATCTATCCTTGTTCACCCTCTCGAAGTCCTTCATGGCGTCAATGTAACAGACAAAGGTGGGTCATTTAGAAAAATGTTACCTCATTGTGGGACAGATTTACAAAACTTCCGTTGTGGATACCGGCTGCAGTCTAGATTAATTGTGGTAAGTTTATAATTGAGAAATATTTCTTTTATGTAAGAGTACACATAAATATATTTATAAATATTCAACCACACAATGGTGTGTTTTATGTGTTTCAAATTATATATTTTAGACTAAAATTCACTATATATACCCGAAGAGCCATTGAACGAATATCACGAATATCTGGACTCTATATATACTTATATATTATATATATTCCAGATATTCGTGCTCGTCAAAACTCTTTTATCCCCACAAGATTTTTCGCCGTTCAACGGCTCTTCGGGTGTTATGAAAACTTTAACTTACATTGTAGTCCTAGGCGACGCGTAACAGTAGTATTTGTGGCGTCATAATGACTATGATGTAATCCTTGATTAGTATAATACCTGGACAGCCAGAAGAAAATTTCAACTTCAGGATACGTAATAAGCTCAGACATTTTGCTTTAGAGTATTTTTTTCCCCCTGAGAAAAAAGATTTAACATACATTCTATTACAGCTGAAGAATAACGTGTGATATATGACAGATTTAAAACTGACAGGAATCATGCTATTTTACAACCACAGCGAGCGTCGGATAAGAGGGGTAATACGCCAAGCTTATATTGTAATTTTAAACATGAATACTCTACGGAGGCCCCATGCTCAGATCACACAGGAGCACTTAGTGGAATAAGGGTCTCTTCGTACACAACTGACTAGATAAATGTTTCATGGCAAAAGAGTATACTTTGTAATATGTCTTGCCTGCTTTTGAAAGCATTAATAAGGCCATTGTGTTACGCACAATAAATTTGAATTTAAATGGGTTGTCTACAAGTTGACCAATATCTTTTTTTTAATCTGCAGAACATTTAAATGTTTCAAAAGTAGTTTAAAATAACCAAATATCAATATTTTAAAAGAAGACAATTATTTTCTGGACTCACATACATGTCGTCTGCTACAGAATAGCTTGTGAACATTAATCCGCTGTGACACCCCGGGGACGCTGGCAAGAGTACCCCTGCTGATAGCGGGAGTTTTGGGGGGACTGGAATGCAGTTAGCTGAATCAATACTATTAAAAAGATCCTTAATATATGATTTGAAATATTTATCCCTTGTGATGGAAAAATCAACACAGTCAGGCAGGACATGCTTGACGGTGATTCTTTCAGCACAAGTGATACAAAATTGAAGATCCTCACCTTTCAATGAATATCCATGTGTAAATCTTGAACGGCCAATACGACACCGTCGTAAGATGACCACTTCAAATCTAGACTGACAGTAGGTGTAACCGATAGTAGGTTTTATTGCATGTAATTTGGTAATACCTTCTTGGGAGTCCCACTTCATTTGCATTCTGATGTAACATCTGATCACATGTTTATGATCACAGTATGGAATTAGAAGTAGTTTCACATATTCGTTGAGTGCTGCTTTAGCAGTGGCAGCCGCCATTGTGTTACCAACGATTCCAACATGGCTGGGTAACCAAGAAAAGACGATATCGTACTTGCCAGATCGATATGTAATTCTTTATTTTCTAGTAAAAGTGGATGTTCATATGAAATATTCTTAATGGCCTGAAGACATGAAAGAGAATCAGGAAATACGATGAACTGTTTAAGTTTAGACGGATTATTTATATATTTGAGAGCTGGTAATATTGCCTGTGATTCGGCTGTAAAAATTGAACTGTCATTTGGTTACCTTGATGCTGTGGTTCTAGATCCAGCGATAGTGGCACAAGTAACTGCGTCACCATTCTTGGATCCATTCGTAAATATAGACTTGTAAGTGTTGTAAGTGCTTCTTAGATGGTTATATTCTTGCCGATACATTCGTTGACTAGTGTCTGATTTCTTTAGTTTAGTTAAGGAAAGATCTCCCTGTGGCTTTCCCAGCCAGTTGCAACGAAGGAGACAACAGTATTTGGGGGGGAGATATGTTATTGGGGTTTTATTCAAATTCCAAGGAGTGGAATAGGGGTTGTTTCTTTGAATACAGATCCTCATACAGATGATGAAAAACGCAGTCATTGGCTGGAATAGATTGGTAGGAAAACAGTTTGTGATGTATTGTAAGGATAGTTTAATGCGACGTTGTTTTAGAGATGGCTCATCAGCCTCCACCTACAGACTATTGATGGGCGAGGTTCTAAATCCACTAAGGCAAAGCCTCAGGGCTTGGGGATGAAGTCTATCTTATAGTTTTTTAATCACTTTTACTGGCTCCACTATAGATGATGGAGCCATAAACAAGCGGATAAGCTCCCCTCCCCACTTGGAATTTGAAACAACTTTCAACAAGTCAAGGGCCTTCAGGCAAACACGTGATGTGCGGTAAGAAGGTCACATGTTGATCGAGAATGATATCCCAAAACTTGGCCTCTGTTACCACTTTAATGGGATTGTCATCTAAAACTAGCTCTGGGTCTCTATGCGGTTTGTATTTTCCAAAAGAGTGGATACATTTTTTTTTATGCAATTTATAACCATTTTCTAAGTACCATTTGTGGATTTTATTTAGACCTAATTGCAGCTGCCTTTCGACAGTATTCATATTTTAACACGACATGAGATGTTACAATCATCCACGAATAGAGATCCATCAATTGAATCATTTAAAACTTTGGAGAGGCTATTTATTTAATACTAAACAATGTGATAGACATTGCCTTGGGGGCACCCTGATCCTTATGATAATGATCAGACAGGGTTGAACCCACGTGGACTTGAAATTGTCTGTCTGTTAAAAACTTGATATAACTTGAGGCAAAATCATGTAAATCTTTTTAGACGAGGAAGACTGTTTAGCCAAAGTTTCACCATGCATATTTGCAATCTCTATAGTATCAGTCAATAATTCATCGCCATTTTCAAGATGGTGGATGCTAGATTTTACCTTTTACTAGACCACGGAGACGGTCTCTTAGCTTAAAGGGGCCCTGATCTAAAGCAATTCCCCGGGACTGGTGGTTGCCTTTGTTATTGTTTTTCCCCCGTGAGTACCCGGATGATACGCAACGCAACTGAGCGTGACAAGAGACTTGGCTACCGTCTGCAAGGACAGCTGAATAAACTTGGAGGCAATAATTGTTTTACTCATTTTTGAACACTGATTGGTTAACCGTGATCTATAAAGATTTCGACAAAGGGCGCATGTTAATTAATTTCTTCAGCCTAAACAAACAGACAAATAGAAGCTCATCGGATGTCGTCATTTGGAAATAGTTATATGATTGTTATAGTTTAATAATAAAAGAGTATCCATGCAGTGAAAGCATTTTCGGATTGCGTCGATAATATGATTACTACTCCCTTGTTGTCATCCACGTTTTCCGGTATAACCCTACACTTGTGTGTATTTATCGTCATTCACTTGATGCTCAGTTATTGAATTTATTGCAATTATAATTAGTGGTAGCATCGCTCAGAATACCTGACAAAGGTTCCTATTTGGCATTTATTGTGTCTGGGGTAATTATTCAATCTAAATCCAGGTTTCAAGTGAGATGAAAAGTGTGTTATGTAATATGCACGTGGCAGCCCACCAAGAGATGAATGATCAGTTGATTTACTTTTTTGTAAATCAACTGATCGTTCCTAGTCATCAAAGGATTAACATAAAATACATTGATTGATTAATCACTGTTATCTTGCACAGTGGATATGCCAAAAGGGTTGAGTTCCATTTCGCCTACATCCCATACAGAAAACATGTAGGCGAATAGGGCGAATAGGGAAAATGCACCCCTATTGAGAGAATGGACTTGACTTAGTGGAATTAAGGAAGGTCAGCTTCACAATGTCTGAGTAAAAAGATAAGTATATCATTTTCTTTAAAGGAGTCACTTTATACAGTACTCTTATACACTTTATATAAGCACCTGGCTTAAGGATTAAGGCTATGAAGATCAAAAGTAGCAGTGAAATACTTACAACAGTTTGTGATTATAAACAAATATTAATCCTTTTGTTGCACATGAGTGAAAGGGATTGTGTACATAGTTTTAATTAGCTTTTAATTTTAATTAAAAGATCAAAGTTAAAACTAATTACTTTGTTTAAAATTGGGATAGGATGATCTCATACTGATGTATAAAATGGGAAAGTCAAAGTCAAGACACAGGAGTCCCAAAGAGGGACAGGTCAGCCGAAATTGCCTAGGCAGAAGGCGACCTCTTAAACACCTAATGCAACAACAACAATCAAGGCTCGAAAGTCATCTAAAATGGCCAATCTTCAGCGAGCAGAGTTTGTCACGTCACAGAGGAGAGGAAGATAAGTTTTACATGCAGGCCACAAGTACCGCCTGAATGTGGAGCTTGAGCTATCTACACACTGGAAGAGTGTGATCCAGGGATGCAAAGGACGATGCAGCACCATTGGAGATCACATCTCATCCCTTACACCCCGATCTCATCCGCCCGTAGAGAATGAAGATCAGGCCAGATTTATCAGCCGCCTCCGACAACGAGTACGAGAGCAGATAGACCCAGTCCAGCAGATCTACAATGATGAGATACAGTCTGTGGAAGATGGAGCTGCAGCAACTACATCATCTTTCAACAGTGTTAAGTCCGGACTTGACCGTCAGTGCTCCAAGGTTCTTCCTTTCATCCCAAAGACACTTGCTGAGGTTGACCTGGCGGACAAATGGTCTGAGACAGCAGATGGCAGGCAGATCCTGATGGTGGATGACGCATATATGACAGACTTCTCCTGTTCACCACTACTGAGATGTTGGACATTATTGCTGAAGCTGAGACTTTGTATATGGATGTAACTTTCTTTGCTTGTCCCAGTCTATGGCACCAGGTGTATGTTATCCACAGTATGGTAGAAGGCAAGATGTACCCCATGGCGATTTCCCTTCTGACAAACAAGACCAGGGTAACCTACACCAGGCTCTTCACACACCTGAAGGACTTAGTTGCTACTACAGTTGGAGTGAACTTGTCACCTGAGGTTATCCAGACTCACTTTGAAGTGTTTGAGACGGTGTTTCCCGATTAAGATGTCCGTGGATGTTGTTTTTTTCTCTCTTTGGCGTCAGGTATCTGAAAGAGGTCTAGCTCCTTCCTTCAAGACAATTCCAGCAGTCCAGTCACATGTCCGTAGAGCAGCAGCTCTTCCCCTCCTCCCCCTTGACCAAGTGCAAGATGTCTGGGGAGATGTACTGAACCAGAGTCCAGAAGCAGTTGACATTACCCAGTTCAACGACTACGTCACCAGCACATGGGTTGACTTTGATGCAAGATTTCCACCACGTCTCTGGAATCAACACAATAACATTGGTCCCAGAACAAACAATCACCTGGAAGGCTTCCATAATGGACTGAAAAAACTTGTGAGAAAGCACCATCCGAACATTTATGAATTCATAACAGCTATCAAGAAGATTGAATCCAGCAACAAGATCACTCGCCTTCAGATTGACCATGGTGCAACAACTCGGCCACGCTCACGAGCTTACAAAGATCTTGACCAGCGTCTCAACCGACTGAGATAGCAACTTGAAAGTGGAAGAAGATCGCCTATTCAGTTCCTGTACGCAGCAGGTCACTTATTGAAGCTTCAATAAACTCAGATTTTTCTTTTGACTATTGTATTGTATTATCACTGGCTATGAATAAAAATAGGAAAGAAAAACACTAAGGGAGATTCCATTTATGTCTGAAGGGGGTAAACTTATTACTCATGCATGAAATAACAGTCACCAGACCATACATTGTTGTTTAAAGACTGTAGGCGAAATGGGAACAACCCGTCAAAAGTGAGTGTTTACATGTCTAGGTTTACTAAAACAAAGGGAATACACTGCCGATGTAAAAACAACATACTTTGTTCAAAGGGTTAACCGATAATATATTGATTAATTGCTCAATGGATTTGTTTAGGAACCGAGGACATTATGAAAATAGTTGTCACTGGCTTTCTCAGCCGACCTTTGAGACATGACACCTGAAACAATCTAAGTGATCAGTTGAGGAAACGTCCGGGAGAGTCCGGGCAATGCCAGGGAGCGTCCGGGAGAATGATACTAAATCATAAAGTGTATTCTATATAATTGTGTCCTTGTTTTAATTATACAAAATAACATATAGCTGGAAAAAAAATACATAAACCCCTATTCTTTTTTAATGGTGAATCTGCGAAGCAAATACGATTTTATTTCATTCGAACTGACGAGGTATTCGTAACGCAGGCTTTCAAGGATACAATGTAAATTTTCATATGGAACAAAAATAAGAATATCAACTGGCGCACGTGTTTGCCATGTGCAGCGGCCAGAAAATGGAAGTACCAGTAACCGGAAGTTTCTGGCCGCTGCACGTGGCAAACACGTACGCCAGTTGATATTCTCACGATCTTACCAAACTGAGAAAGACATGTTTTATTGACTGCACTGTAATTTTAAACTCCCGGACGTCTGATGAAACCTCGCGGACGGTTTCGGACGTCTGATGAAACCCCCCGGACGTTTCCGGACGCCCCCGGACGTTCCCGGGCGTCCTCGGACGTTAAATAGTAGGACCCACGAACACGGGTTATAATATCCCGAAACGATATATATTTTTTTAAGTATTTGATTTTTACAGAGACACGTGGCATCGAATAAGTTTCTTTGTACAGCTGCAGACGTGTGGGATATTGTTCCTTTGTGTGGATATTCACGGATACATTCCTCGAACAAGGAAGCTGCCTAAAATTATACACACATATTTGGTAGGTTGTAATTATGATATTTGCGTTTTGTTTTCCTTCATTTGCTGTAGCATTGGACAGATTCATTCCTCTACGTCTTGGTTGGGAAAGTCTTTTCCTTTGTAAGCGTGTATATATTACAGTCAATTTGTAAAATGTGACTCTCTCAGGCATTTTATAAAATGTGTATATCAAAATGTCATTTTGACTGAAAAATCTGTCCATTTCTTTAACAGATTGACTAAAACTCATTAAGACGATCAAAAGGGCCTATAAACATCACAATAGATTATTATGTAGGATTAGAAGCCAAATAATATAGAAATGTACTTTTTATCGTAGCATTTTCAGTCTCTTGGTGATGATATTAAACATCAAAATGTTTGGAATTCATTATCATAATAATACAGATGGACATATTTTTCAGTCAATTTGTAAAATAACTGAAAATTCAGGCTTTTAATAAATTTCCTAAGTGAACATGTTGACTGTCAAAACTATAAGCATGATAAAATAAGCAATGCTCAGGAGAAATATTTACTTTGTGTTGCAAGTCAAAATAGTGTAAACGAAAATCGCACAATTACCAAGCAAGTGACTTATCAAAAGTTCGTCACCATTACCGATGCTACCCACAAAGATACCTACATTTCCATATTATTTCCAAAACTGTATTTCATTTTGTTGATAGATGTGACCATACGCCCTTATACTATCAATAAAAGTGACAAATGCACTTACGAATTGCGCAGCACAGGTCGCGAACTAGTCTAGGTTGTTGCTATATCATCCGGGTACTCACTGGGAAAAAACAATAACAAAGGCAATAACCAGTCCCGGGGAATTTGCTTTAAATCAGTGCCCCTTTAAGATAAATCTTTACAGCTTAGGTTCAAACATAAGATATATTAAGTTTATGATATGATGGATTTTCGAAACTATCGTTAACCTGTCGCAGATCGCACAAAGATACGAAGGCTATCTTAACTCTGACAGAGAACTCATTTGTGACAGAGATTGAAAAAAGGGGTGTTTCCCAATGACGTCACGGGGATTTCCCAGCCGCTGACAATAACAACATGGAGAAGTGACAAGGAAATCATGATCACATTGTCAGGTCACATTGTTTAACACGCAACTATTTGAGTGAAATCCCGTACAACCCTACATATGTCCTACATGTAGACATTTTGTTCTTTGATAAAAGATGCCATGACTACCCTAACACAAATAGCACTCGTGTGCTATGCAAAGATATTTTTCAAACCCAATAAATGTTATAATCAAAATGTGTAGTGTTACCACACTATAGCTATTATAATTGAAATAATGTGCAAACAGATACTTTACTTTTTTCCCTTCAAATGGTCCTCTCGCGAGCGCGCAGAACGTTATGTAAGGGACGTTATTCTAAATGACAAAGACTAGACGAGACCTTTGATCGAACAGCATGCGTTCAGCATTTAAGATGCGTGTTCAAGTCTGATGTTGTGATTAATACTGGGTCTATCTAGATCAATAGTTATTTCCAAAATCTAAAAGTGACACTTATTTTCGTTCGCAAAGAGAGAATATTTAGGAATTGTCAAGTTATGCTGTCTGATGGAACACGCCACAAGTTAACGTGAAAATAATTATAATCTCGTCCTTTTCTATCCTGTTAAATTAAGTAAAGCAAATAAACTGATTTTTCTGATTTCATTTATATCTGGCTGCGGAGCGAAATACATTGTAAATATTTCAAATCTATTTCAGAACGTAGTTCGATGATGTTCGGCTTGTCTGACAGGATTGCTGAGGATCATTTACTAGTATATGTCTGTTGACCCCATACTTTACAACGATTATATTGTCTGAATGGTCTCAAGTATCTATGTAATGTTTACATAAAACGAGAAGATGTACGCTTATATATTAAAAAGACCCAAATCAATTTATATAATCGGTTTATTGAAGGCAAAATTCAAAGATTATTGGGTTGAAAATGTCTATTTTATATTGATCAGTATTTTTCATTTAAAAAACTTTTTCTACGAACATATATTGGAAAGGGATTTTTTGACAATGTTCAAACTATGCTACTTTTTGACGACATTTAAAACCAGAACGAGCATGGGAATCCATTATTTATTTGATTTTTTCAATACGAAAATCTGTGCTTAACTTTTGCTGTCAAAATTTCAATAAATTACTATATTTAATGGAATAAATCCATATGCCCTTAATCACCTGTTTTTAAAGAATGCAATTGTTTTTAATGACTTATTATCAAATAGTTGTCTTTCAATAGTATAGATATCCTAGGTATTGTATTTAAAACGAAACAAAATACAATTACTGTTGCTAGAAAAATATTAAATATACTATACAAATATTTCATCACATGTATTTCCTTGTCAGTCAATAAATAGTACTCTGCATTATAGTTCCGCTCGTCCCACACGATTTAAGATGTACAAACTGATGCGAATATTTGTTTTTACACATTACATTTTAAAGTAACAAAGAGAAATATATTTACATGAGAACATAAACATATATATTTGCAAGAATAGCATAAACATACATGAAATGCCTATGAACACTATTTACTTGTATATACGCATTAATACAATAATACATGAGCACAAATATACATGCAATACTACATATATAATTACACAATCATACATACACTTATATACATGTACATATATGCACCCATACACACTACACACTACATACTACACACACACACACACACACACACACACACACACACACACACACACACACACACACACACACACACATATATATATATATATACTGCATATCTACTAATAGTTGGTACTTTGGGTAATAACGTGTCATGTAAATACGATTGACATAGATTATTAACAATACTGTAAATTGTACAAAGTTTTCTATTTTTCTTCTATAAGATAGTGATTCCCATTCTGCCTCAAAATATAAACTCGATCTTGAGAAGAATTTAGGGAGACCTGTTACTATGCGAGCGGCTTTCTTATAATGCATTCATTTTTCAAGGAAATGTACAGATTCAATTACCTTACAAATATCAATACCCCAAATTTCAGACCCATGTAAAATAATAGGCACCCTTGAAAATCAACTATGTGGAAAAAGTTGAGACTTACAGGAGTTTTTAAAACAGTGAAAAGTGCACGCTTAGCCTGTGTAGTAGTATGAGTAATATGACGTTTCCGACATAACTTACTTCAAAACCAACGCACTATAACATATACGAAGAAACACACGTTAGCTGTTTATCGCAATAATACCACTTGATAAATGTGGAAAGAATACCCCCGCGTTTAAAATTTGGTCTTATCTAAATGTACAGATAAACTTTAGTAGTATTAGTAATATGACGTTTCCGACATAAGTTAATTAAAAACCAACGTACTTATACGAAGAAACACACGTTACCTGTTTATCACAATAATACCACTTTTCAATCCTGCAAAGAATATCCCCACAAACATGGACACATCCAACCTACTTCTTTTATCTTACCATATATATTTTCCTGCTCTTTCGTAATGGGGATGTTACACTTTCTGTCCTCGCTTGCATAAATGTCGCCTGGGCAAGGAATTCCCACATTGCTTTGGCGACGTCACGGGAAAACACCCGACACTTTTCATCTCCGCCACACGAGAGTTCTCTCTGTTAGGTGCTTCATACAAGGCTATGGCAGGGACTTAACTCCAACAGTAGCTCTTACATCGGACGTAATTGTTGAAGTTTAGGTTTTGATTTTTGTTAGTTTACTCTAAAGCAGACAGAGCGCGTTTGAATGTCAAAATATTTTGAAACTTGAAACTTAATTTCGTCGGAAATGTGATTGCGCGTGTAATAGGTTGTCTTAGGAGCATTCTGTATATACACATACAGCCCGTTACTGAGTCCCACTGTGAAATGAGGGTGGCCAGATTGGAATAGACAGCGGACAATAGGCCCTGGGGAGGAAACTCTAGATTATACAAATCCTATAAAAATGCTAAAAAGGAATTTAGACGTTTACGTCTGAAATCAAAATGTAAACAGTGCAAAGAAATAAGTACAGAACTAGAAAAGACATGTGAAGCCGGTATAATTACATACTATAAACATGTTCGTAAGCTGAAACGTAAGAGTCCATTTATCGATGAACAACTTTACAATGAACGTAGTGATGTTTCTTCAGCTGAAACATGTCAACTGTGGGGTGACTATTATTCAGACTTAGCAAAACCACTCTGATGATTTCGACGAAAACTTTAAACACACTAATGTATCAATAAATCTTTATATTTTATGAGAAAGTCGTCGTAATCATGATCCACTAAATGAAATCTTGTACACAGAAATCCAAGTCTCAGAAATCAGATAACATTTACACAACATTAAAAGTGAGTGAGTGAGTGAGTTTGGTTTTACGCCGCTTTTAGCAATATTCCAGCAATATCACGACGGGGGACACCAGAAATGGGCTTCACACATTGTACCCACAACATTAAGAGAAACAAATCTCCAGGACCTGATGGTATTACAAATGAGACCTAATATTTAGAGGAGAAGCGCTTGTCGTTACACTCAAACACCCATTCAATCAAATACATGCATCCCAGTACTATCCATGTGCCTACAGACAAGGTACGACAATGCCTATTTAAAAAGGCAAAAACGACAAACGTCATCCTCGTAACTACAGGGGCATAACACTTATATCGTGTCTATCTAAACTCTTAAAGAAACTCATTTTAAGTAGATACAGACTCAATAACCTCCAAGCCTTACCCGATGTTTGACAATTTGGTTTCAGAAAAGAACACTGAGCAATCATGTCTGTATTCGTCGTTTTAGAATGTTTTAATTTTACCTAGAAAGAGAATCGCAAATGTTTGTTGCGTTTTTAGATTATGAAAAGGCTTTCGATCGTATTTGTCACGCCGTTCTATATGTCAAATTACATGACCTTGGTGAAAAGGGCAAATTATGGAACCTACTTTTCCATAGCTAAACAGACAGCTGGGCTTTTATAACATACGACAGAGAAAGATCTGATGAGTTTCCCATTACACAAGGTGTTGGGCAAGGTCGAGTTATGTCAGAATGGTTCTTTCTCGTTTTCATAAATGACCTTGTATGTGAACTAAAGAAAGCAAACAATGGCCTCTCTGTTCGTGGAATCTATATACCCTGTGTTTTATTGGCCGATGATAGAAACCCCTTGTCTACAACCCCTGGCGGCTTACAGTCTTCACTTGATTCAGTTCGTTTATACGCTAATACATTTAGACGCTCCTATAATGCCCCCAAGAGTAAATCACTTGTATTCTGCAAAACACGCCAGCATCACAATAAAGTAAGCTACAAGTTTGGCTATGCAACAATTGACACCTCCGACTCTGTCAAATATGGAGGAATAATCATAAAAAGTTATTTATCCTGTAAAGAAAGAATCATGACATGTTGCTCAAAAGCAAGAAAATGTGTTAATTCACTACTATCACTCGGCCTCAACGATTACGATCTCCACGCAGGTGCGTGTGTCAATATATGGAAAAGAATGATTCTATCTACAAGCTCTTATGGATGTGAATTGTTACCAGCCTTATACGATAAAGAACTTGAAATGATTGAATGTACACAACGTTACTTTGCTCGCAATATACAAGGGTTTGGTAAAAGACAACCAGCCAATTCGTCTATTTCTAACTTGGGAATGTGGTCAATGCTACATAGATAATTTATATTACAATTATTTGGAAGGCAGTGTAATAATGATTGTAACACAATAACAAAGGATTTATTTTGTGCTCACATTTGCTACCGACGCTATTGTCAATGTTAGCCGTCCAGTTAACATTTGCAACATCCTCATATATACTGCTAAAATTATCATTTAGACAACTACGATATTACTGACAGTGGTTCATTACCCCCTAAATCGTCTTGGCGAGCTCTTGTATTTAGACGTCTATCAGAGAATGAAAAAAAACATCTGGAGAAAGAGACTAGCACAGAGACCAGATCTGTCACGTTACCATAAAATTCCTACACGGTTACAAATGCATGTTCTTTATCATGTAATCATTTCTCTCCACATTTAAGACAACCCCTGCAACTTTGTATTAAAGTCGGATCGAGAATAAAAGTGTCGAAAGAACGTAACCATTGTAATAGACATTGCTATGACTATGATTGCTATATGATATTGCACTGTGATTTTTTATGTCTGACAGATATAATTTCTTTTAATGTATTATTGATAAACTTGATGTTGATGTATATGTGAAAGAGATATGCTTGACGACGATGATGTGCTTTTATTGTTTCTCGGTGCAGATGTTCATGACTTTTCTGACGAAATTGACTGGTACTTGGGAGTACATCATCTTTCTGCCACTTTATATAGAATTTGAGCAAATACCGTATGTATATCAACTAGACACTTATACTTACTGCTCTACAATGTATTGTAAATAATGTATTTGCCTATGTAAGGTCTTTGTATTCAACCCTGGGGAAAATAAATTCATTCATTCATTGCCTTATAAATAGCAATATCCCAAATTTCAGACCCATGTAAAATAATAGACAGAACTTAAGTGTCAAATATCCTTGAAAATAAACTATGTGGAACAGGTTGAGACTTACACGAGTTTAAAAAAAGTGAAGGTGCACGTTTAGCCCGTGTAGTAGTATTAGCAATATGACGTTTCCGACATAACTAACTTCAAAACCAACGTACTACATATATGAAGAAACACACGTTAGCTGTTTATCGCAATAATACCACTTGTCAAATCTGGAAAGAATACCCCCGCGTTTAAAGTTTGGTCTTATCTAAATGTACAGATAAACCATAATTATTACAATACTGAGTTAAGACATTTATTCCCTTCTGATGTCCAAACCCTGTATCCGAATAAAGGATCAAACCATCGGCGAAAAGCAGAAAAAAAGAGAATACTGCCTAATTGTGATTATTTAACCTGCATCAAAATGGAGGGCGTAATTTACATCTGCCTTTCAGCTGTTCCGTAGCGTGGACACATCGAACTTATTTCACTTATCTTCACATTTACCTTTTTTCCGCTCTTTCGTAATTGGGATGTTACACTTTCCTCGCTTGCATAAATGTCGTTTGCCTGTCCGTCGATCAAGGAATTCCCCACACTGATGACGTCACGGGAAAACACCACACACTTTTCATCTCCGTCACACGAGAGTTCTCTCTGTTATGTACTTTATACATGGCTTTGGCAGGGATGTAACTCTTACATCAGTCGTAGTTGTTGAAGTTTTGGTTTTCATTTTTTTAAGTGTATTCCAAAGCAGACAGAGCGTGTTTGAATGTCGAAATATTTTGAAAATTGAAACATAAATTTCTTCAGAATGTGATTGCGCATGTAATGTATTGTCTTAGGCGCATTCTCTGTGTGTGTGTATATATATATATATATATATAGTTAATGCCATCTGGAAAAGAAGGATATTCTCAGAAATGTTTGTAATGGGGGTGGGATTACATCCATTTTCTTAAAAATAGTTCCAAAAACCTATTAAAACAAATATTATGAAATGGCGATATACGATACAATTGTTTATTGTTTCTGCGTTAGAAAACGAACTGAATAAAAATCCTCGAACTTATTTATCCATTATTTATTCATTTCTGCCTCGGGAGTAGTAATTAGGGTTGAAACAGGTTGGAAAAATACTTGAGTACTCTCAGGTCATTACGGGGGCGTCTCAAAAGAGCGATATTTCTATTTGTAAAACAACACAGCGACGAGTCTCTGAAATGACCATATATTACAGAATATGTTTTGATAACAGGAGGGATCGTCTCGTGAACAAAATTCAGTTGATGAACGATAGCTTACCACTGGTGGGAACAGAGAGATCAAGCGATGATAGATTGATGAGACATTTATTGGTGAGTAAGGATATTTCTATTCACCAAGCTTAAAGCACAAGTTGATTTGCAGTATTATTCAGCCACTTCATGGAGTCAAAAATTATGCTTCGAAGGGTTCATGTTAATGTAAGAGAAACCATGTGTGTACGTCCTTGCAGTGCTTCATCAAGATCTGACTCGCCCGATGATCGACAGTCAGTGACACCTCAAAACAACCTTTAATGATTATATATGATTTCAAAATATTTCATGTGTAGTGTAATGTTGTTGTTTTTTCAACAATATTTATTTCCACTTGGTACAGTGAAAGGGGATTGATACACAGGCAGAGTCTATATAAATAACCACTTTCGGATATAGCTTTCGGATCTAATCTCAGTATAATTTGGGCAAGTAAATAGGCAATGTAAGGCACTTTGTTGAAAAAAACACATGAACATTCAGCAAAATCGCTAATACATCTTTCAAATTTGTGACCGTTCAGATCACTACATCCTAGTCTTAACTTACAATGGATAATCTTATTTATGGTTAAAATATGTCAGGCACTCATAGTATTCGTTTGTGTCACGTGTTTCATAATGTGGGCGATCCAAGGTTTTTACAGGTACGATGCCAAATAAATAATTTGGCGCTGTCCAACTTTCCATTATATAATAAATGCATAATTTGTGAAACTGTTTTCTCTCAGCCAAGGAGGATAGACCGGTTTCGTTATATAATTTTGTATGATTAGTGCCCCTCACTGCACCACATATTGTCCTGAGTGCATCTAGTTGCAACAGGACCGCCTCCGTGGTCTAGTGGTAGAGCGTCCGCCCGGAGAGCAGAAGGTCCCCGACCGCGTCATACCATAATACGTTAAAAGATGATACTTGTTGTTACCTTGTCTGGCGCTCGGTTTTAAGGGGCTAAAACAAGGACTGGTCGGCTCGGAGTCAGTATAATGTGTCTGAGTGGTATTCATGTTAAACTGCGGCATGGTATCTCAGTGGGCTAGCACTATTAATCGGCATCAGTCCGGTCTAGTAAAGGCAGACATACACACACATGTGCATGCACGTCGCTATATAAGTGCAATAATCTTGGACGCGACGTTAAACCCCATTTCACCTCACTTAGATGTAATATTTCAAGGGACAATTCTTGACCCTTGGTGCAATTACTCCATATATGGTCACGGTAATCAAACAAGGGTAATTTGAATGACGGTAGCCTAGTGGTTAAAGCGTTCGCTCGTCACGCCGAAGACCCGGGTTCGTTTCCCTACATGGGTACAATGTGTGAAGCCCATTTCTGGTGTCCCCCGCCGTGATATTGCTGGAATATTGCTAAAAGCGGCGTAAAACCAAACTCACTCACTCACTAATATGAATGAACAATAGAGCGTATGTAGACTGTGTCTGTTCAAACGATATTTCAGACTACTAAAGCAATTTATCAAAGGGCTAACCTTGGCAGTTAGATTTTCAATATGGCTATGCCAGTGAACATCACTTTGTAAAGTTAGCCCGAGTTGTTTATGGCTACTAATTGCACATTATAAATGTTGGAGTATTTGTGTTCTTACAGCATTGGCTTAAAACATGTACTTTTCTGTATTCATATTGATAATAGGGTCTTGTGATGACAGAAGTGTATTAAACTTGAGAATATTTGGAAACATGTAAAATTAAGATTTAATGTAACTTTGCCAAAGATGGCTATAAGCTAGACAAATTTACAAAAAAGTGACATTCATTTTCGATATGATTTAAGTTACATTTTCTCAAATTCATGAAGAATATTATGATGTCGTCCACGTTCAATTTTTAAATTGTGAGAACTAAGCCGAAAACAAGTCAATGTGACATTTTGGGGTAAGCGGGATAGAGTATCTACCACACTCGCCTAACACCCCATTATTTGAAGTTGATAACTTTACAATTAAAAGACGCTTACAGGCATACAACTGAACTTTTTCTAGTTCTTCTATGTCACTGAACCCCCAAATTTCGGCCCCGTACAAAAGTATTGGTATTATCTTTGCATCAAATAATTTGAAGTCAAAGTGAGGCGAGTATGGTTTCAAGGAACGTATACCACTTGAAAGGACCATGAACACCTTTCTTGCCTGAATTGCAATATTACTTAAATTTTTCGACCACAGTAATCTATTGCTAAACTACAATCCAAGATAACTGTATCCAGTAACTACTTCAACCGCATTTCCATCATAACACCATTTTTCATAAAGTCCCCAATTTTAAAAACAACTATTTTTGATTTTCGATAAATTCACTGTCATTTCCAATTTACAACAGTAATCATGCAAGATATTTAACTTCATTTGCAAGCTGCTGACTATTGCCAAACACAATAAGATCATAAGATGTAAATCACGTCACTTTTAATGTAAAATACGTCACTCAACCAGTTCATGTACTCAATCATTTCCACTAGTATTTTCACAAAAGATCTATGATTGAAAACAATTTTCAAGATATATTGTACATAGCTTTAGAAATACATAATCTTTACATGGAAACTGACATCTTGAGGTACTATTCTATATTGTGTGACATTAGATATATGCTCCTGTACCGCCGCTGGTGGTTTAATTTATGACAAATAAACATGATTTGGTTTGCGCGTGCTAAATTATACAGCGCTAAGAGTTCGGAGCGCCAACAAAGTTTTTCAAAGTAGAAATTAAGCAAAACGAATATTTATCAAATTTCTTATTGCTAGAACATATGCATGAACAACAAGTACTATAATCGGAAAAATAATATTACATGTTATATACGCACCCGCTCAGAATTCACCATACAATGCTAATATCCAATACTCGTGTTCCAGTGAGGGAATATCAAATAGACAAGGACCAAACCAGCTCTACAGACACAGACTCTCTCAAAGACAGCAAGGTGCATTATACAGTTGAATGAAAATTGGACTGTATCGCATCAGACACTGCTCGTGACTTGATAAAAATGTCGGATAACTATAACATACATAAAGGCATCTCGTATGTTCTGATTAAGTTATTTCAAAAGACATGATTTTATTCTACCAAAATATGATATGTCAGTTATCTTGCATCTCATTCGTGGCAGAGGGGCGGTCGGGTAGCCTGGTGGTTAAAGCGTTCGCTCGTCACGCTGAAGACCCGGGTTCGATTCCCGACATGGGTACAATGTGTGAAGCCCATTTCTGGTGTCCCCCGCCGTGATATTGCTGGAATAGTGCTAAAAGCGGCGTAAAATCAAACTCAGTCACTCATTCCTGGCAGGCTATATAATGCAGGCACGGCCCGTCATGTATCATTCAATCTTTCGTAATCTTTCTTATTAAAGGCATAATGATGAATTATCTATTGTGTTGCAGTGTGGAATGTTAATTTATTGTGACCAAGGCTAATCCCTTACTTCCAGACATTAATTGGCATGTCTCGCTCACCAACAACTCACAAAGGATCGATCCTTGTTTAAACGCCAAGAGTTACAGTATACTGCAGGTTAACTAGACTAATTAACTCATTGAGGGTTATCGGAATAAACTTGAATTTGATTTTTCTCCTTTGCTCATGAGCATATACAGTAAACTACGGTTAAAACGAACTCAAAGGGACTACTAATTTTTGTTCGTTATAACCGTAGTTCGTTATAAGTACATATACAGCATGACTACAGCAAGTAGTCGGGACCAAAAAGTAAGTAATTAAAATCCGTCAGTTCGTTATAAGCGTCTTCGTTATAACCGTAGTTTACTGTACATGGATAGGCATTATGAAGTTGAAATGCAATTGTAATAAAAGTTAATACGGAAGTACGAGGAAGCATTGCAGAAGGCTCAGTTGATGTCCTCCTAGGAAAGCAACTTTGACAGAGACGGCATCAAGATTTATACCGTACGGCCAAAGAACTTTGAGTCGAGGGAACTTCAAATGGCGAAGAGGCTCGCTAATGAGACCAACGCAAATGAGCTGGACAGTGCAGCAGCCTTCTCTAAGGCAAGACGTGTCTGTTGACCATCGAAAAAAAACATTCCTTAACATAAAGAAGGATCTGTCAGGGGTCAACACCCAACACAGTATGGAATGCTGTAGACATTGGGTGTGGGTGTGGGTGTGGGTGTGGGTGTGGGTGTGGGTGTGGGTGTGGGGCTTTCTGTAGCATATTTGAAAGAAAGTGTTTGGCACACAATTACACATCGGGTCATGGATGCTGTTCACTTTAATTGGTACTGGATTCTTCTTTGCGCAATAACCAGAGTATCTCACTGGTAGATTATTTGTTTTAAATTTAAGCAAGTTTTGTGCCTTGTGGAATTGTAGATGAAGAAACAAACAAACAAGAAACAATTCGCATTCGCAAGTAAAGAAAATATCAATTAAATCTGAATACGTCAGTGTGTCAATTTCTTCTCCTAAACAGTACAGGTATTCCACTTCTTAATAATGTGCAACTTGTTTTTATTTTCTTGCATCGGTTGTACAATACATTTACAGTCGTAGTACGTTGCCTTTGTAAACGATGTTAGGCTGAAACCCTAGAATCTTTTTTAGCAAATTCGTTCCATTTGGACAATACTCATACCAACAAATGTTATAGTGAGTGAGTGAGTATGGTTGTACCCCGCTTTTAGCAATATTCCAGCAATATCACGGCGGGGGACACCAGAAATGGTCTTCACACATTGTACCCATGTCGGGAATCGAACCCGTGTCTTCGGCGTGACGAGCGAACGCTTTAACCACTAGGCTACCCGACCGCCCCAACAATTGTTATAAGTCAGTGGCAAAGTAATTAAGTCAAATAAACAAAGATGGCGGATGCAGTAAAATTTCGAAGTTAAATCAGTACTTTAAAAAAAATTAGGAATAGCTTCAGGCCTGGGAGCAATACTGCTCCAAACGTGCAATGTCTGACTCTTTTCCCATGTTGAAGCATACTGAGAAAAGCTTACCTTGTACTTACTTATCGATCTGAATTACGGAATCACCGAACAAAATATGGTGCTGTATATACTCAAGCAGTTTGTTTACACCGTTATACTTCACTCGAACATATGACAATTTAGCGCGGTTAAATCTACAGGTAACCTAGCTCTACACTGAAAACACAGTATGTTTATCTCCTAATTAGCATCTGTATCGCCAATTCACAAAAAAAGAAAATTTAAATGAGTGCAGTAATTATAGACCAATGGCACTAAAAAGTTGTTTGGCAAAATAATTTGAAAAAACGAATTCATAAACTTGTGTGTAGCTTGAG
This sequence comes from Haliotis cracherodii, assembly GCF_022045235.1. Lineage (NCBI taxonomy): Eukaryota > Metazoa > Mollusca > Gastropoda > Lepetellida > Haliotidae > Haliotis > Haliotis cracherodii. The sequence goes on along the minus strand of NW_027266273.1, from coordinate 5,012,110 downwards.
CAATCTCAATTTGGCTTTGTACCAGACGTTTCCACGGGCTATCAATTATTAGATCTGTATAATTTTAATTCAAAGGCTCTAGGCAATGGAGAGGTAATGGCAGTGTTTTGTGACATTAGCAGGGCCTTTAATAAAGTTTGGCATATAGAATTACTTAATAAATTATCTTCATGTGCACTTCGAGGTAAATTTTTGAAATGGTTTGACAGTTATCTATCAAATAGAATACAAAAGGTGGTTATAAATGATAAATCATCACATTTAAAACCTATCATGAAAGGTATGTCATAGAGATCGATCCTAGGACCATTATTGTTTTTTAATTTTATGAATGACCTAGTTGATGACATAGACAGTTACATACGTCTTATTACAGACGATACGTCACTTTATATTATTGATTCCAACACAATAGCATGTATTTTAAATGCTGACATAGAAAGGATATCCCTATAGGCGTATAAATGGTAAACAATGTTAAATCCAGACAAAACTGAAACCAAAATGTTTTCAAAAAGATTAACACAAGCTAAAATCCTGTTCTTAAAATGAAAGGTAATCCAATAACAGAGCTCTCATCTCACAAACACCAAGGTCTAATTTTACAGCAAGATGGCTCCTGGTCAAGTCATACAGATAACATAGTGGATAAAGTAAGCCCAATTATTAACTGCCTTAGAACATTCAAATACCGCCTGTCCAGAAAAAATATATATGTATTATTTATTTTACCAATTTTCGGTTATTGTAACCAGATATGGCATAAGTGTTCTCCAGAACAAGCGTTGGTATTGGAAAGGCCACATTTAGACTGACTGAGAACAATACGACAACGGAGCCACTCGTGGTACCAGTCACGAGTCTCTATACTATGAAACTAGCCTGACACCCTTATCCAAAAGACAGCAATCTCATAAATTAAAAACATTTTACAAAATGGTTAACAAGTCGGCCCCTGAATATTTATGTAATGTTGTTCCTCCTCAAGTGTCAGTGGACGCACGTTACATTTACGAACTTCTACACAGCTACGTACTGTAAATGCTAGAACAGTTAACCGTTACAAATCATTATTAACCGATACAGTGCAATATGGAAGAATTACAGGAAGTTCATTCACAAAATACTGCAAATGACTTCACTCAAAGTAGCACCACAACAGAAACTCCTATTTACTTGGCTTTAACTATGGTACCCGTTTCTGTCAAAGTATCAATTTCCGCCTTAGGTTACATTGCAATGCACACAACAACAAAAGATTACTCATATTCTCGAGTCTACTACCTGCTCCTGTGGATATCATTATGAGGATCCTACACATTACTTCTTTTCACGTCGTAACTAATGCAATCTTCGTAACAATATGTACTACGACGTAAAAGGAAATGACTTGGATTCGGCGTTATGTAGAAATGCTAAAACATCTACTAACGCTAACCTTGTTATTATACAATCTGTTCATTTGTTCCTTGTAAAATTAAAATATGAGTCTTCTTTACAATTACATCAATCAAATAGTGTGTGTGTGTGTGTGTGTGCGCGCGCGCGCGCGTGTGCGCGTGCGTGTGTGTGTGTGTGTGTGTGTGTGTGTGTGTGTGTGTGTGTGTGTGTGTGTGTGTGTGTGTGTGTGTGTGTGTGTGTGTGTGTGTGTGTGTGTGTGTGTGTGACCTGTATATTCGCATCATGATATTTGCAACAGTAGGTACAGTTGATCTAAACTTATTATTTTATGTACAGTTTACACTTATTAATTGTTAAATGTCCTTTGTAGGGAGAGGTGTTAAAATAGGCTTTGCCTGTTCACCAATCCCATTCCTTTTTTGGGGAAATAAACAATGTTTTAATCAACGAGTTCGTTACATTTCTGAAGATACAACAGAACATTAACGTGCAGTGTGAGACAGGCGGTAAACCGGTAAAGTAGAGGAAGACCCGGAACAGATAGGTCAGATTGTACCTCCTGAACGATATTCTTTCGATCGGTCAACTAATACTTGCAGAGTCTGTTGATGAAGTTGCCTGTGTGATATTCATTTAGGAAAAAGCTTTTTATATGTCTTCAAATATATACCGGACAGTCCAGTGATTGCCATCATGAGCATGGACCTACGCAATTGGGATACGATGACATGCATCAACCACGTCATCGAGCCTGACCACCCGATCCCGTTAGTTACCTCTTACTGCAAGCATGGGTTGCTGACATACACAATGTAGAGACCATGACCATGAGACACAGTAAGCCCGTATTACACTTATTTCTTAATAATTACTACACATCTACATTTCAAGGGGCGTATTATTCAAGTCAAGTTATTTAACTCCACTTGTATCGCTGTGACATGACTGTGACGTGTAAAGCCTGAAGCCGGGTGATGCTAACTCTGAGTGTTAGCCACAAAAGTGCCACCCTCGCATAGTTCCTCAAAAGGAGAGGTGACATGATCGTATCTATGGTCAACTTGCTTTACAGGAACATCTGTTCACAACAAATGTATTCAAATAATATCGGCATTCGAAGAGAAAGGTCTGTCAGGAACTACTTCAGTTAGTCACAATGTCAGAGCGTCGTAATACATCAAGTACAATACGTCAAAATGATAAACGTGACGAGAGAGATTTCCGAAGTTGATCGGTGGAAAACGTCAAATTGTGTCGTTCATACACTTATGAAATTCAATTTCGCGGTCATGTGATCGACCTCTCGTCCAATGGAAAAGCCTTTTATCGTTTAAACGTCACATTAAAAAAATAGTACATGTTGTCCCTGTCTGCAGTTGAATGTCAGCCAACTAACAACTTCAACATTGATAGCCTTTGCAGCCTCTGTGATTCCTTATATCCACATGACTGTTTATCATCTTGACTTCCTTTGACACCTGTCAGTTGCAACCTGTCTTCTGATTGGCCTTTGGTCCACTTCTTTAAACTACCTTTCTGACCTGCCCTTCACACGAATTCTGCATGAACGGTTATGTAAAACATTTAAATATTCTTCAATATCTTTTCCATCCTGTTGTAGAAACAAATAAACTCATGGGAAGGGTATCACAGATTTTTAGTAAAGTATATGTAATTACATTATGTTTTCATTTTGTCTATCTAAATATTTTCCAGTTCACACATTCTTGTTACATTTAGTGAGCACGTGGTCTTCAACCATGTGCTTCCCAATATACATTGTAAAGATTGTATCATATATTCTGCAAGGACTCTTATGAAAGGTGGTCTCTCTTCATGGCTGTACTGTAATCCATTCGTAATTAATTCTTATGTTCCGTAACAGCTTCGTAATCGATTCTTTTGCATTCTTGGCTATTCTTAGCGATTCGTGGCTCCCAAAATGTATTGTCCTCAACCCCAAAACATCCCGAAACAGCCACGATTGTCCCGACTCAACTACGAATCGTGTATGAATTAAGTAAGAACAACACGATTCTCCGAGGACCAGGACCAGAGCAGCACGTGCTCTCCGTTGAACCGCCATGGTGGAAATGATGGGTTGGCCAGCCTTTCGGGATCCAAGAACATGCCGAAGTGACAGGAAAAGTACCGATCTTCGCAAACTATTCGTAAATATGTCGTATTAGTTGTATCTTATTCGTTGCGATAGTCCTGCATTCGTACATGCATTCGGCATATTTGTAACTCAGTCGTAGGTGATTCTTACAATTCGTGCATGATCCGTACATGAATCTTGTAATTCGTACATGTTTTTGAAACCCCTTCCTGGCATTCTTCATATTTTTCGACCCGATTAGCCACGAGTTTTCGTACGTTTGTCGCAACTGCTTCGTACCTCCTACCGATTCTCCACGAAAATTTGCTTTATTGGCCGAAACATCACGAATTCCGCTTCGGAGTGATTCGGGATATTTGTGGTCGTAGTGAAAGGGGGCATAACATTTTAGTATTAGCAGCTACGTCACTGTAATGAAACAGAGGGCGGATTAAAGGATTCATACACTTCAAAGGGAATTTCGGTACAACAAAATAAATGATTACTCTTGACGTAGCCAATATGAGAAAATAAGGACCCGAGGACCCGAGGACCCGAGGACCCGACCTCTTCGGCTGTTTGCCCGGACCACCTCAGAGGTCTTTGTTTTCGCATATTGATCTCGTCAAGGGTAATCATTTTTAAAAAGGTTTATTGCAATAACCTTAACTGACGAGCAAAGGAATTTTTTTCCAACCAACATTTCTTGTTCCTAAAACAAGGAAGGAAGATACACATAATGTCAAAATATATGAATTAACATCATTACTACAAAAATAAAGGTGCTGTGTCCACAATTTGTAGGATGGGATCATTTGTTCAGTTATCAATCAAGCATCAAGACTGAAATCAGCACAAAAAAACTCCTTTTCATTATTAACAAGTGCATAAGTGAGCGTGGCTCACTAATACCCCCGACCCGCCTAGTGTGTCAGTAGTTGCAAATTAAATAGCTAGGATAGGATAACTTAGGGTTTGAAAAATTCATAAAAAAATGGAAAATTAATAAAAACATTTTTTTTTCTTTTGACTGCACCCCTCCATATGACACAAATTATATGTACTAAGTTTGAGATGAATCCACTGAATAGTTTAAGAGAAATCGCGCGGACAAAGTTTTCAGACGGACGTTAGGGTTTGAAAAATTCATAAAAAAAATGGAAAATAAATAAAAACAATTTTTTTTCTTTTGACTGCACCCCTTCATATGACACAGATTATATGCACTAAGTTTGAGATGAATCCCCTGAATAGTTTAAGAGAAAATCGCGCGGACATAGTTTTTTGGACGGACGGACGGACGGACGGACGGAACCTTGGTATAACTATATACCCCTGACATTTTGTCGGGGGTATAAAAATGCCACAGTTGGCAGTCAATATTGTGAACACCCACCACGGTGCATCAATGCACGCCCTCGACGAAAGGCAGCAGATTTGAGACGTCGGATCACCAGAAATAGGATTCGACGCCATTTTTCTCGGAGGGCATTGTGCTGACTGATTATTGTTATGAGATCGACCTGGTCGTGCTTTAATTTGTCGATCAAGGTGATCCAACAAATGTTCCATATGTTTTAAGTCTGGTGATGGTGACCAAGGCAAGACGTTGTATGTGGGCCTTGTGTTATATTGCTGTAACAGAGTCAGGGGATTCCCATTCAAGAACGGTAGTACAGCAGGGTAGAGACATTGGTCAATGTAACGCTGCCCAGTGAATTTTCCTTCCAAACTCTCCGTATCTGTGTTGACTTGGCTAATGCCGCCGCAGTGACTTAGCTAATGACGCCGCAGTGACTTGGCTAATGTTGCCTCACGTGCTTGGCTAATGACGCCGCAGTGACTTGGCTAATGTTGCCGCAGTGACTTAGCTAATAACGCCGCAGTGACTTGGCTAATATTGCCTCACGTGCCTGGCTCATGACGCCGCAGTGACTTGGCTAATGTTGCCGCAGTGACTTGGCTAATGTTGCCGCAGTGACTTGGCTAATGTTGCCGCAGTGACTTAGCTAATGACGCCGCAGTGACTTGGCTAATGTTGCCTCACGTGCCTGGCTCATGACGCCGCAGTGACTTAGCTAATGACGCCGCAGTGACTTGGCTAATGTTGCCTCACGTGCTTGGCTAATGATCTCGCAGTGACTTGGCTAATGAAGCCGCAGTGACTTGGCTAATGAAGCCGCAGTGACTTGGCTAATGTTGCCGCTTTGACTCAGCTAATGACGCCGCACGGGATTGGCTAATGACCCCGCAGTGACTTGGGTAAATGATGCCGCTACCTCCAAACGGTTCAACATTAAAAACGGTTCTTGAGCGCAACAACGTGAATGAAAACCTAGAATCAACTCTTTCCTGTGAACACGACTCTTTTCTAGTTTCTGTTATACCAGTTTGTTTGTTTGTTTTTTAACGCCGCACTCAGCAATATTCCACCAATATGACGGCGGTCTATAAAATAATCGAGCCTGGACCACACAATCCAGTGACTGACATCATGAGCAACGATCCACGCAATTGAGATCGATGACATACATCAGCCAAGTCAGCGAGCCTGACCACCCGAACCCGTTAGTCGCCTCTTACGACAAGCACAGTCGCCTTTTACAGCAAGCATGGGCTGCTGAAGATCTATTCTACCCCGGATCTTCACGGGTCTGTTCTACCAGTGTTCGAGCCCACCAATGGTGTTCCGGTGTCAGCGTTACGCCTCGCAGGGGTCTGTAAGCTCTCATATAAATATAGTACTTTTACACATTCTTCTTGACACTGTCCAGCGACTGACAGGAAGACTTAACCATCAACCTAGTCACTTCCATTCGCCCACAGCCGAACATACTTGTGATGTGTTCAGGCGTTGCGTCTTGAGGTATAATACCAGCGGTATGTTCTATCAGATGTAGCGTTTATCTCAGCATGTTATTTGTCATTGTCCAACGCTTGGGACGTGCTATGAGTTACGAAATCAGAATAATCTGAATTTGCCGCAAGCACGAACAGTTACATACCAGCAATCATTTATACCTTCTTCAATCAAATTATGGAATGAGTTACCCCCTGAATACAGAAGTGCAACATCATTATCAAATTTTAAACATATGATTAAAACAACCATTACAGCTCCACCTCCATACTTCTCAATCGGCAACCGAAGAGCTAATATTTTACATACACGCCTAAGGCATTCTTGCAGTTCCCTAAATGCAGACCTCTTTAATGTAAATTTATCTGATATTTGTCCTGCTGTTGTGGAAACCCATGTGAAAACAACATACACTTTTTTCTTGAATGTCCCAATTACACTATTCCCAGAAATATCATGTTCGCTAACATCATAAAAGCCGGAACTACATGTACAATACAAAATATTCTCTACGGTGATGTATCCCTATCTGAAAGTCACAATAACCTCATCTTCAACAGCGTTCAAAAATATATACTGTCGACTAATAGATTCGAGTAACCCTTTATCATAAATAGAGAATATCGCTCTGCGACCACTTAACATTAATTACGCCATCAGTGAATAAACTGCATGCATGTATATGAATACATGGGTATCTCTGCCTCCTTCTGTAAACATAATGTTTACGGGTATATATGTCCTGGTGTATGTGTGTAAATATGTGTATGTGTATGTATATATATATATGTATGCATGCGTATACAAGGGTATATGTGTATGTATGTACATGTAGTGTGTGTATGTATGCATATATGTACATGTATATAAGTGTATGTAAAATTGTGTAATTATATATGTAGTCTTGCATGTATTTTGGATTAATGTGTATATACAAGTAAACTGTGTCTATAGGCAATTCTTATGTATGTCTATGTTATTCTTGCAAACATTATGTTTATGTTCTTGTGTAAATATATTTCTCTTTGTTATTATAAATGTAATATGTGCATATGTATATGAGTATGTGTATGTATGTATGAGTATGTATGATTATGTGTATATATGATTATGTGTATATGTATGTATATCTGTATACGTATGCATATGTATGTGTGTACGTATATGTGTATATATATGTATAATCAATGTCTGTACATATAGAGTAGGGAAAGGGTCATCTAAGTTGGATAACTTTTGTCAAATCCCGTTGACCATATATGTCAATAAAATATGTTTAAAACATTGGGACGTGCATGAAAAGTACAGTTCCCTTATATACCCATATGTTTGGTCGACATGCTGCAAATGCCACAATTTCACTTCCAACTCAAGTTCCATTGATCTAGGTACTGTAGACATGTTTATTACATGTGTACTTTGCAAATCATTTTGGTGGTGTTTAGGCGATTGATTCTCAAACCCTTTGTAGCGCTGTTCGGAGTTGGGACATAAAGTGTCCAACTTTCAGTTTGGTGACGTTTCCTTTGTCCACCAGTTTACAGTAAACTACGGTTATAACGAACCCATAGGGACCACTTATTTTAGTTCGTTATAACCGTAGTTCGTTATACGCCTATATACAGCGTATGTACAACAAATGACCGGGACTAAAATATAAATTCGTTATATCGGTCAGTTCGTTATAAGCGTGTTCGTTATAACCGTAGTTTACCGTATATCATTAGTTAATCTATTTGTATCCATGAACCACGATCTTAGTAATTTAAGAGTACATTCCTCCACCAACTGGTAGTGCAAACATGTCAAGTTGACCAGTTGCTGTCAATTTGAAGAAAAGTGCACAGTGGGAGTTTAAACGTTGCTGCACATTGTGTTGTCAAAGACGGTCTTTTGTACCATAAAAATGCTTTATAATGAAAAAAGTGTAGGACGTCTATATTTCCGGCCAGCTGTTACTCGAACTGCAATTGCAGCGAGGGAATATTTACTAAAGTACAAGTGCATAGCTACGCATACAGCATGCACTAAATGCATGGTCCCTTGATGGTGACAGGTGGTGTGAAAATGACAAGGTGAACCAGACAAAGCGACCACAGCCAGACGGTATGCACTAGAGTACAACTGCAGAGCTCCCGCGGGCAGTACATCCCTACCCCTACTACGACTACGACTACGGCAACGACTTCGACTACGACTACGACTACGACCACTACTGCTACTATCGCGTCATACCAAAAGATGTTAAAGGCGATATCTTTTGCAACACAAAGTAATGAAATGTATAAACAAATGTCAAATATTTTCTTATTTCCTCGCGGATCCAACATGCAGCCTTCGTATTTGTAGCCAAGTGAGCGAGTGTACCAGTAGGCTGCAGAGGCGCCGATAATCACAAAGCTTTTAAGAACGTCTTTTTCAAGAGCCCATACGCCAGCAACAGATATTTTACGCCCGTTTCCTACGATTCATGGAAACGTAGATAAATGTTGCTTTAAGTTTCTTTCTTTTTTACGGTTTATAAAAAGTTAGATAGAACACTTCGATTACCTTACCTTTTCACACTAATACCGAATGTCATATCTCTCTCGTACATCATATACACCTTTTTATGTCAAAACAGGATATTTGATATAAATGAAGATTTCTTAGTCATGAAAAATGAAATATATAAAAAATTATAAGTACATGTATTTGCGTCGGGAATGATTTTACGATAAATGTCAATGTGAAAAAAAGTATTTATGTGTCAGTTTTATTGGATGTATGTTCATAATCGATTATTTAAAATCAAAGACGGATCCAGTTTTTCTCAAACGAGCTGAACCCTCGGAGCAGAGGGAAGCTTTTACTTGTTCTGGATTTCAAAAGGAGGGGGAAGGGGTGTGTGGGGGTGGGGTGTGTGGGGTGGGGTGGCTTAATCCCCTTAATAACGACTCTGGATTCACCACCGACGATTATTTCAGCCATTTTCTGTCTAATTGTAGGAAAAAACAGTTTTAGGTTAGATAAGTCGGAATTTGGTGTTCATTTTGAAAGAAACTATACAGGTATTTTTAGAGTGAGATTATCAGTTGTTAAATAAATTTATTTCATTCTTCGTTTGTGTCTCTCTAATATATGGTAGTCCATGTTATAATAGTTGATGTTTTTTTACAAGACGAGTAGCGTCACTGTGCATGTAGTAAGCTATATGTCTGCCACTTATGTCCCTCTATTGACCAATGAACGACATATTGTTATAACTGTGCAACACGGCAGTATTAACTGAACCGCCTATTATCAGACAATATAATTTTATTAACATTCATTTGTATAAAAGGTGAGGTGAAATGGGGTTTAACGTCGCGTCCAAGATTATTGCACTTATATAGCGACGTGTATGTGTGTGTGTGTGTTTGTGTGGCTGCTTGTACTAGTCCGGACTGATGCCGATTTATAGTGCTAGCACACTGGGATACCATGCCGCAGTTTAATATGAATATCCCACTCAGACACATTATACTGACTCCGAGCCGACCAGTCCTTGTTTTAGCCCCTTAATGCCGAGCGCCAGACAGGGTAACAACAAGTACCATCTTTTAACTTACGTCTTTTGGTATGACATGGCCGGGGATCGATCCCCGGACATTCCGTTCTCCGGGCGGACGCTCTACCCCTAGACCACGGAGGCGGTCATTTGTATAGAAAACAAAGTTAGCATATAGCCCTATGCTAATTGTTTGGCATAAAGCCAACAACATAAACAATGTTTTGACAATTCTAAGCGTCAGTCTACGCCCGGTATATTTTACACAAGAATAACTGTCTCACTAAAAAAAAATATTTAGAAATTTCGGGACAGCTTTTAACACAAGATTGTGTTTCCTTGTCTTTCCGTGTTGACATGAGACTGATCGTCTTCACTCGGTAGATCTTCCTCGCTTTCCTCGCTGCTGTCAAGACTATTTTGACTAACCTCTGACTTACATCGATATGGACGAATATGTTTACGGTCATTGAGCGAAATTCAACGTGTTCATCGACGGCAATGTCAGGTGACGCCATGACGAACAGACAGTGATCGTCTTCAAGTCAACTCTCCACTATGACGTCACGTCAGGTGGTGACAATGCTGCTCATTAACTCTCAGTAGTTTCCGGAATACGAGTAGGTTTTAACGGTTTTTTGTCACAACTATTGCCTTCAGAATGTTTTCCTTCGCGATACTTGTTTTAATATGCTTTATAGATGATTTAGTCCCATATGTACAGTTTACTGTAAATCTCCTTTAAATAATGGTACTTGCTGTTACCCTGCCTGGCATGCACATCGCTAAAGAAGTGCAAAATCTTGGACGAGGCCCCATTTCCACCTCACCTCACCTCACCTCACCTCACCTCACCTCACCTACCACTACTACTACTGACCCGTGAGGATCCGGGATAGAATAGGTCTTCAGCATCCCATACTCGCCGTCTTTGCTTGTCGTAAGTGGCGACTAACCGGATCGGGTGGTCAGGCTCGCTGAGTTGGTTGATACATGTCATCGTATCCCGATTGCGTGGATCGATGCTCAATCACTGAGTTGTCTGATCCAGACTCGATTATTTACAGACCGCCATCCTATAGCGGTAATATTGCTGAGTGCGGCATTAAACAACAAACAAACATATTATTCAGGCAAGTTTCAGTTTTCAGTTTCAGTTCTAGTTTCCCGCGCCGTGGTTATTTAAATATTTTAAAAAGCGCTTTCAACTCCTAGTAACTCTATCACTCTCACAAACGAAGGAACGAAAAAGACGTACCTGTTCTGTGCCATGATATGTAAATTCGTACCAGAAAAGGCAAAGCAGTTGACGACAAATCCTTTAAGGGAGATAACTCCTGATGCACTGATGAACAGCCTCGCCACTCAAACGTACATTAAGTAGACAACAATTACGCTTTGGATGTATACACGACAGAACACGATTTTTGTTTCGGCACAGCTACTGGATATGATATGCTGCATAGATACAGTGTCTTCACTGAGGCTACAACTCCTACACACAACCTACAGATAATATAATATGCATTGTTTGTACACAATATACTTATGAGTACCCATAAGTTCAAATATGTTTATTATTCATGTAACTATCTTCATGTATCCTCCGGCAAATGTAGCTATTGTCAGTTTTGTAGAATTATAGACATATTACAGGAATGGTAAACAAATCAAACCAAACCATCTGCAGGTCACGTCCTGGTGGGGTCCAACAATGACGACGCTGACCGTGCCACTAGATACGTCCTTTAGGTGTACGTCATTTAGGTGTACGTCCTTTAGGTGTACGTCCTTGAGGTGTACGTCCTTTAGGTGTACGTCCTTTAGGTGTACGTCCTTTAAGTGTACGTCCTTTAGGTGTACGTCCTTTAAGTGTACGTCCTTTAGGTGTACGTCCTTTAGGTGTACGTCCTTTAAGTGTTCGTCCTTTAGGTGTACGTCCTTTAAGTGTACGTCCTTTAGGTGTACGTCCTTTAGGTGTACGTCCTTTAGGTGTACGTCCTTTAAGTGTTCGTCCTTTAGGTGTACGTCCTTTAGGTGTACGTCCTTTAGGTGTACGTCCTTTAGGTGTACGTCATTTAGGTGTACGTCCTTTAGGTGTACGTCCTTTAAGTGTTCGTCCTTTAGGTGTACGTCCTTTAGGTGTACGTCATTTAGGTGTACGTCCTTTAGGTGTACGTCCTTTAGGTGTACGTCATTTAGGTGTACGTCCTTTAAGTGTTCGTCCTTTAGGTGTACGTCCTTTAGGTGTACGTCCTTTAGGTGTACGTCCTTTAAGTGTACGTCCTTTAGGTGTACGTCCTTTAGGTGTACGTCCTTTAGGTGTACGTCCTTTAAGTGTTCGTCCTTAAGGTGTACGTCCTTTAAGTGTACGTCCTTTAGGTGTACGTCCTTTAAGTGTACGTCCTTTAGGTGTACGTCCTTTAGGTGTACGTCATTTAGGTGTACGTCCTTTAAGTGTTCGTCCTTTAGGTGTACGTCCTTTAAGTGTACGTCCTTTAGGTGTACGTCCTTTAAGTGTACGTCCTTTAGGTGTACGTCCTTTAGGTGCAAAACCCTATGATCGTGGGTTCGAATCCCGGTTCGCACTGATTATGTTTCTAGGTTTGTCAGTACCATACCCATGCTCATGGGTTTTTAACCGAAGTGGTAAACGTCTGAGACCTGCATCACTTGGGGCTTTACACCCACATTAAGCTGGAACGCCGTGATATAACTGGAATACTGTTTAAAAAAGTGACTCACTCACTCACTCACTGAAGTGTATATCGGGATCACATTATCCGTCTGAAAGCCTTCACTTTTGTCCACAGTTCACTAATCCCGCCAGTACTTTTGTTTGTTTGTTTGTTTGTTGTTTGTTGTTTAACGCCGCACTCAGCAATAATCCAGCTATATGACGGCGGCTGAAAATAATCGAGTCTGGACCAGACAATCCAGTGATTAACATCACGAGCATTTATCTACGCAATTGAGATGAAATGACATGCATATCTTTATTAAGTCAGCAAGTCTGACAACCCGATCCCGTTAGTCGCCTCTTACGACAAATAAGGGGTTCTGAAGACCAATTCCAGCGCGGATCTTCACGGGTAGCCCGTCAGCAGGTGATGGTATTGCACAATGTGTCACACATGAGCGTGTAATAACCGAATAGGTACCACCATAGGAAGCATGCTGAGGGAATGGGACAATTTAAGTCATTATTTCACGAGTGAATGAGTGAGTATGGTTTTACGCCGCTTTTAGCAATATTCCAGCAATATCACGGCGGGGGACACCAGAAATGGGCTTCACATATTGTACCCATGTCGGGAATCGAACCCGGGTCTTCGGCGTGACGCGCTAACGCTTTACGCGCTACCCGACCGCCCCATTATTATTACACGAAGAGTATTGATATAAACTATTATACAAAAAGAAAAGTTTTTGTTGAATAATCATAATAGAACATAATAAGGATCCAATTTTCTGAAACCGCAATAATCTAGACTTGCCAATTATTATAGACTTGCATGGGCTGTATCGGATATATCTGTTTAAGGGTCTGTCTGTATGACAAGACTGCCTCTATGGTCTAACTGCAGAGTGTCTGCCAAGAGAACGGAAGGTCGGGGGTCGATACCCGGTTGCCTCATACCAAAAGACGTTAAAAGATGGTTTTGTTGTTATCCTGTCTGGCGTTCGACTCGGGCGAAAACAAGGACAGGTCGGCTCGGAGTCAGTATACTGTGTCTGAGTGAGGTATTCACGTTAAGCTGCGGCATGGTATCTCAGTGAGCTAGCACTATGACACCAACACTGGTCCGGACTAGAACAACACACACGCACACGCACACGCACACGCGCACGCACACGCACATGCACATACACACACACACGCACGCGCGCTACATAAGTTCAATCATCTCACCTGTATGACAGCCTTCACTAAGTAACGAACAATGTCATGAACAGCTTCACATATTCCTTATTCAAAGAACACATTTGCGCAGTTTTCAAAACTTGCTGTTAGAAAATACACGGTATCAGTAGCTAAATGTCGATGTGGGTTTTACGACGTCAGCGCTTAGAAAGACGATTTCTACAACAAGGGAATAATCTGTACCTTATACAATTGAAATACGTGTACAGGAAAATAGAAAATGAGTGTTTTTTTTTTTTGGGTTTGTCCATTATATAAGGGTTTTAGAAGTAAGTATTTACCACTTAAGTTCTATACATCTCCACCGATGGATACATTTACAGTACCGTTATCATCAACAAATATATATATACTCGTAAACGGCTGGCTCTGTATATCGCTCCATTAAAACGAAAGAGCTTCTCAAACTTTAAAGCCTTATTGTAACAGTGACATTTTCATGTCATTTTAATGTCTCAGTCTGGTTTGTTTGTATATAACTATTTTACAAATATTGGATATAAAATGGTGCTATATTATTTTTTTTAAATGTTAAATAAGAATTAAAAAAAGGGTCATAAAAAGGTTATTAAAAATATTGGCACTTCCTGAAATACACAATAACAGATAATACTAGCAACCAGGACAGCACGTGAGTGAGTTTGATTATTTCAGTTATAGCACTGCCATTGAGAGAGGAATACCGACAGTGACACAGGTGTCAGGCTCTAGCCAGTTGAAACCCAAGAGAACGGGGTCATTATCAGAATCAAATTGGAATTCGAACCACCAGTCAGCGGATCCTGTCTACGCCAAGGGGGCTTACTCTGTTTGTGTCACCTGTCCCCCCTAGCAAACATTCCTGTTGGTCAGTAGACTCTGGATTATACATTTTGGAAATATTATAATGGCAGCGTTTATATGTTCGGGAGCGGCTCTGACAAATTGCAGCCAACGTCGCTTGTGTTGTTTTTCTCCACACCCTTATGAACCTTTCACACATTTTCTTTGTAACAATGACACTGGATATAGAGAATCCATGGAGTGGTGCCCCACACGTCTTGAAGTATCTCCCCTGGTACGGCATTTGACTCTCGGCAAGGTTGCAACTCGCAGTTTGCAGACTCGCGTCACTTTGCAAGTAGACCTGCCTGTTTTGTACCCTCACGTCGATGTGTCAGCACATGCTGCGGAATTTGGCCGTGTTTCCCTCTCAAAATATTGATACCCAATAAACGTATCGATTTGCGATGATAATTTTGTACAATGGAGGCATATGGTTAATTGAATGGTGAATACAGGTATTTTCGATTTGCTCCAAGTGTGTTTCTCTCTTTTCGTTTATGTGAAATGTGTTGTGTACATGACGCCTGTTTATGAAAAATATCTAATTTATTTTTAAAGATGCCTTGGATTCCAGCATGTATATGATGCACTTGGTTACAGACCCGTGAAGATCCGGTCTAGAATAGGTCTTCAGCAACCCATGCTTGCCGTAAAAGGCGATGACCATCACTGGATTGTCCGGTCCAGACTCGATTATTTTACAGACCGCCGTCATATAGCTGGAATATTGCTGAGTGCGGTGTTAAACAACTTCGCTACAGTAACAAGAGGGGAGCCAAACAATGTTTTCTTTCAGCCACCTCGTTCAAGACCTTTTACGTATGCTTCAGTGACTAATGACTAAAGACTAACGTGTGTGTTAACAGTGTCAATAGCTATAAATTAATGTCAAAATGATGCGATCCGAGACACTTAAATATTTGGTTTAGTGTCTAATATTAAGTTGACCTTATTTTGTGCTGTAAGAGAGCAATGTTTTGTCACCCTGCTGACATTTTGTTCGCCTATTCAAGACAGCCTACGCCCCCTTTCTGTCGCACCTATGGCAGGGATACAATAGATAACGTTTAGTTTGTCTTTCTTATACTGGGACACGTCCCTTAGCGGAATCATTATACAGCGTCATCGTTACATAGAACAGGTGTTACAGAAGTGATAGGAGAGCGAAAATAGCAACACAATCGACGTGGGCAGAAATATATCAGTACATTTTTCGAACAAAACCCGCTGCCATTAATATGCGGGTTGCGCCCCTTAGCCTTGGCAGGATCCTCAGACTGACGACTTACAGCATGTCTTGAGGAATTTTCTTAAGTCATCTGCATAAACTGCAAAATGGTTCTGTGTCTGAGAGTTCGCACCAGCAAACGAAACTCTGCAAACTGAGAGC
Source organism: Haliotis cracherodii (assembly GCF_022045235.1). NCBI lineage: Eukaryota > Metazoa > Mollusca > Gastropoda > Lepetellida > Haliotidae > Haliotis > Haliotis cracherodii. The sequence goes on along the minus strand of NW_027266273.1, from coordinate 4,996,082 downwards.
TGCAGCAACGCCGGGTTAAGAGTCATCAAACAAACAGTTTAAACTTATCATTATACAGCGTCATCGTATTGTGCGACGTTGCGTATAATAGGAGAGCGAAGAAAACAAACAAAACGCTGTCAACTGAACTGTTTCAATACCGTTATCGAAAACGGGACTCTGCCTTGGACATAATCTGTCAATATCGTGAGGTATAAGCCTGATGACAGAGTCGCTTGAGCAAAAGAATCCTTTGCTGGATTTCTGTGGTTTGATGAACCTATCTATGGCAGACATCCTCTATAGAGTAATAATGTTTTGGACACGTTTATCAATTTCGGAGGAAATGCGGTATATTCAAAGGAAATGCAAAAGGTTTTGATGTACATACTTTCATAACTATCCACTGAGCATCAAGACCAACGATGCACGAAAAGGACGCCCGATAACACTCATCGATCAACGACTCCAGACCACCCCCATCTCTTTGACCAGCTCTGACGGCAAGTAGACCTCCCTCCCGGTAAAGGTCCCCAGTAGAACCACCATGAACAGTTCTAACCAAATAATACACTTGAATTGCAGAGGCCTAAATACCAATTTTATTGATTTGCAGCTGTTGACACAAGATTTAAAGCCATCAGCCTTTTGTTTAAAAGTACAGATCAACGCAACATAAGACAATATGATTCCTGTTCCTTTTCACCTACGTGGGCGAAGGCAACTGAAGCTTCTTCAATCTTGGTGAGGCAGGGTGTTATTCATAGCCCTGTTTCTCTCAATACCCCGCTACAAGTTATCACAGTTCGTATCACCATTCACATTGTTTTTACTCTGTGCTCTCTTTACATTCCTTCATCTTCATCTCCTCAGCAAACCGATCTTGAAGCTCTCTTTGACCAGCTTCCTAAGCCCTGTATCATAATGAGCGATATTAACGCTCATAATCAATTTTTGGGTAGTGATCATACAAGCACTAAAGGCAAGATCCAAGAAGATTTTACTTCCAACAATACTCTATGTCCTCTTAATGATAATTCAAAAAACATATTTACATCCTGCTACTCTGCTCTTGATTTGTGTGTTCCAGATTCCAAACAGCTGAATTAATTCGAGTGGTCAGTCCACGATGACCTCTGTGAAAGTGACCACTTTCCAACCATTCAAAACTCAATTACCCTACCTGATGTTCTTTTATCATCTCGATGGAACTTTACTGAGGCTTACTGGCCTCTATATAACATTTTCCGTACAGTCAAACGAAAACCTGATCGATTTACGGACGTTCCTGGTCCTATAAAGTTGTGTATTTTCAAGTGAACTCAACAAAATAGGTGAAGAATGTGTTCCAAAGTCCTCTGCAATTCACCACATACGTAAAACATCACTGCAAACAAGCTAGGAAGGCAAGGAAACAGGCAGAGCGTTATTTCCGTTGCCATCCTATTGTCCACAATTTTAATAAATTTAAAATTTTAAACGCTTAACCATGGCGTAATTTTAAACAAAGTTAATGCTAATCTAATCTAATGTAATCTTAATCTAAAATAAGTCTAAAAAATATATTCACGAACGCCCATGTCTAAGGTATGGAAAATCATCCAAAAGTCAAAGGTAAGGGCACTTACACTAGTATTCACCATCTTAAAAATGGGTAGCAACTACTAATTCATAAAGCAGATATTGCTAATAAACTTAGGGAAAGTTTGGCGAAACACTCTTCCTCATCTACCTATGTACCTTAATTTCAAAAGTATCAAAAGCAGTGAGCAAAGAAAAATATTAATTTTAATTCAGGTAATGGTGAAGATTATAATGAACTATTTTCTATTTATGAGCTCCATACTGCCCTTTGAAAAGGTCACGAAAATGCTACAGGAGCTGATAACATACATTACCCACTCCTGAAGCACTTACCAGAATCATCTTTAGAAAGACTATTGAATATGTTTGATGAAATTTGGACGTCAGGAAATTTCCTCCGTCATGGCGTGATGCTATAGTTGTCCCAATACCCAAACCCAGACGGGATCATACTGACCCTACAAGTTACCGACCAATATTATTGGCAAGCTGCTTTTGCAAAACCATGGAATACACGATAAATAATCGACTAGTTTGGTACTTGGAAACCAACAAACTTAATACTAATTTACAATGCGGTTTCGGGAAAAAATAGAAGCACCACAGATCATTTAGTTTGCTTATAATCATTTGTTAAAAATGCAATAATAAATAAACAACATGCAGTGCGAAAGCATACGACACTACATGGAAACATGGTATTTTAAACGATTTACATGATTTTGCCGTTTGCCTCAATTTATATCCAACTTTTTAACTGGAAAGCAATTTCAAGTCCGTGTGGGTTCTACCCTGTCTTATCATTATAATCAGGTTGTCCCACAAGGCAGTATCTTGTCTGTCACATTGTTTAGCATTTAGAGTTACAGTTTATCAAACGCTTTAAATGATTCGATTGATGGGTCACTCTTTGTGGATGATTTAAATATTTCTTGTAGCAAAAACATGAATACTATTGAGATGAAACTGCAGCTTTGTTTAAATAAAATCCATAAATGGTCTTTAGAAAATGGATTAAATTCCCAAAATCTAAAACAAACTGTATTCATATTTGTAGAAAATATATACCTCACAAAGACCCAGAACAAATATAAGATAACACCACAGTTATAGTTGTAAAGGAAGCCAAAATTTTAGGTATAATTTTTTATCACCTTTTGACCTTTCTGTCTTACATGAAAAACTTAAGGATTAAATGTCTGAAGGCCCTTCATTTGTTAAAAGTTGTATTTGATTCCCAGTGGGTAGGGGATCAGAAAACCCTACAATTATACACTGATCCACTCTTGATTATGGCTCTATACAAGTAATTTAAAATTATTGGATACAATTCATCATCAAAGACTGATGCTTTGCCTTTGTGCCTTCAGAACTTCATCCACGAATAGTCTTTACGTGGGAGCCAATGATTCATCCCTAAAACACCCCCGCATAAGACTACCATTTCAATACACAACAAAACCTTTTTTTTAAATCAGTCTAACCCAGCTTATGAGTGCATTTTAATCCTCAGTATGAGGATCTGTATCATAAGAAACAATCTCTTATTTCACCCCTGGAAATAAGAAACAAACCTGACATTTCTGCTGCCAAAATTAAATTCAACAAGCATGAAATACTCCTATCCCCCGCCAATATGACATGTCCGGTTGTGCGCAATGCATTAGCTCCTGTGAACTATGTTCAATGGCCGTTTTTGTAAATGGCCTAACTGCAGCACTTAAAAGTTATTGCTGGTGTTGCTTTGCCATCTGCAGTTTATGATAGAATACGTTACTGTATTTGTAATGATTAAGGATGAGACATATGGACAAACAACTTGTTTATTACCATTAGGAGCGACGTTTTGGTGTAGGTTCTAACACCGTTATCAAGCAAGTGAAGTACAGAGTATGGTTGACAAGAATAGATACAGGGTAGGAGGCAGTGTTTACATAGTTGAGTAGGTTTAAGATGCAGTTACACTATAATATTTGTAATGAGTTGTGTTATTACTTAAACAATATTCAGAGAAGTAAGGGAGTTCTGACTTTACTTAGAGATCAATAAGAGCAGGGGTCACCATGAGGTGTACTGAGAAGGACAGCACCAATCAGCTGATGATCTGAGTAGTAGACTGGAGTCTGGAATGCTACAGCACTGGCATGATCAGTAAACAACAAGTCCAGTGAGTTGGAGAATGAGTAAGTTGCATTAGTTTGCTCACATTAAAGAAATCTTCCAGTTTCAGTTTTTTACTCAGATCACAGTTGAAATGCCCAGTAACTAGCACATGTTCACATTGATGCTGCTTAGAGAGATCCTGAAGTTTCTGCATGAAGTTAGTAATTGAATGCGACAACCGTGCCCATGACACTTTGAAGGAACATACACACAAGCAATGCAGAACTTGCCAACAAGAAAGGAAATGTATTCAATACTGCGAGATGACATTACATCACATACCTGGACACTGTTTTCGAAACTTGTTGAAACATACACAGCAATACCATGTGTAGTGTCTCCTGGATAGACTTGATATCCTGGCAGGTCTCTTTCACTGTAACAAACTGCACACCAACAAACTTATCCTTCTTCACATCTTCGAAATGAGCACTGGGGGGTCGAACATTCAAGTGAGCCACCTGGAGTCCATCACCATGATTGTTCTCAACAGGGTGTGTCAAGGTGAACAGTCTTTCATTCCGCAATCTAGTCATATCATCCAATGCTTTTTTGTTTACTACAACTTTGTGTTCAGCAAAACCTACAAGTTTAGGCCTTTCCTTGATTTGACCCTACTGGGCATCGTATACACTTGACCAAGCTGGGCTTTAAATTTACCTCCTGCGTAATTGTCCTGTTCCGAATCATCTGCCCATAGGTGCTACCTTGAGACTTGTGGATTGTGAGGCCCCATGCTAAAGTTCCTGGATACTGTTTTCTTTCAGCCATGACAGAATATTGTACGGTTTTCAAGATCTGCTCCAGAAACAAGCACTACCGCCATTGTCAGTCTAAGTCAAAGTCGTTGCCAGGAAAACTTCTTTTTTTAAATCCCAAAGTATCAAAAGGCACCTGTTCACCACTAGGCCTATCTATGTGCCAAGATTGGTGAAGAAATATTATACGGTTTTCAAGATCTGCTCCGGAAACGAGGAATACCGCCATTTTCAGTCTAGGTCAAAGTCGTTGCCATGGAAACTCGAAAAATGTTGGGTTTTTTAAATCCCAAACTATCAAAAGCCACCAGTTCGCCACAAGACCTATCTATGTGCCAAGTTTGGTTAAGATATCTCTCATGTTTTTTTGTGTTCTGCTCTGGAAACGAAATGTGACGGAGGGACGGACGGAGGGATGGAAGGATGGAAGAACGGACTGACGGCACCCATTCCTATGTCCCCCTTCCACTTCGTGGCGGGGGATAAAAACATATCTCCCACCCACATTCTGCCGTCTCCTCCGTGGCAACTGGTAAAGCCACAGGTAGATCTTTCATTAACAAAGCTACAGAAATCAGACACTAGTCAATTAATATATCAGCAACAATATAATCAAGTAAGAAATAACTATCATACATACAAATCTATCTTTACAAATGGATCAAAGGATGGTGACGCAGTTGCTAGCGCCACTGTCATTGGATCAAGAGCCTTATCATACACATTTCCAAATGACAGTTAATTTTTTACAGCAGAATCAAAGGCAATCTTAACAGCTCTCAAATATATAAATACTCAATCTTAGCATACGCCATTCATTATATTTTCTTATTCCAATTCCTGTCTCCGGGCCATTAAGCATATTTCCTGTCAACATCCACTTGTACGTGACATCATAGAACTACATAATGATCTTGCTACTGGCCAGTACGACATCGTCTTTTGTTGGCTACCCAGCCATGTTGGAATACCTGGTAACACAATGGCTGATGCTGCAGCTAAAGCACCACTCAACAAATCTGTGACACCGCTTCTGATCCCATACACTAATTGTGAACCCGTGATTAGATCTTACATTCGTTATCTAATGCAAAAGAAGTGGGGCCCCCAAGTAGGCATAAATAAATTTACATGAAATTAAACCAAATATCGGTTTAACCTACTTGGGTTGTCAGTCCGGGCCAAACACTTCCGATAAGGGGAGACAATTTGCGGAGAGTTAACTATTGTATAACAATTGTATAAGAATAGTTCCGTCAAAGTGTTACGTTCACAAAACCGAAACATCAAATGTTGTATTCACTGTCGTGAAATATTAAGTGCTATGTTCACAGCAATGAAATAGCATCTCTGTCAACTTCAGAAAATTCAGTCTTTCACACTGAAGTATATAATAAAGTACCCAATCCCATATTGCCACTCTTAATCCAGATGCTTACAAGCTGAACAGATGTGAAATTGCAACTAGAAATATAAAGGACAATGTTCTTCTTGGACTGATTAAGAAACCGAGGTTCTTCTCAGCATTTGGAGTGAGGAAAACGTAGAAGACCAGTTGGATGATACAAAATGGTACAAAGGTGCTATATATCAACATTTGTCATCAGAACTGCAGAATCGGGGCTTTGCAAAATCCAATGCAAGATCCGCATGTATACCTTTATGATCCTTTAGAGAAGCAATAAGCAGATCAGAATCCTTCTACAACTTGTAATTGATTTCATCAAAAATAACATTTTGTTTTTGTTGTGAAAGTTGTTTGGAAAGCAAATACGTTGCTTAAAGGAACCATAGAGGGTCGGGCCGAGGCAACTTTCCTCCGATACCACGAATGCTTGTGGCGGCTATCCAATATACTGCTATATCATCTCTTTATGTGGCCAACCATTTAGTACCCACCCTTGGGTGCAATATGGATGATGTGGTAGACTACATATAGTGATGAAACAGCTCTACGTTGAATAACAGGTGGAAGCATTCATGGTTTTCAGAGGAGTGTTGCCTTAAACCTGTAATACCATGAAGGTTGATTATTTTCTGTTTGTTAAAAAATAATACCATGATATTATAAAACTGGTAAGGAAACCATTCCCCTTTCAGTGTACTACTCTGTGGTGGAATCCACATCTTTGATTAGAAAACATTAAACAGAATGCTGAACGATAGTTCTACTGAGCATTTTCTTGTGAAATTTTGAAATAAAATTGAACACATTGAAACATGACTTTCACTGTCACATTCAAATGATATTGGTATACACAAAGTTAAAGTTTATAGACACTGAGACAAAATGTTTTGTAAGGTCAGAGCGTTGTGCTGCAGCACTGACGGCTACGTCATCCTCCCAGTCTGCATACTCCCGCTGCTGCTGCTGCTGCTGTTTATCCACATCAGCTAGTTTCTCCTCCAACTCCTCACGTCGCATCTCACGCAGGTTATGAAGCACTATACAGGCCATCACAACTGTTGCTAATTCCATGACACATCTAGTCTTTTATGGAGACACCGCCATCTACATTTCAGTACATCAATGCATTTTCAATAGTCATCCTGGCTCGAAAAAGTCTCTATATAATTTGCCTCTGAGTGAGGTATGCCTGACTGATGTAAGATTTTAAATGCCAAGTTTTAAGGGGATACGCAGCATCAGCATTCAAGGTAATAGCCATAATAATGTCCTTGTCTGGAGTAGTCAGTTTTCTTGGCCACGGAGTGGGGGTCCATTGTTTTCGCCTTTATGAAACAGTTCTGAATTTCCAAGGACAATGGTATCATGTACTCTCCCTGGCCAGCCAATGTTGATGTGAATGAAGATGTACCTGTGGTCACATACCGCTTGTAGGATGATTGAATAGAACCCTTAAGACCTATTAAGATAATGTCCGCGGGCACGAACTGGGCCTATCATGGGAATATGTTTCCCATCAAGGGCTCCACCACAGTTCCGAAATCCCAAAACAAATCCATCCAGCACCGCTTTCCGATCCTCCACCTTTGGACATTTGACGTAAGTTAACATGCCAGACATCTCTCAGGCACTTCCATTCAGTTTTTTCCCCCAACTCAAAAGAGATTCTATGTCCAAACGTTCACAGAAACTGGCACAGTTCCTAACAAAGGAAGTAAAACGTTTCTTTTATCATCCGAAACATTTTTGCACCTAATCTTTGTTTGTAAACGTTCCTTTTACAATGGCATTCCACCGGGCCATGGGCCTCTGTTTTACCCACACTTCTCTCTCCTGAGTAAGACCCAGAGCTAAATCCATGCATAGAACTATAGGCAAATCTAGTCTTCTTGTCACAGTAAGAAGCCTGGTCATTGGTTATAAGAGCGAGTGAGTTAACAAGTGAGTTGTAGAGACTGAACGATTCTGAAACTTACATCAGCAAATATATTTTGCACACTGCACACTTTCGTCCTGTGAACGCAAAATATATTAACTTTTGCTAATACAGTAAACTACGGTTATAACGAACTCAAAGGGACTACTAATTTTAGTTCGTTATAACCGTAGTTCGTTATAAACATATATACAACGTAACTACAGCAAATAGTCGGGACCAAAAAGTAAGTTCGTTATAACCGTAGTTTACTGTACGTGCCATTTAACTCCATATGTAAAGATACTTAAGTGTGTGTATTTTGGCATGTGTAAGTTGGAAGTTTAGAAAAGGACACCACCTTTTATCAGAAAATCCTTTGATTGAGCATCGATCTACGCCTTTGGGATACGATGACATGCAACAACCAGGCGAGCCAGACCACCCGTCCATTAGTCGCCGTTAATTACTTTACGTATGCGTTGCTGATGGTCAATTCTTACCCGGATCTTCACCGGTCGCCCATTTCTAAGGCATTTTTGCATGTATCAATATAAAATGTGATATGCACCTAGTTTGTGATATGCAAGTTAACGTTATGGTAATAACATAATTTAATCATGCTCTGTGTGAATGATCCGAGCTTATGGTGTCTCTTGAAATTGCACAATTCCAATCTAACTTTAAACATGGCCGCCATAGTTTCTTCCTAATTCAGGTGAACTGAAGAGGCTTTGTTTTTCAAAAAACATACCTAGGTAGGTGAGGTTTTACGCCGCTTTTAGCAATATTCCAGCAATTGTACCCATGTCGGGAATCGAACCCGGGTCTTCGGCGTGACGAGCGAACGCTTTACCCACTGGGCTACCTGACCGCCCCACACCGTCAATAGGATGAACAGAGTCATGATATGAGCAGATGCCGTTTAATCCGGTCTGTTGCTAAGCAAAATATCATCTTGTGATAACTAAAACTATTTTAATCATAGAATGACTTTAAGGAGTGTCGGGAAACGAACGCAAGACTCATTTGTAAAACAATAAGCGCTGTTTCCGCTACGACAGGAGCTGGTGACTTAAGTAAAATTATGCTCAAGATTATGGTAACTCGCTCTTTATACACATACATACAAAGACGTTGTGTGTTGAACTAAGCTGATGTGGCCGTAGGATCAACTAAGGGAGATCGTCAATGGTCAGTCACACATTTCCAGTTACACAGAAACCCCACTCAGACATAAATATACTTAGCCTGCGTGTCGACCAAACCCTGTTTACTCCCTTCAATGTGGAGCCCGGGGCACCGACTTTTGAAAACAAACCATACCACTTTTCAACATATCAAAAGTATGAAGCGGCCACTTGCAATATTTGCAATACTTGCAACTTTTGAAAACAAGCTATGCCACCTTTTAACATATTAAAAGTATGAAGCGCCCGGGGATCGAACCACCGATCTGTCGCTATCTGGGCAGACTTTCGGCCTGTCCACTAAGCCATGAGTGAGTGAGTGAGTGGGTTGGGTTTAACGCCGCTTTTAACATTATTCCGGTTATATCACGGCGTGTCAGCTCAATGTGGGAGAAAAGCCCCAAGTGATGCAGGTCTCAGACGTTTACCACATCGGTGAAACCCACGAACACGGGTATGATGCTGACACACCTAGAAACATAATCGGGGCGAACCGGGATTCGAACCAACAATCATAGGTTTAAGGCGTGCCCAAGGGACGCAACTCTGCACAGCGAATCGCGGCGCCTTAAACGACTGGGCCTTCCGTACACCCCACTAGGCCATGAAGTCGGTCCAGTCGCTTAACTGACTAACTAACCTTCCTGGATGTCAGGACTTGTTTTCTTGTTTTACGCCACAATCATCAATAAAATATCAGTAAGCTTTTACTCCCAAGTCTGTCATAATTGTCTAAATTGACGCCCATGTTAAACTGCCACAGACCTGATTGTATGTTGTTTAACGTCGCACTTAACAATATTTCAGCTTGCTGACAACGGCCTGTTAAAAATCGTAATGGACCAGACAAACCAGGGATTGATATTATGAGCAACGTCCCAAGCTTTCTGGGTTCGACGAGGCGCATTCAACCACGTCACTGTTGACCGATTCATTTATTCGCACCCAACGGTTCAAATCGAGTGCTTCTAACCAGGAATCCAACTTGGGGTTTTGGTTTGAGAAAAGTAATTATACACTTTGGGAATAATAAAAGGGAAAACATATCACATGTTAATGGTGAATCACCTTTGTAGAACATTCATGTCTGAAAATATGTCCAGCTCTCTTCAGCCATCGCCCTCTCTGGCTGGCACGTGCTGGATATGACAAAGCTGGCGGTGTGGTATCCATTGCGTCACTTGTCACTTGCAATATGGTAGCTCTTTCCGGTTTCTATGCATAGACATTGTCCGTAAAAGCTCGGTAAAATGTGTCATGTTTCATTTCTCAATGACTTTTAATGAACAAAAATCCACAAAATACCAAATAGGCACACATTTCATATCGTTTGATGATGATGAAAATGAAGTCAGGTAATTATCATTCGCGCGGTTCTATGCGGCCCATTCAACTTCCTTTCATTGCATTTCAGCCAATGAGCAACCCCGTTACAAGCTCGATAGGATTACGAGTGATTACGTGCATTCTTAGTAAGTGTGTTAGTCGGTCATGCTAGCCGTATCGGTAAACAAACACGTTGCGCGATCTCTGGGTCACAGCGACTTTGGTGTGGTAAAGACATTATAGTTACCAATGGTTATATAATATAACACGTACACATTTACTCCAGATGATAGGATTGTGCAAAGAATTATACTTTTCAATGTGGTGATGTATGGATGTTAACGAGGTGCTTAACTCTTCGGTCGACAAAATATGCTCAGGGGTATCAGGTCACTGGGATCTACACTTCGCGCATGCGTAATCGTTTTGAGTCGGCGGTGAGCCTGTAGGTCGTGTGATTTGGTGCTGTCTATATCGCCCTACTTTGACGACGCCTCGGTTTCGAAAATAGCCACGATTTTTCAAGAAAAAAAAATCAATATTTTGCTTCATCTTTGAAGCGATATCTCGTTCTCGTATGAGTACTGCGACGGATATGATCTATACTTATTTCTGATAACGACTGGTGTACACGAAACAGTTTCATGTGGTAATTAGCGTGTGCTGTGTTATATTTGACATGGTATCGTGACTCGTCATAATACCAGATGGTGCATCTATTTGTGGAAAACGGATATTAAGGGTCGTTTTGTAACCACGCCCATTTGTCTGGCTTTCAGGTTCATAACCCCTTGTGTGAACTCAAACCGATAAATGATTGACATATCGCGCTAGGAATAACATAAGTATAAATGTTTTGTATGTGTTTTATGTAGCGATAAAAAATGTTACGTATATAAGTGTTCATTAATATTCGTAAACAAAAAAACAACCTTACACCAGAGATGTACAACTGACTCCGAACTCGTTATAACAGGGTATTGTATCGTACGAATTCGTATTATTCAACGTATTTCATTAACCGAATTCGTACCCCGCGATTCTGGTTAGAACTGGTCTTCATGCAGCAACCCATGCTTGTTATATAAGAGGCGACTAATGGGATCTGGTGGTCACGCTCGTTGACTTGGCCGATGCATGTCATCGTATTCCAATTGTGCAGATCGATGCTCATGATGTCAATCAGTCAACAAACAAACAAAACATAAAATGTGGGATGACATTAGTGACTTACAGCAGAAAAACAAACCACGAAATGACCCTGAGGCCTATATATCCAAAGCCTATACAGTTCTATTAGATGTTAACTATGCCAATCATTGGATTATCTGGTCAAGCCTTGATTATTTTACAGACTGCCATCATAAAGCTTGAATATTGCTGACTGCGGCGACGAGCGAACGCTTTAACCACTAGGCTACCCGACCGCCCCTTTGGTGGCCATATGATCTCCTAGCTTTGATGTTTGTTGTTGCATGAACCCCGTCATTAGCTGAAATGAAGATGGTTGACGAGGGCCTGTAAATAATCGACACTGCACAAGAGTGAGTGAGTGTGGTTTAATGCCGCCTTTAGCAACAGTCCAGCAATATCACGGCGGGGGACACCAGATGTGGGCTTCACATATTGTACCCATGTGGGGATTTGAACCCGGGTCTTTGTGGTTTGACGAGTGAACACTTTAACCACTAGGCTACCCCACCGCCCCAGACTTTACGATACAAACCAGTTATTGAAGGTATGATCAACGATCAAAGCAATTCATCTCTGAACGTGTATCTGTGTATGTCGAAAACAAGGTGGTTTGGCGGTGGTTTAACATGCCATGGCGAGGGACACCAACAATACGCGGCATTGGTACATAGCACTCGTTACTCTATTGTACCGAATATGAATCTCCCCGTTTTAGATTACGCCAAAGTATCGCTGGATCGGTATTTAGCCATTTGTTTTTACTAATAACCTCTGGGTTGTGTTTCATTGATCAAAGTCACGTGATGCTTGAACTGCCACTAAAAGATTATATATTATTAACTGAAATGTGTTTTTACTCATAAAAACAGCTACCCCCCCCCCCCCCCCCCCCCTCCCTTTTATACACTAGTTCAAGTTGTTGTAAATACAAAAAAGAATAATAGCATTAAAAAAATACACGTAGAGATTATGATTACTGCATTAATAAAGAAGCATAACAGTTCCTGTCATGTTGATTTCTAATTACAGATACGACTATTGAACTTGTAGCAGTTTATTGAATGACAGATTGTATTGTGTTAGTAGACCTACCCATAATGAATAATCTGTATGGTAATTAAATTATATCGTAACTTGTATCCATTTTCTGACGAAACTCATTTGTTTCCGTTAACAACGTGACATACTCATATTGAAGCCGATAAAAAATAATACCGAAAATAACTAATGTTCGTGGCAATAGTGTGTTTGTTACCCTTGTTTTGCTTCCATTGAGCCTCTGCAGCACGTGATAAGACTCAGTACCATCTGGAGGAACACGGTGTTAATGTACTTACGTAGAGGTATCAGTGGTCAACATTATCAAAATGAGATCACTCTCCTTTGTATATATATTTCTAACAACTAAAATAAGTACGTGATTTATGAAAATAAAAGAAGGGGTGGTATATATATATACTACTCAGTAGAAGTAAAGAACACCCGATTCGATTACATGACGTGACAGATTAACTGTAGCCATATGAGTGAGTGAGTATGGTTTTACGCCGCTTTTAGCAATATTCCAGCAATACCACGGCGGGGGACACCAGAAATGGACTTTACATATTGTACCCATATGGGGATTTGAACCCGGGGTCTTTGTGGCGTGACGAGCGAACGCTTTAACCACAAGGCTACCCGACCGCCCTGTAGCCATATGAGTGAGTGAGTATGGTTTTACGCCGCTTTTAGCAATATTCCAGCAATACCACGGCGGGGGACATACAAAAATGGGCTTAACACATTGTTCCCTTGTCGGTAATCGGACCCGGGTCTTCGGCGTGACGAGCGAACGCTTTAACCACTAGGCTACCCAACCGCCCAGTAGTCATATGAAAAATCGGGTATTCTTTGACTGCTTTAGAGTAGTCTATGACTTAATGGGTAGGTTTCTCGGCAGGATAAAGCTATCAGATAAAACCGATATCCTTTTGTGGTCATATAGGGATAAAGATGCAAATATGAAAGGTCAGGTAGGTATAGTACTTTCAGTGTTTACAAACAAACATAGCGCCGGCCTTGTTGATCGGCGATGGAGTCAGAACGAAACATCATGAATGTGGCCAAATGTTATTATTATGAAAATAGTAGTCTTAGATACCGAAACACATTGCAACTTTTGACGTAGCAACTTTTGTTTATAAATGGCGAAACAATTCAGCGCGGACATCAGTTTCCAAATCTGTTTCTTGTAGACCTATGCGGCTTTGGTGTCTTTTCTCCAGTTTATAACAGTGGAATATGGCCGAAATATGGTCGAAAGATTACATTGTCAAGTCTTGCCGTTATGTGGACATCTGACTGCATTTCGTAACATATTGACAGGCTGAACTGTGACGTTTAATAGACTAGAGTAGCTTCCCTTTGATAAAGGGCGATTACTCCAGCGGGCGGACTCGATGGATTGCCACGAAAGGCAAGTAGAAAAAAATAGATGTAGGTTATTGTCATTTTGCCTATATGTAGTTACGGCTCTATCTAAAAAACAGGTTTCAATAGGAATTCTACTGAATGTTGTCATTGTCCAACTGACTAATCACTGACCTTTCCATGTAATATATAATTATCAATACGCAGGAAAACTTCCAGTGTTTAGTAACCGTTCGTGGGAAATTATCATTGGTTTTTCATCGACCAAAGTAAAGAATGACTAAATAAATAAAGAGGTTATCACGCCTGTGTGTTTTGGGATGGTACATATCCGTATAAGGACTACACATTATTTGTAATTAACGATTGTTGGAGAGCTAAATACAAATCACATTGTATGTTTATTCCTAATACAGAATACGTAGCACACTCGCGTGATAACCTATATTAATTGGATTAAATCACATCCGTGATCCAATAACTTAAGTTAAGACAATGCGCTAACAACCTTGTTAATGATCAAACGCCGTAATTAAAAACAGTAAATAGGTTGTTTTCGAAGGAAACCACAATTGAGGATAATTATATATCAAAATATTTCCACGTGTGTTTACTCGCATGTTTTTATTTGTCAACATTGACGCCCGTGTTCAACTGTCATGGTGATGTTCCATCACGCGGAGCACGCCAGAAACCTAATGTGATTGTGGGTTCGATTCCTGGTTCGCCACGATTATGTTTCTAGGTTTGTTTGTTTGTTTGTTTGTAGTTTAACGCCGCACTCAGCAATATTCCAGCTATGTGAGGGCGGTCTGTGAATAATCGACATCATGTGCATCGATCCAATCAATTGGGATACGTTGACATGCATCAACCAAGTCAGCGAGCCTGACCACCCTATACCGTTAGCCGTCGCTTACGACATCTAGGTTTGAAAGCATCATACACTTGCTCGTGGATTTCACCAAAATGGTACACGTCTGAGGCCAGCATCATTTCGGGCTTACCTCCATATTAAGCGCACACGCCTGGATGTCTGTCAAAAGCGGCGTTAAACCCAACTCACTCACTCACTCTCACATGAACCGTGTTTCGAACCCGTGGTCATAGGTTTCTGGCGTGCCAAAGGGACGCAACTCTCCACAGCGAATTGCGGCGCCTTAGACTGCTGGGCGACCCGTGCCCCTCTACTCGCTAGAAGTCCAATATGTACAGTATTTTTCTGCAATTTAACACCTGTAACCGTTGCCACCACACATATCCAGTCCCGTCTAGTACGGCGGGGGTAGCCTAGTGGTTCAAGTGTTCGCTCGTCGTACCGAAATCTCACATGGGTAGAATGTGTGAAGCCCATTTCTGGTGTCCCCCGTCGAGACATTGCTGGAATATTTCTAAAGCAGCGTTAAACCATACTCACTCACGCAATTCCATATAACGTTACTGTATGTAACGTGTTTATTTAACGTCATTTCATGAAATGACTGTGTAACGTGCCGATGTAACGTACTAATGCGTCATTATTACATGTAACGTGACTATGTAACGTGTTTATGTAACGTCATTGCATGAAATGACCGTGTAACGTGACGATGTAACGTGCTAATGCGTCATTATTACATGTAACGTGACTATGTAACGTGTCAATGTGACGTTATTGCATATAACGTTACTGTAACGTTACAATGTAACAATGTAACGTTACAATGTAACAATTTAACGTTACTGCACGTAATGTAACGATGTAACGCGTCTATGTAGCGTGACTGCGTAACGTGACTATACAAAGTTTTTGCATGTAACGTGTCTGTAACTTGTCAATGTGACGTTATTGCACGTAACGTGACTGTGCAACGTGACTATGTAACGTTATTGCATGTTACGTAAGTAACGTTATTGTAAGTTTCGTGACTGTATGTAATGTTACTGTATATAACGTGAGTGTGTATAAGAGACAGACATAAAGACAGACAGAGAGCGGCAGACAGACAGAGAGACATGGCAGACGCATATACAAGTTGTTATCGGGTACGTCACCTTGACCTATCGCATCTAAGAGCAATGTTGCCGGTTGTATTATATATAGGACAAAATACGAGATATATCCCGGTACTGGCGATTGTGACCCCATCAGAGAGCAGTGGCGGCTACATGTAACGCGTAACAGTCCCGTGAGATTTGCTAACGCTGCTATCACCTGATAGTGTACTGTGTGGAGTGTTTGTGGTGTCCCATGGTCCATATAGTTGTAGAGTTGAGTCGGCTCTAGGTCAGTGTCAGTTACACGTTCCCAAAAGTATTACATAGGCCTGTTAGCAAAAACTGGTCCAGTCTGGAGCGCACAAACCATTCGTCTACGCTGTAAGAATAGGACCAGGAATTCGGAGTATGAAAATAATATAATGCAATTGCCTTTGCATGCACCTCACAGAAAGATAATGGTTGTGACGTGGGGCGTTGTCCCTGTTCTGAATCACTGGCTTTCCTGGTCCAGACTCGACTATTTACAAGCCGCCGTCATGCAGATGGAATATTGCTGAGTGCGGCGTTAAACAACATATAATATATGCATTTATTATCAGCTGATGTAAACACTTGTAGGTTTGAGAGGCATTGTAGTTATTAACATACATACATACATACATACATACATACATACATACATACATACAGACAGACAGACAGACAGACAGACAAACACACACTCACATATGAAGACATGAACACACACACACACACACACACACACACACACACACACACACACACAGACAGACATACTGGGAACAAGGTCCAGTAAAAGTAGCAGAACACCCTTTTAAATTAATGTCTTCTTCTTAATGTCACTATTTTTCGTCACGTCAGCGTTACTGTATCATGCACTGGGTCAAACCGACCGGCGGCCGGCATGCGTGGTGTGCTGACAATAACAAGCGATATTGACACACACCGTCCCAGTATGCAGAGCAGAGGTTAGAGGTGAAACATACTCTCGTAAACAACTTCTGCGCATGACAGAAGCAAGCGTATGATATAGATCGATATAACACCAGTTTTGATAAGATGTGTACGCACTTTCTTGTACAACTCGTGAATAATATACAGCCCGGGGGCTCCACATTTGGTAGATAACACTCAATTAAGGTCGTATGTGAAGTTCGTCCACTTATTTTGCACAACTGGCAGAAGAGGACGAGTTATTTTTCTAACTTGTTACCAAGGGTTTAGTGTTATATATGAATCATCACTTCCAAAATGTAGCTCAATAGCTCCGTACGTATGTGTGTCGTACAACCCTGCGTCAACGTGGCGTGTGTGGTGTACATGCTTGATCCATGCTGAAAGTGATCTGCCTTGCATTTAACAGTAAAACGAGACATGGAGCAGTTTACTCGTCTCTCATCCTATCCTTTCAGGCATGGTACAATTCAGCATTTGTCTATGAATGTAAATGTGACCATTTTCAATACGTTAATAGACTTCAAACCATCAATCTCAGCTGAGTCACCCTCTCCCAATGTATGTCATTCCATGAGTGACCTTCCCTCCAAGTATGTCATTCCATGAGTGACCCTCTCCAAATGTATGTCATTCTATGAGTGACCTTCCCTCCATGTATGTCATTCTATGAGTGACCTCCCTCCATGTATGTCATTCTATGAGTGACCCTCCCTCCATGTATGTCATTCTATGAGTGACCTTCCCTACATGTATATCATTCAATGAGTGACCCTCCCTCCATCTATGTCATTCTATGAGTCATCCAAAATGTAGCTCAATAGCTCCGTACGTATGTGTGTCGTACAACCCTGCGTCAACGTGGCGTGTGTGGTGTACATGCTTGATCCATGCTGAAAGTGATCTGCCTTGCATTTAACAGTAAAACGAGACATGGAGCAGTTTACTCGTCTCTCATCCTATCCTTTCAGGCATGGTACAATTCAGCATTTGTCTATGAATGTAAACGTGACCATTTTCAATACGTTAATAGACTTCAAACCATCAATCTCAGCTGAGTCACCCTCTCCCAATGTATGTCATTCCATGAGTGACCCTCCCTCCATGTATGTCATTCCATGAGTGACCCTCTCCAAATGTATGTCATTCTATGAGTGACCTTCCCTCCATGTATGTCATTCTATGAGTGACCTCCCTCCATGTATGTCATTCCATGAGTGACCCTCCCTCCATGTATGTCATTCTATGAGTGACCCTCCCTCCATGTATGTCATTCCATGAGTGACCCTCCTTCCATCTATGTCATTCTATGAGTGACCCTCCCTCCATCTATGTCATTCCATGAGTGACCCTCCCTCCATGTATGTCATTCTATGAGTGACCCTCCCTCCATGTATGTCATTCTATGAGTGACCCTCCCTCCATGTATGTCATTCTATGAGTGACCCTCCCTCCATGTATGTCATTCTATGAGTGACCCTCCCTCCATGTATGTCATTCTATGAGTGACCCTCCCTCCATGTATGTCATTCCATGAGTGACCCTCCCTCCATGTATGTCATTCTATGAGTGACCCTCCCTCCATGTATGTCATTCTATCAGTGACCCTCCCTCCATGTATGTCATTCTATGAGTCACCCTCTCTCAATGTATGTCATTCCATGAGTGACCTTCCCTCCAAGTATGTCATTCCATGAGTGACCCTCTCCAAATGTATGTCATTCTATGAGTGACCTTCCCTCCATGTATGTCATTCTATGAGTGACCTCCCTCCATGTATGTCATTCTATGAGTGACCCTCCCTCAATGTATGTCATTCTATGAGTGACCTTCCCTACATGTATATCATTCAATGAGTGACCCTCCCTCCATCTATGTCATTCTATGAGTGACCCTCCCTCCATGTATGTCATTCAATGAGTGACCCTCCCTCCATCTATGTCATTCTATGAGTGACCCTCCCTCCATGTATGTCATTCTATGAGTGACCCTCCCTCCATGTATGTCATTCCATGAGTGACCCTCCCTCCATCTATGTCATTCTATGAGTGACCCTCCCTCCATGTATGTCATTCCATGAGTGACCCTCCCTCCATCTATGTCATTCTATGAGTGACCCTCCCTCCATGTATGTCATTCTATGAGTGACCCTCCCTCCATGTATGTCATTCTATGAGTGACCCTCTCTCCATGTATGTCATTCTATGAGTGACCCTCCCTCCATGTATGTCATTCTATGAGTGACCCTCCCTCCATGTATGTCATTCAATGAGTGACCCTCCCTCCATGTATGTCATTCTATGAGTGAGCCTCCCTCCATGTATGTCATTCTATGAGTGACCCTCCCTCCATCTATGTCATTCTATGAGTGACCCTCCCTCCATGTATGTCATTCTATGAGTGACCCTCCCTCCATGTATGTCATTCTATGAGTGACCTTCCCTCCATGTATGTCATTCCATGAGTGACCCTCCCTCCATGTATGTCATTCTATGAGTGACCTTCCCTCCATGTATGTCATTCTATGAGTGACCCTCCCTCCATCTATGTCATTCTATGAGTGACCTTCCCTCCATGTATGTCATTCTATGAGTGACCCTCCCTCCATGTATGTCATTCCATGAGTGACCCTCCCTCCATCTATGTCATTCCATGAGTGACCCTCCCTCCATGTATGTCATTCTATGAGTGACCTTCCCTCCATGTATGTCATTCTATGAGTGACCCTCCCTCCATCTATGTCATTCTATGAGTGACCCTCCCTCCATCTATGTCATTCCATGAGTGACCCTCCCTCCATGTATGTCATTCTATGAGTGAGCCTCCCTCCATCTATGTCATTCTATGAGTGACCATCCCTCCATGTATGTCATTCTATGAGTGACCCTCCCTCCATGTATGTCATTCCATGAGTGACCTTCCCTCCATGTATGTCATTCTATGAGTGACCTTCCCTCCATGTATGTCATTCTATGAGTGACCCTCCCTCCATGTATGTCATTCTATGAGTGACCCTCCCTCCATGTATGTCATTCTATGAGTGACCCTCTCCAAATGTATGTCATTCTATGAGTGACCCTCCCTCCATGTATGTCATTCCATGAGTGACCCTCCCTCCATCTATGTCATTCTATGAGTGACCCTCCCTCCATGTATGTCATTCTATGAATAACCCTCTCCAAATGTATGTCATTCTATGAGTGACCCTCCCTCCATGTATGTCATTCTATGAGTGACCCTCCCTCCATGTATGTCATTCTATGAGTGACCCTCCCTCCATGTATGTCATTCTATGAGTGACCCTCCCTCCATGTATGTCATTCTATGAGTGACCCTCCCTCCATCTATGTCATTCTATGAGTGACCCTCCCTCCATGTATGTCATTCTATGAGTGACCTTCCCTCCATGTATGTCATTCCATGAGTGACCCTCCCTCCATCTATGTCATTCCATGAGTGACCCTCCCTCCATCTATGTCATTCTATGAGTGACCCTCCCTCCATGTATGTCATTCTATGAGTGACCCTCCCTCCATGTATGTCATTCAATGAGTGACCCTCCCTCCATGTATATCATTCTATGAGTGACCCTCCCTCCATGTATATCATTCTATGAGTGACCCTCCCTCCATCTATGTCATTTTATGAGTGACCCTCCCTCCATGTATGTCATTCTATGAGTGACCTTCCCTCCATGTATGTCATTCTATGAGTGACCCTCCCTCCATGTATGTCATTCTATGAGTGACCCTCCCTCCATGTATGTCATTTTATGAGTGACCCTCCCTCCATGTATGTCATTCTATGAGTGACCTTCCCTCCATGTATGTCATTCTATGAGTGACCCTCCCTCCATGTATGTCATTCTATGAGTGACCCTCCCTCCATGTATGTCATTCTATGAGTGACCCTCCCTCCATGTATGTCATTCTATGAGTGACCTTCCCTCCATGTATGTCATTCTATGAGTGACCCTCCCTCCATGTATATCATTCTATGAGTGACCCTCCCTCCATCTATGTCATTTTATGAGTGACCCTCCCTCCATGTATGTCATTCTATGAGTGACCTTCCCTCCATGTATGTCATTCTATGAGTGACCTTCCCTCCATGTATGTCATTCTATGAGTGACCCTCCCTCCATGTATGTCATTCTATGAGTGACCCTCCCTCCATGTATGTCATTCTATGAGTGACCCTCCCTCCATGTATGTCATTCTATGAGTGACCCTCCCTCCATCTATGTCATTCTATGAGTGACCCTCCCTCCATGTATGTCATTCCATGAGTGACCCTCCCTCCATGTATGTCATTCCATGAGTGACCCTCCCTCCATGTATGTCATTCAATGAGTGACCTTCCCTCCATGTATGTCATTCTATGAGTGACCTTCCCTCCATGTATGTCATTCTATGAGTAACCCTCTCCAAATGTATGTCATTCTATGAGTGACCCTCCCTCCATCTATGTCATTCTATGAGTGACCCTCCCTCCATGTATGTCATTCTATGAATAACCCTCTCCAAATGTATGTCATTCCATGAGTGACCCTCCCTCCATGTATGTCATTCTATGAGTGACCCTCCCTCCATGTATGTCATTCAATGAGTGACCCTCCCTCCATGTATGTCATTCTATGAGTGACCCTCCCTCCATGTATGTCATTCTATGAGTGACCTTCCCTCCATGTATATCATTCCATGAGTGACCTTCCCTCCATCTATGTCATTCCATGAGTGACCCTCCCTCCATGTATGTCATTCTATGAGTGACCCTCCCTCCATGTATGTCATTTTATGAGTGACCCTCCCTCCATGTATGTCATTCAATGAGTGACCCTCCCTCCATGTATATCATTCTATGAGTGACCCTCCCTCCATGTATGTCATTCTATGAGTGACCCTCCCTCCATGTATGTCATTCTATGAGTGACCCTCCCTCCATGTATGTCATTCTATGAGTGACCTTCCCTCCATGTATGTCATTCTATGAGTGACCCTCCCTCCATGTATGTCATTCAATGAGTGACCTTCCCTCCATGTATGTCATTCTATGAGTGACCTTCCCTCCATGTATGTCATTCTATGAGTAACCCTCTCCAAATGTATGTCATTCTATGAGTGACCCTCCCTCCATGTATGTCATTCTATGAGTGACCCTGCCTCCATCTATGTCATTCTATGAGTGACCCTCCCTCCATGTTTGTCATTCTATGAGTGACCTTCCCTCCATGTATGTCATTCTATGAGTGACCCTCCCTCCATCTATGTCATTCTATGAGTGACTCTCCCTCCATGTATGTCATTCTATGAGTGACCTTCCCTCCATGTATGTCATTCAATGAGTGACCCTCCCTCCATGTATGTCATTCTATGAGTGACCCTCCCTCCATGTATGTCATTCCATGAGTGACCTTCCCTCCATGTATGTCATTCTATGAGTGACCCTCCCTCCATCTATGTCATTCTATGAGTGACCTTCCCTCCATGTATGTCATTCTATGAGTGACCCTCCCTCCATGTTTTTCATTCTATGAGTGACCTTCCCTCCATGTATGTCATTCTATGAGTGACCCTCCCTCCATCTATGTCATTCTATGAGTGACCCTCCCTCCATGTATGTCATTCTATGAGTGACCTTCCCTCCATGTATGTCATTCAATGAGTGACCCTCCCTCCATGTATGTCATTCTATGAGTGACCCTCCCTCCATGTATGTCATTCTATGAGTGACCTTCCCTCCATGTATGTCATTCTATGAGTGACCCTCCCTCCATGTATATCATTCTATGAGTGACCCTCCCTCCATGTATGTCATTCTATGAGTGACCCTCCCTCCATGTATGTCATTCTATGAGTGACCGTCCCTCCATCTATGTCATTCTATGAGTGACCTTCCCTCCATGTATGTCATTCTATGAGTGACCTTCCCTCCATGTATGTCATTCCATGAGTGACCCTCCCTCCATGTATGTCATTCTATGAGTGACCCTCCCTCCATGTATATCATTCTATGAGTGACCCTCCCTCCATGTATGTCATTCTATGAGTGACCCTCCCTCCATGTATGTCATTCTATGAGTGACCCTCGCCCAATGTATGGCATTCCATGAGTGACCCTCCCTCCATGTATATCATTCTATGAGTGACCCTCCCTCCATGTATGTCATTCTATGAGTGACCCTCCCTCCATGTATGTCATTCTATGAGTGACCTTCCCTCCATGTATGTCATTCTATGAGTGACCCTCCCTCCATGTATGTCATTCCATGAGTGACCCTCCCTCCATGTATGTCATTCTATGAGTGACCCTCCCTCCATGTATATCATTCAATGAGTGACCCTCCCTCCATCTATGTCATTCTATGAGCGCCCCTCTCCGAATGTATGTCATTCTATGAGCGCCCCTCTCCGAATGTATGTCATTCCATGAGTTACCCTCTCCCAATGTATGTAATTCCATGAGTGACCCTCTCCCAATGTATGTCATTCCATCAGTCACCCTTTCCTAGTGTATGTCATTCCATGAGTAACCCTCTCCCAATGTATGTCATTCCATCATTCACCGTCTCCCAATGTATGTCAATCCATGAGTCACCCTCTCCCAGTGTATGTCATTCAATGAGTCACCCTCTCCAAATGTATGTCAATCCATGAGTCACCCTCTCCCAATGTATGTCATTCCATCAGCCACCCTCCCCCAGTGTATGTCATTCCATCAGTCAGCCTCTCCCAATGTATGTCAATCCATCAGTCACCCTCTCCAAATGTATGTCAATCCATGAGTCACCCTCTCCCAGTGTATGTCATTCCATCAGTCACCCTCTCCCAATGTATGTCATTCCATCAGTCTTCCTCTCCCAAAGTATGTCATTCAATGAGTCACCCTCCTTCCATGTATGTCATGTCATTAGTCACCCTCTCCGAATGTATGTCATTCTATGAGCGCCCCTCTCTTCATGTATGTCATTCCATGAGTGACCCTCTCCTAATGTATGTCATGCCATCAGTCACCCTCTCCTAATGTATGTCATTCCATGAGTGACCCTCTCCCAATGTATGTCAATCCATGAGTGACCCTCTCCCAATGTATGTCAATCAATGAGTTACCCTTCCTCCATGTTTGTCATTCCATGAGTCACCCTCTCCAAATGTATGTCAGTCCATCAGTAACCCTCTCCAAATGTATGTCATTCCATCAGTCACCCTCTCCCAATGTATGTCATTCCATGAGTCACCCACTCCCAATGTATGTCATTCCATGAGTCACCCTCTCCAAATGTATGTCATTCCATCAGTCACCCTCTCCCAATGTATGTCATTCCATGAGTCACCCACTCCCAATGTATGTCAATCCATCAGTCACCCTCTCCCAATGTATGTCATTCCATCGGTCACCCTCTCCCAATGTATGTCATTCCATCAGTTACCCTCTCCCAGTGTATGTCAATCCATGAGTGACCCTCTCCCAGTGTATGTCATTCCATCAGTCACCCTCTCCCAATGTATGTCAATCAATAAGTCACCCTCTCCCAATGTATGTCAATCCATGAGTCACCCTCTCCCAGTGTATGTCATTCCATCAGTTACCCTCTCCCAGTGTATGTCATTCCATCAGTCACCCTCTCCCAAAGTATGTCATTCAATGAGTCACCCTCTCTTCATGTATGTCATTCCATGAGTCACCCTCTCCCAATGTATGTCATTCCATCAGTCACCCACTCCCAATGTATGTCAATCCATCAGTCACCCTCTCCCAATGTATGTCATTCCATCAGTCACCCACTCCCAATGTATGTCATTCCATGAGTCACCCTCTCTAAATGAATGTCAGTCCATCAGTCACCCTCTCCAAATGTATGTCATTCCATCAGTCACCCTCTCCCAATGTATGTCATTCCATCAGTCACCCTCTCCCAAAGTATGTCATTCAATGAGTCACCCTCCTTCCATGTATGTCATGTCATTAGTTACCCTCTCCCATAGTATGTCATTCAATGAAAGACCCTCTCTTCATGTATGTCATTCCATGAGTGTCCCCCCCCCCCAACCCCCCACCCTCCATGTATGTCATTCCATGAGTGACCCTCCCTCCATGTATGCCATTCAATGAGTCATCCTTCCTCCAAGTTTGTCATTCTATGAGTCACCCTCTTTTCATTCCTGTTATTCCATGAACGTTCTTGAATCTCTCTGCCATTCCCTTTCAATAAATGATCGGCCCATATAATAACCTTATATATGTCTGATTACTTAATGACCACCATAGACATGTTTATAGAAAAATAGCTACTCCAGGCAAAAAAAGGTTTGTCCCTATCCAAACACACTGATAAGTTGCCATAATCTCCTGACTTCGTCTATCTCACGTGACCTGTGGATATACTCAGACATCTGAATTGTAAAAATAAAAAGTGATATTATTATTAGAACACACATGTATATCGGCTTTGTTTGCATGCGTTCTAGCAGCCTGTCTCACAGTCTCTGTGACATATTATTTCCCCTTCCGCCCAGCCCTTACTCTAACGCTATAGCTCGAAACGAAGCAAGTCTAGATGTTCCACAGCTTCTGAATCTCCCATCTCACTGGATATCCTTTTCAGTTTAAATTGAGATGTTTGTTTCCATCAAAATTCAATATTTTCAGAGATTAGACGTTAGTCTAGCGTTCCAGTGCCCTTTATAGCTGTCTGTCATGCATCTACAGCTGCACAATCGTAGTTTGTACTCTCCAATTTAAACGATATACATCCACTGGTCATTAATATATATATATTGATATACTAGTGACCAGTGTATATCGGGTAGTAAAAATTAGATTAATCAAACAATACGATTTTATAATTATCATTCAGTAGGTGACACACGGAAAAAAAATGCGCCAAACAAAACACTTTAGTCCATTGTCTAATTTACTGAATTATTGGGGTCGGCAAAAGAGCATGGGGCCATTAAAGGGTATCCTGAAAGGTGTGAGCGGTCAAAGTTCAAATGAGGATAATGAACAGGGCGACATCTACCGGACAATACCAGAGAAAGTAAGGTCGGTATGCATCGTCCTCCTGGTCACCTGAAGACTAGTTCCGACACATGAGTGCGCAAACACTACAGAAGTTTGCATAGACAGGACCCAGGTCATTTTTACCGATGACCCTGTGCTTATTCCTTTGGGCAGCTCGAAATATTATTCGAAATACAAATAGTATATGTATAACATTTAAAAGTGAAGCTAGGCAGGAAAAAAACGACCTTAGAAATACCCCCGAAATAAATCGTTTCGCACGTTTTTTACTAGTCACACAAAGGGCAATTATTGTTATATCAACGGGACTTAATTGTAACTGTGTTACAATAATGTCAGGGGCGGTCGGGTAGCCTAGTGGTTAAAGCGTTCACTCGTCACGCCGAAAATCCGGGTTCGATTCCCGACATGGGTACATTGTGTGAAGCCAATTTCTGGTGTCCCCCGACGTGATATTGCTGGAATATTGCTAAAAGCGGCGTAACACCATACTCATTCACTATAATAATGTCGAGGTTGGCAATATGGCGTAATGACGACAGTCGAGTGGGGAATATGTCGAGGTTGGCATTATGACGTAATGAAGTTATGATGGCTGTGTACGGCGAATATTGGAACAAGTCGAGGTCGGCATAATGTCGGTTGAGTGCCAAATATGTTAAGGGTGGGGAGAGGGGGTGGGGTCGAAAAAAACGAGGGTCGACCAGCTGGGAATGAAATTTCCAATCCGACGGTAAGTGTCATCAGTGCAACCAAGTATAACGACAGTAGCGGCTTGTTCGATCCCCTTTCAGTTTGTGATTGACTAACCTCTTGATATTCTGGTTTTACACGCACACGCACACGCACACGCACACGCACACGCACGTACACACTCGCTGGCGCGCGCAATCGTTCAATTGATAACCTTATAAACAATTTAATGTGTGTGCTTTTTCATTTGGCAGATACAGTCATATGTGGGATCACATTAGTGACTTACAGTGGTAAAAAAACCCAATTCCTTTACACAGTTCTTAGGGGCTCAAGCTTTCGCAAGTTATAAATCATCCCTCCTCTCTCTCTCTCTCTCTCTCTCTCTCTCTCTCTCTCTCTCTCTCTCTCTCTCTCTCATGAGCATCGATGCACGCAATTGAGATCGATGACATGCATCAACCAAGTCAGCGAGCCTGACCACCCGATCCCGTTTGTCGCCTCTTACGACAAGCAAAGTCGCCTTTTATGGCAAGCATGGGTTGCTGAAGATCTTCAGGGGTTAATATCTTACTTCATTGGCTCTGACTGTATTTCTCCCCGTTTGGTAACATCCGGTGATCGAAGATCTAAATACATTGTAAAGATTAACAGATAATAATAATAATTATATCTCGTCACAGCATCTGTTTGTAAGACCTATCGTTAGCTTGTTTTCGTAAGACGTTTATTTGAAGCCATTATCTACATAATAGCATAATCAATATACATCTATTTAGGGTGACTATATAGCTAGCTGCATGTGACTCATCACTCATTGCATTATCAGGACACGAGTGAAGTAGTATTAATCATATAAAAATCGTTCGTTTCTTTTCGTCTGTCTACATGTAACAGGTGCTTAGTGTCTGCACGTAACAGGTGCTTTGTGTCTGCATGTGACTCCAATGTACTGGGTGTTTTCATGTGACGGTGAATAATTCTCAGTATTTTTCAGAAAAAAGTCCATCTTTCAACTTATCTGTCTATCCAGGTCACGACCAGATTGAGTTGGTTACCAACGTGGAATTGCTTGACTGACCGTGTGTGTCAAAAGCATTTATTGACTGGAGCTCCCTGTAACCGTATAGAGTTCACACGGGAGACGTACTGCGCATGCGCTCACCGTCTGGCGACCTTGTGATATACTAAAGTAAGGTCGGTGAGTTCAGGTCATTCTCACAATAACAAGAGGGGGCTTATTAACCAGATGGTTCTTAATGCAACCTGAATAAGTTCACAAATCCAAGCTTTTGTTGTTGAAATGGTCCACCTAGCAAAGATGATTTTACAATCAATGTAGTTTATAATCACTTTACTGTTAACATACATAATAAAGATTATCTGTTTCAATTTGGTACACATATAATATAATTATGATTTCAAAGTCAATATCATTGTATTTAATCATATATATTTTTTAAACTATACAAGGTTTGGGTTTTTGACAATAGTAGAGAAATAATTTCAGAGATATTTTTTTTGTTCCACACACACACACACACACACACACACACACATATATATATACAAAAATGAGGTAAATGTTCACTTGGTGTACATGTAATATATAATAAAATAATAAAGTCCACGTTAGTCCATCATCTTCTTTATATCAGTTTCATACACAACCTAAACTATATAAACTGATATAAAGAAGATGATGGACTAACGTGGACTTTATTATTTTATTATATAAATAAATAAATATATATATATATATATATATGCAACTTTCGTTGACGACAAGCGTTTCAAGGGAGAGAACTGTGGTGGACATGGATACCACATTCCTCTCACGGCATGTACCTGCATGAGGACGGCTTCTCCCCCGGTCTTTCCCCCACCAATGCCCCTCCCCCGCTGCACGCGAACGCCTGGGGCGAGAGTTCATGTGGCGGTCATCCACGCGCAGCTGAAGCGATGACCGACTCGATGACATGCTCCGAACGGGGCATGTCTCGCGACTGTAGTCGTTATAGCGTGTTTCAACTTCCGCGCAGCCATGAGGAAAATAACATTCCTCTTCTGCTGGTTCTTCTGCGAGAGAGGACAATATTGAAACAGAATGCGGAGGAAAAATAGACAGAAAGATTCGCTTACTGTTTTCGGTCGTTTATTTGATAGATATGTTACTGCCAGTAGTGATATTAAGTTTTTTGGAAAGATGTTGTTCTTTATATGCTGGAGTATTTGTATCTTTGTGTGAAGGTCATTTCAGGGTTACTCGGGGGTGTGGAAAACCTACACTGCCTAATTAATTTATTCCATATTATATGTTGTTTTTTTCGAAATATCCGATCTTCTGATTTGGAATGCAATGTGCCTGTGTATGTGTTTAAAGTATAAACATATACAAACATATAAAAAGTATTGTCTTTTTTATATGTTATAAACAAACGTATTGTCCTAGACGAACATCTAGTCTCTGAAATGAACATATCTTACAGAAAAAAAACCCAGTTGTTAAATTATCTAAATAAAATATAATAAAAAGGAGCCCAGAGACTGTAATAAAGACTTGCCAACTTTTAGAGACTTGCATGGGCTGTTTTGTATGTATTTGTTTCAGGGCCTGTATGACAGATTAATATTGTCCCTGAAATGAAGTTAAGTACGGTATTAGGTTAAATGAATTTCATTCTACAAGGGAAGCAGGGAGTATTAAAGAAACCTGTCAACTCTCCTGCTGATAAAGGGGATGAGTATTGGCTGCTAGAGCTAAGAAGGAGCTGTAAGTAGAATCATTGGATGTGTGTGAATGGTTCATTAAATCTGTAGGGTCTACAACAAGCTTTAGTGTGATCATCTATACGTTCGGTTTTCTTTTCAGACATGGGCAGTTACAGATTTGTGATAGTTAAGATCGCGGTATGGAATTCTAGGTTTTAGTATAGGTCAAATTGATCTTAGTTCAGACCCATACTGAACCATTGACTTACCGCGGCCGTACAGCTCAGGTCGCTTTGTGGAACGGGGTCCTGCTCTAGATATAAAGTCTTGTAATAGAGAGACGATGATTATCGTCATTCGAAAACTGTTTATTTCGAAATAGCGTGTATCTCGCAGTAAATCCGCCTGCAGTTTCTCACACTGTGTTGCCCCAAAGTGGCTATCAGTCACTGAACCTCGTTATAACGAGGGACAGTTCATGTAGCACTTTTACCGTGTCTACCTTTAGTATACTAGTACCTGCGAAAGCGGAAGGCCCAGGGTTCGATCCCCAGCCGCGTCATACCAAAAGCCGTTAAAAGATGGCTCTTGTTGTTACCCTGTCTGGCGCTCGGCATTATGGGGCTAAAAGAAGGACTGTTTCCGCTCGGATTCAGTATACTGTGTCTGAGTGGGGTATTCATGTTATCGTATGGCATGGTATCTCAGTAGGCTAGCAGTCCAAACATCGGCATTAATCTGGACTAGTACAAGCAGAGATACAATAATCTTGAAAACGACGTTAAACCCCATTTCACATCACCTCTAATGCACCTGCCGAGCCTAACCTTATCAAGCTGTTATGAGCTTAATATTATTTATGAAAGGAAACGTTATAATATCACGAAAATCTTGATTATATTCGCATTTATGCTACGTTCTGTAGTCGAAGAAGAAGAAGAAGAATATTTATTGTACAAAACACCCACAGGGGGCAGGGTACAAAACATGAACACGAATGTCCACTAAAATATAATAATCATACAGATAATATACACAGACTGTGTGGTCTTATTTTATAACAGTTTTGGTTATGCTTAAGATCTCGAGCAAATATGTGTGAAAAACTGTGATGAAGTGACGCACATAGAGCGATGGTCAAGAAAACAACTTCGCCAGATAGACAGGTCCTCTCCCTTTGCTGGACAGAACGTAAGTAGTGCAAACTATCTTTTTAGATGACACAGGAAAAGGTTCACCACCATCAATTTATCTTTTGGAAAAAAAACATTAATTACATATGACATTGAATTACTAGGATACTATGACACCTGATTAAATTCAGTTTAAGCACGCTGTATGTTCCTCCTGATGATCACAAGGAGTGGGTCATGGGTATGCTTAAGATCTCGAGCAAATATGTGTGAAAAACTGTGATGATTTGACGCATATAGAGCGATAGTCAAGTAAACAACTTCGCCAGATAGACAGGTCCTCTCCCTTTGCTGGACAGAACGTAAGTAGTGCAAACTATCTTTTTAGATGACATAGGAAAAGGTTCACCACCATCAATTTATCTTTTGGAAAAAAAACATTAATTACATATGACATTGAATTACTAGGATACTATGACACCTGATTAAATTAAGTTTGAGCACGCTGTATGTTCCTCCAGATGGCCACAAGGAGTGGGTCATATATGATGCTCAGAAGCCGAGAAAGCAGCTGAAAGAGTTGTCAAGTATCTATTGGCATGGAATATTAACAAAATATGTAATTTATAAACGATTTCGGTTGTTTACGTTGTAAACAAAATAACATTGTTTCATCAGAAAATGAATACAGTATGCGATTTTGTTAAATGGCTGTGAACATATATAGCTATCATCGCCTAAGTATTTTCCAGTGTGTTTATAAACGTACTGTTATATTCCGTTAGTCTGTCTTACAGACCCTGATACAAATATATCAACTACAGCCCATGCAAGTCTATAATGTTTGGCAAGTCTAGATTACTGCAATATCTGAAAATGAAGAGAATCACTGGGCTCCCTTTTTATTATATTTTTATTAAGATAACTGAACAACTGGTTTTTTTGTACGATATGTTCATTTCAGAGACTATATGTTAGTCTAATATTCCGTATTCTGTAAATAAACGGGGCAAATCCCTTTCCATATTCATAAGAAATATCTGGCGAAAGCAGAGTAGATTGTACGATTCCGACTATATCTGAGTATGTGTTTATAAATCACAATCAAACAGTGACGATACCAGTTGTTCGGGAAAAGGTGATCGTATCCTGCCCCACCGGTGGCACGCGTCACAAACACATGCAAAGGCAATGTGTGTCCATTTGAGCAGAATGTTTGTAAAGTTTATTTTTAGTTATGTATTATACACTCTTAAAATAAATGTACGAAATCAGTTTGTATCTCTTTTTATACCTTGCATGTGGTAAACCAGGCACGTGGTAAACAATGATGACATGTGAATGTTAGTCCTGCACCATGACGGGGAAAAAATAATCTAGAAACGCATACAAAAGCAAGTCTAGGCAGCTCAAGTTAGCTCTATTCCACAGCATAGGGAAATATTTTTTATTTTAGAGTCAAGAAGGATATTGTGTAATATAAGATTAAAGAGACTGAATGTAAGTCTATGTGAATGTGTCCATTTGTCGATATCATGCTTAAAACTAAAATGGTGTAAATATATAAATGAATTAGGGGGCACGGATGGCCCAGTCGTCTAAGGCGCCGCGATTCGCTGTGCAGAGTTGCGTCCCTTGGTCACGCCAGAAACCTATGATTGTGGGTTCGAATCCTTCGGGCTTTCCTCCCACATTAAGCTGACACGCCGCGATATAACTGGAATAATGTTGAAAAGTGGCGTAAAACCCAACTCACTCACTCACTATAAATGAATTACAATTCTAATGAAATGCAGTTCCATTGATTGATTGAGGCCCATTTATAATTACACCTTACCCATAATAAAGGTTTGCTAAGTACCTAGATATTTTATAAAGTATCAAAACTGCCACACGCTTTTATATAAGGGGGAATGACATTCTGAACATCATGGCGAACAATTTTGATTTAAACATATCTTACTGTGGGAAATCAAATGGATTAGGCACAAGTGACACACTCACGAGGCCTTCTCCTGCAAACATTTAATTTTATTGTAATATTTAAATAATAATAGTGCAGAATAAACGCACAGTGCATATGAATTATGTACAAGTAATTAGAAAATATAATAACACACACATACACACACACATATATATATATATATATATATACAGTGTTAAACACATATACCTACATGTATGTATGGCGAACAATATTCCTGGAACATAAAAGTCTGAGACTTCACCATTGCCTACATTGATTAACATACTTTTGGCAATGCAATACAAATGAGCTACATTATCAAGCTGATTACACACTGTACGGTGTGCAGAATTGTCTTTATCAATAACATTTAGATAAGCACCAAGACCAATGCCCAAGACGAAGTCTGGTTAAGAGAACCTCCTCTCTCCGATTATTTCTAGATATGTGTAATTTAGTGATAAAAAGATCGATGCCATAAAGATGGCGTCCTTTTAAGGATGATGCCCATCTCTGTTGCTATTTTGTTTTAGCATTGGTCATACTGACGGTGCCTAACTCTGCAGGAGAAGGTAAAATTGTTTTATCTTGTTCTGATTCATCAAATTCTAATGCAGCTTTTGCCAATTTATCAGCTTTCACATTTCCAAGTAATCCAACATAAGCAGGGATCCATGAAAATTCAGCATTTAACAGATCTTTACTTAAGTCATTATAAACATGATAAAGGACGAGAATAATGTTGATCAAGTCCTGCCTCGCTGAGGAAGAACCTACCCGAATTGCTTGTAATGCACTGACAGGGTCACTGAAAATTACTGCTGAAACAGGCCTTAAAAAATAATCCAACGCAATACTTCAATGATTGCTCCTAGTTCAGCAGAAACTACTGATAAGTGATCAGCCAATCAGGTAGAAAGTTCTCTGTTTTCATTAACGATGAATAT
Organism: Haliotis cracherodii; assembly: GCF_022045235.1. Taxonomy (NCBI): domain Eukaryota; kingdom Metazoa; phylum Mollusca; class Gastropoda; order Lepetellida; family Haliotidae; genus Haliotis; species Haliotis cracherodii. Next base: position 4,962,720 of record NW_027266273.1, on the reverse strand, counting down.
ACCAGCACCAACACGACCAGGCACTGGGCACTTAGAACCATCAGTGTAAATCTGCATGGCATTTAATCACCGTTAACTTCGGATATGTTCCTCAGCTGTAGCTTTAACTCGAGGTGCTGGCTCACATCTATTTACCTGTTCCAGGACATCAAGATAAACTGATGGCAGTTTTAGCAGCCATGGCGGCTTTTCTGGCAGAACAGTAGTGCCATCTATTGCAACATCACGCACAGTATGATTGAAAGCCGTTCTCTGAGATCGCATCCCATAAGGCCCCATACCATTTTTCAAAGAGTCATGAAAATATTCCACACAGTCATTCAACACAGTTGACGTTGAGTGTTTACTCCAAGAAGATTTCAATTTTAACATGTACCTCACGTCTAACAGTTCACGCCTGAGATCTAGTCATTTCACCTGAATCAACTTGAAAAGCCTCAACAGAGTTGATCCTGAACGCTCCAAGACATAATCTTAGGGCTTTCGACTGAACAACATCAAGTCTTGCTTCTTGTGTAGATATAGACAACCGAACTCAAGTCGAGATCTAATGAGGGCTCTGTATAACATTAACAAACACTTCCTGTCTGCACCCCATTTGGTACTGGGGCGGTCGGGTAGCCTAGTGGTTAAAGCGTTCGCTCGTCACGCCGAAGACCCGGGTTCGATTCCCGACATGGGTACAATGTGTGAAGCCCATTTGTGGTGTCTCGTAAAACCATACTCACTCACTCACTCACCATTTGGTACTGGAAATACTTCTCAGAAGGTTTAGGACTTTATTGCATTTCTGAATCAGATAGTCCATATGTAGTATAAAGGTGAGCCTCTTATCAAACCAGAGACCCAAATACTAGATTTTATCCAACTCCAGAACCACACAAGACTAATTTTGAATTATGAGGAATCTTCTTCCGAGTAAACATGATAGCAGAATATTTAGAAGCTGAAATCTTAAAACCCCAAATGTATACACCAATTTTGTACAAGATAGAGAGATTGTTGAATGCCTTTGAAGACAGCGTCAAAATTACCGGACCACAACGCTGCATCATCTGCAAAATGTGATGTTTCAACCAAGGTATTACTATTCTCAAACAAATCATTTATCCTAACATTAAATAATGTTGGGCTGATCACACTTCCTTGAGTTGTTCCATTCTCTAAACTATAAATATCTGAGAGTGAAGTTCCAATGCGAACTTGTATAGTTCTACCCCTTAAGAAATCTTTTATCCAATCAAGCATACGTCCACAAACTCCAAGGTTATACAGTTTTATTACCAAACCTTCCCTCCACAACATGTCATATGCTTTTTCGATGTCCATGAAAACAGACATTAAATATTCAGTGCTACCAAATGCCTTTTTAATTTCAGTTTCAAGTCACACTAAATGATCAGCACAAGATCTATTTAAGCCTGACTGAACGTCTGAAAACAGCTTGTTCTTTTCCATGAAGTACACCAGACGGTGTTTTTTTTACCATTCTCTCCATTATTTTACACATTTTAGGGGTAAGAGCAATAGGTCTGTAGGGTGTGGCTTCAGCAGGATCTTTACCAGGCTTCGGAATTGGAAATACTTTTGCTTTTTTCCAAGAAATGGGACGTTTGCCTTCAAACCAAATATTATTAAAAGGTAAAAGCATGGTTTCAAGACTGAAAAGGGGAAGATGTTTAACATATCATGGCATATAATGGAGAAGTATTTTTTCGTCCAGAAAAGGCATTCTTTAATTGCTGGAAACTAAATAATGAGTTGTAATCAGCGATATGATATGTTGGACAATGTAAGATGTCCGAGAATTCTGATTCAAGTGTTTCTTTATAGAGGAGAAAATCTGAGTTAAAGTTATCAGTACTCGATACTTTTTGGAATAAGTGAGCCAGTGCATTACTCTTGTCAATACTTCTTGTTGCAGGCGTGACTTTACCAATAGACGGAATAGCACGATTGGAACTTGAACTACCAGAAATCTTTTTTCACTTTCCTCCATACCTGAGATAGAGGTATATTTGTATTTATAGAATTGGAGTTATTAGACCAAGACAAACGTTTTGCTTCAATAACAGTTCTTTTAAGGAATGCGGAAGTGCGCCTATACTCGACTAAATCACACGGCAAAGCCGATTTTTCAACAATTTTCTTTGCCCTCTTCCTGGCATCATGGGCTGATTGACATGTATCCGTCCACCAACAAACAGGCGGTTTAAGCGGACGTTTACCAGAAACTTCTGCCTATAAATCTATTGGCAGCATCAATAATGTTAGAGACAAAGCATTTGTAAAACTGCTCTATGTCAATAGAGTTTATAGTTTGCATGATTGTGTCAGAGCACAAAGCAGTAAATGCAGACCAGTCAGCTTTAGAGAAAATCTACCGTGAGGTGTACCACTCACTTCAGCGATTGGGTCAAGTTGAAGGCTAGTAAACACAGGATAATGATCACAATCAAAAGAATCCTGCAAATACACTTCCCAAGCACAACGCATTATGTCAGAAGAGGCATTGAAAAACGTAACATTTACCGTGTACATAAAGACTCCAACAAAACATAACCATGCACCCATAACTCACACCATGCTTCCCAGAAGACTCGTTCTTGATATATTTATTGATTTCCATATACATGTTTTCCATATTTACCTGCTCTTGTCGTTCATGATGAATTACGTGGGAACAGATGTTCAAAATAAACCCGAACACTATAGTGTTAATGTTTCCGGTTTTAGAAACTGGTCAGTACTGGCTAAAGATAGACCTACATGCATCGACAGAAGTCAATGATCTTCACTGTTGGCGACGCAGACGGTTAAATAAGGAATCCGAGGCGCGAGCTTGAATTATTGAGATCGTTACAGCATTCTATGTACGTCTTTGATTCTATATAACTCATCACAGTTCGCTTTTCATTCAGTATTCAGTGTCGAGGCCTGAAATGGCTCGATATCACTATCTGACGCAGGAAATAGGCACACCCTTGATTAAAATTCAGAGGGAACACCTTTTCCAATTGAATTTATTTTGATGGAGCTTAAAAGGTTTCTGTTTAGACAGAAGGTTGAATGTCTAGAAACTTTCAAAGTTTTATAGCTTCAAGATGCTCGTATTTTGTATATGTTTGATATGTGAAAACAAAAAACACATCCTCGATTGTCCAGGGTACATATCTACATTAAATTATGATTAATGCCCGCGGGGCCCATTCGCCACCATAGTTTGTTTTGAGTCCGATTCGAAATACAAATACAGCTAAAAATAGCTGTCCAATGAAAGCACGCTCTTGAGCGAGATAACTTCTGTGGTAAGCTAGTGATAATAGAAATGATTATGTTGAAACGAAGTGTTGGTGGAGAATGGGTCCAGGGTATTTATAACAGAATGGAGACATAATACACTGGATAACTAAGTATATACACAGAACACATTTTCTTGCGTACGGTGTTAAACGAGCACTTCGAACAGAGCAAGAGCACTCCCAACAGTGTTATCGTCAAAACACTGGTTCACCAGACAATATGGCTACAAAAATCCTCTTTAAACCCTGATACACATTATTTTTAAAAGCGCAAGCAAAATTATGGCTTAGTCCCAGCTCAGAGGGCTGTTGTGACATATATGTGATGCTGTGAGAAGATGTGCACACATCATGCAAAATTGATCACACTATCCTAAAAGATCTTCAAAAACATTGAAAGTGTAGATGTTATAGCATTTATATCAGTACACGCGAGCGTCACAGACTTCAAGGATCATGTATTGTGGTGTCAATTAGCATCACTTGCCTTATTGATTAGGGCCTTGTTATGTGAGAAAGGGATTAGTGTTAAATGCAAGTTCATTTGAGAGCTATTAGTCGGGCCTTGCACGATTTACTTTAAGCTGTCAGAGCATAGGGACTGTCAACCAGAACAGAACGCAGGGAAACGACACTCTGTAAAACAATCTGTGATATAAGGCATAGCTTCTTTGGAAGGGTTAACTGATGACATTTTATGTTGGTGAAACATGATAATGTTGATATTAAACACAATAATAATAATAATAATAATAATAATAATAATAATAATAAATATAAATATACAAAAATGATAATAATAATAATATACAAAACTAAACCTATTTTGTTGAAACAGCGTTGGAAAGGTTAATCTCTTGTCTCGTTGAATAACAAATACATGACAGCGACTTACGTCATATAGACACTAAGGTTTAATAGAAATCCTAAAAGGGTTAAAAGGCCCAATAATTCTTTCTAAAACTCTAAAATATAGATGATATTTATAGAGTGATTGTTCTAATCCGCAATCGAAAATACGTGACCTTAGCGTTTAGATGACATGGACGAGACCTATTTAAATGACTCACTTTTTCGACCTGTCCCATTTTAAAAGCCGACACCACCAACCCGACAGCCATGTCACCAAGTTGCACATACATTTTGCGATTCAATTATTATTTCTCCCCGCCTGCAATAAGTTGATATGTATTAATCTGAAATATATTTTTTGCACGAACCCCGCAAAGAAACGTTATTCACAGTTCGCCAACACGCTCTAATTGTAGTCGCGTTCGCGAGTGCACCGACATCGAGTGGATATTTTTAGTTGTTTACTTCTAGAGAGTCGCATATTTTGTGTCAGCGAGAACCGGCACCCATGTTTGTAACGGTACATTTGATTGGCTGGTTCTCCGTGACCTAAATGATATGTACAATCTGACGAACAAACAAACTACAACGTAAATTGGTATGACAACACACTGTACAAAACCTTTGACATTTGTACAACCACCATCGTTTAACTTGACCAATATCATCCTCGTATTGTCCGGTTTTCTGCCAGAAAATCTGTTGGTATTTTTTTGCACGAGAATCTTTCAGCCAATCAGCGACGTGTACTTGGGGATTCTGAAGTGGGTCATGGCTTAGGGGGCAAATATAGGTTAGTCTGTCACACTCGTACTGGCAAGGAAAGCACGGACGACGCGAGCGTGTGCTCTGAAGTCCCGGTGTCTAGTATTTAGGAACATGGACATGTATTCGAGGGTTCCATGGACGATTGTGAGTTGATTCGATCACAACCCAAGATATTTCGTCTCGTCTGACGTGAAAGCGACCAGGCTGTGAGGAAGCCCATTCATCGCTCGTTGTACAATAGCCCGACATTACGTTAGACCGTGCGCTTGTTACAGGCCGACTTCCGCGATAACTCAACATCATTGTAACCGCTCAAGTATTTTGTCTGCCATTGCTCTTGTTGGGAAAACTACATTAGTCTGTGAAATGACAGATATCTGTTCAACCTTTGAATTCCAGTGTCGAAATTCGCCAATAACGGAATTCCATCAACGCAGCGTTAGGGTTTGTCAATGAAGAGAACCCTACTCTCTGTACAAAGGAATCTGAAGAAGCACCGTTCAGTCTAGAGTATGACCACCACGATGGGGAAAGAAGCTAGTTTGGACGGTTTAGGTAAGTCATCGATATTTTTTGTGTCGTAAATAAGGATTTTAAAATTATTTTTTTAACTGACAAATTTGGCTCCACGTCATTGTTATTTTTGAGTGGGCGGGGCACGTAGATCGCATGGTGTCATTACGTAATAGCGAGACAGGAGCAGTTTTTTTGTTTCATTGTTGAGTTAGACATACCAAACACACATTATTATATTTTAAAAAATAAAGTATAATTACATCCTGAAAACACTTTTGCTGTCCATCAGGATCAAGTTAGACTAATAATAACTATATCATGCTAATTGATGAACTTCAATATCAGTGTGGATTTGTCTAGTGTTGTATAATGTGTTATTGTCTACATTGATCCATTATTGTCACATGTGCTGCAATATATATTTCAACATTTTAAGTTGATTTTGGTAAAGAAGTGTAACATTGTTACTAAGTCATACTATACCATCAGAAATAAGAGGAAATGGTATACTATGTTCAATTTCAAATGAAGTATTTATAAAAATGTGAAATATGGTATACTAATATTCCACAGATCTGATATCTTTTCGTGACTAATCATGTAAATATTGATATGCCTTATAGATAGTTTTGCGTGTAAAGTTGTTATTTTCCTGAAGCTGTTTACCGTGCACATATATTTCAATGTGTAATTATAGACTGTCACTGGTGTGTGGTGCGTTCTCTGTTCATGTGAAAGCATGTTTCATTACAAGATGTCGCTACGGTAACCAGAAAGGAAGTTTTGAGAAGAAAATGCATCCTCTTTGGTTATTTGGCTGACCATGCTGATAGACAATTGTTTTGGTTGCCAATGGTTGGTATTATAAGTGTAACATAATTTGACAGAAAAGGATGACGCGTAAGCTGGCAGGATATAAGTAAATTGTGTATGCTATTAATAGATCGCCTATCAGTTGTTGACTATGGAGACGACACAGGATGGAAATGACTTAAGTACATACGTACTGACACAATTGAAGATGTGGATGTAACTTAAGGTATAATTTCTGGGATGGTGCGGAGTGTTCTTGGAAGGTCGATATTCAGTCCCACATCTACTGCAGATTTTTGTGAAAATTCCCAAATTGGAATTACAAAATTCTCTCAGTTTGCTTTGAGGTGTGTTGTATTTCAGTGACCCAATTCAAGACAAAAAGACCTTTAATAATTTTATGCTTTCTTTTACAGTGTTTTATCGTGTGTGTTTTTATGTTAAAGAGATAAGGACTTTCGTTAGAAGGTTAAAAAGACTTTAATTCCAATTTGGGAATTTTCACAAAAATCTGCAGTAGGTAAGGAAATAAATATCAATCTTCCAAGAACACTCCGCGCCATCCCAGAAATTATCCCTTAAGTTACATCCACAACTTCAATTGTGTCAGTACGTATGATCTACTTAAGTCATTTCCATCCTGTGTTGTCACCATAGTCAACAACTGACAGGCGATCTATTTATAGCATACACATTTTACTTATATCCTGCCAGCTAACTCGACATCCTTTTCTGTCAAAATATGTCGCATTTATAATAATAACCATTGGCAACCAAAACAGTTGTCTATCAACATGGTCAGCCAAGAACATGTTTGAGAAAATTCAGATATGAAAATTTGTGTTTATTTCCTAAATATTAATACTAATTCAGAAATTGTCTGTAACATAAGAGGATGCATTTTCTTCTCAAAATGCCCTTTCTGGTTACCGTAGCAACACTAAAATCTTGTAAATTTTTTCTCAATTTGACATATGTAAACATATTTTGGTGAAGTATTATTTGGATATGGTTTCAGTAAGAAAATAAATAATAATAGGCTTTATTGTTTCAAAAATGTCTAAGTATTACAAGAAATAAGTCATAAGTTTTTCTGTCTGTTTGCAAATCCTAGATCGGCCATTCATTGAAGTCAACACTAATAATTTTATGACGTAAATTACACACAAGAAATTCTCAGGCACTGCTGTGAAAAAGTACTTTCCTGCTTAAAATATTTTCTTTTTTGATTGTGACAAAAATGACCTATTTACAATATCAATGAAATCGACAGCAAAAATATCAGGAACTTCCCTAAGGACTGTCTTAAGTATCTTGGCGACAACCCAAGTCCATTTTCCACATTCTCAACCTAGTATTGATCGCAAGATTATATCATATCCTCTGCATTGGGCAGTTTTTCATTAACTTTCGTAAATACATGTCAAGAATGCTCTTGTGTTGGCGCCCTTGTTTCTCCCCTACAGCTTCACTTCCTGTTTCGAGTCTATGTTTAATTTGTGAGAAGGTCTTTCCTGTTTTTACCATGGAACAACAGGGGGACATGATGCGGTTGACTTCAGTTTCGGTAGAAAATAAAGTATGCTAAGTTTTTCTCTACACCGTCGATTCATCATTTTATTGTGAAGATTTTTATTTAGACGATAAAACAGTCAGATGAGCGCTAAATCTTTAGAGTAATAGTAGCATTTCAAATTTATAGAACATTGTGTAAATGAGATATGATTTGTAAATAACGGTATAGTTATATATTATTTGGGATGCTTGCATAATTAAGACGTACAGAGTGAGAAACATCATTTCTTGGATTTCCAAATACGTCCTCCCAATAATGGAAAATAGACGCCAAACCTTGTTTTATATGCAAAGGTAATTTTTTCCTGTAAAACATCAGCATATCTGGTTACGTGTAATGCAGAAGTTGTTTTTTTCCTTTCATCTTTAATCAATCTTCAAGAAAACTTACAGTAATGAAAAAAAATATGTTTTATCCATGTTATCTGCCTAACAACCTTTATCTGTTTAACAATGGTTAAAGGCATACTGCCAAAAATACAAGTATTATTTTTCAATATATTTGTGGAAGGACATGTTCCTATGTACAGATCACAAATCAGGCAAAGATTGTGGCAGAGAGTAGGTGGATGGGTGAAAGTGTTTGGCCAGCTTGACTACTGAGGGTTTGGGTCTTGCTCCACACTGAAATACTTGTCAGGGGTTGTCTTCTGAAACAAATGACCTTGTTCAACATTTGCCCATGTCCACCCAGCAGTGACTGGGTACCCGGTAGGATGAATTCATAATGTGACTATTAACTTCTAGCACTCTATTATGCAGCTGGGTTTGTATACTCCCCAGGGAGCTGAGAATGAAATTGGAGGACACACTGATCCATTGCCTGGGGTAGTAATAATATTGCGCTGTGAGCTTGGTGAGAATGCAACCATGGGTAGATTTGGCACTTTTTAAATTATATTTATTATGATTATCATTATTCTTCCAAGTTTGTTTAAATCAAATTATAATCCTCTTAAGTGAATCGAATGACGAAGATTCAGATAACAGTGCATTACCCTGTGAATTCTGATTTAAGCTTTGATAGATAATAGATAAGATAGATGTTTCATTAGAGAACAGATACAATGTATAGCACTGTTCCAATGTACATTTGGGGGCACGGGTGGCCCAGTCGTCTAAGGCACCGCGATTCGCTGTGCAGAGTCGTGTCCTTTGGGCACACCAGAAACCTATGATTGTGGGTTCGAATCCCGATTCGCCCCGATTATGTTTCTAGGTTTGTCAGCACCATACCCGTGCTCGTGGGTTTCAACGAAGTGGTAAACATCTGAGACCTGCATCACTTGGGCTTTCCTCCCACATTAAGCTGACACGCCGCGATATAACTGGAATAATGTTAAAAACGGCGTTAAACCCAACTCACTCACTCACTCACTCCAATGTACATTTACACAAACACATCACATATGCATACATAACAGACAACGATAGAGCAAACAAAGTCATGGATGAAATATGTAAGAAAATGGACATGTTGATGTATCATGATTTATTGGATGAAACTGTAAATATGAAAACAAATGATATTGATTGAGGTGATATCATTGGTAGAGAAACTATATTGGAGTTTAAGTTAAGTTGGTCACCAATAGCAATTCCTAGGTTCGAGTCCAGTAATGATATTTTGGGTTAATTACCTTAGATATTGACATGATTATGCGATGAGAGTAAAATCTACAAAACGATCTTAGCGATAAGATGATCGTAACTCCCATACTTTAACATAGGCTTACGACAATCATAGCGCTAAGATCTCCTTGTGGAACAGGCCCATGGTGTGGTAAAACTACAACATACATGCTACATATGGTAGTTTATACACATCTCTATTCAACATAAAAGTTAACTTTCTAAATGGATCCTAATGTATGTAATGACCTGATTTCCAGTAAAAAGTGTCTGATATGGTCACATTTAGAAATAATGAGAAAACTACTCTTTTAAAAATGACCCTAGAAATCTGATTCCAAACACTGATCGCTAAGCAACCATTAGTCATATTCCATTTTGTTTTTCTCACTGAGTCTAAGTCTAATGCTATGACTGACATATCCAGACCAGGGCACAACATGTTTGTTTGTCTCCCAACATGTTTCACCCGAAATAATTCTCCCTGAACCCAGCTTGCTCAGCTTGACCTGAGGTCATGCTAAAAATAGTCGTGTTCAGGTGAGAGGGCATGACCTATCTTGTTAGCAGGTATGCTAATTTCTGCACCGGTGTTGGTTAAACCCAGTGCACAGACTTGTTAGATTTTGTAGGTCAGTATTAAGGATATGTTCTTATATTTATAGTAGTCTCCTTATAGAGCAGATTCATGCTGTGAAACCACAGCTTTGCTGTCTTTCTAAGCGCTTTGAGATAAAACAATAAGTAAAAACCAATGAGGATGAGTAAAGAGCTTGTTTTTCCAGCAAAGTAAATTTGTACATTTTTTTGTTTGTTCTGCAGACATATTTTGTTGCAGAAGCTTTCATCTTATCAGCTCCATGTGTCAAGATGAATGATATTTTTACAAGGCATGTAATCTATGCAGGTTAACCAATGTGCTTGGTAGAAATGATAGAGGGCTTCTGTTAACCTGTCTCCCTGTCTCTAGGGAAGAAAATAAAAAAGGAGTCCAACTCAAGTCTAGATTGCCTCAACTCTGAAATTAAGGATTGTTCTTGGCTCCATTTGGATTTTATTTTTTTATTTTTTGGTAGATAACATATATTTTGAAATGAGATAACTTATTTCTGGGACTAAATGTCAGTCAAAGCTTTATCAGATACATACCTATATTTCACTGATTACATCTTAACAACTGAAACAAATACATTTCACTCAAAATGAACTATGTTTTGGTAACTGATGATATATTTTGAGCTAGTGTCCTTGTCATGCTTTTCTGTAAATAAATTTCTGTTATGTCATGAATATGACTTCTACAATTTCAACTGGTTTGACTTTTTTAGGCATCATAGACATTTATGTTTTATCATCTGAGCAAAAACATGGTTCAGGTCTGTTGCTTATGAATGATGAATTTTGTGAAACCTAATTGGTGTTTTATAAATGCATAAGATATAAATCATATCTTTAGATCCATCTTCAAAGTCATATTAAACAGAAAATAGTTCCAAAACTTTGAGATTTGAGTCTCCCAACAGGAAACAAGTTTGGACCATTGAGAATGTGAAACAAATATGACTACAATTTACTCATCACCCAATTTGTCTTTTAGTATTAAATGTGAGATCATATTTGATTTTATGTTAAAAACATAACATTTAAAAACAATTATGTACATCTATTCAGGACATAATATTTAGATTTAATGTTTTCAGAACATCTCCAACATGTTGCAAAACCAGAAAAAAATTTCCTGCAAGGTATCTGGTTATTGAAAAGTATATATAATGCGATCTAGTTAGTCAGAACAAAAGTCCCCTACTAAATAGGGCACAGTTCACAAAGTTCAGGGATAGTGAAGATGTTTTGGTCACTTGTGACCACTGAGTGACCCCAGTGATTATTGGGAGCACCAATGCATTAAGGCATAACAACAGCCCCAGGCATTAGGGCTGAGACCAGCCAATACCTCGTTAACTTGCATAAGAGTGGTATCATGTGGCTGAGGTCATGCCAGGCTTTCCAGATGGACTCTGACGCATTTACTGTTAGTCTAATTCATGTGTGAATTGTACACAAACATGTATTGTTGGTAGGGAGAACGAGGTCACATTGACGTAGGCGTATTGATTGGCTTATTTTTAGCCATGTTTATGAAGCTAGTTTATGATTTGTTTTGCCAGTAGAAATTAGATTTTCAGTATCACATGTCCGAGAAAATGATGGACGCTGGAAAGTAATGAGTGAAATTAGGGACCTGGATCTCAAAGTGGTGTTTTTGCGAACTAATCACATTGACATTCTTAAGATATTTATGCATATGAATATCAAAAGCACTCCCCCCATGGTCTAGAGTAAATTAGCTCTCAAATTGCCCATGGAATTTCAGGTATAAAAACATGCACTTTGTTAGTTGGTCATAATACAACACTATGTGCTGAAGGCCATCTAGCTTCTAGATTATTATGGAGGCATGGGTGGCCCAGTCGTCTCAGTTGCTGCAATTCACAGGGTTGCGTCCCTTGGGCACTTCAGAAACCTATGGTTGTGAGTTCAAGTCCCAGTTCACCCTGATAATGTTTCCAGCACCATACCTGTGCTTGTTGTTTTCACCAAAGTGGTCAATGTCGGACCTGCATCACTTTAGGCTTTCCTCCCACATTAAGCTGACCCACCAGGATATGATTGTAATACTATTCAAAGCGCCATTAAACTCAACTCACTCACTCTAGATTATTACCTTTAAGCCCAACTCACTCACTCACTCTAGATTATTACTTTTAAACATTTTCAGGTTTTGTTTGTTTGTTGTTTAACACTGCACCGACAGCAGTCTGTAAATAGTCCAATCAAGGACCAGACAATCCAGTGATTGATATCATGAGCATCGATCCACGCAATTGTCAATCAACCAAGTCAGCAAACCTGACCACCCGATCCTGTTAGTCACCTCTTTCGACAAGCATAGTCGCTTTTTACAGCGAAGAAGACTTATTCTAGCTCGGATCTTCACGGGTCCATTTTCAGGTGACCGTCAGGGTCCAATAGGCCACAATAGTCTTATTTCTTGTTTCTTAGATTTTGTAACCTATAAGTCAAGGGCTTGAACAGAAGACTGATGAAATACAATCAGTTGCAAAGAAAATCATTGATAACAGGTATCCAGGGTAATAGTTTAAAAGTACCGTCAGACACTACATCTTCATTTATGAAGTAGAAAATAAGTATAATTCCAAACCTAAACAGAATTTTGCTCCTTTTTCATATCTTTTCCTTTCTTTATGAAAGAAACCAGCCTGGCCTCAGGTTCCTTGACATATTTTAAGCAATGATCTCAGAATGTCGATCCAATTTACCATCCATTTTTTCTTGATGTGTTCCTTTTGAACACTGATAAATGATGGAAACAAGAGTGCATTTGTTCCTGTCATTCACATCTGCTACACAAGGGAGGTGATCAGTCAGTAGTGCACGAGAAAAAGCCTGAAGACTGAAACACCATCACAGCTGACTTGAATGCTTGACCTTAATCCTCATGCTAATCTGCAGCCGGGTAGCAGTGTTATGTAATCTCCTCATGCGTTGTGTGAGACATTATGATAAGGAGGCTAATGAAATCAGATTATCCTTGATATTATACTTCAAACATTGTAAAACTGTACCTGGATGTAATAGTATTAAAGTTCAGTATGTCAGAGTGACTTAGTAAGTTAATGATTTCATGGCTGTCTAGTCTATGCAACTAAGACAAAATTGTTATGGATGAGCAACTTCTTTATTACAATTGGGCGGCGTTTCGGTGTAGATTCTAACACCATATCAAGCAAATGATGTCAATGCAAATCACATCATTTTCTTGATAACGGTGTTAGAATCTACACCTGTACACCGAAACGTCGCCCAATTGTAATAAAAAAGTTGCTCATCCATAATAATTTTGTCTTAGTTACCATTCCAACTTCTAAATGCCTTTCAAAGAAGTTAGTCTATGCAAGTCCAGTAGTTTTTCATTACTGAAAGATAAGCCTTAAAAGGTCAAGTGCATGTAACACTAAATATTTTCAAATTCAATAGTTATTTCTGACCACGGATAAAACTTAGATTTGAATATTGTTTTAATTGTAAAATTTATTCTGAGTGTTTGTTTAATGCATTAATATTCGAAACATAATTTGATAACCATGGAAACCAAGAAATAATAATTGTAACAAGGCAATACTTATTCTTTTTTGTGGTTTACAATGTCTTCCTAGTCAGTATGATGTCCAAAACTAATTTGAGATTATTTTCTATGTGTTGATACATATAGTGTGAGAACAGAGCCGGACTCACAGTCTTTGTTCATAAGTCTTGTAAACAGGATGTAAGAAAACTGATCATGTTCTTTTTATAACCACAGTCTACACCAGCCTGCCATTCTATGGATGTAGGTCCTGCATATACTCCTATTCGGGTTGAGAATTTTGTTGTTGTCGCAATTCCTGAGCTCAGGTCGACACAGTGATGTTGTAAAGCATACCTTTTGATGTCAAGGATTCTGATGATCAATATCAGCTGCAGTACAAATTGTTATTGGACAGTTGTTGACATCCAACATACAGTAACACACATATGAATGAAGATTAATATCCTTATGATTAATGATTGTAGACAGCTGTTAATGCTGAAAATCTATTAGGAAAAGAAAGATGGATTTCAGTGAAGATCTTTATGACAACATCTTTTGTTTCCTTTTTTCTGTATCCCTGTGTTTGAGAACAATGGGTAACACAGCTGATTGAAAAACAGGGTCAATACTATGAACAGAATTGATGGTCAGTAGCATCTATTATTCGAATGACCATGTCGTGTTGTTATGTAATATCATTCACCATGTCCACCTGATCATTGATTGGATTCTATTCTGAAAAAGTTAGCAACTGGATGGTTGTCGTAATAGCAGTAGAAGTAGTTGTAAAGTGGAGGCTGTGAGTGACAGATGGTGTGTAAAGTAGTAGTAGGGTAGTAGTACTTGCTGTAAAGGAGTTGTAAGGAGAGTAGTAGCAGTTAAGTTGTAACAGCTGTAGTTTTGTAGCAATCTAGGCAGGGGGAAATTTACATTTAAATGGGAAAATATTATTTGTCTATTTTTTTAAATGTTATAAGGAAATTTGGTCTTCAGATTTTGTGTGGGAATTCTTTGAACATTTTTATTGGAATGTTTTATTATCAATGATATTATTTCCTTTAATATATAGAGTATGTTTTAATTGCCCAGGAGGAAAAGTAGTCTTCAGTGTTGTTTCCTCTTTGATAAACCATGAAAAAATACAAACTTGATTATGATAAAACATCGTCATGGTTTTGACATTGTATTATATTATTGATCAATGCTAAAGACATTGCCACATGAATCATGTTCCTTTGGTGGTGATATGGATCTCTGGGGGTGGGGCCGTGAAGTCATCACCCCATCAAGTCTATTGTAGGTTATTGACAAGTTCAGGGGCTGCTACACAGAGTTCACGAGGCAGCCATAGATGACCAGGGCAGCTGGGGTAGATTCCCAGGTCTATCACACTGACAAACATGGTGCATTGGTGATCAATATTTGTTAATTATGTGATGGCCACATGTTGACCGCTGGTCACATGACTTGTGTGTGTCAGCAGTGAACTCTGGCCGATGGTCAACCTGATGGGAGACTGCAGTAGACTTGCTCCCGTTTCAGTAACAGTATTGGTTGCCATGACGATACACACCCAGCTGGTGTATTTTACAGATATCAGAAGTGTTAAGGTAGACACAATTTTAGGGTTAACAACTTCTTTAATACTGTAAAAAGCGACATTTCGGTATAGATCCTTATACTGTAGTCGAGCAAATCTTGCTTTGTACTAAATATTTTGCTGAGAAATATTTTTAGTTTCATAAATCCCCACAAGAACCATCTTTGTAATGTACAACTCAAAAAAAAGGTTAACAACCACCCAGATTACATATTCCTGTAGTTATCTGTCTTGACAAATTAAAGGTTGCAGTCTGTGCCAAAATAATTTGAGTCCACTAGCTACTAGACCATAAGAAATTGTACTTGACAGGGGCTTCGGAGACTGCTACAGTAATATGAAGGAATTGGGTGTTCCTTAACTTTTTTGAGTGGTATAAGATGCTGGCATAATTTGGGTAGTTACCCTTTGTACTAAACAGCCTTGATATACATTACCATTTATGTATAAACAAGCTGCAGATTAGTTTCTGGTCTCCTCAGAGCCCTGTGCAAGTCTAACTCATTTACCTTGATGCCCCAATGAGGATTACTCATATGGAGGTATTGGTGTCTCATGGCAACGAGTTCAGAGAGCGGTCAATTGGTCAGGAGATAGGTAAGGCAGGCTGTGTGAGTAGAATGACCCATGGGGGGAGTGAGGGGTGACCCAGCCAGCAGTCACCGTGGGGTCAGCCAAACAGAACTGAAACAGCAGTAATTGATTTTTCCTAATGTGGAAATACAGAGGTCTGTTGAATACAGTAAAGGGTCAAGCTTTAAGAAGTATGGCTTAGTCTGTGGTATTGATTTATGAACAGATGTTTATCTATGGTTCAGTTGAAAAGGTTTTGTTTATGAAGAATAAGATGTAATTTGAGATATTCCAAATTGGATAGATTTCAGAAGTATTTAACATTTAAGACAAAGCAGAGATTTGTATGTTAATAAATACTCCTGTATGGCATTTACGGAAAGAAATAGTGCCACTATTTGTCAACTTATCTGTTTTTGTTAAATTATATGCAGATATTCCATAGTAACATGCAGGGTTACCTGCAGCAGAATATGTATTAAAGGAAACAAATACAGGATTGAATCAATACGTTTATCTCAAATGAATAAAAAGTGCAAGAGCATTACGATTGCAGCAAGTGTAGCTAGCTAGCTCTCTCTCTCTCTCTCTCTCTCTCTCTCTCTCTCTCTCTCTCCTCTCTCTCTCTCTCTCTCTCTCTCTCTCTCTCTCTCTCTCTCTCTCTCTCTCTCTCTCTGTGTGACAACATGGATGCTGCTGATATAGAGACATATAAGGCTATAAATATCATGTAACAGTGTGGCTATGCCCTGTATTGACCTGTCTTTTTCACAAACCAACAATAGTCATCAGACCTCCAGCATCAGCTTTCAGATTTTAATATTTGAAATTTTCTGGATGCAACTGGAATATTGCATATTGACATCAGTTATGTTATTACTTATTTTTTCAATTTGAACAGATTTTGTGATTAGAAAAAATGATTATCAATCAGAATTTTACTGGAATCAAAGCAGTGTATCCTGTTTTATGTATTTGGATGCTGTTGTGAAAGATTTTTTACGTCGATGCTGTTGTTGTTCATGTAATATTGACAATGTGGGATACATTTATAATTTCTATGCTATTGTGATATATGTGTAATATGGATGCTATTGTGATGCATCTATGATATTGATGCTGTTGTGGTTGTCTAATATGGACGATGGGTGGTGCAAATCTAATATCAACGCTGCTGTGACCCCTGTGTAATATACATATTGTTGTGTTGCAGAGTTTGATGGGGAAACAGTACTTTGTCGCGTGTGCGGAGACAAGGCCAGCGGCTTTCACTATGGCGTACATGCATGTGAGGGCTGTAAGGTGAGCTAAAACATGGCCGTCATGATACAAGATTTAGTATTACAGTCAAACATTCCAACAAGTTTAGCAACAAAACTAAATGATACTGTGACTTCACTCCAACGGAAAGTGATTATCACAACATCTCATATGACACAGAAAGTTTGAGACTGTGATAATGTGTAGGTCACATTTGACGGCAAGATTTGTAACTTAGCTTTTTTTATAAATCAAAATCATGTTTATCAGATTAAATTCTGAACTTAATAATACAAAGTCTTACGACACAGCCAGAACGAAAACAGCGATACCAATGAATAAGATGAACCGTTATTTAGTCCTAATACATATATATAAATATGTATTGGCGACGTTTCGGTATAGATCCTTGTACTGTTGTTAATCAAGCAACGGTGTAAGGATCTATACAGAAACGTTGCCTTTGCAATAAATAAAAAAGTTTTTATCCATAAATTGTGTCTACTTTGATTTTTATTATTTAACAGTGTCTCTCGGATCATGTCATTTATACAACAGACTATCTTACGACAAACTCACATTCATAAAACTATCCCTTAAGTCGTAAGAGGCGACTAACGGGATCGGGTGGTCAGGCTTGCTGACTTGGTTGATACATGTCATCGATTCCAATTGCGTGAATCGATGCTCATGATGTCAATCACTGGATTGTCTGGTCCAGACTCGATTATTTACAGACCGCCTTCATATAGCTTGATTATTGCTGATTGCGGCGTTAAACAACAAACAAAACAAACCTTAAGTTATCACATTTATGACACAGCATTATTATATGTGTCTTCATCTTAGGACAAGGTCACATTTATGGCATAACATCTGACAACAATATGACTTGTTTTAGCCAAAGTTACATATATATCATAATGTCTTCGAACACACATGTAACACAGTATCTTATAAAGTGTTACATAAATCACAATATATCCTGTATTTATACAGTATCGCATAGTTTGTACAACAATATCACACATAGATAATAAGTAACAATAGATCAATATCACATTTAGACCACAGTGTCATACAACAGTGATCTTGTGGATAAAGCATCTGCCAGGAGAACGAAAGGTTGGTGTGTCATCCCTGGCCGCATCGTACCCAAAGATGTTAAAAGGTGGTACTTGTTGCTACCCTGCCTGGCACTCGGCATTGAGGGCATAAAACAAGAACTGGTCGGCTCGGAGTCAGTATACTGTGTCTGAGTGGGTATTCATGTTAAACTGCGGCATGGTATCACCGTGGGCTAGCACTATGATGAAAATGCATAATGCTTGTCGCCACACACACACATGCATGCACGTCACTATGTACATGTAAGTTCAATGACCTTGAATGAGACGCGAAAGTCCACTTCACCTCACGTACAGCAGTGTCCATATAGAACACAATTTTTACAACAATGTTGACTTGTTTCAGGGATTCTTCCGACGTAGTATTCAGCAGAAGATCCAGTATAGACCCTGTCTTAAGAACCAGCAGTGCAATATCATGAGAGTTAATCGGAACCGGTGCCAATACTGTAGGTGAGGATGGTTGACTACTTGCTGTGAGATGTCTATTAACACCGCTGTCATATACCAGGACAGCTTCGGACATACTATCTGCATAAAAAAAGATGCAAAAAACATCCCTGTTACCCAGTTGTTTATGAGTTGTTTACTCTCAAATACTGGTCAATATTGTTAATGACGGAAAGTCATATGTATGGTTTACAATATTTAGGCAGATATTGCACTCGTTAATATTAAATGGCTTTATGTTCATTATGACTGAAATGATAGAATAGGTCTTCAGTAAACCACACTTGCCGTAAAAGGCTACTATCCTTGTCTAAAAGGCGACTAACGGAATCGGGTGTTCAGGCTCGCTGACTTGATTGATACATGTCATCGATCCCAATTGCGTGGATGGATGCTCATGATGTCAATCACTTAATTGTCTGGTCCAGAATCGATTTTACAGACAGCTGTCATATGGCTGGAATATTGCTGAGAGTGGCGTTAAACAACAAACAAACAAACAAACAATATGACTGAAATAGTCTCTCTTAAATCCTTATTCTCTAATATTATTTTCTCATTTTCCAGGTTAAAGAAATGTATTTCAGTTGGAATGTCGAGAGATGGTGAGTCGTTATTTTCTATCTGACAATTTATATCATCATCGTCGACGTCATCGTCTTCATCCTGGGCCTGTGTTGAGATAAGCCGACACTTTTACCACTAGGCTACCCCACCGCCCCATATAAGACATGGAGGTTTCATTTTGAGGAAGTTTCAAATCTCTATCAGGTCATGACCCAAATAACTCAACATGCTCAACCAGTTATTTTATATATATATATGACATATGCAACATCCGTTTTATCATCACAGCATAATTACAGTTGTTTCCGAGGAAAGGCCCATCCACCTACAAAACCTTCTTTCACTTTTGATTTGATTGTTCAAGGAAGTCAGTGACGCGTTTCTGCATATAATGTTTGTATCCTGATTTGGTACAATACCAGACTAACACTTAGCCTCTAAACGTATGTTATTTTGACACAGACAAACAACTCAATTTAAATTGAAAAAGTGCCCCAGTTAGATGGGAGATTCAAAGTTTGTGAACAATCTAGACTTGCTTTAGTGAGGGCTATGGCCTTAACGTAAGGGCTGGGTGAAAGAAAAAATAATATTGTTCAGGGACTGAACAGACTAGTAGTACAATACATGTGAGTCAGTAATTATACTCATATGACAAGGACGGTGAGGCTGTCTTGTGGTTAGTGTTTGCTCGTCAACTTTAAATGCCCAGGTTGGATCAAACAGGTCTCACACTGATCAAACAGGTCTCACACTGATCAAACAGGTCTCACACTGATCACACAGGTCTCACACTGATCCATCAGGTCTCTGATCAAACAGATTTCACACGGATGAAACAGGTCACGTAAAGGTCACACTGATCAAACAGATCTCACACTGATCAAACAGGTCACACTGATCAAACAGGTCACACTGATCAAACAGATCTCACACTGATCAAACAGGTCACACTGATCAAACAGGTCTCACACTGATCAAACAGGTCACACTGATCAAACAGGTCACACTGATCAAACAGGTCACACTGATCAAACAGATCTCACACTGATCAAACAGGTCACACTGATCAAACAGGTCACACTGATCAAACAGGTCTCACGTTGGTCAAACGGGTCACGCACTGATCAAACAGGTGACATTGATCACCAGCTCCTTATTTAGTCAGCTCTTAAGATAAGCATGGGGAACCATGGAACTGTTCTGCCCCAGATTGGCACTCGGACCTATCCAAATGTTTCAAGAAAGGTTTAGACTCTTTTGGGAATATATGGCTCATGAATGATTTGTTTGGTTTGTAATGTCATGCTAATTGGTAATCTATGGCAAGATGAGTCAACAATCTCATTAAAATCGGATCTCTTAGTTCTTGCTACAGCTAAACAAAGTTCTTAGGACATTCCATTACGGGTCACGTCAGAACAACCTTTAATCCAACCAATCAGAGTGTCGCTTGCCAGATCATGAAAGTGACAGTCGGAATGTGTTTTCTGATCATGCAACCTCGAAATGTTTAACAGAGGGAATTCCGAGCGACAGTTACAGGTTTTATGATTCTATCCATACAATCTAGGCATTTTATAAACCATTCCAGAATGTTCCTCTGATCACTTTTAAAAATTTTAATGAAGAATACGTCAAAATATGTTTCGAAGTGTAGTCGCCAGTTTGAAACTAGTGTCGTAAAGCTCAAGATTGGCTAATGTCGCTTTCTTGTCAGTCATTTCACTGGTAGGTCAAAGTTCACGAAATGGGATGTCCTCAGATCTTTGCTTTGGGGTAGCGAAAACTAAGATCTGATTTTCATGAGATTGGATGAGTCAACTTGGCTTTGTGTCCAACATGGAGATGACACAAATCAACACCCATTCACAAATATATATATCAAAATCATTACAGGTTTAATTGTCAAGGCAGATATGGTTAGGGGACATTTGAATACAGTTTCGCTGTTTCTCAGATCATAAGAAGAGTTATTTTTGAGCAGGTTGTAGACAACTCTTTATCTTTCCATGTTGTATTTTTATGACGGGGAGATAAAGAGAGAGTTATCTTGTTGTTAGATTCCCTGATTATCTTACTCAGGAAGTAGGATGTTATAAAAAAATAGAAAACATTTATTTTATGAATATATATAAATGCCTAGATCAGTGTAGATGTTAATTTAAGAGAATAGTTAAGAAATATTTTTTAAATTTTTAGTTCTTATAATTACATTTGTGACATATTTATATTTATGTTATCAGAAAAATATTATTAATTTCAGTGATCAAGTTAGTGGATATATATTTCATACAAAGTAAGAATTCTAGAAGGATAGCTGTGAAATCGTTGAAGATTGTAAGAAGCTAGCCTTGACCTACTTTTCCGCCATGAATTCCACTGTCTTGTTTTGCGTTTATAAGCAACTTTCCCCTAATCCCCAACAACCCACTCTGACATGCTCTCCCTCGCTGTGTCTCCGGCAGTCTCAGGCCAGGGACTTGTTTATGAGCAGAGCAGGGACATATATATCATTGATGACTTTATGTGGAATGAACTATACATGTGTATTAATAATGTGGGACACATGTATTATTCACATTGATTCACTGAACCTGTTTTCCACTCCATGTAGCAAGCATTTAAGTGTCACTCCACTCCTGGCTGGGACAGATTACCATTCAATTAGTCGCAAACTAGCTGCAGCAAAGGCTGAGCAAGTTGGTAGAATTCAGATAATTAGTGACAAATTTTGAATGCTTTTAAGGTCTTATGTTCAACGACAATAATTCTATTAATAGGAACTTAGATAAATATTGTTTTTGTATTGTTTATTAGTTATATTTATGTCGGCATCAAAGTACTTTAAGATTAGTTAAAATTCATATCATAACATCAACTCATATATCTCAAGTACTGTGTTTAAGTTATTTTGGAAAACATTCCATATAAGGAAATAACCCATGAAGATGTGGGGTAGAATAGGTCTTCAGCAACCCATGCTTGCCATAAAAGGCGACAATGCTTGTTGTAAGAGGTGACTAATTGGATCGGGTGGTCATGCTCGCTGACTTAGTTGAAGCATGTCATCGATCTCAATTGCATGGGTCGATGCTCATGATATCAATCACTGGATTGTCTGGTCCAGACTTGATTATTTACAGACCGCCGTCATATAGCTGGAATATTGCTGAGTGCGGCTTTAAAAAACAAACCAACCATATAAACAATTGAATTAACTTCCCACATATTATACGTGGCATATAACAATAAGAGAGGATGCACTTTAAACTCATATTCTGTGGGTAGCAAAACTGCTATAAACCAACGAACTCTCACTGTGATTAAATGTTTCTGGAGCTTTTAGACCAAAGATCGTAGTAAATTGTAGACGACCATATGCATGATATGTAGCCATAAGTTTGTAATATTCACAAAGGTTTGCTTCAAGGCGTTAATCGTGCTATCTGACTGTGGTCACTGTAAATAGCGGTGAGTTGTGCAATCTACTTATCACTTCACACACAATTTTTGCCAAAATGAATGTGGACAATATTGAATGAAATTTTGAATAAAATAGATTATAAACATAAGTCCAGATATACAATGAACACTTTTTATGACCAGACACTGTAATTACATGATTAATTTGTGTACTTAAGTACGGATTTGTTGACATGATCATGATGGTATTTCCGGTGTTATGTGCTCACGGTACTGTCTTTGTGGGGAAAATAACATCGAAACTCTTCAACCCTGTCTATAAGAAGACACCCCCCCTTGAACATGTTGAAAGCCCTCTAATTCTAGGTACAAAAAGCTCGTCGTATACACAGCAATATACGGTATATGATTTTTTAATAATGTCATTTTTTTGTGAGGTATCAGTTCTGTTACTGTTAAAAAATCTCTTAAGTCTCATCTGTTTTACCAGCAGGAATAATGTAACATTATCATGATTATGTGATAATTTTGATGGGATTTTTTATCAGCAGCTATTGGGCCAAAGTATTGCCAGTGTGCCGATAATGAGTGAATAAGTAGGTATGATGATGATGATGATGATGATGATGATGACGATGAGGACGACGATGATGATGATGATGATGATGATGATGATGATGATGATGATGATGATGATGAAACAAATTGCATAATAACCTTAGTCTGAGTTGCAAAATGTCTCAATTTTCACATTGACAGTGGGGCTGTCAGGTAGCCTAGTGGTTGAAGCGTTAGCTCGTCACGCCGAAGATCCGGGTTCAATTCCCGACATGGGTACAATGTGTGAAGCCCATTTCTGGTATCCCCCGCCGTGATATTGCTGGAATAAAGCGGCGTAAAACCGAACTCACTCACTCACTCACATTGACAGTAACAGTAACACTCTGTGTTGCACAGTTTATTATGTTTGTCTGAATGATGGTTTTGACTTGAGACGCGTTCTGTGTTTCAGCTGTGAGGTTTGGCCGTGTCCCCAAGAAGGAGAAGGCACGTATTATCGAGCAGATGCAGAAAGTGAACTCCCAGTCCCAGACCATAGCTCTGTCCACCATCCTCCAGAACGAGACCGATGTCATTCAGGCTGTCGTCAACAGCCATCAGCTCACCTGTGAATTTACTGCACTCCGTGTACACAAGATGAGGGAGAACTCACTTCAAACTAACGAGTACCTCAACTGTCCAGCACATATGGTGAGTGGGAGGAGAAATAATCATTTGTAGGGCACTGATTGATGTGTTACACACATACCACGCATCCTTACAGACAAAACAAATCTTTTTTCCTCTTTCCGCGAAATGAGTAGGGCACACTCCCACATAAATTTTTCCACAGCCTTTGTCTGTGAGATTAGTTTTAAGCAGACTGGAATCCTTAGAGAGTGTGAATCAGGGCGTTTAGACAACACTTTTAAAGACTGAAATTCCAAGTGTTATGATCTAGTTTGACCTTGTAATAACTGATAACCTTGATCAATGTTTAAGTTTCACACAAATATAAAATGTCAATGCCAGAGAATAACCAGTCTCGATTATGTGATGAAACAGATTCCTTTTGGAGGGAAAGGCAAAATATCTGTAAAATTTATGTGAATGGATCACTGAAAATCACAAGGCCCTTAAAAAAACTTTTAGTTCAAAATTACAAACCTCAGTAGCACATTGTTCCTTTTAAGATCTAAACAATGACATTTATAAATTTGTCTTGTTTCAATGGTGATTGTGTGTTTCAGGCATGTCCCCTCAACAATCAACTGGGCATGGACAACAACGCCAACAATGCTGACTGGGAAGATTTCTCTGAGAGCTTCACGCCAGCCATTAAATCAGTTGTGGACTTCGCCAAGGGTATCCCAGGGTTCACTCTGCTGAATCAGGACGATCAGGTCACACTGCTCAAGGTGAGCTACAGCTCGGCAAGACCGATGACCATAGGTCAGACAGAGGTCCCCAGTGGGGATTCCACAATACATCCCACCATCCCATGCTAAAAGAACTTGAAAAATGAGGACTTGATGGTTATTATGTTGGACCAGGATATTGCATGCAAATACTTGTTAACAAATTTGTTCCAACAAAATGTAAGTGATGCATATTAAGTGTATGTTAAGGTCATTCTAATAAGCTGATTCATCATTGAAGGATAGATGATGTCAGAAAACCTAAAAGTAAATTCTATTAGATGAACTTATAAATATGTTTGTGTGTTGCAGGCAGGGACGTTTGAGGTGCTGCTTGTGAGACTGGCCTGTTTATTTGACCCAGACACAAACACCATGATGTTCACAGGGGGCCGACTCTTCAAGAGACATCTAGCTTCGGTAAGCTGACATGACGACCACAGGCTTAATGTGTCCAACACCAATTCAGCAATTTCAAATGGGAAGGGTATCCAAATTTTGTATGTTTATTTTAAAAATATATAGGGATTGAAAATGATTTTGGTACAATAAATGATGCCCACTTTCTTTCTCTCACTCACTCACATACTCACTCACTCACTCACTCACTCACTCACTGTTTCAGATGACGTCAAATGCTGGCTTCCTGCTTGATTCTATGTTTGACTTTGCTGAGAGATTTAATCGATTGAACTTAAGTGATGACGAACTGGCTATCTTCTCTGCCATTGTCTTGTTGTCCCCAGGTAAGAAGATTCTGTTTGTTAAGATCAACACTCGTTTTATATCCTTCATTTTTTTGTCCAAGGTTTCCTCTCGGATCAACAAAATATTCTTGTCCCAGGACTCATAGTTTGTACTTGTTGTGTTCAGATCGGCCTGGTCTCCGGAACCTGGAGCAGGTGGAGAGGATACAGAACAGACTGACCGAGGCTCTCCAGAACATCATTAACACAAACCACAAAGAGGACAGCACGCTCTTCGCTAAACTGCTCATGAAAACCACTGACCTCCGCACACTCAACACATTGCACTCAGAGAAATCCATAGGTATGTGACCACTCTTATCAATCCCCAAGCATCAAATAAATGCAATGTGCGTTCTTCTAAAACCACTTTGTCATCGCCACCCAACCATATTTTCAGGTTAGGCCAAATTGAAGAACATTGGTAAACCCAACTGATAGTTCCAGTTCCAGTTCCAGTTCCAGCAGTGTTATAATCCAGAGCATCCTCCCAATCCAGATCTTCATCATCCGTATACATCACAATTAAACTGCTTATTCTTGAATTGGTGGATTGTTGTTTCAGTGTATCTTTCTCATTTTCTCTGACACTTTTTTCATTTTATGTTTTAGCTGGTCAAAATGGCAGCCGAAATGCTCAAGAAAAACGCAATAGTGCTGAAGAGATGGAGATGGACTTTCAAGATGCTCAAAGTATACGGTATGGAAGAATAACAGTACCTTGTGATAATATGTAATGAAATAAAGGATGCATCAGTTCAAGTGCCATCATCTTGCAAAGAGGCAGAGATACATCTGTAAATTTGTGAACTTAGAAAAATGCCTTTGACAAGGAACCAACCATTTGTTTTAGGGGGGAGCGGAGATTTTTTTAAATGACTAATTTGTTTCAGAAATACTGGGTAAATATATTGTTGCTTCAGGTACATAACAAAATTGTTCGCTTGACATGTTAAATACTCAGGTCTCACAAAAATCTGAGACATCGGCTCCCAAAGCATTTTGAGTGGTTGGTCCTCAATTACCATACAGATTTCATATGTTTATATTTAATGTGTAAATGTTTGACTTTCAGATCTGTCCGTTCTGTGTCACCCACCCTCTCGGAGGCCTCCTCCAACATGACGGTGACCTCGGGCTTCAACAGCGCTGACTCCGCCTCCATTGACAGCAACGGTGTGCCTGGTCAACGACTACCATTCGAGGCAGCAGCTCACCAACAGGTGGTACTGAGAACCCCATATGGGACATTCTACCGCGAGGAAATGAGTGGCTTCTATGGGATGGTTGCTGATCAACCTCGGCGCCGGTGCAATACATTAGATCGTGATACACTCACACGACCTCGTCTGCATACTATTGAGGAAGGGAACAGGAGAAGATATACATTGGATAGGGAGTACATTAACAAAATGGTGAACAAACTGAGTGATCGTCTTGAAAAGCGAGCAACTTTCAGAGGAGATAGCATGCCACCTTCTATATCAAGCAGTGCGGCCAGTAGTCCGATTCCTGAGGAGAATTATCCATATTTGAACAGCAACCGCGAGTTTGTGCCAATATCCACTGCAGATTCCAGCCATTGCAGCTCACGTGCCAGTCCTCTTCTCAACCCAGAAGGACTCATAGCGTTTGGGTCTTCACCCAATTCACCCCGTCCAAGGTCAAGGTCAGGGTCATTTGGTACAGATGACTACCCTAACATGCGTCCTCGCTGCTACAGCTTTCATATCAATAGCGAAGGTCGTGCATCTCGGGTGTCCTCTCTCAAACAGTTCCCTGACAAAGACCAGATGTCGGCCGATTCTCAGTACCTGTCCCCCGAGATGAGGCGAGGCAGCATCAGCTCTTCCTATGGCCTTCATGCCAGAAAGAAGTCCTTGCTGGTTGACCGCCATCCATCTTATCTCAGTGTCAACCCAGAAACACTACTTCATGACGCTGAGAAAAGAGCTCACGGCCAAGAAATGGCTAAACTCAAGGTGAGATATTTTGAATTTTATGGATGTTTATGATGATTGATATGACAAATATTGATTTTACTGATGCAGACCTCTATGGTCCTTTTAGGGTAGAATAAGTCCCCAGCTCGACATGCTTGTCCTAAGATTGGACAAATATGTGTATTGGGTGGTTACAATGTGACACAGTTGAAGGTGTGTCATCATACTCTAATAGCATGGATAATTGCTTATACTGTCAACCATAGGTTTGCTGTATGCAGGCCACTGACTGACTGGATTATTGTGAAATGTAAAACACTATTAACTCACTGTACTGTGACTATACAAAACAGGTCAGAATACCCTCCTATCTTATGATGAAGTGTAAATAACACAGGTTGTTTGAAATTGATATGAGATGAAAATCATAATGATATTTAGCTTGGGATCTTAACTACGTGTGACTTTAAATACAACTCACTCACTCACTCTTAACTATGTATGTTGAACACTTGTTTTCCCTGTTTTGCAGAGAATGGTTCAGGAGCAGGCTATGTATGATGCAGCTACCCGCCATGGCCTCTACCCCCCACCCAGCTCTGTGATTGGCATCTCCCCACCCCCTCCCGTCCTCCTCCGCATCAGCCCCCGAGATGATCAAATGGGGGGAAAGCCCTCGGATGTTGACATGCCAGTACTCAGAAAGGCAGGAATCGAGGCTTTTGGGGCAGAGAAAAGAAGTTCTCCCAAGGAAGCTTCTGCCACAGTGACCACTGCCTCTCTCTCGGGGTCATCAGAGAAGCTGGACTTTGACATCAAGTCAGAAGATGAAGCTGCCCCGGAGATCTTCCACAAGAAGTTTGACAAGATGAGAAAGCATACTGTACATTCCAGTAATGAAGACAATGATAATTCCATGACTCTGGACCCCTCCCCTACCCCGGAGGACTCGGAGATTGCTGCAGTTATCAGAGATGCTTGTATTAAAGAAGAACAAGATGAAAAATCCAAAAGATCTGCTAGAGAAGCTCACCCCAATCTTCTTGCTCACCTCAAAGCCCCAACTCAGGTTGTTCAGCCACAGCTTACACGGCCAACTATACCCACAATTCCCTGGAACCATGCCTATCCCATGATGCAGCAGCCAGGATCTTCCTCCATGACAGATAACCCTAATATGATGTTTAGTGGAATGCAAGGTCAATGCCCAGGGAATGGAGTTTCATCGGAGCCCAAACCCAAACCTGCTGCTGAAGTTGGATCTAAGGAGCAGTTCCATGCCACGGCGGTGTCTCATCTGAAGGACAAGTTGATGAGGAAGTTCGATAGTATGGAGAATTTGCAGAAAATAGCAAAGGACAATGGTGTTCAGGACTGTAAGCCGAAGTCCTCGACCTCTGCCACCAATGGGACAGTGTTGCTTCCTCCCACAACCTCCCAGGCTCAAGTGACGGCGGCTCTCCTGGCCTCCCAGAACTACCCTTCATCTCTCTACCAGTCCATGTTAAATCGAGATCTGCCCCAGATGAGGGGCGTCAGCTTCCCCCCAGGCCCTCTCAACCAACATCTTGCCAACATGCAGCAGTTCACACAGCCCTATGGCAGCAAAAGTGCAGCACAAACCACAGACAAACGGTAGGCAGCCATTGAAAATAATCAAATTAGGTGCTAGTTACCTTTCATTAACACTATCCCACAGCGAAGATTACTAGTCCACAAAACAGGAGTAAACTGAACATTTCTGTTTGCAAGTACAATAGGAGTGCTACAAAACTGCTTCTCTGTACTACGCTGTTCTTATTGGCATATATTTAGACAGAACCTGGTAACCAATATTTCATATTCGATAAGGGGAAAGTGGCGAGTAAAAAGATTTGTTAAGCACATTCTATTGAATCGAATCGCATGTTCGAACATTAACGTTAAACTAAGTTATGAGACAGGTAGAAAGGAAGTTTGAAAGATTACTGCCCCCCTTGAAATGTATTGGCCACAGGATAGCAGGCAAGAAGCCATTTCAAACTCTGGATGAACCACAGAGAATATTTAGAGTACAGTGATGTCATTCTGGCACACTAGTCAGCTTGGAAGGGAGACATTACCAGACAGCCATCTAGTGCACACTGTGATGAGTTAAGCATGTTTTGTGATTTGTTTTACACATGTGAGAGTCTCCATACTTGATACTGATACATGCCTATGAGGAAGGTGTTGGCAGCTCTGATGTTGATTTCTGCTTCAGTAGGACAGTTTGGTGTAGGGACTTCAGAGCACACACAAGTGGCCCAGTTATCTAGGCGCTGCTATTTCACTGTTCAGAGTTCCAACCTAGGTTACAAGGAACCAGTGATTGGGGTTTAAAATCCCACATTCACCCTGACTATCATCATGGTTTGTCAGCTCCATACTCATGCTCATGAATTGCACCAGCACGATAAATTCTAGCACCTGTTTCGTTTAGAGCTCTCTTACCCCAAATTAAGCTATCATGCTGTGATACAGCTACAATACTATTCAACACACTCACTGATGTAATTTTTGTTGCATGTTAATGTTTGTCTTGGAAGAAGATAGGGGTCATCATACAACTGTTCAGAGCTTTGACATTGTTTAAGATACTTTCTCGGGATT
Source organism: Haliotis cracherodii (assembly GCF_022045235.1). Lineage (NCBI taxonomy): Eukaryota > Metazoa > Mollusca > Gastropoda > Lepetellida > Haliotidae > Haliotis > Haliotis cracherodii. Next base: position 4,932,828 of record NW_027266273.1, on the reverse strand, counting down.
GGGTGGTCAGGCTCGCTGACTTGTATTGAAGCATGTCATCGATCCCAATTGCATGGATCAATGCACATCAGCTCCATGTACTGATAGTGTAATCTTGTGTTCCAGGAATGACCACACTCAGCCTCTGAACCTGTCCACTCCGAGGCCCGAGGAATCTCTACCTACTAGTCAGGCCATGTCCAGGATGTCAAATAACTTGGAGAAAGAGGCTGCAGTTTGATTCTCAGCTCCGATACAATGAGGATGCATCATTCCTCAAAGACTAACTACAGCAGCAGGTGCTATTATCATAGAATATTTGCATTTTATGTTAACTGTGACAAGAGCAGCTATATGTGACTCGCTGAGTAGTGCTGTGGGTGGACGAAGAGAGAAGTTGGATCTGGTATTGCTTGTGTGCTGTCAGTCATTCAGCCCTGTAGACTGACTATGTCCACAACTCCGCAGAAAATGGCATTTCTTGTACGTTTACAGACGTGCCTTCAAGATGCTCCGGGGGATAGGATTCACCCAGACACTTTGTAAATTGCCAAAATTTGATTTATGTTGTTTGCTGAAATTTGACTTCATCATTTGCTATATGCATTTAGTAGAGATTGTCCTGTCTGAGGATCATGGTGTACTTGTGCAGACTGACTGATGGAAAGAACCAACGACAGATGTGCAAGTGTAGATACAGGCAACAAAAGGGAGTGGATATTATGCTGTAGATATGGAAGGAAGATAGTATTAGCTCTTAGACTTTACATTAGGTATGGCCTTGCAAGTCCTGATTTCAAGTTCTTGTTTCCGTGGGACAACAGAGAGACACAGAGCGGTTGGATCCACCAATCTTGTGATAACTATGACCTGATGTGATCTATGAGACTTGGTTGCTGAAAGTGATAAATAATACTTATGGCCATCATCTCGGTCTCAAGGGACAATACGACCTTGACCAGTGATCAGCTTGGCCTTGAACTTTGTATAGTAAGGTCATGACCTTCAGTAGGTTCATGACTTTGCACGGTGACCTTATTCTGTGATATGAAATATTCATATACAGTTGGGTAAAGGATCTTATTACAAGAACTAAAAAGAACTTTCACCCTTACAAAATGAGTGCTTGGCTTGTTAAGATTTCATGTGTGACCAACTGACTCAATATACAGAATTGCAAGTGATCACAGCATTTGAAAACAGCTAGAACTCTACAGTTAGGTTTTGTATAAAAGAAATGTGGTGTTGGTATGCTAATTCAAAATGAATGGTCACCTGATCATTCAAAATCCGTACCATGAACACAAGCCTTGTTTTGTCCAAAACCCAAATGTATATTTTGTGTTACTCTCTCCACACAACTACCTTCGAAATCTGGTCTGCATTCAATCAGGTAGCTTTAGGCATTAGGTTTTCAAATCGTAAATCATTCACATGAGGTATTTATTGTTAATGTATTCTGTTTGTTTGGCTCATCCAATATATTAGATCTATATTGCGTGTGAGATATGAAAGGTATCATTAATTAGAATCGCTATAGACAGTGTTTCCTTTTTCGTTGAGCGAGGAGCAATTCAAAAGGGGTTGACATCAATGAGACGAGTGAATGTGTTACAGATTTTGTTGAATGTTTGAGATATGACAATGAGTGTGTACGAGATACCACACAATCATGTGCGGCTTAATGTATTATAATATAATATATATATATATATATATTTAACTATTTATTAATGTTTAGATATGTTATGTATCTTGAAGCTTTGGCCTAAAGTGCTGATTTAGTTTAGATGGATAATCTAACAATAGTTTACCCAAAAGTTCATGATTTCAGTTTGTATTGAAATTTAAAAAACAATTCTTCATGTGTTATGTTATTGCTTTTTTATGAATTTGTTGATTTTTTTACACAGAAACAACTTCAAAAAAATAAAATGATAAACAGTAAATGTTTTGAAAACTGTCTAGTTGTCAAGAAACAGATATTATTCCTAAAATATTAATTTCTTATAATATTCCTAGGGTGTTTCATCTTATACTGTTGTATTTATGTATTTATTTGTTGTACATTTACATCTTTCAAAAAATAATGTCAAACACATCCAGACACAACTGAAACAGTACTAAATAGTTATCCAGAAATATGTCCGTGTTACTATGAAGTGTAGTATACACCTTATACTTCGATCTTTTATTTTATTATCATGTTTGCAAAGGCTGATGAAGCTATGCTGAAAAAGACCATATTTATTTGTTTATCAGAAAATAATCAATATGTATGAACTACAGCCATAAGATGGATTGTATATGCATAATACCTCTGACTGTGAGTAGCAGGATTTCACACATATTGTTTCATTTGAGACAAGATCATTTATGCATCTGATAGATTCATGAAGCCATTCTCATTTTTAGTATGGAAATGTCATTGAACATCATCCTAAGTTTCTCAAGCTTAAAACATCAGTGCTTATAATTTATCACATTTCGCAAGTTTTCTGTTAATACAAAACATGTTATTATGTTGCCATGGTTAAGATGACTGTTGCTAAGAAACCCTTTTTTGCTTCACTGCTGGATGTAAGAAGGTGATGTTTGTGTCATTGTAACTTCGTTTCTGTAAGGAATGAAAAGTAATCACATTATATCTGAAATCCATTTCTCTCTGCATAGGGGCCACCCAGCTTTATATCAGAAATATCAGTCAAATTTTGAGTGATATGCTTTTACTAATAGTGCTCAATCAGTGATAAATATCATAAAAAAACAAAGAGAAAAAATATATTATGAAAGATAATAAATTGACAAAGTTAATTGTCTATGTCTGTATATTCCCAATCACAACCTCACATAATTTCAATGATTTGAAAAAAAATAATTTCTGATTCTGAACAAGATGTTAAGAATTATTTGTTAAATTGTTGAAGTTAAAGAATATCGTCTTGCTCTTTTACTGGCATTTTACTGAAGGCTGTTCATATGTGTAGCTTGCTTCCTGTAAAATACATCATTCCAACAGATAGAATCACTACATCTGGCATTTTCTATGTTAAATTATGTTATAGTTGTTGTCTTCATTAAGAATGATTGATATGTCTTTAAGTTATTTCTGAGGTGTCCAGTGTTCTGGTTGCATGATAGGTCATTGTGGTCACTCTAGGTGTGTAATAAACATACTGTGTTCAGTCATAAGTATTTGTGTGTTGTTTTTCCCTACCAGCCTCTTGCAAACAGACGTCACTGGTGTACACAGCAGCCTCGAAATTGGGGAAATCGTTGTTGGGCCCTCGTCAGGTTTTCAGAATCACTGTGCACTTTGATTGGGCGATCATGTCTGTTTGTTTGGTGTTCAATGCCACACTATTCAAGCTATATGACGGTGGTCGGTAAATAATCGAGTCTGGCCCAGACAATCCCTTAATTGACATCATGAGCATCCAGCCACGCAATTGGGATACTATGACATGCATCAACAAAGTCAGTGAGCCTGACCACCTGATCCTGTTAGTCGCTTCTTACGACAAGCATAGTCACCTTTTACAGCAGCGTCGCTTTATAAGTGCAATAATTTTGGACGCCTCGTTAAACCCAATTTCACCTCACCTCACCTTTTACAGCAAGCATGGGTTGCTGAAGACCTATTCCACCCCGGATCTTCAGGGGTCGGTAGTGTCTTATGTGGTGGGGTAGCCTTGTGGTAAAAGCATTTGCTCATCATGCCGAAGACCCGGGTTCGATTCCCACATGGGTATACAATGTGTGAAGCCCATTTCTGTCGTCCCCACCATGATATTGCTGGAATATTGCTAAAAGAGGTGTTAAACCTTCTTTACTCACTCACTCAGTCAAATGAAGGTCACGCAAATGTAAACTTGAGACCCCGTGACAGATTTGGCGCTGGATCCGTTATGGTGTGGGACTGACCGAATCCTACTCCATACTGTGCAAGGAAGGGTCACTGGACAGTGCTATCGGGACAACATACTGACACCCTTTGTTGTCCCGTTTGCAAGGGGTGTTGGTCTGACAGGAGGACAACGCCAGTGCTCAGTGTGCACGAATCGTCAGTGTTCACCTGAAGCAGCACAACATCCTGAGAATGTCATGTCCACCAATGAGCCAAGAACTTCCCCCATTGAACACGTTTGGGCCATAATAGGGAGACGTGTGCGTCAACGTCATAGGCTGCCGACCACGTTGCCTGAATGTGACCAGGTGTTGCAAGAGGGGTGAGAGACTCCCTCACATCGCCGTTGAGAGTCTTAATAATACGCTTATTTCATCGAGTTCATGAATGTTTGACAAATTGTGGCGATGTTACGCACTACTGATAAAAAAAACTAATATCGCCTACACGTTTGGAAATTTCAAGTTATTTCCCAGTACCCAACCACCACCACCACCAAAACTTCTCTGACCATGCAGTGTTAAGTTCAATCCAGCAGTAAGTGTTCACCTTTTTTATTACATTGTCACAAGGCATCGACCTCGACTGGACGCCATCGCCAAGTTTCACAAAGCAAACCGGAGTCTTGGTCTGTATATTTTTGGGACTTACGATGGTCGTAGCGCTACGATCGCACCGTGGAACAAGGCATGTAACCCCTAGTGCTGAAAGGCTAAAGGCTTCCAGTTGAAAATAGACTCGGTAATATTGGCACCTATGATTCAGTTGTGGTTCACAAGAGCTAATTGTGAGTAAGTAGTTAGACCCTTATGCTGTTTCAAGCACGATTCCAGCTATATTAAGTGTGTGTGTGGGGGGGGGGGGGGGGGCACCCAAAGTGTGTTTCACGCCTTGTACCCATGTGTGGAATCGAACCCGGGCCTTCTACTGAATATACTGACTCCAAACCGAGAATTCATTGTTTTCGCCCCTTAATGTCGAACGCCCGGCAGGGTACCAACAAGTACCATCTTTTAACGTCGTTTGGTATGACGCGGCTGGGGAATCGAACCCCGGACCTTTCGCTCCCCGGGCAGACGCTCTATCCACTAGACCTTGGAAGCGGTCTCCACTACAGCCTGCCACGAAGGGTGATTATGCCACACAGGATGAGGGTGCAAAGGGATGCCGGATGCCTATCCCTGTTAAGTGGCATTCCGGATGCCACAGTACAGTACGCTGGATGCCATGAAATGTTTATCTGGTACGCGAATGTCAATATTTTAATGGTAAAATATATTTTTCAACTTTTTTTTAGCAGAGAGTGAAAATAAAATATTTAGCTCACAAGCTTATAAGCATGCCTAGTCATGCATTCTATGTGACGTGTAGCAGCTGTGTACACTGATGTGACTCAAGAGTTCTTAAATTGAACGCCAAGACAAGTTAAGTGGTATTCGGGTGCCTAGAGGTGTGGGGATGACAGAGGTGATAACGATTAAGCCACATAGTGTGTCACATGGTTTGATTACGCCACATAGTATGCCACACAGTGTGCCACATAGTCTGATTATGCCACTGTGTGCCACATGGTAACTGACTGTTGGAATCTGGTGTGTGGCACTGTATCCAGACCAGACATAGGTGTATCTCCAGCCAATAACATTGTAAAAAAGTGCCGATGTGACAGTGCTATTCATCCTCATCAGATTAATGGCGATCGATATCAAATTAAGTACTCTACACCTTTGTCCGTATTAATTTTGGAGTATTGATTTACTTAGTAGATGTGAGGCAAAATATTAATAACGACCTCAAATCGACTGCAATTTCTTTGATGACGCTCCGACAAATTGAACGTGCACTATTGAATGGGTCAAGGTTGTGTGTCACGTGATGTTTGCATAAAAATTGTATAGCGTCACACAAAACGCGACAGCTGTGAAAGTAATGATGGAAATCGATAACGAATGATACGACGGTCCGATTGTCCTGTTTACCTCGCCAACATCACTTTTAATGTAACTTTATTATTAAGACGTGGCTTCGGTTATCAGAGTAACACCCTATGTGACACTGTGAGACGTAATAATGGTGCAAATGAAATATTGAACTATCAAAAACCATCACGTGTTTGAACTTCCAATCGCATTTTTTCCTTCAACTATTTAAATTAATGTATTGATGTATGCATCGCGACATCCTGCTAATCCGGTCCGTACCACTCCTAGTGATTCACACTCAATATTATTCTTAGGGACCGACCATATGATTTTGTGGAATGGCTTCAAGGCATTGAGAAATTCGGAAGGTGCCAAACTGACACAAAAACTACGGTTATAACGAACTCAAAGGGACCACTAATTTTAGTTCGTTATAACCGTAGTTCCTTATAAGCATATATGCAGCATATATTCAACAAACGGCCGGGACTAAAAAATAAGTTATATCGGTCAGTTCGTTATAAGCGTGTACGTTATAACCGTAGTTTACTGAAGACTTTGGTACTGCTCCCCCACCCAGGAAGAAGGTCTACAGAGAATTCTTGAATTCTGGATGCTGTCGGACATTTGCTGAAGCTGAGCTGAAGACAGCCATTGTACAGAACTGTGGGCAGTGTGTATTGTGTGTATAGCAATATTGCAATAATGTAATGAATACTTCAAAAAATGTGATTTCTGGTAAGATTTGATGATTATAAGTGCATAATATACCAATCCTGTAAAGTCCTCAAAATGTGTGTTTTTTGGTCCGTCCCACCTTTAATGAAAGGTAAACAGGTAACTATCGCTTGACTTACCAACCTTGACTAATCCGGGTATACGCTGTCTGACAAATGGGATGTCTGACAAATGGGAGGTTAACGGCTAAAACGAGTATGAATCGTGTGAAATGAGATTTTTCGGATTAAAGAAGGACTCATTTCAAGCAAACCGGCAGCCCCTGCAAGTTTGATTTATACTTATAACCCAATTTCATGTTTGTATATATACCCAACGAAACAAGTTAGGGATCATGAATATTGGGGGGTGGGGTGGGGTGGGGGGTGGTATGTGTTTTGTAGTGATTATACATTATTACTGCCAATCACCAGCTCTACACTACCTGTTAAACCCCATACGCCAAAAGCGTCTTTGCTTTCCCAATGAGTGACAAGTTCAGGTTGACCGTGTGTAAACCATAGGGCGGAAATCTGGCCACTTTTGGGCTAGATGTTAAAGTGTCAAGTATCGTTAAAGGACTGTTGGATATCAAGTAAGTCTTTCGCGTGACATTACTACCATAACACAAACAGAGGATCACCGTTTTTCACGCGATGGTTTCACGTGCTTTCCATTGATGCATAGAGTGGTTGACTGAGTTGGGTATAACGTCGGGTTTAAAAGTATTTCATTTTGTAGGCTCGAAGGAAGGCTCGAAGTGATGCAGGTCTTAAAAACCACAATGATTTTGTATCACGACGTGTCAGGATTATGCGGGAGGAAGGCTCGAAGTGATGCAGGTCTTAGACGTTTTCCACTTTGGGAAATCCCACAATGATTTTGTATCACGGCATGTCAGGATTATGCGGAAGGAAGGCTCGAAGTGATGCAAGTCTTAGTCGTTTTTCCACTTTGAGAAAACCCACAATGCTGCTGATAAACAAAGGACGTAATCAGAGCGAACCGGGATTCGAACCCCGGACCTAAAGTTTCTAGCAGGATGACTTATTCTAACCCGGATCTTCTCGGGAAGTGAGAGTGCGAATGTCGCTTGGCACAGCAGTCGGCATTAATCCAACCGTATCACGAATGCCTCTAAATAATCGAGTCACAACAATGGAGACCAATGACAACATAAACAGCATTCTATTGTCCAAGGGGTACGGTGACACGCAATCAGCTTAGTAACCTAGCGGGCCCGCCCAATCTCTATATTTGTCGCCACAAGGAAAAGGAAGGGAGATCTATAAATTTTATCAAGATTTCCGTAAGGCAGGCGAGCTTAAGATTTTTAGTTTGGAAATATTGTTTTTGGTTGTATGTTTTCCTTTCAACACATCTGTCACGCTCTCTCTTTCGTGGACTGGCTAGGAAACCACTTTAATACACGAAGCTTGAGTATACATTTACGCCGCGTTTAGCAATATTCCTTCCATATAAACGGCGTTGGGACACCTGGAATGTTATTTACAGGTGGAAATATCGATCCCGGGTGTTTTAACATCTAGGCTACCCCTACGGCAATTAACATAAAGACATTATACAACCAAATAATCAACGACCTTTATTCATTACGATAAAGCAAAACCAAAGACATAAACTGACACAACGGCCGTGAACAACGTTAGAACAGGCCGTCTAACTATACAAAATGTTCAGCTCAGATACCATTGTACCGCGTATTAGGTGCACCTTATTTTGGTCACTATAACTGCAATTGTCACTTGTTCACAAAACGCCGACTCATCACTGGAGAGGAGGGGGCGTTTAATCACCACACGCTGCAGCTAGTGTATTTCATCACCGGAAGTACGGGGGCACGGAAGTCGCTTGTCACAGTCATAATGAAAGGAGTGTCAATGTTCTTCTTCCCCTGTGAGACCTATTGTTAGTAATGTATTGCAATAACTCAGATCTCTTCAAGACCTTGTGTGACAAATATAACGGGGAGTGTGTGTTTACTGGTATTCGACAGGTCCGTTTTCTCAGGGTATATGACATACATACTGATATGAATAATTCTACTCCACATAGATTTATAAGAGGTACAGTTCATAGCCATCTTCGGTTATACAGTATATTACACCATCATGGTATTAGTTCGTTTGTTTGTCTGTTGTTTAACGCTGCACTCAGCAATATTACAGCTATATGACGACGGTCTGCAAATAATCGAGTCTGGACCAGACAACCAGTGATTGATATCATGAGCATCGATCCACGTCATTGGGATACAATGACATCCATCAACCAAGTCAGCGAGCATGACCACCCGATCCTGTTAGTCGCCTCTTACGACAAGCATAGTCGCCTTTTACGGGCAAGCATGGCTTGCTGAAGACCCGGATCTTCATGGGTCTCAAAATATTAAGACAATGTCATGAGCCCATACGCCACCATTTCGGATGTGACGTCAGTGTATCTATCTCTCCTATCGATAACGTAGCCCGGACGTAGATAACCTCAGTGTTGTGCCGTTCGAATCGGGCTCAGAACGAAGGTAGGTATTCATCATAAAAGGATATAATACCCTGGATAATCGAGGATGTTTCACGACCTGCGGGTCATTTCTAGTCTTGTTCTAGATTGTAATTAGTGGCGCGTGTAAAACTGAGACATTTGACCAACTGAGTGAGTTAGTGTGGTTTTACGCCGCTTTTAGCAACATGCCAGAAATATCACGGCGGGAGACACCAGAAATGGGCTTCACACATTGTACCCCCTCTTCCCGAGACAATATAGATTGTGATTGTCGATCAAATCGTCTTGATTGGGCGCCGCCATTTTGTTTGAAGCAACTGCAAGTGATATGAAAGGTTGAATCTGATTGGTCAATAGAAGGGACATAGAAGGGAGTTAACTGGTAATAGCCACTGGTGGCGTTACTACTAATTCAGTCCTGGTTCGGCGAGGTTGGAAATTAGTCTTTTATAGTCAGGTAACTCCTTTGACTCGGGAAGTTGATTGTACCCATGTTGGAAATCGAACCCGGGTCTTCGGCGTGACGAGCGAACGCTTTAACAACTGGAATACCCCACCGCCCCTACTGATGATGAAGATTTGGATTGGGAGGGTGCTCTGGAATATGATATTGCCGACTGGAACTATCAGTTGGGTTTATAAATGTGTTTTTTTTCAAGTTGGCCTCATCTGAAGCTTTGGTTGGCTGGCGATGTCAAGGTGGTTTTAGAAGAATGAACCTGCATATATTTGATGCTTGGGGATTGATAAAGTGTGTAATGTGTTGAGTGTGCGGAGGTATGTGGTCTGTGGTCTGTGGCATGTTTAGTATTAATAAGTTTGTTTTAAGATTCCGTCCCCTTCTCCTTTCTTATTATTGGCTTTAACGTAACGTTCACTTATATAGCTCGTGTGCGTGCGCGCGCGTGTGTGTTTCCGGACTAATGTCGGTTTTATAGCTAGCCCACTGAGATATCATGCCGCTGTTTAACATGGATACCTCACTCAGACACAGTATACTGACCACAGTCCACGTTTAAGCTCCTTGATGCCGAGCGACAGGCAGGGTAGCAACAAGTACCATCTTTTAACGACGCAATCATCGAACCATCAACCTTCGCTCTCCGGGCAGACGCTCTATCCAGTAGGAGTCGTTTATCAGGAAGTGTTGGCCTTGAACCATGTGCTATCTTCTATTCAGGAAAAACTATTTATGACGGACTAATGATGCCACCCATTTCTACCATATTACTTTAATGATAAAGCGGATAAGAATATAAACCGCTCACCTTTGTTCTCGCACGAAAATGGTAACCTCGCGCGATTACGCGAGACTGAAGAGGTCCGTGCAATAAGGAGTTGACTAGAAGGCATATTTGCCTGCCTGCTTAGCACGAGGTATTCATCTGAAAATAGACGCTTTATTGACACCTAGAGCCATGGGGAAAAGAAGCATCTCAGATACAGTGTCCTGGGGTAGATGATTAGCGAGAACAGTTTGTAGCGGTTGTCCTTCTCAGAAATGTCATCAAACAGAAATTATATTTTAATGTTGCAGTGTTTCCAGGCTTGCAGCCTGACTGTGGAACATCCAGCGCTATTTAATCAGCATCAGGAAAAAATATTGTTTTCATTTTTCAGTGAGTATGGATTTACACCGCTTTAAGCAATATCTCAGCAATATCACTGTGGGGGACACCAGAATTGGGCTTCACTTATTGTATCCATATAGGGAATCAAACCCAGGCCTTCGGCGTGACGAGCGAACACTTGAACCACAAGGTTTGATTTTAGAGGATTTCATATATTACTCTACTGTGTTTCAAACACACACCGGATAGCCGACCCGTCAACGGGTTAAAGTTAGGATGTGAGGTGAGGTCGCACTTATTGCACTTATATAGCGACGTGCATGTACGTGTGTCTGTTTGTACTAGTCCGGACTGATACCGATTTATAGTGCTAGCTCACTGATATACCATGCCGCAGTTTAACATGAATACCCCACTCAGACACAGTATACTGACTCCGAGCCGACCAGTCCTTGTTTTAGCCCCTTAATGCCGAGCGCCAGACAGGGTAACGACAAGTACCATCTTTTAACGTCTTTTGGTATGACGCGGCCGGGGATCGAACCCCGGACCTTCCGCTCTCCGGGCGTACGCTCTACCACTAGACCAAGGAGGCGGTCAAAGTTAGGATGTGACATTCTCTGATACATTTAACGAGTGAGTTGAGTTTAACGCCGCTTTGAACAGTATTTCCGATATATCACAGCGTGTCAGCTTAATATGGATGGGAGGATCTAAGTTGTGATCACCACGTTAAGCCTCAGATCAACATTCACAGTGGGGGCGAAACTAGGATTCGAACCCTCGACCAGTGGCATGAGGCATGGAACTTTGCACAGGTCTCTGGTCTTTTGTTTCATTGTCGCGAATAATGTTCATATAAAAAAAGTAAAAATGACAAAAATGTAACAAAATATTTTCTGGTATCTAAAAAACTTTCGATGCTTTGGATGTCTCGATTAAGGGTGAACACCGGCAACTACCAGCGACACCGGGTGGTGTCGTGCTCCTGAGGTCAACTCGACGTGGATGCGATATATACCGTCGGGTAATACGAAAGTACACTGATGTTTGATGGTGTCTTCATGAAACAAACAAGAAATGGTTATTCGATGGTGATGTGACCGCCTCCGTGGTCTTGTGGTAGAGCTTCCGCCCGGAGAGCGGAAGGTCCGGGGTTCGATCCCGGGCCGCGTCATACCAAAAGACGTTAAAAGATTGTACTTGTTGTTACCCTGTCTGGCGCTCGGCATTAAGGGGCTACAACAAGGACTGGTCGGCTCGGAGTCAGTATACTGTGTCTGAGTGGGGTATTCATGTTAAACTGCGGCATGGTATCTCAGTGAGCTAGCACTATAAATCGGCATCAGTCCGGACTAGTACAAGCAGCCACACACACATATACACGCGCATGCACGTCGCTATATAAGTGCAATAATCTTGGACGCGACGTTAAACCCAATTTCACCTCACCTCACCTCACCTCACCTCACCTCGATGGTGATGTATTTTATGCACCATATCTCACCACAGATGACATGCTCATGACGTCGCAAGGGACATGGGGTCGCTATTTCACAGTACACGGTAATGAGCAGAGTGAAGCGAATATTGTCCACTTTTGAAAGTGTATAGTGAGTGAGTGAGTTGGGTTTAACGCCGCTTTTAACAATATTCCAGTTATAGCGCGACGTAACAAGGGACGCAACTCTGCACAGCGAATCGCGGCGACTTAGACGACTGGGCCTCCCGTGAACCTTTTGAAAGTGTATACTTTCTTTTGCCCAACAGTTATTTTTGACATCTGGTTTGTTGGTTTGTTGTTTTACGCCGCACTCAGTAATATTCCAGCTATATGACGGCGGTCTGTAAATAATCGAGTCTGGACCAGACAATCCAGTGATTGATATCAAGAGCATCGATCCATGCATTTGGGATATGCTTCAAACCAAGTCAGTGAGCCTGACTACCAAATCCCATCAGTTGCCTCTTACGGTAAGGATGTGTTGCTGAAGACCTATTCTAACCCGTATCTTCACTGGTCCCTTTCTTTTTGGGTTGTGGACACACGTCCCCTCCATGTGTGAAATGCATCAACCAAGTCAGCAAGCCTGACCACCCGATCTGGATTATGGAGCTGCGCCGAGCCACACTGTTTCATATGCAGCCATCCCCAGGTGATATTACTGGAATATTGATCAATGCAGCATAAAAACATCTCATTCAATTATGAGTGAGTGAGTGAGTGAGTGGAGGTGGCGCCCATCATTTCAACTGCATCACGACCTTGAACATTAAGGATGGTTCGTACAGTGCGCGGAATCGAACCAGTCTCAGGCGTGATCAATAATCCCAGCGTTCATGCATAGGTAAAAGAACATAAGCTTTCTATTGATTGCTTTAAATGAGTTGGTGAGTTTGCTTCTCACCTTGTATCCAAGTGGGGAATCGAACCCGGGCCTTCGGCTTGACGAGCAAACGCTTTAACCACTGGGCTATCCCACCGCCCCTGATTGTTTTAAAAAGGTTTGGTAATCTATTGGTTAAAGCCTTCGTTGGGTTCGATTCCCAAAATGGGTACATTTCTGGTGTCCCACCCCCGTGAAATTGTTGAAATACTGCGAAGACATAAAACCTGAAGACAGTAGGTATTCATTCGCTAAATTTAAGATACATTAATTATTGAAGTGCTTTGCCGACTGGAACAAGACATAACAACGTCGTTTGAGAAATGTAAATGCGACGTTTTTTACTAACGCACCTATTTAAATTATTTATGGTTGTACCTCACAATAATGTATTTCCATAATGCTGTGCATGCATCCCCCATCTTCACGTGCTGACCCCGGAACCCGTCTGCCGTCACCAAGGCCACGATGCTGATGAGAATATATTTTAGTTACTGTTTTATGTGTCTCTGCAACGCTTGAGGCTTTGCCAATATAGCATAAGTGCACTGTGTTTAGTAAAAAAACTCGTTTTCCCAATGGCGCTCAATTTGCTGAAGTTGACACGGCACAAGGTGGCAAGAAACCCGAAGCGATGATTACATAACGGGCAGCGTCACTCGTGTCAGATATGTGTGCTGACGGATGTCTCCAGGTGAAATCTCTGTCACATAGTCATTGCACGTGGCATAATAGAGTGATGCACTTGCATGGTAAAGTAATAGATGTGGAAATAACGCGAGCAGCTGTACTCCCAAGGCTACTGGTGCTTGATTCAATGTCGAGAAGGGTGGAAAAAAGATGAAGTGGTGACACTTGGCACACTGCCATACTTTGGTCATAGCTCTGGCGTCTGCAGAGTTGGATATATGATTGCGGCATGGCATCTCAGTGGGCTAGCACCATAAGATCGGCATTAGTCCGGACTAGTAGCCAACAAGCAGCAAAACACGTGCATGCAGGTCGCGAGAGTGAGTGAGGGAAACACCGCGTTCAGCTGTGATGGAAAATGGTACTGGCGTAACGAGATAATTCTTTATAACCATTGTGCTTCCTGTATCAACTATAGAAGAAACGATAGCTTACAGTGTTTAATTAAGAATTGCGACGACGTTCATACAATGTTTGGCCCTCACTCTATGAAGGTTCATACTCCAATGAACTCACACAAACTGAAAGTCAATTACAATTACAATTATTTTAATTTTTTATCACAATTTCTTACCTCAAAGGATGTAGGCCAAGATCTAAACATAATTTTATTTATTACGTGTGACTTCGTGTTTACGCTGACAGCCATACAACAACCAACTGTATCGCGGAATAAAATAGTTCCTCAAAAAGAGAGGTGACATGAGCGTATGGATGCAAACCTTGCTATTCAGAAACATCTTACGCAACACATGTGTTCAGATAATATCACCATTAAATGAGAAAGGTCTGTAAAGAACTACCTCAGTAAGTCAGTCACAATGGCAGAGCGTCGTAATACATTGTACAAGACGTCAAAATGGCCGACACGATAAACATGACGGGAGAGATTTCCGATGTTGTTAATGAACCTGTGGCGGTTACATGTGTTAGTCATCATTGATCAACTGACCGATGATTGAAAGGTGATTAAAGATGCGTCAAACAGACACTAAGTTAAATTCGTAGATTGCTGGAGACGGTCACTGTCAGCCTAGATACAGATCGAGTCGATAGTGACGATAGTTTGGATGTGAATTTTTTCGTTTGTTCATTAGGATGGGTCGTAGCGAGGATATTCGTCAACAATCATGCAGTCAAGCTCTCTTACGTTTCTCAATGTATACTGAAACGCTGAGACAAAGATTTAAGGTTCTAAAAGATCAGAAAGAACGCTTATGTATGTTTTTATAGGGAATTCCCTGGGTTTTCTCCAGGAAAGTGAAAGTATTCCGTCAGTGTTTACGTCATTTCAAGAACACGGTCTCGTGAAAAACGCATGAACGTCATATTGTGTCGTTCATACACATATGAACGTCAATTTCGCGGTCATGTGACCGACCTCTCGTCCAATGGAAAAGCCATATATCGTGTCAACTTCAAATTAAAAAAAACGAAAAAGTGGAGGCCATATGAAAATGCGGATAAATGGAGTTTTATAATCAAGCGGTCTAGATTTTAAAAAAATCGTAATCGTTTTATGTATGTCAAGGGTTCTATTCAGGAACCAAGTTCATATGCCTTAAGCATTTACAGGTTTCGTAAACTCCAATGTGAACACTCAGTTGATTTATAATCAAAACGAACGGTCTTGGGTATTCACGAGGGCGAACGCTCGCCTGTGATTAGTGTAAAAGTGAACGAAGACGAGTGTACGTACAACCTTGGCATCCGCCCGATCTACAAATGCCAAGCAGATCCTGAAGGTGTGTGTGTGATAATAGGGAGAGGCGTTTTTCTTGGATGTATTAATTTGGCGGACTACTTCCCGGGTGCAATTGCATGTGTTCACCGTTACCTGTGTTGCCAGTGCTTTCAGAACCCAGCACTCGCAAACGTACGCTCTCATTTGCGACGCCTGATAATCTAGACCTGTTTGAAGCTGATCCAGAAAGGTTCTTGCAACGATTTCTGATTTTGGATGAGACCTGGGTTCACCACTTCCAGCCCAAGTACAAACAACAATCTGCAAGTATTTGATCACTGGTACATGTTTCTGGTATCGACCGACAATCATCGTTTCGTTTGTATCTGATATAACTATAAATTTGTTGAGTGGAACGAGGGGTGCTTTCGTGTGGCTAACGGACCGGATCACAACCATATCTAGGGCGGTTGGGCAGCCTAGTGGTTAAAGCTTCGCTCCTCACGCCGAAAACTCGGGTTCGATTTGCCACATGGGTACGATGTGTGAAGCCAATTTTTGGTGTCCCTCGTCGTGATATTGCTGGAATATTTCTAAAAGCGGCGGTAAAAACCATACTCACAACCATATCTTACAAACTAGCTACCTCAATGACTCAAAAAGTCTTAGTCGGAACAAAATGACGTCGTGACGAGCGACGTCATATTGTTTTTAGTACATCGTTTTGACAATACGGATATGAATATGTACATGCACTAGGAAGATCCGCCATAGGAGCTAGTACTTGCAAAGAGGCAATACGGTATTCTAGGGCAAGTACCAAGTACCTCATGCTTGCGATTAAGCCGTCTAAAATGGGATGGAGTGGAAAAGGACATGTAACCTTTGCGATTGTGCACATCGAACCCCGTCGGCATGGACCGACCATGATGGCTGTATAGCCTTCGAATAATTGGATCGTCAACGATGGTTGTATGGCCTTCGATTAATTACAGGTTTTAGTGAACTTGTAAAACATTCCCTCAAATCAATACGGTAGCAGTCACCACTCACCCCAACGTCTGCAACTGCAAAAACATCCACCGGTGCTGAAACCCACTATTGATTTCTATATAAAAAAAGAGACACTATTAATACATTCATAACAAACAATTGCTTCGTAATGCGATACTTGTAAATCTACGGATATGAAATACACACAGGGATATCAGCATTGTTATCGTGGGCGTCAGATTCTCGTGTCCCCGTCATATCTGACTGTGTGCCAACACGACATGAGGCTAACTGGTTCACGCAGTTCAATATGACGTCAGACACAACTGATTGCCGTGACGCAAGTTGGTGTAATCCTAATATGATAAATCAGTGCATTAATTCAGTTACTTCCACCGACTGTTTCTTATTTGTCTGACTGCCTTCCCACGTAATGTGCTATCGTCAATTATTGCATATTACGCCATCTTTCCCGCCGACAGCTCGCGGATCTTCACAGCCAATCCACTTACCAAAATTATACGACCCAAATTTCCTGACAGTTTACGTGTGCCTTACTGACCGACTAACCGACTTAAGCCGCGGCGCATGCGCAGAGCTTGTTTGTGACCTACTCGGAGTCTTGACTGGGAGGTTGACACGGCCTCGGCGGAAGAACATCAAAGGTGGCCGCTTCTTTTTGTACTTATATATTCGATACTTTCCCCCCACTCACATTAATCCCCCTTTCCGCAGCACGAGCAGACTTTGTAATTTCCTTCTTTGTGTGGGGTTTGCACATATATAGGCCTCTTCCACCTTGTCAAAGTGATCCACAATTGATTTTTCCAAGCAATTATTTAAGAAGATCCCTGCGACAGATGCACCAGACTAAGGACAATTGAATGTCACAGCCTGGGGGTGGTGTAAAGTGAATCTCCGGTAGACCGGGGGTGGAGAGAGGGGTCTGATGGCCCGGGGGTCACCTTAAGGGGTAGTGATAGTGAACGGGGGTGAGAAAATCGATGATTGGAGGACGTCTGTGGGAGAATTGCCATGACCTATAACCAGAGGGAGAAGAAGGACACGTTTTGCGGAATTTAATACGCGGTATTTATTCCCACTAGTCTCCTAAACCTTTGACAACATGTATTAACTTACATTTATCATACTTTATGAACTGCCTCGTGATGTCTTGCATGTGTGTTTGTTGTCCAGCGCCACACTGAGCGCTATTTCATCTTTATGGCGAAGGCCTGTGAATATCGAATCTGGACCATACAATCATGTGATTGATATTGTGGGCAACGACCGACGCCGTCGCGTGAGGTGGACGCGCAGTCAACCAAATCATGCTCGTGCAGGACCACTTGATTTGTCCTCGCCTCTTACGACCAGCTTAGGTTGGAGTGTACTGGTCTAACAATAAACCTCCAGGGCCCACTTGCACATAGCGATCTTAGTGCTAAGATGATCTTAACTCCCATACTTTAACATAGGCTTACACTAGTCTTAGCGCTAAGATCGTTTTGTGCATGTGGGCCCAGGTGTTGAAGATATAAAACACTTTCACCGATGTGCCATAAATAAATAAAAATAATGCCATAAAAGGCGACTGTGCTTGTAAGAGGCGACTAAGGGGATCGGGTGGTCGGGCTTGTTTACTTGGTTGATGCATGTCATCGTATCCGAATTGTGTTTATTGGTGCTCATGATATCAATCGCTGGATTGTCGGGTCCAGACTCGATTATTTCCAGACCTCCGTCATATAGCTGGAATATAGAGTGCGGCGTTAAACAACAAACAACTAAACAAAACATTAATCACCTCCATGAATATATTAAGTAAATTATGTCCCATATAGACGCAACATATAGATCCTAATCTTGAGTGAGTGGGTATGGTTTTACGCCGCTGGTCACGACGGGGCTCCTTACATTAAACCTATGTTGGGAATCGAACCCGGGCCATCATAGAGACGCGCGAAGGCTTTCACCACTAGGCTACCCCACTACTCCCTTATCCTTGAAATGTTATAAGACAGCAGTATCTACCATAAAACACAAATGGTCACATTCTAATTGACGCTGACAGCTTATCTACCTGCTTCATATCACACGTCTGCCTCTCTAGATGACTCATCTGATGTTTTGACCGCCTCCATGGTCTAGTGGCAGATCGTCCGCCCGGAGACCAGACGGTCCGGGGTTCGATCCCCGGCCGCGTCATACCAAAAGGCGTTAAAAGATGTTACTTGTTCTTACCCTGTCTGGCACTCGGCATTAAGGGGCTAAAACAAGGACTGGTCGGCTCGGAGTGAGTATACTGTGTCTGAGTGGGGTATTCATGTTAAACTGCGGCATGGTATCTCAGTGAGCTAGCACTATAAATCGACATCAGTCCGCACCGGCACCAGCAATCCCCCCCCCCCCCCCCCCCCCCCCACACACACACACACACACACACGCACGCACGTGCCTGTACGTCGCTATGTAAGTGCAATAATCTTGGACGCGACGTTAAGCTCAATTTCACCTCACCTCACTTCACCATCTGATGTTTTATCTGTGATAACTTTGGAGTGACGTCTACAAAACGCACAAACATATGGATTATTGCCATCAATATTTGAGCGTTTCATACATTATTATGACCGGCGAACGCACTTATCCTGGCATAGCTGATGTAACTTTATCTCTGAGCCGCTCCCTATATGAACGATTTCTATTTTGATTCGTC
This sequence comes from Haliotis cracherodii, assembly GCF_022045235.1. NCBI lineage: Eukaryota > Metazoa > Mollusca > Gastropoda > Lepetellida > Haliotidae > Haliotis > Haliotis cracherodii. Next base: position 4,913,736 of record NW_027266273.1, on the reverse strand, counting down.
GCTACTGTCGTATTTACGCATTTCGTTAAGTGGTAACTGAATAACTAGAAACAAACGGATAAGTAGATCCTCTTAATGGGTCTCGGCTGGCCCAGACTGATTCATCCTAATTTGAAACCTAATGACTTGAATCGTGTAGATACAAAAAGGAGAACATATCCATGGTCCCCGAGTCATTTATCGGGGTCGGTATGGTAGCCGAGTGGTTGAAGTCTTCGTTCGTCATGCCGAAAGACGCCTGTTTAACGCAAATGGGTATGATTCTCAGCAGGATAACCAACGGATAAGAACTATATCCGTTTAGGTCATTTACGGAGAAATATGCAAAAATAAAAGGTCCGGTAGGTATCTCTTTCAGTATTTACAAACATAAACTAAACTACGGTTATAACGAACACGCTTATAACGAACTGACGCATATAACGAACTTACTTTTTAGTCCCGACTATTTTCTGTAGTTATGCTGTATATATGCTTTTAACAAACTACGGTTATTATAACTAAAACTAAAATTAGTAGTCCATTTGAGTTCGTTATAACAGTAAACTATGGTGATAACGAACTCAAAGGGCCTACTAATTTTAGTTCGTTATAACGGTAGTTTACTGTACTAGTTCTACGTCTTCCTGTCGTGTTTATAGTGGGGTATGTCCTTGCCTTGTAAAACATTTGTAGACCTGATTGAAACCGTTCCATTTGACCGTACAGGGGCGACTTTCACAAGTCTATTAGGCAATAATTATTAGTTTATTAAGTCATAGTTTTTAGATTATATAAATAATAACAGTCCCTATAAGAGACTGGTGTGTACTGTCCGCTTATCTGGACTTGACTATTAAAGAGATAGAATTACTATACACCTATGGGCTTAATTAACCTTCAGTACAGCCTTGGAGCAAGGCTACGTACAGGGGGCAGGAATAATCCGTATTAATACGAGCAATTACCAGATGTGGATGGTTGGGATGGGTTGGGTAGGTGGGTTGGTAGGTAGACAAGATCAAGGACTTTTCTTATCCGACATCCATTATACCAGCAAGGTCATATTCCGTGGTCAAGGTCAAACGTCGAGAAACTTTTAACCCAAGTTTGTTTGTTGTTTTACGCCGGACTCTTCAAATCTACCAACTATATGACGTCGGTCTATAAATAATCCAGTCTGGAACAGACAATCCAGTGATTGATATCATGAGCATCGATGCACGCAATTGGGAAACGATGACATGCATCAACCAAGTCAGCGAGTCTTACCACCTGATCCTGTTAGTTGCTTCTTACCACAAGCATAGTCGCCTTTTAGCTGGAATATTGCTGAGTGCGGCGTTAAACAACAAACAAAAACTGAAATTAATTGTAATGCAGTACATAGTAGAGATACAGACCCTGACACAAATATATCAAGTAAAGCCCATGCAAGTCTATAATATATGGCAAGTCTAGATTACCGCGGTATCAGGATGAAGAGAGTCTCTGGGCTCCTTTTATAATTGTTTATTAAGACAATTCAACAACTATTTTTTTACGATATGTTCATTTCAGAGACTAGATGTTAGTCTACAATAAGTCATCTGTCACACAATATACATATTTGATGATGTACTGGCTGACTGAAAGTTCAGCGCGAGATACAGTGACCCTCCTCACACAACAAACACCTTCACCTTCTACGTGACAAGTCGTGACACGTGAACTGCATATATATACATGTTGTGACGTTTTTTTGAAACATACCATATATATCTCATTAAAGCGAACATGAGATTCTGTTTCACAACAAGCACCATCTGTCGGCATCATGCATCTTCCCATGTCCACTGACAATAGGAAGATGGTATCGTGTAATTGTGTTTATTAAGACCGATATTTCGCTGTAATAAAGTTTTATAAATTTAAATATTATTTTTTGATAGGCATAACTTAGAAGATGACGGATGATAAAGTAGACACAATTTATGGAATTTATTTTACTGTAAAGGCTACGTTTCGGTATAGATCCTTATACCGTTGTCAACCAACGTGCTTGATAATGGTATAGGGATCTATACCGAAACGTCGCCTTTAAGGTATCAAAGAAGTTGTTATCCATAAATGTGTCTACTATGATTTAAATATTACTTGAAGCTGAAATTATAATTGGCATTACGCATTGAGCCGTCAACAGAAGTACGCGGAGTCAGTCTTGGCTTTTGGCCGTTTTCAACGCTGTTGCGTGCCAGCTTGATGTGGAGGGAAGCACCAAGTGATGCAGATTTAGACGTTTACTACTTTGGCGAAAGGTACAAAAACGGGCTGACACCATGGATCGTAATCTAACTAAATTAGATGTGGGACGGTTCAGAAGGAGATGCCCTACTTTGCGAGAACGGTACTTGTAAAACTGTCTGGGTGCTCGCTCTTATAGTGCATGTAGGTATATGTACATCAGCTGTGTTACAAGTATTTAAGCATCAGCACGCCCGTGTGTATGAGAGGTACTGATGAAGCACGTGTGGGGTTAGTCCTGCACCATGACCGTGGAATATATTTATTTTATGAAAAAATAATAATCTAGAAATGCATACAAAAGCAAGTCTAGAAAGCTCAAGCTAGCTCTATTCCTGAAATCAGCATAAGGAATTTTTTTATTTTTAGAGTCAAGAAGGATATTGTGTAATATAAGATTTCAGAGACTAAATGTTAGTCTAGTGTGGGGTGTAATCAGTGACGTATAGTCAGTTTACGTGCGATACCGGAATGACCTAGTCTGTCTGCGTGTGTTGAGAGGGACTGGGGCCCAGATCGAAATGACCGGAGACCGACACTTGTGGGCGTGACATCCGACAGTCTAGGTCATGCCGTTTGTATCATCTTATCTAGCATTTTTAATGGGTTTTTTTCGGGCTGGTGTATGATATATTTTAAAGAATTGTCCCATAATGCGACCGCCTCCGTGGTCTAGTGGATATAGCGTATGCTCGCTTGTGGGTTTGATCCCTGGCCGATTCTTACCAAAAGACGTTAAAATAGATAATTGTGTTGCATTAGTCCGGACTAGTACCCACATACACACGTACATGCCGGCCGCTATATATAATCTTGAACGCGACTTTAAACCCCATTTCACCTCGCCTCTCCCACAGTGCACACGCAGGATGCATAATGAGATTGTTATTCGTTTAGTTTTGGCAGTATTTCATTTTGGCACGTGGAACACGCTAAGTAAGAATAACAATGGCACCTTCTCACGGGTTTTATGCCAGGTTTTGGGGGGGCATAATAACGGAGGTGTTGCCAAGAGATTGGCATTATAAAGGGGTAAATGTGAACTAATGAGATACGCCCAAACACACTGTTATCATCATCATCATCATCATCATCATCATCATCATCATCACAAGCATTGTCAATATTATCATTACGATCCTACTTATCATCATCACCATCACCATCATGATCATAGCCTCTGCTTCACCAACAATTAAGACCACTGTACACCAGATACCACCCGTTTGGGCTCGATATTACGAGTTATGTCCCTTCTATGTCCCTCCTATTGACCAATCAGATTCAATTTCTCATGTCACAGTTGAAATCCATGTCGTTCGTTACGCGCTTTTGATTGGGCTATGCATAGACTAGATAGTCCAGCCAAAATTAATTCCAGAATTCCAGCCTTGTTTCGGCAAGGGAGAGAACTAAATTTTATAGTCAGGTAACTCCCTTGCCTCGGGAAGAAGAGCATCGCTTCGATCACTTCGACCTTTCAACAAACTCTCCCATTTTATCTATCGTAAAGGATCACTTCGACCTTTTTAACACCCGCTTCCATTTATCTCTCATATCAAAAGTTTTAAAGGGCCACTTTGACCCTTTTAACGCCCGCTCCCATTTATCTACCACATCAACTGTTTTAAAGGACCACTTCGACCTTTAAACACGCTCTCCCATTTATCTACATCAACTGTTTTAAAGGATCACTTCGACCTTAAAACACGCGCTCCCATTTATGTACCACATCAACTGTTTTAAAGGATCACTTCGACCTTAAAACACGCTCTCCCATTTATCTATCACATCAACTGTTTTAAAGGATGGAACAGTTCGACCTTTTTAACGCCCTCTCTTATTTATCTCTCACGTCAAATGTTTTAAAGGATCACTTCGACCTTTAAACACGCGCTCCCATTTCGTGTGTCGTTAAGATCCACTTCGATCTATTTAACACACTCTCCCATTTATCTATGACGTTAAACGTAAAGGTTCACTTCGACCTTATTAACACGCGCTCCCACTTATCTATGACGTCTAATGTTGGAAATATTCACAATTATCTACAACGTCAAATGTTAGTATAGGTATCCTCTGGCCAGTCTGTGTTAAGCAGGCCCCTAGCTCTACAGTCATGCTAATAATTCATCAACTGTTCTCTTGTTGTTGTTATTATTATCATTATTGTTGTTGTTAGTGTTGTTGATAAACACGTCGACCGAGACAACAGAGCATCACATGTGCATAATGTTATATAAACTTTCAAGGAACCGCGTATCGAAGTAAAGTGGCTACACGAGCTGCGAACCTCGTGTGTCAAGTGTGTCAAATGAAATTGATTAGTCCTAAAGCCGAAGTAGGCCGTCAGCACTTTCAAGGTCTTTGTTCATCCCATGTACTGTTATGTTGATGTCTGTGTATTGATAATCAGTAGGCACACTTCACTTCATCCCGTGGTCTTGTCGCGATCACACCCTGGGGGTACTTAATCCCAGCTGATATAATGTCTCGCAATTAGGCTTGCTGATTATATTCAAGGTTACCCTGTTCAAACAGTGTTTGACTGAACCTATATATCTTCGTTGTATTGCTTTATTGACAAGACTATGACAGAATACTTTTATAATGCAGCATTTGAAGGTTAAATTTTAGACACTTCAGTTGATTCGATTTTAGATGTATTTGCCATTGGGCGCATGTATTCAGTATCAAGGTACGTTGCCTTCCCAAAGCAGCGACATGGCCATTTTGTGTTGAAATCGGCGCGAAGAGCCGTGCGATGAGAAGAACGCACGATAAACAGATAGGCCTTGTGTGCATGTGCAAAATAAGAAACATAAACGAGCAGCTTAGAGAAAGCATCCTACACAAGCAGCACAGAGAGGAACGTCCTACATAAGTAGCAATGAGAGGAACGTCTTACATAAGCAGCACTGAGAGGAACGTCCTACACAAGCAGCACAGAGAGGAACGTCCTACATAAGTAGCAATGAGAGGAACGTCTTACATAAGCAGCACTGAGAGGAACGTCTTACATAAGCAGCACTGAGAGGAACGTCTTACATAAGCAGCACTGAGAGGAACGTCTTACATAAGCAGCACAGAGAGGAACGTCTTACATAAGCAGCACTGAGAGGAACGTCCTACATAAGCAGCACAGAGAGGAACGTCCTACATAAGCAGCACTGAGAGGAACGTCCTACATAAGCAGCACTGAGAAGAACATCTTACATAAGCAGCACTGAGAGGAACGTCCTACATAAGCAGCACAGAGAGGAACGTCCTACATAAGCAGCACTGAGAGGAACATCTTACATAAGCAGCACTGAGAGGAACGTCTTACATAAGCAGCACAGAGAGGAACGTCCTACATAAGCAGCACTGACAGGAACGTTTAACAAAAGCAGCACTGGGAGTTAGAGGACTGGTGAGGTAGAGGACTCGGTAGTTAATGGATTGGTAAGGTAGATGACTCGGTAGTTAATGGGTTGGTAAGGTAGATGACTCGGTAGTTAATGAGTTGGTAAGGTAGAGGACTCGGTAGTTAATGGGCTGGTGAGGTGGAGGACTAGGTAGCTAATGGGCTGTGAGTAGAGGACTCGGTAGTTAATGGGCTGGTGAGGTAGAGGACTCGGTAGTTAATGGGCTGGTGAGATGGAGGACTCGGTAGTTAATGGGCTGGTGAGGTAGAGGACTCGGTAGTTAATGGGCTGGTAAGGTAGAGGACTCGGTAGTTAATGGGCTGGTGAGGTAAAATACCTGGTTTGATAATGGGCTGGTGAGGTAAAATACCTGGCTGATAATGGGCTGGTGAGTTAAAATACCTGGGTAGACAAAGGGTTGGTGAGGTAAAATACCTTGGTGGACAAAGGGTTGGTGAGGTAAAATATCTTGGTGGACAAAGGGTTGGTGAGGTAAAATATCTTGGTGGACAAAGGGCTGGTGAGGTAAAATACCTGAGTAGACAAAGGGTTGGTGAGGTAAAATACCTTGGTGGACAAAGGGTTGGTGAGGTAAAATACCTGAGTAGACAAATGGTTGGTGAGGTAAAATATCTTGGTGAACAAAGGGTTGGTGAGGTAAAATATCTTGGTAGACAAAGGGTTGGTGAGGTAAAATACCTTGGTGGACAAAGGGTTGGTGAGGTAAAATACCTTGGTGGACAAAGGGCTGGTCAGGTAAAATACCTTGGTGGACAAAGGGTTGGTGAGGTAAAATATCTTGGTGGACAAAGGGTTGTTGAGGTAAAATACCTTGGTGGACAAAGGGTTGGTGAGGGAAGGAAAGGACCCGACACAGAAAGAGATGGTATAAGTAAAGAGTGAACAAATAACATTATGGTGAGGTATGTGTCTGACAAGGTAATACTTGATCACTTTTAAGTTGGCAAATGCAAACCTTGGACACAGACAGAAATATTTAAAGAAGAAGATATGATTATCACGGGTGTACGTAATGGCCTTCATGTAGCTTTTAAGACTGTTGATTTGTTTGTTGTTTAACGCCGCGCTCAGCTATATAACAGCTATATGACGGCGTTCTGTAAATAAACGAATCTGGACCAGACAATACAGTGATTGGTTTCATGAGTATCGATCCACGCAATTGGGACATGCTTCAAATCAAGTCAGTGAGCCTAACCACCCGATACCGTCAGTTGCCTCTTACGGCAAGGATGTGTTGCTAAAGACCTATTCTAACCCGTATCTTCACGGGTCCCTTTCTTTTTTGGATGTGGACACACGTCCCCTCCATGTATGCTTTCTAACACATTATTCACATGGTACATGTTTTCATTATCGATAATGGCCGCAGAGATCCCAACATGGATCATGATAGCGAGGGGGTGACGTACCTATGGAATACTGTAAGGGACATTCTCGCGATCTCGCATTCTCGCATTTTGGGCATATTTAGCTCCTTTCCAAAGGTCGAGATCGCGAGAATGCGAGATCGCGAGAATGTCCCTTACAGTATTCCATACGCACCCCTATAGATTTACACTTCCACAAAGAGACCCGGATGTTACTTATGACGTAACATCCGGAACGTGATACCGTTTGCACTGGTATAACTACAATTCCCTGGTACTCGTCAGTATCTAAACTACGACTGCCACTATAACACTCTGCCACTACAAGAACACGATCAAATCCAATAAAAAGACATAAATATGAGATGTAACTTTCTTATTATTTTTGTTTCTATTTCCAAACCGCATTTAATGTGTAAAACACCCGGAGCACGTAGTTACGTGTAATGTTTCATATTACGGGGCTAATTACGTAAAAAAAACAATCCATTTATTGTTGGCATCAAAATAGATCAAAGAAACCATGAGACCGGCGTTACTGGTTATAGTGCTGTGTTGCGAGGAGGTATCAATATAAGCCAATTAACACAATGGTCTTTAGGAATGTGAAGGACGCCGGTTCGGCCTAGGGCACGGGGAACTGGTTCAGGGACACCTCAGTGCTCCCGAAGAGCAATATGTCACACACTGAAATTCAGAACGTGCTCAGACTGCCGATTGGGCTGTCGCGAAATGCCATGGCACCACGAAGCGTTCTGTAAAGGTAATAAATCACTTCTTTGTGTTCCCTAGCCACTAAGGTTCACCCTTACTGATTGTTCCTCCAGGGGATCTGGAAATCGAGATTAATTTTACAGGTATGGCGGAATCGCTTGAGAACTTATATCAATCATGGTCGCGAACCAGCACGCACACGCTACATATACCAACATATGCAGTGGGGTTTTGTTTCAGTTTGTGATCACTAACGTCTCGGGACAGCGCCGTGGAGAACATCCTACATAAGCAGCGATGAGGTGAAGACTTCCAAAGGCAGCACTGAGGTGAACACCGTACATAAGCAGCAACATGCATAAACAAATTATGTGGTATTGGTATTGGTAAGGTATTGGACAAGGTCATTTGGAATGGTGTGGTTTGCCCTGTGATTGATCTGTCGCAAGATCGTCACGCCAGGTTGCAATTCCAAGATATGTTCAACCCTATTGATGTCTTCCTCCCCCGCCCCCCCCCCCCCCTCTCCCCCCCAACCCCCAACCCCCTCCTAACTGTGATCTGCAAAACTTGATATGATAACATTCAGCACTGCATATACCAACATAATAGCCTTGTCAATACGACCGCTCCAATTCAAATGGGAGACTTATTGGCAGATTATCCGTACGTCATACGCTGTGCAGAGTTGCGTCCCTTGGGCACGCCAGAAACCTATGATTGTGGGTTCGAATCCCGGTTCGGCCCGATTATGTTTCTAGGTTTGTCAGCATAATACCCGTGCTCGTGGGTTTCACCGAAGTGGTAAACGTCTGAGACCTGCATCACTTGGGGCTTTCCTCCCACATTAAGCTGACACGCCGCGATGCAACTGGAATACTGTTAAAGGGGCGTAAAACCCAACCCACTCACTCACTAAACTGATGTGCACGCAAATGGCAACACTGGTACTCGGGGATGATGAGGATGAATATTTTGAAAATATCGTATTGTAGGTCCCAAAAATATTTGGGGGCGTCACCGTTCATAGAAACGATTTTTTTATGATTCGATGATCGGAATGAAAAAATATATTCCAACTCAAACAAGCCCCACATTCCTACACACAGTCAAGACATAACCAGCCTCGATTAACCGTCGATCCAGATTCCAATAGGTGTCTAAGGCAAAACAGAGGTGAAAAGATAATGCATGGATCACTGAAATTCAAGGATGACACAAGGTGTTCCTAAAAAAGGGATAGAATTTTTAAAACGAAACTGTTATGGAGAACCTTTTATGTTACCATAGTGAAACGTATTTAAATGTTATCTGTTATTTAGGGCTGTATATTGGCTTTAGGATTACCATACTTTATTTCACAAAAGGCATTTTTTTGTTCTGACTTTCATGTACTAAATTGGCTCGTCACGCCGAAGACCCGGGTTCGATTCCCGACATGGGTACAATGTGTGAAGCCCATTTCTGGTGTCCCCCGCCGTGATATTGCTGGAATATTGCTAAAAGCGGCGTAACACCATACTCACTCACTCACTCACTCATGTACTAAATTAGTGTTTATCAAACAATCATGCACTCTCTGCGTATATCAGTTAAACAGGAATCGTGTTGTGAACTTACTTCTTTGACACAGCATATGATTGCAGAAATCCATTTCCGTTTCCTTTCGTTTTTATTCCTCACATCCGTTATCATGATATTTGATGGATTTCAGGAGAGGTTCGATTAAAAATATGTTCTAGTTCTGCTTAATACCTGCTGCTTACTTCTATAGAGATTTGGTACACGTTTTTACGTTACATCTTAATAGGAAATGATAATTTTCTGGCCTTTGACGTTTCTTATTCGAATCACAGTTCAAGAATTTATCTGCTAAGAGCAGAGTTCATTGTACGATTCCGACTTAGACTTACATCAAGTCTCTGAAATGAACATTTTTCAGATAAAAACAGTTGTTAAATTATAGTTATAAAAATCATACAACAAGGAAACCAGAGACTCTGTATTGGATATACATATATATGTATTTGTTTAAGGATCTGGCAGACTAGATTCCAACTATGCTTGAAGAATTTAACGGAGATTCAAATAACTTTTTAAAGTCACTGGGATGAACAAATTATATATATTTAAATATATAACGATCTCGAAGGGACCACCAATTTTATATGTATGTATGTATGTATGTATGTATGTATGTATGTATGTATGTATGTGTGTGAGGTGAGGTGAGGTGAAATGGGGTTTAACGTCGCGTCCAAGATTATTGCACTTATATAGCGACGTGCATGTACGTGTGTCTGTTTGTGTGGCTGCTTGTACTAGTCCGGACTAATGCCGATTTATAGTGCTAGCTCACTGAGATACCATGCGGCAGTTTAACATGAATATCCCACTCAGACACAGTATACTGACTCCGAGCCGACCAGTCCTTGTTTTAGCCCCTTAATGCCGAGCGCCAGACAGGGTAACAACAAGTACCATCTTTTAACGTCTTTTTGTATGACGCGGCCGGGGATCGTATGTATGTATGTATGTATGTATGTATGTATGTAAGTATGTATGTATGTATGTATGTATGTATGTATGTATGTATGTATGTATTGGTATGATAATTTGAACATGCTATGATTGAGGGAAAACTCCCTTTTCTTATATATCGTTCAATTTAAATCGAGATTTAGTATCAAACCTGAAGACCATATGACGAATTCAGGTAAAATAGTATTTTCCAATTGTAAGATGTTGTATACTCTCTAATATTTCTTCCCTTGATACTAAACTGAGAGGGTATAGAAAGTGAACCGAGTTTGTTTGTATATAATTGAAAATTGAAAGAACTGTTAACATTGATCATATTCATTTAAATGTCACTCATTTACAGTCCTTAAAGAGTAATCTGTGGCTGGGTAATTTTGTGTAAAACTGAATTGGTTCAATGAAGACTGGGGTAAAAAATGTTTAAAATGTGCCGAAAAAAGCACATTTATTGATTTTCAAAAATAATATACCCATCAGCTGTAACAGTTGTGTATTATGCAAATTAATACTTTTTTAATTTTCAAAAGTTGTTAATCTAATTTTATTTTAAAACATAAAACAATGTAGAATGATTCTTTGAGTGCTGACTAAGCGCAAGGACAGTTCAGTTTTTATATAAATATTATCGCTAACTTTTTTATCTATATCTTTTTCAATTAAAAATCAAACATATGGTAAAATCAACTGTGAGGTATAATTTCTATTGTTCATCAGTTTAGTACTGGAGAATCAAGAATAGTGAGTGTAATTTCAGTGTTCGGATCAGCCTTTTTAAAATGATCACACCAATCATCAGTACTCCCATTATTTCTTTGTGTTTTCCCTTCTAATTGTTAAGAATTGAACAAAATCGCCGAAGGGGCACCTGGGATTGTGCATGGAGACTGGATCAGTTTTTAGATACAGCTAAAAAAACAAATATTTTTGTAATTAATATTTTGAGCCTTATTTTTGAACATCTTGCAAAAGAGTACTTTTTTGTGTCATATGATTTCCTTTTTTCAACAGTCTGAAGCATAATTTCTTTATGGGTCAGTTTATCCAAACATAACTGAATCTCCATCTCTTCAGATGGACTTACACACACACAATAGTGCTCAAGAATCAGATACACTTTACAGCCAAATATATACATGGGAAAGAGTACACAAAGCATGCTTCAGCATGATGGTTAGCTATTATAGACCAGATAACGGCATGTCAACGAAGATAAAGACTTAGTCATTCATACACTTTGTTGGTAAAAGCATAAGATTTGATTGTATTTATTTTGCATTTTGTCTTAAAGCAAACACATATTTTGCGATAATGCTGGAACTAATCCATGGATTCGTACTGTCAGTAAAAAGACATGCTAAATCATTAATTCGTTCTAGTCCTAAATACTGCCCTGAATGCTCACCATAGCCTTGCTCCAGGTCTCTACTGATGATAAGTATAGTAATCCTGTCCTTATAAAAGGCAAGTCTAGATAAACGGACAGTACAGTCTAAGGACGCTAGTCTTTAAAAAAGGGACGACTTGTTCTTATTATTTATATAATCACGAATTATGATTTAAACTAATAATCAATGTTTTAGCGATTTGTGCAAGTCTATGCCCATCATTGACGACCATGTTTCAAACTTTGTTTTTATGTTGCATGCAGCTCGAGTAGTGATGGTGTTTGACACAGAGAAATGAACTTATTCAACTGCAACCGCAAATGCTTCCGATATTAGTTTAACTCCTATTTCGACGAAAACAACTTCAACCCAACAGTAACAACATTAATGCCACACGTAGCGCGTTTTTGTGGTAATTGTGCCTTATATTTTCCCCATAGAGCCATCTATTTTTATCCTGTAAGTTCCAACTGACTGATTGTCTTCAGCAACCGAATCAGTGCTAATCAGTTGTCAGCATCCGGAACAAGGAGAGGGGACGCGCTGCCTGATCTCGGTTTGCATGCCTATGAGAGAGAGAGAGAGAGAGAGAGAGAGAGAGAGAGAGAGAGAGAGAGAGAGAGAGAGAGAGAGAGAGAGAGAGAGAGAGAGAGAGAGAGAGAGAGATTTGGGGGGAGGGGTCGGGGAATGAGGCAAATGGGTCCCAACCACACTACTGCTAGAAATTTTAACTTTACCATACGTGCAACCATCGCCTTACTGCACAGTGCAAATCTTCTCTTCTGGCCTATGCATTTCGACGTCGAAGTCGGCACAGGGCAAGGACAATACAACGCTGGCAAATCCTGACAAAGGAAGATTCTGATTATTCCACAAAGTTGGTCGTGTTCGGGTTTATCCTCGCATGGGGGACGATTGGCCCCAAGATGCGTTCAGTAAGTGCATCCACATGTGAGGGTGGCGGTGGGGTGACGGTTATGGGTGGAATTTGCGGCAACCAACGGACGGGACTTGTCATCATCCATGGAAACCGCAACGGCCGGTAATACGTGGATGTCGTTCTCAAAGCCATGGTGTTACCATTGGTTCGCGAACAGCATCAGGAAACCCTGTTACGGCAGGTTGGTTGGTTTTGTTTGTTTGTTGTTTATCGCCAAACTTAGAAATATTCCAGCAATATGACGGCAGTCTGTAAATAGTCGAGTCTTGACCATACAATCAAGTGATTGACATCATGAGCATCGATCCACGCAATAAGGATATCATGTCATGCATCAAACAACACAGTGAGTGAGTGAGAGAGTACGGTTTTACGCCGCTTTTAGCAATATTCCAGCAATATCACGGTGGAGGACACCAGAAATGGGCTTCACACATTGTATCCATGTCGGGAATCGAACCCGGGGCTTAGGCGTGACTAGCGAACGCTTTAACCACTAGGCTACCCGACCGCCCCTCAACCAAGACAGTGAGCCTGACCACCCAATCCCGTTATCAACCTCTTAGGACAATCATAGTGGCCTTTTACGACAAGCATGGGTTGCTGAACAGGAAGACATAGCCGCACGTTGCGAGTATGTGACCACAGAACTGTCAACAGCTGGAAGCCGCACCGAGAGCCGAATGGCAACGGATTCCTAATGACGTCATCAGGCGGCTGACGACATCAATGAGACGGGGAGTCTAGACGTGCATTGGTGTTCGTTATTGAATTATGTCCGGTAAAGTGAACCAACTCAAACTGATCATGACAATACCTGCTTCACGCTGCTCATTACCGTATACTGTGTATAAAGTGTGACCCCAATGTCCCTTGAGACGTCATGTGCACGTCACCTGTTGTAAGATACTCATTGATATGATGCATGTATATCGCCTATGATACCCGTATAAACTACATCTCAATCGAATAACAATTTCTTGTTTGTTTCCCTTTTAGCCACCACAAAACGTGAGTGTATACTTTTGACCTGGTGTTTATTTGAAATTTTCGTTCGATGTTTTCTTTAAAACAGCAAATGAGGTGAAACGTTTGCGAGGTATCTTTAATGCCACGATGACGAAAAACGGTTTCGCTATCAGGCTTCCAAGTACAAATGTATTGATCTGGTAGTTCAAACATACTGCGTCGGTCGCGGCAGTAACAGCAGTTCTTCGCCAAAGGAGTGCCCCAAATCCGCCGCTAAGAAAAGAGGGGGTAATTGAAGTTTGTGTTTTTGACCACGTGATGTGATACATGCGAAGCCTTGTTGCAACGTCCTTTTGTGTGGAGACATGGCGTAGTTGTGACCTACTTTTGTCAAAACGTGCGTCAGTAAACAAACAAACAGTGTTAGTGACGTAAGGAGTAACGTTTGACGTCAGTAGATTCGTGTGACGTCATATGAGCAGTTTCAAGGCTTTTTTTGTTACAGTTCATCAGCGAGTTTGTTGACACACAACTTGATTTTTTTTAAATTTGTATTTTAAATATAAATAACATTAAAGAATGTGTAACGTTCCGCAGTTTGAAACTATGTGCGACATGTGAGTTATCCACGGACTAATCCACAGTGAGAAATACCAACGCTAATAAAACGGTAAAACTTGGTTATTCCATAATATATCTACTTGACGAAACATACTAAGTAGTCATGAATCGTTAAACCCGTGAAGATTCCGGGGTAGAATAGGTAGGTCTTCAGCAACCCATAATAGGTCTTCAGCAACCCATACTTAAGCTTGCCGTTAAAAGGCGACTATGCTTGTCGTTGGGGGTTCCGGCGGCGGGATTCGAGTGAGCGAGTGAGTTGGGTTCCACGCCGCTTTTAACAGTATTCCAGTTACATCACGTCGTGTCAGCTTGATGTGGGAGGAAAGCCCGAAATGATGCAGGTCTTAGACGTTTACTACTTCGGTGAAACCCACCAGCACGGTTATGGTGCTGACAAACCAAGAACATAACCAGCGCGTACCGGGATTCCAACCTATGATTATAGGTTTTATTGAACGCCTAGGGGACGGTACATTGCGCAGCGAATTGTGGCGCTTGAGACGACTGGGTCCCGTGCCGCTGACCTTCCAGGGTTTGTTACAGACGCTTGGATCCCATTCGAATTTCCCATTTTCGGTCCGATTATGATCCTAGGTTTGTCAGCGCCAATCCCATTTATTCATGGGTTTAACCAAACTGGAAATGTCTGCGACCTACGTTCCCCCGGCTTGTCTTCAGGTTAAAGCTGGCGACATGTATAACAGAAATACTGCTAAATATGTGTTACACCCCAATAACACATGATAAAAGTAACTGTATGTCGACGACGTGTTTCAATGTCGGCTTTCTGCAATCATTATCGCTAAACGGCTACATCCTCAGTTACCAAGTGTCTTATATCGCCGAACTGGTGATAAATGCACTGGACCCATACGCCACCAAGGGTTCGTTTCTGAAATGACCTCACATCTCAATGTCTTTTATCATTAACTTAGCACCTAATTTCTCAAGCTTATGATTGTAACTTGACATTTATTTACGGTTACATACAACCCAATAGTTTCCCATAGACTTCTGTTGTAACGTTATATTATTTTTTTAAATAACTAAGCATTCAGCAGTCATTACATGTACATGTATACACAGTCCTAGCCTAAAAGCAGCAATAAAAACATAAAAATGACAAGCTTAGCCAGCTCCTTTTCTGGCTACAGGAAGCTAGACACACCACCCCAGTTCCGCACCAAATGCCACTTGTTAGAAAATATCGGTGGTGACGTTCAGCATAAGTCATCAAAGCAGCACTAGTTTCAATTTCTGGCTGGATGTACATTTTAAAAAACCCCATAAAAATCAAACACAAAATCATCCAATCACAGCTGCCAGCTGATTCAATCTGCACTGAAGGCTGCGAAAACTGTTTGTCGAACGACTGGTTCAGTAGAACCTGAAGCGTCATGTTGTTAAGAACGTGGTCACACCGAAGCTATATGGATAGCGAATGGGTCCAGGGTTTTGATCGGTAAGTGAGTGAGTATGGTTTTACGCCACGTTTAGCAATATTCCAGGTATATCACGGCGGGGGACACCAGAAATGGGCTTCACTCATTGTGCCCATGTCGGGATTTAAACCCGGGTCTTTCTGCTTGACGAGCGAACGCTTATCTACCCCACCGCCCTTTGGGTTTTGACAGTGACAGAAGTGTGATATAATACCCTGGATAATCGAGGATGGTAGGGATATTGCCGATGCGATGTTAAATAATAAGTTAATATTTAAACACACACACCCTTCCCATATTTAACTGACACGGTGATATAACTGAAATACTGTTCCAACCGCTTTAAATCCAACTCATTTCGTTTAAAGTGACAACCTGCGTGGTTTTGTAGAAAGAGCGTCTGCCCGGACAGCGCTAAAAGATGGTACTTGGTGTTACCCTGCCTGCAGCGTATCATGAAGGGATTAAAACAAGGAGTGGTCGGCTCGGAGTCAGTATCCTGTGTCTAAGTGGGGTATAAACGTTAAACTGTGGCATGGTATCCCAGTGGGCTGGCACTATTAAACCGGCATTAGTACAAGCACACACACACACACAAACACACACACACACACACACCACGCACGTCGTTGTATTTGTCCCATCCTCGTTAAGCCCATTTCACCTCACCTCTCCATTTAATAAGGTTCGGGGTTTATTCACAGAATAGGAACACGACGTGCTGCTACACGACAGAATGATCGTCATCGATCGTCGACCACTTGGCCTACATAAACATGTTTGCCACGAACTTTAAACATATGGTTCATTGATTACAGTAAAGGCTGACAGTCTGCCTAATAACACCATCGGAAGATTGGAGACCAGAGTTAAACACCAGGATAAAATATCAGCGGAAACAATCTATTACTAGATATTCACATCACAGGAATATATCTGGATGTCCTATAATAGCTTGTATCAGGAAACTCCGGTCTACAGTCATTACGAAACAACTGACCACATCTCGCGAGACATTGTATAGTCACGGGATAGCGTTTCGGAGAAATTAACTGATTTATGGGAATTATCGCTTCCTTGTTCAGTTCAGTAAAAAGCATGACCTGCTAATGACATTCGAGAATTTATAAAACACATTTAATATGATCAAACCACATGAAGGAAGCGGGGAGCAGGAATTAATGTTGGCAATAGAAGATGCATGGAATATTATCAGATAATGACATGGAAAAAATTAAATGGTACATGTACAATAACACCTCATTGTCTCGAGGTCTTACGTATGTGTTAACCGTAATGCGTGTTAACCGAAATATTAATACAGTAAAATACGGTTATACCGAACTGACGGATATAACGAACTTACTTTTTTGGTCCCGACTATTTGTTGTACTTATGCTGCATATATGCTTATAACGAACTACGGTTATAACGAACTAGAATTAGTAGTTCCTTTGAGTTCGTTATAACCGTAGTTTACTGTAACTGGCCACATTGTCGATAAGGTTTCTGTCTGGAAAATGGCATTTTACGGTCTTGATAATGTATATTTATTGAACAAAAAGGGTTAGGATGCATGACTATGTTTGGAGATATATTACATTCAGTCGTGTGTTCAAGGTGCATATAAGTTATATTCAGTCCAGCGTCCATGATACATATATGTTATATTCTGTCTTGTGTTCATGGTACATACAAGTTATATTCAGCTGTGTGTTCAAGGTACATATAAGTTATATTCAGTCTTGTGTTCATGATACATACATGTTATACTCAATCCAGTGTTCATGATACATATACGTTATATTCAGTCTTGTGTTCATGGTACATATATGTCATACTCAGTCCAGTGTTCATGATACATATGCTCCATTCATTTTTGTGTTCATGATACATACATGTCATACTCAATCCAGTGTTCATGATACATATAAGTTATATTCAGTCTTGTATTCATGGTGCATAAATGTCATACTCAGTCCAGTGTTCATGATACATATGCTCTATTCATTTTTGTGTTCATGATACATACATGTTATACTCAATCCAGTGTTCATGATACATATAACTTATATTCAGTCTTGTGTTCATGGTACATAAATGCCATACTCAGTCCAGTGTTCATGATACATATGCTCTATTCATTTTTGTGTTCATGATACATACATGTTATACTCAATCCAGTGTCCATGATACATATAACTTATTTTCAGTCTTGTGTTCATGGTACATAAATGTAATACTCAGTCCAGTGTTCATGATACATATGCTCTATTCATTTTTGTGTTAATGATACATACATGTTATACTCAATCCAGTGTTCATGATACATATACGTTATATTCAGTCTTGTGTTCAAAGTACATAAATGTCATACTCAGTCTAGTGGTCATGATACATACGCTCTATTCATTTTGGTGTTCATGATACATATATGTGATACTCAATCCAGTGTTCATGATACATATACGTTATATTCAGTCTTGTGTTCATGGTACATAAATGTCATACTCAGTCCAGTGTTCATGATACATATGCTCCATTCATTTTTGTGTTCATGATACATACATGTTATACTCAATCCAGTGTTCATGATACATATAACTTATTTTCAGTCTTGTGTTCATGGTACATAAATGTCATACTCAGTCCAGTGTTCATGATACATATGCTCTATTCATTTTTGTGTTCATGATACATACATGTTATACTCAATCCAGTGTCCATGATACATATAAGTTATATTCAGTTTTGTGTTCATGGTACATAAATGTCATACTCAGTCCAGTGTTCATGATACATATGCTCTATTCATTTTTGTGTTCATGATACATACATGTTATACTCAACCCAGTGTTCATGATACATATACGTTATATTCAGTCTTGTGTTCAAAGTACATAAATGTCATACTCAGTCTAGTGGTCATGATACATACGCTCTATTCATTTTGGTGTTCATGATACATTTATGTTATACTTAGGTGCATAAAGCTATATTCAGTCTTGTGTTCAAGGTGCATACATGTTATACTCAGTCCAGTGTTCATGATGCATACGTTACATTCAGTCTAGTGTTTATGATGCATATATGTTATATTCACTATTAGTGTTCATGATACATGTGATATATTCCCTCTACTGTACATACCCTCTACTGTACATATAATAAAAGTTATGGTATGTGTTCATGGTATATATATATATATGTTGACTGACACACGTCCTCAAGTCATACGATGCTAGTTCGAGCCCCGCTGGCGACACAAATCATTCAACTGAGTGTAAGAATATGAAAATACTTCCGTCTTGTGTAAATTAATTGAAATGTTGGTTCCTTCTAGCCACTGAACACCTGGAGAAACTTCCCATTCCTGAAAACATAATGCAGTGTTCAAACAATAGAGTGACGTCACCTAGCATGTGTTTAACGTGTTCTCTTATCTTGTATAATTCAACAGCCTCAACAGCTGCATCCCTATCTCCCCGAAACATAATGAAACAGTCTGTGTGTCAGTTCCACGTGCATTCCGTGCAGTCCCACGTGCAGGCGCGTTGTTGTGAATGGTGGCACATGGTTTCGAGGTCTTGAATGGCGTGTTGACATTGATTTAGTTCATTTTGCTCTCCAAAAACATATTTGGGGCAGACATAACGCGTTCTATCGAAAAGTATACTTTCGTCAATAAGAGGTAAAAATTAATATTTTTAATCATTTCAATCAGCACGGTATTCAAGTATTGCAACTCACAGCTTGTTTTGAGAAATATATATTTTTTGGCCAACCGCTGTCGCCACCTGTATTTCACACCTGCCATGTGTTATGCAATAAGAGCGTTACGCGATGCGCACCACCTGGCGACAGTGACCCGTAAAAACAACAGCATGTCAACGCGCATTCGTCACCACTCGTCTCTTTCCGTAACATGAAAGACGATCCCTATTCGGCTTCTCCCGGAATAACACGAGTTGGCCACGAATAGTCAACGTGTTGTTTTGAGATACATTGAATACATTTGTCAACACTCGTCCCTTTCCGTAACATGCAAGAAGACTCGTTCCCCTATCGATGAATGTTATGTGCGAAAATACGACAAACCAATCAGAATGCGCGTATGATTTCAAGTTCAAGAATCCCTCAGAAATAATTTTTGATTTTACATGTGTCTTGCATCTAAAAATATACCCAAGACAAAGTTAAATGTGTTCAATCATAATAATATTATTGTATAATTCCGCATGTCCCAATGTGCTTTAACTTGCATCTGAAATATATATAGTCCATGGGGAAGTATATGTGAACCATTACGCAACGAGTTGACAATTGTTTTAGGTATGCCCGTTTGCGCTAAGACGGAATCCGGTTGCAAAAATGGCCATGAGAAGGGCACGAGTCGCTCTTCGGCTTGTCCCGAAATAACACGAGTTGGTCACAAATGACATTGAATACAAACGTGTCAGCTGCGGTGACCGTATACACTCATCCCTTTATCGTTAATGTCAGTTTTCTATGTCACTATACTGGGGGTTCCTGAAAAATATGAATACGTTAAACGATGAAAAGATGGCGTATATGGTGTCCGCATTTACAAACGTGTATCCTGTTTGCCATACTGTCGGTGATACTGCAGTGGTAACATACCCATGTATTACTAAGTGGAGAGTCAAATGACCCGTGAGACTGCAGGAATGCAGCGAACAGCTTGAGTGCGCTCTGTGTCCTGTCCTGTGGGCAAACACTCTTCATGGTTACTTTTTAAAAGTTAGCGAGTGAGTGAGTGAGTGAGTTGGGTTTAACGCCGCTTTTAACAGTATTAAGTTATATCGCGGCGTGTGAGCTTAATGTGGGTGAAAAGCCGAACGTGATGCAAGTCTCAGACTTTTACCTCTTCGGTGAAACCTACGAGCACGGGTGTGGTGCTGACAAACCTAGAAACACAATCGGGGCGAACCGGGATTCGAACCCACAATCTTAGGTTTCTGGCGTGCCTAAGGGACGCTACTCTGCACAGAGAATCGCGGCGCCTTAGACGACTGAGCCACCCGTACCCCCGAAAGCTCCGACGTTCATACAGTTTGGCCCTCACTCTATGAAGATTCATACTCAAATGAACTCACACAACGTGAAGGTCAAATCTTAATTAATAGCTTTAGCCCGATTCTTATGTAACTACGCTAAAACAGACGTCCGCTCATAAGGGATAAACTGTATGTGCTTAACTACAGCTAAAGGAGATCGAGAAGCTATGGTTGCAAATGAGTCTAGGGAATTCTTCATATACTAGAATAGATATATGATGGAGGATGGATATGTGATTGTTGATCAAAATGTGAAAGCATTTGATAACTATGCCTAAAGTTAAAGGAAACTTAGTGTCTTTTCGAATGAAGCGTTATCTCGAAGTCGCTATGGTGTCAAGATTACAGTGATACCTCGTTAACTCTATGTATCGATCAAGACGTTGTACTTCCACGTTTACCTTCACCGCAGAATTCTTGTTTGTTTATTGTTTAACGCCGTATTCAGGAATATTCCAGTTGTACGACGGTGGTCCTGTAAATAATCGAGTCTGTGGATGACATCACGACATCACCATCGATCTACGTAATTAGGATACGATGACGTGCATCAACCAAGTCCGCGAGCCTGACCACCCGATCCCGTTAGTCGCCTCTTACAAGCATGGGTTGCAGGAGACCAACTCTGAACTGGATCTCCACGGGTCTCCAGCTTTCTTTATGCATTTTGGTGTTACAGTAAAGTACGTTTATAACGAACACGCTTATAAGGAACTGACGGATATAACGAACTTTTTTTGGGCCCCGCCCATTTGCTATAATTATGCTGTATATGTGCTTATAACGAACTACGGATATTACGAACTAAATTTAGTCGTCCCTTTAAGTTCGTTATAACCGTAGTGTACTGTATATCTAAGGATGTCGCGATAAATGTTCTATGATATTCGACTTAGCCAGGCTTTACGGTATGTCACACACAAAGAACCACAATATCGATTCTGTTTGAATTAAAATTCTGAACATCTGTGGAAGCTGTAGGGTGCTTGCAGTGCACACGTTTGATGTAACCCCGATGTACGATATTATACAATGACAGGCGAGTACTGCAACAAGCAGTAGTATTCCCAATTGGCAGCACTAACAATCTACATGCAGCATCGAACGAGTACCGCATGCGTTTCAAGGACATCGTGTTTACCGCCAGCTTTATGACTGTTTACATCATACTACACCTACTGAAGAAATTATGAGCAAATATAATCATGGTCGCTGGGAATAGGGACATTATTTAGGCCACACTGCTTTTACATGCTCCGCGGATCCGCCGATTGAAAATTTTGTTGATATAAAAAAAAGAACCATCAGAATGTCTTTTTTTCCATCCGCCGATAAGCTGGTAGCATATCGCAACCAATAAGATTTTCTAAACAAGGACCACTGAAGTTTAGATATATTAAACATGGGAAACAAAATATATTAAGTTTGTTTTTATTTTAATTGATTGGATGCATACGTGCATAACAGTATTCCCGTTTGATTCGTCAGGTTTGCATTGCTTAAGCAACAGCTGTATTGCAGGCTGTCCTCTAGCCTTGCTCCAAGGCTGTAATGATAGAAAAGTCCGTGGATGTGTAGTAATTCTATCCTTCTAATAGGCAAGTCTAGATATGTGGACAGTCTAAGGACTCCAGCTTATTATAGGGACAACTTGTTTTTTATTATTTACATTATCTAGAAATTATGATTTAAAATAATTATTATTGCATTGGGGAGACTTGGGTCTTGTTCTCCTATCACATTAAACTATTTTAATTTTGTTATACCAGCCTACCTGTAATGGAGCAGAATATCTTTTCCCACCTACCAACAGGTATTTTCCTGTCAATCCGTCAAGCAAGTGAAACAATTGTGGCTTTAACTGTATAATGAAAAGAAAGGTGACGTTTATGGACCGCCGCCATATGGCTGGAAAATTGCTGAGTACGGCGTTAAACAACAAACAAACATATGTATGTGTCATGTTTCTGTTTTATTATTTTTACTAAAGACCATACTGTTTTCAAATGTTAACACCCCTGGAAATTTCTGGTAAGAGAATAGGACCCAACAACCTACATGTATGCTTGTTGTAAGATGTTGTTTTGCTTGTTTGTTGTTTAACGCCGCGCTCAGCAATATTACAGCTATATGAAGTCGGTCTGTAAATAATCGAGTCTGGACTAGACGATCCAGTGATAGACATCATGAGCATCGATCCACATAATTGGGATACAATGAAATGCATCAACTAAGTCAGCGAGCCTGACCACCCGATCCCGTTAGTCGCCCCTTAAACAACAAACAGTGAACCTATGTTAATATCTCGAAACATATGTTTACAAAATTCACTTAATCCTATCTAGCCTTTTCACATGTTCTGTAAAAAGTTTACAATTATGTTCAGAATCGGAAAGAGTATTCTTTTTTATTAATTCTTTCAGCATATTCTATATGCAATAATAAGTGATTAAGTGTTTACGAAACGAAAATTATAGTGCACCCTATAAACTCACCGTGTACTTACTCGTTTGTATTTATGAGAACACAATAAAACTTCATGTGCGTTTGATGTTCTTAAACTTAAAGCCATTTTATGTATAGCCCTCGGTTCAAAGCCGTATATAGTCAAAGAACATTTGTCTGATTCATAACCTCAAAGTTCTATTTATTCCATTGAAAATTAATCAATAACGTTGTCCGCCATGACAGTATTGGTTTTGACATGCCCGCTGAATTGAAGACATCAACAGCGCGCGAGCTTCCCGTAAACAACTTGACGTCATGTTCTCTGATGTCGCCGCGATCATATAGCGCCTCGCAGTTCCGTTATTGTATACAGCATAACGCCGCTCAAAGTCATATTGAGTTTTATAGTGCAATTCCGTTGTGGCCAGAGCGTGCAACCGAGCGGTGACCACTGGCCAATGGGTCAAACATCTGGGGGGTAAATCAAGGTCAAAGCATAGCCAGGTTAGTTGGTCTCTCACGAAAACACCGACCACCCAGTGACCGCTGTATGACCTGACCTGTTGACGACCTATGGCTGAAGGTCACGCGTGGGTCATCAACAATACGGAGGCGAGACAAGAATACCGAGGCGGTAACACCTATATATGGCCACGCCTGGTTTGATGGCCGTGTGTACCGTAGGCTTCTATGCACAACTAACAAGGCATATATGATGTACATACAACGCATATATTTAGTGTGTATACGAAAGAATAAGATAATAATTTATTGTATTACATTCCATTGATGAACATATGCAATTTAAAGCTTTAGACTCACACAAACACGTCAAATGTGCATTCATAAAAAACAAGGATAGAACAAAATAAAGTCATGAATTAAAAGATGGATATGATTTATTGTTTGAAATTGTAAATATGAAAAAATGGTATTGATTCAGGTGATATATTTGGAGAAAATACATTCCAAGTATTTTATTTTGGTAACGTCGTTGGCTAATTTATCAAATGACATTCTTTCTTGTCTATGATTATACAATTTAGTGTTTTTAATCATCTCCTGAGGCGCATGTTGATCAGAATCTTTGACGGATTGGAATAGGCGGTTTCTTCGTCTAGCAACCTTTATTTTACAACGCTTCTACAGATAATCCTCAATCATGATAAAGGATTTGGTGCATTTTTTTTAAAGGGAACAATTCTTAATGATTTTTACCAACAGTATACAGAAACAATTCCCGTGATCTCTTGTTATTTCTACAATTACAAAAAAAAGTCATTGTATACTTGTACAACATAACCATATTTCTTGCTCAGTTCTCATATTGTTTTTGTATCATAATATCACATTTGTTTTAAACGGCATTGTTATAATGTACCTCCTTTGTATTAGGCATGTACTTGCATCTTTTGTACTTACTTTGCATATATTTTTAGTTTGTAGAATACTGTTCATCTGTGGAATTTTACGCAAAAATATCTTATCTTATCTATATCAAGTTTATGATCACAAATCCTTCACCTAATTAAGTTTATTTATTGTATATATATGTATTATTTTTCATTAATCATAAGAAACATTTATAAGGTCAGGAAGCAGATATGCCGAAGGATTTGTTTGCGCGTGTGTAATGAGGAATTTGTATTATTTTCTTAAACATTGTCAAAATATGTTTTTATGAATGTTTTTGTCTTTATTGATGACGCTTATATACACCATCTATATTTACAACTGTTTATTGACTTAAATAGTTTTTGCTATGCGTGTGAAACGTTACCATAGAAACAAGGAACCATCGCGATACGGACTAGCACTTTGGCTAAAAAATCATTTTGACTGCGTAGTATAGCTTTAATGTGCTCTTCTAAATAAGGAATCTCCTCAAAGTGCATAATATATACGTGATAAACACCATTGTTAATTGTGTATGTAAACTGGGACGTACACGCCTTATGAAAGGACTGTATGTCAACCCCGTTCATATAAAATAAAATAAAATCATACTTACAGAGCGTTACTGTTTATACTGTATGTTAATTAGATCACCAGCCACAAGAAACGTGCATTATTCATTAGCAAGTGCACAATGTGTATAATTCAAAGCAACCAGACACCAACTCTAGACAATACACGTGTGTCTATACGACCGACTAAAGTGCCAGTGTGGATTCCAGGGTAGAACTGATCCCCACAAACCCATGCATGTCGTATGAGGCGACTCAATAGATTGGTGACTTGGTTGACTCCTGTCATCGTACCCCGAGGCGTTCTTTTCAATCACTGGTTTGTCTGGTCCCGATTCCATTATTGACAGGCGGTCGTCATAAAGCTGGAATAATGCGCAGTGCAGCGTTAAACAACAAACAAACGGAATAAACTCTCTCACCTTCATATTTGTCTGAAAGATCTGAAATGCGCTCGCTAGGAAGGTTTTTTTTAATATTGGGTTTTATAAAAAAATAAAAATTAATTGAATGAAGTATTAACATTTTCAAAGTGACACGCTGCCTTGAGATTCTTGTGTTCTGTACATCATATCACATAAATATAATTACTATGGTAACATGTCTGTTTATTTTGATTTTGTTGGAGCACAGCTGTTAGATGGGGAAGGGATAGTATATATTCTTTGAACAATACACATGAAAACGTCTTAAAGGAACCCTACACGTAATCAGGTGTGTACATACTAATAGTGAGAAGACTGGAAAATCATTTACAGCAATATAGTAATTGCATCAAAATTATTGCTTATCATCGGTTGAAGATTGTTTTGTTTTGGTATAATATTACTATTTGAATTCAGTAACCACACCAATATCAAATGTATAATCGAATAGATACGGTAATTTATTGTTCCTACACACCCACTATGAAGCCGTGTGCACAGAATGCAACAACAAAATATACATAAAAAATAAGGACATACATTTACACATTATAACAGTGATAATAAAACATAATACACTAACGACGCCATGGTGCAACCAATGTAAGACTGGTCGTTAATTATTTCGACCGTGCTGTACACTTGACTTGCTATCAAGGATATTCTATTTAGTGAAGGGCCCGGAGTGTGTGTTAAGGCCATGGTACTATCTCCCTCAAGGTCTGAGTTACTGTTGGAAACATAACTCGACAACTGGGGTCTGACAGATGGAAAGAGAGACAAATAGTCCCCGAAGCATATTATTTTCCCTTTCCCAGCCTTACTGTAATGCTGTAGTCCTTGTGAAGCAAGTCTAGATCCTTCACAGGTTCCAGCCGATCGGGGGTAGAATAGGTCTTCAGCTTGCCGTAATTTTAAGGCGACTAACGGGATCGGGTGGTCAGGCTCGCTGGCTTGGTTGATGCATGTCGTATCCCAATTGCGTAGATCGATACACATGATCAATCACTGTATTGTCTGGTCCATGCTCGATTATTTACAGACCGCCGTCACATAACTGGAATTAGGCTGAGTGCGGCGTTAAGCAAACAAACAATCACATGTTCCAGCTTCCGTCTAGGCTGCTTTTCAGTTTAAATAGAGGTGTTCGTTTCTTTCCAAAAAAATTTTTTTTTCCGCGTTAGTCAGAGAGACAAGTGAAGGAGGAAATGAGATTCATCTTCAACTTCTCCACCTTGTGTCTAAAGGGCTCATGATGTCGATCGATGCTCATGATGTCAATCACTGGGTGGTCTGGTCCAGACTCGATTATTTACAGACCGCCGTCATATAGCTGGAATATTGCTGAATGTGGCATGAACCAACAACCAAAAAAACAAACAAAACGTGTCAGTGTAAAGCAGTTGAGTTTGGCTCAGTAATGTTCAATATATATGTCACGTGTTTAAAGTTGCAAAACACCGCTGCTATGACTTAGGGGGAGTTTTTAGCTGGGGTAGTTGCCTGGTGAGCTGCAGCATTTACTGCACGTGGCCCCGTTTCCTACATCACCGCAGTGTTTACGACAACACAGCGATGAACTTTAGCCTTGATCGACATTACTGTTGTTATTAATGTGTTTACCACGTTCCAGTGCCCGGTCATGACGCTCGACTGGTCACTGTTATGTTGATGGTAAACAGCCTAACACAACTGGACACTTGACGCGATAAACCATAAGCATTCGGGCGTTACCCGTTTACCGTAAAGTGTTCAATATAATAGACCAGTACTAACTATCAAGTCACTGCGAAAACTAATAACACAAATGCTTTTATCCCTGCAAGTAAGTCCCCATGGTCCCCAGTATGGTGACCTCACTTTAGTTGCTGGTGATATATGGTCCAATTGTATCTATTGTAATGTTATGAATTGTCATATTTGATCGTTATGTACTAGTTTTAAACATATATCTGTGAGTTGTTTAACTGTCCTTCGTCGACAGAATTTTATACAGTTTACATATATATTATTAAAGTCAAATTTTGTCTCGTCGCGATATAGCTGCAATATTGCCGATGTGACGTTAAATCTTAACTCACTCATTCATTGTTGAGGTCACGATGATGTCCAATTCTTGCCGTAAGAGGCGACTAACGGGATCGGGTAGTCAGGCTCGCTGTCTTGTTTGATGCATGTCACCGTATCCCAATTGCGTGGATCGATGCTCATGATGTCAATCACTGGATTGTTTGATCCAGACTCGATTATTTACAGACCACCGTCATATAGCTGTAATATTGCTGCGCGCGGCGTTAAACAATAAACAAACAAACAAACAAATATGATGATACATGTAAAAGAAAACGAAACAATGATGTTTGTTGGGGATTTGTGCATGTTGTTTAACGCCGCATTCAACAATATTCCAGTAATATGACACCAGTCAGGAAATAATTGAATCTAAACCAGACAAGGTAGTGATTGATGACATGAGAATCGATCCCCGCAATTGTAATATAATCAACCAAATCATCGGGCCTGACCTCCCGATCCGTTTGGACGCCTCTGACAGCCATGGGATGCTGGGGACCTATATTTGAACCCGAAATCCACACTGATGGGCGCACTGACATTATATCTGTAGAACAAAATCGGTAATTAGAGGTATTGGTCTATTGTTTTTATGCATAAAAACAAATGCTGTTGTTGTAACTTTCCGTCAGCCTCATTAATTGTCGAACTGATCTGAGGGACATTGGGGTGGCCTAGTGGTTAAAGCGTTCGTTCGAAAACACCGACATCCCGTGTTCGTTTTTCCACATGGTACAACGTGAGAAGCCCATTCTTGGTGTCAGCCGCCCTTATATGGCTGAAGTATTGTTATAAAGCTCTCGGCTATCGATTTCATTTGAATTAACAGCTGTGTTTCAAAGCTATTTCCATCATTATCTACGTTTGTTTACAGCCAAGTGGGGATTTCGGGTTATGATAGATCCGACTGATTACCTATTCGTGTTAGAGGCGATTGTATGGATCACACCCCGTGGCTTTGTAGATTGGATGTCATCCTTGGGCTTTCTTCCTAACATTAATCTCTGGTTTGTCTGTGGGCTTCCTTCATAGTATTAATCACTGTTTTGTCTGTGGGCTTCCTTCATAATATTAATTACTCGTTTGTTAAGTACTCTAATATCGGCAAACCTCCGTTAAAGCTGGACGATTGTTCACTGCGGCTTTAGGCAACAAACAACTACAAATACCTTTGCGTGAATCGTTTTATATATAATAATTTTTTTAGAAGTTTTTAAAAAAAATATTATCCTTTGCCTTATAAATAATTAATTACCTCAGGAAAAACCGCTCTTCAAAAATTCCTATTTTAAGGTACCGTATAAAAAGCATGTTTATCTACAACATTTACGGTAAACCCCGCATACTCCACGACATTGCGAAATAAGGCTATGTGAATGCAAGGGCGATGGTCTGATGAAACTAACGATCTCATTAAGGTCGAGTGGCACCGCTTTGAAGCGTAAGGTGGGGCATGTATGATAGTGTTATGGGCGGAAAATGCGCCCGGGAGAACCTGCATCAAACAAACATCTCTATCCTGAGGGGTGGGTACAGAGGCATTTATCACCTTGTCCGTTTTGGGAAGGGCATTTTGGGGCCCGTGCGCTTATTATCGCAGATATACGTGAAAACATATGTGCACGTGTCATACCCTCATCGATTGGGTCTGCTATCGATCTACCTACAGGGACAGAAGAAGGGATTGGGGACCAGGACGGCGTAAAGATATTAGTTTGGCCCGGCAAGTGAAACGCTTAGGGACCACGAAAGCGAAAAGCTTGAATGAGGGAATGACTGGGGTTCAAAGGTATTTACATATCTATTATTTATGGTGAAAGGTTTAAAGTACATCCTCACTACCTTCCAACAATTATCGGTAAAATTGTGACTACATATACACATGTATTTATTGAATAGGGAGAGAAGAACATGAAAGCTATTGGGTAAGAGGTGAGGTGAAATGGGGTTTAACGTCGCGTCCAAGATTATGGCACTTATATAGAGACGTGCATGCACGTGTGTGTGGCTGCCTGTACTAGTCCGGACTGATGCCGATTTATAGTGCTAGCCCACTGAGATACCATGCCGCAGTTTAACATGAATAACATTAACACTCAGACATAGTATACAGACTCCGAGTCGACAAGTCCTTGTTGTAGCCCCTTAATGCCGAGCGCCAGACAGGGTAACAACAAGTACCATCTTTTAACGTCTTTTGGTATGACGCGGCCGGCGGATCGAACCCCGGACTTTCCGCTCTCCGGGCGGACGCTCTACCACTAGACCACGGAGGCGGTCCTATTGGGTAAGAAACACTGTCACGAGAAAAATGGAGAGAGGACATTCACAATTGGACTTATGTGAAAGTGAAACACAAAATACGCACTGTTCAAGATAAGGCATTTCACTAAGGATATAGCAAAACAAATGCCTTTATAACTGGCCATTATGACGCACGGAAGAAGTAAACGTGCCTGTCTTCAAAATTAAAATTATTTCTTTTAGGTGTCAGCGAACGCTTTAACAATTGGGCTACCCAACCGCCCCTTCAGTTTTCGAAAAGGAACAGTTTCTCTGGGCCCGATTCTTTCATATTACCACGGCATGACAGATTAACGAATGATAATATGAAGGAATCGGATGTTCTTTAACTTTTTTTCACTAGTATATTAAATATAATTTAACCAAATCAAATCTAACAATATTTTCATTTCAGAGACTAAACGTTAATCTGGCTGGATGAGGAATCGAATCACTGTGTATGATCCTTTAAGACCGAAGCATCTCTTTGATTGCTGCTCCCAATGAACGGTTTTGATTTTCAAATCTAAGTCCAAATCAAAATGGGTTTTTTCGGAGCAGCACAGAGAAACGGTTACTGCATCTAACCCCGTGGGTAAGGCATGGGAGTCCCGTCACTCCAGTATTGCCTGCCTCAGTGGAGCTAACCGACGTGAAATCACTGAAATACTGTTAACACTAACGTTCAAAGAAATCTCACTCCAGCTCACCGCCCATCCCATTAACAATATCACGCTTCCATGACAACCCTCAAGACGCACACACGCGCTCGTGCATATTCCCCATACTCATGGTGTACTCTCCCTTCCAATATTCTCCCCCAAGGTATTGTCGAGCAAACCTTTCTTCCGCTCTCTCCCATCTCTCAATCCAGCCTCACTCACTACATCCCACACCCATCCCTCGTGACCTTCGACACCATGGCAACCATGTTACACCTACCCCACTGACGTGGGCACGGACTGCTCACGTCACAGCTCTAATAAACTGTAAACTGACCACACTTCCTTTGTCCAGGCAACCCAGAATAGATGACCTCAGCAACGACCAGTTAATATGCTACACGATATCTACTACGCATGTATGTACGGTATTTCGGTAGAAAGTGGCGGTGTTATTGAAGTACACGGGTTATAGTCATTACGACGCTAATGCCAAGGAGATAAATAGGATGTGGGATAGAGGGTGCCCAGGGTCAGGTCATTGAAGATTTAGATTGGCTTAAAAAAGTAAATATAAATATATTATTTATTATTTAGCGATGAAATATTGTATTAATCTTGAAAAACAACTATCTCACTCCAATAAAATATTTTTTTTATGCAAGACTGCATCAATATCAATGACGCTGTTGGCTTCAGAGTAAGATTGTAAAAATCGGTAAGAAAAAGCATGATTTTAATAAAATAATCTCATTGTCAATTGTGTATCTCATGTCGTGATCAGAGAAGGTTGACATTTTCGTCATGAAAATAGCTTATTAAGTATTTATCTGCGCTTTATGTCTTTATTTCTTATATGAGAAATCAACACCATGTACAGCCTCTTTAATGATGATGATAAAATGTATAATCTTTAAAAATATTTATCCGTATTTAAATAATGATCCTTCCTCAATAGAATTTGACCTCGGCGAAAAAGTTCGAAAAAAAGTCGGAAAAGTCCATTTTATGCACAGGAGGGTATTTCCCGCATGTTCTCACAATATTCACGTCGATTACCTGTACCTATTGTCATCTCTCTCCTGCTTTTGGTTGCGATCGTATATAATGCGTTGCCCAGCTACATCTATGGAGAACAACTCACTGCCTTATATGGGTACTATGTTCGAGGTGACCACTTACTGAAATGTTTATAAAACGAACTGAACTATCTTCGGTTCTAAGGCAATGTCGTCTATTTAGAATAACATGCCACCATCAACTCTGTCACATTCAATCTCAACCAAGTTATTCGAATATTCCTATAAATAAGGCCAGATTTTCTTTTTCTTTGTTCACGGAATATGGCCCCAAATTTGAGGGAGGTAGTCTGAAAAATAAAAAGTAAACAATTGCTATTCCCTTTTTTCGATTTTCTCGCAATTGTCAAGTTTCTACGATAATTATTTAAACTCCTGTCTGTCCGAAATTTATCATGAACAGTTTCGAGGGAAGTATTACCCCAACATCCATTAAAAGGCCCGTGAAGATCCGGGTTAGAATAGGTCTTCAGTCTTCAGCAACCCATGCTTGCCGTAAGAGGCGACTAACGTCATCGGGGGGTAAGGCTCGCTGACTTGGCTGATGCGTGTCATCGTATCCCAATTGCGTAGATCTATCTATTAGTCACGGGATTGTCTGGTTCATTCTCGATTATTTATATACCGCAATCATATAGCTGTCATAGTGCAGCGTTAAACAACAAACACAACAAAACATCCATTAAACTTTATCTTTTCATTTATCTATTCATCAGAAGTAATACTGAGTAGCATACCCGGAAAAGATCAATAACATATGGGACTGTATTATTGCCAGCCATTGGACGTTCTGATTCAAAGCCGTAGTCTAAGTCTATCAGAAGTTATACAGTCAGAAAGTACATATGTTCTCTTTAGCGTTATAATGGGGATTTACGTACAGTCGATGATTATGCATATAACGCAAACACTTTTCAAGTTTCTGAAACTATTTTCTCGAATACAATAAACTACATATTACATGTCCTTATTTTCGTGCGTGCGTGCGTGCGTGCGTGCGTGCGTGCGTGCGTGTGTGTCAGATTTCAGTAAATGAATACGGTACAATTTTCTTTTAAATCTCCTGATGTTACCTAAGTCTCTCCACGAGAGGCTGTCAAAGAAGGTGTTGAATTAAACCTTACTATAGACACGTAGAGTGCTGTTCAGCACCGGAGTGCCGAACGGCGGTGTTGTGCACATCGGTGGCTCCGCAGGTGTCTCAGCTCTGTTGTGTCCATATCGTACAGAACTGCCGAAACATGGAGACGAACCCACCTGGACGGATGTCGACCTGTCGATCCCATGATGGGGCCACCTACCTTGACCAGCACCGAACTGACTGTCAGGTTGTCGACACATCAGTCCCACATCCACGGGGCCCGCCGGCAGCCACGTGGTGATTGTAAGGTTAACATCTGTGCTGAAAAGTTCCTAATGCGCCATAAAACTTTTCTTCACTAACTCACTGAATGTTTCTGACCTGTAAGAGTGTTCAGTTGCCGATGATCATGAAGACGATGTTCAGTTGCCGATGATCATGAAGACGATGTTCAGTTGCCGATGGTCATGAAGACGATGTTCAGTTGCCGATGATCTTGAAGACGATGTTCAGTTGCCGATGATCTTGAAGACGATGTTTAGTTGCCGATGATCTTGAAGACGATGTTCAGTTGCCGATGATCTTGAAGACGATGTTCAGTTGCCGATGATCTTGAAGACGATGTTTAGTTGCCGATGATCTTGAAGACGATGTTCAGTTGCCGATGATCATGAAGACGATGTTCAGTTGCCGATGATCTTGAAGACGATGTTCAGTTGCCGATGATCATGAAGACGATGTTCAGTTGCCGATGATCATGAAGACGATGTTCAGCTATCGATGATCATGAAGACGATGTTCAGTTGCTGATGATAATGAAGACGATGTTCAGTTGCCGGTGATCATGAAGACGATGTTCAGTTGCTGATGATCATGAAGACGATGTTCAGTTGCTGATGATCTTGAAGACGATGTTCAGTTGCCGATGACCATGAAGACGATGTTCAGTTGCCGATGATCTTGAAGACGATGTTCAGTTGCCGATGATCATGAAGACGATGTTCAGTTGCCGATGATCTTGAAGACGATGACGTGTATGATCCCAGCAATGTTGTCATTAAAAAGCTCTTCGAGAATTCATATCCTAAATTTAAATATGGCCGCCACGGCAGCCATATTGAAAATGACGTGTTTGCCCGTTACTCGGGCATTTCCTAATGTATATGTAGCTTTATGGACATGTAATGTGTGTTTTAATTTCGCTAATTTATTGTAATATTTTACAGTTAATGAAAGGTAATCCTGAGACCACTTTCGTCAGTATGTTTGGCAATCGAAGGAAGATATATGTATACAAAATCTCTGTTGTGAATATATTTGCATATAAATATACAGATGTATACAAATATGTATCTGAGGTTCATTCTAGTATTGCACGACCTAAACAGCGAAAAGTTCTCTTCATAATATTTTCACGAGTGCGGAAGGATGTTCAATCTCCGGCCACGTGATACATGGAGGCGTTAAAATATGGTTTTTGGTGTTGCAATTGGCGCTCGGCATTAAGGGCCTTAAACAAGGATTGGATGGCTCGGAGTCGGGTTAATTGCAGTTTGGTATCTCAGTTGGCTGACACTATAAAACCACCATTAGTCCGCGCGCACACGCACACGCACACGCACACGCACACGCACACCAGGTAGTCATATATATATTACAGGTGTTTCTTTAAGCAGTAT
The DNA here is from genome assembly GCF_022045235.1 of Haliotis cracherodii. Classification (NCBI taxonomy): domain Eukaryota; kingdom Metazoa; phylum Mollusca; class Gastropoda; order Lepetellida; family Haliotidae; genus Haliotis; species Haliotis cracherodii. The sequence continues at coordinate 4,879,286 of NW_027266273.1, read as the reverse complement.
AATGTTAGGTTGTCAAAATACTATCTTCGAAATGTATGATTTATAATCAGTGATGATAGATGTCTTTTACGATGTCGCATACGATTAGTGATCTACAATGACTTTACACAGGGCGGTTTTATGTGTCGACAGCAAAGGGCACAATCTCTTCAAACGTTGACCCCAGTGACCCCGTGCATGGCATGACCTCTTGACCTTTCTCCTGACTTGACCCAGAGCGCCGGTCCGTGTCGTCGCGGGCACATTTTTCACCTGTGAGTGCTCCGCCAATCTCCCCCACCCACTACCCTCCCCGGGAATCAGATCTAGGCTTTGGTCAGACACCTGCAGACCCACTGAGAGCTACACACGTGGACAAGCAGGCCGAACAAAGGCGTCATGCTGGTTAAAATGTATCCAGGGTAAAACCGCTCGTACCGTGTCCTCCAAGTAGACAGACACACAGAGAGACGAGCGTGTGATAAAATACGATAAGATGGCTGAAATATTTATTTAAAAAAAGCATAACCAAGAAGTTATAGTAACAACATAAAAGATATGTACATACATTAGGCTTATAATCTGGTACTTTATAATTATTGTCAGAAATTGAAAACATTGTGACAGACATTATGTATGGTGTTTACGTCATTATTTGCTAAATGTATCAGAATATATGTTTTTTGTTGTCATTTTTTAACATTATTACAATCTTTGTCAAGCGGTTTATGTAGAAGAGATATTTGATGATAATGTTTGTTATTGTGTAATATATATGTAATATATATATATGTATGTAATATTGTGTTTTTCATCTTTGATAATGGCACAATTAGAACAAAGTCTTTGATTAAATGGTACTGGAGCGTCTTCCTGACAGTCTTGACAGTGGTTGAGATACGGTTCTGATTTTATTTCATTGTTTGCTAATCTGTAGGTCCTATGTTTATTTCCCGTACCTTTAGAAGTTGATATATTAATGTTATCAATATTATGAAAGCTTGTAATTACTAGCGTGGATGAAAACCCTGTGAATATATATTTGATGGTTTCAGTGTGAGGAACCAATGGATTGAAAACCAAAAGTGTGAATTAGTAGCATTTGTTGATAACTTATATAGATAATAGGGCAGTTGGGAGCTCGAGCCTAATGGTTAAAACCTAATGGTTAACCCCGGGTTCGTTTCTCAACATGAGTAAAATGTGTGAAGCCCATGTCTGGTGTCCCTGCAGTCCCCTGGTGGAACTTTCATCAATATATTGTTTGTAAATCTGGGGCCGGATGACCAACATTTCCAAAATGAAACCACACATATACATACAGATACACTTTAAAAACGCATATTCGTTGTTGTTTTTTTAATATTTGGCAAAATGGTCACAAAAATCAAGTAAAGTTGGTTTGGGGTATTTAGGCATGACATAATCATACACAACTATGTCGTCTCGCGGATTCGAATCTCATTCGGTGTGTTTGGAGATGGACTTTGGCAGATCTTTTCTGAACTCTGGTTAAAGTTGATTATTCGTTTTCATGTCATCAGTATTCGCAATCATTACTGGGGGGAGCTTATGCACACTCGATGACCCCTGACGTCACAGGGCATTGTTTCGCCGGTGTGACTGGCAAAAAAACACTACAAATTATGTCATAGGGTATTGTCACGTGTTTGAAAAGTTCGTGGTACTGTATTCTAAAGGTAGGCCCAGTATTCTAGTAATGGAGAGGAATCACTCGAATCTATTGGTTCCAGAAGTAGAATCAACAAGTCGCGAAATTGCGAGTTGATTCAACTTCAGAAGTCAACAGATTCCAGTGGTTATGTTATGGTTAACGTTGAAATATCATTTCTCTATAATGTTGCACCCTGACCTGTAGATCAGAATGGATAATCTGTTCCCGGATCAGAATTAGAACAACAATGGTTCAAATAATTAATTGGACATGTCCCATGTCTAGACATTTTATGTATCTGTGTATATATAGTGTAAGTCTAAACCCATGGAAAAAAGACGGGATCGGCTCTTGTCTGAACATTATAGACTTTGTATGCATGTGTGTATATATATTGGGGGCACGGGTGGCCCAGTCGTCTAAGCGCCCCTATTCGCTGTGCAGGGTTGCGTCTCTTGAAACACTAGAAACCTATGAATGTGGGTTCGAATCCCGGTTCGCACCGATTATGTTTCTAGGTTTGTCAGCACCATACCCGTGCTCGGGGGTTTCACCGAAGTGGTAAACGTCTGAGACCTGCATCACTTCGGGCTTTCCTCCAACATCAAGCTGCCACGCCGTGATATAACTGGAATACTGTTAAAAGCGGCGTTAAAACAAATTATCGATCTAAATATTTACAGTCTGATGAATAACTTGGATTTTGAAATCTGTTAAAAGCGACGTTAAACCCAACTCACTCACTGTATATATAGTGCGTATATAAACACATGGGAAATGCTAAACAGGGCAGGTTCTTGTCTATAAGTAATCACGCCCTCCTCGATACGTGCATTTGAAAACAACTTATTTTTCTCCCGACTGCCGTATCTACACGTGCTAGACAGGTTTGCTTAAATCATCGAAGAGGGCGTGACGACGTATCTAGTAAACAATATCAAACGTATCTAGTGCAGACAAACGTGATACGATACGATGGTCATGTGATACGTTCTGTAATTCATATACACAAACGTGGGGAACACAAAGTTGAATTCATTTTTATATCTCAATATAATGACCCCCTTTTCAACACATTTAGTCAGTCCACTTGTCTTTTTTATACTTGATATCCCTCCATAACAGAACTCTTCTGATTGGCCCCCAAATCAGCCCTCAACTGCAGGCTTTAAGGCATCATTGTGTGCAAAGGCTGTAACAACTTGGGACAGAGACCATATGGTCTCTGCTTGGGGGCAAGGTCTGGGCTGTAGGGGCCCAATCTCATTAAAATCAGACCTTAGTTCTCGCTATCGCTAAACAAAGATCTGAGGACATCCAATTAGGGGTCACGTCAGAACGACCTTTCATCCGACCAATCAGAGCGTCGCTTACCAGATCATGAAAGTGACAGTCGGAATGTGGTTTCTAATCATGCAACCTCGAAAACTTTAACACGGGGTATTCCGAACGATAGTTACGGGTTTAAAGACTGAATCCTTACAATCTAGACCAAGTATTAGCCATTCCATGAATGTTCTTTTGTTTAGGTTTCAAATTTGTAATCGAGAATTTGTCCAAATATGTTTCAAAGCGTAGTTGCCAATTTGAAATTAGTGCCGTAGAGCACGAGAAAGCTGCCTTCTGATTGGTCATTCCATTGGTCAGTTAAACTTCGCGCAAGGTCGGTCTGACGTGACCCGTAATGGGATGTCCTCAGATCTTTGTTTAGCGGTATCGAGAACTAAGATCTGATTTTAATGAGATTGGTAGGGGCCATGATAATGTTTAAAGCCAAACTCACTCATTCATTTAAATATATAATATATTGTGAGCTACAGGACCCCATGTCAATACCCATCTGCCCTTTGTCCATATTGCATTCCTTTATTTGGGTAAGATGTCAATCTCATTTAAATCAGATCTTAGTTTTCGCTACCGCTAAACAAAGATCTGAGGACATCCCATAACGGGTCACGTCAGAACGACCTTTCGCGAATTTTGACCGACCAATGAAATGACTGACAAGAAATCGACATTAGCCATTCAGAAGGCAGCTTTCTCGAGCTTTACGACACAAGTTTCAAACTGGCGACTACGCTTCGAAACATATTTTGACGTATTCTCGATTAAAAAAATTAAAACGGATAAAAAGAACATTCTGGAATGGCTTATAGATAGCCTAGATTGTATTGATATAATTAAAAAAAACATAGCTGTCGTTCGGAATACCCTCTGTTCATTTTTTCGAGGTTGATGATCAGAAAACACATTCCGTCCGTCACTTCCATGATCTGGTAAGCGACGCTCTGATTGTTTGGATTAAAGGTCGTTCTGGCGTGACCCATAATGGGATGTCCCCAGATCTTTGTTTAGCGATAGCGAGAGCTAAGATTTGATTTTAATGAGATTGGGTAAGATGTTGGCATACTACTTTCATTGTAGACCCGTGAAGATCCGGGTTAGAATAAGTCTCAGCAGCTAATGCTTGCCATAAAAGACGACAAACGGGATCCGGTGGTCAGGCTCGCTGAGTTGGTTCATGCATGTCATCGTATCCCATTTGCGTAGGTCAATGTTCATGGTGTCAATCGCTGGACTGTTTGATCGCCGTCATATAGCTGGAATATTGGTGAGTGCGGCGTTAAACAACAAACTGTAATAGTAGTTTTGCGAGGCAGATAGCCAACCAATAACACTCCCTTTGAATGCCCAAATACTGTGGCCATCATAATCTTGCCATGAGGGTGAAGTCCCAGACTTATAAAGTACATGATATGTTGGATGTATCCCTTGCATTGATTCCGTTTTAGTTTCTGATCTTAGTGAGTGAGTGAGTGAGTGAGTGAGTGAGTGAGTGAGTGAGTGAGTGAGTATGGTTTTACGCCGTTTTTAGCAATATCCAAGCAATATCACGGCGGGGAACACCAGAAATGGGCTTCACACATTGTACCCATGTCGGGAATCGAACCCGGGTTTTCAGGCGTGACGAACGAACGCTTTAACCACTAGGTTACCCGACCGCCCCGGATCTTAATGATGAAGACACCTCTCATCCTCCGTTACCTAACATGATATATATGTAAATACTTCCTTTCGACCCGTGAAGATAGGTAGAATAGGTCTTCAGCAACCCATGTTTGCCGTAAAAGACGACTGTGCTTGTCGTTAGAGGCAACTAACGGGATCGGGTGGTCAGGCTCGCTGACTTGGTTGATACATGTCATCGTATCCCAATTGCATGTTCATGATGGCAATCACTGGGTTGACTTGTCCAGACTCGATTATTTACAGACTGCCTTCATATAGCTGGACTATTGCTGAGTGTGGCGTTGGACAACAAACAAACACATATAGTCTTGTAATGAGAGTCACAATTTTTCATCCACCCGACTATTGTTTTTAGGAAATCAGTGTTCATATTTTTCCATGAAACTTCCGTTTTAGAATATAGGAAGCCGTAAACCCAGTCGTCTGAGGCGTTTTGATTCATCGCGCAGAGTTACGTCTCTTCTGCATGCGAGAAACACATGACTGCGGGTTCGAATCCCAGTTTCGACATGCTTATGTTTCTAGCATGTGGTGGTGGGTTTCACCGAAGTAGTAGGCCTCAAATCTAAGGCATGCACCACTTCGGGCTTACCTCCCACATTAAGCTGACATGCCGTGATATAACTGAAATATTGTTCAAAGCGACGTTAACACAAATTATCGATCTAAATATTTACAGCCTGATGAATAACTTCGATTTTGAAATCTGTTAACAAAGTGACAATTAAAACCCTTTTCCACAAAATCTCTTCTAAAAGCAGATATATGATCTTTAAGATAGTTCATTCGTTCAGGTCCAGATTGAGTTCATAGAAATATGATTATTACATTTTATTGTTGTGTAACTCATAGTGTAAGCCTTGCAAGAGTGAAACAAGTTTACCATGTAGCTTGTTATAATCACAATGCGTGTGATTGTAAGCTAAGGGAGGGAACTCCCATTTACAAATTTGAACGCAACGTTCGATATTTATAGCATTCGTGACCAACTCGTGTTATTCCGGGACAAGCGAGGTTACGGAAAGGGCCGAGTGGTGACGAATGTATTTATAGAACACCATTCGGATATGACCGTTGAAAGCATTCGATAAAACTCGCCCCTGTCCGTAACCCGCCATTCAGCTTGTCCCGTAATGACACGATCGAGTTAGGAACGAATGTGAACAGCTCATACTTCTAAGACCAACTCCGTGTGTCCACTGAAGCAGAGACCATATATATGGTCTCTGACTGAAGGAAGAGAAGCTACCACAGTTAATTGTTTTGTTGAGGTTAAACGGAAGGTCCACACACTAACGTTTGAACAGAATCACCAACAAAAAGAACAACAATATATACAATAGTTGAAAGCTTGTTAATTGAGTTAACGTTTATGAACTTAAATTTGCCTAACGCTGTCAGCAATGTCTCTGTGGCGCAATCGGTTAGCGCGTTCGGCTGTTAACCGAAAGGTTGGTGGTTCGAGCCCACCCAGGGACGCAGCTCATTTTTTATTTTAGTATATTACTCGCTAAAACTCGACTTAATGAAAAAAAGTAGTTTTGAATTCAAATAGCAATGCTTGGCGTATTAACAATAAGTAATTGACTCCAACCGAAAAATACCTTGAAACAAAATCCTTGTGTACATAGAAACCTGAACCGTAAATGTGTATCTACTTCTAGTTTTGGTGATGATGATGATGAGCTTTTACAATCATAAGGTAATCGCCGTGAGCATGGTATTACAGTTGTCAAGGTTACTGAGAGTGAAATAACTGATAAATTTCCATCTTTGCATGTAATAAATCTCTGATGGATTCTAATCATAGCTTTGAAACAGATTTGTACCTCAGTTGCAAGACTATTGTGTGCATATACATAAATATGTCTCCAATCAATTTCTTTGCGACTATGCTTGTCGTAAAAGGCGACTAACGGGATTGGGTGATCAGACTCGCTGACTTTGTTGAAATATGACATCGTATCCCAATTGCGTAGATTGATGCACATGATGTCAATCACTGGATTGTCTGATCCACACTATTTACAGACGTCGTCATACACACACATATATATATATATATATATATATATATATATATATATATATATATATATATATATATATATATATATATATATATATATATATTATCTTTAAGTACTGGACGCAGCTTGGGCATGGCAGAAACCTATGATCGTGGGTTCGAATCCCGCTTTCTAGGTTTGTCAGCACCATACCCGTGGGTTTCACCAAAGTGGGAAACGTTTAAGACCTACACCACTTCGGGCTTTCCCTCCACACTAAGCTGACACGCCGTGATATAACTGGAATACTGTTAAAAGCGGCGTTAAACCCAACTCAACCACTAGTCAATTCAATAAATGAAACCTTTCTGATTGTATCATCAACCTCTGCAAATATCCTTCATTCATGATTGCAGCTATATGTGAAATTAACTCCGTTCAGCCTTCATTATAAGCAAAAATCAAACCACAGGAAATAGGAACTACTTTAAAAACAAGACTCGTGCAAGGTGCCATCTTAAAAGCCGACATATTCAAAGAAAATAAAAGTGTGGTTCAGAATGTGCAATGAAAGTGTTTTACATTATTTCCTCGAATTACATAAGATCTCGTAGAATACTAAAATAAGTTTTGCATAACATTTGATCTGAATAGTATTTTATATGGCGACCCAAACTTGGATGAATTCCACTGAAAGCTGTTCATTTTTATTTTGGAGACGTTTTTCGACTTTCAGATTCGACTATTTTATGCTCTCGTCTCCAAGTATATGTTTGTTGTAAATAATACTTGCCATTGGATGTGTTGATACACTGACCATGTTCCACTTTGGAAAAGGTTAAGATCAAATAACATGAGTTTTTTTCCCTATTGATTGTCATTAAAATGTTTGAATCAGTCAGCGTTACCGACTTCCATGATTTATCATCCATATGTGTAATCATCATTTAAAGCGTTCATTGTAGGAGCAATACCATTGTTGACGTAACAGCACAGACAGCACCGTTGACCATTGGAATTTGTGTCAGAATTCTCACTTGGAGGAAATTCATTCACTTCTTTTGTAAAAACAGTACTACATACCTATCATGCAATGATCTCAATATTCACCCACTCAAGCAAACAGCTTTACTTTGACTTCGTTCTTCGTGAACTCTATATCAGAAGTAGTGGTGAGTGAGTATGGTTTTACGCCGCTTTTAGCTATATTCCAGCAATAGATATTAACCAGAAATGGGCTTAACACACCTTGTTGGGAATCGAACCCGGGTCTTCGACGTGACGAGTGAAGGCTTTAACCACTAGGCTACCCATCCCCCCCAGAAGTGTTGAATGTTTGTTGTTTAACGCGGCAATCAGCAATATTCCAGCTATATGATTGTGGTCTGTAAATAATCGAGTCTGGACCAGACAGTCCAGTGATTGATATCGTGAGCATCGATCCTCGAAATTGGGTTACGATGACATGCATCAACCAAGTCAGTGAGCCTGACCACCAATCCTGTTAGTCGCCTCTTACGACAAGCATAGTCTCCTTTTACGGCAAGCATAAGCTGCTGAAGACCTATTCTACCCCGGATCTTCACAGGTCCCATCAGAAGTAAGAACGGTGGTATAACAATATATAACGATTTTCCCCAAATGTAGTTGATGTAGGCACGGCATTAATGTTGAGCTAGGCTTTAAGACATCATACCATTTATGTCATTGGGGTGGCAGGCAACCTGGGGGTCACAGCAACATGGGTATGCAGTATGAAGCCTATTACCCCACCCCACCCCACCCCACCCCACCCCACCCACTACTCACTCACTGTGGAATGACTTGCTGACAGACAGGGCAGTGAGTGAGTGAGTGAGTGAGTGAGTGAATTGGATTTAACGCCGCTTTTAACAGCATTCCAGTTATATCGCGGCGTGTCAGCAAGCCCGAAGTGATGCAGGTCTCAGACGTTTACCACTATGGTGAAACCCACGAGCACGGGTATGGTGCTGACAAACCTAGAAACATAATCGGGGCGAACCGGAATTCGAACCCACAATCATAGGTTTCTGGCGTGCCCAAGGGACGCAACTCTGCACAGCGAATCGCGGCGCCTTAGACGACTGGGCCACCCGTGCCCCCGACAGGGCATAGAACTGATAGTACTTTAAGTAGGCAAGGTGTGGAAATAGGAGTGTGCAGGACAACAACAACAAGATTTTTACCGGTAAATTCAATTCGACCAACTGCTTTTTTCAAATAGTGTTTGAGTGTTAACTGTCGTACTATATTTATCCGTCGTTCATCGCGTGGATAAATCGGTCAGCACCCCAGTCCGTGGGTAATGCTTCTTGTCACCTTTGAAGCCGTTGCTAAGAAACATGTTTATCATGCTGACAACGTGGGGTTGTTCCTTGGGAGAAGCGCAAGGACAACCGATCTTAAAACCCGTGAAGATCAGGGGTAGTATATTTCTAAAGCAAACCATGCTTGCTGTAAAAGGCGACGATGCTTGTCGTAAGGGGCGACTAACGGGATCGGGTGGTCAGGCTGGCTGACATGATTGATGCATTTCGTCATATCCCAATTGCGTAGATCGATGCTCGTGGGATGTCAATCACTGGATTGTCTGGTCCAGACTCGATTGTTTACATATAGCTGGAATATTGCTGAGTGCGTCGTTAAACAACAACCAAACAAACAATCGATCTGTAGGGTTGTTCAGCATACATCGTTGGTATGTATTGGTCAATATGATGTGGGTGGACAACTAAACACCCTGAGAGGAAGAGTGTCTTAAGAGTCCTGTTTTCAGACACCAATGTAAGTTCATGTAAGTAGAAATGAAGAATTCTTGTAAAGGTATTAAGGGAAATAACATCGGAGCCGCTCAACCATCAGCAGGTGTAGAAGGTATTGTATGTTCGCTTCAAATACTATGTACACATTTACTATTTACCCCCTATTGTGATTGTGTTTATGGCCATCGAAATAGGTGGGGATTTCGAGGTATATTTTGTCCACAGTAACTAAAACATGTTAAAGGATTGGGCGGTCAGCCCCTGTTGCCTGGTTGATAACCTATGTGGTATTGGTGGTGTGGATCCATGCTCACTTCTGCCTGGAATACTAATAAAAAACATGTATCTGTGCCCCATGTAAAGTTAACCAAAAATACATTTATTCTGAAACTTTCAATAAAATCTAATGAAGACATCTCAACTTTAAGATAGTGATTCACATGTGTAATGTCAGGTCAACAAGACAACCATATTCCGTTGGTGCATCTATGGAATCGATACCAAGCTACCACATAAACAGCTGACATTTCATGGGTTGAGACCAATTAGTGGCAGAACCATACACAACCATTTGAGGGAGCTGAACATTCATCCCAGACGTCCAGCAAAATGCCCAATTTGGCTTCCATATCACCTTTACACCTACTTTCGCGTCTTTAGTTCAGGAGATGAGACTGAACAGCTCTGATTCTAGTGAAAGCGTCTACACTTGCATTACTCAGGCTGGCCATATTCTCCCGAATCCTCTCCCTTAGATCATGCCTGGGATGAGATGGGTCGACACCTATGACAGGACCAGAACCAGCCAATCATCTGGTATCAAGACTACCTCACCTGTATCACTGCAAATATTGGAATTGTTAAAGGAACTGTTAAACCACCCTTTATTATGGGCATGGCTCTGTCTCCTGTTACAGGTTGTCAATAAATTTGTCGACAAAATCAGACAAATGACCAAATATCACCAACCACAGTTATGCATTTCTGCTAGCACACAATACAATGTCAGGTCATGATTTGCTCAAGAAGACAGCTGTTTGATTGTTCGTTTGAATCCCAGGTTTGTCTGCACCAGACCTGTTTGTGGTTGCCACACTGTAGGGCATGTCCCTGTACCCTGCTTGTCGACCTGTAGGGATGCTTAGTATATATCGAACTTGACATTTGTAAATACTAATTAATGATAGATGGGCTTGTCGGTGATCAGATATCAGTTCGCTGTATCCGTTAATTCGCTGTAGTGAGTTTGTTATATACGTAAATTTTATATGATATTATATAGGAGATCAATCGGGGATTTTTGAACAGTTCGTTGTATCCGTTTGTTCGCTATATCCGTGTTCGCTATATCCGTGTTCGTTATATCCGTGTTCGTGTTCTGCAGTACTACTTGGTTGAAAATACAACTGCAATAATTTTATTGGATACTTTATTGAGCAAAGTTCATGTACAGTGTATGGATGCACAGTCTTTCACTGAACTATACTACACTGAACTATCTCAATGGTGTAAGTCTCTGTTGTTCTAGTGTAAGCCAATGGGTAAAGACCAACACATAGTTATCACATAAATACCTCCAAGTATGTTCATCCTGAGCATCTGTACAGTCAACAGTGTTCTCTGTATCTACATCAAATATACAACAGCAGTATTATGACTAACAGTCTCTGATTTAACAATTCATGTTCATCCATCAACGCTCATCAGGGCAGAAAGAGGGTCATCGAAAAATGGATTTGGACAAGACCCCACACTTTTTAATATAATGAAAAAAAAATTAAAGAAAGAAATAAAATGGATAAAAATGTGGAGAGATTGTCCATATCCAAGGAAATCTTGGGCACTGATGGAGAAACATAGCCTTACACTGTACATAAACAAGATAGTTCTATCTACATTGACAGACAACTGAATAGTACATTTTTAAAAATAATAATAAAACAGGTATAGACACTCTGTATAGTATACATACATAATATCATGACGTCACAGGATCAGCACCACTTTAATATGTGTCCATCTTTTTCATTGGCTTAAATCACAGGTACATTCCATGTACTCCATTCTGATTGGAGGAGTGCACAGACTGGATCTGTCATTCGAGCCAGATAATGAACGATAAGTCAGTCTGGTTGCAAAATGCATTTGGTTTGATGGACAATTGAGGACACTGGGGGAGGACATTCTTCCACACGGCTGATCACATCTTGGCTGTTCAAACAAAAATAACTTTCAGCCATAACACCAACCCTAAACTCAAATCTCACAGCAGTGAAAAGTCTCAGTCGGATGACATCGTACATGGCAACATTTGCCAATGGAAAGCATATTTGGAATTTTGACCAATCATATTGCACCAATGCTGCAGATGATAAGTTCTGCAGAACATGATGCTTCACCATTATCATTCACTGCGATGCAGCTGTACTCCCCCTCATCTGCCTCGGTTACGTTGCGAATGATTAACGAACATTGTCCATTGTCACTAACATCTACGATATGCCGCCTATCTTCTTGAACCTCGTCTTCTTCATGCAACCAGTGAAAATCAGGCTCAGGGCTGCCTGCAACCCGTACGTCGAAGCGGATTACATCACCAGTAAAAGCTTCACAGTCTAGCATTTCCTTGATAAAACTTGGTGAAGCTCCACAATCGGTAGTATTATCAGAATCATTAAATCCATTTTGTTTTGATATTGCAACATTCCCGTTGTGATCTGGGCAGGTTTTCTTCTTTTGCATCAAGTCGGGAGTGTCAGATATGGTTGTCTCCCTTTCTTCTCCAGATACCTCCTGGGTAATCTCCCTTGGACTAGAATGGGTATCTTGGGTAGTTGGTTGATTGGGTTTTTCTATCATGGCATCGATGTCATCCATATCGTCACAAACCTTAGGAGGAGAGGAGAAATTGGTGTTATCAGACGCAGAGTTGTCAGTATCCCAGCATGCACTGTTTGAGCTATTGCTCGCGTTGCTGTCACAACGTTCCCGACCACTGCTCGTGCTACTGATGGTGCTTCCTGACATTAAACGTTGCAAAGATGCCATGCGACCAATAGCTCGGATTGCTGTTCCAGTTTTCTAAATAACAAAAAAGGCTCATGCAGGCTCAAGCGAACAACACAACGTGCACAGACATCAACATGTCATCTGGGAGAATGTTGAGATAGGAAACTGACAAATAATAGCAATAGAAACAAGAATTTGTTGGAAATATGTAAGAAAAATGTTAGGAAACATGATTCATTTTATGTATGAATCCAAAATGTTGCCTAATTTCAAATTGCAATGAGAATTAATGGATTCCCAGATGAGAGGTGTGTCATTTCTAAATTGCATTCATTATTTTTTTTTAAATGTTATCATTGTCTTTGAGACTGGAATTATGGTACACATGAGTGATGAATGCATCAACATAGGTGGTGAAGTGGTGAAAAATTAAAATTAACTAAAACAAAAGGAAGAATGGTGAGGTGAGAGTTTCCAAGAAAAAACTGAACATCGCAAGCAGGAAAAGTGTCTTGAAAGATCTCAACTGATGATCCAAAATAGAGGGAAGGGATCAGAAAACATAGAGGTGTGGAAAGGTCATGGCAGATTGAAGAAGTATTCACAATATCATCAGGTTTGTAAATTCCATGTGAATACTTTTAGGTGCAAATATGCAATTAAATTTGAGAGGAAATATTGAAATGTGAGAACATCTGTCATGCAAGTGCTGACAACAACTGAATTTACCATACAACAAAAAGCCAAAATGAGGACAAAACATATTGATAACAACAAAGGACAACAAAACATTTCTTTAAGTGACTTGATTTCACCTCTTCACTTAATATTCAAATACTGACCATTTTACCCAAACATGCTCATAAAAATCCATCGCTACAGAATTCAAATACAAAAATGTACTAACAAATTGTATTGATGCCAGTAGCTCTTTAGCCCTTTAATGCATATATAATATTTGATGATTATAACAGCACAGCACAGCATACCACGTGTGCAGCTGAGGGTTCCTGTCCAGCCGATATCCCACGCCAAAGCTCGCAATACATGATAGATTACACACCAACACCGGCACAACCCACACATTCCAAGATCCCAGCTTGCCCTTAACAGATTTCGGAACCCCAACTAAAATTTGAATAGTTTTAAAGCACCTTTTGTCTTTCCTTGGAAGAAAGAATTTGAAATGTAATTTAAGAACCATTTTTCATTTGCATTGTGGTTCCTGACAATTCATTTTTTAAATTAACAGAGAAATTGCATGAGAGAGTAAGCAAGACCGAGTAAGCCCACACAACTGTACCTCACAAGTCCTTCGGGGAATAAGTCAAGGTGATATTAGTTGACATACACGACTACATAGAATCATTACACAAATGAAACAAACTGCATGGTTTACACATTCTTTGAACTACTGTGATAAAAAGGTATTCTTTTAAAAAACTCTAAACCACTCCCAAAGTACTGTTGCTATCTCTAAAAGCTTTCTACATATTTAAAACAATTTAAATAGTATGCTTTTGTTTTGTTTGTTGTTTAACGATGCACTCAGCAATATTTCAGCTATATGATGAAAATCTGTAAATGATCGAGTCCAGACCAGACAATCCAGTGATCAATATTGTGAGCAACGATCCACACATTTGGAGTACGAGGACACGCTATCAACCCAGTCACAGAGCGTGGCCACCCAATCTATTTCCTGGCTTCTTACAACCACTGGAATCCCCACAATCTCATTAAAATCAGACCTCAGTTCTCGCTACCGCTAAACAAAGATCTGAGGACATCCCAGGGTCATGTCAGAACGACCTTTCATCCGACCAATCAGAGCATTGCTTACCAGATTATGAATGTGACAGTCGGAATGTGATTTTTGATCATGTAGCCTCAAAAACTTAGTTACGAACGATAGTTACGGGTTTAACGACTGTATCCATACAATCTAGACCATCTATTAGCCATTCCAGAATGTTCTTTTGTTCAGGTTTCAAATTTTTTAGCGAGAATTTGTCAACATTCGAAGCCTAGTCGCCAATTTGAAAATAGTTCCGTAGAGCACGAGAAAGCTCCCTTCTGATTGGTCATTCCATTGGTCGGTCAAAGTTCACGTAAGGTCGGTCTGACTGACCCGTAATGGGATGTCCTCAGATCTTTGTTTAGCGGTGGCGAGAACTAAGACCTGATTTTAATAAGATTGGAATCCCCATGGGGTTAATATATGCAAAGAATGTAAATTTCTACCTAAACCACTCCCAAATTTACAATTACAGTTTAATTTTTACAGAAAATAATGACATTTAGAAGTTGATTGCCCAAGTGTACACACCTGCCATTTCCTTCTTAACATGAATCGCTTCAATCTCTCAGTGTTGAGACGCTTGCTTCTGATACGTCGCTCGTCCTGGGCAAGCCACACATGTTGTTCTGCTTGCTTGATCAGGTAGCGTTTGCTGCAAAGGAAATTTAAAGAGACTCAGTGATATAACTGTCTAGAACATGAAACCATTCAAATAATGAAAATTTATGAATGTTGAATTTAATAATGTAAAAGGGAATGGTGGAATTGTTTTTATATTCTTTATAAATGCATAACATTCCTACTTTATCATGGCAGAATATATATAAAAGAATCTGGGTAAGAGACACTAGTGGTTGATAGCATGAGGATTTGTTTGTTTGTTTGTTGTTTAACGCTCAGCAATATTCCAGGTATATGACGGCGGTGTGGAAAAATAATGGAGTGATCGATATCATGAGCATCGATCCACGCAATTGGGATCGATGACATGTATCAACCAAGTCAGCGAGCCTGACCATCCGGTCCCGTTAGTCGTCTCTCACGACAAGCATAATTGCCTCTTATGTCAAGCATGTGTTGCTGAAGACCTATTCTACCCGGATCTTCGCGGGTTGATAGCATGAGACCATGAGACGATCAACTCAGTGGGGATACAATGTCACACAATCAGCCAGGTCACATACCGGTATTGTAAAAATCGAATCATACAAAAAGCATTGAGAATCAGGTCTGTCCTGTCCACAAATTGAACACAATCAACATATTTAAGTTAATATACTGAACAAAAAAGGTTAAGAGATCATGAATATTTTGCAGGATATTTTTTGTAGGGAAGACTGAATACACAATTTCATAAAAATATCCCCAAAAATATTCTAACATCCCTAACATTTTTGGCACAGACATAATTATTTGGATAAATTTCTTACTCTTTGTTTTTGATCATCAAACGTGTAATGAAATCTTTGGCGTTATCAGTAATGTCATCGAATGACTCGTCATCAAAGTCGAACTCGCCCCGGGTAACATTTGCTAACGTCTCTGCGTCGTTATCCCCCAGGAAGGGAGATAAGCCTGATAATCTGTGGGATAAAAAAGGAACACATGGTATATGATGTACACAGGGAGTTACTGTGCAGACAGGAGCATAAATAACCTTGTGAAGAAACAGACATTAAGGCTTTTAACACCATTAAAAACAAATGCTTGACATATGCATATAGTTTCTGTTATTATTCACTTGACACTCGATATTGAGTACAAAAGAGATACTATGTACAAACAGTGATTCAGTTCTTACTAACGACTCAATGGCAAGCAACAGATACAACAAATAATTCCACACAATTGTTCAGAAGTACAAAGCCCATGTTAAACAATCCCTGGTTCCAGTCAAACACCAGGACAGTCATGAGAAAGAAATTAAACAGATTTTCACTCTGCCTGGACCCAACTTCTATCAACATTGTTAGTGTCACTCTCGATCAGTTTACCACTGAAAAGTACTTGGGTACAGAATGATATGTTGAGTGTGCCCAGATCATATCTAAGTGGACCCTAATTTTTGTTATCGTTTTCAGCATGTGGTGTTTACAACATCAACCCACTTGATGGCATTAGGGAAGATAACTCTTCGCACAAGGCCAATGTTGTTCCCAGTAGTAAACGGGTCGATCAACCGATCTATATTAGAGGAATGAATGTTGGTATGCTATTCGAATACACATATTGTTCTTCTTCGAGAATATTGCTGGTTGGTTGGTTTGTTGTTTTACGCTGCACTCAGCAATATTCCAGCTATATGACTGCGGTCTGTTAATAATCGAGTCTGGACCAGACAAATCTGTGATTGACATCATGAGCATCGATCCATACCATTGGGATCGATAACATGCTTCAATATAGTCAGCGAGTCTGACCACCTGATCCCATTAGTCGCCTCTTACAACAAGCATAGTTGCCTTTTACTCGGGAATACTGGCAAGTGTGGGAGCGACCATGTTGTTCAATGCCGTAAACTAACCGTGGATACATTTACAAAATAGACTATCGCGAGATTTTATAAATCTGGGTACACTGACTTATGGTCTGGGTAGAAAATGATGCAAGAATGAAAGTCTGTGCTCAATTTATATATTGTTTTGTTTTGAACGCAGGGTACATTTCGATGGTGAACCGGTTGAGAGTGTTGCTATCAGCCTCACTTGAGCAAGTGGTATTAAGGGACTCACAGTAGGTAACAAATGACACCAAGGCTCCACATGTCGGTGGCAAAGCTGATCTCATCGTAGTTGATAACTTCCGGGGCGATGAACTCGGGCGTCCCGAAAAGAACTTTGATACTCTTGCCATCCTCATAACGTCTGGCAAGACCGAAATCAATGATCTTGATCTGGTTGGTTTTATCTGAGATACACAGGATGTTCTCGGGTTTAAGGTCAAGGTGAAGGATGCCGTTATTGTGCATATAGCCTACGCCATCACACGTCTGACGCATGAAGTGGACGCAGTCGCCCTCTGTCAGCTCAAAATCGTCGCTGATCACACGTTCGAACAACTCGCCACCGCCAACGCTGAAATGTAACATATAATGTTTTGAGAACATTATAAATTAGTGAGTATTTGAGTGTGTATGGGTTTACGACGCTTTTAGCGACATTCCAGCAATATAACTGTAGGGAACACTTGAAACCCCTACATCTTGTACCCATTGCAAACACAAATTCTATCAAGCAGGCTACACACTGCCATAAGTTTCCAAACGAGTTTAATGACAGTATGAATCAAACATTAAAATACATGTATATAGTGAGTGAGTATTGTTTTAAGTCATTTAGAAAACCCATGTGGGGAATCAAACCCAGGCCTGGTGTGACAAGTGAACACATTAAGCACAAGACGACCCAATGTTCAGAAAACTATTAAAAAAGAAGAAGAAGAAAAAACAAACACTAGTTTCAGGACTTCCAGATCAAAGATTCAAACAAAGTCTGCATGACATGACTTACAATTCCATGACAAGAGTCATACTTCGTTGAGCCTCGAAGGCATCCCAGATCATCATCAGTTTGGGATGCGCCAGATCATTCATGATTTCTATCTCATGACGAATGTTGGCCTTTTCTTTCTCTCGGCATTTCAAAATCTTCGCTGCCCAGATTTTCCCACTTTCCTTGGATTTACATTTGTACACATTGCCGAACTTGCCTCTGGAGATAGATAGAATATAGAGACATGAGCATGGTGTATTTGTTTGTTTGTTTGATTGTTGGTTTGTTGTTTAACGCCGCACTCAGCAATATTCCAGCTATATGACGGCGGTCTGTAAAAAATCGACTCTGGACCAGAAAATCAAGTGATTGACATCATGAGCATTGATCCACGCAATTGGGATCGATGACATGCATCAACCAAGTCAGCGATCCTCTTAGTCGCCTCATACGACAAGCATAGTCACCTTTTATGGCAAGCACGGTTTGCTGAAGACTTATTTTACCCTGGACCTTCACAGGTGTAGAGCATGGTATAATATAACAATACAAAACAAAATAATATGAAGCATCTGAACTATACAATCCTATCTTTGCAAACATTACCTAGAAACACCACTTGTGAAGAGTGACTTGGGTGCAACTACCGTATATTTCTGTGTATAAGGCGAGTATTTTGTACCTAGAGTTAGGGGGGTCGACCAATACACAATGTTGTAATATTGTGCAAATATTGTTTATAAACTTCCCCCACTTTCAGCTATGTATAATGACAGAAATAAATAAGGGAAAAAAGATAGATGCAAGAACAATTTGAATGTGAGTGAGTTGAGTTTTTGACACTTTTAGCAATATTCCAGCTGTATGACAGCAGGAGATACCAGCAATAGGCATGAGAGGTCCCTCCCTGTTTATGCCCTATAAGTAATATCTTGATAAAATAGGAGTAATTATACTTATTTGACAGTAATGAGTGAGTGAATATGGTTTCACGCCACTTTTAGCAATATTCCAGCAATTTCACGGTGGGGGACACCAGAAATGGGTTTCACACATTGTACCAATGATGGGAATCGAACTCGGGTCTTCGGCGTGACGAGCGAGCGCTTTAACCACTAGGCTACCCGACCTCCCTTTGACAGTAATGACCCCGCAGAGTTAGTTTGTTTGTTGTTCGTTTCAGAATTCTATCCCAGACATTGCAATTTTCAGTAGTCCCCAGTTCATGTCGCTGACATTTGGAATACTCGTCACATATTTCCACATACTCGCTCAACAGTTATTTGATAGAAGGATGTAATTTTAATCTACAAGCAAATTACAAACAATGTGTTGAGTAATCTATTAAAAACATGCTGTTTAAAAAAAAAATCAATCTACCCATCTTTTCTGTAATAGTGGACTTTATCATCAAAATACAAAAATGATTCTAATCGTAAAGATTACAGGGGGTACGGGTGGCCCAGTCGTCTAAGGCGCCGCGATTCGCTGTGCAGAGTTGCGTCCCTTGGGCATGCCAGAAACCTATGATTGTGGGTTCGAATCCCGGTTCGCCCCGATTATGTTTCTAGGTTTGTCAGCACCATACCTGTGCTCGTGGTTTTCACCGAAGTGGTAAACGTCTGAGACCTGCATCACTTCGGGCTTTCCTCCCACATTAAGCTGACACACCGCAATATAACTGGAATACTGTTAAAAGCGTTGTTAAACCCAACTCACTCACTCAACTCACGTAAAGATTACAACGAAACTGTAGTGCTAGGGACCTCGGCATCACACGTTACACCCACTTAGGCAATCAACACCACATGACGATATGAATTTGAAAGCGGAATAAAATACTTACTTGCCAACTTCGTGCATGACCTCATACTCATCTTCAAACTTCCTCGATGGTTCCACTTTCACTTCTCTAGGCTCAAATGGAAGTTCATCTACAAAACATAAAAAAAGTAATTTAAAAAAGTGACATGTACTTGTCTCATTTATGTCAAAATTATCTTACAAGTTGTTGAAACAGTGCATGTGAATTGGTAACTTTAAAAAAACAATAGATGCTATATGATATAAGTAAAATGGTTGTGGTTATATTGGCATCTTAGTTTTTTGTTAATCAGTTAAAACAAGCCATAAAAATACATGCACATTTATAACCAACAATTCATCAGTATTCTGCATGCCAATCACTTCAGCCAAACTATTCTCCATTTGGTCCAAAGTGCATTTCCTTCAAATTTATAAACATAAAAGGTAATACTTATCTATTGAAATGTTTTATGAAATATATATATATATATTTGTTATTTAATAATCCTCTATATATTGGAAGATAAGAATAATATTTCCAAAATACATTGGCGAAACCACATTCCCTTAAAATTATTAAAATATTACAATTTAAGTAATAATATATAAGCAGTGTCTGAAATTCCCCTCTCTTGTTCAGTCATTTGAACGCTATCTGTGTTTCCTGATAAACTGTTGACAAGATGATGACTAAAATCAGTGTAGAATTCCTATATGTACTGCTATAAATATTTCAGGCAATACATTTCCTATACAGTTCAATATAGAGTGCCTTCTCTTGTTGACCAGTATGACATCATATCGCAAAAAAGCTAATACATTAACCAAGTTTATTATACCTGTTTATTCACCTGAATTCGCTGAAGGGATACGATGTGGTTTTTTTAAAGCGCATATTAATACGCGATAAATCTGTTTTTACACTATGAATCAAAAACAACTTCTATTCTAATCTTTTTCCCCGAAAAGTGCAACGTAGATCGTGTTAGGTAGGCAGAGCATGTAACTTCCATCTACAACTCGTCCTCGGTTAAACCACTCATCATCTATAACGCTCATCAATTATTTGGAACCTGAAGGTAACGTTGTATCACTGTATGGCCATTAGACTACAGTTTGTATATACATGTAGGTTATTTCAGACACTGGATGTTTGATATAAAAGATTTACATCTTGTTTAGATTCCTCTAATAAACATACACAGTATACCAAGACAAAACAAACTGTCCTATATGTGGTCCCTATGTTAACTATAGATACAGGATTAATATCCAAGGTTACCCTGTCAATGATATTGTGTAAGCCAGCTTATCTGCCCTTGCCTGAATGTCAACAAGTTACCTTTGAACTTGGTTTCCACAGGTGAGAATACTTCAGGTGCGCCTGTAACCATGGTAACGTCAAAGAGAGGTGATAAAAGCAAAGAGACTAATGCTTCAGACAGGTGACTAGATGTTAAACTGGATTGACAACTTGAAAGTTTAAATAGTAATTTTGCAAAGGTATTTTTATTCAATGTTTTTCTGTATGTGTCAAAAAGATGCTATAAATGCCATTCAAAGAGTTATGGGTCGAAAAGAAAAAATATTTCCCAGCAAAACATCTGTTGTCAATCCAAATACAACTAGCTAGAAGAAACACAAAAAACCCATGTGCAACTCAACCACTTCAAAAAGGACCTTGCACAATGTTTTATAAGTTTTTCATTTCAGAAAATCAAATTTGAATTCTTCAGTATGACATCAAATTATACATTTTTTATAACTTTTATGAACTGGTTGAGTTTACAAGCAATATATTAGAATCCTCTGAAAAAATGATATAACGATTCCAGAGAATGTCCAAAACTACTTTCCTAGAAATCACGGCACATCTACAAACATATGATGTTAAATACATAATAGCGAGTTTAATGAAGATCTAACTGAAGGTCATATAAAGCTGCTATGTACTCTAATAGCATGGCAATATTAATACAATAAGATTGCTGTTAGCAACTCTCCTATTTCTAAGTTCTACTTCATGCAGCTTATAGCAGAATATATATGTATCTTGCATTTTCTACTTCAAAATATTATATACATAACATGATGGTTAGTTGTGAGCTGGCAAAAATGGGCATGCTGCTAGACCCAAGGAAACCAAGCTGTGGCATGGTGTAGTATTGTGATCATCTAATTTGAAATTAGTTTTTAAATGTACTGATATACAAATTCTATCATGCATCAATCACAGCAAATACTTCATGCTGATTATATGTTTGTGTACAAAGCCAAATGCCATATTTCTCAACAGTGCAAGGCATGTGATTGGATATATATGTCTGCAGCCTTGAATGTCATACAGAGTTATCTACCCTTGACCATGATGAGGTCTGGATTCACTGAGAACTTTCTCACTAATATTCTCACAAACCTAGTATTCTATTCTGGCTTCTATTCATGCTGTTATATGAAAACTTCTCACACACTCACACTATATAGACTGTAAAATAAAATAATTGGTTCTTTGGCAAGAATTTGGATAATTGTGCTTATTTTCTTTATAATGTGACAGTATGCTATCCATACGTCATATATCAAAAAATTGTTTGAGTTGAGATTGAAGCATGTTGTAAGCCGATCCCTGAAACTCACGTCATATCTGTATCAACTCCGAATAACCCACAGCTGCCCCATCCCAACTTATGCCTCCATTGAATTAAAAACCTACCTACCAATCCATATCATGTGTATGTGGTGCTGCCTGTGAACCAATCAAATTATTTTAAGCCTCAGCTGCATAACGTGTGCCGTGGAAGAGAACTCAGTGTTGTGGCATACACCTGGAGCACCTCCTACAGAGCCATCAGGATGCATCCTGCTACTTTTGGGGTACTCACCATCTGATTCATAATCCAGGGATATTTTCCTGTTGGACGTGAAGACCTTGTCAGACATCTCCCCCGAGCTGCTGTAGCCATGTTTGTTGGCAGCATACACACGGAAATAATAGGCAGTCTTCTCTTCTAGTTTGTCCACTTGATAGAAGGTGTTCTACAACCAGCACAGTTCATACTTCAAGTGTCTGCAAACTTCTATAGCTTGTTTGGTCAAATCCTTGAGGATTACCAAATATAGTGTCTTGGGTATCTATATTGTTAAATTTTTAAGGTGTTGTAATTAGCAATACATTACAATCAGTATTTGAAATGGCAATGTTAGAAATTGGCAGAAGTCCAACAGTCCTTTCCAAACTGCCCAATAGTTAGAGAATCATAAAGACTAGTGGAATTTGCCATTTTGTAGGGTTTTACTATATGTTATCATTATGAGGACTAGTGGACTAAAAATGTTAGTTTCTACCACTGTTAGGGGGAAGTGTGTGTGTGTTGGGTGGGGTAGGTGGTGGTGGTTCTGCTGCTGCTACTGGTGTGTCTAAGGATCCTTGAGGTATTTGAAGTAAGGGCTATAACAAGGACCCCTTATATTTCATGCTTTACTTTGAAGGCTACAACTACACTGATCACTTGGTCGGAGTAGCGAGACCGCTAATGACTGATTTCAGCAATTTGATGCAAATTAGGTTTGTCGGAGTTGGAGGGTGAGACTGCCGAATTAACGTGTCTGAATAGCACTCTTTTATTCAATTCCAATCATTAGTGTCAGATAACTGTCGGATTAATGAGACTTAAAGAATAGAATTGGTTCTCAGGCAATGGCTTTCGAAATTATTGCGCAGGTAGGTGGTTGTTTTTTGTTTTGTTTTGGTTGTTCAAGCTAGTATGTAACCAAATTTTGTTTATGATAACTTCAGGGAAATCATGTTGTTCTTAAGTATTGTAGCATTTAACTGTCAAGGTTGTGTGCTGAGCCATGGAATATTTAAAGATTTCTCTTTTTTGGGGGGGGGGGGGGGGGATGGAAATATAAAAGAAACATGCGGCAGACTTTACAATGATGCGGGGGGTGGGGGGGGTGCCTGAGAACAAAGATTATTATTTTTTTAGCCTATATAATATCATTATGACCACACACACCAGTGTCTGAAAGCAGAGTGAGTGAGTGAGTGAGTGAGTTGGGTTCAACGTCGCTTTTAAAAATATTCCAGTTATATCACGGCATGTCAGCTTAATGTGGGAGGAAAGCCCCAAGGCAGGTATTAGCCGTTTACCACTTAGGTGCTGACAAACCTAGAGACATAAAAGGAGTGAGTGAACAGTATTCAAGCTATATCACATCATGTCAGCTTGAGGAAAGCCCGAGAAGCAGGGGGAGCCTTTAGAAAAGTACCTCAAGACACATGGTGGTATTAAGGGTAATGGAATCATGGAACCAGCCCCATAAACCCCATATTCTTGCACGGCTAAGGGACACAACTCTACATTGTGAACTGTGTCCTCTTAGACGACCAGGCCAACTGTACCTGCAAGTAGATGAAAGAGTACGCACCTTGCAACTCGAGGTGAGAGTCGTCCAGTTAGAGTCTCCAACTTTCTTCAACTGGACTTTGTAATGGGTGATCTGAGATCCCCCGTCATAGGGGGCGCCACACCACCACAATACCACTGATGTTCGCAGAATGTCGTTGGCCTGGGGTTTGCCGGGTGGTTCGGGGACATCTGAAATGTCGTTATCGATGAATGGTCAGATACACTGGCATATGGACTACATTCATATGGAATATTCACAATAGAATAGGAATAGTTAAATGGTACAATTCCTATATGAGGCAACACGTTCATTTTGTTGTGGTATGACATCGTACGTGGTACATAGCCCTTGAAGATACTTTACGATGGAAGGACAGTTTTTTTACACTTATACAAACTCAAACTTTATTTTATTTTTATTTTATCAGTCTGTGCCTAGTCGATCATCTGAAGCCCAATTCTAGTACTGTATTCAGCATAATAAGCGCCCAGGTCGTTCTCAAAATTAGAAATAGGGAGCGCTTATGAGAATATGATTTTGGTGGAAAGAAAACAGAATTGAAAGATCGTAAATTTCGTGGTTTGTTGAACACAGAAAACGATCGCCCTCAGTATTTTACCCCTTTAGATATACAATGTATATGTCTCTTACAAATAATACTGTGTGCATGCTTGGACGTATTGACTTACATATCTACGTATTTGTGATAACGCACCTCCACATCAACAATGAGTAAAATTCATCATTGATGCCCAAAACGGGAAGTACCGGTAATCAGAAGGTTAAGTTGAACATATCAACAAATATCGTCGTGGGCGCTTAATAGAGCAGGGCGCGTATTACGTCACATACGGTAATCATTTTCTATCAAGCTTTAAATAGCTCATATATAACCACTGAATCCAATGCCAATAGTCTAGTAGACACAAAAGTCTTTGTAACAGCAGGCTGGGTCCAGCCCAAGTCATGTCGGTGCCATGATCTGGAAATGGGATGTGGATGGGAGTGGACAACACCCACCTTCTATACTGACTGAGGCACAGAGAGAATCCTTGGCGGCATGGTTTTCAATGGCAACCATGTATCTGCCAGCGTCCTCCAGTGTCACCTTGTTGATGGTCAGGACACTGTGGTCGCCTGTACTGTCTAGCTGGATTCTCTTGTCTGAAGGATAAAAAAATTCTTATAAACTTTATGTTACAGTACAATGTCATTGTGGAGGGATTGCCACAAGATGTAGGTTCAAGTCTCGAAAAACACACAACTAGGGGAAATAAAACACTGATGTACGGTAACATCAGAGCAAGCTTGAGTCAATGTTCAAAATGAAATGCATATCACGAAACATTTTGGGGTTGATATCAATTACAAATTTTAATCGTTTTAGGTTTATTATTGCAGTGAAGATATTAAGAAAGTATCCATATTATCAGACTGAAAGAATGTGGAAAGTCAAACTCATTGCAATGCATTATATTGGACCGACCATCTCACCTTTCAGAATTTCATCTCTCCCTTTGAACCACCTCACTTCCGGTTTGGGCTCCCCGTTAAATGTTGCCTCGATGATGACCTTCTGACCTCTGGTCACAGCCAATGAGGAGGGAGTGATAGTCAGAAGTCGAGCAGGTATCGTCACGGCACCTTCGATGTCAGAGCGTGAAGAGAGGGAACTGGAGGCTGGAAGAAAACAGCAGTGAATAGAGTGAAAGCTGCGGTTTAGTCACAAGTATCATGCTTGTTTGCTGGTAAATGCCATGCTCAGCAAAATTCCAGCTAAATGACAGCTGACTGCAAGTAATAAAGTCTAAAGCAAACAAACCAGTGATAGATATTATGAGTAACAATCCATGTCATTTGCGTACGATCACTCACAATTAACCAACTTCCTGAGTCTGACCACCCAATCAAGTTGGCAACCTGTGAAGATCAGAGTAGGAAGAGGTCTTCAGCAACCCGTACTTGCCGTAAAACGTGACTATATGCTTGTCGTGAGAGGCAGCTAATGGGATCGGGTGGTCAGGCTCACTGACTTGGTTGATGCATGTCATCATATCCCATTTGCGTGATCGATGCTCATGATGTCAATGACTGGAATGTCTGGTCCAGATTCAATTATTTACAGACCGCTGTCACAAAGCTGGAATATTGCTGAGTGCGGCGTTAAACAACAAACAAACAAACATTAAGTAGCCTCTTACGACCAGCACAAATGGCTTGGGACCTATTCCAACCTGGGATACCTATGGTGAGCCTAGGTTGTCTAATCAGATAATCCATCCTGGAAGCATTGATCCCTGCTAACTGTACATCATGTAGATAGCTAATCTTGCTGGTGACAATCAATGTAACTATCCATACCCAACAGCCATTGTGACCACAGTGCTCACATTGTATCTCATCAATATCCCAGCCAACCCTCATACCCACACATCACAACCTCACCAAGGCACCATCTCTGATGCAGCCTTTACATGAGTAAAGAATTTAATGAATACATACCATCAACAAACAGCTTGCATGATGTAGACGCTGTTCCAAACTTGTTGGTGGCTGTGCAAATATATTCTCCCTCGTCTTCAGAGTATGCTTCTGCGATCATCAGTGTTGCGACATTTTCGGGTGTCATTGCCATCTTGAAAAACTTGGAACACTGGCAAAAAAAAACACCAACAAACTTTCTTAAATTGTCCATAATTGTTAAAAAATCGTCATAAAATATTTCGAAAATTACTTGCTTCAGGCTAAGATACCAGCTCATCAAACTATGGGGGATTTTTAAGTCTGATTATTCTACATACTTGATCATAATGAGAACTCCCAGGAACCAACTAGACTTTGATTTGAGATGAACAATCCATCACATTTTCAACATATGCAATTTTTTTAACCATTATGAACATTATCATTGTTTACTAATCTTGAATGAAGATGAAACACCAAAAAGGTCTGTTGTATTTTGTTTGTTTGTTGCTTAACACCTCACTCAGCAATATTTCAGCTATATGAGGGCGGTCTGAAAATAATCGAATCGGGACAAGACAGTCCAGTGATTGATATCATGAGCATCAAACCACATGATTAGGATATGATGACATGCATCAGACAAGACAGTCAGCCTGACCACAAGATCCCGTTCGTCGTCTCTTACGACAAACAGTCGCCTAGGTCTGTTGTAGATTCATACAGGATCAGGTCCATGACAGGAAGTTATTTGTATCAAAAGACTGCAAAGCTTTGGGGTTATGACATACCCGAATGGCTTTCCCATTGACACTCCAGTCAACAGATCCTCCTGATATCTCACACTCAAGCACCACCTGGTGGCCATAACGAACGCGTTTGTCTGCCAACTGACGTCGGACTCGTGGAGGTTGTTGAATGATATCTGAATGTCGTGTCGTAAACACAGCCAGAGGTTCACTCTCTTGTTTTGACCTCCATGTTTGTTCAGGGGAATTTTCCAATTTGTTGCTTTTGTCTAATTTGGATTGCTTTGTTTTCTCTGGCGATGCAAGGTCAGAAGAGGCCTCAAATTTCTCCTTGCGGGATTTCACAGATTTTTCTGTCGTGTTGTTTTTAGTTGGTAAATCTTCCTGCTTCACATTTGATTTACCATTTTGCAAGTTATGACTTGGTGATGTCCTCTCCTTAAAGGAATACTTGTCCAAAACATTTCCTCGGGGTTTCGGGGTCTGAGTAGGTGGGGGGGTTTTCTTCTTAGCAGACGTCTGTTCACCACTTGAAAGTTTTTCAAATTTGTTCAGCTTCCCTAACACTGATTTATCTGGTGTTTTGGAGGTAGGCGGTGTTGTTTGAACTTTGGTTTTCACTTCATCTTGAAGTGTATTCTTTTCAAATTTTTCTAATCTTCCCTGTAACGATCCCTGTTTGGTCTGACTTTTGACAAACGGCCCTGAGGATGAATCTTCACGATTTGACATCTGCTCAAACTTATTAAGCTTACTTTTCAGAGCCTTGTCTTCCTGTGGGGGAGATTTCTTTAAACTAACATTTGAACTTTTTTCAAATTTATCTATCTCTATTTTGGGAGAGTCATATAATTTTGATTTGGAGACACTTCTTACAGATACTGTTTCGGTTTTCACAGTGGTTGACTTGTTCAAGTCTCTGTTTTGTTTGTAAGCCTCTCTTGACTTCAGTGTCACTGTCTCCCTCGCAGGTTCAGAAGTTTTTGATTTTGATGCTAATACTGGATCAGGTTTGCTTGTTTTATGTTTGAGGACATTACGAAAGTCAACTTGCTGCACCCCAGAGCGTGAACGCTTGTCATCATAGCCACCAGGTGGGGTTGATCGATCACTCTTTCGTAGCACATGACGGAATTGTAGATCGTTCTCTTTATCTGATTTTTCAGAATCAGTGCTGTTTTGTTTTCCAAGTTTTCCAAGAGTTGGTCTGAAAAGGACAACGAAAAACATCTACAGATCCAGAATCTTTTTTTGGGGTGCTTTTTTGAAACAACAACATAACTATTGCTTTCAAAAACTGCAAAATTTGCATACAATTAATATTTCTTGCTACATAAACTGATGGAATACATAAGTTTTCCTACAGCTTATGTTTGACTGTAGAGGTTTTAATTATTCTGATTCGAACAGAGTTTATTAAAAATTATGCGGTTTTGAATGTCTGATATTATTTTCTTCTAGACAATGTTAACTCTATTACCTTGTTTTAAGGACAGATCTAAAATCTGTTTTCTCTTTGACTACAAGTGCCGCAGTGTTCGACACTTCTCCATTCGAGTTGTTTAGACGGCAGGTGAAGTTTCCTGCGTCTGTCTTATTCGTGTTTAGTATCTCCAGAATATGTTCGTCCCCTTGCATTGATATCTGGAATACACATAGAAATCTCTCAGCAGGTTCCCTTTCTTCAATTTATGTACAAGAGTACTTACACAGCTGTGGATCAGGGGCGGTGGGGTAGCCTAGTGGTTAAAGCGTTTGCTTATCACGCAAAAGACCCAGGTTCGATTCCCCACATGGGTACAACATGTCAAGTCCATTTCTGATGTCCCCGCTGTGATATTGCTGGAATATTGCTAAGAGCGGTGTAAAACCAAACTACCAATTTAACCCTAATAATGATCCATGTTCCCTTTCCCTTTTTGGTAGTTTTAATAAGGAAGGTGAGTGAATAAAATTTGAATTAAATCGTAAATTTAAGTTGCATTTTCAACTTTTTAACCATATAACAAATAAAATAAATATCAATTTGTAATCTACAAATTTAATTCTTACCTTGAAATGGCTATTTTCCTTGATGGCTACGCCATCTTTCTCCCATGAAACGTGCGGTACTGGGTGACCTCTCACCCTACACGTGTACATTGTACTTGAGCCCTCTTCTGTTGTTAAAAGACGGGGACTCGAGACAAATTCGGGAGGGGCGGGGAGCTCTACGTCTGTTTAAAACAATGATTCAAACTCAAACAAAACATGGGGTTAATAAGGGTGGAAAGAGTGAGTGAGTGAAAGAGGCAGGGAAGAAAGGAAAGGTGGATAGTTTAAATGTTAGGGAAGATGGATAGACAAACAAAAATGAGAAAATGGAGGTAGAAATAGGAATGATGGGATATACTAAAGGGAGATAATCATGCTCAGGAACTTTCTGATTCCGATGAGCTGGGAAGTTCATTTTCTGAAGAGAGAAAGGAGAAAAAGCTTGAGAATATTGAACAAATTTATCAAGTGTGTAATGTTACTTAAGTCATATTTTAAAATGATTTATCAATGAAAAGAAGTTTGTATATCAAAGAAGTTAAGATATGGAAATTATGTATTTGTATACCATTCATTTGAAACTTTATGAATTATACATATTGAATCAATCTCATAGAAATCAGATCTTAGTTCTCGCTTCCGCTAAACAAAGATCTGAGGACATTCAATTAGGGGTCCGACGTGACCTGTAATGGGATATCCTCAGATCTTTGTTTTGCCGTAACGAGAACTAAGATCTGATTTTAATGAGATTGATATCGAATAGGTAAGTATAAGAAAATAATTTAGAGTTGACTGTTTATTTTATAAATACCTTAAATACAAATACTTTCGCTAAATAGAATCTCCAAACTTCAAAATGCTTTTATAACATTCATGCACACATACACAAACACATTCCATATCCACGCTTGTTGAAATACAACTTCATTAATCCCTTGTGACCTCTATAGATATTACGGTTTTCATGTCATTCCTACCTCGGACATTAAGTCTACAAAACGTGTCTGTATCACCGTAATCACTGTATGCCTCGCACACATACTCCCCAACATCCTGCTGACACACTTGGGGGATTACGAGTTTATGAATATTGCCATCCCTTATCAGCTGGCACTCCGTGTCTTGCGGAGTTACCTCCCTGTTATTATGTATCCAGAACACATCGATTGGCTCACTGCCTGAAAACACAACATGCATAAATCGTGCAGCAAGCATGCATAGGATAGAAGATCAAGCACTAGCAGAATGGGTAACATATATCATGTTACCATGGTTACACAGACAGGATATACCACTGAGATGCGATTTCATCACAAATGGAATATCTGTCTTATCACACATGGGGAAATATATTTCATATCACACTTGGGATATTTATTTCACATCACACAAAATCCACACACATAGATCAAGATGCTGTTTTGGCAGACTACTAGAGGCAGTAGTATTAAAGGATGAAGTTGAGAGTTGAGACCTGCAGCGGGAGATCTGAGCAGGGTATTTCAGCAGCATCAGCAACTATCGACCTACCACAGCATAATCTAAGTAAGCTAGGCCACATCTATTTATTTTTCGGTTTAAAGATCGATCAAACAAAAAATGAAACAAAAATGAGGTAGATTTATCACTATTTTAATGATTCTATTTATTATTTTTTATAAGAAATGTACATAATAAACTACACAATAAAAAATTGAATTTTCTAATAAAAACAGCCATATAGATAGTTTATTCTCTGGCTTTGGCCAACATTTTAACAAATGCATCTATTGACAGATGTGAATACAGATTTTGTATTACCTGCTCCAACAAAGCTAACTGACACACACAAGGTTGTGCAAATTTGTATAAAACTATTTTTCTTTCGACATATGAAACTTCGTTACTAGTCAACTATTTGCAAACCATCAAGTATTACCTTAAATGACACCATATAAGGAAGTGGCCTATTGGGGTGGCTATAGCAGAATCTGTTCTAAAACAGGGAAGTTATGGAGACTGAGTTTTGAAACAAAGAAGATAGGATTAATCCACGATGCGATGAGACATGGCGTAGCGTTTAGTCTCTACATGCTCCAATGGCTTTGTAAAAATTATTTCAACCTCACTATTTTATAAATCACATCTTGGTACACGCAAGTACTGGCTCCTCTGGACCATGCATAGAGTCAAATGTCTAACTAACTCCTGCATACAGGAACGGTCACTCAAACATTGGTCACACACTGAGATCAAGTTGCAGATACTTGCACTTCTATAGTTGAATAATATTCATGCATAATTACCTTTGACCTCCACAACCAGCTCAACTTTGTCTCCATTGTCGACCTCCATGTCGCGCAGTTCTCGCACAAACACGGGAGGTTCACGTTTTTCGTTGGAAACTGAAAC
Source organism: Haliotis cracherodii (assembly GCF_022045235.1). NCBI lineage: Eukaryota > Metazoa > Mollusca > Gastropoda > Lepetellida > Haliotidae > Haliotis > Haliotis cracherodii. Next base: position 4,847,650 of record NW_027266273.1, on the reverse strand, counting down.
AAGGACGAAAAGTGGTTTCGTATTCATCACTTAAATCTGATCTCAAGCACAGTGTCTAAATTATGTGTAAACATTGATTGTTTTCTGCCACACTTAGCAATACTGTAGGGAGGGCTGTATGAAACAAAATTAAATCACTGTATTAAATCTGGAGCAGACAGGCAAATATGGAAGCCATCAAGCAACAATTTCACAAAACTAGTAAATAGAAGCAAAAAAGCTCTTTATATAATCACAAAAAGTCCATTGTATGATTCCAACTACATCATAAGCGTGTGTTTATGAGTCAGTATCGAAGAGTGATGACACCAGGTGTTCGGTAAAAGGTGAGTGTATCAAGCCCCACTGGTGGCACCTGACACAAACACATGCAAAGGCAAGTCAAGTGTTCACCTGAAAAAACGCTTGAACATACTGTACAAGTCAAAATTGGGATATGCATCAGATATATTTTTTGTCGATGATGCATCAAATTTGGAAATCCTCCACATGTCTACCCAAATTCTTTTTAGCAAAATAAGTATTCTGTAAACAACAACATTTTGACCCCCTGATCCCCACTTTCCATGTAGTTGGCTCCTCTGGGGGATTTGTAGCCCATTTTGTCTCAAATCCCCTCCTTGGTACCCATATGAGTTTAAAAGATTTTGTTGTATGTTGTTTTTTCAACAGTATTCAACAGTATTCCACAGTATTTCAATCATAATGTGAGTCACATCAACAGTAATACCATAATGTGACTCGAGCATGTTCTACCATGTTCGGGATGGAACCAAAGTCATCTCTGTGACAAGCCAAGAGTATGCTGATATATAATATACATTCACATACAGATAATACAGAGCCAATTATTTCCACATTTCATATCTCACCTTCAACTTTGAGGTAACAGTTTGTCTTAGCCTCCTCGCCTGTGGGTCCGGATGCTACACATTCATATTTGCCAACATCTTCCTCGATAACGCGGGAGATGGTAAGGGAGGCAACTCTGCCGTCAAACCTGGCCCGGAACTCGCGACCTGGCTTTATTTCCTCACCATCCTTGAACCACGTGATAGAACAATCCGTGGCATCTGAAAGTGAAGGTCTCATGAATTAAATATTTCCCTACATGTGCTCGCACTTGATATTTCAAAGGAGGGCATAAAATAGGATCAGGAAGTTGTATTTCCCTGTTCCATGGCAATAATTCTGAACTGAGTGAGTGAGTATGGTTTTACATTGCTTTTAGCAATATTCCAGCAAAATTGTAGCGGGGGACACAAGAAATGGGCTTCACACATTGTATCCATGTGGGGAATTGAACCCAAGTCTTCGGCGTCATGAGCAAACGCTTAAACAACAAGGCTACCCCATCGCCAAGATTCTGAATTGGCTTGCACTGCAATATTCATTCTCCATGATTCTGATGATAATGCAATCTGCTTTATGGTAATATACAGCTGTAGGTCAACTAATCTACATGTATTTTTACTCACCTTCAAAGCTGCAGTCAAGGACAAATCTTTTCTCGCCTTCTACCGTGGTGGAATCAGTCAGAGGTGCAACAACAGATGGACCAACAGGCTTCTTGGACGATGATTTCGGCTTCTCTGTAAACCCAAGAAGCATGGTAATGAAAATGCTGAACTTAAAAAAAGTGGAATTTTATCATTAAATAATATCAGTGAGTGAGTGAGTGCAATTTAAAATCACATCGGCAATATTTCAGCCATAATGTGACTTGAACAACATAAATAAAAACCATCGACGATGGCAGTATATATAATAACTAGCAACATATCACAGATTGACTTAAAACTACATATGTACTTGTAGAACATTAAAAATATCTGATTATTGGGGAAGGACACAATGTAAAATTTGGGCTATAGACCACCAGCAACAAGGTTAAAATCACCATACTGGGGACCAAGGGGACTTACAATACCTCTGCTACCTGCATGGTTCCCCAGCAGGATTTACACTTCCCCAAGTTACTGGTGATTGTTGCAAGTTTAGCCAGAGATTAAAAATGAACAAATATTCTGCAGTTAAAATAAAGGTAGATATAAATATACTTTGAAAGAGGTGGTCTTACATACTAAATAATATCAAATTCGAATAATAAGTAAATTAATTGTAAGTAAAAGAAAACATCAAATCACATTTGTATAATGATCCCCAGGTGAGACAGACTGTGACAACTTACCAAACACACTGAGTTCCGCTGAGGCTTCTAGTGTGCCGAGTTTGTTGGTGAGGGTGCATGTGTACATGCCCTTGTCTTGGACAGTGACGTCTTGGATCTCCAGGATGTTGTAGCCATCCTCTTCGTATGTCTAGACACAAATACAGAGAATGATTACTGCATATGATTATGGAAACTACATGTCACAAAGAACGCATGTCATCCAAACCCACACGACAAAATATGATGCACAACAATACTGCATGGTGATCATATTTCCTAAATTCAATCTTATATATCAAATGAAAATACATAGACATAGAATCTTAGAGGTTACCTCAGAGAGATGTTCCTCCCTCTCTTAGTATTAACAGTCATTGTGACCAACCAATCCCCACATCACCAGCAGTCACTGTGACCAACCAATCCCCAGAGTATCCACAGTCATTGTGACCAATCCCCACAGTATCAGCAGTTACTGTGACCAACCAATCCCCACATCACCAGCAGTCATTGTGACCAACCAATCCCCAGAGTATCCACAGTCATTGTGACCAACTAATCCCCACAACACCAGCAGTTATTGTAACCAAGCAAAACCCACAGTATCCACAGTCATTGTGACCAATCCCCACAGTATCAGCAGTCATTGTGACCAAGCAATCCCCAAAGTATCATCAGTCATTGTGACCAACTAATCCCCACAACACCAGCAGTTATTGTAACCAAGCAAAACCCACAGTATCATCAGTCATTGTGACCAACTAATCCCTACAACACCAGCAGTTATTGTAACCAAGCAAAACCCACAGTATCCGCAGTCATTGTGACCAATCCCCACAGTATCAGCAGTCATTGTGACCAAGCAATCCCCAAAGTATCATCAGTCATTGTGACCAACTAATCCCTACAACACCAGCAGTTATTGTAACCAAGCAATCCCCACAGTATCCGCAGTCATTGTGACCAATCCCCACAGTATCAGCAGTCATTGTGACCAACCAATCCCCACAGTATCCACAGTCATTGTGACCAAGCAATCCCCACAGTATCAGCAGTCATTGTGACCAAGCAAAACCCACAGTATCCGCAGTCATTGTGACCAACTAATCCCCACAACACCAGCAGTTTTTGTAACCAAGCAAAAGCCACAGTATCTGCAGTCATTGTGATCAAGCAATACCCACAGTATCCTCAGTCATTGTGACCAACCTATTCCATATCTGAATTATGACCTAACGTTGGCGACCCGTGAAGTTTCAGGTTAGAAAAGGTCTTTAACAACCCATGCTTGCCCCATAAGGTGTGTAAGCTTGTCGTAAGAGGCGACTTACGGGATCAGGTGGTCAGACTCTCTGATTTAGTTGATGCATGTCATCATATCCCAATTGCATGGATCAATGCTCATGGTGTCAATCACTGGATTGTCTGGTCCAGACTTGCTTATTTACAGACCGCCATCATATAGCTGGAATATTGCTGAGTGAGGCGTTAAAGATCAAACAAACAAACAAACGTAACGCTGGCACCCTGCTTTTCGTGATACTCAAACTATGGATAACTCAATTCTATCCCCAGGTTTTCAGTTTTTGAATTTCAGATAAACCACTTACTTTGATTTTGGAATCATTTTTCAATATTTTTCCAAATCTGGTCCAGGAAACATCCGGCCTTGGTAGCCCTTCACAGCTAATCTTGAATTTGGCTGGTTGATTTTCATCTACAAATTGTCTCCTGGGTTTGACACCAAATTCTGGTGCAAATTCCACTTCCCCGGGCTGCACTTTCTGTCTTCCTCCACTCTCAGCCGAGGCAACTCTGAAAATCAATACCTTCACAATCTAGAATTCCAAAAGGGCAACCATACATTTCAAATGTTATTTCAACAGTGACAAGCCTCAGAGGATAAAAACATTCTTTATCAAAATGTCACAACATTCTTAAAAGTTAATCGTAAAATCGCCCCCAAGATCTGGTCTTCATCTTATTGATTTGTTGTTTGCGTACATCTCGCTGAACAAGCCCTCCCACCTCCCCAGTCTTGTCAATCAGGCTACAGGTAGGATCTCCACCACATCAGCCTCAGGTGACAGATCCTCAAGAGGAAGTATTGAAAAGTTTACCTGTTGTTGAGATCAATGCGGAACTCCAGCGCCCCTGGATTGGGGTCACGATTTCGGTTACCTCCTGCAACACAAAACACAGAATGTGAACTTACAGCCCAGTTTACACAGATGAATAGAGTAGATGCTCTGCATGATGATATATGATATACCCCAAGATATTCCTGCATGGAGACTGAAATACAACACCAGTGGACACAACTACACCGACAGATCTAAGCATTTAGATTTACCAAATGTACTGAAATGTAGTTCAGGGCCTGTTCTTCAAAGTGATCCTAGCGCGAACATGAATATTTCTCCCTTATAGATTGATGGCAGTCTTAGCACGAACATGAATATTTCTCCCTTATAGATTGATGGCAGTCTTAGCACGAACATGAATATTTCTCCCTTATATATTGATGGCAGTCTTAGCACGAACATGAATATTTCTCCCTTATAGATTAATGGCAGTCTTAGCGCGAACATGAATATTTCTCCCTTATAGATTGATGGCAATTGTAGCACTAAGATCACTTTGAGGACTGGGCTACCAATATATCCTTGGCAGTTCACCACATCCAGAACTGACATAGGGATTATTCCTCAAAGAAATGTACTTAATATGCACGGCTACCTGTAAAAATGCATATACAATTTTGGCTACCTGTTGAAATAAATACACGTTTCACTACGTGCTAAATGATTACACATATCTTTGAATACCTGTAAAAATGAGTGATTGAGTATGGTTTTACGCCGCTTTTAGCAATATTCCAGCAATATCACGGCGGGGGACACCAGAAATGGGCTTCACACATTGTACATATGTCGGGAATCGAACCCGGGTCTTCCGTGTGACAAGTGAACGTTTTAACCACTAGGCTACCCGACCGCCCCTCTGTAAAAATGAAGACACACATATAGCTATCTGTTAAATGAATACACAATTTTAACTATGTGATAAAACGAATACACAATTTTGTCTATCTGTTACAATGAATACATGTTTGTATACGTGCTAAATGAATATACATATGTTTGAATAGCTGTTAAATGAATACACCTTTGGCTACATGTTAAATGAATATACGTTTGGCTACCTGTTAGAATGAGTAACGGCATCATCAGGGTACTCAGGCTGTGGCTACAGTAAGACTCTCTGGTTGTCCAGAGCAATCAGCTTCTCCTCCCACCACAACTACGTATCAACATCCTTATTCTCTTTGGTTCTCATCAACACAATGATGGACTGCACATTGCAAAGTTGGCACGCAATGTTAACGTCATCTCTACCCACATCTTAAAAAGACCCTTCTCCAACCCTCGACCGCATCCAACTACAGCCTTGTCTCATGACCGTCATGAAAACATGACACACGTACCATATAAATTTATACGAAATGAAAGATTTTTCAATCAGTCCGCTTCTTTAAGATTTCAATGTCAGCCTTCAGGAAACAGATGTTTTAGGACATATGACATCATACAAATTAAAACATTATTTCATCAATCAGTCACATGAAGATGTAAAGTTTTGTTTGTTGGAAAAATCAATAAATGAGGGATTTTACAGAGATACCTCGTAAACAGAAAACAATATCTTAATTTGCTGGGAGTATCTGTTACCTTTCTTAAATAGAATTCTTAATATAGATGACTTCTAAAAATATCCCGCATCCTGTGTGGGAGTGCTATTTCGGTCATTGATTAAAATCATCAATATCAGATTTAAATGTATGTATTTCAACATCGAGGTGTTCATTAAGGCCGAGATTCAAATTAATCATTAAGCACTGAAATATTGCAAAATCTCAATATCAAATATGTCACAATGCTTTCACACTGTTTAGGAATATAACCAAATACTGTGTAATTGAAGACAATATTTCTTCATATCACCACAGCATATATGATTTCCGTAAACACTTTTCTGAATATAAGATTTCACTGATATATCAAGTTATGAATACACAATGTCATTTAGAAAGTGGTCAAATGTAACTAATGTTATATTTGGGATAACACTTTCTTAGTAAAGTACAGATTCTAGTACTTTTTTGGGTTGAGTCCCGTCCGGGATTCGAACCCACACCTGCCAGTGTGAGGCACCTAGTCGCCAGCACACAAAGTCAGCGATCTAACCCACTCAGCCACCGAGCCTTCCACAAAAATGAAAGTCCGCCAACTGGTAGTCTAGATCACGTACTTTGAGTACCCCCCTAACAAGTGTAAATTGGCACTGCTCCCATGGCCGAAAGCTATGAATACACAATGCCATTTAGAAAGTGGTCAAATGTAACTAATGTTATATTTGGGATAACACTTTCTTAGTAAAGTACAGATTCTAGTACTTTTTTGGGTTGAATCCCTTCCCGGACGCTGATCGCTGACTTTGTGTGCTGGCGATTAGGTGCCTCACCCTGGCAGGTGTGGGACTCAACCCCCAAAAGTACTAGAATCTGTACTTTACTAAGAAAGTGTTATCCCAAATATAACATAAGTTAGATATATCAAGTTGACGATTTGAACATGTCTTGTCCTATGGATGAGTCTGCTCTTAATCTTGTAATAAGTTTAGATTTACCTTTTTATCAAACTATTATTCAAACATTTTTGTGGAGGAACTTAACCCTGAAATTTCCCTTGGAAACATTTCTCGTTCATTTTGCCTCCACTGTCTTAGAAGTATAAGTGACCCAAGAAAATTTGTAAAAAAATAAGAGTAGAAATAACTAACTGAAATAATAAGAATAAATGCTGACAAAAAAATTCAATGAATTGAATTGTCATCATACAGAGTACCCATGGGAGTCCAGCTCCTTGACTCGACAGAATAACGGTTCAACCACTGGACTACCTCAAGCCACTTAAACAACCCATCTGACTCGTGGCTCGTGGACTTATTCCTAGATCATACCTGCTGGTGAGGTCAGGATAACACCCTCACACCTGAGATGGGGGCAACAACTGCATTAATGAGACACATCACGTAAGAGGATCTGAGACACAAGGTGACTTGGGTGATTATCGACAAGTAACTCAAGGTGTACACATGTTAAAGCTGCATAATCTTAACAGCAATCTCAGTGAAAGTAATTTCATTTGTATTGAAAACATGAAAGGCAATCCTTGCATGCAATAGTATAGTTATTTCAGGGGAATATACATATCAAATGTTCAGTCAATATTTTGTTAGAAGTTTCTGTGATTAACATTACCCTCAGATAAAAAAAATGAAAAAAGCAGTTCTGTTATAGATACAGACATCACGCAGCCTTGTTTTTTTCTCCTTGATTATAGCTGCCATTGTTATTGCAGACATAACTATGTATGTAACTCTATAACTCAGACAATAACACTTGCTCTTTCCTTGTCAACATTTTTTATTAAGGTGGGGTTGGTTCAAATTTGAGTCCTGACCAGAAAATCCAGTGATTGATATCAATCTACGCAATTAGGATCGATGACATTCATCGACCAAGTCAGCGAGCCTGACCACCCGATCCCGTTAGTAACCTTTTACGACAAGCATAGCCACCTTTTACGGCAAGCATAGGTTGCTGAAGACCTATTCTACCCCGGAATCTTCACGGGTCGGAGGATAAGAATAATACAAATGTTCTTGTTAATATAATTGGCTAAAAAACCATTAGTCTACCAGTCAAGATGTTTAGACAAAAATGTTATCACACCTCCAAACTGTTGATATATTCTTGCCATCAGTATATCCTCACCATGTATCTAGGCTAAGATCCCTACAGTAAGTGATAAAGCTCACTATCTTAAAACTAGGAGTCTTATTGTGTTGGGAGAGCCCCTTTAAAGATTATGTCAGGCCTACTCAGCCTGCTAAGACTTACTACTTAAAGTGGCAGTTTCACCAACACTATTCAGTGTCTCTTTTGTGTGGCCAGTGGGTTTATTGTCGGTGTGTTGTACTAAGCTTGGTCTTACAGCTCTCCTAATCCCCACTTAATCCACAACACTGGACATGGACATAATGTGCCCATGTTGTGTCCGGAAGGATTAGGGTGGGGATCAAATGATAAATTTGAGATAACTAGTTTCATGATATTGGGACCCCGTGAAGATTCCGGGGTAGAATATGGCTTCAGCAACCAATGCTTGCTGTAAAAGGTGACTATGCTTGTCGTAAAAGGCGACTAACGGGATCGGGTGGTCAGGCTCGCTGACTTGGTTGATACATGTCATCGATCCCAATTGCGTGGATCGGTGCTCAAGATATCAATCACTGGGTTGTCTGGTCCAGACTCTATTATTTACGGACCGCCGTCACATAGCTGGAATATTGGAACAACCAACCAACCAACCAACAAACAAACAAACCAGCCAACCAACCAGCCTTGACAGAGCAGAGTCACAGGCAGAGAGTTTGGTTGTAAATTCCCATCATGTAACAGATTTAGCAATTATCTTTTATCTGTTAAATTGATCAACCCTACCAAAACCCTGTCATGACTAGATATTTACATATAATCAGATTTATAATAGTTGTTTATTTTGGCTGACCCAAGCCATTGAAGGACACCAGTTGATGTGGATTGTCCTTATGGATGAATACACGGTAATCCCAGGGCAGGTTTAGACACAACTGTTCCTTAGAATCTGCTAAACAGTGGATCGTATTTGCTTTTAATTCTAAGTGTTAATGCTAAACAAATATTATTTCACATCAAATATACCTCAGCATGTGAAAGTGTCACAAAAGTTCTTTCATAGTTTTGTTGGGAAAATATTTACCATTATAATCAAATATTGACTGTTATTTTATTAAAATTCTGACATTGACAAAAAGTGGATGAATTTGTCACAAATTAAAAAGCGAAATAATTTCAGCCTAATTAATAAAGATTATTTCACAATAAAATGTTTATCAACATGTAAAGCTTCAAGTCTTCATTGCATAAACAAATTTAGCAATACAGATCCAAATAAAACTGAAGAGTATTCTCTCACCTGGCAGTGAAGGGGTTAACACATACACAACACAGTAACACATTTTCTGTTGAAGATTCCTAAGATTCCCTCAGGAAAGGATGTTTATATGCCAGGTCTGGGGCAAACTGACCACTTGGTGACGATGTCTATTACACCACCACCAAATAATCGCATTTACTTTCCCTCAACAAATTTATTTTCTAAAGTTACACATCTTTGTTCAAGGTGCCTATGTGTGCTATGATTCAGACCTGTTCCAATGGCACGCGCTGAATTAAACATCAAAATATTCAACAACGACTGGAAACAACGCAACATGAGTAAACAATTAAACGACACAAAGAATAAAAGGCAAAAAATGAGGTTATTCACAAATATTTCTCTGTTTGTGATCTTTAACTCAATTATTATGTTTTCATCCTTTCGGAGGTCTACAGGTCGACCTTTTCCATAACCTGATGATTCATCCAAATCTAGAAAACAGCATTTAAACTGATTCAGAATAATAAATAAAGGCCAAGGATAAACAGTTATATCACACAGGATGTAGCTCAAGGTGACAATGTTATACAAAACATCACTATATGTCAATGCAGAGAAAAAATGAAGCATTTCATCATTTTGATTTTAAACATGTTTCATAAGAGTTTCAAAAGCTTCACAGAAATTTAATTAAAATGATGAGCGGCTGAAAAATAAAATAGGTAAACAATTTGTTATAATATATATACCGTAGACTCTTTGGATTTGACTGAGCTGCAACTCTGCTTGAGGTGTAATATAATGGGATATATCCTACTTTTGCCTCTGGCCCAATAGCCATACACAATGTACTTCAATGTTCTTTCTGTTTGAACATGTTGAAACAAAAGTTGGTTTCGTTATGAAAGTTAAAACAATGACATTTCAAGAAATTGATTATGATTGATAATGGCTTAATTCTCCACCATACTTTTGCTGTAATAGAATTGTGACATTTGTCATTTGTAATATCATTCTACTTTGAGGTCAAGCCAATTTATTGTCTTGGTTAATGGATGTGGCTACTAAAGTCAATAAAAAAATGTTGTCAGATTAAAAACATGTTTTTAAAAATCATCTGTTTGCATTTCTGCTAAACCTTTATTTCAAGAGGCTTTTGTAGATGAACTTCATCTTAAAATCAATACTGACCAAAACTAATAAAACTAAACCTCTGCAACATTATAACCAGCAACTCTTGTAGAACAAGGAAAGAGAGCCCCAGTTTCAGCTTCACTGGTCAAGTGGTTTCCATGGAGATGATGTTGACAGTGTGGGAAAATGCATATTGAGAGAATTTAGGAGTATGGTCAAAGTGCAAGGTCAAATGAAAGTAAAAAGATCAAATTTCAATTATCGCACACAAAAAACACCACAAAAACATATATGTTGAGCCCTATAGTGCGACATATATAAAGACATATGTAATGTCCTATATAGCTTTGTCAATATGGCTGCTAAGGCGACCATATTGAAAATCGGATTTTAACCCCTTACACAAATTGGGGTTTCATCACTGTGAGAACAAGTATGTGATGTTTCAGCTTCATTGATTCAGTCGTTTCTGAGAAGAACAGCAGAAAATGTACACCAATCTTCCCCAGGCAATTTTTTTAAGGGAGTTAACTGACTATAAAGTCTGCAACCTTTCTGAACTAGGATGGAATTCAACAGTTACATTTTTGGTTGACTAATGAGTTTATACATAGTGCAATCAGAATCGTAAAACTATTTAGACATCCGGCGGAGATTTTGGTTAACTGAAGGATTTACAAAACATGTGTACTGCCCACTGGATGTCGACAGATATTTGACAAATCTTTTCATGTTTTTAATCAAGGTGCTCAAGTGATTTGATGCACTCTGCGAGGTAAGGCTTGTCTTATCACAATATAGATCTTGATTATCGATCAGATCATGTTGACTGGGTGCCGCCATTTTGTTTGGAGCAATATGGAAAGTGATATGTGAGGTGGAATCTGATTGGTCAATAAGTGGGACATGGAATGGACATCACTTGTAATAGCCACTGGTGGCGCTACTATTGAGCCTGGATATTCCAGCTTAGATCAGCAAGGGTGGAAAATGGACTTTAATAGTCAGTTAACACCCTTGCATCGGGAAGATGACGCACGCCAGACGCGGACAAACAGACCATGACCCAAGCTCACTGACATTCAGTCAGGTGAGCTAATAAAAGTGGACTGACTTTAGAAAAGTATACTATAACTTTCATAGCAATGAATAAATAGTAAGCTTTCAACAATACAAAAATGTCATTCTGTAGTCACCAATTCACATGATTCAAGTAGTGTCACATGCTTCAACGGCTGCCAACAATGACACGGTCGCTGACAGTGCTGCTTATGTGCCTCTATACACATGAGTAGGTGTGTGTGCCTACCTTGACTTGTGTCACCTGAGCAGTTGATAACTAAACATACATTTTATGACTCATGTCTTGCAGAAAATGGATATGCCAACTTTCATTTCACCTTGTAGTACTTGTGTCATGAATAATGCTGTTACATGATCTACTCCAGCCTCAAAGCAACAAAGGCATTTTCTGTATGATATATGAAATATTTATGATAGCACAGAAATACCTTGGGGATGAGTTTCAAAAATACAAAATACTATGATGTAAGTGAACTCATATAGGTAAGAAACTTGGGAAAAAATTAATTTTATATGTCACCTTCATTTCGATTTCAAAAGTTTCAAAGGGCACATTCCTAATCATTATCTACAGTTAATTTGGAACTTTATTAAATGAACCTTATTTAAATTTATCATATAGGAAATCTGATCAAAGAAAGGGAATTATCAATCTCACTAAAATCAAATCTTATAGTTCTCGCTACCGCTAATTAAAGATCTGAGGACACGTCAGACCAACCTTGTGCAAACTTTGACCGACCAGTGGAATGACCACTAATCTGCTTTACGGCACTAATTTCAAATTGGCAACTACGCTTTGAAACATATTTTGACAAAATTGAAACCTGAACAAAAGAACATTCTGGAATGGCTAATAGATTGTCTAGATGGTATCGTTCAGAGTTAAGGTTTTCGAGGCTGCATGATTAGAAATCACATTCTGACTGTCACTTTCATAATCTGGTAAGCGATGCTCTGATTGGTCTTGTGAAAGGTCATTCTGACGTGACCCCTAATAGGATGTCCTGAGTTCTTTGTTTAGCGGTAGCAAGAACTGAGGTCTGATTTTAATGAGATTGGGGAATTATGATATTGATATTTGTTTCCTATCAACGACCAAACACCATCACACCATATTGTGAATAATCTGTCAATCCCCACAGTGTAAGGTGTGTTCAAATAACAAACATGATTTTCTGCTTATCCTAGTTGCATTGTTGGAACCTTTAGATGTTAAGAGAATCAGAAGTAATTTGCCATAACACAATTCCACAACATAGTTTCAAGATTTCACACGGACCTTGACAAACACAAAACAGTTTCTACTGTTCCATGGCCTTCAAACACACCCAGTTCATTCCATCAATCCGTTGTCGTACTGAGTTGTACCTGGTTCTACCCGATTGTAGGTGTGACACCATGGACAGTTCATCTAGCCTACATAAAAGCTCTGCTGGAATAGAGTTTAAAATACGGTCAGCTGGAGGACAATAGAGTTATCAGTAGTTTGTCCCCACAATTCTCGCCAACTGTGTTCATAGGTGATGTTAGTGTACAGGAAGATAGTATATGACAGATGCCGACAAATAGGGGACATCTGTGACCAGAACGTATAAATCAATAAAAAGGCTAGAGGTTACATATTTGTATCTATGTCATAAACAGCGATTCCAATGTGACAAATTCAAGAACTTAAATTATACGCTCATAATAATTCATAATAAAGTCGTTTAAATGGTGCTATATTCTACACCACAGAGGACATAATCTAAGCGCATATGTGAGTCAGAAAGCCAGAAGCTCTGAAAGTGGTCAGTATTCAATCTGGATTTTATACGCAGAAAGAGAAGGAGCACTCTTCAGGACAAGCTGAAAGAATTCCATAAATATGAGCCAATGAATTGAAAAATGATTTTAGTTTATAGACGGGAAATTCAAGAAGAAGTGAATTTGAGATGCTGAATGAAGATGTCTTGCAAGAACATATTTTGAAGTCAGATCTTGAAGATATGCAGGAGCACTCCAATTTTCGGACTGATACGTAAGTGACAGAATTTTGAGTGAGTGATTGAGTAAGTGAGTTGGGTTTAACGTCGCTTTTTAACAGTATTCCAGTTATATCGCGGCCTGTGGGAGGAAAGCCCGAAGTGATGCAGGTCTCAGACGTTTACCACTTCGGTGAAACCCACGAGCAAGGGTATGGTGCTGCCAAACCTAGAAACATAATCGGGGCGAACTGGGATTCGAACCCACAATCATAGGTTTCTGGCGTGCCCAAGGGACGCCACTCTGCACAGCGAATCGCGGCGCCTTAGATGACTGGGCCCAGTATAATAGCCAAAGATGAATGAGCGATTTGGAAATATTTCACATGGTTCTACAATGGTTACTTTACTGTACAGAGTTTTTGAAGTCTATCTGTTCATACATGTGCTGCCAATGCAATCATCTCAGAACAGGTTCAATATGTGATGGCTGTTTAATGAAGAATCAGTGAGTGATGACACCAGGTGTTCGTGAGCATGTCCAGGTTAGAATTGGTTCACAGTAACCATTGCTTGTCACAAGAGCTGACTAAATAGATTAAATTGTCAGGCTCAGTGACTTGGTTGAATGGGTGTCACTGTACCCCAAATGCATTGAATATTGCTCATGATATCAACCCCTGGTTTGTCTGGTCCACGCTGAATAATCTACATGCTGCTGTGACAGAGCTGGAATATTGCTCAGTGTGGCTGTAATCAACTTAACTTCGCTACCTAATTTTTTAAAATGTATTTCGCAAACATATTTGCATGCAGGCCTAAGGTATCTGAATGAATGAAAAAAATGTTATAATCCAAGAAACTGTTATTGTTTAACCATCATCTGACAACATAAGCGTGTGTACTATTTTCATATAAATCTCTACCAAATATATCATAACACATGATGTAATGATGAAAATAGGTCTCAGACTTGACTTGATAATGAAAACATGTTCGGAATTTAATCTGATAACAAATCAAGCTGTCAAAATATTTACCATATATCCAAGATTAGCAGCCTTAGAAACCACAACATTATCTACAGTGGAGTAAAATTCAATATTTCCTTATCAAGATCCAAACTCATTTTGCACATAACTCCTACATAGACTGATAAAGGGTTAAGAATGCTTCACTATCAAGTACAAAGGGGTTAATGTGAAATCAGTAATACTTTTCTTAAGAGCTGTTCTATCTACATTCTCTTCTGGTAAAACTGTATAAAAAACAACTTTAAATTTACAAATGCAAATTTTAATGCTATTGCAGCTTCAGGCAAAAACTTAATGTTTTGTCAACAACGGACTCTTTCTTCACTGTTGTTGTGTTATGCTAATTCAGTTTGTATAGTCTGGTGAGGTGAGGTGAAATGGGGTTTAACGTTGTATCCAAGATTATTGCACTTTTAGAGCGATGTGCATGTACGTGTGTATGTTTGTGTAGCTGCTTGTACTAGTCCGGACTGATGCCGATTTATAGTGCTAGCTCACTGAGATACCATGCCGCAGTTTAACATGAATACCCCACTCAGACACAGTATACTGACTCTGAGCCGACCAGTCCTTGTTTTAGCCCCTTAATGCAGAGCACCAGACAGGGTAACAACAAGTACAATCTTTTAACGTCTTTTGGTATGACGCGGTCGGGGATCAAACCCCGGACCTTCCGCTCTCCGGGCAGAAGCTTTACCACTAGACCACGTAGGCGGTCTGTATAGTCTGTCTGTACAAGGTAGAACAGTACTATCACATCTGTACACACAGGCTAGCCAGATATCGCAAGACTAAACTAGACTCCATGATAGGTGGGAGGGCATGTGTGTCACTACATCTATTTCAAGCTCAACATTTCAAACTTTGATTTTATTAAATTTTTTGCTTGGACACTTTATCCAAAGAAAATAAACATCAATATGTTGAGTGTTCCACAGACAAATAGTTTACATTGGTACAGTACACTGGGGTCAATATTAAGAAATGTGTTGTTATATTTCAACAAAGTTCAATGGCCTCCTGCTGTTGCAAGTCCCCACCCATCCTTCCTCTCTTGTGAAACGCAACTCTCCTCACACGTAAGTAGCACAAAATGGCCGTTCTCGCAACAAATATTCAGAGACAGAAGTCACCCTCAATTCACAAACGTCTTTCTTTCACTACACAGAGTACCCTGTTTTGTTATGATCATTCATGGTTGACCAGTCAAGACAAACTATCATGTGATTCTAATATCGTGAAGGTTACTTCCTGTGTGGAAGGATGGGAGGCTGCGTTAAGACAGATGGTCTGTGAACAGGGAACCTCAATACTGTACAGTAAACCAACCATTGTAGAACCATGTGAAATATTTCCAAATCGCTCATTCATCTTTGGCTATTATACAAATTGTTGCTTATATTAACCCCGGATGTCATTCAAGGCCTGGTATTTCTACTTGTTCTTATATTCATTTGAATAAAAAACATCAATGCCAGAGAATAACCAGTCTCAATTATCCATCAAAACAGATTCCATTGGTGTAAAAGTCAAAATAGCAGAGAAAATTATTTGAAAGGATCACCGAATATGAAACCAGGTGTTCACAAGGGTAAGCATGTCCTGACCTACTGGTAGCACTGACCACACACACAATTTTAAATATTTCTCATGAGTCACTAGTACTGAATTTTATCTGATTGTGTGGTAAGAAAGGTCAATGACCCCTCAAAAAGCATATGACCTATGTTTCAGTGCAATATTGTCCTATGTCTTCTAATTCTGATCTTTGTCACGAGTACTGCATTTCTTGGCCGATTAAAATTCAAATCAGATTGGATCTCTGCATGTCTACAAGCAAGAATGATTTACACCACCTTTTTAAATGAAGATTTATTATTTGTTTATTGTTGTAACAACAAAAGCTGCTTGTAACAACAATGGAATAACTGCAATAATTGATCAACATTAAGCAGTTGTCTGACAACCCTGATCCTGTCCCAACAGGTAAGCCCACCCTCATGCATGGTGTCTCCACAAACCAGCCACGGTGATACGGCTGTTAGTCACAGATCATCATAAGTACAAAGGAGCACATTTTTTAGTAGTCACGGAAAGATAGCTCTCCTTGGATGGAGGTAGTGTTACTATGACGATGTTTTGAACAAACAGCCAGGAATCCATGATGGGGGATGTGATAAAGTGTTGATGGAGACGCAGAGCTTGTTGGACAACTTATCTTATAGACACATGTGCATATTTACGCTGCAGGTGAACTGGGTGTTTTATCTTGAGATCACATTGACCTTTCTCAGGTCAAACATGAGTGCCTCAAAGCTATTTGATGATGTTGCAATATTTTTTAGCCTGCCTTGCTGATGGGCTATGTCAAGACCACGCAAACAACTGTAATAAAAAATAACATATTTGACTATAAAATTAGAAAGTTCTTTGTCATGCGGTATTTTGACATAATCATGGCAATGAAAATGGCTCCCAGTCACATTCTATATCTGATTGCTATCAACCTTCGCATGTTGTCTGGATGTCTACATGTAGATTATGGTATGCTTAAATATTTCCTGCCTAATGGGGATTCCAGATGAGAATAGGTCCCTGGCAACTTACACTGGTTGTAAGAGGCGACTGAATGGATAGGGTGGTCGGACACTGTGACTTTGTTGATAGCATGTCAGCATACTTAGACCCTTTCGAACATTGCCCAAAATACCTATCACTGAAATGTTTGATCCACACTCGGTTATTTACAGGCAGTTATTTTTAAGTTGGAATATTGCTGAGTGTGGTGTTAGACATCAAACAAAAAATCAAATATTTCCTATTCACTGATGTTCATGAACATTCATGAACTACCTACATGAATATATTACCATATATATGTATTGATTTCCTGAGGTATTTACTTTATCCAATACATATGTTGTCATATTTTTACCTAAATTGTGTTTGTTGTTTAATGCCACACTCAGCATGCTCAGTTGTATTCCAGCGATGACGACAGTCTGTATATAATCAAGTCTGGACCAAAAGATCCTGTGATTGACATCATGAGCATCAATCCACACAAATTGGGATACGATGACATGAATCAACCAAGTCAGCGAGCCTGACCACCGGATCCCGTTACTCACCTCTTACGGCAAGCATGGCTGCTGACCTATTCCAACCCAGATCTACACAGGTTTACTAATACTGTCATTACAATTTTAGAGATAAAATACAAAGATACAATCATTCATGACCCACAGACATGACAAAATGTTTGCATGAGTGAGTGAATATGGTTTTCCACTACTTTTAGCAATATTCCAGCAATATCACAGCATGAAAGCCCCAAAATGGGCTGACACATTGTACCCCGAGAGAAATCAAACCCACGGCTCTAGTGTGACAAGCATTGCTTCATCCACCAGGCCAACACCAAGCCCCAAACTGGCATGTATATTTGACAGACAGCTGAAATCTCCAAGCATTAATGTCCGGTAATGTTCTCCCAGTGTAATTAGCCAATACAGCTATTGACAGCTCAAACAATGACAAGTCATTGTCCACTCTGTGTCCACTAATGAGCCAGTGAGTCACATGACAGGTGACAAAGTGCAATGTACATGTGAAAGGGACATACGGCCATATATCACCGCTTGCATCACACCTGTCAACAATTGCAATACACACCATCAATGTCTCATCACCATCATGATTGCTTTATCCTGAAGCTTACACCCCAAGCATCACATGATGATGATGATGATGATGATGATGATGATGATGTAGAAAAGGTTGAGGATGGTGAGGACTATAGTCAGTTTTATCCACACAATGCAGAATTAACATTACATTTCATGTGATTTCCCTTTCTGATTTTTGGAAAATAAATACAAATGTAGCTTGCCCTACATTCATGACCAGCATGTTTGTATCCCAACTCATCACTATAATCATCATCACTATAATCATCATCACTATAATCATCATCATCATCATACAACATGATCTCACCAATCATACCAAATGTTTTATCTGTAATATACACATGAATATATGTCCAGCTTTAAGTAAATTATCGCAGTCATACAAAGTATATCCTCTAATAATGATCCCACGACAGCATATCAAGATTTTTATCCATCATGCCACATTAGGATTTCCTAAAACCAACCACAATATTCAGTAACCACCCATAAAGGGTCACGCTGACAAATTTCTTACAGTCTATACAAGCACATTCTCAACAGTGCAGTATTCACAATCTGTCAAACACGGTCAATAAATGTAATTTATATCAGATATATTGGTCGTAAACTTTACTGCAGTAATAAACCATTTAACTACCAAAGCAGTAATAAGGCATTTAACTACCAACTGAAAACTAATGCTTCAAGAATGCACCTATCTATCTATTTTGACAACAAACATACCTGTAGATAGAAACGCTTCCATTACGTGGGTTGTTTAACATGACAACAATACAAGACCATACAAGCTGAACCACACAAGTTAGGACATAGAATTTGACTAACAGCGCTGTGGAGGAATTTTAGATCATATAGAAACCCATGTTTACATTCTTAGCATTCGTCTTGAGGGTAATCATAATCGTTCAACGCCGAGGACACCAAGTGGACATTGTACTTTTCAATGACACGGGATATTATTGAGAATATATTCTCAAGGATTATAGACTCTGCTTGTGTGAGACGACAATCTCTTACAACATGTCAAGAAGTTGAAAGGCATTAAGACACAAGTTCAATTTTTATTATTTAACTGTGAAACTGCTCTGAAACCATGACATATGACCTCAATCTAAAATACTTTCAAAGGACTAGAAATGATGTATTGAAAACAATTTAAAAATATTTTACAGATAAAAAGTTTCATTTAAGATGCATACCTGCAAGTGAGAATAAATCTCCAAGATTTTGACAGGCTATACATTTGATCTCTGTGATGATATTAAAGATTATAGTGAATCCACACCAAGCCATTTGACAAGGCTCTTTCAGTATCCTCCCCAGCACAGGTATTTAAAAACAACATACACGACTATCACAGTTTTGTGACCCTTTTCATAATCTGAATCAAATACAATATTTAAACAGACATGGTGGCCATTGTTTTGACACACTTCACAGTGAGCAGGAAAAAAACTTGGCCCTTTCGATAACCAACCACATGAAAAACAAACAGGGTCTGTTTTCTTGGGACAAACAAACAAATATGTTGGTATTGATTTTGACTATTTTGAGTGTCTTGCCCAATTGCTGAAAATCAGAAGTTGATGTGAAAAGGGGAGTGAGATATTGCAGCAGACGGCAACATGGCAACCTGCTCACTGCGCCAGGCTGCATCGATATGGCATACAACAACATAGCCTACATCTGCTTCACAACTCATTTTTTTTACTTCAGAAGCAACCTAGGACTTGTTTACACACAAACAGACTCATATAATGGTGTGGCCATTTGTATATTAAGTTACTTTATTACACATCCTTGTCGTATCAACCCAACTTTTAATATACAAGCCAGTCATATCAGTGCTTGAATACTAAGAACTGGACCTACACATTGTTTGAATTTGGGAATTCAACTTGCCCCACGACATGACAAGGAAACGTTTTAACCACTCGACTACTCCACATCTATATAAATATCTAAACATCAAAATATTATTTATAAAAAGAAGTCATCTGACTTATTACAAAAGAAATCAGAATCATATTCCAAATATGCATGAATCTAAAACAGTCAAACTTGCACTAGGTTCTATCATGAAAACAATTCAACGTTTACAGAATACAGGATGTAGATCAGGCCATGTTTCATGTTGACAAATGTACACCACTCACGGCTACTTAATGGAACACCAACATGTGACACAAACACGATGTGTATATATCAATGGGGGAACTCACCGATCTGGATTGTGACAGCCGAGCAGTATATCTTCCCAGTATCCTGATTCACACTCATCATGGCACCAGCGACATCCACAATCTTGCAATATCCTCAAAATCTCACAGTAACATGTATCCCGAAATCACTCATGTCAACATTTGTGACACAATTCCATGTCCTTAATGACAAATCTATATCACAAATTTCAATTAAATGGCTAATATATGACTACGACTTTGTATTCATTTCATATCCTGTTTTGTATCTACTGATATAGCCTCATCATTGAACATCCATTGTTTGACTGTTCATTGCTTCCCGTCCATGGTTTTTCCTGGCATGTTATTTCCCGTAATCACTTTGTGCTTGCAACAGTTCAAGTAAATACTCCATTGTTTGGTGTAGGACAGAAGCCAGCTGTTTCTGTTCCTTAACTTCAAACTGGATCAATCCTTCAGCTACAGCAACAAAGAAATCAAACAATTCATAACACACTTTTATAACACATCCATAAACTTTTCACTAATAAATTCTACCCAACATCTCAGACAGGAGAATCTTCCTTAACAAATCTACATATTCCCCACAAGAAATTGAGACATAACAGTCTACCCTCAACAAAAACATATCTGGAATACCATTGCCACAAACAAGAAACTTGTCTCCCAATGACACACTGAATAATCTGATTCTAGAATGGTCCTCCAACCACAGACCTAACCCTACACATAATCATAATCCGACACCTAATCGCAAAGCCAGATAATCCGTCTAATCCCATTACATAACCAGCAAACAACCAAAACTTTCAACAATGACCTAATGCCTTCCATGAAACACTGTCCCTATGGAATCACACTACCCAGTTGGTTACTGACTTCAGGAACATGAACCTTAAACCTGCGATGTCACCAGTTAACTGCCACCACTCACGAAAACCCTTGGGCTATTGCAGCCCTGAAAGCACACCTGAGGCAGGTGAGAGATGGAAAGATGCTGAGCCTCAATGCTTCCAAGACAATCTATTGTTCACATGACAATGACTATACCAACAGGTACTTGACCAGTCCATTGTTAGGCCAATAATTCTTAACAAGCACTTTGTTCCCTTTTGTTATGTCAACAAGCTTAATTTAAGGGTCAATCCAAGCCTGGCTTCTCCATGGGAGGATAAAAAATACACCTGTCAAATATTTTCATATAAAAAGTTTGTATTATTTTGGTAGATTATTGAACTCTGTTCAAGAAATAACTTAATGTCTTGAATTACCTACAGTATTGGATAAGCTGTATACGTTATGAGATCCTAATCCAAGAAAGTCAGACAATGCTCTAAATCAACATTTTTAAAATCTTTTTTACCAGTGCACTAATAAGAAAGGATTAGAAATTTGCCACTGAATATCACAGTCAGTTGCCTGTATATATACATTGTTTACCTATACACTGAGAGAGATATCATAACCCACTCTTATTCGAGTTTTGTCTGCTTATTTTCGTTAAAAAGTACATGATTGAACTTTGGAACAAACAAATTTATATACATTTTATATACATATTATCCTTAATTATCAATATTTGTTCAAGTTAGAGATCTTTCATTTGGATTAATGAAAAAATCATTTTAACATCATATTGTGAAATAAGTTATTTATACAATCATATGACATCAAATATACGTCAATCAATAAATTCTAAATATAAACAACGACAACCAGCTAGGAGTAGAGAGCTGCTATGTTCACCACACGACGCACATCAACGACGTCAATCTGCCAGACATTTCGCCATTCACACCCACTTCACATCTCATACGAGAAGCATGTATATGTCTATAGCACTACAAATCGGGAAGCGTGGCGATTGAGGGTAATTACAGGTAATTACAGGTAATTACAGGTACTATTTATCTGATAAATACATCCGCCTACTACACTACCTCTGATGACGAACGCCAGCTGATCCACCTACATACTGCTGTTACTAATGTCACTTGACCCACAACCGCTGGCTGTAATGCCAAGTCATATATTTCCCTGGGAGTGTGACCACAAACAAAAAATTTAAGCCATGTACATTGTCTCTTAAAGTAGAGGAAATGAGCTTTGGAGGGAGTGTGCAAATTGGCCCCTTATCATCAATCTCTCATTCATGTTGCAAAGAAAGATAATCATGTCAAAAAAGCAGTAAACATTGCTATGAATGGTTTCATAAAATTCCAAACTCCACTGTCACTAAAAAATATTTTTTGGTTAACAGATTGACCAGTCAAAGGTCATCAGAAAATAACAATTTGTGTTTACTGGGCAGACAGCTACATATTTGATGAATTAGAAATATAAAAAGATATTAAAAATCAAACAAAATCCATATAATTCATAATTAATTAACAAATAATGTAGTTTGATGTTTTCATATTTTTTTCATTAAACTGCACTCACATTTAATATAACATTAATATTTAACCTATTTATTTGAAAAGTGACAAGGCAACTGTTCCTGAAGAATTTTGAGTTCCCGGTAGTCCTGACACCGTGCCTATCCTGCTGACTTGTGTTAAAGTTTCATGCAGTACTATACTAATGAATCCCTGTGAAAAGTTTAAATAAAAACTTCCTGGGAGATGAATCACCATACAAACATTATGACAAAAAATTCAACACATCTAACCAGCTAATCATTTGGAGATAGAGCTTTTATGATACAAATCACAATCCCTTTACCCCTCCCCAAACCTCAATGACAAAATAAATAATTCTATAAACCAATTCTTATGACAACGAGGAGGCTGTTTATGAAATAAAACAAGAAATCCAAGTAAAATTAACACAACCCACACATTCCTATAACAACACAACCCTCAACGGGAATCACAAAAACGAAACTACATGTTATCGTAAAATGTTACCCTAAAAACTGTTGACTGCTACGGCAAACTCACCTAGGTCTGACACTGAAACTGCATCTACTAACTTCTTAACCACATTCAAACCTAACCAAATCCATACTATGCAAGAGACAGGTGTGTTTGCCATTATTCTCTCCAATAAAAATAACTAAACATGACCCAGAACAAAAACATCCCTGGAATGAAATCTGATCCAGACACCATTAGCAGCCATAGAAGCTTTCCGCCTACCTGAAACTTCACATTGACTTCACATAGATTTCACACCTCCACATCGATCAAATCCTTCATCGATTAGAAAATATTTCCTCTACACCTCAGTAACAAGGGTTAGCGATAACTGAACTCCACACAACAGCGAGTCATAGCGCACACACCTCTCCTCTACTTTATCCCGAAGTTCACTAGAGCGGAATAGCCAATAACTTGCGTGGGTCCTCGTTTCCTTCAGCTGCTAACCTGCCTCACCTCAAAGCATGGCAAAGACCCAATGCACACAGATGAACCGATTTCTCCATATCACTACCTCAACACTTCATTTTGGCCAAAGTTTTCCTTCCTAAAACTTCCCGGGAATGTGACTGTCTAAACATGGCTGAGAAGGCTGGCCGAGCTACCAGTCAGATCACTAGGATTACGAGTAATCTTGATACAGAGATTGGCATCTGGGAATAAAACCACCGAAAACTACTTTCATGGTGTTATTTACTTTTTGATAACTTGATGACCCCTGTTTTCAACACAAAGATTAGTCATGAATAAAGAATCCAGGATTTTATGACTTGGATAAACAAGCAGGTGACAGACAATATCAATTACTTGACCCAAATACTTCACATTATATCAGTGTTTGATCAATAACATAAAAGAATGAATAAAAGATTATATTAATACATATTTAAATTAACTGACATTAAAACTGTGATGTTATCAATTTGATTTTATGACAGTTTGAATTTATGAATATTTTAAAACCATTTTTTAAAAATATTCCACAATAGGACATCACACCCAGGGAACCTAGAAATGAGATCTTTGTTACCTTGGATTCGAATCCTGTCAGAACTTCATGAATGTCACACAATGAACCTCCTGACCTCTTGTTACGTGTAACTTCCCAAAAGAGCCAATCCTAACAGAAGACTTCAAACAGTTTCTCAACCAACATTTGTGTTAACAAGCAATTTACCTTCTTAATATCAAATGAAGTCATTTCGAGGATAACAAATATGCTTTCACACAAGATCACATCTAGACCCAAAGACCAGCCTCTCCATCTCATTAAAATCCAATTTCTCAACTGATTACCGTTAAGTGAATTTGATCCACACTTTTCAAATTTTCAGGAAGTAGACTGTGAGTGTATCTTGGGCTTAGGAAGAAGGCTTGTCCCGGTGTTGGTAATAGGGACGAAGCTACATGTATGGAGATGTAATAAGGAATTACACTGTGTCAGTTATGTAGCCTGGGGATACAGTGTCAGGGGAGTTGAAGATACATGACAATAGACCCAAATTCCTCTCCTATTGCACTTTTAACCCTATAACCCCTGTGGACAAGTTTGGATACTCAACCAACACCTTTGAATAATATTAAAACAGCCATGTGTGGCTATTTCTTTGAAAGGGTAGAAAATTTCCTTTCTAATGAAGTGCCATATGATATATTTCACTAAAACAGGATTGATGTTTGGGTGATATTTTATTTCTGGGAGCTTATGTACGAAAGGTGAATCAGGGGTGAAGATTGCAGATTCACACAGTGAAGTAATGCCCCACGGGGATCAACAACAACAGTCCTTTGTGGGTAATTGGCCACAAATAGGGTCTTATGTAACCTTTCAAACTGAAGGAGATGATGGTACATGGAGCAGTATGCCCGAATAACATTTTTCTAGGATTTCTGTGATCTTTATTAATAGAATGATAACATCTATCTTATCAGTTATCAATGGTCAGTGATAGCATCTTGAGCACCCAACAATGTTAGGTAATTCCAGAGTCAGCGAATAATGTTCATAGCCACATCAGCATTATCTCAGCTATTTACAGCTGTTAACAAACGAGAGCAAGCTTCTATGTAAGGTTAGTCAATCCCAATTCTATAAAACCGGATTGACATTACAAATTGATTTCAAAGATTCATGTGAAATACTAAGACATGAGTGAGTGAGTGAGTATGGTTTTACGCCGCTTTTAGCAATATTCCAGCAATATCACGGCGGGGGACACCAAAAATGGTCTTCACACATTGTACCAATGTCGGGAATCGAACCAGTGTCTTCGGCGTGACGAGTGATGAAAACAGTCCAATTATATCAATACAGCTAGAATGCACATGTCATCTCATGATAAAGACATATTGAACATAAAAGGAATTTATGACTGATATTTTTTAGAAGGAATGTAATATTAATAATAAAACTGTATATCACGCCTTGAAGATTCCACACATTCCAGAAAGTAAAACATCCTCAGTCACCAGCAATACTCTTAACCTCTTGGGCGTGGCAGTCCCCAGGGGGGCACATCAGTGAACTCACTGTCAAGATGTGATCGTTTTCTTAATGAACCCAACTGTAGTTTGTTGGGAGCCGATGATGGATCATCGTCCTACAAGACCTTCTTGACACATGGTATTGTCTGGTACTCTCGGCGTGAAAAGATGGAAATGTTTCTACTTCTTGTGATAAATTACTAGACTGAAGCTCTATCAAGAAATGTCTGCACCTAATTTGTAACATAAACATCTTATGAAACCACTCGCCATTGTGTGGCCTTTCTCTACATCTCCTTATACTCTGCAGCCACAGATGCTTGTGTGTGGCCATATTTCAGGATGAGGTTGCAGAGATTGTTTATCATGCTGTGGAAATTGTTGATACAGGCAGGAGAAAGGCAATTTGTTTTTGTGAAAATTCCAGCCACTTATTGTGAAAATAATCAACGCTTGATATATTTTTTTAATTAGTGGATTTGGAACAAACACAGAAATGAACTGTGTTTCCAAAACAATATTTTCCAACACAAAAATTTACAAAAGGGAAAATGTCAGGATTAAACCAAACAAACGTGTCCCATTGTTTCACATTCCAGTAGGCATAATGACATACTTAACTCTGGTGATACCCATTTCTTATATGTAAATACTGTCTGCTGGTCTGCCTCCCACCCCCTAGAAAATAAATTAAAAAATGATTCCAACTCAAGTCAAGATTGCCTCAGCGCTAGGCCTGAAACTAAGGATGGCTCTCGGCTCCTTTTGGATTTTATTCATTTTATTTTGTAGATATATATTTAAAAATATATATTTTATTTCTGGGACTAAACGTCAGTCTAATTGTCTGCAAACCCAGGGGTATTTCATCACATAACTTGGAATAGCTAGACAGAGAAATAGATGCTGTCTACTGCATCTATTATATTCCTGAAATGCTTCTCAACTATCATTCAGTTATGAGCTACAGAAAAGGGCAGCTTACAGAGAGATCCAGTGTATGGAGATGCTGGTTTACACAGGGTGCAGTGTAGCAGTCTAAGGTAGGTCAACATAGTCTATGTTCATACTTCAGATTGCCGGGGCGGTCAGGTAGCCTAGTGGTTAAAGCGTTTGCTCATCACACCGAAGACCCGCGTTCGATTCTCGACATGGGTACAATGTGTGAAGCCCATTTCTGGTGTCCCCCGCCATAATATTGCTGGAATATTGCTAAAAGCGGCGTAAAACCATACTCACTCACTCACACTCAGACTGCCTCATCCAGCTGCATCTGTGATTTCCAGACATTTCTATTCTGGACACCCCACATTTGGTTGATTACAGTTTATCTAACACCTGTATATTTCAGACCTTGCTATTCTGG
The DNA here is from genome assembly GCF_022045235.1 of Haliotis cracherodii. Lineage (NCBI taxonomy): Eukaryota > Metazoa > Mollusca > Gastropoda > Lepetellida > Haliotidae > Haliotis > Haliotis cracherodii. The sequence goes on along the minus strand of NW_027266273.1, from coordinate 4,820,543 downwards.
ACACCTCACCATTACAATCTATCAAGGTTAGTTCATAGAGTTTAACCATGTAGAGATTTGAACAAAGGTAATCCAAATATTTTGGAACCCTCCCTGTTATAGATGCTGGATCTGCCCCGTGGATCATTGCAGACACCAAGAGGAAGAAGCTGGGGGATCCAATAAGATCACTCCACAGAAATAGTGAGTGAGTATGGTTTTACGCCGCTTTTAGCAATATCACAGCGAGGGGCACCAGAAATAGGCTTCACACATTGTACCCATGTCGGGAATCGAACTCGGGTCTTCGGCATGACGACCACAGAGATAGGAAATATTTGCAAATAGTCTCTAATCTCATGTTTAAAATTATAATTTTAACTGCAAGCTTTTAAAATTAGTTTCCATTTCCTTGATAACCACAACGGTTTCATAATACAAATCTTTTCACAGGAAATTCTCATGAAATTGCTGATAGAGGGTAAATTTAGTCATGGATAGAACCGGAAATCTACGATTTTCAACTTGTTGGTGTATTTTGTACAGATATGGTACAATTTCAAGCCTTTTCAGAGGTACCTTATTCGACGTAATAAGCGCCCCCTCTAATAAGCGCCCACGGTGTTATTTGCTAATACATTGGCTAGTGAACAATCCCAGTTAGCACCCTTTCTGATTGATCAAGGTACACAAGACTTATTTATTCGTGTATAATACGCACTCGTTTGTTATATGCACCCTTGATTATGGGCAATTAAATTCTTGAAAATACATCTATCGTGCATAATACACACAGATTCTTCTTTTATTTCATTTCAGGCTGTCAGCATAAACCACAAAATTTACAATCTTTCAACCTCGTTTTTAATCTCACCAAAATTATATTCTAATAAGAGCCCCCAATTTCTAATTTTGAGAGCGCCCTGGGCGCTTATTACGTCAAATACGGTACATGCAACAATAACCTACCACCTCTTCTCTTTATGGGTCCTGTGTGTCATGAAATACAGTTCCCCTTTGCAGGGCTAAAATACTGCTTGCGCTCATCAGAACCTGAACTGGTCAACATAAACATTCCAATTTGATTTTTTTCCCTGAAATTTCAGTCTGAGGTAAACTCATTGTTTATTGATATTTTTCTTGTCTGTAATTTCCTTTGAAGTACAGAACAGAATCTATTTCGTATAGTCTGGCCATGAGGCCAATAGTGCAGATGGTTGGATAATATTTGACATATTGTGACAGCAAATTTCCTTTGCTTTACAGCCAACTACAAATAGCAATCCTTATCTCTGCCATGTAGCTTTGATCCACCTCAGTAAACAATATTATATTTCAAGAATATCATTATGGTCACATTTACCCACTCAAGGAATTATGTTATAGAATACATATGTCAGTGTGACCAGGGCTCCATTTCACAAAGCATTCATAACTACGACTCCTGTTAAGTCAGCGTTCAAGTAATAGTCGTAGTGCTGTAATCACCTTGCATGGAAGGGCCTGGGCAGATTGTTAAGATACAGAACACTATGGTTGTAACAAACTCAAAGGGACCACTAATTTTAGACTGTCATAATTCGTTATAAGCATGTTTGTTATAAACATAGTTTCCTGTTTGTTGCAATACACGTCAATAAAGAAGTGAAGATATTTCTTTAAAATATTCATAAGTTATTGGCTCATAATTGATAATATGTGAGATATAATACATGAAATAATCAAGAATAAGTATTGTTGAGTGATCTTAGCACTTCGACTGTTGTAAGCCTATGTTAAAGTATGGGAGTTATGATCATCTTAGCGCTAAGATCGTTTTGTGCAAGTGGGTCCAGGTCTCTACCATATTCATTCTTGATGATCCATGTATTATATCTTCATTTAATGGCACATATCCTGGACCAGGCTGCTACAAAAGCTTCATTTTGGGCCCAATTCAAATTACATGACAGTTATAGTGGGAACTCAAATCAGATTATATTCTTGGGTGAAATTCTGAAATTTGATGCCAAGTTAGTGAGATGAGATGTGACATCACTTCTAAACCAAGGGTATTTATCATAATAGAATGGAGACGTAATGCACTGGATAATCACGTGCCGCCCTCTACCCAGTGAGCAGCCAAGTTGCCTAAACAAGTTAAAAAGATGTTTTAGCACAACAACAAATAGCTATGACAGCACTGGCAGGAAGATCGTCAGATGAAATGGAACCCCGATTGCTGCAAGTTGGAGATCTCAATTTGGATTCTTTTCCCATTCAACTTATTCAATACACTGTAATTTCATCACATTAAAACACCTCATTTTCATAACTGACTGAACAGTGGGAAATTCTATGATTTTATGTCTCTTCAACAGGAACTTCTGTCACATGAAACACAAGACAGTAAGAGTTCCTTCCCTTGGACCACCATGCAACAGGTTTGAGTGCACAAGAAGTGAATATGACAGTTTTTAACCTCTTGAAAGAAACAATTCAACCTCTATCTGTAAAATTGACAGCAGTAATACTTAGGGACATGCACTCACAAAACAAATATTTTTTTATAGGTCAAAAGCCTTGTTGATTTAACACCTCTTAACAGACAAGTTCAAACCATGACTCACTGCAATGTATATTGCGGACTACACACCAGTCAACACCAGCTGATTGCCTATATACATCTCACACTGACACAGACAATGTGAACAACAAGTGTCGTTTACTACACGACACCAGTGTTTCACATTCCAAAATGATTTTGCATGTGTACTTGTTTATCCTTTGCTCATATACATGATAAAAATATCATATTTTAATCTAGGTTATAATTACTTTTCCAAACAATGAGCACATGCAGTATATTCTCAAATATTGCCTCAGCTGCTTCATTTATTTCAGTTGTTAATCCCAAACTAAGCCTGATACCAAAGGATTTCAAGCTCAGCAAAAATAAAAAAGGTGTGTACGTTTTTCCTGGTTTGAAAAACTTTATGACTTAATCTACGTAAATTTATTTGATATTTTAATTAACATACCAATGTAATCCAATATTCAGTTCCATTCAACAATAAAAACGCATCTTAGTATTGTCCTCAGTTATACCAATAAAGAGAATTATCATCAATATTATAGTTATTTTGAATGGAAAAAAGGTTTCAATAAATAGGTTATTTTATTGAGGACAGGTATGCCGCAACATGTTACTGGTATGAGTCATTCGTCCTGTTTCTACTTTCGTCATATACAGGTCAGGATTCAACTTGTCGTTTATGTTTTATAGAGGTTATAAATATACATACCTGTCAGACTGACATAGCAATGGAGGGGAGACTACTCTGCCTGGCCTTCATATCACAATATACAGTAATCCAGATGGAGCTGGAGTCAAACTACATCCTCCGATAATTTACACGACAGCCTATATTACCTGACATAAAAGGTAATAGGAAGAAATATTATGCAAGCTCTTCTTGTCGCATGTAATTTCTTAAAATATATGAGTGAATGAATTGGGTTTAATGCCACGATGAGACATGTATCAGACATGTGGGACAAAAACCCTCAACGATGCTTTTAATATACATTTTCCACTTTTATGAAAGCCCCATGATTGGTATGCTGAGACCAAAATCATATTTCTGCAAAATTAAATTTGAACTGATGATAAGTAGATCCTGTCATGTCAAAGGGAAACAACTCTCCATGGCGAATATGCAACTTAGACAACTTCAGCCACATGGTTTAGAACACAAATACGACAAAACACACTGACTATTGAAATAAACATTTTACTAAATTTGAACATCCATATCATATTTATACATCCAAGGACACAAATGACACATGCAGATATGAGATATTAGATATGTCGTATCGCCTTGATAAGAAACATTTATTTAAACAAATATAAACACATGCTGTATATCTGTATTGAAATATTTATGATGATCAAGGGGAATTTCCTTTTTTCAATTTCAGATTCACAATACTTACCTAAGGCCACAGCTTTCTGATCGCATATGTAATCAATCCTCACTATTACTTATTAAATATAGCTTCACACTACAACCATAAAACTATTGGTAATTTCATAGCACTATAATGAGGTAAGGTTTGGATTAAACCTGAATAACTATCCATCCTTTCCATTCATACATCAATTTCACAGTACATTCTTCCGAAACTTGAAAATATGAAGAGCAGTACCAGAAATTGAGCATTGTGATGAAGTCTGCCACTCTTGTCAAGAGCATGAAAAATATGTTAACAAAATGTTAACAAACACCTGACATGCCTACACCTAATGTATAAATGTGACAGTTCAAAGTGCAGCATGACTTGGCCAAACAGTTTCATCCACTTGCCATTTCATGAACTGTGGAATGTCAACCTTCACAAAACACGTCCTCCAACAGATTGCTGGGGATAAGTCAAAGTGTAAACATTAAATTCCATTCTCAACTTGAAATGGACAGCAAAGCCCAAACACCAACAACTATAACTTAAACACCTATGTTTTTTTCACTCCTTGAAATACATCTTTGAAGAAAAATGCCTGTTTTAACTCTTGTACAAAAAAATTTAATTGCTATAAGTGCTATTTCAGTTTAAACAGATACATGATAAAATGTGAAAACAATATGGTTCACCTATCCCGCTATATTTCAGTAAATGAGGGCCAAGGCCCATTTTACACTGGATTACATGTAAGGCCCAATTTACATTGGATTACATGTATGGCCCAATTTACATTGGATTACATGTAAGGCCCAATTTACATTGGATTACATGTAAAAATGGGCCATTGGCCCACATTTACTGAAATCAAGAAAAAGGGAAACATCTATATACCTATAATACCGGTAGTCAGCACCAATTTTGAATAAAATACTGAAACTTAAAGATAACATATATGATAAATATCAAGATAGATATAAAGATATAGAAAGTTTTACCTATAGATATAGCTAATATTTCAAAGAGATGTATATAAAACTGAAATTTATATGTGTTCACATACTCGGGAAAATTATCAACATCAAATATGTTGTTTTCCATCAGATATAATCCATTAATAGCATATAAACACGTTTGCCATTGGATTTAGCTTCATTGATAGAGGACAAACATAAGGACTGCTATCAAGGCTCCGATTGGATACTAAAACATGACATTTGGCATCTGAGATATAACTCCATTTATAGCATACCTTCCTTGTGTCATGTCATGTCATGTCATGTCATGTCATAACAATCTATTAATTATTAATTCTAATTAACAAGGGACAAACATTTCATTTAGTTGTATCATCTCCCCAACAGTTCAAGCCTTTGATTTGCACCAAGCAAGTCTTTACACTTATTGAAATTGTCATATTTTGAAAAAGTTGGACAATGCTATAATGTCGTCACTCTCACAGAGTCATCATCTTCTTCATCAACTATCGGGGTCAGCTTCTGGCGTAATGACCCGCGCCCATCTTTCCCTCTACACACATCGGATATTTCAGGAAGCGACTGCGTGGGTTTAATGATAACATCAGAAGACTGCAACATACTACGCAGAGTCCGAAAGTCTGGATTCACAGGACTTGATGTGTCTATTCCCTCGTCACTGAGGAAGTGCAGCTTCTCATCCGAATAGGATTCTATTTTTCGAGAGTACAATGCCAGCTTAATGTCATCACAAACTGGTGCTGAGAGCATCATGTCCTCCGAAACTCTGTGATCACTGTCAGGCTCATCCTCAACGTCCTTCCCAAGAAAGTCACTGCCTGATGATTGGCTGAGAGTATTACACTCACTGCCAGGGTCAGATCTTGCGTCGCTGTCATTATTACCATTTGCAGGGACTCTCTCGTCCGAATCTTCTATGCTGTTTCTGTAACTCCCCTTGCTATCTTTCTTGATTTCATGATCATGGCTATTTGGAAATTTAGGTTGTGACGTACGTAATCTTCCAAGACTGTTTGTCTTAGTCCCAGGAATCAGGCTTGAGCCCGACCGTTTCTTCGTTTGCAATGATGATCGGAATCCTTCTCGTTGTAACGTGGCACGAGACTCTTCAGGACATCTCACCGATGTTGTTTCAATCACCGGACTGGAATGATTCAAGATGGCTGCCACTCGCCCTTCCACTGGGACTAAAGTATTCGTGCTCGAGCGTCTCACAGTCAGTTTCTTTTCTTTGGAGGGAGAAAAGTCATGGACGTCAAAGGAACTTGTTTGTACAATTTCAGATATGTTTCCAGGTTTACTTCGCCCAAAGATGTTTTCAGCTCTTATTCGAAATTGATATGAGGTGTTTGGTTGAAGGTTCCGAGCTTTGTAACCGTTTCCTTGACAAGATTTGGTCAGAGTAACCCAGTCTTTGCTGTTGAGCTCATACAGCTCAATCATGTAAGCAATAATGGTGCCACCATTGGTTAGTTTTGGTGGTTGCCATGACAATGAGAGGGAATTATGGGTAATTTCTGCTACACTTGGTTTTCCATGTGGCGGGGATGGTTTCCCTGAAAACAACAAGTTGAAATATCCATGCATCTATCTATCTTTCATCCAAGATGGCAATATCAATAAACTTCGTATATCGTATATCATTTCGCCAACTGAGAAAATTAGCATTCAAATATGCACATTGAAATTATCATCTTCAAGTGGTAAAGTGCTTTTTCAAATTATTTCATCATAGAAGAAAGTATTTAAGAAATACTTAACATCAACTTCTTGACTTTAAGATACACTTTATGACGGCATAATAAAAGCCAAAATATATCAAGCAATGTAAAAAGTACCGACATATTTAGATTATTAGATTACGATATTTTAAAATAAGCTGATTAGATTTTGCGAAACATAAATGTTAGAAATATATCAAAAGTACAAAATGTAACAGTTAGCTAGTTAGGCTATATAGAAGTAGTAAAACCGCAGAATTAACAGATAAGAGATTCAGAAGATATACGGTAAGCAGAAAGAAGGAAACATGTTTCTGTTGTCTAATTATTTAATAATAACTCAAAACATAATTTAGCAAATGTTACTGACATGTAACGAAGAAAAATATGTTTCATAACCATATCCTAAGTTCAATATACACTCATCTGCCCACTTATGATTACTTACATAAGACAAGGATGTATGACGTTTAAGCCTTGTCTACTTGTAAGCACAAATTTCCCATATCTACTTTTGTTTTCCTTATCCACATGAATCATGTATTAATTCTTGTGACATGGCAATACGATATATAACCTGACTTCAAATGACGAAAAAAAGTTGTTCAAATATTTAAAAATTGATAACTGACGAAGCTGTCATACTGTCCAAATAAATAATCCTATCATTCACTGAAACTATTCTATCAATTACATACAATATATACATCCTATATTCAATAAGTGAAAATCGTGTTATACCTTGTCCGTTACTATGGCTACTCTTCATGGTTCCGACCTGTCCCTGGTCAGGATTATGCCGAGTTAGAGTAGCTTCTCTCGCAGCCACTTCTCGCCACTTCGCCTCAACCGTGTGCGACTGATTAGCTCCCATCCTTTCAGGTGACAACGATTCAGGTCAAATACGCAGGTTGTTCCCAAGTTAGACGTATGACACTAACTTCACCAGATACCACTATGGTTGTTCAATAAAGAGCCCAACTGGCCTCCACCCGTAAGAACTCACAGGCTATACAAGCCTTGTATTCCATTCACAAAGCGTTTGCGGTTATCAGTAAACATAGCTTGCGGCCTGGGCTGTTTTTGTGTCGTCTGCTTGTCCGCAACAGTTGGTGACAGTGTGTATGCTATTAGCTCACTGTCAATGTATGACTCACGACTATTGAGATTACAAACGTCACTCCTTACTATCACAGGAACTTGTATATTCCCTAGGAAATATTTCACGTGTGATATTCCCAAGATGACATCTGCTTCTGATGTCTGCTCCAGTTTGTGTAATACTGAACTCTTTGTGTCTTAGTCAACAGTTCTTTCAAGTTTTTATCAGATCTCCCTGTCTGTGTTAAGTAGTCAGAGAGCGGCGTCTCTTAACTCCACTAAATGTTGGACAACTAAATCCTTTTGTCAAATTGAAATATCTCCAACGGATTACAGGCAGGATTTAGATAAACAAACAACTTTCACAGTACAACTTCCTGCTGTCAATTGCCCAGGCAGATTAAAAGACACAAAACTTCAAGTTAACATCATGTCCTCAATCTTGCACTTGTCTTTCTTGGAATATCTTTCAGCTAGTCCACAAATAGAAGGAGTTCTTGAAAGATAAAATCTTTTCAGCAATGAATAATAATATAAGTGTCAATGATTTGCACAATCACTGTTAACAAAATTAATTCACGTTACAAAAACCTCTCAAAAGAATCACAGGCATACAATCCACCTGGCGACTTCATACAAACTTGGAGATAATCTCTCCACAGACGTCCTGTTTGTCCAAGCCTCTTACTTTCTAATCCAAGTTATTCAATCCTGACACAAGTCTTGTGCAACCTAACAATACTCAGCTGTAAAGACTATATTTTTTCACAATCAAACCATCCAGGGTATTTTCCCCTTCAATTCACAGTCCTATAGTGTTACCACCCACGCCAAATTCAAAGGATCCGAACTGCCGGTCTGAAAGGGTCTAGTAGAACAGCAAGTCATCCAGGCAACAGTCAAATTAGTAATGACGCCACTTAGATGAATATATGGCCTGGTTTGGCAGTCATGAAACTGTCAGGCAAAGGTAAAATTTGTGTGAGCTATGGGTCTTCAAGTACAGTAGAAGAGGTGAAGACGTATGCTATATGATAGCACTTGCATAGCTATACAATCTGACATTCACTTATTCAAAGAGAAGTTCAACAGTTCAAGAATTTAGCTCCGCCTCCCGTGTCACTTGTCATTGGACAATAAAGTTATATTAATTATGAAATTATTCTGTCAAGATGGCAACAAGAATTTCTGTATCAAATTCTGCATTCTCAGCTGTTATTGGAAGTGACGTCTGCATACAAATATTAAATCTCCAATCTCATTTGTTATACATGTATTGCCATGAATATGTTCATCAGAGCAAATAGGATTCTTTCATCGTAAACATATTTGCCGAATATATCCACTTGACAGTTTGTGAAGCCCAACACACATAAACTCTGAACCGCTCTGCCATCCCATAAACTTCATAGAAATGCAAATTCCAGAGTCTCCTCATCAATAAATCCAAGATTTCTGTAGAAAAAACATTTCTACAACTTAATACACTGTCGTGCACAAAGCAGAGAAAATCCTATAATAAACCAGGGGGCAATGCACACAGTCCACATCCAGATCTACTGATCACCGTATTCAACAGCAATGACCATGTACACACTGTCAACAGAATATCCTTTCACAGGCAGCTCAATATGTCCATTCTACTCAGCTAATGCAAGCCCCACTAAACCTGCAGCGATTGTGTGTCTGTTCCAGAGTAATATTCACATAAGCCAAGCAGGTGACTTCCTACCTCTTCTAGGAACAATAGCCTTTTCTCTGTGTTCAACCAGCCAGGTAAAAACAGCTCACCTAGAAGCTAGCTGGCTCGTCAGCTGCTCAGGTAAAGTCAGGTAAGTCAGGTGGGCTGGCCTGCCAGGGAGGGTCCCCCCTAACACTGACAACACACTGAGGGTCACTGCTACTGGAAGTCTGTCAATGCTTGCATGCGACTCACCATGCCATAAGTTCATATGTAAGTCATCAACACGATCACATATGACACACATATAGTTTCAGCTCAACACCAAATACCACAAATACATTCAATGTATATATGTCAAGTTCACCGTCTGCTCAACACATTTCTGCTTCTATCAATGGGTAAAATTGCATTGCAGAATGCATATTTCAAATACTGTTCCAAGAAATTTGTCAATTCTGACCATGTACCACATATCAAATTTGCAGTCTGTTAAACACGATTAGGCCTCTCAATGGGTAAAATTGCATTGCAGGATCTATATCCTAAATACTGTTCCAAGAATTGTGACAATTCGTACCACATACCACACATCGAATTCATGTCTGTAAACACATTTATGCTTCCTCAATGGTTGAAGTTGCATTGCAGAATCTATATCCTAAACACTGTTCCAAGAAGGTGACAATTCATACCACACATCAAATTCACATCTAAAACATTTATGCTTCCTCAATGAGTAAAATTGCATTGCAGAATCTATATCTGAAATATTGTTCCAAGAAATTTTCAATTCAGACCATTATCACACACTAATTCACAGTCCGTTAAACACATTTTTGCTTCTCAAAGCGTAACATTTCATTTCAGAATCCACATCTCAAATCCTGTTCCAACACATCTGCGAATCCAGACCATCCATATATCCATGAATATCACAACCCTACTGGGACCACAGCTACTCACACCCTCGCCGGTCCACATCTATATGTAATTACTTATATACCTCCACTTTGTAGACACCAGTCATGCCACCAGGTGGTCTGCACACCATGTGTTTTGTCCACATGCTAATTAATCCCTTCCTGGCCTATTAGCACCTCCCTTCTACATCCGCCCCGGGGTGCTTCCCATCTGCCCCTGGGGTGCTTCCCAAGCGTGACCACCCTACCAACCAATCAGTTCTGAGACTGAAGTAACAAAATATACATGTGGTAATAAAAAGATTACAATGTTACAAATTAATCCATGCTGGACCCCGTGGCCATTTAAACACTGGAAACACTATATTCGCTTCAAAAGCTACCACGTAACTTGACTCCTGTACCACTTAATGACTAAATAATTAAATGTTTGTGAAACGGATCTTGAAGAAAACATTGTAAATAAATAAAGAAGTAAAACAAAGAACAGATTAAGAAACAATGTGTACTTTGCAAACACGCATGTCTGATGAATAATGAATGAAAACAATCTGTAATCTGGTGTTTGTCTAACACGAACTTGTTACTCTGGCCAAAATAACCATATGCTTGTTTTGGTTCAAGATAAATATTGTCATAATTATATTCTTAAATGCTTTAATGTCATCAACATCTTGATCTATCAAGGGGGCACATATATTTGTTGAAATTAAGCAATATCATATAATTCCGATTCATTCAAATTCTTTATTTGTCTTTTAATCACCATTGTTGGTACAAGAGCAACAACTAAATATGGAGAATGGGTTTCGCAAGCACATGTGCTAAACCTGGATTGTAAGCCGTCATGACCAAACACATTAACCCAAGGCCATCTTGCCATTGTGTAACGTAAATATTGTATGAAAATACTGCATGAAAAATGGTTCTCAAGGCCAGGAATACTTGTATTGTTTTGAAGAAAAATACCAAAAACACTCTTAAAATACAGCTCGTAACATCAATGATTAGCGTCCATTAGTTAATCCCTAAAACATTCACATCATCAACCTAAAGGATTTTTTAATTATTTAGTTGGAGAGGGCACCCATTTAAGATCATGGAATATTCTTTGAGTTTTGTCTTTAACAAATCGGCCACAGCAAGTTGTTTTCTGTTTTATACTAACCTTCATCCTTCTCCCTACAAGACTCAGAAAGGTCTATTTCATTTTTCATTTATCAATGTGAATTGTGCCAAGAAAACAATACATGAAATGCTATCTTCCCAACTTATCATGAACACATTTGTAATTCCTGCAAGACGTGACCCCTTCTGCTTCAATATTAAAAGTCTTACAAAATCTGGACTACCGCTATCATCCCAATCTATCAGAAATTAATCGATGTACTCAAGCATATATACCAGCGCAGGAGGTAATAAACAATTTATCAAAGCCCTGCGATAAAAAAGTTAGTGATGGTTGATATAACACCCTCTTACCAAAAGCTACAGGCATGTCATTCACAGATTATAGAACTTGAGACACTCAAATATATATATATTAGCACAAGAGAAACAAGTATTTTGTCAATATCGTGTCTGCGATGTGTAAATATCCCGTCCATTACAAACACAGCAATATTCAAGCTAACTCCAGGTACTGACATATACAAGCTGGTAATGGTTGATGTAACACCAAGTCTGTGTGTACTTGCGACAGACAGTCCAGTGTTAGGAACACTGCCACAATGTACGACACTGTTGACACATTCAATAAAGGCCCGAGTGCCACACAGGTAGCGACGCCATATCACCTGGAGGGAATCAATAGGGAAATACCACAATGACACCTACATTTCATCAACACCAGCTTGTCACACCGACAGCTTGGCCGTACTGATCGTGATGCGTCTACCTGTATTTATTATATTAATATAACATATAATAATTAAATCAGTAGAAAAAAACGATATCCAATGTATATGTTATTATGGTTATTAAAAAATTATTTTCTACCTGAACTGGAAAATTGCATCGTCAGCAACACATCAAAGTACCTGTTGATTGTTTCCTTTATTTAAGGATGAAATTATATTTCATGATTAATAAAACATGGATTTCTGAACCTCAATTTTCGGAATTCATTTTCCCTGAAATAGAAACTATAACACTGAAATGGCCGAAATAGAAATTTGGTTTAAATTCCTGTACAAAATGATAAAGGAGTCATATAACAGTAATTAGCCTCAATATCGGAGTGGCCATGTACTCCCCACAACAATAAATCAGAGTGAATAGAACAGGTAGCTATCCCTTCCGCCCACGGGTCAATCTCCATGTATTGTGTTACATTGTCGGAAGTGACCGCAACATCTAATCACCGTACGACAAGGCTGTAGGTGTTTGCAATGCGGCCTACAGCCCCAATCTCCCCCTTTGACAGGCCAAGCCAGATCGGTCAAGTCGGAGTGCCAATGTTTACATTTGATTTACCTACTTAGTCATAGCAATTGGCCAGGTACTCAGAATGACTACTGTGGTCCCAGGTGGACCAGCATAACATTTTGGACATGAAGTTTTACTGTCATTTTTAATAAGAGTGGGTGAGTGAGTGAGTTGGGTTTAACGCCGCTTTTAACAGCATTCCAGTTATATCACAGCGTGTCAGCTTAATGTGGGAGGAAAGCCCCAAGTGATGCAGGTCTCAGACGTTTACCACTTCGGTGAAACACACAAGAGGGTATGAATTCTGTCTCAGCATAAATATCTGATTCAATACTTGACACAAAATAATAATTGATACATAAATATATTATACGGTAATTTCATTTCAGTGACTCCATGATTGCGGTAGCTATTTCTAATAATTCCATCATAAACAAGTAGAAAAATAATTCTTTTAACTATAATAAACTTAAACATTTACTTGACTAAGCACAACAGCAAAGTGCTCTTAAAATGAACGTAGGAACGCCAACGCTGTTTAAATGCATGTATCATTCAGTCGCCATGAGTCTTTATTAAAGAACCTATACATTCCCTAACCCCCAAACTTGTCAAACACAGGTAGGTATTCAGTAATGCACTGAACTACAACTTTGTAGAAAAGTCCTACATTATGTTCAGCTGTTACTGCAGGTAACACAATCAGCATACACCTACACAACCTACAAGTTGCTCAATACAGAGCCAATAAACCACTGTCACCTTGACTGCAGCCATAGCAACCACAATCATGTCACTAGCCATGCAATACTAATACCAAGCATGTAATACCGTTACCAGTCCCGTGAGACTCACATTTGACCTTGAGAAAAATATTTTAAAGCAAATTTCATCAAGAACCCTAAAAACAGTTATTTAGGATTTTATTCCTTCTCATCATCACCAGGGAAGTAATTCATTATTGATCAATATCAAGAAAATTTATGACACAATTGATGCAGTGTAATTTGTATAGCCAGGTAGGCTATTGTAATCAACACAGAGACTTTCAAAGCAACAGAAGGGCTATTAACTGGGGTCTGCATACATCAGGCTATGATCACCCTGCATTTCAGTAGCAGACCAAATTACAGACTCTAAAGTTTGACCCCTGAAGCCTAATGGACATATGGGTCTGAATCAGAACAAATGGAACACTCGTATAAAAGGACCTACCTGGTACTTTACAAGTTCAAGGAAAAGGTCAATATTTGTTCATCTATTTAGACGGTAGATTTGCAAGATTAAACACTTAATCACATTTCAATGACCCATGAATCACTGTGTACTCTATCTCTTGAAAATATACTGGAAATTAAACTGGTTTAAGGATGTAAGGTAAACATTAGAGTTTATACACTATTGAACCTGTTGGTGTGCGATTTTAGTGCATTTCTGTTTGGTAACATAAACAGATTCTGTGTATCAAGACACAGGTGTACATCTTGTTCTGCGATGTATATATATTACTGCTATTAAATATAGATACATGTAATTAAAATCTTAAACAAGATGAGATACTGATATAGGAAGAAAGGACAAACTTAAGGCCATCAAATTTTAAGAAATATAATATGGAAAGGCATCATCTGTTGTTTATAAGATGATGGTTAGGCTCCACATTGTTATAGTTTAATCATGTGGGGCTGGTTCACGTAATAAGTTACTGCACATTGTTTTTTAGATAATCGGCATCTTTGATCATGCCTCCAATCATGACCGAATAATTATTAGATTTCATCCCTACCCACTCGACAGCCAAAACCCTCAGCTCATCTTATCATTCACAAGCACTGACAGATGAATAAAAGATGCTACATGTTTTCCCGACTTTACTTGATGAAATACACCATGTTTTGTTTGTTTGTTTGTTTGTTTGCAATATTCCAGCTATATGACGGCAGTCTGCAAATAATTGAGTCTGGACCAGACAATCCAGTGATTGACAATATGAGCATCTATCCACGCACTTTGGATCGATGACATGCAACAACCAAGTCAGCGAGCCTGACCACCTGATCCCGTTAGTCGCCTCTTACGACAAGAATTTTACGGCAAACATGGGTTGCTGAAGACCCATTCTATCCCGGATCTTCACAGGCCGAAATACACCATGTACAGAGTCCAAACTAACATGCATGATTTATGTGAATCACATCCGTCAACGGATAAAGTCCACAGATGGCTTGAACAGGTTGTTAAAAAAATAAAATACACAATCCCACTCCATCACATTTTGTTAAAATTTGGATGAAAATCTTATAATCAATTTATTGTGGTCTAAAATGGGAGATAGCAGATCTATTCCTCAGGAGATTAAAAATGAGACTTGTTGGCTGTAGATACCACTGCAACTCTAAAACACTGTAAAAGATTGTTTTGTAAATTTAACAAGTAGCTTATGGGGAAGGACAAACTGACAAATAATTACTACGCTGTTGTTAATCGTCACACATATGCAGGGTTTATACAGAACGTGATGATTCCCTTCTGGCTGAGCTTATGTGAAGCTTAAATATGATTCATATATTTCCATATCTTAATTAAGTTAAGCTATGTATAATTTTAAGCCAAGTTTTATTATTTTAGTCTTGTCTGTACTTCCTCTTTATTAAATGACTGCACATTGTAAGGTTATCCACCATGTGGTAGCAATACTGAGACGGGTGAGGTGTAATGAGGTTCAACGTCACGGTCAAGATTAATGCACTTCATATAACTATATGCAAGCACAGGTATGTGTGTGGCTGCTTGTACTAGTCCGGACTTTTATGGTGCTAGCCCACTGACATATCGTGCCACTGTTTAACATGAATACCCCACTCAGACACAGCATGGGCAGGTTACAGCTTTTTTGAAAAGGGGGGTGCACAATTAAGATCTATTTATTGTCTTTGGTGGTAATTTATACAGAAATTAAGATTTTTTTCGAAATAAAAAGGGAGGGTTCGCACCCCCGCACACCCCCTCTGTATCCGCCCATGCACAGTATACCGACTCCAAGGATAAATTCCTTGATTTGCCCCGAAATGCCATTCACCAAGGTAACAATAATCATCTTTTAACATCTTTTGGTATGACACTGATGGAAATCGAACCACAGAGTTTCCGTTCTCCGGGCAGGCACTCTATCCACTAGACCACCGAGGCAGCCAACATGATGACAGTGTAGTTTTCTGGATTTCAACTAAGTTCAGGAACTGGAACCCTTATCATGCAGTATCACCTCTACCTTCTTGTGGTTCTACGTGATCATGAGCACAGCATACTGGCCACAAATCAGTTGAAGTTGAGCAATGTCGGTCACGGAGTGTAGTTGAATGGGTGACCGCGTTTGGCAGCTTGACTTCTGAGGGTTTCTAGGGCTTTAATCCTGCTCCTAACTGAAGCACATGTAGCACATGTAATGTCACCTAAAGCAAGTGACTTTATTCCAAATACGCCTCTGTTTACCCATAAGTAAAAATGGATACCCAGTAGGATGAGATGGTTGTGACTGTTAAATTTTTAGCACCTGACAAGGCAGCATGGGTTGTATACTCCCCAGGAAGCTGAGAATGAAAATCAAGTGCACACTGATCCATTGGCCGGAGCAATAATGTGAGTGCTTTGAGCATCCATAAGGGCAATATACGTCACACAATATTTTTACTATTATAATTTCCTATGTTATGTCAATATAACAAAATTATCCTGACCTTATTCAGCAGAATTTATTTTGTATTTCATTGCTAGTTCTCAATAAACTTTAACTCCAAATCGGGGCCAGCACACACATTTGAACCAGAATATTGTCCTTAACCTTAATGTGTTCACTTTTTGTTCAATGACAACTCCTGCTATTAGGTTTCAATATCCAGATACACTGTCCTACAACCACAGAGAGAGTAAAGCACCCACTTCTCTCCCCACCATCTCACATTACGCCATATTGTCATGTTGTCATGTGGAGATGGCATGACAACGCAAACTATTAGACCGATTTGTTTCCAGCTGAGGACATCGGCCATGGAAATGATGGCTCCCTGACAATAAGATTCCTCAAATATTTCATCCTTCATATTGTGAGATATCTGTTTGACAACTATCAACTGCTGTGGAATGTTAGAAAATCAGGTCATCACATTTCAACCCATTTCATACAGGCATGGTGTCCATTGTTTGGTTTTGTCATGAAAAATCAGATTGATAAATGTTAATTATACAACATGGACCTGTAGAATGTAGAATCAAAGTTATTTTCTACAACTACACAGTAAAACCTTATAAACTCAATTTACTCAATATATACTACTCAAAAGAAGATAAAGAACACCCGATTCTGTCATATTACTACAGTTAATAATCTGTCGTGGCATTAAAGACGAGACCTGACGGTCCTGGTTAGGCTAGTAGTTATTCTCTGAAATGAAAATGTTTTCTTATTTGTCTTGTTAAATTGTCATTTAATATATAAAATATTGTAGACTTGCTTAGGAATTTCATATATATTTTGTTTCATGGCTTTCATGAGAGTACAAAAAGAGAGGTAATCGTGGAATCTTTATCATCGGTCACTGTGGTCTAACACAAGCACTGTAGTCACATGACAATGAGCTGCAGCAAGTCTGAAACAATTTCACGACCCATTTCTGAAAAAATATTTTTTTTAAATTTCATGGGTTTTTTCTGTTGTGAACTTAAATGCATGTGTCTCAAATTACAGGTAACATTTTTGATGATTCCAGGACTTTTTGTTACATTTTACAGGCCCAATAATCTGAAACATTTTCACGACACATTTCTCGAAATTCTTGAACACATTTCCTGTTTTTTGTGGTGAATTTTCATGTACTTACCAGTGAAAGACAACATGGTCATCTGGAGCCTATGAGAGTATGAAACATACAGAGAAATCTACCGATGAGTTCATGCTTTAGGACCCGTGACCCCCATCTGTCAAACAACCATTACATAACTATCTCAAACATCGCTCTTATGGAGCCATGAGGAGCATTAATGTTTCATAACAACCATGAAATATTGTATATACAAGAAAGATAAGATAAAGTTTAATCCTCTTTGGAGTATGTAAACTGCAAAAGACAAAGATTTGTTCAACAAGAAAGTCTTTAATTAACCTTTAAATCCTTGACCATTTGTCTCATCTTTGATGGTAACTGTCACATGACGGTCACGTGACCTACATCACCTGACATATGGGTGACATGTAATTGACGTGCAACTCTGTCATTCTCACAGTCACTGACATACTCCAATATGTAATGTTTATCCACTGAAACTCCTCTCCATGTGTACAATGCTACTTTTACTATTTTTACTATTACCAAGGCAGAATCATGAAGCTACAAACATGCAGTTTGAAACTGGTAATGTCATATGTCAAGTTTCTAAGTTAATACTGGCTCTTAAAGTGTCAACCATTTCAACCTTTTAACCTTTCCCCTTTTACCCTCAGCAAACAGACAATGAAACGTTGAATATGAAATCAACAAATATTTAAGATCTTCAACATCAAAAGTTACACAAAATGGGGACATCGGTATTTTTCAAATTTAACTGAACTGATCTCAGAAAGAAACAGTTCACTCACATCAATACTTTTATTTAATTATTTATTTGTAAAATATTTCACAGAGTGATGACTTTTGGTCATTATGATGATGATAATAATAATATTAATGCATTTATGAATGTATTAATAATAATCTGAAGAACAATGATGATATTCTCTAAATAAGAAATTCATTAATCCTGTTTCAAATATTTAACTTAAAGTTTCCGTTTTATTCAAAAGATCATTTTAAGGGGCAGATGTATGTTACGTGAACAGCAGGATGAATGTGACAGACAACAGCAGGAAGCCACAGCGACAATGTTCAAGGATGCTCAAGGATGCGTTACAAAGAAAGTTCTCATCCCACTCAACCTCTACACGGACGAATTGTTCTCACTTAAAAACACAATTTGCTCTTTCATGAACAAAGCTGTCTTTTGACATGAACAATTGATGCTTTAAGAAGTTTTTAACATGAAAAGAAACCGAGATTCCTTCTTTGTAACAACGAGCTGCTTTTCAAACTAAAACATCAACCCTTGTTATACACAGCCTTTCGTTGTCTGACACTCGATTCATTAAAACCAGTCATTAGCATGTCAGGTTTTCTTTTAATACTATCAATTATGATGGATGGCAAATGGAATATTCTGTTGAGTCAAAACCTAACTCAAGATTTCATCTATTTGAAGAAACCTATCTTCCGGAGAATAAAACTAATCTTAAAAATTCCACATTGTTGGTTTTTATCCCAGCAACAATTGAATCCAGTTCTTTTCCTACCGGGAAACGAGACAGCAGAAGGTATGTTGAGATAAAAGGCTGACACGTTTCTTTATCAAACCTGAGTCATTCACTCATTCCACAACATTAACCACCTCAAACAAATGAACAACAAAGGCACATATTCATTTAAACAAATGTACTGCACTAAATTATTTTTCTGTTGAATTTAAGCTCATGACATTTACACCAAAAATATTGTTTTAATTGGCATTGATAATCTGGCAGCATGTCAATCAGACCTGTCTAAATGGACAACAAATCTCACAACATACTGTTGTTATGAAATGAACATGAAACTCATAGTCAACGTTTATTGTCCAGTAACGGGGCACAAAGTGCCATGCAATGTGCGGCCTTGAAACATTACTCATTGTTGAACATATGGCTAATCATGAAGGTTTTTCAGAGAATTTATGTCACCAAGGTTAATCCTTGCCCAACACGCGATGGAAAAGCCCGGCCAGCCAGCTCATGACCGGGACACCCTACTTCAGAATGAGGCTCCAATTTACATGCAACAGCAAATCAATGAATGTATATAAAAAAAAAAAGAGATTTTTTTTATAGGTTTCCAAGCCTTGAATACAGGCAATGTTTATCGATAAATCTATAAGTAGTGAAGTAGTATAAGTAGAAAAACATTACTAAGAATGTAAATATATCAAGTTCAGATATTTGCTAGTCAGTGATTCATCGCCATGTGTGGCAATGTAAATTCTGACAATAAATACACAGAAAATATTATTTCATCGTTCCAAAAGGCCAAATAAATTTACTTTTTGTTACACAGACTAGCCAATCCTAAAGTTTGCAAATTTTATTTTATTTTCACTTAAAAATAATACATTAATACTTCAACGTTGTGTTTGTGGCTCTTTCCATTCTTTTTTTTTAAAAACATCTAAATTCTTGTCGTAATTTGGCCTCTTGCCTCATGAGATATTTATGGATAACCCCTAAAATGCACTATAAATCATAGGCTCCATTTTGCCATAGCTACCACATATGCAACTGAGGTCCATTTCAGCACATTTCTAGCTGATGTCTGATATAGATTGATGCATTAGCATATACAGTCATCAATAATTGATCTTCATCATTCACCAACTCATCATCACATGTTGTTATGCCTATATTAACAATCCTTCAATTTCATTCTTCATTTGAATCCCCCATCTGACACAAGCAGGGATGGAGGCTGTCAAAGTTCATCAAGTTAATTTCATCATTTTCATCCCCATGCCACATCAAAGAAAAAGGCTGACAATGAAAAACGCTTACCGTATATGTCCGCAGATAAGCCAAATTTTGAGGACCAGAAAAGAATGTGTAGAAAGGGGTCGGCTTATCCACGGCATACACTTTCATGATATTTTTCAGATCATGATTTGTCAGAAACATCACCTGAATGACTGTCCGATAGATTACAACTTCCCGAAAGTTTGGAAGTTGCCACGACTAGAGCCATTATTGTTATAAATTACCAATAAAATTATTATAATACACCAATGTTGTCATTATTAAAAAAATGTTAGGCATGTTACTACTTCCGATAATAAGTTTTCAATCAAATGTTCAAAATTTATCGTTCTTCATAAACTCCACAATCTTTACATGTTTTTAGCCTTTCACTTCTTGGTTCTGCTTATCTGTGGGTCATATCATTTTCTTTCGTATTTCAATGGTCAAGTTAATACCTCGGCTTATCTACGAGGTCGGCTTATCTGCGGTCATATACGGTAATAAATAAACAGAAAATGGGCTTGTACATAAATAGGCAATGTTTCACTGGGGACATGCCACAACAATGATTATCACACTCCCCGAATCACGTTCCCATCAGCTGTGTGTGCAACAATGGATGACAGGATGACGAGTCCACTCCCACAACCATCGGTCAGCTGTTATCCAATGAGTTTTCCATTTCCTCAATCTCAACTGATGTAAAAGCAAGCTGTCGGTGGTCCATCCTATGCAGATTGCCACATCACCCATCACTTAACCAACAAATCTGTCTGTCACTGTCACCAACCCGGCTACGAGGACACCAGCAATGGTGGACAAGTATATGTTGTCATTTTATATAAGTTTTACCTACTCAAAATGGAGAATGGATTTAAACTACACATCAAGTCAAAATAATTCTTAAATAACCATTTCTAAAATTTTAGATTTGAGACTTGACATTTGATATCCTATAACAGGATGAGTAAGTGAGTGAGTGAGTGAGTGAGCGAGTTGGGTTTAACGCCCCCTTGAACAGTATTCCAGTTATATAGTTATATCATGGTGTGTCAGCTTGATGTGGTTGGAAAGCCCCAAGTGATGCAGGCCACAGACAATTACCACTTTGGTGAAACCCACAAGCACGTGTATGGTGATGTCAAACTTAGAAACATAATTGGGGCAAACCAGGATTCAAAACCCTGATTGGATGTCGAATATAACAACCATTAGATATTTAAAAAAATGACAATTATTTCACTTCTAAAAAACATCATACTTGTGATAATTTCTTTTCCTTAATTTTGTATACAACACGTTGCATTATATATGTAATATTGGCTGTACATCAACAACTCCTTGACCCATGATGTGGTCAGACATCCTCTGATTGTATCTCACACTGCAGGAAATCCTTCTGTGAAGACACACACTGGGACACTAGATGATTCATATGTATCCTGGCTGTTGCAGGCAGAAATTCCCTGCATATTTACCTACATCAGATATAACACTGCACACAACTCAACACTGGATAGGGATACTAAGATATGGATACTGTTCAACTTTTGACTGGGATACTAAGATATGGATACTGTTCAACTTTTGACAGGGATACTAAGATAAGGATACTGTCCAACTTTTGATAAGGATATTACGATACAGATACTGTACAACATTTGACAGAGATACTAAGATACGGATACTGTCCAACTTTTGATAGGGATACTAAGATACAGATAATGTTGACAGGGATACTAAGATATGGATACTGTTCAACTTTAGACAGGGATACTAAGATATGGATACTGTCCAACTTTTGACAGGGATACTAAGATATGGATGCTGTTCAACATTTGACAGGGATACTAAGATATGGATACTGTTCAACTTTTGACAGGGATACTAAGATATGGATACTGTTTAACTTTTGATAGGGATACTAAGATTGAGATTTCCAACCTTAAAAGTCATCTGTCTGGTGTACCAGAAGAATAATATAAGGAGTACAGTGGACCTTGTTTATCCAGAACCTGTTTTTTGAGACCCAATTAGATTGGACAGATCATCCAGATTAACAGGGTTCTACTGTAACCTTATCTCAAGTGGAATAATATCATAGACCATATAACATTCAACATTAATTTGGATCATGGGGACGTTGAAGTCAGCCCTATAGAACATAATCTTGGGATCCCCTAAATCTTAACATCAGAGTTATGACAACGACCCCTTGACTTTCATTTTTAATTTCTATCATTGTGTGCGCATAAATTATCTTGTCACCAACACATCGGTCTGTACATTAGGATATGTTCCAGACATTACTGTAAGTATTATAACTTAACTATCAACAAACAGAAGTCCATATTTAGTCAATTCTGTTTATATGTTGAGAATTCTCAAATATTTCCATGTGTTTCATAGAATATGATCCAATCACAGCTGTTGAAATAGGCATGCACCAATGTGTCGTATCAAATTACAATCACTTCACATATCACCACAGATGGGTGTATCTGAGAATACATCAATAAATTAAACGAATAGTGGATCTGTACATTCTAACACCAGTCACCTGGTGTATAACACTAATTACTGAATGTATCTCTACACTCATCACCAATCACCTGGTGTATAACACTAATTACTGAATGTATCTCTACACTCATCACCAATCACCTGGTGTATAACACTAATTACTGAATGTATCTCTACACTCATCACCAATCACCTGGTGTATAACACTAATTACTGAATGTATCTCTACACTCATCACCAGTCACCTGGTGTATAACACTAATTACTGAATGTATCTCTACACTCATCACCAGTCACCTGGTGTATAACACTAATTACTGAATGTATCTCTACACTCATCACCAATCACCTGGTGTATAACACTAATTACTGAATGTATCTCTACACTCATCACCAATCACCTGGTGTATAACACTAATCACTGAGTGTATCTCTACACTCATCACCAATCACCTGGTGTATAACACTAATTACTGAATGTATCTCTACACTCATCACCAATCACCTGGTGTATAACACTAATTACTGAGTGTATCTCTACACTCATCACCAGTCACCTGGTGTATAACACTAATTACTGAATGTATCTCTACACTCATCACCAATCACCTGGTGTATAACACTAATTACTGAATGTATCTCTACACTCATCACCAGTCACCTGGTGTATAACACTAATTACTGAATGTATCTCTACACTCATCACCAGTCACCTGGTGTATAACACTAATTACTGAATGTATCTCTACACTCATCACCAATCACCTGGTGTATAACACTAATTACTGAATGTATCTCTACACTCATCACCAATCACCTGGTGTATAACACTAATCACTGAGTGTATCTCTACACTCATCACCAATCACCTGGTGTATAACACTAATTACTGAATGTATCTCTACACTCATCACCAATCACCTGGTGTATAACACTAATTACTGAGTGTATCTCTACACTCATCACCAGTCACCTGGTGTATAACACTAATTACTGAATGTATCTCTACACTCATCACCAATCACCTGGTGTATAACTCTAATTACTGAGTGTATCTCTACACTCATCACCAATCACCTGGTGTATAACACTAATTACTGGGTGTATCTCTACACTCATCACCATGCAATCACCTGGTGTATAACTCTAATTACTGAGTGTATCTCTACACTCATCACAATCACCTTGTGTATAACACTAATTACTGAGTGTATCTCTACACTCAACACCTGGTGTGTGTCTGCACACTCATCACAATCAAATCACTTCAGCGAGCATTTGATCTTACATCTGCAGTTTCCTCGAAGACACTGGTACTCCTGTTCATTTTCTAATTTACATTTCAAATAAAATAACAAAACTAAAAATGTGCTTGGTGTTTTGTTTAAAACAACCTCATGCTTCCCCCCCCCCCCCATGTCCTCTAGCCATGAGACTATATTGTGTGTGTATGCGTGACAGAATGTCTAGAGGAAATAAAGAAAGAAATGCTATTACAGTGATAATCTGAAGCACAAAGGTCTAGACCTGGTTACAGAGTCTGCCTTCTGAGACAGCAGCAGGAGAAATATTTCACTCAGGCCTTACAACTTGTAGTGTTGGTTTACAGATCTCTGACTTTTCAAATTGAAAATTCAGAATCAAAATAAACACAGAATGACAAAGTCTTACTTTATATCTCCAACACTAAAATTTGCTTTAAAAATGAAAATTAAATAAAATTAAACAGATTTTTATATGACTAAAACAGAATTTCTTCCAACAATAAATCATCATTACAGATTTTAGATTAATAATAACGTGGACCCAAACAAGATTATATATTTTTTAACCTACTGATCCAAAATCAAAATCAAACTTTAAAATGATCAAAAAATCCTATATCATGCTTTTAAACAAAATGTTTTGACCTACCAACTAAAGTTTTTATAATCAGAATCTGTAAACCAAATAAAAATCAGTCTGGCCTAAATAGTTGATGCATTTGATCAGACAACATTCAAATGGTCCATTAAGGATGAGTGATTCTGCTCTGTCAGTAACAGACAGTTTAAATTCTCCTGGGAACAAACTCAGAAAACAGACTGGGGCTATATCGAAGCACTGCACTGTCGTTACAGCAGCTGAATAAAAGCTTTCAAGGGAGAAGACATTATGGAACTTATCCCTTGTACTGAAGCCAGTGATTTCATCTCAACAATATATGCATCCTTTGTTGTGGGTTTCACAAATGACTGCCTCTCTATCATGTCAACAAGAGCATATATTGTTAGGGGTGAAAGCTCTGGAGTATGATTATACATATAAGCAGTGACTACAGCCATATCTTGCCAAGCCGACATATTCACTAATGTACGTTATTATATTACCAAAGGCATAACAATTTTCTTGGCCAAAAATGTAAAACTTATTTCAATTTCACAAACCACATCAGTACATGAAAAGAATGGAATACCATACATGATTTACAAAAATAACTTTTTATGTTACAAAAGTAACTTTTTATGTTACAATGTTACATGCTGTTTTAACCTATTCAGTTATGTTTTGACAGTTTAGCGAGGTCATGGCTGCAGTTAAGCGAGGTCTACACAAGATGTGATGAGGCTGCGTCTTACCGTGGTTGAGCGAGGAGGCATTGGACTCGGTATCGATGGACATGTCATTGACGTCTAGTTGGAAAACAATGGGAGGCGGTCAGATCGGGTTAACAACATGGGTTAGGGTTAACACACAAAGTTAGCACAGGGAGGTTTTGTTTTGTAAACTGACACTCAAAAGCCATGTCCAAAATTATGCTGCAGTAAACTTTAACACAAAGAAATTCTTACGGAATTTTGTGATGATATTTAGCCTTTTGTAGTGAGTGAGTGAGTATGGTTTTACGCCTCTTTAAGCAATATTTCAGCAATATCACTGCAGAGTACACCAGAAATGTGTTTCAAACATAGTACCCACTTTGGAAATCAAACCCGGGTCTTCGGCGTGAGGAGCGAACGCTTTAACCATTAGGCTACCCGACCGCCCCTCAGCCTTTTATAAGTCAGGAGAACTTTTCAATTTTGTTCTTTACAAAAGAAATATCCTGATACTTGTGACGTTTGATTGTTAGTTGTTGACAATAATTTCCTCGGCTATCCAAATAATATGTTCATATTCACAAATGAAGAGAATTTGATGAACGAAAATAGTTTTGAAATACTGTTTCTTGATTTTATTTTTGATCAATATTTCACCCTGTGACAGCTTTGAGTGTCTCCACATATAAACAAAGTCAAAGCATCTTGGCATGGCAACAATCCAGCATCAAAGGAAACAAAGCATCAACACCATGTCACATGACATCAACAACAACAAACAACTGTTTAGGGAAATAGCACAAAATGGCTGACAATGTTTATCCCACTTTATCAAAGCTTGTATTTAAGGCAACCTATTCTACTCATATTGTCTTACTGATATACAGTCCAACTGATTACAAGAACTATTTCCGAACAAAGCACCATGATTTTAAATATATTCTAGATAGCAGAATATATGGAAAGTTTATGCAAAATTTCAAACTGATGCTTATAAATACAAAACAATATACATATGCTATAATGAACCAAAACAATTAGGGATAATTATTTTGGCGGATATCTTATAAAAAAGTTTGCTTAGTCTTCAATATATATGAATATTTATGCCATAGCAGCAATCTCTCAGCCATAACATGGCAGCCTGGAGAATATCACTGCACTGAAGAAGCAAACCGGTGATCAATGGATTCAGCACCAAACCCCCTTTCAGGCAATGATGTCGGACCATGTAGGATCTCATAGCTGCACTGGGGGCACGGGTGCCCAGTCGTCTAAGGCGCCGCAATTCGCTGTGCAGAGTTGCGTCCCCTGGGCACGCTAGAAACCTATGATTGTGGGTTCGAATCCCGGTTCGCTCCGATTATGTTTCTAGGTTTGTCAGCACCATACCCATGCTCGTGGGTTTCACCGAAGTGGTAAACGTCTAAGGACTGCATCACTTGGGGCTTTCCTCCCACATTAAGCTGACACGCCGCGGTATAACTGGAATACTGTTAAAAGCGACGTTAAACCCAACTCACTCACTCACTGATAGCTGCACTTTTTATAAGCCCCAAACAGTCAGTAGCTATCCTGACAACTTTTTCCTTTCTTAGAAATTAGGAGCATTTGGGATCAGTTCTACCCCTCAGGGCGAGGACATTGACCTTGCACAGCTCAAAGGTGACCTCAAAACATGGGTCATTAGCAATGTTTACAAAGACACACATTACACAATAACAGAGCGAGAACACAACAGCTTGGCCGGAATCCGTGAAGCCACTGTGTAAGCTGGGAGTTAGGGAGAGGGCGTAATTACATGTTTGTTAGTAGGTAACCAACCATAGCAGTGGGGCAGCCCTCTACCATTGTTGTGTCAGAAAACCTGTTTAGATTCCGTTAACAAATTTTCAGCACGATTGAAGGTAAATAATGGACTGATGAACTTATTAGGAACAAAATTTCATTCAGTGTTAGATTCCAGGAAAAAAATATTAAAATAAATCTGGGTGATTAAGATGTTTGGACATTAGATCAACTTGGGATAATATCTGAGAAAATCATACATCTGAAATGTAAATATATATTGTGGCTGGACAGTGTGTAATGGATGCATATTGTGATGTGTATGTGCAAAATATCAAACAGTTTAAAGCTGAATACACATTCCTGAAAGAGATGTGACAAGATATGTATGATGTGGAGTGGTTTGTTCCAGGGAGAATGGGCATGAGGCCAAAGGGAGATAACCTACCTTCAACAAAGACTATGCATGATGTAGTTGCCTCCCCTCCACTGCTGACTGCCTTGCACACATATTTGCCTTCATCTTCAGGGAACACTTCAACTATACACAGTTTACAGGTTGTGCCGATCATGCTCATTTGGAAATCCTGAAATAAAACAATACTGTATTATCTTCTATTCATTGGTTAACTGCACAATAATACTATTTGAGAAACCTGGGTTATAATCTCCATCAAATTCTGTTTTATCACGGACGTATATACGTCTTTGGTTTTATCATGTGAGTATTTTTTTCTGATTTCAACAGTCCGGGAAGGTTTTGCATGAGTTCAAACTAACTAGGTTTCAATGGTAAATACAGGGTCAAGACTATAAGTGAGTGAGTGAGTTGAAATTTTAAGTCACATCGCCAATATTTCAGCCATATCGTGACTATCAAGGGTTAAACATAATAAATAAAATTAAATTTATATAAACACATCAAGACTATAAATAAAGTTTGTTACATCTCCAAAGGTGCTGATGTATTCCAAGACTATTCTGGGTGTGTTGATGTAAAACGAAAAAGACGTGTGTCTGAGTTTAGTTTAATGCAACAGTATTCCATTAATATTATTCATTTAAATTCTTGGAAAATATATCTGTCGTATATAACATTTCAGGCTGTCAGCATAAACCACGACATTTATCTTCCAACTCACCAAAATAATATTCTAATAAGAGCCCACTATTTCTAATTTTGAGAGCGCCCTGGGCGTTTATTACATCAAATACGGTACCAGGGACTCAACCTATGAAAAGCGGATCCTGGCATGAGGAAGAGTTGCCACCCATACCATAAACAAAAATACATGAACTATTTTTGGACCATCATTGTTCACATTAATAATGTCTTTCTGACGACAAATTTCCATGCCGTTTTAAGATGACAAGAGAGTTAAAATTAATCATGTACTGTTTTATTGGCTTTATTTTATCATAAAGAAGCTGTGTTGTCACATGCAGTGATGTTTACGACACTCCTACTATTAATACCGGCCCTATTGACACACCCTCCATCACTGTCATCACACTCACATCTAGGCTGATGGACGACCCAGTGTCAGCTCACAAACAATCCCACACAACACGTCACTATCACAACACTTTTGGTATCATAGTCATTTCACAGGAAGATACTTTACTATGGATAATTCAAACAATATAATGATAAAATAATTCAAACAGGCCATGATGATTTTATGGTTGTAACAGTAACAAGCCACAACTAGAAAATTTGAAAATATAGATTATATATCCCACCCCTCAACAATTTTCAAAAAGTGTCTTTATTCCAAGTCTTCATTTAATCCAGACTGAAACTGAATATATTCATCAACATTTCAAAGTTACCTGAGTGTCGGGTATTTCTTCGCCATCTCTGTACCATGTGATTTGAGGTCGAGGGTCGCCACGGACCTGGCACTCTAGGTTCACCATGTCGCCATCACGACAGGACAGGTCCATGAGAGTCTTCACAAACTTGGGTTTCCTCATGCTGGCAACAAACATTCAGCAGTTTCATTCAACAGGTTCATTCAACAGGTTCATTCAATAGGTTCATTCAACAGATTCCTCCAACCCTAGTGACTTTGTTCATGACATCTTTTCTGCCATGTTTCCAAATGTAACACCAAAACCTTCTTCAAATTGTGCTCATGTGGAATCAAACCCAGGACTTCTACATAATCAGTGACCACACTACCTACTTGCCTATGCACTTCCTGTTTTATCATGAATGTTATTGGTCAGAATCCTGACAGAAGACGACTTTGACTGGAATTGTTGAGATGTTTATTATCAATATTATTTTGTTACAAATCTACACATATACATTCACACATATAGCTAATGTACATTCAAATACAAAGAAATTGTAATCCCTGAAAAATTCAGATTCTGATCTTTTTTGCATGAAAAAAGGTCATGCAAACATAACAACACAAGCAAAGGAACTGAAAAAATCTTAATCCTTTACAACATCTTAATCCTTTACAACATCTTAATCCTTTACAACATCTTAATCCTTTACAACATGTAGACATTTTTAAGATCTATCAAATGGATCATTGCTAAAAAAAGGTACTTACTCTTCCTCCATTTCAACAACTTCTGCAACAAAAAATTAATCACAATTACAGCAGCTGTACTATCAATTTGACACATCAAAACAATTTTTGTAACATTCGAAAAATTTCATGATACACAACAAACCAAAGCCTCAAATCCCCAAAACATGAAACTATTGACCAATACCTTCACCTCCCTCCACAACACCGATGGAGACAAGCAACCTACGTGACTCTGCCTCGCAATGATGTCAATAGCACTGTCAGTCCACAAGACCCCATCAATATTCCACCAGCAGAAATAAGCTTAATGTCGACAATCTGTCTTAATCTGGCATATTTACTCTGCGCTCGCGAAAAAAAATCTAGTAATACTTTCTACTGTAATAACTCTAAGTGATTGTCTGACATTTCCAAAGCAATAGATAACTGGATATCAAAAACCTATTAATATTTAAGTGTGTTATACAAGAACTGATTTACTTTCCAATACACTGTGATGCTGCTCTTTGATATTTAGGCCCTGATAGATCAAAGGTTTGTTATGTCTAGGTCCATCAAACAAACAATGCCAACTTGGTTCAATCAGGAGTGAAAACAGTGTCTACTTTTTACACACCTGATAATCGTTGTCTATTAATAATCTGAGTGTTCACTCATGTATTAAAACTGCCATGTAAATTTCCAAGGAACTTTAGAATCATTTGTAGAAAAATTGAACTGTTCAGTGATCTTTGCAGCTTTAACTTTCTTGCAATCTCCTTTGTCTTGTTTGAGCTGCCTCACAACTAGGTTAGACCCGTGACGATTCCGGGATAGAATAGGTCTTAAGCAACCCATGCTTGCTATGAAAGGCGACTATGCTTGTCGTAAAAGGCGACTAAAGGGATCGGGTGGTCAGGCTTGCTGACTTGGTTGATGCATGTCACCGATCCCAATTGCGTGGGTCGACGCTCATGATATCAATCACTGGATTGTCTGGTCCTGAATTGATTATTTACAGACCGCCGTCATATAGCTGGATTATTGCTTAGTGCGGCGTTAAACAACAAACCAACCAACCACAACCAGGTTATGTCGACCATCTACGTGATGTAGAGGATGGTACCTTCCTAAAAAGAGGAAGATCGATGGTTCGATCCCTTACCCTTGTCATACCAAGAGATCTTAAAAGATGCTACTTTTTTTTAACCTGCCTGGCTCGGATTCAGCAAAATGCATCTGAGTGGTATATGCATGTTCAACATGGGCATCATATCTCAGTGGGCTAGACTGTAAAACTGGCATAAATCTGGTCCAAACAAGCAGTCACGCACACACATACACATCGCTGTATAGGTTCAATAATCTTAAATGCAACATTAAACCCTATATCGCTTCATCTCACCGAGATATGTCAGGTTGACAGCTTGTCTGAATAAACAGGCAGCACCCATCATTAACATAGGGTAGATATTTGTTATCATTGTTATTCAAACAAAGGCACCCAAATATTACCTAAAAGCCTACCCAAATTATCACAAACACAATATGTAAACTATTATTATTTTACATTAATAACCAAATCAACATGTTATCATCGTAAACAATGACCATACATACAAAATGCTCTCAGATGTAAAAAAAGGGGGGTGGCCACCCTAGAATCTCGCATCTGGATCTGCAACTGACAACTATTCAATCCTTAAACAAAAAGAGTGATGGAGACAATTCTGTAACTGACCTTCAAGCACCAGCTTGGTCTTCGTGGTGAGAGTTGTCTTGTCAGCCATCTTGGCTACACAGGAGTATGTTCCGAAGTTGGACTTGATGAGGTTCTTCAACTCAAGGGTTTGAGTCCCATCAGGTTCAGAGGTCATCACCGCCTGGTGGCTTTTGTTTACCTGTAACGAGATAATGCAAATGGAGACAGGTAATCCATTAACCTTCATAGATAAGCAAAACAGCACTTATCTTCAATTTCTTATACAGACATGTAATCAAAGTCAATGAGCTGACAATCTCTTGACTATCAATAACATTTTCTTTGGCAGTAGCTAAGACCAAGTACAACGCGAAGTATCTATCTCACTGGCTCAAGCCAAGGCCAGGAGTAGGCCATGATAAATTAATAATTAGCTTGTCATTCATACCCACCAAACACAAACTCACATCACCTTGTTCTAACAGATGAAGGAAATCACAACATACGTGCCTGCGTTTCTTTACCCGACGTACCGTACATAACCGTAGATAAACCAATCTCATAGATAAGCCAAGGTTTTAGCTTGGTCCTTGAGATCTGTAACAAACTCTTATGTGCAGTACATAAGCACGACCCCCAACCTAAAACTACGTCTCATCATGATCCGTCATCGAAAATAGAATATCAACAAATCCTTATTGAATTATGCAAGTTAATCCTGTCGTTACATCATCGGTAATAATGTATCCGACAATACAGATATATAGTAAAACCTGTACTTAAAATAACAGAATATCAGAATATATTATTCTTAGCAAAACAGAAATTTCAGATACTATTGTTTCTGATCATTGCATCAAAATTCTTTTCCGTTGTATTATTGGGTATGTTTTAACGTAATCACCGGTTGATTGGGAGAAAACGTGTACAGCTGATTGCTATTTCCGGCTTAGTTTACTAGAAAATACACACGGTAATCTTCATAAAACAATGCCTGGCAGACCAAGAAATACAATCGAAAGGGTAAATTATCCCGTCTAGTGATGGTTAATCACGATTTTCACATTTTCATGGACAAAATTTGTTATAGCATTGTTCATTCACCTGAAGCGATACAATGTAGTGTTTTTTTTATCCAACAGAAAGAGAGTTCAATGAAAGTGTAACCCTTTCTACAGAATCTTTTTTCTGTCCTCAAAATTTGGCTTATCTACGGTAATACACCATATACATAGTTCAATTAAACATCCATGTTTAATGTCAACCTCCTCCACTGACATTAACATACACAGATATGCTTTGAACAGTTTGTTAAGAAAAATAAAACCCCAAAAATTATTATGCCTCTCCTCTAACTTCAAAAACAGAATAGGATAAGAAGCTAACAACTGAAGACACACATACACATTGCTATTTGAGCAGGACAATCTTTCACGCGATGTTTAACGTGATGTTTAACCCCATATCACCTCCCCTCCCCAGGATATGTCAGATTGACAGCTTGTCAGAATACACAGGCACCGCCCACCACTATTATAGAGTAGATATTTTGTATCATTGTCTTTAAAAGAAGACACCCATATATTTGCTTAAGGAAAAAAGGTGCACTGACAAAACCTACACTGTATAGACTCATCGGTTATCATCAGAAAATAGTTTTAATATAATCTGCCTTTCAATCTTGAAAGTGATCCATCCTAATGGCGTTAAGTTAATCAATCAGAAACATTCTTTATAATGAACTCCAAAGCAGTGGAAACAGCCTAACGAAAGTACAACTGAACATAGCGTATAAACTGCTATGAAAATATTTAACACTCTCAAATGATTCTATAAAAACAAACATGACAATTATAACAGTGATAGTTTGATAATAAGTATCTTTGATTTACTAACTAACTAAAGGTGATTGATATGGGGACCTATACTAACCCATAGGCTTTCCTTGTATTTGAAATATATTTAAGGAAAACAAAAAAATAAATCAAAATGGGCCCACATTCCAAAAACATTCCTGGTGACTAGCCTATACATGACATGAACCCCACTACCTACAATTGTCAAGCATATTCCGACACATCTCTACAAAATGACAAGTTAGGTTAAGGGCCCCCTTGGCCCGCAGGTTCTGCATACCATAGTTTAGTGAGTGAGTGAGTAACATTTTAACATCACATCAGCATTATTTCAGGCTTACAGTGACAAGAACAAGTTTTTATACATACAAATTTAATCAAAGAGCAAACTTTTTCGAAATTGTAATTAAAGTTATCCGACAGTTTATATAAAAGTGATCCTGACTTTGCAACACTTACATTTTTGGAACATATAACATTAAATTTACATGTATGGCTGAAATGTGTCAAAAAGGTTGATTTTATTAGTTTTTAGGAAGTATTTTGAATTTTTTTTTTATCCAAGCCAATTTTCTTGGGAGACCTGATAATGACAGTACAAACATACAAAAAAAATCATCTTATGTCATACTTTGAATCTGCATTTTTTCATTCACATTAGTCCAAAACTTGCAAGTGTAAGTAAAAAATACCAGTTGTCAACCATTTGAACATGTCTGATAACTTTCAAACCAACATTGTAAGCTTTCGATTATATTAAAATTTAACATTTCCAGTGGACTAGCTTAATGTCACCTCAATATTCAGTTCAGAGGAAGACCTACCTGAATCTGTATGTAGATATTCTCTATTGCACCGTTTCCTATCAAGTATACAAATATATACCCAATCTACTCCCTAACAACTGCCATAAATTTGATGACAACAGGGATTTGCTTGTGAACTTGTGACATGCATTTCCTGCCACAGGGGATTGTCACAGTGCGTCAGGTGGGAATTCATTTATGATCATACACACAATAGTAACACACTCTCAAATCAGTTAGCAGTCACCTTTTAACCCAACCATTGATAGCAAATAAATCTCCCCAGCCAATTTGTAATGCTTCAATGAATATGGACTGTCTTGAAAAACAGGATTTCTGATTTTATCTCGAAAACAACCTGTGGACTGAAGTGAAGGACAATATATGACGTACATTGACTGCATGATCTAAAAGCATGAATATGTTATATATACTGACCAAAAAAGGTTGGGATCATGACTAGTTTGGGGGATATTTTTTTTAATTGTGTGCTAAGTCCTTTCAGTACAAATAATATTCGCTAAAATATTCATGATTCCAAACCTCTTTTGATCAGTATATAACATGTCAATGAAAATGTATTCTTGCTAAGGGTAAATATTTCCTTGGATATTAAAAACTACATTTATAACAAAATACAAATATCAAAAGTAAAATATATATAAACAAATTTTAATATAGGACTTAATTCATGTAATCTAAACAAATACCAGTAATTCATATGACATTAATCTCTACCTCTACCATAGTTTATGCATAACGTAAACAAAAAAATATTTTTCCCCAATGCATCATTCTCATCATGTTTTGTCCTTTCATCTGCAGATATTATTATTATTATTATACATGATTACACGCTGAAGATACAAATAAACAAGGGACACAGTAAACCCAGACACGAATTAATGACAAGACACAAAGTAATTATTAGTCAGCCTCAACAAACCTTATCCCCTGATCTCAGCAGTAGATGTGCATAACATGAGTGACTGCACAGTGTGCGTTGTACCCACTGTTTGTGAATACCCATGTTTACCCAGGGAGGGCCTGCTACACAGGTAAGAGGCACACAACACACTTATCATACAGTCTTGTGTCACCATTGCACAATACACACACACACACACATTCTGCTGTTCTCGCGCGGGGACAACTGCCGCTTGGGTTCATCAGTGTTAGTTCAGGAGTTCAAAGAGACTGACGGTATACTGAGTATTGTTGCACCACAATTCGTATATTGTATGAGTAACAAAGAAATATGTGTTACTGAAGATAAAATATGTTTGAAGTAGATTCTTTTTTGTAGGTCAGTGAAAATGATTACAATGTTCAACTGAATGAAAGTATTTGACAGACACTTCGACAGGTGCAAGGTAACAACCCATTACGGAGTATAGTCCTGTGTTCCTCAATCTAATGTGGACCCGTGAAGAATAGAATAGGTCTTCAGCAATCCCTGCTTGCCGTAAAAAGCAACTATGCTTGTCATAAGAGGCAACAAATGGGATCGGGTGTTCAAGCTCGCTGACTTGGTTCATGCATGTCATCGTATCCCAATAAAGCAGACCGGTGCTCATGACGTCAATCACTGGATTGTCTGGTCCAGAGTAGATTATTTACAGACTGCCGTCATATAGCTGGAATATTGCTAAGTGCAGCATTAAACAAAAAAAACAAAACAGTTCAAGCTTTCCATTCTGAAACTTGAACAATATCTCCACATTTGCACAAAAGATACATTTCCTTTCCAAATAAAAGTGTGGCCACTAAAACAACTGCTGACACAGCAGTTTGTTGTAATACCAAATCCTAACACCACAAACATCTGGTGACAGAAGAGTACATACCTTCTTGCCATTGAGTTCCCAGTGGACGTCCTTGACCCCCTGGGGGGTGCCACAGGTCAGGGTGGCACTGTCCCCCTTGGAGGCGGAGACTTCTGCCGGCAACTCGGTAGCAAACTTGGTGGCCAGAACTGGGGATAAACAAGAGGAGGTGATGGGTCCGTGACATCATAGAGGCTTTGACCATATTTCCGACCAAATCTGGCCGGTCATTTTGTAAACAAAACATTTGTCATAAATTTAATATAAAATGTCACATCAGAGAATATAACCAGTCTCAATTATCCGCCGAAACCGTTTCTATTTGGCATAACAGGCAAAATAGTGATCACATTTCTATGAATCAATCCCTGAAGAGTGGCGCTTCTGTCTAAATGTCAGATATTGACAACAATTAATCATTTACCGTATTCAACGTTATAAGCGCCCAGGGCGCTCTCAAAATTATAAATAGGGGCTCTTATTAGAATATAATTTTGGTGAAAGCGTAGAAAGATCATAAATTTCATGGTTTACGCTGACAAGTATGTGCGTATTATACACGACAGATATATTTTTCTAGAATTTAATTGCCCGTAGTTAAGGGTGCATATAACACAAGAGTGAGTATTATACACGAATAAATAAGTCTTGGGTACATTGATCAATTGGAAGGGGGGCTAATTGGGATTGTTCACTTGCCAATATATTAGCAAATATCACCGTGGGCGCTTATTAGAGCGGAGCGCTTATTATGTCGAATACGGTAATCATTTAAACAAAATCATTTTATGTCATAACTGCCAGATCCATGTCATGAGTAGTTGAGTGAGCTTGGTTTAACACAATACATAATTCACACGAACTTTTCAGGCTACGATATAACAGTGCGTCCTCATTCATGTTTCACCATCTCACCTTGTATGGTGAGACGAGCAGCACAAGACTTGGTGCCAGCATCGGATGTTGCCGTGGCGACATATTGTCCTTCATCAGACTTCACAATGGCAGATATTCTCAATTGGTGCTTGTTGCCCTTGGCAACGATTCTCAGACAGTCATTGGGTGTTACAGGTTTGCCGTCCTTGAACCTGATGACAACAAATACTTATGTTTAAACCAACCTAACGCGAATTTGAACACATTAATTAGTTTCCAAAACAATACTGTCTTTCCTGTACTAAATATCGATATTTGTCTAGGCAATATAGGACAAAATTCAGCCATTCTGGTAATAATAAGTCTATGCACATATGTTTTTCGAAAGAGACAACTAACAGAATCGGGTGTTCAGGCTCACTGATTCCGTTTGGGTGCATGTCATCGTATCCCAACTGTGTATATCGTTGCTCATGATGTCAATCACTGGATTGTCTGGTCCAGACTCAATTACTTACAGATCACTATCATATAGCTGGAATATGTGTGGTGTTAAACAACTAACAAGGAAACAAAAGCAAACAAAAACAATGCTAAAACCAATGTGAATTTAAAAAAATAAGGATTTCAAAAGTTTGGCCAAAACTACTTTGAAAGTTTTGACATCTTACCATGCAACCTCTGGGGTTGGCTTGCCGGTGACACTGCACTCAAACACAGCCTCACTCCCTGCTGGG
Source organism: Haliotis cracherodii (assembly GCF_022045235.1). Lineage (NCBI taxonomy): Eukaryota > Metazoa > Mollusca > Gastropoda > Lepetellida > Haliotidae > Haliotis > Haliotis cracherodii. The sequence goes on along the minus strand of NW_027266273.1, from coordinate 4,782,923 downwards.
AGGGTCAGGTCACTGGGGGTGCTTGTGAAGTTTGGTGCCTCCTTCCCTGAGTCATCAGCTACAGTGAACAGGTTACAGGTGCAAACATACAGGTGAGAATCACAAATGGAACAAGTCATTAAGGATTATTTATTAAGAAGCTGGTGTAACAAAATAATGTTATTAACATCATCAACATTTTGTTATAGGTTCAGATCAATGTTAATTTCTCTTGGAAGAATAACATGATTAGTTAAATTTAGTCTTTGATTAAAAATGGTTGCTGGTGAAGTATGACATCACTGTTTTATTCAAAATGATTATAGTTAATGAGGTAAATATAACAGGATCAGTTATATTTCAAATAAATAAATATAAAAGTCAATCAATTGGGGGCCATACCAGGAAGGGACGTTGTAGCTTTGACTTCATCAGAATCTGTGGAGAGAAGGGTCAAGGTTGTGCAAGGTCAGGGTCACAGCAAAACAGGGGCACGTGTGCATTGGATGGATGTCACGGATATCAATATAGAAAATAGAATATTGATCCCGGGGAAACTGAGTGATTAAGCCAAGTTAAAGAGATAGTTTTATGAACATACTTACGAATTCATTATGATTGTTATAAATGTTGTTTCATTGTTATTGTTATAAACATTGTTATCAAGTGGATATTATCATTTCTGTTATGTATGTATCAGTTTATTATTAGAACATCATATTGATTAATCATTACTGAAATAAAATCAATATAATCTTATATATTCAAGCATTTAATGTTTAAAAAATGTTACCTTAAAAAATGATTATTACTTTTCCTCATGTTACTTTGAAAATAATAACATAAACTATATCACACAAAGGAAAAAGATAGACATGTCTAACACTATGCTAAAAGATAAGCAACTTGATACATGGTCACACACTAAAGATCTATTGAGAATAAAGAGTACACAGGCTAACTTCCTCTAGACACACTGCATCATGGGATAGATGTGACCTTACACAAGGTCACTTTAGTAGCCAGACACACTTATATATGTGAAAGTCAGATATTGCATAGGGCATAGTTCGTAGAATCTTGGGAAAGGAGAGCACATAAGACTATGAGACTATGTACCTTGAATAGTAACTGTGCACTGACAGGCTGTGGAACCGAGGGCATTGACGGCAACACATTTGTACACTCCGCTGTCGGAGATCTCAGTGTCGTAGATTTCTAGGTTGTGGCAGCCAGCGTCAAAGAAGATTTCATATTTGTCTGAATGAAAACATACAAGTTATTGTCACCGATACTACATCAGTGGAGACAGGAAGTGAGAGTATCACAGCGTTATGACAGAAACTGATGTGTCACATCTGGAGCAGGCAAACAAGTGGTTGATAGTGTGAGCATCAAGCCATGCTAACACATAGGAAATTACAAACACAGCTGAAATTGGTCTTAGTATCAGAGTCCTATGTGATTATCTAATTCATCGCAGCTTCCATTTCAGATGTAGCAATATTGGGCACAAATGAATATATGTGACACATAACCAAAGACAGAAAACAGTGGTCTCCCTGTTCAGGAAACCATGGAGATTTTTTGCGAGATCAGAATTTGTGAAAAGAAACTAGAACCATCACCATTTGCACCCAAATTAGAATATATGTATACATTAATATTTGCAATAAGGCAAATTATTATTATTTTTTTTAATGACTCACCCTACAAAAAAGACAGATACTTTACAAAACCTGCTGTCAGACATCTTCTAACCTAACACTTATGTCCCAATTATTTGAACATGATATGATGGCATAAAAAGATGGAGAAGAAATTATGAAGACAAATATGCATTTTGAGAGAATTTTGTGAAGTGTCGGCGTCACTGGTTCAGTAGTTTCTGAGGAGATGTTTCCAGCAGACACCATATACCAGACATACAAACTGGCCATAACATAATCTTACTTGACTGAATGGCAAGAACGGCATGAAATAATGGTATATAGTATGCTTGTAAAGTATCCAGTGGGTTAATTCATCCCATCATGTCAACTGATTCCTGAACATCTGATGCTCTTCTCCTTACTGGTATACTGACTTAAACCAAGAAAAACTGCATCAGCACCCACCTCCTTGTGTGATTTCCTTCCCATCCTTGAACCACGTGATATCAGCCACAGGGTCGTCAATCACGGAGGTCACGAGGTTCACAAGGCTGTCGACTGGTGCCTTGACATCGGTCAGTTTCTTCTCAAAGACAGGAGGACTTCCTGTTGCAGCAGACACCTGCGGAGATGACGGGGCAGCGAGTCTGCCCATGTCAACAAATCCTCCCACGAAGCCTTCTTCTTCCAGACCCTTCTTGGCCTGGTCTGCACCCTCGTCGGAGTATTGGACAAGGTCGATGCCACCACGGAGGATGCAGTCCAGTTGGACATCCACGCCCTCCATGACGTCAATCCTGGGTGGCAGATGTTTGATGAAGAAAGGTGCTGGAACAGTGATGGTCAAATGTCACTCAGAGTCCTGTGTTTCAAAACCCAGTTCCAGAAGATTCTTAACACTATGAATAATCCAGGGTGAAGTTTGAATATAAATCTATGAAAGACACAATGTTAAGATTTCATTCTGGACCTTGGGCTGGGGTCTTAGTGCTATGATGATCTACGTCTGTGTTCGAGATCGGGAGTATGATCATCTTTGGGATGAACTCTCTTTGTGGAATTGGGCCCTGGACCCCATTCTACAAATCAATCTTAGCCTACGATTGTCGCTAGTCTATGTTAAAGTATGGGAGCGCTAAGATTGCTTTGAGAAACAGGGCCAGGGCAAATCTTAGCACTATGACTGTCATAAGTCTATGTCACATCAGTTATGACTAAAAAGTAAGATCATTCTGGAGGACGCTGTGCAAATTTCTGATTAGACTTGACATAACTTTGTGGAATTGAGCCTTAAAGAACACACTGTGTTCACTGTAATTAAAAACTGACACCATAATTGACCACGTCTGAGACTATGAAATAATTAAACAATCAAATAAAAATCTCTACAGATTGCAGAGGTTACATGAATGATACACAGAAATTAAGAAAAATATCAGAATATGTCATATCATAACCATACGTATGTATGAGTGAGTGAGTAAGTTGGGTTTGATGCCGCTTTTAACAGTATTCCAGTTATATATTTTCAGAAAATAATAATGATTTAATTCAATGATTAAATGCTTATTTTCATGGGTAAAAATATTTGATAACAGTGCTCATAAAATCAGGTGATTAATGCTTAGATTATTGATACATAATGATATTGATAGATTATGTATACAGATAATAGAATTATTTGCAATAAAGTATTGGTAAATAAGTTAGTAAATGAGAAATAGTATCCATTAGTTCTAAAAGAAATCATTACTAATACAGAGTTCATTATTTATTTGATTATTAATTAAATAATCTGATGACAGTCAAAGATGTGCATAGAGTACAAAATAATACTTTGTTAGAGAACATGCAAAGTGTATAGTGCTTGGACATCTGAAATGAAACACATCTGAGTTTAAAAGGTTAGGAAAGACCAAATAATTTTTCCCTTGTATTACGGATTTAGCATCCCACTTGCAGGACACGAGGAACAATCCATAAAAACAAGCAAAAAGAAGTTTGGCCTTTGTAGGGAAATAAGTAATTCTGAAGTTGGGTTCTTGTATAACATAGAAAGGTTTACCATATTTTCTTGACAATAGTGCGCACACAAGCATAATGCATGGCCCCCTTAAGGCAGAGGGAGTATTTCAGAGAGAAAAAGATTTTTCGAAAATTATGTGCAGTAAAAACTACATCGTATCCCTTCAGGTAAGTGAGTGAGTGAGTGAGTATCGTTTTATGCTGCTTTTAGCAATATTCCAGCAACATCACGGCATGGGTCACCTTGTCGGGAATCGAACCCGGGTCTTCGGTGTGACGAGCAAACGCTTTAACCACTATGCTACCCGACCGCCCCCCCACTTCAGGTGAACAAACAGGTACTAACAAACTTGGTCAATAAGAATGTGAAATGTGCAATAAATTATCACTAGACATGATGATTTACCATTGAAGATGTATTTCTTGTTCTGCTAGGCATTGTCCTATATGCAGAGATAAAGATAACTGTATGTATTTTCTCGTAAACTAAGCCGGAAATAACATTCAGCTATATATACATGTCAGTACGGATTTGCTCACCTGGTATTGCCAATGCTACATGCTCACAGTAATGTACTTGCATGGGGAAAACACATCAAAACTCATTGTAGTCATGTATCATACATCACTCAGCTGTATTTTGAGGAAAATATTGTGCACTATTCTCAAGAAAATACGACAAATGTCGATTAAATATTGTGAGGTAACTGGTATACTGTCAGACAGAGAGAGAGAGAGAGTTAACCAGAGTGATATGGTTAGACATATTAACTAGACTACAACATTGTTAGGTGCTAGGAAGATCTACATATTTATACCTTGTGGGGGTTTGCTGGTTCCATCTGCGAAGATCAACAGGCAATGTTCCAATAAATTCTATTTACCCATTGCAGACATAAAAGGTCTTTAAGCCACTATTAGCAATATTACCGCTATTGCAGACCATGGACACCAAGAATGGCCTTCACATATTGTGAAGAATCGAACCTGGGTCTTAAGCGTTATGGGCAACCCTTTAACCATGAGGCTACCTCATCACCTCTTATCACACATGAATTGTTGGATGTGGTTTCAGATTTTCAACCATGACCATATCGCTCTGTACTGCTGTTGAAGGTAATATTTGTACTTAAGTCTGTACCTAAGTCTGTACTCAAGTCTGTAATCGATGTTAACATTATGAATGTACCCACCTCTTCTGAGTTCAACAGGTGCACGATCTCTGGGTGTGTACACAGGCTCAACGTACTCCTCACTGAAAAATACAACAATATTTGCAAGCATTAACTAACCCCTAGTTTTGAAACTATTAGTCTTACTAGGAAGAACTTTATGTAAATCAGTTTGGATGTATGCCACTTTGAACAGATGTTCAGTTATATCAAGCGTGTCGGCTTAATATGGGAGGAAAGCCGGTCATAGATGTTTACCACTTTGGTGAAATCATTGTCCACAGGTATGGTGCTGACAAACCAAGGAGCCTTATTCGGGCAAATCTGGGATTCAAACCCAGGACTAGAGGAAGCTAGCACTCATAACAGATGCATACAGTGCTCCATAATCATTTTTAATGAAATGAAATTCAATAAACTAAAACTAAACAATCAAACGGATATTAAAAGTTGAAATTTCATTCAAATTAATTGAACATTTTCTTATGGAAAGCAACCTCTTTTTTTTGGATTCACATTGCATGCTGGCTATACTGCTTGCCCCTTATCAGGTATTTTAGTCAATAAAGTTATATCCCCCCAAAACACATCTTGTCTTTATGTTTTACCAACTTGTAAATGCCAAGCAAACACTTCATTTCCCTTTAGTTTTAAACACAAAGTACACTGACCTTTCTGGGTCTCTGAGATTAACCTTGACAAAGCAGGATGTTTCCACAGAGCCAAAGACATTTGTTGCCCGGACGATGTACTCTCCGGAGTCAATGGTCATGGCAGATGGGATCTCCATTGTGTGCAGTGTTGCACACATCATAATGCGGTGCCGCTCGCCGTACGACAGCTCGCGGACATTCTTGTGCCAGGATACTGGAGGAAAGGAACTCAAAATAAAACCTCATTCCTATGTCTGTTTTAAGGCTGTCAGCATCAGAAACAATCATGTATGAATGAATGAGTTAGCGAGTTAAGATTTAAAGTCACAGCAATATTTCAGCAATATGACTTGTTCTACATTTATGTCATATAAAACTTGCAATTTGTTCCATATCATATCCTATAAAAACTGGGGGTAATTAAGATTTAAAGTCACAACAATATTTCAGCAATATGACTTGTTCTACATTTATGTCATATAAAACTTGCAATTTGTTCCATATCATATCCTATAAAACTGGGGGTATTAAAAATACATAATGTTGTGTAAAGTTAAGAAAGTGGATTGCCAATATGAGATCATAACCTGAAAAATATATATATATATATATAGGACGTCAAGGCTGTACGTGACCCGTGAAGATCCGGGGTGGAATAGGTCTTCAGCAACCCATGCCTGCCGTAAAAGGCGACTATGCTTGTCGTAAGAGGCAACCAACGGGATCGGGTGGTCAGGCTCGCTGACTTGGTTGATGCATGTCATCGTATCCCAATTGCGTGGATCGATGGTCATGTTGTCAATCACTAGATTGTCTGGTCCAGACTTGATTACCTGCAGACCGCCATCATCTAGCTGGAATATTGCTGAGTGCAGCGTCAAACAACAAACAAACGAGGCTGTACGTGAAGTAATGCACTTACCGACAGGCGTGGGGAATCCCTCGACAGCACAGTCAAGGCGGAGCTTCTGTCCTTCGGTGACCTCCACCTGTCTGGGCAGCATGATGGAGAAGTATGGTGGTCGGCCAGGCTCTGTGATACGCTGCAGGGGGTCGAACTCGACGTCAGGGCCATAGCCCAGACGCATCAACTCATCCTGCGATGGTGGTGAGGGAGATTTTTCTGGAAAGAGGGTAAAATAAGGACTCATTGCAAATTAAAGTTCTCTTTGACTAAATGGTTGGATGAATATTATGGCGTTGGACTATTAACTTTTTTATTAAGATATTATTTTAGGGTGAGGTGGTGGTACTTTGAATACAGAACCACAAACAAATATTGTATGGATTGTGAAATATAATCATTTTCATTGAACACTATTACTTCCACCTGCCTGCTTACAAATTTCAGTCATTTGAATCCATATCAATTTCAAAGATAAATATTGTTTTGAATTCTTGTTCAAATAACAATCATTATAAGAAAGCAAGTAACTCATTGATATTTAACTCGAGGAATCGAGTACCACTTTCATTACACACGTTTCTTCACCCTACCAATCATACACTGAAGATATGACACTAATTCTAATTAAACCATTGTGATGATGTCACATTAATGTTGATGCAGTTGGAACTGCCAACTCACCAATGACTCTGAGTGACCCGGAGCACTTGCAGCGGCCAGCCAGACTGTAGGCCACACATACATACAGCCCAGAGTCTGAAAGACGGGCATTCTTCACAACAAGACGAGCCTTGCCGTCCTCGTCCGACTCGATGTTGATTCTGGAACTGCTGAAGACTTCTCTCACATCCTTTTGCCTGGCATTCACAAAGTGGAAAATTAATATTAGTGTGAAAATTTGGTACATCCAAGGAAAATAATTGGTCAAATATTTGAAGAAAAGCTTAAGTGTTCAGGATGTCCTTTCGACTGGCCCCCTTCAACTTAAACAAGCAGACAGACAGTGGCTGATTTTTTGTAGGCTGCGATTGGATGACTGCTAAACAGCATTCGTTGGCTCTTGGAATCAAATGACAACAAATAGTGGAACAATAAATACCAAATCATCAGCATCAGCATCAGCATCAGCATCAACAGCAACATCAGCAGCAACTTTGTTATAATTTATATGGCCCCAAACAATCTTTCAAGGTGTAGAGTGAGTGAGTGAGTGAGTTGGGTTTAACGCCTCTTTTAACAGTATTCCTGTTATATTGCGCCATGTCAGCTTAATGTGGGAGGAAAGCCCAAAGTGATGCAGGTCTCAGACGTTTACCACTTCGGTGAAACCCACGAGCACGTGTATGGTGCTGACAAACCTAGAAACATAATTGGGGCGAACCGGGATTCGAACCCACAATCATAGGTTTCTGGCATGCCCAAGGGACGCAACTCTGCACAACAAATCACGGCGCCTTAGACGACTTGGCCACCCGTGGCCCCAGGTGTAGAGTGAGTAAGTACATTAAACATCACACCGAGGTGTAGACATGTGGCCATGTTTATTTAGGTTCATAATTAATGTTAACTATAACCAGATACTGTACAGAATGTACCACATCTTTTGGGCCCCATCATCTGTTGACAAAACGTGCTAAGCTTGCTGCATGAGCCAACAGTGTAACCAATTCCTTGTCCAATGTACTATTGTGTCTTACCATTTGAATGAGGGTGATGGTTTGCCAGTGGCGGTGCACTCAAACACTGCATCCTCTCCCTCCCTGATGCAGATGTCACCCAGGGGGTTCAGGAAACGGGGTCGCTGGTCAAACTCGGGGGACATACGATCCAGGCCTGGGGTAAAATAATGAAGGTATTGTCAATACAGTTATGTCGAAAAAGATTACTTTTGTACTTGCATTTTAATGAAAGTATTACATAGATAAAGGGTTGAGTACATACACTGCACATCAAGACTGGCACTGCAGGTGACGGTGCCCTCGCAGTTGGAGGCTTCGCAGGTGTAGCAGCCGCTGTCGGATGTTGCCGTCCTCAGGATCTCCAGGGACAGCAGGCCGTAGTTGTTCTGTAAACACCAGGAGAAATTATAGTTCCTCCACACAGTCTTCTAAAGCCACATACAAGTTAACAGTCAGTGCTATCTCCGTTATGATGGAGTGTCAATGGATTGTCTCCATGCTATGCTACTGAAAGTGGAAGAATTTCCTTCATGCTAAGCCAAAATCAGCATCCATTGTGTCCATCTGATACCCATTAGGCTTCAGGGACTTCAGGGGTCCTATTCTGCTCCAGGAGTCCCACTTCATGTAATATATTACCCAGACCTAAAATGATTTAGTGTAATAACTTTACAATATTGGAGCATTTTAGAGATTCTTAAAGCTGGTTGGTCAGTTAAAGCCATGTGACATACAATCCTGTGAACAACCCAATATGATGTCATCACTTGTTCATGACATCACAGATTGATAACAACTGGTAAACTTCATTAACATTTGTTTGTAGAGTTTACATGTGTTGCTAATGTAGAGAATAACCTACTGAAAACACACAATACTCCATGCCCAATAACTGAATGATGAAAGACAGATTCATTCACTTAGGACAGATAATCTGAAGGTCCTCTTGGTTCACTGGTTGTTCTCCACAGATAACAAATCTACTTGATGTCTAGCCACAGTCAGCAATATTCCAGTTATATTAAAGCAATAACCAAATCTAAAATCAGAACATCTTCTGCCTGGTATCTCCGCAATGTTTCCTGAATAACAAGATGTCACTTACCAGGATGGTGTATCTGGTCATGTCGGTGATGTCCTGGCCATCCTTGTACCACTTGATGGTGGGGTCAGGGATGCCAGTGACGGAGCAGGCCAGTCTCACATGGCTGTTCTCCAGGACAGACTTGTTCCGGAGCTTCACAGTGAAGTCTGGCGCCATCTGGAATCGGTATTGTTTTGTCGGCGCTGCAGTCACTCTGGTGGTGTCCTCTCTCTGGATCTCTTGATCAGACACCTCTGCAATACAAGATTCACTAAATCATTTCCATGCTTCATTTTTTACCCTGGTTTAGTGTATCACTAGCAGCATGATGATCTCTTTCCTGCTCATTGAAATCATAAATTGTTTATTAAACTTGTCTCTGATGTTTATCTCGCTGTCACACATCATGGTGCCTGTTAATTCAATTACTCAGCCATCTGCATTCAATTCTGATTTGTCTCTGCTCCACACCATCAAGCATTATAACTCTCTGTGTCAGTTTCATGTTGTTTAAAGCCACACTCAGCAATTTTCCAGCTATATGACGGCGGTCTGTAAATAATCAAGTCTCGACCAAACAATCTAGTGATTGACATCATGATCATTGATCCGCACAATTGGGATACGATGACATGCATCAACCAAGTCAGCGAGCCAGACCACCCTATCCCGTCAGTCGCCTCTTACGGCAAGCATAGTCGCCTTTTATGGCAGGCATGGGTTGCTGAAGACCTATTCTACCCCGGATCCTCTCTGTGTCAGAAAAACTCCATTACTATCAACATATATAAATTCGAAAGGAATTGCCCAAGCCTTGTTGATGATGTTGGAGATTTAACAAGTGCTTACAGAGAATCCAACTTCACACTGACATGTGATCCAGGTGATGGTAACTAATTGAGATACACGATGCACTTACTCTGTACACGTATTCTGGCCTCTGTAGAAGCAGAGCCTGCTTCATTGACAGCACGACACATGTATGACCCTGTGTCGTCTTTGGTGGCACCATCTATAACCAGAATGTGAACGTCGTCATCCTCCTGGATCATCTCGTAGTGGTGACTGGCCTCGATCCTCTGTCTGTCTTTGTACCTGGAAGGAGAGATGACTCCATCAGCACTCAACAGCCACAGCTGGAGTCCACTTAATTGTTTACTGCTGACACTCTTTATTGCCAGCTTGAAGGCTTTTTTTTTCAAATAATTGTAATGCTCATCACAAGAAGCAATATTTCAAAACAGACATACAACCTTACAATGGTTGAATGAAACAAAGATAATTACTTACTCAAATAAAAGCAACAAAACCCTTTTCATAATCAAAAGAAATCTCTACTGACAGCAGAGTTGATGTTATGATTCAGACAATACCATGAGCATGTCTTTACAAATCACAAAACACTGAAATTATGGTAGACCGGTTATAATCTATTGTTACACAAGACATTTCTCTTTTTTAAATTTTGCTTTTCTTTATGATGATTTCATATGAGAAATATAGCTAGCTACACTTGTCTATTTTGATAATCTGAATGAAAAGTCTGATCAAAGTCTCTTCGAACACCTCCCACAGTCGTCACTTTGAGTGTATGATTCAAGTTATTTTGAAGACTTTAAGAAGAACTGAAACCATTCAACTAATCAACTCTAACCGTTTACTTTCAGTCAGATCAGAGTGTTATGCTTTCTTACCATTCAATCTGTGGCTGTGGCAGTCCGGTGACGCGACACTTCAGCTGTGCCTTGCTGCCCTCAGTGATGGTCATAGCATCCAGTCCTCGTGTGAACCGAGGCTTCTTGGAACCTTCTGGCACAGAGTCTGTAGCAGAACAACAGTGATGTCACAGCAAGGTGCATGAGTTCAACAATAACAATGCTTCGCATCATCTTGCTGCACAAGGACATAGAAAAAACAATGTGTATCCCACAGCCTTATGGCCTCTGGGTCTTCAAGCATCCTGCAAATTCAGTTCTGATTAAATGACCTAACATCAAAGATGATTTTTAAAACTGATACTGTCCTCCTATAAATCTATTCCCATGACAGAAAATATCTCGCATATATTTTACTGGCGCGATAAACAATTTCTGAAACTTACGTCCTGCAACAAACCTAAACCTGTGACAGAGACATATCTGGCATTTATTTTCATGGAGACTATAAACAAGACTTACCAAGCACCTGGACGTCACATGAGCACTGTGTTTTGCCAAATGCATTTGTAGCTTGGCAGCTCCATTCTCCAGCATCCTCCAGTCTGAGATCGCTGATGATGAGACTATACACGTCCTTGTCCTGTTTCAGTTTGAAGCGACCTCCGGCCGACACCTTCTCATCCCCATGATAGAAGTCTACCTCGGCTTCAGGTCGGCATGTCACTGTGACAATAAATGAGACCAGTGAAGATTCTATCTTGATATAAATAATTTCTATTAACATTGTTGAAAGATTCAGTCAAAGATCCACCTTACAACAAAGTGTTCTGCATCTCTAAAAGTCTAAAAGTACATTGTTATCTGACATGATGATACCACAGTCTTTCCAGTTGTTGAATGGGTACCCGGAAGGACTAGACACTATTGTGGCTGAGCACTGAGGCAGCTGGAGTAATATGCAACCAGGAAGCCTGAGCTATAGCTTGATTTTAAATCCATCATGTCAAGACATAATGTGACAGTGTTCTAGCATGCATGTATGGCAGGATGAGGCATAGAATGAGTGGATGGCCTCAAACATCAATGGTTCAGATATACCATGGACACCTGTTCATTGTCAGGTCAGGATCAGACAACCGGTGGTTGAGAGTCTGAGCAACATGCCACACCATCACAGTCCCACAGTGAGCCAGGGCATACAAATGGGTCAAAACATATTAGCATCTTGCCAAAAATACAGCATAAAAACTTCAAGGTCTATACACCAACATCGATATCTGTTCTTCTTCAACATAAGGATCATGTTTCCTCCACCAAACATACCTGTAACAGTCCCAAAGTGTCACAGTCCCTTGTCAGCATCCAGCAGTGAGCCAGAGCATACAAATGGGTCAAAATATATTAGCATCTTGCCAAAATTCTGAAAGAAAAAATGTCAAGGTCTATTCACAAACATCTGTTTCCTCCACTTAACATACCTGTGACAGTCAACTCAATGGAGTCTCCCACTGGTGCTACTTGGTCGATCAGAGGCAGTGTGAACTCTGGGGGGATGTCGGCCTCAACTTCTGAAACTTCCTTCTTAAGTTGTCTGCGGTGAGAAATGAAGATGTCAATGAAGATGTTACACTTCTTGGGGTGTTCCAGGAAATGGCATAAACCATCTATGGGGATAGACTCTTATCAGCATCATATAAAGCATCAAGGGCTCAAGGATCTGAACACTTAATCTACATTTTTGAAACACGAAGACACCCAGAACAAGTAATCATCAGATTATCATCTCTGTTAATATCACGGCTGGGGACACCAGACATGGGCTTCACACATTGTACCCATGTCGGGAATCAAACCCGGGTCTTCGGCGTGATGAACAAATGGTTTAACTAGGCTACCCGACCGCCCTTTCCAGGTAGAAATGGATGATGACTTAGTCATTAAACTTAATACCGGTCTAACCTACATTTGACAATAAATAAATATCACCCCATCAGAAGGCCTACTAGTTTGAGGCGACCATGTTTCCTTGTAGGAAACTTCCATAATCATACCATGTCATTCATGACTAAGATAGTACATTCCCTCCTGATCCTGTACCTGATATTCTACAAGAATAATGGAATGAAGGTCACTAAAAATGCTATTGATTGGCTAAAATATTCCAAAACACTCACTTGAGTTTGGCCTCTTCAGCCTTCTTCCTTCTACGGTGGCGAACTTCTGTAAAACAAAAATAACACCAATAATAACTCAAAATATACAATCACCTCCATTGCTATATATATTTAAAAACATCCCATCACTCATCAAATATTACTGAAATTAAATGCATATGTTATCCTTCTATATTAGAAGACATACAGATATGAAAGATTAGAATAAAACAACTGATACTCTCCAGACACACCATTCATCTTCACCACCATTGTTCACACGAGAAGCGTACTGACCTTCAACTTTGAGATTTGCTGTGGTTTCAATATCTCCGAAGCTGTTGGTAGCACGGCAGGTGTATTTCCCTCCATCTTCAGGTTCAAGGTCTTTGAGATCAAGTGTTGCCATGCCATCTTTGTATGTGGCTTTGGCACGTGGACTTGGGAGGACTTCTTCACCATCTTTCAACCTGGAAGGGAAAAAGATAAATTAAATATAGACCAGAGACTTTGTAGCTCTTTCTAGAGTGGTCACACAGGTTTTTTCAAATTTTCTGTGAATGTCGTTGATTGTAACATTTTACTCTTTTCCCCACATGAGACAACAGTCACAGGTGATCAATATTAAACTTTGGTTGAGTTTGTCTGGATGGTCTGGCGATGTCCAGTCTCAGATTCACTGATTATTTCATTGGAACCCATCTCCTCGCATATACAACAGAACGTCCTTCTGACCCTACATCTTTAATATGCCACCATAGACACAGGGAACAAGAACAAACAAATCTCTCCTGTAAAGTCACACATGTAATATTCCAGTCTCCATGGGAACCCTCATCAGCAACATCCTGGAGAAGGTTACAAACAACAACATGCTACGTTCCTTACAGCTACCTTACAACCACTCCACCACACATCAGCCCGAGGTGGGCCGCTTGCATAGAGTTACTAAGTACATCACTATGGTCCACGATACATTGCACAACATGGTGGCCAAACAGTTACAATTGAGTTGGTATGGTTTTACGCCACTTTTAGCAATATTCCAGCAATATCATGGCGGGGGACACCAGAAATGGGCTTCACACATTGTATCCATGTTGGTAATCAAAACCCGGGTCTTCGGCTTGACGAGCGAACGCTTTAACCACTAGGCTACCCGACCGCCCCCTAACAGTTACAAAGATTGGATAACTTAGTGAGTAACTTGAATTAAATACCAAAAGCCTGAAGTCACTTTTAAAGACTTTTACACCCAAGCAAAGGTAAGGTACTGACAGAAGAACCTGTGATTCAAGCCAATAGGACACTGTCTCTGTGTAATTAGGCTAATTGCTATCTGCTAGACTGACATACGGGAGCAAATTTGACTCATCAAACAACAAAGTGAGATTTGAATTACCGTATAAGCTCCCAGGGCCCTCTCAAAATTAGAAATAGGGGGCTCTTATTAGAATATTATTTTGGTTGAAAAATCGTAAATTTCGTGGTTTATGCTGACAGCCTGAAATGTTTACATACGACAGATATATTTTTCCAGAGTTGAATTGCCCATAATTGAGGGTGCATATAACACATGAGTGCGCATTATACACGAATAAGTAAGTCTTGTGTACATTGATCAATTGGAAGGGGTCCTAACTGGGATCGTGCACTAGTCAATATATTAGCAAATATTGCCGTGGACGCTTATTAGAGCGGGGCACTTATTACGTCGAATACCGTACTTGAATCAAACTTGCTGGAACTGCCAATTGAACCAGGCCTAGTCCCATGTAATATGTCAACTGAGCCTTAAAAGCAAACCTCATTAAAATTCACAAAAAGTCCAAAAAGAAGTCTTGATTAGACCTGTAGTGACTAATATACTTCTGCACAGGATCACACCAACAACAGACAGTGATGAAATAAACAGCTTGGTCAGCTCTTGACCAATAACACTGAATATCCAAGAAAATCCTCGAATTCGTTTTAGTATACCCCCAAGCTATATATGAGGCACCATGAATGACAACTATCATCAAACTATAACTAATATCACACTCCCATAAAAATAAAGTCAAAACAAGTTCTTAGGTAGATATGTATGTTTCAATTACACCGATAACCATTTGATTACAAAGAAGAGAAAATAATCAAGTAAGAACGTTACTTTTCCTGCAGATAAATCTCATAAGCAGCTTCCCAGACGTCTGGCAGTTTATCAAGTGGATGCAAGTGCTTTTTATACAGTTCATAATGGCAAATACAGCCGAGATTAACGCTAATATCTGCCCTGTGAGCCAAGCGAAACATCTAATCTTCCTATCAATCTCTTAACAACTTCCTACCGTTTTTTTTTCAGATATCTTCACACAACAAAATTTGTGGCAGAGGAATTATGGGATAATGATAGGATTAAAACAACTCCAATCTGTCAGTTTAAAGTAAGTACATACAAATACCCAGCAGTATATATAAAATCACTTAGCAACACTTGAAATGCTTGGGCAGGTTCTTGGTGTAAAACTTGGAACCGATTCAGAACATGCATTTATTGAGCAACATGCCAAAAAGTGATTTGACGTAGTCTTTCTATTTCCCTTTCGAATAGGAATACCATGTTGTTCTGACATAGGTTTCCATGGTAACATGTTCCTGATAGTGGTCATGAGAAGATCTCAGCGGATGCATAGATGTTTAAAATCATAAATGTGTTACTAAAATATATACTGAAAAAACTGGTACAATGAGGTGAAGATATCATATTCACCCATGAATGTAGTCTACTGGAATACCTGAACTCATCCAGCTTTCTTTTCCATTCTCAGAATACAGCTCTAACAATAACAACATGCAAGCAAGGTGAAGGTCATCAACAGCCATACTAGCTTCTGTGGCTGACAAATTATGTCATAACTGACTTAATGTTTTACTTAAGCTCAGATGAGAGTATTGATTATCTGTTTTATGCTTACAGAATTGTTTTTTTTTTAATTATACTCCCCAGGGAGCTGAAAATGCAATTTGAATGCACTCTGACACATTAACCAAGGTAATATATCAAGTACTCTGACCATGATTTGACCGAGAAGATAGACACCATCACAATCATTTTTGACCATGTATGTCATCATCATCATCATCATCATCATCATCATCATCTTCTGAGGGCAGATGACGTGAAGAGTCACTGTTATTTCAAAACATTTACAGGAATCATAGCCTATTACCTCTCCTTGACGATTAGAAGCAGCTTATCAAACCTGACTTTCACTACGTCCTATCCAAGGTTGAATTACACTGAGGCCTGACAACACGCACCTTTCCACTGCCACATGTGTCTCTGTCAGTGTCTCGGACTGGATTACCTCCTCCTGAATGTTTGTTGTGTATATTTGTTGCGTCTCAACCACATGTTTTGCAACTTTTATTTCCTCACAAACCTCTCGTACAACCCTAACGGCCACAGCACTTTCAACAACCTGTTCCTCCGACTTTAGAATGAGCTCCTGTTCCGTGGCAGTACTCACAAGAGGAACTTCAGGTTCCGTCGCAAAAACTATTTCTTCTTTTATATCATCCACATCAAACTCCTCAATATCTTGTTCAACAAGTGGCATTTCCATTTCTTCAATTTTCTCAAGTTTTGTAAGGGCAATATCAGCGGTTTCTTCCTGAATATCATCCAAATGTACATCATCGCTAGCCAGGGAATCAATTCCAGTGTCGGCGTAAAATTCAGTTTCTACGTCTTCAACATCTACTTTGTCACTTGCCACAGACCCAAGTGTAAACCTGGCCTCACACTCACTTGACCCCGACTCATTACCCGTGTCAACAGACAACACCGTCACAACATCGTCCTCAGCCACACTCCCTGTCATACTTCCTCTTCTCTCTTCTTCAGCTTCCACATCCGCAGTCTTCCATGCCGTTCGGATTTTCTTTTTTGGACCTTTTCTCAATTTGCCACCATCTTCAATTCCAGCACCAGTGGCCCCTGCTAGCTGTATTTCTTCAGCAGGGGCCTCAAATAGTTTCTTTTTGGATGACATCTCGGATGCATGGAATGGACAGTCTTTTGAAGGGCACTTATGATTGGGCAAAATAAACATCAAACTCATGATTGCAGGTAGCTAGATTCACACAACACCACAAAAAAATTATCACTCTCAAAATATTATTATTCCTGGCTCATTGTGGTGCGAAATTCCACAATGAATATTCACTGATTTTCAAAACCACAACCTGACTTAGTCACTTTAATCCACAATGAAGAATAAGAGTCACAACTCGAAAACTTTGTGACTCAACAAGCCAAATTAGCTACAGCTCCACACAATCTCTCCAAACGGTTTTGAAGTCACAGCACACAGTCCATCCAAAATGGAAAAGCAGAACAATCAGGTTTTGTGATGATGAAAACCCAAATATCCAACAAGGAATATAATGAAGGGTCCGAAAATTAAAACTCCACAGCAAACTTTATCCCAATATCAAAAGTGCCCTTCAAATGGAAACGAGACCCAAGATGTGTCTCAAAAGTCAGTTTGTTCCACCGGATCCGAGACAAAAAACTGTGATAAACATCTACGCCAAAACGTGAAATGGGAGAATTAAAGAACAAATGCCTACACCGATCTAAAGCTACCAGACTGTGTGAGGAGCAAGAGAGGAGGAATTTCACCTACACGCCAACAAAAAACAGAGGAAGTCAGAGCTGGAATGATCTAAGCCTGTGCCAAGAACGGAACCTTTAGTTACGTCGGCGCATCCAGCTGACATGATGGTATACCTGTAGAGGTTCTACCTTGCAGGGAGATATCGGCTGTGATAACACACATGTGGGGCACGCCTGTCCACACAAATACTCTTGTAATATTACTCTCTGACCTTCAGGATTGGATCACGGCTTTAAAATGTCTAACACTTGTTTTGCATGAAACTGTTGGGTGGAGCTATTTTTACCTGATTTGATGCTATTCATAAATGTTTGACGTTTTCATTAAGAAACATACCAACATTTTTGGAACATTTTGATAAGGATGGAATGCTTGATGATAGGTTTTATCTAGATAATCTGATAATTAATAGTTTATTAAGAACAGTCGATAAACTGGAAAATATTCCTTTCATCATAACTAACTATATATCATCATTACCTTGAAATTGATCCAAAATCTAATTATGGCATTGCAAAGAGTAAAATCTTAAGAGAAAGTAATTTGAACCAGGATAAATATTTAAGGGTGAATCTATTTTTAATTTTCTAAATAGATAATGTTGACATGTACATAAAAAAAGTCTCTACAGTGTTAGAGCTTGGCTCGTCCTCAGTGTTATATCGAGACTGTTTATAGATAATTGAGGGTCATCTTCCATCAGGGGCTTCTTGCACCATGGCTGCTGATGACGGCATCATCTACACCTGTTCCTGACAATAGCTTCCCGACAGGGTAACCACTGCGCATGCTTTACATCAGATCAAACTATTTTCTCCCAGTGTTTATGTGCAACAGTTAAGTAGGTCAGTCGTAAACTACGCCATAGCTTTGTGCATTCTTTCAGTGATGAGGACTGAAAAATGTTATTTAAAGATTTGTTGCTTCTTTGATTCTTGAACCAGAAACATCTTTGTATATTTTACAAGCAGGAAGCTTGGCTTGCTACATATATGTTTTGTATTGAAAGAGGTAGATCTTGCCGTAGATAAATATGCAAATATATAGACTTAACTTAGATAATGGAACTAAACAATTAACATGAGATAGTGAGTGTTGATTTGGATCAATTTATTTTTTGGCTATTATTTTGACACAATTGTTTATTCAACAAATACAGTACTTGACATTCATAAGACTATGCCTCTATATGGGAATTTATCACTTAATGTCATAAAAATATCACTACAAGTATAACAAATTCTTGGTAAATATTTTAAAAGAATTACAAAAAGGTTACAATTCTTTATCTTAAACACAATTTTGAATGATTTTGAACAGAGTTGAAAGAACCCTTATATATACTATACTCAAAACAAGTTAAAGCAAGCCCACAATTGGAAGGCTCTTTGTTGCAATACCTACCAGCCATGTCATATTAACTAATCACATGAAAAATCAGTTGTTTTTTAACTTCTTCTGAGTAGCATAAAAAGCTGTCCACGGGTACTTGGAAGTCTGGGGTTTACAGTTTGTTTAACAGCATACCAACACTTGTTTCTTTCAAGAGATGTTACCAACTCCTCATTCATGCCAGGTTTAACAGCCCCGCTTCCTGACGGAAAACTGAAGCAGCTTCAAGAGATTGGTTGTAAAAAATTCCAGGAGTTTGTGAAATACTTAATGGATGGTACACACATGGTGTAATCTGCTCTGACAGAAATGAGTTTCTGCTCAGGGAACTAGCTGGGTCTCATTGAAGTTGTCTGGAGCAATTTGGTCTGCTATTGGATATTTTAGAGCTTCTGTCTCATTTGTGATCATTAGTGTCTATACATAGCATCTCACAAATGGCCGCATCCCAGATTGATTTTCACTATCTTGGTAGTGTAAACCTTGTTATTTAATCTTCTTGGCACTCCAAAACAAATCAGAATGAGAATCCAGAATATTTCTCAGAATTGAATGATGGTTTGTTCATTCCTTGTTTAAAGCCCCAATCTGGAATATGCCAGATATATTGCAGCGGTCTGTAAAGAATCAAGTCTGAATCAAACAATCCAAAGACTGACATCATGAGCATTGATCTATGCTGATATGATGACATGCACCAACTCAGTCTTGTTAGTCACCTACTGGGACAAGTATGGGTTGTCGAAGACCGATCTTCATTGGGTAGTATTAAATGAATATAATACTTATACTGTCTTGTCAAATATGTTCATATCATCTCATGATGAAGAAAAAGTAAATATTTATTGACATAAACAAGGAATGTGAGAAGAAACTAAGAATATGTTCTAACATAGCCCATGCAACCTCCACATACATCAACAACCTCCACATACATCAACCTCACAGTTTGATATCGGAGTTTGATGATAAAAAGTGTGATCACAACCATTCCTCCACTGCCTTGAACCACCATAATTAACACAGCCTCAAGCATGTAGCTCCTTATTATCTTTCATGATAAACACAGAGTTATATAACTGCTAAGCCAGCGAGCCACTACAGGTATTTATTGCCAAACCAGCCCACAATATTTATAATCTGCACATTCCTAAGTCTCATTACCAATAAAACATTTAAAGAAGTTACATGTCTTACATACATAAAACATACTTTATAAGTTCCTTTATCATAGAAGAATAGATAATTTTCTATATTTGAATCTGAATTTAATCTTCGGTTGTAAATATTTCTGGCATTTCTTATTATCAGATTAGTTTGATAACTTGTTATTCTGTGAATGTTGAGAAACCATATACTGGCGATTCATTGCCTGAGCATGACCAAAACAGCGCCACCTGGTGTCCAACTGGCAGAGATTCAAGACCAACAACTCTGACTGCTCTGTACAAGTGACAGGGTACACTGACGTAAGCAGTGACCTTTCGTTTCGGAATCGCAGGAAATTAGTTAAAATGTCAGGGGAAACATTACCACAAAGCACGTACCTTGGTGAATCATAAAGAACACTCCATCCTACCAGAATACGCATCATATTGTCAAAATATTTAATACCATAATTATTTACTTATAAAAAGTATTTTCCTATTCTACAATATCAGACATGTGATCTTGAATTACTGGAAAATAAATACCTTGTATTGACCTGGTATTCATTACACTGTCAAACTTACATCCTAAATGTTCATCTTAATATGTTATTTTTTAAATTTCATTTAAATTTCACTTATACCTAAAGAATTTGAACATTTCAAATGAAATAATCATTATTATTCCGTAGGAATTCCTAGCCGAGAAATAAACCCAACAACACTGTAAGATAGGAATATATAGCAGTAACGCCCTTCTAAAGGTACACTAGTCACATGCTCCTGTACCAGCCCGAAAATAAGCCAGTGAAAGCATGATTACTGAAGGAGTATTGGCAATGCTAGAAGTTGTTTATCTGTCTGACATCCGACTCCTACAGCAGATTCCCCTTGAGAGGTACACACTGACCTACTCCCCCAGACACACGCCTACATACTTACAAACACTCACGTGCAGGTAGAAACAGTGTCAGGTGGCTCCTAAAATAACTTTGGCAACAATTTAGATTTATTTTAGCTCTCAAATATTTTTTGGTTTTCCTTGAAGGCTAAAGCATTATTGTCTGGATAAAAATTTGAATACATTTAAATGTGTTTGTTTTTAAATTACAGAGGAATGTTCAGTGAAGACATGTTGTACAAATGCAATGGATGATAAAGGTTTCACAGTGTTGCTTTACAACAGCATAAATTTGACAGTGATTGAGTGAGTATAGGTCTAAAACTGGTTCAGAAGTACTGAAGGGACCAAGTTCCATAGCAGGAATGAAGACGGGAGTTAAAACATTAGCCAACCTGACACCATCCTCTCGGGGGTAAAACTGGAACCGTTGCTATTAGCAACCAGACCCTGATAAACAACCCCCTTCCTGCATGCTTCTCTCATCACTAAATCGACCCCACCCATCACCTGCCAAGGCTTGCTACATGGCATACACAGCAGCAGGTGATTATTTCGTGCCAGGCATCAGGTAAACGAACTGAAATATGCAGGTAAGTTACATATCAAGATGACTTTAACATAAGCATCACTGTATCCGATGCTTCTTATTAATGGGTTAACAGTATCATCATCCACTAAAGTCGGACAGCTAATTGTCTTCAGTGTGGCTTTATACTAGATAGTAATGAATCAAACCACTGTTTATACTATTCTATTAGACTAGTCTATGAAATGAACATATCGTACAGAAAAAAACCAGTTGTTCAGTTATCTTAATAAAATATAATAAAAAGGTGCCCAGTGATTCTCTTCATTTTCATTTACTGCAGTAATCTAGACTTGCCAAACATTATAGACTTGCATGGGCTGTATTTGATATATATTTGTATCAGGGTCTGTAAGACAGACTAACTATTCTATATGAGTGAGTGAGTATGGCTTACACGCCACTTTTAGCAATATTCCAGCAATATCGCAGCAGAGGACACTAGAAATGAGCTTCACACATTGAACCCATGTCGAGAATCAAACCAAGGTCTTCAGCAAGACCAGCGATCACTTTACCCACTAGGCTACCCCACTGCCCCTTATACCATATGATATATGATATATATACTAATAATTTATAATTTTTGGGCAGGGATATCTAACATTCATGAAAGATGGAGGTAAGTGAAAACTGATTGAAAAGGTGCATTAACCTGTACTTCAAAAACATGAAGGAGTGAAACTGAATTGATAGAAAATCCAACATAATTGTAAGAGCACAACAAATCCATTTAAGCATTCCCCATCCATCAATGATGCTTTAATTATTGTTAATATGAATATCCATTTAGTTTGATTTCTCCTCTTGGTACTTGTTGATTGTTGTATTGATTCAATTCAATGTTATATAGCTACAAATTATTACAATTTGAAAGCTACACCAGGGGTTATTTTTTTAGGTGAAAACATTGTTGTATTCATGGTAATTACAACATTTGAATATCGCCTTCTTCAGAACATTTACATATTAACTATTTAAATTCCTGATCTGGAAGTTAGTCGAGCACTCATATTGTACATGAGCGAGAGACTAAGGAAGCGTGCAGCTATTTGTCGTGATGTTGTGCAGGACTTGAGGACAGCCCCAACAAAAAAGATGCATGTTACAGGATTTTTGTAATCATCCTAAAATTGGATTTGGGTTGGAATGTGAAAAAAAATAACATAATAACCTTGCCCTGGTTCAGATCCTTACAAATATTATATTTGTAAAAAAATGACAGCGGCATTCTACTGTCAATTTTATTGTCAAAGCGAACTTTACAGTCGGTGGTATGGAAAAAGTCTGTGACTCTGATTTCATTTTTTTCTGAATTTTCAGTGCTTAAGGTCATTGGATCCATAAACCATGCAAATAATGGAACGCCTTAGCTAAAATTTAAACAATGCCAGAAATGTCAGGAACTTGAAACATTCAAACCTCATTCAAAATAACATGTTTAACAGTGCTCTCATGACAGCAGAACATTAACTCACAACTAACGTCATAACACGGTAACACAGTCCCGCCTATCAGTAACACCTTGGAGGCATACAGTCCATCACTACTCCCCATGTGATAACGCTTGCATCCCCCACAGTGGCGTACATCTCACCACCACCTGTGCAGCAACACAATCACCTGTGTCTAGATATAGCTCTGTGAAACCTCTCTCTTCACACATTAATCATCTGTTGGAATGGTGGTAGTCTGATGAGGGTTTCAACCACACCCACTGTTTACTCAGATGATAACTGACAGAAATTAGCATTTTTAACTCAATATCCTCCTCAAGTTCAAGTTTTGTTTCTATGGCTGCAGACCAGGACACATACCTCACAACATATGCAGTCAGTCCCAACATGTAGGTCACCTTGTGAATCTTTCTATTTGATAGCTAGTGTCCGTGTTGTTTAAATTGCTGAAATAGTTTCACATCGTTTTTTGAAGCCACAGCACTTCACAACCAACAGTATGTGTTAAGAGTAATTTTTTTCAGTATGAAAAAAACCCGGCTTCATTTTGAGGATAATAGTTATCGGAATTAGGAGAATAAGGAACAAAAAATCAACGAGAAAATTCTGAGAATATCAGGGGAATACCAAACTTAACCCCACTTTTCACATAAGAGACTCGTCCAACACTGCCGAAATCAAACTGTATTCAGGGTCCCATCATTATTTAAATTTGGATAAATATTTTTAAAACTTATACATTATATTAACATCCCCAAAGAGGCTGTTCATAATGTTGATATTTCAAATAAGAAATAAATGACTCGTGGTCGTTGTATATCATACAATAAAACACTTCTGTATGATAAACAACTTTCACTCGTCGTTTGATCTTAAATAACATAATTTTGTCTGTACTTCAATCATTAAAAACAGTTTTCAATACAACAATGCTCTCAAAAACAACTTACGTAAGTTCATTTTCTACAAACACCACCATGATGCCTGTCATCCCATCTCAGTTTGGGACTTTGTGTTACTCACAAAGAAACTATGTTTGATATTTCCATCATGTCTACCAGTAGATATCTCTCATTTCATGTGGCATTTGTTGCAGGGACCTAACACACAGACGTAAGAGAGCCACTCACAGTCTACCTGTGTTAGACATGGGGTCCCCCACACAAATGTCAGACACACTGGGATGTTTATATCATTCTTATGAGAGCATGAGAAGGTGGAACTTGGACCAGTAACATATCTGTTCAAGAGGCTTGTAAGCATACGAGAAGAAGGAATGGCTGCAATAACATATCTGTTCAAATGGCTTATAAGTTCACAACATGGTATTGAGACTTGTAGTACATCTGTTACAGTGGCTTATAAGTACACAAGAATATGGTATTGGGACTTGTATACCTAACAGTGGTTTATAAGCACACATCCAGATGATACTGTCCAAATAACATATCTCTTATAGTGGCCTATAGTGAGTTAGTGAGTGAGTTTGGTTTTACGCCGCTTTTAGCAATATTCCAGCAATATCATGGCGGGGGACACCGGAAATGGGCTTCACACATTGTACCCATGTTGGGAATCGAACCCGGGTCTTCGGCGTGACGAGCGAACGCTTTAACCACTAGGCTACCCGACCGTCCCTATAGTGGCCTATAAGTACAAAAAAGATGATACTGTCCATGAAATTACATATATGTTACAGTGGCTTATAAGCACACAAACAGATGATATTGTCCAAATAACATATCTGTTACATTGGCCTATCAGTACACAAAAAGATGGTATTGTCCTGATCACATTTCTCTTAAGGTGGCTTATAAGCCAACAAACAGATGGTATTGTCCCAATAACATATCTGTTACAGTGGCTTAGGAGCACACAAGACAAAAGGCATAGGGCCTTATATCATATCTGCTTTAAATAAACGATGACATTTTGACATGTTTGAAGGTCATCCAATGAATTTTACTTCAATAGGAAGAAAATTCTGTGCTTCACAAAAATGAAGACAAAAAGTCTAAAATTAGTGAAGACTTGGTCCATATCATACTGAGAGAAAGAAATACCTTGCATATCATGATGTGACTGTTTGAAACTGGTATGCAGTGACAATTATTTACCTGTAGTTGGATCTGAATCGACATCTACGGGAATGCACTTTAACTCCAGTGCTTACAACATAGCTCCCAGAGACGAAACTCGAAAAGTGTTGAAGTAAAGGCATACGACCATCTCGCAACTTTAGGTCATACCTCATGGTGCTGTAGAAGTCCTCATACACAGGACCCCAGCCACTGTAGCCAGACATGGCCACACAGTGCTCTCTCAGCTGACCTTCAAGTAGTGTCCAATATGACCATGACCAGAATAGCAGAATAAGTCTACAGTAGGTGAACAGTTGACATCAGGGATGTGTTGTTTGAAAAGAGTTTTTGTCATCGAAACACTAATCTTAAGTGGCTAACTTGATTAAAACAAACCACTTAATCCATAAAAAGAGCAGCTGTCATCAGCAAGATTGAATCCGAAAATGTGTAAAGTACCTAATTTATCATTCTCCTCAGCTTAAAGAACCTTGAAAACTACATTAAAATATGTAAAGGACATTTACTTGCACAACCGGTGTGCCTTCTCATGATGGAGCATCTCTTCGTTAAGCAACCATCTAATGGCTCATATACCATCTGTTCAGCGCAGGTGATGAAGCCAATGAATGATTCTGGAACCTCATCAGATCAAATAGCGAAGAATAACATTGCAGACAGGCTGAGTACAAACCATGGGACTTGTAATGACTACCCAGCATACTTCTTCTACATAGACAAACGGCATCACCACCACCACACATCTTCCCCAGTAAAACCATGTCTTCCCCATAACACCACACATCTTCCCCAGTAAAACCATGTCTTCCCCATAACACCACACATCTTCCCATGTAAAACCATGTCTTCCCCATAATACCACACATCTTCCCCAGTAAAACCATGTCTTCCCAATAACACCACACATCTTCTCCAGTAAAACCATGTCTTCCCCATAACACCACACATCTTTCCCAGTAAAAGAACATCTTCCCCATAACACCACACATCTTCCCCAGTAAAACCATGTCTTCCCTATAACACCACCACGTATTTTCCATTAAAACCACCTCGACTTCAGCAGAACAAAGATAATAATGACGGGATGTGACCTATTTCTTGTTTACCTATTACAATCAAAACACCATGTATTGTAATGCAAGTTTTATTCCATGAAATGTAAAGATGGGGCCAAAAAATGAAAAGGACAAAAAGCTTGTGTCTGAAAAAGTGTTGTTTATCTCTTTCCCGTGATTTTGGTTGGACACAGGTGGCCCACTTTGCTGCGCAGAGTTGCATCCTTTGGGATAACAGAACCTGGTTTGAATCCTGGTTCATCCCAATGATGTTTCTAGGTTTGTCCACACCATATCCCTGGAAAACGTCTGATACCTGCATCACTTTGAGCTTTCCTCCCACATTAAACTAACACGTCTGATGTACCTGGAATACTGTTAAGCCAAACTCACTCGATCCAGTGTTTCTGAGTGTATCAAATCCTTCAACTGCAGATTCCTACCACAATGCAATGAGGTTGGCCTAAGTGGCACTGAATGACTTTATGTTATACAACCCACAAGTTATCACGTACTTGAATGTCAGATCTCTGCATCAAGATGTGCATCTGTTTTGTGATGCACAAATAATGTCATAACACGTGCAGAAGTGCTGGTAAAGGTGTAACTCTCATCATCAGCGCTGCCAAAATACACAGCATGGAAGAGAAGCTGTGATAATCTGGGATATTCTTGTCTTGAGGATGAGCACATAGGTACATCAAGTACTGCACCTTGATAGGTATACCCACAGTCTTCATAATGTGCACCTGAATAAGAGGCTGACTACTGGCTTAAATCTTCCACCTGAAGCTGCGTGAATCACACATTTAAGTGTGTAACACTGTCCACAATTTTGCTTTGTTGCACAAATTTTTTATAAACCAACCAGAGTACCTCAGACTTACTGTGTACATAAAGCCAATATTTTGAAAATTTAATATCAAGGGCAGATCCACTCTACTATCAAAAATGCAAATGAGAGCAATTTCACTCAGGGAGAAAATCATTCCATGAAGTAATCTTAGCGCTACAATGAATGTATGTCTCTGTTTATGTATTGGATATATAATTGTGTAAGAGTTGCGAACACTTTATAGAATGGGCCCAGGTCACACAGACAGTAACTACCTGATCCCCAATTAGCTGGCTCTTACAATGAGTGAGGGAGTTGGGTTTAACGCCGCTTTTAACAGTATTTCAGTTATATCACGGCGTGTCAGCTTAATGTGGGAGGAAAGCCCGAAGTGATGCAGGTCTCAGACGTTAACCACTTCGGTGAAACCCACGAGCATGGGTATGGTCCTGACATACCTAGAAACATAATCAGAGCACTGGAATTCGAACCCAAAATCATAGGTTTCTGGCGTGCCCAAGGGATGCAACTCTGCACAACTCTACCCCTTAGACGACTGGGACACCCGTGCCCCTCTCTTACAATGAATATACATACTAGGGATCTATTCCACCCACAAATACCTTAGGGTACCTGACAACTGAAATCGTAAATCAATTCAGAGTATACAAGGAGAGACTTGTATACAGGGCTTGTATTTCTATATAACGTGGCACAAACATTGTACAAAATTGTACATCGGAACACACATCTGAGAAATCAGCCGTGCTGAAACATGCCTCTGGATCTGCCCTTGCGAATATTTCAAACAATACAAATTCACACCAACTTACCACATGATTTCTGCGGCTGGTTTCCCAATGATTTTGCATGCCAACTGTGTCCTTGACCCCTCGTAACCTGTGACATCATCCAGTTCTTCGTACACAATGGGGGCATGTTCTGGCAGTTCTGTGGACACAACACAGGGAATCAACATCTCTTTCAAAACTTGAATATTCGTTTCTTCTCAGTATTTACAATAAATCGCCATCTCATTAATGACATTATGAAACAAAACCCAGACTGGATACTATATATATTCCACTCAGGTTTCAAAACACTATACTGAAACAAATCCACCTCTTATTGACCGCAGTACTATCTTCTTACTGACTGATATTCACTTCATGAGAAAATACAACCAGATGTGGCATAGCCTATTATGACCTTTAGGTAACCAGTTAAAGATGTACCTATGTTTACCCAGTGGTATTAACAAGGTGTCAGGTAACTAGCATCTATACCACCGGTCTACCATACAAAGACTGGAGATTGCAGGCCCCAATACCATATGTATACCTCAGGCCATTCTCACATACTGATATACAGTGTTGTCCAGATCTCCTTGACTATCATCCATTAGGCCTTTTTTGTTTATTATTTGGTATACAGATTTTACCCCATATCTCCAGGATTCAACCAGTGGTTCAAATTAAGGCAGGATCATTAAAGGTAGGATCATTAAAGGTAGGATCATTTAAGGGCTTAATTAGTGGGTGTTACATTTATAAGTTTAGTGAAACTCACATGAAAATTATCAGACATTTCAAAATGGCCACCTATGACATTTTTCCTTTCTAAAACAAGCAAGATTTGGACTTCTGGCGAGATCAGTTATTTGTCGAACAACTGTTTCTCTTTCATAAATGTTCGCCAAAACTGATAAACTGTCAAACAGTACATTGTTTGACAAGATATTGTTTATAAGGACAGATTTGGGTGGTTAAAAATAGACTAAAAACCTTACTTTATTCAATGATTTTGAAATATTTGATGGATCTGTAAACCAAGTAACTAAAACAAAACAGTCAGCTAAGTTAGAAAAAAAATCACCTATTTTGATATTGTGACCAGGATATTTTTTAATGTTTTCACACCACATATATACACAAACAATGCAACACTGTTCTAAATGCACAAGTTAACCAATATATAAACTATTCATTTAATTCATCTGTCACTCAACCTAGTTCATCATGTTTCAGGCTTGTGTCAACATTAATTAACATACAGTTCTGAAGTTCAAAAGCAGTTATTCTTTTCAAAATATCATCTCCTGATTATGATTGTTGTGAAGTACCTACCCATGACAAGGTTGCGTGCCAGTATGCCGAGCTCGCCCTCTTTCCTGAAGACAGCACTGTCCCGAGACAGGCGGCCAATGGGGAGAACGTCCAGCTCATCCTCCTGAAACAGGGAAACACAAAACTCATCAAAATCAAATCTTGACCAAAAGCATGATGACTTTTCCAAACAAAGACCAGTGTTCTTTTTAGAGTTGTGGTTAGTTCTGTCAGTTTTCTGTTTAGACATAAAAGGAGGGATACCATGGTAATTGCAAACTGAAAATTTGAAAATATAACAGTTTTCCTAATCATTCTTCATTTACAAAAAATAATAGGCTCAGAAATACAGAATGTTTAACATAAAAAAAGTAAAACTTAACATCCAAACCATTTAAAAATTTTGACACATTTCTGAGGTTTATCTAGTCCTGCTATAAGGCCTAAAACCTGCAGCAAATGTCAGTTAAAAGTTCTGAATTGGAATTAAAGATTTTACAGTTAATGCTATTTTAGTTATAGCTAATGTTCTGTCTTTGAAAGTTCACAATCATTTCACTGATAGGACCAACATGAAGGAAAACACTTTAATCCTTAGTTTAACATTACTGAGAGTTGTTTTTAAATTTTTTAGTTAGAACCTCAGAATTCTTTTTTAAATTTCTCATTTAGTATAAAACAATCATTTTCCCCAGTTTGCCTGTCAAGGGCTCTCAGTTCAGAATCCTACACAAATCCCTGCAATGTTGCCAAGCTTGGCCAGCATGTGTGCTTCCTATTGTGTTACTCCACGTTACCTTGTGTCTGGTCCTGTCCCGGTAGTCCTTGTGACCCTGGCGACACAGCTTCACTCCCTTCAACTTCTTCTCTGCTGCCCCCTGGAACATACCGACGACAAGATGTTGTTAGTGGCCACGTAGCATCGCATACTTCCACATCACAAACCCATGCTTGTCATAAAAGACGACAATGCTTGTCGTAAGAGACGACTAATGGGATCGGGTGGTCAGGCTCGCTGACTTGGTTGAAGCTTGTCAACGATCCCATTGGCGTGGATTGATGCTCATGATGTCAATCACTGGATTGTCTGGTCCAGACTTGATTTTTTACAGACCGCCTTCATATAGCTGGAATATTGCTGAGTGCGGCGTTAAACAACAAACAAACAACCATCACTGTCACATTGGTGAAAACCACTGACAATATTTAAAGCTCTTAACACATATCTGTATCTAAAGTTGTTCAATCCTTGAACAGATACAACCCAGGATTGAAAACACATTCTTGTTGGCATCAGATGGCGATCACAAGATATGTATTTGAAATAAAAAAGTAGCCTAATGTGATATATTAGCAAATGGCTCATTGGTTAGCAAGCTGGTATGAAATTAATATTTCTATGTTCAGCTAAGAAGCACTTCAGGAAGTAGATATATTACATCGAAGCTATTTTCAAACATTTATAAGAGAAATAATGTTAAAATAAAAAAATGGTGTCATAGTTCTTTTTCTTTCAAGGACGATGAATGAAAAAATAGAATGAGATAAAACTTCAAAATGATAAATTCCTATCACCATCAGAATTCTGAATCAAATTCCGACGCGTTTGAAGAACTAAACATTTTTAAAATTCATATCACACAAGGGGAGAGAACTCCTAATACAAGAGCATTCACGATTCAAGTCTAGAGGATATGGTTTCACATTTGACAACAAGTGCAGAAGCGTTACTTACATCTGTGACATCAAGGTCAAGGTCAGTCTTGGGTCGGGGCTGCGGGAGCAAAAATGCGGCATATACGTGAGCATTCGACATTTTGCGTGACGGTATACATTGCACCAAGGGGAACAAGAGTCTTCACTGGTTAAAGACAGCATAGCCACAGTTTGACAATCAGGTGAGCAAAATACCACTTGTAGACAACAAGGGCCACAGCATCCACATGATTTAGATACTGACATGGATGATTATTGCACAACATGCACTGGCTTGGTCCCGTTGATGCAATGAGCATGAATGTACAAGCTTGTTAACATCTATACACAAGGTGTGGAGCCTTGCTGTCATCATAGCATTAGTATCTTGTCATACTATTATACAGATAATACCTGGGCCCACCTACAAAAAGCGATCTTAGCGCTAAGACTATCGTAAGCCTATGTTATAGTTTGGGAGTTAAGATCATCTTAACGCTTAGAGCGCTTTGTGCATGTGGGCCCTGGACTTGCCTTGTCTCAGTTAATATTTATCATCTTGCTTGTGTGGAATGCACACACCCCTTACTTGGTTACCCATTTCGGGAAACATTGCTGTCTAATGTATTAAGTGCATTCAGTAATTACATTGTATTACTTCAGGTGAACAAACAGGATATAACCTAGTTGGTCAACGTGAATGTACATTTTGTGCTAAAAGTTGTTTGGTTTGTTGTTTAACGCCGCACTCAGCAATATTCCAGCTATATGACGGCGGTCTGTAAATAATAGAGTCTGGACTAGACAATCCAGTGATTAATATCATGAGCATTGATCCACGCAATTGGGATCAATGACATGCATCAACCAAGTCAGCGAGTCTGACCACCCGATAACGTTAGTTTCCTCTAATGACAAGTACCGGTATAGTCGCTTGTTACGGCAAGCATGGGATGCTGAAGACCTATTCTACTCCGGATCTTCAAGGGTCTTTTGTGATAAAAGATCATAAGACATGATGATTTACAATCCTTTATATTTTGATGATGATTCATGGATGTCAAAAGTAGTTGACACTTTACAAATATAGAATGATTTTTTTTTTAAAGGACATGCTATTTGAAATATGCTTGACAATAACATTTCTTAGTTATTATTTGGTTTACCGATCTGCTGACAAATTTTTTTTGTTCCTCTCCAAAACACTTTTAGAAATCACTTGCATTTCTTTTCTAATTTTGCAATTCAATTTTTGCGTATCATAGTTTAACCATCAAACTGAGTGCACGAGGAATGATTAAATACAATGAGCACTTCGGCACGTATTTATCATCTACACGGAGGAACAAGCCAAATAAATAAAATATCATTTACAAATTGCAGCACCATCTAGCTTTCTTTATTGCCAATGATGTACTTTAGCAGTTTAGTGTCCTTTTTGTGCACTGACGTTCTTTCATACACATTATTCTTTCTCTACATATGACATCTTTTGTTTCCGAGTTAATTGTTCATTTGTATTTTGGGGTATTTTGAATTCACAGTTTGTATGTAAATAATGACCTTGTATTTTTTTACCAGATGGCTGCCCATAAAACTCTATGGTTTTGAAAGAAACTTCTTAAGCAAAAGAATTACGCCCTATTTAATCCTCTATGAACAGTCTAGAACTGAATCAGAAAAATTGTTATATAATTTCTATAAAAAACCCAGAATATGGCATTGTACAGTTTACCAGTTAGATGACAACAAAGTTCCACAGTTAATAACAATGAATATTATGATACAATGATATATGGATATGACTGATATCATGGTTTATACACCACTGCATGTATAACAATGCATATCATTGTTGATGAAGATGCCTGGCTGTTGATGAAGATGACTATGCTCACAATGCACAATAGAGGAATCATCAATTCAAAGTGATGATGAAAATGAAATTCCACCCTTAAAGATGAATATGGTACGGAATAGATGGGCAAATAAAATTTTACCCAACATTTGGCAATATTCCAGCCACATCACCGTGGAAACACCCGATTTGGGTTTCACACATTGTACCCATGTGGAGAATCAAACCCAGGCCTTTTAGCGTGACGAGTGAATGCTTTACCCACTAGGCTTCCCCACCATCCCTTATAATTGTTGCAGAATATGATATGGAATGGTTGATGAAGGATATGATATGGAATGGTTGATGTCAAAGGTCAGCACCATGCTCCTAGGTTAAGGAAAGGTATATGCCTCTACAGTTTGTCACAATACAATAAGATATATTCTGACAAATTAGCTTGTAACAAGCGTAAAATACTAAGTCGCTTTTCAAATGTTCCGATACATTATAGGTTCTTTACCCCTCAGAACCAAACATCACCATCTTAATCCTGTATCCCAAATCATATTCAAACTGACAGTATATGTAACAATTAGAAAGTCTTGAAAAAATCCAGTTAAAGAATTTTATCAGCTGCATTTGTAAAAGAAATACCAACTATTCTTAAACTGCATAACAATGCTAATGAAAAAAGTCAGATAGAATTAAATGTACCGTATTTGCCGTAATAAGCGCCCTGGAAACTTGACAAAGGGGGATGCTTATC
The DNA here is from genome assembly GCF_022045235.1 of Haliotis cracherodii. Lineage (NCBI taxonomy): Eukaryota > Metazoa > Mollusca > Gastropoda > Lepetellida > Haliotidae > Haliotis > Haliotis cracherodii. The sequence continues at coordinate 4,749,412 of NW_027266273.1, read as the reverse complement.
AACACCAGAAACAACAAGTTAAATTTGTTTTGAAAGATTGGGCACAAGTGAACAAAAGTTGTGAACAAAATGTAATGTAAAAAATGTCATAAAAGTTGGGCAGTTTAATAACTGTCATATAGTGCCGAGTTCCGTAAATATGGACCGTCATGTACATTTCTGGTCTTATCAGGGGACATTTATAAAAATTACTCAGATGTTGGCGTAGAAGTTAATAAGGGGGCTTTATATGGTAAATACGGTATTGACTTATACTTAAGGGCATCTCTAAAAGCGTGACTATTCTGACTAAAGCTGGTATCAATGTAAATTTTGAGTTTGCTGACAAATAATTTTGGTTTGAAAGACTTGAATCAAATTTGCTCCAACTGCCAACTGGCCCAAGTGTAGTTTCCCTTCAAGCCCCCAGCAGTTAGTGGGGACACAGGGCTCCGCGATGATGTACAATACTACACATAGCTCATTCCCAAACTGGAGACTGTAGCCATGCCTCCGCCACACTTAAAGCAGTGTATGTCCCAGGACAGATGAGAGGATGACAGCAACACAAGGTAGGTAGAAGCAGTACTTACATTCAACCAGGGGTGGGCCAACGCCTCGTCGATCGTCATCCTCTGCCTGAAAGTTGCAGTTCAGAAAGTGAATATGTACCGAAACAACAAGCTACAAATACTACTGTACATTCTCCTCTTTGAAAGATTTGTGGGCAGGTTGTGTCTTCTGGATTTAATTCCTATGCTAAAAAAATGTCTGTAAAATTAATACTAATCTTCGCAATCATTTAGTAACTGTTAAGGTAATTACCGTTCTCATCATGAAATTGAAATGCTTGACAAAATGCAAGTCATAACATACGCAATCAGTCACCATGGGCAAGGGGAGACTACTCTAGCAACTCACTTCTTGTCTTTCAGGAGGAGTTTGTTGATGAAGTCCCGGGCCTCCTCTGATACAGGCGCCCAGGCCTCGTCATCGTAGTCGAACTCGGCACGGTTGATGTACACAAAGGTCTCCTGGTCACTCTCTCCAGCAAATGGTGAGTAGCCGCTCAGTCTGGACGAAATACACTCAAAATACAATGCCATATCTAGGATAGCAACACTTCGGACCACTGTCAGTTGCTTCATTTATTGCAATGTAGCTTAAACATACAGATGAACAGAATAAGAGAAGCAGGTAGCCTTTGTCTGACAAGATCATACCAAAAGACGTTGAAAGATGGTACTTGTTGTTACCCTGGCACTAAGCATTAAGGGGAAAAAACAAGGACTTGTTGGCTTGGAGGCAGTATACTGTGTCTGAGTAGGGTATCCATGTTAAACTGCAGCATGGTATCTCAGTGGGCTAGCACTATAAGTCCAGACTAGTTCAAGCAGCCACACACAGATGTGCATGTACCTCACTATATAAGTGCAATAATCTTGGAGGTGACGTTAAATCCCATTTCACCTCACCTCAAATAAGTTTCCTAATGGATTTCAGGCAGGTTTGACAATACCGGGTACTTACAGGACATATGAGACCACTCCGAGGGACCACATGTCGGTTGCGAAGGACACAGGTTCAAAGCTGATGATCTCAGGTGCACAGAACTCGGCTGTTCCGAACAGAACCTTGACGGACTTGCCTTCCTGCAGGCGCTGAGCCAATCCGAAGTCGATGAGCTTCACGTCCTTGCTGTCCTTGGTCACACACATGACATTCTCTGGCTGTTGACAGGACAGACACTTATGTCATTGCTTCAGTTACATCACCCATCATTATGAAAGCTAAGGTTTTAACTGCTTTTAGGTACAGTGAGTGAGTTAGTATGGTTATTCCAGCAATATCATGGCGGGGGACACCAGAAATGGGCTTCACACATTGTACCCATGTCGGGAATCGAACACGGGTCTTCGGTGTGACGAGCGAACGCTTTAACCACTAGGCTACCAGACCGCCCCGCCTTTAGGTATAGTTCAGTAATATCACAGCAGAAAACAGAAATGGTATCACATATTTTACCAATGATTGGATTTGAACTGGGTCTCTGTTGAAATGAGGCAAACACTGTAGCCACTTGCCTACCGATTGTTCAGAGTTCATGTAGAACATGAAGCTTCTATGATAGAAATTCCTTCAACAGTTACCATATATATATACTTGTTCATATGACTATAGCTTATCTGTCAAATGAAATAATCAGGTTTTCTTTTGTGTAGAATCTGTATGTTTTAACAGAAACAACTGTACTCTGGGTTGGCATCATGTACAAGCACATAATTAAAAAATGTTGAAAGTGCGTGACTGACCTTGAGGTCAAGGTGGATGATGTTGTTGCTGTGCATGTGCTGCACGCCCTGGCAAATCTGCCGCATGTAGGTAATGCAGTCTTCCTCTGTCAGGTCATACTGTTGCTGGACCAGGCGGTCGAACAGCTCGCCGCCACTCAGTCTGCAAACACATGCCATAGCATCTTAATCAACTCATGAAGGTTTCCAAACACAAGCAACATTTGATCCAACTCTTGATCCAACTCAACAAAACATTTATTTTGTTATATCCAAAACTGGATCACCTGACCAGAAAATATAGTGTCATCTCAGGGAGTTGAGAATAGAAATTCAAATACATGCTGATTCCCTTACCATGTCATGTACTATGTGCCTAGCTCTATTTTAGTGTATTATTATTATCATGACCAATATCATTTACCCCCACTGTTAGAAAAAGCGGTCTGTAAATAATCGAGTCTGGACCAGACAATCCAGTGACTGATATCATGAGCATCAATCCACACAATTGGGATCAATGACATGCATCAATCAAGTCAGTGAGCCTGACCACCCGATCCCGTTAGTTGCCTTTTATGACAAGCATAGTCGCCTTTTACGGCAAGCATGGGTTGCTGAAGACCTATTCTACCCCGGAATCTTCACAGGTCCAAAGACTTAACAAAGGACTCACAGTTCCAGGATCATGACCATCTCTCCGGGCTGGTCGAAGGCCTCATGGAGCTGCAGCAGCTTCTTGTGATGGAGGCGGTTCATGATGTCGATCTCGTGACGCACCGTCTCCTTCTCGTGGGGGCGGCAGCGGATGAACTTGGCGGCCCAGTTCTTACCGGTGGCTCGCTCAACAGCACGATGGACAACACCAAATGCACCTCTGTAATGACATTGACTGTTAAGTGAGATCGGTATACTTATATTGGTATTTGTAAAGAAACTAAATTAGGCATCGAGAACATGAAGCTGTTTCACTGTTAACACATGCTTGATAAATATTATCGCGTGAACATTGCTGGGAACGAGCTGTGACTGACCTTCCGAGTTCCTCACAGATGATGTACTTGCTGAGGATGTCTCCTCGGATTCTGCTTACATCAACTGGAGTTCCGGTGAAGTCAGCATCATCTGTATTAGAGATTAGAGGTGTATTAGAGTTGTACTCGTACATTAGTAAATCTCTTAACTGAGAACAATTTTTTTATCAATCTGCAAGACTCTTATCACAGAAATCTTGTTCCTTCTTCAATAGAACTGCCTCAACAAGGCTAAAAGCAAGTAAGCCAACTACTTTATGTGTGCAACTGACACAATACCCCTTCTTTGCACAAAATCAGGACATTTTTCCAGAAATTCTTCAAGGAACAACATTAATACAGTGTTAGATCAAAACAACCCTTCCAAATCCATTACTCATATCAATACATGAAAATCTGTTCTTTGTGAAATACCACCTTGCAAATAAAGTTCAAAAAGCACACAAAGCCTTGTCCCTTACATAGATTGTCATAGTCCACGACTGGGATCGGCTCACGGGTGACCACAAGCTCGGATTCAGGTCCAGGACTGCTGATGCCGTACATGTTCTCTGCCAGGATGCGGAACTTGAACTGTCCTCGGTCTTCCAGGCAGGTGACTGTGCAGGACTGTGTGTTGGATGTGATGGCGTGGCGCCAGATAGTGGTCTGCATGTCACACTTCTCGATGATGTAGCCAGTGATGGGGGAGCCACCGTCGTCCTTGGGAGCGTCCCATGTCATACTCACAGAGTGCTTGTCCACGCTTGTGATCTCAGGTTTGCCAGGACGGTCAGGTCGATCTGAGGACAGTGGTAAAGAGTAAGTAAGTATATCATGGCACTATGAACATTATTTCTGTTACACCTTGCAAGTCAGCTTGATTTAGCAGGTCTTCATATTTACCTTTGGTGAAAGCCAAAAGCAAGGGTATGGTGCTGCCAAACCAAGAATCGTAAACAGGGTGAATCTTGGTCACATCCACATGGCTAAGCCATAGGATGAGCTAATATTATATTTATATACAGAAGGAAAAAAAGGGAACATAGAGGTGAGGCGAAATGGGGTTTTAACGTCGCGTCCAAGTTTATTGCACTTATATAGGGATGTGAATGTACGAGTGTGTGTTTGTGTGGCTGCTTGTAGTAGTCTGGACTGATGCCGATTTATAGTGCTAGCTCACTGAGATACCATGCCACAGTTTAACATGAATATCCCACTCAGACACAGTATACTGACTCCGAGCCGACCAGTCCTTGTTTTAGCCCCTTAATACCGAGAACCAGACAGGGTAACAACAAGTACCATCTTTTAACGTCTTTTGGTATGACGCGGCCGGGGATCGAACCCAAGACCTTCCGCTCTCCGGGCAGACACTCTACCACTAGACCACAGAGGTGGTCAGGGAACATAGAAATATCAAAGATTAATACTAACTGCAATTTCAGTAAACTGTTTTGTATCCACAAAATAATGATACAGTAAACTGCAAGTATCTGGTGTGGTTACTACATTCATACATTGCTCAATAGTCTATTGTTTTCTTTGCTACAGACAAAATTTAAGACCACCACATGTTTCTTTATGTTGCCTTATTTCTTTCTGTCAGTATATACTACTCAAAGGAAGTTAAAGAACACCCAATATTCAAATGACTATTGTTAATCTGTCATGGCAGATAGTGAACAGATTGACTTTAAATATGCCATTTTAACTATAGTTGTATGAAATAATATTGGTGTTTAACTTCTTTTGTGTAGCATATATGCAGATATGCAGTCAATGTCTATTTGGTACTGACCAACAACAGAGATGGGAACTGTGGCGCTGTCGGAGCCCAGCTTGTTCTGTACTTCAAGAGTGTACTCTCCCTCATCACGCTTGTCAGCATCCTGGATGATGAGGGTGGAGTGTTTGGGTGTGGTCGTGATGTCGATACGAAGTTCATCAGGGAGTGCTTTCCCATTCTTTTTCCAGGTGGCAGTTGGAAGAGGAAGTCCAAATATGGGCACGCGGAGCTTGATGGAGTCACCACTGGATATACAGAGACCGTCGGCGTAGCGTGGAGGGAGGTCGATACGGGCGGGTGCTGAAGGGCAGAGGGAAGATATTCTACAGGTCTCTCTCAACATCTCTATCTCACTGTGAGGGGAGCATGTTATCAGTCATCCAATTACCCAACATTATTAGCTTGAAGGGGAACTGTGGTCAATGGTCTGGTGCACCCTGGTCTAGGTCTATATGTAATTAGTGGTGTGCGTGAAACGTAAACATTGTGTAATTAGCAAGAAATATACACCGTATAATTTGAGTTAGCAAAACGTACCACACACACTATGCTTGGCTCTGATAATTTCAACTTACCCAAAACATTAGGCTGGGCTCTGATAATCTCAACTTACCCAGCACATTGAGCTTGGCTCTGATGGAGATAATTCCGTATCTGTTCTTGGCCTGGCACTCGATGTCCCCACTGTCTTTCAGCTCCACATCTTTGACCACCAGGGTGAAGGTAATGTCATCAGCCTTCACGGAGTACTTGCGGGTGTCGAACACTTCACAGTAGTCCTTGTACCTGGAGCAACAACAAATAGTCCCATTACAACATGGAAAAGACCAATGCAAATTTAGAACTTCACCTGTCGTACCTTTTGTCCAGATTCCAACTGTGACTAAATCAATTCCTTATTTCCAAAACACTACTGAATATTAACTTTCAGTTGCATGTGATGATGCCATGTCTCTTACCATGTGACCTCTGGGTTTGGTAGTCCAGTCACTTGGCAAACGAAGCGAGCCTCTTCACCGACTGGAATGTCAAGGTCACCGAACTCCTGCACGAACTTGGGTGCTTCCGTCACTGAAATTGCAGAGTGTAGTGTACAAAGATTTGTTTCAGTTTCAGTAATGATATGCGCATGGAATAAATAGTTCGCTTCAGACTCTGTTCCTTAATGTTAATTATGTCTACATACATGTCTACGTTTCATTAAACACTGTCCACTATTTACCGATTGTTTCTCTGCAGACAACAGCAGCAGATGGTGGAGAAGGTGAGCTGAGCCCAACTGCATTCTGGGCAATGATGCGGAATTCATAGGTGCAGCCAGGATGGAGTCCATCAACACGATGTCTTGTGTCGGGAATCGCCTCCTTGTTGATTGGCAGCCAGGATCGGCCAGTCACATCTGACCTCTCAATGAAATAACCAGTGACAGGAGAGCCTCCATCGGACTCTGGTGGTTGCCATGACAACTCAACATGGGTTGGGCCAACCTCCAGTACTTCAGGTGAGTCTGGGATTCTACTGGGTGGTTCTGTAAGTATGGCACATGAGATTACTTCCATGTCTATAACATTTAACACAAATGAACTCAGTTCCTGTATGAGATATAAACACATTACACAGAAATAATTCAATTACACAAATGCATGTTAATGTACATCAAATCATGCAGTAAGGGCTGAAAGGGAAGGAATCATTAATACGAAGTGCATATTTGAAATAAGCGAATCTAATTAATAACTATTTAACATAAAGCATTCGCAAAGCTAATCTACAGCTAAATGAAAACAAAACAATTTCAGAACAAAAAGTAAACAAGGTTTCTCAGTATGGATTCTTACAAACCTGATTATTAAAAAATGGTATTTTTTTAAGATCAATGCTGCATGTTACCCCAAATATGAAAAAGGTTTTAAGCAGTATAGTGTCCAAATATATTTTTGAAAATAATTCATAGTAAAATACTGGTGTAATATATCCAACTGAGGCACAATTTCCAAACTTGACAACACACAATATACAGACAGAAGTATGAAGCACAAAGAACAAGCAAGGCAATAGATAGGTCAAGGATAATGAGGTCATAGGTTGACAGCAAAGGAAAGGTCAAGGTTTAATCACAGAAAGGTCACAGCAAACTTTAGGGTCAAGGTCATGCATTCACACTCAAACAACTCACACATGTTATCATCCATTCAGTGAAAAAAAAGAAGAGAAATAAACAACAACAAATGTTTGTATCATGCTTTATTCAAGAGATTTGTTTGAACATTTGACATTAGGTGTTAATAATTAGCAAACCTTTATGAAAGAAAATAAATCTGAAATGAATTAAAGGCATATAGATTAAGGTTCATGCATGTAGTTAAATACAATGGGAATACACTGTTGGAATACACTTGTCATGCCACAAATAATGATGTATTTAGCAAGTCAGAGTAAAAAGTAAACAGATACCTAGAATAGAAAACCTGTGCATTCAACTACTGTGTATAACTACTGTGAAACTACAAAAATCAACATTTAAAGCATGCTGAGAAACCGAACTCTCACACAATGTTCAAGGCAAAAAAGAAAAGAAAGCCTGTTCATCTACAAGTGCTGATATGTGAACAACGAACAACTAGCAAACATTACGTAAAATATATTTTCATATGTTCTAGGATGACTGTTGGAATGAATTATTCTACCAATATACGCAAAATGAAATCTTAAATCATGAACAAATATTTATTTACTGTAACCTATTTCTTTAGATTGCTCCTACCTTTCTTTGCCTTCAGCTCAACAGGAAGTCGGAGTTCAGCAGGGGGGCTAACTCCGGCAGGATTTTCTGCAATGACCCTGAAGAAGAATGACTGGTTTTCTGGCAGACCAATGACATCGCGAGCTGTAGTCTTGCCTGGCACATGTGCAACACGTTCCCAGGTTTCAGAATCTTGTGCCCTCTTCTCAACAATGTAGCCAGTGATACTGTCATCGTCCTCTGGTGGGTTCCAGACAAGGGTGAGACAATCCTTGTCGATGTTCTCCGCCCGTAATGATGCTGGTGCCTCTGGTGGAGCTGCAAGACATACAGAGCGCATGAATATATGATTGCCAGGTCCATGATAAGGGAAGCTACACAATCCCATATAGGGGTTTAATTGCTTTGAACAGTACTGCAGTTTAAAGTGGGAGGATACCTCAGAGATAATATGAAACTAATAAGCATTGTTGACAAACCACAGATAATTATCAGACAACATTGTCTGAACCTATGATCAGAGGATCCTGGCATGGCTAGGGGATACAACTCTGCACAGTGACTAGCAGTACAGCCCTGAAGGTTCCACTGGCTTGCCAATGTTGTGATCTTTGGTCTGTAAATACCAATACTCGTTGGTTTTGTCTTCTGGTGTTTACTCCAACAGGAAGCTGACAGACTGTGACAAACATATTGAATGTCAACAGCAGCATCAAACCCAACATCACTCAACCATTCCATATCACAGACACACTTAAGTTAAAATACATAATGAGTGTGTGAGATAACGCAGTTTTGACAGGACCACATGGCCATCTGTTACCTGATTCAGTGTCATCTTTAAACCGCTTAAATATCCGCTTATGAGTCAGTGAGTATAGTCTTAAGCTGCTCTAAGCAATACACCATTAATATCATGGTGGGGGACACCAGATATGGGCTTCACACATTGTACCCATATCGGGAATCGAACCCGGGTCTTCGGCGTGATGAGCACCTTAACCAAGAGGCTACCCCACCACCTCTGTCCACTTACGTGAGGGCAAAGTGAAACCCGTAGGTATGGAGCTGACAAACCAAGGATGACAACAACAAGGGAGTCGACCTCATGATCAGCAGATACTTATACAACAAAGGGACGCAATCCTGCACAGTGAATTGTGCCAACTGATGTGACATGTTTTCTTTGGGACTGTTTGTTCCTTCAGTCTTTTCACGAGGACTTGTAAATAGGTCATAGCATTGTCCAGTCTCTTGTGGTGGAGAATCAGTGTGTTGAGACGTTGAAGGACATAACTAGCTGCACTGCTGAACCTGTTTCATAATTATATCATACAGCTGTACTGAACCTGTTTTATAATTATATCATACGGCTGGACTGAACCTGTTTTATAATTATATCATGCAGCTGTACTGAACCTGTTTCATAATTGTATCATACAGCTGTACTGAACCTGTTTTATTATTATATCATACAGCTGTACTGAACATGTTTCATAATTACATCATACAGCTGTACTGAACCTGTTTAATAATTATATCAGCTGTACTGAACCTGTTTAATAATTATATCATACAGCTCTACTGAACCTGTTTTATAATTATATCATACAGCTGTACTGAACCTGTTTCATAATCATATCGTACTTCCCTACTATACCTGTTTTAGGATTTATATCATGCAGCTGTACTGAACCTGTTTTATAATCATATGAAACAGCTGTACTGAACATGTTTTATAATTCTATCATACAGCTGTAGTGGACCTGTTTTAAAATGTAATGTATTTGTATATCATACAGCTCTATTGTTGACTGTTTGTATGCACATCATAACTGATAATTAAGCTATGTCAGCAGCATTCATACAAATCATTTTCATTTTTTTAATGCTACATATAAAGGTGGCTCTGGCACAACAACACATTAATAATGTTTGTTGTTGTTGCTTATTCCTCCTTTAAATATTTAAATGATTACTGAACCTGTGTAATCCAGAACTGGTTGATAAAGACTGAATACACAGATAGGTCACTGAAGCCTAAATGAATATTTATAGCAAACCATTTTTTTAGTTTTTCATTACATTTCAGGTTGCAGGTTGGAAAAACTGTTGTTTGTTTGTTTTTCATCTTGTGTGATTTGTGGGCAAATATCCATTTCTCCATCTCTAGCACTTCCATTTGTCCCCCTTACTGAATATGTGAGCAGGTTATCCCCAATGAACCGATAGCTCAATAGAGTTAGTTATAGCTACAGGACAAGTGATAATACTATCATTATCACAACCCATCCTTATTATCCTGATAAGGTCTTCCATCAGTCTTGGAGCACAACAAAATTACCGAGTTCCACTAATAGTGTCTGTGTGTCTAGTGAACAGTTTGAACATTTCCAGTCAAAACCACGACCTAGGCATTTGTGTCGGTCTCGGGGAGCTTGCAGCTTGAGCAGCACGGTTGTAAATGTGTATTGGTTGAAGTACATACCAGGCCATCATTATACCACACATGCCTCAAATGACAAACACCAGTCCTATTCCAGCAGAGCCTTCGGCTGTGATCTAACTCAATGAAGAAACTGTCCTAAATCAGTTCTAGTACATATTTATCTAATCACATGCACAGATGCAGATGTACAACATTCTCTCCTTGAAATATTCCAGACAAAGCATGGCCTAGAATATCACAAACGGACATTGCACCCTGTTTCTATGTAGGAAATCAAACCCAGGATTTAGGTGTGATACGCAAACACCTTCACCACTAGGACACCCAATGCCACATGGTGAGTTGGTGCATCATTATAAAGGACAGGACTATATTCTGCATAATTCATTGCAATACACTAATGTGGATTCTGTTTTTAAGCACTTATATTCACAATAACAGTGTCAATTGAATGTAGTCCGAAATGAAGGTTTTACTAGTGATATCATGAAATAAATACATGTGTTTTGAGAGAAACATAAAAGACAGCTTCTTCATTTCACCCACTTCACTCATTTAAGATTCTAAAATAAAACTAAGCAGAAAAATATGTAAAGAACAAACTTCTATATTAAACGTTGCCAATTTCTCCAAAAATTATAAAGAAAATGTGTACTTAACCTTACAAGTTTTCTTCAGCAATCCATGCCCAAATAACCAGCTTTTTCAAATTCCATGACAGAGCCTAGAGATTTGTATTGCATTGGTTGGACATTAACGTGTAGCACGTCAGGTCCCTCCCAACTGTAGGTTATAAATACCCCCCATTCCCAAGACAAGAAGGCCGATGGCTCAAGGGGCTGGAGACAGTGTTGATCATGTGAATTTGGGTCCGAGTAAACACGTGCTAAATACAAGTTCGCATAGCATGTGATTAAACAGTTCAGTCTTGCCGGAATATTTGCTGTTTATAAACTGGACAAATAGCAGGCCCTTGTTTTTAAAGTGTTTTGTTAATGGATTACCTCGCTGGAGTAGAATGGGTTGATGTGATAATGTTTAGGAGAAAATGTCTTAGGTAGACAAACAACTTCGAACCCCACTCCAGTTAGGTAAACATTCCTTTGAAAGTACAACTATGTTACTTCAAGTGTACACTCTTAATATTTCAGCCATTTTGGAGATATGAATCGTTGAAATAAAGATGAATATTTTCAAGTAAAAAATATTTTAGGTCTTATTAACTGTCAAAATTCTCAAACTGAACCAAAAAATATTTTTTATAGCACAAGCTTAAATAGAGGTAACTGTTTGTGATAATAAAATCATCCATAAAAATACAATTAATTATTTGAAATTTGTGAAAAGACCAACTCTTTCTAAATGTTGTATTTTATTTTTTCTTTAAAGTGATGTTCTTGTTTAGAAATTATTAATTTTCGTCAGTGTTACAGAACGCCTTCGTTGCACTCTTACAATGGCATAATTCAAACACCAATTTTTTTGCCAAACAAATGGTTGGTTCAGCTAATCAGACTGATTGCAAAGCCAAACATGTCTTGAACTCGGTCAATAATTGACAATATTTGCAACAAACATCTTTCACCCACTTATCTCAAACAGAGTTCAACTCAGAGTTACTTCCCTTTCACCAGGGAGAAAAGTTTCTTTGGGTAATATTTTGCTGCAGACATCAATTCCTCTGTATCAACTCATGTATTCATTTTCTGTAAAGTATAATGAATTAAAGCTTATAAACAATAAACTTTTATTCTCACTGAGTGAGTGAGTGAGTGAGTGAGTGAGTGAGTGAGTGAGTGAGTGAGTGGGTGGGTGGTTTTATGCTGCTTTTAGCAATAATTCCATTCATTTAAAAGAAGCGAGACACCAAGAACGGGCTCCACACCCTGTGAGGAAATAAACCCCGGACTTGGGCATGATAAGCCAATGCCTCAACCACTGGACCAGTCCACCACCCTTACTTAACTAAGAATGCTTCATAATAATTTATGTTTATGCTAACCAACTTACTTCTTTATTTCTGTTTACATTAATACCTGTGAGTTATCAAAGAATATAGACTACTAAATCGTCATAATTTGCAAACTTTACATGCTGAGTCGGCACTGATTTTATGAACCTCCCAAGACCTGGAGGATGAGGCACGTTTGCCCTCCATGTTGGTGTGCAGAAAACAGATTCAGGGATACCTGTCTAGCTATTATTTTGTAAATTCCATGGCTTTATTTTTGGCTAATCAAGCAATTTTTTCTTTGGTTTCTGAAACTGAAAAGAATATGACCAAAAGGCCACACCCACTGTTGGACACCTATTTCCTGATTGGCTGATAATAGAATAGGTGGTGCTTGGTTGCATTATTGCACTGAATAAAGTCATTGATTTCGTACTGTTATCTACATTTTGTGTGTTAATGATTTGATAGTGAGTGAGTGAGTTGGGTTTAATGCTGCTTTTAACATTATTCGAGTCATATCATGGTGTGTCAGCTTGATGTGGGAGGAAAGCCCGAAGTGATGCAGGTGTACACAACCTTTATTCATTCTGATGACTGTTCTAAATTTTATATTTCCTTTCATTTATAGGTAGGGAGCATGACTTTTAAGATATTTGCTTAGTTGAGTTCATGCGAGATGAATTCACCTGTTTTAATAAACTCTTCGTCATCGATAAGGTTACCACTATTTAACACTTCTTTCACCATTTGAGTCTGGTGGTAATGGTACTTTTAGCTATCGGCTCATATGTGGTTCACTATTGTGATTCAAGATATTTCTGACATGATATTTCTGAAATGCGTTCTTCATGCTGCTAAAGTGTCAGTTCGAATCACACATTTAAACAAAATGAAATGGTAATGTTTGAAAGTAAAGATTACTTGTGAAACAGACCCTATCTTGTATGCCATTTTGTTCAAGTTAATTCAGGGACTACAATAATCTTAGTCCAGAACAATTGTAAATTTCAATTGCAGCTGAAAATGATCTTAACTTACAATGGCTTTGTGCAAGTGTATGGTGTGCAGTCGTAGCCTAGGATTGCAATCTGATATAGCTACGATTGTTTTGTGCAGGTTTTGTGCAGGGCTCTGGTGTGTAGCCGATGTCCAGTTGATGTTTAGGCTACATGTAGCCAGCGTTAAGCTTCTAGTTCAGCAGACGTACAGTCGATGTAGACCTTATGTACAGCCAATGTATACCTCTGTTCAACCATCATATAACCAATGTTAAGCCTCTGTTCATCAGATACTCTGTCAATGTATTGCTGACATACAGCTGATGTATATCCGATATATGGCCAATGTTAAGCTTCTGTTCAGCAGGTGCACTGTGTATTGCTGACATACAGCTGATGTATAACCGATATATGGCCAATGTTAAGCCTCTGTTCAGCAGATACTCTGTCAATGTATTGCTGACATACAGCTAATGTATATCCAATCTATGGCCAATGTTAAGCCTCTGTTCATCGGATACTCTGTCAATGTATTGCTGACATACAGCTAATGTATATCCAATCTATGGCCAGCGTTAAGCTTCTGTTCAGCAGGTGCACTGTGTATTGACGTACAGCTGATGTTTATCCAATATATAGCCAATATACCATTATCGACGTAATAAGTGCCCCGCTCTAATAAGCGCCCACGGCAATATTTGCTAATATATTGGCTAGTGAACAATTCCAATTCCTTCCGATTGATCAATACACACAAGACTTATTTATTCGTGTATAGTACACACTCGCGTGTTATATGCACCCTTAATTATGGGTAATTTAATTCTTGAAAAATATATCATTCATGTATAATACACACAGACAGACATTTCAGGCTGTCAGCATAAACCACAAAATTTACGATCTTTCAACTCTGTTGTTTTTCACCAAAATTTTATTCTAATAAGAGACCCTATTTCTAATTTTGAGAGCACCCTGAGAGCTTATCATGTCGAATACGGTATAGTTGACATAAAACCGGTGTATAGTTGATGTACAGCCAATGTACTCTTGATATTCAGCTAAAGTACAACTGACAATAAGCAAACATGTACCCATGAAATTGCTGCCGTACTTCTGATGTTCATCCCATCAACAGTTGATGTCAAGTGACGGACAGTAATATCAAGTGACATACAGCTAAATGACATCCAATGGACAGCTCATATAGATGACATACAGTACATACACTTAACATACACAACATATAAAACAGTCCTATTAAACCTTCAGGTTTTGGAGGTAAACCCCTAAGCCAAATGTCACTTTGGCACAATTGTTGAGGACTATAGGCCCTGAGACAGCTAGGGGTGTGACTGCACATACAGAAACACAATAAACACGTACACAAAGTTTACCTGACTTTGGTAAAAGTGACGACATTCCCGGAACGGACTCTGGATGCCAAGTATGACAGGGTGGACAGTACACACAAACATATTACACGGAAACAAAGTCTACACAGACCAGCTTAACATCAGCTAGTCGCAGACTATCATGACAAACTTGTGACTGTTCTAATGTTCTTGAAGATCTATTTTGCAGCGGTAATTCCACAAATCCTCACAGAGGATGATGTTTATTCCCATTCAAAAGAATTAGTAAGGTTCTTCCCCAAGGAGTCCCTGGCCATAATGAAATCAGACTTCTTTCAAAGAATACTTTTCCTTTGCATCTTTTCATGAAATCTTTTATTCCAAGTAGTTTACTCTTAAAATCTTGTTTTAGTCAACTTTTTTTAAATTAACACATAATTCCAGTAATCTAAGTACCAGAAGATGACAAAATGTTAGAAAAAATGTTGACAAAAAAAATAAGTGAGAAAGTTTCATGAACGAATTTTAAATTAAATTCAGTCATTCATGATGTAATATGAGTTATTTTCAGATTAGAATGTTCATTATTTGCAAATGAGTAAAAACATTGAGTGCAACTAACTTGATAGATGAGCCTTGTGAGGTGTGATACACAGGAAACATGTATTTGTGAGTCAGTGTGGCTTATGTGAGTCAAGTGAGTGTGGCCATGTGTAGATGCTCTTAGTATGCTATATGCAAGATACATGGAAAGTCTGAAGATCAAGGGTCACAAACTCACATAACTGACTAAACGAAAACTGTAGCGTTACCTAGATATCCTGATCACCATAGAAAATGAAAAGATATTCACAGTTCGAAATACGATTTTCTACTGAGACGTATCATCTTGAGATCAAGGAGTTTGATTTAACAAGACTTCACTGTACTTCTTTTTATTCTACAGATTCAGTAGAAGAACTTTTTCAGAAACTATCTAATTTTGATGTATTGTTTTAGAACCACTTCACATCATTGATATCACAACAGACGTTCAGAGGGAGTAACTTCTACAACATCATTTAACAGCTTCAGTCAATGCTTTGAGATCAATCTCATTAAAATCAAATCTTAGTTCTTGCTACACCTTAACAAAGATCTGAAGACAGCCCAATGTGGGTCACGTCAGACCGAACTTTCACGAAATGTGACCAACCAACTTTGACGCAACTTTGATCGAGCAGAAGTCGATATTGGGCAATCAGAAGGCAATCTTTCTTACTTTCGGGACTAGTTTCAAACTGGTGACTATCCTTCGAAACACATCTTGTCAAAGTTTTTCATTAAAAATTTGAAAACTGAACAAAACAACATTCTAGAATGGTTAATAAATGGCCCAGCTTGTATGGATTTGGTCATAAAACCTGTAACTGTCGTTCGTAAAACCCTGTGTTAACATTTTCGAGGTTACATGAAGAGAAAATACACTCCGAATGTCACTTTCCTGATCTGGTAAGCAACGCCCTGATTGGGCGAATGTAAGGTCGTATGACATGACCCGTAATGTCCTCAAATCTTTGTTTTGTGGTAGGGTGAACTAAGATCTGATTTTAATGACATTTCTTTGAGATCAGCATCAGACTTTCTGATGTTGAAACCAAGAATGAATCATTTGTGTAAAACTTCCAAATAACTTAATAAATAAGTTGAATCCATTAGTGTTCATGGACATTACAGCTTCTAAAATACCACTTTATTATAGCTGTCATGTAACTGTTTTATAACACTTGATCCAAAAACTTTCCTATCCATGCATCGTGAGCCATTCAGCATTGATCCTGTAATACGACAACATATTGTCTGTGTATGCAACGTGAGTGCTGTTATAGACAACATTGACTACATCTAGTCTACACTAATATACACAACATGGTACAATATTGATAACAAAATAACATCGCCAACAGTTATAAAGATTTATTCACCGAGGGAAACCTATAGCAATTAAAGAGGAGATATTTGACTTCACAAATGACAGTTTAACACATAGAATCATCTGTGTATGGAGCATAATACAAGTGAAAGGGTCAGGGCCGAAATCATTAGAGATTTGTTTTCCATCGATAAATATTTCAGATTTAAGCAAAGCGCATTATATTTTCAATAAACATTTTTAAACAGAACTATTTCCTTTGCTGTTTGGCATCTACAAATGTGCCCAACAATATAATTGCAACTGTAGATATCAAGTCAGGGGAGATAACTACAGTCACCGAAAATGACACATTAATAAATTTCAAACAGAAAAGGAAACAAATTATGTTTAAGTAAAGGCCAAAATGAAACACCCCAAACATCAATATTTACTTTTGACATTATGACATGTTTCCTGAAATTTATGCAATTTTGGTACATTGTTAATACCTCAAAAGCTGGAAAAGCCAAATATTCGCATGCGTCTATATGACAGCTTCAGCGCAGAAAGAAGCAATAATAATGGTACGCAAATGCAGAAAATGAACACAACTCACAATCTCTGATGATTAATGCCCATCAGGTGAATATGCTCCAGACACAGCCAAGGAAATATGTTAATATCAATATCAACAAAGAGATCAGTGAAATAAGAAAACTAACAATGTTAACAAAGTTACCATACATAAATGTACAGATATTAGTCATAGAATGTACAAATGTTAGTCATTAAAAATTAAATCAGAAAGCTTTTAGCAATGAATAATAAATTAGTGGTTAATATGTTAAGAGAAATGAGAACGCGTCAAATTAAATCAAATTTCCGAACTTTCACACCATAAGTTGTTAGGAGAATATAATGTGTGGTTGGATAACAATCAATTTGTTAAAATCGTCCCGCAATAGAACTCAAGTCTATGGAATCCCACACAGAGCTTAGGGGGTTGTCAGCGTATACACGATAGATATACTCGTATCTTGTTAGATTCTGAATCATGTAGACATTAATACATGGTTGAAGGTTTGCCTGGCGGAGCCAACTATTCCCAGCGTATTCTGGAGAAACAGAGAAACAGCAGCGTTGAGAATGTGAGTTGTCACAGAGAGTTAACCAAGACAGCTGCTGACACGTCAACCATTGACTTTCCAACACTCATCCTCTACTATCCAGGGTATTATATCTCCATTTTGTACAATAAATACCCTGGACCCATTTGCCATCGAAGCTTCATTAGAAAGAGACGTCACTATCTTCATCTAGCCTTTGACCAGCTTAGCACAGAAATTCTCTCAGTCTTAGAGTTATTTGATTTGATGGCAATCTTAGTTGTCACCTAATTTGAATCTGGCTCAAATCGAAGCTATAGTAACAAATGAGTCCAGGATATTCATCCCAATAGAATTGAGAAATAATACACAGGCTAATCAAGGAAGCCCAACACAGAGTATAGAGATTATTGTAGATACCACAATGTGTCTTATAGAAAATTTTGATATATAATCAAGATAATATATTTTTTAATCTCATAAATCTCATAGAAGGATGCAGAGAAAGCGTCAAGGATTCATAATTTTGAAAATTACATGAATACACCTGTCAATTTGTTTTCCCCAAAAAATATATATTAAATTCAAATTTCAATTGTTAAAGCAGCTATAGATAGATAACATGATATCATATATTTTTCCGAATAATAATCAAGAAATATGCAGTCTAGAATTCTGGGTTTCAATTCATTCACAATATCTTTTCCAATGCATCCTTACTTGTTTACAGTTATAGGAAATAAATTACATATAATCCTTTCAATTATCATGGTGTTATTCCTCCTCAAAATGTTTGAACTTCTGAGACCATATCTCATAGGAAGCTTTTGTTAATTTTGCAAAGAAGCACCAGAGGAAAGGTAAGTAAGTATACAGAAGATCAACGAAAACTGAACCAATAATTTCAATGTTAGATGCTTCAACAGCTTCACAGAGCAGCAGCAGTCTTGGTTAACAAATTACTGATTAAAAAGTTAAAGTACAATCAGTCTGTTTAGGATAGAACAGGGAAACATTACTTTATTTGAAAACAATTACACCAATGAAATTGGCTCAACATGGAGCTCTACTCGTGTTACAAGTTTTGAAAAATGTCTCGATAATAAACATTTTGACTGTAATATCATAAACAGACTGACAAGTTGAAAGAAATGACATAATGAAAGAATTATTACAAGATTTCCACATGCACCATGCACCACAAACACAAGGCAAGAAGGTTAAGTGAGACAAGCAAGGACATCATACATATAGAGGCACTAAGGGTTAAGATAAAGCTGGATGTCAGACTGAGGCTATCTCCCCTTTATTTAGCCACGATGTGAAGTGTTTGTGTCCATCATTAAACAGTCAAACCTCGTTGTGGAGAACTTGTGGGGAGTTGGAAAAATGGCTGAGTAATGTAGGGTTCGAGACATCAGGGGAATTTATGCTTAACTGAAATACTTGGGACTCCAAAATGAGTCAGAAACAACAGGGAATTTGACACTTTAAAGTTTGACACGAATGAGTGAGTGAGTATGGTTTTATGCTTCTTTGAGCAATATTCCAGCAATATCACGGTGGGGGATACCAGAAATGGGCTTCACACATTGTATCCATGTTGGGAATCGAACCCGGGTCTTCCGCGTGACAAGCGAACGCTTTAACCACTAGGCTGCCAGACCACCCCTCGACACAATGAGGCTCCACTGTATTACCAGGTGGTAATACTATGATAGTCTTTCATACCACATAACATGCTTTACATGAAAACTGTGAACATATGTATAGTGTTTTAGTTATATTTACCGGCAATTTTGTCTCTATAAATTTTCGACACTCATTTGAAGGGGAGATAACTCTATTATTATATTACCAGGCGGTAATATTTCATGTTAGAATAATATCTCATGCTATCTTACGAGCTTTACATGAAAACTGTGAATACATGTACATTTTTTCAGTTATATTCACCAGTCCACATGTGATTTTTGTCTCTATTAATTTTTGACACTCATTTGAAGGGGAGATAACTCTATCATTATATTACCATGTGGTAATATTTTATGTTGGAATAGTATTTCATGCTGTCATACATGCATTGCATGAACAGTTTTTCAGTTATATTCACCAGTCAACATGTGACTTTGTCACTCTTAATTGCCAACACTCACTTGAAGGGGAGGTAACTCTAATCATAAAAACGGATCACACACCTACTGTATCAATCGTGCATCTATTGTTGGAACTAGACTTGAAATGGAGAAAAAACAGGACCTCTATTCCATGTACTCAACCATAGTATTTATACTAGTTGTATTAAGTCTAGGGTGAAGGTATATTGCAGATTGTGGGTTGAATATATCAGATAGACTCACTGATTCAGGTCAAGACTGAAACTGACCTTTGACATCCAACCCAGAAAAAATACTCTGAATGTATGCATGAATATTTATCATGATTTTAAATGAAAATGTTGAATTCAGCAATCAAAATCTTCACTGATAAAACAATATGATAAAATGTCTTTTATCAAATCCCTTAAAAATTGTAAATGTCATTTATTTTTTTATATCTGTGGTTTGTAATTCAAAATATATTTTTACTTTTATCAGAAAGTATCGCCTATGTAAGAATGTACATAACATAACTACCTATAGACTGTACTGTGGGCTGAATGCTAATGGGTCTAAGTACATCTGCTAAGGAATATACTGTCCACACCATGTCACACAGAAAGGGGGGGCGTGTCTGGCCATATGCGTACATGGTGCCACGCCCCTTCACCATGCCTCAGAGAAGTCGTCATGGAAACAGGTTCAAACCCCCACATTGCAAACCCAAAACCAGTGGACAATCCCACTTGACGTATCCATCAACAGCTTATGGTAGAAATTGAACTTTAAAAAGTTAAACTCAATGAATCTGTGATACAAAATAGATAAATTTCTAGATAATAGTGTTTCCAAAAACAAACCAGTACTAACATAAGCTGTGATAAATACTCACTTGTGGGCAAAACAGAAGCCTCATTTAAGTATTTTTAAGTTGAAATCATACAATTTCTAGACAAAACATTTCTGAATGAACGTTACAATTTGTAACTGAAAATATCACTGTACTGCTAAGTCATTGTAACTGAATGACTTATGTATAATTTTCTTTATGAATTTGGTCATTTAAAAAAAATACAATATATAATAAATATATATTATAAAAATGAAAAACTTTAAAAAATGAAAATACCATCACCTAAAACTGTATGATTTCAAACAGAATAATTCAAATGAATAAAACAACATCTTGTACTTACCAAATACTCTCTTAGGTATGATGGGAATTTCTGACTGCAGAGCATCACTGCGGCCATATTTGTTCTCAGCGTACACTCGGAAGTAGTAGTCCATATTTTCGGTCAGTCCAGTGGCCGAGAAGGAAAGATTGTCGGCATCATTTCGGCCAACATACATCCAGGACTTCTTGCCTTCTTCTCGCCTCTCTATGATGTAGCCAGTAATCTTTGAGCCACCATCTTGACTTGGAGGTTCCCACTGGAAGGTTGCAGAGTCGCGGGTCATCTGCATTGATTTGATTGGTCCAGTAGGGGGCCCTGGTGGACCTAAAAGTGAAAGAAATACAAAAATGAAATTGGAGTCAAGAAAAGTTATATTTGGTCTCAGATATCAATATGAAGTTTGATTTTCAAAAACATTGATTTCAGATTAAAACGTACATGCATATATTAACAAATCTAAGTGACGTTTCTTGGAGAATTCAAAAATAAAACGATAACAGAAACAACTTCATGAATATATTTTTATTCCTTACCGTATGGACTCTTTGGAATGATGGGAGATTCATTATCAAGAGGCTGACCCACTCCGACGGCGTTCTCAGCCATTACACGGAAGAAGTAGCCAACGTTGTCGAGGAGGTTTTCAACTTTCAGTGTTGTTGTATCAGGATCAACCTAGAAATACCAACAAAATTGTATACTGTGCACCACGATGATCCTCAATATAAAAGTAATTATGCCATTTCTATATAGGACAATACAATTTTTATTACCAAAGTTACTTTCATTTATTGCAGTTCAGGATAATTTTGAAGTTTAATTGTATGATTTCTAACATGATAAAAATAAACATTGTTTACATATTGTCCTGAATCCATAGGATGAGATAGACACTTGATCCATTTAGTCATGTGTGACAAGCATCAGTTGCCTGGGACATATTCTGACTTGGAATTCCCAAGGGACTAGATAGTAAACTAGAGGAGGAATGGGCTTTACACATAAGGCAAAGGTTTAATGCTCCATGATCAAGCATGTATGACAAATCTTGTGCTTGTGCTTGTCTAATCAATGAGTGAGTGAATCAGGTTTTACTGACCTTGCCAACACGTAGCCATGTTGGACGTCTGATGTCAGATTTCTCTACAATGTAGCCAGTCAGTCTGGACCCTCCATCACTCTCTGGCGGCAGCCATGACAGCTTCACAGAGTCGTCGGTGATGTTGCTGCATTGGAGTGGACCAACTGGGCGGGATGGTTTACCTGAGGAACAACATCAAGAAACATTGATAGCCACTGACATTTTTCTAACTGTCATCAAATTGAGTAAATGAAAGTTATGAAAGAGCTTGCATAATATTGTATCACAGCAAGGGACGACAAAACCTGCCACCATATATAATTTAGGGAATAGAAACCAGGAAATCTTCATTTCAAGTAATAACACTGGGCCAATTTTTTTCTTAAATCATATTGAAAACGCCTTGAATATTGAGAAATCTTTCCTAATTTGTTTAATCGAACCATTAATTTGAATATACATACCTTATTGAGTAAATTGTAATGAGAAGCTTCACAGATTGTATTGACAAAGTTTGTAAAGTCACTCACCCTTCTGCTTAGATGGCACAATGGCCTGTTTCAGCTCAGCAGGTGGACCATAGCCTCTGATGTTCTTGGCGCTGACTTGGAAGAAGTATTCATATCCTTCAATAAGTCCACGGACGTCGTACATGAGGTCAAAGCCTCCAACCTCTCCAGCCGTCACCCAGGTGGCTGCCTTGCCATCTCTTTCTTCGATCTTGTATCCTGTGATGACAGCGCCACCATCATACTGTGGTCGGCGCCATGTCAGCGACACCATACTTCGGTCCACAGCTGTCTCGTGAAGGTCCTCTGGAGGTCCGGGTAGATCTGTGCACAAAGGATAAGCAGGATCAGTGAGTATCTCAGCAGCTTTCAGAATGTGTTAGGTCAGGAGTAGGCAAACTGGTGGCCGATAGTGTGAGCATCATCTACCATGCAGCAGTACAGTGATATTTTCAGCTAACAGATGGACTCTGAGGTGTCTCTCAACCACATTCTACAACATTTACCACAGGAAGATGCAGTCATGTCATCATTTAGTCACATGATCTTATTTGCAACCCCCAAAAGTGACAAAGTTCAATTAAGCCAATTGGCAGTCCCAGAAAGCTTGATTCAACTCATGCAAGCACCACTGATGTATATCAATTTTGAAGTTAAACATAAAAACATCAACACCAGAGAATCTTGATTATTTCTTGAAACAGATTCCACTGGGCGTTAAAGGCAAAATAGCGGTGACAATTATATGAATGGGGCACTGAAAATCAGTGATGACACCAGGTGTTCGTGAAAAGGGCAAGACTACCTAAATTACACAGAGTCAATGTCTTCATTTCATACATGGGAACAATTACAATATCTTGACCTAGACTGGACATTGGAAACATACCAAGGAGCAGAGTCCATGATTAATTTACCAAAGAACGCTGCCAAAAGGCAATAAAGATCCAGTCAAACAAATATTGGAACCGTCACTCACCAACTGGTCTCTCGGGCATGATGGGTCTTGGCAACATGGCCGGTTCACTGAGACCCTCTGCATTCTCCGCCATCACGCGGAACATGTACATACGACCTTCCAACAGGTTCAAGGCCTCAAATTTGGTCACATCAGGTGTGGTGTTGCCGATTCTCTGCCATTGCATCCTGTCTGCATCGCGACGCTCAACAACATAACCAGTAAGGGGAAGGTTACCAGTAAAGTCTGGCGGCAGCCATTCAAGTTCAACTGTCTCGTCCATGACATCAGAAGCCCGCAGACGACTGGGTGGTGATGGAACATCTAACAGGAGAACGCCACCATTAAAGTGATGTCAGTTGTCATAAATTGTTTGTTACAAGGTATTTAGCAATGAAATTTTGACTATTTGTTGATTCCTTTTGGTTTTTGTTCATGTACAACAAACAAGGTTTTTTCATTGTAGTACATATACTTTTGAGATGAAACTTCAGACCAATACAGGCCATATTTTGCATGTCCAATGTCTTGTTATATTATGTCTGATTATATTAGAGCACTAAAACGTGCCAGAACTAATATTTTTTATAAAAACAGATCTCACCAAACTGGCTCTTTGCAACAACAGCTGTCTTCATTTCTAGTGGAGCACCAAGTCCGATCTTGTTCTCTGCTGACACGCGGAAGATGTACGAGTGATCTTCTACGAGACTGGACAGAGTGTAGTTGGTGACGGGGCCGGCGACTCTTGCTGCCCTCATCCAGCCAGCATTGCGGGTCATGTCATTCTTCTCAATGGTGTAGCCTGTCACTGGGGTGCCTCCATCATCAAGAGGTGGTTGCCATGATAACGTGGCAGTGTCACGCCTCATGTTGGTAAGCTGCAGAGGTCCTCTAGGAGCTCCTGGAGCCTCTGGTTAATGGTAAGAAAGAACAAAATGAATTTTAATCTTTTAAACTTGATCACATTTATAAAATCAAACAATAGATTCCATAGTCCTGACTTACCTGGAGCTTCTAGTTAATGGTAAAGAAATACAAAATGAATTTTAATCTTTTAAAATGACATCTGAAAAATGTCATAATAGATTTGATAGTCTTGACTTACCAAGTGGTCTTATTGGCTTGACAGTTGTGTCCAGGTTGTTAGGCTTGCTGCGTCCGACTGCATTCACTGCAGCGATTCTGAAGTCATATACCTCTCCAGTTTTAAGGTTCCGGATGTTCTGTCTGGTGGCAATAGAGTCCACTTCAGCCATGGTCTTCCAATCGGTGTCACTGGCCCCACGAGCCTCGATGATGTACTTGGTGATTGGGGAGCCACCATCGTCGATGGGAGGCAGCCAGTCCAGCATAACGGAGTCGGCAGTGATCTTGCTGGCTCGGATTCGGCCTGATGGTGGGCCAGGGGGTTCTAGGAGGAAAATATTAAAAGTTGGTGTCATTTTCATATGTGAGATAAAATAACATAATCATTATCAAAACATATTCCACAAAAACTTAATGAATGATTTAACTTAACATAACCTCTCACACAATGAAATACGATCATAAGCTTGAGATATAACAGTTACCTTGAGTAAGTAAGAAATTTTTATGTCAAAGTCGGGCCAACAAAATATGTGCTTTTCTTGAAAGAACAATCTTGTGTGTTATTCTTTATTGTGACCACACCCATGAACATCAATTTTTTAAAATCCATTCAACAATCTGCCTCATAAAAAGTAAAATTTACTCAGATAGATTTGCAAAATTGATGACTATGGCAACAGTAACAGTGATAAGATCAGTTTCATGTCTGCTTCTCAAAACACGGACCTGCTTGACGTCTGCACGATGTTGGTGAAGTAGATTCCAATGGCAGGCTTAGGCCTTCATCATTTTCAGCAAACACCCTGAAGATGTAGTCATTGCCCTCAATGAGACGCTCCACGGTGAAACTGTGAGTGGTGGGGCGGACACTGTCCACACGCAACCAGGACTGTCTCTTGGCCTCACGACGCTCAATGACGTAGTGCTTGATAGGAAGTCCTCCATCACTCTCTGATGGCTTCCACTTGAGGGTGGCTGAATTCTTATCCACACTGGTGATCTCCAGTGGCCCAACTGGTGGCGAGGGCACATCTGGAAGAACATAACTTGTAAATGATTTGTTCTGAGGCCATTTTTAGCTCACTGTATTCAAATATTGAATAAATATGGGTAAAAAATCGTATCCTTTAGCAAGGGACAAAAGACATATGACAAGGGACTTGTTTCATAAAGTGGTTGCAGTGTTATAGTGCTACGTTAAAGTACAGAAGCACAGCCAATCACATTACAATAGCTTTTTACAAAATGAGTCCATTCATGATATGGAGTGAGTGAGTGAATATATTGTTTTATGCCGCTTTTAGCAATATTACGGCTGGGGACACCAGAAATGGGCTTCACACATTGTACCCATGTCAGGAATCAAACCCTGGTCTACAAAAGTTTAGTTAGGCTTATTCTAATTACAAGAATATTTTTGGTCTAGTCTGGTATTGCATTTTAAATTCTCTAAAAATGAAAATACTTACTGTATGGACTCTTTGGTGTGATAGGCTCAGTTGACAGTAGAGGATCTGAGATGCCAACGAGGTTCTCAGCCAGGACCCGGAAGTGATAGCTGTTTCCTGGGGTCAGGTAGTCGATGTCAGCTGTGGTTTGACTGGCCTTGACCCTGTCTCCATGACTCCAGTTGGTCTTGAACGCATCACGCTTCTCAATGAGATAGTGAGTGATTGGAGCACCGCCATCTTCCTCGGGTGGCATCCAGGACAGGGTGACTCCGTCTTTTCTCAGGTTGATGACCTTCAGAGGTCCTTCAGGTGGTGATGGTGGCTCTGGGGACAAGGAAAGAAGTTTGCATTAGGGAGCATCATTACATCTGTAACAATCTGATTCCGACAAACCATCAGCCAAATTATGTGTACCCATAAAGTGAATGGAATGCTGGTTTTTGCACAGAGAGCAAATTTTCATCTAAAAGGGGCCATTTTGGTTGATGTCAGGATGGCATCTCATGACACACAATCAGCAAGGTTGCACATTTTGAGCATCCATTTCTTCTTTTAGTGAGCTTATGCACCAAACATGGGTCTCTACCTATTCTACTTGTCAACCATACTCTGTATATCACTTGTTTGATAATGGTGTTGGAACCTACAACGAAACGTCACTCTTAGTTGTAATAAAGAAATTGTTCATCCATAAATCTTATCCTTACTTATTCTTCCAAGGATTTCTACTCCAGGGGGTCATTACCTTAGTATGGTGACACACTAACAAAAGCTTTTTTAAAGCCAGCTATCCCATCATAGTAACTCAATTCTATCCCCCAAGCTCAACAGTCATTGTAACCATGTAATCACCATATTAAGAATAGCAAGAGTACTTGGGTTATTACTCTGTAGCTCGCTTTAAGATGGAAGATTTGTCTACTCACTGACAACAGTCTTGACTGACACTGGTCTGTCTGTAACGCTCATCTCACTGAGACCAACACTGTTCTCTGCCACCACTGCAAACAGATACTTCTTCTTGGAGTCAAGGTCTTTAGCCTTGAATGATGTCTTGTAGGCTTCCACTGATCCCAGATCCAGCCACTGTGAGCCTGGTTTGTCCTCGGTCATCTTCACATGGTACTGCTTGACGCGAGAACCGCCATCTTTGAGAGGAGCCTTCCAGTCGATTGTGACGGACGAGTCGGAGACACGGCCGGGGTAGATGTATGCTGGTGCTTCTGGTACATCTGTGGAAGATGAAGACAGAGATCACAATACAATCTGGATATCGAGAAATCCATATCCAGGAATGTGCTGGTAGGCCAAGAAGTCTGAGGAAACTGTCTTCGTCAAAGCAAGGGGGTCTCAATCACACGTTTCATCATATAATGGGTAGGTTTCTCAGCAGAATAAAGCCAACAGATAAGAATGATACCCGTTGGGGTCATATGTGGATAGATATGATAGATAAACAAATATCAAAGGGCAAGTAGTGACTACATTCAGTGTTTATAAACAAACATGGCGTCGCCCCTGTCATTGGGAAATCATGTCAGAATTTACCACGGGGAATCTGGAGAAACTACTGGGATAATGGTGACTGCACAAGTTCATCAAAATGTTTTGGGGTTTACGATCCAGGCTGTGAATTTTTTACAAGACTTTACTTGATCAAAAGCAGAATGAAATACTGTGTGGCCCTACAAATACCTGAAGCTATCCATATTAGTCTTTTATCAAGAAGACAACTGAGAAACTTGAACAGAGTGACATCCCATGTATTTCTTGCTTCATGTGTTCAACCTACCTTTCTTCTTGCTGGGAGTGACAGAGTCAACACCCTCTAGAGGCAGACTCTCTCCCTCAGAATTGACTGCTCGGACACGGAAGAAGTACTCATTGTTGACCACCAGGTTTTTGGCTGTAAAAGTCAATGTGTTGGCATCTACTACACCAGCACGGCCCCATATACTACGTCTTGATTCACGGATCTCAATAGCGTAATGGAGGATTGGTGAACCGCCATCATCTTCTGATGTTTTCCATTCTAGGTCAGCCGTTGAGTCAGTGACGTTGGAGATGGCCAGAGGGCCAACAGGTGGAGATGGTACATCTGAAGACATTACGTTTAACATCAAGATTTGAACACTATTAAAGATCAGTTTGGTAACATATTTGTTCAAATTAGAAAACCTCAGTATTTATTGAATCTTGCAAATTTTCCAATTAAAACAAATGGTTACTCTTGCTGTTTCCTGTTTCAATTTCAAGAAATTATTACATGAACAGGAATCCATTACATTAAACATCACCGGACTGATAGAGAAATGCCTACCAAATGGACTCTTGACTAAGATGGGTCTGCTCTCAAGAGGTATGCCAGCTCCTATCTTGTTGACAGCCATGACACGGAAGTAGAACTCGGTTCCTTCTGTCAGATTCTTCACCTTGGACTTGCATGTGGTGCTAGAGGTCTTCTCTGCATGTGACCAATGGGCTCTCATCACATCCCGCTTCTCCAGCAGGTAGTGAGTGATTGGACTGCCACCATCATCCTCTGGTGGGTTCCAGGTCAAGGTCACTGCTTCTCGTTCAATATCCATAGCTTCAACTGGACCAACTGGCTTGCCTGGTGCACCTGGATAGTGAATACCAATGTGTGCATGTTAAATATTGACTTATCTTATGGTGATGTTTGATCTACCAAATACGACTTTTCATTATTGGAAATATATCTACGAATATCAAAGGAATACTGATTCCCGCATTGGCAAAAAAACCAAACCTAGACACAGTCATAAACAGTGCAAGAACAGTTCATGGTGAAACAAGAGATGAATCCATGATTTTTTTTAAAAGGAATGGGTCCAAAATGTCAAATTCCTCTGTCAGAAGAGGGGGTGGTGTTTGGAGAGTTGAAGTTGTAAAAAAACTTAAAAATCCAGACTCTTGGACCCCTGCCCTCTGGATCCGCCTATGCTTATAACAGAAACTAATGTTAGCTTTGCATTAACTTCAATACTTATTTCATTTACAATTCCTCAGTAAATGAGCCACTTTTCAGGTAACTTACAGTATTTGCAGCACTAAAATAGATGAGTGATATAACCCCTTGGCCATGATGTTGCAGTAAATAAAGCTACTCTTTGTCAGGCATTGTTACACAACAGATCTTAGTACCATAACACAACTGTGCACATAGACTCACAATAGTCACAGCAACAAGATCCCTACATGTTTATGGACATGTAATCACCTATTCCAAGCCAATGTTACATGGGGTTAGAGACTGACCTGGGGGCCTGTGGGGCACGACAGGTTCCGACTCGAGGGGTTTGCTGTTGCCAATACGGTTGATGGCGAACACACGGAAGTAGTGCTTCTTGTTTGGTATCAGCTCCTTAGCTTTGACTGAAGTAATGCCACAGTCTGTCGTGGCCACCTCGGTCCAGGTGTCAAGGTCAGTTGTTACTTCCACCTTGTAGCCGATGATGGGGATGCCACCAGGATCTCGGGGTGGGTGCCAGTCCAGTGTCACAAAGTCTTCTCCGATGTCGCGGAATTTGATCGGTCCAATTGGAATACCAGGAGGCTCTGAAATGAAAATGAGATCATATTCATTTTTTTTACATTTCAAAGCTTATTTACAAGTTGCATGATATACGTGAGTGTTGTTTTACACAGTCAAAAATATTCAAACTATCACAGCGATTTCTAAATAAAAAAGTCTGGGCCAACTAAACCTACATTACAATCAGGCCATGAGGGTATGATACACACATTGTCATACATTGTGACCATCCGATTCTCATTTTAGTCGGCCATTACAACAAGCCCTGGACCTATTCTGCACAGGAATCCTGACAGGTACATTTGATGCATAAATGATTAAATTAACTTTTACATATTTTTCAAAGATGGCGTTATGAATTTCATTAATAAATCAATTACTAACTTGGCTCTCGCATTGGTATGACTGGTTCTTTCATCTCACACGGAGCTCCGATACCCTCTTCGTTCTCAGCAAAGACACGGAAGAAGTATGGTGTGCCCTCGGTCAGCCTGGTGACCTCTAGGGTGAGGATTGAGCCACGAGTGACATCCTGCTTGATCCATGATCCATACTTCTTGTCCCGACGTTCCACAATATATTCTTTGATGGGCAGACCTCCATCTGTCTTGGGTGGTTTCCACTTGAGTGTGACAGTGCTTTCTGTGCTGTCGGCGGCTGTGATAGACTCTGGTGGTCCAGGTGGTGCTGTCATGGGAGATACATGTAGATTAAAAATTTGTTTGCTCTAATAATTTTTTGTTCGTTGTTTAATACCTCACTCACTCACTCACTCACAGTTATATGACCAGTCTAGTCTTATTTGTCTATTGATAGTGAAACTTTTCTTTTTGACTGTAACTGACACAATCAAAGCATATTTATCAATAATAATATTCCAAGTCCTCATGATTTTGATATAATAACATCACTGTTATTCAAACTTAATCTCCCCAAAATGTTCCTATCACAAGGTCATGTACAAGCCTGTAAAAAGCCATGGCTACTCACAGTAGGGGCTTTTGGCTGTGATTGGGTCGACTGATTCCAGCGGTTCAGACTGTCCGACAATGTTCTCTGCCATGACGCGAACCATGTAATCCTGGTTCTCAATGAGGAAAGTCAGGTCACAGCTCAGCACCTTGGCTGGCACCTTCTCCACTGGAAGGTATGTGGACTTCCATGCCTCACGCTTCTCTACAACGTAGCCTGTGATGGGGGAGCCACCATCTCTCTCACTTGGCTTCCAGGTTACGCGGAAACCACGACGGTTCACGTCGGAAGCCACCATTGGACCAACAGGTGGTGATGGAGCAACTGTAAAGTGTGGAGTTTTTTACTTTGTTAGAACAGAATTTAACATCAATATTAGTCAACACGTAGCCTTAACATGACATAGGACATCATAAATGGGCTTCACTTGTTGTCCACATGAAAAGTATTGAACCCATTGACCATCAAACCACCCCAACAGCCCATTACCCATTTGTCTCAGACTATCAAAAGCATTGACATCATTGTCTCCATTTAACTCCTTTTCTTCCTATGTTTTACTATAACTCTGCATCATGTGCTTTGCTTTAATGGATTTTCAATCTGACTCTTCAAGCAACCAGTCTGTTCCCTTTATCAAATATGTCTGACAAATGTTTTTCCATTAACACCACTGGTTCATGAATATTAATGCAATTGGAACAAAATATACACGTCAAAATCTTACCAATTGGTTTGTCAAATCTAACTGGCTTCTTGGAGACACAGCGTTCACTGACACCAACATCGTTCTCGGCAACGACAGCAAAGAACCAGTCCACCTCGGGTTTCAGTCCTGACACTCCACAGTGTGAGCGGTAATGTTCCACTGTCTCCACTCGGTCCCACTCCTTGCTGTCGATGGTGCACGTCTCGATGTGGTAGCGTCGGACCTTGGTGCCGCCATCGTCTGATGGTGGGTTCCACTCCAGGGTAAGACCCACCTTGGTCATGTTCCTCAGCTGGAGGGCCTCCGGTGGTCCTGGAACTCCTGTTGAAGGAAGTGAATGAGAATCTAAACATAATCCTTAAACCATTTCCTAAAAGCTTAAGTGAGTAAGTTTGGTTTCATATCAATTTTAGTAATATTCCTGCAATATCACAGGACATAAAAAATCAGCTTCACATATTGTACTCAAATGGGATTACCAAATGGCAACCCTACTGTTTCTTGTCCAAATGTTTCGTTACTAACAGAAATACTATTTCATCCCCAGGGTTTTATGCAACAAGGACAACCCTCTGCAGCAAAAGGATATGTAAACTTATTGCCATCATAAAGATGAAGCAGCAATTGATTCTGCTGCAGGAGACTTCAACCACTGATATAAGGATACTAACTAATGATGCTGGCAACCTTTTGGTGCAGAGGTGAGTACCAGTGTTTGATTCTGCTTTCAGAATTATTCCCGCATATAACAGGGAGATGAGTGAGTGGATGAGTATAGTTTTATGCCGCTTTTTTAGCAATATTCCAGCAATATCATGGCGGGGGACACCTGAAAATGGGCTTCACACATTGTAACCATGTTGGGAATCGAATCCAGGTCTTAGGCGTGATGAGAAAATGCTTTAACCACTAGGCTACCCCACCGCCCCTCAGAGAGACGAAGAAAAGACTGGACATGTTATACCCATATTGAATATATACCTTTATATCCTTGACATATGGTAGATCCCACCACACCTCATATTGAAGGAAACTTTAGAATAAAACCAAAGACTCAAGAGTTTAAAAAAATTGTTAAATGAGAATTGATAAGTGTCTATATCTGAGTAGAACTTACTGAGGTGTTTCTGTGGTCTGATTGGCTCAGAGAGGATGGCTGGGGGACTCTGTCCCTCTTCGTTAACTGCTACTACAGCCACGACATACTCATTGCCAGGAACCAGGTCAGTCAGCTTGATGGAGGTCATTGTGGCTTCCACTTCACAGAAGGTGTTCCAGATGGAACGACGTGACTCACGGAACTGGATGATGTAGCCGGTGAGAGGTCGACCTCCATCACTATCTGGTGCCTTCCATTCAATGTCTGCTGTCTTCTCATTGACATTAGCTGCCTTTAGGAACTTGGGCGCTGATGGAACATCTGAAAAAAGACAGTGTTCTTGTGAAAGGATATGCTTTATAATATTAGCAACACCAAGACAGGGGAAAAAGGAATGGTCTTCACAAATTGTACCCATGTGGGGAATTGAATCCTCATGTAAAAGTGACTGCTTTAACCACAAGACGGCCTTGTTTTTCTTAAAAATGAACCTGATTTCCTCTTTACCTTATAGATATGACACACAAGATACCACTCATTCTTGAAAATATATCTCACCATAAGGACTCTTGATGAGAACTGGTTTGTCCATCTCAAGTGGTTTACTAACTCCAATCTTGTTCTCAGCACTGACACGGAAGTAATACTCCGATCCAGTCTGGAGGTTCTGGCAGCAGAAGTTGGTGATGGAAGCATCGATCTTGTCAATTCGGTTCCACTTAGTACGGTTCATGTCTCGCTTCTCCAGGATGTAGGATTTGAGAGGCGAGCCTCCATCATCCTCTGGTTCCTTCCAGGCAATAACACAGGAGCACCTGGTGATGTCAGACACCTTGATAGGTCCAACTGGTCGAGATGGAACCTCTGTTGAAGGGAGACGAAGACTGTTATTTCCATGCACAAGTATCATGAGAGAAGTTCATGGCAAATGAGTTAAACATGACCAGTTATTTACTGTCAGATGGTCTTAGTTGGATGGAATGCAATAAATGGACAAAGCTTGAGGCAATATCACACGTCAGGTGTAGGTAGAGCTTCCCATTTTGAATGAATATTTATACATCCCAATCATTTTCATGTGAAAGCACTTGAATTAAGATAAGCATTTTTCATCTCTGTTTATTTCCAATTCTGGATAGCAGATATTGACAAATATATCTGTATTTTAATGATAGTTATACCACACTTAGGAACTTTGATGGTGGAATTAAACTAAAATTTGCAATGCATTAGTTTGGATACGACACTATTTGATAGGTGTGAACCCCCTTCTAGTCCTGCCTGTCTAGAAGATGTACAATCTCACCTGGAGGTCTGCATGGTACAACAGGCTCAGACTCCAGTGGTTTGCCAAGACCAATCTTGTTTCGTGCACAGATACGGAATTCGTACGTCTTGCCCTCCTTAAGATCCTTGACCTTCAGTTTGGTGGTGGTTGAGTTTGTCTTTCCAACTTCAAACCATTCACCTCCCTTCAAGCAGGCCTCAATGAGGTACTCTGTGATTGGTTCTCCACCATCGTCTCTCGGAGGCAGCCAATCAAGTGCCAGAGATGTTGCCAAGATGTTGTGGAAGCGGACTGGTCCAATCGGTGCAAGAGGAGGAGCTAGAGGCAGAAATTGTTCTGTTATTAATTCAGGAAGGAAGGCTTATTGCGACAATATATTACTTTGATTTGGAATACATTGATGATTATAGTAATATCTATAACTACTCTATATTTTTTCCATAAATATTAATCTAAAGAAACAAAAATTACATACTACTTATACTTTTATCTTTCAATGATTGTATTTTTTAATA
This sequence comes from Haliotis cracherodii, assembly GCF_022045235.1. Lineage (NCBI taxonomy): Eukaryota > Metazoa > Mollusca > Gastropoda > Lepetellida > Haliotidae > Haliotis > Haliotis cracherodii. The sequence goes on along the minus strand of NW_027266273.1, from coordinate 4,715,334 downwards.
GAATGACATATTCGATTATCCTTATCAAAGGTTGAGTAGTATAATATATCCAAATTTATGAATAATTGTGTGTTAATACATAAAAGTCTGCATATTTATTTCAAATAAATTGATGAAAATCACTCATAAAAGGTATATTAATAAATCGACAAAAATGTTGGTAAAGACATTTGCGTAGGCATGCTGTGTACTTGAATGGATCTGTTCTGCTATACAGTAACAGCTAACAGCATCTACATCTTAACCTGGTTTCTCCCTGGGCATGACAGCTTCAAGGCTCTCCAATGGTTCTGAGAGTCCTTCTGGATTTTCAGCAATCACACGGAAAAAGTACTCATTTCCTTCCATCAACTTCTGAATGCAATAAGACTTGATACTGGGTTTCACCTGGTCCACCTTAAGCCATGACGTGTGTTTTTTGTCACGACGCTCAATGTAGTAAGCAGTAAGGGCAAGGCCACCATTAGATTTGGGTGCTTTCCATTGGATAGTTACAGTTTGGGCTGTTATCTCTAGTACCTCAAGAGGGCCTTCTGGGGCTGAAGGCACATCTGTAATTTGATTGGTTAATAGAACAATGGTTAGTCACAGTTAGTCATCCCAGACAACAATGAAACAACATTAATATAAAAGTTAAATGAGGCAGACATCTTGAATTCCAATATTGATTCCAAGTCAGTGTTACAGCCAGAGCTCCTGGTTGACCAGATTAGCCAAACAGACTCACTGCTCGGAATATATATCACCAATCCAAATCCAAAATTTCGCAAATTAACTTTTAAGATCAGGTTTTAGAAATGCACATTTTACATATGTGAGAATGTTTCCTTCTTGTCTCGGCATGACTGGTGTTACGGGAATTCAACAATGGGTGCAACACAGAACTGTCAAATGTCATTTGTTATGATGCTTCCAGGGATCGAACCACCAGCATTCTGCGCTCTGGGCAGACGTTCTATCAACTATACCACTGAGGTGGTAAAAGAGTGAGTGGGTTGGGTGTACCTCTAATTTCAACATTATATGACAGCATGTCAGCTTAATGTTGGTGTAGAGCCTACCGGTATATTGTAACATGGGTAAATTTAGGTAAATTGTTGACAGACCAGTGAGTGAGTGAGTTGGGTTTAACGCCGCTTTTAACAGTATTCCAGTTATATCACGGCGTGTCAGCTTAATGTGGGAGGAAACCCCGAAGTGAAGGAAGTCTCAGACGTTTACCACTTTGGTAAAGCCCACGATCACGGGTATAGTGCTGACAAACCTAGAAAAATAATCGGAGCGAACCAGGATTAAAACCCACAATCAATCCCACATGCCCAAGTGATGCAACTCTGCACAGTGAATTGCAGCACCTTAGACGACTGGGCCACCCATGCCCCTGTCGACAGACCAAGGATTATAATCCAGGTGGAACTAGATTTTAATCCTTTGATCAGCACATCCTGTCATGAATATTCCAAAGAATATATTTGAGAAACAAGGGGCAAAATTATTAGTGTAGTGATCTCGCCATTAAACAATTGACAGCTGTGTTGGAGAGGAGATAATACCCCATTAAATACTCATAAAATCTGTTTGGGTCAAAATGTGAGTAGAAGCACACCAAATAGTGAACAGAATAGGTCATTAGTGACAAACAACCAACAACATTGTTACAATGATTAGCTTAAGCACAGAAGTAACAGGTGATATTAAAAGATATTCTCAAGGCCAGACCACGAATAAACCTGCAAAAAGTTGAAAATAGAATTTCTTGATCTTCTATTCCAAAAGCTTTTCCAACATACTAAAAAATGACTATTATAAAATGTAACAGATATTTCCAAATAAAATATGTAACTCTTACAGTATGTAAATAATATTTGGATATTTTTGGAGCATCAGATGAAATTGGCTTCAAATCAGTTAAAACCTTTTCACCTCCTGCATTTTGGGCAAAAGAATTCAGTAACAATAAACAACAGGTCTAGCCAAATATTCTGAATATGCAATTTCATCCTGTCACAAATGGTTATTCGTACAATGGATATAAGTTGTTATTGGAATATCAGTATTGTAAACAACAACACATACACAAACAATAAACTTTGCATTATTTGTTTAACCCAACCCTTCGTTGCTCCGACTGGACCATGGCCAATTGCCTCGGTCCAGTCAGACCAGCAAAGGGGTTGGGTCCTTGGGTCCTTGTTTTTGAATAATGACCCAGCCAAAAGTCATTGTTTGTATAATGTTAAAAGTGATCAGGCCCAAAAAGTCCAAAACTGTTTATGGCCATGTTAGTTCCATGTAAACAAGAACCTGTTAGAATTCCAGCATTTAGCCCCAAACCCACATGCTAACCAAGTACTTACTGAATGGAGATCGTGGAGTAATGCCGACCTCGGTCTGGATGGCATCAGATGCTCCAACCTGGTTCTCTGCAAACACGCGGAAGTAATATTCTTGGCCTTCACGCAGGTTTTGGACACAGTATGAGAATATATTCGGCTTGACCTTAGTGACCTCTGTCCAAGATGTCTTCCAGCTTTCACGCTTCTGCAGTACATAATGCAAGATAGGCGAACCACCGTCGCTCTTTGATGCCTTCCAGGTCAAGGTCACATTTTCACGTTGAATGTCTGTGGCTTCAAGTGGTGGGGTTGGAGGTGATGGTCGTTCTGCAAGAAAGTAGAAAATGAAAAAGAGATCTTTCAATTTTTACTGAAATATTACCTGGATATTATATTAGTATAAATCAAAACTTGTCTACTGAGATAATTTCAACATCCTCTTCCTCTTACCCATTGGTTTCTGGGGCTTAGCAGCAGCTTCTGTTTCTGCCATCTTGCCAATGCCGACTTCGTTCTCTGCAGCAACAGCGAAGAAGTAGTCTTGGCCTTCCTCAAGATCTTGTACTTCATAGTCAGAGTCAAAGGCCTTGACCTTGGCAACCTCCTTCCACTCTCCCCTTGTCTTCTTTGAGGTGTAGATGTGGTAGCGAATGATCTTGGAGCCACCATCGTCAGAGGGCGTACCCCAGTCAATAGTGACAGACTTCTTGGTGATCTTGCTGACCCGCACAAACAGTGGGGGGCCTGGGGGCTCTGAGGAAGTTAAAGAATATTAAGTTACAATGTGGGACTCTCAGGCTTACAAAAAAAGTTGTCTAATTTCTTTAACGAAAATCTCTTCTTCTTTAGCAATTTTTGCATGCAGCTTTTCTGAGCACTTTCCTTCAAATCCCATGTGAGTGAATGTTGTTTTGTGCCACAGCAGCAATATTTCAGCCACATCCCTGCAGCCCTGTCAGGGCCATTTAATAGTAGTTGATAGAAGAAGTAATGATCATACAGTTACACAAGTCAGCTCAAGCACACATGGAGGTTACCAGAATCTCATTTAAATCTGTTCTTGTGACAAGCCAGGGAGCTTGGTCACTAGTCTGACCTGGAATCATCAATGGAGCCCTTCCTACATGAAGCTAAGCAACAGAATTATTTTCCTTTTGGTCCAAATGACCAATAGACCTAGGTCTCTCCCCTCGAATCATGAATGCAGACTTTCCTACATGAAGGTAAGCAACCAAATTATTTTCCTTGTGGACCAACTGACCTAGTTCTCTCATTGGCTGGACTGCTTCGATCAAGTTGAGAGGAGGTCCTTCTCCCTCTGCATTGACTGCAATGATGCGGAACATGTACTCGTTGCCCAGCACCAGGTTGAACACCTCATACTCCAGTTCTGTTGGCTTGACCTCGTCAACTCTGTTCCACACAGAACGGCGGACATCACGCATCTCGATGATGTATTTGGTGAGTGGAGTTCCACCATCACTCTGAGGGGGCTTCCATTCCAACACACAACTGTCCTCAGTCACATCGAACACCTTGATTGGTCCAGTGGGTGCAGATGGAACATCTGAAATAGGAGAAGACAATACCATTCAATACACTGTCACAAAGTTTGGTGATAATTTGAAGAGTAATTTGTTAAAAAAAGATCTTCTACATTTGATACAGACAATTGGCATTCATTGTAGGATCACCAAAAAAGAACATAACTGCCTATAGCTGTTTCTATGAGGAGAATCAAACTCAGACTTTCAATGTGGCAAGTGAACTACTGGGCCACCCACTAACACCTGAGAAAGGGAAGATGTGTTATTGATTTAATGAAGCTCCAGGTATCGGTAGTTGAAAAAAATATATGAACAAGGATCCATCAATTCAAACTCACCAAATGGACTCTTAGGGATGTATGCCTTCTCTGATTCCAGAGGTTTGCTAAGTCCCACTGAGTTTTCAGCAAAGACACGGAAGAAGTATTCACTGCCTTCAACAAGGTTCTGGACAGTGTATGTGGTGATGTCTGGCTTGATTCGATCAACCTTCGCCCAGGTCATCCTCTTGGCATCCCGCTTCTCGATGACGTATGCTGTGAGTGGTACACCACCATCATCCTTGGGTGGCTTCCATCTGATGCTGATGTTGGTACGTTGGATGTCCAGTACTTCAAGAGGTCCGACTGGTTTGCCTGGCAGCTCTGTGAAAACAACATCTTCTTTTAGCAATAGTATATTACCCTGAATTAAAGGGCGAAAATACAGGAATCTTGCTGTCATCTCAATTTACAGAAACTGAGGACAATCACTACTGTTCTAACCGGTTTATGAGGCATCTTTTGGAGAATGACATGCTCCATTAGCATCAGACTGGTAAGTGTTTTACCTTAAATTAATCTGAGAAAAGGACAAGGTATGATAAGGATCCTTTCAACCTACTTGATCTGCAGAATTCAAGAAATGAACAAAAATATTTTTTAAATTATATGAACATAATCGTGTGCGACAAATAGGGCCCTTGTCATATCTCGTCCTATTCAGCAGCTGTACTGATGAACATAGTCTGCATCTCCCCAGTTCACACCCCACTTGTTTCAAAACTTTCCATGTCAGCCTGTCAGTCCTTCCCTGTTTTATTTTGTTCACTTCATGACGAGAGTAGTGCACAACCCAATTTTTTTAAAATCTGTGATCCTCTGGTAACCTGTGTTGTTTTCTGCTACTGATTAAGACTCACCTGGGGGTCTTCTTGGTGTGACAGGCTCAGCCTCAATTGGCTTGCTGACACCAACATCGTTGGCAACCTTGATGCGGAAGTAGAGCTTCTTGCCCTCCTTCAGGTTGTGAGCCTTGTACTCGGTCTTCCGGCTGTCAACCTTCTTGAACTCGGTCCAGTCAGTGCTGTCTGAGCTGACCTCGATGATGTAGTCTGTGAGTGGTGATCCACCATCATCTTCTGGCTCATACCAGGTCAAGGTCAGAGATGTTGCTTCCACATCACTGAAGCGGACTGGTCCTTTTGGTGGTGTGGGTGCCTCTGGAGATAAAACACATGGTGCTTGTCAGTTGTTTGTCACCATAAATACTGTAGGGCCCGTTCCACAAAGCAATGTTAATGATAAGATTATCCCATAGGTCAGCTTAGAAGGTCACTCTTTACACCAAAACCTTGGGTTCAATGCCCCAGAAGGGTACAATGTGTGACGACCCTTCTTGGTGTCCCCAAAACTGTGGGAGGATTTCTCATAGTATAAATATATTCATGACATCTACTTTTGCCCCAAACCAGGTATGCTTTAACAATTAAGAGTAGAGGCATTAATCATGAATTCACATCTTCAAAAAGATATAAGACAGCAGCCAAATTGTACATATGATACAAATGGTCTGAACCCAGAGAAGTACATTTTACAGGCATATAGCAATCAACTGTTAAACATTAAGACACTGACCTGCTTCTCTAATGGGCTTGAATTTGGGTGAGTCCAAAGGTGGGCTCATGCCCTCTGCATTTTCAGCAATGACACGGAAGAAGTACTCGTTGTTTGTGACCAGATCCTGGATGCAATAGGTGGTGATGTTCGGCTTGACCTTGTCGACCTTGATCCAGGTCATGCGTGTAGCATCACGGCGCTCGATGATGTAGGCAGTGAGTGGGGTACCCCCATCAGACTTGGGTGGCTTCCACTTGATGCTGACACTGGTGGCTGTGATCTCTGTTGCCTCAATGGGAGCCTCTGGCGCACTGGGTACCTCTGCAATAGCAACAGTAGATGTTCAAATTGCTTTGTACATAGGCAAGGTCAATTTGAATGTCCACCTTCTAACATCTTGTAATCCAGGATTTTAACACAGATAACAAGGTCAAGTTACAGAGATTTAATTCTGTTAAGTATTTTCCAGTCACAATTCAACTAAGGAAACTTACAAACAAAATCAAGGCAATTTAAGGCAAGGCAACAAAGTGGTATTACATTAAGCACAATAACATCACGATGTCTGTATAGGCTGGCAGACTTGTAAAGCCAATCAGATGGTTACATTTGATGACAAGTAATGATAAATTTATTACAGAGTAAAATGTAACACCTAGATTCTTTTGCATATTATGAATTAATACTAAAAGTAGGTCTGATCCACTTCAACAGAACCCATCATCTTTAAATCAATGTACTCAAGAACAATAAATATAATTATAATACATACTGAATGGACTCTTCGGAATGACTTTGTCTGATTCCAGAGCTTCAGATCTGCCCATGAGGTTCTCAGCAGAGACCCGGAACACATATTCCTGTCCCTCCTTGAGGTTCTGGACGCAGAAGCTGGTCATGTTTGGCTTCACTATGGTTACTGGAGACCAGGTCATCTTGTAGCCATCACGGCGCTCGATGGCATAGCCGGTGAGAGGAGATCCTCCATCACTCTTCGGGGGTTTCCAGGTCAAGGTCAGACTGGTCTTCTGGATTTCACTGAAGACAATAGGGCCTTCTGGGGTTGCTGGTTTGGCTAGAAAGAAAAGGATCCCTTGTTGAGTATCTAGAGTTAGGTACTGACAGAAATCCTTGGCAAGTATCTAGATCTTAACCAATGTTTGCATCAAATCTGATGCAAGGATAAACAAGATTATTTATTATAACAAACTAAATTCTTGTCATTTGCAGTCAGATACATCATATGATTATGTAATTAAGGTTAACCCATTTCATATCTTTGACAGAACAAACTTGGTATAATGTTTAAGAAGTTTATAAAAATATAAGGAAATAAACTCATGTAGGGTGGACATAACAAAGAAAGGAGGTGACGAACTTGTTTGATTGTGTATGATATTTGTCCATCTTTGTACATGTATGGCTGTTTGTTCCTGATCAACACTCACCAATTGGTCTCTTAGGTGAAATTGGACTGTCTGTTTCCAGAGTTTGACCAGTGCCAATCTTGTTCTCAGCAGTCACTGAGAAGAAGTATCCGTGTTCCTCCTTCAGGTTCTTGACAACGAATGTACTCTCGGTGCCACGGACATTGCCAGCATTCGTCCATTCCTTGCTCTTCTCTTCGCGCACTTTGATAACGTAACCTGTGACCTTGGAACCTCCATCATCCTTTGGTGGCGTCCATGTGAGTGTAACAGAATCCTTGCCAATGTCCTTGACCTTGATTCCAGCAGGAGCACCAGGTGGGCCTGGAAGAAGGAAATTGACAGCATAAGCAATATATTGAGATCAACCTTGGACAATCTAAAATCCCAAAACTTTATTGTGTTTGTCCAAACAAAATAGTATCAGCCAGGGCCATAAGGCAACAGAAGGAAATATGTCTTTTTGATTCACATAATGGTTTGGCATAAATTATCATACAGTGTTGCAAGAAAAGTGATGAGGATGTTATTTTAACTTTTATAAAAAAAGAGCAGGGTGATTAAATTGGTCATTTTGGCACAAACTTACTCAAAACTGAGAGTTCCAAGCAAATGAAATGAAACAATGCAGGATGCTATAAAGAGTGTGAGCCAGGTTGGGATGATGATCTGACTTATTCATACTGGTCTCAATGTCATTATTTTACATTATCTGACCTTGTTAAATCAAATCTGGCCTCATCTTATTTAAGCATAAAACATTGTGGTACTTAAGTGTTATTTATTTATATTCATTGTGTTATCATGATGTTAATGATGTATTTCTTCTGTATTTCTTCTGTTCTGTTCACACAGGTACTATTCTTCATGGCTTGACTCTCAACAAACATAAAATAAGTTGACCTGAAGATTTTCAATGGAGGCAGGCAGGGATGATGTTGAAAAATGTTAATCTTATAAATAGTTCATTCTGGCTTAATTTTAACCTTCTATATCTGATTTTGTTATGTCAAACCTTATTTTCTATTCAGCAGTTAAAGCTGACAGTCCTGACCGAGTTTCATATTTATCAATACAACCTCAATTCAGAAATGATAGCACCTGAGGACATGACAAATCCATGTTTTGTACTTACTCAGCTCCCTCTGTGGCTTGACGGTATCCTTGCTCTCCAGGGGCTGGCTGTGACCTTCAGCATTGATGGCGGTCACACGGAAGAAGTACTCCGAACCCTCTAACAGATCCTGGACTGTGTGCTTGTGGACATCAGGGCCAACAGTGGCTGTCTTCATCCAGGTAGGTCGGCGAGCATCACGGTACTCTATGAGGTAGCCAGTGAGTGGCGTTCCTCCATCATTCTCAGATGGCTGCCAGGTTAGGACCACAGACTCATGGGTAATGTCAGAGAACTTGAGTGGACCAAGGGGCTTGCTTGGTTTATCTGAGGACAGAGGACGTCATGAAATGTGTACAATAGACACAAAATTCATACAGACAATGGAATAAGAAATACACAAAAGTAGAAATCTTTTCATAACAATAGTCATCTGTGAAACTGCAGTCAGACTGAGTTCTTTCTTAATTAACCTTCCCACAGAAGGAGTGAGTGAGTGGATGGTACTAATGCCCCAGTCACATGCATCATAGTAGCTTTAAGGTAACCAAGTCTGAACCAATGAAACCAATGGTTTGATCAACAATCCACAGGATATAACTACACACAATGAGCCAGGATACAAGCTGGTCTTCACCCATCAAGATACTACTTATATCAAGCAGCCTTGCAATCATCACATCCCAATTCCAAGTTCCTTCTTTCTCAAAATTCTCCATTACCACAACATAAGAAACTAAGAACTCCCTTCACCAATATTCATACAGTTATAATACTGTTAGTTATGGTGTCTTTAGTTGCTGTATATGGTGTCATAGTAGGTTAGCAGAGAAATAATATTTTCTGCTAACCTAATATGACACGGTATATGGCAACTAAATACACCATAACAAATTTATTATTAAAAAATGGCTGTTATTTACGGTATACGGTGTCATTGGATTTTTACTGACTGTATACAGGATCATATGGGGTCAGCAGATTTTGAGGCATAATAATGAAAAAACTAAACCGAAATCAAGTGACGAGTGAATTCTGTTTGACTCCACAGTCATCTGTCATAGTGCCCTGTAAACAATTTGAGAGTTGGCCAGACAAAATGACCACGCTCAAGGCTATTGTCTAATGATCGCACACAACCAGCCAGATCACACTGTAAGAAGACTTACCATAGAGACTCTTAGGAGTGTAGCCCTTGCTTGTCTCCAGCGGTTCACTTGCACCATGTTTGTTCTCAGCAGAGATGCGGAATACGTATTCAGTGCCTTCAATGAGGTTAGCTACGTGATAGGAGGTCTTCTGTGAGGACACCTTGTCGATGCGGGACCAAGTGGGGCGCTTTGCTTCCTTCTTCTCAAGGATGTATTGAGTGATGGGTGATCCTCCATCATTCTTTGGTGGAGTCCATTCCAGAGTCAGTTCTGTGCGCTCCAGATCTTTGACAGTCAGGTTCTCACACTTGTGTGGCTTGGCTGAAAAAGACAAGATGCAAGATGTACATCCATGAAGATTTTTTTCTACTGTCTATATATGATTTGGCGTGGAATACACATGCATATCTTCCATGATATACTACAGACAGCCCTTCAAATATAGTCCTTGTTTATGATGCATAACTGGTTAAACTACACAATTCAGCTTTAGAAATTGGCACTGCATGGTCCTGTAGTCCTTGCCAAACTCCCTTATAATTAAGGTATCATAAGGACCGATAGAAATTTGCCATTTTGAAGGGTTTTGCTATATGTTATCATTATAAGGACCAGTGGACTAAAACTGTTAGTTTCTACTGCTGCATAATACATCTCCCACTACATTTCAAACTTTCTTGTAATTGTGAGTAAGAGAGTTGTCATAATTGTCATTCATTACAATATTCAAGTTCACCTGAAGCATGTCAGTATTATGTGGGAGGATATCTCATAGTGACACAGGTGTTTACCAATAAGTGTGAGAAAGGTGCAGAGAGTGATGGTGAATAATCAAGGCAAATTTAGGAATCAAACTGATGACCAGGTGATCCTCATAACAAAGATAACTTTGCCATCTGACTTTAGGCTTTGAATACAAAGACAGAGACAGAGATTCATAAATTCGGCACCCACTACACAAACTATCACACATTCATGACAGCTGAAAGTGAATAACTCACTCTCAGGCTTCCTAGGCTTGGCAGAATCTTCTGTTTCTGCGGGTTCACCAAAGCCGACCTCATTCTTGGCAGATACAGCAAAGTAGTAGCCAACATTCTCCTTCAGTTTCTCCACCTTGAAGCTGGTGTCGTAGGACTTGACTTCTTCAACTTTCACCCATTCGTCAGATGTATCCTCACACTTCTCAATCTTGTAGTTGGTGATCTTAGCTCCGCCATCTTCCAGAGGAGCCTTCCAGTCAAGCATGACATAGTCAGGACCAACCTTGGTGACCTTAAGACTCCTTGGTGATCCAGGTGGCACTAAGAACAATATAAATCTTGCATCAACATCTGGCTTGTGTTGTAACATCTCTTGCATACAAGATTGGACGTCTCATATGTTTGTGCAACGTTTTTTCTTGTTTTTCAAGCATTGTTCCCAGAATCAAAATCAAGCATGTTTTTGCTCCATATTTTGCAAAATTTCATCCATATTATATCTGCTATCTAAAGTTTAGAGCAGTTACAGCAATTAAATATTACCCTGAACACACAAAGATTTGCGGTGAGGTGAAATTGGGTTTAACGTCACGTCCAAGATTATTGCGCTTATATAGCGACGTGCATGCATGTGTGTGTATGTGTGTGTGTCTGCTTGTACTAGTCTGGACTGATGCCGATTTATAGTGCTAGCACACTGAGATATCATTTACGCAGTTTAACATGGATACCCCACTCAGACACAGTATACTGACTCCAAGCCGACTAGTCCTTGTTTTATCCCTCTAATGGTAACAACAAGTACCATCTTTTATGTCTTTTGGTATGACGCGGCCGGGGATTAAACCCCGGTCCTTCTGCTCTTCGGGCAGACACTCTACCACTAGACCACGGAGGCGGTCGAACACACAAAGACAATCAACAGGTTCACTCATGGCGCTGAGGCCTTGGCTTGAAATTGGCAACATGTCATGGAGCAATGTTCCTCTTTAACCACAAGGCTGTCCAGTCAAGCTCTCACAGAATCATAAACAGGCGTAGTTTGTAATATGTTCCACAAAACTTATCACAAAGCTTAAAACCATAATGTTTCCAACTGTATCATTACTCCTACAATTATACTTACAGATCTTCTTGAGTGGCCTAATGGTGTCCTTGGTCTCAAGAGCATCACTGTCACCTTCATCATTGACAGCGATGACACGGAAGTAGTAGTCCGTTCCTTCCTTCAGGTCCTGAGCTGTGAAGGAGGTCTTGTCAGCATCAACCTTGCCAATCTTGCTCCATACCATCTTACTGCTTGGCCTCATCTCAATGATGTAGTGCTTGATGGGCAGACCGCCATCACTGTCTGGGGACTTCCAGGTGAGATCAGCTGTGTCGCAGGTCACATTGTCCACATTCAGAGGACCTCGAGGTTTGGATGGTTTGTCTGTGAATGGCATACAGTATCCATATAAGGAGGTGCAACACTAAAGTCACATCAAGTATAAATGCAGCAATGGCCACATCAGATTCCGGAATTATTCATATTTCAGGATCTCGAAAAAGATGTCTTCACATTAGATAAAACTGACCAACACCCATTACAGACATTTTGTTACATCCAAAATTTGCCTTTGACACATAAACAGAGCTACAGATAACTTTTTAAACAATTGAGTTTTTACTCTAGGGTTTCTATTATAATTGGGTTATTTCATTTTAGATTTCGCAAAATTAGTGAACATTTTAAGATTTAAAAAAATGAAATAATGTTTTAGATGTATATAACTGTTCTAAATATAAAGGCTTGACTCGGAAAGTAAATTAGCTCGTAATTGTGTTTTGGAAATTAGCTCCTTTGTATGCATGCTGAAAAAGCTTCATGGGGTATTTAACGCATGCTGTTTTTTATACATTTTAGTTTTTCATTTAATACATGCGTTTGTACGCAAGATAATTGAAAGTAATTGGGTTTTAAATATTTTTGGTTTTTTTTTTACGCAAATACGCTTCTTATCTGTAGCTCTGCATACATCAACATCAACACCCAAATTTAGAGGACCAGAAGTTTACATGTTTTTGCCATAGCCTTTTTACATGACAGTAATTGTACACTTTATGTGAACGCTTTGCTCCTCATTCAATCAAGATAATGAATTAATTTCAATTAAAAGTAACACAAATGTTATGAAATCAATCATCTGTTAAATCGAGTGATGAACTCACTGTATGGGCTCTTGAGGACAGTTCCAGTTTCGGTTTCAAGAGGCTCACTGACACCATGTTTGTTTTCTGCAGATATACGGAAGTTGTATTCAGTGCCTTCAATAAGCTTCTCAGCCCTGTGGGAGAGGACTTTAGGTCCAACGCGGTCAAGTGGTGTCCACTTGGGCCGGGATGCTTCCCGGCGCTCAAGAACGTAGCCAGTGAGAGGAGATCCACCATCAGATTTGGGAGGTGACCAGCTGAAGGTCAAGGCTGTGCGGTCAACATCAGAGAACTTAACTGGACCTTCTGGTGCACTTGGAGGGCCTGTAAGAACAAGGATTTAAACTGATCATTGATGTTATGGACTGACTATGAGAGCATTTCCACATTATTACAGAACACCTGCTACTACAATTACAATGATTCCATGTTATTTTCCTCCAAAAGATGACAAAGATACTATTATTATAATTAAGATTATCGATCTGGTCCAGACTCAATTATTTACAGACCATTATCATACAGCTGGAAAATTGCATTAAACACCAAACATAGATACAATATCAAGCTACCATTATCAATATGTTATTATCAAGATACCATCATGAAGATGACATCGATATAGTATTGCCAATGGATGGTTATGAAGCTACCATTATCAATAAGTCAATATCAAGATGCCATTATCAAGGTGCCACTATCAAGGAATGACAGTAGAATTGAGCTCACATCCATAAATTTTCATCACTATTAGCATCCATGTCCTCACCTTCAGGCTTCTTGGGTGTGATGACAGCGTCTGTTTCCACAGAACTGCCATAGCCAACTTGATTCTTAGCTGATACACGGAATAACAAGCCGACATTTTCCTTCAGGCTCTCCACCTTGTAAGCTGTGTCGTAAGACTTGATTTCTTCCACAGTGGTCCAGTCTTTAGCTTTCTCCTCCTTCTTCTCGATCTTGTAGTGAGTGACCTTGGCACCACCATCTTCCTTGGGTGGGTTCCACTCCAGGGCGACGTAGTACTGACCGACACGACCAGGCTTCAGGTTCCTGGGTGGTCCTGGGGGTTCTGAGATGAAAGGTACAATTAGGATGCAGATCATACTCAAAGGCTTAATACCTTTGTTTGTTTGTGGTTTAACGCCGCACTCAGCAATATTCCAGCTACATGACGGCGGACTGGAAATAATCAAGTCTGGACCAGACAATCCAGTGATTGACATCATGACCATTGATCTATGCAATTGTTACACGATGACATGCATCAACCAAGTCAGCGAGCCAGACCACCCAATCCTGTTAGTCTCCTCTTATGACAAGCATAGCCTTTTACAGCAAGAATAGTTTGCTAAACCTATCCAAACCCTGATCTTCACGGATTGCTTAATTCCTAACAGCCATTAGTTCATAGGGAACCTCTATCTAACATTCCACATCGACAGCAGAAAATTACTTTTCTTCATGCATTCATAAAATAATGACATGTTTTTCTGATGTCAACCATGCTTCAAAACCAAGACAAAGATTCCTGTCTTATTCGTCCAAGTAAATATTGAAATGAGTTGCTTTGAGATGAACTGCTTTTAAACTTATTCACAGTTTTACACTGGATCAAAACATACCAAGTTCTTTAACAGGCTTGACTGTGTCCTTGCTCTCGAGTGGCTCACTCTCTCCCTCATCGTTGACAGCAATGACCCGGAAGAAGTATTCCTGGCCTTCACGAAGGTCATTTGCAGTGAAGGTCAAGGTCTTTCCATCAACTTTGCCTGACTTCATCCAGGAGGATCTGGTGGCTGGTCTGTACTCGATGATGTATCCAGTGATTGGCAGACCTCCATCAGCATCAGGAACCTTCCATGTCAGGTCAACGGAATGGTCAGTCAGATTGTCTGTATCAATGGGTCCTCTTGGTTTTGATGGCTTGGCTGAAATAAATTTAAATATATTGACACTCTAAAACTAATTACATGCATAAATCCATAAAATCAGAATTCTACTGAAGTAAAAATAGAATAACTAACAGGAACTAATCCTCAGTATCTATCTATCACTAACATAGGCAAACATTCAAGATTCCACCTAAACATCTTAAATTCATATTGTTTCACACACAAAAACAACAAACATTTGATATCTCATATGGTTACTAAGATCTTACACATTTTTCAGTATCAGATAGCTTCTCAAGTGAAAATTATCAAATGGTTTCAAATTCCACATCAAACTCATCCTTGATTATGCTGTGTATCAATCTCAATTCTGTAATGATTAATACCCTGGGCACCGTTCCACAAAGTGATCTTAGCACTAAGTCGATCGTAACTCCCATTCTTTAACACTGACTTACTACAATCGTAGCGCTAAGATCCTGTGGAATGGGGCCCTGGACCCATTTGTGACCATAGCATTACACTGAGTCACTTGAAGACACAACAGTCAGTCGCCACTCATCAAATTTGTCTCATGAGGAAGGAAAATTTTGTGCTAAGTTAGTGATTAGAGAAATGGAGATTGTGACATCACTTCCAATGGTGGTAAATGGATCAAGGGTAATTATCATTATAGAATGGATATGTGTAATACCCTGTACAATCGAGGATGCACCCTAATCCTATGCAGTGGCTGAGATACTCACTGAACTGGCTCTTGGGGGTGACACCTCTGTCTATTTCAATGGGTTCACTGACTCCCACTTTGTTCTGAGCCGACACCTGGAAGGAGTATTCTGTGCCCTCCACCAGATTCTGAGCCTTGGTCTTCAGCGTCTTGGCATCAACACGGTCAATCTTGGTCCAGTTGGTACGAGAAGCTTCACGTCTCTCTATGATGTAGCCTGTGATTGGCGAGCCACCATCATCTTTTGGAGGCTCCCAGACCAGGTTCAGGGATGTTCGCTCGACATCAGCAGTCTTGAGAGACTTTGGTGGACCAGGAGGTCCTAAAGCATATGATTTAAGGACTATAATAAAATGTTACCACAAACATACAAAACAGTAGATCCTTTTAAAGAGTGAAGATTTTTCTTACACTTTCACAGATATATCCCAGCAAGGAAACACCAAAGTTTCACTCATAGTATCCATTACGGGAATAGAACCTTGGTTTTAAGCTTGACACTAAATAATTTATCAAGGCTACCTCACTACCCAAATTGAAACATGGTTTAGTTAGCTTTTTATGGTCAAAGATCACTGGAATAATATACAACAAAAACTCTATCTGTGGACTGACCTTCTGGCTTTCTTGGTTTGATGACTGAGTCAGTCTCGGCAGTTTCACCATAGCCAACTTGATTCTTTGCAGTGACAGCAAAGAAGTACCCGACATTCTCCTTGAGCTTCTCGACCTTGTATGCTGTGTCGTAGGACTTGACCTCATCGACCTTGACCCATTCCTTTGACTTCTCCTCACATTTCTCGATCTTGTAGTGAGTGACCTTGGCACCACCATCTTCCTTTGGTGGGTTCCACTCCAGGGCGACGTAGTACTGACCGACACGACCTGGCTTCAGGTTCTGTGGTGGACCTGGAGGTTCTGAAAAAACAAAATCAGAAAAAAGAGCTATCAAATGATGTTCAACATAGATGTAAACTGAGAGATATTATTCTAAACCATAGTCAGAGCAATCCACAGTGAGGTGACACCATTGTGACCACCAGATACTCACATAGCTGGCTCTTAGAACCATGGCATGCAGGGGACTGGGGCAGATGGCATTGGCCATAGAATATTAGCTTTTACCAACTAAACATCATTTACCAGGCTATCTATCAAGACAAATCTACAAACTTACTGAGAGACTTCATTGGCTTGATGGCTTCCTTGGAATCCAGAGGTTCACTCTCTCCCTCATCATTGACTGCAATTACTCTGAAGAGGTATTCAGTTCCTTCATCAAGATTGTCTGGTGTAAACTTCAGTGTCTGTCCATCCACTCTACCGGCCTTGGACCAGGTGGTTCTTGTGGCTGGTCTCATCTGAATGATGTAGTTCTTCAGTGGTAGACCGCCATCACTCTCTGGTGCCTTCCATTCCAGATCACAGGAGTGGTCAGTCACGTTCTCAATCAGCAGGGGACCACGTGGCTTGGATGGTTTGTCTGCAATAACATATAAATATTGCATTTTTTTAAGGAATATGTATTTGAAAATTACTGAACACAAGATAAAGATTTCACGTTATTTAACCTTTCAGTGGTTTTATTAGAACCTTCACTTACCATAAGGACTCTTGGGTGTCACTGGTTTGTCCAACTCATTGGGTTCACTGACACCGATCTTGTTCTCAGCTGACACACGGAAGTAGTAGTCGGTGCCTTCGATCAGGTTGACAGCCTCCAATGTAAGAATGTCTGACTTCACTCTGTCCAGTTTGGTCCATGAGGAGCGAGATGCTTCCCGCCTCTCAACAATGTAGCCGGTCAGAGGAGATCCACCATCGTCCTTGGGTGGCTTCCATTCCAGAGTCACTGATGTCCTGTCTATCTTGGATGTCTTGAACTCCTGAGGCTTGGATGGTTTGCCTGAATAACAATGTGATATAATATAAATTGTTGGATCAAGGATTTATTTCAAATGAACGTGAGGCTGGTGTGGTTATACTAATCTTGGAACAATTTGACAGGTGTTTTTATATATTGTTCTGTTGAAAGAAAGAGTTTAGAGAGTAAGATAAACATTATTCAATCATAAGTACAAAAAATAAAAGGAGACAGACAATACTGGAAACAAGCAAACACTGTGCAACATACCAGCTGCTTTCTTGGGTGTGATGACTGAGTCAGTCTCAGCAGTTTCACCATAGCCGACCTCATTCTTGGCAGAGACAGCAAAGAAGAAACCAACATTCTCCTTCAGTTTCTCGATCTTGTAGGCTGTGTCATAGGATTTGATCTCTGCAACCTTGATCCATTCATCGGATGTCTCCTCACATTTTTCGATCTTGTAGTGAGTGACCTTGGCACCACCATCTTCCTTTGGTGGCTTCCATTCAATGGCAACGTAGTCCTGTCCAACATGGCCTGGCTGTAGGTTCCGGGGTGGACCTGGAGGTTCTGTGAGGGACAAAAGGAAATTTGTGATGAAAATAAAACTCTACCAATGAGCTTAGCTTACTCACTGCACAATCACCATTTCAAGAATAATCCTCCATGAAGTGTATTAATTTCTTAGATACATGGTTATCAATATACAGTTGTTCCTATGAAAAACATCAGCATATATTGCTCTCAAAAGAACTTATTCTTACTTAATGCACAGAGGGAGGTTTGATGGACATGGGTTAACTAGATGTCCGACCAATACTTGTCCGACCAATACTTGTCCCATTAGCTAAACTATATGCATTAGTGCAGGACAATATCACTTCTGTTAACTGCAGTAAAAAAATTGATTTTACAGTTATAATGAATGGGACATTACACATTTAATAGGCAAAATGTCACTTTCACAATGGGCATGTTTTCTCTATCAAAACGGGCAAGTCTTAACAGTTTTGATTGGCAAAACTTTACAATAATGACTGAGGAAACCTTCTGCGCACTCACTGAGAGCCTTCTTGGGCTTGGCTGAGTCTTTGCCTTCAAGAGGTTCACTCTCTCCTTCATCATTAACAGCAATAATGCGGAATAAGTATTCAGTTCCTTCATTGAGGTTGTCTGGTGTAAACTTCAGTGTCTGTCCATCAACTTTACCGGCCTTGGACCAGGTGGTTCTTGTGGCTGGTCTCATCTCAATGATGTAGTTCTTGAGAGGCAGACCACCATCACTCTCTGGTGCCTTCCATTCCAGATCACAGGAGTGGTCAGTCACGTTCTCAATCAGCAGGGGACCACGTGGCTTGGATGGTTTGTCTGCAAAACAAACACAATTTCATTGGTCTGTATCTATCCTCTGACCAACCGTTGCTACCTTAATATAAATATCGTACAGTGGATATTACAGATATATATATGATATTATATAAAAATCCAAATGAAATTCTTCTTGATCTGAAGTTTAAACATTTATTTACCATAAGGACTCTTGGGTGTCACTGGTTTGTCCAACTCATTGGGTTCACTGACACCGATCTTGTTCTCAGCTGACACACGGAAGTAGTAGTCGGTGCCTTCGATCAGGTTGACAGCCTCCAATGTAAGAATGTCTGACTTCACTCTGTCCAGTTTGGTCCATGAGGAGCGAGATGCCTCCCGCCTCTCAACAATGTAGCCGGTCAGAGGAGATCCACCATCGTCCTTGGGTGGCTTCCATTCCAGAGTCACTGATGTCCTGTCTATCTTGGATGTCTTGAACTCCTGAGGCTTGGATGGTTTGCCTGAATAACAATGTGATATAATATAAATTGTTGGATCAAGGATTTATTTCAAATGAACGTGAGGCTGGTGTGGTTATACTAATCTTGGAACAATTTGACAGGTGTTTTTATATATTGTTCTGTTGAAAGAAAGAGTTTAGAGAGTAAGATAAACATTATTCAATCATATGTACAAAAAATAAAAGGAGACAGACAATACTGGAAACAAGCAAACACTGTGCAACATACCAGCTGCTTTCTTGGGTGTGATGACTGAGTCAGTCTCAGCAGTTTCACCATAGCCGACCTCATTCTTGGCAGTGACAGCAAAGAAGAAACCAACATTCTCCTTCAGTTTCTCGATCTTGTAGGCTGTGTCATAGGATTTGATCTCTGCAACCTTGATCCATTCATCGGATGTCTCCTCACATTTTTCGATCTTGTAGTGAGTGACCTTGGCACCACCATCTTCCTTTGGTGGCTTCCATTCAATGGCAACGTAGTCCTGTCCAACATGGCCTGGCTGTAGGTTCTGAGGTGGACCTGGAGGTTCTGGAAAAAAAAGAAACAAAGGTCAATTGTGATGAAGACAGACCCTTACTGTCAGGGATGTGGAATGTCAAACTTACTTTGAATTGTCTCCAAAGTCATATAACAATTTACAGGTTTCACTAGTTTGTTGTTATTATATCCAATTAGCACAGGAACACAGAAATTGTATAATTTGTTATCTGAAAACTCACTGAGAGCCTTCTTGGGCTTGGCTGAGTCTTTGCCTTCAAGAGGTTCACTCTCTCCTTCGTCATTAACAGCAATAATGCGGAATAAGTATTCAGTTCCTTCATTTAGGTTGTCTGGTGTAAACTTCAGTGTCTGTCCATCAACTTTACCAGCCTTGGACCAGGTGGTTCTTGTGGCTGGTCTCATCTCAATGATGTAGTTCTTGAGAGGCAGACCACCATCACTCTCTGGTGCCTTCCATTCCAGATCACAGGAGTGGTCAGTCACGTTCTCAATCAGCAGGGGACCACGTGGCTTGGATGGTTTGTCTGCAAAACAAACACAATTTCATTGGTCTGTATCTATCCTCTGACCAACCGTTGCTACCTTAAAATAAATATCGTACAGTGGATATTACAGATATATATATGATATTATATAAAAATCCAAATGAAATTCTTCTTGATCTGAAGTTTAAACATTTATTTACCATAAGGACTCTTGGGTGTCACTGGTTTGTCCAACTCATTGGGTTCACTGACACCGATCTTGTTCTCAGCTGACACACGGAAGTAGTAGTCGGTGCCTTCGATCAGGTTGACAGCCTCCAATGTAAGAATGTCTGACTTCACTCTGTCCAGTTTGGTCCATGAGGAGCGAGATGCTTCCCGCCTCTCAACAATGTAGCCGGTCAGAGGAGATCCACCATCGTCCTTGGGTGGCTTCCATTCCAGAGTCACTGATGTCCTGTCTATCTTGGATGTCTTGAACTCCTGAGGCTTGGATGGTTTGCCTGAAGCCAACAGACAATGTAGTTGAGGAAATCTTTGTTTCATAACATGCTTTAGTTTTACCTTTGTTCATTGTTTCCTATCATAAAGTTTCCTTGAAAAAGATAACCAATTCTTAAATATACTGACTTAGATCAGGCAATTGAACATCTCTGAGATGAACAGTTGATGAGTTAACGGGGAGAAAAGCTATATGTGACTCAGGTTATATTTGTTAACCATTTTGGTGAAATCCAAGAGTCATGGGTATGGAGCAGACAAACCATGGATCATCATTGGGAAGATATCGTGCAGAACCATAATTAGCAGATCGTGGCACAGCTAAGGGAAGCAACACCGACAATATTCTGCTGGGCCATAAAACATTTCCCACCTGAATATTTGAATGGACAATGATACATAGGGGGAGTTGGAAGAGTCGTATCAAGAGAGGAAGTGATGTCACACAGGTGAGCTCAACGTACCAGCTGCTTTCTTGGGTGTGATGACTGAGTCAGTCTCAGCAGTTTCACCATAGCCGACCTCATTCTTGGCAGTGACAGCAAAGAAGAAACCAACATTCTCCTTCAGTTTCTCGATCTTGTAGGCTGTGTCATAGGATTTGATCTCTGCAACCTTGATCCATTCATCGGATGTCTCCTCACATTTTTCGATCTTGTAGTGAGTGACCTTGGCACCACCATCTTCCTTTGGTGGCTTCCATTCAATGGCAACGTAGTCCTGTCCAACATGGCCTGGCTGTAGGTTCTGAGGTGGACCTGGAGGTTCTGGAAAAAAAAAGAAACAAAGGTCAATTGTGATGAAGACTGACTTACAGTCAGGGATGTGGAATGCCAAACTTACTTTGAATTGTCTCCAAAGTCAAATAGCAATTTACAGGTTTCACTAGTTTGTTGTTATTATATCCAATTAGCACAGGAACACAAAAATTGTATAATTTGTTTTCTGAAAACTCACTGAGAGCCTTCTTGGGCTTGGCTGAGTCTTTGCCTTCAAGAGGTTCACTCTCTCCTTCATCATTAACAGCAATGATGCGGAATAAGTATTCAGTTCCTTCGATGAGGTTGTCTGGTGTGAACTTGAGTGTCTGTCCGTCAACTTTACCAGCCTTGGACCAGGTGGTTCTTGTGGCTGGTTTCATCTCAATGATGTAGTTCTTGAGGGGCAGACCACCATCACTCTCTGGTGCCTTCCATTCCAGATCACAGGAGTGGTCAGTCACGTTCTCAATCAGCAGAGGACCACGTGGCTTGGATGGTTTGTCTGTGAAACAAATACAATTTCACTGATCGATAGCTCTCCTCTGACCAACTGTTGCTCATTTACATATCATAGAGCAGACTTCATACAGATATGTAAGACCTTATCCAAGACCAATGACAATATCCTTTAATTGTTTTTAAAATGCTCATATTCTTGATCACCAGAGGACATATGGATTGGAATGTTCATCAGAATAAGTCAAGAATGTTGCAGAAACACACATTTTGGTTACAGACTTTGGCACTAATGATCCCTTTAGCAATACTACTGTTAAAGGAACTTTAAAACTTGTTGTTACTTAAAGTATGGGAAGACTTTTCTTACAGATTTGACATTAAGACAGGAACAGAAAAAACATTATTAACACATGTTTGTTCATGATTATTTACTTGTATGGACCATCCTGGTTTTCAATTGTTTGCAGGCAATATGTACATGAAGATATAAGCTTAAGCCAAGAGCGCATACAAGTGAACAGGTCCTCTCTACACTCTACAATGGTGTTGACACACCAAGCAACAAGCACATTCTACTCACTGTAGGGACTCTTGGCCATGGTGGCAGCATCGGCCTCAAGAGGCTCACTTTGACCGGCCTTGTTTTCTGCGATCACACGGAAGAAGTACTCATTGTTCTCCAGAAGGCCATCCACGACATACTCCAGTGTGTCTGGCTTGACCTTGCCTGCCTTGGACCATGATGTCTTCTTGGCATCCCGTTTCTCAATGATGTATCCAGTGAGTGGGGAGCCACCATCGTCCTTTGGTGCCTTCCATTTGAGTGTAGCGGAGTCACGCTGGACATTGCTGATGTCAAGTGGTCCGACTGGCTTGGAGGGTGGAGCTGTGGATGGGATACAGAACATAGATGTCTTGAAGAAACTTTGACTATATATCAGTAACTATGTCACTATCTCGGGTGTTTGACAGTTTTTAATGATGCTTGACAAATTTTCAAGAGGCTTGACAATTTGTTTTGAAGGTTGATAACTTTTATTGATGCTTGAAACTCATAATGAAGCTTGACAACATTTATTGATGCTTGACAATGATACTAGACAAATTTCAATGATGCTTGAGAACTTTTACTGATTCTTGACACTTTTAATGAGGCTTGACTTTCTTTTCATTGTAAATGACAGTGACATAATGTATGAATAGCAGCTACTTTGCCAAGTCTTTGTCCACACTGACTAATTAAAGTCCAGGGGTCTGTTCAACAAAGCTATCGTAGCGCCAAGGTGATCCCATACTTTAACATAGTCTTATGCCTGTCTTTGGGCTATGATCACTTACTGGAACGGCCCCAGTACGGTAATCGGTTGCTCTTTCTTCTCATGATAACAATGTTACTGACTGATGGATACAGATTTTCAACTCATGATAAGTAGATCAGAAAGTGAAGAAATGCCAAGACAATATAATATGTTAACCCTAAAAGTTATTGGCAAAGAAGTATCCACGTGGATAATATATATTTCTGCAGCTGGACAACATTAAGAAATAAATGGTAAAAATAATATTAATGTATGGTTAACCCATTCTAATATTATAACTAGTTCAGGAAAGACTTTTTCAGATTGTTTTCACATATATTACACTTAATTCTAACAACAATCTACTTACAGATCTTCTTGGTTGGAGTGACATTGTCTGAATCCAATGGTTCTCCGACGCCAACAGAGTTGACAGCCGACACTCGGAACTTGTATTTCTTGCCTTCCTTCAGCTTCTTGGCTGTGTACTGGGTGGTGGGAGCATCCACTGAGTCTAGTGGCCTCCACTTGCCATCCTCATACACCTCGATGTTGTACTTGAGGATCTTGGCACCGCCATCTCTCTTGGGTTTGGACCACTCAAGAGTGACAGTGTCCTCACCAATATTGCTGAACTCAATAGGTCCGATGGGCTTGCCAGGCACCTCTGTAAGTTTATAATGATGCCACATGAAGTCATAAAAAATGAGAATATTTTGGACATATAAGGTGTATTATTAGGAAAACATGATACTGATAGTTTTGTTTGTTTGTTGTTTAACGCCACACTCAGCAATATTCCAGCTTTATGACGGCAGTCTGTAAATAATCGAGTCTGAACCAGACAATCCAGTGATTGACATCATGAGCATCTATCCACGCAATTGGGATCGATGACATGCATCAACCAAGTCAGCAAGCATGACCACCTGATCCCTTTAGTCGCCTCTTATGACAAGTGTAGTTGCCTTTTACGGCAAGCATGGGTTGCTGAAGACCTATTCTACTCAGGTTACTATAGTATAAACGGATACTACGAAGGATGAAATTCTTTTCATTTGCATTTGCCAAATTTAGTTTTATGACAACATGAATCTATCAGTGACATTGGATGGTCAAAAGTTCAATATATTAATTATAAAAGAAAATAGACAAAAACCAACCAGGTGCTTTTGTAGGCACAATTTCATGTTCAGATTGAATTGGTTCACTTGGGCCCTCGGCATTGACGGCAATCACACGGAACAGGTACGGTGTATCTTCCAACAACTTCTTCACATTGTAGTTGAGTGTCTCAGATTTCACTGAGGCAACCTTTGACCAGGATGTCTTCCGGACATCTCGCTTCTCGATAATGTACTCTGTGAGTGGTGAGCCTCCATCTGACTTCGGGGGCTTCCAGTTCAAGGTCACACTGTCCTCTGTGATGTCAGAATGTTCCAGGTCCTCTGGGGCTGATGGTTTACCTATGAAAGAACACATTTATCAGAAAATATTTAAATACATTTTTATTTTTATTTTTTATTTTCATATAACATTATTTTATTTAAGGGCAGGGAGTGAGTATTGTCTTGCATCACTTTTAGCATTATTCCAGGTACATCACAGTCAGGGACATCAAAAATGGCCATCACATATAGCACCCACATGGGGAATCAGACCGAGGTCCTCAGCTTCAAGAAACAATATTTTAACCACTTAGCCAATTTATTAAAGGGATGTTTATGAGAAATATTTGCATTGAGAATCAATCATATTGAAAATATATTGAATAATCGTGTGAGGTTTCAACTTTACTCAGAAATTTAGAAACTTTAGAAATTAATTCAACTGACAAAAGGTTACAAAAATGAAAATGTTATATGAGGGTCACTAGGCTGTTACCATATATTCAGGTGAAATGTTTCATATTCATGTTTTTTTATCTTTCAAGTGAAAAAGAATGGCAATACTCACCAGATTCTGTCTGCAAGATGTATTACAGCATGCAGCATCAATCAAAACAAACACGACTTGCACGAGGCGGAACGAATAAAATCATGTTATTAGTATTCAACTGCACCATGCATGCTGCAGCAGCAAATAACAATCATCAAGCTGATTGGTTAGATTTTCCTCCAATCAAACGCTTTTTCCAGCAACAAAAATTCCTATTATCTAATTACCATCCATTATAAATATAAGCTATATGGAAGAAATATTTTCCTTTGGATTTAAAAAAAGCGATGAAAAAATATATACCGTAAATAATTATATAATTATAATTTTTTAAGAAAACTGTTTGACATCCAGGCTGAGCAAGAAGCGAATAACCCTCTCAAGCAGAAAAGCGACACAATATTCCACAAAAAGTTAGGCATGATGATATTTGGTAATTAGGTATATGGATAATGTACAACAATTCTCATCCTCTCATTCACCAGTTTTTCATTCAGGAGAGAAGAGAACAGGAATATTGTCAGAGACATAGACACAGTGTTACACAAAGACACATAACGGGTGTTAGATGACATGGAACACAGGCTGTTAAAAGTATGGAGCAGTTAATAACAGATTCATATCAACATTGTGATAACAGTTTATTGCCTAGTATAATATAATGTTACATGAGTATATATGTTATATGGAGTTATACCACGCTAAGCCCTATAGACACTCCTGACATATATAATATCAGTTTATATACAAAAACAACCAACATATAGCATATTCAAACTCAACAAAACAAGTCATTTTTGCAACATTTTTCTTAAAAATGTTTAAAATGTAATTAAAGACCATTTGCAATATCATTCTTAAAATGTTTCAAATATTTCAAATTTAATGAAAGGTATACCTCTGTTCAGTGAAATTTGACACAATGGCTAACAATAACATGTCACAAATATTCATCACACTTTGGCAAAGGGATGTATTGTTTTAACACAGACATAAGAGATTCGGTTTAAAATACATTTTGTTCGTAACAGTGCTAAAATCCTAAATCTAAACTGATGGGTGTTATCATATTGCACATAATCAAATAAATTATTCAAATTTGATTAAGAAATGTGGCTTAAATAAAATTCAGCAAATGCATTTTGTAATTATAGATACATATTGCTTTTTTATTTACAAATGCATCATTATGTAAAGGACAATTACTAAATACTTCTTGTATTAATGTGCTTTGTTCTATTTCTATGTATCTTCAGCAGTATGTAGAGTGTTATGTTTAACGCAGCTTTGAACAGTATTTCAGTTAATATGGCGTGTCAGCTTAATGTGGGATAAAAAACCAAAGTGATGGAGGTCTTATACGTGTATTACTGGTATGGTGCTGACAAACCTAGATACATAAGCAGTAGGGCTGGGACAAGTCCAAATTTACTACCCGGGTACCCACCCCCCTATTACCCTACCCTACCTGGGTACCCACTCTAGGTCTCAGGAGATGTCTCAAAATGCCTGATTGGGAATATTTTTAGCATAGCCCTGGCAAAACGTATTTAGATACATGTATTAAACAATCTGGTCATGCATACACTGAAGGTGACCTCAGTTATATCTTTATTCAACCATATGAAAAATCAGAAGGAATGGGTTCAGAGTCAGAAGGGAAAGTGAACATTGATGATTGAAGTGTAACCATAGAGGTCCAGATACTTTTAGTCATTAGACAATATATCACATGACTAACCATGAGTCCGGGTAGTCCTGTGGCTACCTGGGTCCTACTCTGTACCCACCCGACCCAGGTACACGAATTACGCATCCCAGCCCTAATAAGCAGAGCGAACCGAAATTCACATACTATCACAGGTTTCTGGCACGTCTAAGGGACGCAACTCTGCACAGAGAGTTGTGGCACTTGAGACGGCTTGGTGACCACTACCCCCCAGCAGATATCACCTGATGCATAGATATTCCCAATAAAGCTGTATTATGCAAACCCTATGTACATACGTATCATATCAGATCTCAACCACTACTGCTAAATACACTATTTCAAAAAAATAACGGATAATTGTTTATAAAAATAGAGGTAAGTAGTATAATACAATATTCTAATTACTTATAGTTACATAACTAATTAACAACATTTTTAATTACAGTATAACCATCGGTATATAAGATTATTATATCCTACTAAATTGCTCACATCTTGATTCTAACCAATAATTCCTTGAATACTACAAGATATATAATTCGTGATAAGGAATTGGATTTATAAATTAATAATGAAATATTATTTCGGATGTCATGAAATCAAACTGGTCACAGGTTAGTAGGATATATTGTCATGCTGAAAAAAAGTCTCAACAATCATCAAAATAATTCAAACACAACATCAAAATAAACTTAACATGCATTATAAGTAAAACAACTGGACTGAAATCTACAACCTGATCTCTAATACGTCTCATAATGTAAATAACTATTTGATCTTTGATTGGACAATTTTACCCTGATTGACTGAGGGAAAATTGCAGACTTGACAATTGAACTGTTCGGGACATTCCCTGAAATATTCTCCAAAATATTAATATTAATCTAAATATCAATATGAACAGAATCAGATTGTAGACTTCATAACAATCTAGAAACAAATCTCAATATTTGATATAAAATTATAAAAAATACATAAATGTCAGTAAAAATGCAATTATTCTTAGCATACTCATGATTTATGACATGAAAATGCTGAACCAGAAGTAGTTGGCAGGTAAACGTGACTATTGTGATGTATCAGCTTTATCATATACACATAAAGCAAACACACAAATGTGGTATAAGTAGAGTAGGAATAAAACAAAAGCATAAAGGCAAAATATTTTTGGAAAACTGGAATGCTTTTGAGTTTCAGGATATAGAAAACAAGTAAATTATGTGGGTCTTTTTTGGCTTAATATTCCATATTTCCAGAGAGCGAAATGAACATTGATAATGAAAAAACAATTTGTGATTATGATATCTGGAGTATGTTGAAACTATGCCAATCCACTACTTTCTGAGATCATTTTCCTGTAATGCTAGTTTCCTGATAGTCTTACACCATCGATATGATTCAGCACCTTCACCCCGCTTTACCTAAATATACTGTGCTAGTCAACTCTAAGTACTTTGGCATCACAAAACTCAATGAGGTAAAAAGATGTATTATTACTGGCATAATGGAAAAGGAAAAATCTCCATACTTGGCTAAAGAAAAAATTATTCCCAAATACTTAGTATTATTCCAAAGTTTGTAAGTTGACAAGCACAATGGGATGTCCACATAGCCAGAGATCACATACCGATACATGGTCTCTGAGATAGTATAAAACATAGATTCAGTCCACTTGGGTCCATGCAGGAGAGTCAGTCAGAATCTAGCTCACTACCACACTCAACCCCATTTGGGCAAGAAGCGCAAAGAACTGTTGGCTAGCTGTAACCTACCGAATGGGCTCTTTGGAACAACGCCGGAATCGGATTCTCTGGGTTCCGATTTTCCGACTTCGTTTTCTGCTGTCACTTGGAAGAAATATTCTGTGCCTTCCACAAGGCCGCTGACCTTCAGCTGTGTGATGTTACCCTCCACCTTGCCTGCACGGGTATACGTTGACCTCTTGGCATCACGGCGCTCCACGATGTAGGAGAGGATGTCAGTGCCGCCATCATCTTTGGGTGGAGTCCAGTTCAGAGTCACACCATCACGGACAATGTCAGCGTACTCGATAGGACCGGGCTTGGCAGGAACGTCTGAATAATAAAGCAATGAAAATGTGTGTAACGTATGTAAAATATTTTAACTGAGATTATGAACTTTGCAAACATTGCAAATTGCCAAGTTACTCGAAAAATACATCAGAACACAGTCATAAATTTAAAAAAAAAAATGCATTTTACTGTGTTGATGAAACAGAAGAATATAATGAACTCACCAATGACCTCGACATCAAACTTGGCCTTGTCTTCGCCTGCTTCGTTCTCGGCGGTCAGTGTATACAGACCATCCTCCTCCTTGCTCACCTTCTTGATGGTCAGTGAGGTGCTTGTGTCTTGTGTATCTATGGTAACCTTACCAGCTGATCTCATTGGCTGATCCTCCTTGGCCCAGGTGATTCTTGGAGTGGGGATACCCTTGACCTTGACTGGGATCTTGAGGTTACTGCCAGCATGGAGTGTGATGAGGTCGCGGAACTTGTTGTCGAACTCCAGTACAGGGGGAGCTGTTGGATGAAATGCATCTTACAGCATTGTGGTAAGAGAGTGAGTTTTAACACCACTTTAAGAACATTTTAGATACATGATGTCCTGTTAGTTTCAAATCTAACGAAAACTCATGATTTAAACTGATGATTTAAGAAAGTCTTTTGTAAAATCAACGTGAAAAGTATATGTTGCCAACAGACCAAGGATCATAATCTGCATCTGAAAACTGAATCCATGATCAGCAGATCCTAAGCTAAGGGGCACAACTCTGTACAATAAGTAGCTTTACCTTAGACCTAAAGGGTCACTCTTGCTCATGGGGAAAGAGTCAATATTCTCTTATTTTCTCTAAAATAAAAGCAACAAAACACATTTCTGTGGTCATAGTAATCTCTACTGAAAGTAGCGTCCATTGTATGATTCTAATAATATAATAAGTATGTGTTTATGAATGAAAATCAAATAGAAATGATACCAGGTGTTCGCGAAAAGGTGAGTGTAGAAATGCAAGTAAGAAACAGTCTACCATGATGTAGAAGTCTATGATAATGACATTGAAATAGTGAGCTGACTTGATTACTAACTTCTGGAAACTAATTGTCTCAAAAGCATTTTGAATTTTTCTGCAATTCATTCCAACTCTGTGTATGTCTGCCACCTGTTTGTAGGCCTACCTTGAATGTCCAGCTGCCCTGATGTGGTGACTGTGCCGAGGTCGTTGCTGGCTTCACATGTGTAGCTACCAGCATCCCGCTCAGTGCATTCTGTGATCGTCAGAGATGCGAACATGTCTTCATAGAAGATTTCATGTCTCTTGTCCTCTAGGACATCGCGACGGTCCTTCATCCTACAATCCACACAACACACAGTAGTATCAGGAATAATCAAATACAATATCCCTGTCTTGTTTCCAATTCAAATCTTTATCAAAATCATCCAGTTAACTCCTATTTCTCTGAATCATGTGTATTTGAATACAGGACTATTGAGAGTGATCTCCCTTACCACTTGATAGAGGGCTCTGGTTCACCACTGATCTTGCATTCCAAGATGGCTGTCTCTCCCTCCATGATGGCCAGGTCGGGTAGGCCTTCAAGCACAGCTGGCGCCTCACCAACTGAGGAAAAGGGCAGGGGTTTAGAGTCAAGGAAAGGCTCTACCAACATACAACACATGAAGGCATCCTCTTGACATATGTGCTAGGAATTAATTACCAATATGCTAAATAGAAGGGGCGGTTGGGTAGCCTAGTGGTGAAAGCTCTCACTTGTCATGCTGAAGACCCGGGTTTGATTCCCGACATAGGTAAAATGTGTGAAGCCCATTGCTGGTATATTTCTAAAAGCAGCGTAAAACCACACTCACTCACTAAATAGAACAGCATCTCAGTCATTTGCAGATGCAAACCCACATAAGGTTTCACTTACTTCATAATTTGTGAAAAAGATCTGTTTCCAAGCCAACCACTGAACTTAAACTTATGCTATGCTTACCAATTGGATCTTTAGCAGCAACAGGCTGTGATGGAGACGATGGTGGACCAAGACCAGCCTTGTTCTCGGCCATGACGCGGAACTCATACTCAGCACCTTCCATCAGTTCTGTGACCTTGTAACTAGTCTCGGGGATCTTGATGTTCTGACTGGCTTGTACCCAGCGGACGTTTCCACTAACTCTCATCTCAACAGCATAGTTAAAGATCGGGCTACCGCCATCCTTCTCTGGGGCCAGCCATTTCAGAGTGATTGATTCCTTGGTGACGTCCACCACTTCAGGCTTGCGAGGAGCATCTGGTTTGTCTGTGGAGGCAAAGCAGAGTGTGCTGACAATAGGCAAAAACTGATGAATTCTGACGGTCCACTGCAATTTTGAATGTTGATGTTTTGTATATGAGTACACAGTAATGTCCCTATGATCATACAAAAATAATGTTGGTTTCATGTCGAAAGGAGTATCTGAGTTACACTATAACAGATAAACCATCTTGAATATCAATATGGCAACTGTTTTCATATCATTGGTAATTCTTAAATGTGTTAATCCACATTTTTCACTGGGAATAGTTCCATCTGGATTAATGAAGCAAAATCCAATAGACATAAACAGGCATAAATCAAACATTAGTGTTAAAGAATAAAATTATTTTTATCAATATTGATGATTTTAAGAAAGGTATTTGAAAAGCTTACTGAATGGATCCTTTACAAGGATTGGTCCAAGAGCATCACATGGTTTGCCAATTCCTGCAGCATTTTCTGCGGACACACGGAATTCATATTTGTCATTTTCCACCAAATCATTGACGGTGAAGACAGTGTCCCGGACAGGAGATTTGTTGGTACGGACCCATCGAGAACTGGTAGGGCTCTTCTTCTCAATAATGTAGCTTGTGATTGGTGATCCTCCATCGCTCTCTGGTGGCTCCCATGTGAGTGTGACCGATGACCTGGTGACCTCGCTTGCCTTCAGTTTCCTGGGAGTCTGTGGCACATCTGAAATGAAGACGGTAACATGGTCAAGTTGGAGAGTTCTTGTCCAAATCACCCTCACTTAGTTATAACTCGGTAGGAGTGAGTGAGTGAGTGAGTGAGTTGGGTTTAAAGCTGCTTTTAACAGTATTTCAGTTATATCACAGCGTGTCAGCTTAATGTGGGAGGAAAGCCCGAAGTGATGCAGGTCTCAGATGTTTACAACTTCAGAGAAACCCACGAGCGCGGGTATGGTGCTGACAAACCTAGAAACATAAACGGGGCGAACCTGGATTCAACCCCACAATCATAGGTTTCTGGCGTGCCCAAGGGATGCAACTCTGCACAGCGAATCACGGTGCCTTAGACGACTGGGCCACCCGTGCCCCTTACTTGGAAGGACGAAGAAGATAAATACTTATTGTTTGGAGAGATTATAAGTAATTGCTGTCAACATTTCACTGTTTTCATAACAGATTTCCAATACTGTTTGTATATCATATGGTTAAGAACTATTTAAATGATGAAATAGAATTGGCCAGTTGCCATTCCTTGCAAATTTGATTTTATGTCATAAAACTTAAACCTAAAAATAAATATCCACAATAATATTCATGCTACTGAACTTTTCTTGTTCAGTATAGCTAATTATTCACAGACAGCAGAAAATTTCATGCAAGCACTCATTTGTGTCAAAAACTTGACTGAAATGGACAACCATTTCTCTCAACAAAATTTGACCCTATCACTCCCAGTTTACCTGAATTATCCCTTGGAAGGCTATGGAAGATATTTACGAATATTTTTCTATCAAAGAATTATTTCCATGCTGACTGGCATTTTCCATCAACATTTGGTGTTATCGTATCAATTTCTCGTACCATATGGACATTTGGCAATAGTTCCCTCATCCATCTCAGCTGGTTCACTGACGCCAACTTCATTTTCAGCAGACACACGGAAGAAGTATTCATTTCCTTCGAGCAGTTTGATGACAGCATAGGTGTTGGTGCTGCCATCTACAGTGTGGACTGGCATCCACGTGTTGCGTTTAGCATCACGCTTCTCAATGACATATCCAGTAAGGTCGCAGCCACCGACGTCGGATGGAGACTCCCACGACAGGACAATAGAGTCCTTCATCACGTCAATCACATGGAGATTGTTGGGCTTGGATGGCTTGTCTGGGGAAACAGAATTAATCATTTCTGTAAGATCTTTGAAAACATGTTTTTCTTTGAAACACATTTGCATTCCATGTATTGATTACATGAAATGAAATTTGAAATGTGTTCTAGTTCATTTGTTTGAAGGTAACACCAGCTTAAGCAATATTCCAGCTGTGTGATTGGAGCCTGTCAATAATTGAGTCTGGACCAGATAATCAGGCTATTCATGCCATAACTAACACGCTATTAAGTCATCAAGTTTGACCATGGAGCGAGTGAGTTAGTGAGTGAAAGTTAATTATGCCACATTCATCAATATTCCCGCTATATAATGGTAGCCTATAGATGATTGCGTGTGGTCAAGCCAAACCAGTGGTTGACGTCATCAGCAATGATCCATACTATCAATCTAC
This sequence comes from Haliotis cracherodii, assembly GCF_022045235.1. Lineage (NCBI taxonomy): Eukaryota > Metazoa > Mollusca > Gastropoda > Lepetellida > Haliotidae > Haliotis > Haliotis cracherodii. The sequence goes on along the minus strand of NW_027266273.1, from coordinate 4,682,150 downwards.
ATGTCACAGTGACCACCCAATCCTCATTAGCTCTGGTACAAGCAAGGTACTGCTGACCTATTCTGCTCTGGAATACCCACATGGGCTTATAATGAAAAAATGCCTTTTCCCTCCACATTGACAAAGGAAAAAACTTCTTATTTCATGCACAGATAACACTGGGACTTTCTATTTATCCTCACCTTTAACATTGACCTCGAAGTCAGCCTCTGCTTTGCCAACGACATTCTCGGCAGCGATGGTATACATGCCACTGTCGTCCAGCATGGCGTTCTTGATGGTAAGAGTGCTGAAGTCATCTGTGGTGTCCACGCTGATGCGTTCTGACTTCTCCAAAGGTTCATCATTAAGGAACCAGGAGATTTTGGGAGATGGGATACCGCTGACGTTGACCTGCAGGATCAGGGTCGATCCACCCTTCACAGTCTGGGCACTCTTCAGGCGGTTGTCATACTCCAGAACAGGAGCAGCTGGGTGAAATGTAGAGGAAATATTAACACCCTTCTTTGAAACTTAATTCTCATCATGTTAACAACTTAAAGTTTAATGTTGCCTTAGCAATGGCTTAGCCACATATTGTGAAACCCTGTAAATAGTCCAGAACAAGATTCCTGGGTGGTGTTGTACAAAACAACCTTAGTGCTATGACTGTTGTAAGTCTGTGTTAAAGTATGAGAGTTACAATCACCATAGCACCAAGATCATTAGTTCAATGGCACCCAGAATCATGGGTACATGGTAACGTCCTTACCAAATTTGGTATTAATGGTATTTGGTCATGGATAGTGATGAAGATGGTTTCTTTCAAGAAATATGTACATACTGTGTATTGCGAGTTGTCCCTCGGTGCTGACTTGACCAAGTGGGTTGGTCACCTCACACTTGTAGCGGGCAGTGTCCGATGGCTCAGTTTTGTGAATGACGAGGGATGCAACTTCATCCTCATAGCTCATCTCATACTTGGCGCTCTTCTTCACCTCCTTGGTTCCCTTGAACCACTTGATCTCACCTTCGGGCTCGCCGACGTCAACGTCGCATTCCAAGATGGCATCCTTCGGGGCAACTGCAACATCATCTTGCAGGGGTTCGAGGATGACTGGTGGTACACCAACTGTAAAAAAATTGGGTACAATGTAAACAAATATGCAAGAAGGTTGATAATGTCAGTCATGTTCATATATAATATTCATTATTTCTTAATCTTTAGTTACTTTACTTTCAGATTTGCATGACACACGTAAAGCCACACATTTATATTTTATTGTGTGTGGATTTTTAAAATAAATATTTAGTTTGGTTAGTTCAAAATAATTTTGTATACATGAATGTTTTTCCTCGAAAATATATACTAAAAGTGTACAAGTGAAAGATGCCTACTATATTAGTTGGTGGGTTTGTTGTTTAACGACGCACTCAGCAATATTCCAGCTATATGACAGCGGTCTGTAAATAATCGAGTCTGGACCAGACAATCCAGTGATTGATATCAGGAGCATCAAGCAATTGGGACGATGACATGTATCAACCAAGTCAGCGAGCCTGACCACCCGATCCCGTTAGTTGCCTTTTACGACAAGCATGGGTGGCTGAAGACCTATTCTACCCCGGAATCTTCACGGGTCCCCTACTATATTAACAATCTGTACAGTAAGAGTGTTCACATCACTGACAGAAGGGCTGGTGCTTTCTATATAATAGTTGTTTGCAGTTGAAAGGACCGTATGATAAACCTGACTATTTGCTATTTACAAAAAATGAAAATGGTTTATATTTTTCATATATTTAAAAAGAGTGGATCAGCAAACCAAAATAATTACAAATCATTTTCATTTTTGACTATTTTGCCTATCAAAAAGCAAACGAAAAAGTGAAATGAGTGTCTCCTCAGCATTATCTTGTTCCAGAGAGCCACGTACCAATCGGTTCCACCACTTTGACTGGTGCTGTAGGTGGTGATGGTGGTCCAACGCCAGCCTTGTTCTCTGCACTCACACGGAACTCATACTCCGAGTTCTCCTTGAGGCCGGTGACACTGAAGGTGGTGTCGGGAACGATGCCGTCGCTCTTCCTCTGCCAGTTGTATGAGTCCTTCGGGCGGTACTCCACCACATAGCTGGTGATGGGGCTGCCGCCATCTTCCTCTGGAGGAGCCCATTTCAAGGCTACAGACTTCTTGTCAGTTCCGGTGACTTCAGGCTTGCCGGGAGGTCCAGGGGGTCCTGTAGGCGATACAACAGAGTTAGTGACTGGTGCTTCACAAAGAAACATCATATGTCTTTTTTGTCCAAGAAAACAGGTTGGATGGAAGTCGGTTCACCTGCACCCAACTCTGGATCTTCCAGTAACAATATGGCAAGATGGCTAATTTTTGTTAAATAATATGTTTATCTCACTAATTGACAAAGTTTAAATGTTCACTGTGGCAGGTGAGGTGATAAGAAAATCATTTTTTCTCATGAAAAGATAAATGATCTCTTTATCAATTATTTTCTACCTTTTCTTCAACTGAAACAATGGTGTCAGGAAAACAAGGGGAGGTTATTCTGTCAGACACACAGTAAAAAGTAGTCCATGCACAAAGTGTAATTTAACTTCAACGAGAACATATATTTTACTTTTTCAGATAATAATAATACTTATCATAATCTGTATGATAACAAGTTATTTTTCTGCAATAATTGTTTCATACATCATCAACTTCTTGTTTTCCATTAATATGTAATACATACCCCATGGATCCTTGGCTGTGAACTCCCTTGATGGTTCACTGGGTTCACTGGGACCGGCCTTGTTGACGGCGATGACGCGGTACTGGTAGGTGTTGTCTTCCAGCAGGTCGCCGTCCTTGAAGGTGAGGTCAGCTACAGGCTCCTTGTTGACCTGGATGAAGCGAGGACTGTAGCCAGACTTGCGCTCCAGCAGGTAGCCTGTGACTGGGGATCCGCCATCACTGGCGGGAGGCTTCCAGGAGATCACAGCAGAATCTTTGAAGATGTCCGACACTTCAGGAGCATCAGGCTTGTCTGGTACATCTAGGTGGGGAAATACAATATCAGTTCAAGTCTGCATGCTGTTTTCAGTCAAAAAAGCTATAAAATATAAAAACTTGAAAATTTTATTCTCAGAATCATAACTTATATCAAAATAATCTTCATATTAGGTTTGAAAATATCAAATGCCGATGAATATTTACAGTTCTTCATGAGGGGATGGTTTTGAATTTGTGTCACTGCCATTTTGTTCCCTTGTACTTTTCATTTTAGATTGTTGTTTTTTTCTTGTGGCAGAGATGTAAATACCCAAGGAACTGACATTCTTAAATGACAACATACATGCTTCATAAATCCTGAATGCTAATCAAGTCAACTTACTGAATGGATGCTTGGCAGTGATGGTGTCTGATTCCACCGGCTCACTCTTTCCAATCTCGTTCTTAGCGAACACCCTGAAGACATATTGGTTGCCCTCGACCAGCTCTGGGACAGTGAACTGCAGCTCTGTGGTGCTGCCCACCTCGTAGAATGACCTGCGACCAGACTCACGCTTCTCGATGATGTAGCCTGTGATTGGCTTGCCTCCGTCATCAGCGGGCACCTCCCACTTGACAGTGGCACTCTCAGCAGTGATGTCACACACAGTCAAGTCTCTCACTGGGCTGGGTTTGTCTTGAAAATGGACAGAAAAAAGCTCAAGTAAAGAAAAGTAATTCGAAAAAATGATAAATAAAACATTACAATCAGTATTTTGTAAAAATCTCTATTTTAATATTTTAAACATACATCATTGTAAGTTAATTCAGTAACATGTATATTATTCAGCTTAATGTGGGAGGAAATCCCAAAGCGAGGCAGTTCGCAAATGTTTACAATTTTGGTGAAATACACAGGAATATTGACCGATAGAACAAATTTTCTACACTTGTTGACACAGAAGTGAGTTGGGTTCAACACCACATTTAGCAATATTCCATCAAGACCATGGTTGGGGGACAAAGGTAACGGGTTTCACATGTCATACCCATTGGGCATTCAAACCCAGCATGACGAGCCAAAGCTTTGACCACAAGGCCACCCTACTGCCCCTAGACTGGTATGACATACAACCCTCGTGGGTGCTCACCTAAGACAATCAGCTTGATGGTGATGGTGGCCTTGCCATTGGGGTTCTCCAGTGAAAGGGTGTAGTCTCCAGTGTCGGTGCGGATCACCTTGGCCAGACGAATGGTGGTCATGTTGTCGATTGTTTCTGCTTCCATCCTCTTCTTGTCGGGCAGAGAGCCTCCATTGTACAGCCATGTGCACTTGGGCTGTGGGTTGCCTGAGAAGGGCACCTCCCATGCAGTGGATTGGCCGATGTGAAGGATGATTGTCTCATCAAACCTCTTGTCATACAGGATCTTAGGTGGAGCTGCAGAACAGATAGATTGGTTTATATATGCAGCAGAATAAGATAGAGTCTGTGTAAAAATGTGGACAAGAATCAAGATATTAGTTGTTGTCAAAGACAGTATGAGTTGACTGTATGTAGAACAAAGCCAGACTGTAGGCATTTATACACAATAGAACAGGAGCGTAGGTGTAAACATACAAAAACACCAAATCAAAGTTGTGAAATATATCTCCTTTGCCAATGCAAAAATTTGAGAATTAAATCTATACAATTGATTTACTGACATAATGCATAATAAAGTGTCTGATAATAATGCATAAAATGTCTGATAATAATTCATAAACAGTGTGTGATAATAATGCATAATAAAGTGTGATAATAATGCACAATAAAGTGTCTGATAATAATGCATAAAATGTCTGATAATAATGCATAAACAGTGATTGATAATAATGCACAATAAATTGTCTGACTGAATGACATGAACATAAAAGCACATAAAAATGGTCACTTGCAAATGAACAGTGAAAGTCTGCATCCACTAACCTTCCACAAACAGACCAGCATCGCTTCTCTTGGACTTGGCCTGGATGCTGTAGTCAGCCTCATCCTTCTCTGTGACGTCCGAGATGATGAGACGATGCACGCAGCCATCATGAATGATCTCGTACTTGTCGCTGGGCAGGAGGACCTCTGTCTCCCGGTTCCACTGAACCATGACATGAGGCTTGGACAGCTCGCACTCGAACACAGCTGTGCCGGGGATCTCACTGATGTCAATGTCTTCCAGTGGTCGGATGATGTCCACATCTTCTTCTGTAATCAGAGACAGTAACTTATTGTTGACTCCCACAGTGGCCTGATGTTTATCTATTCTTTGGCTGTTCTTTAATGTCTTCCAGTAACATTCTGGCCTATATTCCTCTTAGTGTAATAGGACATTTACTCTCCCCTGAGATTCTTACCAAGAGCAGTAATATCCTAGGCAAAAATTTCTAGTCAAAATGTTTGCCAAGGATATTATTTCAACAGTCAGTATCTTACTAACACTGGAAAATGTTCCCATACCAATCTTCTTTCCTCCAGAAACTTTTTGACATTAAACATTAATCGTCTCCATAAGAACCAAGATTATCATAATTCCCATACTTAAACAAAGCCTAACGCTGGATATAGCACTATATGGTCACTTTGAGTGAGTGAGTGAGTGAGTATGGTTTTATGCCACTTTTAGCAATATTCCAGCAATATCATGGCGGGGGTCACCAGAAATGGACTTTACACATTGTACCTATGTCGGGAATCGAACCCAGGAGCATGACGAGCAAATGCTTTAACCACTAGGCTACCCGACCGCCCCTATGATCACTTTGTGGAACAGGGCCTGATCCCGGAGCACTCATTAACTCATCAACATGACTGTATGTTGATGAGCTCTTTATGAGGCAAAATAATACTCAGGAATTAATGTCCATTTTAACAACATTTCAGTTAGATCACAGGCTGTGTCAGCTTTACATGGGAAGGAAATAGCTCAAAGTGACATGGTGCAATCCATAAGCACAGGTATGGTTCTGACAAAAACCAAGGATCATAATCCTTTATACCAGCAGATCCAGGCCAAGGGGAAGCAACTCTTCACTGTGAGTTATAGCACCTTAACTCAGATGACTGGGCCTTCTATGCCTCATCAGGGAAAAATGTAAGAACTGAAACTTACAGGATATGCTTCCAGGGCATAATTTACCATTTGATGACCAAATATTTTAATTAATTATTTCAGTGATGAACCTACTGATGCCTATCTGAATCTTTAAAAAACCTTTACTGCTGTTCAGCCATTCGACCATGATGCTGTGAAACTATGTCTGCTTCCTGACTTATCCTGGTGAATAAAGAAGGTGGAAACCAGTCCTTACCCTCAACAAGTGCTTGAGCCTTGGACTTCTTGTCAGCAAGCTTGATGGAGTATTCAGCCTCGTCCTTGAGTTCAGCATTGGTGATGGTCAGCATGTACTTCCCTGCTCCGTCAATACCCATCTTGACCCGGTCAGATGGTAACATCTTCACGCCATCCTTGTACCAGGTGGCAGGTTTGCCAGGTTTCGACACGATGCACTCCATGTGGATGGTCTCGGTCTCCATGACATGGACGTCAGTCAGTGGCTGCAGGAACTCAAATGGCTCTTCTGTAATGGGATACAGAGTTTTCAGTACAGGAAAAATGTCAGGTACCCCAGAAAAAGAAACATATATTTCAAATCATCATGAGAATTTTCTTTGACAAAATCTGAAAACAGGTATATATGATACCGGTATATCAACTGGGACTAAACAACAGCCTCATGAGCTGAATATTAGTTTGTTTGTTGTTTAACGCCACACTGAGCAATATTTCAGCTTTATGATGGCAAGTCTGGACCAAATAAACCAGCAATTGATATTGTGAGACCACAGCCACCCTATCGGGATACGATGACATACAATCTTGTCCTGCCAACCATATCCATATTCATCCAGTACCACAAGCACAGGTTGTGGGACCAATTTTAAACCAGATGTGTATGGGGCTAGCACAAGCACGGGTTGTGGTACCAATGTGTAAGGAGCTTCTTCTCCAATTATGATGTCGGTTCACCCCGATTATGTTTCTAGGTTTGTCAGCACCATACCCGTGCTCATGGGTTTCACCGAAGTGATAAACGTCTGAGACCTGCATCACTTCGGGCTTTCCTCCCACATTAAGCTGACACGCCGCGATATAACTGGAATACTGTTAAAAGCGGCGTTAAACCCAACTCACTCACTCACCAATTATGATGCCATCCCCCGCAGACCCACCTTTGACTGTGACTCTGGCTGATGTCTTCCTGTCCTTGATGACACACTTATACACGGCCTCATCATCCATCTCTGACTTCGGGATGGTCAGTGTGTGCCTGGTATCATCAACAGTCATCTCAATACGCTCAGAGGGAGCAATGGCCTCTCCATTCCTCAGCCATTTGGATTGAATATTGGGTTTGTTGACCTCACAGGTCAAGGTCAAGGCTGTGCCCTCCATGATCTCAAGGTCCTTAAGTGGTTTGGTAATTTCAATTGGAAGTTCTGAAAGTTGGAGTCAAATAAAATGACACATTCATAAATACAGATAGAATGTTAGTCCCCTTGCATTGTTAAATCCTTTTAAATATCAACTCAATGGATTAGTGTCATAATAAAGTTAGTCACTTCTAATATAATATTATATTGCTAGGATTAATAAAGTCTTAAATAATTTGTTAATTAATGAAAACAAACATGCATAGTAGTTATGTTATTCTGGAGCTATCAAAATTTGACATCACAGAGAATAAACAACAGAAGAGAAGAGAATGCTGACTGGAGAATACATCAAGGAGATATTCTTGTTGCTATGGATTGCAGTTTCCACAAAAAGGTCAGCCAAGTTCCAAAACCAAACTGAAAAGAAAAGTTTTGGGATCCCATACCCATGACTCTGAGGTTGGCCGAACTCTCCTTGTCCTCTACTTTGATGGTGTATTTTCCACCATCCTCCAACGCAACATTCTCAAGGACCAATGTGTGAGTGACGTCAATAGATGTTATCTCATAGCCATCAGCTGCAGTCACTACTTTGCCATCTTTAAGCCATTTGGCCTTGACTCCGGATTTGGACAACAGACACTTAAATTTGGCAGTTTCTTTCTCTGAGATCTCCTGGTCTTTCAAATGTCGGATTATTTCTACAGGCTCTTCTACAAATATGACATATATGGGTGTTAGTGACATAGATTATTTGTCTCAATACATGAAATAAACTGACGTTAGTATTAACAAAAGTGAGTACATGTATAATAAATGCAACTAATGTTACTGTTATTGATAAGTTACTGTCATACAAAATTTATTAGTATTAGCTTTAGTTTCTGAAAAAGATATCCTGTCAAAAATAAAACAGAAAAGATACATGTTTCCAATCCAGTGTAAAAAATGGTTGTATGTTTCTGTGAAAAAAAAATGAAATAAATCCCACGAGAAATCTACAATGTTCTCACCATCAACAAAGACATTGCAGGAACTGTCTTTGCCCTGGATTGAGACTTTGTATACACCTTCATCATCTAAAGAGGCCTTAGAAATGATGAGTCTGTGAATGGCACCATCAGAAGTGAGTTTTATTCTTCCTGTAGCTGACACATTGGTTCCTTCAAATGACCATTCCGGTTTCTTGTTTGGTTTGTTGATCTTGACCTCCAGAAAGATCTCCTGTTTCTCTGTGACGGTGATGTCAGCCAGAGGTTGCACAAACTCCACAGGTATAGCTGGGGGCAGGAGGGAGGGGTTAGTATGGTTTAATCCAAGAAGTTTGTTTGTATTATACTTTAACACAAACTTCAGCAATATTCCAGCTATTTGACGGTGGTCTGCAAATAATCGAGACTGCGGCAGACAATCCAGTGATTGATATTGTGGGCAATGATCAACACCATCAGAGTGTTATGACATGCTAATCGAGGTCACAGTGTCTGACCACGCGATCCACTTTTAGACACCTCTTACAACCAGAAGAGGTTGATCTATTCTAACCCAGAATTATGAAATTATGAAACTTTGTATTCATAATAGTTTTTTCATACATCTAATTTCAGCAAGTTATTCCAATTACCATGGAACCATGGGTGTTCCCATTGGTTAATTTTAATAAGGAGCCAAACAAATTATTTGACAATTTGTATCTCTGAATATAAAGACCAAAATTTGTTTTATGAAGAATAGCATGTTAGTCATTTTAGCACCTTTGACAGTGAGTGTGGCCTCGCTCTGTTTGTCTTCTACTTTGATGCTGTATTTTCCACCATCCTCCTCGGCAACGTTATCAAGGATCAAGGTGTGAACGGAGTTGATGGTTTCTATGCGATATCCATCTTTCTCACTCACAACCTTACCATCCTTGTACCAGCGGGATTTGACATTTGGCTTGGACACCTCACATGTGAACTTGACTGTCTGGTCTTCATCAATGGTCTGATCCTCCAGGGGTTTCACAATCTCAAGTGGTTCCTCTACAAAGGGTAGGTTATCAGAGGTCAAATGTGAAAACATGGTCCAGCTTCAGTATTCCTTAGGTTTGATTGTTTTGTTTACTTGTACAGCACTACAATAAAGGATTATGGGAATTCTTTGGATTTCAACTTAATATATACTGAACAAATTTTGGTAGGGATAATAAATATTTTTTTGGATACTTTTGGGTGGTGAAGACTGCCCTTACAATTTCATAAAGAAAATCCAGAAAATGTTCATGATCTCTAACTGTTGTAGTTCAGAACATGACACACTTGGCAACAAATTTTTAAAGTGTGTGGAAATGTGGAACAATGTGGAAACACCACTGACAAGAACAGTCAGCTGATGGTCAAACAGAACAAGCAGACACATATTTGAAAAACAGGAAGGAAACAGAAAATTGGACAAAAGGACAAATGTTGCACTTTGCTGTGCTCACCATCAACAAAGACATTGGCTGAGCTCTTGACATTGCCAAAGGCAACCTTGTAGGAGCCTTCATCTTCAAGGTCAGCGCTCTCAATCACCAAACGGTGAAGGGCACCATCTGATATCAGGCGGATGCGTTTACTGGTGGACACATCCTTGTTTTCAAAGGTCCAGACTGGAGTCTGTCCTGGTTTGTTGATCTTGACCTCCAGGAAGATCTCCTGTTTCTCTGTGACGGTGATGTCAGCCAGAGGTTGGACAAACTTGATGGGAAGGACTGGAGAAAGGGAGATGTTAGGAATGAAGATTAGAGGTAGAGGAAAAAATCTACTTTACTGCTTGCAGTCAGTGACAATTCTGAATTAAATAACAGATATTTTACCAAAGATTAGAAAAAAATGAAGGATGATAATTTCAAAATCCATTGATGCACGTTTTGGTGCAAGGTCTATTGCAATATTCCTTATACAAGCAGATTTTAAATATATCCTTTTACATCTTAAAAACATAAAAAGATGGTTACATTTTATTCGCAGACAGAGAAATGACTACAGTTATTAGTATTGTTAGATTTCTTTAGCTAATCTATATCTTGGACAAAAGGTAATAGGAATTTGAGGAAAGATTTCCAATTTATATTGAATATAGTCAGGTGTTCTTTCTTGTAAGCACCTTTGACAGTGAGTGTGGCCTCGCTCTGTTTGTCTTCCACTTTAATGCTGTATTTTCCACCATCCTCCTCAGCAACGTTATCAAGGATCAAGGTGTGAACGGAGTTGATGGTTTCTATGCGATACCCATCTTTCTCACTCACAGCCTTACCATCCTTGAACCAGCGGGATTTGACATTCGGCTTGGACACCTCACATGTGAACTTGACTGTCTGGTCTTCATCAATGGTCTGATCCTCCAGGGGTTTCACAATCTCAAGTGGTTCCTCTACAAAGGGTAGGTTATCAGAGATCAATTGTGGAAATATGGTCCAGCTGCAGATGTTTTCCTTTGGTTTGATTTTTGTTGAAACTTTTCTAAATGTACTACTTTATGACAAAACACATTGGTAACATTGATTTGGAAACATAACATATAGCATTTGGGGGGCATACTATGTAAGTGCTGGATTGAAGTGAACATGGTGAATGGCATATTTAACAACAACACTGACATGAACAGTCTCCTCAATACAAAGCAGAGAAAACAAACTGCATATAGAAACATAGGAATTTCACAATTTGTTGCACTTTGCTGTGCTCACCATCAACAAAGACATTGGCTGAGCTTTCCACATCACCAAAGGCGACCTTGTAGGAGCCTTCATCTTCAAGGTCAGCGCTCTCAATCACCAAACGGTGAAGGGCACCATCTGACGTCAGGCGGATGCGTTTACTGGTGGACACATCCTTGTTTTCAAAGGTCCAGACTGGAGTCTGTCCTGGTTTGTTGATCTTGACCTCCAGGAAGATCTCCTGTTTCTCTGTGACGGTGATGTCAGCCAGAGGTTGGACAAACTTGATGGGAAGGACTGGAGAAAGGGGAGATGTTAGGAATGAAGATTAGAGGTACGGGAAAAATGTGTAATTCACTGTTTGCAGTCAAAACAATTTTTCAATAAAGGATTATAGTTTTAGTTTTGAATAAAATAACAGATATTTTACCACACAACCCCACCAATCCAAATTTTGAAAATCCATTGATGCATGTTTTCTTGTACAAAGGTTGAAAAGAATTTTTCCACAGAAATGTAAACGTATTTCTCTTTACATCAGAAACTAAATAGAGATGATTACATTGTAGACTTAAGCTGATTTACAGCTACAGTTATTAGTATGGTTAGATCTTCATAAGGAAATCTATATCTTGTGCAAAAGGTGAAAGGAAATTGAGGACGGATAGATTTCCAATTTATATTTCAGGTGTTCTTTTTTGTAAGCACCTTTGACAGTGAGTGTGGCCTCGCTCTGTTTGTCTTCCACTTTGATGCTGTATTTTCCACCATCCTCCTCGGCAACGTTATCAAGGATCAAGGTGTGAACGGAGTTGATGGTTTCTATGCGATATCCATCTTTCTCACTCACAGCCTTACCATCCTTGTACCAGCGGGATTTGACATTTGGCTTGGACACCTCACATGTGAACTTGACTGTCTGGTCTTCATCAATGGTCTGATCCTCCAGGGGTTTCACAATTTCAAGTGGTTCCTCTACAAAGGGTAGGTTATCAGAGGTCAAATGTGAAAACATGGTCCAGCTTCAGTTGTTTTCCTTTGGTTTGAATTTTTCATGAAACTTTTCTAAATGTACTACTTTATTACAAAACACTTGGGAAAACGTTGACTTGGAACATAACATATAGTATTTGGGGGGCATACTATGTACGTGCTGGATTGAAGTGAACATGGTGAATGGCATATTTAACAACACTGACATGAACAGTCTGCTTAATACAAAGCAGTGAAAACAAACTGCATACAGAAACATGGGATTTCATAATTTGTTGCACTTTGCTGTGCTCACCATCAACAAAGACATTGGCTGAGCTTTCCACATCACCAAAGGCGACCTTGTAGGAGCCTTCATCTTCAAGGTCAGAGCTCTCAATCACCAAACGGTGAAGGGCACCATCTGACGTCAGGCGGATGCGTTTACTGGTGGACACATCCTTGTTTTCAAAGGTCCAGACTGGAGTCTGTCCTGGTTTGTTGATCTTGACCTCCAGGAAGATCTCCTGTTTCTCTGTGACGGTGATGTCAGCCAGAGGTTGGACAAACTTGATGGGAAGGACTGGAGAAAGGGGAGATGTTAGGAATGAAGATTAGAGGTACGGGAAAAATGTGTAATTCACTGTTTGCAGTCAAAACAATTTTTCAATAAAGGATTATAGTTTTGAATAAAATAACAAATATTTTACCACACAACCCCACCAATCCAAATTTTGAAAATCCATTGATGCATGTTTTCTTGTACAAAGGTTGAAAAGAATTTTTCCACAGAAATGTAAACGTATTTCTCTTTACATCAGAAACTAAATAGAGATGATTACATTGTAGACTAAGGCTGATTTACAGCTACAGTTATTAGTATGGTTAGATCTTCATAAGGAAATCTATATCTTGTGCAGAAGGTGAAAGGAAATTGAGGACGGATAGATTTCCAATTTATATTTCAGGTGTTCTTTTTTGTAAGCACCTTTGACAGTGAGTGTGGCCTCGCTCTGTTTGTCTTCCACTTTGATGCTGTATTTTCCACCATCCTCCTCGGCAACGTTATCAAGGATCAAGGTGTGAACGGAGTTGATGGTTTCTATGCGATACCCATCTTTCTCACTCACAGCCTTACCATCCTTGTACCAGCGGGATTTGACATTTGGCTTGGACACCTCACATGTGAACTTGACTGTCTGGTCTTCATCAATGGTCTGATCCTCCAGGGGTTTCACAATCTCAAGTGGTTCCTCTACAAAGGGTAGGTTATGAGAGGTCAAATGTGAAAATATGGTCCAGCTTCAGTTGTTTTCCTTTGGTTTGAATTTTTCATGAAACTTTTCTAAATGTACTACTTATTACAAAACACTTGGGAAAACGGTGATTTGGAACGTAACATATAGCATTTGGGGGGCATACTATGTACGTGCTGGATTGAAGTGAACATGGTGAATGGCATATTTAACAACACTGACATGAACAGTCTGCTCAATACAAAGCAGAGAAAACAAACTGCATATAGAAACATAGGAATTTCATAATTTGTTGCACTTTGCTGTGCTCACCATCAACAAAGACATTGGCTGAGCTTTCCACATCACCAAAGGCGACCTTGTAGGAGCCTTCATCTTCAAGGTCAGCGCTCTCAATCACCAAACGGTGAAGGGCACCATCTGACGTCAGGCGGATGCGTTTACTGGTGGACACATCCTTGTTTTCAAAGGTCCAGACTGGAGTCTGTCCTGGTTTGTTGATCTTGACCTCCAGGAAGATCTCCTGTTTCTCTGTGACGGTGATGTCAGCCAGAGGTTGGACAAACTTGATGGGAAGGACTGGAGAAAGGGGAGATGTTAGGAATGAAGATTAGAGGTACGGGAAAAATGTGTAATTCACTGTTTGCAGTCAAAACAATTTTTCAATAAAGGATTATAGTTTTGAATAAAATAACAGATATTTTACCACACAACCCCACCAATCCAAATTTTGAAAATCCATTGATGCATGTTTTCTTGTACAAAGGTTGAAAAGAATTTTTCCACAGAAATGTAAACGTATTTCTCTTTACATCAGAAACCAAATAAAGATGATTACATTGTAGACTAAGGCTGATTTATAGCTACAGTTATTAGTATGGTTAGATCTTCATAAGGAAATCTATATCTTGTGCAGAAGGTGAAAGGAAATTGAGGAAGGATAGATTTCCAATTTATATTTCAGGTGTTCTTTTTTGTAAGCACCTTTGACAGTGAGTGTGGCCTCGCTCTGTTTGTCTTCCACTTTGATGCTGTATTTTCCACCATCCTCCTCAGCAACGTTATCAAGGATCAAGGTGTGAACGGAGTTGATGGTTTCTATGCGATATCCATCTTTCTCACTCACAGCCTTACCATCCTTGAACCAGCGGGATTTGACATTTGGCTTGGACACCTCACATGTGAACTTGACTGTCTGGTCTTCATCAATGGTCTGATCCTCCAGGGGTTTCACAATTTCAAGTGGTTCCTCTACAAAGGGCAGGTTATCAGAGGTCAATTGTGGAAATATGGTCCAGCTGCAGATGTTTTCCTTTGGTTTGAATTTTTTATAAAACTTTTCTAAATGTACTACTTTATAACAAAACACATGGGTAACACTGATTTGGAACGTAACATATAGCATTTGGGGGGCATACTATGTAAGTGCTGGATTGAAGTTAACATGGTGAATGACATATTTAACAACAACACTGACATGAACAGTCTGCTTAATACAAAGCAGTGAAAACAAACTGCATATAGAAACATGGGATTTCATAATTTGTTGCACTTTGCTGTGCTCACCATCAACAAAGACATTGGCTGAGCTTTCCACATCACCAAAGGCGACCTTGTAGGAGCCTTCATCTTCAAGGTCAGCGCTCTCAATCACCAAACGGTGAAGGGCACCATCTGACGTCAAGCGGATGCGTTTACTGGTGGACACATCCTTGTTTTCAAAGGTCCAGACTGGAGTCTGTCCTGGTTTGTTGATCTTGACCTCCAGGAAGATCTCCTGTTTCTCTGTGACGGTGATGTCAGCCAGAGGTTGGACAAACTTGATTGGGATGGCTAGCAAGTTGAGGGCAATATAAAGCATTAGTCGGGCCATAGGTTTATACAAATGATATTTGAAACCGTATCAACCCAAAACATACAAATGATGTACATCATCATGTTCAAAATGTGCTGAAAAAGAGGCTGAAAATAACCTCTTACAACAGACATGATTAAAATCTGCTGACATATAAATATAAATTGAACATAAACGTTAGTGATGTTATAAATATATGGTTATTAATATATAAAAGTGTTAGAAAAATATCACCATGCACACTGAGATTGTATTAGTCCCCATACAACATAAACAGTTAAAAGTATCAAAATGGAAGAAAGAAATATATTGTTCCAAATTCTGTTCCTACAAGTGACTTGACCAATGTTGATCAAACAAAAGCATGAATTAATTGTAAAATCACCAAGATAACAAAACTTTGTGGAAATCCATGAGAAAGGATAAAAACATGGTTGAACCAAATTGTCATCTTGGCGTCATGTCTCATCTGTAGTGTAACCTTTCTCTCTGGAATTCTTATTCATAGACAAAGTGGTAAATACAAAATAGATGTACTCACCATCGACGATGACGCTGGCAGTGGATGTAGCATCATCAAATGTAACTGTGTACACGTTCTCATCGTCCAAGTCAGCCTCCTTGATGATCAGTTTGTGAACATTGCCTTCTGACAGGAGCTGGATTCTCCCACTGGCAGAGACTTTAGAGCCATCGACCTTCCAAGTTGGCTTCAGACCAGGCTTGTTGATCTCACACTCCAGGTATATATCCTGTTTTTCTGTGACAGTAATATCTGCCAGGGGGCGGACAAACTTCACAGGTTCGGCTGTAAATATGGAAACTTGATATAACACATTTCTCAACACACTACTCAATTATAAGTCAATATTATGAAAATTAGACGTCGAGTGAGTGAGTGAGTGAGTATGGTTTTACGCCGCTTTTAGCAATATTCCAGCAATATCACGGTGGGGGACACCAGAAATGGGCTTCACATATTGTACCCATGTGGGGAATCGAACCTGGGTCTTCGGCGTGATGAGTGAACACTTTAACCACTAGGCTACCCCACCGCCCCAACAGATGTAGAAAAATGTACATAAAATGTATGCATTACACAGTAAAAAAATGACATTCCATATCACAAAACACAAAGCTGATGAATGCAAGCCAAAGTTTATCATCTTGAATCTAGCAATAATGAAAATGATGCCCTTATATGGACATGCTTATGTAGGTATATCTATATATCTATATGACCTACTACGTCTATTATCTATCATGAAAATGTAAAAAAAGCAGGACATGATGTACAGATGACATTTTTTGGGTTAGTGTTTTTTTCCAAATTTATGTTAATAGAACCATTAAACCATCAACATATTAATAACAAACGCAATTGAAGCATCAATTTACCTTTCACAGTGAGCGTAGCAGAGCTTCTTTTATCTTGTGCAACTATCATAATTTTAGCAGTATGCTCAGGTAAGGCGTCATCGAGAGATAGTGTGTGAACGCAGCCATCGGAAACAATTACAAAGCCGTCCTCTGCCATAACCTCTTGGCCATCCCTCAACCATCTGACCTTGACATTGGGTTTGTTAAGTTCGCAAACAAATTGGATGTTCTCATGTTCCATGACGTTGATGTCGGTTAGTGGTTTAACTATCAGGACTGGAGTTTCTATATGGAACAACAGGATTACTGTCAGATCTTATGTTTTGAAGAAATTCAAGTGATAAAAAAACAGTGTTCTTTAGTCAGGGATTTATCTAGGGTTCTGAACTAACTGCCCCTGGAGAGCAATTTAAACAAAAAATATTCTTTTTTGTTTCAAAGTTGTTCATATTTTCTTAAAATCAGAGGTATTTTAACACTGTATTTTGAGATAGCAGTCAATGCAATAATAAGTAGCATTAAAACCTCTTGATCTTTTCTGGTCCTGTTATTAGTGAAATACAGGTAACTCTCCAAGCCATAAAATTAGTTACTAATTATCAATTGTATTTCCAATTTATGAATTTTTAATGATATTTGTTGCAGACTTGGGTCTGACTCTCGGCCTCTAAGATGGTCTAGATAAATCCCTGTTCTCGATTCTCACAAAAATTGATGGCACAGAAAAAGTTGAAAATGTGGACTTAAAATGAGCATTTTTTGCACTGGAGCTATGCAAGATTAAAAAGGATAAACGTGTCAAACGACTGACACATGACAATTCTGTGTACGTATGGTGCAATATTCCTGTTCAAATACCCGGTAATCATTTTTGTCCATGATGGTTTTTTAAAATATATTTTGTTATGTTTTCAATGAAAAGACTTTATACTATAAAGCATATGCATAAGTTTTGTTGACTGGATTCAAAACATTTTCTGCATACTGGATATCTGCTATACATTCCTTATATCATGTAATGGCTTTTCTCAAAGGCGTATGATTAAGGAGGTGATTTCAAAGATAGAGGTAGGTAGTCAAACTACAGCCTTGGATGGACAATACCTCATAATATATAGTATGGTACAGACTGTCTATTTTTGTACTGGTCAAGAATTTTCTGAGGTACCTACTTCATGATAATTTGTTGTGTGGATAATACCATAGGAATACTGCACCAAACTGTACATCTATATCTTATAAAACATTAATACCTTTCCTTAAAAAAGGGGAGGTTTAGTGCCAGGAAATGTTTATTTTGTAACAATGATCTATAACTATATATTCAAACGGCATTTCATGTAATTGATACGTGTCATATCAAGCTGTATCGATAATATGTTCTATAAATAGTAATATTTCAGTAACATTTTTGGGGAGTACCGGTATATAATTACAAGGGCTTTATATTCTTTAAAAATAAGTTTGAAAGAAAATTTTTGAAATAGGATGCAGGGTAGTGTAAGAAATAAATAACATAAACAAGCGGGGAAAGTAATGTTGTACTGTCTGTGAACAAAAGGGGAATCTGTGGAGGTGTGAGGATGTCATGAGATTACAGAAGATACCAGAAGCAGGCACAAGGAATATTTGCTTAAATTCATGCAATGAAAAAATAATTTAACAAATTACTTCAATAATGATTATCATAAATAATAACATGTTATAATATGGAAAAAACAGATCAGTAATAACAAAAGAAATTAAAGTCTACAGTGTAAATAACAAAACAGGATATATTAGTTGATATAAACTCATAATAGTCATATACTACAAATGTGCTGTTGGGTAGAATCTAATTTTTATTTTTAATGTGGAACGGGATTGCTTCTTTAAGCCAATATAAAATGGAGTGGAAGTGCTTCTTTAAGCTAATATAAAATGGACTGGGAGTGCTTCTTTAAGCTAATATAAAATGGAGTGGAAGTGCTTCTTTAAGCTAAAATAAAATGGAGTGGATGTGCTTCTTTTAGCTACTGGACTCAAAGACTTTGTTGCAAATAGTG
This sequence comes from Haliotis cracherodii, assembly GCF_022045235.1. Lineage (NCBI taxonomy): Eukaryota > Metazoa > Mollusca > Gastropoda > Lepetellida > Haliotidae > Haliotis > Haliotis cracherodii. The sequence goes on along the minus strand of NW_027266273.1, from coordinate 4,663,529 downwards.
AAAAAGATTTATATTTCCTTCTGAGAGTGTGCAATGGCAATCATCAAATGCTTATCACACAATGATAAAACTTAATTAGTAACACATTTGTCTCCTTAAACAAATCTTATCATTAACAATATGAATGATCACAGATGGTATCAGTTGCAAAGAAAGTAGTATCCTCACTATTCTTTTCATGTTGAATGGAGAGCAGGACCTTATTGTCAGTATTACAAATCTGTTCAGAGACAAATGCATCACTAAGCAACCCATTTGATTTCCATTCATTATAATATCTTTGTCTAAAAGAAAAAATATTGAAAGTTGTGAGAATACTTTTGCAAATTTCTGACAAAACATTCTTTGACTCCATGGATATTTGTCAAAAACACCATGAATTGAAGTGATAACTTCAAAACACAATTCCCGCAACATCTTAAAAACATCATTGCCTGAGAAGCAATTATTTTATATTTTCTTCACAAAGAATGAAAATCAAGTAGGATATTCACCAGTGAGACAGCCTTCGAGCACATGGTCACTTTTACACAGAACATACAAAGGTCATAAAAAATGATCTGGTTGCAAAAATGTAAAATTCAAATGTCAAGAGTACAAAATAATGAATTTCGACACCATAAGTGTAAAAGTATAAATGTCATAATATTTTAAATATTTTAACATTGGTTGTCTATGGTTAAAGAACACTTGAAAAAGTTCCCTCAGCATAAACTCATAACCTTGAGATATTCACATTCAGACTCCAGTAACTATATTTTTTAAGTCATCTAAAACCTATTCTTTATAATCCGGAAAAACAGAAACAATCAGATGTTATTTTGAATCTGAACATTCTAACAACCAAACCAGTTTGCATGACCTATACTATAGATATGGATATACACGATGCAGCAGCACCCAATCCTGCCAACTCCTACCTTCCACCAACAGCATGGCCTTGCTGCTCTTGCCATCCACTTTGATGGTGTAGTCAGCCTCGTCATCAACGACGCCAGCCTCTATCTCCAGGCGATGGATGGCACCATCACAGGTGATCTTGATGCCTTCTCTGGGAGCGAATGGTTCGTAGTCCTTCAGCCATACAGCTGGCACATCAGGCTTGGAGAGTTCGCACTCAAACACGACACTCTCGCCTTCCATGATGGTTGCATCCTTGAGTGGTCGCAGAATTTCTACTGGCAGTGCTGCAACAAAGTATGGACAAAATTCTAAAACAAATTCTCCATAATTGCAGAATTCACAAAATCAAGAATAGTTTCTGCCATCAATTCCCCCAAAATTGAGGACTTGAGAAGCCTCAACTTCTAAATGCATCTCTGTGATTGATGTGTCAATAAAAGCATCAAAACCTTTTCAATAATCACAATCTAAAGGCAGAGTCTATTGTATGATTCCCATACCGTACATCATAACCATGTGTCTATAAATCACTAGCACATAGTGATGAAATCAGGTGTTGGTGAATAGGTGAGCATATCCTGCCCCACTGGGGGCACCCATTACAAACACATGCAAAGGCAAGTCAAGTGTTCACCTGAACTAACACAGGAAGATATGGTTAAAATAGGAAATAAAATCAACAATATTTTGGTCACTGATGCATCAAATTTACATTTCTACACTGAAGGACATGGTTGCCATACAACTTGTTTGGACTAAGAGAGATATGGATACAAAACAACAACAACAACAACAACAACAACAATAATAATACCTTCAACAGTGAGTGTAGCACTTGTCCAGTTGTCTCCACACACACACTTGATCTCGCCAGCATCCTTCAGGGTGACGTCATGGATGATGAGCTGTTGTGTGTAGATGTCGGTGGAGATCTCGTATTGGTCACTGTCAGGGGACAGTTCCTCTCCGTTGATGAACCACTTGACAGCCACGTTGGCTTTGGTCATGCCGCACTCAAACACAACTGTTTCCTTCTCCTCGCACTCCTGGTCCTTGAGAGGCTTGCAGAAGTCTGGTGGGATGGCTGAATACAACATATTGCACAGTTATTCATCAATCCCAAGAGTGAGTGAGTGAAAGTTGTTTCAGCTGCACATATTAATGCTGCATTTGAACAAAACTAAAGTCTGTACCCTCTGAGAGAATATAATAATTGGAAAACAAAAACAGATTCCGCATCATTATTTATAAACCAGAAAGACATGCTCATATCAAGAAAGCGCTAATCAAAATCCTAACAGGTCATTCAGTCATCAGCTCAGGGAGAGACACCATGAGAAAATCAAGCTCTATGGAATATCATTTGACATGCATTAGCCTCGGTCCATATTTGAGGTCTGTATGAAGTAGGTTGTCTAATGTTTCCCTTACAATATATGGTGAGGTTGCAGGATGACTCTTTGTTGTCAGGCAGGACAATGGTGTATTCTGCCTCATCCTCAGGGATGGTCTCCATGATGCGGAGCATGTGGCGGTACCGGTCACACACGATCTTGATGCGCTCGCTCGGCTCCAGGGGTTTGCGGTTCTTCATCCAGCGTACTGGGACGCCGATCTTGCTCAGCTGACACACAAGTTCCACATCTTCTGTTTCCTTGGCTTCAGCATCCTGGAGTCGGGCCACAAAGTCGGCAGCCATTTCTGAAACAGCAAAGGATAAATACGAGATATTAATTGACAGGTCAAGATATCACACAAGCTAGTTAAATGTGTTCAGATGGCAGAGTAAACAGAGCTTGATATTGCTTTCTTGGGGACTCAATAAACTGGCTTATGGTGTCCATAAGGAAATGTCACCATCATCTTATGTCCACCAGAGAAATACTGACCACTGTGCTACTCCAATGGTAGACATACTAGAACCACCACAGGAATATAACCAATATCTTCAGCCAATGAGTAAACCCATTAACAACTGTGCTTCTTCACTGGCTAACATCCTGTACCAAACGCTCTTTTTGTGGCAACTAGGGAACACACCAACCCCTTTGCTACTTAACTGTTTGACAAATTGTGCCCATGTTTGGAATTAAACCATCAGATTGTGCTAACAAGTAAACCACTTTGCCACTGCATTGCTACTCAACCTTCAAAAAGAAGTATATTGGAGCCAATCATAACTGACTGAATCCATCATTTTGCCTTCGGCAGATACTGTTTTTCAAAGTTCAAAGTAAAAAGTGTCACCTACCTTCAACAAAGAGTCTGGCTGATGATTCGTTATTTCCGACAACAATGGTGTATTCAGCATCATGGTATAGAGTAGCATCTGGGATCTTCAGGATGTGTTGTTTTCCATCAATGATGAACTGGTAGCCATCTTCTTCGGAAATGTCAAGGCCATCCTTCATCCAAGCCACAGGAACGTTGTCCTTGGATATCTCACAGATGAAGCTGACGGTTTCGCCTTCAAGACACTCATTGTCTGAGAGTGGCACAGTGATTCGCAGTGGTTCTTCTGTAAACCATAACAATGAATTAAACTCAAGGTCATTTAAGATGTCAAGAAAGGAACGCATCAACAGCTCACACTCAATTATTAATTTTCTAAAAATAGCACGATAACTGAATGGTGAATTTTTACAGCAACAACCTCATCATCCAAATTAGCTCTGTATCTCACAGTATTAGTTATGAAAAGAATTAAGTCAATGCTGTGAATACCTTTTACTGAAATATTTAAGAAATACCAATGTCCCCATTAAGAAGAAATATTTTATAACAGAGCTATGTTCAATTACCGAGAACGGCAACAAAAGCTGTTGTTGACGTATCTCCAACCCGACAAGAATATTCGCCTTCATCGTCAAGATTAATGTCGTATACGAGCAACGACCGATCAGCATCGCTGATCACAAATTCATATTTCTCACTGGGTTGAAGCTGAACATCATCAAAATGCCAGTCAACATGAACGTCTGGCTTCGACAATGTCACATCTAATTGGACAGAGTTATCTCCCTCTAATGCCTCAAGATCCTCTAAAGTCTTGACAAAATACACAGGGGTGTCTGCAAACCAAGCAAGCATGTTAGTAAACTGTTGAACTAAGCTCCATGTCCATTAAACCTGGGCATGGTGCAAATATTGGTTTTAGTCATATAAAGTGTGAGATTTTGGATTAATGTTTTAGTGAGTTAGTAGCGAGAGAGTGGGTTAGGTTTAAATAGTATCCAAGTTATATCATGGTGTGGCAGCTTCATGTATTTCAGGGTTAGTAAATATCTGATAAGAAGCAAAAATGTTACCATCAATAGAAGTGTGGTTGAGTATGTCAGATTGATGTGGGAGGGAAGCACATAGAATGTCAACATTTATCACTTTAGTGAAATAATAAGAATCCTGACACAACAAGGGAGGCAACTTTGCTGAACAAACTGCAGTGAATTTAGATGAACAATTCCCTTTAAAACGAGTAAAGGTCTTATGAATAATTTTGTCCTTAAATATTTTGAACTTTATCTTTGACAAATTTGCTACATAACACCTGCATTAAAAATGATTTTCCCAAAGGCGTTATTTAAACAAGTTGTATCAGGAAGAAAGCAAGTTATCTACAATAGTTTCACAATACATTGAGACTGTTAGACTAGACAAATCCACACACAAGTAAGAGGAAGATATAAATTTTAAAACAAATATACATTGTGACCGTTTTGAATTCATGCAGCTAATGAGACTACTATTGTTGTATTTTAGTTGAAACAAAAGTTAGCTGGATTCCACAAAATTACTGTTCAGACAAACAAACACACAGAAGTACAAATAACAATACTACACTGAGGCATTATGGGAGATAATTCCCACTATGACTGCTCACAAAGACTGTCAATACTTAATATACTACACAAAATTTGATAGGGATAATGACACTGCCTATATTGGAAAAATAAGACTATCCCTATCAAGTGTTGATCAGTATGTTACACATTCGTTCATCTGTTTCCAAATGAAATAAATTTTTTACTGACCTTCCACAAACAAGATAGCAGCTGACTTCTTGTTTCTGATTTTGATGGTGTACTCTGCCTCGTCTTCAAGTGCGACCTTGGGGAAGGTCAGCGTGTGTTTGGTGCCATCCATCTTAATCTGGCGGTCCTCTGTGGAGCTGATCTCGACCTTGTCCTTCATCCAGATGACCTCCATATCAGGTCGGTTGATCTCACAGAGGAGGGTGATGGTCTCGCCTTCAACACACTCAGTCTCCTTCAGGGGAACGATGATCTCCAAGGGGATTTCTGGTGGTGACAAGGACACCAAACATGAACAAAGGGGTATCACTGTGTACTGTGCCTTCCGGTGATACCATTTAACCATCCCCTAACATTTTGTGAGTGAGTTGGGTTCTACACTACTTTGAACGGTATTTCAGTTTTGTCACAGCGCGTTAGCGTCATGTGGGAGGAAAGCCAGAAGCGAGTCTTAGACATTTGCTACTTTTGAGAAACCCATGAGCACAGATTTGGTTCAGACAAACCAAGAATCATTTCAGGTAAATGAGGGATTTGGGTACTGACAAACCAAGAATCATTTAGGACAAATCAGGGCTTCAAACCAAGGTCATAGGTTTGTATAGGTGATGGAAGGTTGCACACTAGGTTGCGGTGCCTTAGACTGGTCCAACCATGACTCCTCCGTATCGTGTGAGTGAGCATGAAGTTGGTAATATTACATCGATATGTGGGTGTATCATAAATTCAGATTTGTCATGTTCACTTTCTTTGGTTCTTTTGGTAAGAAAGAGATATGTTATCAACCGACAGTCTAATGGAGAACATTAAGATCCTAACACTAATACACTGTCCAACTCAGTTTGTGACTCTATGAGGCCCTAGCTCTTTCCATGACGTGATCCACTCCTATGACTATAAAAAGTCAATGTGTCTGTTCAATACATGCATTCAAGATGATGATATATATTACCTTCAACTGTGAGCGGTGCAGTGCTCTGAGCACTTCTGATCATAATTGTGTATTCTGATTGGTCATCCAGTTCAGCAGGGGAGATAATCAGGCGATGGATTTTGCCATCTACCTCCATCTTGATTTTGTCAGATGGTTTGAGTTCAATGCCATTCTTCATCCATTTGGCTGGTTGATCTGCCTCGGTGACCTCGCAGACAAAGGTCACAGTTTCACCTTCCTTGCATGTCTGGGCACCAAGGGGGATTGTAAACTCCAGCGGTGCTTCTGTTTTGTACGAGCACAAATCATTGAGATGGACAGTAATGACAAAATTGTTAAAATATGAAATTTAAGATCAATTGAATTTAAGACCAATTCAGTCCCAGCCAAATCAAATTGCACTGATATAGAATTTCCAGGTAATTTTGAGATAAATTCTTTGTGGATAAAATTTTGTACTGATATAATTTGTAGACCCATGACTATTCCAGATATAGTCATGAAATAATTTACAATCATAAGGTATTCTTGAGTAATCTTATTTCTTTAAAAAAACCCATAATATTCATATTTTTCATATTACTCAAACACAGAGTATCATCAATGATGGTATAATAAGTAATTCAAAATCTGGAAAGAAAATATAACAGTGAGTGAAAATATATCAGATCCATGCCAAATATTACTACATTGCTAGTTTCACAACAAACAACAAGCAGTTCACTGCAAACACAGGATTTATCCGAACACTGATCTATAATATCAGTTGAAATGACTTCAAATGAGGAAACAATTTACCAGTGGTATGACAACAGTACATTTGAAATTCATTGAAGACATTGTTCCACAGCAGAACAAAACCTGAACATTTATTACCGTAAATATCAACAGTTAAAAGAGACACTTTCAAAGAATGATTCCTCATTTCAAGAATTAAATGGACATACACACCTTCTCTGAGACTGAACCCGGTCATGCGTTTGCTACCAATGACAACCACGTAGTTGCCATAGTCGTCGGCCGATAAGTCGTGAATGATGAGTTTATGAACACATCCCTGATCTCGTAGTTCATGCTTCTCACAGGGGTTAATTTCTTCTTCGTCTTTATACCACGACACACGCATATCATGCTTTGAAACCGTGCACGTAAATACAGCCACGCTTTCCGAACCAGTCGAAAAACGTTTCAAGTTCAAGTTGAGTCGCAGAGGAATTTCTGCAAGGCAAGTCACGCATACAACCGTGCAGAGAGAGAGGCGAAGAGATAGATGATGGATGGACGGACGGACGGACAAACAAACACACCGCACTCACACAGGGGTCGTGGGGGTTATAATGGTAGAAATGCTGCTTCATTTTAGTGCTTCCTCAGCTTTAGCTTCAGGCGTCTGAGCTTACAATGAAGCAGTATTCGTGAAGTATAGCTAACAGTGATGTTAATCACAATGAGAATGCTAGACAAGAGAAATATGCAATACATCAGTAAGGAACTGAAAGAAAGAAATATACAGCTGGAAGGAACAAAAGATTAGGATTAAATAAAGAACTAATAAAAAACAAAAAATGAAATATCTACAGCTAGCAACAACTAGAACTATAAGGCTGCCCACTAAAGGTACTAACTCACCAACACATGCAGACGGAAACAACAAGAGGTAGGGGCTGTTGGTATGAAGTAGAATCATGATATCATTGGATATCCCTCATGAATTAAATGAAATATCCTTGGAATAATGATATCAATGGATTTATGATGTCATTGAAATGTCATATCCTTTGAATTTTATATCTTTGGAATAATATCATTGGATTTATATCATCGGGATATGATATTTTGAAATTTAGACAGGCAGTGACAAAAATGTCTTCATTAACGGTACCTATAAGAAAAGGATATTACCAATATCTAAATGGTGTTATCGTGTAAGATGTCTCCATTTTTCAACAGCCTCTATCTTGAAGAACACACAAGAGCTTACACTACACCTAGTAGCAGGGTTTGAATAGATTGACTAGATAAGTTCACATGGCTCAATGCTAATAATGGTTCCAATTTTACAGCACTTTAATGGAAGCACGGTCATACATTTTGAGCAGTTCGTGTGATATATATATATATATACATTTTTAATGTTCTTTCTTTCATTCATGACTGGGAATGAATCAAAATGATAAACGACTTGATTGTGATCATTGTTTGTGGTTTTGCATTTTGACAAATTCAAACCCTGGAAGAATGAGCTTCAGGAAGCGCACTGCAAACAATATGTGAACATCAGACGAAGAACCGACCTTCAACTATTAGTGAGGCTGTGGATATTTTGCCACCAGAAGCTAAACTATATTCGGCCGAGTCGTCCGACTGGACATCTTTGATTGTTAAGGTATACACCTGTCCCATATTAGCAAAGTAATATTTGTCACTGGCAACAAGAGAGCTGCCATCTTTGAGCCAGGTGACATTACGGCTGTCACATGACAACTTGCACACAAACGTGGCGTATTCATGCTCGAACGCTCGTATGTGTTGAAGAGGTGATATTATTTCAACAGGGTTGTCTGCAATCCAAGCAAATAAAAACAGTGGGTCAGAGGATGCTACAAGGGAAACCATTAAAACATATCATGCATGGACAGACCACATCATCATATAAATGTAATACTTTCCTTACAACTAACTGTGCAAACAGTTTATAACTATAAAAAAAAATATATCACTGAAAAATCATTTGAAACAGATATATTTTATATACTACTCAACTTTTGATAGAATATGCCTGTTATTTCATAAAACACAAAATTTATTAAAAATTTAAACTTGTATGAGTTCCATACCTCAGAATTCTTATACACTGAACAAAGTATTGGATATTAGGGATATGACTATTTTGGTGGATATCTTTTTGTTGTGAAGACTAAGCACAAAATTTCATAAACATATCCCCCAAAATATTCGCAATCTCTGATGTAATTTGTTCAGTATAAGTTGAGTAGTATAAATAATATGATTCACAAAAAAAAAATTTAAAAATAGTTTATACCCATAAAACTTTCAGTAACCTCATTATCATAAGAGGCACTGAAAAATCATTAAGTCTACCGCTGAAGTTAAAATAAAATAAAAAATATATCACCACATTGAGGTTTTGCAGCTACAAGAATATGAAGAGCAATCATGTATAAAGTACTTAATGATCTGGTCTGATCTTCCACACCCTTCATGCAACTGTAATGACTCATATCGCCATGCACGTTATACAGTGAAACTAGGTGTCTTGGACCAATATGTCTACCAATATTTCGTGGGAATTAAACTCTACAGCAGGAAGGGGTGATATGTTAATTGAAGCATTTTTATAAAAAATAAGTAAAAGGTGAAAAAGAATAAACAAATCAACTTCTGAATTTTGTCCTCAAAATGCCTGAAAATACAACTGTTAAAAAAGTTTCATAAACAAGAGTGTCACTGTATGTAAAGACGGTAATTATTAACAGTAAAGAAACCATGCTACCTCAACCCGAACCAACCTTTCAGATGCTACTGTATCCAGATATGTATATTTAAAAAATGTCTTTTTAGCAACACCTAATTAAGAAATCAGTATGGTTTAATGCCTGTTTTAGCAATATTCTAACAAAATTATGGTTTGGAACTCCAAGAGTTCACATTGTACCCATGTGGGCAATGAAACCCAGGCATTTGGAATGACCTCTATCTGCAAATGGCTGACATAACTTACACTGTGTAAATTTTAAATCACTTTCCTCATATGACAAGCAAACCAACAGACGACCTTATATAAATAATGAGAGCATTTAAAAGATAATATAAAAACATTATTTATCATTGTAGAAAAAGCCTGTATTTTCACTAAAAGGTTGGTATTGTCCAAGAACCTCATCAAACAACAGCATGCCATAGGTATTCCTACCTACCATTCTCATTGCAAGAACATACAGCATGGCATCAACAAGTAACAATGTATGAAACATGGCTAGCACGAATGTTTGAAATCCAGGAGTTGTCATGACAGACATACTACTCAAAACAAGTTAAAGATCACCCACAATATGAGTGAGTGAGTTGGGTTTAACGCCGCTTTTAACAGTATTACAGTTATATCACGGCGTGTCAGCCCGAAGTGATGCAGGTTTCAGACGTTTACCACTTAGGTGAAACCCACGAGCACAGGTATGGTGCTAACAAACCTAGAAACATAGTCGGGACGAACCGGGATTCGAACCCACAATCATAGGTTTCTGGCGTGGCCAAGGGATGCAACTCTGCACAGCGAAACACAGCGCCTTAGACGACTGGGCCACCCGTGCCCTCCACCCACAATATGAAGTTGCAATGCCCACCAGCCATGACAGATTAACTCAGTCACACGTAAAAAATCAGGTGCTCTTTAACTTCTTCTGAGTAGTATACATTGCACTACTGGGCACCCATTTCACAAAGCAATTCTAGCACAACGCCTGTCGTAAGTCTATATAACAGTATAGGCCTTCAGATAGTCATCATGCTATGATTGTTTTGTGAAATGAGGACCTGAATTCCACTATACAAATGTGATACTTAAAAACAGTCAGAAAATAAATTAATTCATGACCTGTGGTGGATTTCAAACTAATTGCTTTTTCAGGCTGACAAACAGATAGTTTCATACATTCCAAAATGCAAACAGGACATTCGATGATCGTCACAATAACATAAACTGAAAATAGATGATGTAAAAATAAATAAAATGTCTCATTAATAATCGTTTTCCTACCTGGTCACCTGTTCATAAAACAACGAAAATCATGGAACTTTAAATGACCTTTTCTGACAAAAAGGAAACGTCAAAGGACTTTCCGTTACAAAATATCTTGTTCCATGACTTTGGTTGCATTAGCACTGATGCATAAGCAAAATGCGGTTATGGCTGAAATATATATACTATGCAGAGAAATTTACCATCAAGACGAAGCCTAGCAGAGCTCTTCTGGTCGCCAACGACGACCGAATATTCTGCTACATCATCTTTATCACAATCCTTGATGACTAAAGTATGTGATGTGCCTTCCTGTTGGATGATATGCTTATTGCTGGGTTCGATTGGTAAGTTCTCTTTCTCCCACATGACAGTGACGTCCTCTTTGTTCACGTCACATTTGAAGCATGCGATCTTGTGCTCCTCAACGTGTTGCTCAGAAAGCTGAGCAGTGAACTCAACTGGAATTTCTGTTGGCGGAAAAATGGGTGAAGGTGAAGGACAAACATCAAGGTCAAGGTCATGCATTTGGAATCAAGCAACTCCAAAAAGAGAGCAATATTTTGAGAACAAGACCAGTTTCCTCTGTGACGTAACGGATGTTTTAATATATCGTACCACATTTAAGCCAATTTGATTCTCAGGACTTCTGTGAAGCAGTTCACATTAAGATATCTCAGATGAAACAGGACTTATCTGGTCTTATTCTCACCTCACAACAATGTCTATGAAAGATATTGTAGAAATACCTTTAACTGTCAGATTGGCAGAGGTCTTCTTGTCCTCAATCTTGGCAGTTATCTCCCCTGAGTCTGGCAGTGTTGCCTCCTTTATGATGAGTTTGTGGGTGCGACCCTCGCTGAGGATCTGGTAGCGTTTGTCTTCATTGATCTCCTGGCCATCCAGGAACCATTTGGGCGTGGCACCATCCTTGTTGACCTCACACATGAACTCTGCAGTTTGGAGCTCGTCGATGGTCAAGTCCTTGAGAGGAGTCAGGAAGTCTGGGGACAGTTCTGGTAACAGAGAAAACAAAGAATTAACTTTGTGAGAAATGAACTGTTGTGTTTATGTTTCACACAAACCACATATTATATATGTGAGCCTGATGTCTGTAGAAACTTTAAACAGGTTAAATCCTGATTTCAACAGGTGAATTCACCTGGGGCAAGAAGCAGCCCTGAAATGTTGTGAATATACAATAAATGTTTTATCCATGATATTATGTGTTAAAAACCTATTTATTCATGTAAAGTTATGCATCTAAAGAATCTGACCTATCACAAAGAGTGATGCAGTGGTCTTCTTATCATCAGCCATTATGCTGACTGGTCCCTCTTCTTCAACTTTCACATCCTTGATCTGGAGCTTCTTAGTTTTGCCATCAGATATGAACTTGATCTTGTCACTCTCCTTCAGCTCCACATCATTCAGGAACCACTTGACAGTCTCCACATCCCGGGACAGCTCACATACAAACTCAGCAGTGGAGTTTTCAATGGCAGTGACATCATTGAGCGGCACTGTGAACTCCAAAGGAAGGGGATTGACAGTGAGTTGACCTTCTGTGGACTTGTCTCCCACCTTGGCGGTGATCTTCCCTGTGTCCTCAACCATCACATCATCAAGGGTCAGCTTGTGGGTCTTACCATCTCGGACCATCTTGATACCTTCCACCATCTTAAGTTCTTCTCCGTCCTGGTACCATTTCAGCTTGTCTGTTTCTTTGTTCAACTCAACAACAAAGTCAACACTTGATTTCTCATATGTTGTCCTGTCCTCAAGAGGAACAGTGAAGTCAACATCAATCTCCTCAACAATGAATTGGGCTTCAGATGACTTGTTGCCGACCTTGACAGTGACAGTTCCTGCATCTTCTGGGGCCACATCTTTGATGATGAGTTTGTGGACCTTGCCATCATCAACAAACTGGTATTTGGCATCCTGGGTGATCTCCTCTCCATCAATGAACCACTGGACGTTGTCCACTGGTATGGTCAGAGTGCATTCAAACTCAGCGGTTGTATACTCTTTGGCAGTCACATCCTTCAGGGGGATTGTGAAGTCTGCAGAAATTTCTGAAATTATACATGAAGCATTTGGAACCAGCTCACTTCAAGCAAATATGTCCAGTCTCTTACTAAACACTATCCCCTTCAAGACTGTATAAGAAAATGAATCTAGTCATAATGTCTCATACCAGGCCAACAGCCGATAGGACTATTCCTATACAGTAGGAATAACTTTTCAGTGTTACAATTCTATTTATGCATTCTAATGCAGTCTGTGCCCATAGCCTTGGAGTTGGGCTGAGACGCGTCCAAATTTACTACCCGGGTACCATCCACCTATTACCCGACCGTACCTAACATATTGACCTTAGCCTGAAACAAAGTTTTACTAAACTCTGCCTTTAGACCAATGGCAGAAAACGACAAGGGATCATTTATGAGTAAGAGATACAATTAGTATCTTTCTTAGAGTGTAAATGCAACAATAAGCAATTACCCTTAAACTGAATGAGTTTGGTTTAATGCCACTTTGAACAATGTTTCAGTAATATCATGGCTGTCATGGAACACTTTCCTGAAACCCATGATCATGACTATGATGCTGACAAGGCAAGAAACATAATCATGGAGAATCTGAGATTCACACCCATGACCATAAGTTTCTGACACTCTGCACTCTGGAATTGGGGCACCTTAGACAACTGGGCCACCAATACACTTGGCCTACATAATGAGTGACAATTACCTTCAACAGCTAGGTTGGCAGATGTCTTGTTGTCACCGATGACTGCTGTGACTTCACAGGCATCTTCTGGAAGCAAGTTCTTGATAGTGAGAGTGTGTTCATAGCCCTCTGATCGGATGATGTATTTGTCGGAAGGAATGGGCACTGGTTGGCCATTGACGAACCAAAAGACTTGGATATCATCATCGTTGGTCTTGCACTTGAAGGTGACATCTTCTCCCTCCTTGCCCTTGCCATCCTCCAGCTTCATCAGGAAGTCAGCTGGAACCTCTGCATCACAACAGGAACTCAGCATCAGAAACAGGTCATGGACAAAAGATATGTGGCTTAGTCTCTCATAGCAAACAAAAATGAGATCTCCAAGGTTGTATTTTATCAGCAATTGAGTGGGTGAATGTACTTTTAAGCCTCAGTCAGCAATATTCCAGTTATTTCATGGTGGCCTATAAATTTATCACTCAGGGCCAGGTAATTAGCAACAATCCATTCTGTCAGGGTATAATGACACACAACAAGTGGTATACAAATAATCAATCCTCATTGTTTCTTACAAGCATGTGGTACTAGGGACTGAATCCAGCTTAGAATGCCCCCAGACTTCATCTACTTTGATTTCACTCAACATTACATGAACAAGATGTCTATATTATGTCAACCATACATCTGAAATATGTGAAAAAGTCTGTAAAATTGTTTACACATGTACGTTGTATTGATTGCATTAACCCACCTCAACCCAATGAATGTATTTTTTCAGCCCTTCAAGCCATATAAATAGTAATTATTTGACATGACAAACTCACCTATGACATTAAGCTTCGCCTCTGTGATGATGTTTCCATATGCACATGACACAGGACCCTCATCCTTGGGGCGGCACTTGCTGACCAGTAGTGTGTGCTGTTTGCCGTCAGCCTTGATAGCATACTTGGGGCTTGGGATAACCTCTTCACCTTTCACAGTCCAGACGACATTGACATTTGTGACAGAGAGCTCACACTCAAACTTAGCAGCTTCGCGTTCCTTCACTGTCATGTCCTCGAGAGGTACAATCCACTTCCACTGGAAAAGAATAACAATTTCATAAAAATAAAAATGCTATGGTTGACCACATGGATCACATCTCCCTAAGATCCTTCATTCTGAATTGAGGATTCCTTAACTCGTTGTATTGAACATAAACCTGTAAGGTTTCTGTTTGGTGTTTAGAAGAAAGTTAAACATGAAGACTTGACAATTTTTATGGATAATGAGATCTTCATTGTTTGTCAAGAAGTAGCCAGAAACAATCTGGTCCGGAACACAAGTTCATGACATTGTTTGTTTGTTGTTTAATGCCGCACTCAACAATATTCCAGCTATATGACGGCGATATGTAAATAATCAAGTCTGGACCAGACAATCCAGTGATATCATGAGCATCAATCCACACAATTGGGATACGATGACATGCATCAACCAAGTCAGCAAGCCTGACCACCCGATCCTGTTAGTCGCGTCTTACGACAAGCATGGTCACCTTTTACGACAAGCATGGTCACCTTTTACGACAAGCATGGGTTGCTGAAGACCTATTCTAGGCTGAATCTTCACTGGTCTCGTGACATTGGAGTATATGGCATCATCCAAAGAACAACCATCCTTTTGACCACCCAACCCTCATTTCAGTTACCCTAATAACAAGCTAATGGGATGTGTTCTACCCTGAAATCACCAAAAGAACCCAATGCAAACGTCTCCAGTATGTACTCCTGTCAAAGGTTAAATGCTTCAGAATGGTCATACTCCAGACTTGAAACATGACTTACCTGAGTCTTGGGAATAATCAGATGACCCTCCTCCATCTCTTCTGCTTCCTTGAACTTCTGAGGTCGGACATAACGACCCTTCTCCTCCTCAGGTGCCTCTTCAGGAGCTGCAGCAGTTGGGCGCTGGAACTCTGCCTGTTCCAGTTCGGGACGGTCCCTCTTAGGCAGGGTGTAGGAGTATTCGGATGTGTCCATCTCCATCTGCAAACAAGGAGAATAAGACAACTTCAACCCAGGGAATAATCAACTTTTGAAAAAACATCACTCTTAGCATTTCTTACTGCCTGGAAATGTATTTCAGAGTTGAGTAGAACATCATCAACAAGATTATCCACATGATTTAACGAGTTCATGGTAATTCCACCGTCTGAAATATTCAAGCGGTAGTGGACTGTAAATAATCAATCTGGGTCAATGATCAATGCCATGAGTGATACATGTGAGGTGAGGTGAGGTGAAATGGGGTTTAACGTCACATCCACGATTATTGCTCTTATATAGCGACGTGCATGTATGTGTGTCTGTGTGTGTGGCTGCTTGTACTAGGACTGATGCAGATTTATAGCGCTAGGCCACTGAGATACCATGCCGCAGTTTAACATGAATACTCCACTCGAACACAGTATACTGTCACCGAGCTGACCTGTCCTCGTTTTAGCTTCTAAATGCTGAGAGACAGACAGGGTAATAACAAGTACCATACTTTAACGTATGATGTGGCCAGGGATTGAACCACTAGACCACGGAGGTGGTCCATCAGTGATGCACTATCAGCCAGGTTACACATTGTAAACCTTCACAATGTAGATGACTATTCCATATATTCTGTTTCCAAATCCTTACAAATAGATGTCAGTGACATTACAGAGAGACCATTGTATTCAACACTGTATGCTTGGCATTTCATATTGCATGATGACTTCATGACACACTTGATAATTGTTTGTAGTGATATTACCTCTGGTCTTTCTCTCTTGGGCAGCATCTCATAGGCCTGTCTCTCCATCTCCATCATCTGAGGGGCAGGCTTGGCCTCTGGTGCTGGAGCCTCTTCTTCTGGGGTATCCACATGCTTCAGCATGTCACGCCAGTTCAGCTCTGATTCCTCCTCAACCAGGGTCTTGTGTTCTCTGTAGAAGAAGGTTCACAGTCAAGCTCTGTTTGGATCTTGCACTTTCGGTAAGATTTTAATTTTATTTATTCATATTGTGTGAGTGTTTTTACTCATGTTTGATTCAGTTTATCTGTGTTTGACTGAGTTTACCAGTGTTTGTCTGAGTTTACCTGTGTTGTCTGAGTTTACCTGTGTTTTCTGAGTTTACCTGTGTTTGTCTGAGTTTACCTGTGTTGGCTGAGTTTACCTAAGTTGGCTGAGTTTACCTGTGTTGGCTGAGTTTACCTGTGTTTGTCTGAGTTTACCTGAGTTGTCTGAGTTTACCTGTGTTTGTCTGAGTTTACCTGTGTTGTCTAAGTTTACCTGTGTTTGAGTGTCTTCTTCCAGTCAGCTGCCTCTTCCTCCTTGTCCGTCACCATCAGAGTTGCGGGTTCCGACTTGGAGCCGTGTTCGTTGGTGGCAGTGATGGTATAGGTGCCAGCATCGCTAGCCTTGATCTGGTCGATCTCCAGGACGTGTTCATGAGTTGACTCATCCTCGTATACATGGTAACGACCTCCATCTTTGATCTTTTGCCATTTGCCCTTCGACCATTCAACTTTGGGTTTGGGTTCTCCACCAATGGCACTACGGAAGATGGCAGTTTGACCTACAAGGGAAGATGTGAACATGTAGTGCCTGGTTTACAGTGCTACAGAACCTGTCATTGAACAAAACATAATCAAGTGAAACTTTCACATCACCATATCATTTTTTTATTTAAAGTTCATAAGATATACAGTTTTTTTCGCAAGCTCAGACGCTCATACAGTTTGGCCCTCCCTCTATGAAGGTTCCTACTCCAACAAACTCACACAAAGTGAACATCACTTCTTAATTGTAACAAAATATTGTTCACCACTGCTTGGAAAAGGGAATTTGATGTAGAGGATGACAATTTGATATTTAGGTGAGTTGGAGGTGTCCAGGGATTTTAAACAATAAACACATCAGTTCCCCAAAATGCTGGTAAAAAGTACTTTGTCCTTAGTTTTTTTTTCTGAAAAATAACATCCCACAATAATTGTTTGACTCAGATTAAAGAGAAAAAATATCTCAAACAAATATCCATCCCAACCAGAAAACTAAACGACTAATCCCTTAAACAAAAAAAAGCCTTGAATGCAATGACGTTTGGAACGTGGTGATTGTAGAAGGTATATTCTGTTTAGAAAGGCTGAATTTCATTTTAACCTCGTATGTCTGTTATCTACAGCTGAATCAATTATATCAAATACATTTTCATTTGTTTGAAGAAAAAAATATCAACTAATTAGATATGACTGACTTAGAAAATGTCATATTTTGAGTAAAATATAAATCCACAATAATACGTAAATATCTACTTGCTTCTTATTAACACATCATAACTCATCCATAAACACATAAGCGATATTTACATACTTATAATCACTGTTGAGCAATAATACACCTCTTTGAATAAGAGGACAAGGAAGCAAAGAAAGACTCCATGTACAACATCTCTTACCATTAAGCACAGTGCACTTCATTGGTGGCATGACAAACTCAGGTGAGCGACCTCGGACATCCATCTGGGCGGAAGTGAAGACCTCACCGCCGCTGTTCTTGGCACGGGCCTCCACAGTTCCCTTCATGTCCTTGGTGGCCTTGTCAATGACCAGGGAGTGGGTGCCAGTCTTGGGGTTGAACTCCATATGGATGTTGTCACTGGGTTCCAGGACATCTCCATTGAGCACCCTGGGGGTTTAAATCAGGGGATATGTCATGAACCATAAATAATTATTACTTAAAGTATGAGTTAATGAGAATGGTTTTCCGCCACTTTTAGCAATATTCCAGTAATACCATTGTATGAAACTTTGAAAAATGGTCTGCTCATTACGAACCTGGGTTTTCAGACTGATGAGTGAACAGTTTAACCACTACCCAACCACCCTGACTGCCACTTAGAGGTGAGGTGAAATGGGGTTTAACATCGCGTCCAAGATTATTGCACTTGTGCATGTGTGTGTTTGTTTTGCTGCTTGTACTAGTCCGGACTGATGCCGATTTATAGTGCTAGCTCACTGAGATACCATGCCGCAGTTTAACATGAATACCTCACTCAGACACAGTATACTGACTCCGAGCCAACCAGTCCTTGTTTAGCCCCTTAATGCCGAGTGCCAGACAGGGTAACAACAAGTACGATCTTATAACGTCTTTTTGGTATGGGGATTGAACCCCGGACCTTCCACGCTCCGGGCGGAAGCTCTACCACTAGACCTTGGAGGCGGTCTTGCAACTAAGAAATGGACTGCAGAGGATGACTTCATTACCATTCTTTTCACAGTGTTTCAGTTATTGTGATCAGGCATCAAAGAAAAGGCATCAATATTTATATTTTGCATATTTTACAACAAATATTGAGATACGTGTACACACCATTCCACATCAGGTTGAGGCACACCCTTGACCTGGCACTCGAACTTGGCAGGGCCGGAAACTGGGACCAGGGCATCTGAGAGCTTCCTGGTGATGTCTGGCTTCTTGACAGCTGTAGGAAAAACAGTAATATTTACTTGTAAGCAATCATGCTGGAAGTAAAATCTCACAAGAAGATAAATATACTGAAGTTTATTCTTGTAATTTGACCAAGTGTGAAAGCAATGGATTATTGTAATCTGACCAAATGTGAAAGCAATGGATTATTGTCATCTGACCAAATGTGAAAGCAATGGATTATTGTAATCTGACCAAATGTGAAAGCAATGGATTATTGTTTACAAATCAATTATCAAATGGCATTATTCCACAACTTAAAGTTTAGTCATGGGCTCTACACATTGTATCCAGGTGTGGAACTGAACCTGGGGCTTCAGTGAGACGAATGAACACTTTAACAACCTACAAAATAAAAGTATTCCCACTTACGTGTGACCTTGAGGCGTCCATTGCATGATATCTGTCCAGCTGGGTTCTGAGCACGAGCAGTGTAGAGCCCAGCATCTTCAATCTTGACGTTCTTGAGGACCACTGTGTGGGTCTGATCTTTCACCTCAAACTTGATGTCCTCAGACTCCACAAGCTCTTTGTCTCCCTTCAGCCTACAAGGGGGACAACAGCACACACAGTTAACATACATGATGTCGGTTAAGACTCATGTTGTGTAGGGATGCAAACAGCAAGTTGAGTTTATCACAGCTTTAAATAGAATTTCAGTTACAACAATTATGGCTTTCATGAACGAAGGTCAAGGTTATAGCAAATTTTGTATTCTAGAAAAATCTTCATCCGTCCAAGCCCATGAATTTTAGCAAGAAATCAGAGGACCAAGACATCTGTACCAAATATGAGGCATCTCACTCACCATGTGATTGTGGGTTTAGGTTTGCCGGACACGACCACTTCCATACGGAGTTCCTCATGTTCCAGAATCTCGTATGTCTCCAGCTTCTTGATGAATTTGGGACCCTCTTTCTTCTCTGTAAAGGCAAGCAACGGTTATTATCAAACATCAACTGACACAAATCTTTGTAAAGGTGACAGAAAAGTATTACTTGGAGGTGCTTTAAACACATGTCACACAAACTTACATTCCTGAGGACTACACTCAACCACCTGCAGCAAAGTTTCAGTTCAAGTGTATACATTGTAACAAGTGTCATCTGTAAAACTGAAACTAAACAAGTGAGTGAGTGAGTAAGGTTTTACGCCGCTTTTAGCAATATTCCAGCAATATCACGGTGGGGGACACCAGAAATGGTTTTCACACATTGTACCCATGTCAGAAGAAACTAAACAAGATGACACAGTTATTTCTGATTGACTTCAATCCAACTTGCTAGAATTGCTACTTTGCCCAAGCCAAGTTACTTATACAGCAAAATACACTCTTGAGGATATATGATGGCCATTTGCAATGACAAGTTTTTCACCGAGTTATCCCCCTTACTGACCTTCAACAGTGAGTGTGCCCTCGGTCTTGGCTTCTCCAGCCTTGTTGGTGGCGACGACGCTGATGGTGCCAGCATCCTCCACCTCGGTGGGCTCAATGCTGAGAGTATGCTGGGTGTCTGTGTACATCTTGCGCTGGTCGGTATGGAACCTAACACCAGGCTCGATCTTCTCGTCGTTGATAAACCTGAAGTCACATTGTGTGCAGGATGTACAGGATGGTGAAAATTTATTTATTAGCTGGATCATATAGATCTTGAAACCAACATTTGACCACAGAACCAGCCATTCAGGAAACATCCAATGCGTAAGAATGAGTATAGAAGGTTTTATACCACTATAAGCAATACTGAAGCAATATCACAGCTTAGAACACAGCAAATAGACCCATGTGGGGAATCTAACCCAGATCTTCAGCAAAACAAGCAAGCACTTTAACCACCAAGCTACCCAACTGGCCCTATATGTATAGTGAGTGAGTGAGTGAGTGAGTGAGTGAGTGAGTGAGTGAGTGAGTGAGTGAGTGAGTATGGTTTTACGCCACTTTTAGCAATATTCCAGGAATATCACGGCAGGGGACACCAGAAATGGGCTTCACACATTGTACCCATGTCGGTAATCAAACCCAGGTTCTCAGCATGACGAGCAAATGCTTTAACCAAAAGGCTACCCGATTGCCCCCCCTCAATGTATAAGATTTATATCAGATCATTATGAATAATAAACAAATTCAGGTATCAAAATTGGGGCTGAATCAAGACTCAATCAACTTCATTTTAATCAGTTGGCACAATTATTTATATTGCAAATAAGTTTTGATAGATGCTTGCAGGGGTACCAAGAAATTAATTGAAACGAGAATTGGCTGTAAATCAGATACTCATCACTTTCCAACAGTCTCAACTTCATGCCTACCATGTGACCTCTGGCTCGGGAATTCCCTTCACAGCGCAGTCCAGTTTGACAGGACGACCCTCGCGGACCTCCCTGTTTGGCAGCTCTCGTGTGATCTCTGGCGCCTCCATCACTCCTTCAATGGTGATGTTGGTAGTACAGTCTGCAGTGCCAGCACTGTTGGTGGCAACACACTTGTACTCTCCGGCCTGGTCCATGGTTACCTTGACAACCTTCAAAGTGCATGTTTCGTCTTCATAGACTGGCCGATGGTTGGGGAGCATACTGACTGGTTTGTTGTTTCTGAACCATTCTACCTCTGGTCGGGGCAGTCCAGTAACCTTGGCAACAAGAGTCAAGGTCTTTGTTTCCATGATGGTCTGTATCAAAAGAAACAAGAAATTATACATGTCCAAGTTTTACAGTCGTAACAAATTTCAAATTTCAAAATGAGTTTCAACCACAATACAAAATGAAAGATGACAATTAACTACTGGAACTACTGCAATGTAAAGGACAAACAACTCACAGTGTCCTCAATTGTTTCGATGAAGACAGGAGGTTTAGTCTCTTCCTTTGTCTTCAGCAGGAGCGGGGACTCTGAGAGTCTCTCATCACGTTTAATTTCTGAAACAAAGGACATGGTTTAGATAATCTTGTGACCTTATCAGAACTATTACACATCACAGAGGACAAAGTGCATCTTCCTGAGGCAAGGGAGTTAACTGACTAAAAAAGGCCAGTTTCCACCCTTCATCAAACTAGGCTGGATTTTTTAAAACACTGTATGCATGGCAATACTAAGTCCTGCACCATGACTGTAGAATATATATATTTTATGAAAAAAATAAATCTAGAAACGCATACAAAAGCAAGCCTAGCTAACTCTATATGAAATCAGCATATGGAAATATTTATTTTATTTTTTGAGTCAAGAAGGATATTGTGTAATATAAGATTTCAGAGACTAAATGTTTAGTTTAGTCTAGGCAATACTATACACGTATGATGACATCTCCAAAAGATGAAGTCACATTCAATTTTGCCACCTAGAACTTTGAATATCCCTATCAAAAGTTGTGTAGTATTTTATAACATGCACAAGGCATCAGTGACTTGTTTTTGTTAATAGTTTTGTGTTGCTGATTCCATATTTGTTGGATTTATACTTTAACTGCAGCATTTACATGTCAGTAACATCAGCAAAGATTTGAACGATTTATTGGTTTACACTTTGATTGGTTGATACAGAAGTACAAGCATCTGTTATGTCTTACCATTGACAATGAGGGGTATGTCAGCCGTGGCTTCACCCTCGGAGTTGACAGCATGGCAGGTGTAGGTGTCAGCATCGTTGAGTTCTGTGTCCTTGATCTCGAAGCAGTAGGTGTCTTCGTACTTCTCAAAGTGGAACAGCTCCTTGTCATCCAGTTCCTTGTTGTCCCGCTTCCAGGTGACTGAATACGCAATGCATACATGTAACACATATCACACGGACGTCACACACATGTCACACACACAACACGTCACACTCTGACTAACTTATTCATTGCCAATGTCATTATATATATCAACAAAGTCTCTTCTTTTATCAGTATTATTCACATCCTTTCATTAGTTTCCTTTTTGAAAACAAACAAACATAATGATTGCATTGTATCTAAAAACATATGTTGCATGTTCTTAGAGTGCACTCACACAAAGCCATGATAGTGCTTTGATTATCACAACATGACTTATCACTGAAAAACTAGTGTTCAGTTTTACCTGTGGGCTTGGGCATTCCAATGGCCTTGACAATGAACTTGGCCTGGTCATGTTCGCGAACTGTGACATTTTCTGGAACCTTGATGAACTCAGGTGGGGAGAGTTTCTCCTCTGGCTCTTCTGAAGACAGAAAAAGGTTCACTGGTCATCATGTGTCACCACCAGTAATAACACCACCATCAGTCCATCATGAACACAAAGTATCACAAATAATCATATGACTATTTCCATTCTAGTCAAGGAGGTAGAGAGACTTTAAAGTCTTGTTCAAGATTATTTCACTCCTATAGAGATGCACATACACATCAGTATGTGGCTGCTTTAAGTCTGAACTAATGCCAGTTTTATAGTTCCAGCCAACTGAGATACCATGTTGCAGCTTAATTAACATACATGACCCACTTAGTTTACTGAATCCGAACCGACCATTCCTTGTTTTATCCCCAATCTTGAGCACCAGATCGGGTCCATTCTCGATTGAGACATTGTACTAAACATGTGAAACAAAACATATTCTAAAATATCTGTTCTTAAAATCCTGGATGGATGAACAAAGTGGATTTTTAATGAACTGAACTAAGTTTGTTAGAACCACTTGGCTGTAGTCTGTACACTCTTAAATGACTTGAAACATGTCCTACCTTCAACAAACAGCTCAGCCTTGGTCTTGTCTGAGCCAGCAGGGTTCGTGGCCTCGCAGGTGTAAGTGTCATCATGGTCTGGCTGAACACTGACAATGATCAGGGAAGTCTCGTTGTCCTCAGCGTAGTCAATTTTGAAGTCTTTGTCCGTCTTTGTGATCTCCTTGTCATTCTTGTACCAGATGAGTTCAGGAGATGGAATACCAGTTGCCTTGCAGGTGAACTTGGCAGTCTCTCCAATCTTTGTCTCCACAGTCTCGATCTGGATGATGAACTTGGGAGCAACCATCTTTGGTGCTTCTTCGACAACCACCTCCTCCACCTGTGGGATCTCCTCAACAACAGGAACTTCCTCCTGAGGAATCTCTTCCTCAACAACAGGTTCCTGCTCCTTGGGTTCCTCAACAGGTTTGGCTGATAAAGAAAATTTTAGTTATTATTCATTCTTACAATATCTTAAACACTTTGAACACTAAAACCCAGTACAAGATCTTAATAAGGAAATAGTACCATTAATGCCAACATTACAAAATTATTCATCAATCAACCCATTTCAAAATTTTCAGGACCATAGGTGCCAATTCGTTTGGATTTGTGCCAGAGATAAGTATAACACACAAAGCACTGGTTATTTATTTCAATAAATTAAAGTACTGTTTAATACTTACGTTTGACAACCAATTCAGCTGAGCATTCTGCTTGACCGAATGGATTGGTTGCCTTGACAACATATTTTCCTTCATCTTCTGGAAGGATCTCATAGACTTCAAGATGATGGAGACCATCTTCCTCAAAGATCATGTAGCGGCCTTCATCCTGCAGCTCCTTGGTGTTGTAGAAGAACTGGATCTCTGGCGTCGGCTCTCCAACCACCTGGCAGGTGAACTCGGCTGTCTCCCCCTCCTCAACCTGCAACATGCGTAACGACGATGCAGTGCACATGATCATCAAAACAATCTGATTAAAATCAGATCTTAGTTTTCGCTACCGCTAAGCAAAGATCTGAGGACATCCTATAACGGGTCACGTCAGAATGACCTTTCGCTAATTTTGACCGACCAATGAAATGACTGACAAGAAATCGACATTAGCCAATAAGAAGGCAGCTTTCTCGCGTTTTACGACACTAGTTTCAAACTGATAAGAACATTCTGGAATGGCTTAAAGATGGCTTAGATTGTATGGATATAATCATAAAACCTGTAACTGCCGTTCCGAATACCCCGTGTTAAATATTTTGTGGTTGCATGATTAGAAAATACATTCTGACTGTCACTTTCATGATCTGGTAAGCGACGCTCTGATTGGTTGGATGAAAGGTCGTTCTGACGTGACCCTTATTGGGATGTCCTCAGATCTTTGTTTAACATAGTGAGAACTAAGATCTCATTTGAATGAGATTGTCATGTAAACAATATTGAATAGTGAACAAGTGATTGGTACACATGTGCTTACAGAAGTTGATAGTTACAGCCAGTGATTGAGTATGGTGTCATATAATCTCTGTATAAGTCCATTCATATAATTGTCACAGCTATTTTGTCCTTTACACCAAATGGAATCTGTTCCGGCAGAAAGTCTTAACTGGTTATTCTCTTGCATTGACAATTTATATTCAACCAGCTTATTACAATATCTTAGCCATATCATGCAATGGGCCCCCAAAAGACTTTACACATTGTGCCCATGTGGGGAGTCAAACCCAGATCTTTGGCATGGCAATGCAATGCTGTAACCACTTGACTAACCAACCATGTGAACATTATAATAGGGATATAAGGAAGACTCACAGTCTCAGTCTTGATGGTAAGGACAAACTCAGGTGCCCGGCCTGCTGGCACTTCCTCCAGTTTATCTTCCTCTGGTTCAATGACTTCCTCCACAGCTGAAGGATAACAATAACATTGCCATGAACATTCAAATCTACTGGCTGCTTGACATTATATTCAAACATTTTTACACAGAAAAATAAAAAAACTATACAGATTCTATACACTACATGATAAAATTTATTGAAAGAAGCAAATTGGTAATTGCCAAAGCAAGAAAATATAAGCTACAAAATATCTTACCTTGCCATAAGTATGAAACATGTTTAGAATAATACACTAGGTCAAAATATTTCCATATAGTCATTCATTCATTCTTTTCTTAATCATTAATTTCACATTTCATTCATTCATTTATTCATTCATTCATTCATTCATTCATTCATTCATTCATTCATTCATTCATTCACAGACTTTCATTCATTCATTTCTTGCCATTTTCATTCTTTCCTTTCATTCTCCAAATTCAAACCATTTGTGATTTATATTCTCTCAAACTGTGAAGGGGATTAGTTCAACAAATCCTATTTACATACCCAAGAAAATATCATAAACCTATTTCTGGCAACCTCTTAACACAGTAGTGATACTATTTCAAAATTGTGTTCACCATGCCCACCCACAGACTCTATGTTGGACAGCACAGTGCTGACTTACCATGTTTACTGTAATAGTGCAGATATATTTCCTTGATCCTAACATTACCACACAGAGTGATGGCCGTAATGCTGGGGGCCATTCCACCTCCTCAACACACCTCACATGACAGGTCTACAGCATCACCACATCCAGGAAATACTGGTGGTTATGTGTGAAATATAATTCCTTATCCACTTGGCCATCTGAAGAACTCATACTGAATTTTGCACTTATTCTTCCAGGAATCTCTGTCAAAAATCACAATCCTGGTGAGAGCCTCCTCTTGTTAAACAGATCTTGTATAATCCAGCATCCAATTTTTGAAAATAATTTTGATATTACAATTATTTCAATATTTTGAATGTGTTCATTTTAGGAGCATGCATAAGTCAGTGTTCCTGTTTTAGATCTGACTTGAATCCCTGTTCTTGGATGAAGTTGATAATCTCCAAATCAAAATACATCCATCATATCCAAACGCTTTTCGTTGTTTGTGTCGCTACCAATACCCAATCTCACAGACACCTGCACTCCAGGAGCAGAGATTTATACATGAACAAATTTGTCCCACACCTACGTCTGTACCTCTTGAGCCTGGCCAAGCGTGGCCTTGTCATAGATCTAGTTACCATTCTTCATTAATTAATCTCATGTCCACCTGTTTCAACTCAACTGAACCTATTAAAAAGATCCATAATTCAGCACATGCGAGAAATTAAACCCTGACATGACCTCCACAGAAGTAACATACGATAAAATATTGACATGGTCTGTCCAACGTTTTGAACCCAACTGACTGGTGAGGGAGTGAGATCGACAGATTGAATGTCTGCCAATTTTATCTTATCAACCTGACAGTTGGTATCTAACTTGAGAGACCACATTGGCTTGTTTTATTGCCATTGGATCAACACTCAACATATTTGCTTACAAGATCGGGTCAGAGGTAAAAAACATTTTGGGATATATCTATTTGAAGACATACTTCTAGATTGAGCGGTTTAATCAATATCAACTTGTAAAAAGTGACATTTTAGTTTACATGAATATAACAATGTCGACCTGACTGGAGGAAATGTGATCATGATTTCAATGGGAACTGAACACATTTATGGCTATGTTTTTGTCAGTGGTGAAAGGGAATTCTTGTCTATTGGTGACAGGTGATTTTGTCCTGATTGATTTCAGCAGATGATTAATGGTCGTACTTTGACCATGACTAGTTCAGTGAGTTTACAACACCATTGTGTTACATGGTAGTGCTCCCGTTAACATTCAGAGAATACAGGCCAGTTTCTGCTTAGTAAGTAATACTTGCTACATAGGTTGTACAAAGGCAACTGGTGGATTACAAACTGATTTCAATATCAGCTTCTTTATATGATATTAGTAAGGACACGACAAAATAATGATTTGTTCTTTGGTTCTCAAGTACGATTTTGCAAAAATTTAGCAGCCCCCAAAATGTGGAATGTGGAATATAAACTTTATTGTTGGCTATTAAACTATTTAAAAAAAAACAACAACAAAAAACAACTATTACAAAATATGAATTCAGTAATATCTTATCATTTGCATTACACTAGTGGGTGTGTGATGAAGAGAAAATATTGTATCTTTTCAGTCATTGAGAGTAATTAATGTAATTTATGAAAATTGGATAAAGAATGGAAGAACAAAGTTTCAATTTGGTGTGACCTGACCTATTGACATAATGTTAAGCTGATTCTTTAAAAATATGTGTTTAATTTATGATACCACCCCTAAATTGCATGCCTTTCAGAGAATGCATGAATTACATACATTGTGAACACACCAACGCAAGTATTCAGTTTGTCTAGAAGGGATTGTGTATGTGTCTCGCTAAACCTGTTATGTCAGTGTGTCTATGCGGTGTAACATTGCTTGTGTTAGCTGTTGTTCAGCCACTATGTAAGTATTAGGGTACTTATTGAATTAAATTTCTGTGGACATACTGCAGAATGCACTGCTGCTTAACATTAGAGTTGAACTTTCCCGTTGTTTACTCTTTTGAAATGTCTCATTCAAACTGTACGATCCTGTACGCTGCATACTTACACACACGACTTCCACTCACTCAACCGTCATGCTTAAAAATCATTCATTTGTTAAGAGATCCTAATTCAACAAGATTTGTTTATTCGTTGTTGAATACCCCACTCAGCAATACAACAGCTATGTGACGACACGCTGTAAATAATCAAGTTTGGACAAGATAATCCAGTGATTGATAGCATGAGCAATGATCCACACAGTCAGGGTACCATGACATGCATCAACCACGTTGAGTCTGACCACTTGATCATTTAGTCACCTCTTACAAGTGAGTGAGTGAGTGATTGAGTTTGATTTTACGCCGTTTTTAGCAATATTCCAGCAATATCACGGCATGGGACACCAGAAATGGGCTTCACACATTGTACCCATGTCGGGAATCGATCCCGGGTCTTCGGCGTGACGAGCGAACACTTAAACCACGAGGCTACCTGACCGCCCCCTTACAAATCAGTGAGGTTTTACACTGCTTTTAACAATATTCCAGCAATATCAGGGCAGGCACCTCTTACAACCAGCACATGTTACAGGGGACAAATTCTAACTTGGCATTCCCAACAAGAATAAGTCTACAGATATTAGATATCATATGTGTCTCATAAAAATATGGAAAAAAACTAATAAAAGAATTAAGTTAATAAACACTATACAACAATATACTCAAACATGCACACTCTAATTCAAGCCAAACAACATGCATAATGAAAAATGGTATATGATATTATTATGGATACCTTAATTAGTTTGTTTCAGACATGTTTTTAGCAATATTCTCTTATCTATTATTTTATAACATCTCATGTCATCTTACATTGGACTAATACGTCAATATCAGCTTGGTCCGATCCAGCCTCATTCTCAACGGTCAACGTATATACAGCTGTGTCAAAGGTCGTTGGAAGCGAAATGGTCAAGGTTGCACTTCTGGGTGTTGACGCTACTTGAAGCCGGTCATCAACAGCCAATGGTCGGCCGTTGACCGACCATCTGATTGAAGGGGTAGGGATACCTTCAAAACTACAGGGAATATGGATTGTCTCCCCTGTTGTTACCTCAACTGCAGATGGCGCCATAATTATGTGGGCTGGTACTGCAAGGGTTAATGATAAAGAAATCCTGTATTTCAATTTCTACCAATATTTATAATGTTTTTCAGTCAATTCAGAAATGAATAACAAGAACATTAATTAAGGACAGTGCCAGAAGTGGGGATGTGATTTATTTCACACCAAACCAGTTTTTCAGTTTCTTTACAATATTTCATGAATTTGAACTAATTTGAACAAGACCTTTTTTTCATTATTTTATAATCATTTATTCATTTCTTATATGTTATAAATGGTATGTTTTTGATATATCCATTTCAAAAAGACTTTGATATATTTTCTGGCAAAAAAAGGCTAAAACATCCTTTCCAAATAATAAAATCTATAAAAATAGAGACATAAACTGGTCTGGATTTATTATGGAGGTGAGCATATGTGAGGGGGGATGATATTATGAGGATTGTTATTGTGAATGGCATGATGGTGAGTTGAATATGTGAATACAATTGCTTGTAACAATATATGACACTGCAATTTTCCTAAAATCATATCAAGAGTGTCGTCAAATCTCTTTTAAGTTTTCAGTTAACCTTGCCACTTAATAAGACAGCTGCCCTGTCATTGCTGAAAGGTTACTATCACTTCCTCTCTTTCTGATGATGAGATCAATGCAAATATTTAAAATGGAAGTTTGGGGTCAAGGTCAGCGCATTCAGTGACAAACATTCCTTCACTAGAGATGTTACAGGTAAGTGATGAAGAAGAATTTCAAACAGGTAGAAGATGTTTATTCTTTGTAAATATTTGGTAGGAGATGTCACCGCTTCTATTAAAAATTGGATTACAATCGTTTCTCTATTTTCACGTTTTTCTCTTGCCTTGGTATATTTGCAGTACCTGCTTGAAAATCGTTAGAGACATCTTTTTCAGAAATTTCATACAAATTTTCACCAGATCAGTTCTCATAAAGGGTTAATTCAGGTTCTTTGTTATGCCATTTGGAAAATGGAAAACAACGAAATACCATACTCATCCTAAAAATCATCACAGGCCATTTTGTAACATTCTTGTTTCAAAACATTGACATTGTATTTCAAAATTGTTATTAATTAATTAGTTTACTAAAGTTAAATTTCACATGGAGCCTATTCAAAGATATGTCAAAATGTCACACTTTCCTCCATGGCAGGATTTTGTCATAATTATATTTTATCCAAAATATTACATACCATCTGCACACAAAAATATTAAGATCAAATTTGTGAAAAAAGTGATATTAGGTTGTCTATAATACCAACTGGGGAAGTATATATACAAAAAGCCAAATGACATTAAAATTAAGGCATATAGAATTTCTAAATCATTATCTTATCTTTCTACAAAAATAAGTACATTAAGTACTTAAACCCTTATCAATGGAGGCTAAAGGCTTTTCTTCAAAACATTAAGTCACTGATCCTGAATAGAGAGCGGTTATAAAAAGCATGCCTGTCTGTGATTTAGGAGTGCAGCTAAAAGTATGCTGATAACCAAGGCTATCCACCTTTGGCTGCACCCCAAGGTAATATTATCCAAGTGGAACAGTGATAATGAAGGTTATAGGCAGCTATATCAAGGATATAAAGGGTTAATGATGTATGAAGGGTTAACAAGTAACCACGGACAAACTACATGAATACCTCACAATAACACCAGATATTTGTGTCAAAAGTATTTGTCAGTTTGCACATTGGGGTTAAAAGGCTTGTATGTTTATCAATAGGTATTTAATGATTGGTTTGTGAACACACCCTTGAGATCTGTCAATTACTCTCTGATGGGATGTCTTTTATCAAGCCGACCAGATGGTATTTAACCCTTTGGGTTTCATATTCAGTGATGCTAACACACTGATAATAAGCTCAGTCTGAAAGTAGAAAATTACATTCTTGCCTGATGAGATTTATAGATAACCTGGAATTTCTTCCTGATCGAAGGTTAAGTGTGTAATTAATCAATAAGATATGACTGCGTTTGGCCGTGAAAGGGTTAATATCTGACTCACTGGATGGTTGACATTGCTGTCATAGTTTTATTTTGTAAAGAACACAATTATTTACTATTTTTTATCTGTCAGACAAGGACAGACCAATTTATTTCTGTGTTTATTGATGAAACAACCTTAAATATTTTAACAGTGAAAAAGATAATAAAAGTTTTTTAAATAAAAATAAGTTTATGTATAGTGTAGTCTACTTGTAATCTAACCTTTATATTAAAAGTGTTTTCAGAAAAATAATGTTAAAACATTATATTTTAATTGAAAACATTTTTTCTTCCTGCATTTTGACCAAGAAATCCTAAAAACAAATAATTGACTAGTTTTGGCCTAAATATTACTAATAACCCTTAAAAGGTTACATTTTACACAAAAATATGTTGAAATCTATACTGCTATCATATACCTTTTTATATTATTGTCACATTATCACATCTCTCTAATATTTTATTTATGAATTTATACTATGAAACTGAATTGGATTTTTCAAAATATTTTACACATATTCCTGACAATGAAAACTGATAGTTTGCAAACTTAAATATTATTTTGACACATGTTTCCGCATGAAAGTCAACAGCATTAGCTACAGCCATCTTGTTTGTGTTCTGTCTCAGAAACTCAATATACCTAGGGATACAGCTCATTGCCTGTGTGAACCAGCTTGGGACACACCTTATAAATAATTCATGCTCAACAGGTTTCTGTTTCATGTGACTCACGACCTGTGGGATATTTACCAAAGTCTTTGTAATTCATGTTTAGTTCATTTCATGTTGACTCATGTCAATTCCTTAATATAAAATGTGAATCACCATATTTACATTATTTTCTACCTTTAAGCAATAAAATATCTGTCTTTAATTTTAACATTTTTTAAAGGAATCTAGAAGTAAAATCTAGAATCTTAGAAAGCAAGCACCACTGGTTAAGAGCCTCAAAATATACACACTAACGATTACTTTATTTGAGAAATAATGATGTTTTTTTCTGTATATAATAACACATACGAGTGTACATATCAGGTTTGATTGACAAGTGTGATGTTATCACAAGATGACCTGGGTGATACATTTCGAAGAAGTGGTGTATGTATGTCATTGTATACTATAGGTCAGTGAGTGTGGATCGTATAGTGATAAATTAATCATTATCATCTTTGTGGCCAAGTAATTTGAGCTGACAACTTTTTAAATAGTTTACTCAAATAAATAAAGATTTAGTCAAGTATATGTGTATCTTACAGATATCTTTTTTTACAATAAAATGTTCTAAGAAAAGTTGTTGTGTGGTAAGTAAGGTTGAGCTTATTACTTCATCTCTATTGCATTTAAATTCAGTCAACATCAAATCTGATTCCATAGATTATACCCTTTATTTCGGTATATTGTGAGGTATTCATTTCATATTACAATGATAGAAAACGTTTTTCTGAAAACTGTTCACAAAATATATTGTGTATTTCATCAAGGTATAACCAAATAAAAACAACTCATACAAATCTGAAAAACATTTTCTTTCTTGTAATATATTCTGTTTTCAACAGAAAGGCATCTACATTGAAGCTAGATGATATTACACACTACAGGGAAGGCACAAACAGTTAAATAGTTTATTGAGAAAAATGTGAATACATCAGGCAGGGGGAGATAACTCCCCTAATATCACAATCACGAGAATCAATGGAGGATGATACACATTCAGGCATGCAGATGGTTACATTCAAGCAGATATCAAATCAGTATCTATCTTCTTAAAGGCAATAAGTACAAAATATTCGGAACAAAAAAACTTACGCATCAAAAATATTTTTGGCGATATTTATGTCTGTAGGGCCAGAACACAATTTCATAAAAATATCCCCAAAATATTCATGATCATTAACTTTTTTGTTCAGTATACTTCATCGACTCTGATCATGAACTTCGTATTTAATGATTCAATACTGTTTTTTCAGACAACTTGTATTCAGTGTTATTATGCAAATGGTAGACTCTCTTGTCAGAATTGTATACAAATTGTAAATTGTATATTTTACTGATGTTGAATAATATTATATCCATAATATTGAATAATATTTTATCCAACATATTTTAAAGAACACTTATACTAATTGCTGGAATTAAGATACTGAAAATGGCTTGTGATATATAAAGGCACTGAACACACTGGTAATAATTCTTTTGAATTTATATTAAAATACATCAATAAGGTCACTAAACTCTTGTATTTGATAACAAACATGTCCGACATATTGTCTACCAATAGTCCATTTATTTGGTATAATAAATAGTAAAAGCTATGAAATTGTTAACACATATATTGTCACAATATAGATGGGTGAGTAATGGGGGAATGATAATGAATATGATATGTAGATATGATTATGTTGATATATTCATGCTGCTGCTAAAATGATATGATAACATGATCAAGC
Source organism: Haliotis cracherodii (assembly GCF_022045235.1). NCBI lineage: Eukaryota > Metazoa > Mollusca > Gastropoda > Lepetellida > Haliotidae > Haliotis > Haliotis cracherodii. The sequence goes on along the minus strand of NW_027266273.1, from coordinate 4,629,899 downwards.
AAAATGACCCACTGCCATTATCAACTGGAATTACATACGAGTAATCACTTTTCAAACACATGGTTCTCATTACTAAATTACTAATTACTAAATCATACTAATTACTAAATCAGACACCCAGTAATATGCAGTAAATATATAAAACTATTAAAGCATATCAGTAAATGAAAATTTGATAAAACAATTTATATCAAAAGAGCATTAGTCTGCAAAAAATAATGAAATGATAAAATTAAAAGGCTAAAACTTGACAGGAATTTAACCCATCAACTTATAACAAATAGAGAGATAAAAATTTGTAAGTTTGTCTGCCAACAAACTTTTAATCACTCATTAACATTAAACATATTTGATATATACAAAGCTATTTTGTACAATACAAGTGTGTTGCTTCTTATTTGCACTGTACAAAATATGTGTCTTGTCTTTTCAATTCAAATATAAGTTTTAGCCATATATTGGCAGGAAGGAGATATTTGTATCTGTACATATATCAGATTTGGATAGTACCTTCAAACATACTTTTAACTTTTATAAATAAAGCAAATGTTTTGCAAAACACTTTTAATTTGCAATAAACAAGAAATATATGTCTAAATTTGGATCATATTTTGAGACTAATTATTTTTTAAAGTTTCCTTAATCATGCTATATTTGTCATAGGTAATTATCATGCAATCAACATCATGCATTCAATTCAACTTGTAACATGGCCATGCATGGATATTCTGTAGCCATAATAGTGGGCCTCAACCCTACATGCACCATATAGATATCATACAGGTATCTTCAATATGTCAAAAGGATAAACTATAAGTCTATGCTATAAAACTGAAATGGTTTGATCGAACAGAGGTTTAAATAACACATGATTATAACAGAACGAATATAACATTCTACACAACAATTAGCTGTGATATTGTAGGACAAACAATGGGATTCAAACATGCAGATTTGTTAGGATGATATAGACTGGAACACACCATGCTCTTGTTGAGAACTCGACACAACGTGTACAAAACTGTGGGGGTTATATGCAGAACAGTCATCAACATGCTATAAGTCAGAACTAGAACATCAAACAGACCTTCGGGAATGATCTTTGCTGATGTCGAGTCATCACCAGCCACGTTGGAAGCTTTACACGTGTATGTCTTTTCCGTGTCCTCGAGAGTAACGTCCTTGACCTCTAGGATGTAGTTATCATCTCTGGAGGTGATCTTATATTTGGGACTGTCCTTGAGTATGACTGTGTCGGACATCCATATGACCTCGGGTTTAGGAAGGCCAGTGATGGTACACTCTAAGTGAGCAGTGTCCTTCACCTTCACTGTAACATCAGAGAGAGGCTTGGTGACCTTTGGTGCCTCAACGTGGACAAGGACCTCGGCACTGCATGAGGCGACACCCTTTTCATTGACAGCTTTAACTGTGTAGTCACCTTCATCATCCAAAGTGCATTTGTCAAATGTCAAGGTCACATTTTCTTCAATATATTCGATCCTGCAAAGAGACAAATTATTTTTGTAAAGCATTTGAAATGAAGTTAATTGAAAGGCAAAACAGCCCACACAACTCCTTTCCGACAAGAGGACAACAGGACAACAGGACCAAGAAATATAGTTGCCCAACAATTTGGAGATGGTATTATAATGTACATATCAAGTTGTCTAGTCTAAGAGCTAAGAACTGCATTCAAGAAACTGTACAGTCACAAGAAGATGAGTAAAAATTATTTGCTAAATAATTCTGTTGAAACTCTTTGAAAGACATTTTGACTTTGGTAAGACAGGAAATTCATGGATGGAAGAACCATAAATATTCTCTGTGATGCTCTTGCATTATTTCCATCAAGGCTTCTGATGAAATTAACAATCTCTGTTAGTTTAATTTGTGATGAGTAACATGAGAAACACATGAGAATGCCTACTTGTATTTGTCACCCTTGACCTCCTTATTGTCATGGAGCCATGTCACTTCTGGGCGTGGTACACCGGTGACCTGACACTGGAGGGTGACAGTCGTGTCTAGTTCTACTTCAGTGTCCTTCAGTGGTGTGATGAAGGAAGGAGCTTCTCCTACACAAAAAGGACATGAAATAATTGTCTCAGCACTCTTCTTCTCACCATCTTACATTTGATAAGGCACATGCTGAAACACATTCCTTTCACCCATTATCTCCGCCAAATATTATTGCCATTTTATTTGATTTGTTTTGTTTGTTGTTAAACGCCACACTCAGCAATATTCCAGCTATATGACGGTGGTCTGTATATAATCAAGTCTGGACCAGACAATCAAGTAATTGATATCACAAGCATCGATCAACGCAATTGGGATTGATGACATCCATCAACCAAGTCAGTGAGTTTGACCACCCGATCCGTTAGTTGCCTCTTACGACAAGCATAGTCAGCCATTTGACTGTTTAATTTAAAATCACATTAATTATGCAATATCAAAAATACCACTAAAACTACTGGTACCTTCAGTGTAACCATGATAAGGTATCACAGCATGTAAGAAATTTGACAAATTATTCCAAATTCTAAACCAATCAATCTTAAGAAAACACACTCCATACAATATGCATGTACTATATACTATTTACATTAAATCTAGTTACAAACATGCTGAGAAACATGTACTGACCAGCTGGGTTGACAAGAAGTTCAGAGGTTGTTTTGGCCTTGCCAGCCGTGTTGATGGCAACACAGGTGTAATCTGCTTCGTCGTCGATGGTGGAGTTCCTGATGGTGAGGGTGTAGGTGTTGTCTTCGAGCTTCTCAACTGTCACACGCTCATCGAACTGGATTTCCACCTCATCACGATACCTACACAAAAATATGGGTTTACTGACAACTTATAATACTACGATTGTAATATCAGTCCTTAAACCTATATTGAGAATGAAATACTTACTTCCTTTGGAATTATTCTGCATAGATAGTAAAAACATTGAATTTGGATTTCATGTTGTTGCCTGAACAATAACAAAAGAAAGTACATACTTGAAGGAAAAGCCAGTTTCAATTTATTCAGGGAGGCTGGAAAAAACTTTGGATTACTTTATGAATTCTGTCTCATGAGTTTCAGCCAACAAGTACACGCGGCATACTAGATAACAAAACGTCCACTCATCATGTGTAAAAAATGCCATATATGGCCAGACAAAATTGAAATGTAAAATGAAAATGCTATCAGGGTTGATTTGATTTTTTTTTGCAAACAATGTATAAACAAAAAATGACTTATAAGTAAACACCACTAAAAAGATTATGTTCTTCAAAATTCATATGCTCTTCCATGATGAAGAAAAACAAAGTCTGTCTAAGGTACATGACAGAAATAAGGATCACAAAAATTGTTAAATTGCTAGAATTATTTTGCAAAGGATGATTACACCTCTTAACAAACCATATATAGTTCAATGTGATCCTGTCAAGCATCTGTCGATTTCAGATCTAGTATCACAAACAGGATAGGATAGGAAACAAAAAGCGATACAATAAAATATGTCAAGTGAAGACCTACCATTTGAGCTCTGGTTCAGGAGTTCCTGTGACCTTGATGGTCAGGGTCACTGTAGTTCCCTCTGTGACCTCCTGGTTCTTGAGTTCCTGCAGGAACTTGGGGGCGAGTGTGATCTCGACGCTGATGTCCTCCACTGTGGTCCTGTCCTCCACCTAGATGTACACACACACACACACATGACATTGGGGGAGATGGTATTTGGAGGAGGACAGATCTGATGAGCACACAGAACAAGACTGACAGGACGGAGATGAATGACATACCCTGAACAGAGAGCATTGGATGATGATGTAGTGATCTGAGGTTCATGCTGTTTTCAACAATATTCAGTCATATCCAGCATGTCAACTAAATGTGGTGATAAGTCTAACTTGGTACTGGTCCCAAAACCAGGGAAATTGGGCATGGCACGGACAGACTGATTATTAAACATATTTTGTTGTCCAAAAAGACAATGGGATTGGGCATGAGTGCAACACTTAATACGGTGGAGGGTCCGAGGTGATGCAGGTCTTAGACCTTTACCACTTGGTGAAACCCACGAGCACGTGTATGGTGCTGACAAACCTAAAAACAATCAGGGTGAACCGGGATTCCAACCCAAAATCACAGGTTTCTAGTATGCCCAAGAGTAATAACGGCACTTTCATCTACTAGGCCGCCTGTGCCCCCGGATGCAACAATAAGACCCGTGGGCCCCTGGATAATGGTGCAATATTTTCCCTCTGTTGAGAACCTTAGTAGAGGGATTTGCATTGGACTACATCTATTTGGAGTTAAAAAATAAGCTGCTGAAAATCAATCACTTCTCCCAAAAAACAATGACAAAATTGTGTGTCACAGATCTATTTTGTCCATTCTACAACATCCAGTATTCACAGGCCCAATCTCTGTAGGCTTGAAAACTGAACAAATGCAAGAGTCTTCGCTGGGTGAATGTCATGCACACCTTGTAGGCGAAATAAATGGAATATGTGAAGCTGACAACCACACTGACTCCTAACACCAGAAGAATACATATTCTAGTGATACAGCAAGGACAACACATAAGACATATACAGGACAATACAGATGAACACGACAGAGTCAGATATATGTCGGAAGACAACAGTCCTCCCTCATCTATGACAACAATGATATATATATACAATATTCATCAAACAACTACTTCACAACAGTGAATTACATCGGAATACATCACAACAAAATGAAATATATCTTGTAATATTGCATGGCATTTTGGAGATTATGTTTAAATTAAAATTGAACGGTATAGAATATGAAATAGTCTGCAAAATAAGAAAGGTTTGGATTTATCAAATGTCTTTGTAGAAACAAATGACACACAGAAACATGTGGTATTTGTGCAAGGACAATTCACAATTCATGTGGAAAAGTTAGGGTTTGGATTTACATCTATGTATAGATATGTGATTAGGACAATAGCACGTAGGTTGGGTCTAGTCCTATTTCAGGATGGTGATTACATGTGATATTGGAGTCTAGGATATAGGAGCCAGGATATATGGGGAAGGCAAGGATGCCAGATTTCAAATAGCTGGCATTTTCTAATACAGTTCAGAATGGAAATTATCACATGGTTGCTCATGACAGTATTATCCACAATAATATCTGTCCAGCCTTTGCAAAACAACCCACCTCTCTAAAGGCATACGTTCCCTCCACAGGTTCTGGGGACTCCAATTGCTCTGTGAGAGTAATCTCCCCTTCTACATCCTCCACCACAGGGCTCTCAGCTACTGTGAAATCAACCGTCTCTTCCTCAACAGAGGCTGCTTCAAAAGTATCAACTTCTTTCTTAAGCTTAGGTTCATCATCTCTGATGATGAGTTCGGCTTCAACTTCCTCCACTTGAGGTTTCTCCTCAATGACAAGTTCAGCTTCAACCTCTTCAATTTCTGGTTTCTCCTCAATGACAAGTTCAGCTTCAACTTCCTCCACTTGAGGTTTCTCCTCCATGACAAGTTCAGCTTCAACATCCTCAGTTTCTGGTTTCTCCTCAATGACAAGTTCAGCTTCAACTTCCTCCACTTGAGGTTTCTCCTCAATGACAAGTTCAGCTTCAACTTCCTCAATTTCTGGTTTCTCCTCAATGACAAGTTCAGCTTCAACCTCCTCAACTTGAGGTTTCTCCTCTATAACAAGTTCAGCCTCCACTTCTTCAACTTCTGGTTTCTCCTCAATGACAAGTTCAGCCTCAACTTCCTCCACTTGTGGTTTCTCCTCAATGACAAGTTCAGCTTCAACTTCCTCCACTTCTGGTTTCTCCTCAATGACAAGTTCAGCTTCTACTTCCTCCACTTGAGGTTTATCCTCTATAACAAGTTCAGCTTCAACTTCCTCCACTTGAGGTTTCTCCTCAATGACAAGTTCAGCTTCAACCTCCTCCACTTGAGGTTTCTCCTCAATAACAAGTTCGGCTTCAACTTCCTCAACTTCTGGTTTCTCCTCAATGACAAGTTCAGCTTCAACCTCCTCCACTTGAGGTTTCTCCTCTATGACAAGTTCAGCCTCAACTTCCTCAATTTCTGGTTTCTCCTCAATGACAAGTTCAGCTTCAACCTCCTCAACTTGAGGTTTCTCCTCAATGACAAGTTCAGCTTCAACTTCCTCAATTTCTGGTTTCTCCTCAATGTGGAGTTCAGCTTCAACCTCCTCAACTTGAGGTTTCTCCTCAATGACAAGTTCAGCTTCAACCTCCTCCACTTGAGGTTTCTCCTCAATGACAAGTTCAGCCTCAACTTCCTCGATTTCTGGTTTCTCCTCAATGACAAGTTCAGCTTCAACCTCCTCAACTTGAGGTTTCTCCTCAATGACAAGTTCAGCTTCAACTTCCTCAATTTCTGGTTTCTCCTCAATGAGGAGTTCAGCTTCAACCTCCTTGACTTGAGGTTTCTCCTCAATGACAAGTTCAGCCTCAACTTCCTCCACTTCTGGTTTCTCCTCAATGACAAGTTCAGCTTCAACCTCCTCCAATTGAGGTTTCTCCTCAATGACAAGTTCGGCCTCAACTTCCTCCACTTGTGGTTTCTCCTCTATGACAAGTTCAGCCTCAACTTCCTCAATTTCTGATTTCTCCTCAATGACAAGTTTAGCTTCAACTTCCTCAATTTCTGGTTTCTCCTCAATAACAAGTTCAGCCTCAACTTCCTCAATTTCTGGTTTCTCCTCAATGACAAGTTCAGCTTCAACTTCCTCCACTTGTGGTTTCTCCTCAACGACAAGCTCAGCAACAACTTCCTCAATTTCTGGTTTCTCCTCAATGACAAGTTCAGTTTCAACTTTCTCAACTTGAGGTTTCTCATCAATGACAAGTTCAGCTTCAACTTCCTCAATTTCTGGTTTCTCCTCAATGACAAGTTCAGCTTCAACTTCCTCCACTTGTGGTTTCTCCTCAATGACAAGTTTAGCTTCAACTTCCTCCACTTGTGGTGTCTCCTCAATAGCAAGTTCAGCTTCAACTTCCTCTACTTGAAGTTTCTCCTCAATAACAAGTTCGGCTTCAACTTCCTCCACTTGAGGTTTCTCCTCAATGACAAGTTCAGCTTCAACTTCCTCAACTTGAGGTTTCTCCTCAATAACAAGTTCAGCCTCAACTTCCCCCACTTGAGGTTTCTCCTCAATGACAAGTTCAGCTTCAACTTCCTCCACTTCTGGTGTCTCCTCAATAGCAAGTTCAGCTTCAACTTCCTCTACTTGAGGTTTCTCCTCAATAACAAGTTCGGCCTCAACTTCCTCCACTTGAGGTTTCTCCTCAATGACAAGTTCAGCTTCAACTTCCTCAACTTCTGGTGTCTCCTCAATGACAAGTTCAGCTTCAACTTCCTCCACTTGAGGTTTCTCCTCCATGATAAGTTCAGCTTCAACATCTTCAACTGCTGGTTTCTCCTCAATGACAAGTTCAGCTTCAACTTCCTCCACTTCTGGTGTCTCCTCAATAGCAATTTCAGCCTCCTCCACTTGAGGTTTCTCCTCAATGACAAGTTCAGCTTCAACTTCATCAACTTGAGGTTTCTCCTCAATGACTAGTTCAGCCTCAACCTCCTCCACGTCTGGTGTCTCAATAACAAGTTTGGCCTCAACCTCCTCAACTTCATGTTTCTCCTCAATGACAAGTTCAGTCTCTGGTTTTTCATCCTCAACAATAATTTCAGCTTGAATTTCCTCAACAATTGTTTTCTCTTCTTCAATTGAGATTTCAGCTTCAACCTCCTCAACTGGTTTTTCGTCCTCAACAATAAGTTCAGCTTTAATTTCCTCAACAACTGGTTTTTCTTCCTCAATGGAGATTTCAGCTTCAACTTCCTCCACAACTGGTTTTTCATCCTCAACAATAATTTCAGCTTGAATTTCCTCAACAACTGGTTTTTCGTCCTCAATTGAGATCTCAGCTTCAACTTCCTCCACAACTGGTTTTTCGTCCTCAACAATAAGTTCAGCTTTAATTTCCTCCACAATTGGTTTTTCCTCTTCAATTGAGATTTCAGCTTCAACTTCCTCAACAACTGGTTTTTCGTCCTCAACAATAATTTCAGCTTGAATTTCCTCAACAACTGGTTTTTCTTCCTCAATTGAGATTTCAGCTTCAACTTCCTCAACCATTGGTTTTTCATCCTCAACAATAATTTCAGCTTGAATTTCCTCAACAACTGGTTTTTCGTCCTTAATGGAGATTTCAGCTTCAACTTCCTCAACAACTGGTTTTTCATCCTCAACAATAATTTCAGCTAGAATTTCCTCAACAACTGGTTTTTCTTCCTCAATTGAGATTTCAGCTTCAACTTCCTCCACAACTGGTTTTCCATCCTCAACAATAAGTTCAGCTTGAATTTCCTCCACAATTGGTTTTTCCTCTTCAATTGAGATTTCAGCTTCAACTTCCTCAACAACTGGTTTTTCGTCCTCAACAATAATTTCAGCTTCAATTTCCTCAACAATTGGTTTTTCCTCCTCCTCAATGGAGATTTCAGCTTGAACTTCCTCAACAACTGGTTTCTCCTCCTCCTCAATGGAGATTTCAGCTTGAACTTCCTCTGCCACTGGTTTTTCCTCCTCCTCAATGGAGATTTCAGCTTGAACTTCCTCAACCACTGGTTTCTCCTCCTCCTCAATGGAGATTTCAGCTTGAACTTCCTCTACCACTGGTTTTTCCTCCTCCTCAATGGAGATTTCAGCTTGAACTTCCTCAACCACTGGTTTCTCCTCCTCCTCAATGGAGATTTCAGCTTCAACTTCCTCTACCACTGGTTTCTCCTCCTCCTCAATGGAGATTTCAGCTTGAACTTCCTCTACCACTGGTTTTTCGTCCTCCTCAATGGAGATTTCAGCTTGAACTTCCTCAACAACTGGTTTCTCCTCCTCCTCAATGGAAATTTCAGCCTCAACTTCCTCAACCACTGGTTTCTCCTCCTCCTCAATGGAGATTTCAGCTTGAACTTCCTCAACCACTGGTTTCTCCTCCTCCTCAATGGAGATTTCAGCTTGAACTTCCTCTACCACTGGTTTTTCCTCCTCCTCAATGGAGATTTCAGCCTCAACTTCCTCAACCACTGGTTTCTCCTCCTCAATGGAGATTTCAGCTTGAACTTCCTCTACCACTGGTTTTTCTTCCTCCTCAATGGAGATTTCAGCTTGAACTTCCTCAACCACTGGTTTCTCCTCCTCCTCAATGGAGATTTCAGCTTGAACTTCCTCAACCACTGGTTTCTCCTCCTCCTCAATGGAGATTTCAGCTTGAACTTCCTCAACCACTGGTTTTTCCTCCTCCTCAATGGAGATTTCAGCTTCAACTTCCTCAACAACTGGTTTCTCCTCCTCCTCAATGGAGATTTCGGCTTCAACTTCCTCAACAACTGGTTTCTCCTCCTCCTCAATGGAGATTTCAGCTTGAACTTCCTCTACCACTGGTTTCTCCTCCTCCTCAATGGAGATTTCAGCTTGAACTTCCTCAACCACTGGTTTTTCCTCCTCCTCAATGGAGATTTCAGCTTGAACTTCCTCAACAACTGGTTTTTCCTCCTCCTCAATGGAGATTTCAGCCTCAACTTCCTCAACCACTGGTTTCTCCTCCTCCTCAATGGAGATTTCGGCTTCAACTTCCTCAACAACTGGTTTCTCCTCCTCCTCAATGGAGATTTCAGCTTGAACTTCCTCAACCACTGGTTTTTCCTCCTCCTCAATGGAGATTTCAGCTTGAACTTCCTCTACCACTGGTTTCTCCTCCTCCTCAATGGAGATTTCAGCCTCAACTTCCTCAACCACTGGTTTTTCCTCCTCCTCAATGGAGATTTCAGCTTGAACTTCCTCAACCACTGGTTTCTCCTCCTCCTCAATGGAGATTTCGGCTTCAACTTCCTCAACAACTGGTTTCTCCTCCTCCTCAATGGAGATTTCAGCTTGAACTTCCTCAACCACTGGTTTTTCCTCCTCCTCAATGGAGATTTCAGCCTCAACTTCCTCAACCACTGGTTTCTCCTCCTCCTCAATGGAGATTTCAGCTTGAACTTCCTCAACCACTGGTTTTTCCTCCTCCTCAATGGAGATTTCAGCCTCAACTTCCTCAACCACTGGTTTCTCCTCCTCCTCAATGGAGATTTCAGCTTGAACTTCCTCAACCACTGGTTTCTCCTCCTCCTCAATGGAGATTTCAGCTTGAACTTCCTCAACCACTGGTTTTTCCTCCTCCTCAATGGAGATTTCAGCTTGAACTTCCTCTACCACTGGTTTCTCCTCCTCCTCAATGGAGATTTCAGCTTGAACTTCCTCAACCACTGGTTTTTCCTCCTCCTCAATGGAGATTTCAGCCTCAACTTCCTCAACCACTGGTTTTTCCTCCTCCTCAATGGAGATTTCAGCTTGAACTTCTTCAACCACTGGTTTCTCCTCCTCCTCAATGGAGATTTCGGCTTCAACTTCCTCAACAACTGGTTTCTCCTCCTCCTCAATGGAGATTTCAGCTTCAACTTCCTCAACCACTGGTTTTTCCTCCTCCTCAATGGAGATTTCAGCCTCAACTTCCTCAACCACTGGTTTCTCCTCCTCCTCAATGGAGATTTCAGCTTGAACTTCCTCAACCACTGGTTTCTCCTCCTCCTCAATGGAGATTTCAGCCTCAACTTCCTCAACCACTGGTTTCTCCTCCTCCTCAATGGAGATTTCAGCTTGAACTTCCTCAACCACTGGTTTCTCCTCCTCCTCAATGGAGATTTCAGCTTGAACTTCCTCAACCACTGGTTTTTCCTCCTCCTCAATGGAGATTTCAGCTTGAACTTCCTCTACCACTGGTTTCTCCTCCTCCTCAATGGAGATTTCAGCTTGAACTTCCTCAACCACTGGTTTCTCCTCCTCCTCAATGGAGATTTCAGCTTGAACTTCCTCAACCACTGGTTTCTCCTCCTCCTCAATGGAGATTTCAGCTTGAACTTCCTCAACCACTGGTTTCTCCTCCTCCTCAATGGAGATTTCAGCTTGAACTTCCTCAACCACTGGTTTCTCCTCCTCCTCAATGGAGATTTCGGCTTGAACTTCCTCAACCACTGGTTTTTCCTCCTCCTCAATGGAGATTTCAGCTTCAACTTCCTCAACCACTGGTTTCTCCTCCTCCTCAATGGAGATTTCGGCTTCAACTTCCTCAACCACTGGTTTCTCCTCCTCCTCAATGGAGATTTCAGCTTGAACTTCCTCAACCACTGGTTTTTCCTCCTCCTCAATGGAGATTTCAGCTTGAACTTCCTCAACAACTGGTTTTTCCTCCTCCTCAATGGAGATTTCAGCCTCAACTTCTTCAACCACTGGTTTCTCCTCCTCCTCAATGGAGATTTCGGCTTCAACTTCCTCAACAACTGGTTTCTCCTCCTCCTCAATGGAGATTTCAGCTTGAACTTCCTCAACCACTGGTTTTTCCTCCTCCTCAATGGAGATTTCAGCTTGAACTTCCTCTACCACTGGTTTCTCCTCCTCCTCAATGGAGATTTCAGCTTGAACTTCCTCAACCACTGGTTTCTCCTCCTCCTCAATGGAGATTTCAGCTTGAACTTCCTCAACCACTGGTTTCTCCTCCTCCTCAATGGAGATTTCAGCTTGAACTTCCTCAACCACTGGTTTCTCCTCCTCCTCAATGGAGATTTCAGCTTGAACTTCCTCAACCACTGGTTTCTCCTCCTCCTCAATGGAGATTTCGGCTTGAACTTCCTCAACCACTGGATTTTCCTCCTCCTCAATGGAGATTTCAGCTTCAACTTCCTCAACCACTGGTTTCTCCTCCTCCTCAATGGAGATTTCGGCTTCAACTTCCTCAACCACTGGTTTCTCCTCCTCCTCAATGGAGATTTCAGCTTGAACTTCCTCTACCACTGGTTTCTCCTCCTCCTCAATGGAGATTTCAGCTTGAACTTCCTCAACCACTGGTTTTTCCTCCTCCTCAATGGAGATTTCAGCTTGAACTTCCTCAACAACTGGTTTTTCCTCCTCCTCAATGGAGATTTCAGCCTCAACTTCCTCAACCACTGGTTTCTCCTCCTCCTCAATGGAGATTTCGGCTTCAACTTCCTCAACAACTGGTTTCTCCTCCTCCTCAATGGAGATTTCAGCTTGAACTTCCTCAACCACTGGTTTTTCCTCCTCCTCAATGGAGATTTCAGCTTGAACTTCCTCTACCACTGGTTTCTCCTCCTCCTCAATGGAGATTTCAGCCTCAACTTCCTCAACCACTGGTTTCTCCTCCTCCTCAATGGAGATTTCAGCTTGAACTTCCTCAACCACTGGTTTTTCCTCCTCCTCAATGGAGATTTCAGCCTCAACTTCTTCAACCACTGGTTTCTCCTCCTCCTCAATGGAGATTTCGGCTTCAACTTCCTCAACCACTGGTTTCTCCTCCTCCTCAATGGAGATTTCAGCTTCAACTTCCTCAACCACTGGTTTCTCCTCCTCCTCAATGGAGATTTCAGCTTGAAATTCCTCAACCACTGGTTTCTCCTCTTCTTCAATGGAGATTTCAGCTTGAACTTCCTCAACCACTGGTTTCTCCTCCTCCTCAATGGAGATTTCAGCTTGAACTTCCTCAACCACTGGTTTCTCCTCCTCCTCAATGGAGATTTCAGCTTGAATTTCGTCAACCACTGGTTTTTCCTCCTCCTCAATGGAGATTTCAGCCTCAACTTCCTCAACCACTGGTTTCTCCTCCTCCTCAATGGAGATTTCAGCTTGAACTTCCTCAACCACTGGTTTCTCCTCCTCCTCAATGGAGATTTCAGCTTGAACTTCCTCAACCACTGGTTTCTCCTCCTCCTCAATGGAGATTTCAGCTTGAACTTCCTCAACAACTGGTTTCTCCTCCTCCTCAATGGAGATTTCAGCTTGAACTTCCTCTACCACTGGTTTTTCCTCCTCCTCAATGGAGATTTCAGCTTGAACTTCCTCAACAACTGGTTTTTCCTCCTCCTCAATGGAGATCTCAGCCTCAACTTCCTCAACCACTGGTTTCTCCTCCTCCTCAATGGAGATTTCAGCTTGAACTTCCTCAACCACTGGTTTCTCCTCCTCCTCAATGGAGATTTCAGCTTGAACTTCCTCAACCACTGGTTTCTCCTCCTCCTCAATGGAGATTTCAGCTTGAACTTCCTCAACCACTGGTTTTTCCTCCTCCTCAATGGAGATTTCAGCCTCAACTTCCTCAACCACTGGTTTCTCCTCCTCCTCAATGGTAAGCTCCTCAACCTTTGGCTTTTCTACTTCGACCATAATTCCAGCTTCCATTATTTGGACTAGTGGTTCTTCTTCCTCCAGGACAGGAATTTCTTGTAAAGTGGTTTCCGATTCTTCTTCAATCTCCTACAGTAGAATGTGAGTTTGATACGGTGCATCTCGTCACTATCAGTTGCTCATTCACTACGTTGTCTTTGGACAGTTTTAGACAGAGAGCACTTGAACGGCAAAGCAAGGTAACATGTCTTGCCAACAACCATGCAGTAGAATGGCAAACCACTAAACACAGGTGAACAGGCAACACAGTGGATCAGAATCAAAGGGAGCATCTACTCTCAAGAAACACAACAATAATACTGGAAGATATTAATGTTTTGGTTAGTGAATTTTGGAAGCTCATTTTGAACAACAGGAAATTATTACAAGAATAAGAGTGGAAATGAAACCCATAATCATAACTGACATGACCCTGAGATAAGAACTAGTGATCAGCTGATCCTGGCACAACAAGGGACACAAGTAGAACCTTAGGTCTACAGGTCAACTGCATGCCCATGAATGTGTAGGCAGTGGCCAAATGTATTTCCATCCTTGTTTTATCTACTAAGTCTGGATTGTTGTGATGTGGGGCATGCACACATCTAATAGTTCTGAAGTTAAAGATGATAGATATATCTTGAGAGTAGATGCATAACAGGAAACACAGGGAGTGGTGTTGTGGAAAACATTGATAACAATCATGTGAATAAGTAACTAAATATATAAACAACCACACTAAAATAAATATACTTTATTAGAACCAGACAAATAAAAATAAAATTGCAAGATGAAAAAACAACAATTGATAGTTCAGCCTGTGTTAAATTTGTGTGAAGCGTATTGTAACTAACTGCAGTTTAGCAACAACATGTCAAACTTTGTTAATCAGCAAAAAAGTTTGTTTACTTACTGATGACTATTTGCCTTAGAATAGGGTATACATTCAGACTAAAAGAAATCCATATTTGAAAAATTAATTTCCATAACAATTGGACTGTTATGGAAAAGAATACCATAGTACCCTGTTTGGGCAAATGTCATCACCACAAAACACAAGAGTCCAAACAAAACACGACCAGATGAGCAAGATGAGTTAAATGAACAAAACAAACACAGCTTCATAAAGCCCATTGTGAATAAACAAATAAAATTAAGAATGAATGTTCCAAACACAAGTTGTGATGTCAACAGAACTGTGTGCAACAATCACAACCATTAAAACATATTAATAATAACATCAAGACAAGACAAAACAATATTTAGTAGAATAAGCTCAATTATGTTAACAGTGTCCAAAATTCAAATAAAGAGTGGAATGTTCAGGGAATCTGTAAAGACTTTGTTAAGTCAGGACAATGTAATTTCTCATTTTATGGATTTTCTTGGTCAAAGTGCCAAGAGTTAAAATGTAAAGGACATTTATTGAAAAAAAAAATGATTTGATGTTAATCACCAAAATCAGCCATCTCTTTTTGTTCACTTTGCCAAAAATTAGACTTATCTAGGCCATACACTAAGGGAATAAATCGTTCCAAAATGACAATGTTCTCTGAACATACTCAAAATGTTATCACACTAATAGTTGAAAGAAAGGGGTTTTTCATTCATGTCCCCTTCAAATTTTTTCTCAGAAACATATTCATATATTGAACCAAAAAAGTCAGGGATCATGAATTTTTTGGGAGATATTTTGTTGTTGTGAGACTGAGCACACAATTTCATAAAATATCCCACATAATATTCACAATCCCTAACTATTGTTGTTCAGTATATAATGATGTCCTACTTCTTTTCATCATATTTTTGATTCAAAGATTCAAACATATAAAACCCTTTCTTTCAACACAAAAGGTTTACCTGAAAATAATTTATTAATGACACTTTCAAATGACAATTTTTGTTATGAATCTTTAATAAATTGTGCTTCCATGAACTAGAAGTGCATGTTAAATCTTTTTTCTTGTTAGAAATGGATTATTTAGTTCCAGGAACAATTTCAGACTGTGCTGTTTAAACAGTTTCGTGCTGAATTTTTCCTTGACATTTTTTTCACAAAGGGATAAATAAGTGCCCCAAGTACAGGTGTGCGGAGGTGCTGGCATGTTGTGCACATTAATTTTACACAAAATCAGGATTTAGGAGAGAAAAGATTTGTTTCAAAATTTAGACTAAACAATGTGATAGCAGTAAAGACCTACACAGTTATAAAATTTTGTAGAATGGTAAACTTTTCCAAGTCTTGTTAATCCTACCTGAACCTCCTCTGTGATGGTGATGTCGGTGTCCACGACAGAAATCTGTTGTTTCATCACCTTCACCTGTTCTCGAGCCTGGAAATATAACAACAAACAACACTGAAACAACATTGAAACAACTTGAAACAGCATACCATAATAAAACCTAAGTCTGGCAGCACAAGCTTGATCCATTTGCAGTACCTGTTGGACTATCCTGACTACTTCGGTCTAGTGGAATAAGCATCTGCACACAGAGTAGAATGTTAGTGATACGATCCCCTGGCCGCGTCAAACCAAACTATGTTAAAAAATGGAACTTGTTGTTACCCTGTCTAACATCAAGGGGTTAAAATCGGATCGGAGTCTCTATATTGTGTCTAAATGGGGTATCCATGTTAAACTGTGGCATAGTATCTCAATGGGCTAGCACTACAAAAGCGGTACAGACTAGTACCAGAAACCACATTAATGCAATAATCTTGAATGCATCAGTAAACCCCATTTCACCTCAATACCATCCACCACGGGATTTATTGTTGTAAAAATCAACAAAAGAGGATCATAAAGACACGCTGTTACAAGTTCATCCCACCCCTCAAGTAAATGCATGAATGACTTCGGTGCTGCAACCTACAAGAAGTCCGATCCTTTTCACAGACTGATAATGACTTTGTCGGACTCTTATCACCCCGAAAACTCATCCAAAGCAAATCTGCGACAATCTGCTCACCTTGTAGCCCCGGAAGGCTGACTGTATCTTGATGGCGGCCTGCTCGGCTGTGTCTTCAGGCAGGATCTCCTCCGCCTCCTCCTCGTGCTTGGAGCTGATGGAGCTGGTCTCGGAGATGCTCTCTGTAAGATACAGATATGCATCACTAAGTTGACACTGACATGGGTGGCATCCAATCATCAGGAAGACCAACTATATTTTATGGAAGTCACAAATTTAAATAGATATTGCCACATGTTTTCTTCACAAACCTTGAAATTTTGAGTAGACATTATGAGACTCGTCTATGACTGTGATTGGTTCACATCTTCATCTGACTCATCTATAATTCTGTGACTGGATCACATCTTCATCTGACTCACCAATGATTGTGTGATTGGATCACATCTTTATGCAACTTACCAATGATTGTGAGGACAGCTTGGCACTCCACCTGGCCGACATCGTTCTTGGCCATGACAGAGTATGTTCCGGCATCCTCGGGGTAGGCTTCTGGCAGGACCAGAGCACTCTCTCCATCGGGGCCGGGGACAATCTGGTAGATGTCGTCGGACTTGAGGGGAGTTCCATCATGATACCACACCACACTTGGAGCAGGTTCACCTTTAACCTTGCACTCGAAACGTGCAGTTTCCCGTTCACGAACACTGACATCTTGTATCTTGATGATGAACTCTGGGGCAACAAGTATTGGTTTCTCCTCCTGAAAAAGAATACAAAACACCTCATGCATATTATCTTATTATCTGTGTCTCATAACAATTTATGAGTGTGTGACAATGCATAAAGAACATGAGGTAGATGATTTGATAATGGCAGGCAAGTCGAAGCTGGTTAACGAGTAAACCTGTCAGGTAGTGATTTGTTCCACATCCCTTCATTTTCCTTCATATTTGATGTCAAAATAACTGATTTTAAAACAAATTCCACTGCAAAGAACTCATATGTTGAGTTCTCCATTTCATGAGGAAAAAAAGTAATATCTGGTCTATAGCAAATCAAGGAATAACACCGGAACCTAACACAACTTCCAAGACCGAACGTGTTAGAATACACATGATTACATTCTTACCTCAATGGACACCTCTGCAGTTGGGATCTCCTCGATGACCTCAGGTGCTGTTTCCTCAACAACCTCCTCCTGTTCAGTACTGTGGAAATAACAATAAACACTATTATAGCTTGTGTATACAGCATAAAATCTGATTAATGTCAACTATTGTACACTATGTACAGCTTGTGTATACAGCATAAAATCTGATTAATGTCAACTATTGTACACTATGTACAGCTTGTGTATACAGCATAAAATCTGATTAATGTAAAAAAACTATTGTACACTATGTACAGCTGAACTGATTCCTGGATATGATAGAACACCTTGTTCAACTTCAGTACAAAATACATATGATCAATTTAACAAATTTTAGCATGTAAAGCCTTGTGTTACCCACACAAACATGGGGTCCAACTTGTGTATACAATGTATGAAACAGTTTCTCTGGAATAAACATAGAACTTCATGTACAAGTATTATATAACGTACATAGTTATGTTATTATTGAATACCTTACACCTGTTTTACAAGCTGGCAGGTCTATATACACTTAAGATCAATATACATAATGACTCAGAAACACTATTTGATAGATGTTAGGTCATTGTCTTGGTTATCGAATGCTGAAAATGATACTACACTGTGATGTGAGTGTGTGAGCATGATTTTAACGCCGCTTTTAGCAATTGTCCAGTAATATCACAGCATGGAACACCGGAAATGGGCTTCACACATTGTACCCATGTGGAGAATCGAACCCAGGCCTTTGGCTATAGAGCTGGGACGGGGGACTCGGGTACTCAGGTCAGGTGGTTCCTGAGTAGGACCTGGATACCCACAGGACTACCCGGACCCGTGGTTAGTCATGTGATATATTGTTTAATGGCAAAAAATTTGGAACTTCCACGGTTACACTATAAGAGACTAATGTTCACACATCTTTCTTACTATGCACGCATTTCTTCTGATTTTATATGTTTAAATAGAGATAAAACTTCAGTCAACTTCAGTGAATGCATGGTCAGATCGTATTATACAAGTATCTAAATATATTTTGCCAAGGCTATTGTCAAACTATTCCCATTCGGACATTTGGATCTATCTCTCGAGACCTTCAATGGGTACCCGGGTAGGGTCGGGTAATTAGGGGGTGGGTAACCGGGTAGTAAATTTTGACTCGTCCCAGCCCTACTAGGCTACCCCACCACCCCACACCGTACCATAATGTGAGACTATGAGATGATACAGCTTGGTGATGAGAAGATATTACATGAAAATATATCAGGCTAAAATCAATATATATACATCTACTCGAGAATGTCCTCTAAGGTTATAATAAACAGTGAATGTTATTTGTTAACCAAAACCTAAAGAGAAAAGCTTTGAAAATGATGTTAGAAAATATGATATATACAAACATTGATACTCCAAATATTAATATGAATGACACATATTCAGGAACTCACAGCAGGTTAGGATGTGATGGAATGTCACAATGTGTGTGGGACAAGTTGGTCCAAGGAGTGAGTGTATAAGGGTGACATTGTGACTTGTGAACAGGTTGTCATTTACTTGGTGCATTTACATATTTTCACACAAACTTTTTCAGAATATTTGAAAATGTTCAGGAACTTGGATTGCAAAAGGTTATTAAAGGATTTGGGAAGTTTCCAAAGCCAATTTCTGTCACATGTGGGCATATTAATAGCACAGGTTGTTGGTCACAACTTAGGTACTTTTTGGAGCTTGTGCAGGGCAATGGGTAATTCAGTGACATTAGATTTAAAGATGTCTTGGAGGTCCAAGGGCAAGGTGCTCTCGATTGAGAAATGGATAATAAGATCTGGTGAGACAGATGGAAAATGTGCAAGAAGACTGGTTATACAGTGTATAGAAATGTTAATGACCGATACCATGGTGAGGATAAATGTCCAAGCTTTGTAGAGAGAGGTGCTGACCTTCATGTCCAGCAATGAAGGTCAGCAAGTTGACCCAGACTTACGTGAGTGAAATATGCTTAGTGGATGTGATATGACCTTCCTTTAAGAGATGTCGGAAGTCCATTTGTTTAACAGAGTGTTGCACTCCGACTTTTGTTGTCCTGTTGAATTAATGTTGACATCAAGCTTATTACAACATTCACATGCAGAATGTTATGAAAAATAAAACATGAAGGTAATCTTAATTAATGCACACAAAATAACCATTGACTAGCATTTGGATCCAGCAAAAAAGCTAGAGAAATCAAACATAAAACAATACTTCTTCACACAGAACTGAAGACATGACACTACACAGCAAAAACAACTAACACTCTAAGAGGGAAACATGCTTGGGTTTCTTAGCATTTAATTTAATTCAGATTATTTTTTCTCACCCCCTACTCTGGAAAAAATATGTTCTTCCAAAGTTGGAAAGAAGACAGAATGACAAAAAAATGATCGTTCATTCCACACTCACCATGTTTCCAATAATTCCAACATTCCGAGAGTCAAATGATTGCTTTCCAAGAATATTTCCAAACATTGTGTTGGATTACATAAGATTGTTCTTGTAGTGTTTTGGAAAACTTTGGACTATTGCGCAGTCATTCTTTTCCAGTGACACGGCTGTCATGGTTGTTTACAATCTTATTGAACTGATAAGCCTTGCATAAAGTAAACTTATACAACAGAAATAGATTTCTCTGATAAATTTCCAGTCGTGAAAACATTCATAATGTCTGATACATTTACTGAAAGATTTAACCTCAAAACAGGAACCTTTAAACAATAGAGAAACAAGGTGGTCCTTGAGAAACAAAGTGGGTCTTGAAAAATAAAGTGGGTCTTGAAGAATAAAGTGGGCCTGAGGAATATACAACTGAAAAAGGTTGCTAAAACAATGATTGCACTTTGTTTAAACCAGCATCTCCACAAACTAGCTTCCTCAGTACACATGCACTCAACTCTGGTTCTGAGAGTTGCCAATATTCTTGCATCCATGTATTCTCTCTAAATCAACCTTGATTTTACTTCCGAGCAATGCTGGTATACACAGAGTGAACTACAGTGTGACAACATTCAGAGACTAAAGGCATTCAGCTGACATTAATGACAACTGCCTTAACAAATCACTAAACTACAATGCTAGTGAATACAGCAAGATATACATACACTCTTGTCTTAAGGGCAGACCGGAAGTCCACTTGTTCCACAACTTCTTCTAATGGAAACAAAAAATTGGATTAGTTTCAACAAATATTTCTAAATGAAACAATTCATATACCCACTTTATGTTTTTCCCTTCTACATATTTAAAAAGATTTCAAATACACAATGCTGACTTAAATATTCTCCGACAGTCATGTCTTTCAGCATTCAGTTTTACAAATATGGATGTGATTGTCATTAAATAACATTGTTTTTAATTGCAGTTCCTACTTTTGTATCTTTTCTAACTACAAAAAACATAAAGTGGAATATGAAATGGCTTGGCAACAGTATTTTTACAAAGATAATGACCAATAACCTCATGTCCAGGTGAGCTAAAACTACAAAACTCTTAAACTGGCAAATCAGAAGAAAAAAATTAAATGTTTTTCTGAAGTCCATATAAAAGTCGTATACGTTAAAGGGTGATTGTGATGAAAAAAATAATAATTTCAATTCCATTCTGATTTGACAGTTAAAAAGTTTGACCACTCAACTCCTGACAAGGTGAGCTAAACCATATATAATATGTAAATTGGAAATCAAAGAAAGACACTACAATGTTCATATCCATGCAAACACCCATTTCATGTGTAAGAATATTTGTGAGTATGTGAGTGAGTGATGTTTTGCTTATATCCTAGCGGTATGAGAATACTAAGAACATATAATATTTAGGTGTTCGCTAAAAGGTGCTACCTGTGAAGACATACCTTTGACAACAAGAGAAACTTTCACCGTAGCTTCACCATGTTCGTTAGTGGCAATGACTTCATAATTTCCAGAATCTTCAGGAGTGGCGCTGTCAATCTCCAGACTCACATGATACATGTGGACATCTTTGTTGATTGTCACACGATGACGATCAGTGGGTTCGATCTTCACGCCATCACGGAGCCATACGATCTCAGGTTCAGGAAGGGCCACAACTCTTCCCTCGAAGACAACATTGGTTCTCTCGTCAACATTTTGGTATTTGGGTTTCTGTTGGAAGGTGGGTGCAATTCCTTCGACCTTCTCCACAGTTTCCTCGATGATTTCTTCAGCTGTTTAAGGACCATGAAGTAATCATTAGAAAAATATTTCAAGCTCAATTTTTCTGTGATACACTATTATCTTTTATGTTAGTTTCTTTTCAACATACAAGAACACAGCAAACAGTCTATGATAAACACACCATGCAGAAAAAAATGCCTATAAAGGTGTTGGCAATGTCATGGCTTATAAGGATCAAGAATATTTTGGGGGATACTATTTTATAGTGAGCACACAATTTAAAAAAAAATCACCAAAAATATTTATTTTTGTGCAGCTTAATTAATTCTGAAGAACCTGAGGAAAACCAAAGCAATGGCATTTCTTTTCTATGTAAACATTCAATTTCACCTTCTACATGAAGCTGTGCAGAAGTAGAGGCAGCGCCATGGGCGTTTTCTGCAACAACTTCATAAACGCCAGCATCCTCTGGGAATATCTCGGGAATATACAACATGCACAGATCATCATTGTAAGTAATCTGGAACTCGTCCGAGGAAACAATGAGCTGCCTGTCTCTAAACCAGTTAATGTTGGGAGCTGACATGCAGGCAACACGACACACAAGACGAGCAGAGCTGCCATCCTTAACAGAGACGTTCTCCAAGCACTGGGTGAACTCGGGGTACTCCTTCTCCTGGGATACTTCTGAAAGGTAATCAAGCCAACATGCTGTTTGAGTTAGTGAGTGAATGTTATTTTAGCTGCAGTCAGCAATTTTACAGCAGCTGGCAAACCAGTGGTTGATAGCATGACCTACACTCCATACCAGTGTATGATGACACACAGAGTGATGCAGGTCATGGATTCAAAATGTCAACACCAGGGAAAAAACAATTTTGGATATCTGCCGAAACAGATTCCATTGGGCATAAAAGTCAAAATAGTAAATATTTATGGATCACTTTGGATAGAGGTGAAATAGGGTTTAATGTCGCATCCAAGATTATTGCACTTATAAAGCGACATGCATGTACGTGTGTGTGTTTGTGTGGCTGCTTGTACTAGTCTGGACTGATGCCGATTTATAGTGCTAGCTCACTGAGATACCATGCCGCAGTTTTACATGAATACCCCACTCAGACACAGTACACTGACTCTGAGCTGACCAGTCCTTGTTTTAGCCCCTCAATGCCGAGCGCCAGACGGGGTAACAACAAGTACCATCTTTTAACGTCTTTTGATATGACGCGGTCGGGGATCAAACCCCGGACCTTCCGCTCTCCGGGCGGACGCTCTACCACTAGAGCATGGAGGCGGTCACTTTGGATAGATGTTTACCCAGATAGAAACCCACAAGCATGGGTATGGTGCAGACATACCAGGGATCAGAATCTTAGGCAAGTCTGGGGTTTGAACCCATGACAAGCAGACCCTGGCAGTGGCAGTTCTTCACATGCTTATACCACCCACTATCATCAAGCTAAGGGTTAAATGTGTTACACCTGGGTGCCCACAGTGAAAGTTTTCATGTCCTGATGCATGAACAAGTTAAAGCCTAGTGAGGCTTGTTCTTGTAAGTGCTCTCTGCAGACAACATGGCTGAACATATTAGCCATTACCAGTAATCATTACTGGTGACAAGACAACTGATAATGCAAGCACCCAGTTTTCGATGTGAGTGATTTCCACAGCAAACAAACGACACACCATGCAAACTAAGATTTCACTATCACACACACATAGTGCTAACTAAAGGAAATACATTTCAACATTCAATATTAAGAGTTCCTTAAGGGTATACGGATATAGATTTTTAATCTAGCGACCCCCAACATGTTAAATATCAACATAAGAGCCAAGGACCATGGACTCTGATCCTTAGTTAAAAAAAACAAACATTCCAATGGTTTCAAAGGAGATGACATGCCATGTAATTAAAAAATCCTTGTGTGTAGGTAACATATTTCATGAGCCTTTGAGCCACAAATAAGAATGTAAATGATAAATACATAAAGTAAAGTTCTTTTCTGAGACACATAAAGGTATCATGTATTGTACCCACGTTGGTTACAATAACAGGCCTTACATATTGTTCCCAAGTGGGACAACAAGAATAGGCTTCACTACTTGTCCCATGTATATATACTAAATGAAGGGGCGGTCGGGTAGCCTAGTGGTAAAGCGTCCACGCTGAAGACCCGGGTTCGATTCCTGACATGGGTACAATGTGTGAAGCCCATTTCTGGTGTCCCCCGCCATGATATTGCTGTAATATTGCTTAAAGCGGTGCAAAACCATACTCACTCACTCTCTTAATGAAGAATTCCTAAGTACTAGAAGACTTCTAAAAACAAAGATGGAGTGAAATTGAAGAGAGACTCCACAAACCTGCCACAGAGAGTTGCACAGTTTCTTCAATCTCTTTCCGTTCTTCATCAGACACGACTTCCTTCTCTTCTTCTAAAATAATAAAACATAAGTTGAGATGGGGCCAATGACACCATAAAGAAACATTAAACACATACACAGTAAATGAGATAGAGTTTAACACCACATTGAACAGTAATTCAGCTACATCACAGAGTGTCAGCTTAATGTAAGCCCAAAGTAAATAAAAGCATCAAAAGCCTTTCCATATTCAAACAAAATCTCTGTCCAAAACAGAGTTGATAGTATGATACCAACTTTGTCATGAGCATGTGTTTATGAATCACTACCAAATAGTGATCATACCAGGTGTTCACAAAAAAGTGAGCACATCTTGTCCCACAGGTGGCACAATCACAAACACATGCAAAGGAGAGTCAATTGTTCACCTTAAAAAACACAGGAACATGAGAAGGTATTTTACATCTACCTCTACCATTCCTTTTCCTTTTCTGTGAATCTTTCAATTACAATAGTTGTTATATACGAACATGAACCCATTCCCCCCCGTCACATGGGTTTGTATGTGGCATTACGAACAAGGGAATTTACAGAATCAAGAAAAGAAATTAACAGAATTCAATTAAACATACCTAGATTATCAACCACTGCATCACTCTCTGACCCAACAGATTTTTCTTGACATTTAATTGAATTAAACATTTGAAAAATTGTGGGTCCCTGGATCCTCCAAACTATGGAATATTGTACAATCCCTCGGGACATTAGTGGCCCAGTCGCCTTAGGCACCAAGATGCACTGAGTTGTGTCCCGTGAACATGTGATCATGGGTTCGAATCCCGGTTTACCCCAATTTAGTTTGCAGGTCACTCACTCATTCTACAATCCCTTGTCATGCTGAAAACACCACTGAGTGAGCGAGTATGGTTTTACACCACTTTTAGCAATATTCCTGCAATATCTCTGCGGGGGTCACCAGAAATGGGCTTCACACATTGTACCCATATGGAGAATCGAACCCGGGTCTTTGGCGTGGTGAGCAAACACTTTAACCTCTTGGCTACCCCATCGCCCCTGAATATATTACTGAACCTACCTGCAGTAAGTCTCTCTTTTTCAGAAAGCACTTCCTCCTCTGAGGGTGCTTTGTCAACAGGACCTGGAGGCAACAATTTCATAATTTAGGACCACTTTAACACTGACGCAAACATTAAGTAACTGTCTTTATATGTAATACAATTAATTCAACCTATTACCAATTACAAAATATAATAAATAAAATAAAATTATCACTTATATATTCAAATGTTAAAATGCTGTTAAAAATTAATATATTAAGTGAAGGTAATTGATAAAAAAATTAAATGTAAAAGTATATATCACTATCTTTTAAATTAAACTAATCATGAATCATGTTCCAGCTGCAAAGGAAACAAATCATTAGGGAAACGGGAGGGGTTTCTAAGGTTCATACACAAAGTGTCACAGGAAGAATACATCTATACAGTGCTCACTGTACAACATATAATATGAATATGGTACACACATAAATATATAAAGTTACATAGAAAGTGTAGATATATATCTAATAATACTAAAAGCAATGAGCTATAAATATATGGATTAAATATGGGTTGCACTATTACAAAAAAAACCATGAAACACACGTGTACATGAATCTGACATAAACAATGAATTGTAAATATGTTTTTTTTCTAAAAGCAGTTAAAGGTAACACATGCAATTTCTGTCATGTATTTGCCAGCAAATATCTTATTACTATTCTTTAGGTATTCTTTTTAAAAAACTTTGTGACAAGTGTATAATGTTTATTTCAATTCAGTGGGCCGATAATTTGAATATTAAGTTTCTAAGCATTCAAATTCTAAACAAAACTCATAGAAAATAAATGAACAAAAAGTATAAAAAAGTAAAACTGAACACAAAAAATAAGAAAATGATGCTTAAAATACCAATTGTAAAATAATGTATGTTCATACTGCGACAAAATGATAAGTTTCTTTGACAATCAGTATTTTAAAACAACATACGAGAGTTTCAGTGCAGGACAATTCTCACAGAAAAAGAAAATTGCTGGAGTAAAGTTAATGAGATTACCTGCACTGAACTTTGCCATCACGGATTAAAGCAAGTAAAGCAAGAATACACTATTTCAGTCTTGTAAAACTATTTCAAGAAGAAATGTTCATTCTCATGGAAGCAGTTCTTCTTTTATCCATGATGGCATCAACCAAAATAGTCTTACTTTCTAATCATGCATAACAAAATGTAGAGAGATTAGTTCAACAAACTGACAAAAATATTTAACATCTTTTTCTATAAAATGAACAAAAGACACACAGACATGCTAAAAAGAACTTCAACATAAATCAAAACCAAAGTCAACATCAATTAACAAACATACTGGAACTAAAAATGTATTAACATCAACAAAAACAACTGATCAGATGATCAATTGTGATAGATAACTTAAACATAAGCTTCAATGTTAGATTGCAGATTCTATTTGTTACATTCTAGAATTATGAAAATAATCCTGTGAAGAATATAATCAGTCAAACAGAGTACAACTCAGCCAATTAGCTCAGAACATACATAAACTCAGCCAATGAGCATATTTTATACAATTTCTACCTTCTTCATCATCTTGGGGGGCCATCTTTAATTCCACAGTATCTATTGAAATATCCTGTGTACCTGAGAGTTTTTTGACAGGGGTTACATGATCTAGCTGATCAAGGTCAGAAGGAAGAGCTGCAGATTTGTCAGACTCCTGGGCATAATCTTCATCTGACCATTCAGATAATTCATCATCAGTGATATCAGATTCATCAGACAAAGCAATAAATTTCTCTTCATCTTTACTCATGAGCTTCTCTGAAATGCCAACCGTTTCTTCTTCATCTGAAACTTCAAAGTCTGTAAGTTCCTTTTCAGAGGCTTCTTCAAATGTCAACTCTGCCTCCACCTCCTCCTTCTCAAGTTCTTTCTCAACAGTCAATTCTGCTTCAACCTCCATTCCAGGAGTTTCCTCAGTAGTTACTTCTGCCTCAACCTCTTCAGGTTCTTCTCCAAAGGTAATTTCTGCTTCAACATCCTCTGTAGAAACTTCCTCAAAAGTTACTTCTGCCTCAACCTCTTCCTTTTCAGGTGCTTCTTCAAAGGTAACCTCAGCTTCAACCTCCTCTGTAGGAACTTCCTCAATAGTTACTTCTGCCTCAACCTCTTCCTTTTCAGGAACTTCCTCAATAGTTACTTCTGCCTCAACCTCTTCTTGTTCTGGTGTTTCCTCAACAATCACTTCAGCTTCCACTTCCTCTGGTGCTTCAGTGATTTCTTTGGTCACTTCAATAGTTTCTCTGAAAACAGTTTCAGTGATGTCTTCAGGTGCTGTCACTTCAACTTCAGTGACAACAGGTTCAGTTTTGGGAGTAATGACAATCTCTTCCTTGTGTTTCTCAACACCCTCCTCAGGAATTTCCTCAGTTATTTCTTCAGTTGTCACTTCACTCACTTCAGTGGTTGTTTCCTCAATTTCAGTGACAACAGGTTCAGGTTTGGGAGTAATGACTATCTCTTCCTTGTATTTCTCAACACCCTCCTCAGGTATTTCCTCAGTTATTTCCTCAGTTGTCACTTCACTCACTTCAGTGGTTGTTTCCTCAACTTCAGTGACACCAGGTTCAGGTTTGGGAGTAATGGCTATTTCTTCCTTGTACTTTTCAACACCCTCCTCGGGTATTTCCTCTGTGATTTCCTCAAGGGCAATTTCTTCAGCCTCAACCTCTTCCTTTTCAGGTGCTTCTTCAAAGGTAACCTCAGCTTCAACCTCCTCTGTAGGAACTTCCTCAATAGTTACTTCTGCCTCAACCTCTTCCTTTTCAGGAACTTCCTCAATAGTTACTTCTGCCTCAACCTCTTCCTGTTCTGGTGTTTCCTCAACAATCACTTCAGCTTCCACTTCCTCTGGTGCTTCAGTGATTTCTTTTGTCACTTCAATAGTTTCTCTGAAAACAGTTTCAGTGATGTCTTCAGGTGCTGTCACTTCAACTTCAGTGACAACAGGTTCAGTTTTGGGAGTAATGACAATCTCTTCCTTGTGTTTCTCAACACCTTCCTCAGGTATTTCCTCAGTTATTTCTTCAGTTGTCACTTCACTCACTTCAGTGGTTGTTTCCTCAACTTCAGTGACAACAGGTTCAGTTTTGGGAGTAATGACTATCTCTTCCTTGTATTTCTCAACATCTTCCTCGGGTATTTCCTCAGTTATTTCCTCAGTTGTCACTTCACTCACTTCAGTGGTTGTTTCCTCAACTTCAGTGACAACAGGTTCAGGTTTGGGAGTAATGACTATTTCTTCCTTGTACTTTTCAACACCCTCCTCGGGTATTTCCTCAGTTAATTCCTCAAGGGCAATTTCTTCAGCCTCAACCTCTTCCTTTTCAGGTGCTTCTTCAAAGGTAACCTCAGCTTCAACCTCCTCTGTAGGAACTTCCTCAATAGTTACTTCTGCCTCAACCTCTTCCTTTTCAGGAACTTCCTCAATAGTTACTTCTGCCTCAACCTCTTCCTGTTCTGGTGTTTCCTCAACAATCACTTCAGCTTCCACTTCCTCTGGTGCTTCAGAGATTTCTTTTGTCACTTCAATAGTTTCTCTGAAAACAGTTTCAGTGATGTCTTCAGGTGCTGTCACTTCAACTTCAGTGACAACAGGTTCAGTTTTGGGAGTAATGACAATCTCTTCCTTGTGTTTCTCAACACCCTCCTCAGGAATTTCCTCAGTGATTTCTTCAGTTGTCACTTCACTCACTTCAGTGGTTGTTTCCTCAACTTCAGTGACAACAGGTTCAGTTTTGGGAGTAATGACTATCTCTTCCTTGTATTTCTCAACACCTTCCTCAGGTATTTCCTCAGTTATTTCCTCAAGGGCAATTTCTTCAGCCTCAACCTCTTCCTTTTCAGGTGCTTCTTCAAAGGTAACCTCAGCTTCAACCTCCTCTGTAGGAACTTCCTCAATAGTTACTTCTGCCTCAACCTCTTCCTTTTCAGGAACTTCCTCAATAGTTACTTCTGCCTCAACCTCTTCCTGTTCTGGTGTTTCCTCAACAATCACTTCAGCTTCCACTTCCTCTGGTGCTTCAGTGATTTCTTTTGTCACTTCAATAGTTTCTCTGAAAACAGTTTCAGTGATGTCTTCAGGTGCTGTCACTTCAACTTCAGTGACAACAGGTTCAGTTTTGGGAGTAATGACAATCTCTTCCTTGTGTTTCTCAACACCCTCCTCAGGAATTTCCGCAGTGATTTCCTCAGTTGTCACTTCACTCACTTCAGTGGTTGTTTCCTCAACTTCAGTGACAACAGGTTCAGGTTTGGGAGTAATGACTATCTCTTCCTTGTATTTCTCAACACCTTCCTCAGGTATTTCCTCAGTTATTTCCTCAGTTGTCACTTCACTCACTTCAGTGGTTGTTTCCTCAACTTCAGTGACAACAGGTTCAGGTTTGGGCGTAATGACTATTTCTTCCTTGTGTTTCTCAACACCCTCCTCAGGTATTACCTCAGTTATTTCCTCAGTTGTCACTTCACTCACTTCAGTGGTTGTTTCCTCAACTTCAGTGACAACAGGTTCAGGTTTGGGAGTAATGACTATTTCTTCCTTGTATTTCTCAACACCCTCCTCAGGTATTTCCTCAGTTATTTCCTCAGTTGTCACTTCACTCACTTCAGTGGTTGTTTCCTCAACTTCAGTGACAACAGGTTCAGGTTTGGGAGTAATGACTATTTCTTCCTTGTATTTCTCAACACCTTCCTCAGGTATTTCCTCAGTTATTTCCTCAAGGGCAATTTCTTCAGCCTCAACCTCTTCCTTTTCAGGTGCTTCTTCAAAGGTAACCTCAGCTTCAACCTCCTCTGTAGGAACTTCCTCAATAGTTACTTCTGCCTCAACCTCTTCCTTTTCAGGAACTTCCTCAATAGTTACTTCTGCCTCAACCTCTTCCTGTTCTGGTGTTTCCTCAACAATCACTTCAGCTTCCACTTCCTCTGGTGCTTCAGTGATTTCTTTTGTCACTTCAATAGTTTCTCTGAAAACAGTTTCAGTGATGTCTTCAGGTGCTGTCACTTCAACTTCAGTGACAACAGGTTCAGTTTTGGGAGTAATGACAATCTCTTCCTTGTGTTTCTCAACACCTTCCTCAGGAATTTCCTCAGTTATTTCCTCAGTTGTCACTTCACTCACTTCAGTGGTTGTTTCCTCAACTTCAGTGACAACAGGTTCAGGTTTGGGCGTAATGACTATTTCTTCCTTGTATTTCTCAACACCTTCCTCAGGTATTTCCTCAGTTATTTCCTCAAGGGCAATTTCTTCAGCCTCAACCTCTTCCTTTTCAGGTGCTTCTTCAAAGGTAACCTCAGCTTCTACCTCCTCTGTAGGAACTTCCTCAATAGTTACTTCTGCCTCAACCTCTTCCTTTTCAGGAACTTCCTCAATAGTTACTTCTGCCTCAACCTCTTCCTGTTCTGGTGTTTCCTCAACAATCACTTCAGCTTCCACTTCCTCTGGTGCTTCAGTGATTTCTTTTGTCACTTCAATAGTTTCTCTGAAAACAGTTTCAGTGATGTCTTCAGGTGCTGTCACTTCAACTTCAGTGACAACAGGTTCAGTTTTGGGAGTAATGACAATCTCTTCCTTGTGTTTCTCAACACCCTCCTCAGGAATTTCCTCAGTGATTTCTTCAGTTGTCACTTCACTCACTTCAGTGGTTGTTTCCTCAACTTTAGTGACAACAGGTTCAGTTTTGGGAGTAATGACTATCTCTTCCTTGTATTTCTCAACACCTTCCTCAGGTATTTCCTCAGTTATTTCCTCAGTTGTCACTTCACTCACTTCAGTGGTTGTTTCCTCAACTTCAGTGACAACAGGTTCAGGTTTGGGAGTAATGACTATTTCTTCCTTGTATTTCTCAACACCTTCCTCAGGTATTTCCTCAGTTATTTCCTCAAGGGCAATTTCTTCAGCCTCAACCTCTTCCTTTTCAGGTGCTTCTTCAAAGGTAACCTCAGCTTCAACCTCCTCTGTAGGAACTTCCTCAATAGTTACTTCTGCCTCAACCTCTTCCTTTTCAGGAACTTCCTCAATAGTTACTTCTGCCTCAACCTCTTCCTGTTCTGGTGTTTCCTCAACAATCACTTCAGCTTCCACTTCCTCTGGTGCTTCAGTGATTTCTTTTGTCACTTCAATAGTTTCTCTGAAAACAGTTTCAGTGATGTCTTCAGGTGCTGTCACTTCAACTTCAGTGACAACAGGTTCAGTTTTGGGAGTAATGACAATCTCTTCCTTGTGTTTCTCAACACCCTCCTCAGGAATTTCCTCAGTTATTTCTTCAGTTGTCACTTCACTCACTTCAGTGGTTGTTTCCTCAACTTCAGTGACAACAGGTTCAGGTTTGGGAGTAATGACTATTTCTTCCTTGTATTTCTCAACACCTTCCTCAGGTATTTCCTCAGTTATTTCCTCAAGGGCAATTTCTTCAGCCTCAACCTCTTCCTTTTCAGGTGCTTCTTCAAAGGTAACCTCAGCTTCAACCTCCTCTGTAGGAACTTCCTCAATAGTTACTTCTGCCTCAACCTCTTCCTTTTCAGGAACTTCCTCAATAGTAACTTCTGCCTCAACCTCTTCCTGTTCTGGTGTTTCCTCAACAATCACTTCAGCTTCCACTTCCTCTGGTGCTTCAGTGATTTCTTTTGTCACTTCAATAGTGTCTCTGAAAACAGTTTCAGTGATGTCTTCAGGTGCTGTCACTTCAACTTCAGTGACAACAGGTTCAGTTTTGGGAGTAATGACAATCTCTTCCTTGTGTTTCTCAACACCCTCCTCAGGAATTTCCTCAGTTATTTCTTCAGTTGTCACTTCACTCACTTCAGTGGTTGTTTCCTCAACTTCAGTGACAACAGGTTCAGTTTTGGGAGTAATGACTATCTCTTCCTTGTATTTCTCAACACCTTCCTCAGGTATTTCCTCAGTTATTTCCTCAGTTGTCACTTTACTCACTTCAGTGGTTGTTTCCTCAACTTCAGTGACAACAGGTTCAGGTTTGGGAGTAATGACTATTTCTTCCTTGTATTTCTCAACACCTTCCTCAGGTATTTCCTCAGTTATTTCCTCAGTTGTCACTTCACTCACTTCAGTGGTTGTTTCCTCAACTTCAGTGACAACAGGTTCAGGTTTGGGCGTAATGACTATTTCTTCCTTGTATTTCTCAACACCTTCCTCAGGTATTTCCTCAGTTATTTCCTCAGTTGTCACTTCACTCACTTCAGTGGTTGTTTCCTCAACTTCAGTGACAACAGGTTCAGGTTTGGGAGTAATGACTATTTCTTCCTTGTATTTCTCAACACCTTCCTCAGGTATTTCCTCAGTTATTTCCTCAAGGGCAATTTCTTCAGCCTCAACCTCTTCCTTTTCAGGTGCTTCTTCAAAGGTAACCTCAGCTTCAACCTCCTCTGTAGGAACTTCCTCAATAGTTACTTCTGCCTCAACCTCTTCCTTTTCAGGAACTTCCTCAATAGTTACTTCTGCCTCAACCTCTTCCTGTTCTGGTGTTTCCTCAACAATCACTTCAGCTTCCACTTCCTCTGGTGCTTCAGTGATTTCTTTTGTCACTTCAATAGTTTCTCTGAAAACAGTTTCAGTGATGTCTTCAGGTGCTGTCACTTCAACTTCAGTGACAACAGGTTCAGTTTTGGGAGTAATGACAATCTCTTCCTTGTGTTTCTCAACATCTTCCTCAGGAATTTCCTCAGTTATTTCCTCAGTTGTCACTTCACTCACTTCAGTGGTTGTTTCCTCAACTTCAGTGACAACAGGTTCAGGTTTGGGCGTAATGACTATTTCTTCCTTGTATTTCTCAACACCTTCCTCAGGTATTTCCTCAGTTATTTCCTCAAGGGCAATTTCTTCAGCCTCAACCTCTTCCTTTTCAGGTGCTTCTTCAAAGGTAACCTCAGCTTCAACCTCCTCTGTAGGAACTTCCTCAATAGTTACTTCTGCCTCAACCTCTTCCTTTTCAGGAACTTCCTCAATAGTTACTTCTGCCTCAACCTCTTCCTGTTCTGGTGTTTCCTCAACAATCACTTCAGCTTCCACTTCCTCTGGTGCTTCAGTGATTTCTTTTGTCACTTCAATAGTTTCTCTGAAAACAGTTTCAGTGATGTCTTCAGGTGCTGTCACTTCAACTTCAGTGACAACAGGTTCAGTTTTGGGAGTAATGACAATCTCTTCCTTGTGTTTCTCAACACCCTCCTCAGGAATTTCCTCAGTGATTTCTTCAGTTGTCACTTCACTCACTTCAGTGGTTGTTTCCTCAACTTCAGTGACAACAGGTTCAGTTTTGGGAGTAATGACTATCTCTTCCTTGTATTTCTCAACACCTTCCTCAGGTATTTCCTCAGTTATTTCCTCAGTTGTCACTTCACTCACTTCAGTGGTTGTTTCCTCAACTTCAGTGACAACAGGTTCAGGTTTGGGAGTAATGACTATTTCTTCCTTGTATTTCTCAACACCTTCCTCAGGTATTTCCTCAGTTATTTCCTCAAGGGCAATTTCTTCAGCCTCAACCTCTTCCTTTTCAGGTGCTTCTTCAAAGGTAACCTCAGCTTCAACCTCCTCTGTAGGAACTTCCTCAATAGTTACTTCTGCCTCAACCTCTTCCTTTTCAGGAACTTCCTCAATAGTTACTTCTGCCTCAACCTCTTCCTGTTCTGGTGTTTCCTCAACAATCACTTCAGCTTCCACTTCCTCTGGTGCTTCAGTGATTTCTTTTGTCACTTCAATAGTTTCTCTGAAAACAGTTTCAGTGATGTCTTCAGGTGCTGTCACTTCAACTTCAGTGACAACAGGTTCAGTTTTGGGAGTAATGACAATCTCTTCCTTGTGTTTCTCAACACCCTCCTCAGGAATTTCCTCAGTGATTTCTTCAGTTGTCACTTCACTCACTTCAGTGGTTGTTTCCTCAACTTCAGTGACAACAGGTTCAGTTTTGGGAGTAATGACTATCTCTTCCTTGTATTTCTCAACACCTTCCTCAGGTATTTCCTCAGTTATTTCCTCAGTTGTCACTTCACTCACTTCAGTGGTTGTTTCCTCAACTTCAGTGACAATAGGTTCAGGTTTGGGAGTAATGACTATTTCTTCCTTGTATTTCTCAACACCTTCCTCAGGTATTTCCTCAGTTATTTCCTCAGTTGTCACTTCACTCACTTCAGTGGTTGTTTCCTCAACTTCAGTGACAACAGGTTCAGGTTTGGGCGTAATGACTATTTCTTCCTTGTATTTCTCAACACCTTCCTCAGGTATTTCCTCAGTTATTTCCTCAAGGGCAATTTCTTCAGCCTCAACCTCTTCCTTTTCAGGTGCTTCTTCAAAGGTAACCTCAGCTTCAACCTCCTCTGTAGGAACTTCCTCAATAGTTACTTCTGCCTCAACCTCTTCCTTTTCAGGAACTTCCTCAATAGTTACTTCTGCCTCAACCTCTTCCTGTTCTGGTGTTTCCTCAACAATCACTTCAGCTTCCACTTCCTCTGGTGCTTCAGTGATTTCTTTTGTCACTTCAATAGTTTCTCTGAAAACAGTTTCAGTGATGTCTTCAGGTGCTGTCACTTCAACTTCAGTGACAACAGGTTCAGTTTTGGGAGTAATGACAATCTCTTCCTTGTGTTTCTCAACACCCTCCTCAGGAATTTCCTCAGTGATTTCTTCAGTTGTCACTTCACTCACTTCAGTGGTTGTTTCCTCAACTTCAGTGACAACAGGTTCAGTTTTGGGAGTAATGACTATCTCTTCCTTGTATTTCTCAACACCTTCCTCAGGTATTTCCTCAGTTATTTCCTCAGTTGTCACTTCACTCACTTCAGTGGTTGTTTCCTCAACTTCAGTGACAACAGGTTCAGGTTTGGGAGTAATGACTATTTCTTCCTTGTATTTCTCAACACCTTCCTCAGGTATTTCCTGAGTTATTTCCTCAGTTGTCACTTCACTCACTTCAGTGGTTGTTTCCTCAACTTCAGTGACAACAGGTTCAGGTTTGGGCGTAATGACTATTTCTTCCTTGTATTTCTCAACACCTTCCTCAGGTATTTCCTCAGTTATTTCCTCAAGGGCAATTTCTTCAGCCTCAACCTCTTCCTTTTCAGGTGCTTCTTCAAAGGTAACCTCAGCTTCAACCTCCTCTGTAGGAACTGCCTCAATAGTTACTTCTGCCTCAACCTCTTCCTGTTCTGGTGTTTCCTCAACAATCACTTCAGCTTCCACTTCCTCTGGTGCTTCAGTGATTTCTTTTGTCACTTCAATAGTTTCTCTGAAAACAGTTTCAGTGATGTCTTCAGGTGCTGTCACTTCAACTTCAGTGACAACAGGTTCAGTTTTGGGAGTAATGACAATCTCTTCCTTGTGTTTCTCAACATCTTCCTCAGGAATTTCCTCAGTTATTTCCTCAGTTGTCACTTCACTCACTTCAGTGGTTGTTTCCTCAACTTCAGTGACAACAGGTTCAGGTTTGGGCGTAATGACTATTTCTTCCTTGTATTTCTCAACACCTTCCTCAGGTATTTCCTCAGTTATTTCCTCAAGGGCAATTTCTTCAGCCTCAACCTCTTCCTTTTCAGGTGCTTCTTCAAAGGTAACCTCAGCTTCAACCTCCTCTGTAGGAACTTCCTCAATAGTTACTTCTGCCTCAACCTCTTCCTTTTCAGGAACTTCCTCAATAGTTACTTCTGCCTCAACCTCTTCCTGTTCTGGTGTTTCCTCAACAATCACTTCAGCTTCCACTTCCTCTGGTGCTTCAGTGATTTCTTTTGTCACTTCAATAGTTTCTCTGAAAACAGTTTCAGTGATGTCTTCAGGTGCTGTCACTTCAACTTCAGTGACAACAGGTTCAGTTTTGGGAGTAATGACAATCTCTTCCTTGTGTTTCTCAACACCCTCCTCAGGAATTTCCTCAGTGATTTCTTCAGTTGTCACTTCACTCACTTCAGTGGTTGTTTCCTCAACTTCAGTGACAACAGGTTCAGTTTTGGGAGTAATGACTATCTCTTCCTTGTATTTCTCAACACCTTCCTCAGGTATTTCCTCAGTTATTTCCTCAGTTGTCACTTCACTCACTTCAGTGGTTGTTTCCTCAACTTCAGTGACAACAGGTTCAGGTTTGGGCGTAATGACTATCTCTTCCTTGTATTTCTCAACACCTTCCTCAGGTATTTCCTCAGTTATTTCCTCAGTTGTCACTTCACTCACTTCAGTGGTTGTTTCCTCAACTTCAGTGACAACAGGTTCAGGTTTGGGAGTAATGACTATTTCTTCCTTGTATTTCTCAACACCTTCCTCAGGTATTTCCTCAGTTATTTCCTCAAGGGCAATTTCTTCAGCCTCAACCTCTTCCTTTTCAGGTGCTTCTTCAAAGGTAACCTCAGCTTCAACCTCCTCTGTAGGAACTTCCTCAATAGTTACTTCTGCCTCAACCTCTTCCTTTTCAGGAACTTCCTCAATAGTTACTTCTGCCTCAACCTCTTCCTGTTCTGGTGTTTCCTCAACAATCACTTCAGCTTCCACTTCCTCTGGTGCTTCAGTGATTTCTTTTGTCACTTCAATAGTTTCTCTGAAAACAGTTTCAGTGATGTCTTCAGGTGCTGTCACTTCAACTTCAGTGACAACAGGTTCAGTTTTGGGAGTAATGACAATCTCTTCCTTGTGTTTCTCAACATCTTCCTCAGGAATTTCCTCAGTTATTTCCTCAGTTGTCACTTCACTCACTTCAGTGGTTGTTTCCTCAACTTCAGTGACAACAGGTTCAGGTTTGGGCGTAATGACTATTTCTTCCTTGTATTTCTCAACACCTTCCTCAGGTATTTCCTCAGTTATTTCCTCAAGGGCAATTTCTTCAGCCTCAACCTCTTCCTTTTCAGGTGCTTCTTCAAAGGTAACCTCAGCTTCAACCTCCTCTGTAGGAACTTCCTCAATAGTTACTTCTGCCTCAACCTCTTCCTTTTCAGGAACTTCCTCAATAGTTACTTCTGCCTCAACCTCTTCCTGTTCTGGTGTTTCCTCAACAATCACTTCAGCTTCCACTTCCTCTGGTGCTTCAGTGATTTCTTTTGTCACTTCAATAGTTTCTCTGAAAACAGTTTCAGTGATGTCTTCAGGTGCTGTCACTTCAACTTCAGTGACAACAGGTTCAGTTTTGGGAGTAATGACAATCTCTTCCTTGTGTTTCTCAACACCCTCCTCAGGAATTTCCTCAGTGATTTCTTCAGTTGTCACTTCACTCACTTCAGTGGTTGTTTCCTCAACTTCAGTGACAACAGGTTCAGTTTTGGGAGTAATGACTATCTCTTCCTTGTATTTCTCAACACCTTCCTCAGGTATTTCCTCAGTTATTTCCTCAGTTGTCACTTCACTCACTTCAGTGGTTGTTTCCTCAACTTCAGTGACAACAGGTTCAGGTTTGGGCGTAATGACTATTTCTTCCTTGTATTTCTCAACATCTTCCTCAGGTATTTCCTCAGTTATTTCCTCAGTTGTCACTTCACTCACTTCAGTGGTTGTTTCCTCAACTTCAGTGACAACAGGTTCAGGTTTGGGAGTAATGACTATTTCTTCCTTGTATTTCTCAACACCTTCCTCAGGTATTTCCTCAGTTATTTCCTCAAGGGCAATTTCTTCAGCCTCAACCTCTTCCTTTTCAGGTGCTTCTTCAAAGGTAACCTCAGCTTCAACCTCCTCTGTAGGAACTTCCTCAATAGTTACTTCTGCCTCAACCTCTTCCTTTTCAGGAACTTCCTCAATAGTTACTTCTGCCTCAACCTCTTC
Source organism: Haliotis cracherodii (assembly GCF_022045235.1). Taxonomy (NCBI): domain Eukaryota; kingdom Metazoa; phylum Mollusca; class Gastropoda; order Lepetellida; family Haliotidae; genus Haliotis; species Haliotis cracherodii. Next base: position 4,592,140 of record NW_027266273.1, on the reverse strand, counting down.
CTGTTCTGGTGTTTCCTCAACAATCACTTCAGCTTCCACTTCCTCTGGTGCTTCAGTGATTTCTTTTGTCACTTCAATAGTTTCTCTGAAAACAGTTTCAGTGATGTCTTCAGGTGCTGTCACTTCAACTTCAGTGACAACAGGTTCAGTTTTGGGAGTAATGACAATCTCTTCCTTGTGTTTCTCAACACCCTCCTCAGGAATTTCCTCAGTGATTTCTTCAGTTGTCACTTCACTCACTTCAGTGGTTGTTTCCTCAACTTCAGTGACAACAGGTTCAGTTTTGGGAGTAATGACTATCTCTTCCTTGTATTTCTCAACACCTTCCTCAGGTATTTCCTCAGTTATTTCCTCAGTTGTCACTTCACTCACTTCAGTGGTTGTTTCCTCAACTTCAGTGACAACAGGTTCAGGTTTGGGAGTAATGACTATTTCTTCCTTGTATTTCTCAACACCTTCCTCAGGTATTTCCTGAGTTATTTCCTCAGTTGTCACTTCACTCACTTCAGTGGTTGTTTCCTCAACTTCAGTGACAACAGGTTCAGGTTTGGGCGTAATGACTATTTCTTCCTTGTATTTCTCAACACCTTCCTCAGGTATTTCCTCAGTTATTTCCTCAAGGGCAATTTCTTCAGCCTCAACCTCTTCCTTTTCAGGTGCTTCTTCAAAGGTAACCTCAGCTTCAACCTCCTCTGTAGGAACTTCCTCAATAGTTACTTCTGCCTCAACCTCTTCCTTTTCAGGAACTTCCTCAATAGTTACTTCTGCCTCGACCTCTTCCTGTTCTGGTGTTTCCTCAACAATCACTTCAGCTTCCACTTCCTCTGGTGCTTCAGTGATTTCTTTTGTCACTTCAATAGTTTCTCTGAAAACAGTTTCAGTGATGTCTTCAGGTGCTGTCACTTCAACTTCAGTGACAACAGGTTCAGTTTTGGGAGTAATGACAATCTCTTCCTTGTGTTTCTCAACATCTTCCTCAGGAATTTCCTCAGTTATTTCCTCAGTTGTCACTTCACTCACTTCAGTGGTTGTTTCCTCAACTTCAGTGACAACAGGTTCAGGTTTGGGCGTAATGACTATTTCTTCCTTGTATTTCTCAACACCTTCCTCAGGTATTTCCTCAGTTATTTCCTCAAGGGCAATTTCTTCAGCCTCAACCTCTTCCTTTTCAGGTGCTTCTTCAAAGGTAACCTCAGCTTCAACCTCCTCTGTAGGAACTTCCTCAATAGTTACTTCTGCCTCAACCTCTTCCTTTTCAGGAACTTCCTCAATAGTTACTTCTGCCTCAACCTCTTCTTGTTCTGGTGTTTCCTCAACAATCACTTCAGCTTCCACTTCCTCTGGTGCTTCAGTGATTTCTTTTGTCACTTCAATAGTTTCTCTGAAAACAGTTTCAGTGATGTCTTCAGGTGCTGTCACTTCAACTTCAGTGACAACAGGTTCAGTTTTGGGAGTAATGACAATCTCTTCCTTGTGTTTCTCAACACCCTCCTCAGGAATTTCCTCAGTGATTTCTTCAGTTGTCACTTCACTCACTTCAGTGGTTGTTTCCTCAACTTCAGTGACAACAGGTTCAGTTTTGGGAGTAATGACTATCTCTTCCTTGTATTTCTCAACACCTTCCTCAGGTATTTCCTCAGTTATTTCCTCAGTTGTCACTTCACTCACTTCAGTGGTTGTTTCCTCAACTTCAGTGACAACAGGTTCAGGTTTGGGCGTAATGACTATTTCTTCCTTGTATTTCTCAACATCTTCCTCAGGTATTTCCTCAGTTATTTCCTCAGTTGTCACTTCACTCACTTCAGTGGTTGTTTCCTCAACTTCAGTGACAACAGGTTCAGGTTTGGGAGTAATGACTATTTCTTCCTTGTATTTCTCAACACCTTCCTCAGGTATTTCCTCAGTTATTTCCTCAAGGGCAATTTCTTCAGCCTCAACCTCTTCCTTTTCAGGTGCTTCTTCAAAGGTAACCTCAGCTTCAACCTCCTCTGTAGGAACTTCCTCAATAGTTACTTCTGCCTCAACCTCTTCCTTTTCAGGAACTTCCTCAATAGTTACTTCTGCCTCAACCTCTTCCTGTTCTGGTGTTTCCTCAACAATCACTTCAGCTTCCACTTCCTCTGGTGCTTCAGTGATTTCTTTTGTCACTTCAATAGTTTCTCTGAAAACAGTTTCAGTGATGTCTTCAGGTGCTGTCACTTCAACTTCAGTGACAACAGGTTCAGTTTTGGGAGTAATGACAATCTCTTCCTTGTGTTTCTCAACACCCTCCTCAGGAATTTCCTCAGTGATTTCTTCAGTTGTCACTTCACTCACTTCAGTGGTTGTTTCCTCAACTTCAGTGACAACAGGTTCAGTTTTGGGAGTAATGACTATCTCTTCCTTGTATTTCTCAACACCTTCCTCAGGTATTTCCTCAGTTATTTCCTCAGTTGTCACTTCACTCACTTCAGTGGTTGTTTCCTCAACTTCAGTGACAACAGGTTCAGGTTTGGGAGTAATGACTATTTCTTCCTTGTATTTCTCAACACCTTCCTCAGGTATTTCCTGAGTTATTTCCTCAGTTGTCACTTCACTCACTTCAGTGGTTGTTTCCTCAACTTCAGTGACAACAGGTTCAGGTTTGGGCGTAATGACTATTTCTTCCTTGTATTTCTCAACACCTTCCTCAGGTATTTCCTCAGTTATTTCCTCAAGGGCAATTTCTTCAGCCTCAACCTCTTCCTTTTCAGGTGCTTCTTCAAAGGTAACCTCAGCTTCAACCTCCTCTGTAGGAACTTCCTCAATAGTTACTTCTGCCTCAACCTCTTCCTTTTCAGGAACTTCCTCAATAGTTACTTCTGCCTCGACCTCTTCCTGTTCTGGTGTTTCCTCAACAATCACTTCAGCTTCCACTTCCTCTGGTGCTTCAGTGATTTCTTTTGTCACTTCAATAGTTTCTCTGAAAACAGTTTCAGTGATGTCTTCAGGTGCTGTCACTTCAACTTCAGTGACAACAGGTTCAGTTTTGGGAGTAATGACAATCTCTTCCTTGTGTTTCTCAACATCTTCCTCAGGAATTTCCTCAGTTATTTCCTCAGTTGTCACTTCACTCACTTCAGTGGTTGTTTCCTCAACTTCAGTGACAACAGGTTCAGGTTTGGGCGTAATGACTATTTCTTCCTTGTATTTCTCAACACCTTCCTCAGGTATTTCCTCAGTTATTTCCTCAAGGGCAATTTCTTCAGCCTCAACCTCTTCCTTTTCAGGTGCTTCTTCAAAGGTAACCTCAGCTTCAACCTCCTCTGTAGGAACTTCCTCAATAGTTACTTCTGCCTCAACCTCTTCCTTTTCAGGAACTTCCTCAATAGTTACTTCTGCCTCAACCTCTTCTTGTTCTGGTGTTTCCTCAACAATCACTTCAGCTTCCACTTCCTCTGGTGCTTCAGTGATTTCTTTTGTCACTTCAATAGTTTCTCTGAAAACAGTTTCAGTGATGTCTTCAGGTGCTGTCACTTCAACTTCAGTGACAACAGGTTCAGTTTTGGGAGTAATGACAATCTCTTCCTTGTGTTTCTCAACACCCTCCTCAGGAATTTCCTCAGTGATTTCTTCAGTTGTCACTTCACTCACTTCAGTGGTTGTTTCCTCAACTTCAGTGACAACAGGTTCAGTTTTGGGAGTAATGACTATCTCTTCCTTGTATTTCTCAACACCTTCCTCAGGTATTTCCTCAGTTATTTCCTCAGTTGTCACTTCACTCACTTCAGTGGTTGTTTCCTCAACTTCAGTGACAACAGGTTCAGGTTTGGGCGTAATGACTATTTCTTCCTTGTATTTCTCAACATCTTCCTCAGGTATTTCCTCAGTTATTTCCTCAGTTGTCACTTCACTCACTTCAGTGGTTGTTTCCACAACTTCAGTGACAACAGGTTCAGGTTTGGGAGTAATGACTATTTCTTCCTTGTATTTCTCAACACCTTCCTCAGGTATTTCCTCAGTTATTTCCTCAAGGGCAATTTCTTCAGCCTCAACCTCTTCCTTTTCAGGTGCTTCTTCAAAGGTAACCTCAGCTTCAACCTCCTCTGTAGGAACTTCCTCAATAGTTACTTCTGCCTCAACCTCTTCCTTTTCAGGAACTTCCTCAATAGTTACTTCTGCCTCAACCTCTTCCTGTTCTGGTGTTTCCTCAACAATCATTTCAGCTTCCACTTCCTCTGGTGCTTCAGTGATTTCTTTTGTCACTTCAATAGTTTCTCTGAAAACAGTTTCAGTGATGTCTTCAGGTGCTGTCACTTCAACTTCAGTGACAACAGGTTCAGTTTTGGGAGTAATGACAATCTCTTCCTTGTGTTTCTCAACACCCTCCTCAGGAATTTCCTCAGTGATTTCCTCAGTTGTCACTTCACTCACTTCAGTGGTTGTTTCCTCAACTTCAGTGACAACAGGTTCAGTTTTGGGAGTAATGACTATCTCTTCCTTGTATTTCTCAACACCTTCCTCAGGTATTTCCTCAGTTATTTCCTCAGTTGTCACTTCACTCACTTCAGTGGTTGTTTCCTCAACTTCAGTGACAACAGGTTCAGGTTTGGGAGTAATGACTATTTCTTCCTTGTATTTCTCAACATCTTCCTCAGGTATTTCCTCAGTTATTTCCTCAGTTGTCACTTCACTCACTTCAGTGGTTGTTTCCTCAACTTCAGTGACAACAGGTTCAGGTTTGGGAGTAATGACTATTTCTTCCTTGTATTTCTCAACACCTTCCTCAGGTATTTCCTCAGTTATTTCCTCAAGGGCAATTTCTTCAGCCTCAACCTCTTCCTTTTCAGGTGCTTCTTCAAAGGTAACCTCAGCTTCAACCTCCTCTGTAGGAACTTCCTCAATAGTTACTTCTGCCTCAACCTCTTCCTTTTCAGGAACTTCCTCAATAGTTACTTCTGCCTCAACCTCTTCCTGTTCTGGTGTTTCCTCAACAATCACTTCAGCTTCCACTTCCTCTGGTGCTTCAGTGATTTCTTTTGTCACTTCAATAGTTTCTCTGAAAACAGTTTCAGTGATGTCTTCAGGTGCTGTCACTTCAACTTCAGTGACAACAGGTTCAGTTTTGGGAGTAATGACAATCTCTTCCTTGTGTTTCTCAACACCCTCCTCAGGAATTTCCTCAGTGATTTCTTCAGTTGTCACTTCACTCACTTCAGTGGTTGTTTCCTCAACTTCAGTGACAACAGGTTCAGTTTTGGGAGTAATGACTATCTCTTCCTTGTATTTCTCAACACCTTCCTCAGGTATTTCCTCAGTTATTTCCTCAGTTGTCACTTCACTCACTTCAGTGGTTGTTTCCTCAACTTCAGTGACAACAGGTTCAGGTTTGGGAGTAATGACTATTTCTTCCTTGTATTTCTCAACACCTTCCTCAGGTATTTCCTGAGTTATTTCCTCAGTTGTCACTTCACTCACTTCAGTGGTTGTTTCCTCAACTTCAGTGACAACAGGTTCAGGTTTGGGCGTAATGACTATTTCTTCCTTGTATTTCTCAACACCTTCCTCAGGTATTTCCTCAGTTATTTCCTCAAGGGCAATTTCTTCAGCCTCAACCTCTTCCTTTTCAGGTGCTTCTTCAAAGGTAACCTCAGCTTCAACCTCCTCTGTAGGAACTTCCTCAATAGTTACTTCTGCCTCAACCTCTTCCTTTTCAGGAACTTCCTCAATAGTTACTTCTGCCTCAACCTCTTCCTGTTCTGGTGTTTCCTCAACAATCACTTCAGCTTCCACTTCCTCTGGTGCTGAAGTGATTTCTTTTGTCACTTCAATAGTTTCTCTGAAAACAGTTTCAGTGATGTCTTCAGGTGCTGTCACTTCAACTTCAGTGACAACAGGTTCAGTTTTGGGAGTAATGACAATCTCTTCCTTGTGTTTCTCAACACCCTCCTCAGGAATTTCCTCAGTTATTTCCTCAGTTGTCACTTCACTCACTTCAGTGGTTGTTTCCTCAACTTCAGTGACAACAGGTTCAGGTTTGGGCGTAATGACTATTTCTTCCTTGTATTTCTCAACACCTTCCTCAGGTATTTCCTCAGTTATTTCCTCAGTTGTCACTTCACTCACTTCAGTGGTTGTTTCCTCAACTTCAGTGACAACAGGTTCAGGTTTGGGAGTAATGACTATCTCTTCCTTGTATTTCTCAACACCTTCCTCAGGTATTTCCTCAGTTATTTCCTCAGTTGTCACTTCACTCACTTCAGTGGTTGTTTCCTCAACTTCAGTGACAACAGGTTCAGGTTTGGGCGTAATGACTATTTCTTCCTTGTATTTCTCAACACCTTCCTCAGGTATTTCCTCAGTTATTTCCTCAAGGGCAATTTCTACAGCCTCAACCTCTTCCTTTTGAGGTGCTTCTTCAAAGGTAACCTCAGCTTCAACCTCCTCTGTAGGAACTTCCTCAATAGTTACTTCAGCCTCAACCTCTTCCTTTTCAGGAACTTCCTCAATAGTTACTTCTGCCTCAACCTCTTCCTGTTCTGGTGTTTCCTCAACAATCACTTCAGCTTCCACTTCCTCTGGTGCTTCAGTGATTTCTTTTGTCACTTCAATAGTTTCTCTGAAAACAGTTTCAGTGATGTCTTCAGGTGCTGTCACTTCAACTTCAGTGACAACAGGTTCAGTTTTGGGAGTAATGACAATCTCTTCCTTGTGTTTCTCAACACCCTCCTCAGGAATTTCCTCAGTGATTTCCTCAGTTGTCACTTCACTCACTTCAGTGGTTGTTTCCTCAACTTCAGTGACAACAGGTTCAGGTTTGGGAGTAATGACTATCTCTTCCTTGTATTTCTCAACACCTTCCTCAGGTATTTCCTCAGTTATTTCCTCAGTTGTCACTTCACTCACTTCAGTGGTTGTTTCCTCAACTTCAGTGACAACAGGTTCAGGTTTGGGCGTAATGACTATTTCTTCCTTGTATTTCTCAACACCTTCCTCAGGTATTTCCTCAGTTATTTCCTCAAGGGCAATTTCTTCAGCCTCAACCTCTTCCTTTTCAGGTGCTTCTTCAAAGGTAACCTCAGCTTCAACCTCCTCTGTAGGAACTTCCTCAATAGTTACTTCTGCCTCAACCTCTTCCTTTTCAGGAACTTCCTCAATAGTTACTTCTGCCTCAACCTCTTCCTGTTCTGGTGTTTCCTCAACAATCACTTCAGCTTCCACTTCCTCTGGTGCTTCAGTGATTTCTTTTGTCACTTCAATAGTTTCTCTGAAAACAGTTTCAGTGATGTCTTCAGGTGCTGTCACTTCAACTTCAGTGACAACAGGTTCAGTTTTGGGAGTAATGACAATCTCTTCCTTGTGTTTCTCAACACCCTCCTCAGGAATTTCCTCAGTTATTTCCTCAGTTGTCACTTCACTCACTTCAGTGGTTGTTTCCTCAACTTCAGTGACAACAGGTTCAGTTTTGGGAGTAATGACTATCTCTTCCTTGTATTTCTCAACACCTTCCTCAGGTATTTCCTCAGTTATTTCCTCAGTTGTCACTTCACTCACTTCAGTGGTTGTTTCCTCAACTTCAGTGACAACAGGTTCAGGTTTGGGAGTAATGACTATTTCTTCCTTGTATTTCTCAACACCTTCCTCAGGTATTTCCTCAGTTATTTCCTCAGTTGTCACTTCACTCACTTCAGTGGTTGTTTCCTCAACTTCAGTGACAACAGGTTCAGGTTTGGGCGTAATGACTATTTCTTCCTTGTATTTCTCAACATCTTCCTCAGGTATTTCCTCAGTTATTTCCTCAGTTGTCACTTCACTCACTTCAGTGGTTGTTTCCTCAACTTCAGTGACAACAGGTTCAGGTTTGGGAGTAATGACTATTTCTTCCTTGTATTTCTCAACACCTTCCTCAGGTATTTCTTCAGTTATTTCCTCAAGGGCAATTTCTTCAGCCTCAACCTCTTCCTTTTCAGGTGCTTCTTCAAAGGTAACCTCAGCTTCAACCTCCTCTGTAGGAACTTCCTCAATAGTTACTTCTGCCTCAACCTCTTCCTTTTCAGGAACTTCCTCAATAGTTACTTCTGCCTCAACCTCTTCCTGTTCTGGTGTTTCCTCAACAATCACTTCAGCTTCCACTTCCTCTGGTGCTTCAGTGATTTCTTTTGTCACTTCAATAGTTTCTCTGAAAACAGTTTCAGTGATGTCTTCAGGTGCTGTCACTTCAACTTCAGTGACAACAGGTTCAGTTTTGGAAGTAATGACAATCTCTTCCTTGTGTTTCTCAACACCCTCCTCAGGAATTTCCTCAGTGATTTCTTCAGTTGTCACTTCACTCACTTCAGTGGTTGTTTCCTCAACTTCAGTGACAACAGGTTCAGTTTTGGGAGTAATGACTATCTCTTCCTTGTGTTTCTCAACACCCTCCTCAGGAATTTCCTCAGTCATTTCCTCAGTTGTCACTTCACTCACTTCAGTGGTTGTTTCCTCAACTTCAGTGACAACAGGTTCAGGTTTGGGAGTAATGACTATTTCTTCCTTGTATTTCTCAACACCTTCCTCAGGTACTTCCTCAGTTATTTCCTCAAGGGCAATTTCTTCAGCCTCAACCTCTTCCTTTTCAGGTGCTTCTTCAAAGGTAACCTCAGCTTCAACCTCCTCTGTAGGAACTTCCTCAATAGTTACTTCTGCCTCAACCTCTTCCTTTTCAGGAACTTCCTCAATAGTTACTTCTGCCTCAACCTCTTCCTGTTCTGGTGTTTCCTCAACAATCACTTCAGCTTCCACTTCCTCTGGTGCTTCAGTGATTTCTTTTGTCACTTCAATAGTTTCTCTGAAAACAGTTTCAGTGATGTCTTCAGGTGCTGTCACTTCAACTTCAGTGACAACAGGTTCAGTTTTGGAAGTAATGACAATCTCTTCCTTGTGTTTCTCAACACCTTCCTCAGGAATTTCCTCAGTGATTTCTTCAGTTGTCACTTCACTCACTTCAGTGGTTGTTTCCTCAACTTCAGTGACAACAGGTTCAGTTTTGGGAGTAATGACTATCTCTTCCTTGTGTTTCTCAACACCCTCCTCAGGAATTTCCTCAGTCATTTCCTCAGTTGTCACTTCACTCACTTCAGTGGTTGTTTCCTCAACTTCAGTGACAACAGGTTCAGGTTTGGGAGTAATGACTATTTCTTCCTTGTATTTCTCAACACCTTCCTCAGGTATTTCCTCAGTTATTTCCTCAAGGGCAATTTCTTCAGCCTCAACCTCTTCCTTTTCAGGTGCTTCTTCAAAGGTAACCTCAGCTTCAACCTCCTCTGTAGGAACTTCCTCAATAGTTACTTCTGCCTCAACCTCTTCCTTTTCAGGAACTTCCTCAATAGTTACTTCTGCCTCAACCTCTTCCTGTTCTGGTGTTTCCTCAACAATCACTTCAGCTTCCACTTCCTCTGGTGCTTCAGTGATTTCTTTTGTCACTTCAATAGTTTCTCTGAAAACAGTTTCAGTGATGTCTTCAGGTGCTGTCACTTCAACTTCAGTGACAACAGGTTCAGTTTTGGGAGTAATGACAATCTCTTCCTTGTGTTTCTCAACACCCTCCTCAGGAATTTCCTCAGTGATTTCCTCAGTTGTCACTTCACTCACTTCAGTGGTTGTTTCCTCAACTTCAGTGACAACAGGTTCAGGTTTGGGCGTAATGACTATCTCTTCCTTGTATTTCTCAACACCTTCCTCAGGTATTTCCTCAGTTATTTCCTCAAGGGCAATTTCTTCAGCCTCAACCTCTTCCTTTTCAGGTGCTTCTTCAAAGGTAACCTCAGCTTCAACCTCCTCTGTAGGAACTTCCTCAATAGTTACTTCAGCCTCAACCTCTTCCTTTTCAGGAACTTCCTCAATAGTTACTTCTGCCTCAACCTCTTCCTGTTCTGGTGTTTCCTCAACAATCACTTCAGCTTCCACTTCCTCTGGTGCTTCAGTGATTTCTTTTGTCACTTCAATAGTTTCTCTGAAAACAGTTTCAGTGATGTCTTCAGGTGCTGTCACTTCAACTTCAGTGACAACAGGTTCAGTTTTGGGAGTAATGACAATCTCTTCCTTGTGTTTCTCAACACCCTCCTCAGGAATTTCCTCAGTGATTTCCTCAGTTGTCACTTCACTCACTTCAGTGGTTGTTTCCTCAACTTCAGTGACAACAGGTTCAGGTTTGGGAGTAATGACTATCTCTTCCTTGTATTTCTCAACACCTTCCTGAGGTATTTCCTCAGTTATTTCCTCAGTTGTCACTTCACTCACTTCAGTGGTTGTTTCCTCAACTTCAGTGACAACAGGTTCAGGTTTGGGCGTAATGACTATTTCTTCCTTGTATTTCTCAACACCTTCCTCAGGTATTTCCTCAGTTATTTCCTCAAGGGCAATTTCTTCAGCCTCAACCTCTTCCTTTTCAGGTGCTTCTTCAAAGGTAACCTCAGCTTCAACCTCCTCTGTAGGAACTTCCTCAATAGTTACTTCTGCCTCAACCTCTTCCTTTTCAGGAACTTCCTCAATAGTTACTTCTGCCTCAACCTCTTCCTGTTCTGGTGTTTCCTCAACAATCACTTCAGCTTCCACTTCCTCTGGTGCTTCAGTGATTTCTTTTGTCACTTCAATAGTTTCTCTGAAAACAGTTTCAGTGATGTCTTCAGGTGCTGTCACTTCAACTTCAGTGACAACAGGTTCAGTTTTGGGAGTAATGACAATCTCTTCCTTGTGTTTCTCAACACCCTCCTCAGGAATTTCCTCAGTTATTTCCTCAGTTGTCACTTCACTCACTTCAGTGGTTGTTTCCTCAACTTCAGTGACAACAGGTTCAGGTTTGGGAGTAATGACTATTTCTTCCTTGTATTTCTCAACACCTTCCTCAGGTATTTCCTCAGTTATTTCCTCAAGGGCAATTTCTTCAGCCTCAACCTCTTCCTTTTCAGGTGCTTCTTCAAAGGTAACCTCAGCTTCAACCTCCTCTGTAGGAACTTCCTCAATAGTTACTTCTGCCTCAACCTCTTCCTTTTCAGGAACTTCCTCAATAGTTACTTCTGCCTCAACCTCTTCCTGTTCTGGTGTTTCCTCAACAATCACTTCAGCTTCCACTTCCTCTGGTGCTTCAGTGATTTCTTTTGTCACTTCAATAGTTTCTCTGAAAACAGTTTCAGTGATGTCTTCAGGTGCTGTCACTTCAACTTCAGTGACAACAGGTTCAGTTTTGGGAGTAATGACAATCTCTTCCTTGTGTTTCTCAACACCCTCCTCAGGAATTTCCTCAGTGATTTCCTCAGTTGTCACTTCACTCACTTCAGTGGTTGTTTCCTCAACTTCAGTGACAACAGGTTCAGGTTTGGGAGTAATGACTATCTCTTCCTTGTATTTCTCAACACCTTCCTCAGGTATTTCCTCAGTTATTTCCTCAGTTGTCACTTCACTCACTTCAGTGGTTGTTTCCTCAACTTCAGTGACAACAGGTTCAGGTTTGGGCGTAATGACTATTTCTTCCTTGTATTTCTCAACACCTTCCTCAGGTATTTCCTCAGTTATTTCCTTAAGGGCAATTTCTTCAGCCTCAACCTCTTCCTTTTCAGGTGCTTCTTCAAAGGTAACCTCAGCTTCAACCTCCTCTGTAGGAACTTCCTCAATAGTTACTTCTGCCTCAACCTCTTCCTTTTCAGGAACTTCCTCAATAGTTACTTCTGCCTCAACCTCTTCCTGTTCTGGTGTTTCCTCAACAATCACTTCAGCTTCCACTTCCTCTGGTGCTTCAGTGATTTCTTTTGTCACTTCAATAGTTTCTCTGAAAACAGTTTCAGTGATGTCTTCAGGTGCTGTCACTTCAACTTCAGTGACAACAGGTTCAGTTTTGGGAGTAATGACAATCTCTTCCTTGTGTTTCTCAACACCCTCCTCAGGAATTTCCTCAGTGATTTCCTCAGTTGTCACTTCACTCACTTCAGTGGTTGTTTCCTCAACTTCAGTGACAACAGGTTCAGTTTTGGGAGTAATGACTATCACTTCCTTGTATTTCTCAACACCTTCCTCAGGTATTTCCTCAGTTGTCACTTCACTCACTTCAGCGGTTGTTTCCTCAACTTCAGTGACAACAGGTTCAGGTTTGAGAGTAATGACTATTTCTTCCTTGTACTTTTCAACATCTTCCTCAGGTATTTCCTCAGTTATTTCCTCAGTTGTCACTTCACTCACTTCAGTGGTTGTTTCCTCAACTTCAGTGACAACAGGTTCAGGTTTGGGAGTAATGACTATCTCTTCCTTGTATTTCTCAACACCTTCCTCAGGTATTTCCTCAGTTATTTCCTCAAGGGCAATTTCTTCAGCCTCAACCTCTTCCTTTTCAGGTGCTTCTTCAAAGGTAACCTCAGCTTCAACCTCCTCTGTAGGAACTTCCTCAATAGTTACTTCTGCCTCAACCTCTTCCTTTTCAGGAACTTCCTCAATAGTTACTTCTGCCTCAACCTCTTCCTGTTCTGGTGTTTCCTCAACAATCACTTCAGCTTCCACTTCCTCTGGTGCTTCAGTGATTTCTTTTGTCACTTCAATAGTTTCTCTGAAAACAGTTTCAGTGATGTCTTCAGGTGCTGTCACTTCAACTTCAGTGACAACAGGTTCAGTTTTGGGAGTAATGACAATCTCTTCCTTGTGTTTCTCAACACCCTCCTCAGGAATTTCCTCAGTGATTTCTTCAGTTGTCACTTCACTCACTTCAGTGGTTGTTTCCTCAACTTCAGTGACAACAGGTTCAGGTTTGGGAGTAATGACTATTTCTTCCTTGTATTTCTCAACACCTTCCTCAGGTATTTCCTCGGTTATTTCCTCAGTTGTCACTTCACTCACTTCAGTGGTTGTTTCCTCAACTTCAGAGACAACAGGTTCAGGTTTGGGAGTAATGACTATTTCTTCCTTGTACTTTTCAACACCCTCCTCGGGTATTTCCTCTGTGATTTCCTCAAGGGCAATTTCTTCAGCCTCAACCTCTTCCTTTTCAGGTGCTTCTTCAAAGGTAACCTCAGATTCAACCTCCTCTGTAGGAACTGCCTCAACCTCTTCCTGTTCTGGTGTTTCCTCAACAATCACTTCAGCTTCCACTTCCTCTGGTGCTTCAGTGATTTCTTTTGTCACTTCAATAGTTTCTCTGAAAACAGTTTCAGTGATGTCTTCAGGTGCTGTCACTTCAACTTCAGTGACAACAGGTTCAGTTTTGGGAGTAATGACAATCTCTTCCTTGTGTTTCTCAACACCCTCCTCAGGAATTTCCTCAGTGATTTCTTCAGTTGTCACTTCACTCACTTCAGTGGTTGTTTCCTCAACTTCAGTGACAACAGGTTCAGTTTTGGGAGTAATGACTATCTCTTCCTTGTATTTCTCAACACCTTCCTCAGGTATTTCCTCAGTTATTTCCTCAGTTGTCACTTCACTCACTTCAGTGGTTGTTTCCTCAACTTCAGTGACAACAGGTTCAGGTTTGGGAGTAATGACTATTTCTTCCTTGTATATCTCAACACCTTCCTCAGGTATTTCCTCAGTTATTTCCTCAGTTGTCACTTCACTCACTTCAGTGGTTGTTTCCTCAACTTCAGTGACAACAGGTTCAGGTTTGGGAGTAATGACTATTTCTTCCTTGTATTTCTCAACACCTTCCTCAGGTATTTCCTCAGTGATTTCCTCAGTTTTCACTTCACTCACTTCAGTGGTTGTTTCCTCAACTTCAGAGACAACAGGTTTAGGTTTGGGAGTAATGACTATTTCTTCCTTGTACTTTTCAACACCCTCCTCGGGTATTTCCTCTGTGATTTCCTCAAGGGCAATTTCTTCAGCCTCAACCTCTTCCTTTTCAGGTGCTTCTTCAAAGGTAACCTCAGCTTCAACCTCCTCTGTAGGAACTTCCTCAATAGTTACTTCTGCCTCAACCTCTTCCTTTTCAGGAACTTCCTCAATAGTAACTTCTGCCTCAACCTCTTCCTGTTCTGGTGTCTCCTCAACAATCACTTCAGCTTCCACTTCCTCTGGTGCTTCAGTGATTTCTTTTGTCACTTCAATAGTTTCTCTGAAAACAGTTTCAGTGATGTCTTCAGGTGCTGTCACTTCAACTTCAGTGACAACAGGTTCAGGTTTGGGAGTAATGACAATCTCTTCCTTGTGTTTCTCAACACCCTCCTCAGGAATTTCCTCAGTGATTTCTTCAGTTGTCACTTCACTCACTTCAGTGGTTGTTTCCTCAACTTCAGTGACAACAGGTTCAGGTTTGGGAGTAATGACTATCTCTTCCTTGTATTTCTCAACACCTTCCTCAGGTATTTCCTCAGTTATTCCCTCAGTTGTCACTTCACTCACTTCAGTGGTTGTTTCCTCAACTTCAGTTACATCAGGTTGAGGTTTGAGAGAAATGACTATCTCTTCCTTGTGTTTCTCAACATCCTCCTCGGGTATTTCTTCTGTGATTTCTTCAGTTGTCACTTCACTTACTTCAGTTGTTGTTTCCTCAACTTCAGTTACATCAGGTTGAGGTTTGAGAGAAATGACTATCTCTTCCTTGTATTTCTCAACACCTTCCTCAGGTATTTCCTCAGTTTTCACTTCACTCACTTCAGTGGTTGTTTCCTCAACTTCAGTGACAACAGGTTCAGGTTTGGGAGTAATGACTATCTCTTCCTTGTATTTCTCAACACCTTCCTCAGGTATTTCCTCAGTTATTCCCTCAGTTGTCACTTCACTCACTTCAGTGGTTGTTTCCTCAACTTCAGTGACAACAGGTTCAGGTTTGGGAGTAATGACTATCTCTTCCTTGTATTTCTCAACACCTTCCTCGGGTATTTCTTCTGTGATTTCTTCAGTTGTCACTTCACTTACTTCAGTTGTTGTTTCCTCAACTTCAGTTACATCAGGTTGAGGTTTGAGAGAAATGACTATCTCTTCCTTGTGTTTCTCAACACCTTCCTCGGGTATTTCTTCTGTGATTTCTTCAGTTGTCACTTCACTTACTTCAGTTGTTGTTTCCTCAACTTCAGTTACATCAGGTTCAGGTTTGAGAGAAATGACTATCTCTTCCTTGTGTTTCTCAACACCCTCCTCAGGTATTTCCTCAGTGATTTCTTCAACTGTCACTTCGCTTACTTCAGTTGTTGTTTCCTCAACTTCAGTTACATCAGGTTGAGGTTTGAGAGAAATGACTATCTCTTCCTTGTGTTTCTCAACACCCTCCTCAGGTATTTTTTCAGTGATTTCTTCAATTTTCACTTCACTGGCTTCAGTTGTTGTTTCCTCAACTTTAGTTACACCAGGTTGAGGTTTGAGAGAAATGACTATCTCTTCCTTGTGTTTCTCAACATCTTCCTCGGGTATCTCTTCAGTGATTTCTTTAATTGTCACTTCGGTTACTTCAGTGGTTATTTCAGGTTCAGTAACATCAGGTTGAGGTTTGGGAGAAATGACTATCTCTTCCTTGTATTTCTCAACACCTTCCTCAGGTATTTCCTCAGTTATTCCCTCAGTTGTCACTTCACTCACTTCAGTGGTTGTTTCCTCAACTTCAGTGACAACAGGTTCAGGTTTGGGAGTAATGACTATCTCTTCCTTGTATTTCTCAACACCTTCCTCAGGTATTTCCTCAGTTATTCCCTCAGTTGTCACTTCACTCACTTCAGTGGTTGTTTCCTCAACTTCAGTGACAACAGGTTCAGGTTTGGGAGTAATGACTATCTCTTCCTTGTATTTCTCAACACCTTCCTCGGGTATTTCTTCTGTGATTTCTTCAGTTGTCACTTCACTTACTTCAGTTGTTGTTTCCTCAACTTCAGTTACATCAGGTTGAGGTTTGAGAGAAATGACTATCTCTTCCTTGTGTTTCTCAACACCCTCCTCAGGTATTTCCTCAGTGATTTCTTCAACTGTCACTTCGCTTACTTCAATTGTTGTTTCCTCAACTTCAGTTACATCAGGTTCAGGTTTGAGAGAAATGACTATCTCTTCCTTGTGTTTCTCAACACCCTCCTCAGGTATTTTTTCAGTAATTTCTTCAATTTTCACTTCACTTACTTCAGTTGTTGTTTCCTCAACTTCAGTTACATCAGGTTGAGGTTTGAGAGAAATGACTATCTCTTCCTTGTGTTTCTCAACACCTTCCTCGGGTATCTCCTCTGTGATTTCTTCAGTTGTCACTTCACTTACTTCAGTTATTGTTTCCTCAACATCACTTACATCAGGTTGAGGTTTGAGAGAAATGACTATCTCTTCCTTGTGTTTCTCAACACTTTCCTCGGGTATCTCCTCAGTGATTTCTTCAGTTGTCACTTCACTGGCTTCAGTTGTTGTTTCCTCAACTTCAGTTACATCAGGTTGAGGTTTGAGAGAAATGACAATCTCTTCCTTGTGTTTCTCAACACCCTCCTCATGTATTTCTTTAGTGATTTCTTCAGTTGGCACTTCACTTACTTCAGTTGTTGTTTCCTCAACTTGAGATATGTCAGGAACTGTTTCCTCAGTGTCCGACTCCTGCAGCTCTTCCATAATATGACCTTCTTTATCTACAACATCTGTGTCAACTTCAACAGGTTTATCAACAGGATATTCAATTTGTGGAGTTATCTGGTCTTCGTCTGGAGCCTCCTTTCTTCTGTCTGATGGGCAGAAGTATATTTACCAATTCAATAATTCCTGTAGTCCACATTCTCTGTTTTTTACGACAGAATACATCATTGATTGTTGACATTATACAACACTCCTTTATAAATGGAGGTATATGTGATTATCATGAAATATTGTGCAAGAGTTAAAGTCATTTCATCATTGAAAATGCTGACTCAAGTATTTTCCTGATGGAAGTCCAACTTGATATCAGTTGCGTTATTGGGCACATGGTATGTAAATCGTTTTTAAACTGAAAAACTCTTTTGTATCATGCTGGCATGAAATGGAATGATGTGTAGTCGTGGAGTTATTTGCGAACTGTGACAGACACCTTTATCAGTTTGCACACCTTCATGCAGTTCATGGCAGCTCTTGTTCTGTTCAGATTTGCATGCATCAGAGAAGAATGACAGGCACAAGCTGTCATGATGTGGGTGTGTCTTACACCCAAAGTGAGGCAAAGTATGTAAAATGGCCGTAAAATCAATCAATGCTTGACAAAGCACATGCTTCTTTGAATTTTGCAAGAAACTCTGGTATTAGTAATGCCTCATTGAAATCAGCAAATGTTAGTTTTATTCCTAAAAACAATCTCACTTTACTAAGAATGATCTGTCTAGAAAATTAAAATAAAGACATCAATGTTATAAAAAATCTAAAATTATCAAGAAATCATTCTAAGTTTTAAGGTAATTTCTAAACAAACAAAATATATATAACTCTATTTCTATACAAAAACATTACATTTATAACAATAATGAATTTCTTAAATGTACAGAACATAGGTACTCACAAGCAAACATTTCCCTATTGTGTTTCTTTACTTCATATAAATTGTGTTTCTTTACTTCATATTAAGTGTCTGTTAAGTGAATGCATGGCAAAGCTGTTAGGTGTTCAATGTCCTTGTTAATGTTTGCCAATACTTAGTATTCCATCTAACCTGCTAGTATAAACAGATAATATTGTTATGTTGATGTCAACTGCAACACACACCAAACTGATGACAGTGGAAAGCAATTTTCTTCTGACACGTGAATAATGTTATGTTTCACGGAGAAAACAATACAGAATAAACCATTCAACAGATAGCAACAACAGAAATAACAACGGCAGTTACAACAGTAGCAATTACATCAATAGCAGTAGTAACAATAGCATGTATAAAGTTGTCCACAATGTACAACAGAAGGTATCACTTTCCAAATAATATGACACTCTAAATAGTTTATATTAGTGGGTAATAAGAACAGATCAAGTTGTTTTCCTGTTTCATAAACTTTCTTTGCATGTCAAATCCAAAGTAAACAGGGTCAGGTTAAAATGGGTTGTTGGAGAAAAAGTTTGAAGAAAATAAAAAATAAAAGGAATATTTGAAACATTTTCTTGTTCCTTTTCATATTCTGTCAAATTTATGGGAGGGTCAATGGTAAACAAGCAGATATATTGATCTGACTCTGTTTCACTACCAATCTGTTTCACTACCAAAGTGTCACATTAATGAAAGCCATGCTGTGGTTCACATTACCATGCCAACAAGAAGTTGGCTAACAGCTTTTTATGAAATTCATTCTGCAGTTCTTCTTGGATTCAAAAGCAAATAATGCTTCTTTTGATCATTCAAGATTAACAAAAGCTGTGCAATTTGGACCACAACATTTTATTGCAGGCCTAACGCCAGTTCCAGCTGTGTCCACTGTTCACATGAAACTAGAACATGCAATAAAGTTTCATAAAGAAATTGCAATGTTTAACTTTGATGTATTGTATTATAATGATGTCCAAAACAGATATACCTGTTGTGGACAGTAGACACAAGCAATCAACAAAGAAAACATCAATATTCCTTCATAGTTACTCATAACTATATTTCTAAAATGAGCACTGTACTGTCAAATAACGGTCTGGAAGGAGTGCAGGGGCTGGGGCCATTTGCTAGGTACCATTCACTCTTGGTGTTCAGGGATCTCAACACATTCTCATGGGTACTCAATAAGCTTTTTAACACTCTAGGATAGGGAACAATCTGTTGGATATCTCCCAGGTTTATATATTTCCAATAGTAAGGTACGTTCAACATTCTTGGAAAGGGCACAATCTGTGTGGATTCTTCAGGGTCTACATATGCAATCACTAGGAAAGGTTTCACTCTATGAAGAGTAAGATTACTATATGTATGTTAAGATGATCATGGGTTTAGCATTGGGTCATTGTGCAAAAATATATGATTATGTGCATATATTTCAAGAATTATATTTAATCATTCAATCAGTTCCATTAAAACAGAAAACAAAATTACATCAAATTTCCATATTTGTCATCCATTAACTTATATTTGTCATCAATCATGAATGACAAAGATGCCTTAACAACATTGATATAAAAAAAATATAAGCAAAAATTTGAATTTTGATAAGAGAAGATTAAGTTCTACTATTGAAGGCAAAATGATGTTTGAAGAAATATTTTGAAGTGATTGGAAGCTACTGTACACAAAACACCAGCCTGAAGTCTAAATATGAAAATGATCAATCCTGTTCAAGTTTCTCAAACATATATATATATATATAAAATGGAATCTAAACACATAGCTTTTGACGTATCTTCAAAATGGTGTTTTGTTGTTTGTGCAGAAGAGAAGGCAGGGCATGCATATTCTGGCAGAGTTAGTGTGCTTAGGTCAGTAGCCACAGTCTCCAAACCGTATTTCAGTTTGTCCCATAATTCAGATTCCTATTCTTCCAATTGGGTTTACCTCCGCTTTGAACATTTAAGTAATGTCACGACATGTAAGCTAAAGGTGGGAGGAAAGCCTAAAGTGATGCAAGTCTTTGCTGTTTACTGTTTTAATGAATCCCATGAGCATGGGTATGGTGCTGACATTCCAAACAGGGACAATCTGGTTTTCAAAGCAATTATCATAGGATCCTTACCCACCTTAGGGAAACAACTCAGCACAGCCAACTCATGTGTGGCTGAGCCATCTGTACCCCTCTTACCACAGTGACTGGACTTAATTGGAAAATTATACTGAACAAATTGCATAATCCCACTTTTTTAAAGATAATATACTAATAAAATAACATAAATAATCATGATTGTTTTCTACAGAATTACTAAACTGAAATAGCAGTAAGGAGAACAATCAGTGGCAATGGTGATAACATATGGTTCTATGGATGAGATGATATTTTGGGTACAAGTATGCTATAGGAAGGCAAGAAAGCAAAATCCAACCTTGAATGTAGAGGTCTGCTTTGGTTGTGGCTGTTCCAAGGGTATTGATGGCGTGGCATTCATACTCTCCTTCGTCCTCGGGGTACGTCTCAGTGATGGTGAGACTGCACACGCCATCATCTTTCTGGACGATGTGAAAGTCTGGTGAGTCGTCAATAACCTCACCATCAATACGCCAGGTAACTTCTGGCACAGGTATGCCAGTTACCTTGCACTCGAAAGTAGCTGGTTGTCCTTCGAGTATTTCTACATTGGACAATGCTTGTGTGAATTGAGGTGCTTGTAGGATTTCTGGAACCTCTTCCCTCTGCACCTCCTGGAGAAGAACCTCCGGTTGGACTGGAGCCTCTTCCTCCTCTACCACCACTGCTTCAGGTGCAGTGTGAACAGGAACGTCTTCAGCTTCTGGCTGCTGCAGTTGTTCCTTTACTTCAAAGGCATCAACCACAGTTGTCGATTCCTCAGGAATTTCTTCCTCCTTTTCAACTTCAAATGGGATGGAGACTTCAGTGACTTCACTCACCGGAGTGATTTCCTCTTTAGAGGGAAGAGGTGCTTCTTCTTGTATGACTTCCTCGGAAACGGTTTGCACCGTTTCCTGGACGACAAATTCATGTGAAACTACCTCCGTCTCAGGTTTAGTTGTTTCATCTCCAGTGGTCTCAATTGTAACAATTTCAGACCTCTCTGGAGCTTTTGTTACTGTGGGAGCAACGTCCAGACCCTCCACTATTTCGGTATCAACTTGTGTGATTTCACTGGCTGTTTCTTCCGATTCGGGCAATTCTGTTTTAAAGCAAAAAGCTGATTCAAATCTAAGAAAGCAAAAAGCAGAACCTGACCATATCCACACCATAGATTCAAGAAAATTCAGAAAAGTTCAAGATCACGAAAAGCTTTAAATAGATTCTAGCTCCACAAAAGTACAAAGAGTATAGTAGGATGAATAATTTAAGTGCAAGACTAAGATAGAAGAAAACAAACCATTTAAGAAAACTTCACAATATGCCAAGAATTTTCAAAAACATTTTATGCAATTAAAGTTCAGAACTGAATAACCATAACCCTAGAATTTAAGATACATTTTTAACATTCCTGAAATTCATTTACAAAGAAGAATAGCAAGTATTTGTTCATACATCCATCACAGCCATCCATTCACACAAGCAATAATGATACTTCCGATGAGGTTCATGAATCAGGTGTCGACCCTCTGGGAGGAACCACTCATGGGGTACTACTCTGGGTGTCGCAGGTGATGATGGATGTATGGGATTGTGTAGGTGGTGGTGAAGGTGGCATCTGTTTCATGTAACCAATTGCGTCTCCTTTGTGTGATGAATGCATGATGTAAATGTGAACTCAAACATCGATGACACAATAGCTGCCTTGTGTGATGCAGCAGGAAAATCTCCTTCTCCATCGTAAAGTATCCATGCTAGTCTTCTGAAACCATCAGTGTCTCAACAAGTCAGATCCATACATGACACACATCTGATGTAAAGAGACATACTTGGGTCTGCTTCCAGAAAGTGATCATTGTGCTACAACTGTCGTAAGTCTATGTTCAAGTGTGGGAGTTACTTTCATAGATGTGCAACAATCGATTGTGGAATTGGGCTGTATTTAGACCACAAGTTCATAATCAGCTTTATTATTAAATGGTGGAAACCGTTAATCAACGTATTTGTCAGACTCTTTACATGGTAGGCTATCTATTTACTTTGTGAAAGAGTGAGTGAGTAATATATCTATTAATATCAAGGTCAGAGGGCAATAACATGGGCTTCACACATAGTACCCATCTGGGAATTAAAACCTGGGCCTTCATCTTCACAAGCAAACACCTTAACCACTATGTTACCCCACCAACCCTATCAATGAAAGACCATTCTATGGTATATCCACACATATAACGGACAATAAAGAAAATAAATCTTGAAATGATTGGACCTTGCGAGTAGTAGCAGATGCAACTTACAGCAGTGGGAATATGGTTTATGCCACTTTCAGCAATATTCCATCAATATCATGACAGGGACACCAGAAATAGACTTAACACATGTACCGATGGGGGGACCTGAACCCAGGACTTTGGCGCAATGAGCAAACACCCCAAGGCTACTCCACCAACCTACAAATAGTATATACTTAAATATAGGAAATATAGACATGACAAAACTCACAAAATAAGCTGATGATGTCACATAAACACATAGTCATTACAAGAATATTGTGTGTGTGTTTGACATCACCTTGAGGTATACATCCAATCACAATTCGACAGTTCCTTTCTGCCACACATTAGAGGCCCACCATAGCCCTGAGACATGCATAGTTCTGATAATTTTTTAAAAAGTACCAAGGTCTCTGACTTAGAGTTCTACATCTGATGTGTGGACATGTTGGATCACTGGTCATATCATCCTTGGAGGAGGTATTGTATTCTCTCTCTTTGGCTGGAGGCCCTTCTGGATGTGCTGTTGCCATGACAACTGTAATAGCTTCAGATGAATAATGATTATTCTGATATTTCTTCTTAAATCATTGGTAAGGGCTTTAACTTTTCTGTACGGATACAAATATATTTCAAAAGAGATCAAAACTGTTTCAAGAATACCATTGTCATGACATCAGAAAATCCTGTGTGTGTCTGTCTTTTGGGTATGTTGTCTTATTTCGATCTCTTACCATAGTTCCATTTCCACATGTGATAACAAAGCTCTGTCAAGCACTGACCATCATCAAAATATACCCTCATTGCAACATCTCAAATCACTGAATACTGTGAAGAGCTACCATGACACTTCTCAAACTTCCCAAATACATAAAGCAGTCACAGCTGCCTTCATAAAACAATTTCTTTCACAAAGATCCAATTTTGGGGGAACCAGATCATTTCTACAAGTGATATTTGATGATAGTCAGTGAAGCAACAAGAACATCAAAACAGCAACCAAACATTTTGTTCATTTTGTACACAAAGAATGAAAATAATTGTTTATATTAGCCATTTAATTCCTTCCTTTAATATATTCTTGTAAAAAGGCAAAGAGAGAGAACTTAAATAAATAAATGTTGGTCAGGTAAATTTGAAGAAAATGTTAAGAGAACCAAAGAAACGCTTAAAATATGTTTTCAAACATACAAATATTTTGGTTGACTGTTTGATGTCTTTGTTTACCATTGATAACCTTCCTCTGATTGAAGAGCATTGAGAGCTAATGTAGCAGAAGCATCCGGCTTTGGATGTGTCAGGTCTTTCGTGAATGCCATTATCTCCAGTTTCGCTAGGATGCATGCTGGGAGTGGTCATGTGATCAAGGGAGAGATTGGCGAATGAGCAGACCAAGCAAGTATGAATCTAGAATATAGAGCTAATGAAACGCAAACAGAAGAAAATCAGATGAGTGATGGGGTGAAACAAGGTACTTGAGTATGGGGAAAATAAACAGCTCTTGTGAACACATGGAGGTATATGCTAATTAATGGTTTCTTTTGTATATGAATTCCAAACAAATGATAACTGCAGCCCAGATGTAATTATTTGCAACACTTAAACAAAAACAAGTATTGATAACGTACGCGAAACTTCAGTTAATATATGTTTCGTTTCTGTTTTCTCAAAAGTGATCATGAAATAACTTTCAATATTAAATTTTAAAGCAAATTCCAAAGGCATGCCCGTGATAAGTGTTCTTAAAAGAGAATATCCTATCTAACCCAGTATATAAGAACACTACTCATATATGATAAATAATGGTAATGCCTTTCTTTCAAACATAACACTTCCCAATATGATTGACCTCAATGAGTTGGTGTAAAAATGGACAGGTTTCCATGAAAATGTTTTGCCAGTATGGTAAGGAAGTTAAAGGAAGCTTGAAGGTTCTGTATATACAATGTACTTCAGAAGGTGATAAACATGATTTATGATCCTTGCAAAATGATTGTTCAAAGTGACTTTTGTGAAATATTTCATTGTAAATTCAATACCTTTTGTGTTCAGCAAATATTATGAAGTAATGAGAATAACATGCACAACTTGCATTCCTCCTTTCCTCTGTCTTTCAATACAAACATCATTTAACTTTCTTCTTTCATCTAGAAAAGATCATCCCCCAAGGGAGATAACTCTGAAACAAACATGCTGTATGGGGAATAAATAGATTGGGTCATTTCATGCATAACTGCCACATAGAAACATTAAAAAAAATAACATACATTTTGCAGAAATTAAAATGTGAGTGAGTTAGTATGGTTTTACACCACTTTTAGCAATATTCCAGCAATATCACGGTGGGGGGCACCAGAAATGGGCTACACGCATTGTACCCATGTCGGGAATCTAACCCGGGTCTTCAGTAATGTTTAAGAATAAATTTCAGTAATCAGTGTTGAAATATTTAACAAAATTATTTTCAGTCAGAAGCCTTTCTGAAGATGTTAAATTTCTAAATTAAGTATTTCTGCAAAATGTTCGCATTCAAAACACACAAAAGATCAACTTCAACATTTACAAGTTAGTTTTAACAATATCAATAAATGCACAAGAAGTTATGGTCACATCAAACAGTGCTGTTTCAAACTTTTCACAAAGTAATAGCCTTGAAATCAGGCTTGAAAAAGACTCCAAATATTTCTATTTGTTTATTTTCAGGTTAAAACCTGATGATTGTATTTCAGCTTATCTTGTGCATTACAGTACATATCAATCAAAACAGGAAATATATGCATGAATAAATAACAAAATGACACACAACAATTAATTCTTATGGCAGGTGTTGAAACACATTATATACAATAAAGGGATACTAAGTGCTAACTAATTAATTAATCAATTCAGTGTTTTAAATACAACAAGTATAGATATAAGAAACTGCCAAAGCCATGCAGAAAGCTTACGGCCTGTTTCATGCCATTTACTAATTAAAACTGGAGAAAAATGATCTCTAAACCTGTATATGCTAAAATACATAAAACTCCTTAAAATAAAACTAAGAAATCACTTTGTTTCATAATATTTATTTATTTCATTTGCCCATATACAGAAGTACGAAGTCACACATTCTTACAAAAATACAGATTTGATATTTTTGTGTGTTTTTTTAAAAAAAAATTGTGCAAAATTGTACAAAGTATTTTGAAAGACGTAAAAACTAGAATATTCTTTGGTGTTCTAACTGTTCACCTGCCATAAGAGAGGGATAAAACATAATGATTTTTATAACAGCAGACATAAATAGTCAGGGAATTGAGGGTCTCGGTTTTACTGAACATTTGATCCGGAAATGATGTTAAGAATGTTCAATTAAACATTACATCTGCTGTGATAAGAATCCTAACTTATACTACAAAATGAATATATTAATTGTTAAAACAAAATTTTGGCTACAATCTGGGTTTTGAACACATGATCATGCAATGATTCCATTCTATGACAAAGTTTCCTCAAACAAAGTCCAAAACATTGATCTTGCCCAAGACTGATTCTGCATCTAGATTTTGGAGGCGCCGATGAAAATTAACTTCCCAATCGTGACTATCATGACTAAGTCATTTTTATTAACGATAATGTTCCAGCCAATTATCTTTCAAACCCAATCAATTCAACTACTATAAAAAACGTAGAATATAATGCCAGCATCATTAGTTCCACAAATTGTCCATCATCAGCGAGGACACTTTGAAGGTTAGAAGTAGTAGAGGGAATTGAAAACTGCAAATTGTATGAATGAGTCTACATGAGAAAAATATTTTTAAAGAAAAAGGCACCTCCAATGAAATACACTACGTGGGCCAAATGAGTGTAAAAATACATGACCAGATGCAAGAACCAAAATCAAGCAGCCAAGCAAGGACCCTGAGCAATATCATTACAATAATTATAGCAAGCAGAAATTGCTGCATGCTTGCATCATCTTCAACATTGGTGGGGTGCCAACCTAGTGCCGCTGTCACGGCCGATGGTTTCTCCAACACCTGAGGCTCAGGTTTGGCTTCCTCTAAGGGCTGCGTCACCTCTACCTCAACTGCCTCAGGTTCACTCTCCGCGACACTGAGTGGTTCTACAATTGAAACAGCACCAAATCCTGCAAACTCTCTTCACATTTTACCATCGTCACCTTCCCACAGGGTCTCAAAGGAAACGTTTTTGATGACATGTTCATTTGATTCAAAATAAAAAATTCAGGGAATGAAACAAAGGAACAACTTTAAATTTCTTTGTACAGAAATATAGAATCTATTTATATTTAAATTACAAATTTTCTTTTTTTTTAAAAGTTCGTATAAAAAAACCCAACTTTTTGGTAAGTTCCTTCTGTTTTGAAATGTCAACAAATGATAACAAAAATTGAGACCCTGGAAAGAGAAAGTTATAACTTCTCTGGAAAACAAATACCTGAAATTTTTAATATTTCACAAATTTAATTTCAAATGAAAAATGAGTATGACAATGATAGGTGACAGATCACTCCATGGCACTACGGATCATGCTTCACGACTGGTAATGAGCGGACATTGCTGAGGAAAGTGAACCAATCAGATGCCCGGACTTTTCATGATATGTGTTCAAGATAATAGTATATGTCATGGAAAATAAAACTGGCAATATTCACATCACAACCTGCAATGTACATTAACTATGTACTGGCCCATCACAAAGATATATTCTCAATAAACGATCATGAGAATTCTTCATATTTGAGCGTTCTTGTCATACTGCCTTCAGTTCCATCCTGGCAACGATTGATCAACCCTCAATCTCACCGACATCAAATTTCATTTCATTTGTAATCCGAAATTCTCCATTGATACTGACCATTCTACAAAGAGTCTTTATATTCATCATCATGATAAGATATATAAGACAGTTTCTGTAGGATAAACAAACATTTCAGCTCTGGAAAATGACTGAAATATTTGAGGAAGGTTTGCAATGGCTGCCAGACCTCTTTGCTCTTATCAGTTTCAGACTACTTTCTAAACAACTATTGATAACGATTTTTGAGATTCAGGCATATCATGTCTGTGTGACTTCGCTGCACATGGGACAGAACTGTATGGCAGTGAATAAATACAGTGTTATATACACTCATATATTGTCAGTTGTGTAGAAAATAGTGTCATACAACTTCATGACAAGGTGCATGTCTAGTTTATACTTTTGATGTTATCATTCCATCAAAAGAATGGAATAATGAATGTTTGAAATACCTGCAACCATTCTTGTCTTTTATTGTTTATCAATATATAATTAACATGATAGATATCTTCAAGTGCAAAAACTTATTTGATATACTCAAAGAATAACAATAAATAAATAAAAAATATATATATAATTTAGAATTTGGACATGAAAAGTATAAACTAGACATCATTTGATGTACAAATTTCCCCGCATCTACAGGGCATTCTGGGTAATATTTCAGTCACATGTTGTTTTTGAGCGCGTGGCTGGCTGGATTTGATTCGTCGGGGCCACTGTATTTCGATTTCAACCTCGATGGAATAGAATTCCTGTCGCACGATTCTTTCCTCAGCGTTCAAACACTCTGTTTCATGCAAAATACAAATTGAGAATTAAAGAAAGGAAAGTTCAAAGTCAAACATGAACACAGGCAGACATCCAAACACATCCACATTTCACAAAAAAGTAAAAATAATGTTTCAAAATATGTTTTTTTTTAAATTAAATTTGAAACTTTTTTTGTGCCTGTGTTCAGCTCTTTAGACTACAGCAAGAAAATGACAATTCATAAGAGGACAAATTTAAAGCACTATGAAACGATGTTATACATGACAGAGAAATGAAAAGAGAACAGTATTAATACTAAACAATAGACAAGACAATTAGCTGTATTTTGTAGTCTGTGGCAAACATAAGTCGAAAAATACAAAGACAACATTTCATACTCATGCATGCCATGCAAACTACAAAATACAACAACAAGTCTTTGGTTTCATAATTTTATTCAGCTACAACTACATCTAGATCTACACACGCAGTTTTGACATTATGATAAACCATAGTCAAGAACCACACTATCAACTACAGTAACACTATACAATTGACAAAAGCTAAAAAGTTGTTTAGCAGATATTATCAATGATAATTAATTCAAGAATCTTCAAAATTGTACATTTATATTTGAAAATAATAAATGTTTCTGGAAAATTAACAAATTAGCTCTTGTCCATATAACAACTTGGCAATATTCCATAACAGCTTAAACTTTAGCACAAATGTAACAGATTTGCAAATATAACAAAACATGAAAGATTTCTCCTTGCAAACATTTCAATGCTGTAATCATTCCCATAGCGTTTGTAACAAAAAACTGTCATCGATTTGTTAAATGTAACTTGAAGAATGTGTTAAAAACACAACCCGAAGAAAGAAAAGATATAATTTGTCCAAATTGCCTTAAAATGTCCCTACGTTGCAATGACAATATATCTACACATATCAATATGGCAAAAGCTATATAACCAGTAGTCATTAGTCAGCTAGTATGCAGAGAGTAGTGTGAGCAATGAAGACTTGGTCCTACATTAATAATAACTTCAACAAATATAGAACTTCCTTAAAATCTATCCCTGATAATGAACCAAAGTACAACATACAAACCCGAAAATTCAAACAATATAATTATAACTTTCAAGGTCCTCCATGTTTTTTACATCTTCATGATCAGTATTTTGGTTATTACTTTATTGTCATTTGTCCCAGATATAATTGAAGGCATATTTCCAAGGAAACGTTTCGGTACTTTTAACTTCACTAGCAACATGCAATGGACTATTCTACTGTCTATACACTGTGCATTTCCACCAAGAAGCCATGTCACTAAATACACACAACCAAGCAATAAATACTAATCATATCAAATTGAGAAAATGTTTTCCTTATGATATACCAAAACAGTTTAGAAAAATAACCCATTCCAAATGGCTCCATCAAAAGTGATACAAAAGTCTTACAAAAAATATTAATTTAAAAAAATATACATTTTTGAAAGGATTTCTTGAAAGTCAATTAAAAAACTCTCACACGGTTAAAAAAAAAGAAGTTCTGAAGAATGTCACTTAAAAGAAACATCTTCTGTAAAATCATAATTTCATTATACCAAAAAAATGTTATTTATAAATTCAGTTTGAGTATCTTCCAGAGAGTACTACAATTTGAATCTACAAAATTAAAAAAAGATTAAAAAATGGTGCCAGCATACAGTGTGATTCCTACTGAAGTTCTAGCTAGGCTAAGCAACTATTTGTAGGCTATGAACATGCTTGATGAAACATTCCATTATGGACATTGTGAGGTATTTTGATTGAAAGATATTCAATGTTCATTATTAATCATGTTATCAAGATATCATTCCATAATCCAAAATTCTGTCTTTCAATCAACACACTCAGTTCCCAGAAGTTTAGCAATCAACACATTCCAACATGGTTCCGATTTACGAAACCTTAAATGTATTGACCACAAGGCCTCATCATTCACTGAGGTATGTATTGATGGGAAGACAATGATTAAGATACCCATCTTGTATACTACATAAAAGAAGTCATAGAATACCTGATTCTTTCATATACCTATAGTTTATCTGCCAAGGCATGACAGACAAACAATAGTAATATGAAAGAATTGGGTGTTCTTTAACTTCTTTTGAGAAGTACATCTTTAAACAGGCTGTTTTATCTGCAACTTTCGAAAAATAATTTTCCTTTTTCAATGTTTTTTTAAAATCTAACCATGATAAACTATTAATAAATATTCAATTCATGAAAGAAACTTCCGTCATTAAAATATTATTTTTATATGATGGCAATTAATTTTTTTTTCAAAGGTACGTATTCATAATTTCAAAAGCCTGTACTGTATGGATACATGACGAGGCAATATTCCCTAGCCTGACCTTAGTCCTAGAACTTATCAAGGCCAGGATGGCTATGGCAGCAAGTAATTCAAGAATATAGGATGCTTTCATGGTTTTCTTACTTTCCACGAAAAATTCAATCCGGGTGGTGGCCGTGCCAGCCTCATTGGTGGCTTCACAAGTGAACTCTGCATCTTCGTCCATCGTGATGGCTTGGATGGTAAGAGTACACCGACCGTTCTCGTACGTGGTCAAGAAACGTTCACTTCTGGTGATAACAGTGGTTCGATCCTGAAACAAACACATCCGGTTTGCAACAAAAAGGAGGTTTCTTATTTCTGGAAATCATATCTGGGGCTATTTGGTCAAGTGTGATGGAAATGAGTAATTTTCCTCTTTAGGTGATATTCATACTGAGTCATTGACATATTGTCATTTTGATAACATGAATATATGTTTTGCAGTAAACATTATAATTAGAAAGACATCCCCAGCTCAGTTATAATGTGTTGTTTCCGAAATGTCCTAATGTCCTTGTTAGCTGCACAGATTCACTACACCCAGGGGCGGTCAGGTAGCCTAGTGGTTAAAGCGTTTGCTCGTCACGCCGAAGACCCGGGTTCGATTCCCGACAGGGGTACAATGTGTGAAGTCCATTTCTGGTGTCCCCCGCCGTGATATTCCTGGAATATTGCTAAAAGCGGCGTAAAACCAAACTCACTCACTCACTCACTACACCCAATTTCTGCTCAGAAGCCTTATCCACATGGCCAAAGACGAAATAACCCCATCAGTTGGTTGGCCGGGCAGTGACCACCCACTCCACAATGACTGTGTTGTCTTATGGCATAGTGATATACATACCTTGTACCACGTGATAGTGGGTTGCGGCCGGCCAGTGACCACACACTCCACGGTGACCGTTTTGCCCAGGAAGACGTCCAGCGTCGTCTGGAGGGTCTGTGTGAAACGGGGCGCTTCTGGGGCCTCTTCAGGCTTCTTCTCTTCTGGTACTTCTGAAATTCCATAATTTCAAAACATAAATCATTTTTTACAAAAAACTCACACTCTACAATATCCAAATATCTTTATAAGATAATATTAAAAAAAATACTTAATACCATTGACAAACTCATTGCCAGTGAATCTTGCAATAATATATACCAACTTTCAACATGGAAAACAATTTGCCTGAAAGTTTCATGTTGATACAAGTAAATGTTATTTCATAAAGCTCAAACTAGATCCATCTTTACGCCAAATATTAACAAATGCATGCATTTTTCAAGATGTCAAAGTTTCTCACCTGTTTGGGCAGTGATTTCTTCCTGTTTAACTTCAAAGTCAACAGTGACTTCCTCCACAATCTCTTCTTCCTCCACTTTTTCTATTGCTGTAAATATCAGAATTACAGGTCATTCCACTATTAGCAACAACTCCTCATAATTACAATATTATACGAGAGAAAACTTTTATATGACTTTTTATGATCTAAAATCATTTTTATATCTATGAATGTTCAATCCTTTGATTACAACAATTAAGCTTGTTACTTACAGTTTCTTCAGCAAGATCAACATCAATGCATAGGTGGAATGTTGGTAGTCTCGGGACCCATACACCACACACATACAAACATGCACTTACATGATGATAGATGTAATGGGCTTGAGGCAGCAGTTTTCAAAGGTGATTACGGATGGTGAATAAATATGAGGTGAGGGCAACAGTTTAGACAATGACATGTGCTCCTCGACAGAACAGACAGTAAACATCAAATAAGATACACTGAAAAATGTTACAATTATGTACAGACATAAATATATGTTTATGACAATTGTCACCTTGCGTTTCTTCAACTTCTACAGTAATTGTTTCAGCTTGTTCTTCAGGAGCTTCCAATTTGGTTTCAATTTGAGTTGGAATCTCTTCTTCAATAGTAATGGTTTCCTTTTCTTCTTCCACAGTTTCTTCTTTGGGTGCTTGAACCTCTATCTCAGTAACAACCTCCTCAAGGGGAGCAGAGTCAACAACCTCTGCAGTCTCTGTTATTTCAGAAGGTTTTTCTTCTTCTATGGATACAACCTCCTCAACAACTTGTGTCACCTCTTCTTTCACAATTTCAAACTCAGCTTCTGTTGTGATTTCTTCAATTGGAGCTTCAACAACAACTTCCTCAGCTTCAGGAGCTTCTGAAGGCTTTGTCTCCTCAACAATAATAGTCTCCTTAGTTTCTTCTGTTGTTTCAACACTTGGGGCCTGGATTTCAACCTCAGTGATTTCCTCTACAGAGACATCAACTGTTTCCTCCAACTGTTCTGCTTCAGCTGGAACCACAGCTTTTACCTCTACCACCTCTTGCATAATTTCAGTAGTTTCCTCCGTGGTTGTCTCAAGCTCCACTTCAGTTGTGATCTCCTCTGTTGGTGCCTCCTCAGTTATCTCAATGGTCTCCTCAGCTTCTGAAGGCTTTGTTTCCTCAACAATAATAGTCTCCTTAGTTTCTTCTGTTGTTTCAACACTTGGGGCCTGGATTTCAACCTCAGTGATTTCCTTTACAGGGACATCAACTGTTTCCTCCAACTGTTCTGCTTCAGCTGGTACCACAGCTTTCACCTCTACCACCTCTTGTATAATTTCAGTAGTTTCCTCCGTGGTTGTCTCAAGCTCCACTTCAGTTGTGATCTCCTCAGTTGGTGCCTCCTCAGTTATCTCAATGGTCTCCTCAGCTTCTGAAGGCTTTATCTCTTCCACTGTGATCGTCTCTTGGATGTCCTGGACTTCTTCGGAAGGAATTTGTATCTCAACTTCTTCAGATACCTCTTCAGTTGAGATAATTTCAATGACTTCATCTGATTCTTTGATCTCAGATGGTTTTTCTTCTTGCACAACAACTGTTTCTGTAACCTCATCCACAGTTTCCTCAAACGGAACTGAGAGCTCCACCTCAGAAATAGTCTCCTCAGATGGAAGTTCCACAACTTCCTCAGCTTCTGTTACTTCGGAGGGTTTCTCCACCTGTAATTCAATAGTTTCTTTGACAATCTCTGTTGTTTCTTGGACAATTACCTCTGGTGTAACTTCCATGATTACCTCCTCATGTGGTGTTTCAATCACTTCCTCTGCTTCCTTGGCTTCAGAGGGCTGTTCCACATCCACCTGAATGACCTCAGTGACAGTCTTAGTGATCTCCTCTGAAGTTTGTTCTACTGTGACTTCAGTGACATCCTCAACTGGTACCTCTTCAACAATTTCCACAGCCTGTTCTACTTCAGAAGGCTTGGTTTCTTGAATTGTGATTGTTTCCTTAATTTCCTCTGTGGTTTCTTCAGCAGGTGCTTGAATTTCTACTTCAGCTATGACTTCTTCCACAGGGACTTCCTCAGTTTCTTCAACCTCAGGAACTGTGGAAGGCTCAACCTGCTTTATATCCAGTGTTTCTTCTATGATTTCGGTGATTTCCTCTGTTGTTGTTTGTATATCAAGTTCAGTTGTAATATCTGTGATGGGAGCATCTTCAATAACTTCAACAGATTCCTTGGCTTCCGTGGGTTTCTCCACCTCAAGAGTTATTGTCTCTCTTGTCTCCTCTGTGACATCTTCTGAAGGTGCTTCAGTTTCAACTTCAGGAATAACCTCTTCCTCTGGAATTTCAACAATCTGCACTTCTTCCTCTGCTTCTGCTGGAAGTTCTTTTTGGATTTCCACAGTTTCACTCACAACTTCAGTAACCTCCTCAGTTGAAGTTTCAAACTTGATTTCTGTTGTGAATTCCTCTGTTTCAGCAACTGTTATTTCCTCTTCTTCCTTGGTTTCAGCAGGGATTTGTTGTTCCTCAATAACAATAGTTTCTTGCACATCTTGTGTGGTTTCTTCAACAGGGGCCTTGATCTCAATTTCAACAATAGATTCCTCTGTAGGTACCTCAGTAATTTCCACTTCTTCCTTAGTTTCAGCAGGGATTTGTTCCTCAACAACTACAGTTTCTTGTACTTCTTCTGTAGTCTCTTCCACAGGAGCCTTGATCTCAATTTCAACAATAGTTTCCTCTGTAGGAACCTCTGTAATTTCCTCTTCCTCTTTGGTTTCAGTTGTCTGAATCTCCTCAACAACAACAGTTTCTTCCACATCTTGTGTGGTTTCTTCAACAGGGGCCTTGATCTCAATTTCAACAATAGATTCCTCTGTAGGTACCTCAGTAATTTCCACTTCTTCCTTAGCTTCAGCAGGGATTTGTTCCTCAACAACTACAGTTTCTTGTACTTCTTCTGTAGTCTCTTCCACAGGAGCCTTGATCTCAATTTCAACAATAGTTTCCTCTGTAGGAACCTCTGTAATTTCCTCTTCCTCTTTGGTTTCAGTTGTCTGAATCTCCTCAACAACAACAGTTTCTTCCACATCTTGTGTGGTTTCTTCAACAGGGGCCTTGATCTCAATTTCAACAATAGATTCCTCTGTAGGTACCTCAGTAATTTCCACTTCTTCCTTAGCTTCAGCAGGGATTTGTTCCTCAACAACTACAGTTTCTTGTACTTCTTCTGTAGTCTCTTCCACAGGAGCCTCGATCTCAATTTCAACAATAGCTTCCTCTGTAGGAACCTCTGTAATTTCCTCTTCCTCTATGGTTTCAGTTGTCTGAATCTCCTCAACAACAACAGTTTCTTCCACATCTTGTGTGGTTTCTTCCACAGGAGCCTTGATTTCAATTTCTGCAATAGTTTCCTCAGTAGGTACCTCAGTAATCTCTTGTTCTTCTCTAGTTTCAGTTGCCTGAACCTCCTCAACAACAATTGTTTGTCTGATTTCCTCAGTAGTTTCAGCAACAGGGGCCTCAATTTGCACCTCAGCAATTGCTTCCTCCGTAGGTATTTCTGATATCTCAAGGGCTTCCTTTGCTGTTGCAGGTTTTTCCTCCTCAACCACAATTGTTTCACGGATTTCCTCTGTGATTTCCTCTTTAGGAGCTTCAATCTGCAGTTCAGTGGAGATCTCTTCAACTGGAACTTGTTCAGTTACTTCCTCAGCCTCTGTAACCTCAGATGGCAACTCTCCCTTGATCTCCACGACTTCCCGCACAACTTCAGTGATTTCTTCAGTTGTTGTTTTAACTTCAACTTCAGTTGTGATTTCCTCTACTGGTACCTCATCAACAACTTCAACAGTTTCCTTTGTTTCCATCTCCTTCTGTTCCTCGACTTCAATAGTTTCACGTATTTCTTCAGTAGTCTCAGGAACTGGTGCTTCAACTTGTACCTCAGTAACAATCTCCTCAGTGGGAGTCGTTTCAAACATGACCTCTTCTTCCTTGGACTCAGTTGGCATTTCCTCCTCAATCGTGATGATCTCTCGAAGTTCTTCTGTGACTTCCTGGGCAGGAGCTTCAACCTGCATTTCAACAATATCTTCTTCAGTTGGAGTTTCCGTAATTTCTTTGGCTTCAACTACAACAGAAGGTTTTTGCTCCTCAACTGTCAGTCTTTCCCTTAATTCCTCGGTTATTTCCTCATCTGGTTTTTCAGTTTCTTTCTCAACAATTTCCACAACAGCCTCCTCAATGACGTTAATTTTCTCTCCAACCACACTTGGTTTCTCTTCTTCAACTTGGATTGATTCTCGGAGCTCCTCAATGATCTCTTCCTCAGGTTTCTCAATCTCAGTTACAAAACCTTCTGTTGTGATTTCAGTTGTCTCCTCAAATGTCTCTTCAGTGACAATAGATTCGGTTCCCTGTTGAACATCTATTGTTTCTCTAATCTCAACTGTTTGCTCAGATATGGGTCTTTCAGTTTCAGTTGTCTCAGGAATTTCGTCTGGCTGTTCTTCAACAACCTTCTGAACTTGTTCCACAACCTGAGATGTTATCATTTTGATAGTAGTTGTTTCTCGTACTTCCTCAACTTCTTCAACAGAAGGTGGAACTGCTTCAAACTCCTGTTGAAATTCAACAGTTTCTTTCACGACCTCTTCTGTTTCCTCCTTGGAAGATAACATTTCAACCTCAATTTCAGGTTGACTTTCAACTGTGATCTCTTCCTTGAAAGTATCAACATCTTCCTTGTGGATCTCAAGAGTTGTAACCTCAGTAGATTCTACCTCTACTTGGACATCAGATGGCTTAGGAGCAATGGTAACCTCTTCGGTGAACCTCTCTTCTTCCTCCACTGTTTCTTGGTCAACTTCAACAGTCTGCTTGAAGGTAACTTCTGAGACGACTTCAGTTTTCTGAACCTCAATCTCCTCTGGTTGAGGTTTAGGAGCTAACGTGACTTCTTCAATGAATCTTTCTTCAGTCACTTCAGGTTGTTCTTCCTCAACTGTCTCCTCTTGTTGAATCTCAACTGTCTGTTCAAAGGTCACTTCAGAAACCTCTTCAGTTGTCTCTACCTCCACTTCCTCTGGCTGAGTCTTGGGCTGAATTTGTATCTCAGTTGAGAACTTTTGATCATCCTTCACCTCCATCTCAATAATTTCATGCACCTTCTGGTCAACAGTCACCTCCTCCTTGTACATTTCAGAAACACTGACATCTTCACGGGGTGACTCAGGAGCTTCTGATGATGGAACACTGGATGCTGAAAGAACAAGCACAGGTAAGGGTAGGCAAGGGCACACAGGTTGGTCTATGTGGCATATTAAGGATCTTCTCATTAGGATAGGTTCTACAAGTCAGGTTTATATTGATAGGTAAGGCTTAGGTGAAGGTTTTGGTATATAAATTGGAGGTAGGAAAAACTACTTATTTAACTGTTTTCTGGAGAGTTATTATGGTTAGGCTTTCTTTGATATTCCATTCCAACAATAGACCTCAGATAATATCCAAATGGAGCTTTATCTCATAATACTATGGGTAAAACACATGGATATATGTCTGAGTTTATTTTTTGAAATGAAACAAGGAGTAATTAGAAGGTTAAGCAGATAATTACATGGCAGTTTATTTAAGGACTATTTAGTTTGGAAGGTATTCATCAGGTACTCATAAGTAATATTTACAGGAGATGACTCAATGGAATAACTAAGGATGAAAACCAAGGAAAAGGAAAGAAAGAAAGAAAAAGAAACAAAAGTATGTCAGATGAAGAAAACATAACACAATGAAAACAAAATACAAAGAGACGACTGTAGTTTCTTAACAACAAAGAAAACTTAAAAACAGAAACAAAAGTTGATAACAGTGAATGTGTTTAAACAAATTAAAAAGGTGATTAAAACATAAGAGATAAAATGAAGAGACAAACACACATAATCTTACACAATGGACATAAATTCAAAGTATTTTCCGTTTTTGATTGACATATTTAAATCAGGTTAGCCATATACACATAGCCATGTAGTATATAAACACATTGCACAATGACATTGTGGCAATGCATGAATGCATTACATATGACAACAATCTGAAATCTGTCTGTTCGTATGACATCAGTTGAAAACTGAATTTGGACAATGTAACTGGACATTTTTTCAACAAACAAGTATTACATGGTGAAGACACAGTTTTACTTTAGGAGCAAGGGAAGAAGTACACGTAGATATCCAGCTGTTCATTCACTATTTATTCCACAAAGGGTCAAACACACACTTATTTATTCTTAAACGGATCTCAACTATCACAGAGGATATGGGCTACACAAATGACCCGTTGACGAGAACACAGAGTGCTCAGTCACAAGTTGGAGCAATATATTGAGGGTTTTTACACACATTCAGTAAGGAAATCGGACAGATTATGTATCTCAGGTGAGTAAATGTTCTCACGGATCAAACTCACAGCACTTATTTAGGAAATATTCTCAGGAAGGGATTTGAGCATTCAGTGTATTGCAGGAAGTGCAGCAAAGTTCTAATGTCTAGACATACTGTTGACATCTTACTTTATGAAAGTGCCTCGTCTCATGACATAGTTGACTACATCTAAACAACCATTAACTAGTATCTTACTGCAACAGTAGTGTTTCCACAAAAAGAAGTTACCCTGTCAAGAGCCAACACTGTGGTGAATATCTAAACTTTCTTTAAATCCATGTTAAGTTTATTTTATGGTATTTAAAGTATTAATTACTCATATTTATCGCAATTATATACATTCTTAACAATATGAATTTCAAAGCAAGATAACTATTCACTACTACTAAAAGCAATAAGCAAAGCAGAGGAGCGAGGACTTGTATGGCAAAGGAAGCTGGTACTTACTACCAAAAAATTATGTATTAACTTTTTTATCATATTAAGTTCTGAAAATGGGTTAAACTTCCTTATAAATGTGTAACTGTGCCTTCATAGATAATGAATCACATTCAGTCTTCCTTTGCCTCGAGGAGAAAGGGTTTCACACAAATCAATTTTGTACTTACGTAGCACAGTGATGTATGCAACTGAGGTGCAACGACCAACAGAGTTGACAGCTTCAACTCTATATTCCCCTTCGTCATCTGTCAGGACATCAGTGATGACTACAGTTGATCGGTTATTCTCTGTTGTTATTTGGATGTCTTCTGATGGGGTCAGCTCATTATCATCCACAAACCACTTGAGTGTAGGCAAGGGCATTCCCTTGACAACCACCTCCAGGGTGAGGATGGATGCCTCCATTACTGTTATATCAGTCAGCGTCTTGATGAATGTTGGTGCTTCAGTTGGTTCCTCAGCTGTTGGTTCTTCAGGAGCTGGTTCCTTGGCCTCAATGGTAATGGTGGACACAGCTGTTGTTTCAGCTTCACTGATTATCTCTTGGGTGAGTTCTGTTACAAATGAGTCAACAACATCCTCAGATGGAACTTCTTCAGGGGCCTCTTCAGGTTGTTCTTCTTGGGGTTTCTCAGCTTCTTTAACCTCAGCAATAATTTGTTCGACCATCTCAGTAGCAAAGGTCTCAATTTCCTCCTTCACAACACTTGTATCAACTTCAACAGTTTCAGTGATGGTTTCCTCAACCTTTTCTTCATCTGCAATGTCGACTTTGTACTCTTCTGGTTTTTCAGTCACAGTTTCAGCAAGTTCAGCTGTGATTTCAGTGCTTTCAGCCTGTTCTGGAACTTCCTCTGTTACATCAATGACCTGAGGCTGATCAGTTGTTTCTTCAACAACAGCTGTTTTGAACTCTGCAGGTTTTTCTGCGATGGTTTCAACCAGTTCTGTTGTAATTTCCTCGTGCGTTGTTTCCTCAGTTGATTTTTCTTCTACTTCAGTAACCTCAGGAACTTCAGTCACCTCTTCAACAACTGAGGTTTTGTATTCAGCAGGCTTCTCAGTTACTATTTCAGCCAGTTCTGTTGTAATTTCTTCAGTTTGAGCCTCATCTATTGGTTTTTCTTCAACATCAGTGACCTCAGGAACTTCAGTGACTTCTTCAACAACAGTTGTTTCATATTCTGCTGGTTTCTCAGCAACTGTTTCAGCCAACTCCAAGATAATTTCCTCAGTTTGAGCCTCATCTGTTGGTTTTTCTTCAACATCAGTGATTTCAGATACTTCAGTCACCTCTTCAACAACAGTTGTTTCATATTCTGCTGGTTTCTCAGCAACTGTTTCAGCCAACTCCATGACAATTTCCTCAGTTTGAGCCTCATCTGTTGGTTTTTCTTCAACATCAGTGATTTCAGATACTTCAGTCACCTCTTCAACAACAGTTGTTTCATATTCTGCTGGTTTCTCAGCAACTGTTTCAGCCAACTCCATGACAATTTCCTCAGTTTGAGCCTCATCTGTTGGTTTTTCCTCAACATCAGTGATTTCAGATACTTCAGTCACCTCTTCAACAACAGTTGTTTCATATTCTGCTGGTTTCTCAGCAACTGTTTCAGCCAACTCCATGACAATTTCCTCAGTTTGAGCCTCATCTGTTGGTTTTTCTTCAACATCAGTGATTTCAGATACTTCAGTCACCTCTTCAACAACAGTTGTTTCATATTCTGCTGGTTTCTCAGCAACTGTTTCAGCCAACTCCATGACAATTTCCTCAGTTTGAGCCTCATCTGTTGGTTTTTCCTCAACATCAGTGATTTCAGATACTTCAGTCACCTCTTCAACAACAGTTGTTTCATATTCTGCTGGTTTCTCAGCAACTGTTTCAGCCAACTCCATGACAATTTCCTCAGTTTGAGCCTCATCTGTTGGTTTTTCCTCAACATCAGTGATTTCAGATACTTCAGTCACCTCTTCAACAACAGTTGTTTCATATTCTGCTGGTTTCTCAGCAACTGTTTCAGCCAACTCCATGACAATTTCCTCAGTTTGAGCCTCATCTGTTGGTTTTTCTTCAACATCAGTGATTTCAGATACTTCAGTCACCTCTTCAACAACAGTTGTTTCATATTCTGCTGGTTTCTCAGCAACTGTTTCAGCCAACTCCATGACAATTTCCTCAGTTTGAGCCTCATCTGTTGGTTTTTCTTCAACATCAGTGATTTCAGGAACTTCAGTGACTTCTTCAACAACAGTTGTTTCATATTCTGCTGGTTTCTCAGCAACTGTTTCAGCCAACTCCATGACAATTTCCTCAGTTTGAGCCTCATCTGTTGGTTTTTCTTCAACATCAGTGATTTCAGATACTTCAGTCACCTCTTCAACAACAGTTGTTTCATATTCTGCTGGTTTCTCAGCAACTGTTTCAGCCAACTCCAAGATAATTTCCTCAGTTTGAGCCTCATCTGTTGGTTTTTCTTCAACATCAGTGATTTCAGAAACTTCAGTCACCTCTTCAACAACAGTTGTTTCATATTCTGCTGGTTTCTCAGCAACTGTTTCAGCCAACTCCAAGATAATTTCCTCAGTTTGAGCCTCATCTGTTGGTTTTTCTTCAACATCAGTGATTTCAGATACTTCAGTCACCTCTTCAACAACAGTTGTTTCATATTCTGCTGGTTTCTCAGCAACTGTTTCAGCCAACTCCATGACAATTTCCTCAGTTTGAGCCTCATCTGTTGGTTTTTCTTCAACATCAGTGATTTCAGAAACTTCAGTGACTTCTTCAACAATGGTTGTTTCATATTCTGCTTCTATCTCAGTGATAGTTTTGGATAGATCCACAGTAATATCCTCAGTTTGAGCCTCCTCTGTGACTGTCTCCTCAACATCTGTTATTTCCTGTTGTTCAATGATCTCCTCAACCGTGCCTGTTTTGTACTCTTCTGGCTGGTCAGCTACAGACTCTGTAAGCTCTGTTGGGATTTCAATAGTTGTAGCCTCCTCAGATACCTCTTCAATAACCTCTGACACATCTGCGACTTCAACTGTTTCCTCAACAATGTCAGTTTCATATTCAGAGGGTTTATCAGCTACAGATTCAGCTAATTCAACAGTAATCTCCTCCTGTTGGGCTTCTTCTGGACTTTTCTCTCGAACATCTGTGGTTTCTGGTTGTTCTGTCACCTCTTCAGTAATTCCAATTTGATATTCAGTTGGTTTTTCAGCAGTAGTTTCAGCCAATTCCATTATAATTTCATCAGTTTCAGCCTCTTCTGTGATCTCTTCTTCAACTACTGTGATCTCTGTAGCTTCAGTCACTTCTTCCACAAAGTCAGTTTGATATTCTTCAGGCTTTTCTGCAGATGAGTCTGCCAAATCTACTGTTATTTCTGCTGTTGATGCTTCATCAGTAGTTTCTTCCACAATATCCTCTGTCAAAACCTGTTCAGTAACCTCAGCAACAATGTCAGCCTTGTACTGGGAGGGTTCTTCTACAGCTGTTTCACCAAGCTCAACAGTGATTTCAGATGGCTCAGCCTCTTCAGTGTACTCTTCAGAAACTTCAGAGAGCTCTGGCTGTTCTGTGACTTCTTCAACAATCTCAGTTTTGTATTCAGTTATTTCTGCAGCCTCAGTTTCAGCAAGATCCATCACAATTTCTTCAGTAATTGCTTCATCTGTTTCTTCTTCAGCAACAACTGTAACATCTTGTGGTTCGCCAACTTCCAGGACGATGTCAGTTTTGTACACAGCAGGCTCTTCTGCTGCACTCTGAGACAGATCTGTGGGAACATCCTCAGTGATGCCCTCATCTGCTTCCTGTTCAGAAACCTCAGAAACCTCAAATTCCTCTGTCACCTCAACAACCATGTCAGTTTTGTATGTTGAGATTTCTTCCATTTCTGTTTCCACAAATTCAGTTGTAATTTCAGATGGTTGAATTTCATCTGTGGATTCAGCATCGACTTCATCAATGGTAGGTTTCTCCACTTCTTCTATCACCATTTCTGTTTTATATTGAGTAGGTGTTTCAGCAGCTGGCTGAGCTAGTTCCACATCTACAGAGGATCTCACTGCTTCATCTGTTGGCTCTTCAGCAACATCAGACACAGTGGGAATGTCAGACACTTCTTGAACTATCTCAGTTTTGTATGGTGTCGGCTCTACAGCAGCAACTTCAGCTAACTCCACTGGTGTGTCAGTTGTATCAATTTCCTTGGCTGTAACTTCTGATACTTCAGACACTACTTCCTGTACCTCAGTCTCTGTTACTGTATCTGCTTGGAACTCTGTTTCCTCAGCTATTGCTTCAGCCTCCTCAAGGTCTTGCTGAGTTTCAGCCACTGTCATTGGTGTGGCTGGATGTATGACAGCAACATGTTCTTCAACTGGTTCCTCTGCCTCCTCAACAACCTCCACAGCAAGCTCTTCCTCTTGCTTTGGGGCTTCCTCCTCATCTTTTTCTTCAGTCAACTCAGATGCAATTTGTTCCTGAAGACGTTGGATCTCTTCAACGAAACCACGGGAGTGTGCAACTGCTTCAGTGTCTGAGTCTGCTGGTGTAGGTTTGGGTGATGAAGGTTCAAGAGAGGACATCAGAGAGTCAGATGCTTCTTCTGTGTCAGGTACATATTCATAAGCTGGAAGAAACAGATGAAAGTAAATATCATGCACAAGAAATTGTTTGAAGCCAGAAGACAACTGAATCAATTTGAAGATATAGAAAAATGGAATAAGTAGGTTTTGGTGTTTCATTATACTTTTGCCAATATTTAATACCATTTTAGAATAGCAATTATTCATGGAAAAAGTCACGCAAGTAAGGTAGAGTAGCTGCATATTTAAACGGCTGCAGATATAAACCTGCTTAACAATAAACAATTACTGCTTTAAATGAACAAAAGAGGATTAATTTCATTAACATGTTTGAATCATTATCTATCGTGTAGTTTCCAATTCGAATGTTGATACTGCCTCATTTCGTTTATCCGACATACTCGTTAATCCGACATTATCATATGCAACCAACAATGTCGGATTAAC
The DNA here is from genome assembly GCF_022045235.1 of Haliotis cracherodii. Taxonomy (NCBI): domain Eukaryota; kingdom Metazoa; phylum Mollusca; class Gastropoda; order Lepetellida; family Haliotidae; genus Haliotis; species Haliotis cracherodii. The sequence goes on along the minus strand of NW_027266273.1, from coordinate 4,549,181 downwards.
AGGAATTGACTGTATGCACTTACATTCAACTTCAAGAGTTGCTCTGGTGACAGCCTTGCCTAGAGGGTTTACTGCAACACACTTGTATTCTCCAGCATCTTGTGGGAATACTTCAACTATTAGAAGGGTGCATGCACCAGACTCCATGTCATAGGTCAACTTGAAGTCCTGGTTTTCTGTGATTGGTGCATCATCATGGAACCACGAGATCTCGGGCATAGGGTTTCCTATGACTTCACATCGGAACTTCACCTCCTCTCCATCCATGACTTTGAGCGACATCAATCCCCATGTGAACTCTGGGGCCTGGCCCTCAGGCAGAATTTCAACTTGGTCAACTTCAGCTGTCTCAATAACCTGTTCCACCTCTTCTTCCCTCACTATCTCTTCTTCAACTACCATTGATACTTCCTCAGATGGTACAGCAATTTCCTCGGGGCCTTGAACCTCAACTGCTACAGGTTGTTCCTCATCAACCTTGAATGTGAACTGAACCTCCTCTGGAGCTTCCTCCTTGCCCTTTATCTCAAAAGACAATTCCTGTACATGAGTCTCCTCTGTTTCTGTTATTTCTTGTTTCTCAACTTCAACCTCGGATGTGAATACTGTCTCTTCTACCTCTGTTGAGAGAGGAATTTCAATTTCTTCCCTCTCTACTGGAATCTGATCTGGCACCACTTGAAGAGTGAAGGCAACTTCCTCCATAGGTTGGCCTTGGATGTCAACAACAAGTTCCTCCTTTATTGTCTCCTCAGCGGTGTCAACAACATCGGTAACAATTTCTTTTACTTCAGTCTCCTCTGATTCAACAATCTCCATTGGAGAAATAGGAATTTCAAAAGTAACCTCTTCCTTCGGTTCCTCAACATCAATAGTAACCTGTGTTTCACTTGTTGGTGAAGTTGTAATTTCAATTGTCTCCCTTTCAATTTCCTCAGGGACAAGTTTTTCCTGTGTAACGACTTCGATAGTTTCCCTCTCAGTCACTACTACAGTTTCTTCTGGAGCCTTAGCTTCAACGGCTGGTTCTTCCTGTGGGACAACTTCTGGCTGGATAACCACTTCATGTGTGACCTCCTCAACTTGAGATGCAGTGATTTCAACTGTCTCCTCAATTTCCTGGGATTTTGTGATGGTTGCTCTGTGTTCCACGACTTGCTGGTCAGTCGGTCTTGGTGCCTCAACATGAAAATCTGCTCTGCTAACTTTACCCACTTCGATCTCAATTTCTTGAGGCTTGGGTTCTCTTGTGAGGACAGTTTCCTGGATCTCAACTTCAATTCTTTGAGCAGCTGGCTTTGCATCCATCACCTGAGTGACCTCTGTTACCTCAGTCTTTGTTGTTGGGATCTGAACTCGGATCTCTTGAGGTTGTGGTTGCTCATCCTTTACAATCTCAATGGTCTCAGTATGGATCTCCTGTGGACCTTGTTCAGCCACAGGGACTGATCTCAGCTCAGATGTAACTGTACGTGTTGCCTCTGTGGTGTGTGAGAGCAATTCTTCACTATCAGCTTGTGCTGGGAGCTGGATCTTGAGTTCAAATGGTCCAGGTTCTTCGCTCTTCCTCATGGTCACCTTGGTTGTGTGAACACCATCAGTCTCTGTTACTGGTTCCATCTCCTCTTGTGCTTGAATCACAGTGGATGTTTCCTGAGTGATGGTTGTTGTGGTTGTGGTGGTCGTTGTGGTCTTTTGCTGCTTTGGGAATCCAATTTGAATCTCAACAGTTTCAGGTTGCGGTGTTTGATGTACAACCTGGACTTGTTTAACACGAGTCTCATCATCAGATGTAATTTCACGTGTAAGGTCGATCTCAATCGTCTCTCTGTGTCGCTCATCAGATGAAATTTCGTCTTCTGGGCCAGCTGGAATATACATAAATATAATATAATCATATTGAAGGAGCACAGAATTTGAATCCTTCCTATTCCTGCAAATATATAGTTCTAAACAATGAAACACAAATATACTATTTTACAATATGCCTGTTAATAATTGAGTCTGGGCCACACAATCAAATGATTGACATCATGAGCATCAATCTACACAATTAGGACACCAAATCGGCATCCCTGACAACTTGATCTCATTAGTAGCCTCTTACAAGAAGTATGGGTTGCTGATGACTAATTCTCATCCGGATATTCACAGGTTTGTAATAACAACATATTATTTAACATGATTTATAAACATAACATTTATACTTACAGATAACAGTGACCTTGCAAGTTGTAATAGATTCCCCGAAGTCATTAACAGCAATACAGGTGTACTCTCCCTCATCTTCTGGGAACACCTCAACAATGATGAGGATGCTCTCTTGTTTGCTATAGTCCACAGTAATCTGAAAGTCTGTGCTTGGTTGCAGCTCTTGACCCTTTTGGTACCAGGTAATCTTGGGAGCAGGTGTGCCACGGAACTTAACCTTGAGGACCACACGTTCTCCATCACGAACCTTCTTGTTCTGAAGAAGCTCTGTGAACTCCGGAGCAACAGGTGTGATACCCTCTTCTGGAGCCTGATCTGCTGGCTGAGTTGGTGTTGGTTCCTCTTTGGGTTCTGGTTTTGCCTCCTCTGGTTTCTCCTCGGTGCGAGGAAGTTCTTCCTCAGTGGGAGCCTGCTCTCTCTGTATCTCAATCTCATCCTTCTGGACAGCTACAATACAAAGCATCTGATCTATACATCGTCCTAACATGGGAAGATATCATCAGTGTAAGAAACGAATATTATACTTTTTATTTCATGAAGTGAAGGATCTTAACTTATATGTATGAGGATTAAAAAATTATTAGTTATCATGCTCTCTCATCAACATAAGTTTCTTTCAAAAATGAACGAGATAAGAAAATAATTTCATGACAATTTTAGCAATATTTCAAATCCACACAGTAGAGACACCAGTAATTGGCTTTAGATATCTTACCCATATGAGGAATAAAACCCAGGGGACACTTACGTCTGACAGTGAGAGTGGTCTTGCATCGAGTGACACCAATGGGATTTTCAGCCTGGCACACATACTCTCCAGAGTCTTCCGGAGTGAGGTCCACAATGACCAGCACACTTGTCCTCTCATCCTCAATGATCTTCATGTGGTCAGATGGGAAGATTTCCAGCTCGTTCACAAACCATGTTACCTTAGATGGGGGCATGCTTTCATGCTCGACCTCCAGTCTGAAACACAATGGGTGACAATTATTAATACAATTTATTTCATTAGCTTGAAACTAATATTTCAAGAAGTTTTGTTAAAGAAAATAACCTCCAAACAACCCTGTTTACTTTGGCCCTGCTTCTTGGTAAATATCAAGCAAGAAATTCATGCACTACTGTATGTCATATGAGACCTACCAGGAGAAAAGGGACCTTATGAGGGCTGGGATACAACTGTGCTGTGAAAGATGTTGATGTCAACTTAAGCAAAAATGGTCATATATAAAAATAATAATAAATATATATTATTTTTCTTTTATCAGTATATTATGTTTTGTTTGTTTGTTGTTTAATGCTGCACTCAGCAATATTACAGCTATATGACGGCGGTCTGTAAATAATCGAGTCTGGACCAGACAATCCAGTGATTGACATCATGAGCATCGATCCACGCAATTGGGTTCAATGACATGCATCAACCAAGTCAGTGAGTCTGACCACCCGATCCCATTAGTCGCCTCTCACGACAAGCAGAGTCGCTTTTTACAGCAAACATGGGTTGCTGAAGACCTATTCCACCCCAGGTCTTCATGAGTAAGTTTATAATGTAATAACATTATTTCAAAACATTTCAGTATACACGTCTACTTTCAATTAGTCAGACATTATATCTTAAAACTGCAATTATTATGTAACAGTTATTAGTCTTATAATAGGACAGCGGAAAATTAGTCCAAATGTTTGAAGCCATGTATCTCCGTAATACATATCAATTGAAGTGTGTAAATAGTATTTTTGTGTTCCTAAGATACAAGATTGCTGAGATACATGAAAGGCTGATCATCATCTGAAGGTGTCTACTTACTGAACAGTTCCTCCCTCATCAGCTTGCATGGCTGGCAGAAGAGGCTTTGTGAAGGTCGGTGAGATCTCCAGGGTAGTCGTGTGCTTCTCATCTACAAGCTTCACCTCGGGCATCTCAGCATCAAGGGTGACTGTTGTTACGGTCTCTGATGTTGATGTAGTTATCTCAGTCTCTTCCACAGCTGCAAGGTGATGAGACATAACAAATATTATTTAGGAAGCAGTATTCTTCATTATCCCATGTGACTGTCATGTGACAGAATCTTTTTCATGTTAAACATTTTTCTAAAAGTAAAAAGTTGTTACCAAAAGTAAAACTAAAAACCTTATAAAAAATATGACTCCTATTGACCAATGATCACTCTTGCTATTCATTTAAAAGGTTATTAGAGGAAAAATAATCTGCACCTCATTTACCAGTATCCTAAATTGATGAATTGTTTCAACCATAAAATATCAATTTTCCAAACCAAATTAAGTTTTCAACTTACTTCGAACAAGAAGAGTTGCTGATGTTGTAGCTTCACCGAAGGGGTTGACAGCCTTGCACACATATTCCCCTGCATCTTCAGGGAAGACTTCAGCCAGCTCCAAGGTACAGACCCCTGTCTCAGGCTCATAGGTGAGTTTAAAGTCTGGGCTGGGTTCAATCTGAATGGTGCTCTTGTACCAGGTGACAGTTGGAGCAGGGCTTCCGACAAGAAGACAGGACATCAAAACAGCCCCGCCATCCTCGACAATCTGAGGCTGCAACATCTCCACAAACTCTGGTGAAATTTCTTCTGCTGTTTCAGGAGTAATAATCTGTTGAGGGATCTCATCAGTAATCTGAAATTGAAACTCAACACTCTCCTCTTCAATGGGAGCAATCTCTTCTGGCGGTTCCTTCACTTCGGTTTCGGATATTTCAGCTTCCTCTGAGGGTACTGCATCCATGATTTCCTGAGGCTCAGCAGAGATAACAAAAGTAACTTCTTGAGATTCAACCTCTGTTCCCTCAATTGGTACCTCCTCCACTGGCAGAGCGACCTCTGTGACCTTCTCTGTGATTTCTGGGATCTTCACCTCTCTAGTGACCATCTGGGGCATCACAACCTCTTCAGTGACCTCCTCCCCAGTTGGTGTGTCAAGCTCCTCCTCCATAGGCTCATCAGGGATGACAATCTCACGGAGAGGAGATTCGGGCACTCTTTCAGGTTCAAGAGGAACCACCTTGGGTCTGTTAATCTTTTTAGAGACAACCTTTGGCTCAGTGATTTCTTCCAAAACTTCATCACAAATAGGAGACTCAGGGCATGTTTCATACAGTTCTGATGTTACGTCAGAGCAAATGCTATCAGGAATAGGAGACTCTATTGTTTCTTCTTCAACCAGAGGCTTCACCTTTGGTCTGTCAATAACCTGAGGAACAACATGCTCCTCAGAAACCTGTGTCATTTCAGTGGGTTTCTCAACATCCATAGGTTCTTCACAGGGCAAGGCATCAGTGAACTCGACCTCTGTGATCTCCTCTGTGACCTCCTCTTCCTCCACTACAGCTGTCTCTACCACACTGAGGTAGCTTGATGAAGTGGCTCTTCCTGCAGGATTCTGGGCAATACAGATGTACTGTCCTTGGTCCTCGGGGAACACTTCCACAATGATGAGGCTGATCACCCCAGTGTCTGGGTTGTAGGAGATGACAAACTCTTCATCTTCATCAATGTTCTTGCTGTCATGGAACCAGGAGATCTGTGGCATTGGAGATCCAATGACTTTGCATACCATCTGGACTTCTTGGCCATCATTGGCTTCCACAGAGCCGAGGACTTCAACGAATTGAGGTGGAGTCATGGGAGCTGTTGGGGAGACCTCGATGGTGGCAACTGACTCGGGGGCAGCCGGGGCTAGCTCCTCTGTAGCTGGTTCTGTAGGACAAGGAACATGATCATTAAACACTTTTGCATGAAGTCACACAATTTCTATACATATATGTGGTTAAAGGGATTCAGTCCATATATGATTAAACATTGGAATGAAATCATCGTAGAAATTTACCACTTTGTCAAAATCTGTGAGTATGGGCATTGTGCAGACAAGCCAAGAATATTAAAATTTCAAGTTCAATCTGGGATTCAAACCCACAATCAGCAGATCCTGGCACTTCTAGTCCAAAATAATTAATTATTATTCAAAACAATAATACAATGGCAATTTAGGTCACATGTGTAATATTGCAGCTACATGCTAGCAATAAGAGCAAAGAACATGTAAAACATATAAAAGAATTTCAGTTTAATTCTAATGGCTAACATGTCCCTACCTTGTACATAGAGTGTTGTGGAACTGATGGCCTCTCCCATTTCAGACACTGCTTTACAGGTGTACTCTCCCGTGTCTTCAGGTCCGACCTCGATGATGAGAAGTGTGCTCTTGCCGCCTTCGTAGAGGATTTCATAGTGGGGTGAGGGCTTGATCTCCATGCCGTTCACAAACCATGTGACAAGCGGAGGTGGAATGGCATTCACTGAACATTCCAACCTGGAAGGAAACACATGAAGATTCTATATACACACAAAAGGCAGAGTTACTAGGAAATACTATGATATGCTACAGAGTTTAAAATGCAAGCATCTGCATCAAAATAACACTGTTTTAGAAATACCTAAGTCATTTTGTGGTTTACATGAACAAGTGAGATAAAGGATGATTAATGAAACCTAACTATTCCACTAAGATGCTTTGTTTTATCTTTATGCTCTTTAAAACTAAATAGAGTGAGTGAGTGAGTATGGTTTTATGCTGCTTTTAGCAATATTCCAGCAATATCACGGCGGGGGACACCAGAATTGGGCTTCACACATTGTACCCATGTCGGGAATCGAACCCGGGTCTTCGGCGTGATGAGTGAACGCTTTAACCACTAGGCTACCCGACCGCCCCAAAACTAAATAAGACATAAAATGAAATACACACAGTAAGGACATAGTTTCATGCTACAACAAAATGATTACCGTATTCGACATAATAAGCGCCCAAGGTGCTCTCAAAATTAGAAATAGGGGGCTCTTATTGGAATATTATTTTGTGAAAAAAACAAGAGTTAAAAGATAAATTTCGTGGTTTATGCTGACAGCCTGAAATGTTTATGTACAACAGATATATTTTTCCAGAATTTAATTGCCCATAATTAAGTGTGCATATAACACATGAGTGCGTATTATACGTTAATAAATAAGTCTTATGTACATTGATCAATCGGAAGGGGTGTGAATTGGGATTGTTCACTGGCCAATATATTAGCAAATATCGCCGTGGGCACTTATTAGAGTGGGGCACTTGTTACGTCGAATACGGTACATATCGAGGGGTCTTAATAGAGAAAGTTGCTTAATCCATCAACATGTGAGTTGAGATGCTACATCTCATCCTGAGAACAGTGCACCCACCTGGCAATGCCTCTCTCCCTGACATAGATCTCTGGTTCCAGCGGTGTCACAACCACTGGCTTGACCTTCTGAAGAATGACCTGTTCCTCTCTTTGGATGGTGGTCACTGTCTTGGTGACTGTCATGCTCTCGGTGGTCACCTCGGTGTGGGGCAGCTCCACTGTCTTCTCAGTACCTATGTATGATTCACTCAGTCAGTATTGAAGTAAACAACGACATCTAGTGGACATATAACCAATGTTGTCTGTTGAACTCAGCTTCTGATATGGGACACTGCCACAAACTCTCAGAGAAATATGCAAGTAATTTACGCATTTATGCATCACTTATTTCTTCAAGTATTTCACTAGATTTGTCTAAAAGCTTCTTTGTTGTTTAAATGCGACACTCAGCAATAGTCAAGATATATGATGGCAGCCTGTAAATAATTAAGTGTGGACCAGCCAAACAATTGATTCCTATTATGAGCAACTAAACACACCGGGGTACGATACCACCAATCAACCACACCACCCAGTCTAGTTTCACCTCTTACGAAGATGGGGACCAGTTCTATCCAACAATCCCCACAGAGTGTCCTTACAGTATATCCTTATGCAAAATACTTGTAATGATTGCTAAATGTTGTATGCTTGTAGTGATGCTATATCTCACCCTTCATGACGAGCGTTGTCTTGCAGGTGGTCTCGCCAAGCTCGTTCTCCACCTTCAGGGTGTACTCTCCAGCATCCTCCGGCCTGACACTGATGATGATCAGGACCAGGGTCTTGCCTTCCTTCACAATCTTGGTCCTCTCGGTGGGGTGAATCTCGATACCATTCACATACCAGGAACTCCTGAGGACTGGGATGTCTCCAACCACTGCCTCGAGTCTACAGGACAGAAGAAAACAGGTGAAGAACCATGATGGATTACTTTACAGGATCATATGAAACCACCAGAGCAATCGTTACATGCTTTGATGTCCAAGAGAAAGCTGTTTGAGCTTTATCTTGGAAATTGGTTCTACCAGAAACCTATCACTAAGTGTACCCTGGACTTTTATGGCAGCCCAGCCTTCCCTTGTTGGTTTTCACCTTCCCTGGAATACCTTGCAGTTTTAAACATACATTCTTGAATACACCCATAACATTTTGTAGTTTCTCATCCTCCCTTGAATAAGCCAACCATATCTTGTAGTTCTTGAAGCTTATCACCCTCACAAGAATAAGCCAACAGTTGTAGTTTCTTTTCCTACCTAGAATAAGCCCACTGTATCTTGTCATTTCTCACCCTCTCTATAAAAAGTTTACCATTTCTTATAGTTTCTCGTCCCCACTAGAATGAGGCCAATCTATCTTATAATGTCTCATTCTTCACACGAGTTTCCCAACCTCCCTACACTAAGTCCACCTACCTTGTAGTTTCTCGTCCCCACTAGAATGAGGCCAATCTATCTTATAATGTCTCATTCTTCACGAGTTTCCCAACCTCCCTACACTAAGTCCACCTACCTTGTAGTTTCTCCTGGCCGCACCTCCACGTAGGGTTTCAGTGGTTTTGTGAAACCAGGTGGCGCTCTCCGGGACACCACCACGTGCAGTTGCTTCTCCATCTGCCGAGCCTCTTCCTCTTCTACAAAGAAAATTGCAACAGTGTAATCCTCATATTGAGATTAAAACTAACATTTTCAGAAACTCCGTGACATTCCTGTGTTCATTCCCCAAAATAAGGAGAAGATTTTCTACCAGTAGGGCGGGATGTGTACAACCTTTTCACAAACAAATTGCATCATTGTACGTTAACACTGATTCTTGAGTGTGGGCCAAAATAGTCATAATTTATAGATCACAACTTCTTTAATATTCTATTACAACAGCGTTTATCCTTATACCATTGTCAAGTAAGAATGAGTGTAGGTATATACAAATCTGACAGAGCAAAGATTTTATTCACAGGATTTGACATTGTAATTCTGTAGCACTGACCAAAACACATCTGTCTAAAATTGATATCATACAAATTGATTCAAACATATCAATACAAGTCTTCTACTGTATGACTTTGATCAGATCTGAAGGATACAAATTCACTCACATGTACGATAGTTGGCGTAATGCACACAACACATGCTTCATTCTGGGGTCTCAGGGAGGACGTTATTTCACACACGCTGAACGTCTCCCAATGGTGCCTCCATCATGCCTTCACATGCTCAATGTCAAAAACCTAGAAAGCTACTTTCCTAATCACTAGTGTTAGTCATCAAAACAACAAAATGTTAGTCAAGGAGAAGATGGTCAAACACAATGGTCAATATTACAAACCAACATTTATGGCATCAACATCAAACAGGTTGCTAGGTTACATGCTTTTGAACTATATGGACACAAAATGTTTCAATAAACACTGTGTGTGCATTTACAATCACATCAAACAAAACATCAAATTTCACATTTTGTGGCAGAAATGCAAAAAAATATTACAATTATAAACAAATTTATGCATCCATTTCAACTGAAATGGATGCATAGTATTTGAGGCTAAATGTAATTTTGATAATTTCTCACCTGTAAAATTGGACATGCAAATTTGTTTCAACTATGCAAATCATTCCTCTTCTGCTCGAGAAATTTCTTCTGTTCTTGATATCTGGACATCTCTCCAAATGCTTTTCATACAAACACTCTCTAACTCAATCTCATGCACTCCAAACAGAACCAGCCAATCAACACTATTTCCTCATTTTGCTGTCAACCAATCAAATTCCTTGAAAAAACTAAAAAGCAAGCAATCAGCTGAGGTCTATTCTCCATCACTTACAAGCATGCAGATACCTAATCTATCTCACACACAGAAAAACACCAACATGCACCTTTAATCATTCTTTATAACACACAAACATGATCAGCTTGGGATCTCCAGGAAAATACAAGAAAGAGACCAGTATGTTTTTGAAAATGGCTACAAAAGGATAAGGAGGCTATCAAAAATACAATGAAATCATTGTCAATTTTAATTTAAGATAGAAAATTCTTGGCAATTGGAGAAGTTTTCTCAAGAATCCTGGATTGATGTTCATGCAGAGAGAGAACACCATGATGCAGGGATGAGGGCAGCCACTCACCTTGGATGTAGAGCTCAGCGGAGCATTCCGAGATACCGGCCGGGTTCTTGGCGCGACACGTGATCAGACCACTGTCTTCTGGGAAGGCTTGTCGAATAGTCAGAGTTGTCATGCTCTCAGTAACTTCAATCTAGAATAAAAAAAAGCAAGCTTTCTATTTCGTGAAGTTTATTTTTGCTTTACCAAGAAGAAAAAGGATAATGTTCTTGAAGGGAGACAAAACACTCAGGCATATTGGCTGACCCAGCAAGTGTTATAAATGTCATACAATCACTCTGTTTGCCAAACTCAGTTTGTAGCAGTGAATGATTATTTTACTGATCCCTGTTCACACAAGGCACAAGGTACAATGATTTGAACTGGACTGGACATGCTCAAGACCATGTTGCATCCTCCCTCATCTTTTAAATGATATGAATATGATGTCTGGAATATTTCAAATTCCACATTTTATCTCCATATTTTAACAAATAAATCACCACAAGCATATCTGTTAGTCAAAAGAGTAAATTCCAAATTTGAACAGATTACCTCTGGGTTTCAACTTGTTGTTGTTTTGACAAAACGTTTTGATACAGATGCTAGAAATGTTGCATTGAAACAACAAAGAAATTGATATCCACAAAAAATGCATTAAAAGGTAGCCATACAGTGCAATGATATGACCTATTTGACTTACAGTAGTCTCCCGAGTTTCGTGGATGGTTTGGATGCCATTCCTGATCCAGGTGACTGTGGGGGTGGGATGTCCTGAGAAGACAGCCTCGAAGCGAGCTGGGCTGCCTGACACAACTAGAGTGTTGGAAATTGGCTTGATGAAGCTTGGAGGCATAGCCTGGGGCTGAGTGGGTTCTGGCTCACTCTCGATCCCTGCAGGAATATAAAGCATGTCTTAGAGAGGTCTTCCAGTACTTCTATCATTGGATCATCCCCAGGGAACACTCAAATGTGACTAAATATGAATCTATGAAAGCCATGACAGTTTTGTTCAATGTTTCATGTCATAAACCAATTTTGAAAGTTTTGAAGACTGACCGTGAACTTTGAGGTATGTGACACTGGAGACTTCTCCGCCGGTGTTGCGAGCGACACACTTGTAGGTGCCACTGTCCTCGGGGAAGGCCTCCATGATGGTGAGGGTGTGTAGGCCGTCTGGGGTACTCTCCATCTTGAAGTACTTGGACTGCTTTACCAGGTGGGTGTTGCGGTACCAAGACACAACAGGAGCTGAAACATAGGGCCATATGTGAACTCTACAACATCATCATCATCACATCATCATAAACTATCCTCAGTGTTTACCATCAACATTATCCTTTGTTATCAATAGTATCATCTCTGATTAAAGTAATCATCATCATCATCATCATCATCATCATCATTACTGATTAGAGTGAGCCTCCTCCTCACTATCATCACTGATTAGAGTAAGCATCATCATCATCATCATCACTGATTACAGTAATCATCATCATCATCATCATCATCATCATCATCATCACTGATTAAAGTAATCATCATCATCATCATCATCATCATCATCATCATCATCATCATCACTGATTAGAGTGATTCTAATCCTTTAACCACCATTCAAATGCTGTACTCACGAGGATGTCCTGTGATCCTGCATGTGAATGTGACAGGTTCTCCCTCATCCACTTCCTTGGGCTGGGGCTGTTGCTGTACAATTGGGGCTACAGAAGGCTCCTCAGGCTTCAGCTCTTCTGGTGGGTGGATTGGCACTAAACAACAACAGGCCCATTAACTCTCTGTCAATGTGAACTAAGTGGACTTCCTACACAAACATATACTGCAATTAAATACAGTTTACATTAAATATCAATTCTATCATCAAAATAAACATCCTCTGGGATTTCATTTGGATAATAATCTGTCAATGTGATCTAAGTGGACTTCCTACTCAAACATATACTGCAATTAAATACAGTTTACATTAAATATCAATTCTATCATCAAAATAAACATCCTCTGGGATTTCACTTGGATAATAATCCAAACGAAAAACCCTTTTTAATATACATAAACATCCCGTACATTCAACTGTGAGTCTTGCGGTACAGGTTGCCTTGCCAACAGTGTTGATGATGATGCAGGCGTAGACGCCAGCATCTTCTGGTTGGACTTCATAGATGACCAGAGTGTAGTTGTTGTCCTCGGCAATGAATTTCCACCGCTTGCTCTCATACAGTGGTTTCCCATCCTTCGTCCAGGACACCTGTGGCCTAGGATAGGCGGACACCTGGCAGTCGAAGGTGGCTGGCTCTCCCTGGGTGGTTAAGCTGTCACGCAGCAAACTTGTGAACTCAGGGGAGGCTACTCTCTCGGGCTCTTCAGGCTCTGCAACAAGAAGATCATCCATTATCAAATAAATTTGAAACATTCGTCCATGAATGTTGAAAATTACATTCGACTTTTCTATTGCATTGAGAACTCCACATAGTTTCTATCACCCAAAGGACTTCAGTAACAGGAACTGAACCTTTTTTCGCAATTTTTAGCTTCCAACCATCTGCTACTTCCTGTTTTTAGAAAAAACACAGGGTCTTATAAGATACATATGCACTGACCAACAACTGTCATCTTGGCCTTGCACTGGACCATGCCAAACTTGTTATAGGCTTTCACAGTGTACATGCCACCATCTTCATTGAACACCTCAGGAATCTGAAGAGTGCTGCTCTTGTCTGTTGTGGTGATCTGGAATGGATGAAGAAGATGAGATAACTACACCCATAACTACTGTAATGATAACACACTGACTACGTACAAAATCCGGGAATGTGGAAAGGGGTATGGACTGCCATATAGACTGAACAAAAAATTTAGGGATCATGAATATTTTGGGATATTTCATGAAATTCACTACAAAAATATATCCCTAAAATTATTCATGATCCTTAACTTCTTATGTTAAGAATAATACAAATCAATGTATGTATTATTTTGGGTGCAAAATTCATAGACAGATGTACTGTCTGGTCCCAGCTCTGCAGTACCTGATGGGCTCCTGTTTCTATGCAAGACTGAAAGTCACTAGTTTTAGGCAGGTGTTTTGTTTGTCTCACCTGGAAGTCTCTGGACATCTGCACCTCGAAGTTGTCTCTGTACCAGGTGATGACAGGGGGTGGACTTCCCTTGAACTGAACCTCCAGTCTGTGACAGGAAGCAGACACCAGGTGTCATTATACCAGGAGAGATAGTTTACTTTATTCCATCCAAACATCAACACAATCATTCAAATAAGCCATACAAATTATAATGTAAATCATACATAAAAATTCCTTTAAGTACTTAGATGACAAAACAGATTAAATCTGACTAACATGTAAACGTGATCGAATGTATTTTTAGTCATCAGTTACTTCAGGGAAGCTTGTAAATAAACAGGTCAAGGCCAGGTAAACCAATGGTTAATATTATGACAAATGATCCAGGCCCTTGGGGCACAATGATGTCGTATATTCTTTAAGGACTAGTAACCATTTGCAGGGCTTGCAGAACAAAACTCCCACCAGCCCTGTGGACTTCTTTGATTTCCACCTTAATTTCCATCCCTGTTGTACATACCAATAAACATAAGAAGTTATCATTGTACTCACTTGACAGACACTCCTTCTGTGACACGGACTGGACGCAATGGCTTAGAGAACACGGGTGGTTCCCCTTGGGCCAAGGTCACTTGCTTCTGAGTGGTGTGGGTTTGATCAGGCTTGATCATTGGTTGAGGGGGGACAGCAAATGCCTGAGCATGCTCAGCGACCAGATCCTTCTTGGTTGGCTGGAGATGTGTGTGCACGCTGATGTACTGCTGTTCCGCAAGCACGACCTCGTCATCACGGCGGATCTTGATCTTCGACTCTGAGGCTGCAAGGCCATTATCAGACACAGTGACTATTTATATGTACCCATCTTCGCGATCAAAACACAAGAAAACATTTTTTCAAACATCATACATTCATTCAATTTTTCATATATATGTACTTGTCATGGTAACAAAGAGATTTGAACCTCAGACCAATAGGTTTGTTCATATGACAAAACACTTATCAGTTTCAGATGGGTCATGGTATTTTGAAGGATAGAGTTTAATCATACCTTTTTCAAGTTGGCGAAGTTCAAATTCAGTTGCTTTTGGCTTTTTAAAGGCTGTTTCAAGTTCCACACTACGGAGCTCAATTTTCTTTCTACGCTCAAGTTCAATCTCAAGCTCTCCTGAAAGATCAAGGGATATCATATGAAAAAGTAATTTTCAACACAAAATTTAAAAGTTTTTAAAAGGTGAAATCAAACATTTTTAATGACAATAAAATATGAAAGAGTTCCAGAATGTCAGTAATATTCCAGCTGTATCACTACACCCTGTAAATCACCATCTTTTAACATCTTTGTATGATGCAGCGAGGTGATTGAACCCCGACCTTCTGTTCTATCGGCAATGGCTCTATCCACTGGGCCATTGAGGCATTCTGAAAAAATAACGGTATTAACAGATAGTACAGTACAATGTGCTGACCTTTGGGTGCCTGCTTCAGCTTGGCCCGCCAGTCCTCCTTTGGAAGAACCGTCAGCGATGTGCTGGTCTCGGCTTCACCTTGAGGATTCTTGGTGACCACACGGATCTGTCCGGCATCGTACTCACGACAACGTGGAATCTCCAGGTAATGCATCATGCCATCATATGTTACCTTGAATCTTGTACCCTGGAAATGAAAACCACGTTTTAGTCTAAGTGGTGGGGTGATGTGAAACCACGTCTCATGTTTCAGTAGTATCTTCAGGGAGATGTGGATAGAGAACATTATAATGTCACTATATATATATATATATATATATATATATATATATATATGTATTTTTCATAATTTGAGAAAATGTCCACATTCGACAACTGTACTCACCCCGACAATCAGCGACCCGTTGACCCACCATGACACGCGGGGTCGTGGGAAGCCGCTGACCTTGACCAGGAATTTGGCAGGTTCACCTTCGCCAGTTTCAACTGGCTCAGGCTTGAGGTCGAAGCTTGGAGGGCATTTGACCTGAGGTTCTTCAATAACCCGTTCCTCCAACATCATACCACTGGAAGACACAAAATCATGTTTATCACAACAAGAAAGAATAAACTCTCTTGTATACAGATTAACACAAGTGAGTTTTACACCAAGACATCAGTGAGTATAGTGTTATGCTGCTTATAGGAATATTCCAGCAATATCACAGCGGGGGACACTAGAAATGGGCTTCACACATTGTACCCATGTGGGGAATAGTCTTTGGCCTGAATAGTGAACGCTTTAACCACGGCACTACCCCTGAGCCCCTACACCAAGACAGCATAATACATTCTGACATAAAATGATGATATCTTTATCAAGACAATTTATACCGTAACATTGTATGGAATTAATAAAAAAAAAGTCAAAAACAATAGTCACCTCTGTCTTTATAAGTACTTCAGCTTCTAAATGCCACCTTCATATATCTATCTACATGTAGTTTAAGTAGCAGCCTCAAAGCATTTGACAATGTATTCATAAAGGGAAGTAACTCACCTTCTCCAGTGCTCTTCCATCTCAAAGAGACGAGTGGCGCCCTCTCCTGGCAGTTGAGTGTCCATGATGATGGACTTACGGGCTAAAAGATAAATAAATACATTTTGAAAAGAAAAATATTTTGCAAATTTTTATTTTTTTGCACTAGAATTCAATTTGACTAACACTTGTATTATGACTGTTTGAACTCTTCACTACCTCATATTAAACCCTACCTCTGCACTTGATGTCGGCAGTGGTTGTAGCTTCACCGTAGTTATTGGTGGCCTTGCAGGTGTATGTGCCAGAGTCTTCAGCAAACACATACAAGATGTCCAGGGAGACAAAACCAAAGTCATACATTGGCTTGAATCGATGGCCTGCAAAAAGGATGCACATCAATTTCACTTAAACTGACATGGCTCCAAATGTGGAGCAAAATGTTTAAGTCATTTTCAGTTATTTTTGATAATCAAACGTTGTCCAAATCATCATGTATGGTGCTCACAACCAAAAATAATCATAATTTGGGAAAATCAGGGATGTCAACCCATGATCCACAGATCCTGACATAACAAAGGGACACAACTCTCAATAAACTACAGCATCAGGTGCATCAAGGGCCATGAACTCACCATGGTGGAGAGGCTCTCCATCCTTGAACCACTCGACCTTCATGTTCGGGTCACCCATCGGGATGAGCTTGCATTCAAAGTGTGCTGAGTCATTCTCCTTGAGAGTCAGCAGGTTCTTGATCTGTGTCTTGAACTTGGGTGGACGTTGCTTCGTCCTGTCAAAGATATCTCCAGCTTCTGGCTCCTGTCCCTCACGACGGATGTACTCGCGGACAGCACTCTCCTGGTCCAGATTTTGACTGTTGGGAGAATACACACAGAATACACCATTCTGTACAAGACATGAACCTACCATTATGTCCTTATTTGAGAATATATCCGAGTACAATTCTAAGCCATACTCTATTTATTGTTTTGTTTAAACACCTCAACAGCAAGATCTTGTTGCAATGTAAAATCACTGACTTTGTAATTATTAATATTTACAGAATGAAATTGTAAAGACTTGAAGCATCTAGAAGTTCTAGAAGTTTAATATTTTTGAAAGAAAAACATCAGAAAATATTAAATTTCTTATCACTAGATATCACATCCAGGTACTGTTAGTAATAATCTGCACAAAAAAATGATAAATTTCATGCTCGCAATGCTTCTACGACGATCTTCATATAATATGTATTTATGGGGTTTTTTTAATCACAAGATATTGATATATTTTTATTGGATACATACCATAAAAAGTTATGGTACATAATATTTTCAAACTAATTATCTATTTCATTGTTACACATTTTAAGTACAGCCTCCCATCATATGAAGATCATCAACTAAAATAAATCAAAATAAATCTTTAACTTAAAATAAAAAATGTATGAATGTGCTCCTACAATATTTTACTGAAAATGAGTTGGTCTCAGAGTTAAAAAATGAACACAGTTTGTTAAATATGCAGACAAATTGCGCTGAGACTGAACCAAAAAATAGAATAAAAATAATGTGTGATAACGACGATTTATTTCGTAAATGAAATAAACAATAATCCTTATTATCTTCAAGAATCGTGTCAGGTAGTTGCAACATGGGACAGGGCTGAGTTTGGGTGTAACAAATATGGATTCCTTTATCATTTTTAATCAAAAGAGAGTGAGTTGGATTTTTCCACTCCTTTTAGCAGTATTCCAGCCATACCACACACAGGGATACCAAAAACAGGCTTCACACATTGCATCCATGTGGGGAATCACAAAACGTTTTTCAGTCTGTACAATTCATGGTGGGTAGAACAAGGAATATTGTTTAGAACCTGTGTAAAATTGTTTAAAATTTAATTCTTTGTCAGGTGAATAAGGGTTCTAAAACAGGGTTCAGTTGTCGAACAAAATACAGTAGATTAGGAAAAAACAAAAAATGGATTTGGAGAAGAAATTTGGAACAGAAATATTTCATGAATGATGGCAAAAGTATGTTAGTTGGAACAAATGAAAACAAAACATTTGATTCCAAACATAACGCCATGCATGGTCTTGTGACCGAACCTCGCATCAAAGAGTAGAATTGCGCTTGATATCTCAGGTGGCGCTGGCGTCATGATAACTGGTGGTCTGTTGAAAGTATTTGGTTATAAACAGTTGTACGACACACATCATACCATACAATATAAATAGTTGTACAACAAACAGTACCACATCAAAAGACATCTCATTTCAATAGATCCTAGAACTGTCTAAATTGTTTAGCCTGAAAGTTAATGCTTATATATTCCTATGAAATGGACAAGTCACTTTGGAGTCATTATTGTGAAAGAGGTATGCTGATTAAATTAAATAAAATATGTTGAAATTAAACAATAAGGATCTTTAGAAAATGTTTTCAGTGAGTGTAGAATAATATAAGAACATCTGAAACAGTTTGAACAGTTCTTGAATAGACTCACCACATCAATGTCAACAACATTAAATATGTAAATACTGAGTTTGCACTTAGAAGGTGGAATAAGGACTTTACTACTATATCACCACTAAAATGATATCAAGACATACATGTAGCTTAGTATAAGGAACTAATGTGTGGTTCATTGAAGTCATGACATAGGGTAGGGTAGCAGGAAGACATCAGGGTGAGTGAATGAGCAAATAGTGTTTCACTCCATAATCAGCAATATAACCTGCCTTGACCATGCAAACAAGTGGTTGATGGAGCGTGCATGGAAGAAAAGTTGTTATGGCCACAATCTGGTCAAGAACAACTGAAAAGCTTTCAGGAATATTCCAGAACTATCCAGGGAACACCAGGAATGGGCTTCTCACATGAAAATATGTAGCAACGGAACCTGGATCTTTGGTGTGAGCGAACACATTACCACCTGGCTATCTACAGAGTTGCTCTTCTCAGGTGGGCATTTTGACCACCTGATCCCCAATTAGCTGCCTCTTAAGACAAGCATGGGAAAAAATGGTCCATTACGTGCAGAATGTATAGCTGATGAAGAGGAAAAGGGGTGAGAGAAGGGTTCCATGCTTTGATGGAGTGAAGACAACACAGAGTTCAATTATTGACAACAATGTTCAGAGTTAAGGACAAAACAGATGTGCTAAGAGGTTCAGCAGGTGCTTCACAGGGTACAAGGAAACGTTGTGATGTTTTACAGTCAATCAGTGCTTGGACATGCAGTAAACACAAGAATTGATATCAACTAAGTAGTCATCCAGCAAATAGGTCATTCTGATCGATACAGCCAATCAAATGCTGCAGAACTATTTCAGCCAATGAAAACACACAGCATCTTGGCCAATGAAAAGCTTTGAAAATATGCCATTCAGCATTCTTGCAATATGCCATAAAAGCATTGAATCTAGTCAGTGAATGGTCTTGTGGACATGAAGTGATGCATTGTCGCTGAAGATGAACTCTACTGATGCTGGTACTGAAGCACGGGTACCTCGACCTCACGACAGCAAACACATAACCACATGAGATCTACATGAGATGCTACAAACAAATTAATTCTCTAAACAAAATGTCTTCAAATCTAATGCAGGGAGGATGTTTGATGGAGGAGATGTATGTGCAAACTCAATGGTTTTATGAAGAATTGAATCTAGGGTTCTAGAAGTAAGAAGCTGGATTGGTTTCTCGGGATAATCAACAGCAAGACCATTCTACTTTAACTCAGGGTGAAAAAGCAGACTCTCTACAAAGGCAATGAACTTCAAAGGTCCTCTAGAACATTGCACCAATGCATTGGACCTATATAAATACTACCAATGATGCATATTCAGACAACACTGACGAGAAGCTGCACAATGATGGTCAAGACGAGACGACAAGCATGATAATCGATGCTTCAGCCAAGAAACAAGCATGATGCTTCCACAAAGCATGACAAAGTACTGCATGATTCACAGATGCTTGATCAAGGCCAAATGTGTCCATTCCAGCTAAGGGCTAACAGTCTTGAAACTAACCCCTTCTGATATGTGTCTACAGCATGAGGCACATCAATGCTCTCGGGCCACCATGGTGAGGAATCTTGTCGCAATATGATTGGCTGAGGTTCTTCCTCAGGCTTAGGTTTGCGTGCACGAACCCTCTTTGGTGAGGGTTTGGGTGACACAGGTGGAGGTGCTGGTTTGCTAAAAAAGATTTATTTTTCATGGAAATATGCCAGGTGCAGAGAATTCTTTGTTAATGTGTTTCTGACAGGTGCAATATTATGGACACACATTTTGAGGAAATGATATTAGGCACAGCAAACATGTTTGAAAAAAGAAATCAAAATACTTTTTTAAAGGGTAATAAAGATTTTAAATGGATTATCTCCAAGTTAAAGCTGTTTCTTATCTTATAATATTTATCAGAAAATATTAAACCATTTCTTATCAAATTGGTTAATTTTCAGGTCATTGGGAACTTGTACAAAACAGGGATCACACAGAACAGAATGGCAATTAACCTTGGAGGTGCCTGTGGTAGAATCTGCATCTCAACTTTCTGAACAGTTGGTACTGGTGTTGATGGTGCCACAGGTCTGAGTAGGAATAGTGCCAGATTACCAAAATGTTACCAGAATGTTCATACATATCTACAACCAGTTTCAAACACCAGGAATATTGCCCCGAGACTATCAGTTGTTGAACATATCTCATAAAAAATACATATCACAATACAAACAGGTGAACAATATGTAGAATAACTGTAAAAATGTTGGAAATATATATAATATATATACCCATCACCAATATACACGTCTAGAAAAGTCCTTAAAGGGAACTTGGAATATAATATCATGGTATTCCCATGAATGACAAGTGTAGCTCTTACATTTCAAGCTCATTTTCGGATCCTGAAAAAGTAGTTCAAGATCTATGGCAG
The DNA here is from genome assembly GCF_022045235.1 of Haliotis cracherodii. Lineage (NCBI taxonomy): Eukaryota > Metazoa > Mollusca > Gastropoda > Lepetellida > Haliotidae > Haliotis > Haliotis cracherodii. The sequence continues at coordinate 4,528,126 of NW_027266273.1, read as the reverse complement.
AAGTCTTATGTTTTACTCTATGCACATAATATTCTAGACCAGGTTCCCTCTGTAAAACAGTGTTAAACACTCAGTTACCTGTAATCCTTCTCAGGGACCTTGAATGTGGCTGTGACTGGCTCAAATGTTGGTTGAGGTTTGGGCTCAGGTCTGAAAGATGATCAATCAAATCTAAACAGATGATATCTTTGGTTAACTCCCGTTTTATCATTCATTTCACTAGGTCTTTACCAAAGTTGACCTTCAGAATGATTTCTGATAAATTTGCCACTTTTTTTACCTTGGTGTGAATTAAAGACACTTCATAATTCTGCTCAAGAAATAAAGAAGGCTTCAATTGTGTTACCAGTATGTTGCGCTTTACATAACAATCCATCAATATAGTGTATTCCTATCATTTGCAGATGTAACAATTTAATTGACATCAAACAGCACACAAGGGTCATGCGTTATCAGCCATCTTGAATTCTGAAAACAATACATGCAACACACATTAATTCAAAGTTCAAACAGAACATGTTTCTTTTGTCGGTTGTTGCCCATGGGTTGAAGCTGAAGCAGCAATCAATAAAGATCAATCATCAACACCTGAAAGCTGTCTGATCTTGTACAATCAGGCTTAGCTCAGGATCAATCATCAACACCTGAAAGCTGTCTGATCTTGTACAATCAGGCATAGCTCAGGATCAATCATCAACACCTGAAAGCTGTCTGATCTTGTACAATCAGGCATAGCTCAGGATCAATCATCAACACCTGAAAGCTGTCTGATCTTGTACAATCAGGCATAGCTCTGGATCAATAATCAACACCTGAAAGCTGTCTGATCTTGTACAATCAGGCATATGCTCAGGATCAATAATCAACACCTGAAAGCTGTCTGATCTTGTACCATCATGCACAGCATAGCATCAATCATCAACACCTGAAAGTCGCTGATCTTGTACCATCAGGCATAGCTCAGGATCAATCATCAACACCTGATACTGTCTGATCTGGTGGCATCATGCAGCAACGAGATACATCAAAACATCTTCCACATTCTTTGTACAAAATTATTCAAAACTGTCACACAACTCTCATCTCCTCTTCTATGACATAAAAGCTACTGCAACTCTTGTACGCCAACACACCATGCATCATAGCATCTCAATGTCTTTGCTGTGAACAATTACTTTGGAGTTTATAAATCAACTCATATGAAAACAAATCCAGAACTCTTCACTTAATTCATGCAGAATTAAGTTTCTCAACAGGACAGAAACCCTGTTACTTCTCATTCCTTCTATAAGAACACCTTCATGGAAACCTTGAACATCAACACACCATGCAAAATTTACATACTCAAAGAACAGATTACTGTTAAAGCCCTTATAAACATATCTCCCACAAGTTGCCCCTAAGCAAAAAGTGAACACCAAACATGCATAGTTAAAACACTTGAGCATCAAGAAATCTTCAAGAACACGTTACTGGACACAGAGGGAACATTTTGGCGATTCTGCTGACTGTAGCTCCATGCAAATTCTCAATATCTCCAAAATGTAAAACAAAGATGAAGCACACAGCAAGTTGGGCAGACAGACACCAACCTCTTCTTCTCCTGCTTGACGAGGCGGAGAGACCCATATTCCGTGTCTGAGGCGTAAGAGATGAGTTGGACTGGTCCTTCCTCCTGGATCTCGTACTCACTGAGCGGAGGAGAATACGATCAGTCAAACTTGGCAAGCCTTGGTCACAGTATCCAGCAAACATGAACTTTCACATGCTACTACAGGAAGTTAATCTAGTTAACTGCCTGCTACTGAAACTACATATCATCCACTATTTTCTGCTTCACAAAAACAGTTTAATTGTACAGTTGACCAATTTAAAGAATCTGACAGAACATGCCCAAGTTTCTTTTCTGGTTGAACAAGGTGGAAGGAATATTTGTATATGTTGCTGATGTGAGTTGAGTTTTGAATTACTCGAGCCATGTCTGGCTTGAGACACTGAGAATGGACTTAAAATATTGTAAACATCTGGAGATTATAACCCTTGTCCCTGGCATTGTTCAAGCCAATGTAATGCTTTAAGCACTAGGCTACCCTTCAGCTCCTGCAACTGTGGAATGTCATTAGCATGCTCTCCTGTGATCCTCAGTACACTAAGACTGAATTCAACAAATGTTTCATGTAATATTTCACAAAATGATCATGCAAATGCACACTCAAGGGTTGGTGGTGGTTGAGACAGTATCATGAAGGTGATGGAAAAATATCCTGTTTCTTGTTCTTTGAGAAGAAATCCACACGAAAGAAAACAGCGTAAGAAATTATTGTAAAAGATAAGCATCATGAAGCATTAGACTTTGTGAGGGTTATTTCAATGTCCTGGTAATGGACCACACAAGCAGATGAATGTGGAAAGAAAGGCTTGAGAACAAATCTTCTGGAAAGAGGAAATCATTTAAAGAGTAAGGATAATGTGGATGTGCTAAACTGTCCATTACTGCTCCACAGCTATCCATGGGTTGGATATCGTGAGCATGGATGTAAGCACAGGGAGAACACAACTGTTAATAAAGAATCAGTCCAATGTGTTAATTGCCATGTCCAAAATAGCAGGAGCACTCAGATTAATGAACAGCGAACACTCCGTGATGTTAAAGTCCATGTTAATTGTCAATCCAAACCAGCCAGGTGCAGCTTCAAGGGAACCTCACACACCTTTCTCCAGGTGGAAGCACAAAGGTGACCTTCTGAGGCTTCTTTGGCACTTGTGGCGCCTTGGCCTTCTTCATCATGGTTGGTGGAGGTGGCTTGGTGGTTGGCGGTGGCTTGGTAACCACTGGTGATGGCTGTGTAACGACCTTCTCCCTGGGTGGGGAGGGCAACTTCACTACACGGATCGATGCAGGTGGCGCCTTTGGTGGTGCCACTCTTGGCACTGAGTGAGCTCTTGGTCTCGGTGCCATCATTGGTACTCGTGGAGATGGTGCTACTTTGAACCGTTGCATTGGTGGTGGTGCCTGAATCACTGGCTGGATCATTGGTGATGGGGCATAGATCGGTGGCTGAGTGACTGGTTTCAGAACTGGTGTAGGAACCGGTTTTGGTGATGGTGTTGGTGCCGGTTTTGGAGCCGGTTTAGGAGCTGGTTTGGGGGCCACTTTAGGAGCCACCTTAGGAGCCACTTTAGGTGGTGCTGGTGGTGGTGGCGGCGGTGGTGGTGGAGCCTGTGGCTGTGGTCTGTGTGGTAATTTGTGAACACTACAGATATGTTTTGGCAATATAATAAGGAACAGGAACCTCAATTTTCCTCACCTGTATCACTGCTCTACTCAATGATTGTTATAATTAAGCTTGGTCCTGAAGATGCTTGATACAGACTTTTTGTAGTATACATATACTGATGCTATCCCTAGAGTATGTCAGTGAAGTGGACAAATAGGACATGCATTATATGTGGGACTGCTATGGAATCTTGCTCTTATTACATGCTTGCTAAGGGTAAACACATGGTCTACGCAGGTCCAGTTGGGTTTATATTCATCCCTATGGAGATAATATACCATTGCAAACTCATGCATGAAAGGTAGGTCTAACAAATATTTAAACTAGAGAGTATGAGGATATAAGCATTCAATAAAACTTACATGACTCAACCATATATGTATGATGCAACACCAATTAGATGTCAAGTAATGTACTTATAACCAGATAGGTCACATCTACAGTTTCCTTAGGATCTGGATGAAATAACAAGAGTTTACTGTCAACATTATGCATGCTCTAAGCCATGCTGAGATTATTATATTAACCTTCTCTGAGGCTCGGGTGCTACTTCCAGCTTTGGAGTCCTGTCAATGGGTTGCTTCCTGCAAACATGACCATAGAGGTGTCATGTAACATTTCTGTACAGCCATAGAGGTGTCATGTAACATTTCTGTACAGCCATAGAAGTGTCATGTAACATTTCTGTAGTCATCGTGGCAACATGTAACATTTTTGTAGTCATCGTGGCAACATGTAATATATCTGTATAGCCATAGATAACATCAGCAAAAGGATTTTACATTGTTGAAAGAGATCTTGAGAAGATGATATGTATCCAAGTAATACCAGCAAATTGTTACTTTTTTGTAGAATACATCTTTAAAACATGGTTCTGAATATTGACCAGAATGTACACATGCTCCATGCACAAACACTCCAGTTCTGTAACTTCATATGATGCAGTATCCTTCAGCAAACTCCAAAATCAAGTAAGTCATGTACAAATAAGTCTTTGATGAATGTTTCTCCAGTACATGCTTCTGAGTAAGATTCAAAGACAGAGAAAATATTAGATATCATGCAAGCTGCTACCAATTGTCATGCTTTGAAAGATGTAACTAGACATTATGACCTTGACTTAAGAGAATGGGCACATGGTTTCCAAATCATGCTACTGCCACACTGCCAGAAGAGCAGAATTTCTAGACAAGCTACAATGGCATCAACAACTGTCTGCTACAAACATGCCTGGCCCTCTTGCACAGTGATATTAGTGCTAAGACTATTGTAACTCTATGTCAAAGTATGGGAGTTCTTAGCTTAGCTTCAGAAACACTGGGCAGAACAAGTTCCCCCTCCACAGCCTCCATTGGTGGTGGCAAGCTACAATGGCATCAACAACTGTCTGCTACAAACATGCCTGGCCCTCTTGCACAGTGATATTAGTGCTAAGACTATTGTAACTCTATGTCAAAGTATGGGAGTTCTTAGCTTAGCTTCAGAAACACTGGGCAGAACAAGTTCCCCCTCCTCAGCCTCCATTGGTGGTGGCAAGCTACAAAGGCATCAACAACTGTCTGCTACAAACATGCCTGGCCCTCTTGCACAGTGATATTAGTGCTAAGACTTTTGTAAGTCGATGTCAAAGTATGGGAGTTCTTTGCTCATTCTATGCAAATGAGCCATGGAATGGAGGCATGCTGCAACTTTACACTCAGGTTGAAAAGAATTAAAAAACTTAAAGACAAACAATTAGGATGGTCTATTTTCACAATCAAGCTGACACATTACAGTGTTAATGAGAATTGTTTAGAACTGGTTCATCAATTTTCACTCCCATGCCAGCAGCAGTCAAAGGTGTCTAATCTCAATAATCTCAGTGTTAAGAATCATCCAGTGTTCACCATCAGCAGCAACACACAGCATCAGTTTCTACAGTCATCTACTTCTCACACCATGCAGTATAATCTACTCAGACAAACCTTGGCCGGATTGGCTCTTGATCTACGAGTCTGAGGTAGCCACTCTCGTTGTCTGAGGCATAACTTATCAACTGAACAGGTCCAGTCTCTTGGATGTCATAGCTGGACCAACACAAAGGTCAACAATGCATATTGAAATCAACTTGAAATGACAAATATTTCTTGATGCATCTTACACAGAAATTCATGCAAGAATCAAAACATTAACCACAGAATTAATTATTGGAAAGGAGAATGTATATTTGCTGACAGTCAACGAATTAACACATTCTTCTTCCTAACATGTATTCAACTGAACAAATATATGTCAGTCAAGAGAGTCAGTCAGTTGGGTCTTAATCTGAATTGAACAGTATTTCAGTTGTACACCATGCAAGCTTAACCTGGGACATTTACCACCTTGGTTAAACTCTCAAGGTCAAGTATGGTGCTGACAGACCACGAATCATGACAGTGTCAAATATTGGACTTGAACCTATCACCAGCAGATCCTGGCACAGCTAAGCGGAGGTCAGGGGAAGATGTCTCAAGATAAAAATGAGACCAAGTTGTATGAAATCATTTGCATGCATGAAGATGAGCTTTTCCGACACAAACTCGGGCATGCAATGTTCACCTTGGCGACATCTCTCTTGGCTTCTTGGCCTTTGGTTCAGCAGTGGACACAAAGACAGGCTGAGGAGTTGGCACCACAGGTGACACTGGTGGTGCTGCAAACTTCGGCGCTGGTTTAGGCACCACTGGTGATACAGGTGGTGGCACTGGTCTTGGCGCCGGTGGTGCCTGAGGTTTCGACACCTTAGCCGGAGGTGGCAGTGGGGCACTGTCTGGTTTGTCAAACATTCTCCTAGCTTCAGAAACACTGGGCAGAACAAGTTCCTCCTGCTCAGTCTCCATTGGTGATGCCACTGGAGCAGCTGGTTTTGGTGCTGGGGGTGGCGCCATTGGTGCCTTTGGAGCCTTGACAGGTGATACTGGCATTTGCTCCTCAACTGGCATCCTAGCAACCACACAGACTCTCTTAGAAACTTATCTCACATGTTTGATCCATGCGAAAATATTAAGTTTGAGCTGAATTTGATAAAAAATTTCTTTCATTGTTCATTAGTAGACAATGTCATCAATACAACAACACAAGGGTTGCAGTTCTTCACATGCAGCATTGAATCGGCCTCTGGTCAAACATGTACATTAACTTCATCAGAATAGTTCAAGGTCCAAACAGGTTAATAATTCACTTGACTGACAACATGGAAAAGCAACCAGAATGTTTGGTCCCACACAAGTGAGAAGTACAGACTTGTTTCTGAAGTATGGTGCCATGCAGGAAGGAGACAAACCTGTTGACAATGATCCCAAAGTCCTCGAGTGACAGATCAGTGGACATTGGGGTAGGAGGAGGAGAGGAAAGGATGGGGTCGTACAGTCGGCCCCTGGGGGTGGAGTAATACTCCCCAGGGGTGGAGATCAAGGGAGATAAGTCAGGACTGCTGTTACACACAGAGAAACACAAGTTAGGGGTCACTCAAGAGAATCAGAAAATCACACAGAGGTCACTCCACAAGAAAAATTTCAATATTATTTTGTGAGATCTAACATTTCAGTTTGAATTTTTAATAAACAAAATTTAAAAAAACAAACATTTCATGAAGCTGTTTGGGTTTACCAGCATGCCACATATAGTCATCATTTGATCCTAAGATATGAAAATATCCTATCTTCCTATTATATTCCTATGTCAATAGCTCATATAGAAACTTTTACTGAGAAAACAAACTGATTGGTTGATTAATTTAATAAATATCATGACATCTGAAGGATACATTCTACGATCAACTAATATGTGACATTAATAACCAACAAGAAAACTAATTGTTTTTAAATGCCATTACAACAATAAAGGTCAGCCTGTTAATTATAACATGCCTTCAGTCTAATAAATCAATTTAATCAATTTTATTATGGTTAAGAAAAGAAACCATTTTATCTAAAAATGAATTAGTGATAGTGGTTAATTCCATTAAGTCTGCTTTATATCTAAGACTTAATTATCTAGTAGTTTAAAAAAAATAAATAAAAAATTAATGATTTTATTGATAAATCATAACATAGGTTTAATTAGTTCAACAAATTATGACAACATGTATGTGAGACTTACGAGACTAGATTGTTATGACAACATATATTTACTAAACTTGCCAACAACCTAGAGACAGACACACTAGCTAGATTACTGACAATACTACAGTTCACATCCCCATAAGCCACACCAGCACAACCGACTACTATCTTAACCAACCTCTCTCTGTCCATGCCAGGAGGGGACTTAATCCTAAGTGTACCCCTCTCCGTCTCAGAGGCATAACTGATTTGCTGGACAGGCCCCTTCTCTTGGATATCATAGTAACTGGATGTTGAATAAGGTACCATTAGAAATCTGTGACACTACCTGAGTCAAATTAATTTGTGTTTTGGGCTGAAAAATATCATGCTGGACTGGACTCCTTACATTAGTAGGAGAGGTAAAATCAGGAAGTTCTTCATTAACATGGAATTACACATGCAGTTTTGAGGAAAAATACACAAGAACATTGAAGAAATAGTTCCCAAAGAAAATGGTTGAACAAAATGGCTTATATCAATGGCATCGTCATAATCACCAATATTTCATCAGCATGTTTCTCAGTCCTCTTCATAAAATAGTTCAGGCAATATATGAGTGAGTGAGTGAGTATGGTTTTACACCGCTTTTAGCAATATTCCAGCAATATCACGGCGGGGTCACCAGAAATGGGCTTCACTCATTGTACCCATGTCGGGAATTGAACCCGGGGCTTCGGCGTGATGAGCGAACGCTTTAACTACTAGGCTACCCGACCGCCCCAGGCAATATATGAGGCATTTCTGATAGTAATAATTTGTTGTAAAGTCAAGCTCCTTGTTGAGCTAGACCTGAACACATGCAGACTGGCCATGATTGCCTTTCCTACAAAACTCCATGCCACATGCTTAATTCGCACCTTCTGGCATCATCCTCTTTGACCAATCGCAGGAGTGCGCTATCCCCATCCTTCACGTAGGTGATCTGCTGCACAGGGCCTTCAGGCTGAATGTCATAGTGACTGCAGGGAGAACACGACAAACAATCACAAGCCTGTCACAGAAGATGGACAATCTGGACAACAGTCCACGAACTGTTGCATTGAAACCTCAAGGCATTTCACATCTAACACATTCTCCAGATCAGCTTTCCTCATGAGTATGAATAGAGTGTCAAGGACCAACTGCTAGAAGACTAACAAAACAGCTGAAACAAACATCCAAACATCCCGACAAATGATCTGGAACTTTCACCAGTCCACTGGGACCAAACAAATTCAAAATGTCAACACCAGAGAATAATCAGTCTTGAATATCTGCCAAGACAGATTCCATAGGGCATTAAAGGCAAAATAATGATGAAATCACCAGGGCCCACATGCACATAGCAATCTTAGCGCTAAGACTATCGTAAGCCTATGTTAAAGTATGGGAATTACGATAATACTTAGCGCTAAGATCGCTTTGTGCAAGTGGGCCCAGGTGTTTGCTGGAAGGGTAAGCTACTGGTAGCATCCGAAACTCACATACTTTTCAATAAAAGAAACATTGTAGATACATCTTGCCCTCCTTGGACCATGCATTCTGGTAGATGAAATCGTCCAGCAATGGATTCCGTATGACACATGTCTGGTGTTTCCTGAGCTGATGCTTATGTGGTATACTCTACACAAGCCTGAAGCTCAAGCTGAACACCCTGTGCCAGACTGGCAAAGGAAAGTAGATACTTACGGTGAAACTGTTCTCTTGGGGTAGGTGACTTTCTTTTCAGGCTTTGGCTGCTTGGCTTCAACTGAAAGGGATCAAAACTCATTTTGAACAGAAATGATTGAATTGTATGAGTGGGTGAATGTTGTTTTACACTGAAGTCAGGAATGTTACAGATGTATCAAAGGTTCCTGTAAATAACTACATCTGGGCCAGAAAACCAGTGGTTGACAGCAAGAGCAAAAATCAATGTCAAGGACACAGTGACACACAGTCAGCCAGAACACAAACTGTAAAACCACCTCACTTAACTCTACCATGGGATTCGGAGGGCCGATTCAGAAATGGAATCCCAATGGCGGATGAGGCTCAACACGAACATGTTGATGAACAGGTATCAACAGTAACAGTTCAAAGAAGCTGTTAATTCCAACGCACCTTGCACGACCAGCTTTGCTCGTGTTGTGGCAGTGCCTGCTACATTCACTGCAGAACACTGGAACCAGGCATTGTCCGAGGGCACAACTTGGTCAATGATCAGAGATGACCTTCCACCTTCAGTGTCAATCCTGAAATGGCAATTACAAGAATATTATTTTTCTTTTCTACCTTGGAAGCAAACATCAATAATGAGCAAAGCATCATCTAAAATTTCAGAGTCCAATCCCTTTTTCAAAAATAATCTAACATCTAGTCATTATTAGTTTTCATAAACCATCACAGTTTCATACTGAATCAACCAATGTATCACTCATTAAGCTGAAGTCCTGAGGTCATCATTATTAAACTGATCAAAGCATACAAGGTCACAATTAAGCATAACACTTCCTCAGCTCCCTGGGAAGAATACAACTTTATAACAGATATATACTTACTTGTATTCCTTGTTGGGGGTGAGCATCTTGCCCTCTTTCTGCCAGCTCATCATTGGGGTGGGGACACCAGTTGCCTGACAGGTCAAGGTCACAGGGTGACCTTCCCGTACAGTGTAGTTCTGCATGCGATCAATAAACTTTGGGTGCTGCATTTGCAGGCGCTCTGGAAGATAAGGATGTAATCAAAATTATAAAACCTGAGATGTGTCAGTACGAATTTATGATTACAACATTACTTATGCATTTTTTATGACATGTCTAATCTATAAATAGTCAGCACTCTGAAAATCTCTATGAATCTACATACCCAGTACATTGAGAGCCACTCCAAACGTGTCCTCGCCACCCTTGTTGCGGGCAATGCAGGTGTAGTTGCCAGCATCCTGCCGTGTCACAGACAAGATGATCAGCGAGTGAATTCCATCCTCGTTGATCACAATCTGTGGATGAAGGATCAGTTTAAAATTCAGTTAAAACATGCCTGTTTCCTATTTTCTGATTGCTTCAACACGACTTGTTTCCTGAAGTTTCAGAGAAATCCTGACACAATGTGCTTCACTACAACACGACACAACACTTATCATAGGACAGAGAAAATAGAAGACAAGTCCATCCAATCAACTAGTACAATGACTTATTATGTTTGTCAATTATGTATCCAATATGTTAACCATGGTTAAAATATTTATCTCTTGACAAAACAGAAATAAAATATTTTACTGCAGGATGTTTTTGCCAATGCATTAGAGTTCATATTATATTGTTTGACTTCAGCCTTTCTGCTGATGAAGCTGGTCTACTGTTAAAGTCCCCTACCTTATGGTTGTCGTCATTATGTACTGGCTGGTTGTTTCTGAACCACAACATCTCTGGGAGCGGTCGGCCAGACACCAGGCAGTCAAATCTCACAGTCTGTCCCTCGCGGACTTCCATGTTTTCTGGTACTTTCTTGAAGACGGGGCGGGTGTGAGTTTCAAATATCCCGCCCTGGTCCTCGAGTCCCTTCTTGCCCTTCTCAGTGCCCCTGAAACACCAGGTCAAGGTCATTACAAGGTTATAACACAGACCACATTTACAAGTTAATACCCGTTAATCAGTTTATATCACGACTTTGTCAATAATATTTCGCTTCACAAAATCTGGCCTACTTGTTCAAGATCTTTTCCAGGGTTTCTGGAGCAACGAAGGAGGTGGCGTCGATGTTGCCAACTTTGTCCACATATAGCTGTGCAGAGCAGGTGTTGCGTCCCACAGAGTTGGCGGCGAGCACTGTGTAGTGTCCTGCATCCTCTGGCAGAGCAATGCGGATCTTCAGTGTGCAGTAGCCATCAGCAGTGTACTTGATCTCGTAGCGGCTGGAACGCTTGATTCGCTTGCCATTCTTGTACCAGGCAGTCTGGAAAAAGCATTACACAGTGCAATCCTCCACTCAAATAGGTGGCATGTTGTAGCAATAATGCATGAAGCACACTACATATATCTGTTGAATTCCTAGGTATCAAAGAGGGTGTGTTATGCACAATGGATTCATAACTGATGTAAACATATTTGTTTTGTTGGTTATTGCCACAAACAGCAATATTTCAGTCATATGATGGCAGCCTGTAAATAATTGAGTCTGGATCAGATATTTTGAGCAATGATTAATGCCGTTGGGTACAATGACATCAAACAGTACATCAACCCTAGCTACCCAATCCATAGGGTTGCCTCTTATGACCATAGGCCACTCGGGACCTACTCTAACCCAGACTCCCCATAGATGTGAGTTAAGAGATATCACAGAATCCACTGTGTTTAACACAATCTGGTGTGTTCTAGAAGTCCCAGGGTTATGGAGTTTGGTGTACCACATCCCTTACTAATATTTCAGCAAAATCATCCTCTTGGGACACCAGCTATGGACTTCACACACTGTACCCTTAATTGGTATTGAACTCGTGTCTTTGGCATGAAAAGCAAATGCTTTAACCACAAGGCTACCACATTGTTAAACATAAGATAAAAAGAGAACAAAATTGAGTTATCAATAAGAGGTCATAGTATAGATAACACTAACCTTTGGCCTAGGTCTGCCGATGATCTTGCAGACGAATGTGGCGTCAGACCCCTCAATGAGCCTGAAGTCCTTGAGGGTCTGTGAGATCTGAGGGGCCATGGTCTGTGTTGGTCCGACTCTGTCCTCAGGCTGGTCTGTGTCGTACTCGGTCTCTGTCTCACTGTTGAAGCGGATCTTTCCCTCACGGTACTCAATCTCACTCATGAGACGTGTCTCAAATGAGGAAACTTTGAATTCCTACAACAAGAAAGCTTGATGTCAATTGTACATCTAGATTTTTTTTCACATTTACCATAACACTGATTATAAAACAAGCTAGATTGACCCATATTGGACCATTAGCACGTCTCATTATTTTGATTTAAAGCCAAGCCTCAAATCTGCGAATACAGCTTTGTCAAACACATGTATCTTCAAGGTCCCTTATCTTTAATTTGCTCAAGACTGATTCCCTCTTTTTCAGTGATCCATTCATACAACTTTCACTGCCATTTTGCCTTTTACGCCAATGGAATCAATTCACAATAAAGGCATCTGCGTACATTTACAGTTTTAGGTTATGATTCACAGAAAGCGTGTGTTTGTTTGGTTGAACTATGTATATGGTGTATTTCATCACATGAAGGAGGGAAATAACATAATGAACATTCTTACCAATGAAGGCACATGGGGACGACAAACTGTGAAGCAGATTGGTATGAGAGTCTGTATTGTAATCTTGTGCAAGATTTATCACATGTCATGAGATCAAGACCTGAACTCCACTGTGGATGTGTTGGAATGGGACTAAACACACACGTGTAATCTGCATCTTGGGTTTATATTGTCTGCATAGCCCTACGATTGGCTTGTCATTGTTACCGTATATTGCTGTGTATAAGACGCCCCCCCTGTACATGCCTTCAAAATCAACCCAAAATCCTATACTCCGTGTATAAGGCGACCTGGAATGAAGCACATCACAAGTGCGCACATAAACCTTATATATGCAATAAAAATATGTTTATCTTGCGTTGTTTTTTTTACGATGATTGGTCGCGTATGTAACTCCAGCAAATGTTGCCATTTTGTGTTTACATGGTACGACACCAAATTGGTGCCTGTAAAATAAAATTCATTTAAGAAGTTTTATCGTCAAATGCTGGGCTGGCTATCGGACGCTGGTTGACATCTCCAGTGGAAAAAAATGTGAGATCTTCGACTCCGTGTATAAGGCGACCCCCTTCTTAACCCCCTCATTTTAGGTATGAAAACCTCGCCTTATACACAGCGATATACGGTATATTAAATAATGTCCAACTCACAGCTTCGCTGACTCTTCTTTCATAAGGCATCGGTTCATCCTCAGGTTCTGATGTCAGTCTCTCGATGGCTCTACGATCCAGCTGTCGTTGACCTGGAGGGATGTAGAAGTCCTTCTCCTTCTCGGCACGAGGAGCAGCTTGATCTGCAGCCAGCACCATCTCCTGGACAGGGCTTGGCTGGACATCAGCGGGCATCTCCTTGAAGCGGGGCCCTTCTGGCAGCAGCCTGGCCGTGGTGGACACCTCCCCAGCAGGGTTGGCAGCAGTGCAGGTGTACTCTCCCTCGTCATCCGAGAAACTCTTGGAGATGAGGAGGGTACAACGTCCTGTTCTTTCATCGTTGATCATCTTGTGTCTGCAAGAATATGTGATATATCTTAGTGTTCATTTGATTATATGAATATTAGAAATATATAGAAGGAATCCCCCAAACTTTTGATGTCAAATATATCAGTTGAGTTAAAGGATTGAATAGGCTCGGATGAACAGCAGTCCCAGATAATTGGATTCAATCTCAAAAGGTCCTCGAACACCAACTCTGTTTGCAAGCTCAAATTCATGATGTATATTGACAGTTAAAAATGACCCTAATTACTCAGAAAATTCACTGGTGTGAATGTTCAATGTTTAGACCCAGACCATAGAGAAAAGTCATTCTCAAAATAACAAAAGACTGACTTTGCTGAAAACTCTTCCACTAGATTAAAACCTCTTGCTAAGCTTATCAACTAATGGATGATCAGGAAAGGGACATTACCTGATCTCACAAAAGAAGTTAGGCACTACCCGATTCTTTCAATTACTATAGGTAAGACAGAAGGACCACCCAATTCTTTTTACTAATGTTAATCTGTCATGCTGAGGGAGCCATTATAGGATAAAGATATACCCTGTACATGGATGCATTAACACTGGAAGACATGTGTGCAACATGAACCACACTGTGTTCCCATACCTTGGACCTTCATACACTGGCATCCCATCCTTCCTCCATGAGACTTGTGGGAAGGGCTTTCCCAGCACACGGCACTCCAACTTGGTGTTAGTTCCCTCCACCAGCCGCACATCACTGAGTCGCTGGACAAATGATGGCGGGATGTTTGCTGGTGGGACGGGTGGAGGCGGGGGCTGCCACAGTGGAGCCTTCTGTGCTGGTTTAGGGGCCACCTCTGGAGGTGCTGCCTTGGTTGGTGTGACTGGAGGTGGTGGGGCATAGACTGGGGCTCTCGGAGCCGGAGTCACCTCCATGGGCTCTGGTGCAGCTGTAAAAAGATCTTACATCAATGCAATGTTACTCTAAAAAAAATGCAAGATATTTCAAGACAGTTCTTTGGCTAACACAAGCAATTATTTTGCATATATTTTTCCATAATCCCCGAAAAACACAGGCCACATCCACTACCAGATTACTGTTTCCTGATTGGCTTCATTTATTAAATTGAAAAATAACTTGCATGAATGAATGTTCAAAAGTATTTAAGATATGTGAAGACGTAAATCATGATATTCAGTTTGATAAGCTCCAAACAAATAACAATTGTTATTCTAGGGTTCGATGCACCAACACTCACCTTCAACATAGAGGCGAGACTCTGATGTGGTTGTTCCATCAGCATTGGTAGCAATGCAGGTGAACTTTCCAGAATCCTCTGGGAAGACTTCATGGATGGTGAGTCTGTGAACTCCATTGCTAGAGGTAATCTCATAATCGGGGCTTGTCTCGATCAACGCGTCTTCTCTGTACCATTTCACTATTGGTTCAGGCCTGCCATCAACTCTGACCTCAAACACGACCTTCTGACCTTGTCTGGCTTCTGTGTTCTTCAGAGGCTGTTACATAAAATCCATTAATTGACAAATGTTTTCTTTTCATATACTCATCACAAGTGTGCATGTGTCAGGGCTATGTCTGTGTCAGAAGAGTCAGAACAAAATGATGTACCAGTATCTTATACTAGGAGTGAGATGAGGTGAAATGGGGTTTAACGTCGGGTTCAAGATTATTGCACTTACATAGTGATGTGTATGCATGTGTGTATTTGTGTGTGTGGCTGCTTGTACTAAATCAGAATAAAGTCTGTTTTATGGCGCTAACCAGTCTTTTTTTATCCCCTTAATGCCAAGCACCAGGCAGGGTAACAACAAGCACAATCTTTTAACATCTTTTGGTATCGAACGGCCGACCTTCCACTCTCTGGGCAGATGCTCTATCCACTAGACCATGGAGGCAGTTCTAATACTACTAGAGCCAACATCATGGCATGCAAAGGACAGTGACCTAAACTTAAGTGGAATAGGTAGAAAGATTTAACCAAGCTTAATTTCAATTTGGAACTGAACATATAATAAGTGGCCACGGCGATATTTGCTAATATATTGGCTAGTGAACAATCCCAATTAGCACCCCTTCCGATTGTTCAATGTATACAAGACTTATTTATTTGTGTATAATATGTGTGTTATATGCATCCTTAATTATAGAAATTAAATTCTGGAAAAATATATCTATCGTATATAAACATTTCAGGCTGTCAGCAAAAACCATGAAATTTACGATCTTTCAACTCAGTACTTAATCTTGTAAATGTATTCAAATAAACATAAACTTACTGCTACAAATGCTGGCCTTTCTTTGCCAGTCTGAATAGGTTTCTTTGGAATATCTGATGTTGGCAGAGGTGGAGCCTGCTGTTCTTCACTAAACAGAGCAATTCTCTTCTCGAATGATGGCAGCTGCTGATCGGCCTCCATCTGCATGTCAATCTGGTCCCGGAACATTTGCTGTTCCTGTGCTGGAACTGGAGCAGGTGTGGCAGCAAAGTCCGATGGGCGCTGAAGTTTGGGCACCTTGGCTGTTGGCTCCTCAGGAGGTGGGTAAGGCTTGGTTGGAGTCTTCACTTGTGGAGCTCGAGATGGCTCAAATGGCTCATAAACTGGAGCCTTGGCTGGTGGAGCTCTAGATGGCTCCATTGGTGAGAAAACTGGAGCCTTGGCTGGAGGAGCTCTAGATGGTTCCATTGGTGGAACAACTGGAGCCTTGGCTGGAGGAGCTCTAGATGGCTCAAATGGCTCATAAACTGGAGCCTTGGCTGGAGGAGCTCTAGATGGCTCCATTGGTGGGAAAACTGGAGCCTTGGCTGGTGGAGCTCTTGATGGCTCCACATGTTCATAAACTGGTTTCCTTTCTGGGGCACGTTGAGCTGGAAGCTCTGGTTTCTCCTTAGGTGGAGCTACAGAAATACATATTTTAATATAAGATAAAATTCTAAGCAGAACCATAAATAACAATTCTAAAAAATACTTCATATAAAACCAGTTGAAACTAATCTAGACAAAGTGAAAAAGGAGTAGACACAGTGATCATTTTACAACTGAAAGCCTGTAAACCAAGACCATTTCTCCATCACATTTTCTTTTGGCATAAACATTGGTCCAACTAGGACATATGAAGCAAAGCTATTGATTATCACCTGGCACAATAAGCTGAGTAGAGCACGTAGCTTCACCGGCTGGGTTATCAGCACGGACCATGAAGTGTCCGGCGTCCTCGTAGAAAACCTCCGGAATGTAGAGTGAGTGGATATCTCCCTCTTGGATGACCTCAAAGTCAGGAGAGCTGACGATACGGCTACCCTCGCGGTACCATGTGACTTGGGGGGCTGGTGTTCCAGCCACGCGGACAGTGAGTCGGACTGGCTCACCCTCCTTAGCATGGACCTTCTGAAGCTTCTCTGTGAATGTGGGTGGAATCATAGAAGCTGCAAGAAAATATTTATACTGACAGTGAGACACTTAGTTACAAATGTAGTCAATTTGACTACAACTGAAAGCCTGTTTATTGGGCTTAATCAAGAACTGGCATTCATTTATCCATTTGGGAAGCAAACCTGGTTTTGAGTACTCAAGCAAACACAAAGACTACCTATTACTCAGTGGATGTAAAGTGAGAGGTTTTTTTAAGAGTCAACAATTGTTTACACACTCTTTATTTTCAATAGCAATGTTTATATGAAAAGAGTGAGGTAAGAACAACTTTGAACACTTTTTTCAGTTTTATCCTAACATCCCAGGAAAGACTCATAAAGTATATGGAATTTGAATCCTGGCACAACTAAGGGATGCAACTCTGAACAGCAAATTGTAGTCCCTTAGACCCACTAATATGACAACATTTTAGTGATAAGTGTAGTCAGAAATGACTACAATACACATAACATAATGACAATGATAAATAATGGAACAAATAGATGTAGAGACATTCAGACAAGGACAGCCATTGCCTACCTCTGACAATGAGTTCAGCTGTGCTAGAGGACTGTCCAGCAATGTTCTCAGCTGTACACTTGAATTGTCCAGCGTCGTCTTGTGTCGTCTCGGGTATTATCAGGGTAACACGCCCCTGGCGATAGGAGATTTCAAAATCTGCCTGCTGAGTTATCTCCCTTCCCTCACGGTACCATTTGATACTTGGCTCTGGTTTTCCTGCAAGAGAATCAACTCAATAAAAATACAGAAGTAGCTGTGGTCTAAGGAATCTAAACTGAGGGAAATAATGCTGTTTTTGCCACACTTTGCGAGCAATATTTGAGCTATATCACAGCAGCCTTGGTCAGTCAAACCAGTGACTGATAGTACGAGCAATGATGGAGCATCATGGCACACAATCAGCCAGGCCACCCATTGATTCTTATAAGCCAGATCTTATGATCTCATGATCTTACTGGGGGCATATCTTGACCAGAATCCCCATGGGACAGAGAAACAAAAAAACATTCTACAAATATTAGGACCCGTGAACATCTGGGGTAGAATAGGTCTTAAGCAACTCATGGTTGCCGTAAATGGTGACCATGCTTGTCGTAATAGGCGACTAACGACTAACTTGGTTGATGCATGTAATTGTATCCTAATTGTGTGGATCGATGCTGGATTGTCTGGTCCAGACTCGATTATTTACAGACCGCTGTCATATAGCTGGAATATTGGTGAGTGCGGCGTGAAACAACAAACAAACCAAACCAAGCAAATATTAGTGTGTATTTCCTGGATCTACTTTAGTATCATCTCAGTGAAACTCACCTGTTACAACACCTTCAAAGATGACTCGTGTTCCTTCCATGGCAGTGATTGTCTTCAGAGCTTGAAGGAACTTGGGGGGAACAGGAACTTCAATCGTCAGGTCCACCGGCTGATATTTTTGTGGCAGGTCGGTGGTGATCGTGGTGGCGAAATGTTCGTGTGAGGGCACCCTGGGCATCTGCTGTTCGACACCAGTGGTAATGGTGGTGGCGAAGTGCTCCGTGCCAGGGGCATATGTCTGATCCTGCATCTCAGTGATCATCCTTTCTAGACGCGTCTCGGTCTGTGTCACAGTTCGGGTTCTACGGGGAAATAAAAATACAAATACAAATACAAATAAAAATGAAAAATAAAAAATAAAAAATAAAAATAATTCTGTAATTCTGACTGAAATTTATTACATTTTTTGGGTAGTCTCAATACATGAGTGAAAATTACACAAATCTGCAAATACATACCAGGCACAGAGATAAAATAAGCATGGGTGAAAATTATGTGCAAAAAATGAATTTGCTCAAGAGTACCAAGTATAATCTAGTGCCCATGAGATACACACCTCAAGTAATCTGCCCATTTAAAGATATAAATAGGGAAAGTTGATACTTCTCGTTTTTGATTGTTTGCCCATATTTTATCATTTTTCATATGAGAATGGAACTATACCACATTTGTGTGGAAGTACTTACACTTCCTCGTAGGTGGTGGACTCAGATGTATCCATGGGAACCTCTCTCTCCACCCTAACTTTGTGTTTGCGGATCTGGAGCGTGGGAGGTTCTGTGCTGGGCAGCTCTGGTGCTACTGTCAGTTGGGCAGAGCAGGTGGCTTTACCCAGGTTGTTTTCTGCTGTGACACTGAAGCGGCCCGTATCCTCGTCAAATACCTCGGGGATCATGAGTCTGTAGGTGTCTCCCTCCATGGTCATGTTGTAGTCCTGGGAGACCAGTGGCTCACCGTTGAACTGCCACTGGATCTGGAACAACAAAGTGTCATAATGGTTTGAGTTGACTATAGACATGTTTGATTATGAATATGAACTTATAAGTTGTTGTTTCTGAATTGACCATGAAAAAGTAGCAATAAACCCATCAAAAATGAACAAAATATGTAATATACCATCCAAGAAGAGTATCATTGTCATCCAAAGGGTGAATGAGTGAGTGTTGTTTTATGTTCACTCATTAATCAAGCAATATCACAGCTGCCTGTATATGATCAAGTCTGGGCCAGACAGACCACTGGTTGATAGCATGAGCACCCATCACCAGTGTCATGGTACAACGTCACACAATCAGGCAGGATCGGATAACTCCCATACTATAACATTAACAATAGTTGAAGGCTGCTTCTTGGAACAAGGAGCCCCATGAAGATTCCAGGTTAGAATAGGTCTTCAGCAACCCATGCATGTCGTAAGAGGCGATTAACAGGATTAGGTGGTCAGGCTCGCTGACTAGGTTGATGCATGTCATCGTATCCCAATTGCACAGATCGCTGCACATGATGTCAATCATAGGATTGTCTGGTCCAGACTTGATTATTTGCAGACCGCCGTCATATAGCTGGAATACTGCTGAGTGTGGCATTAAACAACAAACAAACAAATCATGGAACAAGGCCCAAAACACCCATTGTGACCAGCCAATCCTCACAAATGACCCCTACAGCAAACATGGTCCTAATCTGCCAACCAAATGAGATCCTTAACCAAGAAACAAACATCGACCAACCTTTGGCTTTGGACTTCCAGTGATAATACACTCCAGTGTGACTGATTCACCAGCCCTAACGTTGACATCCTGGAAGAGCTTCTTGAACTCTGGTGCTGCCTGTGCGATCTCTTCACGACGAACCACGCGAGTCTCGGTGGTAGTGCGACGCACCGTGGTCATTGGCTCAGGGGAAGGCATGACACGCAGCTGGGAGACACACTTGGCCTCGCCAGCAACATTGACAGCCTTCACCATGTATGTGCCACTGTCCTCCTCAAATGCTTCTTGGATGGTCAAGGAGTGGACATCAGCAAAGGCAGTAATCTGGGATAGGACAATGAGGTGTTTGTAGTTTTATTGATGAGTCTACCCTAAATATTGCAAATATTCAAACATATGTGAAAGTGGTGCGCTTCTTGAATTCTTTTTGCTTTCATTTCAAGTGGAAGTTGACTTCAAATCAAACCAGACATTTTACAATTTGCCTCCAGCCTTTTGATATATTGACCAAGGAAATCCATAGAGAAGAAATACAATTAACCTGGGTGCTGTTGTACAAAACAACCGTAGCACTATTTTTTAATGTTCATAAAACACTGATGTCAATAAATAATCCTGATGGCAACAGTATTATTCAAACCAGAACATGAAGCAAGGCAAAATAAATATTCTGCATCAACTGATCATCATTTATATTCTTATTTGTTTCGAAATTCAAATTTATTCCTTCAATTGACGTACCTGGAAGTCTGGTGAGCTCTGAAGAGGATGGTCATCCTTGAACCACTGTACTTCTGGAAGGGGGTGACCGGTCACACGGCCCTGCAGACAGACTCGCTGACCAGCGTTCACAGCAATGTCCTTGAGCAGCTGGGTGAACTTGGGTGGTGACAGCTCGCCCACGGACGCGTCACTAAGCTCGCTGAGTGCTACAGAGTCACGAGAATAAATTCTCTTAACTTTGTGGGGAAAAGGAAAAGGAGAGATGTAAATGACTGATGATGATGGAGGTGATACTGGAACACCCTAAGGAAGAGCCTGAGTAAGAATATAAGCACTGGCAAACATGTTCAGCTATGCTATGATTTATGCACTTAATCGTAAAATCCTGAATACAAAATTTACATAAGATGATGAAGAAGATATATTTGCTTATACTAAGAGCCCTACCATATTACTCTCAGCTGGATATGAAACGAGATGCATGAAATCATGAAGATTTGGAAGTGAATGATTTGAAATTAAATTTCACTCACCTTCAACATGAAGTTTACAGCCACTCTCAGCTTGACCATGGTCATTCCTGGCGACACATTTGTATGTTCCTGAATCTTCAAGGTAAGCTTCTCTCAAGACAAGTGTGCAGCGATCTCCCTCGAACAGGAGTTGGATGTCCTTTGATTCCTTCACGGGCTTCTCATTGTGGAACCAGATCACCTAGCACAGAGAAGGATTATCATAGAACCTCACACTTTCTATATTTGATTTTTGTTGGAAATAATCTACAGCTTCTGCATATTGAGGTAGGTTCTTACCTCTGGCTCTGGGTGTCCGACAATGATGCAGTCGAGACGTACACGAGATCCCTCGGGGATTGTCTTGGTCGGGGACAACAGCTGTGTGAACTGAGGCTTGATGGCCACTTGCTCCATGGAGGCCTGAGACATCTCCTCACTGACCAACACAAATACAAGTAAGTACATCCTTTTGTTTCCGTTATCTGGATCTGCACTACAATATGGCCTCAACAAGAGTGAGTGAGTGAGTGAGTGAGTGAGTGAGTATGGTTTTACGCCGCTTTTAGCAATTTTTCAGCAATATCACGGCGGGGAACACCAGCAATGGGCTTCACACATTGTACCCATGTCTGGAATCGAACTCGGGTCTTCGGCGTGACGAGCAAACACTTTAACCACTAGGCTACCCGACCGCCCGCCTCAACAAGAATCCCGTTACCTAAACAACAGTGAGAATCGCTGTAAGAATGATGCTGATAAGTCATTCTGAGGTGTCATATCTCAGAAATATTTTCTTTACATATTACAAAGAATATTCCTTGACTTGTTGCAAGTCATTCCCATGAATTGGAAAATGCTAATGTCTCAGAAAATATTAAAAACTACAAATATCAATGAATGTTTTGAACCCTACTGACCCAGTGCTGGAGTAGAAACTCTCGATGGTGATCCTGCACTGTGTTCTAGCCTCTCCGGCTGCGTTCTTGATAACCACAGTGTACTGGGCAGAGTCCTCAGGGAACGCCTCAGCTATTTCCAGACAGGAATAGTTGACCTCCACAGTCACCTGAAAGTCACAAATCAGAACAATTAGAAACCTAAATAATGCTAACAACCCATAATAACCATGAACTGAATATAAAGAAATAGTACAAATTCCTAAAAAGACTAGAAAAAAAATCATGATATATCATATTTCCATTAAAATTTATATTAACATCTCATTACTATACTTTGCATGTGTTCCTTTTCCAATGATTTTGTCTTATACTTTAAGTTTTCAATATATTTTTGAAGCGTTTACCTTGAAGAGTCCTGATGTGATGACTCTGTCCATCCCCCGGAACCACTGGACCTCGGGGGCAGGTGATCCGGTGAAGCGGACCTCCAGGCGGAACGCCTTGCCCTCGGGGACAGTCATGTCCTGGAGGGGTTGGTGGAACACTGGTGTCTGGAGAGCTGCAACAGAGGGCAACACTGTGCAACATTGTCATGCAGTGCACAACATAAGGCTAAGTGTACAACATTGTACTGGACTGTGTACTAAAGCACTGTACTGTTTTCTAAAGCACTGTTGTGTGCAACATTGTGTGATAGTATGCTACTGACTCCAAAACTGCTGTACATTTGATAGTAAACTGTATTATATTGCTTTGTTAGGTTGTTATAATTGTGAACTCTAATAATATTTCTCATATTTGAAGAAAATGAAAAAATTATGTACATATATCTGATTGATGCATAATCACAACACACAATTTTATCTCCATAACAAACATGTCAAAACCAAAATTCTTTTTCAAAAAAGATCTTAGGGGAGGCACAATACAACTGGGAGAATGAGCATATCAAGGGGACAAGAGTGCATGCACAGAGGGAGAGAGCAGAAACTGAAAGGAGAAAACGTATGATTATTATGATCATTTTGTTTGTTTGGGTGTTAGGGTTGCACTGGAGGTGTTATTTAATAGGGACTGTTCACATTTCACCACACCTTACGTACAAGTTATCGTCATGCATTCATATTCTATAACATCAATGGTAGTTTATTAACCTATTAATAAGTATCATCTCTATATAGTTTAGATTCTGCAGAAGCAAACATTTTAACTCACTCTAACACAAATTATAATGTTTGTTAAAAAAAACATTATCATGCTTTTTATCAAACAGCCCAAACTTTGTGTTGGTTGGTTAAAGGTACAAATGAAACAAACATTTTCATAGTTGAGAAATGTTGTCTTTAATTCATAACATGCCTTTGTTCTGTAAAGAACATGCACCCTAATGTTCACACACACGACCATGCCAAGATCTTAATCCTCTTACGTATAACGGTCATACGAGCTGATGTGGACGATTCGCCACCAGGGTTCAAGGCTCGACATGTGTATCGTGCACCATGGTGTTGTACCACTCTACGTATCTTCAAACAGCACGTGCCATTGATTTTTGTGATGACAAAGTCTGGAGAGTTATCAACGTTAATCTCGTCCTTGTACCAAGAGACAGTCGGCGATGGGATACCCTGAACGTGGCACTCAAAGGCGTAAGAGGAGCCTTCGATGACCTCCACTGACTTGAGGTTCTTAATGAACTCGGGAGGAACGATTTGCTGGTGTGTTTCTGTAAGGGAGGAGGATCAACAGTGAAGCAGTGGCATTTGGATGGGTTTGATGCTGCTTCGAACAGCATTTTGCTCACATTATGGTGTGCCAGATTAATGTGGGAGGTAAGCCTGAAGTGATGCAGGTCCTATATGTTTACCACGTTGGCTAAACTCACAAGACAAATTTTGGACTCCAACATGTGACAAGGCATCTAAGGGACATAACTCTACATACAAATTGAGATTCTTACACCACCGGGCTGTCACTGACACAGAATATTCATTTGAAAGCTCAAGTTTTTTAGGAGGAGGCATAGACTGGGGAAAGAAAATTACAACACTGGGGCCAGTTGCCTCAAAGTAGTAAATTTCATGTCGGAGATAACTGCATGAGTCTGATATCTGAAGCTAGTGAACTGCAAGTATTTTTTTGTCTGAGCCCAGTCTCATATAAGACTGTCGTCATCATTGCTTGTTTGAAATGAATAACAGGTTGCAGATAAACCAGCCAAATATTACATCTCATTCAAATAACTTGTGAGCTGATTCTTCAGGTCGTGTATCATTGATATTATTAACAACAGTCTTACTCTCTACTCCCTGATGCCTGATGTAGTGTTATACATACTGGTGAGTCTTCAGTCTTTGCAACAATTTAGCGAAACATTCTGTACAGATTTGTATGACGAAGCTATGTTTTCCTGTTTCAAATAGAGGAAATACAACCACCTGGGCACCAGTAATCACTAATGACTTATATATCCCACAACCAAAGATAACATCCCATAACCAGATAACATATGTATCCAACAGTCAACAGCTGACCACAAGACAGAAGCCCTGCTCCACAAAGTGATCATAATGCTACAACCATCATCAGTCAATGTATGTGAGTTGCAATCATCTTATGCCAAGATCGTTCTGTGGAATCGGACCCTTGTGTTTCAAATATCCAAACAAATTTCCAAATTCAAACAATTTTGATAAATATGCCCTAAAACACTTGCTAATTTACAAACACAAACATAAAAATTATTCTTGAGATTCTTGACTTGTCACATTAAAAAGGAAAAAATAATATTAAGCAACAAAACCTATAATGATGGTCCTACACCACATCCAATACACCATAACCTTAAAACCTTGTCATCTCATCCAAATGCATTTCGCCTTGCCAGGACGTGCAAGAGTATCCACCCTATATTGACCTCATGATATATATACAGGGGTGGAGGATGCAGTATAGAGTACTGGACTCAGGATGCTATATGGAGGATACAACATGACATCCTTACACGAAGAGTCGGAGAGATACGACACATCCGCTATACATGTAGTTACAAATGAGATATCTTCATAGGAATCTAAAGAGACTGAAAGGGAGAGAAAGTTGACAGAGGTCTACTGTCTAGTCTAGACACTGTGCAGACAAAGTCTTATATATATATATTGGACTTTAAACAAGAAGTTTAGTTTTAATTATATAGCTTTGAAAATACTTGGCATGTAAAACATAATTTATAAATAACAACTAAAATTTAAATGTAAGTATGGAACAGATTGCACAAATAAAGGAAAACATATATTCAAGAAAATGTGTAATAAGGATATGTATTTAGTTATTGTTATTTGTTTCAACATATCATCACTTTAAAACTGATGTATTAAAATATATCATATTTGCAAACATTTTACTTTGGACATTGTGATGATTTCAGTTAACTGTTTTTGTTTCAAGAAAATAAACAGGTAGAAGTATGAGTTGTGGAATACCTTTGACATTGAGATGAGCTGAGGATTCGGCTGTGCCTGCCATGTTTGTGATTCTGATCGTGTAGCGAGCAGTATCTTCTGAGAACGTTTCCTCAATCGTCAGTGTTGCTAGACCATTATTATAGCGAGTTTCATAGTCAGGGCTAGCAAGAGGTAAGTTATCCTTGAACCACTTGGCTTCCGATGGCGTGTCGCTCTCAACACGACACTCGAATGTGAATCTGATGATGACAAAAGAAACGACATTATAACTTTCTGTTGGCTGATCAACACATGCAGACTGAAAAATATACCATCTGAAAACCTGTATTTATTTAGATACGCATACATATTCATTCTGGTACTTGAAGTTAACTTCAAAAGTGAGTGAATCTGGTTTTACGCCGCTTTTAGCAATATTCCAGCAATATCACGGGTGAGTGCAAGCACATGGCACCAGCCTCATGTGTACAGCTACCATTAAGCTGATGCCAGTTAGTTAATGAATGAAGACATCTTTGTTACATCACCACTATTCACATGACTGGTTTGCAAATATTTAATTTTTGAAAATAAATACAGAACTGTAACATGATTCCATAGTGAATGAGTGAGTATTGTTTTACACCTCTTTTAGCAATATTCCAGCAATATCACGGAGGGGGACACCAGAGATGGGCTTCACACATTGTACCCATGTCGGGAATTGAACCCAGGTCTTCAGCGTGATGAGCGAATGCTTTAACCACTAGGCTACCCCACCGCCCCTAACTTCAATAAGACATGAGCTACACCATGCTGGGGATACACAGACTCCAGACACTGTACCCATGCTGGGAATTAAGCCGATGTCTTCAGCTTTGCAAACCAATGCTTTATCGCATTAGCTAAACACCCTCCACTCTCACCTCAAAGCATCAATAATATCAAAATAATGTAATGTAGTTATCTAATCTTTTCATGTTTTTCTGAAAGGATCAAGAGAATGACAACACTGCCAGGATATTAAGCGAGTGAGTTGTTTTTAGGCAATATTAGGAATATTCCAGCCATATCATGGCACTGCACACCAAAATTTGTTTCACGCTTATTATTTACATGGTGAATTGGACCCATGTTTTCAGTATGACAAGAACAACACTTTTAATACCAGGCAACCCCAACACCCCACGGAAAGTACTCACAAAGAGAACTGAACTCATATAATTTGCTTGGTAAACAAACACCCTAACAATAGGACTATCCAAACATTAGGAAACAGTCTGCCTACAACTTTATGGTGAGATTATTACTGCAACATTCACGACTCCGGTACTCACTTTGTTCCTTCTACCACCTCAGCATTCTTGAGGTGTTGTGTGATGCGAGGTGGTCGGTACTGAGGGGCGGCGGCAGGGGCAGCAGCCTGTTGCTGCATGCTCTCCTCCACCGGCTGCTGCAATCAAGCAACAACAGTTGCAACAATCTCTTTATATTCTACACCTACCAAACTGCCACACTGGAGACGTCAAACTTATTTTAAGTCCTCAAAATCTAAAGTTAATGTCAGAGATTTTGTACTCACTTATTAAAATCAGAAGCAAATATCAAAAACTTTTTCAGTCCCAAATTATAATGTGACATGAATGTTCAACATATTGTTATTAATAATTAAAACATAATGTTTATGTCAAAGATATTGTCATGAAATAAAAGTCAAGAGAATTTCAAACATATTTTAGTCAATAATTAAACCATGAATATAAATTCATAGTGAGTGAGTTGGGTTTAACGCCCTTTTTAACAGTATTCCAGTCATATCACGGCGTGTCAGCTTAATGTGGGAGGAAAGCCCAAAGTGATGCAGGTCTCAGACATTTTACCACTCGTGAAACCCACAAGCCAGGGTATGGTGCTGACAAACCTAGAAACATAATCGGGGCGAACGGGATTCGAACCAACAATCATAGGTTTCTGGCATGCCCAAGGGACGCACAGCGAATCGCAGTGCCTTAGAAGACTGGGCCAACCGTTCCCCCTTATAAATTCCAAAATGAATAAGTTCTGTAAACAAAAGCAACAGAAAAACATTTGATAATCATTAGAAATCTCTGCAGTAAGCGTAGGGCACTGTACGATTCTGACAACATCTTAAGCATATGTGTTCATGTTTGATCAAATAGTGTTGAGACCAGGTGTAATTAATCTACATTTTATTGCATGTCCATGACTGAGAGTGTCATACCTTCTTTCCTTCTAGGTTGTCTCTGAGCATGGACAGTTCATTGTCGGCCTGCTCAAACGACTGCATGAGATCCTGATACTGGATCACAACATGGCGGATCTTGCTGGGACCCTGTTCACCTGTAAACAGAACACAGACCCATGATAATAACCTGCAACAGTAACCACAAAGCACTCAGGACCAAGATTATCTACCTCTTGTACTTTTAACAACGATCTAAAACAGTTACATTATAATACTCAAAAGAAGTTAAGGACCACCGATTCTTTCACATTACAGTAAACTACGTTTATAACGAACACGTTTATAATAAACATGCTATTAATGAACTGACAGATATAACGAAATGAGTTTTGATACCGTCCTTTGCTGAATATATGCTGTATGTATGCTCATAATGAACTATGATTATAACAAACTAAGATTAGTGGTCCCTTTGAGTTTGTTATAACCGTAGTTTACTGTACTATAGTTAATCTGTAATGCCACTCTTGAGTACCGTTAGTATATTAAGACTGTTTTGCAGAACAGGGCCAAGGCGTACATTTTACAAAGCAGAATAAATAAATACCTATATGTCTTATAACATTCAAAGTCAAACAACAGATGCTATTTCCTTACCACTGTTTTTTCCCTAATGTTTAATATGTAAATATTAATATTTCAAACGTTACTTGAGGTGTCCTGTTCAGGGTCCTTTTCTAAGATGTTTCTGTCTATATTTCATAAGCTATGTTGTGAATTTTGTATACATTTGTGTGACTAAAAAAGAGTGTTTGAATTAATTTGGCTTTACCATATAGTTGTACTGCTAGTTCTGAGACTTTCTGCAGTCTCTGTTCTTGTAGAGGTTTTCCTTCCTCGACGTATTTCTCTAACTTCCTGATAAGCTCGTTGGCTTCTTGTGGGTTGCGGCACTCAGTCGACCTGCGACCAATGGTGATCAGCAGGTGACTACCTTCCTTCATCCAAGTCTCACACTGAAACATGGCATGGACATTGGTCATCAATAGTGATTGATTGAGTTGGGTTTAACGTCGCTTTAAAACAATATTCCAGTTACATCACGGCGTGTCAGCTTAATGTGGGAGGAAAGCCCGAAGTGATGCATGTCTCAGACGTTTACCACTTCGGTGAAACCCACGAGCACGGGTATGGTGCTGACAAACCTAGAAACATAATCGGGGCGACCCTGGATTCGAACCCACAATCATAGGTTTCTGGCATGCCCAAGGGAGTCATCAATAGTGAATACCATCACATGGATTTCTGAAGTATTTTCCTGTTATGACATTCCCAGTAAACATCACATACGAAAAATCCATTTCATCATAAAAACTTTGAACATATTCATGAAAGATGGAAGTCGGTGAATAAAAATCTACAAGAAAGAAAAGAGGAAAATACAAATCTGTGTATCAATTCAATACATATCATTTAATGATTATTACAAATAGGAACATTGTACAGCTTATCCTCAGAATGCACTAAATAAAGATAATTAGTCGCCAACATCACTTTTGAAAAAATCAGTCCCTTCATGCAATGTACTCCTAGGTACTGTAGGGACCGGCTTCCCCTTCGAAAGTGACACTTCAATAAAGACTTCAGATTATTTTGTGGGACAGGGCCGAGAAATATATGTATCTTACCTCCTCGATGAGTGTGAAGTACTGGATAGAGGTATCAAGCAGGCGGCGATAGTCTCGCACGCTGGTGTGGAATGTACTCCATTTGTTTTTCAGCACATCAATCTCTCGGCGGATGTGGACAGAGTCGTAGTGTCTGTCCTGCACCATCACCTCGGCGGTGCCGATAAAGTTGCTTATCTTCTTCTCAATCAACTGAAACCAAACACAAACATATAAGAACATGTTACGATATGACTACATAAACTTGGAGAATGGGTACTGGAATCACCATACGAAAAGTCCTGCAACCCTTAATTTGTACAAAATTTTGCAAGAAATAGTTGTTTCTCTAAACTAAGTTAATATAATACATTTGGCATTAGCTTAACCCTAAATAGGCCCCATCCTTAAACAGGCCTCAGCCAAAGAAAGATAGGGGAGATAACTCTCACCAGTAAGCACCAGCTTCTTGTGTACAGCTACCATTAAGCTGATGACACTTAGTTAATAAATGAAGACATCTTTGTCACATCACCACTACTCACATGGTTTGCAAATATTTATTTTTTGAAAATAAATACAGAACTGTAACATGATTCGATAGTGAGTGAGTGAGTATTATTTTACCCCGCTTTTAGTAATATTCCAGCAATATCACTGCAGGGACACCAGAAATGGGCTTCACACATTGTCCCCATGTTGGGAATCGAACCCGGGTAATAGCATAAAACAATTTCTCACCTCAACAGTTAATTCAAACTGTTTGAAGGCTTGCGACGTCATCTTGGCAGCCGGAAGGTTGTTGCCGTAGCTGCCTCGTCGCGCCTGAAGATGCTGATGTAATTCATCTATCTCTGAATGGATCTTTAAAAGAACAAAAAGCAACAATGTAGTCATACATAATACAGATATACATGACCATGATATACAAGTACTTTAAACATATAAATATCTGATAGAAAGAAAAGCATATCTATTTATTCAAACAATTAATTTTAAAGTATACAGGTGGATAATCTACAATGGGGTGCATGAGGAGAATTTAGCTCTTTTGAAAGTAGCAATATCAGATTTATCTAAAAGAGTTTGATGTGGGAGAAAAAGTGACAGAGATGCAGGTCTTCATGTTTACTGATTTGGTGGAAGCAATGGGTATGGTCCTGAAAATCACAGATCATAATTGGATTGGGACCCATGATCACTGGATCCTGACATGCCTAAGGGAAATAACTGTGCACAGGAAACTGCTCCATGTCAAGTAATGTAGGCTCTCAAAACTGTTGGGGTTTGTAAACAAGAGTCAAAGGACAGTTTGTCTTTCAGTGGAACTTCTCCAAACTCATCAGATTTAAAGTGTTGTATGTTAAGTCTTTGTCTTGTCTTTGCCCTACCTGTCTAAGATCATAGTTGAACTGACAGATCTGTAGATTTTGCTGCAAGCGTTTCTGCTGTTCGTCCCATGTCTGGTTCCAGCGACGCTTGTATTCCTCTGTGACGTTCAGCACACTGTGAACGTCTTCTGACGCGACAGCTTGTGAATCCTGACAAAGAATAACCAGCATGAGAGAGCCTAAAATATGTCTTGACAGAATTGTATGATCGGCAATACTTGATGAGCATCTGCATCATTATTAACATGATTATGAATTAATTTCAGATATGGCTGACATAAATTAATGTTGTATAGGTTTCAACTTCTAACCAAACCATTACTTCACAAAGCAATCTGTTCACTCAATATCTATTCCCTTCTTACCATTCCGTTGCTTCACAAACCATTCAGTTCCTTAGCTTACCATTCTGTTACTTAGCTTACCATTCCGTTACTTCACTAACCATTCCGTTACTTCACTAATCGTTCTGTTACTTCACTAACCATTCCAATGACTCACTAAACATCTAAAGTACTCACTGTTAACATGTCGGGTACACAAATTCAAATCAAAATTTAAAAAGTAAATTCCCACACATCACTAACCTGCTGTCTTACTCTTCTGACGATTTTCTCGCCCTCGTCGGCAGAGAAGTGGATGAGTTGTGACACTTCATTCTTCTTGCGTTTATGGTCCTCCAGCATCGACTCAGCTGTCGTCAGGTCCGATGGCAGCTCCAATTGGGAGTACGTCTGCTCTGTCCTCGAGATCACCTCATCCAACTATCAACACATCAACATTAGGATCATCACTGAGAATACTTGGTTAGTCTTTCATGGTGATCTTTCTAAAGATAATCATATCAAATACATCATTTCTGGGAGGGCACTGGTGTAGATACAGGCCTCAGATACATTTGGATACTGATCAAGTGACCCATAATGTATAATGACGATTGACCACATTTAAGAGGCATGAGGCCAGGAAACTATTATCATCAAGCAATTGAGAGTCATACCTGTCCTTGGTGCAACACTTCATAATCACAGAAACTAATTACTCTTTTAGAATAGCGAAACAATTATCAAAATTTCAGAGACACAAAGTGTCATTTCCAACACTGATGACACAAATTTCAACATGAATCTTCTGTAAATAAATATCAGGAACTGGTTGTTCCTCTGAGATACCCCCAGCGTCAACAGTTCCAGCAAGAAGAGCAAGTTCTACTCAAGGACTAAGTTTATGCTCTGACCTGATGAAGGTTCTTGAAGAATGTGATGGTCATCTTGAGCAGGATCTGGTACTCGTTGATGCGTGCCTGGAATCGTTGGTGGACCTTGACCAGTTCACTGATGATCTTGTCCTTCTCTCCTTTGGTGTCTCCCTTCAATGACAACAGCTCGGCAGTCTTCAAGTGGTTCTCAATCTCCTCCTTGGCCTTCTGCAACCATAGGTAACTCATTGGTAACAGGGTGAAACAAATATTGAAAACTAAATCTGATGAGAGAGTGAAAAGTTTTACACTGTTCAGCAATGATGAAGAACTGTAGCTTTTACTAAAGTGTTAAGCAAATGAAGAAAAAAAATCACTTAGTTTTTTAACAGGAAAAAATCATGACCTGATGAAATATAGCCAAATCAAATATGACACATATTTAAAAAACATATTTGTCTGAAATGTCAGTGCTGTATAAAACTGTAACATCTAGAAGAAATTAATGAATGTAAAAATAAATTGGTCATGATAGTAAGTAATGAATTAGTTAGGATGAACAACAGAACTTTTCAAACTGACTACTCTATGTAACTTACAGGTCACATCCCACAGAGTGATCCTACAGCTATGGTTATCAGAAGTCTATGTATAATCGGTGACATTCATAGCAATAAGACCGCTCTGTGGAACACGCCCATCTCACAATATACAGATAGAGAAACAGTAATTAACAGTAAGTCACATCTTGCAGTGGTCGGAGAATATTTTGAGTCCAACTGTAGCAAGAACAAAAGCGCCCTTGCTCAGCCGCAGCAAGTAGCAATGCAAGTGTACTCAACAATTGGTACAACTCCATTTGCAAGCAAACAAAGAACGATGAAGAACTGAATACATATCAAAATATAACATCTAGTGCTACACTGCTCTGCAGTTATGTCATGGAGGCAAAAAGCTGCAAAGCGATGGAGACTGATTTTCTATGGTGATGTCTGGCCTGTATACAAATATACAACTCAACATTTGTTAAGGACCAAAATAGCCATGTTTATCAAGGTGTTGAGTAGTATAGTTGGAAAACAAAATTAAACATCTTGCAATCTGTGCTTAGAGTTCGATACCGTAGAGAGTTCGAGTTTTCATGGGTCAAGATGTGACGTTTTCATAGATTAAAGTGTGACAACAATTACATGGGAAAAAGTGTGAAACTGATTACATGGGAAAAAGTGTGACAATGATTACATGGGAAAAAGTGTGACAATGATTACATGGGGAAAAGTGTGGCAATGATTACATGGTGAAAATTGTGATAAAGATTTCGTGGGGAAAAGTGAGACAATGATTTCATTAATAAATGTGTAAGAAAAACATTGATAAAATTGGACAAAGATACAATAAATAAAAGTATGACAAAGATATACTGGGAAACGTGACAAAGAGTGAGTGAGTGAGTATGGTTTTACGCCGCTTTTAGCAATATTCCAGCAATATCACGGTGGGGGACACCAGAAATGGGCTTCATACATTGTATCCATGTCGGGATTTGAACCCGGGTCTTCGGTGTAATGTGACAAAGACTTATGGATCAAGGTATGACAAAATTTTATTCAGAACATATGTGACAATGCTTTTCTGTGGGCAATTGGAATGATTTTATGTGTGAAAATGTAACAAGTGTCCATGAATGAAAAAACAGCTTGAGTTGTGATAATATTTCCATCTTTCCATGTTTCAAGGACAGACAAGTTGCATTATTATTCAGAAATAACCAAATGACTTATCAAGGTGGTAATTTTCAAAAACAGATGCAGGGTAAAATCTGTGTGCCTTAATCTAAAAAAAAAAATTCAAATCATTGAAACTATTTTGATGCCAATGTTCACTATATATTGAGACACTTTTGCCTATCATTTTAAGCAAGGCATGAAACTGCTCCAAATAAGTAAGGATAAGAACTTATGAATGAACAACTTCTTTATTACAATTAAGAGCAACGTTTCGGTGTAGGTTCTTGCTTGATAACGGTGTTAGAACCTACACCGAAATGTCGCTCTTAATTGTAATAAAGAAGTTGTTCATCCATAAATTCTTATCCTTACTTAGTACTCCAACTTCTAAATGCCTATCAAAGAAGATGCGGCAAATGAATTTAAAATGAACAAAATATTTATTAAAAAAAAGATGGCAGATTGGGCAAGAAGTAAAGAGGAGAAGTGCCTGAAACGCAAACAGCAAAAAGCGCAGCGCTATTTCAGTAGTTACAACAGCATAGTACTATCTACAGAACACTGTTAATCCTGCCCCTCAGTCAGCCCATGACGAGGAGTCCACTCAACAACATCTAGAGTTTAGCTATATATAAGCTCACACTGACAACAG
Source organism: Haliotis cracherodii (assembly GCF_022045235.1). Classification (NCBI taxonomy): domain Eukaryota; kingdom Metazoa; phylum Mollusca; class Gastropoda; order Lepetellida; family Haliotidae; genus Haliotis; species Haliotis cracherodii. The sequence continues at coordinate 4,493,627 of NW_027266273.1, read as the reverse complement.
TTAATACCTTGGCTACTGGAACAAACTCCTCCACTTTACGCTGAAGCTGTTCTGCTCGTTCGAGCGAGTTTCCGAGCTGTCCTGCGATGTAGGGGAGGAAAAACTCCCTCTCTACCTTCATCACCCAGTCAATGGTCTACAGAGAACACAAGACACTCCAATATTTACTCTATATTACAAGGCTTAGAGGAGATGGGACGCTTTCGTGTGGATCTCAGACTTGTGAGTATGGATAACATGTCCATTTCTTATAATATAATTTTCATGATAATTAAACTTTTTCGTACATTCACTTCTGAAATTTTCGGCCAGGTTTTCAACTTCTATATTCTTTCTAAGCAATGTTTCAGTACAGAGTCTAGTACCTTTATCAAGTATGTGACTTGCTTGATAGAGGTACTAGTACCTGTACAATACAACAGTGGCTAACTTGATAAAGGTACAATTTAATATACCTAAACATCACATAGATAGAATAAAGACATTGAATTCCTTAAGCCAACTGTCTTCGTTGATGCTAAAGCTTTGAGATTGCCGTTTAAAGATATCATATCAAAAGCTTCAAAACATTTCATGGGTTATTTAGTCGGTGGATCCACAGCTTCGCGTCTCATCTCCCCATGACAGCATGGTGTGACATGATCATATACCTTGTAATTGGGCAAGAACTCGTCGTAGCGAGCCTGGTAGTCTTTAGCCGATTCCAAGGAGTTCCCAAGATCGCCTGCGATTACTGGGAAAAAGTCGTTCTCAATACTCATGACCCACTCTATTGTCTGGAAAACACAACATTAGGTAGTGCAAAAACTGCCATTACAAGAGAACACCATACAGAACCCTGGCTGACAACCATGCCTCTTTGTCTGCAATTATTGTTTGTAATCATTCCAATAAATAACCATAAACGATGCTTGTATATACATGAAAGTCATAGGAATAATATTATTGATATCACCTGTTACAAAAGTCACCAGCTAATACAAAATGGACTAATTTCATTCAACCTCACTAAAACTTAATGAGAAAAGTAGACTTGATTTAGGTGTTAAATATTTTATATAATAGGTAATATATGTCTTATACATAAAGCTTATCATATACAAGATATATTCCTCATGTCTTATACTTATTTACATACTGGGGTATATACTTACTGTCTTGAACTCATAGGATGTATGTAATTACAGACATATACTGACTGCACATAAATACAGAAACAGATTAGTGCTGAAATTACATTTTTGGGCTTCCAAACTGAAAATGGATTAAAAAGTTGGAACATCGTATTGCTCTCGTACAGAGATCACATTTGCAACCAATTACCTAGTACTGAGACAGTTTCCATTTTATATCAATATCACATTTGCAGCTTATCGTATTGTACTGATATGAGACATTAAATCCATATCCTATAGGTGTTGTGAGAACAACCTTTTCCTGTAATCAGCAGGCGAGCGGGAACCCCTAACTATTCCCCTTCACAGCTTAATTAAACAGTCTGTCACAGGTAGTGGTGCATTGGGGCAGATAGGTATCACATTTACAAATGGTCAATAGGGGAATATTTCAAATAGTTGCATTAAATAGTATAATGAATAGAGGGTGATAACTCCACCAAAGCTGAATTTACACACGGTTATAGAAAAATAATCAATCGTACATGAGAGATAATATTTTTACAGGAATATGATAATTCAAAATGTGTGTTTTGAAAATAAAAAGCTCTGGTTTCAAGATGAATATACAGTATGTCTTAAAATTAAAACACCGTTAAAACACTGAAAGGGAGAACAAAAAGCGTTGAAATTTCACAAAAATGTCCTTCAATTTGTTTTTCAGTTTTGCAACACAGTTTTATCATATCTGATGTAGGAAATTCAAGATGGCCGCCATACCCGTCTGGCTTCTTGGATATACTGGTGCCACTGAGACTTGAACTGTTTGCTGGAGGACACACGCATCTGCCATGACTCCCAGTGCTGTGTCAGTGTCGACATTCGATCACGGAAGTCCAGTAGCAGCTTCTCCACAGTGTTGATGGTGCTGCGGATCTCCAAAGTGGAGTCATCAGTGATCTGCGCATACAAATCATCATCATCATCACATCGATCATCATCATCATCATCATCAATAATCATTATCATCATTCAACACCACCACCATCATCATCATCATCATCATCATCATCATCATCATCATCATCACAACTGGGAACATTCCTAAAACTGGCTACAAAGCAATCAATGTCGTCTAGCACTTACTGTGGAGGAATTCTTCAAAAATATTCTGCCCTTCTCATCGAATTCCGAAAAGTTACGTGACATGTTGTTCCACATCTCCTGTGTGTGAAGAACTGCAGCATCTGTTAGTTCCTGCAGATCTTCGGTTTCTGAATGGATGATGTGTTCAAGGCCACTCATATTGGTGACCATCTGAAAGCACACAAACCATAGGCTTACAGCTCAGGACAAAACATTCAGTCATAACAATAGACAATTCAAGCCTGTTCAAGAGAAGTTTCTCAGAACATAGACAGAATGTTAATAATATTTAATATTTAAAATAAATTAGAATTGTTGTGACATTCAAGACCTTTTCAAATCTATTCTTCAAAGGCAATATGGTTTTAAACGGCTATTGTCAATATTGAAGCAATTTCCTGTTTGGGTACATCACCAGATACAGTGAACAATTTAGTACCAAACATAATGAGTAAATGTTGCCTTATGCCACAGTCAGCCAAATTCTAGCCATATTATGGCTGGGGACACCAGAAATGGGCTTCAAACATTGTACCCATGAGGGTAATCGACCAGACCTTAGGCGTGACAAGTGAACACTTTAACCACAAGGCTTCCCCCACCGCCCTTCTATCCAATCCAGAAGCCTTACAACCAGCAATGGGGAGCTTGGAGCCAACTCCAACTCAGGTCACCACGGGGTTGACCTAGGTGACACAGGTGACTTTTCTCAGTTGAACTTACTTGATTTGCAAGCCTGAGGAATGAGACTGTGGGGGTAATGACGAGTGAACACTTTAACCACTAGGCTATCCGACCGCCCCAGAGGCCTTACAAGCAGCAATGGGGAGCTAGGAGCCTACTCTAATGCAGGTCACCACGGGGTTGACCTAGGTGACACAGGTGACTTTTCTCAGTTGAACTTACTTGATTTGCAAGCCTGAGGAATGAGACATAGTAGAGAGCAAGTTGAATGCGGGTCTCGGTGACGCGGTGCAACCGATTCAGCTGTTTGCGCATGTTGTCCACCTTCTCCGCGGCCGACTGTGCTTCCTGGTCCCCTGACCTGACCAAGTTCACTACAGCCTCGGATAAGGAGTCAATTTCCGCACTTTTTTCCTGAAAAACAACATCCATGTAATATCAATTCTCATCCACAGTCAGGGATCCTGCCAACTATATTCATATCAGTCTAAAACATTCATAATGATAGATATATTGTTTGTGAAAAAATGTACCTGAACATCAAACATATGAGACTCAGATCAATGGTTTGGTTGTTGCTTTATGCTACACTGAGCAATATTCCACTAAATTCCAGTCTGTAAATAATCCGAGTCTGGACCAGACAACTAGTGATTAACATAGACCAAGTGCCGTACACCCAATACATATTACTGAATAATGTTTACAGATTACTACATACTCTAATGTCTTCATCCAATTGCTCGTGTATTTCAAGAAAGTCCTTGGCGCTGGCAAGGGTGTTTCCCATGTTGCCGTGGCGACTGAGCGTACTCTGGCAAATCTGTGTCATCCACGTGAAGAGCTGTTGGAAAAGAAAACATTCATAATTATCTGACGCAAGATCAAATATCCATTATTAATCAAAACCTATGTTTCACCATCTTACAAATTCTTCTTCAACAAACAACATAAAAGCTGCCATCTGAAGCTTGAAATTAGCTGCCAGTTACGAAATGTCCAATGCTTCTTTGTTGTACGTACACTGTTGAATTTCTCTTGGAAGATGAGATAAGCCTGACTACGCTCCCACGCCTCGGCCCGTCTCGCCTTGCACAGCGACTCAAGTTGGGCGCAGCGAGCTTCGAGTTCATCCATCTGCAAAACAACAGCAGATTTGTACAACCAAGAAAATATTTTTGAGTCATGGGTTAGAATATGTTCGGTTGGACCAAGGCCTCAGTATCACTAGTGTCTCGATAAGAAATTTTAGACAAGGAATAGATACGCAAACTGGGTTACAGGTCTCCATACAACATTAACAGAACTTCTAAAAATCACAAATATTATGATTGGCTGTTTCGACAAACATATTCAGGTTGATAAATTAATTATGTCAATTTCCTTGCCAAGAACAGTTTAATGGACAATGTCAATGAGTTCAGCGGCAATGCCACCGTGACCTTGACCTTCAGCAGTAATGGCCTAATGACCTTGACCTTGACCTACCTTCTTTCTGACGCCATCAGCCCCGGCGTCGCTCCTACTGACCCTCTCGAGTAGAAGACGACCTTCCATAAAGGCTGACGTGGAAATTTCCACAATGGAGTTAGAAAGGTGAGCATGATGCTCGGCGAGCTCTGCGCTGTTCCGTGGCAAGTCCATGTTGTTAAGTTGGACTTCAATCTGTCCCAGTTGTGTTAGAGCCTGCAACAAGCCAGATATTGTGTTTATTGGTAGGTTCTTACAACAAATGAAGTTGTGAATAGAAAATATGTCCAAACAAATCTATACCTTCTATGGATTTCCAGGCAGGTATGCCAAGATTCAGGATAAGATCTGTATCATCTTTTGAGTGATTTAAATTTGCTTCCTGAGATATTACACGGTGGAAACAACACCAGATGTGGTGTAACACCTACCGTTTCTGCTTGGTTGAAGAAAGATACAGAGCTTGAGATGTTCTTTCTTCTATTGTCCAGTTTGACCATGAAGTCTTCGCACTCGGCATCCACGATCTGCAATCGCTGACGCACTCCCTCCGCATCGAGACTGGCTCGGAGAAGGAGTTGGTCTACGTTCCGGATCAATCGCAGCATCGTGTCCTGCATATCCTGTTAACCAAGCCAAGGTCAGAAGGTCAAATGCGAAAGGGTCAAGGTCATTACTTAATAAACAAAGGCTAATTTCAGTGAAATATCGGCAATATTGTCAAATAAATCTATGTAAAAACTCCTTATGATCTATGTGTACATATAAATGTTCTTTTAGCAAATGAAATATATATGGGATAGGTTTATTGAAGTTTTTATACACAATTTGATCAGTGTTTATCAGAAATAAGAACAGTATGTACCCTCGCTTGGATCTCAAATCTGTTTTGTTGGTCTTGTAAATACTTGGCGGAGGTGTAAGAGTCTCCGAGATCCGAGTTGTTTATGCTGTCTGCTCCAACAGTGCGGAACCACTCAAGAATCTGTGTACATTGAAGTACGTTAGTGACACACGTGACCAAATCTCACACCATTGGATTAATGACAATCAGTGTTTTACACAAGTAGTGGCCATTTTACACATATACTACCCAACAGAAGTTAAAGAACACCCGATGCTTTCACATTACCTTAGTAAAGGTGTCATGGCATGACCCGTTTCTTTCATATTGCTGTAGTAAATCTGTCATGACAGATAACTATAGCAATATGAGTGAGTGAGTGAGTATGGTTTTACGCCGCTTTTAGCAATATTCCAGCAATATCACGGCGGGGGACACCAGAAATGGGCTTCACACATTGTACCCATGTCGGGAATCAAACCCGGGTCTTCGGCGTGAAGAGCGAACGCTTTAACCACTAGGCTACCCGACCGCCCCTATAGCAATATGAAAGAATTGAGTGTTCTTTTACTTCTTTTGAGTACTATACACATGTTGCATTGTACTTTCTAAAACAAAGTGCAATTAATGTTATCTTCACAACTGTTTAATTTGTGACACATGAAACACAACAATGAAAGTAAAACCACCACATCAGACAAAGAACTGTGAGATTTATCCCCAAACAAAGCTTGTTAGACGCTTAGCAGTTTTCAGTGAAACCTTGTCAATCTTGACACAGGTCAAATCCTTTGTACTTATGTACCACAAAATACAAAGTGGGGCATGGGGCTGTCAGTAGGACAAGACAATGCTTTCACCAGTGAGCTCCCCCAGCCAATGTCTAAGACTGTGGGCTGGAGCTAGGTTACTACTCAAGACAATCTCATTAAAATCAGATCTTAGTTCTCTCTACCGCTAAACAAAGATCTGAGAACATCCCATTATGGGTCACGTCAGAACGACCTTTCATCCAACCAATCAGAGCGTAGCTTACCAGATTATCAAAGTGATGGACGGTATGTATTTTCTAATCATGCATCCTCGAAAAATTTAACAGAGGCTATTCCGAATGACAGTTACAGGTTTTATGACTATATCCATACAATCTAGACCATCTATAAGCCATTCCAGAATGTTCTTTTTATCAGTTTTAGAATTTTTAATCGAGAATAGGTCAAAATATGTTTCGAAGCGTAGTCGCCAGATTGAAACTTGTGTCGTAAAGCTCGAGGAAGCTGCCTTCTGATTGGCTAATGTCGATTTCTTGTCCATCATTTCATTGGTCGGTCAAAGTTCGCAAAAGATCATTCTGACGTGACCCGTAATGGGATGTCCTCAGATCTTTGTTTAGCGGTAGCGAAAACTAAGATCTGATTTTAATGAGATTGTACTCAAGACAAAGCTTCATGTAAGAAGAAAATGATCACTCTACAAAAACCAAGGGCCATTCAGTATCTGGGATGTATGTACAGCAATACACCCAAAATGTTTGAAATTCTACCAGAGTCATTTAGCACAGACTACTGGACTAGTCCATATTTCCATTCCTGCCAAAGACACAGAACTGCACAGTGAATTCAGATGCCCCAGACAACTGGAACCCCCTAGCCCCTTGTCTTCCTTCCCACAATACTCAGAACCTAATCATTGCGGATCATTGTTGTGATCACAATATTTCTAAACCAAATAATACCCACCTTGTTCACTTCTTGGTCCAACTGGCACAATTGCAAGCATTGTTCCAGTCTTATTTTTCGTTGTGTCATAAGTTCTTCTAGGTGTCGACGTCGATCGTGTAAAAGTTCCAGTAAATGTTCAATTCCATAACAGGCTGCGGTGGTGGCGTGCCTGTTTTGTAGGTCTGCATGCATACCCATTTCTTTGATGCGATCAAGCAAGGACTGACCAATGTCAAGTGTATATTTAGATTTCTCCAATATACCTGAAAATACAGACAAACCATGAACAATGGATTACGTTTCAAACTGGAATAGATTAAAATCCTTTACATCAAAGGGGTAAGATCCCTTCCCAGACCTCATAATAAAGTCAAAAACAGGTTATATTTTGTCATTTTTAACTCAGGCCCCTCAATTAAATTTCTTGTATTTCAGATTTTCCATCTCATTTTCCTAAGTTGTGGGATGCAAAAAATACAAAATAATTTAAGTGTTGATTTCTGAACAATTTCCTAAAATGCATCCTACTATGTATGTTAAACAGAATGATATAGGCAAAACATTTTTTTATAAACAGCATTCTACCCACAAGTTTTGTTTTAATATTGAAATTATAGAGTAGGCTTTACTTATCTTATCTAGCTGGCCTTACATGCTGTTGATTTAAAATTTAAAAAAAGATAAGGACATCTTAAAGATAGGAACCCCTCTCATATAGATTTAGAAGACAATAAGCTTTCTTTGGCACAAGGTTCCATCTTGCTTCAAGTATATCTGTGATATCATATATATATTCCATGGCTTGCGGCCCTGCCCTTGTACTGAGTATATCTAATCTAGTCCGGTGCATTTATCTAACATTCTGTGATGAGGTGTGTGTAAAGGTGGCGACCTACTTGATTTGATCTCTTGGTGCTGCTGGAGGAGGTTGCGAGCGGTTTCCACATCCTTGGCAAGAGGAACTTTGCTGAAGTTGTTTTGTGCTTGTTCCATTTTTGATGAAAGCTGCAATAATTGAATTAATTATCACTATCACTGCTACAATGATTATTGAATAAAACAAACAGAATAGAAAATATTATGAGACACATGAGTTTTTGTTTTGTTTAACATCACACTGGGCAATTTTCCAGTTATATGATAGTGGCCTGTAAATAATCGAGTCTGGACCAGACAATCAGTGATCGATATTGTGAGCAACAGTCCATGTCATTGGGTACTCACATCTTGTGCGCCCTGGTGGAATGCAATGCTTTGGTCCAGCAGCTGACCGCGTAGTTTCAGTTTGTCGTTGAGGTCTCGCCAGGCTTCATTAAGCGTGTCGGCCATTGCAACGTATACGTCTGCTTGTGATCGATTCTCGTCTGCGTACGTGTCTGCTCTCGACAGCATCTCCTTAACTTCTCCTTCTTTGGACTGAAATTAAACAAATCACACTGATATAAAAATATGCTAATTATGACATATTCAGAGAGAATAATGTTTATAATAGTGTCACATGTTATATACACTTCATACTAAAATCAATGATTAGAGCGTGAGTGAGTTGGGTTTAACGTCACTTTTAACAGTATTACAGTTTTATAATGGTGTATCAGCTTCATGGTGGCGCAAAACTGAAAGGAATGCAGGTCATACACAATTACCACTTAGGTTAAACCAAAAGCATGGAAATGGTGCCGGCAGATCAAGGATCATTACTGGACCCTCAGACAGTGAAGCCTTGCAACTAAGGGAAACAACTCTGTGTTGGCAATATCCTCCCTAAGTTAAACATGATACATTATTGAAGAAATATTTTGCTATTTCGAGCTCTCAACTACCACAAGAAAGCAAGCAGGGACAGAATATTCATCATGGTAAATCAGTGATGTGTTTCTTTTCAAGAAATTGTACAAATTACCTCCACAAAGTTATAACATTTGTTCATGAACTGGGACATTAAAATTCTAACAGTAGCATAAATTGACACTGTAATTCCAAATTGGGATTTTTTTGTGACACTTGCTGCAGAATTGTTCGATAGGTATTTCTTAGAAGTTGATGGATGACAAAGTAGACACACTTTATGGAATACAACTTCTTTATTTTATTGTAATGGCAATGTTTCCGTGTAGATCCTTATAAAATTGTCAAGCAGGATTTGGGGCTGAATATATGCCTCAGGGCCTGATAAAAGCTTGTAATGTCAAATACTCCACTAATTATATAAACTAGAGGTGAATGCTTGTAATGTGTCAGGTACAGCATGCAGTTATATCTTTATCACTATACAGCCCCGACCAGCACACGATCTGATCAACTGCTGGCGCTGAGTACATAACATGGGTTTGCTGGGGTAATGAGGCAGGGCGTAATCAGTTATTTTGACTGTGGGGGTAATGGGAGCTGTGTAGGATATTTGTGTATGTAATACTGGCAGATTAACATTTCAGGTCCAATAAACAACTTGATAAACCTAATATTTAGGTAAGAACATCTTTGCTTAACATTGATAAGAAACCCTGGGTTTCAGTAACCAAATGATACATGCATGCACACATTTATTGAATCACCTGAAATCAGTTTAAGAAAACTTTTTGATATTTATCCATGTTGACATTTAAAGTAATCTTGGATAATTTTCCAAATATTAAATGCCCTGAAATGATCTTACCCGTCATATCAATACAATTGAATAATCTTAATGTCCTAGTATACATATCAAATTCTTCAAAAGATACCAAAATATAAAGATAAAAATAAATGCAGACATTTTATTGAACCTATTTCCATTTCTTGGCAAGTAAATCCACTGCGAAATAGCTACTCCAGAGAGTATATATGTTAAGGTGCCAGGAATGTACTTATCAGCCCCCTCTTTTGGAGGTGTGTTATCATCCAAGACTACACTGCAGCCAGCAGAGGCTGACTTCACTGCGGCTAAGGAAGTTATTTTGGTCATGGAGTTCTGCATGATCCCCATTCTAACACTCCCCGCTATACCCACCACTCCTCGCTATACCCGATGCTCTCCCTCTACACACTCCCCCTCTATACCCATAGAAAACTTGGCTTCTTCGTTACTGTATCAACGTGCCAAAAGTACATCACAATCCTGGCACCATCGTCCTTGTTTTCTACACATGTACAGGAAAGCCCTGTGACCTTGAGCAAATCTGTATTGGTTGTTCCTGTTAGGTAATGGCTTCCTTTGTTTCTGGCAGGAAAAAGCTATTTACTTTTGAAGTTCAAAGTCAAATACTCACAACAACAATCTACGCAGTGAGATTGTTAGTGCAACATTTCATAAGCATAAAACAAATTACGAATTAACATAAGCACTATTACTCATTACCAGTTATCATTATCATTTATATATCTGCATATATATATATACTTGGTAGGTCAATTGAGAAAAATATAAGTTTTGCTTTAGTTTGATAATTCATAGCACTGACATTCAACATAAAGTCTTGTGTCAAATGCATCTGATAACCATTACAAAACCTTCGTTTTCTTCAATAGGGTATGTGGGTACAATTTGTGGTGGTGTCTACCCATCCTGCCATATCCAGCTTGTACAAACATGAATATCATGCTCAGGTATCAAAGGTTAATCCAAAATGAAAAAATTATTATGAAGTATAAGTATCTCATCACTTAAATTGATCTAGACCTGCTCAGAGGCCTTATGGAATATCCAGAACCAGATCTGCATGAAATGGTGATTAAAACATCCCGAATTGGAATAAACTAAAATCCCAATTCATGTTGATATAGTTCTATCTAATGTTATGGCTTTGCAGTAACTTATATTTTACTGAAACCAAGACCAATAAAGAAGGATTGGCCTTGGTAGTTTTACAATATTGCTCTATATTCAATATTAAAATACTCTGAATTTTAGGAAAATAACCTTAAAATATCCCAATTTTGAACAAAATAAGATGTTATTCTTAAGGGACACATATGGTCATAGAAGGCATGCAATTGCAGGTAACAAGAGGTGCATTCCGGCATCCCTGTTCCCAATTAAACCAGTGTCTGACAGGAGCCCCCTGCGGAGTCTGACAGATGTATAGCTCTGCCTGCATGTTACATCACTATCATCTCTACCCCACAATGCAGCTTCCGCACCAATACCTGGAGGTGACTCAGTCTTCAAGGGGATGTGTGGATGTTGCTGTTATGTCATGGAGAAGGTGCTGCAGAGGATGGTGGTGCATGTTTTCGGGTTATAATTTAATGATATAGCCAGAACTCTGGAAACATAATGTCTGACTCATCTGACTGTTTGTCTGACTGTTTGTTTGAGTGTCACATTAGTAGATTTTTCTTTTTATTTGTATTTGGAAAATGTACACACTGGTATTTAAACACAATAAAGAGTACTTCATTCTTAAATCAGATTTTAGAGCACTTTTAGCATGGATTTTAAGAACTTTGCTATTTACATGGTACATTTCAAGACTTCATCACTGATTTTCCTCATTATGTTTTACCTCAGATGTAACACAGATATGACTAAAAAAATGCAAAAGAATGGATGTACTGAGCCAATGAAATGTGGACAACTAGCCTACAATTGTGACAGCTAGAAAATAGATTTCATCAAGCATTTAGCATGATAATATATATTCCTTCCACTGTAATTCTGTTGAGGCTGTGGAGGGTATTGAAGGTCAGATTCCTGAGTTGGTCTATCAGGGGGTACATATGTCTGCCACCTTTTAAGGATCATGACTGAGCAGGAAGAGAACCCTAGGGTGATGGAGAAAATGTGTATCATCCATTTGTCATCCTGCATAGGTATCCATAAAATCAGGTTGTTTTAACAAGGTTTGTTTGTTTGTTGTTTAACGCCGCACTCACCAATATTCCACCTATAGGATGGCGGTCTGTAAATAATTTAGTCTGGACCAGACAATCCAGTGATTGACATCATGAGCATCGATCCACGCCATTGGGATACGATGACATGCATCTACCAAGTCAGCAAGCCTGACCACCCGATTCCGTTAGTCGCCTCTTACAACAAGCATAGTCACTTTTTACGGCAAGCATGGGTTGCTGAAGACCAATTCTACGCCGGATCTTCACGGGTATGTTTCAACAAGATATATGTGTTGATTGTATCACATGGGTATTACTAATGAAAAGTTAGTTCTTATCAGATAATCAAGATTTAATCCTATCATGCTCCTACTTTAGATATGAGTTTTACTGCAGTACATGTCTCTGACCTGTAACCAGTCAGTTTTCCTCACTGCAATACTGGATTACTGTACCAAGCAGCCATAAACGTTCCACAACTCATTTATGAGTGAGTGAGTGAGTATGGTTTTACGCCGCTTTTAGCAATTTTCCAGCAATATCACAGCGGGGGACATCAGAAATAGGCTTCACACATTGTAACCATGTCGGGAATCGAACCCGGGTCTTTGGCGTGACGAGCGAACGCTTTAACCACTAGGCTACACAACCGCCCCAACTCATTTATGAAACAGCATGATTGAATTCATTAGTTCCTACTTAGTATGACAACCCAGTTCAACATTTAACTACTAACATGAAACTTTTATGATTATATCAAAATTACCACCACACATCACCAACTAGTGAAAAATCTGGTCTGGATTATTCCGATGTGTTGGACATGCTGAACATATTTGAATATTTTAAAGATATTCAAGATATGGTAATGTGTTAATCACCCAACAGTTCAGAATAGGTTTCCATGCTGCACTTCCTGCACTGCAGCTTACACAACCTTGGCTCTCTTACCTGAAGTTTTGAGAGGAGTTCGTCATGTTCCCTGCGTAGCTGGAGAGCTTCTTCCAAGGTCGCGCCGACCTCCAAGAGGTCGGGTTCCATTTGGTGGACACGTACTCGAATCCATTCTCCACTCTGCAAACACAAACACATCAAATTCAATTCTTTTTTAAAGAAAAATTCTGCAGTTTTCGAAGCTATACCCTTTGAAAATCCAACATGATCTACGATGTTCAATGGAATTCTGAAAGAAAAGCTTGAGTATCAACTGTTAATCCCGAAGTTACATCTATCAGACAGATACAGTTGGTTTGTTTGTTTGTTTGTTTGTTTGTTGTTTAACGCTGCATTCAGCAATATTCAGGCTATATGACAGCAGTCTGTAAATAATCAAGTCTGTTCCAGACAGTCCAGTGATTGTTATCATGAGTATGGATCTACACAATTGGGGTACATTAGTCGCCTCTAACGACAAGCATAATCACCTCTTATGGCAAGCACGGGTTGCTGAAAACCTATTCTAACCTGGATCTTCATGGGTAAGATGGAACTGGTAACATGTAATAAAAGTATATGGACTAAGAGGTGAACTTCAGTACCATTTAAGTCTAAGGTGAACATCAGTACCATTTAAGACTAAGGTGAACTTCAGTACCATTTAAGTCTTCTGAGGTGAACTTCAGTACCATTTAAGTCTAAGGTGAACATCAGTACCATTTAAGTCTTCTGAGGTAAACTTCAGTACCATTTAAGTCTAAGGTGAACTTCAGTACCATTTAAGTCTAAGGTGAACATCAGTACCATTTAAGTCTGCTGAGGTGAACTTCAGTACCATTTAAGTCTAAGGTGAACATCAGTACCATTTAAGTCTTCTGAGGTAAACTTCAGTACCATTTGAGTTTAAGGTGAACTTCAGTACCATTTAAGTCTTCTGAGGTGAACATCAGTACCATTTAAGTCTTCTGAGGTGAACATCAGTACCATTTAAGTCTAAGGTGAACATCAGTACTATTTAAGTCTAAGGTGAACATCAGTACCATTTAAGTCTTTTGAGGTAAACTTCAGTACCATTTAAGTTTAAGGTGAACTTCAGTACCATTTAAGTCTAAGGTGAACTTCAGTACCATTTAAGTCTAAGGTGAACATCAGTACCATTTAAGTCTTCTGAGGTGAACATCAGTACCATTTAAGTCTAAGGTGAACAGCGGTACCACTTAAGTCTGAGGTAAACATCGGTACCATTTTATTCCGAGGTGAACCTCAGTTCTTTAAGAATAATACAGCAAATATTTGGCACTCGAAGTTTATAGGAAAGGTAAATTGTTTCAGCATGTGACTAGCGCATGCCTATAGGTGCCCGCTGGCTGCCAGCCAACGAGAAACACCTGGATTGATGCCAGTAGCACCAGATAGAAGATATACAGCTGTCACCATCGCTCAAATGGGAATGCTCACCAGGAATTCTGGGATAGATCTACACAGGAAGCAGGATCTGGAGGCAGTCAGAATATTTCTGTTCTCAACTGATAGACAAGGGATCAAAGCCGACAGATAACTAATATCAGAATATCTTGTTACATGGTCAGCTATATCGGCTGGTGTCTTTGGTGTCTTTGAACCAAAAGGAAATTAGAAATATAACTCATTTTAATGTCATTTTTACTCACCTAAACACTATTACTTATCTATAGATGAAATTATTGGGTAACAAATGATGATGAATTGAACTAAAATATACGACACAAAAGAAGTTAAGGAGACCCGATTTTTTCATATTACAATAGTTAATCTGTCATTAACTTTAGTAATATAAGAGAACAGGTTGTTCTTTAACAATCTTTTGAGTTGTAAAGGTTACATTGATCATATCAACAATTCAGAATAAATTGTGGACACTTTTATCAAAATATAAACTGTTCTAACTATCCAAACTATGAAAAGAAAAGATAGTATGTGAAAGGTCCCAATATGACTGTTTGTTTGTTTGTTGTTCAATGCCGCTCTCAGCAAAATTACAGCTATATGATGGCGGTCTGTAAGTAATTAAGTCTAGACCAGATAATCCAGAGATTGACATCAGACATGCATCAACCAAGTCTGCGAGTCGGACCACCTGATCCCATTAGTCACCTCTTACGGCAAGCATGTGAAGACCAATTCAAGAGTCCCTCCATGATTCCCTCCTAGGTCTTTTTCTTCTTTATCCCTAAGATACAATAGGTTTCATAAAATTTGATAGGATATTGGAACAAAATTCTTCCTAATTAAATCCATATACAAACTCATGGGATCTATTAGGAGAATGCATGCTGCTTTTCCTAGACTTAATTCAATTACTTGAAGAAGGCATTAAAGCCAGCCACCATCTGGTCTGCTGGCTCATCACCACCTGGCCATGTGGTAATGCCATTAACGCCATCACCTTAGATGCCCTTGTAGATGTTCAACCATGTATTAATGTCAGGCCACTGATAAAACAAGCCCCTCTTAAAGAAACATTAATTTGTTTCATTTGTAAATTATGAATTGAAATGTTCTTTTTTTCACCCATCAGTGTAATGGGATGAGATAATCATGTGATGTGACCAAGAAGAATGTAATCTGCATCATACATATGTTTGTGTAGAAATGAGGAGGAGGAGGACTTACTGACTGAGTATGGTTTTACGCCGCTTTTTAGCAATATTCCAGCAATATCACGGCGGGGGACACCAGAAATGGGCTTCACACATTGCACCCATGTCGGGAATCAAACCCGGGTCTTTGGCGTGACGAGCGAACGCTTTAACCACTAGGCTACCTGACCGCCCCTGGAGGAGGAGGAGGAGGAGGAGGAGGAGGGGGGGATAATGATGAGGATGAGTATCATCAGGTTGATGTTACTAAGTGTAAGATTCTACAATATTTGAAAAAGTTTTTGTCCAAAAATTGTGTTAAATCTGCATTCTTAACAACAATACATAAAAGGTCAAAATAGTATCTGAAAAAAACAAAACAATTCAAATCTATACTCTATCCAAGTATAGCAAATGTATTTTATATAATGTGTATTGTACTATCAGTGTCCAAAACCAAATAAAGCTTCCCAACAATAAGTAAATAAAGTGATTCATAATGCTTTCTATTAATAAACAAATCATTCAGTCAGCAGCAATGCAACACAAATGAATCAGGCAAGATTGTGTGTCAGGCAACATTCTGCAAACCCTGTTCCACATGTAAACATGGTGTACTGGAACCCTATACTGTGTTTATGATGCTGTGTAAGAGAGACACACCCATCACAACCCCAGAGCTGCTATCTAGCTGGCCAGCGAGCAAGCCGGCAACAGCATGGAGCAAGTGATTCTGAACATCATTCTGACAAATGTGACTGTATCCCTTCATCTGTATCATTTTGACTATACGATACAACTGGGGGTGCCACAGTGCAATTTACATTTTCACAATTACCAGACCAACCTCTAACCATCTAAGTACATATACCTCATTTAAAGAAAGTGAACTCAAGAATGAAAAGATGAACCGGTACAGACAACCCCAATGAAATCCCCTCCAGTTTATGTTATCAATTTTTAATCCTTATACAAACTTTGGAGGTACATGGTTAAGGATGAGATTGGTATATAGATTTATAAGGTATTATATGATTTGTAGTCCGTTGGATATGTAGAACATGCTGTAAATCCCACTGTACACATTGCCCACTGACCTGTATCTTACACACTTTTCTAATCTGTAGCTCCATACCCCCCTGAAGGGGCACGGGTGGCCAAGTCGTCTAAGGTGCCGTGATTCGCTGTGCAGAGTTGCATCCCTTGGGCATACCAGAAACCTATGATTGCGGGTTCGAATCCGGGTTCGCCCCGATTATGTTTCTAGGTTTGTCAGCACCATACTCGTTCTCATGGGTTTCACCGAAGTGGTATACGTCTGGAGCTTCAGACTTTCCTCCCACATTAAGCTGACACGCACGATATAACTGGAATACTGTTAAAAGTGGTGTTAAACCCAACTCACTCACTCACTCACTCCATACCCCTGATGTGACATGATCCATGAACAGATGAGGAGTAACCACAGCCACTTTCTGCCCACAGTCAACATGTTTAACAATGATTACATACCACATACTGACACACAACACAATGTATTGTCTCCATTTATCATGTGGAATCTTGTACTCTTCACAAACAGAATAATCTAGCCTCAATTAAGTAACTCATAGATATATCCCTGTGTTATGGGTTTTCAGACTCTAAAGAAACATTCACAATTTTCTGCTGATCACAAGAACAACCGTTAAACATCTCACTCACTTCTTAAAGATGACTATATCCTAAAAACAGGCTACATCTGAGTATTTACAATGTCTGTTTGATGCCACACCCCTTGTTATAGTGTGAGTAATTGCGATAAACATGGCCGTCCATAAACGTATCATGGACGTCCAAAATGTTTATTCATTTGCATAGTCACTAAATATCATTACTAATGTTCATGTATCATCCACTTTTCACGTTCACGTCATGCCCACTAAGTATAGTCACTGCTCATGTCCATTTAATAATCATTATTATATACTGTTTTTGTTTCAGTTGTCATGGAAGCATATTACATCATCCATTGTATCACAGCTGTTTGAGTAAATGTAGAACAAGAATTGTAGGCAGTGTTTTTTCAGATTTGTGGATGTTTTTAAGTATTTGATGCACTGTCACTTGTAAACCTCTTGTTTACACTGCCAGTTTCAAATGAAATATTAGGACATCTAATACTCAAAAACACTCATCTGAAAACATAATGTTTATTTCAAATCACAACCAACCAAATAAACTGAACATCCCTCATGAGTGTAAACAGAATTTTCTTTCCAAGTGGGGGTGGTCGGGTAGCCTAGTGGTTAAAGCGTTCGCCCGTCACGCCGAAGGCCCAGGTTAGATTCCCGACATGCGTACAATGTGTGAAGACCATTTCTGGTGTCCCCTGCTGGAATATTGCTAAAAGGGGTGCAAAACCAAACTCACTCACTCTCTCACTTTCCAAGTGTGTGAGTCAACAGTCTTTTCAAAAACTTTCCAAAAGAGATTGCATAATCCAGTTTCAAATGTCCATTTGTTTACTCACAACCAAGAACCCGTCAGAGAAAGGGAAATAATCACAGAGAGCTTTCCATCAAGTACTTGGTACATCACTTTTACGAACAATATCACCAAAATTAGTTGGGTAAATGCATACTGGTACATCTATGTAGCTGTTCTATGAGCATAATATCCTAGTGCAGGCATGGTTATATGAGGGAATGTCCAGTTTGAAATAATTTATGGGGCTTCTTAAATCCTGGTATCTATTTTGATGGGTCGTGGGTCCATGGAATGATTGGTAATGTGCTAAGCACACCAGATATGAAACACACCAGATATGACACACAGCTGATGTGAAACACAGCTGATATGAAACACAGCTATATGAAACACAGCTGATATGATCCACACCAGATATGAAACACAGCTGATGTGAAACACCAGATATGAAACACAGTTGATATGAAACACACCAGATATGAAACACAGCTGTATGAAATGCACCAGATAAGAAACACACCCGATATGAAACACAGCTGTATGAAACACACCAGATATGAAACACAGCTGTATGAAACGCACCAGATTTGAAACACACCAGATATGAAACACAGCTGATATGAAACATTATGATTGAACACGGCAGCAAAAATTATATACAGCATTATTCCTTTCCCTCAGTATAAATTCTTCCTCGTGAAACTTAACACACCACATTTTTTATTCTTTAACCTTGCGAGTCAGACAACAAACACTAACTTTTTTTCTACAAATTATGTGAGCGGTGGATGCCACCTGTAGGGCAGGATATGTTTACCCTTTTCACAAAACCTAGTGTCTCCACTGGGGGTTTTCAGTGATCCATTCATATAATTTTTACCCCTGTTTTGGTTTTTACGCCCTATGGTATATGTTTTGGTGAATTATCGAACCTGGTTAATCTCTGGCATTGACGTAAAATATTTATTTGACACATCTGTTCAAAACTTATAATCAGGATCTCAATGACTTCAATGGACTAATATTGCCACTATGATGAAGATAGGAAGTATATCGCAGAGCAGAGCCATGACCGCTGCCTGAACAGTCAGAATCATTCAGTACAACCAAGTCATGACTGCTCCTGTTTCAATTCCACCTACGCCAAACTATCAGCTTCCAAGAAACTTCTGGTCTTCTCGGAAAAAGGCATATCTGACAAGTGATGAGTGTTGCCATGGTTACCAGATGCACCCACAAGTTGGGCCTGCTCCCAGCAGTGGTACCAGGTGTGTCAGGAATAGCAGCAGTAAATACAAGATGGGAGATAGAGGCGGTGGCTGGCAGGTCTATCTTGGCTCAATGGATGCAGCACAAGAAGATATCAGGTTTCTTCTGAAAGCATCACCAAGCCTGGGTGTGATGCTGAGGAGACTGGCCTTATGCATATATCAATAACATCGAAAAGATGATTTATAAGGATGATAAGGCATTAAGAAGACAAAACTGAAAAAACAGCAGTTTCGAAAACTGACTTTGGTAATAAGATAAGGTGTGAGAGTGTATAACCGGCAACGTTCTCTTTCCATGTTCTGCTGATAATTTGTCTCTGCTGTGTGCAGGTAACTGATCTGTTAGTTAATCACCTCTCTTGAAATAGACACAGGAACTTGGAGGAAGTTTCAATTTGGTTTATCTTGAAATGTTCATCTGCCTCCAGAAACTGGGTTAATTATTGTTTCTTTTATTGCAAGGAAAGATACTACACAAAAATATAAACATCTTGGAGTGAAATAAACACTATAATCTAAATTAAGCCTGAGTTCCATCTCAAGATTTCAACTACCTCTAATCCAGATTTTTATAGCACTTGCTGTAACATTTTTATACAGGAAGGCATATGTAGCATTGGATCCAACATCACATAGGATCCAATATCACAGAGGATCCAATATCACATAGGATCTAATGTCACATAGGTATCAATATCTGATAGGACACAATATCACATACCAGTAGGATACAATATCACCTGGGCTAAGGATATAACAATGAGAAAAGAGTGAGTGAGTGAGTTGGGTTTAATGCCGCTTTTAACAGTATTCCAGTAATATCACGGCGTGTCAGCTTAATGTGGGAGGAAAGCCTGAAGTGATGCAGGTCTAAGACGTTTACCACTTTGGTGAAACCCACGAGCAAGGGTTTGAAGCTGACAAACCTAGAAACATAATCGGGGTGAACCGGGATTTGAACCCACAATCATAGGTTTCTGGAGTGCCCAAGGGACGCAACTCTGCACAGCAAATAGCGGCGCCTTAGACGACTTGGACGCCCATGCCGCCCAATGGGAAAAGAAAATTGAGGATAATTTATTGTAATATATTTTAAAGGTTTGGTCATGTTTTTTTCATATGAACATTTGTTTTACTTTTGTTTGCTTCTCCATCTAAGTCAACACTAGGACAATCTTTATTATAACTTTGATTACAGATCTGCCCACTCTGAATCATAAATAGGTAAAATAAAGAAAGAAATATTTTATTACATTTTCATTATAAGAGTACTGCAGTTTGTCGCCAGGCAACTTTTTAATGTAAATTGTGTGTTTGATACCGGTGGGGCAGGGCATGCATACCATTTTTGTGAACACATGGTGTCAACACTGATTTTCAGTGATCTGTCCACATAATTTTCATTGCTATTTTATTTTTTATGCAGTGGCAAATCAAGAGTGGTTATTCTCCAGATTGAACTTCCTGACATTGTGCCATTAAGTCCAACTATATTATATCTCACTGTTATTATGATAAATGTCCTGGACCCATTCTCCAAGACAGCTTCATTTCAGAATGACATCACCGTTTCCATACCAGTATTACACAGGGTTTCTCTTGTTCATGGAGGTGCAATTGAATGGACAGCTTCTTGTAGCATCCTGTCAGTCAGACTATAATGAGTGAGTGAGTTTGATTTTACGCCGCTTTTAGCAATATTCCAGCAATATCACGGCGGGGGACACCAGAAATGGGCTTCACACATTGTACCCATGTCGGGAATCCGAACTGGGTCTGCAGTGTGACGAGCGAACGCTTTAACCACTAGGCTACCCGACCGCCCCACAGACTATAAATTATGATGGCAATGATTATTTAGGGTATTTATCGGAATTGAGATACAATACACTCAATAACCAATGATGTCCAAACTAAGAGAAAAAGATTTTCGTCAATACATCCAACTCAGTATATTTGCTGAAATCTCTGTTTCCAAAACATAAGAAATATATTGTCTTGATATTTAACAAATTCAAATGTGTATTTACATATTTTATTTAGCCAAAGCATATGAACCATATCAACATGTTTGATGCAATTACCTTATCTAATGTGTTAAATTAGATTATCTCCTTAAAAGTTCAGTTCCTTCAATACTTCTATTTGATTTTCATCAATAATTTTCAAAATATTCTTTCCAATATCTAGATCTGAAGGGTGTGGTTTTGTGGCTTCCAGAAGGCAGTTTCCATGTATTAATAGGAGAAGTCTGTCTCACAGTCCCTGAACCATATTATTTTCCCATCCGCCCAGCTCTAACTGTAATGCTATAGCCCTAATGAAGCAAGTCTAGATTTACCACATGTTCAGGTCTCCCATCTCACTGGGTCTCCTTTTCAATTTAAATGGAGTTGTTTGTTTCTATCAAAATAATGTTTCCAGAGATTCAGCCTTCGTCTAAAATGGGAGTACAGGGCATTCATTTGCTGCAAATCTCTGATACAGCACATGAGGACAACTTGTGTTGCTGCTGCTGCTGCAATATGCCACAACATTCTGTAAATGTTAGGGTTCATGTTTATCCCTGCCAAAGACATTAACGTAAAAGGAGAGGTCGTTTCTTTTCACTCTTTCTCTGTGTGGATGTAACCTGGACAAAACTTATGTAAAACAAACCAGAGCATATACAGCAGCCAGTCCACCAAAACGCTCTTTGGGCTGAGGAAGATTATTTATGCAGCAGTGAGTGAGATGTGTTTAACACCGCTTTTAACAGTATTCCAGTTATATCACGGCGTGTCAGCTTAATGTGGGAGGAAAGCCCCAAGTGATGCAGGTGTCAGACATTTACCACTTTGGTGAAGCCCATGAGCACGGGTATGGTACTGACAAACCTAGAAACATAATCGGGGCGAAGCGGGATTCAAACCCACAATCATAGGTTTCTGGCGTGCCCAAGGGATGCAACTCTACACAGATAATCGCAGCCCCTTAGACGACTTGGCCACCCGTGCCCCGATGTATGGAGGAAATGATGAATTTCAAAATATGATGGAGGTAAAACTTCAGCTGTCAAATTATGACCCATTATTTAGCAAAATATTCTATTGGATATTCAGAATGCTTCTCAGATTCTCTGTCCACTTGACAACAGAGCTGCAAGACAGTCCTATGCTGCAGTATTAAGTCATCCAATGTTTACTTTCGGGGACTTTGATCATACATATCAAAGGCCATTTGAGCCGTGTCAATGGCTATCAGATTTACATCTAGAACTATCAGATCCATTTCTAGGGCCAGCAGATCCATGTTTAAGGCCATCAGATCCATGTCAAGCACCATCAGATCCATGTTTAAGGCCATCAGATCCATGTCTAGCACCATCAGATCCATGTTTGAGGCCATCAGATCCATGTTTAAGGCCTTCAGATCCATGCCAGGAACCATCAGATCCATGTCTAGCACCATCAGATCCATGTTTAAGGCCTTCAGATCCATGCCAGCCACCATCAGATCCATGCCTAGCACTGTCAGATCCATGTTTATGGCCATCAGATCCATGTCTAGCAGCATCAGATCCATGCCTAGCACCATCAGATCCATGTCAGAGGTAATCAGATCCATGTCTAAGGCCATCAGATCCATATCTAGGGCAACCAGATCCATGTCTAGGGCCGTTGGCTACCTCTCTAGGGTCATCTGATATGTGTCTAGGACCATCAAATCCATGTGTAAGGCCATCTGATTCACAGTGAGAGCCATCTGATCCACATTCAGGGTTACTGATCCACATTTTGGGTGATCTCATATCCATCAAGGGCAATATGATTGCAACTAATGCACCAGATCCACATTTTGGTTACATTGATAAGAATAAAACAAAAGTTTGTGATACTGGTTCTTCCGGGTACCCCTGAAGGTTGAGAAGTCAACCATTCCCAGCAGCCAGGCTTCCTAGGCTGGACCATGAAGCGCTCCTACTATCCATTTGGTCGGAATATGACCAAGTGAACATTGCACCTTGTTATTGAAGAAATGTAGCAGAGCGGAACCCACCTTATTAAGTTCAGGATAATCTGAATATTTGTATAACTTTCAGTTCTGATTTGTATGTACATACTCCTAAAACATTGAAGGACCTCCCAATTCTTTCATATTCCTATAGTTAATCCGTCACGACAGATTAATGCCAGATTACCATGTCTTTAACTTGTTCCTGACAGTATATGTTATTTCCAAATGAGAAAAAAACCATTAACACAAACTTACATAGAGAACCATAAACATGTTCTCGGATGATTTGCATAAAATAATGTACACGAAATTGTTGTTAAACAAAATAACATTACATCTATTCAGCTGATATGTTAAATCATTTAAACAGAAAAAAATGATAGAATGCCAAATAATTTGATCCACTGAACAGCTGTTTGCTGGATGATTAATACATCAATCCTATAAATTCATAATCACAATTTAGTCAGTGGAAGTCAATATTGCGCAAAAGCTCAATAGAATCTACGCATGTCTAAAACACCCTGATCATTGGCTGAGAATGAGTCATAGGTCAAGTTAACTCGCAGACAGATAAAAATAACATTCCGATGCCCAACAGAGCACCAAAAACTATTTTCCACACCCAGATTCCAAATCCAAAGCTTGAAAACCGGTATCTATCAACACATATATTATAAAACCATTTCAGGTTCAGTGCTGAACAATACGTAGTTCTGTACAGGTGTACAGATACTCACCCTGGACAAATTATCTTATCTACTAGAAATGACACGGTAGACCCATTACCTAATAATGTTTCTGTGAAGAATCTAACTTAAGTTAATTTTTTTGTGAACTTAAAGAGCGGAATGTCTTACAGGTGAAAATACTCAATAAAAGTATCATCAACATTAAATCTTTAGTGTAACATTGAATTCGTATGCAGAAAGGATAAATCTCATAGTATCCACTAAATCACGGTTTGGTGTATACCTTTTGAATTCATGGCAAAGCAATCAAGGAAGCAAGGGCTGTTATATGAATCCAAGATGGCTGCCACGGAATGCAGGTGGAATGATCCAAAGGTTGTTAGATAATAAGGGTCAAACTTGATCATTGCCAATTCAATTTTCTCATCTTAAATATACTTAACATGATGCTGCATTTTCAAACCTAATTTGATAGGATAATTTGTGATAGCTATAGCACATCAAAGTATTGATGTATGTGTTCTGACAGGCATGATAGATTCTGTGCAGGTAAACATGTAATAAACCGTATCCCTCCCAAGTCTGGTTACAAACATGTTTCAGCTGTTAGTTTTTGACAAATTAAAAAATTCCTTTGATTTATAAACATGAGAAACAATTAAACCTTTTTATTTAGCATACATAATTATCAACAATCATATATAACATATATATGCTGTTGGTTTGTAGGAAAGTAGTATTTACAAAGATGTACATGTTTTACCTGCACATATCCAGGAGTGATTTAGGTAATATTATCAAAGTTTACTTACTCTGAGAATGGCAAGAACAACTTTGGCTCGACCAGCTTGTACTGCAACTGTACTGATGGTGGTCGTAGTCGGAGGAATCTCCGATAAATCTCTGAATCTGTCCGACATCTTGTGTATGGGATTTGGGTAAATATCACATGTATATGACAGTTATTAGCTTTAGATTTGTCCTGATATTAGCAGCAAAGCCTTGGTGGTAATAGGCATGCATGCAGCTATGTACAAGTTCACGGCTCTAACAACACTAACTGATTTCTCTACATTGCTTTACCATCATATACACAGAAGCTCTAGAGCAGTTCACTTCACGTACTGCAATAGGGGTCAGGATGGTAGGAGAGATTTTCATCCCGCTGTTCCAACTCATGAACTTAACTTTCATACTTTAATTTCAATTGATAATAAAAGCATGTCTAATCATAATACTTTTATTATTGTATCATTATAAAAGAAATATGCATATATTAGATTTATTTTTGACATTTAGCAAACACCCCTCATGATTAAATGGCCTCTTCCACAGTGCCAATGCACCATTCCTCATAGGAGTGAGTGTCCCCCATATAAGGAAAATCGCCCATCCTGTAAACAAACACCAAGGAAAGATGCTTATGAGGGGGCTCTGTGGGCAGACAGAGGCAGTCTCAGAGAATCTCCTTGCCTAACCCCTCTCTATAACGCTCTGAGGGGGATAGGTGCCATCTCTACACAGCTTATGTGATATACTCTATAACATCCTAGGTGTGCTACATATGCCATAGCTATACCCCATCCATAAAGATCATCACACATGGTACCAAGTGGATGTTGGTTTTGGAGAGTTTTCAGCCAACATCTCTTGTAGTTCTGGACTCCATGTTGGACCAAAGAGAGCCCAGATACAGTTTCTTGGACATGGATGTGAGACCTCCTCAATATACAGCTCTTGGACTACCTCCCATTTCCTGGCTTGGAGATCATTAGTGCCAAGCTTTATCACCTACTGATAATAGTGTAGCTCTCATCAGCTGTTTGGGCTTGATAATCAACCCATCTAGAATTGCCGTACTTACACCATTTAATGCCCGAAACACATACAGCATTCCATCACATTTCACAACAGATTACAACCTTTTGATTAATCTGATTTAGCAATAGCACCAAATTATAAATACTTCCATACTGCCCCAAGAGATGGAATGTAAGAATGCATCCGTTCTTTTTGCACCACTTTGGTAAATATAATAAAAGCTAAAATGTTGTGGTGTTTCACTGCTACCCTCTCCTATGGCGACAAACCAAACCCATTTATTTAAACCCACTAGTTATTATGATGAAACAATAACAGGGAACATGTTTATACAATCTGTAAACACACTCTCAACATATGTAAAACATTATTTGACAAAAGCATTTCCATGTTGAATATCACATCAAGCCTTTAACGTATTGTAATAATAGTATAGATATGAGGAAGGTCAAGTTATTAAAACCTTGTTTGCAGATTTTCAAGATTCAAGTTCCAAATTAATATGTTAATATATTTAGTATGCTATTGTTTTTAAATTATGGACCTATGCAAACCTTTCAGGGACCTGGAAGAGGTCTACACAACTCCCTCAGGGGCCTGGCACAGACATACACAACTCCCTCAGGGACCTGGCACAGACCTACACAACTACTAAATAGACCTGGCACAGACCTACACAACTACTTCATAGACCTGGCAGACCTACACAACTCCCTCAGGGGCCTGGCACAGACATACACAACTCCCTCAGGGACCTGGCACAGACCTACACAACTACTAAATAGACCTGGCACAGACTTACACAACTACTTCATAGACCTGGCAGACCTACACAACTCCCTCAGGGGCCTGGGACAGACCTACACAACTACCTTGGAGACCTGGGACAGATCTACACAACTCAATCAGGGGCCTGGGACAAACCTACAAAACTCCCTCAGGGACCTGGCACAGACCTACACAACTCCCTCAGGGACCTGGGACAGACCTACACAACTCCCTCAGGGACCTGGCACAGACATACACAACTCCTTCAGGGACCTGGCACAGACCTACACAACTCCCTCAGGGACCTGGCACAGACCTACACAACTCCTTCAGGTGCCCGCATGGGACAGACCTACACAACTCCCTCAGGGGCCTGGGACAGACCTACACAACTCCCTCAGGGGCCTGGGACAGACCTACACAACTGCCTCAGGGGCCTGGAACAGACCTACACAACTGCCTCAGGGGCCTGGGACAGACCTACACAACTCCCTCAGGGACCTGGCACAGACATACACAACTCCTTCAAGGGCCTTGGACAGACCTACACAACTCCCTCAGGGACCTGGGACAGACATACACAACTCCCTCTGGGACCAGGCACAGACCTACACAACTCCCTCTGGAACCTGGGACAGGTCTACACAACCTCCTCAGGGGCCTTGGACAGGTCTACACAACTCCCCTGCCCCCAGACCCTGACATAACTGAGGGTAAAGAGAGACTGACAAGTAACTAACCAGCACCTGATTAACAAGTCATTAATCTCTACTATGCTGAACATGTGGCATCAATCCAGTAGAGAGATTCTAAAGTTACATGGACTATTTCATGGGTAATTAGGAACATAATTGAAAATGAGAGATTCAATAATCTTTTGATATAAGTTTCATAACTACTTTGCCCTTTGCAATCTTTTCGACAGATATTCAAAACTTTTAATTTACTCTTGATAGGAACATGATGAATGATATATTGATACATGAATTGGCATTATGTAAAATATGTTTGCTTTGTCTTAAGTGCGTTATTATTTTCCAGCCATTTAAGCGCAACCTGGACAGACATCATTGAGCACCAAGTATAGTTGATAGCATGAATGCCATACAATATATATCACCATGGAATGATGACACACAACTGGCCAGGTTCCACATTGCCACCACCCAATTCTCATTTCATTTCAGTACTTTCAGGTAAGCCAGGATAAGCTGAGTTGTGACTTGACAATACATAACCCGTATTACATCTGAGGTCTGCCCACTGGTGTGTACCATTGTGAAGAAAGGGGTACCAGGTGGTCAGATGGGTATGTGAGTGTCCTGTCTTGGCCAACAATGAGTTCTGGTGGCAACATCAATAGTAGATAATAGCAAGTGCTGATGTGTGTCCACAGGAGCATAGTCAATTTCATCATCATGACCTTTACTTGCAGGGGCGGTCGGGTAGCCTAGTGGTTAAAACGTTTGCTCGTCACACCACAGACCTGGGTTCGATTCCTGACATGGGTACAATGTGTGAAGCCCATTTATTGCCATGATATTGCTGGAATAATACAAAAATCAGCATAAAATCAAACTCACTCAACCCCCAACTTTACTTGCATAACATGCGTACATGCTCTCTACCCGTAACAAACCAAATATGTTTGCCCACATTCTGTGCACTGCCGACTTGTCTGAACCACGTTTTATAAGTTGCTTCAACTTATCCTTGTTTGTTTTTTCTTTAACTCAGCACTCACCAATATTCCAGTTATATGACTGTAGTCGGGATATGCTACAGTCAATGTGGAAAATGACTGAAACTTTCACTTGAGCAATTTACAAAACGCCAAAATATTTCAGACAAACAAGTGATTGATAGTATGAACAATGTTCCATGCCGTAGGGGTATGATGGTATGCAATCAACCATGTTGCCAAGCAAGTTCATTAAGTCACCTCTAACAACCAGCATAGGTTGCTGGGGGCTAAATTGAACCCAGAAGGCCATAGATGTCAAACTTGTGTAGTCAAAAGAATGCCCTCTTGGACAGATTCTACATAATAAAAAAATACAATCAACATGATCACAAGGATGAACCATAAAGGTCAAAGACGTCATATTTGTAATCAATAGTTGAATAAAAGTAATAAATATCTAATTCACACAAAACAACAATTCTTACTAAACCAGAACATGTTGGATGATAAACCAAACAGTTTCTATTTTCAGAGACACAGCGACCTGTAAAATGGCGTTACATTCTCAAAAACTTTTTTACCACAATTACAGGGCATGTTTATCTCAAGCTTGTGGGTTGGTGGCAAGATGGTTGAAAGGATTTCATCCATAAAATGTTCCTGAACCTTACATTGGCTCCACCAGGGATATCTCTCTTTAGATACTGCTGCAATGCAGGCGATCTGACATTTACCGGGATAAAAAAAATAGCTCTTGATGATAAAGTAACCATGGCAACCACCTCTACCATTTTGTGTTTTAGTCAGGTACATGGTACACCGTGATGTATATCACATGACTGGTCCTGCCTGTTTCTGGCACTGGTGTATAACTCCATTATAACAGCAAGAGTGTTGATGTAATACTGCTGACTCCCATCTGCCATGGAATCAGACTTAGGTTTCATTTGTCAGACAGAATCTTGCCCCAGGTATCGGTGGAACCAAACCTGGGATTCTTTGAATTTATCAGCTAGCAACAGCAAACTGAAACAACTTCGTGACTTGTGATTCAAAGAGACTCTAAACACATGCTTCTTTTATGAAACATTTCACATGTAATAATAATGATAATAATAATAATGATGATGATGATGACGACAACAACAACAGCAATATTAATACAGCATGTAATAATAATGTTTACATTCATAAAGTGTTTATTTCCAGTTGATCACAACTGCGCTTAGGAGCAATGAATAATTTTTCTTTGTATGGCTAAAAGCAATAATGAAAGGATATATATATGTAACATAATGTAAGACACAATAAAGAGGTGAGTTTTTAGTTTTGCAATAACATGGACATCTTTGTTTGCACTTCAGTAGTAACAGGCTTTGAATAGGTAAGTTTTCAGAAGATATCTACCAACCATATTGTGAGTGTGTATGCTGTATGCTGTATGCCATTCTTTGCAATATTCCTGCCAAATCACAGTCAGGAACATCAGAAATGAAATTCTTACATTGTACCTAAGTGGAGAATCAAACCAAGCCTTTGGAGTGACAAACACTTTGACCACAAGGCTACCCCACCATCCCATACTTTTAAAAGACACTCAAGCAGATTATTTTTATTTCTACCCCGTGGAAAACAAAAGATGTGAATCATGTTATAAATAAAGGTCTCATGTTTGAAGCAAAAGAAGTATTTGCATGGATTAAGGGTTTCTGATTTGTTCATACTCTCAGACATTGACTACTGAATGTAATGTCTTAAAGATTCAGTTCAGAATTGGTGAGTGTGTTCAGCTTCCAATGTGAGTACACTCCTTCTGTCTGTGCCCCCTGAGTAGGATGGAAGTGTCTGCATCGGGCACCTTGATGTCCATCAGAACAGTTGTGGCTCTCACAGGACCTCTATGGGTAGCTCCTACTGTGTAGACACTGACTTGCTTGTTCCTCTCTAACAAAGGCATCTATTATCCAACAATGAACCTGATATTTGGAGAGGAGTCAAAACTGAGAGGTTGCCAGAATGTGTTTGGCTCATACAGTCAGCCAAGTTTTTAACAATTCTACGAACATAACAGATATTTGGAAGTAGGAGAGAAGACAACATACTCCTACACTTTGTTTTTGTCCTTGTTAATGTCAGCATGAACCCACAAGTGTACTGTACGACGTAGGGCGTGAATGTTCTGAGCCTTCCAGTGAGTGAGTGAATTTTATGAGAGTTTACAGTTATAGAATTATTGGAAGAGCATGTCCAAAAAGGGCTTCACAAATTGTTCACATATAGGGAACAAAACCTGGTTTTGAGGGATTATTGGCAAACACTTTAACCACTGGTCTAGTGAGTGAGTGAGTGAGTGAGTGAGTGAGTGAGTGAGTGAGTGAGTGAGTGAGTGAGTGAGTGAGTGAGTGAGTTGATGGGTGGGTGAGTGACTTCAAGACTCACTCTACGGCAACATTCATGTGCATGTTGCTGTGCATTTGGATGTGAATGCTTGTACTCGTCCAGACTGATACCGGTTTCAGCGAGTCAGTGTATTTGGTTGAACAGGTTGCATGAAACAACATTAACTCACTCACTCACTCAAATTATAGCATGCCTGCCAACATATTATCATATGGACAAACAACAAAAGGAAATGTGTACAGCAACTTAGCCATCAAGAAGTTTGAAGCACCATCACCAGTAGAATTTACACACAGATAGTACTATCTGCATCAAACCGGAGAGAAGCAAGAAACACAAGCGTGAACCTCATCTCCTGCAATTAAGTCTGTATTCCTAGACAGCTATATGTGCAACTGTCTACACAAGACAATGATACTACTTATCCCATCTCTCAGGGTTTTCTTTCCTTGCTCATTTGGATCATGAAATAAATAATAGCTAATGGATTGGGCATGTTTCTGTGTTCGGGGTCCTGACTATTGTGGCAAGGCCAGTGTAATGCAAGGAACTCGGTAACTCTGTCAATCCCAAAATACATGTTTCTTACTTGCATACATCAGAGGATATGATTGTCTCACATTGATAGTCAACCAAAAAGTGAATTTTTATAACTTTTTTGTGAACACATTCATCCTGGGTCTAAATATACTGACTGCAGCCGAGAGCCTTATGTCACTGGAAAGTTAACAAGATTATCATATAAAATGCTGTTTTTTTCTACAGTGAGTAATACTCATCTACAGAGAAACCCCTTTTGGCAACAATCTAATACAGTAGACTACGGTTAAAACGAACACGCTTATAACGAACTGACGGATATAACAAACTTACTTTTTGGTCTTGACTATTTGCTGTAGTTATGCTGTATATATGCTTATAACGAACTACGGTTATAACGAACTAAAATTAGTAGTCCCTTTGAGTTCGTTATAACCATAGTTTACTGTAAAATAACAGCAGGGGTCTCCAGAAATCACACAATATAACCCTGTGGAGAATCAAACCAAGGCCTTTGTCAAACACTTCAACAACAAGCCTATCCCACCAACCATCAGGGCATGATGACAACTAAGTGGAGTTGTGACCTGACAATTAACCCTGTATGGCTGTAGGAGTTCCGTCTACTGGCGTGTACCATTGTGAAGAAAGTGTTCCGCGACAAGTAGTACCATGGATATGTGTGTGTCGTGTCTCGGCAAACAACGAGTTCGAGTGGCGAGTTCAATAGTACTGGTCGAAAGTTGATTTGGGATTTGATCACTGGAAATTTCACGACTTACTTGCGCTAATGAAACTACTCTTGCCTCTGTCATGAGCGATACGTTCTGCTCTGATGCACTTTACATAGATACAGACAGACCAGTGGCAATGCTAGCTTTGGACAATGCTTGAGATTTATCTTTCTCCATGTAATTTACGACATTATAGGCACTTTCTTCGACATGGTTATTTGTTTGTTATTAACTTCTTTCAAACAGCTTTTGGGAATTCTGGTATTGACTAGTCACACCGACCTCTTAATAGTTTCATGAGCAACACGTGTGTCCACAGGAGTAAAGTCAATCATGCCCTTTAGTGCACGACATCTGTACATCCTCTATACCAGTATCAAACAAAATATGTTGATCCAAATTCTGTTTATCGCCTACTTATCTCAAATGCGTTTTGTGAGTAGGTTCAACTTATCCTGGATTACCAGTACTTATTGTGACCACACCTGGGATGTGCCATGTATGATTGTATTAGTCAGCACTTAAGTTAAGCCTGGGTGCTAAACACCTATTCTCACCTGGGACGTGCCATGTATGATTGTATTAGTCAGCACTTAAGTATAAAGCATGAGTGCTAGAGACCTATTCTCATCTGGGATGTGCCATGTATGATTGTATTAGTCAGCACTTAAGTAAAGCATGGGCACTAGAGACCTATTCTCATCTGGGATGTGCCATGTATGATTGTATTAGTCAGCACTTAAGTTAAGCATGGGTGCTAGAGACCTATTCTCACCTGGGATGTGCCATGTATGATTGTAT
This sequence comes from Haliotis cracherodii, assembly GCF_022045235.1. Classification (NCBI taxonomy): domain Eukaryota; kingdom Metazoa; phylum Mollusca; class Gastropoda; order Lepetellida; family Haliotidae; genus Haliotis; species Haliotis cracherodii. The sequence continues at coordinate 4,461,102 of NW_027266273.1, read as the reverse complement.
TAGTCAGCACTTAAGTAAAGCATGGGTGCTAGAGACCTATTCTCATCTGGGATGTGCCATGTAGGATTGTAGGATTGTATTAGTCAGCACTTAAGTTAAGCATGGGTGCTAGACACCTAGTCTCACCTGGGATGTGGCATGTATGTATGATGTAAGAAGAACTGCTCTGAGGGAGTCCTCAAAAGATTTATTCTGGGCTAAAATAAGTCCCAAGCACCCTCAAAATGATTCTAGTGCAAGACAATGGTTTGGATGGTCAGGCGCAAAATATCAATCACTAGTCTGTCTGGTTATTTACAATATTGTGGTCCATTTTTAATGGTGCATTAAAAAACAACATGAACAATCCAACACTTATGCTACAGGTAGTGTATGTAGATTCGCTTTAGTTTCAACAGCTTCAATACTATTACAATTAGTTAACAGAAACTAACGTTTGGCAACTCTCAGCCTCAAGGTATAAGCAGCGTGTGCATAAAAAGAGTGATGATCAGCCGAAGAAAAGCAATTTTGAAGGCAATTAGTTGCTAGAGCTCAGTTTCATGATCTGCATACTTGGAATCAAGGAAATTGTGGGTGGGTGATGAATGGGCTTCAACAGACATGGCAACACCATACACAGGACACACAGTAGCAGGCAGTGAGTGAGTGAGTGAGTGAGTGAGTGAGTGAGGGGGGGAGGGAGGGAGCAAGGGTTGGAGGACCAGTGAGTGAGTGAGTGAGTAAGTGAGTGAGAGTTGGAGGATCAGTGAGTGAGGGAGCAAGGATTGGATGATCAGTGAGTGAGTGAGTGAGTGAGTGAGTGAGTGAGTGAGTGAGTGAGTGAGTGAGTGAGCGAGGGTTGGAGGTTCAGTGAGTGAATGAGTGAGTGAGTGAGTTAGTGAGTGAGCGAGGCTTGGAGGTTCAGTGAGTGAGTGAGTGAGTGAGTGAGTGAGCGAGGGAGGCTTGGAGGTTCAGTGAGTGAGTGAGTGAGTGAGTGAGTGAGTGAGTGAGCGAGCGAGGGTTGGAGGGTTGGAGGGTTGGAGGTTCAGTGTGTGGGTGAGTGAGTTTAATATTATGCATTTCTACAGCACTTCTACTCCTATGCATGTACATGATGGTGTGCATGTGGTTGTGGCTGCTAGTACCTGTCCGGACTGGTACCGGTTTCATAGTACCACCACTGAGTTACCATGCAGCAGTTTTAACATGAATATCCCACTCAGACACATTACATGACTCCAAGCTGACCATTCCTTGTTTTATTCCCTTAACTGCGAGTGCCAGGGATGTTAGCAAGCACCATTTTAAAATGTCTTATGATATGATACGGCCGGGAATCAAACCACTGACGTTCCGCTCTCCAGGCAGATGCTCTATCCACTTGACCATGGAGGCAGTCAAGAGTGAGGAAAGGTCAGCATACATTTGGCCTTGACAGTCAAGAAATATTTTTTCTCTCAAACAATTAAAGGATGACAACATTTTCAAAACGTCTAAGTAAAATGAGCATCCTTTGAGAAATTACTGCATGAGGGTAAACATCCTAAATCTTAAGAGGATGGAAGTACCACTACTACACTGCAGGTATAGCCTCGATACATACTCATCTACAAAATCTGTTGAAATTGCAAAGACATTTTGTAATCATACAAACACATTCAAACATTCCAAAAGTGAACTTTTCGACAAATTCCACCCCTAGTCAGAGTTTTGTGCTGTTCCTGCAGCTGTGTGCTGTGAAAAGTATAAATAGCAACAGAAGATGAAAATAGTCTTGCTGTCAGTGCACATGCCAGGTCAGCAAGGCAGACGCCACAAATCAACTCAGCCGATCCTCTCAAAATCTCTCTCAACATGACCTCCACTTACAGAGTTGTCAGAAAGAATTCTTATCTCCTAGTGTCACAGCAGCCCCGGTGTACAGTAGGATGGTAAGATGCAGCACTGCATGATTGTGTAGTCAGAATATGTTCAGGGAGAGCTGAGAATGTCATCAGTAGTTAAATCTGTAAGGTGACTTTGCTCCAGATCTGGCTTGACTCAAAAGTGCAGCCAGCAGCAAGATGTACCATTTCAAATTAATGATAAAAATGTAAACTTCCAATCCTACAGATTACCTGTCTGACTGATAGCTGGGCAGACAAATGTTTTTCTTAGATCTACCAGAATAAATGCAGCTACAAAACTGCCTGGACAAATTGTTTCTATACAAAGGTGAAAAAAACAATAAAGTGCACAGAGTTGCATCCCCTAGCTGCCAGGATCTGCTGGTCGTGAGTTCAAATCTTAGATTGGCACCTTGTATGATTCTTGACCTAGCTGTCAGCACCATACCTGCGGTTAACAGTCATATGGATGATGGAAACCTAGGTCACTTTGAGCCATCACTCTACATGAAGCTGACACTACCAGACTAACGGAAATGTTTTTCAAAGAGGTTATAGACCTGACTGACTCACTCTATATTAATGGGACAACTTTTAGATGCTTTTTTCCAAACTTGAAAATAAAGAAGATATATGCAGTCACTTACACTTAAAATCAGTAATTGCCTAATGCACAAATCTTTCTACAGAAACTTGAAAATGGTTCAATAAAATTGAGGAATAGCAGATTATTATCCTAATTATTAAATATTTTTACTTATTTCTTATGACAAAATTATTATTCATATAGAAAAAACTTATACATTTTGAGTGGGGGAACATCAGGAACTGTGGATTCATCTCACCGGAGTGAAAATGACAAAAATAAATAGACAGCTAATGCAGTCAGCCTTCTCCATCTCCTCCCAACATCTGGACATCGGCATCTACAGGAGCAGCACTCCAGACAGAACACAGGTGATACGAGGTAATATTACATGCTGACTGTGCAGTGGGAGTTACCCAATGGGCCGTATCACATCATGGAATTCCCATGAGTATCCCAGCATCATTCGATGCATACATACATGGAAGATTGTCATGACTTAACCTAATACTCCTTGCTGGTCACAACTCTGGATGTAATTTCATGCAGGCAAAAAGAGATGCATTGAAAGAATAAAGAATTTGAAACCAATAAATTCACCAGTTTCTTTGGAACTACAGCTTCTAAATGATGCTAAAAGAGATAATGTAATAACATTAGTATTTATCTTAACTATCTTTTGCTGCAAGACTACGAAGACCTAAAAATAATTTATCAGGAAGGGTTTACATCTTGTGCACATGGTCCTGTGCACAGCACAGAGGTCACAAATCAGGTGAAGTTAAGCATTGTTGGTCACAAAGAATAGTCGGATGGGTAACCACTTTCGGTAGACTAACATTTAGTCTCTGAAATCTTATATTACACAATATCCTTCTTGACTCTAAAAATAAAATAAAAATAGAGCTAGCTTGAGCTGGCTAGACCTGCTTTTATATGCGTTTCTAGATTAATTTTTTTTCATAAAATAAATATATTCCACGGTCATGGTGCAGGACTACACTTTCGGCAGCTTGACTCCTGAGAGTTTCAAGGTATTCAGTCCTGCCCCACACTGAAGAACATGTAGCACATGTTGTGTCTCCATGGGCAATGACTTTGTTCGAACTGTGACTATGTTCGAAATGTGCCTTTGTTCACCCAGCAGTGGATGGGTACCCAGTAGGATGAGATGGTAATGTGACTGTTAACCTTCTAGTGCCTGATCCGACAGTTTGGGTTGCAAAGTCGCTAGGGAACAACTGAGTGCACACTGATCCACAGACCGGAGTTATAATGTTAGCCCTTTGAGCATGCATGTGTCAGGGGTCTAAAGCAATATAACTAACCACATTATATATATTGACACTTTTCTCATTTGATTACTTACATATATTTTACATAATAATGAAATACATAATTTCAGTCAAACACTGATTCCAATAAAACAAAATTAAATTTTGGAAGGTCACAAATGCAGAGTAGATGCACTCAGATGCCAATGGTCAAAGGGGACATAACTCTTGCCTTCCACATTCCACCTGGTGCGTTGAGGCTGGGCAGAGAGCCAGGAGGGAAGCTAACACTAAATGATTAATGTCTGCACAGATTATTCTGTGATTCTCCCATGTGATAACCCAATGTTACATAACATGTTGTACTTTGGTTCAAGATGATATTTGTATCATAACTCCTCATAATATAACAACCATACTTCAATGTAGGTACAAGTAACACAATGACAGGCACAACTCTGTATCAGCACACTGGGTGCTTTGAAAATTAACAAAAGGGCTGCTTATTGAAACCATATACAATGAGCTGAAACTTGATGTCAGAGAGCGAGATGGTGAAAACAAACTTAGTTAATACATCGATGTCATTAAAACATTGCGACAAAAGGTTATCAGACAATCATGACAGTTGGCATTTTAATTTCTACGATGTAATTAATATTATTGTTGAATAACCTGGAAATAGTAAACATTTTGACCTTTCACTTTGCTTTATGGGGATTCAGTAAACAATGCCCCGAATCTTTACTTTGGTTATTTTTCATGTTTTCTTATTTTGAAATAAATAAAATCTTAACTATTATTGTACGACAGATAAAACTTTCTCTCATCTGTCGATCTAGCTGATTCATTTGTGATATGTATCAAAAACAAATACAAATCCTCAGTTCAGAACTTTGGTATGCAGTGATCCCTCCCTACAACGCTACCTTTGGGGTCCAAATAATTGATGAGCGTTATAGATGATCAGATGTCTCGTAGGTGGTAGATGACCAACAAAACAGTACAGATGCTCTGCCTGCCTAACACGATCTAAGTTGCACGTTTCAGAGTTTAAAAAAGATTAGATTAGAAGTTGTTTATGATTCATAGTGTGAAAAAAAGGATTCATCGGACATTAATATGCGCTTTCAAAAAAAACACATCGTATCTCTTCAGCAAATTCAAGTGAATAAACAGGTATAACAAACTTTGTCAGTAAAAGTATGAAATTTGATATGCAACATCACTTGACATGATGATTTACATTTTGAAATGTATTTCCTGCTCTCCAAGGCATTGTTTTATATGCAGAGATGAAGATTACCATGTGTATTTTCTCGTAAACTAAGCCGGAAATACCAATCAGCTGTGCACACGTTTCCTCCCAATCTAAAGGTGATTCTGTTAAAAAGTACCCAATGATACAACATCAAAGAATTTTGATGCAATGGTCGGAAGAAATGTATGAAATTATTATTTTATCAGGAATAATATATTCCAATACTAGTTTTTATAACTGGCTGTCACGTAATAATGTGATACCAATAATAGTCATTTAGTCAGCTCTTGTGACAAGCATCAGATGCTGAGAACAGGAAGTGGTGATGGCAAGACTAAACGATTCATCTCCAATGTATCTCCGAGCCTCTCATGAGGTGGTGAGTCTTCCTGTCAAGCCCACATCACTCACCCATCACATTGCATGTTCTGAAGAATTATTTATATATCTCATAACATAGCCATTCATCCATAACTTCTCAGTCTAAGTCCTTAATATCTCATTAAGCAGTGGGAGATTCAAGCATTTTGTCAGGATTATGTAATAATATCAAGGACTAGATTAAATGGATAGAAAAGTCTGGGCATCTTGGAGCCTGGCATCTCTCCAAGACGGAGCAGTGTAGCCTGGCAGACAGACACCCCTACTTCCGACAGGCTATTTGAAGCTGTGACTAATGCATCACACATACCGGACAGACTCCACAATACCTGATTACAAGTCACACTTATAGACCCAAGACAAAATAATAAATACAAGGATAACCCCCATCCACTCTCATCCCATTCACTGCTCTAGCAGCCCATACTTATTCCGATGCCACTGAATTAAGAGACTTAATACTCATGGGTTCCTTTACAGAATATTTTTTTTTCAACGTTGTACTTTAATTAATTTTGTAATATATAATAGGTGAACAGCAGGTTGCAATGTATACATGTAAGGCTTTATGCTATCAAAGTATTCAGAATGTTGGGTGCATGAGTGAGTGAGTGAGTGAGTGAGTGAGTGGCACAGCTAAAGGATGCACCTCTGTACAGTGAATTGCAGCACCCATGTCAGCATGAACCAACAACTGTACTGTACGACGTAGGGTGTGAATGTTCTGAGCCTTCCAATGAGTAAGTGAATTTTATGAGAGTTTACAGATAGTTTACAGTTATAGAATTATTGGAAGAAAGCGCCCAAAAAGGGCTTCACAAATTGTTAACATATAGGGAACAAAACCTGGGTTTGGGGGATTATTGGCAAACACTTTAACCACTGGTATACTTACTGAGTGAGTGAGTGAGTGAGTGAGTTGGGTTGTGGGAAGGTGAGTGAGTGAGTGAGTGAGTGAGTGAGTGAGTGAGTGAGTGAGTGAGTGAGTGAGTGAGTGAGTGAGTGAGTGGCACAGCTAAAGGATGCACCTCTGTACAGTGAATTGCAGCAATCATCCCGCGACCATCCATCCAGCTACCAACATATCACTACACAGTGCACTACCACAGGCCGACCAAGCACCAGGTTCTATCACACAGATTCATGAGCCATCCAAGCCACTCTGACTAAGTCTTGTGCAATGTTTTAGCCCTGTGTACACTACAGGTGGCACGTATTGAATCACGGATGCCTTAAACTTCATTGGCATGCAATCGGCAGTGGAAATGAGGCATAGGAAACTGAATGGTTCTTTAACTAACAAAGACGTGAGCCAGAGATGTAAAAACACAGCCAAGATCAGCAGGAACATACTTCCCAGTAGTGAAATTCACACAGCTGGCTTGTCTTATCTTGTAAATTTTTCCAAATTCTACAGCTTAAAGCCAAAACTAATGGTGAAATTGTAATCTGTGATAAATTAAATTAAATTAAATTAAATTAAATTAAATTAATTCAGCCACAACCACTGATTTAGTTAACAAAATGTTCTAAACATTTTCTTGATCCTTCAGATCTTTATATCCTTTATATATCAATGTACAAGGTCAGTTTCGTTTATCCTACTTGCCTCCTTTTGGAGGGACTCGTGAAGATCCGGGGTAGAATAGATCTTCAGCAACCCATGCTTGTCGTAAAAGGCGACTCACGGGATTTGGTGGTCAGGCTTGCTGACTTGGTTGATCCATGTCATTGAACCCAATTGCGTGGATCGATGCTCTTGGTATCAATCACAGGATTGTCTGGTCCAGACTGGATTATTTATAGACTGCCTTCATGCAGCTGGAATATTGCCGGGTGTGGTGTTAAACAACAAACCAACCAACCAATCCTATAGGAGGAAAGTCATTTGGAAACATCCTCAACACACGCTAAACATTACTCCCGACATTATTACTCAACTCTAAGAACATTTTGAGCCTAACAATGGATTCCTATAAAGACAGCTAAAATATCTGTTTCTTACATCATGAGGGAGTGTGTATGGTTTTATGCCGCTTTTAGCAATATTCCAGCAATATCACGGCGGGGGACACCAGAAAAGGGCTTCACACATTGTACCCATGTCGGGAATCAAACCCGGGTCTTCGGCGTGAAGAGCTAACGCCTTAACCACTAGGCTACCCGACTGCCCCTCTTACATCATGAAGTTTCATGATCTCCTTACAGTGAAAGAAGTAGTACTGCATGTTTGGAGCTTGAGGAAATCTGTGTACACACAAAACTGTGACATCACGATTGGTGGCGCATGGAAATGAGTGAGGGCGGGCATGTTTAGCTTAAAACTAACCACAATTCAAAAAACAACTTTTTCATGTAGACCAAATATTTCTCATCAAAATATGCAAAATTAAACAGGCCATAGAAAATGTTTATTTATAAAACAATTTTGATCCTTCTGTGAACATGATATTGACACGAGAATTACCCTTGCATCAGATAGACCCGACAGAATTGGCAGTTGTTTGTGTTAGTGGCAGAATAATAGAACTGAAGTTAACAATATAGGAAGGGGCTTGGGGAAAGAAGTTGGAAGGGAATGTTTATCTTCTGACTGCCTGTCTTTGTTCGTAATATCTGTACAAACAATTTGGCTTGATCCCATATTCCCTGAGCAAGTTATGCAGGAAAAATGAGATTAGGAAAGTAAGGTGTTGATTGTCTCGTCTTGGTGCAAGCTTATGATATAAATATCCCATGCATTCATGACACAGATGTCCCATGTGTTCATGACACATATATCCCATGTGTTCATGACACTGATATCCCATGTGTTCATGACACATTTATCCCATGTGTTCATGACACAGATACCCCATGTGTTCATGACACATATATATCTGAGGTGTTTATGACACATATATCCCATGTGTTTATGACACAGATATCCCATGTGTTCATGACACATGTATCCCATGTGTTTACGATACATATATCCCATGTGTTCATGACACAGACATCCCATGTGTTCATGACACAGACACAGACATCCCATGTGTTCTTGACACAGACATCCCATGTGTTCTTAAAGTCTGAGCTGGATGTTGATTTATGAGAGAGAAAAAAATGAGAAACATACAAAACAGTCAAGAGGGGCGAACATGCAGAACTCTCATCCTGGGACCACCTGCACATGGCACGGAAGTGCTATGATCATTGCAAGTCTATATTAAGTAAGGCTTATGGCTTACAATCATTTTGTGCAGACGGACCCTGTATACTGTTTGCTTCATTTGCAATTGGGACACTGATTTGTCAATTAGCAAACGATTTGTGTTCAGAATTGAACCTTGAGTCTTACCTCTTCTAACTCTCTCTGTAATTCAGCGCCCTCTGGTGGCTGTGACTGGACATATTGAGTATTGGCAAGCTGGACTGACACTGGATGGATTGGAGCTTCCCTCTCAGAGCCTTGGCTGTGGTCAAGCTGGTCACCCATACCTGAAATAACAAGTGTGTGAGTGAGTGAGTGAGTGAGTGAGTGAGTGAGTGAGTGAGTGAGTGAGTGAGTGAGTGAGTGAGTGAGTGAGCTCTACTCCACCTTCAACAGCATCAGTCAAGTGTCAGCTAAATGTGAGTGAGAGTGTGCACAAGTGGGTTTTGGTTTAACACTGCTTTGAACAGTATTTCAGTTATATTACAGTGTGCCAGGTAAATGGGGGTGAAACCCACGTGGAAACCAATAGGCAAACCTAAAAGTGAATATGCATATCTTGATATCATTCAAACCTCCAGGTCACATTCTAACCACCTGGTCCGTGGTTCTTACGACAAGCATGAAACACTGGGGACAGTATGAACAAAACTTATAAACCTCTGATGACGTCACACTACAGTAACAGAAGGTTCTTCTAAATGTTGATAAACTTCCATGGAAGGCTGTATCAACAATGCCCGGGGCCTGATGATTACATTTCAACTGTAATACCTAGGTTTTACAATTAACGTTTTATAAACTTGCCTCTTGATGTGAACACAATTGTGTTTGATGATTGGTTAAAAGTCACAACTTTTTTTAACATGAAAAGTCCATGATGTGAATCAAACCTGCAACTTCACATATTGTGTTATGTTTTGTAACCCACTGTTTTCCCACTGAGCTACCGAGGCAGATGATGAGAAGTTGTTAAGTTTATCATGTCATGACTCCAGCTAGTCCATGCTGCACATGTTTTTTCTCTCACACGCTTTGAGCGAATTCCTTTTATACCGCAATGCACTGTATTGTTTCACTATAAGGTATGTCAAGGTTTTCATTTTTTTCTGGAATTTCTTGCATTTAGTCGGTTTATAATTTGGATAAAACACGCCTCCTCAGTTTTAGTCAAATATGTAAAACCTTGACTTCATGGTTTTACAAAACCTTGGAGGCGTGCTTTATCCTATATTTCCTCACCTACAGTAAATAAACGCCTTACCCGAGTATCCATTAGTGACAGGCCTATTGCCCCCTCTTCCACCACTGGGAGAGAACCCAGGTGATGCTTGTGAATGTCCTTGAGTCACCCGGGCATATGCCACAGGATGTATCCCCTCCTGAGCTGATCCTGCGGGGTAACCTTGAGGTGATCCTGCTGGGTAACCCTGAGCTGATCCTGCTGGGTAACCCTGAGCTGATCCTGCGGGGTAACCCTGAGCTGATCCTGCGGGGTAACCTTGAGGTGACCCTGCAGGATATCCCCGACCTGCAGGTGAGCCCTGTTCAGAGGACGGGTACACTCTACTTGGCGAGCCATGAGATGATGAACCTGGGCTATCAGGGTACGTGGACCCATCACGCTGAGATTGTTGTCCTCTTGGAAGCGGTTTTGGTCGAATGCGTTTGCTAGATTTTCTTCGAGGTGGCGCTTGTCCTGTTTCGGCTGGTAACCTTGTTCTTGAGGATGGGGTTCTTCTAAGTTTTGGCTTGTAATCAGGATTATTTTGGTTGTTTTCAAGTTCGGCCCAATATTTCTCCAAGTCTCCAACTTTGCGGTCAAGTTTCCGTAACTTGTGATTAATGGTGTCAGTTGTTCCCTCCTCATTTATGCTCAATCTCCGATCATTTCTGAAAAGAAAGAAAACAAATGTAATGCATTAATCATGCTGTAACTTGCAATGAGTTAATAATCTTGTATGGACATTGTAGTCTAATTCCATCCATGAAATCATTTCAGATGGTGTATGACAGCAATATTACAGCTCCACATTATGGCGCTATATAATATTTCACACCTTAACTTTTAAGAGAGTTGTAAGCATGAGATAGATCCATGCCATCTGGATGCAGAGACACACAAATTGGTCACCTTTTACAACAAGCATAGGTGGAAGAGACATATTTCCTGAGGACAGTTTGGCTCTGTGGTTAAAGCATTTACTTGTTGTGCCTAAAACCTGGGTTCAATTCCCAAAATGTGTGAATCCTATTCTTGGTGTCCCACAAGCTGGACCAATGGTTGGGTTCACAGAGTGAACCTATGTGGGGAATTGACCCAGTATTCAAAGTGATAGGATCATAACAGTAGCTTACCCCAACACCCTCAGAAATGAGTCCTCCATTGCTTAATTAAAGAAGCAATCTAGTCTAGTGCTAAAAGTGTCCGTTCGTCGCTATATGGCTGAAATAATGCTGATGCAATGTTAAATGTTAACTCACTAAAGTATCCGTTCATCACCCCGAAGACCAGGGTTTGACTCCCCTAATGGGTACAATGTAAGTCCCACTCTTGGGTGTCCCCTGCCATATGTCTGGAATATTGCTGAAAATTGCGTAAATCAAACTCATGATTCACCGGGATTGCAAGAGGGTTTATGTTAGGACATTATTTAAGCACTCTGACAATCAACTCACTCATCCAACATGATGACTGGCAGTGCTAGTCTGTCCAGCAAGGCTTTCCCCATCTGTGTAGTGTCAGCACAGTCCGCCAGCAGGGTGTTCTTGGGTTTAGTATATTGCACTAGTACTTCGTCTATAGGAACCTCCCTGCCCAACGCCTGGCTGATCACCACCAGGATCTCCTCGATTCGGTCAAACAGCTGAAACACATGTTACAGTCATTCTTCAGAAGAGACATAATCCAAACAGTTTTACTAAACTTATCGACCCCATAGGACCTGGAGTTTTAAATAATTGTCAGCAAAACTCTCATCAATGGTTTAAGGGTTTCTGTACAAGCTGTGGTTTTGCTTTTCTCTATGCCATAAGTGCTATACGGGTCCAGCAGCCTGTGACTAACAGAGTCTTCATAAGTCGTGTCAATATAATAAAACACAAAATACCACAAATCACATACAATACAAGCATACAATACCAAGATGCTAAACTGAAGGATATATACTACAGACACTTTAGATGGCTCTCAACAAGCAAAGGTTCAGGGCATCAGAATGTCTTTATATACTGAACACAAAAGTTAGGATCATCAATATTTTGGGGGCATGTTTTTATGAAATATTGTGTTCATTCTTCACTATGAAACAGCTCCCCCCCCCAAAAGAAATTATGATCCCTAACTTTTTTGGATCAGTATATTTACATTTCCTACCAAGCAATATATGAATGTGAAATAAAATAAATTTATACATTGATTAAGCATTATTGCCAATTTAATTTAAATTAATATGTCCATTAGAAACAGTTATGTGGCCTACCTTATCACATGATGAGAGAAACATGGCTGACACAGTGAGTCGGTTGGCTCGTTCACTTGTTCCCTGAGTGAACCGTTTCCAGGCATATTCCAGTCTCTGGGCACGCTGATTGTTTGGTTCAAGGTCATATCTCAGTGATCGTCTCAACACCAAGGCAGCTTGCAACAATTGCTTTCCGTAGTCATATGTTCCCTGATCAAATCATACCATAAATGAATAATATTACTTTTACAAATCAAACAAAAATACTTTGTACAAAAAAAGCAATGTAATCTTCTTATGTCTGCATTCAACATTAAAATCTTACTCATTCATTTTATCATATTCAGGACAAATGAAAATATGTGACAAATCAGACACAATCAGACAAAAAAAGATTTAAAGTAACAACCAGCAGATCCTGGCATCCAAGGGAAGCAACTCTGTGCCTTAAACCACAGGATGGGTGCACACGTGTCCAAATACATGTACAACTACTGTTATTCAGACCACAGGTAGGTGAGTGAGTGAATGTTGTTTTCTGCCATGGTCAGCAATATTCCAGCCTTATCATAATGGCATGTACAGAACCAAGTCTTGATCAGACAAACAAGTGACTGAAAGCATGAGCATTGATTCAAGAGTTCATGCATGTTGCTACACAATCATGACATGGTAACCACTCAATCCACACTGGTTGGTTCTTGTGATAAGCATAAGGTACTGGGGACATTCTGCCCCGACATTCCCAAAAGGGCAATCCTAGTGAACGTACTGCAGCAGTTGATTCAAAGGTGCGATGTTCTTCCTGCAGCGTCTCAGCCTCCTCCTGCGTCCGCCCCATGTCTGTGTGGGTCGTCACCATCACATCACACAGCTCCAGGATCCAGTCTATTGCCTGAAGTCACAGTCACATATGTGCTTATGTTACATTTGCTCATACAAACAACATGAATACATGTGGTTTCAAATGTCTTCAGTGTTATCATAGAAATGAATGATTTAATTAATTAATTAATTTAGGTGATTAAGTCCTGTTGGGACAGAAGCACCCCTTGTCAATAAATGTCATGTAATCCCAGGGAAACACACTATGACATCTAATGCCTGATGTTTCTCCTTCCTATGTGATCTTCATCCTTCTCACAGACCTGAGCTGTAGGATCTGATGGACACTTACCTGATCTGCATCCTTCTCACAGACCTGAGCTGTAGGATCTGATGGACACTTACCTGATCTGCATCCTTCTCACAGACCTGAGCTGTAGGATCTGATGGACACTTACCTGATCTGCATCCTTCTCACAGACCTGAGCTGTAGGATCTGATGGACACTTACCTGATCTGCATCCTTCTCACAGACCTGAGCTGTAGGATCTGATGGACACTTACCTGATCTGCATCCTTCTCACAGACCTGAGCTGTAGGATCTGATGGACATTTACCTGATCTGCATCCTTCTCACAGACTTGAGCTGTAGGATGTGATGGACATTTACCTGATCTGCATCCTTCTCACAGACCTGAGCTGTAGGATCTGATGGACCCTCACCTGATCTGCATCCTTCTCACAGACTTGAGCTGTAGGATCTGATGGACACTTACCTGATCTGCATCCTTCTCACAGACTTAAACTGTAGGATCTGATGGACCCTCACCTGATCTGCACCCTTCTCGCAGACATGAGCTGTTGGATCTGATGGACATTTACCTGATCTGCATCCTTCTCACAGACCTAAACTGTAGGATCTGATGGACCCTCACCTGATCTGCACCCTTCTCGCAGACATGAGCTGTTGGATCTGATGGACATTTACCTGATCTGCATCCTTCTCACAGACATGAGCTGTAGGATGTGATGAACATTACCTGATCTTCATCCTTCTCACAGACCTGAGCTGTAGGATGTGATGGACATTTACCTGATCTGCATCCTTCTCGCAGGTTCTCAGCTGCAGTATCTGTTGGAGCTTCAGCTTGCGGACATCGGCCAGTTCATCACACCTCAACTTCCTCTCCTGGAGCTCCTCCAGCTTCTTTGTTATGTACTTGATCTGGCCGCTATAGTCAGGGGAGATGTCCTTGCCAAAAGCATCTTTAATTGGCCTGGACATCTCATCCAGGAGACTCTGGCCATCATTCAGTGCTTGCTGTGCAGAGTCATCTGCAGAGGAAGACAGAATTAAGATTCACTGAAAGACATTTATTCATGCTTAACAACAGTGGATGACCCAGTTACAATCAATGAAAGGTCAATATAACACCATGTTTGCAGGTTTGCTGTACTTATCAGTACTGACAGTTATGAAGTGCTCTACCTCCTCTCAAAAACAGGTATTTTCATGTTCCATGGTATACCGGTAATATCTAAAATGCTGTTTTTAATGTCTTTTCAACAGGGGCATTCCTTGGGATCAGTCAAGGTGAATGTAATCCACCTGCAGATCCAGAGGTAGGGGTCGAGGGGTGCAAACTATGTCAGTCCCTCCATGACCAGGGTAGTGCACACTCCCTCATTTTTCAGAATCCTTGCTCCCCTCAGTAGCTCAGTGAAATGAAGAACAACTTACCAATCCCATCACACTGTTCATGTAGGTTCTTGAGGGCCTCCTCCGCACTCTCCACATCTTCAGCAACTACATCAGTACACAGGAGCTCCAACAGGTTGTCCAGGCGCCGCGAAAACTACATTTGGAAGACGATCATTGGACATCTTTTAAAGCAATTGTAACATCCATGCATTATTATTAATGGCATTTCCAGTGACTGGATGACTGAATGTATCTTATGCCTAACAGTCTGTATAAATAAAACTGTCTGTATAAATAAAACTGTCTGTATATATATCAAACAGTCTGTAATAATTGAGTCTCACCCGACAAACCAGTACTTAACAGCATGAGTATTTATCAACATCATCTATAATCGGGTTTCACTGTTAGTTCATAATAAGTTACTATTAAAACAAATCAGTGATCACTATCAGCATCACTGACTGTCTTGGACATTACTCAGCACCATTTCACTTATTTTGTTTCTGCTTCGTTTTGTCACAGACCTCTTTTCGTAAAAGCCCTTCCTTCCAGCTTGGGTTGTAGTTGGCTGTACATTAAACTAGTGTCATGAGAGACTGGATTTGACCACAGGGCAGAGAATAATACAACTACAAATTGTATTGGAAAAGCATTGCAAACTGAAACCAGTTTCTTAAAGCTCGATTTTTCAAACTCACGATAGCAATGCACTAAGTTTCCAAGGCGAAGAATACAATAATTTGATTATTGTTATTTTGTAAATATGGTTAACAAAGCTGATATAATATTGATGTCAATAACCAGTGTCAAAACTAGTAGTAATGTTTTTGACAATATGTGAAAATACACATTGTATTATATTGGTAGAATTTGGTGTAAATTATGGTAAAGATACCACCAAAATCCTACTGGTCAGTATCTCTGGTCTTAGCACTAACGTCACTGTGAAATGAGACCCTGGTATGTCGTGAAGTTTCTTGCAGCAAGCCTACCTCCTCTGCGAGTCGATGAAACCTGACGGAGGTGATGAGGAGGACCCGTCTCCGTTCCAACCTACTGGCCAGACTCCGACACACGGTGTCCATGTAGTCCCGCTGTGCTCGGATGTCTGCCGTCAGGGAGCCCCCGTCCTTCATCATCTCCTCTGCCTCGTGACGAAGCTCAGCATACTGTCCATAGGTGTCCTGGGAAACACAGTCATACATAAACTCAGATGTTAGCAGGACTCCCAGCTGTGGCAGGCTTAGGAAGTAAAAGTATGTGTTTTCAGATTTACTGGTATTTGATACCTGGGAAAATTTATATGGAGCCGATGGTGTTTAAGAATGTAAAAATTTCCCTGCATCAATAACATCTGCAAAACTGACAACACATGTTATCACAAATCTTCCGGCACACACTCTGTGTGAACCCAGCAGCAAGACATGACATCATTGTACAGTTGTCAAGAGATGCTATATTCTAGAAGAGTTTTCCTTACTGTGCATTTGATCTGCAGCTCTTCATGACGTTTCCTGAGTTCCTCTGCAGTTTCATATGAGTCCCCAATATCTGTCTGTGTTGCGAGGAGCTTCTCTCCTGGACCAAGAACCCAGTCCACCACCTGGAATGGATACAAGTTCAGTCCAATCAACTGTACATTTGCTTTGTGAAAGTCCATACCAAACTAGATCGCTATAACCACTATAAGTACAGATGCACAAGCATTTCCAGAAAGCTTGAGGAATCACGAAATACTGCCATATATTTCCAGTTACCTTCAGTTCGGGGACACACATGCTCATTTCAACCTGAATCCACACTAAAGTACCTAGCCTCTTGCTGACATAATGAGGAATCCCAATGCAAAGCCAGTCTTAAGGCATTACTTGAAAACACATGACCTAAAAAGCCTGTTTCTTTTACTTCTTTTGAAAGAAAGTTATATGCTATGTCTAAAGACAATATTTCTGGTTTGAAAACACAAGCTCTGAACATTAGAACAGGAAGCCTCTGGCTACCTTAATGGACAGCTTCATAATAATTTGCTCCCTCTGTTGTTCTTGCTCACTATGAAACATCCCAACCTCATGTTGAATGGTAAAGACTGGTGGATTTTGAAAAAAGGATGGTGCACAAGTACCCAAGTCCAGAGTGAACCAAAACACATGAGTTGGCAAGTTAGGTGTCTGAAGAAAGGATGCACTGTGCATCTGGAAGAGTGTACTTACAGACTTGACTTTCCTCTTCCACTCGCTGTACTTCATGCTGAGGTTGAGGTACTTGTCCCGGTCGTCCAGGTAGTCCTGCAGCTTCTCCACCCGGTTCTCCAGGTACTGGATCACCCGCTTCGTCTGCTTCTGGGCCTCCAGGTTGTCCAGGGTCGGGATCACCTCATCCTCCGACCTGAAGCTGCCCTGACCACTGTCATACTGCAGGCGATTCAGCAGGTCCTTACCTGGGAGACATGATGGTGTGTTTATAGAAGTTAAACAGACAACAGTGTCACTGAGAGTACTTGCTGTCATATAAACTGGATGTTATGGAAACTGATGTCACTGCTTGTTATAGAAACTAGATCAATAAGAAGCTGACATCAGTGGCTGTCAAAAACTGATATCACTAACTATTGGCTGTTACAGAAACTGCATGATATCACTGGATGTTACAGAAACGGAGACAATATGACAACTGCTACACTCAAAGTCATCACAGCTACAGAACCCGTAAGACTTAACTCACCGGAGCTGATGACTTGCTGTGGAGTGGCCATGATAGATTCCTGGAAGTAGCGGTGCTGGCGGAGGGCCTCGATGGGGCTCATCTGGGGGTCCTGGCGGGAGTAAGTCTGCTGGATGTGCACCTCCTCCTGGTCCAGATGCTGCACCACATCCTGGCAGTCCTGGAGGAACCGCTCTAAATCCTGCAAAAACAACAGGCATTTTAGGAAACACATTCCTTTTTTCCAAGACTGTTAACATTTCAGTAAAACAAAATCCTGTTAAAGTGGATGGATATGAGAGTGTGTGAGATCTAAGGGACATAACTCTGCATTGTGAATAAGATGAAGGGGCCAAACTTGCCCCAGATGAATATGAAAAGGGGAGTAATTCTATATGTCAATCAGTGAAACATGTATGCCACAAAACAGGTTGTTTTAATACAATCTGTTTATTTCACCCTACCAATCATGCTTTTAAGACATTCCTTTAAAATATGCTTTGGTAATTTTTTGTTGTTGTTTTGCTTCAACAACGGATTTGTATTTGTTCCCTGTTACTCTAGTAATAAGAAACTTTCATTAAAAGACCATGTTTTGGACATTTTTAGGATCTGACATAATCTAAACTTTTAGGGTAGCTTGAATAAAGCATTACACATTTTTTGCTTCATTGAATTTTCAACAGTAGGAGATAAGTTGATTAGTGAATGAGTGAATTGATTTTAACGCCGCTTTGAACAGTATTCCAGTTATATCATGGCTTGTCAGCTTAATGTGGGAGGAAAGTCCGAAGTGATGCAGGTCTGAGACGTTTATCACTTCAGTGAAACCCAATAAGTTGATTATATTGATATACTGAACACAATGCATATTGCAACAATGTTACTGACCAGTCTGTTCTGCAGCCATGTTTTCTGGTTGTATGGTAGAAAGCCTCCAATGTCTGTTGTCAACTGGTTCCTGTCTATGTACTCATGCAGTTTGGGTACCGACACAAACAAGGGCTGAAACATACAACGTTCATTGATTAAATTGTACTGGGAGTGAGTGAGTCAGAAGTGGGTGGCAAGAGAGTGAGTGCATCTTGTTTTACACCCAGTCAGCATTATTCAATATAAATTATGTCCATATGTAAATCTGGGCAAGGCAATTCAAACATTGCCACATAAATATTTAAACAATATCTGATATCCAAAGGTATGTGAGCAGGTAAAAAAAGAAAAAACGAGGAAAACTCTAGGGGTTTCAGGGGGGGAATTTTTAAACATTTTTAAGCAATTTCCTGCAGTTTGGACAACATTCACACCAAGAAATGTAATAAGTCAATGGAAAAGTCAACATCCCTGGATCTATATGGAGATTATGGACTGAAACACATTAACTCTACCTGAACGCCCCACTATGCACACAGACAAGATGTAGGACTCACCTCAATGTTGACGGAGGGCCTCTCCCTCCTCAGGCTGTTCCGCCGGTCATACTCTGCCTGGATGACAAACACCTGCTTCAGGTACTCTCCCAGGGATTGCTGACAACACAAAGAAAATCCATAACAAGACTTGGCTAGAACACTCTAAGACCTGCTCCCTACATCAGGATGACAGACACCTGCTTCAGGTACTCTCCCAGGGATTGCTGACAACACAAACAAAATCCATAACAAGACTTGGCTAGAACACTCTAAGACCTGCTCCCTACATCAGGATGACAGACACCTGCTTCAGGTACTCTCCCAGGGATTGCTGACAACACAAACAAAATCCATAACAAGACTTGGCTAGAACACTCTAAGACCTGCTCCCTACATCAGGATGACAGACACCTGCTTCAGGTACTCCCCCAGGGATTGCTGACAACACAAACAAAATCCATAACAAGACTTGGCTAGAACACTCTAAGACCTGCTCCCTACATCAGGATGACAGACACCTGCTTCAGGTACTCCCCCAGGGATTGCTGACAACACAAACAAAATCCATAACAAGACTTGGGTAGAACACTCTAAGACCTGCTCCCTACATCAGGATGACAGACACCTGCTTCAGGTACTCCCCCAGGGATTCCTGACAAAACAAACATAATCCATAACAAGTATGGGCAATATCCTCAAACCCCATTGCCTTGAACTCAGTTGTGTCGAACCCCTGGTTGTGTCAAACTCACAATCCGGTCAAGGCAACTTTAACTATATTATTCACTATTTTATCTGGATGTGTCGAACTGTATGTGTCCAATTCCAGGTTGTCTTGAACACAATTCATAGTCCCAAGAGTTAAAAATAAGTTACCCTGATAAGAAGAATAAGTAGAATTCAACTTACAAGAGAGAATTTGTACAATGACAATGACCCAAAACAAGACAGGACATGAAATATCAAAGACCAGAAACCAATGATTAGCCAATTGGTTGAGAAGGTCCAGTCGGATGTGGTGAGCCCCAGATAAGTCAAACTTATAATTTCCCTTCTGCCCAGGAGTTTGAGACAATGAAATTTGACCACATTTTTCAATTCTGCATACTTATGGCAGGTATTACTCCAAAACACAAAAAGACATGCTTCAGGCCCTTCTCTGCGCTTTTTTCTGGACATGGAGATCCACTTTTCCAATCCATTCCAAATAATTTAAAAGCTTGTTACTTTTGTTCATCATTAATCAAGTGTATAAAGAGATAGTTGACGGATACAAATTATGATGTCATTTTACCCAATTTTTCAGTCTGACTATGTATACTATAGAACACATCTAACTCCACTGACCTTGAGACATCCTAGAACAGTGACTAGATTAGACCAGGACCCATCTCGACTGTCAATCACTATACTGAAGCCACGCCTCTTGTACTCCTCACTGAAACAAAACCAACAGCAGGATGATTAATATTGATTAAGCAAGACAACAGTTAAATCAATCTTAAGTTTTGAATAATCAGTGAGTGAGTGAGTTGGACTTAACAGTGCTTCAAACCATGGTACAGTTATGTCACTAGTTGATGTGGAAGGAAAGCTCGAAGTGATGCAGGCCTTTGATGTTTAACTTGGTGAGATGGGTATGTAGGTGACAAACCACAAAACATAATCATGGTGAATCTTGGAATCAAACCCGGGCTCAAAGGTTTCAAAGAGATGCATCTCTGCACAGCAACAGTGACAATTTTGTAAAACATACTTTTAGACAGTTTCAGTACACTGTCAGTAAACAACCAATCATAGGCAGATTCAGAGGGGTGGGTGAATACCCCCTCCCTACATCACACAAACACCTGTCCCAAAGGAATGAACACATTGCAAAGTGAGGGAGTATGGTTTTACACAGTTCTTAGCAATATATATTCCAGCAGCATTACGTCAGGGGACACCAGAAATGAGCTTCATACATATTGTACCCACGTAGGGCATCAAACCCTGGACATGGATGTGTTGAGTGAACGTTTTCACCACTAGGCTACTCTGCATTTCAAAGATTTAACCATCTTAACACTGGCTCCCTCCTTGATTCATTTAAATCAACCCCCAACTCCAAACCCCAAACCCCTCCAAAAATAAAAAATCGTCATTTGGAATTTATACTACTGAGTGAGTGAGTGAGTATGGTTTTATGCTGCTTTTAGCAATATTCCAGCAATATCATGGCAGGGGACACCAGAAATGGCCTTCACACATTGTACCCATCATGTCGGGAATCGAACCCGGGTCTTCGGCATGACGAGCAAAACACTTTAACCACTAGGCTACCCGACCGCCCCTTTTTATACACTTGTACTACTGAATACTACTGGGGAGTAGTTTTCACCATGACAGTATCATTGTGTGTAGTTAAACACTGTAATATGTGCAAGTCAAATCTACAAGTTGCTGATGTGCAGGAATTATTTATTATGCTGATGACCAGACAGCAGGCGACAGCTTGCAATGTGTCACAGTCCTCACCTAGGTATCTGAGCCAGGTACTTGAGACATGTGGCGATGTCAGTAGGGGAGAAGTCCCCTCGTTTCCCATTGGCTGGGAATGTGATGAGTGGTCCTCCTTGAGGATCGCGACCTCCTGAAAACAATAAAAATAAATTGAGACAAAGCTATGTTCATTTATACTAGAGTGTACAAATTTCGGATTTTCAGATGATCACCTTAAAGTTCTCAGGATAATAATGCAGTAAAATTTCAAAGACAACATAAAACTACTTTGCAATATCCAACATTCATACAAATCTCATGAGAGAAATTATGAATTTTATTCCTAAAACAAAACGCTCTTACTGAGACACATATTCAAATATGTTATGTAAGGGAGGTAACTCTATATCTTTTCTCTCTTTCAGATTATGACCAGCATCTCTTTGAGAGTTACTCCCTCAAATTTGATTGACTTCAATTACATTGGAGTTGTTGTTCTTAAAAGACCTTTAAATGTTTACTATAAATTTCTTTACTTGGAAAAATAGAACGGTGTCACTTTTTCATGAGCCCCCATTACATATTTGTGATAAATTTTAGCTACCCCCCATTATGCTGTGTCAGTTTTCATGACCCCTACCCCCTATAATAACACCGGCCTACCAACCCCTTAAAATAAATTACCAGACCCTAATGGAAGATGAAACAAATTCATTTTTCATTTGTTTAGTCATGTGAGTGACTATTGGATTTTGCATTATCCAGGTTAGCAATATTCCTGCGATATACAGGAGGGACACCAACAATGGGCTGACACAATGTACCCATGTCCAGAAACAAACTCGGGCTGTGGTGTGATGCGCCATGCTTCTACCACCAGGCTACCCTACTGCCCTTACCCGGTAAGTCACTTTGAGCTCACATATACACAGACTCAGATCCTCCCAATGCAACAAATCAATAGAGAAGAATGTTGGCATGAATTACTGATGCGGTTCTTCACACTAGGAAGTGCTTGTGGTTGATGAAGCTGATTGAACACGCCTCATGATTACACACTCAAGAATGTTGGCATTAATATTGAAGGGGTTAAACTGACAGCTAATGATAATGAGATTATAAGTAATGAATTATCTATTGCATTAATGAAACAGTTTTACTGTTAATTTAGCCAAACGCTACATACACATAAAATTATTTTCATATTGTAAATTAGAATTGTTTTTTTAAATGCATCACATCCAAGAATAAATTGAACACTTTCAAAGGAAAGTCCCATCTTTCGTGATGTGTCAGCCCAAAGTGACCCAGATTGAAGGCAGTTACCACTAAATGTTTGTTAACCCGTGGACCCATGGGCAGATACAGAGGGGGGGTGTGGGGGTGCGCACCCCCCCTTTTTATTTCGAAAAAAATCTTTATTTCTGTATAAATTACAACCAAAGACAATAAATAGATCTTAATTGTGCACCCCCCCTTTTCAAAAAAGCTGTATCCGCCCATGGGACCCTAACGTTTTACAATGTGGAATGAAGTTATAATTAGGATGTCATTTTTTGGATTCCCGCAAAGGCTGTTCATATTAACTGATTACAAAAGTTATTTTTAGTCGTCATGTCGCAATTGTTATGTTTGTTGGTTGGTTGTTTGTTGTTTAACGCCGCACTCAGCAATATTCCAGCTATATGACGCCGTTCTGTAAATAATCGATTCTGGACGACACAATCCAGTGATTGATATCATGAGCATCGATCCATCCAAGTAGAATACGATGACATGCTTCAACCAAGTCAGCGAGCATGACCACCCGATTCCGTTTGTTGCCTCTTACGACAAGCATAGTTGCCTTTTATGGTAAGCATGGGTCGCTGAAGACCTATTCTACCCCGTATCTTCACCGTGTTACCACTTAATTGTTAATGAAACCAACAGACATGGGATCTGTACTGACACACCAAGGATCATAATTGGGCTGAATCTGGGATTTGTATCCTGATAAGCAGATTCTGGCACAACTAAGGGAGGCAACCCTGTAAAGTTAATTTCAATGCCTTATGCCACTGGCTCCCCGTGCCAAGGTAACCTTGACCCTTGTTGATGTGACTTTTATTCTTCCTTACCTGCCAATATGACAATACCCTTCTGTAGCACTTCTAGGATTTTCGTGGCTTCAATTTCTCTTCCTGCAACAGAAAGGATAGGAACTATAATATCATTACCGTCAGTCTGCACCATTCCAGGCAAGCTTAAAGATGAATATGTACTAATTAATGAGGTAAAATTGAGCTCAGCAAACAGAATTATCTTAATATTTCAATTTCAATATATATGTTTTTCTCGACAGCTTTCTTTACAATCAAAAACTTTGGAAAAACACTTGTTTGACACATAATTTTAATGTTCTATCAGCAAAGCATGACAAAAAAATGACTTTCGTGACCAGAAGAAATCATCATCACCACTATCAGGTCTAAGAAATATACTATGGGAAACAAATTCCCTACCAATTTCACTGTACATATTATAACTATCATGTTTTAAAAAACAAAATTTAAACAATCCATTGTTATTTATGTATAAATTAATTACCATGTAAGGTGGGTGAGGTGAAATGGGGTTTAACGTCACATCCAACATTATTGCACTTATATAGCGACGTGCATGCACGTGTGTGTGTGTTTGCTTGTAGTAGTCCGGACTGATGCTGATTTATAGTGCTAGCACACTGAAAAACCATGCTGCAGTTTAACATGAATTCCCCACTCAGACACAGTATACTGACTCCGAGCCGACCAGTCCTTGTTTTAGCCCCTTAATGCCGAGCGCCAGAGAGGGTAACAACAAGTACCATCTTTTAAGGTCTTTTGGTATGACGCGGCCAGGGATCGAACCCCTGACCTTCCGCTCTTCGGGCGGACGCTCTACCACTAGACCACGGAGACAGTCAATTACCATGTAAACAGTGACTAGATGATTATATCCGCTTCTATCATTCTTCATAATAGTAAAAGTAAAACCATCATAATCATGTTTAATGTAAAATAATACAGTAAGGTGTGGTGAAATGGAGTGAATCGCATTCAAGATTAGTGCACTTGTACAGCTACATGCATGTATGCTGGTTTTATAGCGCTAGCCTGCTAAGGTACAATGCTTCAGTTTAACATGATGCCCCACTCATACACATTACACCAACCCCGAGCCAACCAGTCCTTGTTTTATCCCCTTCATGCCAAGTGTTAGGCAGGGTAACAACAAGTACCATGTTTTTACATCATTTAGAATGACATGGGCAGAATACTGAACTACTGACCTCCCGCTCTCGGGGCAGATACTCTAATCACTAGACCACGGAGGCGGTCAAATAATAAACAATGATTACCGTATTCAACGTAATAAGCGCCCAGCTCTAATAAGCGATATTTGCTAATATATTTGCCAAAGAACAATCCTAATTAGCACCCCTTCCGATTGATCTATGTACACAAGACTTATTTATTCGCTTATAATAAGCACTCATGTGTTATATGCACACTTAATTATGGGCAATTAAATTCTGGAAAAATATATCTGTCGTACATAAACATTTCAAGCTGTCAGCATAAACCACTAAATTTATCTTTTTTTTCTCTGAAATAATATTCTAATAAGAGCCCCCTATTTCTAATTTTGAGAGCGCCCTGGGCGCTTATTACGTCGAATATGGTATGTGAAAAATATTTTCATCATGACTGACATCATGTCTTATCAACAAAATTACTGACCTCCCACCAGGTACCCATATATACTGCTTCCTGTGCTCTGTCGGGCCAGGCTGTTCCGGGACGCTCGCACGCTGTCCGCTCGGGACCTGCGCCGGTCACTCTGGATGGACGGATTGGGGGACGGAGGGACATCTGACCGGTAGTTGGCCATACCTCACCTGGTCGGAGAAACAGAAGCGTGTAAACAGCATGGCAACAGGTCTGGGTATTAGTCGATTAGCATTGTAAGTCATAGAATAAGGTTTCATTGTACATAACCTCATTAAGTAAGGATAAGAACAGTGCCGTTGCCAGCCGGGGGGGCAGTTGCCCCCCCTGAATTTTTTATAGAAAATATTTTTCCTTGTGAAATTAAACTTGAACTTGATACTTGTACAAATATATGGATGAACAGCTTCTTTATTACAATTAGGAGTGACGTTTCGTTGTAGATTCTTACACCAATATCAAGTAAGTGATGTACAGTCTAACGGAGACGTATATATTCTGGTATGAGGAAGTGTTTATACTGGATGGTGTAGCTGTACTGGTGGTGTTGTACTCTGAGGCCTCACAGTATTGCTACATTTTGTATGAAATTGATTATATTTCTATATCACTACAAGTTTACAATTTTATGTCACCAAAAAAATAAAATTGTGTATAGTTCAAATATGGATGATGGGTGAGTATTGTTATATGCCACTTTTAGCAATATTCCAGCAACATCACGGCAAGGACACCAGAATAACATAACATTTACCATTTTCAATCTGAATCATTCAATAAAGAAATCAATTTTGCAAAAGGAATTACAATGAATAACGATAATATACTGAAATATGTTGTAATCACAACAGTACAAAAGGTACTAAATAGTGACATAGATAAATATACATGATGACAACAGTATAAATAATTAAGATCCTTAAAGTGTTCTTACACCATCCTACATCATGTTTGCTTTACTGTCTGAAAAAAACAACTAAGAGGTATGTGTACTTCATTACATAGTTCTCTTGTCATTGTCCTGACAATATGAGTACCGTAATTGACGTAATAAGCACCAAGGCGCTCTTAACATTAGAACTAGGGGGATCTTATTAGAAAATAATTTTGGTGAGAAAAAAACCCCAGAGTTGAAAGATTGTTAATTTTGTAGTTTATGCTGACAGCCTGAAATGATATAAATCAAAAGTATGTGCTTATCATACACGACAGATATATTTTCCAGAGATTAATTGCTCATAATTAAAGGGGCATATAATACATGAGTGCGTATTATACATGAATAAATAAGTCTTGTGAACATTGATCAATTGGAAGGGGTGCTAACTGTGATTGTTCACTAGCCAATATATTAGCATATAGAGCAGTGTGCTTATTACGTCGAATACGGTATGTGTTAAAAAAAAACACCCAAAACAATAAAAACACATGGAAGATAATGACAGCAGCATGGCCCCCCCAACCCCCAGAAACAAATACAGGCCTGTTAGCATGGTTAGAAAGAACAAACTGTACAAATGTACATCTGATTTGTACATGTTGTATATATGAACTTTTTCTTGAACAGCAAGTCTAGGAACTAAATTAGATATTGAAACAGCTTCCTCCTGCTGTTGTTGTCATAGATGCTTGAGGATAACTCCTGCGCCGTGTGAGTTATATAACATAGAGGTATCATCCATGACTCATACATATGGGAGTAACGTATTTTGTGGACTTTTACCATGTGTTGGCAATTCTAAAGGAATGTGGACACATATTTAACATGTCTCGAGTATGTGCACTATATGTGCGTGTATACTCCCCAGGGTGCTGAGAATATAAAATCGTGTGCACACTGATCCACTGACCTAGGTCATGATATTTTGTTTGTTTGTTGACAACCGATGTGCCTCTGATGTCTTACAATACAGTGTATTATCCCCAGCAGTCTTTAGATTTTTGCGTGTATGTTTGTTGTTTGACGCCGCACTCAGCAATATTCCAGCTATGTAACGGCGGTCTGTAAATATTCGAGTCTGGACCAGACAGTCCAATGATTGACATCATGAGCATCGATCAATGCAATTTGGATTTGATGACATGCATGGGTCCATTGAGGTCAATCTTTTGTATACTGGGGTAAAACACTGTCCCACCTCAACTTTTCTTTCTTTACCATGTTTACCCTTGAAACTCTTGTATTTCAGTAATGATAATTACACATAATCAATATCATTATAATTGTGTTAACACAAACACAAACATTCAAAACAAAAACATATAAAAATTGTGAATTAAACTGATTAGATTTTTAAAATCTTAATTTTATTTAAAAAAATGCTAATGACAATTACAAGCCCTATCTTGCATCTAAGTTTGAGGTTTGAGTCTGACTCAACCTTTCTTTCTTTACCCTTGAAAACTCTTGTACTTCAGTAATGGTAATTGAACATAACCAATAATATAATCATAGTGTTAGTGAAGAACACAAACATTCAAGTAAAAACATATAAAATTTGAAAAATTAAATAGATTAAATTTTAATCTTAAAAGTGCTTATGACATTTACAAGTCCAATCTAATTTAACAGTCTTGAGGTCTGAATTTGAGTTAAAAAAGCAGAAAATAATAAATAAGAGAAAATGTAAAGTTATTTTAAATAATAAAAATCTGATAACAGTCAGTCACCCCCAAATGATTCTAATATATATCTGTTCAATACATTGCATGCTTTACATATCTGTTTTCTAAAGCATGACACCACTGTCACAGAGCTGGAATATTGCTGAGTACTGCGTAAAACAACAAACCAATTAAAGCAAGACATTTTTAACACAGTGATGCAAATTGAAAGCATGGCAATGCATTCTCCAGTGTCAGAACTGTGTCTGTGCTTCAGTATGTGCATTACAATCTGTGTAACCCTTGTTTGGATATCCTAGATACATATATGTCAAATTTACAAAACATTTGAACTATGAAGCTCCGACTAAACATGGCTGGCATGCACAGGGTCATTGAGGCTGGGCTAGGTGGTGCTAGGGTTACATGGGAAACACGCACCTCCCATTTCAGTGTGAGAAAATACATCCTCATCTGAAATGTTTCCCTATCTGTCCATTAAAGACAAACAAACCTTGAGTATTTACATGATTCATAAATCTAGTGCTGAATGTCAAGCATCCTGTAGTATGTTGGTGTGTTGGTTTGTTGTTTAACGCCGCACTCAGCAATATTCCAGCTATATGATGGCAGTCTGTAAATAATCGAGTAAATTAATCCAGGGATTAATATCATGAGCATCGATCCACACAATTGACATGCATCAACCAAGTCAGGGAGGTGACCACCCAATCCTATTAGTCGCCTCTAACGACAAGCACAGTCACCTTTTACGGCAAGCATGGGTTGCTGAAAACCTATTCTTCCCCGAATTGATGTAGGACCTCTGCATAAAAATCAAACGCTTGTGTTAAACAGAATGTTTGTATATTGTGAAAAGTTGCATTTCATCTGTAGGGCAGTCTGTGTAAACATATGAATAATCAAGTCTGGACCAGACAATCTGGTGACTGATATTATAGTGCAACGATCCCCTTCATCAGGGTGTGTTGATACCCAACAAACAAATCAGTGACACAACCACCGGAGTGAGTGAGTATGGTTTTACGCCGCTTTTAGCAATATTCCAGCATTATCACCGCGGGGAACACAAGAAATGGGCTTCACATACTGTACCCATGTCAGTAATCAAATCCGGGTCTGCAGCTTTCCTCCCACATTAAGCTGACACGCCGTGATATAACTGGAATACTGTTAAAATCGGCGTTAAACCCAACTAACTCACTCACTCATGTATTACATAGGGCGGGGATGAGTCCAAATTTACTACCCGGGTACCCAACCCCCTATTACCCACCCAACCCAAGTACCCGAGTTACCCATCCCAGCCCTAGTAGTACAGTAATGTTGAAGTGTAAATATACTTGTCCCAGTACACAGTCACTATTCAGTGAAAATATATATCGTATGATGGGTAAACTATCAGATAATCTTTTATAGTTTTAAATTTCTAGCAAAGTATGTGGTGCAGCCACATTATCTTTTGCGCAGTCAGTTGTCAACCACAGCCGGCACTTGGTGCCGTGAAGAAAAAAACAAAATCACATCGTCAACAGGCCAAACATTTTATCTAATGGCTTAGATAATTTCCCATGATCAATAAATTATCATGGGTAGGGCAAAACACAAATATATTGTGCTTACTGGTATATGATTATATCATTAATTAGCTTAATTAAAGTTGATTTTTAGCAAAAATCTGTGAACAATACAAAAGCATGGTCAATACTGTTTTTGTACATGTCGTAGCTAGGTGTTCGCATTCTTCCAAATATAGCAATATTGACGACTGACACAGCATCCACACAATGTCCCAAGTCATCCTGCGACCGTACTGCTTGTAGCATGTTGCAGGCCAAACTGCGTCAATATCATTTATAGACACGATTGACATACACAAAATAGTGTGTTGACACACACATATTGATTCCCAGAACCACATATGTTGCCTTCAAGCGTTCCCATTAAATCAACACTCCACATAAATAATATAAATATCTTCTCTCCCTTTACCAAATATACACATGATAAACATGATAAAGGACACATAGCCTTTCCACAGCGGCATTTTTTGCAGTGCTTGAAGAGTGTCTTTGAAAGACAAGTAAAAGAGTTATCTCCCTTTCTATATCATAATCTTTACACACATTTCTCTCGCTTTTTTCTTTGTGTAATTTCGGGTCAATGGCTACATAAGAAAAGTAATAAAATAAAACACCTTTGACCATGATGAATGTAAACTATCATGATTATTTAGTTTATCACATCCGAGACCACACAACTCGAATCACCCTTGCAACTACTGGCCGGTATGGACTGACAGTATTAAACTAGATAGGAGTTTGCCATGTCCTGATTTCAAAGCCAAAACAATCATCCTCATTTTAAGAGTAAAGTTTACTGAAAAACACATCAATGAACCAAAAGTTCAAAAGAGAAATGTCTTGTTGTAAGTAAGTGAGTGAATATGGTGTGACACCACTTCATAAAAATTCCAGCAATTTTTAACTCACCCGAAATGGGCTTCACACATTGTACCCTTTTGAGGAATTGAACCCAGGCCTTTGGTATGGTAAGCAAACGCTTTTATAACTTTGCAGCCCTATCGCCCTGAAATATCTTGTAATGTCCATTTAGATGTTCATAAAATTGTGAAAAACAGATTAATACCACGTTTACCTTGCTTAAACCTAAACTGAACAAAAAATTAGGGATCTTAAATATTTTGGGGGATATTTTTTTGCAAACATTTTTTTATTGTAACAATGAAGAAATAAGATAACCATGAAAAGATGTCACATTCTTCTGAAACACCATCCAGGTGTGTGACCAATGATCCTTGTCCACCTACAACACATACTTGTTGTAAGGTCTCACAGATTGCCTTAACATAGCTCAGCACAAGCCCTGAACTGGGTAGGACAGCTAAATCATCAATTGGAGCCCTGCCCTGCATTCTGCATTCCGCACCAGCCATGCAAATACTGCATGACCACACACCATGATGGCTGCATCATGTGCACCTGCACAACACAGAGCAGCAGTCTCAAGGACACTGCACACTCTGGAGGAGCATCTGGACACTGAGTGTAAAGGACCAATAATATCAGTGTTTGAACTACCCTCCAGCCCGACTCTCTGACATGGTCCATTTCACTGGGTTTATTTTTCCTTATATTAAGAGTGCCAACAATTTTAACAAAAATATCATGTAGGAATGTTTATTATAAACCTACTACACAAGCAAACTGGGCACTTACAATATGAACCAATGAATACACATGGAATTTAGAAACTGAAAATAGAGTCATCAATGAAGAGGCGGGGTCATTTTAACTTACAACTGATTCTATCTACGTCATTGTAAAATGGCCAAGGTATTTCTTGTTGTTGGTATACCTTCTAATCTTTGTGAGTGTCCTGTGGCACATTGGAATAAAATGCATTTCTATCCCTGGATCATAATCATGATAATATTCAATATTCCGTCATCAATATTACAGTAATCATGATAATATTCAATATTCCCTCATCAATATTACGATAATCATGATAACATTCAATATTCCCTCATCAATATTACTATAATCATGATAATATTCAATATTCCCTTATCAATATTACCATTATCATGATAATATTCAATATTCCCTCATCGATATTACCAAAATCAAGATAATATTCAATATTCTAGGATCAATAGAGCCATAAACAAAACAAAATATATTTAACAAATATTGTCATGCATGCATCTTTTAAGCACATTAAAGGTTTCAAATTTGTGGACAACATTTTCAATATTAAAGACAGATTATCTTCTTGATGGTGTCCTTCCTTCCGTCAATGTCAAATAAATTGAGTAAAGAATTGCAGCATGTGTGGAGATTTAACAAGCAATTTCAACTCTAGGGGATATTTAAAGGCCATCCTTAGATGTCTTGAAACAAAATTAAACAAGATTGTGAGAAATGAACATCCTTCATCATGTTCATGGCAACCTTATTGGATTGATCAACATCCGCATTAACACGATGAGATTAACCGTAGATAATACACTGCACTATCACACATAAACAAATACATCAGTGTTCTGGAAGTGTTGATTGTCTGAGGCTAGTGTTACAGGGCACTGTGACCGAACTACGCCGAGATACTCTACTTCAGGTACTCGAGGTCACAGTGACCCAAGTTAGCACACAGGAATACTTAGTTGCTACAGGTTCAAACCTTATCTTAGTCACCTCATGCCTTGACCTTCTTGGCCATTAGACATTAACCAATCTCATTAAAATCAGATATTAGTTCTCACTACTGCCAGCAAGCAGTAACATCTGATTTTAATGAAGCCTGATGATACACTTTCTTCTTCATTCTTTAAACCCACAACATTTAAAACATTTTATGATGATTGATGTAGAGACACTAAAAATGCCAACAAGTTTCTAAACAAGTCAAATTAGGCATAATACAGTTCAATATAATATGGTAAAAGAACATCAGTCATGTCAACAGAAAACATTTTTCTTGTTTTTAATAATATTTACTTGAGCAGGGTGTGATTCTTTAACCATTTTACCATAAAATAACAGTAATGTTCACAAATGCTGATTAGTCTAGTCTGGGGTGTTTATAGCTGCCGTTAAGTCAAATTTAATTTCAAGTTAAGAAATGTATTTTGATCATGTTGATAAAATCAGGCTTGGTATACATGGTATTTGCTAGAAAAATTGATTCTGACAAAATACATTTTTTTTGTCCATTCAGTAGAAATAATGTTCATACAATATGTACATATCATACAGTCAGGTCCCGGTGGTAAATTTGATTCTGGGAAGAGAAAAACAGTAAATAGATAGATAATAACATCAACAAAAGGAATTACCTACTACCTGTCTATTATGTCTGTGGGAGTTCTGGAGAAACTGTACTAGCAGTGGTTAAAATCATCTAAGCATCTGATATTTCCGAACATTCTGCACAAAAGCCTCAATGTCTTACATCTACATGAAAATGTGTTCTTAGAAGTCATGCATGGGGGACTGACTGAAAAGATCAGTTGTGTCTTTTACTCTCTTTTTTTACTGGCAGGCCAATAAAATAGAGAAAAAACATTTTTTATGTGTAGATCTCCCCTTTGAACATGTTGAAATTAATTATCCTGTAGAGGTAGAAGTTCCAGTTGCTGTCAATCCCGCACACAGCAATATTCCAGCTACATGACAGCTGTATGACAACGGTCTGTAAATAATTGAGTCTGGGCCAGACAATCCAGTGATTGATTAGATTAGAGTACGATGACGCTCTATCAACCAAGTCACCAAGCCTGACTCACTCGATCCATTTGGTTGACTCTTACGACAAATACAGGTTGCTATGGAACAATTCTAGCATGGAATCCTCACAGAGTTTATATCAACAAAAAAACTATAACATTGTATAACCAAAGCTGTACATTAAATAATGTATTAAATAAAAGACAGTTATTTTATTTTTTTCTAATTGAAGTGATTGTTTATAAATAAAACTGACAAAAACATTTCCATGATTTATATAATCATAAGAAATCTCTGCTAAAAGCAGAGTCCATTGTATGATAAGGTCGACATCAAATCACGTGTTTATGAATCATTATCAAATATTTATGATACAAGCTTTTGGCAAAAAAGGGAGAGAATCCTGCCTCATGGAATATATACGCTGGGTGAATCAACCTAGAGTGCAAACAATTTCAAAGTCTTATATGAAAGGTTTTTCCAGTTTCACTCAACCAAATCTCATAAATCCTACTGTATATTTATGGATGTATATAATCTATCTACCATGAAAAGGGCTCTCTTTCTTCTTAAAAAACACACCATTCAGCAATAAACATGCAACAAAGCAACATACGGCTCAGTCAGTCGGAATATCAACTGTGGCTTTTCAAGTGATCTCAGGCATGGCATTTACAACCAGTTATTACATGTGTGTCAATGTGTTATGGTATTTCTAACACACCTCATTGTAGTCAATGGTAGTTGCTCGTGTCTCTGTTTCCAGTGTCTCGGTGTCTCATGTGTCTCCTGTTTGCAGTACACATTCTTATCACAGAGGACTTGTTCAAGTTAACAGATATTGTTTCCAACTTGAAACCAATCGTCTTTGTTCCACAAGTCATATGACATTTTTTGAAGATTGAAATCAGAAACATCACTGAGCATGCTGAGTATAGCTTATCTGTAGATTAAGTTCAGATACTGGAGATAGTACATTCAGAATTTTCAGTGGCCTTTGTATAGGTGCCAAGGTTACTGGAGAATTTTTGATAAGGATGAATACCGTTACATAGCATGCTCAACCAAGCTATAGTTTGGGTTTTGAATCCATTGTATGATTCTTACTATATCATAAGTATGTGTACATGATTCAACATCTAATGGCAATGATACCAGGTGTTTGCAAAAAGGTGAGTGTATGTTGCCCCACCGTTGACACCATCACAAACACATGCAAAAGCAAGTCAACAAGGAAACATGTGGTACAAGTCACTGATGCACCAAATTTGGAAATGTCCTCCACATGTCTACTATAAAATTGGTTGGTTGGTTGGTTTGTTGTCTTACGTCGCACTCTGCAATATTCCAGCTTTAAGACGGCAGTCTGGAAATAATCGAGTCTGGACCAGACAATCCAGTGATTGATATCATGAGCATTGATCCATGCAATTGGGATTGATGACATGCTTCAACCAAGTCAACGAGCCTGACCCCCCTTTCCCGTTAGTCGCCTCTTACGACAAGCACAGTCGCCCGTCTGCTATAAAACATTTTAAAAGTTTTACAAAGACCTTGAACATGTCAATGACATAACCCTGATCAAAGTCATATGACACTCTTTAAAATATTCATAGAAAGAGCATGCTTGATTGTACCCTCAAAAGCTGTGAAATGTAGACACCCAACGCTGGAGGTGCAGGAATACTGCTTGACTATGACATGATAAAGGGGAAGTTGACTATTAGAAAGTTGAAGTCATCCATCTTGTCAAACCATCTTGTGGATAGTTGTTATTTCTTTGACATTTAGTCATAATCTGATCAAGACTACAACACCAGATTCTCTGACAATTCTTCAGCTACCAGTCAATCTTCACCTGTGTAAAATGTGACAACAGTTTGTTCCTCCATAACAACTCCAACAAAATATTCCCCATATTATAAATACAGAATATTCTTCAAAAATTAAAAAAACAAATGCATTCATAGAATACTGATTCCTCAACATAACTTCTTGGATACATCAAGATTACAAAAATCATATATGATTCATGATTCAATCATGCCCAAAGAAGGACTGAATCGTGGGTGTTTTATATTCTACAGCCCGTCATGACCTTTGACATACACCACATAATTCAGTCACCTGAAGCTCCTCAGGTTACAGCCGACCCATTTTCCATAAAATCAGAAGCGGAAACTGTCATCGAATATCCTTTTCCTAATACAGTCACAAAACGTTGTCATGAATCCGTCCTTTGTATGCTTGTTCAGTTGGCTTGGCAAGCCAATGGGGTTGTGAATTCAGCACATTTCAGTGTTTTACACCTGATTATTGGCACATTGGGACATAATGACGCGTACACACAAATGTGTCGGCCATTCAACAGT
This sequence comes from Haliotis cracherodii, assembly GCF_022045235.1. Lineage (NCBI taxonomy): Eukaryota > Metazoa > Mollusca > Gastropoda > Lepetellida > Haliotidae > Haliotis > Haliotis cracherodii. The sequence goes on along the minus strand of NW_027266273.1, from coordinate 4,425,951 downwards.
GTTAGTGTCCTAGTTTCTACCTGATGGATGCTCTTCTTTAGATTTAATCAGTTCAGGAGGCTTTAGTGATCATTTTGCAGTCATGACGCCGTACATGGTTTGCAAAAAAAATGAAATGACTGCAGGGTTTAACCAGTGATATCACCATCATCAGGTCTAGTTGAGGTGTTTGACAAGAGATCCAGGTAGATGACTGCAGATATATGACAACATATTTCATGATATATAGGCTTATTTCCCCAGGGCAAGTATTCCAAGTTGTTAAACCAGGCAAATTTCTTGTTATCAGAGTAGGCAAGTAACTTTTCTCAATATATGCTATAATAAACTTTGAATATATATATATTATAGTTTAATACCACAGCATTTAATTCTTGGCAGATACTTCACTTTACCACTAGGTGAAACCCTTGAGCATGGGTATGGTGGTGACAAGCCTAGAAACAAAATCGGGGTGATCCAGGATTCGAACCCACAAGCTAGGTTTCTGGTGAGCAAAAAGGGACACAACTCTGCAGAGTAAATCGTGGCATCTTAGACGATCTGTGTCCCACCATGCCCACAAAGCTTAGAAAATATGTGGCAATTATTAACAAAACAAATATTGTAGTTTCCAGCAACAAGTTAAAAGACAGCAACACAGTAATGAACAGATAGACAAAACTGCGGATTCAGAAGCTTTGACTCTGTATATCCCTTATCAATAAATGTATTAGCAATGTCGGCAGTTTCATTTGGTCCTTAAGTCGTCATTATCAAGTGGGTCTCCAACATGTCTATGTCAAAGGTGACAGCATCGGAGGGGGGATAGTACTTTCAATGGGTCTGTATTAGCATGGATCACTGACTGGTGTGTAGGGTCTGCCCTTCAATCATACGCCAGGACAGACATGACAGAGGAAAGGTCTAGGCTTAATCTGCAGCATGTACAAACAGCTTATAGCTGTAGGTTGTGTAACCTCTCCGACATCAGATAGCTGGACACAGTTCTCTTTGTGGTCCTGTTATCTTGAATTGTTAAAAGCATTGCTACAGTGTTTTGATGTTTACACAAGCTGCTATTGTTATTGGAGTTGAACAGTGTTGCTGGGGTTTAGTCATGTGTTATTTTGAATAAATGTTGAACAGTGATGCAGGGTTTTAGTGATCTGTTATTGTGAACAGATGTTGAACAGTGTTGCAGGGGTTTAGTGATCTGTTATTTTGAATAGATGTTGAACAGTGTTGCAGGGGTTAAGTGATCTGTTTTTGTGAATAGATGTTGAACAGTGTTGCAGGGGTTTAGTGATGTGTTATTGTGAACAAATGTTGAACAGTGATGAGGGGTTTAGTGATGTGTTATTGTGAACAGCAGTACTTTTAAGGTGGGGGTGGTGTCAAGTGAAACCAATAATTCATAACAAGCCTTATATTAACACAATTACCTTTGACCAATGTAGTAGGAGACATTAACGACCCATGCATAGCAAGACAAACTAACACCAATAAAAATCACTAACCTTGAAATTGAATATTTGATTGAAATAAAACCTCAAACCTCAAACATAATCATGATAATACTGGGATAGTGTCATTTATATACTGAACAAAAAAAAATATAGAGATCATGAATATTCGTGACCCCTAACTTTTTTGCTCAGTATATATTTCCACTTAATGATCTATCACAGACATGAATTACAGCAATCAACCATCTTTAAAGAAGGAAGCTTTTGGTTGGTTTGTTGGTTAACACAGTAGTCAACAAAATTCCAGCTATATGAAAGTGGTCTGTAAATAATTGAGTCTGGACCAGACAATCAAGCGATTGACATCATGAGCATCAATCCAGGCAATTGGGATACGATAACATGCATTAACGAAGTCAGCGAGCCTGACAACCCGATCCCGATCTCTTAGGACAAGCACAGTTGCCTTTTACGGCAAGCATGGGTTGCTGAAGACCTATTCTACCCCTTCATGGGTCAGAAAGCTAGTGGGCAGAGACTGTCTGATGTATGAAGAAGCTGAAAAGTAGGATAACTGGTGTATTACCTATGTGGCAGATCAGTTGACATGATATTTCAGCAATGGACATGTAGTAAGCTGCATAGTGGTGAATGTCAACATGTCGTAGTGACACGCTGCTACTGAAACCCAATGCTCCAGGAATGTAGGCAGGAGGTGTAATGGCGATCTCCTCATTGTTTCAACACATTGTTATCTTGTTGCTTTCTAAAATTCCACTTCCGAACATTGGCATTTAACATAAAATATTTATCATCATGATCATTTACATAAACCTTGAAACAAAGTTTAAATGTGGTTATGATATGAAAGTGTTCCTTTTAAAAATCTAATTTGTTTCATTGTGTGGATTGAACATGTGCTTCTATTTAAAGAATATTAAGTTACCCTCAAATCAACCCGATACCATTCACCTGTAATCATGGTAATATATTTTGGTTATTTTGTTTCCTGCTTCTAAAAGATAATGTACATAGCAAGGCATAAGTTAGTCTGGCCTAATTCATTACTGTTCAGGCTGCACGAAAAATATTTGTTTATTAAAAGAATGAGTGAGTATGGTTTTACACCACTTTTAGCAATATTCCAAAAATGGGCCCACATATTGTGCCCATGTGGGAAATGAACCCAGGTCTTTGGCATGACAATGAATGCTTTAACCACTAGGCTACCCCATCTCCCATATTGGAATAGCGAGTGAGTGAGTGAGTGAGTGAGTGAGTGAGTGAGTGAGTGAGTGAGTGAGTATGGTTTTACACTGCTTTTAGCAATATTCCAGCAATATCACGGCGGGGAACACCAGTAATGGGTTTCACACATTGTAACCATGTCGGGAATCAAACCTGGGTCTTTGGTGTGACAAGCAAATGCTTTAACCAATAGGCTACCCGACCACCCCGAAAAATGAAGTAAAGAGGAATAAACACTTTTTATTCCACAAACATCCCCACCCCACCCCTTGTGCATTCCCCACCCCCACACCCATCACATCCCAAAGAATACCCACAAACACAACTGAGCACCAACTGACTCAGCTCTTTAATACATCATCAGTTCCCAACCAGGAATAAAAGTCTGCAACATTTGATATGACATTGTGAACTTTGAAAAATATGTTTTATTCATTAGCAAAAAAAAATTACTGAACCAAGAAACATTTCCTTTTGTTCATCCATTTAATATTTAAATACTTGAAAGATTTCTTATGAGAATGATGACCATGATGACACAGAAATAAGTGTCAAGGTCAAAAACAGAAAATTCACTAAATGTAAACATTGCTAAACCAGCTTATGCTAAACAGGTGAACTTTGACCACATCACGTGTCTAGTTTGTAACCTTTAAAAACTAGCTCTTTAAACTTGTTCAAAACACAGAACAAACACATAACCTTTAAAAAGTATTTCTTTAAAGAAACGAAAGAAGAACCTGGAGAATGTTTGCCATTTCAACCATACCATACATTCTTGTCTATCATGTCTGTGGCATTTCCATAACAACTCTCATCAATGAAATTCTTGTTGTAAAAAAGAAAACCAATTATCACGCAATAGCGAAACCATGTATCTAGAACATTATGAAAATATTACACTTTAGAATATGTTCTGTTTTTAAACAAGTGACATCGTCACTTTCAATCCCAAGTGGTTGCTGCAAATTAACAATCGGTGTTTGTAGCTGTTTAAATTATCAACAGGAAATTGAGAAAGCTCACACCTGTGCACTGTCGAAAATATCAACTTTGAAATAATATTTTAATTGTCTTTTCTTGTATCTGAATTACATAAGAAATCATAAGGGACAAATTCACTTACTATCAACAAGGTGAGGTGCGGTGAAATGGGGTTTAACCTTGCGTACAAGATTATAACACATATAGCAAAATCAGGCATGTGTATCGTCACTATGTGGCTGCGGTACTGCCAATGTGACATTAAATATTCACTCACTCACACACACACACACACTCACACACACACTCACACTCACACACACACGTGCGCGCGCGCGCACACACACACACACACTCACTCACTCACTCACACACACACACGCACACGCGCGCACGCACGCACGCACGCACACTCACTCACTCATTCACTCACTCACTCATGCATGTGTGTGGCTGCTTGTCAGGTCAGGACTAATCCAGATTTTAAAGTGCTAGCCCACAGAGATACCATGCTGCAGTTTAACATTGAATAGTCCACTAAGACCAGTATGGTGACTCCGAGCCAACCAGTCCTTGGATTAGCCGCTTAATGCCGAGCACCAGGAAGGGTATAAAAAAGTACCTCCTTTTAATTTAATGTCCTTTGGTATGACGCGGCCAGGGATCGAACCCCTAACCTTCTACTCTCAGGGCAGACACTCAACCACAAGATCCAACCGTGAAGATCCGGATAGAGAATAGGTCTTCAGCAACCCATGCTTGCTGTAAAAGGCTATGCTTGTCAAAAGAGGCGACTAACAGGGCCGTGTGGTCATGCTCGCTGACTTGGTTGATGCATGTCTCTGTATCCCATTTGCTTAGATTGATGTTCATGATATTAATCACTGGATTGTCTGGTCCAGACTCAATATTTACAGACCACCTTCATATAACTGGAATATTGCTGAGTGTGGCGTTAAACAACAAACAAACAAACCACCGAGGGAGGAAGTCCTACTATAAGTGACAGTGAATTCATAAAAGTAATTCTATTGTACTTTAAAAGAAACTTTCCTGTATAAATGCATTGCAAGTGTTCCATGTAATCTCAATTTCAAATATGTGTCTGTGTCATGATGCACTCACATCAAATTAAAAAATAACAATATGTCACTGTTCTACAGGCCACGACAAACACAAAAAAGAACAAATTATAAAAATATAAAACAGAAGATGTATGTCTGCAAATCAGTTTCTTTAAGTGAAGTGGTTCATCATTTACCTTTCTAACCATGACATGTACAATTGTTGTAATATAAGCCCCCGGGGGTCTATTGTAGCATTGTCTGGTAAGTGTTATTGCTGCTGCAATGAATTAAGAATCATCATCTATTTACCTTGTTTACATGTACATGTTTTGAAAATGTTGAACATAAAATGGTGATGAAATCTCAACCTAAACACTATACAGTTCTGTTGTCTTCATGACATCAGACATCATGTTCAAGGACACTTTAGTTACATATTTATGATCTGACTTCAATATTTGTTGCCTTTATAGACTGTAAACGTGAAACCTGTGTAAATCTGCCCAGTGGATTTACGCAAAGTGTGCACGGCATTGTTTATGTTTATACCTTTATAAATGCAAACAGATATTGAAGTCAATTCTTATAAATAAATATGTCAACAATTATAACCTCACAGACTGCTTATTTAATAATTAACACACACAAAAAACAATGCAAAATGAGCAACATTGTTCAACACAATAATACAACACAAGCCACACCCTTTCAATTACCAAGAAACAGTAGTCTCTTAGAGGCCAAGGTCTAATGGTATTTTTTGGTTTATGGAACTTAGCGCATAAATGCCAAAAATAATTGCTTAGGTAGCCAATCAAATGTCAGGGAACCACTTGCAATATATTTACTTACTCACATACACAAGCAATACAGTAATCCCATAGACAGTAAACATGGCCATACCACCTTCCACATATAACTGTTGATTGGGTGTGTGCTCACACTAGTTATCAGTATCTGGGCTGGCGTGGTGGGAAATATCCAGGATGTGATGAAGAAACTGCAAAACAGCTTGGAGTGTTAGAATGATAGTCAAGGCATTGTTTCCATTCATATACTACTCAAAAGAAGTTAAAGAACACCCAACTATTTCATATGACTTCAGTTAGTCTGTCATGCCCGTAACAGATTAACTATTGTCATTTGAAAAAAATGAGTTCCTTAACTTCTTTTGAGTAGTATATATCAATTATGAGGTATGTGTGTTAAGAGATTTGAAAAGAAGAAAAGACATTGAAGACTATTCTGAAAATTTTGATGTATTTGACATTTGTGAAACTTTAGTCAATGGATCCAGAATAAGAAAAATAAATAATTATTTAACCTATTCCAGAATAGGAAAAATTGCAAGAGTGAGTGAAACATATTTCAGTTATCAGGGAGTATCAGCTGGATGTGGGAGGAAAACCTGAAGTGATGTGGATCTTCAGTGTTTATCATATCTGTGAAATGGGGCAGTGGGGTAGCCTAGTGGTTAATGTCACCCCAAACACCTGGGTTCAATTCCCCACATGGGTACAATTTGTGAAGACCATTTCTAGTGTCTCCCACCATGATATTGCTGCAATATTGTTAGAAGCAGCATAAAACCTAACTAACTCACTCATACTTATAGGTATTGTGCCGAAAAACCAAGAAACACGATCAAGGCAAATCTGGGATTTGAACCCTGGTACTTCTTAGGGATGCACCTCAGACAACTGGCCCACCCATGACCCGTACATTTTGAGTACGAACTCATAAGTTTTCCTACTGTAATCTGCATCATAATCTTTCACTATTTGCCTCATGCATACACGGCAGTCAAAGGCGTAGTCAGTCATAAATCTACCATGTTGATAGTAGCAATACACTAAAGATAGACATGATTGAAGATAAAATTACAACAACCCTTGAACATGTGTGTTTCTTTAGAGCTGTTGGAATATTCACAACAGAAATGACATAATGTAACATGCTTGCAAAACATCAATGCCTCACTGTTTACATAAACATGTTAAGATTGTCAATTAACAACAGGTGCTTGTGTGTGTCAGGTTGATGGACAGTGTCGAAATAGACATGATATTAACATGCTACAGAGCCCAGACACTGCTGTCAGTGTGTTGACTGGGATACTGTGTATATCTACACCACTGGTCTCTCTGATCATATTACACAGAGTAAAACATTAGCCAATATATGTAGCACATCTTGATACAGGATGCCATGACTTTCACATTTTTTGCCAGGTGCAATTATTCTTCAGTTTCATTTCGTCCTTGGGTTAAACAATTGGTTCACAAAATCATTGACAAATTAAATAAACTACAATAAGCCAATTTTACTTTTGAATTTGTTTTGGTTATTTTTTTTCACAGATTGTTAAATGTTTTTATCCATAAATTGTGTCTACTTTGTACATGTTGTAATAATTAATTGATTATGGCCTAAACTGCTCGGATTTCTTACTATTGGTATGTTTGCCACAATCTCGATTTTTGGATAGTTTATCCTGCTAACTGTTCCCTGGAGTAGTGAGTGAGTGAGTGAGTTGGGTTTAATGCCACTTTTAACAGTATTCCAGTAATATCGCGGCGTGTCAGCTTAATGTGGGAGGAAAGCCCGAAGTGATGCAGGTCTCAGACGTTTACCACTACGGTGAAACCCACGAGCACGGGTATGGTGCTGACAAACCTAGAAACATAATCGGGGCGAACCAGGATTCAAACCCACAATCATAGGTTTCAGGCGTGCCCAAGGGATGCAACTCTGCACAGCCAATCGTGGCGCCTTAGACGGCTGGGCCACCCGTGCCCCCCCAGAGTAGTGGTATACTCAGAGATTTAACGTGCGCTTTCCGCATGTAATAAATTACATTTGGCGTATCTCGCACACATTCCCTGCACCTGGACCTGCAGATTCCATGTTATACTGACCCCAGTGGACACAGTATCCTCATGGTCTGGTTACATAACACATTATTCTGACACATCACACGCCACTTACCCCTGCATACTTGTCAATCATATTATGCAATTAACAACTACACAATGGATAGCTGGGAGGTCAGGTGTTGCGATGTTTATTGATGAACTGCATTTGTGATTGATTGCTTTTTATCAATGAGTGAACCACCCTGGTATACAGGTATTTCACGTAAAGCAATTAAGTATGTGAGCAATTCACACTGATGTTTGCTTTTGATTTTGGAGTAATTCAAGCTTGATATATAATTGATTATGACCCAGTGCTTCCTGAATACCAAGTCATTACTCACTAACTGCATAGTTGGAGAATTCTGGCATGCTATGTGATTAATGGGATATGGCAAATAATTTGATATTAAGAAGAAGGCCAACAAAAATGTCCAACTTAGGCAGCAGCAAATTGATTATTTGCTTGTATTGTTTCAATTATAATAATAAAAATCATCCCCAAAATATTTTGAGACAGCATTTTGAGACACAGCATTTTTGGTTTTTATTTTACTCTTGAGAAGGTTTAGGTTCCATCAGCAATATCTAATTTATTTATACTTTTGCAACATGTACATATATAACATGAATATGATAGGCCTATAAACTATGAGGGTATTGCTTGGTACTCTCTAACATTCAAAAGACTGATGAGGCATGTTATCTTATATTGAGGTTGTTAAAGGTAGAGACAGGTAGTTGTAGATTTTAAATATTACATGATTTCGAGCCAGGAGATGATGTAGAAGAGCTATGTAAACTCAACTGCTCGTGTTTGTCTGATAGGTACAATTATGCAACAATTGTGAATCTAAACAGCCCACATTTGCGAAATAGGTAGCCTTAAAGCTGCAATAGTGATATCTAAACAGCCCACATTTGTCAAATAGGCAGTCTTATAGCTGCAATAGTGATATCTAAACAGCCTACATTTGTCAAATAGGCAGTCTTATAGCTGCAATAGTGATATCTGAACAGCACACATTTGTCAAATAGGCAGTCTAAAAGCTGCAATAGTGAAATCTAAACAGCCCACATTTGTCAAATAGGTAGCCTTAAAGCTGCAATAGTGATATCTAAAGAGCACACATTTGTCAAATAGGCAGTCTTATAGCTGCAATAGTGATATCTGAACAGCACACATTTGTCAAATAGGCAGTCTTATAGCTGCAATAGTGATATCTGAACAGCACACATTTGTCAAATAGGCAGCCCTAAAGCTGCAATAGTGATATCTTAACAGCCCACATTTGTCAAAAAGGTAGCCCTAAAGCTCCAATAGTGATATCTAAACAGCCCACATTTGTCAAAAAGGTAGCCCTAAAGCTGCAAAAGTGATATCTAAACAGCCCACATTTGTCAAAATGGTAGCCCTAAAGCTGCAATAGTGAAATCTCAACAACACACATTTGTCAAAAAGGTAGCCCTAAAGCTGCAATAGTGAAATCTCAACAGCACACATTAGTCAAATAGGTAGCCCTAAAGCTGCAATAGTGAAATCTCAACAGCACACATTAGTCAAATAGGTAGCCCTAAAGCTGCAATAGTGAAATCTAAACAGAACACATTTGTCTAATGGGTACCCTGTACTCACAACAGTGAAATCTAAAACAGCTGTAAGCAAATGAATGCTTCGGTTCAGAGCAAGTCAAATACTTTTTAGTGTTATTTGTTAAAATGAAAAGTATTAATGTCATAACGAGTTCTGGTTTTTGTGATACGAATATTACCTTATTCTTATCCAACTTTTGAATACTATGAATAACAGTGCATTCCAAGCTAATTACCTGTGAAATGGCAATATGTGAACTCTATTCACAACAGGTTGAATATTTATAGTAATAGTATTGATTTTATACTTAGAGCACAATGTTCATACAGGCTGCCATTGAAAATGAATACTGCATTACTAGAGGGGTTAAAGGGATTCTTCTGCAAAGACACCATACAGGAATACTGCTAATCTCTATGTGTGCACCCACGTATATTTACTTTCAACAGACAGGATAGTTTCAGGTATTTGCATGGTAGCGGAAGTCGGTTTGTTTGGGTTTTGAAGATGAGCGTTATACAGTTGTGACGAGTCACCAGAAATATGCTGGACATGTTGAATCTATATGATATTCACCTGCGCGTATAAGAAATAGACAAGGGAGGTTTCACTCCTTGATGTCCAGACATGTATATGCTCGTTCCGGTCGAGTGAACTTTATATGGCGATGTACATGGCTCTCCTCTGAAAATAGGTCGAGACGCTTTTGACACGAGATACAGGTCATATTTTAAAAGCGCCAACTGTTTTAACTGTCAAATATAGATACCTCAAGCGTTCATTTAGCCAGGTGTGATATCCAGACAGGTATGTGAGCGCGGGACGGGTCCCCACCCACCCTCTACTCGCAAACGTTTTCAACAACGCAGGACAACTGTCCCAAATTATCCCCATTTCATAGCAAATACACACCTGTTAATATTGCATTTACCTGTTCAGGTGTATATATATCCTTCTCCGCGCGTTCCCTCCTGTAAACACGTTTCACTAATCCATCCGTCCGCTCACAAAGTTACATCCACAACGAAATATGTCCTACACTTGCAATCACATCACCTAGGAAGTTCCAATCTAGAGCCACCGGCTGAGTTATTTTTAGTAACGCCCAGGTATGGGGACTGTCGTTCAATTAATTACATTGTCAATTTACACGTGTATACGTATATCACACATAGGACATTGTTTCCAACGTCATCGTGTGCATATTGAACACCTTTGCAGTGTTATATTTGTAGGTGTAGAATTTGTTGACGACATTTAATTGATGTCGTATTACCGAGGGAGGTTGACAGCTGTTGGAAGAGCCATGTCGCCCGACCACATAGCGGTACTTGAGGAAGAGTTACCGCAACAGCACAGGTAAGGATTCTCCCCCGACGAGCGTCTATCTACCTGGGCAAACAACGCGCGCCTTCGCATAGTCGCACAGCTATGTCTTTCACACAATAAAACAGTGGAAGTCGAGGTATCAGTTCACTTTTGAAAAATGGCAGACACGGAATTTAGCCTGACAAACATTTCGCCTGTTTTTGTCGTTGTTCCTATTTTCGAGCGACAGAAATATCATTCTCACACGGTGCAACCAGTGTCTTCCCTTTTAATGTAAAACTTAACGTCAAATTGGGGTTTTGTGGTCTTTTAGGTCCATTAAAGTATTCAACCAAAGACGGTAAATTTGTCAAAAAGTGTGCCTTGAATGAATGTCAACCAATTTGATCACAATACGTTTCCTAATTCTGACATTGTGGCGTAATCTCGAAAGCTACATGATGACACTTCAGCATATATTATTTAAGAGTATTATAAAAAATAATTTTAAAAAGAGTCCATTCAGAGGCGGGGATAAGTTGTACCAACTGGGGAACCTGGGTCTTCGGCATTACTACCCAACGCTTTAACCACAAGGCTACCCCCACCACTCTTAATTCTAACAGGAAATTAAAAGAACATATATAGACATGTTCATTGAATGTTCAGCGCTGTTGAATTTCATATGAATGTTTATCATTAAAATAACTAGTGGGGTTCGTCATGCTGCAATATGTATTTACCGAATAACCTACCTACCTCAGTAGCCTATGGGAATACGAATCTAATATGTAAAAACAAAGGCTGTCGTCGCCGGGATATCTTCCTGTAGGACTTCAGTCAATCAATCTTTTTTTCTTGATACTGAGGTCATAGGCCTATTGTACATGTACGCAAGGTAGGTCAGGGTACAATTTATACAATGGAATACACATCAATAAACCATGAAAACTGTTGTCATAGCATGACAAATGAACATATTTTCTTTTAACTGTGACCGTATTCTTAGTCTACATTAGTAAGTCAACTTTATACAAGTGGGGATGCTTGCAAAATTATTCACTTAGGAATTGTCTTTTTACATTGCAATGACATGGTGGAACAAGTAAGAGGTGATATTTATATCGATATGATTAAACTACACAGTTGACATATTCTGTCCTCTCTTTGGATTCCACAATTTCTACTAGATTCACTGAGACCTGCATCTAAATCAGGGTCGGAATTACATATATGTCAAACAAATAGTGCCCTCTATTTGTATTTGTGTAATAACCGAATAGAGAAGTATAGGTAATGGGGGTTCTGTCGCAACTCCACTGGAGCCAGATTTATATACCTATACTGCTACTACAGGGGGAATTTTTTATGCCAAAATGCTGATGCGATTTAACGATCGTCATAAGATTTAAATTAACCCCTATTGGAAGTACATGCCTTTTAAAGTCATTGCAAAATCAGTTATTTATTCTCCCTGGAATATCTGGATTTTGTTCAGTCCAAACATAACCGCACCCAGATTAATTAAGTTATTGTTACAACGCACGATGTTAGCTTTACCCTGACGATCGTTGAGTAATTTTGTTTGTTTGTTGTTTAACGCCGCAATAAGCAATATTCCAGGTATATGACGGCGGTCTGTGAGTAATGAGTCTGGACCAGAAAATCCAGTGATTGACATCATGAGCATCGATCCACGCAATTGGGATCGATGACATGCATCAACCAAGTCAGCGAGCCTGACCACCCGATCCCGTTTGTCGCCTCTTACGACAGGCATAGTCGCCACTTACGGCAAGCATGGGTTGTTGAAGACCAATTCTACCCCGGATCTTCACGGGACTCTTGAATTTATCACCCTTAGTAATTTTTGTGCGACTTTTTTTGAGACAATGTCAATCATACACAACGAAATGGATCAAGATAGTTCAGCCATGACACAAAATTAATCACGATTGGGTTTGAATTTTTAAGACTAATTACACTAGACATTTTAGTATATGTGGCCGTTCTGCATATTTCTGAGAACCCCATTACATGAGTAAAATATTATGTATAAAAAGGACACGGACATTTGAGAGGGTTTAGCACACGTGTGTCGTGCCTAGACCAATAAGAGATGCCATGCGACGCATTATAACGGGGATGCATGGAATGTAGCGGGCGAATGTTGTCGCTATGCGTCGAAAATTACTCACACCCATGACATAATCCCAGTTCGTGTTCGCGCGCAGAAGGATCCCCATCAACACCCATCACTCACCTGACAACGTTTTGTCCACCGAAAATGATATTTCTGTATTTCACACTGTGCATGCATTTCCATAAACGTGATTCATGTCACCATGGACGGTAATGAATGTGGCATAAAAAACAATATATTAACAGCAGGTTGAATAAAATTTAAAAAAAGTACATGTAACGACCAAGTTTCAAGGAGGACAAAATTTGTTAATACACCGTGTACTGATAAAATAAAACATAAAATATAGGTTTATTTCTGACACTCAAAATGCAGGTCACGCTTTCAACTACGATTAATATAAACAGTGATTCTTCAAACATTAAACAATATGCTTGGATTTCTGTTTTAAACACATTGTCACTGCTTTCCTTTCTCTAAAAGAAGACGCCGAACAACTGTTATTGGTGTTCTTTTAGATTTTTTTTTACTGTATTTCTGTTACAAATAATTTTTTTTGCAAAAAATCCCACCCAGCCTCAACTGAGAATATCAGATTGTCGGTCCGTTATTCAAAGAAACTGCAGCATTCTAGAAACCCGTTTAAGTCACGCAACTTTGACGTAACAAGCCAATGTCACATGATCCATGGGGCTTGGCCATCAAGTTAACGTACCCCAGGGTGTTAGTTTTAACTTGCGTCACGGGATTATTCAAGAGCTGCAAGATTATCACTCACTCAGACTCTTCTGAATATTTGCAGACCTCTGGAAACCGGTTTCTGCTTTGTGACCAAAATAATAAAAACACAAAAAAAACATTGAGAAAACGCTTCCGGGTAAACCCAGCTGGGAAAATGACAGACGAGAAAGCATATATTTCGAATGAGATCATGTTCATGTACTGAACAATTTATATCAGTGATAAAAGTGCAGACCATAAGTTAAGAATTGGCATCTAACGCAACCCACTCACTTACAATATAAAATGCCGGAGAAAAAAACGTATACCCTTGAAAACTGGCTCTGACCCAAAAATTACAAACGTTATGAAAACGTTTCTAGGATGAAACAGTCGACGAAACACGGCAAACTTAAGGTTCAAAACACCTATATGTTACCCTATCAAAGACCAAGTCTCTATTACTGTCGAATAACCTTTCAATTTTCAGAAAAAATATTTTCTCATCTATGAAAAAATGCCTCGTATAAATATGAGTAAACGATTTACGGGAAAACTATAATTTTAATTAAAAATTTTCAAAATGAAAAACAAGTTTTTCGCACAATACATTTACAGGTATCTTTTTTTGTAAAAATTAATAAAAAAAATTGGCGCAAATTTTCCAAATTTCAAACAAGGGAGGGGTCATGTTGCAAATACGTTTCCTCTGGCAGAAATTAGTGATGATTAAATAGACGTAATCTTATTGAACAAAAACTCTTTCAATTTTCAGTTACGTAAAACACAAACTCGGTATACTTTATTTTGCCCCAATGTTTATTAGTAGAAGAACGCTGCCATGAATTAATGATGAGTTTCTTCACATGAGCAAGCATCGTTATAGTTGATGAGCCTGACTGCACATGGCTCACATGTGCATAGGCATTAATATTGTAGGTGTTTACACAGAGATTAATCGGATTAAATGACCGATAAGCAGTAAATGCAATAATTTATATTGCCGTCTCCTCAAAGGTTCATAATCGAGGCGAATATAACATTCTTGCCAACGACAATCGAATCTTGTAAAGGCTCTGCGAATAGAACTGCTGAATGTGCGATCACCGAGTTTCATATGTTTATGTGAGTGAGTGAGTTGGATTTAACGCCGCTTTTAACAGTATTCCAGTTATATCACGGCGTGTCAGCTTGGAGGAAAGCTCGAAGTGATGCAGGTCTAAGACGTTTACCACTTCAGTAAAACCTTCCAGCACGGGTATGGTGCTGACGAACCTTGAAACATAATCGGGGCGAACCGGGATTCGAACCCACAATCATAGGTTTCTTTCATGCCCAAGGGACGAAACTCTGCACAGCGAATCGCGGCGCCTTAGACGACTGGGCCACCCGTGCCCCCTTATATGTTTGTGAGGGTACGACATGCACCCACAGCTTTGCTTCATCGCCTACATGTACACACAACCTTGATAAAATCCGGATTTTAATAAAAAAATATATGTAAGAAACAAAATTGGTTTGGTGTATATATTTTTGTTTGGCATTCCGTTATAGATTAGGTAAAAAATTCCGAGAGAGAATTGACTGACTTCAATCTAACACCTTACGCTTGCCCAGCGTAAATGATAAGTGGAGGAACGTCAGTACCGACTGAAAAATAAATTCTCAAAAAAACCCAGAAAAAACAACAACTATCTCTTTGAGCTAGTTTAATTAATTATGACAAGGCTGTTTTTAGTTATATTGTATTTCATCGTGTGTTTTTTTAAACTTTTTGCGGACGGGTTGAAAGGACTTTTTCGAACTCGTTAGACAAGGGTCAGTGGCATATTTTACGTACGCATCAGGTAAATGATTTTCTCAACACTGTAGTTGGTTAGTTCGTTGTTTAACGCCACACTCAGCAATATTCCAGCTACATTGTATATGACGGCGGTCTGTAAATAATCGAGTCTGGACCAGACAATCCAGTGATTATTATCATGAGCATCGATCCACGCAATTGGGATCGATGACATGCATCAACCAAGTCAGCGAGCCTCAACACTGTAAGGTATCACGTCTTCTCTACAACCAACTCCTGAAAAAAGAAAGAAGGGTTTACTTGGGCTAAAAACCGTTTGTACCGGTTATATCAAGGTAGTCCACGTTTATTTTGGTGGAATGCAAGAAATGGTTCAGATGTTATATATTTCTACAGCTCCCCTACACTACACGGACACATCAGCCTGCTGTGCATATACGCTTGTTTGAGTTCGGAGTCTCACATAGATGGAGTTGTGTAATAGTTTGATCTATTGTTATGGACATTACACGGTGTCACGGAGGTAGGGTAACACAGAACCTTGAGCAAATAATTTCTCACAGCTTTGAAAAAGCTGGATAAGTTTATACATTGATGAATGGACAGTAGAACTACAATGGCTTGGAATTAAAAATAAAAATTACATTCAGTGCATTTCCTATCGACTAAGTGTATATTGTTCCATCTTCTACATCCGGTAGATAATGACAAGATGTTCTAAACAACTTATTACGTTTCCTATACAATGTTATCCGTTATGACTTTATAGAATCTGCTTTGCTTGAAATTAACATATAAGGACTTGCTCTTTTTTAAGCATTGGTCACGCCGAAGTCCCGGGTTCGATTCCTGACATGGGTACAATGTGTGAAACCCATTTCTGGTGTCCCCCGCCGTGATATAGTGCTAAAAGCGGCGTTAAATCACATTCACTCACTTTAAGCTTTGGTAGCAAGACGTGATCTGATCAGATGTTTAAGCCAACTTGTAGACAGCCTAGATGTTCATATTACCAGTCATAGTTTCACAAACATTAACCACCTTTGGAGCACTTTATTCACAGTGAAATTATTATAAAACAATATAATAAACCGAAAGTGACATATAAAGGGGTACTTTTTACAGGACTTCTGTTGTAATACACGGTAAATGAAAATGTTCATTCATAGAAAGATTTCCGTAGCCCCATAACTCGCGACCATATATATATTAAAATAGGTAATACAATTGCGACAACCCGTGAAGATTCCGGGGTAGAAAAGGTCTTCAGCAACCCATGCTTTCCGTAAAAGGCGACTATGCTTGTCGTAAGAGGCGACTAACGGGATCGGGTGGTCAGGCTCACTGACTTGGTTGATCCTTGTCATCGATCCCAGTTGCGTGATCGATGCTCATGATGTCAATCTCTGGATTGTCTGGTCCAGACTCAATTATTTACAGACCGCCGTCATATAGCTGGAATATTGTTGAGTGCGGTTTTACAACAACAAAAACAAAACACGTGACTTTAAAAACAAATATATACTTCTAATAATGTCATATTTCGGAGATTTTGATGTTTTCCACACTATGAATTAATCTTTCTAGTGTATTTCATCTATCACCATTTGTCTTTAATAAATTTAAAAACAGTACGAGTATTGGCATACGTACATCAAATTTGTATTCTTCGTGAGTGGTAATTTCAACTTCGTGTTTTGCATTTTTGATCTAATGTCTAGTCCCCGATATTACAAACAACCTCCTGGGCCACTTAATGACAACAATAGCTGTTGACAAACAGCTAATATCCGTGTGTAATAAACATATAAAAACAAGAATAAGCCTTCAACACAAATAATAGCTTTTTGCATACAACGCAGTGTCCATGTGTAATACTCAATTTTCTGCACGCTTAAAACCCCTTAAAACCGTATTAAAACCACTGGCGGTGATACCAAAGAATACACAAAGAAGTAATCAGTAGAGATGGTTATTGACAGGAAGTCAATTCTCTCATTCGCTACGCAACACGCGTTAACCCCTTTATTACAATTGATAGCTAATGACAGAATTGATTGTGATTACTATTGGTTATTGGAAGCTGGTTCGGACGAATGAATTTCCAATGTACCCTTTATAACATATTGCTGCTTGCATACATAATTTTACCTTGGAATAAGAATGCAAAATACCACGTATGCAAGAATGCAAAATACCATGTATGCAAGAATGCAAAATACCACGTGTGCAAGAATGCAAAATATCATGTATGCAAGAATGCAAAAGATAACGTGTGCAAGAATGCAAATTACCATGTATGCAAAATTGCAAAATACCATGTATTGCAAAATACCATGTGTGCAAGAATGAAAAATCCCATGTATGCAAGAATGCAAAATACCACATGTGCAAGAATGCAAAATACCATGTATTCAAGATTGCAAAATACCATGTGTGCAATAATGCAAAATACCATGTGTGCAATAATGCAAAATACCATTTTTGCAAGAATGCAAAATACCACGCATACAAGAATGAAAAATACCATGTATGCCAAGAATGCAATCTCAATGTAAGATTTTGGAATGTGTTGCTTCCATGTTGTTCTGCCAGGGTTACTTTCCGTCTGACTGAGATACGCTCTGGAGTGAGTGAGTGGGTGAGTTATTAACGCCCACTGAACATAATGTCACTTATATGACTGTGTCAGATGGATGTGGGTGGAAAGTGTGAAGTGCTCCAGGTCGCTATTTGTGTAACCCATGTGCACGGCTATGGTGCTGACAGATCTAGAAACATTAATAGGGCTAACCGGGAATAGAACCCACGATCATAGGTTCTGGGCGCCAGTCTGGGCACCTCGTGGTCCCTGTAATATACTACTCAAAAGAAGATAAAGCACACACGAGTGTCCCTGTAGGTTTAGGCTCCGCAGTGCGCTGTGCAGGGTTGCGAACCCAAACCTCGGTCGTGGGTTTGACAAAAGGGATCAAAGTTGACGCGCCATGACATAACTGCCAAACGGTTGGAACCTAACTCACTCACTACTGAAGCTCAGTATCGTTATTGTCCAGTTTTCGTTCAACACAGATTTTAGTACGACCTCCGATGCTTCTTCAATCCATGTGTTGACAGGATCCGCTGCATCCGGGTTCCAGTTCCGGATTTCACGGATTGCCAGATTTGTGGTCCTTCAGAACCATAACAGTAATCAGGGGTTCAGTAAGACTGACATTTAGTCCCAGAAATAAAATTATCTTATCAAAAAAAAGATATATCTACAAAATGAAACAAATAAAATCCAAATGGTGCCCAGAACAATCCTTAATTTCAGAGATGAAGTAATCTAGACTTGCCAAATCATTCTAGACTTGAGTTGGACCCCTTGTTTAATCTATTCTCTAGGGTCTGGGAGACGACTAGGGCTCAGTGATAGACACCCACGGCCTGCTGTCTTGGATTTCATAATCAAGACATTCGTGTTTGTTACAGATTCGTAAGTCCTGTCAAAAGTCATTTTTTTTAATAAATACTAAACACTGGTCACTCCTTTCGCAAAATCAGTATGGTCCCAGCAATCATGTAAATATGTCCAAATATGAAACATATTTAATTACCTATACCGGAAATAACTACTTCTTAAAACTTTTCCAAAAAGTATTGATGTCAACATGTGACTTAGGTATAGGTATTGGAACATACATGCATACATCCACAATCCAAGATATTAGCACATAGTCCAACAAGTTTTAGTCACGGACCATTTTAAAACAAAATGAGACAAATCAAAAAGTTTATTCCTAAAATGGACAATTTTCGTCTTTTTTAATATTTACTGATAAGTTCCATTTTGCAAACCAAATGGCGGCGCAATCAAATTTACCGCCATGGTTGTTCATCTGGTGCAATTAATGCAATACCATAAGGGTATGACAACAAACTAAACATTTCCTCTTCAATCTGTATACCACATAAACCATTAATAACACTGGCTAAAACATTGGTAAAAAACGAAAAAGGAGAAGGCGATAACGCACAACCTTGTTTTACACCAGTATTAACATTAAAGCTGCTGGCTGACTTGTGATATACCAGGAAGCTGTCAATCTTAAAGTGTTGCTGTTTCTGTCAATCCTACAAAAATAACATGGCATACATTGCTGAGTGTGTGAAACCACATTGTGAATAATTAAAATAATAATTAATGTCTCTACCGAGCTTTTAAAAACTAACATCCCGTTTGGGTAACGGTAAATGGTGACTTCCTCCTTGTCCAGTAGCTAGCAAGGGACACACCCAGCGAGTTTGTTTAAGCAATATGCACCGCGCACCCAGCATTCGTTTACTTTAATATCTAAAAATAAACAATTGTCAAATAGAATGGACAGAATATGAAATATTGTCTTATTTGTCCAATTTCACATTTCACATATCCATTTACATAATTTGCAGTCCAGATGTGAAACAGCATTGTGATAATCGTTCACTGGTTTCTGGTTGGCAAACAGTTGTCTCTTCTCCCTCACAACGGCATAGTCTAGGTTTTGATACTTCTCTTTCTTGTGTGGCTTCAAACTACCTGGATTGTGATCGCAGTATTACCCTGCTCAACGAATTTGTACTACGTATTTATCCCTATTGTCTTACCCACTACGCAGGGGGCGAATTTGACAACAATAAGTTAATAACAATAGATATGAATAAGTATGAAGACCCCTAATAAACCACTTGCACGATTGTTGAAAGTGCGCGTCAAACACCGTTAACTCGTTTTAACACCACTACAGGGATTCCCCGCACTGGCGGAATATTTCGTTTGGGGAACGATTTTGCCTGTCGTTTCTTATCGTCCGTTTTCCCCTTTTCCCCTTTTCAAACTTAATTTTGGTCAACCATTTGTGATTAGGTCTCCCCTAAAGTATTAAAATATGCACTGGATATGTTGACTTTACTTGCCCTATAAAGATGATTCATCAGTTCTACAACCTCTGTGAGTTGATTGATTGATGCCTGCAATGACACATAATATTTTATTGAACGCGATGAAATTGCCCCCGAAGCGTCACTAATGAAGAAAAGGAATAGGTAGATTACACACATAACATAGCTGTATCCGTATTCCTTACTTAAGTGGAACCAATGGTGTGGAGCCATGAAACGTTTCAAGCACCAAGAGTTAATCAATCAATCACCGAACCAATAGCGACAAAACGGAGAGGATGCGTCACTGTAAACGGCAGAAGTCGGCTAACCATTGAACCTTAAAGGCGTTCAGGAGATTCAGCATCAGTATAAGTTAAGGGCAACTTCGTATTCACTTCACAATAGTTGTGTGTCGGTAATTCTGTTCTACAGGAAGAAACACCGGGAACTATTCGTTTCTACTATACGAAACAAGTGCAACATTTGTCTTCTACTAGACGAAACACGGGAAACTATTCTGTTCTACTAGACGAAACAAGTGCAATATTTGTGTTCTACTAGATGAAACACGGGCAATTATTCTTTTCTACAAGAAGAAACACGGGCATCATTTATGTTCTACTAGACGTTACCAAGCCAACATTTGTGTTCTACTAGACGAAACACGGGCAACTATTCTGTTCTACTAGACGAAACAAGGGCAGCTATTCTGTTCTACTAGACAAAACCAAGCCAACATTTGTGTTCTACTAGACGAAACACGGGCAACTATTCTGTTCTACTAGACGAAACAAGGGCAACTATTCTGTTCTACTCGACGAAACAAGGGCAACATTTGTGTTCTACTAGACGAAACAAAGACAACTATTCTGTTCTACTAGACGAAACCAAGCCAACATTTGTGTTCTACTAGACCAAACACGGGCAACTATTCTGTTCTACTCGACGAAACAAGGGCAACATTTGTGTTCTACTAGACGAAGCAAAGACAACTATTCTGTTCTACTAGACGAAACCAAGCCAACATTTGTGTTCTACTAGACGAAACACGGGCAACTATTTTGTTCTACTAGACGAAACACGGGCAACTATTCTGTTCTACTCGACGAAACAAGGGCAACATTTGTGTTCTACTAGACGAAACACGGGCAACTATTCTGTTCTACTAGACGAAACCAAGCCAACATTTGTGTTCTACTAGACGAAACACGGGCAACTATTCTGTTCTACTAGACGAAACAAGGGCAACTATTCTGTTCTACTCGACGAAACAAGGGCAACATTTGTGTTCTACTAGACGGAACAAAGACAACTATTCTGTTCTACTAGACGAAACCAAGCCAACATTTGTGTTCTACTAGACGAAACACGGGCAACTATTCTGTTCTACTCGACGAAACAAGGGCAACTATTCTGTTCTACTCGACGAAACAAGGGCAACATTTGTGTTCTACTAGACGAAACACGGGCAACTATTCTGTTCTACTAGACGAAACAAGGGCAACTATTCTGTTCTACTCGACGAAACAAGGGCAACATTTGTGTTCTACT
This sequence comes from Haliotis cracherodii, assembly GCF_022045235.1. NCBI lineage: Eukaryota > Metazoa > Mollusca > Gastropoda > Lepetellida > Haliotidae > Haliotis > Haliotis cracherodii. The sequence continues at coordinate 4,404,264 of NW_027266273.1, read as the reverse complement.
AGACGAAACAAAGACAACTATTCTGTTCTACTAGACGAAACCAAGCCAACATTTGTGTTCTACTAGACGAAACACGGGCAACTATTCTGTTCTACTAGACGAAACCAAGCCAACATTTGTGTTCTACTAGACGAAACAAGGGCAACTATTCTGTTCTACTCGACGAAACAAGGGCAACTATTCTGTTCTACTCGACGAAACAAGGGCAACATTTGTGTTCTACTAGACGAAACACGGGCAACTATTCTTTTCTACTAGACGAAACCAAGCCAACATTTGTGTTCTACTAGACGAAACACGGGCAACTATTCTGTTCTACTCGACGAAACAAGGGCAACATTTGTGTTCTACTAGACGAGACAAAGACAACTATTCTGTTCTACTAGACGAAACCAAGCCAACATTTGTGTTCTACTAGACGAAACACGGGCAACTATTCTGTTCTACTAGACGAAACCAAGCCAACATTTGTGTTCTACTAGACGAAACACGGGCAACTATTCTGTTCTACTAGACGAAACAAGGGCAACTATTCTGTTCTACTCGACGAAACAAGGGCAACATTTGTGTTCTACTAGACGAAACACGGGCAACTATTCTGTTCTACTAGACGAAACCAAGCCAACATTTGTGTTCTACTAGACGAAACACGGGCAACTATTCTGTTCTACAAGACGAAACAAGGGCAACATTTGTGTTCTACTAGACGAAACAAAGACAACTATTCTGTTCTACTAGACGAAACCAAGCCAACATTTGTGTTCTACTAGACGAAACACGGGCAACTATTCTGTTCTACTAGACGAAACCAAGCCAACATTTGTGTTCTACTAGACGAAACACGGGCAACTATTCTGTTCTACTAGACGAAACCAAGCCAACATTTGTGTTCTACTAGACGAAACAAGTGAAACGATTCTGTTCTACTAGACGAAACAAAGGCACCTCTCTCTTCTACAAGAACAAACGAGGGCAACTATTCTGTTCTAATAGACGAAACCAAGGATACGTTTGTGTTATTCTAGACGAAACAGGGGTAACTTTTCTGTTCTGGGCGAAACAAGAGCAACATTTGTGTTATATTAGACGAAACAAGGGCAACTATTCTGTTCTACTAGACGAAATAAAAGCCAACTATTGCCTTGGACCACTTCTGTGTTCTAAACCTCACAACTACAATGGGATTAGAACCAATATTGACGGTCATCATCTTTCTGGCTGCGGAGTGGATAACCGGCATCTTTTCAGTATCGACAGGCTCCTTTGCAAAAGTTAATGCCTGTTTCGACCCAGTGGGAACTACTGCCATTGCCCTCAGTTTGCCGCATTTCCACAGGAGCATAAGACTATTCTGTGCATCCAAGTGTCTTCAAGACGAAGGGTGTAAGTCATTTAGTGTCCACCCGTCCACGCGGACATGCTACATAAATGATGTGGTTCTCCTTGACGCTGAGTGTATGGACTCTTACCTTCATTTCAATTCTGACCAGGTAAGATGCAGCGCTTACTTCTTCATCTATTTGAATGCGACTGTAGGCTTGTTTATATGTGTCAAAGTTGGTAAGTCTTGTTGGTATTGGGTAGGTTTGGGTTAAAATTAGGTGTAATATATAGAACGTTGGGGTGTTATAATCACAATTGTTGTTCGCTGGTGATATTTTATGAATGTGCTTCAAGAGTATTCATTATGTGTCCTGTATCGAAACAACGTCTGTATTCGGGAAGGAAGCTACATGACATTGTTGATGTCAGGCCAAGAGCTAAAGGTCAAATCAAATCCAAAATACAGAATGCGTATCGCCTAAAACAGATGCGGGGCGTCTCAAAAGTGATCGTTTAAAAAAATTTTTTTATTCGAACACTATTTACTCGATGTTCGACATATTGCTGGTGTACCTTTCTGGTCTCGTCAGAAACCTGTGATGGACTAATATAGATACCATGTTTGCCTTTTACTGCCGATAAATTCGATATATACCCATGGACATTTATAAAGCACCACTAACTTTTTCGGATATGTGCTACATTATGACATAACTAGTGTGATTCATAGTTGGAAACACGACAATAGAGTACAGGACTGACAAACAGAACACCTGTCTCTACTATCACACAGATAATGAAGCTGACACTATTAATAGGTGCCGGTTTATTGGCAACTGTTTGATTGGCATTTCCATGACGCCCTCCACATATTCTGGGCCATACCATGCATTGATGTCTGTGTCAAAACCACAAGCATGGCGAAGAAGGCAATTACAGCTATCATGTTGCTTAAGATACTGTGTTTGTGACAAAGCTGGGCATAATCTACATTTCATATTTACATTTTGATGCAAAATCATCATCATCATCATCATCATCATCATCATCATCATCATCATCATCGTCGTCGTTATTATTATTATTATTATTATTATTATTATTATACGCTCTTATACAGGTACTAGAATCTGCTTAAATGCGGTTTATATTTGGTCCCCGGCCAGTGGAGCCGTTTTTATTCCAGTATACAGTTGGAATATTGCAGAGTATGGCGTTAAACAACAAACAAACACAAAACAAACATAATTTGGTTAAAGATGTTTCCCTGTATTACAGGAGAAAAATGTAATATAAATTAATAATATGAATATCTGCGTTATAAGTTCTAACATTAATACTATTGTATAATCTCCAGGAACCGCCATGTCTCAATGGAGGAGTGTACAACCAGGTTTCCAACTCTTGTCGATGTTACAACAGCTACGTGGGTGTCAAGTGTGAACGCCTCATGCAAGGTAGGTATACTTCATATTGAACGCGACCGCCTCCGTGGTCGAGTGGTACAGCGTCCACCCGGAGAGTTCGATTCCCGGCCGCGTCAAACCAAAAGACGTTAAAAGATAGTACTTGTTGTTACCCTGCCTGGTGCTCGGCATTAAGGAGCGAAAACAAGGACTTGTCGGCTCGGAGTCAGTATACTGTGTCTGAGTGGGATATTCATGTTAAACTACTACTAAAAACATCTCCAACTGCTGTCACAAGTGTGTTTGCACATAGAGGTCGCACACCGTTTCATGTTTCCAATCGCGAACGTATGGGATGTTTCACACGCTTCGGCGAGTCCTTAATATTTCGGCTAGTTTCCGGATGTCTTTGATCTGCGGCTACATAATGATTTTAACAGATCTATTTGATTCTTTACGCGGCCTATCCCGTATATCTTCAGGTCATTTGGTCTCATAGGATCACTTTTCCATTAACGAGACATAAAATTAGACACCTAGCATATTTGAAAATATCATTTCTTACATCTTACATCAAAATGTACACAAGAAAGGTCTAAAATCTATGAACTGAAGAAGCTTAGAAGAAATCAATTTTTAAACACTTGCAAATAAGCTGATGCATAGCCCAAAATGAAATGCCCATCTTCAGCATACTTATACATCCTCAGCCTCAGAAGTGTTTAATTATGTTATAACAATACACACTGAAGATGCAAGGGATGGTACTTTAATCAGCAAATTGCAAATCATTACCACGTCATTGAACATAACCATGATGTATCTGTTGTCATACCACTTGATCTAATATTTATTCCCAAGGTACTCAAAATCAGTTAGAGCTTGTGGGAATGGGTTGTTTAGTTGGCTCAGTCTTTCATTCTCATCTGAGTGGACATCCGGTTCAAAATCAATTCAAAGAGCAAATTTACATGTTTGAAGACAATACCAAGCTTTATTGGATATTTTATTACACGATATATATACACCTCCTCATAAATATTGCACCACCCACTTTTTTTCACTTAGTAAAACTGGATCTTCAACCTCATAAAAATGGTGCTTAGAAAAGCACATTAAACTGTTTATATGGCCTCGTGTGAGCGTGCAGTCAGAAAATTGACAACACAAGACCGAATTTGAGCACTAATTGAGGGTTTAATTGTAGCAAACTAAAGTTCACTAAAATCACCGTGAAATAAGATGAAATAGGTATGGCTGCCGTAGTCGTTACAACAGACACACAACACAGTTCACATTTCATTAATGTCGAACATACTAGTAAGGTCCACAATGACTGGCTAACTCAGTATCTGGTGTAACCGCCTCGCACTTGGATAACATGTTCTACACGCGGTCTCATGCTGGTCACCAGACGTCTGAATCTCTGTCGGGGGATCTGCTGCCACTCATCGTGCAATGAAGGTTCTGAACTGGAGGATCCCTTGATCTCACCCTACGTCCCAAAATGTCCCACAAATGCTCAATAGGATTTATGTTTGCGAGAGCATGGTTATCGAAATGAGGCACAATAGCACCGTCCAGGATCAAGTTCTGGTACCTCTGTCCATTCAATGTTCCGGGAACTGTGATGAGGTCAAGTTTACAATCGTAGGAAGAACACCCCCACACCATGACGGATCCATCCCCAAATGGAACATCAGCTTAAATGTTCCTCTGATCATATGCTGTGCCTCTCTGCCTCCAAACTCGTGCCCTCCCGTCTGTATGCTGCAGCAAAAATCTGCTTTCATTGGACCAGTAGATCCTTCTCCATATCCTCAGGTTCCAGCGAGCACGTGCTTGGCACCAGGCTAAACGGGCATGGCGGTGCTGATTTGTGAAGACTGGACGTTTGATTGATCGTCTTGCTCTCAATCCTACAGAATTGAGGCTTCGTCTGATGGTGCTGACGGACACTCTGTTGTATGGATGCCATCTATGTCGTAACTGTGTACAAGTAGACTTTGGGCTTCGTCTGGCTTGGCGTACGGGAGCACGATCTTCCCTGTCATTGGTTTTTCTGGGACGTCCAGACCTCGGTGCATCCTTCACTACACCGGAAGCAGTATACTTACGTATTAGCCTGCTGATGACAGCGTGATTAATGTTCAGTTGTGCTCCAATAGCACGACATGACATACCCGTCTGGTGCATACCAATAATTTGAATCTTTGGTTCAGAGGCACTGGACGCTTGGGCATTTCACTGGTTGGTCAAAATAAAGCTTAATTTATGCCTAAAACCTGGTACAAGCATGCTCAACGCAAACATGCACGATATTTATGACGAGGTGTATACATGTACAGCAATAACTACATGTATATCAGTTCAAAGACATAAATATATAAACATAAACGATAAATATCAATGTGACCACTTCTATGACTAAGTTTATCCCCATATACTTGTACGTCAATAAACACAGACTGTGTTTAATGCTAACACAGATCATAGTCTCCTTGCCTCTCACTTTTAAAGGCTAATCTTCTTCCATTACACCCAACAATCAAGCAGTTTTGTCAGTTTAGTTTTGTAACACTATTCGGGGTTTGGACCCAACGTTTCCAACTTTCCTTTTGGAAACGTTTTTTTTTCAGTCAGTTGACATCAAAGGTTATGCTACTTATGTCCATCATCCACATCATCTCAGTAATTGAAAGGTACATTCCTCCAGTAGATGCGAGTACAAACATGCCAAGTTGACTGGGTTTTGCTACACATGGGATTGTAAAAAATGGTCTTTTATATATACTGAACCAAATTGAAAACGTAACAACCCTAAAAATTTAACATTTTGACCAGTTATCATTGTGGGCCCTTATTGTGTATTTAAACAGTAATGGTCACGTACTGTCTTCAGACAACAACCGTTTTTGTGCAGGTGAATCGATCAAAATCATGTGCACAGTACTATAGAGGCAAATGTTGTTTTTCACGTGCAACTGGTCACGTGGCCATAATAATACCGCACGTGTTGTCAGCCATACTTGTTAGCAGTCATTAACAAAAAAAGAAAAACACAAGAAAACAAAAGTCTTTACGGCCATTTGTCATGCCACGCCTTTCAAATGTGCAACGTGAACGTGCCATCGGCATGTTGCAGACGGGAACGTCCGTAGCTGAAGTCGCAAGGACGATGGGTTGTAGTCGACGGACTGTTTGTGATTTACAGACGCATCTACAGCAAACGGGTACAACCGCTGATCGCCCTCGGCCAGGTCGACCACGTGTGACGTCACATGCAGAGGATCGTCAGATTGTCTTACGTCACTCAATTACACAGACGTCAACAGCAATTGTGGGCACAGCGACACTTACGATGGACTCAGAGGAATTGGAATCAAGTCGTCTTCAGTGATGAATCCCGATTTAATCTTCGATTTGCTGATGGTAGGGCGAGGGTGTGGCGGCGCCGTCATGTTGTGTACAGGAAGTTGACAGATTACGAGGCGGAAGTGTCATGGTGTGGGGTGCTTTCTGTGTCAATGCACGTTCCAGGCTTCTTGTCATCCGTGGCAACCTCAACGCTGCTGGTTGGTGCCTCAACTGGCACCAGAACTTTTGCCTTGTATGGCAGCACATGGACCCAGTTTGATCTTCCAACACGACAATGCCAGACCCCACACAGCAATTTTGACAAGGAATTTCCTTCAGAATGCTGGAGTCAACGTCATGGACTGGCCGTCAAGGTCCCATCGACCTCAATCCCATCGAACACGCCTGGGAAGCACTTGGCAGAACCAACCACAGAATTTGCAAGATCTTGGCACCATTTTGCAGCAACAATGGCGTCGTCTTCCCAATCATGTGTTCACAAGCATCACAAGGTCCATGCGGAGGCGTTGTGTGGCAGTTGTCAACGCACATGGTGGCCATACACGCTACTAAACTTGTGTGCCATCAGATTCTCGTGCTTGGGACTTATGATTTAAACTGTTGATATTATAACCGAATACCGTAGGTGCTTGGAACAAATTAAGGTTACCACCGTTAATTAAAATCCTTCTTTGGACATAATGATTAAAAATTACCTTCTCTGATACATTTGTCCGTTGTATATCATACATGGGATTACTTTTTAAAATGTGAAGTTTTTAATTTGACTCGGTATATTTAAAAAATGCCATATTACACTGCTTTTTTCATTGTTTTGTTTCAAAATTCCCTACATCCAAAATTGTTACAGTCTTTCAAGAATGAATTTGAAATTTGCCGTAAAAACAAAATCTCAGCTTTGTTTTTAGAAAATTAAAATCTCAGCCCCTGATGGCTCGCTTCTGAGATCTCTTTGTGGAACAGGGTCCTGGATGCCGTTGTATAAAACAAGTTTAGCCTACGATGTATGTCTATGTTAAGGTATGGGAATTACGATCACCTTAGCGCTAAGATCGCTTAGTACAACGGCATCATGATCAATAAGTAATGCAAGGTCTTGCAAGTAATAAGCTGTGGCCGATTTCAATATAAAAACAAAACTGAAGTCACTGGGTACATCGGACGGACACTGTGGATGTATTTTGTTGGTATAACAATCAACTCCTCGAACCGTTCTTATATTATCTTATCTTGGGTTTTTCCTTTGTTATCGTTGTGCGTGTGTGTAAACAGTGCTCCCCAGTTTCACTGCATGAACCCCAGTTGCGTGTCCGAGGTTTTGTTTGACTTGTTTGTTGTTCAAAGACAAGTGTTTAATGCAGTTATCTCTGAACATCGTTGTTTTGTTATGATGGGGTAGTTGCTGAAATCAAGAGCTTGATTACAATTCAGATTGGTATTAATGTGCCACATAAGGAATGTCGGGCTATAGGTAAAGAAGATGGAAGCTTTCCTCTCACATTCCCTTCCACAATACTTGGTTTCAGAGAGTATGTTCAGATAGTGAAAAGATGAGTCTGGTTTAACGCCCCACTGAACACTGTTTCAGCTATATCGATATCACGGCGTGGGATTGAATTGAAGAAAAAACCTTTATCCATGAAATAAACTTCATTTCCTATAGGAAATGCTTTCCTTTGAGATCCCCTTTTGTTACCAGCTTTCTGGAATCGTGTTGTTCAATGCTCACCTTGTGAGTCTGTTATTACAGCGCATGTTTCGGAACGTCAAGTAACGATTGCGGTAGCTGGAGCATGTCCCCCTTTTTCAACCATATTGACGATATGACAAAACCCGATACATAATTCAACTAACACGTTCGTGTGTAAAACAATTATATCTTATTTCCTGTGTGTTTGTTACTCAATTCTATTTGTTTTTATTAAAAACACAAGTAGTAAAATTGTTTTAATGGACCTTTACAAGAAAATAATCCTCGGTAACAATTAATTTCCGCCAGGCGATTTCCCTTGTTAATTCAGAGACGGTCGTATCAAGACAGCGGTCGCGGATGCACGAACGTTTATCGACAATATCAACAAAATCTGCGTTGGTTGTTTTCTTGTTTTAAGACACGATGGGGGCAGACAGCTTGAGGCTACGTGGAGAAATGGGACGTGGGTGGCCCAGCGGCCTCAGACCAGACTCAACTGGTCCCGGGTTCAAATCTCAGAGTGGCTTCAGCGTCGTGTATAACTTTGGCTCCAACATTGAGCTTACATCAACATCATTTGCGTCATCAATATCTAATGTATGACCCCATCTAATAGACTATAAGTACATGGGCCACTTTGTGGCGTTGTCGCTATTTTTACCAACGAATCACGCGACGGACTGGCGCCAGCGAGTTCTGTGACCAGTGAACACTCTGTTTACATCGAACAAATGGCTGCGCTTCTCGCTCGACATACTGTGCACCATGAGCCATAGCATTGTTGTATCTGTTCTATACATTGCTTCAGTGTCAGACAATGCTTGCTTGTTAATTGTTTAATGCCGCAATCAGCAATATTCCAGCTTCATGACGGCGGTCTGTAAATAATCAAGTCTGGACGAGACAATCCAGTAATTGACGTCATGAGCATTGATGCACGCAAGTGGGGTAAGACGAAAACCCAACATCCACGTCAGCGACCCTGGGCATCCGATACATCCTCTTAAGCAGTGCTTCTGCTCGGACAAAGATCGTGCACGGATCAGGGTGGCTTTCACGTAGGCGACAATGTCCCTTCTGGTATTCCATAGTCATACATGGACTCATTTCATAAGCTTTGACACGCGTTACCACTACACCATATATCGAACAAATGTATTCAGACATATTGTGTATACATACCCTTGAAGAATTGACGATACCCCTTTTGTCATAATTTACATGTATTTAAGACCCGTGAAGATCCGGGGAAGAATAGGTCTTCAAGAACACATTTATGGTGTAAAAAGCAACTATGCTTGTCGTAAGAGGCTTGGTTGATGCATGTCATCGTATCCCAGTGCGTGGATCGATGCTCATGATGTCAATCACTGGATTGTCTGTTCAAGACTCGATTATTTACAGACCGCCGTCATATAGCTTGAATATTGCGGAGTGCGGCGTTAAACAACAAACAAAACGCGTTTTCAAGTTACTTTAACATATTACACTGACATTTAATAATCTCACAATATGTATCTGATTCAACAATACAACACATAACAATACCAAACAAGCACGGTTGGGTAGCCTAGAGGTCCAAGCGTTCACTCGTCGCGCCGAAGACCAAGGTTCAATGCCTAACATGGTATAATTGTGAACCTCATAGGGTGTCCCCTTGAATGAGCGTTGAAATATACTGAACCAAATTAAAAACTTCACAATCCTAAAATTTTAACATTTTGACCAGTTATCATTGTGGGCCCTTATTGTGTATTTAAACAGTAATGGCCTAGTATTGTCTTCAGATAACACCCGTTTTTGTGCAGGCGAATCGATCAAAATCATGTGCACAGCACTATAGTGGCAAAAGTATTTTTTCACGTGCAACTGGTCACGTGGCCATAATACCGCACGTGTTTTCAGCCATACTTGTTAGCAGTCATTAACAAAAAAAAAAGAAAAACACAAGAAAACAAAAGTCTTTACGGCCATTTGTCATGCCACGCCTTTCAAATGTGCAACGTGAACGTGCCATCGGCATGTTGCAGACGGGAACGTCCGTAGCTGAAGTCGCAAGGACGATGGGTTGTAGTCGACGGACTGTTTATGATTTACAGACGCGTCTACAGCAAACGGGTATCACCGCTGATCGCCCTCGGCCAGGTCGACCACGTGTGACTTCACATGTAGAGGATCGTCAGATTGTCTTACGTCACCTCCGTAACCTATTTTTGACGGCTACATCAACCAGAAATGAACTGTTTAGGTGTAGACTGAGTGCGCAAACTGTTTGAAACCGTCTGAGAACTACTCACCTTCAAGCACGACGAGCATACTGCGGGCCGATTCTGACTCAATTACACAGACGTCAACGTCAATTGTGGCCACAGCGACACTTACGATGGACTCAGAGGAATTGGAAGCAAGTCGTCTTCAGTGATGAATCCCGATTTAATCTTCGATTTGCTGATGGTAGGGCGAGGGTGTGGAGGCCCCGTCATGAACGTTACGCCCAGTGTTGTGTACAGGAAGTTGACAGATTTCGATGCGGAAGTGTCATGGTGTGGGGTGCTTTCTGTGGCAATGCACGTTCCAGGCTTCTTGTCATCCGTGGCAACCTCAACGCTGCTGCTTACCGCGACCAAGTACTGGCACCAGAACTTCTGCCTTTTATGGCAGCACATGGACCCGGTTTGATCTTCCAACACGACAATGCCAGACCCCACACAGCAATTTTGACAAGGAATTTCCTTCAGAATGTGGGAGTCAACGTCATGGACTGGCCGTCAAGGTCTCCCGACCTCAATCCCATCGAACAGGTCTGTGATACTCTTGGCAGAAGTCTGCGCACTCTCCAGAACCAACCACAGAATTTGCAAGATCTTGGCACCATTTTGCAGCAACAATGGTGTCGTCTTCCCAATCATGTGTTCACAGGCATCACAAGGTCCATGCGGAGGCGTTGTGTGGCAGTTGTCAACGCACATGGTGGCCAAACACGCTACTGAACTTGTGTGCCATCAGATTCTCGTGCTTGGGACTTATGATTTAAACTGTTGATGTTATTACCGAATAACGTAGGTGCTTGGAACAAATTATGGTTACCACCGTTAATTAAAATCCTTCTTTGGCCATTAATGATTAAAAATTACCTTCTCTGATACATTTGTCCGTTGTATGTCGTATATGGGATTACTTTTTAAAATGTGAAGTTTTTAATTTGACGCAGTATATTTCCAAATTAGGAGTAAATCCTCCGTCCACTCACTCCGTTCAATAGTCCAAATAATAAGAATATGCTACGGAAAGGTTGCGTTTCGTGATCCCGTCCTGAGATACATGACCATTTGTCCCACTCGCCCCTTTCCGTCACCACTTGCCCCTTTCCGTAACCTGCAAGAAGACTCGTCCCCCTATCGATGAATGTTATGTGCGAAAATAAGACAAACCAATCAGAATGCGCGTATGATTTCAAATTCTTCGTCAAAGAATCTCTCAGAAATAATTTTTGATTTTACATATGTCTTGCATCTAAAAATATACCCAAGACACAGTTAAATGTGCTGAATCATACTGTATAATTCCGCATGTCGCGATGTGCTTTAAATTGCATCTGAAATATATATAATATATGGGGAAATAAATGTGAACCATTACGCAACGAGTTGACAATTGTTTTAGGTATGCCCGTCTGCGCTAAGACGGAACCCGGTCGCAAAAATGTCCATGGGAGGGGCACGAGTCGCTATTCGGCTTCTCCCGGAATAACACGAGTTGGTCACGAATGATACATGACGTATCACTCCAAGGTCTATCATTACAGCGTCACGAGTGACCGTTTTCTCGTTGAGGTGCTGTCACGAGTTCTCGATCACTGCACGATGCGAACGTGCCGCACGCAATCCTTGCACGACGCCAAAACTTCTGCAGCACAAAAACTGGAACATAAATGCACTGTCCACGATAAAGTGACGATCTCTCATTTGCGGCTCTGATCCATCGTTCTAAATCTGTAGCAAGTGCAAGATATCGATACGCTTAAATGAGGAGTGTTGTGAGAATCTCTAACCGCCGATTAATACCCAGGTTTGATTGCCCACTCTTGTGTCAACCAGCTGCTGAAACTTTGTTTGTTTGATTGTTTGTTTCAGACTGCAGTGATGGTTTTGATTCTGGACATTACAACGGCATGAATGACGTATTTACCATCCACCCCAATGCATCGACGTACCCCTTTCAGGTGCGTATCCATTGAGTGAGTGAGTTGGTGGGTGCCCAAGTGAGTGTGTTGTCAAGAGAGCGAGTGAGCGAGTATCAGGTTTATATTACGCAATTGTTGGAACTCTTTTCACTCAATTGGGAGTCAGTAGTTTGCTATACTTGTTGGGAGAGGCAAGCGAGAATGGAGTGGTCACAACGTATGAGTCGGACCTGGCTGATTCTGTGTCATCGTACTCCGAGGTATCAGTAATACAGTTCCGAGATGAAGATCTTAAACCATTTCGTTATACCGCGAGAGGTTTGGTGGCTCGGTTCACTGTTTGTTTGTTTCTTGTTGACGCCGCACTCAGCAATATTACAGCTATATTATGACGATCTGTAAATAATCGCGTCTGGACCAGACAATCCAGTGATCGATAACATGTGCATCGATCCATGCAACTGGGATACGATGACATGCATCAACCAAGTCAGCGAGCCTGACCACCCGTTAGTCGCCTCTTACGACAAGCATAGTCACCTCTTAAGGCAAGCATGGGTTGCTGAAGACCTATTCTACCCCGATCTTCACGGGTCTCGGTTCATTGTCATCGTACCCAAATTGCGTGGATGGATGTCCACGATGTCAATCATTGTCTGATCCACACTTCAATAGTTATAGGTTCCCGTGATATTGCTGAGTGCGGCGTAAACAACAAACACAACTTTAAGTGAATTAAGAGTATTTTACCACGGCCAAACCCGGTCTAGTGGTTCTATTTTCCGAAGCCACTCACAAATACTCTCAAATAATATATTGAATGTATATGCTTACAATATAATTGTAAGAGTAAGCTGTCAAGTTAATACCCTGGTGATTGCTGCATTCGCTTTTAAGGCCAAATAAACTAAGCGGCAAAGTATAGGTTGGCAATTTGTAATTTTCCTAAAAACAGCGAGAACTAGTCGAAAGTGGGTATTGGGAATAGGTACCATAAAACACCTCACCCGAACGCGCCACCTTTGACGGCGCTCGTGCGGTGACAAAAAAATGGTGAAACAGGTCTCCCGCCTATGGCATAAACTGCACGTGCATGTTAGCTGTATAAATGTTCGTCTGCAGGGTATAACCACACGTGATGAAAGCACACAAAAGAAATGCCACGACTGTCACAGGAGCAGAGAGAGTGAGCCATCGGTATGGCCGAAATGGGGGCAACATAGGCCCAAATTGCCAGAGGGTTTGGTTGTACACCATTAGCAGTAGCCAGGCTGATTCAACGGCACAGGCAGACAGGGAGGACACAGGACAGGCCTAGAACCGGGCGACCTCGAGTAAAAACACCACTGGAAGACGGTCAGATACGGCTCATTCACCTGCGAAACAGATTCATAACGGCGACCGCGACGGCAGCAACAGCGTTGGGAAACGTACAGTACTACGAAGACTTCGGGCTGCTGAAATCCGAACGTATCGTCCTTTCCGAGGAATGGTACTGACTGCTCAACATCGACGCCTGAGACTGCGATGGGCGAGGCAGGTTTGACGCTGGCAAGTGAGAAATTGGCGTCGAGTGCTGTTTACTGATGAAAGTCGGTTTAACTTGTTTCGAAATGACGGCCGAGAACGGGTTTTTCGACGCAGAGGGGAACGTTTGGCTCCGATGTGTATTCGAGAGGTCCATCCATTCGGCGGGGGAGGTGTCATGGTGTGGGGCGGTATTTGTGGAGATCAGAAGACTGATTTGGTGATGGTACAGGGAAATCTGAACGCTGTGCAGTACAGAGACCAAGTGTTGCAGCCAGTTGTACTTCCGTTCTTACAAAACTAACAGCAGGGATCATTGTTTCAACACGACAATGCCAGGCCCCATACTGCAAGACTAACTTGGAAATTTCTAAACCAGCAGAACGTTGACGTTTTGCGCTGGCCTGCACACTCACCCGATATGAATCCTATAGAAGATCTGTGGGACCATCTTGACAGACAGATTAGAGCACGCCATCAGCCTCCCGTCAACGGACAAGAATTGCAGCAGGCCCTGAGAGACGAGTGGCAACGGATTCCAGTCCACGTCACCAGAAGACTGACGTCATCGATGAGGCGGCGTATCACCGCATGCATTGAGGCAGCTGGACGTCATACATGCTACCGAAGGCAACTGTGTCGTCAATGAACTTGTAGTGTGTCTGACAATTTTTGGGTGACATTTCAGACAACTTTTGAAAATGAAATTTCCTATCCCATCATTGTATACCTTGAGCTTACATTACCTATGATTTCACAATTTCATTCAAACTGTGGTTGATCATTCATTTGTTACCCTCCCTAGATTATATTATAATTCACAACAAAACCTCATCTTGTTATTTTTTTATCGATCATGGAACTCGACCTATATTTTCTTTTGCCGCCCAGTTTATATCTCCTGTTGTGATAGTGCTGGGATATTGAAAAAAGGCGACGCAATAAACTAATACGTAAATAGTCGCTGAAAATCACACATGTGAAAATTAGGTGTTATTTCAACATTTTGTGTGAATAATGTTTATTCAGTAAAACCCGTGCGTATTGACAAGCTGTGTAATACCCGACAAGTAGCCTATGATAACAGACCAAACACTATCACTCTGCACTGGTAGCCCCTGCCGACAACCACCAACATTGCAAGACAAAACAATACTTATTATTAGTGGCCTTGGTCGTATTTTATCTCTACACATTTCTGCCATACATGATAGAAAAGAAATTCAATTATGCCGGCAAAAACATGTATAAATACTACTCAAAAGAAGTTAAAGAACACCCAAATAAGTTATCAAAATCACTCAAAAAATAAATCGTGAACACAGGAACAACACTGATTGGGAAAGATAAGTATTTAATCATGACATTTCATTAACGAAAGAAACGCTGGCATACAGCTGACCAGAGCAAAACAATATGAACTGCATGTACCCTATAAATCAAAAGTCACACACTACAGTTCAGGATAATCCTGTTCCTTCAATATCGGGTATGCCCACCCCTGGAAGCAATACAGTCCTGACATCTTCTGAGCATAGATCGGACAAGCTTCTGCAGTGTTGCCTGTGGAATTGCTTGCCATTGCTGATGAAGAAATCCTAAAAGTTGCTGGAGATTAACAGGAGGTGGATGGTTAGCTTGAACAACTCTTCTCAAGGCATCCCAAAGATGTTATGGGCGCCAGATCTGGCGAATAAGCAGGCCATTGCACAACGGTTATCTGCCTTTGTCAGTGATGATCCGAGCGCGATGGGGTCTTGCATTGTCGTCCTGAAGGATAGCACCTTGACCAATCTTACGAAGTGTGGGCAATACCAGGAATTCATGAATCTCATCACAGTACCTGGCAACATTCAGATTCCTGACAATATGGTACAGAGGAGTCCTGTGATTCCCATTGAATCCTCCCCATACCATCACTGATCCCCCACCAAAAGCGACACGTTCACGTACTGTGGCATCAGTGAATCTCTCTCCAGTACTCTCCACACCCGTATTCTGCCTTCATTGAGCTGCAAACAGAATCGCGACTCGTCTGTAAACAATACACGAGACAATTGCTGTCTGTCCCAACGCACATGTTGTCGGCGCCAAGCCAGACGTGCTGTTCTGTGAACTGGACGTAAAGGTGGTCTCACTGCTTGTCGTCGACTTCTCAAGTGTGCAGCTCGTAAACGGTTTCGCACCGTCTGATCACAAACGACAGTGTTATTGACAGCCCTTAACTGTAACCTGAGGTTGTTTGCTGTTGATGTACGGTGCCTGTGTGCTTGGAGAACCAGGTATCGGTCATCACGTTGTGAGGTACACCTTGACCGTCCAGAACGAGGTCGCTCTTGCACTCTGCCAGTGGCAGCAAAATGATGCCAAAGGGTGTGAATGACAGAGGGTGACACCTGCAATCTTCTGCCCACCTCACGTAAAGAAATGCTATCCTGGAGCCAACCAATAGCTCGTCCTCTATCAACATCAGTCAGATGTCGTCTCTGTGGCATGGTTTTGGAAAGTGTGATTACACGATCATCGTCATCGCCTTCTTAAGGGAAAGCATGCACGTGCACCATGAACATCACCACTTTCATATGCTGAGCATGAAAATTGTGTTGGTTGTTGCTAAGGGCAGGTGCAGCGTTGTGTTTGGGCGACAATATTCCTATGTTTTGCTCATGTTTTCAATTCATTTGCATGACTACCAGAAGTGTTTCCAGAAAGTGTCTGGAGGACCAGCAATACCCCAGACGTGGTACAACATGTTGCCAAACATTAGATGATGGTAATGTTATAACACATAATGCCATGACCAATTTGCTAAATCGTGTATTATATATCTTGTGTTCTTTAACTTCTCTTGAGTAGTATATATAGGTATCGATCGCCGACCAAACAAATAGTCGACATCAACGTTACAAGCCGCTTCGCCCCTGATTGAAACACCAATCTTTACTCTCTGCCAAGTGCATATGGAAGTGTTTGGTAGAAGTGACCCAGGTTGCTTGACATACAAGTGTAGACTTTTTATATGAGGTCAATACCTATTCTTTTGCACTCGAAAAATACACTATGGATCCAGGTCGATATTGGTTTGTTTTCGGGTCAATGAAAAACAGGTATTGACCTCACATAATGTCTATAATTGTTTCATTATATACTAAAGAGACAAG
The DNA here is from genome assembly GCF_022045235.1 of Haliotis cracherodii. Lineage (NCBI taxonomy): Eukaryota > Metazoa > Mollusca > Gastropoda > Lepetellida > Haliotidae > Haliotis > Haliotis cracherodii. The sequence continues at coordinate 4,387,593 of NW_027266273.1, read as the reverse complement.
CAGATTAAACTTATCAAACGTTGTTTGCTACAATGACGTTAGGAGGTTCCAACCTCATTGGCTTAGGTTTGGGGAATACCTCTTCCGGGTAATTCCCATTATATTTTGAGTAACTCAAGTGACTCCCGTAAATTATCTGACCTAACATGTGTCAATATGCATTCTGTGGAATGACTTGTGACCGCTTCTCGGCCAGTGGGTATGGCGCAAATCTTGCATTGCATATTAAACATATATCAAACGGTTTTCCTTTGTTCGCACTGTTCCAACCAAACTCACCCACTCTTTCTGACCGTTTGCATTCTCGAGCCATCTTATGCATCATACGCAAAAGTAAGCTGTGTACCTTAATTCTTCTGTTAGACGCAGGCCCTTCAATACGCGACAGGTTATATGCTCTGTCAAACAAATAAAAAGCGGGCCTCCATTAGACGTCGGGTCTCTAATACAGTGATATGTTGTTGATTAATAATGACCGTTTCCTGCAAATGTACCCTTCGTATGACAAGAATCTGGGATTTGGTAAGGTAGTTAGTTGTCACTGTGCCAGCCTTAAACAGAATTCACACCGGCCTCTAAAAGACGCCATCTCCCCGAGGCAAGGGAAATAACTGACTTTAAAAGTCCAGTTTCCACCCTTGCCGAACAAGGCTGGAATTCCAGGGCTCGATCGTAGCGCCACCAGTGGCTGTTACGAGTTATGTTCCTCCTTAGCCTCTCCTATAGACCAATCCTATTCCACCTCTCGTATCACTTGCATTTGTTTCAAGACGATCTGATCGATAATCAAGATTTATATTCTGATAAAACGGGTCTTACATCGCGAAGTGCATCAAATCACGTGTAAAAACATGAAAACACTTGGAAAATGTATGCTGACAACGAGTTGGTGGTGCACATGCTTTACATATCCTGCAATCGACCGAAATCTGCACGACAGTTTACTAACCTGATTTCGATTTCGGTGCGCGATTTTGAGTGGACTATGCATAGACTCGTTAGTCCAGCCAAAATATAACTCCATAATACCAGCCTAGTTCGGCAAGGGTGGAAACTGGACTTTTATAGTCTTGCCTCAGGGAAGATGCAAGACGCCGGGTCAACGGCTTGTGCGAAATTAATACTCGGTCGTTTTTGGAGCAAATACGGTATGACAGTTGTGTTGCAGTGTTCTCAATATATGCCTGTCCCATATCCAGTACCCAGAAATAATACTGTAACCAGACAATAGTAATCTTTAAATCCCATTTCCTGACAATGTAGTAATATATATTCCAAGTTGTAAACCCTGTTCAGCATACGGTATATATTCATTTTAAAAGGAAAGGTGGTAGGTATCTTCATCAATGTTATCTGGCGCTATTTGATACGAGGTTGTACATTTTCATCACTGTTGTGCCTAACCAGTTGCTGATTTCAGCTATTTTATTACGATTGGCATATATTACAGAATCACAATTAGACGTCGACCGTGCTGTGAATATTGCCTTGGCAGCAGGAAAATGGCTTGGCAATTTTCGTCTTTGTCGTATTTTGCTACTATTAACATTCTAAGTGAACATTCACGTGAAAATACGACCAGTCATTTGATCGGCCTATTTCAGTGTTTTCCTTTACTCTGATATAGTACTGAATGTGGCGTTCAACAACAAGCAAAACAAATTTACTATTTCCAATATAATTAATAATATCATATAATTCCAATTTCATTAAAATCAGATCTTAGTTCTCGCTGCTGCTAAACACAGATTTAAGGACATCCCGTGACGGGTCACGTAAGAACGACCTTTCATCTGACCAAACAGAGCGTCGCTTACCAGATCGGGAAAGTCACACGCAGAATGTGTTTTCTAATCATGCAAATTCGAAATGGTTAACACAAGGTATTCTGAAGGACAGTTACAGCCTTTACGGCGGATTACGTCCAAACCCTCGTCCATCTCTCGCTTAAATGGATTAAAATTTGAAACGGAAAAGCCTGTGGGAAGTATTGCCATACAATCTTTTCTTTTCTTGTGTTCAGTTGTTATTTTGAATTGATATTTTTCAAAGCGTAGTTTGCAATGGATGTCGTCAGTTTGAAACTGGTGTCACAGAGCTCGAACAAGCTGATTTCTGTTTGGCTAATGTCGACTTCTTGCTTGTCATTTGATTGGTCGGCCAAACTTCGCAAAAGGTCGTTCTGTAATGGGATATCCATATATCTTTGTGTTGTGGTAGCGAGCAATAAGCTCTGGTTTTAATGAGATTCATATAATTCGAGCAATAAATGTTTTAGGTTTTTTGTGAAATGGAGTGGGGAGGAGAGTTGTTCATTCTTCGACGAGCATACGACGCCCCCTACGTCAACTTCAGTCGAGGCTGGAACGACTACAGGGACGGGTTCGGTGACATCTCTAAGGGACGCAACTTCTGGCTCGGGAATGAAAAGATTCATCTGATCACCACAAGTAGAGATCATCTACTTGGCATCGAGGGCCTTATGGTCGAACCTCCAGAAATACCCAAGTGGAACTACAGGCAACATTTTTATCACATGTTTGAGGTGAATCGGGATATACACAACTAGTCCGTTAGTCAGTGACTCGCGAAATCTAGACGAGCTAGTTTTCTACAAAATTCGAAATATTTTACATAACCCCTTTTCCCTTGTTCCAGACAATACTTAAATTGGTCCGTATTTTTAATTCGGATCATACTGGGGTAATAAAACCTGATCGACTTAAACTATATACATGTATCGCGACTACGTAGCTACACTGTACGGCACATAAACTTGATGTTTCTGTTGTAGATTTACGGATTTAAAACTGACGGAAAGTGGCAGATTTCTGTACTGCCTAGTGTCCACTTTCAAATAACAGTAATTTAGACATTGCCGCATATAAACGTTCAGCTAGAAGTCTAGTCTGTATCACAGTTCCAGAACCATATCATTTCCCTGTAGGGTAGGCTAATGGTTAAAGCGTTCGCTCGTCACGCCGAAGACCCGGGTTCGATTCCCGACATGGGTAAAAGTGGCGTATAGATGCCATTATAGATGTGATATTTTGTTACGATATAAGTAATTCCTATAGCACCCATTGCTACTGTATGTATATATGTACTATAGGCCTATGGCCTTTTCAGTACTTGAAATAAAGATTGAAGTGGCGTAAAATCAAACTCACTCCCCCACCCTTCCGTCCAGCCATTAGTGTAATGCTATAGCTCCAAATGAAGCAAGTATACATTTTCTACTGGTTCTTAATCTCCCATCTTCTGGGACTCTTTTTCAAATCAAATTGAGTTGTTTGTTTCAATCAAAATCATATATTTTTAGAAGCTAAGCGTTTGTCTACCAGTACCAGCAGTAAACAAGTGTTTTACAAAAAAAGTTGCTTTTACTATGGAGATAGAATATTATTCGCTTCGCCCTTTAATCGCCATACCTTTGAGGGCAATCTTATCGTATATTTAATCAGAGGCTATATACCTGCATACAACTTCATTCATATTTTCAAAACCATGATCACGTTATCCTGGAATACTCTGTTTGTAGGTATCTTCCGAAAGTGAGGGATATCGCTTTTCGGTGACCAACCATTACTCGAAGTCAGGCGACCACGCTCTCGACGACTGCATGTCAAACCTCGAGGGAATTCCATTTTCCACCATAGACAACGACAGTTCCGCCGGAAGTTGCGCAGGCGCACACATGTCAGGATGGTGGTTTAAGGACTGTTCGTTGTGTAACCCGACAGGGATAATACAACCCGTTTCCGAGACAGTCATGTCTTCAGATCCGACATCCATGACCTGGCCAGTCCCAACAAACATGTCTGCTCGGTTCCTGAGTATGTTTTTGAAATATAAAGTTGGATAACAACTTTCCGCGCATACATGTCAGGGTGGTGGTTTAAGGACTGTTCGTTGTGTAACCCGACAGGGATAATACAACCCGTTTCCGAGACAGTCATGTCTTCAGATCCGACATCCATGACCTGGCCAGTCCCAACAAACATGTCTGCTCGGTTCCTGAGTATGTTTTTGAAATATAAAGTTGGATAACAACTTTCCCGTGCTTCATTTCGATTTGGGTTTCTTTGAAAAGTGCGTCAGGGAAGTTATTATATCACGGACGTTGCTAGTGAAAATATTTACCTATCGTTTTGCTAACTTGACTTATGATATATGATCGATAGAAGCTCCGAATTGTTTCTTTTTCAGATAATTATTATTTCGATACTGAAGACATCTGACAGCAAGAAAGCTTGAAAGATTACATTTTATTTGGATATACTTCATGAAAGAAGATGACTTTTCTTCTTTGTTATATAAAAATCACTTTGATTTTGTTTGTTGTCTTTGATCTTCAAGGGTCCAATCGCTTGGAAGTTAATTATCGCTCCAAGGTTTAAAGAATCATAGACATCCATTGTGGAATACAATAAATTTATCAATATTTGCTAGAGCGTGTTTTGAATGATTTTAGACATTGAAACACGCTTCACGAACAAACCTTATGATGTGCTGGACTGGAAATTTTTGATTAACATTTGTTATCATGTCCTCGTTAAAGTTGATGTTTGTATCGACATGAATGTGAATGAATTAGTTATTTTAGTCACGCTTTCCGCCTTTGAAGATTTCTCTATGTTAATAATTAACGACTAAATGAGATTATATAGCGCATAGTGTAGCCGTGGTTTGCAGTGCTGACAATTCTGAATGGAGTTCATGTCTGTGTTAAACATTGGAGACAGGTTTACACTTTAGACAGACAGTAAATCTTAAGAACAATTTATGTTCCCCAGCATTTTCGGAACAGATTAGTATTTTCAAATATAGCAACGATAGACCCCCTCTCTTTTCAGATTTATTATCCCCCGCCACGAAGTGGAAGGGGGATATAGGAATCGGTGCCGTCCGTCCGTCCTTCCGTCCGGCCGTCACATTTCGTTCCCGGAGCAGATCTTGAAAACCGTACAATATTTCTTCGACAAACTTGGCACATAGATAGATCTAGTGGTGAACTAATTGCCTTTTGATAGTTTGGGATTTTAAAAATAGTTTGTTTTGAGTATCCATGGCAACGACTTTGATTTAGACTCACAGGAGCTAATGCATTGAACACACCCGATATAACATATTGGCGGGGGATGTGAGTAGTTCATGCTTGTTGTAAATGGACTTTGAATGCAAGTGTTGATACCTATCTGCCAAGTGTTATTAGCCTTAGGATATGACATTGATAATTAGATAATGATATCACACACACACACACACACACACACACACACACACACACACACACACACACACACAGCCATTTGCAGTTGATAATTAGATAAAATATATAAAATCATTGTCTAATTATCAACAGCAAAAGGACAGGTCTAAAAACAGTATGTTATATCCATCAGTTCGTTATAAGCGTGTTCGTTATAACGGTGTTATATATATAATTATCAAAGTCACATTCTACACGTTTATAACACTTGGCAGATAGGTACAGCTCTTGCAATCCAGATGTTGGACTGACAGGGTAGTGATGGGTAGGCGGAGTGGTGTTGGGTGGGGTTGCCAACTGGTTAAAACGTTCGCTCGGTACATCGACCGGGGTTCTAGTGCTCACCTTTGCTCAATAGATACACGTCGCTATATAAGTGCAATAATCTTGGACGCGACGTTAAACCCCATTTCACCTCACCTCTACACGTTTATAACACTTGGCAGATAGGTACAGCTCTTGCAATCCAGGTGTTGGACTGACGGGGTAGTGATGGGTAGGCGGAGTGGTGTTGGGTGGGGTTGCCAACTGGTTAAAACGTTCGCTCGGCACATCGACCGGGGTTCTAAAAAGTACTCCCGGAAATGACAAAAAACTGTTTTTTCGATTTCAAATTTTAAATAAATGCAGTTAATATACAAAATATATGAATATTCAAACAACTCAATTAGTACTAATTGGGCCTTGGCACAAATACAGCGCATCAAATGTTTTTACGTAAAAGTGTGTAAAAATATGAACAAAACAGACTATTGTGAAACTGAGCATAACCAGGTGTTAGTAGATCAAGGTGAATGTCTATGACCTATGACACCTTGACGACAGGTGAAAACAGGTGCTTGAAACCCACGTGCATGTAATTTGTCAGTGGTTCGTGATTTGTGAGTGGCATTGTGGGATAGTGAATCATCGTCAAAATATCAGAACGTAAAAGTAACATATTCCCTTCACAAACAACAACTTAATGTCATTATTATTATTATGTACATAAACATTGCTGTTATTTGTATTGTTGTTTTGATAACTTTTTTTCCGGGATTATTTGCATAATGCCCATAGCCTGTTTCTGCCAAGTCAATTCGGACTTAGTTTTATTTTTGAATGTTGTAAGTGCCTACAAATTACCTCCTGTAAAGTACATTTTGTATTGAGCACTGAGATAAAACTAGCAAATCCAGACTAGCACTTTTTCCGTTGTTTTGTTATTTCGTATTTACATCTACGTAATGCTTTGTGTCAATTATTAAATCCAGCAAAACAGTTATTTTTATTTCCATGAGTACTTTTAGTGCTCACCTTTGCTCAATAGATACATCCCATTATCGCGTCCCGGCATTGATGTGGCTGGTGTATTGATTACATAAGTTAGAGAAATGAAATTTTAAGCACTGATGTAACTGGTAATGATCTCAAATAAGTGTCCTTAATTCATTTTTGAGTTATTGCCTTTGATCCATGTCAACTTATTTCAACAAATGACAAGTTTTCTCAGGAACTGCTGAAGTTACATGAATGAAACTTTCCAATATTATGTAAGAGATATTTATATTTGTAAGATTTTGAAAAGTGTGCCATATATTATTTTGTTACAGAGAAGGCGCATTTGTGTGTATTAATTTCACATTTAATCAGATTTTCTCATGACATGAAGCCTCCCCAGTACCTATCTCCTCTTAAGGCGTTATAGTTATAGGTCTTTTTATAGTTTACATTAACTTCCATATTATTTACTACTATGTGAACAAACATAATTCTAATGTACCCCATGGCGGGTGATAGTGATAACGCTGTATTCGTGTTTGCAAATGTATTGTGAAAATTGGATATTTGCAAGTGTTTGATTTACTATACGTAATAAAGCGTGCGTTAACAGACATTTTGTTATTGTTTTAACAAGTTGAATGAATGAAAATTTATGAAGTTAGTCGGCCCAGTTCATCAGTAAACAGCAGCTATATTTGTGCATTGGTGTACATTAAAAACATATGTACAACATTTCAACAAAATCTTAAGAGCAAAATGTGGCCAAGTCTCTATAGGGGGCACGGCTGGCCCAGTCGTCTAAGGCACCGCGATTCGCTGTGCAGAGTTGCGTCCCTTGGGCACGCCAGATCCCTATGATTGGGGGTTCGAATACCGGTTCGCCCCAATTATGTTTCTAGGTTTGTCAGCACCATACCTGTGCTCGTGGGTTTCACTGAAGTGGTAAACGTCTGAAACCTGCATCACTTCGGGCTTTCCTCCCACATTAAGCTGACACGCCGTGACATAACTGGAATACTGTTAAAAGCGGCGTTAAACCCAACTCACTCACTCACTCACTCACTCTCTATGTGTAAGCCACAACATACACCTTCAACCCTGTAAGATACAATAGGAGGTCTGGGAAACTTTGCTGATTTTGACGGGAGTAAATTATTTCAATCAAACCAGGTGTGCTGAAAATTATGTTAATATGTCTATGACGTGTACTCTTTTATACAGTGAAACCTATTCAAACAGCCACAAGTTAACTTACATAATGCGTTTACATAGACCTTTTACTGACGTTTCTATCAGTTACTCTCGCTGATAAAACTTTGATTGGTGCTTGAGGCATCCACTCAAGTACTCTTTAAACATTAAGTACGTATTTAATGAGAGTAGAAAATGTATGTATTTTACTATACAGCTACATCTTAATGTATAATGGGTTTTGATATACTTGATATGTTTTAAACATGTTTTAAGAAGTGTCTCTTAAGCTTTTACCAGGCTTGATATTGCTGAGATAACATGTTATATTTTTATTATGTACAATATGTGACACTATAATAAAATATACCTTAACTGATATTATCTATCATGTGTACAGCTCCTGCCCAGCGCGTGACACCTTCGTTACACTCTCGGTAACATCTCTGCCACCAGTGTGGGCGCGGCCTTTACAAGAATTTTGAAATTTGCCCTCTAACCCGAAATGTGGCAACGCTTATTCTTTTGTTTATGTCTTTGGGAATGCCATCATAGTTCATTTTGAAAAGGTTTACGATTGACCATGAATTTACCTTTTTGTTTGTTTGATCAGATAGGTTCGAGATTGCAGACGAACAGAAAATCACCCAACTTACCCCTTACATTCTTATTATACCAACTACATGATAGTTGGAATGAAACAGAAATTCAGTATGACACACAAAGAATTTTTTTAGCAGGAGTAAGAGTATTCGGCGTCACGACCGTCATCACTTGTAAACTCGTCACGCCGAAGACCCGGGGTCGATTCCCAACATGGGTTCAATGTCTGAAGCCAATTTCCGGTGTCCCTCGTCGTGATATTGCTAAAAAAAACACAATCAATCAGTCAATCAACCAATCAATCAATCTACGTATCCTCTTTATCCCATCTAAAGATCATCTTTACCCCAAAGCAATGCTAACTTCAACAACTGAATGATCTGTTATTTTACAACTGAATATGTTTGTTTATTCGTGATTCCTTTTGTCAGTTCATATGCTTCATGTGCACGTGTTTTTTTCTTCTTTCTTCCCGTCTTTTGGTTGACTGATCGACTCAGAGATTAATACAATTATACTGTTGTTTGGCCAAATATGGTAGTCGTTGGTTCGAATCCCGATTTCGCACTGATTATGATCCTTGGACTGTCAACACATTTCACGTTCTCGTAGAGGTTTAATTTCCCGCTGGTAAGAGTCTCTTTCGTGAGTCCGAAGCCGCCACGACATCTGGAATACTGTTTTTAAAGCTGCATTTGTCTCAACTCGCTCGTTAATCACTTATTATGTTTTGCTTACTAATCAATCATTATGTTTTGCTTACAGACGCAAAATGAATACACAGGCTAAAGTTCTCGTCTTGGTCCTGATTGTGACTTTAGTAAGTCAAGGTAAGGTCCTCAGAAACAACAATATTATTTCCACCGTGACCTTAAGATTGACGTGTCTTTGAAATATAGTTATGAGAAATATTTCCTAAGCGTTGTTTCTATTTATCGTAATATATTTATGAATTGAATGACACTCGGATAAACGTTATAGGCTTATCAAGATATGTGTATAGTCGATGGGAGACTTTGAGTGTGATGTACGCACGTGATGGCGGTGGGTGTGGAAATGGTGTGATGTTTGGAGTTTGGATTGGTAAAGCTGAGTTGGTTTAGGAGTGGGTGTGGTTTTGTTGTTGCGTGGTTTTGGATGTGGATGTGGATGTGGATGTTAGTGTGTGTGAGTGAAGTGTGGGGGATGGAGGGGTGTGTGGTGTGAGGTTGATGAATGTATTTGTGTGGTTTGGATGTGTGTTTATGTCAGTGAGTGAGTATGGTTTTACGCCGCCTTTATCAATATTCCAGCAATATCACGGCGGGGGACACCAGAAATTGTACCCATGTTGGGAATCGAGCACGTGTCTTCGCCGTGACGAGTAATCGCTTTAACCACAAGGCTACCCGACCACCCAATCAAACTCTGAATAACCCGGAAATTAAGACCCCGTTGGCAATGCCGAGCTACAACTGATCCCCAGCAACCAATGTTGGTCGTAAGAGGTGACTGAATGGATTGGTAGGTCATGCACGGTATATTGCTATAGTGGTATATTGCCTGCCATCTAGCCTTGTTCCAAGTCTGTACTGAATGATATGTCAATGGACGTATAGTAATCATCTCTTTATTAAGACTAGATAAGCAGACAGTCAAAGGACGCCAGTCTTTAATGGGGGCAACTTGTTCTTATGATTTATATTATCTAGGATTTACACAAATAATAATTGCCAAAGAGACTTGTGCAAGTCCACCTGCCATTTTACGGGCTAGTTTTGTGCACGACTATGGTATTTGACATTCAAATGCCCCATGTATCAAGATTAACTACATTTACTGTGATATATACATGCGACTTGTAAGCATAATGATTTCTTGATTTGTAGACCTGGGATGTAGAAATGCTGAGTTTACGTTTTGAATGTGATCCCAGCATATGTTTCCGTAAAATGTGCTTGAAGAATTACAATATGATTTTAGGAATTGGAGTGACATTTCTTTAGAAACAGGGTATGTTCTGGTCACTCCTTCAAAACACGCACTTTGTTTTCTCTGAATTCTCACAATACATTTTAGGTTACCCAGCATGTCCAACGAGTGATATGTTTTTTTTGTTGAACATAGGGACAAATTAAATTTCAGCGTTTTTTCTCATAAAGGTTATTTTTCAAAACGTCAAAAGCTCCCCTGCCCTGAATATCACTGGTCGGTCTCTTGCCAGTTCCCTCACATTAACGTTATATTTAGGTCACATTTACGTCATAGACAGGCTTGTTTCTCACAAAGAGCATACAACGCTGGGCAATCTAGTATATCGGGAATTTTGAACTTCAAAAGTGAATATCTTATATTGATACCCTTTCCAATATATCCATGTTGGGAGATTATGTTTTTCCATACATCTCGATCCACAGGAACACGTCTATCTGTATCCTATTATACGCTGTGTACGCGTTACAGGAACGAGAGAGAGAAACGGAACAGGTGTACTCTTTGAGATAACCTGTGTCATAACACGCCTCTCAACGATTTGTCCATGGGTGTGTACCAACACTGCATTGTTTAAGACTACTCTTCTTATTAATATAATTCAGTATATCATAGATCTTTGGGAAGAGATTAAAATTACATCATTTTGATAACTTTATGATGCAGAACTAAGTATGTCAACAAATATTATTAATCGATATTATTTTGCAATTGAACTTAATGGCCACATCGAGAAGCGTCAGTAAAATACCTAAGACGCATTGTGTTTATTCCGACAAAGTATTTTTATCATATTTTCAGAAACATTATGCATTCAGCCACAGATGACTTTTCTTACGTTAGTATTTGTTTGCAGTGGCCAGGAACTATGATACATGTTAAAAGGTACAGTAGAACACGGATATAACGAACTACAAGGAACCGGAGATATCAGTTCGTTATACACGTTGTTCGTTACATACATTTTCTCTCGGTCCGCCATCTTGGCTAAAGCAAAACACAATACACATACACGCGTTTTGTCGCGTTTCCTCCGGCATCTATCGGTGATTCCCTTATAAAGTACACAATGATACATGGATGTACTATCCAAAAGTTAACATATCTTTTTTTTTATCCTTCCATGCAATCAAAAATCAGTGTTCCATTTTCCTGGCTGGTCGATTCCGTGAACCGACCAAAAAGCTTTGCTCAATAGATATAAAATATTTTATGTATTATCTTCATTACGTTTCAATGACGTTTGCGAATGAATCCGTTAAAGGCAAGGTAGGTCGGAGATCTTGACCTCGAGCACGGGTATGGCGCAGGAATACCAAGAGTCAACATTTTGGGGTAAAAAGCAAAATAGGGATACAAATTATATAAATGGATTACTGAAAATCAGTGATGACACCTGGTGAAAAGGTGAACATTCGCCTCGTATATAGTACACGTACGTATCGTAATATTCCTCCTTCGTTCGGCAGGTTCATAAGGTCCTGCAAGTTACCGAGTCTGGGCGAGATAATCCAGTGAATGATATGGGCAACGGTCCACGGTGGGGTACGATGACACGGACTTTTGCAAAGTCAACGAGGATCTGTGTATAACTTAACCTCTTACGACCAGCATAGGTTGCTGAGGACCTATCCTAAACCGGACCCCCCCCCCCCCCCCCCCCCCTATTTTTTATAGAAAACTAAAAAAGTTAACTACGGCCTTGGATTTGTAAGGTATCAGTGAATATTGCCATTACAAATCATCCGTGCTCACAATGAATACCCATGTGTTATTTTGTTAGAAACAATGCTTTCAAATAGAAAAACAAATGATTATCAAATGATATTACGTTTATCGAACCTATCGGTTGTGTCGGCTTGTATCTATATTAGGACACGATTGATAGTTTCCTTGTGTATTGCCATCAGCCCATGCAATTCATAGACTGTTCGATCATTCGTTACATACTTTTAGCTATCGCCTTTTTTTATCTTGTTAATGTGTTTCTGGATGTGCAACATCGACTGTACCGGAAGCGCTCGTAAAATCCCATATCATCTTCAAATATCCATTTATGATTCTTTAGTGAGTATGGTTTTACACCGCTTTAAGCAATATTTCAGCAATATCACAGCTGGGGACACTAGAAATGGGCTTCACACATTGTACCCATGTTGGGATTCGAACCCGGGTCTTCGGCGTGACGAGCGAACGCTTGAACCACTAGGCTACCCGACCGCCCCTAGGATACGTTGATGAAAGGAGGTAGCCATAGATAGGCACACTTTTAGTGTAGAACTGAAGAGAAATATGAAACGAGTGAGTGAGTGAGTGGGTAGGATTTTAGGCCGCTTTTAGCAATACTCCAGCAATAACACGGCGGGGGCAACATGTACCATGTATGGAAGCGAACCAGGGTCTCATGGGTTACGAGAGAACGCTTTAACAACTAGGCTAGACCCTTAGAAATAAGCATTTGTACCCTGTTTATCATTCATGTTACGGTGGTATTTCCAACAGTGTCTGTTAATTCGATACACCTTTTTATAGCTTCGTGCTGCATTTGTATGCCATCTTTGTTCCTGTCATCGTCGACCGCCTCCGGTCTAGTGGTAGAGCGTCCGCAAGGAGAGCGGAAGGTCCGGGGTTCTGGCGCTCGGTATTAAGGGGCTAAAACAAGGACTGGTCGGCTCGGAGTCAGTATACTGTGTCTGAGTGAGGTATTCATGTTACACTGCGGCATGGTATCTCAGTAGGCTAGCTCTATAAATCGGCATCAGTCCGGACCAGTACAAGCAGCCACAAACACGCACGTCTCTTTATAAGTGCAATAATCTTGGACGCGACTTTAAACCCCATTTCACCTCATCTCCTGACATCGTCAATAATAACATATATGATAGCTATTTGCTGATTACGAAAATACTGATATGTGTTTTGACGCATGGATGATCACATCAATGTAGCCTCACACTTGCATCAGCAGTGACTAATATTCCCGAGTAAATGTTTTTACAGATATAATCGCAAATGTCAGTTGACAGTATTTTATAACGATTCAGCGTATCAGCTGGACCGTGTCAATTTCTTATTTGTCGATAGTAGGTGTCACGATGTGTGTAACAAAGACTTGTCGATAGTGGTGAACATGAACATCAATATCATGCGGGATGCAGTCTGTGTTGAATGTCCTGGGGATGCCTGGTAAGAATAAAGACCCCCGGCAACCAGTGATGGGTCAGCTGGTCAGACTAGATGACTTGGTTAATGCATGTCATCTTATCCAAATTTCGGTTGGATACTCATGATGTCAATTACTGGATTGTCTGGTCCAGATTCGATTAACTACAAACCGCCTCCACATAGCTGCAATATTTCTGAGTTCGGCGTTAAACAACAAACAAACATAAGAGAAAACGACGTCTACTATGTTGTTCAAAATCCCGAATCTCGGCAGCACAACAACAACGACAACTACTACTACTACTAGCCTAGTGGTTTAAGCGTTCGCTCGTCACGCCGAAGACCCGGGTTCGATTACCGACATTGAAACAATGTGTGAAGCCCATTTCTGGTGTCCCCAGCCAAGATATTGCTGGAATATTGCTAAAAGCGGCGTAAAATCAAACTCACTCACTCACTCCTGCTACTGCTACTGCTACTGCTACTGCTACTGCTACTACTACTACTTCTGCAATTGGTACATCGTTACGTGTCTACACTCTAAGTACTACACTTACTGCGGCTACTACCACTGCTGCAAATGATGCTGATACGATACAGCCAGTTCAGTAGAACTTACATTCCATTATCACAAAAACGTTGGAAGATATCAGCTTGTTCATGTGTTCCAAAGCTACAGATCTAATCCAGACACAATATATCTCGTGATAATCTAGCTCTGTTTGAAGCTGATCCAAAAAGGTTCATGCAACGATCTGTGACTATGGAGGACACCTGGATTGACTGAGTCCAAACAACAATCAAAACAGTGGAAGCATTTGAAATCAGCACCACCAAAAAGCGATGGACTGTCCCTCCAGCCGGAAAAGTTATGTCTCCGTGTTCTGGGATGCCGAGGGTGCCATCACGGTTGAGTATCTTCCAAAAAGCCAGACAAGATGTGATGAGCTAATAAATTTGTGCTGGACAATGCGCCAGTACACAAATCAGTCATTGCCATGGCTACAATGTGGCTTTGGACTCCTCCAGCACCACCATATTCTCCTGATCGGGTTCCCTCAAACCTTCAACCCCTGCTGCTGTGAGCGATCGTAGATCCTAAGGGGTGCTCAACTGTCAGGTTGTAATTGTTTGTTTGTTGATATATCATAAAGTGAAGGGGGCACGGGTGGCTCAGTCGTCTAAGGCGCTGCGATTTGCTGTGCAGAGTTGCGTCCCCTGGACACGCCAGAAATCTATGATTGTGGGTTCGAATCCCGGTTCACCCCGATTATGTTTCTAGGTTTGTCAGCACCATACCCGTGCTCGTGGGTTTCACCGAAGTGGTAAACGTCTGAGACCTGCATCACTTCGGGCTTTCCTCCCAAATCAAGCTGACACGCCGCGATATAACTGGACTACTGTTAAAAGCGGCGTTAAAGCAAACTAACTCACTCACTAGAGTGGTGGTAACCTCACCGACACCTCCTTTGTCTGGTGATCGTGGTTTATGTATCAGATTTCTAAATTAGCATCCTTGTAAAAAAAACATTCAAAATGTATGTCTAAATAATGACAATAATGATAATAAGAATGTTTTACCATCTTTCCATATACCTGTCTTAAACTCGTTAAAAACAAAAATGACGACGATGATGACTTTTTCAGATTTCTTGATCAATTTCATATCCAAAGCTCCTAGATCATTTCGGGTGTGCCACACTGTCTCTTAATGTGTGGTGTACCACGTTCATCATGTTATGTATTACAGATAACGCCAGCTGTTGTATATACAGCCAATTGTTTATGCGAGTAGTGCATGTTAATGGAAAAACAAGGTTCGAGAAACCCATATTAGTGACCGCGTGAGAGGAGTGAGTGAGTGAGTTGGGTTTAACGCCGCTTTTAACAGTATTCCAGTTATATCGCGGCGTGTCAGCCTAATGTGTGAGGAAAGCCCGAAGTGATGCAGGTCTCAGACGTTTACCACTTCGGTGAAACCCACGAGCACGGGTATGGTGCCGTCAAACCTAAAAACATTTAAATGGGCGAACCGAAATTTGAACCCACAATCATAGGTTTCTGGCGTGCCCAAGGGACGCAACCTTGCACAGCAAATCTCGGCGCCTTAGACGACTACCCCCCTTGAACTTGCGACATCACCTACAGGCTCAGTGTGTAGGTCACTGGATGTTGCAGGGTGTATTTGTAGTTCCTCATCTTCCCGAGGCAGGGGAGTTAACTGACTACAAAAGTCCAGTTTCCACCCTTGCCGAACTTGGCTGGTATTATGGAGTTACCGTTTGGCTGGACTAACGAGTCTCTGCATAGTCCAATCAAAATCGCGCAACGAAATCGAAATCCTGTTTGTGAACTGTCATGCAGATTTCCGTCGATTGCAGGATTTGCAAAACATGTGCACCGCCAACTCGTTGTCAACAGATATTTTCCTAATCTTATTATGTTTTTTAAAAAAGGTGCTCACCAGATTTGATGCACTTCGCGATGTAAGACGCGTTTTATCACAATAAAGATCTTGATAATTGATCAGATCGTCTTGACTGGGCGCCGTCATTTTGTTTGAAGCAAATGCAAGTGATACAGAGGTGAAATCTGACGGGTCCATAGGAGAGGCATAGAAGGGACATAACTTGTAAGAGCCACTGGTGGCGCTACGATCGAGCCCAGGAATTCCAGCCTAGTTCGGCAAGGTGGAAACTGGAGTTTTAAAGTCAGTTTACTCTCTTGCCTCGGGAAGATGGTAGTTCCTATGTTCACGACGACACAACATACGTCTACCCCTACAACATCCCTTTACCAGTAGCACCATCACTGCACATACTATAACTACTTCTACTATTGTTACTACTACTGATACTGCCTAACTGATGTTACTGCTGTTTTCTGTTTCTACTTGAAACTATTGCTACCTTAACGGATTTCCTCTAACCCTGCTTTAAACTGATACTACAAATGTCATCACTGCTACTACTATTACTACTGTTTCTGCTGCTACTACTACTGCTGCTGCTTGAACTACTGCTCCAACGATACTACGACTACGCTGCCGCTTCTGCTAGAACTTTAGGTTCCTGCTGGCGCTGACCGCCTCCGAGGTCTACTGGTAGAGCGTCTGCCCAGAGAGCGGAAGGTCGGTGGTTCAATACCCGGTCGCGTCATACCAAAAAACGTTAACATATGGTACTTGTTGTTACCCTGTCTGGCACTCGACACTAAAGGGCTAAAACAAGGACTTCTCGGCCCGGAGTCAGTATACTGTGTCTGAGTGGTATTGGGTTAGCTATATAAAACCTGCATTAGTTCTGACTATTGAAAGCAGCCAAACTCGAGCACACACACACATCGCTTTGAGTGCAATAACGCGGCGTTAAACCCATTTCGCCTCGCCTTCTGCTGACGCCCCAAGTTAGAATTAGCTGTTAGCGTAACACCCCATCTATGACCACTAATATCACTACTACTACGTCTACAGCAACCCGTGAAGATTCCGTTAGAGAATGGGTCTTCAGCAACCCATGCTTGCAGTAAGAGGCGGCTAACGGGATCGGGCGGTCAGGATCGCTGACTTGGTTGATGCATGTCATCGTATCCCCATTGCGCAGATCTATACCCATGATGTCAATCACGAAATTGTCTGGTCCAGACTCGATTATCTACAGACCGCCGTCATAGTGCTGGAATATTGTTGAGTGGGACGTTAAACAACAAACAAACAAGCTTCTACAGCAACTGCTTTCAACCGTCACTGCAAATGGCGTCAACTGCATGTGCACACAAGCCGCTACTCCGACTGCAACACGCAGTTTATGAAGCCTCTATAGACTACATGATCATAACCAAACCAAGCTGATATCATCTAATCATAAATTAATGCATGTCTCATGTGACAGTTCGACTAGCACCAGGTGGCGCTGCCATGATACAACATATTGAAACTGTCAAGCGCTACGACCCCAGTTGTTGTTGAACCACGTGCGAAGCATGGTCTCTACCCACAGTAAACGGGCTTGCAAAAAGACGTTCACACAGAAAAAAACAGAGGCGGGGTCTTGCCTTAGAAACTATGCGAGAAGGGTGGGGCTATTTTTCTCTCTCCTCAAAAAGGTCATATTTGAGAAGCTGCCCATATCGTCTGCGCTGATTCTGTTCAAGGCGAACACTATGGATTTGGATGTGGAGCATGCTCAGAAGTCAAAGAAGGAGCATGTTCAGAAGTTAAGGAAGAAGCGATGAATGTTCAAGTCACCTGTCCACGGTTTTCCCTATTTAACTTGAATCAGTGTTGTTCTACGGCTGACGCGTGGATATTCATGGATAGTCCAGATTTCATAGGCGACCATACGAAACACAGAATGGCGAAAACACAAGTTCCAATAGTTTTAAGTTTGGTCGATTCCATGTAAATTTGCCAGGCATGTGGCTTCAGGATAGAATGTGATTGTGAATCTGTTTCGTTGGACAATCGAGACTGGTTATCTTCTGTCCTTGACATTTCATATTTATTTTATTTTCGTGTCAATGTTCAAGGCAAACAATGGCATGACATGAACGAAATTCATGTGAACTGGTGACTCAGTGGTCTGATTCTAGGAGCCCTAATCTGTAAACCCTAATCTGTAAACAGGAAAGGAAAACCGGCGATACATTCACTGTCAATGTCGGAATTCGCTTGTGGATATTACGAAAAACAGCTGACTGAATTATTGATTCAAATGAATTCACGCTTCCGCGTGAACATATCTAATACCGATACAATGTATGTTATTTAATGTGGTCAGATAGAATAAGCGTTGATTGATGTAAATGTCAATCATTTTCAAGAAGTTAAATTGTTCTGTGATGACTTCTAATTTAATAACATTCAAGAATTATGTGTTAAATTGGATCAGAATAAAACAGTAGCCTCCTTCTCGGAAAATATCACATAAGATCAAGATCAAGGAACGCTGTTGTTGCCAAGGTAACAAATGTTAAATAATCATGATTACCTATTTTTCGATGATTTTATATAATAAGGATGTTTTGGATTATGGTTACAAACAATAAATATTGTTGTGATGAGAGTATGATTTAAATGTGTATAATATCGAAAGGGATGTTGAGGCAGACACTACTTGTAGCTATTTTCATCACAAAATTCAGTATGAATGGTAGAAGATACGCTTCAGGTGCCTATGCAGTAGTCCAGTTGTAAATTGTTTGCTAGCGAAGCCGAAAACTTGGGTTCGATTCCTATGATGGGAACAATGCGTGGAAGCATAGTTTGGATGCCATTCTGGGTGTCTCCGTCATTGTGTGGCTGAAATACTGCTTAAACTGGCGCAAAATACCACCTGCTCTCTAATTTTATCCATGTACATCATAAACTATCGGACACTCGAAATCATCATACTTCTTTGTCACAATGTTGAGATCTGATTGGTTCACGTGATCTTGATAAAATACTGTGTATCCCGCCTGGGAGGAAAATACATTTCTGAGCAGGCGTATAAATCCCTTATACCCGCCACGAAGAAAACAGACTGCACGTGGATTTCTGAGCGGAAGAATAAATCCCAAATACCCCGATTCGAGGCAAAAGGCCGTACGCTTTTTCCCCCGAGTCAATGAAAGACACGTGACATAGCACAAGTTAACCTCATCTCAATCGAACAGCTGTTTTCTGTCAATTTTCAGTTTGTTTTAATTTTTTGATAATGGCAGATTTAACATGTCGATAACATAAATTCGTTGTTGCAGTATCACTCAGGGTACATGGGGTTTTATGCGACCCTCGTTAGGTTTTATACCACTCGACTCAAAACCTAACGCGGAACGCATAAACCCCCATGTACCCCGTCTTATACTGCTACAACTTATAGCTTATAGTATACAGCCATGTTTCATGGTGACAAAAAAAAAAATGGTTATTCGATGGTAATGTATTTAATACCGGTATCATAGTTTTCGACGACTGTTTTGATCCTTTGATAACGTTTGTAATTTTATTGTCAATTCAAATTTCTTTTGCCAGCCAGTTCATCATGTAAGCAATGCTGCATTTAGACAGTGCCCAGTCTTGTGTTTGTTTGTTTGTTTGTTGTTTAACGCAGCACTCAGCAATGTTCCAGCTATATGACGGCGGTCTGTAAATAATCGAGTCTGGACCAGACAATCCAGTGACTGACATTATGAGCATCGATCAACGCAATTGGGATCGATGATCATGACATGCATCAACCAAGTCAGTGAGCCTGACCACCAGATCCCATTAGTCGCATTTTACGACAAGCATAGTCGCCTTTTACGGCAAGCATGGGTTGCTGTAGACCTATTCTACCCCGGATCTTCACGGGTCGCCCAGTCTTGTGATAGGAACTGGATGATGCATACCTTATACACGATATCTAATAGATAAGTATTACTGACTGCAGGCCTTGCTAAATAATACATACTGTATGTAAATGGATGAGACGGGTTGTCGTATACATGTATATATTCCACTGATATAAATTCTCTAATGAAGTATGCATAGCGACAGAAATACTATATTTTCGACTAGACGCGTTATGATGAATGTTGAATGAAACGTGTTCATATGTAAAAATAAATGTATATATACTTGTGCATAAATGTTTTATTCATTATTAGAGCGTTCGAGTTCTCCTACCCTTCCACTGATGACATTAATTACGTTCACGGGTTAAACCTGAAGAAGAATATAGGGCCCCAGTGCTACATGTTTGTAAGAACCCATGTGTGAGTGAGTGAATGTTGTCTAACGCCGCAGTTGGTAAAATTGTAGTTATATAAACTAGCGGGCAAAAGAATGTATACACTTGAAATTTGGATTTGACCTTAAAATTACAAACGTTATCAAAACGTTACTAGGATAGAAATAGTCGCCGAAATACTGCAAACGTAATAAGATACTCGTATCAAATACATCACCATCCCATAACTATTTCTTGTTTGTTATATTTTAAGCCACTATGAAATGTGGGTGTATACTTTCTTTTGTCCGACAGTTTAATATGACAGTCGGTACATAATCGAGTATGGAACAGACAACCAAGAGCGAATCTACGTTATATGAGTGTCTGGTGGGTTCAGTGTGTTGCCCGTCTATCTTGTTGGTTGGTTGATTGGTTGGTTGATTTGTTGTTTAACGCCGCGCTCAGCAATATTCCAGCTATATGACGGCGGTCTGTAAACAATCGAGTCTGGACCAGACAATCCAGTGATTGACATCATGAGCATCGATCTACGCAACGGGAATACAATGACATTCATCAACCAAGTCAGCGTGCCTGACCGTCGGATACTGTTAGCTGCCTCTTAAGCCTTTTAAGGTAAGCCTAGGTTGCTTAAGACCTATTATATCCCGGATCTCCATGGGTAAACTAATGCTTGGTTTGGTTGGTTTCTTGTTTTACGCCGCACTCAGCAATCATGAGCATCGAACCACGCAATTGGGATTGATAACATTCTTCAACGAAGTCTAAACTAATGATTCACTTTAAAATATGACTTGTTTGAATCCCAAATAGTGTTTTTACCTTCTGTCATGATTGCAATCTAAAAACATATGCATGAAATATTATTCACTCACAAATACAGATACTGTTGAAATTTCAACCATCTGCGTTATTTAATGTTACAAATTTCTGCTCCTAAAAATGCATACTCGCATCCAGCTCGGCCCACAATTGAAATATAAACCGCTCATGTTTGTCTCCTTGAATCGCAAATGTTGCAGAGGGTGGTGGTATTTCCCTTACATTTGCATATGAAGAGCGGGGTACAAGCATAGTCGCCTCTCACAGCAAGCATTGGTTGCTGAAGACCTATTCTCTACACGCATCTTCACGTGTCCGTCTGTGTGTAATCGCATCGTAACAGAGTGTGTTGTTGCTCATGCTTTCAGCCACTGGTTTCCCTGGTCATGTGCACATGTAATGGGATGTGTGGAAGTAGTCTGTAGAGCCTTGTGTTTGTCGGTTGAATGGATAGAAATCGGCATCCGTCAAAACGTTCATATCGAGCAAAGGTCAAAGGTGTCGCATATGTGCAGAGTTGGGTTTTTAAAAAAAAAAGTTAAATTGTTTTTTTTAATTCCATTTTCATCATATTTTACATTTCAATATCATACATAGAGTGTGCATGGATTTATTGTGACATTATTGGCATGTTTGTAGCATGGACAGACTACTTCTATGGACATAGGTGCAGAGTTGCGTCCCTTTGCTATTCCCGGATCCGCCGAATACCAGCTTCACTCTATTATAGTGATAGTTCTGACGTTCAGCCAAACCCACTCACAAACACACTCACTCATATCGGACTTGGTTGGATTGATGTAACGTCGGAGGCGGAGGGCGATGTTTGACATCCACGTTAATTGTCTGCTGGTGTTGTATGACTAAAACTATACTGCCCCGCGAGTGATATACTGACAACAGTGCCACTCTACGCTATACAGCTGTTGCATGATCGCTACAGCAGTTCTGTTGGACATTTTAAATATGTGCGATTCTTCCACCGGCATTCTGGTATAAATGTCAATAAAATCTGTCCTTTGGTAATCCATCACAATGAAGTTGTGTATTTATTGTTATAAATAGTTGTTGGGTGGGTCATACACCTGGCTATCATAGAGCTAAAATATCTTTATCGTTCCGCCATTTTAACATAAATCGTATTTTTATGCACCTTGTCCACATTCAGCTTCTTTATGGGTGGTAGAATAACCAAAGTAGAGGGAACTGTGGAATCTCCATAACAACGTACCATCTGGCATTGAAGGGGGGGGATGTTAAATTATTTGCGAGATTACGTGCCGTCGGGGTACGATGACACACAAGATCAACCAGTCAAGGTAACCAATTACGATACACAAATAAGGATTGGGATATGTTGCTAATGGTTATGGTGAATTGCCATACTACTACTACTACTACTACTACTACTACTACTACCACTACCACTACCACTACTACTACTACTACTACTACTACTATTACTACTAGTAGTAGTACATCTTCGTCAAGGAAAATGACAATCAACCTCAGACGTATCTAAGCCAACAAACCTGATTTTGTTCCTTTTGATAAATCAAATGAAATTGATGTCATCGAATTCTTCATCTCTTTTGACACTGATGTGAATGACAAGATCCACGCCTACGAAATATCACGCTTGCATCCCAATTACAAAGTCGTTAGACTCCCCATTGTTCTCGGTGCCGTAGGTTGACTGACTTTGGGAGAATACCCGGGTTTGATGCCGGGTTCTGACATACTACAGTTAAGGCGGGAGTGTTGGGGTGTTGTTGAAGTTTGGGGAGTCTTCATATTCTCCGGAGGGTTCTTGGTGGGTTTGACTAGACAGCGCTGGAAGTCCCATTCGTAGTCTGGGCTGCGTGTCGGGGGCAAAGGCCCTGGGGTGATGATGAGTCTAACACGCCTGACAGTGCCA
This sequence comes from Haliotis cracherodii, assembly GCF_022045235.1. Taxonomy (NCBI): domain Eukaryota; kingdom Metazoa; phylum Mollusca; class Gastropoda; order Lepetellida; family Haliotidae; genus Haliotis; species Haliotis cracherodii. The sequence goes on along the minus strand of NW_027266273.1, from coordinate 4,364,672 downwards.
GGGTCACCCGACCCCTTTTATTTTTATTTGTACAACATAATAACTATTTTCCATTTATAACGCGCTAATCTCCATGCGCTATGACAGGCTCGAGGCGCAAGCTCGAATGTTCCTTGGGGTATAGGCTAAGCGGAAGAGATGAAACCTGGGAGTGATTTGAACATATAATAGACATGACGTGTTTGGAGTAGATACATGATTGAACCGCTGGTGAAGAATACCAAGTCCCGTCGTGGCCGGATTTGAACAGCAGTCAACATCAGCGAGGAGAGCTTTCCAGAAATGTTTTGTTCTGGAATTAGTTATCTCCCCTTGTGGTGTACATGAACATGACAGGCTTCATCATTCTGGAAGTTTCTTGATAAGACAGCTTCTCAAAGGCTAGCTGTACCTATAAGAGCGACAGGGGGGAAAGGGTGGCCCAGTCGCCTAAGGCGCCGCGATTCTCTGTGCAGAGTTGTGTCCCTTGGGCACGCCAGAAATCTATGATCGTAGGTTCGAATCCCTGTTCGCCCCGAAAATGTTTCTAAGTTTGTCAGCACCATACCCGTGATCGTGGGTTTCACCGAAGTGGTAAACGTCTGAGACCTGCATCACTTCTGGCTTAACTCCCACATTAAGCTGACACGCCGTGATATAACAGATACTGGAATCCTGGTAAAAGCGGCGTTAAACCAAACTCACTCACACCATAAGAGCGACAAGGTGGGGATTCGTTGCCTTTCCGACCTGAATTGTTTCTGATCCACTTGCCAAGTGCAGTTTTGATATATACCAATTTGGAAACAACGAATTCCCTCCAACTTCCAACACTTTTTTGGATTCAAGATCTGAGACAGGTTTCTTTCAATACATTAAACAATGGCGATATTCTGAAGATTCGTGAGAGCCTGACATTCATTGCAGGGATTCTTCCTGCCACCACATACTTGACCCATTGTATTGCCGTTTTGATGTCAACAACGATAAGTTGTTGAACACGTTGTCAGTCTTTTCATTAAGAAAACGTTTTATAAAAATTATAATTAGATAGATAACATTGTCTTGCATAACCCTCTTGGATTATACGGGATACAAAGTTGCTCTGCTTGTCCGAAGAACGGACTGGCGCGGGTCGGTTGGTTACAATGTGTAGTGACCGCCTCCGTAGAACGTCCGCAAGGAGAGCGGAAGGTCCGGGGTTCGATCCTCGACCGCGTCATACCAAAAGACGTTAAAAGATGGTACGTGTTGTTACCCTGTCTGGCGCTCGGCATTAAGGGGCTAAAACAAGGACTGGTCGGCTCGGAGTCAGTATACTGTGTCTGAGTGGGGTATTCATGTTAAACTGCGGCATGGTATCTCAGTGAGCTAGCACTATAAATAGGCATCAGTCCGGACTAGTACAAGCAGCCACACACACACGTACATGCACGTCGCTATATAAGTGCAATAATCTTGGACGCGACGTTAAACCCCATTTCACCTCACCTTACAATGTGTAATATATGACTGTATGTGTGTCACCACATAGATAGGTACAGATTGTGACTTGGCTATCAATCACTGGTTTGATTGGGCGAGTTATAATTATTTACAGATGTCTGTCATATATTGCTGGATATTTCACACTGTGATCTTAAACAACAGTCACGTCGTCTGTATGCTTAATTCAACGATCGCGTAACGATGAGTGTGGTGATATCGTTTTTGTCAGCAGTAACTTTTTCAGTTTACAGTGTTCCCCCAAAAGACTGTTCTCTCGCGGTAACGTTATATTAAAGCCTTTAAATTAAAAAAAGTATGTCCGTATATGTCATTAAAGGTAACTGTATTTTCACGAACGCACGTTTTGCACGCTTTTCTTGACATTATACAGGAAGCTGAACTTGTGAGAAACAGCCTTTTACACCTATAACACAATGGACCATTCCGTGTTCGAGTTCCACGTGCAACTCGTGTGCACGTGAACGTGACTGCAGGTGGTTGTGACGTCTGTTCTTCCAGTTGACATGAGGTGTGTGTTCTTTGTTTAGGAGTCGAATACGCTTTGAGAAAATCCGTGAGATGGAAACACAAAACGAGGTATAAATATTTGTTTCTTTTATATACTAGTATATAATAGGAAAAAAAATGTTCGAAAATCGTTGTTTGTCCTTCCCGATCTCTGTATCGTTTATGTATGTAAAATGGATTGAGTGGTCTGGCTCACTGCCTTGGTTTGATGAATGTCAACGTATCAATATCATGCAGACCGATGCTCATGGTGTCAGCCACTTTAATGTCTGGCAAAGACAGTCTTATTTACAGGGCACTGTCATATAGCTGGAGCAATATTCCAGCTATATGACGGCGGTCTGTAAATAATCGAGTCTGAGCATCGATCCACGCAACTGGGATCGATTACATGCATCAAACAAGTCAGCGAGCCTTAGATCAAGCATTGGTTGCTGAAGATATATATTGCATCATTACTGCAGTATGTAAGTTACATCCGATGGGTCTTTTGGCCAAGATCTGCATAACTAAAGAAAAACAGAAAGCTTTCCCCTTTTGGGTTATAGTGTTTAAGTGATTAATAGAAATTAGAATCGAAAACATACAGCCAACGAAATACACGTTGTTCTCTTTTGGTATATTCATGATTTTGCGTTCCTGCACAGGGCACATACCCGGTTTCATTTAACCACGCCAAAAGCGGTTGCCTCCCTTCGACTCAAGTAGAATGCTAATTGCGTGACAACGGTAAAGACAATGTCAACAACGACAGAGGTGACGACTTAGTGCTTATCGTTGTGACAATCACGGGTATTGAACCACCCCGACGCCACTACACCGTGGGACGGTTACCCGTAGCCCCGCGCCCTAGTTGAAGGGGTCAGTCGTTCAGCGTTCGAGGGGGAGGATACCATGCCCACCCTCCACCACCGCCTCCCCATCCGGACCAGACATCGCAGGTAGGTCCGTTGGTGGGATATTTTACCAGTTGGGGGTATTCGTGGATACTTGAATTGTCTCGGACCATAGGTCGATTGTAGTTTTCCGTTCATGCGAAACGAAAACATGTTCGATTGTGTACATACGTTCCACTTAACCCTAAGCTAGCCATTTTATCCAGTACGCTCTTTGGGGATGCAGTTGGTGTTTTTGTGCAGCTTTCAATAAACATTAAGAGTGCAGTTGAAGTTACTCTATAAATGTAGATTGATATATGTTTCTATTTTGACAGGTTGTCAAATTGCGAACTTAAAGCTCCTCAGATTGTTCTAGTCCTGAAATAATGGCCACTTTTTAAATCTCTCATATACCGGGGTAAGGCACAACTTAGCGGTTGATTGTATGGTATTTTTTCATCAAACTGTTCTCTTTACTCTTTTTAAAGAGTTGGGTGTGTGTTGGTGGGCTGTTGCTGATTTTGCAATCTAGGACTAGAAATTGTAATTCATTCCATAAGTGAAACGTGAGATTTATTTAGTCTCCATTTATTTTGTCCTCGGTTATCAGTGTACTTGTCTTTACAATTATATCTACATCCAATTAGGATAAATACTCTGGACCCATGGCTTTGTTTTGGAAGTAAGATCTCAATCTCAAACTCTCTCATCTCAACTTTGCTCAGAATTTCTTAGCATAGTGTCTTTGGAATCAGGATCTAAACAAAGTTATTACTCTATAAGATCTAGATTGCATATGATTGTGACTAACACAATACGTTGGTCTTGCTCACGAACTTGGTTGATGCATGTCATCTTATCCCTATTACATAGATTTATGTCCTTGATGTCAGTCACTGGATTGTCTGGTCCTAACTCGATTATTTACAGACCGCCATCATATAGCTGGAATATTGCTGAGTACGGTGTTAAACAACAAACAATTAGCATAGGGTTAGGGTTATCATTAACTGCTTCACTGAAATTGGAGTTAACAAGTTGGACATAAATGTGATAGAACTGTCAGTTAAACTTTAAATTGAATACTCTTAATGTTATAATTTTAATAAAGATATATACTACTCAAAAGAATTGAAAAAAACCACCCGATTCTTTTATATGACTATAGTTAAAGAACACCTGATTCTTTCAAATTACTCTCGTTAATCTGTCATGGCATTGAACTTGCTTTGTGTACTATATATTTACATGGTTCTCATATTTCATAATTAGTTCTTGTAATATGTGTCAGTTCATGTAGTTTATAGCCCCTCTTCCCCTCCTTATAGTGAACAGCTTGTCATGCACTGTCAGCCAATCAGTGAGGCCCGACACTAGGTATGATACCACAATAGGGTGATGACAAGGTCTGTTAAGCTGGGGGGTGAGGTAGGGGGAGATATGACTGATTATACCCTCGGCGATATAATCATTTGCCATAATGGATAGAGGTCATAGTCGAGATAGGTGCACCCTACCTTGGTTGGCTTATTGCCTTGATAATAAGCCATTCTTGATAGTTGCTTTGTATCAAAAGGAAATATCTACCGACTTGCTGTTCTCATCTTTTTAGTTCAAATATAGCTTTTTGTGGCATTGAAGTAATTTTGTCAATCATTGAAAGAAATAACACCAAATTAGAGTTGAGTAGTCAACAAAACATTGACTTGAATTTACAAACACTGCAGCCAGTCAAAGTGTATCTTAATAAGACATTTGCAAAAGAGTTGGGCAAGAGATTTTAGTTCATCGTGATTATTCAGTCTGTATTAGAATTTAAAAAAAACAGCAAAAGTGACACCTAACAAGTCAATTGAGGGGAGATAACTCTTGAGAGACATGATACAGTACTTTCAATCCAGTTTGCTTTTGAGCAAAACTGTGGAAATTTATTAAAATATATTCTTGAGGCTTATGTGAAAATAACAACCAGTATCATATATATATATATATGTATGTATATGTATATATATATTTAATAGATGGATAAGATGACATAATTTTGAAAGGTTTGAACCTTTTACTGGATTAAAAGCATGCAAATAAAAAAATAGTCATGTGGTAGAAATCTTTTAACCCCGTGGCAAAACTTTTAAGTTCTATATCAATTTTCAACTGTAAAATCAAACCAATATTATGTGCAAAGGTTACATTTTGAAAACTTAAAAGCAGATCAGAGGCTATATACTTATTTGACCTCATTATATTAATCACAGAAGACGGCTAGTATGCCTGAGAAATGTCAGTGTCAGATTAGACTCAGGCTGGTATAAGACGGCAATAATCCATAAATATATCCCCAACAGCATGTGTTGGGAACCCTTCGGTTATCTATATGACATGTCAAGTGGGGGTTTCAGATTAGAATATTTATGTGGTATATACAAGACACTTCATGGAGAATTTGGAAACACATATAGGCACAGTTGCTGGTGATTGTTCAAGTGAAGCGTGATGTTTGTGGTCATTTTGAAATGAATTGATACGATCTGTACAGGTATATACTGTCAAAAGTGAAAAAAGAGAAGTTTTGTACATGTATTAGGAATCATATATACCACTTTGAAGAAGTTTAACACCGATTCATGGCATGACAGATTAACTATAGCAGTATTAAAGTGTCAGGTGACCTTTAACATTTTTAGTAGTATAATTTCAGGCCTCGGTTTTGTTATATATGTTTAAAAGTAATATTTTATTATATAATTCTAAAACGGATCCTAATTCATTGATCTGTACCGGTATGTGTGTGGTCATTGTCTTGTCACTGCTGCATCTTGTTCTCTACCAAGAACATAACAAATATGTACCAATCAGCATGCCAGCCCTGCTAATATAGACTGGTTTCTGGCTGTCATTGTACGATTAAGGGTGGAATGTGAAGTGAATCTTATTTTAACTGATAGCCCTTCTGATGTTTCTGCCTTATTTAATGCATCTACTTACAGCAGAGGGGGGTAACACATGTTAAATTTTGGGTGCATTTATCTTTAAGCCCAAATCAATTAATTATCATATTTCACCAAAATAATTATTTAGTAAATGGAAGGCAAAATAAATTATTTTTTTTATGTATTGTTTCTTTTTTCCAACAAAATGTTCGAGGCAATTGTATTACAAATATGTGCATGTACTACATGTGCATGTAGTACTGTATTTCATTGGGAAAAGAATTGAGACCACCCATAGCTATTTGTTTTCATCTGTAGGTATTGTTTTTACTCGTGGGTACTGTTTTCATCTATGGACCATGTTTTTATCTGTTGGTACCATGTTTTCGTGTGTGAACTGTGTTTTCATCTGTGGGTACTGTTTTCATCTGTGGGTACCATGTTTTTATCTTTGGGTGGCATGTTTTCATCTGTAGGTACTGTGTTTTCATCTGTGGGTACAATGTTTTTATCTGTTGGTACTAAGTTTTCATCTGTGGATCCTGTTTTTTCATCTGTGGGTACAATGTTTTCATCTCTAGGTACAATGTTTTCATCTTTGGGTTCTATGCTTTCGTCTCAGGTACCTTGTTTTTATCTATTGGTGCCATGTTTTTATCTGTGGGTACTATGTTTTCATATGTTGGTGGGACGGTGGTAGGGTAGCCAAGTGGTTAAGGCATACGCTCGTCACACTGAAGACCCAGGTTCGTTTCCCCACATGCGTACAATGTGCGAAGCCCATTTCTGGTGTCCCCTGCTGTAACATTGATGGAATATCACTAAAAGTAGTGTAAAACCATACTCACTCATATGTGGTTGCCATGATTTCATCTGTGGGTACTATGGGACATTGAAATGATGAGGTGGGTTGTATGATGGTTTTATGGGGGGCATGGATGACTGTCTAGTAATTAATTTATCATGGCCTTATTGACAAGAACTAGTTAAGGTGTTTACAACATGCATCAAACAATGGTTTGTCTGGTCCAAGCTTGAGTATATAAAAGGCCACTGTGATATAGCCGTAATATTTCTGACTGGCATAACCAGAATTTACTCCTCACTTGTGCATCTGCGGTTTTCTATATCTGATGCCCTACTTCAACATTGCGTGTACTGGTGCAATCAATTAGGAGGGTGTCAATCAATGTGGGACAATTAGACTGGTCAATAGAGTGTATTGATCCTTCCCTTTTACACTTGGATACAATGTTGCACACACGTTGACATTGTCAATATAAAATCAGTTGTCAAGATTCATTGATAAGGCCATCTCAAACCTACTGTACATGATGGATATGCTGGTATGTTTTTGTTGTATTTACTCAATATTGTTATGACGTCATACTTTGTACAATATGTTTTGAAAATAAGGACTGCATTTGGACACTTTATGGAATATTGTCACCACTATTTCTTTATTTTTCTTTATACAAAGACAAAAAAGATGTTTTGTTGTGTAACTGTTTTCAGTAATCTTAACCAGGTAAGTGTCTTGTCTGAATGTATATTGTTATCATTGATGAATATGAAATATTAATTACATAAAAGTTGTCATATAATATGAATCTTTTAAGGATTTTTTGTTTTGTTTTGCATAGTTTAGTATTTCTATTATTCAGTATATGAACTAAACATTGTCATCTAAAATTTAGTTGGGAGCTTTTTACAAATAATATTTTCACCATTTTTAAGTATGAAAGTGGGCCTGATGGCCTACAACTACATTTGAGCCCAGAGATTAGAAAAGAAATTTAATTTACAGTTTTACAAACATGTAAACGTGGTTAACTGTCAGTTGAAATATCATTAACTGTTGCCTGATCAGAGCAATTTTGGGGAAGGTCAACTCAACGTAGGTCAGAAGGGTTTGTTTGTCTTGGTAAGTAGTTATGACTGTGTTGATCTAGTCTCACATTTCAGGGTTACGTACTTGTCAAGGGTTTTCCCCACTCACTCACGGCGATATATACACTATGTGGGGGCATGGGTGGCCCAGTGGTATAAGGCACTGCACTTAGCTGTGCAGAGTTCCCCCCCTTAGACATGCCAGATACCTATGGTCGTGAGTTTGAATCCCTTATTCGTCCTGATTATATTTCCAGGCAATCTCATTAAAAAAATCACATCTAAGTTCTCGCTGCCACTAGACAAAACAACTAACAAGAAGTTGACATCAGCCAATTAGAAAGCAGCTTTTTTCGAGCTTTACGGCACTCCATTCAGCCTGGTGACTTCCATTTCAGTCTACGCTTGAAAAATATGTTGACACTGTTCTTGATTAAAATTTTGAAAACTGAACGAACGAACACTCCAGACTGTCTAATATATGGTTGCGATTGTTTGTTAGTGCTTCCCATGTACTGTGCAATGCCTCCTCCGTTCAAATGTTTATCCCACGGAAGTGAGAGATAGACGATAAATTTGACGGAATCAGTCGTACGGACCGTAATTGTCGTTCGGAATACCCCGTGTTAACGTTTTCGAGGTTGCATGATCAGAAAATACATTCCGACTGTCACTTTCATGATCTGGTAAGCGACGCTTTGATTGGTCGGATGAAAGTCGTTCTGACGTGACCCATAATGGGATGTCCTCAGATCTTTGTTTAGCAATAGCGAGAACTAAGGTCTGATTTTAATGAGATTGGTTTCCAGGTTTGTCAGCACCATACCCATCCTTGTTGGTTTTCCAAAGTGGTAAACATCTAAGACCTGCATCACTTTGGGCATTCGTCCCACATCAAGCTGATATACCTGGTATACTGTTCAAACTCAATCACTCATAAAGAAAAAGAAATAGTAAATAAGTTATTAAAATAATAACTTGATTCCACAGTAGTGAATTTGTATTGGCAGCAGATGATTGGATGCAATATATTCACTGAGCAGATACATATGGCAGATGTTTCGTTACCTGGCATGATGATCATGACAACGTTGGAGAATCTACTACTGTGAAGTGATGCTGTCATTTGTCATTAGATTCATGTTTCCCATGGGGATACCCGGGTAGAATAGTTCCACAGCAAGCTACTCTGGTTGTTAGAGGCAACCAAAGGATCGGGTGGTCATAATATCTATCACTGCATTTTGTATTGCATGTTATTTTCATGTACTTGATTTCCTCATTTTATCATTTAGTAACACTAAAAAGTATGTCATGTTATCAGAATCATCAAGAAGAGGAATATTACATTAGTGTTAACTGTTTCAACCTCAGTGCAACCTTAGTGCAACCTCTGCCTCTGTTGTCTAGTGGATAAAGTCTGATCGGGAAGGTAGAAGGTTGGTGGTTCGATACCCTGGCCATGCCATACCAAAAGATGTTAAAAGATGGTAGTTGTTGTTACCCTGCCTTGTTACCTTTCCTTGTTACCCTTCATAAAGGGGATAAAACAAGGAGTGGGCCCTATTCCACAAAGCGATTGTAGTGCTACGATTGTCGTAAGTCTATGTTAAAGTGTGTGAGTTACAATGGTCTTAGTGGTACGATTGCTTTGTGGAATGGGGGGCCCTGGTCAGTATTCCATGTTAAACTCTGGCACGGTATAGCAGTGGGCTGGCACTATAAAACCAGCATTAGTCCTAACTGGTAGGCACACATACACACATGTTGCTATATAAGTGCAGAAGAACCCAATTCACTTTGTCTAATATACCCTGAAAAATACACTTACCTATTACATTGCATAACACTCTTAAGAAGCGACTAGCCAATCAAATGAACCCACTGCCAATGAGTTAATCCATAACCATTCATTGACTTAAGATTAAGCTTATCTTGATATGATTCCTGCAAATCCTTTTTGCTTTTCCTTGTAAATCAGCGTCAACATTGTTTGAAGGTTTTCCTTTAGTGATCGTTCTGTTCACATGTCCTGCCTTAAATGTTGAAAGTGTGGAAAAGCTTTGCTTTAGTAAATCGATGACTATTCATTGTTAATTGGGGGGCACGGGTGGCCGAGTCGTCTAAGGCGCCGTGATTCGCTGTGCAGAGTTGCATCCCTTGGGCATGCCAGAAACCTATGATTGTGGGTTCAAATCCCGGTTCGCCCGATTATGTTTCTAGGTTTGTCAGCACCATACCTGTGCTCGTGGGTTTCACGGAAGTGGTAAATGTCGGAGACCTGCATCACTTCGGGCTTTTCTCCCACATTAACCTGACATGCCACAATATAACTGAAATACTGTTAAAAGCGGTGTTAAACCCAACTCACTCACTCACCCATTGTTAATTGACATCTCATTGGAACCGTGAAGATTGCTTGCCGTAAAAGGTGACTATGCTTGTCGTAAGAGGCGACTAATGGGATCGGGTTGTCAGGCTCTCTGACTTGGTTGATGCATTTTAATCGATCCCAATTGCGTTGATCGATTCTCATGATATTAATCTCTGGATTGTCTGGTTCAGACTTGATGATTTATAGACTGCCGTCATATAGCTGGAATATTGCTAAACAAGGACATCTCATTATCTTATCCTTAGAGAGGAAGTCTGACAATGGCAAATGTAGATGACTGTAATTGTTTTCATGTCAGGCAGTTGGGTATAAATGTGTTAAAAGGAATAAAATATAAGTTCAGGAATTCAAGCAGTTGTATGAATATTCATCCATGCTAATCCTTTACTGGTTTCTTTATATACATATCGCATAATGAGTGAGTGAGTGAGTGAGTATGCTTTTACGCCACTTTTAGCAATATTCCAGCAATGTCACGGCGGGAGACACCAGAAATGGGCTTCACACATTGTACCCATGTCTGGAATCAACCTCGGGTCCTCGGCGTGACTAGCGAACGCTTTAACCACTAGGATACCCGACTGCCCCTATCGCATAATCTTACATATTGACTTACATTTATTCATGAAATAAGCGTTCATACTCCAGTGAACCAACACAACATGGAATTCATTTCTTAAATGTGTGTAATATTTTTATTTTTCAAAGGTATTACAATATTTAAGACATTTCCATGAATGACATTTATCAAAATATTGTTACAAGTACATCAAAATGTTTAAATATGTATCTAGACATATATCAAGGAAATTTGAATTTTCAAGAATTCCTTAAACTTTGTATTTATCATGTGCACTCATATCATGTGTGTATTTTTCATGGGCGTGATATAACTAGAATAACATTCACAGCAGTTTTAAACCCAACTCACTCACTTTTTCATGTCTGGTCGGTCGGGTAGCCTAGTGGTTAAAGCGGTCGAGACCCGGGTTCGATTCCCGACATGGGTAAAATGTGTGAAGCCCATTTCTGGTGTCCCCCGCCATGATATTGCTTGAATATTGCTAAAAGCGGCGTAAAACCATACTCAGTCAGTCAGTCATGTCTTGTCCATGGCTAGTATGGCAGTCTGAGATAAAATACCGCTGGGATCTCGCAGATCTGGGGGTCTGTTTTAATCATATTATACCTACAATAACTCCTTGCCTGTGCCATAGGAAACAATACCCTGTATTAGGTGGCTTACAGATCACCCTACCTGTGTCTAGCCACGATAGGGTAACGCTGGCAAGCCAACCATGCCATGTTTAGGTGTGTTGTGTTCAGACGCATTGTCCCCTACAGCTGAGGATAGGCCTTGCCAGCATATATTCAGTACAGGACTTTTAAATCAACAAACTTCGGACAAGAGAGTCTTTGACAAGATTAACTTACACTGCCATTAGGAGGCATGTTGAAATATGAAGCTGATTTACTTGTGGAACGTGATCAGGCATTGAATGCCTGACGTTTTCACCATTGTGTTGTTTGGAGTAAACACAATGTGATAGCACCTACATATATATATATTCTTTTTGTGGATCTGGAATTTGTTGTACAGCTGGCGTGACAATGATGTTTGAGTAAATGAGTCGTTAAGGTTTTTTTCCAAATCTACTGGAGTGCTGTGGAGTTTTATGTGATATAGATGTGAGGTATTGTGACAATGTCTGTCACACACATTCAGGCGACCTTGCCTCCGACTGTTATGGAACCTGTGTTGGCCACAGAACCTGCCTATAGAGGACATGTGCTGAAATCACTGTAGGTTTTATCATCATAAATGTCACTATGCTGCATTTGTTGGACAAACTATGATTAATACTTTAAGACAACACCCTGACTTCTTGTGTAGATTTTAACGTATGGTTAAATGTGATAATTAGAATCTGTATATGTTAATAACATGATAATGACAGCTTCCTTTGGGGCATACTTATTTGATTTTATGTTTCACAGATTTATTCCAGCACACAAGGTCGGTTGAAATAAGAAAAAACATAAATACCTATGTCAGTCATTTATTTTATATATGGAAGTCATTCTGCCATGGAGTAAAAATTGCAGCTGGCTTCTTGAATCACTTATAGTAATGTAGACATGGAATTAATATATAACATTTTATTGTGTAAGATGGTCTATATTTCTAGCAGGAGACATAATAAAATGAGGATAGCAGTGGTATATATTTCTAAGTGCTGTTGGTACATGTGTGACAATCTGTAGGTATTGACTCACACTCGTTTGTGATCAGCTTTTATTATACAGATTGATCCACGCCTACTGTTGTTGTTTTTTCCAAGACCAAGACAGAAATGGTGCTATAGTATATATTATATAAAACTAACTTAAAGAAAATACCAGCCTGCCTTCTTGCTCAAAGTAGATACTGTATTCCCATGATTAAATGCCGGGCCACGAATAGATGACAGGGTGTCGATGGAACGCTGGTTTGTTTTAATGCACTGAATTTTCCCCAATATCTTTGTGATTAAGTTCTAGGGTAAAGAGTGAAAGATATGCCTGGGCATTTAATCGAGGAAATACGATACTAAAAATGGTTTGGTATTAACTACCCATGCTGAGTAACACATACATACATGCTTGCTCCCTCCCTCACTCACTCACTCACTCACTCACTCTCTCTCACTCTCTCACTCACTCACTCACTCACTCACTCTTTTCCAGACATAGCAAGCCAAGAAGTTTGGTAGATGGTCAGACCCCTGCAGTTGCGTCCAGCGTGGACATCGAAGAGATCAACTCCAAACCTTCTGTTCCATACCGTCTTCCTCGGATTTCCCCCGGTGTGACGCCTCGTCTGTGTTGCAGTGAGGAGGAGAGCGAAGATGAGGTGTCGGAGAAGATGTGGGGGAGGTTTGGTTATGAGGAAATAATCAGGTAAAGTTCTTTTGGGCCACAATCAATTAATATATTTTCATACCCTTTGCCTCACAACAAATCACGCTGCTTCACGTTATGATATTGTTACAATAGAAGCAGATGAAAGAAATAGCTTCATTTATTCCCTTCTTTGTTTACTGGATGAAATACACCCTATGTATTCTCCTACAAATAGCCAAGTTGGGTAGCCTAGTGGTTAAAGCGTTCGCTCGTCACGCCGAAGACTCGGGTTCGATTCCCGACATGGGTACAATGTGTGAAGCCCATTTCTGGTGTCCCCCGCCGTGATATTGCTGGAATATTGCTAAAAGCGGCGTAAAACCATACTCACTCACTCACTCCTACAAATAGTTGGGTCACAGGTGGCCCAGTCCTCTAAGGCACCGCAGTCTGATATGCAGAGTTGCCTCCTTGGACACGCCAGAAAGCTATGGTTCTCATTTGCGATAATCAGTTCTTGGAAACTGTTTTGAATCATGTAAAGTATATAACCCCTCTTCTTCACCTCATCTGGGCACGAGGGGACAAGTTGTTTAAGGCAAGGTGCGTCCATTAGGCGTGCCTGAAACCGATAACAGGTTCAAATCCTGGTCCACCATGATTGTTTCAAGATTTATCAGTACCATATGTGGGTTTCACCAAAGTGGTACTGAGACCTGCATCACTGCAGGCTTTCCTCCCACATTAAGCTGACACACTGTGATATAACTGGATTACTGTACAAATTGGCGTAAAACCTAACTCCGTCACTCACTTACTCCTACCAAATATACATCCTTTGTGTTAATTGCATCCATCAAGAGTTAAGGTATACAGCTTTCAATAGTTTGTTTGTGAAAGATGTATATAAAGAAAATAATGCCTTGCACCTCACAATTTGAATTTAGAACTTAATGAATGACTAATAATTAATTTTATTACTTGCCCGTGAAGAGATCACCCGTTTAATAAACATACAGCTGTATTACACATTGTGTAATACCAAAACGCGTGCTTATGTACTCTCGGAACATGTTTCACGAACAAATTTTGAAAACTCTCAACATCCCTTGGCTTATTCAACGACATTGCGTGTGGAGATGATAGATCACTGAGAGGAGCTTATGCACACTCGATGACCCCAGCAACCTTGTTGCTAGGCTGACGTCACATGGCATTGTTTCGCCGAAGGATCTTGCAACAAAATTCCACAAATTACGTCATCGGGTATTGTGACGTGATTGTAAACTTTGAGGTGCAAGGCCCCGTTCCACAAGGCGATCGTAAAGTAGCGCAACGACACTCGTTGGTCTAAGTTAAAGTATGTGAGTTGCGATAGTCTTAACACTACGATAATTTTGTGGAACGGACGCCTGAATTCTAAAGGTGGACTGTTGTCTGGTATTAAATTCATACGTTTCAACTTTTGACGTGTTTGAAGTATTACTGTGTTAATCTCAATTGGATTATGCCTGGACCGTGTAGGTGTCAGCCTATTCACACTCAACAGTATAATTCTAAAAACGTTATAAATGGCCAGTAATAAATAAAATACTAAACTCGCTCCCGTGTAAAACCAAATTTATGAAACTCGTGAATAGTTGTAGTATCTGACTCGCTTTCGCTCGTCAGATACCAGAACTATTCACTCGTTTCATAAAATTGGTATTACACGGGAACTCGTTTAGTATTCTATATTTATTAGTCATTCATTGTTTTGTTTTATTATTTTAAAGATTATCTTAACACTAACTATGATTTTTTAAAAATAATGATGTTTTGAAAGTTGATTCTTGAATTCACCAGGGCAGCATTGATCCCCAGCTCACCCCAGGCTTGAGTGACGATTGTGTGGCTAATGTGTAGTCTAGCTAATAAAAACATCATTCTCTTAATCAGCAGTTTACTGGCGACCCTGACACAGATGTCATACATGGACTGTCTTTAAACATTTACTCTTTCGGCATTACATGTAGTCAGGCTCGCTGACTTGGCTGATGCATGTCATCATATCCCATTGATGTCAATCACTGGATTTTCTGGTCCAGACTTGATTATTTACAGACCGACATCATTTTGCTGAAATATTGCTGAGTGTGACATTGAACAACAAACAAATAAACAAGATGCTTATGTCATGTAACATGATTATATTGTTGCTAGAATCCCCGCCTTGACGCCTAATATCAACAGGGTGACAATTGTGAATAACCCACGGATGTCTAATTCCCTAAACACTTCTTTCGGCACTGCCGTTCCCCGATTCCGAACTGCTGCCATTACACCAACTAAGTCTCTCTCGAAGATTAAAGACGAGATAGAGGCATATAAAAGGTAAGGTTGAAACCTAGAATCAGTTCTCTTGACAAAGTTATCACCTGCGAGATAAACTATTAAGTGCCTCAAAATTCAATTTAAATCAAAACGTCTAATAATGAGGCGTCATGTCTAAAATAAAAATTGCTGAAATTGAGTGTCTGTAACTAGAATGAGACTTTGGCAAACAAATAACTGTCAATCTTTGGTTATGAGAGCTGCACACAACTAAGCTGAAAACTTTGTTTACATAGCAAGTCTACTGTTTGACATGCTTGTTTATGACAAATTTCATTCTTTTCCAGCCTATTGGAGAAGGCCAACATGGGAGACAACTCTGACACTGCTGCCTACCCCGACCCTGCCCCCTCCCCAGTCAGCCGCAGTGCCTCCCCCACCAAATCGGTCAAGAGCATTCACTGGACCCTGGGCAGCAGTGCCAACAAACAACTCATGTTCGATAAGAGGGTGAGAAGGAAATGTACTTCACTTTGTGGGGTAGACTAGTGGGTGAAGCCCTCGCTTGTCAAGTTGAAGGTCTGATTCCCACCATGGGTACACTGTTTGACACCCATTTCCACTCCCTTTCGTTACCACATTGTGCTGGTCAGAGCTTTGTATCCCAGACCATTTTGGGCAGTTGGGGTAGTCTAGGTGTTAAAGTGTTTGCACATCATGCTAAAGGCCCGGGTTTGATTCCCAGCATGGGTACAATGTGTGAAGCCAATTTCTGGTGGCCCCTGCAGTAATGTTGCTGGAATATTGCTAAAAGCGATGTACAACCATACTCACTCACTCACTCACTCACTCCCCATACAATTCACTGTGCTGGGTTGGGTACAAAGTAGCCGTGGCATTATCCACTTGTTGTTGAATCAAATCTCAGATTTCCACAGATGTATGTTCTTGTTCTATCATGTATAGTATCTGTCAGTATCATGGTAAAGTCTGCCACCAAGTGGTAAATATAGAGCTGAACCCAACCAAGTTGCTTAAGATCATGACTTGCAATATTTTCTTAGAATTCACATGATCTGTAATTCTGAGGGATGATTATTCAGTTTTTGTGTATGTGAGAGCAGGAAGAATGGTGGATGAAAATATAGTCCCAAAATGAAGTTATGTATAAGCTTACATACAAATAATGCTTTCAAGGAACCCCCGAGTATTAAGAAACCCTCAAGTCTCTTAATTTCTAGAGCTGGAAAGGGGATGAGTAAGGGCTGCTGGAGCTGAGAGGGGATGAGTATAGGCTGCTGGATCTGAGAGGGGATGAGTATAGTCTGCTAAAGCAGAGAGGGGATGAGTTTAGGCTGCTGGAGCTGAGAGGGGATGAGTATAGGCTGCTAAAGCCAAGAGGGGATGAGTTTAGGCTGCTGGAGCTGAGAGGGGATGAGTACAGGCTGCTGGAGCTGATAGGGGATGAGTATAGTCTGCTAAAGCAGAGAGGGGATGAGTTTAGGCTGCTGGAGCTGAGAGGGGATGAGTATAGGCTGCTAAAGCCAAGAGGGGATGAGTTTAGGCTGCTGGAGCTGAGACGGGATGAGTACAGGCTGCTGGAGCTGATAGGGGATTAGTTTAGGCTGCCAAAGCAGAGAGGGGATGAGTTTAGGCTGCTGGAGCTGAGAGGGGATGAGTATAGGCTGCTGGAGCTGAGAGGGGATGAGTATAGGCTACTGGAGCTGAGAGGGGATGAGTACAGGCTGCTGGAGCTGATAGGGGATGAGTACAGGCTGCTGGAGCTGAGAGGGGATGAGTATAGGCTGCTGGAGCTGAGAGGGGATGAGTATAGACTACTGGAGCTGAGAGGGGATGGGTATAGGCTACTGGAGCTGAGAGGGGATGAGTATAGGCTACTGGAGCTGAGAGAGATTGGGTGTAGGCTGCTAGAACTGTGGAGGGATGGGTGTAGGCTGCTAGAGCTGATGAGGGGATGAATATAGTCAACTAGAGCAGAGTGGATGAGTTTTGGCTGCTAGAGCTGAGGTGGGGATGATTAGGGAGGGGGTAATTAAATATATGTCTCCGGGGTCTGTCAGACAGGAAGAATGGATGATGTTATATGTAGCTATATACAACTGGATGCTGATCTGACGTGCAAAGTGTGACAGACAAACACAGCTGCGGGAAGTGTTATACTGTGTGAGAGCAACATGCATACCATTGTGGTGGGGATCTAATGAGGACACTTTTCTTTCTACAGGGTAGAGGAAGAGCACAGGGACCCTTCTCCCGTGAGTTCACAGTCACATGTTTTGCTCCACAGAACTGGCTGAGGTTAAAGCTGGGACGATCGAAGACCATGTATCACTAGCAATGGAGGAATTAAAATTACAAACAAAACATCGCCTTCAAAATGCTGGTGTTATACAGTGACATTTAGAGGTATGCTTGGCTCTGCCAGTGTGGTCTGAGAATCATGACTGACTTCTGTTGTGTAACGGTCTATTAACTTAAGTTTTATTGTGAAGTTTAAGGTTATATAGCCTTTGTTTACTGTCATGATAAAATACATTCAGGGAACTACACAAGTATTACATTGGTGTTGTCGTCAATTATTCAAGTCTTAATAATTTGTTGTCATGGATAGGGACTCCAGCAGGCCCTGGTGATCCAGTGTCCTGTGCTGCAAGTTGCTGTGATGAGTTGCTTCCCTTAGGCATGCCAGAAACCTATGATTATAGGTTCAAATCCTGGTTCACCCTGATTATTTTTCTAGGTTTGCAAGCACCATACCTGTGCTCATGGGATTTGCCAAAGTGGTAAGCATCTTGGACCTGCTTCACTTTGGGCTTTCCTCTGACGTCTTGCTGATATACTGTGATATGACGAATAATGTTCAAATCAGTATTATCCAACTCTCTCACTCACAACAGCTAGACCTGCACTCCGTTCTTTTGGGATGTTTGTTTCAAACAAGTGCTGTCGTGTATTTGGTTTTAGCTTTTATTTCAAAAACTGTGAGGAAAATGAAAATTGTTACCTAAATGGTATCCAGAAGTCTTCAAACAGTAAATTCATTGTTTATTATCAATTGTTTTTGTTGTCTTGGATGCACTTGTAATACTAGAACTGAAAACAGGTTGATGAATGTTTCCCTCATCAGAATTGTGTGTTTGATCCATGCATGATCGAGGGATAATACTTTGTGGGTGAACTAACGGGATCGGGTGGTCTGACTCGCTGACTTGGTTAATGCATGTCATCGATCCCAATTGTGTGGATCGATGCTCATGACATCCACCACTGGATTGTCTGTCCCAGACTCGTTTATATACAGACTGCCGTCATATAGCTGGAATATTGGTGAATGTGGCGCTAAACAACAAACAAACAAACAAAACTTTGTGGGTGAATCTTTTTCATGTTTATGTATTATATATATCTATTCATGTTGTTAGTAAAACAAATTCATATTTGTTCAGATGTACAAACACTTGTAAAGAACTTGCTGGAGCCCTCTGTCATGGTGCACTACATTTTGTGTTCTTTATGATGTTCAGTTTATTGAGATTTCATGCTGAATGTTTAACATTTCAAAGTAATAAATGAAAAGTGCTTCCCAAAACAATCCAGATATTGGACATATTGAAAACAGGCAACTAGCCACAACATAATTTTACCCATGATAGAACACCCTTTTGGGTGTAAAAGCTGTAATCAACAGCATACATAAAATATCCATAAAAGTATCATAGCATCCCTTTTTTATGCATTTGGAACTCCCCAATTATATTTATTTTAAAGATGTACAGAAATCAGATATGTTTGTCTTGTTGTTTTTATCTCTTGTAGAGAGACTTTAGAAGCCTTTGCTAATTAGAAAGCTCACCTATTGCTGCCATCTGTGGCAAATCTTTATGCAGAGAGGTGTTATATCTGAGTAAAAGATCTGATCTTAAAGAGATTGGTGTATACCATGTATGCCATGACACCACAGCCTAACACCCTTCCCATCAGTGAGCAGCATCAGACTCTGACTTACTGGTGAAAGTTTCAGGGTTTTACTTCTGATCCTTAGGCCACATTTTTTATTTCATCCAAACCAGTAAGCTTACATCAGTCGATGTAAGTAAAGCTTTATGTAGCTCAAAATGTTTTTTAATTTTTCCATCAAGTTGTTTGGATGGGTCACTTATGAGGGAAAAGCATACGTTTTTATTCTGTTGGGATGTTACCAGTAATATGTGTGAATCTGTTTCTGTCAGAGGTCTTGTTCCCTGTATGAGGTGTTAAGAGATTATACATTCCAGATGAACATTTACAATGAAAGAAAGGTCGGGTGTATAATAAAAGTATCTGTAGCTATCAGCTATCATAAAGCATATTTGTTCTTTTTTTCATATGTGGAATCACTCATTGAATTATAAATTTTACAATTCCTATGAAAAAAAAGTGTCAAATTTGAAGCATTCATAAAATATATCATAATCATTTATTGTGTAGAGGCCATTATTCAATTACAGATGCAAAATGTATAGCACCTATCTTTATTTGTGTCTTACTCTGGTATTGCCTGATGTGACTGTCGTTTATATAGCATTTATAAACAGGTACATTTAGAAAATAAAACATAAAATTGTTTTCAAAGGGAAACAACTCTTGCAGGCATAATTACATCAACGGGGCAGTAAACCTGTGCAATTGTCATAGAAGTACGTCTGTAAGAGGACAAATTACTTGATCAGTATAGTAATTGGAAAACGTGATAAGCCAAAATAACTCGGTTCCAAGTTGTATACATGCATGATTGATATACACAGTATAACTTTATTAAACAGTACACTCTCTGGGCTTGGGTAAAATAGAGCTGACACAAGGGCAGTGTTATATGATCTTCGGGGTTCGTGTGGTCAAGTCGTCTAAGGTGCTGAAATTCTCTGTGCAGAGCTGTGTCATTTGGGCAACCCAGAAATCTATAATTGTGGGTTCGAATCCTGGTTTTTGCTTCCAGGATTGTCTGCACCATCCCTGTGCTTGTGGGTTTCACCAAAGTAGTATATGTCTGAGGTCTGCAACACTTAGGGCTGTCCCCCTACATTACTCCATGATATGACTAGAATACTGTTCAAAGAGGCATTAAACCCAACTCGCTCACTTATACGACTTGTCTCCTATTGAATGTCTGTTAACAGATTCTTTAAACAAAACCACAATTATCAGTTAAATCTGTAACTTGCAATGAATGTCTATCTGGAAATTCTAATGCACACAACTGATACCTTGAGAAATGAGTTTATTTCTAACACTCTTCATTTCTTCATTCTTCAACCCTATGTGGAAACGTGCTTGATAAAGAGTTTCCAGCTTCTTAAAACAATGCACCCAAACACATCCCAGCATCACCATGGTCATGCACCCAAGCACTTGGTAATGCACTTAATATTGTGCAGGTGCAGTCTTGATGCATTCTGTTCCGAATGTAAACACCTTTTGGGTGCAGAATTTCTTGTCTGCTTAAGCAAGTGTCATTTGCCGTCACTCAAAATCTTGAGATTCTGATAAAGAAAGAAATCTAAAGCTTCATTTCCACCTATTTCTCCAAGAAGACGACCAGCGAAGCTTCTGCCACTGTCCCTGTCGCTGTTCCTACTGATCCTCTTTGCCTGTGCCTGTGGCTGCAGACGTGTCTCCGACATTTTTTTAACGGACAATGCTGCTACTAAGACTGGGACTTCTTCTACACCAACAATGCTGGTGTCCTCAGATATTTGCACCTCTTAGGCTTGAATGGCTGGGATCCTCACTCTTGCTCTCATGGTGGTTGCCCAGGATTGGTTGCTCACTCTCGGGATCAGAGTTCCCACATTAAAAAGCACCTTTATGACCACAAGTGGACGGCTTTTGAGGCTTAATGTAATGCTCATGACATTTCCACTCCCACTGCTGCCTCACCACAACAGATCGCCAATTTTTTTCATCACCCCTGATCTTTGCGGAAGCTCAAGGAAACTCCCCTGGCCACATATCCTGCTTCGATCAACTCTGTCATTGCCACTACCACGGGATTGAAGGTTTCTACCATTGCTGAACTCTCACCTTCGGTCCTACAAGTTCAAGGAACAGTCATCCCAGGTTTGGCCGCCAGTTTTGGATCTTAACATCATTCTTTGCCATTTGACTTTGGCTCATTACGAACCGCTTGATGACAAAGTGATAGAGTTGATCACTTCAAGACTGTATTTTTACTAGCCCTTGCAACTGCTGCATATATTAGCAATATCCATATTCTGAATGTCAGCCATGTCTAGGTCGAACGGTCTGAGAATGGGAAGGTTTTTATGGTCCCCATCTTTGGTCCATACAACCTAGAAAATCTCTTCTTACCGGTATATCTAGTGAGATTGCTCCATCTTTACTTAGCGGCTGAAAGTCCATGTCAGCGCTAGTGCTTGGTTGCCTCCACCTGCTGCATCCAATCCAGAATAACATCAGGCTGTCACCTCAACCATGGCCTTACACAGCAGTTGCACCCTTGCCGCCATCATGGAAGGGTGCCTCTTGAAGACGGACACGGTCTTTGCCTCCCACCATCCCCATGACATGTCACTGACATCCAGGGCTTACACAGGTTCAGTCCACTAGTCCTGGTGCAGCAGCTGTCCATGGCTCGTCAACGCAGACGACTGACGTGTGTACCCATTCCTGCTCTTGTAATACATTCATGTATATTACTTATAAAATCTTGAAACCTTTAACACCCGTGTTATTGCTTTTTTATTGTTGGGGATTCCAAGACCTAGTTCCTGATTGGAGGGTGGATTTGCTCGTCGACTTTGGTCTTCCACAATGAAGTCATCCCAAGATGAGATAGTTGCACATGGGTGCCCCGAACATTTATTCCACATTCACCTCTCTGGGTGTGTGATGCAGTTGTTGAATGCGAGACCATGGTGATGCTGGGATGTGTTTGGGTGAATGCTTTTAGAAGCTGGAAACTTTGTTCAAGCACATTTCCACATAGGATTGAAGAAGAAAGAAGAAATGCATAGTGGGACATAGGTTAAGTATATAAATATACAATTAATTGGAAAATTCCAATATTTGTATTTTTACATACCAAGTGTGTGTATTCAGATGAATATTGCAGGTATTCATGGATACAGTTATGCAGTTACAAGTTGGGAACTAAAACTTGGTACTCTTATGAGACGTTATATGTAAACTTAGGATTGGATTTGATTGTTTTCTTGAAATAAATAATATATTATAATGAATATCTACAATAAATGTGTTTCACATGGCTAAGATGTATCTGTTAAGAAGTGCATTGGTGTTCAGCATTGTTCTTTGGTGTAAAACATCTCCACAGATATTTCTCTATTACAGTGTGCAGACAGTAAATAGAATAATAGTGCTATTGACTTGAATAGACAAATGTTTCAGAAAGGTGAAATTCATAGCAGAATTACACTAGATATGCACACAGGATTTTAGGGTCATACATCCATAAATGCCAAAATATATTGTAATCAATTCTTAAAAGTAGGGGGCACGGGTGGCCCAGTTATCCCTTGGGCAAGCCAGAAACCTATGATTGTGGGTTCGAATCCCAGTTTGCCCCGATTATGTTTCTAGGTTTGTCAGCACCATTCTCATGCTCATGGGTTTCACCCAAGTGGTAAACGTCTGAGACCTGCATCACTTGGGTCTTTCCTCCCACATTAAGCTGACACGCCGTGATATAACTGGAATACTGTTAAAAGCTGCATTAAACCCAACTCACTCACTCACTCACTTAAAAGTAACATCAACAATAATAACTTCAAACTGCTTTTTTAATCTTTAACACAGAAAACTGTCAGGCAGTGCAGTAATGCAACACCAGCCCCGCCCACTGTATAATCAGACCCACCCACTATATTCAGCCAATTAGGAAATGGTCTGGTTCCCTGGCGCTACACTGCTGGCACTACACTGTCAGTGCAGCATACCCAGGGAACCAGGCTGATTAGGAAACGGTAGTCCGTTAATGGGCGTGGTCAATTTTGTTCGTAGTTTATGGAATCATATACCCAATATAATTGCTTGTTTTGTCAATCATATGGCATGGAATCACTTTCAATTTATTTGTAAGTAATTGATAAGTAACTTGCAATATTTGTTTTTTAGACTGTACTTTTGTAACTTGTGTTTATGCTATTTACATATTTGTGGCTTTTATCATGTTTGTTTACATGAGTATTTGTAAAGTATTTTAAGATTTTGACCTCAGAATTAATTTCTGTACTGAAGCAAAAACATAAGGGATCATGAAATATTTTTATATACCATGCACATTTAAAAAAATTCAGTCTTCACTAAAAAAAAATGTTCGAAAAAATATTCGAAAAAATATTCATGATCCCTACCAATTTTGTTCAGTATACAATGACTGAAGTACAACAGACATTTTACTTCTTTATGATGTCTGTTACAAATATTGTCATGCAGAGTGGATGAATATACACTTTTATTTTTCTTAACATTTTTTAAGACATTTGAACATTATTAAACATTTAAACATATTTAAAGTTTTAAACATTATTAAACGTAAAAATGATTTAAACAACTATCTGAATAAAATGGCCCAATCTGTTCTTAAATGTGCTTTCTTTTTGCTCATCCAGTAATTCATTGAAGTAAGCAATATTTGTCTTGTGTATAAATTTGTTTTTGTGTTGTTTATTTACAGAGTGGTAGCATTTGCTGTGAATAAATAAATTATTCTGTACTTCTGCTTTTATTTGTTCATGTAATTATTTCACAACAGCCATTCATTGTGATGTATCTGAAATATTATTGTCACCTTCATGATGTATACTTACTGCACATATACCAATTTGGTATTCGTCTAAAGAAAGAGTATTTAATGTGCATTTGGCCCATTTCATTTGGCCATTGTCCCTTGAATGAGAGATAGGATATCAGGGTCAGCTTCTGTGCCACTGGAGCACTTGTTGCTATGGGATTTCGGGATTCCGGGATTCTGGGTAAGAACTGGTCCATTGGGTGCTGGTGCCCTAGTAATGCTGTTTGATCGAAACCCCTGTCATCAACTATCCCCCTTCCCTCACTGCAACTCAACTTCCCCCTTCCCTCACCCCAACTCAACTTCCCCCTTCCCACGATCCCAGTCAACTTTCCCCTTCCCCCCAACTCACCTACCCCCTTCCCTTCCCCCAGTCAACTACCCCCCAACTCACTACCCCCCAACTCACTACCCCCTTCCCCCTTCCCCCACCCCAAACCAACTACCCCCCAACTCAACTATCCCCCTTCCCTCACCCAACACAACTACTCCCCAACTCAACTATCCCCCTTCCCTCACCCAACTCAACTACCCCCCCAACTCAACTATCCCCCTTCCCTCAACCCAACTCAACTATCCCCCCCCCCCCCCCCCCCCCCCCCCAACTCAACTATCCCCCTTCCCTCACCCCAACTCAACTTCCACCACCATCTCCCACCCCAAACCCCAACAATCAACTCTCATCCTTGGTAACCAACTCACACTGAGCCAAAAATAAACCCATCCCACACCTCAGCCACAAACCCCCTTCCCAAACACACCCACCCCAACCCAGCAACAACCCCCTTTCTGTCCCACGCTTCAACAATGAACTTTCCCATCCCACACCTCAAGCTTTGATACCCCAAACCCATGACCTACGGCCTCCATAAATTGTACAGGCTTATGGGAAAATCCCAACCTTGTTTTCTGTTGTTGCTCAAAATTTAGTAAATATTCAATACCTGTAATTTATACTTGCATAATAGTTGTTTTCCTTAGAAAGTCAAATATTTAAATAGATTTGAAATATATTTGGAATAATTGATCAAGTAGTCTTTCAAATGATAATTTGTTTTTGATCATGATTTGTTACTGACTGACTGATTTATCCATTGCCTGGTTTTATCTTCCCTCTGCGTTGCCATAACAAATACTTGTTTACGTGCCACAGAAAATATGTTGAGTCTGTGCACATATAACAACAGCTATTTCTTTCCCTGACAGATTTTTTAATGGCGGCCATTGATACCAATCAGGGTTTTTAGCGGAGATGACTTGACATATTTCCGCCTGTTGCTTTCAGCAAGTTCTCAGTGAGGTAATGTGAGTGTTGTATCTGCTGGTGTGCATGGATGGCACACAACCCTTGACACGTGCCTCTTGGTGATAAAGGAAAGTGTACTTGTACTTGTCGTGCATTGATATTTTTGGCCCTCTATCAGAATATGCAGCTTTTTGTATTCACACGAGATCAGGTTAAAACTTGCACTGAATGAAACAAGCAGAGTAAATGGCAGCCTGTTCAGGAGAGGGACACCAGTTGTCTAGGCCCTTGTGCACGTAGGCCAGAAACCTGGGATCATGACTTAAAATTCCTGTCCTATTATTTCAAACCTGAAACTCGTTCAGCAACATGCACAATGGAGTATCACCAGGACTGACAAGATTTTAGGTGTACAGTTAAGTACGTTTATAACGAACACGCTTATAACGAACTGACCGATATAACGAACCTATTTTTAGTCCCGGTCATTTGTTGTATATATGCTGTACATGCCTATAACGAACTATGGTTATTACGAACTAAAATTAGTGGTCCCTTTGAGTTCGTTATAACCGTAGTTTACTGTATATCCTGTCGTTCTTCAAGTTAAGGGGACATGGGTTACCCAGTCATCTAAGGCGCTGCAATTTGCTGTGCAGAGTTGTGTCCTTTGGACACACCAAAACCTATGATTGTGGGTTCGCCCTGATTATGTGCTTTCCTCCCACATTAAGCTGACATGCCATCATATAATTGGAATACTGTGTAAAGCGGTGTTAAACCCAACTCCCTCACTGTAGAGGTTGAGTGTTATGAAGGATGAAGAAGAATTGTTGGCATGATGTATATGTACTATATATTAACATATTTCACCGGTTTGAAGGACTGAAATCAAATCATGTCCTCTCTTCATTACAAAAAAAGAACTTGATAAATAATGTGTATGTATCATTTACCACAAATTAATTTTAAATACTATTTGTATGTTTCTGGAGATTGAATGTGCCTGTTGAGTAATTAGGAATAAAGACATTGTTCGTCTAATCAGTCATTTGACTGAATGTGATTCAAAATAATATTTTTGACACACCATTGATGTTTTCTGCTAGTGCTATAGTGGCCAAGAGATTTTTAAATCTGTGACTGAAATCTGCATGTTGAAATATATGTTGTTTAAGAACCAAATATCTAGTTCGTTCAGCGATTTTGTTTGACTATGTATAGACTCGTTAGTCCAGCCAAAATGTAACTCGCGAATTCCAGCCTAGCTCGCCAAGGGTGTAAACAGGACTTTTTTAGTTAGCTAACTCCCTTGCCTCGGGAAGATGGCTGTTTGTGGATTGAATCAGATTCTGTCCCTCCACACTCCTTGCAGCTCCATCCCTTTCACAAGTCACAGGCAGATAGCTCAAAGGGAGGTAGCATTTTGCAATATTTTGGCTGAAACATTTTCTGACTAATGAAACAAAACAGGAAGCTTTTTATTACATACATATATTTATTCTTTGATTATATACACCAAGTTCACATGAGGGAACTTGCAAACCTAGCAACAGAATGCAAATGTCACATGACATCACTGCTTTCTCCCATGATCCTTCACTGAGTTACATGTTACCAAAATATACATCAAAGTATAAAAAAACAAGCGAACAATTAACAATCATTAACAATTAACATGTCCTTACTATTGTTTTCCTGGGAATTGATGCATTTCTAATGTTACTGGAAGTCATGAATGCTGAAAATGGAAACTCAAATGTATTTTGGTTCAATTTTTCCAAATACATTAGTTGAGTAAAAGTGGAGAATTAGAAAAATGGAGGTCTCAACAAGGATATCTAATATCTCGTATTTTACACAAGCGATTTAATTCTTAATGGCCTTGACAGAATATCACCAGTTTCCAAACATGCGATATTTCTGTCAAGTAGAAAATACTTGTACAGGACTGAATGCCTATGTTACAAAGGGTAACAGCTTTGTGTGGCATTTGTTCAGAATATTCTGCCAAATAAATTAGCTATAAAAATATTTAAAACCACTTCCTAAACTTACAAAATTGCACAATCCCAAGAGTCAGAAAATTGTCATGTGGGTTTTATATATATATGTACTAAAAACATTTTTTGCACTGAATTATCAAGGGAGAGAGGTCACTGATCCTAGATATTTCCCCACTATTTTTTCTTCAGTGAGTGTTATGGTATTAGCACTTATCACATAGTTACTACACACATGAATAAGATGACATATATAAATATGAGCAATACTAAAATCTCATTGTTATTCATGTACAAAACAAACTAATCACAGCCACTCAGACACATTACATTGGGAGAAGGCAGATCTGAGACGGAGAATCTGATTGGTCCAACTGCAGGATGCATAAATAGCTGCTGCCACTTGTGTTGTTGAGATCACAGCTGTCCGAATTTCCTGTGCAAATGGCTTAAACAAAAAGGATGTTTGCATATATCCACTGAGGCCAATGTTTCAATGTCTGATTCAAAACAATTAAATATACTGTAACATTAATAGCACTTTGGGTGAAATTGGTTTGTTCATCTGGACATTTGTTAGTTAAAATTTGTTTGCATATTGCAGTGTAAACTTGAGATAAACATGCTAAAAGGAAATGGAAAAAAATACCCATAAAGAATGATAACAGATTGAGCAGTGAAAAGAGGAACCAAGATGTCCGCTTTCAAGCAAAACAAAATCAGAATGTGACTTTTCATGGAACCTGGGCGTTGGAATATAAGAGAGATGACGACAATAAAAATTGAGATATAAGTAACAGAAGAACAAAGGTAACAGATCTTCAAGAACAAATGTAAAACCCAACAACAGGAAACGCCAATTAAACAATATCGATACAACAGAAACGCCCTGTCGTTAAAATCAAACAAATACCAGCAGATTGGAATTGATCAAGTTTGTAAGCAAATAATTAACTGACAAAAAAACAATATTGAGATACGTGGCTAAGTTATCTCTATTCTGAAAATAAAATCGCAGAAGAAATTATTTTTGCATACTGGTAATTTAGATTAATTCCTAACCCTCTTTCCTCAAACCTCTGTATGTGTGACAGAGATACCGTATTTCCTCGATTAAAGGGTGGGATATTTTATGAACATAATTCTCCCAATTACGATCTTTGTGATTAAACACAGAAATATATGGCGGGGTGTTTAATCGAGGAAATACAGTAAGCAAGAAAGTGTAAACTGATATCAAAAACACACTACATCCTTCTTTTCTTGAAACGATTCGAAAACAAGAAGGACATAAACATGTTGGACTGCAATCTTTCCTTAACCTTATCATGTTAGTGAGATTTCTATGTAGCTACGTTCTATTCAAGCACTAGGCAAGATATGTAATGATATCACAGTGAAGTGGTACAAAGTTAATATCATAAGTTCAATGTCATGACCTTCAGAGGTCACTAATGGCTGAATCCACAGCCAGTTCAAACATTCCTTTCTCTCACACTTCCTTAACAATGTTCCAGATCTTTTGTCCATGTCTTCAGAGTACTGGTATATGGAAATGCACGACTACGTTCAACAAGTCCAGTGTCTCTTACAAATTCTCCTCTGGAGTAACAATTCCTGAGAGCCACTCATTGTCTTTTCTGATTAGTGCACTAACATGAATGTGAAGTCTTCTTGGCACAACTGCGAGTCCTATCACTGGCCAGTCATGGTGTAATTTCAATGTGCTTTCAAAATGGCTCAGACGACCACTAGTCATGCACTTTTGTTCAAACATTATTCTGTCATGTGACCATTCATTCAAATGAGGAAATTCTCCCCTTTCAAATGACATAACACTATGATTTTAGATTCAATGTTTGGTATCACGTGTGCTTGTTTGTTCTTATCACAGAGTTGTAGGTCATGGTCAAATGGCGATGGTAAATGGGCGAGGACTTGAACGGTGTCAAAGATCCATGGTTGCATGACGTTTCATGTGTAGTGCCAGATGGTCCGATCGGGAGAAACATCTCTCACAATACCTGCATTGGAAGGGTTTTGCCCCGGTATGTTTTCGGTAGTGGCGTGTAAGTTCATCACTTCGGGCAAATCGCCATTCACAACCTTCCCATGTACATTTGTAGGGTTTCTCACCTGAAGAAGAAAAACACAGCATTTAGAATGGGTCTACATAAACGTGTCAATAAACTCATGAAACATAATGGTAATTAGGCTCATCTTAGAGCACTAGAACATCCCATGTGTTGGTTAGCCCGTGCCCCAGGTTGAAATAACAAGCATTATACATATTCACCACTAAACAATATAGTGCTAAAGGGGAGGGAGACAACTCTACCATAATAACTACCTGTGAAGATTTGGGTCAGAATTCGGGTCTTCAGCAACCCATGCTTGCAGTAAAAAGCGACTAAGCTTGTTGTAAGAGGCGACTAAAGGGATCGGGTGGTCAGGCTAGGTGACTTGGTTGATGCATGTCATCATATCCCAATTGCATGGATCGATGCTCATGATGTCAATCACTGGATTGTCTAGTCCAGACTCGATTATTTACAGCCCACCATCATATAGATGGAATATTGCTAAGTGTGGTGTTAAAGAACAAACAAACACACGCACACACTATAATAACTGTCTTACCTGTATGCGTTCGTAGATGAGCCTTAAGGTGTGAACTTTTGGTGTAGACCTTTTTACATCCCGAGTATGGACAGTGGTGAACCCGTTTCCTGGTGTCGAGACTAACTTCTATACGGGTTCCAGAAGGAGGGTGTGATACACACTGCTGAGACTGGCTATGATGGTGGGCAGTTTGTGGCCGTTTATGTGATGACCCAGCTGCCACAATAATTTTTTGATGTCTATGAACCAACTCCGCTGAAATTGGACGCAGTGCAACTGTTTCTGTCCTGCCAGGCCTCTGTGCAACTAATTTCAAAGCAAAAGGGTCATTAGATTTCGGTCGTATTGGTGACAAAGGAGGGTCACTTATGTTACTATCCCATGACACACCACTAGATGCTGAACTGAAGCTGTTTAAACTGAGGGTATCCGATGCCCGATCATTCAAATTGAGCTGTGCAAATTCATTCAGTTTGTCATCGGCTTCAACTTCATCACCACTATCGCACACATCATCATCGTCATCTTCATCATCAGGAATGTTATCTACATCATCAGACTCGGGGTAATCTGCTTCTCCCTCTGCTTCTGAAGCTTCACAGGCCTCAGCCCGACGCTTCATCGACACCCCTCCTGATGCGGCATCCTCGGAATTGAGTTTCTTGAAAGACGTGAGCTTAGGTTCATCTTTGAGGTAGCGTTCCATTTCAAGGCAGTTCTGAAAAGAAAAACAAGATAATGTTGAGCAAAATAGTCATTGATTTTCTCAAATGAAGAATGATAATGCTTAGTTCCATTACAAATAACATAAATGTGACAAAATATCATATCATTTAATCATTTTCATTATCATTCCATAGATTTGGTATTGTTGTCATCCAAATATACAGAACAGCAAATAAGTGTGAAGCCTTATCCTCATTATGGAAAGTTTGAATAGAAACTTAAAGTAATTAGTTCTTGTCAGATCTTCTATACTATATATAAGTTTTAATTCACATATAATCTGACATAGACTGCCTGAACATTGAGTGTTCTTTTTACCACGACAGATAATTAGTTTCAATTGTTCCAAAATCCCTACTATTTTGCCTTGCAGAGGATTGCATCCATCAGAGGATACTATCCATTCTTTTGATACTGCCCCTAACTAATCCCTAGCATTACTATGACACACATACAGATACTACATATGATGAACATTCAATCTCGAGTGAGAGTAATTCAGAAAACTACTTGTGCACCTGGTCAAGGAGTTACTAGTTGGCCTACGTAGATCCATCACAATGCGGACATACACAATCTGAAGAGCAAATATCAAGTACTCATCCAAACTTGTCACACCGCCCCGTTTTGGGGAGAGGTACAGCAATTTCATATTCTATTCATTCTCATCATAGTGCTCTGGCTTTGACAGTGGCTCATTCTCTGTTGTAAATTAACCCTTGTGATTAACCTGCAGGTGAAGCTCTAATGCGACCCTACGACAGCGATGGGTTGTCAATGTGCTCTTACTTTAGGATCATTCAAGCTGCCTATCTAAACTGATCAAAAATAGTTATGGATCATGAATATTTTTGGCGATATTTTTTGTAGTGAAGACTGGGCATACAAATTCATCAAAATATTCCCCAAAATATTCATCAACCCTAACTTTTTTGGTTCAAGTAATTAGGATCATTCAGGCTGTCAATAGACAAGTTTGGTTAGAGTACATCTTTCACAGTAGGTAAATGATGGATTGAGCAGGATATGGGTTAACCACGAACCCATCTGTAAGCAAACACAGGAACACCCACATCCCACCTCGGCCGGCATTCCTGGTTACGGATGCCTGCACTCTTACTCATCTTGGGGAACCCACCTCTGACCCACCTGTGTCACTAGCCAGGAGAATAGATACACAGTATCACTTCAATCACTTGCTTGTCAAGGAAGAATGCATTTTTTATGTACATTTTTGATTCAACTGATGTTTTTGTATTTAGAATGCAGTTTTGCCACAGAAAAAACAGTCCCTAGGGCAGTTTGATGGAGGCATGAATTATTAAATCAAATTTTCAAAATCCAACAACTTTCGGCAGTTTTTCAAATATATATTGGCAAAGTACTATAATATTTCTTGTTTAATATCACTAACATGTAAAGAAATGATCAAGCTTGAGAATGAATATCTTGTATACTAACCCCTCTCAACAAATACAGCTTATCTGACATCCATTGTCAACAAAAACAATAGAATTCCTTCTTCAGCAAAGATGTAAGTCAATTGAATTTGACACTGAGGTAGAAACCACCTATGGCGAGACAACTTTGATATCATCCCTAAATAAGCTATTGTTATACTAGGATGCTGATTGTATAGCTCTCCACAAAATGAGTGTATGTTAGGCTTTGTTTTCAATTCTTGGCAGTTGTGACTTCTCACACTTGATAAGAAGAGAATAAGGTATGATAAGAATGCATACAAACTGCCTGTCCAAATGTATTGGCTGTTTGGAATGCTGACTGAACAGTCTACGCTACACATACATGGATAAATGGCATTATGCATACATACTTCACTTTGTCTGAACAGTATTCATGGCTAATTAAGAATGCACTTATGCATGCAATGTTTACCATATATGGCAAGAAGTTGAGTCAACCACATGGGTTTAAACCATCAAAGGAAAGTTTAAACCCAAATAAATTCTATAATAGCGTTATGCAAAGAATTTGACAGGATGACTTTATCAATGGGACCTGTTGGAATATTAGTTTGTGATGACGTAGGTACCCATATAACACCACAGGGACAAGTGATCTTTACCTATCTATCACTGCGCTATTATACAAGATTTCATGTGGAGGAATGTGTGGACGCGTCCTCTATTGACAATCTATAAATACTACCTTCACCCAACTATTGTTGCTTGGAGGGGGTGCACAAAGAGTGTCGGGGGGTATTCGTTCTCACATTCATTCTGCAGCGTGTGTTTATTCTGAAATCTTTTCATCATGTTCACAAGGGTGTGGGAAATGTGAGTTGGGTCATGTACGAATGGCTGTCATGATTCATTCTGCACAAAAGACATTTACAAGACAGATACATTCTAAAGCTTTAAAAAAAAGTCTCTTGTTGGACCTACTATTATGACAGAATCTTCACATGTTTAAGATTAGACATACATTAAGCAGCCTACATGGTATGAGAGCTACATGTAAAGCATGGCTATTTTCTGTAACAACAAAAACAAAAGAAAAAAGAAGAAAAAAACCCCAAAGAAATACATAGTATGGCACTATGGTATAGTGTTTATTTTGCTGTAACGCTGCATGAGTTGGTGTCGTCATCATTAATATACTAGTCAAAAGAAGTTGAAGATCACCTGATCAACTGATAGATATAGTGAATGTGTCATGTCAAAACAATATGAAATAATCAGGTGTTCTAAAACTTCTTTTGAGGAATATATAGGAAACTAAACTGGTATGTAAGAATTTTGTATAACGAGTATGAAACCTTTTTCTCCATAACATGATTCAGAACTGGCTGATCATATTACATGTCTTCATATTGTGGCAAGAGGGGCCCAGCTGTTTCAGGTGCTGCTATTTGCTGTGCAGAGTTGCTTCCCTGGGCATGCAAGAAACATTTGATCATAGGTTCGAATTTTGTTTCGAGGTTTGTCAGCACCATGCCCATGTTTGTGGGTTTCACCAAAGTGGTAACATCTTTGACCTGAATCACTTCGGAATTCCTTCCAGTGACACACCATGATATAACTGGATTACTGTTCAAAGTGGTGTTAAACCCAACTCACTCACTCACTCACACACATTGTGGTGAAGATACTGAACCTTACACCCAACATGAAGTACGAAATGTCTTTTTCTAGCATGGTATCCGCCCTTCCCCTCCCTGTACTCCAGAATATTAACCAGCTTTGATTAACATTTAAGAAACATTGTCAGCACTAATACTGGTAAGATTCATATTTAGTGTTATGGAAATGCCCTTGAAAGACATTGATTTTTAGATGCGACTGAAGCTAACGACTTGAGACATCTCCCTGATCAGATAACGGACAAGAGGGATAGCTTGCCCACCAGAAATCTTTAGCCCACTGGGTGTGGCTGTTTGGTTAGGGACGGTGGAAAATAAGACCTATCCGATGACAGATATTGACAAGTTTTTCCTACTGGCTTGTCTAGAGGTCAAGCAACCTTGCTGTCATCACGGCCAGTGTAGATATTCTGCTGTGTGAATTTACACCAACATAATGGTACACTGTTCTAAAAGTAACAGGAAAATTGGTGTATTTGCTATTTATGATGTCTGTATATAAGTGTCTGCTGATATTTTCTTGTGTATTTGTATATGTATGTATAAATATATATATATACATAATTTCTGACTGACTGAGATTTGGCACAATTGTTCCTTGTGAAACAGCAAGATATACAAAACAAGCAAGCACTCTCCGGATGTCCCCCCCCCCCCCCAAAATAAAGTACGAGAATCTGTATTTTACTAAGTGTGTGAGCAATATCACGGTGGGGAACACCAGAAATGGGCTTCACACGGTACCCATGTCAGGAATCGAACTGGGGTCTTCCGCATGATGAGCGAACGCTTTAACCACTAGGCTACCCAACCGCCCTGTACTTTACTAAGAAAGTGTTATTCCAAATATAACATTTGTTGGCATTATGTATTCAAAGCATTCTCTATTCTGATATAGTGCCCCTCATTGCTCATGTCCATGCCCCTTGAAGTGAAGCTTGTTGCCAACTACAGTGGCCTCCTTGGGACCAGTGCCGGCTTTACTTCGTTAATGCCTGCAATGCCACTGCTGTTGTTGCGTGACTTAGTGTAAGGCCGGAGGATGCCAAGGATACAGTCTACTCTCATATGTAACAGGACCTTTCTAGGTTTACTTCAAAAGCCTGTGATAATGAAACTTTCAGTGAATGTACCAATTGCTGGAGGATGAGGAAAGAGATGACAGAAGCACTGAAGATGGAATCTTCACAATTAAATAGCATAATTGTTCTTCCTATATTTTCCTTTGTCATGTATAATAAACATAGTTTGTTGAGTGTCAACAATTTGATGCGTATCAATCGGTAACCCCTAGTCTGTTTCCCAGATCCTAGAGAATAAAGTATACCATATTCGACGTAATAAGCGCCCAGGGCGCTCTCAAAACTAGAAATAGGGGGCTCTTATTAGAATATTATTTTGGTGAACAAAGTTGAAAGATAAATTTCATGGTTTATGCTGACAGCCTGAAATGTTTATGTACGACAGATATATTTTTCCAGAATTTAATTGCCAATAATAAAGGGTGCATATATCACACTAGTGCGTATTATATGGTAATAGGGGTCGGAAGGGGTACCAATTGGGATTGTTCACTAGCCAATATATTAGCAAATCCCACGGTGGGCGCTTATTAGAGCGGGGAGCTTATTACGTCGAATACAGTAATTGAATCCAACTCAAGTCTAGAATGATTTGGCAAGTCTAGATTGCCTAAGCTCCAGAAATCTAAGATAGCTTTATTTCTGGACTAAATGTTAGTCTAGCACATCCTCGAAAGGAAGGTGATGATCATAGATAATGGACAATCCCAAAATAATCACCTCAGAATGAACTGATGAAGCCGTGATTTTCTTATCAGCATCAGTGAATGGAATCGGTCCTAACACAGCAGGCCCTTAGACTGGAGACCAATGCTCCTGAAGTCAGATCCCTTCCAACCCACCCTTAACTGACCGGTGGGCTTGCTTGGATCAAAATGACCAGTCAGAAAATGACCAACATGCTCCCTCTGACCTCAGACAAACAATTCCTGAATAGGATGTGCAGCTTGTTTGGGGAGACGAGTTAATGAGCGATCTCTTGATGAAAGCATTGAATCAACCCTTGAAGATATGTGAATCCTAGAATGTGGTTTTTTTCTAGATTGTTGAAGTAAGCAGACAAAGCTTTCAGTTTCGATTTGCGGTCAAGCAAATATGCCAACACCAAGCTGACTCGTCATTAATGTTCCTGACAAGAGCTGACGCAGCCCCGGCCCGGATTATTTGATAAAGGGGTTACTGGCAGAAGGTAGTCAATCTAGATTCCTCAACTTGCCAAACACAAAAGTAAATTAGTGGATTAGTTTATGTTAACTTGAACACAATTGTACATTCATGGAATTTGGTTCATGATATTGACTGAGGCGCCATTACCATCAGAATTCTTGTATCCCGATAACATAAGCTTTCAGGAATGTCGATTGATCACAGCAGGTATAATAGAGATAGCAAACCCTGACAAATTGAAGACTACGCACTTGACCGTTGACTCAGACTGAAAAACATTTTTGTTACTTTTGTGAATGAAACTTTTCATGATGCAGCAAGCAATTCATTTGGAACTGCACCATAATCTCTCAAATAGAGACAGACTTGATAATTACGGCAATCCTACAACTAATAAAGTATATTTACACAAGTAATTCTTATAATGCAACTGCCTAACTTAGGCACCAAGTGTTGCTGCTTAACTGTGCACTGTGCAGACAGGTTCATGTCTGCCTATGTTGGCAGAACTTAGTTGAGGCACTAATCTTAATCTCCCTCAGTGCACTCAATGTCAGATCGACCAGCTGAAACTTACTACATGATCGGCAAGACAATTCCCCATTCACTGAATAGCTGTAAAAATACTGGCAATTTTAATGGCAACCTGCCTTCCCAATCACACACATGTATGTTCCACACAGTTGAAGGCTGCGAGTCTGTATTAGCTCGGTACACAAATTCCTGTCAGATTCCCCTGACTGTTTAATGAGTCATGATGACAAACTGGATCCAGGGAGGTGTAGGTTGCATACATAACACAGTGTAGGGGATATAAACTTGACAGGAACATATGCATAACAGGGGGAGAGAAAGCCCAGGGAAGGCACGTGTGCTTGGAGCTTACACAGACCAGGCTCCATACAGTGGAGTGTGATCAAGGGCTTCACAGATCTATCAATGATGGGGGTCCATCTCAGGTCTATTACCAACCACCCTGTTAAGATAATAAAGATGCTGGAAGGAAAAGCAACAAAATTATAATTTAGTTCATCGCATTAGAGTCCTAGTTAGAATTAATTTTGACATCAACATCACTATGACTTTGAAACTGGCCTTGACTAACAAAACACTGGTTGATGATCTCCGTAGCAAGTGCAGCAATCGACACTGTAACCAGCCAATGCCTATTCTAGTTGACTCGAGGGTGTCTGCTCTAGTATCCCAAAGGGCAGAACAGAAATGGAGAGGGGCAATGGGAATTCTGTGGCTGAATGGAGAATCCATTCAACAAGGAAGAGGGTGTTAAAACATTTATCAAATTCATACATTTCACATGTTTTCACATGTCGGCAAATATACAAGAAAGTTATTGTATGTGTAGCCCATGCAAAGCAAACAATTGTTGTCAAGTAGCACAGCTACAGATGAGCTGCATATTTGTGTAAAGTACCACCCAAAAATATTCAAAATCCAATTACTTTCAATTACCTTGCATACAGAAACACATGCATTAAATGAAAAACTCAAATGTATCAAAACAGCATGCATAAATACCCAATGAAGCTTTTTCAGCATGCGTACAAAAGAGCTAATTTCCGAAACACAATTACAAGCTAATTTACTTTCTGAGTCAAGCCTATAGTTAGGACCGTTACATACATCTTAAACATTATTAAATTTTTTTTAAATCTCAAAATGTCAGCTCAATATTTTGGAAAAAACCAATAGAGTGATGAATAGATAGGTGAAAAAATATTGGTTACCCAATGAAAAGTGTAATAACCCAATTAAAATAGAAACCTTCGATTAAAAACTCAATTGCTCATAGATTTATCTGGAGCTCTGAAGTAGGTAAGTCAGGAAGATATAAACAGTCTGACAGTTTTGTGGTGCTAGCACACTGAGATACCAGGCCGCAGCACAACATGGATACCCTTCTCAGTCACAGTGTACTGACACCGAGCCAATTCGGGTATCAAGAACCATCTTTTGATGTTTTTGGATAGGCCACTGCCGGGTATCGAACCACCGACTTTCCACTCTCTCTTCTCGGCCACATGCAGCAGTCTGTTCATGAGCGACACTAGGAAGTAATCTGTTTTCTTTGCCAAGATAAATGCAATTAGTTGTCGCTTGACACAAGTAGTCATTAGCTTCCAAAAGATTTCTGAAATTTATCTTCAGCAGTTGTGCAACCAGTGTAATATGTCAGCATCTTTGACGTCAAGTGATTCACCTGGCATAGCAATTTTTCAAAGGAACGTCTTCCTGGTTGCAAGAAATAACTATTAACAGCAAAGTAAGCTGTTTATGTTTCATAGTGCTTCCCCATCAAGAGCTAAACGAGTCAACATTTCAAACCACCATCACAGCTATGTGCCCCAGGTACAAGAACCCTTGCTGCATAAGCAAACAACCATTTTTGTGCGCAAGTGTTTAGTTGAAGCACAAATTTCCCGTTACCATGCTACTTATCTGCTGATGATAATGATGATGGTAGCTTGTGGGTACTGCAAACATATTTGTGAATGATCCAAACTTCGTAACTCAGATGACAAATATGTGTCTGCTTCATGCCAAGTAAGGCAATTTCCTATCACACTTATTAGACCTTCAGTCAGGGTCTGAGTTTGCATGAATACTGTCTGGAGTTTGGACTATAGGTCTGGATTCTTTTGACTCATGTGAGTAGTGCAGCCATAGATCCCATATGAGGTTGGTTGGTTGTTTGTTGTTTAATGCCGCACTCAGCAATATTCCAGCTATATGACAGAGGTCAGTAAATAATTGGGTCTGGACCAGACAATCCAGTGATGGACATCATGAGTATCGATCCAAGCAATTGGGATCGATGAAATGCATCAACAAAGTCAGCGAGCCATCCCATGTGAGGAATCAAACCCGGATCTTTAATGTAAGAAGCATGCGCCTCAACCACCTAGCTATCCCAATCTGCAGTCAACTTCAAAATGTCACCGCCAGAGGACAACCAGTCTCCATCATCATGTGAACAGATTCCACATTTCTCAAAAGACAAATAGATCCCCAAAAGCAGTGAAGACACTAGGTGTTTACAAAAAGGGGAAGCAAGCCCCATAGCACAACTAGAATAAAAAAATGTTTGTTTGTTGCCTGATGTCGCACAGCAAGTACTCCTGCCACAAAACAGGACCGCCTCGGTGGTCTAATGGTAGAGCGTCCATCCAGAGAGCAGAAGGTCCGGGGTTCGATCCCGGCTGTGTCATACCAAAAGACGTTAAAAGATGGTACTTGGTGTTACCCTGCCTGGCGCTCAGCATTAAGGGGCTAAAACAAGGACTGGTCGGCTCGGAGTCAGTATACTGTGTCTGATTGGGGTATTCATGTTAAACTGCACTATAAATCGGCATCAGTCCGGACTAGTACAAGCAGCCACACAAACACATACACATAAATGCATGTCCCTATATAAGACGCAACGTTAAACCCCATTTTACCACTATCACCAAAAACAACAGCCTGTTCAGAGAGTTTATCATTTGTCTGTCTTTCAATATTGATTGATCATACATGAGGCTGAGAAATATTTGTCAATGTCATCCAACTACTATGAATCAATCACACATTCTTTGAACTTTTCAAACTTTTCATATAAAAGAAAATCTTCAATGAAAAAAGATTCATAAAGTTCTGGCAGCCGTCAAAAAAGGAAATCCCAGGAATTTGATATGTCAGAAAAAATAATAGCCGCTTATCATTCCTCTTGAGTGACGGAGTACAACATCTCAATGTGACGGACAGTTTAGATACTAGAACAAGAGGCTGGTATATTAATAATGTCATAAATCACATGTAAAGGACAACCGGTAACCATTACATGGTGACACTTCCTGAAT
This sequence comes from Haliotis cracherodii, assembly GCF_022045235.1. Classification (NCBI taxonomy): domain Eukaryota; kingdom Metazoa; phylum Mollusca; class Gastropoda; order Lepetellida; family Haliotidae; genus Haliotis; species Haliotis cracherodii. The sequence goes on along the minus strand of NW_027266273.1, from coordinate 4,324,749 downwards.
AGTGTTACATATGATCTATCCTATACATGTTTACCAGTCAAGTCACTGTCCTAGTACGCATGTTAGGTAGCATGTGGTTATTGAAAATATAGTGCAAAGTGTATTGCACAGACCACGTGATCAGACTCGGGATGACATATAACGAGTGCCACTCACTGAATTGGGCTTCTGAATTTTTGGTTATTGAGACCAATCTAAGTACATAAAGTACATGTGCATGTTTGAGTGCGTGAGTGGGCAAGTTCGGATGTGAAAGTGAGAGTCTTATCCAGGCAAACCAGTGGTTGAGAGCATGAGCAACGACCCATATCTTTCAGAAGATGACAAACATTGTAACCACCATTTTTGTCAAGAAGCATAAAAAACTGATAACCTTTTCTATCCCAGAATCTCCTTGGGGAGTGAAAGGGTCAGTGTGAAACTGTCCAAATACATTACCAATAATTATTATTGACACTATGAAATCATGTTTCAATCATGTTGTTGGTCATGTCATACAAATGACCCTATTTTTACCAAATTGTCATCATATATTCTTCATTGCCATAAACACACATTCCTGTTCCAAACCTCCTTGTGTACTATCCACATGTTTGAAATGGCAAGCGACAGAATGCCAATGATAAAGTGCCAGGTCTATCAAGGAATCAACTTGACTGACCGGCAGGGCCAACAAGCAGCGTGTTATCACATTCTAGATATGCGCTCTGTGGGAGCCAATGGGTGGGGATCAAGGCTTGGTTAGATTGAAATTCTGTGTCAGCAGGTATATAGTGCGTAAGCATAGCAAACAAATCATTTGTCAACATCGCTTTGAAAATGGGAACCCCACCCAACAAAAGCAAACAGTATTATATAGCAATTACTTGTAAAGGTATGATATTGAGTATGTTCCCGAATAAACAGCTTGAAATGTCCCATTGCTAGTCTTACTCACATATGCTACAAAGTCCCAAGAAAAGTAATAAAGCCAGACTGTTGATCACAAGCCCTTATTACAGTGTGTATATTGCATATAGCATATACATCCATCTATTAACACATGCTAATAACAAGCAATGCTACAATCACTGGCTCCAATATTAACTTGTAGCCACACGTTCTGATGGATGACAGTCCAGTCCTATATTCTGCAGAACTATATCAGAGGCAGATTTGGGTCAGATGATGATGTCAATTAATATATAGACGTACATTGCAGCACCTCGTTCCTTTTCCAGATGAGCTGTCAAAGGTGACGAGTTGTCACATTGCAGTGATAAATGTGCTTGTTTACTTTTGCAGTTATTTGTATGATAAATCTCCGAAGACTATAAAGGTAAGTCTGCAGTCTGAAACGTCATGTACAATGAACATTATTGATGTAAGTGATGAATGTACCAATCTCACTAAAATCAGACTTAAGTTCTCGCTGCCGCTTAACAAAAATCTGAGGACATCCCATTATGGGTCATGTCAGAACGACCTTTCACGAACCTTGACCTCCCACTGATTCGACTGACAAGAAGTCGACATCAGCCAATTAGAAAGCAGCTTTCTCGAGCTTTATGGCACTTGATTCAACCTAACGACTTCCACTACAGACTACGCATGAAAAATATGTAGACACAGTTCTCGATTAAAATTTTGAAAACTGAAAAAAACAAACATTACGGAATGTCTTATATATCATTGCGATCATTGTATGGCAATGCTTCCGACGTACTGTGCAATGCCTCCTCCATTCAAATGTTTATCCCATGCAAATGAGAGATAGACGATAATTGTAACGGAATCAGTCGTACGGACCGTAATTGTCGTTCGGAATAGCCCGTGTTAAGGTATTCGAGGTCGCATGATTAGAAAACACATTCTGACTGTCACTTTCATGATCTGGTATAGGTGCTTTGATTGGTTGGATGAAAGGTCGTTCTGACGTGACCCGTAATGGGATGTCCTCAGATCTTTGTTTAGCGATAGCGAGAACTAAGATCTGATTTTAATGAGATTGTGAATGTACCTAATTGCAATCATAATTGTTTCATTTTCAGTGTACAATCTTGTTTAAATGACACAGGCAGATGATTTTTGATTGAAGCAATACTACATACATTGATTATAATAAAGATGTGAATCGTGATGCTATAAAAAACATTCTCATATGTCAAGGTAGATATCAGTAACATTATACAGTGAATCTTGTCAACTACAACTCTATGATAATAAACAATATTTAACTAGACTCTCTGGAGCCCTGGAATAATCGGTAACATATGGTGTAACACTGACGCTATGCTTGTCCATGTTGACTTGATTGGCTGGTTGGTTTGTTGTTTGACGCCACACTCAGCAATATTCCAGCTATATGACGGCAATCTTTAAATATTTGAATCTGGACCAGACAATCCAGTTATTGATATCATGAGTATCGATCCACGCAAGTGGGATCGATGACATGCATCAACCAAGTCAGGAGCCTAACCACCTGATCCCGTTAGTCGCCTCTTATGACAACCATAGTCGCCTTTTATGGCAAGCATGGGTTGCTGAAGACCTATTCTACCCCGGATCTTCACGGGTCTTGAACTTGTAGACCTACAGATAACTAGATCAATCTGCCAATGTCTCCTGGACTCCATCTAAAAATGCTTTCCTCTTTTTTAAAAACAAATCAAAATTATTAAACACATTACCTGCACATACAGACATGGTACACAATATACATGTCGCTCTGGTTCAATGAATATTCTTGGATTGCCACAAAATTCGAGACACTGTGACTAATGTCCGATAACAAATGTCAGTATTAACTATTACGAGGAAATGTCCAACAGGCTGACTATCAAGTCAATCTTTTGTTGTTTGAAGTTGTTTCCTTGTCTTTTCCTTAAAGCAGACATATTATTAAACATTTATTCATGTTATTGTTTCATGAAACCACTTCATATTCATTCCATTCTCCGATTCAAATGAAATTACCATAAAAATATAATTAGTTGCAATGGTTTCTAAAGCAAGTATGTTAATTCGCACTAATAACTGGATTCATGCTCAGGGCTTGGGTATTACATCATATATTACCAATAAAAAATATAATGCATGAATACTTGTCAGACCATCCAATAAGTCTCAATCAAAACAAAATTGCTTCCAAAATCATAAAAATCATACTTAAAGAGGACACACATAATCCAGACACTGTATCACATCCTAATTACTCTTACATAATTCTGGAATTTCCTTAGCATTTCAATAAACAGTTATCTTCCCAGAGAAAAATCAACATTTATGGTAACGACCATCACCCCCATACCGCCTCCCAATTATCTCAGAGCAATGTGCAATCAGTGATCTATTGACAATGAAACTGATGAAGGCTGACAAGCTGTCAGTCATCAGCCTTGAGGGACTGAAATCAACATCAAACAATTTCCATGCATTATCTAAACATGCACACAATCCAGCCAAGGGTAGATAACTCCAAAGATTCATTCCACAAAGCCTCTGCCTGGGGACATGTTGATCAAATTGATATAAATGTGGTTAGAGTAAGCTGTGTAGTTTTATCTTAAAACAGGTTGTAAGGAAGTGTGAAAAAGCTTTTAATGGTACATATTGAAAGAGGATGTACAATTAATCAACTCCACTACAATCAACATTGTGAAGCCCAGGGCCACTTGCACAAAGCGATCTTAGCGCTAAGATGATCGTAGCATAGGCTTACAATAGTCTTAGCGCTTAGATCATTTTGTGCAAGTGGGCCCAGTAGTCCGAACATTGTCACAATGAAAATCCTTTCAAAAATAATATAGCATATATGACCGCAGATAAGCCGACCCCGTAGATAAGCCGAGGTATTACTATTAACTTGACCATTGAAAATGATATGACACATAGATAAGCCGAACCAGGAAGTGAAAGGCAAAGCCACATCGCGAAGTCCGACTGCAAGACTGTGCGGGTACTTGCAGATATTCAATAATATAAGATGAAAAACGCAGTAATTCTATTGAAAAAGTCATTATAATTTAACAAACCAGTCATCCACCCCCCTAATTTTGGAAAGTCTATCCCGTAGATAAGCCAACACCTTTCTACAGAATCTTTTTTCTGGTTCTTAAAATTTGTCTTATCTGCGAACATATACGGTATGTAAAGCTGCGAATTGCATTTTTTTAAATAGTTACTCAAACTTGACTGATTATATCCTTACCATGATTATAAATATCACATATTCAGTTTTATTGGTAATTCTAAACTTGATACAATTGTTTCACACAAACAGGATAGATTTATATAGTCTTCAAAAGCCTCAAACTGAAAAAGATGATAATTTGTCACCATGTGAAGACAATAAAACAACCATCTTCCCGAGGCAAGGGAGTTAACTTCTTGTAAAAGCCCTTGCCGATGTGCATTAAATCAGGAGACACCTTGATTAAACACATGAAAAGATTTGGAAAATATCTGTATCTGCAAATCTGGCAATCGACTGAAATCTGCCAGGCAGTTTACAAACTGGATGTAGATTTCATTGTGTGATTTTGATTGGAATATGCTTAGACTCATTAGTCCAAACGAAATAGTACAACATAATTACAGCCTAGTTCGGCAAGGGTGGAAACTGGACTTTAACATTCAGTTAACTCCCCTGCCTCAGGAAGATGTAACTTGGTCGTTCGAATTGCCCTGATTCAGGTGGACTGCAAGCCAATACCGCATACATGTATGATGCTTACAAACATGCTTGTATTGAAGAATCAAAATAAGATCCGATTTTCTGTAGGATAAACCACTTGTGAGATTAAGTGCACTCCATCACTACTAAACACTGGCATTTGATCTGACATTGAGTAATTAGCAGATATTCGTGTGACACTTTTCACAGCTAGTGGTCTGTGGTATGAACATTCAAGAAGAGTAATAATAGGTTCCACACCACTGACTCAATCAATGATCTGGTAGACACATGGTAGACTGAAGGCAAACCTTTGGGAATAATAATACAAGCTTGTTCCTGTTAACTGTCCACATCTTTTGTTCAACACATTTAACATTAATAGATTCATAACTAGTTGTTATGAACACAACATCCTTTATTTGCTGATATGTTGATAAAAAAATACATGAAAATCTTTCAAACTGGATTGCAAAGTATTAGACATTGCATGCCCAAATTAACATAAATTTACAAAGATATTGAACTTGACAATGCAAACTGTTTGATTTTGATTTTTGATAAAAAAAATATATACAAATGTCAATAATTAGGCATTATAAGATGTGAAAGGTGAAAAAAAGAAGCCATAAAAAATATCCATTCATATGATTTTTTTTTCAACTGAATGGGAGCACACACCAAAGAGAAGCCTGACCAAACAGGGACCACACTGCCGCCATGACAATCAATAGCAACTCAAGATCGGCAATCTCAGTCATGATGTTACAACACGCAACATAAAGAGCAGTTGTTTGGCAAATACACTCACCAATCGATAACTATTGGTCACATCACCCAAACTGGCAATCATCTCTCTAAAACACAATACTGATTATTGACATTTTTCATGGCTTTTCTTCAGCATGATTTCTAACCCTGAAGCTTACCCGAAGTGATTACCCACAATTCACCTTGATTATACAGATGCGTGGAGATAGCAGAGAAATCATTTGATTGGTTAAGAGCTTATAAGTGTTTCCAGTGTTTGCGATTCAGGATCAATTATTTTCCCATGATTGATCTGGTGCTTGTTGATTGTTCAAGAATATTTCCTGAAAAAATCCTGGAGGAAATACACCAACATTCAGTATATGGCAAATTGTTCTGGAGAGTAAAGATAAGTTGAACAGCATAACAAAACGATAGCAAGCATATTGAAATTGATTATTGATATAACATTATATATAATTCATCAAGTCATTGCCAATGATTGATAGGTGATTTTATGATAAACACTCCACTGACATGATTCTGTCTGCAAATTTGTAAACAAATTTATAACTGAAGGTGTATAGGGATGTAGAATTGCATATATAGGGATTTATCGGAAATGAAATCCTGCATCATGTATGCTTAAAAAGTGAATTAAAAAAAACCTGGTAAATTCCTGATTATGAATAACAGTAATTATTATATTCTTTATGTGTGGTATTCAAGTGGTCGATAGCATGGGCACAAATCCAAGTCATCAAGGTACCATGGAGAATGGTTCCCTCCATCAAGTTGTGTGATTGAACTAACTGATCTAATATTTTTCGTAATAACTAACTCTCATCATAGTTATTAAACCTTTATCATGTTCCTCACTTCAAATTATCATCACAAAATGTATGATTCAGATTAGAAATAGCTGATGATGACGTGAAGTAATATTGACTCACTCAACACATAAGACAAAATCCCATCCAAAAACAAAGTGATGATCTATTCTATGCCTCAATGGATTTAAGTAGAAGAAATAACAAATACACCAATGTGGAGATAATCCCTTAATCTGAGATTAGGATTGGGTAAATCCCTTAATGATTCTACCTACATACAGGCACTAAGTACAAAGTTACTGAGTGTCACAGCTCAACAATATCATCTTACCATCATCAATAGCTGGCATATTATACCTCCTGCAAACACCTGTGCATACACCATGGCAGGTCTATGCCACACCTGTAATCAAGGTAATTGCACACCAGAACTCACCTACCTCTGTGGTACTTCTACCAAAGACTCCAAGATCCTTCACACCTGTATGTCATGTCTATATCAAACAGACCTTAACCAAGCTTTTGACAAGAAGTTGTTCAAACGACTCAAAGGAGGTCCTTTGCGTAACAAACCTCAACAAGACAAATCTATAAACTCACACAACTCGATGTAAACATCTATGCTTTGTAAATAGGAGCAGTGGCACTGTTATTTTTCATTTGATGTCAGTGTTTACATTTCTTTTGAAGGGAAAGTTTTTCGTAATTTGATCTGCTTGAGAATCGATTCAATGAGGCTCTTCAAACGCTGCTTAAAAAATCATGAAGAGTGAGTGAGCGATTTGGGTTTTGTTGCTCAGGAATCGATGGAATAAGGCTCATCAGAGGCTAAAGTGTTGGGTTTCAGGGATCCTCGGAACAGTATGACATGCATGTCAACTTAATGTAGGAGGAAAGCAGAGGATCATGCAAGTTATTGACATTTACAACTTTGATGAAACCCACAGGCAAGGGAATGGTGTTGATGATGAGCCTAGGATAATTATCAAGTGAATGAATGAGCTGGGTTCATCACCAGTATTCCCATCATATACTGTGGGACAAAAGCCTGAAGTGATGCAGGTCTCGGACATTACCACTTTGGTGAAACCACAGACTTGTATATAGGTCCATGGTAAAACCCACAAGCATGGGTAAAGTGCTGACAAACCTTGAAGCATAATCAGGGTGAACCAGGATTCAAACCCACAGTTTAAGGTTTCTGGCATTCTCAAGGGGTGCAATCCTGCACAGTGAACTGAGGCGCCGTAGACGCCTCGGCTACCTTTGACCCCGAATGAATCTGAAACAATGACATGACTAGCTAGCCTTGCAGGAGAGGGCTTCCACTCAGCACAGCAAGGAACAGATCATATGATGACTGAGGCAACCCAGATGAAGAAATGTTTATTCATTGTCTCTGCGCAATATATGGCTTATCATGAATTGTTTATTTGAATCAGTAATCATTTACATCATCAGCCATGTTAGCTTGACCTTTTGACCCACCTGAAGGTCAAGTGTATCCTTGTACAGTAGGGTACATCAGTAAGGCAAGTGTCACCAAAATATGTGACAGCTACTGTAACAGTGTTTGTGTCAGATGATGACACCAGGAAGTGATGTCAACTCACAAGTGTTAAACTGAACCAGTCTGCATGCTTAGCACATGCCACACACCAACATTTGTCGAAAATACACATACTGTTATACCACAACTAATCATACTAATTGACTGCATGACCTTGGTTGAAAAAATAAATTAAATAATCCACAAATCAAGAAATATCAATATCAGTGTCACTGAAACATGTTGCCCTTGCCACTTATTGATTATCAAGATCAAGATAAACATATCTGTCAATTCAGCAGTTTGTTAATGTTACTTCAAAAATAATTCATTGTAACATGTAGGAAAGATATTGACAAATGAAAGCTGTCAAAAACATTTGGATCTCAGCTGCCAAATTGGCTGTGTGCAAGATTTTATTCAGCCATTAAAATGATCAATACCATATGCACAAGGAGTTAGGGTTTCCTTCGTAGAACTGAGGGTGACTATTGATATTCTGCCTTTAATGTACATATGCACACCATTGATGACAATTAAAAAATATCTCTTAAACATATTCATCTTTAGAATAAACAAGATTAAGGTACATGTATTTCGGTGTTTAATGAGTGAGGCGGGATTATTGCCTCTTTGGACGGTAGTTGAGTTATGGAGTGTCCACTGTGAAAGGGGAGTGCAACATGATGTCATGGAGGAAACCTTCGAGCACGGAATAAACCAACAATAATAATCAAGGTGAATCTGGGATAGAACCCACAACCATATGATCCTGGTATACCTAAGGGATGCAACTCTTCCACCGGGGTTGAGCCACTGACCTTCCGATGCTGTATCCAATAGACTACGGAGACATTCTGAGAATTGATTGAGTGTTGACAAAACCAAGGTGTAGTTCACGGCTTAAAACCATGATCAGAGGTTCCAAGCAGAACCAGGATTTTAATGCAAAACTAATGAACTACAGTATAAATACGGTTATAACGAACTCAAAGGGACTACTAATTTTAGTTCGTTATAACCAAAGTTCGTTATAAGCATATATACAGCATAACTAGAGCAAATAGTCGGGACCAAAAAGTTTGTTATATCCGTCAGTTCGTTATAAGCGTGTTCGTTATAACCGTAGTTTACTGTACAACAAGACAATGGCCTCAAATCATTCTTTATGTTTTGAAACTAATCAATACGTTCATGACACTGGGAACAGGTAGACACTCATACAAAACATATTTCATTCATCAATATTTATTTTCAAAGTCAAGCTAACACATTGATTTTTTTTCAGCTGAAATCAAGTTCCACAAGTATCAGATCACAAACTGTATTTCTCAGTAAAATCAGAAGTTGCAGATTCAAAAGCAACCAGCTGATCCTTTCTGAACTCATAAATATATCATAACAAATTATCTTACATCGCACAATAATGAAACGAGTTGCAGCACTGTAACGACAGAACCTTTGATCCCAGTGGAGTCCATGCAAATACCATACAACGAAGCATTGTGCTTTATACAAGGAAATAAGCCCATTTCGAGTGTCCCCCGCAGTGATATTGCTGGAATATAGCTATATACTCACTCACTATTACTGAGAACCCAGAATATATATACAGAAATATACCATATATGTTTTCACACATTGACATTGAAAAATATCACTATTGCAACCAGTATTAGATCTGTTCCCACGTGGGAATATACCCTTATCAGGACAACACGTTATGCATAAATGCTTGTTCTCATCTGCCTTGACTTTAATGCAGTGACCTTTGTGACCTCTGATATTTAGTGTGAGTGACACAGCGTTGGGTTGTCATATTCGCGTGTTCTTGTTGTATATAGCTTTAGGCTAGGACTAGTCAGAAAACTTAACATGCATATCTTGCCTACAAAAGGTATTTGCACGTCAAGTGAAGTTTATGAGATCACCTTGTGAGATTTCTTATATTCTATTACGCAGATGTTAAATAGAGCAGAAACAACACGACATATGTATTGAAACATTCCTTTAAAATACCTTAAAATGTAGGTCCATTTAAAAAAGGTCTGCAGCAAAACAAAGAAATGTATATATTTGGCTTAGTGGTTGGGTATCCATTTTTATGAGTGAAAGAAGTAGTTCAACTTCAAGAAAGACAAGAAAGGAACATTTCAACATTAAAAATAACATTATCACTAAATCTAATGCTGATCAATATCTACAGGGTACATGTCTTATCTATATTTAACCAGGAATCAATGGTAGTCCAAAAATTATTCAGCTGAAATTTATTGTGACGATACCAAATTGACAACTAGCAAAAACGAAAAAAGAATATCCAACAATAAGTGTGTCATATATCCTTTCTACGACCTTATCCCCCTCCCCCCCCCCCATCCTTTACCCAATCCTCCCCTTCCTTCCTTTATCAACCCTTATATACCCTTCCCCAATCCACACGTCTCATCTACCCCTCCCCTGTCCACCCCCCCACCCCCCCCACCCCCCCCCCCCCCCCCCCCCACCTCTCCTAACATCCGCCACTGTCAGTCTACGTATTACATTCAAAGCGTGTGATGTCACCTGGTACCTAAAGTAATCTTGTAATCCCAGCTTCTTTGTACCACACCTGTAATTAACTTGAGCTACCTGTAATTAACTGGGCTAGTTACCTGTCATCATCTCAGGTGGTCACCACTCCAGTTACCAGTAACCATAACTGTCTGTGATTAGCTCCTACCAGTTGCATAAGTAGGGACAATTTACTTACATATACCTGCACAGATACCTGTAATTAAGGACAAAGTTGTCTATTAATCTTCCAAAGTATACGACACTGTGTAGAAAATGTATACTATCATCAGATGATTAATTTTATTCTTATGTTCAAAATTCTTCCAAAATTCTTTGCAAGATTCAGCCATTATATCAATTTTTTAAATGCAATGATCTAATTACATGTCTTAAAATGAAAGGTAACTTCAGAATATTTATCATAGGTAGCATATTTAAACAAAGGAGCAAAAGGTTTTCAAACAACATATCAATCTAGATAGCAAAAGCAAAAACCAGTTACATAAACATTTATCTTCTAACTTACAAACCATACACAACCCATCATATTATTTTTTACACAGAATAAGAACATATAGAAGTCAAAAGCACTTTGTCAAATGTCAGAAAAAGGCTTTATTGTAATAATGCTACAAGATGCGACTTTCCTCAGAAAGCAAATCATTTTCCATCTGTTTCCTGTAGAAGCTACAACAACACCATCAGAATCAATATGTCACTTCCTGATGAGCAGTGGGATATTGTTTATATCTTCCAGTAACACAGCCTTTTACCGGTACTTATATGACATCTTAGTCTGCATGCTATCTTTCTCGTGATCTTCAATACTGAATGTGATGCTGTCTTCATTAGCAACATGCTTTTATTGTGTTTATCAATGATGATCCATGGTAGTCCTGATCCGCCAGGACCGTCCTTTATTTCATTAAGGTATCAGATTTTGTTCACATGGATAAAGACACTTCCTAAAATGTCTAATTACACCCGATAACACCTGATCTTGTCAAAATGGTGGCAAGCTGTTTGATCTGTTTACATGTATTCGCCTAATGGTAAACTGACACCACAACCATTATCACTACTCACAGAAGAGTACAAAAATCTAATTATTACTGAGGCAAAATGAGGATACTGTTCCGTTTTATGAATGTGCATAAGTACATAAGAAAAGTTGACAAAATGCTAAATATCCGTGTCCTTTTTTTCCCAAATTATTAATGAGGCCAAATTAGAATATTGTTCTGTTTTATGAATCTGCATAAGAACAAAAGAAAAGTTGACAAAATGCTAAATATTTGTGTCTTTTTTTTTTCCAAAATATTATCCTGTCAGTGGACACCAGTAATGGGCTTCACACGTTGTACTCAGCGGGGAATCGAACCCGGGATTTGGTGTGAGGAGTGCTAGTTTCAACCACTAGGCTACACTACTTTACCTTGTAAAACATGGAAGAAAATAAGTTGAAATATGACATCGTAATTAGTAATGACATAGCTTCATTCAGTTACAGCAATGGTTGAATGAGTGAGTGAGTGAGTATGGTTTTACGCCGCTTTTAACAATATTTCAGCAATATCACGGCAGGGGACACCACAAATGGGCTTCACACATTGTACCCATGTCAGGAATTGAACTTGGGTCTTCGAGGTGATGAGCAAACGCTTTAACCACTAGGCTACCCGACTGCCCCCAGCAATGGTTGAACATGCATCTCTAGTCATGTAGTTCTAAACCAAAAGAGTATATCTGGCAGGGCTGAACGTCTGAGATTATGTATACCTCTGAAATATATAGACAATAATAACATGTTCAACAACCAGACAGATAGGAAACAAATACTGTTAAGAGTTAAACAGATATACAGTTGTATTAAAATTCATCTTTCAAATTCAAGATGAATATTATCAGAAAATTATCTATCCAAAAAGGAATTTCTTCAAGAGCCCATGACCTTGACCCTATGACTGGGCCATGATTGTGTCTTGCATAGCTTGCATGCTGTCATAGCTCATTTAGCCATTCCTTGAGCTCATTACGTGTGTGGAATGCTGTGCTACTATCAGAGCTCAGCCAAGCAAAAAGGACCCTGGTAATCACAAAAGGAACAAATATTTGCTACTGGTTATATAACACCAGTGAATCAGTGAGTGCACACAAACATGTTATCAATGACAGAAATTGATAAATTCCATTTTAGATGCAAAATTCCCTAAATTTTCCAAATATTTTCACTGTGTTGTTATTCCATCTTAATCTCAATCTCACTGTAATGACGATTAGAGATTCATATTATCATAAATAGTTTTGAAACTTAAACTGACAAGAATTATCAAACATGATAAACTCAGATCCAGTGGCCAGTGTTATTCAAAATAAAGTTTTCAGATCAATGCGTAAAACAAAAAGCTCATTTATATCTTGAAACATAATACCTGTTTTATCTTATCACAAAAATATAAGCTGGTGCACTTAGAGTTTATGAATATGAATTTCAGAGTGAGTGAGTGAGTTGGGTTTAACGCCACTTTTAACAGTATTCCAGTTATATCGCGGTGTGTCAGCTTAATGTGGGAGGAAAGCCCGAAGTGATGCAGGTCTCAGACGTTTACCACTTCGGTGAAACCCACGAGCACGGGTATGGTGCTGACAAACCTAGAAACATAATCGGGGCGAACCGGGATTCGAACCCACAATCATAGGTTTCTGGCGTGCCCAAGGGACGCAACTCTGCACAGCGAATCTTGGCGCCTTAGACGACTGGGCCACCCGTGCCCCCATGAATTTCAGAGGATAGGTTTGTTGAGTATGGGCAGCGATATTTCCCTGTCCCCCAATTGACAATCCTGCATCCCGAAACATTTGGGGTTTGTTATAACATGTATGTATCAATGTACATACCTTAGATGGCATATATTTATGGGATATGCAATTGAAACATGCTATGATCAAAGTTGTTCAAGTTTTATTTTCTATGTTTGAAATCATGAAATTTTCTTTTTATTCTCATCCCCAACTGACAAGCCTCTGAGTGAATCAAATACATCTGTTATTCACCAGTAGGCTAAGCATTCCAGGTGTAGCTCTATTGAAATGGCGATTACTCTTCTGGGTATTGTAACACTTTGTCCCGGCTTATCCTTGCTTGAAATCAACACTCCTTTGACACTGAAATGACTAGATGATGATGATGATGAGTATTCTTTGGTAGTTATATTGAGAGGCTACATTATTCAGCTTACAGTAGTGATAGAAGTTCTGAAAAGAGTTTCTTTGAAAGACACTGAAAGTAACTTTTATTACGCTCCAGAACCTCAGCACAAACTCCTGTTTTGGACTTGTGACAAGTCTTACTATTGACAAGTTTGCACAAGATACTTGACCTGCGAGACCTGGAACAGCCCCGAGCCTATCCCACAAACTGACTGATATATACAAGATATGTCAAGCGTACATCTTACACAAGTGTGATTGGCAGTTGATTGACACTGACACATTGCTACATGGTCAACCCTAATGTACTTTAGGTGTACTTCTGTCCATCATGGTCACCTCTCCATGCACCTGTGGAATCCAGGTTAGAATAGATCTTCAGTAACCCATGCTCACTGTAAAAGGCAACTATGTATGTCATAAGAAGCGACTAATGGGATCTGATGGTCAGGCTTGCTGACTTGGTTGACGCATGTCATTGTATCCCAATTATGTGGATCATTAAGCTCATGATGTCAGTCACTGGATTGTCTGGTCCAGACTCAATTACTTACAGACTGCAATCATGTAGCTTGAATATGGCTGAGTGCGGTGTTAAACAACTAACAAACAAGTGGGAGTAAAACTCTTTCAGCCTACACACTGAAGTCTTGTTAATCTGAATGGTAACCCAAAATCGTAATTGTGAGACAGATTAATGCCCTGTGTATAATGCATCCAACGTCCAGATTAACAGTGTCCTGAATAACAAGGTTTCACTTTATCTCATTCTGTTCACATCAGGTGATGTTTGTACATTGCCCCAATTTCACAATTTCCACTGTCACAGGAATCACAATCAACTTCCTAATATAACTATCACCACTTAATACACCCAACGTAAATTCATGATAAATACTGATTATTAAAAGAAACATTACCATGGTTACAGGAACCAAAACAAAAAAGTGTAAGTCCATCCATGTTTCTCCAACAAGAAAACCAAAATAAATGTAAAACAATGCATACCTTACAATATCTTAATCAATATTCATATCTAATTACTCCAGATACTTTGTAAGACTGTTCAAACATAAAAGTACATTACAACAATATTTACATAACACTTTGGCAAAACATAAACACAGTAATTACAGCCTGGGGTAATACTGTAAAAGTTGCTACTGTAGAGTAAACACTATAATCTGCCCACAAACAATGAACTGCTCAGGAACTGGAGAGTTCCCAGAAGGCAAAGTACACATGGAGGTTTTTCTACATGATGCTCAGACCACAATTTGTGCCCACTTTTAGAGACTGTTATCTATGACATCCATCATTTGAATACTCTGGGGAATTGCTTTATGACTCCTAATCATGCTTTATGAGACCAAGCTGATTAATTTGCATTAGCTAAAAAGATCAAGGCAAATTAAGGCCATTTGGGGATGAGTGTTAAGTTTGAGAGTAATTGGAAAAACTTGTTTGTCATTATGAAGACATTAAAAACCTTTAAAGCTGGATCCTTAAGGCTGAAGTTTATTCCAGAAATCATTGAAACAATAATAAAAACTTTCATACAATTATCAAATTGCTCATGAATGAAAAAGCTTTCATGTGTGTGTGTTTGGGGGTGGGGTAGGGGTGTGTGTGTGTGTGTGTGGGGGGGGTCTTTGGGTTGTATATAGGCAAACAAACAAAAATACAAAACTGCTAATGGTTTATTAATAAAAAGACAAACCTTGCTAATTTGAATCCTGCTAAGCTGGAAACTGTTTTGTTGTTGTTTAATACTGCACTCAGCAATATTCCATCTATATGACGGCGATCTGTAAATAATTGAGTCTGGGCCACACAATCCAGTGATTAATATCATGAGCATCGATCCACGCCATGGGATATGATGACATGCACCAACCAAGTCAGCAAGCCTGACCACCAGATCCAAGTTATCATCTCTTACCATGCTTACAACAAGCATAGTCCCTTTACGTCAAGCATGGGTTGCTGGAGACCTATTCTAACCCGGATCTTCACAGGTCATGCTCATGACCTTAGACACATGCATATATACCCATGTACATGACTTACATATGTATAAAGGAACATAACTTGTACCCATCATTTGTTAATACGGATGAGTTTATGGGAAAACACCACCGTCAGTATTAATAACATTTGACTGGAAACAGAACAGAACAATCTGGACCTCCTGTAGCCCTAACCACTACTGTAGGAAACAGCCTCATATAATAAAAGGGACAATGTGTTCTTGTTATGTTATGTTCAAATGGCCTGTGGCCTTGCAATTATGAATAAATCTTTGAAAAAATAGTGCCACTGTAGCTCACATGGATATGTAGTCAACAGACAGGCCATGACATGGCTCACTTTTATCATACACTGTTATCCAGATTCATTTGGAATAGTAAGCGTCAGTGAGTATGGTTTAAGCAATATTCCCGCAATATCACGGCAGGGGAAACCAGAAGTGGGCTTCACACACTGTACCCATGTCGGGAATCGAACCCAGGTCTTCGGCGTGACGAGCAAACGCTTTAACCACTAGGCTACCCGACCGCCCCTGGAATAGTAAGCTCAACAGTATCAGTGTATTGGTTTCATGATGAATGTGTGTATGTATGTTTGTGTCTACGTTACACAATTCATGCTGAAAGTCGTGTATAGCTTTGTTTCCCATGGTAGCTTTTCCTTAAAACTTTCATTACAGGTTTGAGAAGCATGTCAACCACCGTTCCCCAAGGATCCATCTAGTGAACAATAGAGGATCCATATTCATGGATCAAACATAAACACCTGAGCATGCATAGTCATTTTCAACCTTGTGACACTTGGGGAATATGAACACCAACAGGAAAATCACATGAGTATCAACTTGACGTTTATTCATATCAAGGGCCTCTAACAGTAATACTGGCCACAAGAACATGAATAATAAATGCGTTGCAACTGCAGGGGTCATTGAACATCGATCAGTAGTCACAACAGGCCCTTGGGAATTCATGCCTGACTGACCACAGTTGTTGACAAGCAGCCTTAAAGTGACCACAGTATGATACACATCAGTCTCAATACAATGGGCCATTTATCCCCTTTCTATACACTGTGCAGTGCCTCATTGACATCTCCATTTTGGTGGGTTCATTTATCTGTATATCAATAGGATTAGAATATAATACGTACAAATTATTCTGATGATGTGAAAGGTTGGCGTGAAGGAACCATTAGTCCTACTGATTGAACAGGATATCATACAACAACATTTTAATTGTCAATCACTGGATTGTCTGGTCCAGACTCAATTATTTACAGACTGCTGTCATATAGCTGGAATATTTCTGAGTGTGGCGTTAAACAACAAACAAACAACCAAACAAACAAACAAACAAACTTCTTTGAGAGGCATTTAGAAGTTGGAGTACTTAGTAAGGATAAGATATATGTAATGACCCCT
The DNA here is from genome assembly GCF_022045235.1 of Haliotis cracherodii. NCBI lineage: Eukaryota > Metazoa > Mollusca > Gastropoda > Lepetellida > Haliotidae > Haliotis > Haliotis cracherodii. The sequence goes on along the minus strand of NW_027266273.1, from coordinate 4,307,740 downwards.
CTATATAATAAAGAAGTTGTTCATCCATATATCTTATCCATACTTACAACATTATAGCACTGTTTGTTAGTTGTTTAACGCCGCACTCAGCAATATTCCAGCTGCATGACAGCAGTCTGTAAATAACCATGTCTCGACCAGACAATTCAGTGATTGACATCATGAGCAACAAGTTCCATCTTTTAACGTCTTTTGCTATGCATGTATGTATGTATGTATGTATGTATGTGGAAACCTATAAGGGTACTGATCTTTAAGTTTAAATTCAATTTAAACTGTATGAGAATCATGGTCCTTAAACCAATAATCAATACTTCATTTCACAATGCCTCTAAGAAACAGTTTACTTTTGAATCTTAAATAACAACCATGACAACAGCAGTCAAAGCTTCCCAAAAAGGTAACAGTAACTTATGTCCATGAAGCATGGAGACGGTGTTCACCTCTTATCCATGCAGAGAGTGTTGAGATAAGTCTACCACGGTGTATTGGCCTCTCATTGACCATGGTTCAGTGACCAGTCACACCTCATTGACTACAATGACCAGTGTCCTGTGATTCTGCTTGGTCAAGCAATCTGGTCAAACAGTGCAAGGCCAGATTGCCCATTCATTGCTTCAGGGAAACCAACTGCCCCATTGTATTATAGGTAATTACTTGTCTTAGTTTATTTCACTCCTGTCCGTTTGCAGGTCAAGGGGTCAGGTCATTCGGCTCAGAGAAACATGAGCGAAGATCAGAGGGGGTGATATTAGGCTTTTGTGACACTGGACAATCTAAATAACAAACTGTCCCCAACCCATAAACATGGTGCTTCAGGGTGACATGCAAGCTCTATGTATCACTGTCAAGATGTGAAATGGACAAGGTGTTATGTACATCTTCTCACAATGCTGAACAAGATCAAGGCAATTACTTGAGCATTAATTGTATGTTTTATTGGCCAGGTGATTGAAATGATGAGGCTATCACCATCACACAAGTCATCAGCTTCTGTAATGTTTTCAGCTGTTTGAAAGGAAATACTTTTATCTTTTGCATAATTGTTTCAAAGCCTAAATTCAATAGATTTCTCCTCATATCAACAAAATGGTGCTATCACTTCAAACAATGATCAAGTTGTTGCATGATGTACAGTCAGCACTATTCCAGCTATATCACGGCAAACTATGAATATACTACTCCAAAAAAGTTAAGCACCACCTGATTCTTTTATATTACTATATTTGATATGTCACGGACCACCCGATTCTTTCATACTACTATAGTTAGTGGCAGATCGGGAAAGAATCGGACAGTATCACAATCAACGTCCAAGAATCGTTTGATGACACATCATCACAGAACCTGACCAAACGATCCCCAATTGCACCATCTTCTTACAACCAACAAAGAAAACTAAGTTGGAATAATAAGCCCTTTCTTAGAAAGACATACTTTTATCTGAATCCAATTTATCAACCAACACGCACATCATGATATATAGCCGCCATAAATGACTTACACTGACAAGTTGTTATTGACATGTTACCACAACGAAATGTGTGCACATATGAAATGTACATCCTGTATCAGGAAGCAATTGAACTGATGACCTCAAATCAAACATACAATCATGTTCTCCTAACTTCAAGTTCAGCAGGTACGGCAGACCTCTTAATGCATGCTGGCAGTTCAAACGCAAATTGCGCATTCACTGTGCTCCTGTTTGCACACGCAGCCACCGCACATAGAAACTGGCATCTTATACCTATGCCCATATTGACATTTCTAATGCAGGATCAACGTCTTCTTTGCCCATGTTATTTACCTCTGTTCTTTGTGGGGGATACGATCAAGACATGCTCAAACACCGATCCCTCATGTACCCTTCACTCTGTACTTTCCTTTTTTACATTTGGTCATACCACCTCAAAACATTTGCTCGGAGTCTATGACATGGATGAATCTAAGAGCAAACTAATCAAAACAAATAAACATAAATAAAACGCTATAAATTTTTCAATCTGTTAATTTGTAATTTTGACTCCATAAACTACATAATTTAATACTAAAACAAATAAATTCATAAACTTTGACAATTTTCATCATTCTGAACTTCTATAACAAGTGAGATTTAACCGTTGCCTGTTGCAACTATAAGACAAAGTACAAAAAAAAAAAAAGCCTGGACCAGACAATCCAGTGAATGACATTATGAACATTGATCTACATAATTGGAATACAATGATGAGCATCAACCAAATCAGTGAGTCAGACCATCAACTTGGGTCTCTTATGACAAGTTTGGGTTGCTGAAGACCAATTCTAAGTTCTAACTAGGGCCTGCACTTGGAAGTGACATTTAGACCAAATTTAGGCATGACAAACTAAATGCTGTGACCTCTTTTAAAAGTTCTCGACAACCCTGAACCATTTAGGTCAAGGCATTTAATGATTCTCATTTTATCAATATTATTAATCCTTATTTGACAGGATCTTGGATTAAATTCAGTTGAGATAAATGTGATCACCATCATTCCACTACGACCTTCCAGTGAACTTTAAATCCACAAATTGCACATGCTCTCAATGTTCACTCAAACCTAATGATGCTGCTTGGTAATATGAAACAGATAAGTGCACCTAACAATATGACCCTATGTCCTTCGGACTCCTGACAACACTGAACATCACTAATGTTGTATTTGAATGGACAGGCAAAGACATGACACGTTACTATGGTAATTATCAAGCACATTTAAACATCCTTTCATAAAGACTTCCTCTCTGTACATTTGGAAACATAATTAGTCACTGTGGCAAATTAGTTTTATAATTATCATCATCATCAAGACTTGGCTGGCCTTTTACATAGATTATCCCTCAAGAAACCCCAATGTGTCACATTAATATCATATGGCTGAAATGAACAACAGTCACAATGAAATAGACATCTAGTACAACATAATAACAATGAAATAGACATCTTGTACAACATAATAACAATGAAGTAGATATCTTGTACAATGTTGTAACAATGAAATCGACATCTTGTATAATATTGTGACAATGAATAGACTATGTACAAGGACTAACAATGTCAAAACACAATGTATCAATTAACAACCTCAACACCCACATACATCTTTCAAACATGTAAAGGAGGAGCCACTGGGACAATGGTTAACATTGTAAGTTTTTCTATTAACATTGCGAAAATAGGATTGTCACCTGTTTGCTTGCGATAAATGATTATCAACAGGGATGATTATCAGCGCCCAAATCCCACTCTGCTGTCAGCATGGTCAGCATTGTTTGTTTAATCCCACAGACAGTGGTTGTTAATGGGTGCTGTTAATTATTCATCACTCCTTCATACTTATTGCATGAACAACAGAGGATTTAGGACAATCAGCTTCAGCTGTTTCACAGCTGGAAACATTACAGCTGTTTGTAGGCTGACTTCTTCACTGTTTAGGTTTCAACTAATTTTCCAATTTTAATACAATATTCATCGTAAGCATGGTAAGGATTTCATTATTTGTTTGTGACATTATATTCCTAAAAAATGAAGATGATTCTTCTAAAACACTGATTAAATTGAAATTCATCAGGGGAGGTAACTCTAAAACCAAGATGTACTGATCAGCTTGCAAATATAAAATGTCAGTTTTGTCATTTGGTTCACCCTTAACAAATTTAATGGAATAAATGACAGAACTCCTATGTTTTTATGTGAAGGTGTGAAAATGCTTTACGATATGTTTTCACAGTTATATTCTGTGAGAACAGCATTTTTCAAAGGCACTGGGTGCCGTTGTACAAAACAACCTCTATGTTAAGGTATGGGAGTTACGATCACCTTAGCGCTAAGATCGCTTTGTACAACGGCACCGAGGTCCTGTTTCCTACAACTAGTCAACCAAAAGATGCGTGCTGCTGTTAGGAAGTTCTACCATGCATATGGCAAAGCAACACTTTCACTCTGCTTATACCATTACCTTACTCCGAACATCAAATAATTCCTCACTTATGTTAACAAGATGCCTCCTCTCTACAACAATACACACAGTGGATAACCTTGTTTACCTACTAACACAACATACCACAGTGAGCAGTGCATTAATCACCTCCCAAACAAAGGTCTGATTAGATTTCACAATCCTGTAATCCAGGCTGCCTGGAATCCTGCCGTGACTTCTTCCCTACCTACACCTGCTGAACTGCTCCCGACAGAACCACGCAAATACACCTGTGCTCCCACCAGCATCCCTTGAAGGCAGCAAGGAGCAGGGAGACAGGTGTTAATTGGATCTAACGAGGGATGACCACTTTTGTTTTTCAGTCCAACTCAAAAAGGATATATTTATATGCAGCGTTAGAAATTGGCACTAGTCCTGTAGTCCTTACCACACTGCCCAATACTAAAGGTATCCTAAGGACTAGTAGAAATTAGCCCGTTTTAAGGGTTTTGCTATATGTTATCATAATAAGCACTAGTGGACAAAAACTGTCAGTTTCTAACCCTGATATGGTCAAGCAGGTTTGCAATACTAAAATCACACAGATTGGTTTCATGGAATCATTTGATTTGCGATCCGAATGAACCGTGGCACATAATGTAGACTGCAACATCTCATAATATGTTGAGACCTGTGAAGATCCGGGGTAGAATAGGTCTTCAGCAACCCATGCTTGCCGTAAATGGCAACTATGCATGTCGTAAGAGGGGACTAACGGGATCAGGTGGTCAGGCTCGCTCCCAATTGCGTGGATCGATGCTCATGTTGTCAACCACTGGATTGTCTGGTCCAGACTTGATTATTTACAGACCGCCGTCACATAGCTAGAATATTGCTGAGTGTGGCGTTAAACAACAAACAAACATAATATGGTTATGCCAACCAAATTTAACAGTGTGAGGCAGCAAGGGCCCAACTTATCTGTGGCACAGCATCCTTGCAGCTGGGACTGTGTGTGGTGGGCATATTGCACTATTTCAGACACCTTACACGCTAACTGTGCACTTGGCCAAGTTACATCATGGCTTGGGAATACTGTGCATCTCTTTTTTGAAAAAGGTTCCCAGCAACCTGTGCATGTCATAAGAGGAGACTACAGGGATAGGGCATTCAGGCCTGGTTGATACCATGTCATCGGTCCCCAAACTGGATCGATGCTCATGACGTCCATCTTCCTGAGGCAAGGGAGTTAACTGCGAGTTAAAAGTCCAGTTTCCTACACTGGAATTTTGTGGCCCGATTGTAATGCCACCTGTGGCTATTACAAGTTATGTCCCTTCTATGTTAGTCCTATTGACTAATCAGATTCCACATACCATAGTACTTGCATTGGCTTCAAACAAAATGGCTGTACCAAGTCAAAGCGATCTGATCGATAATCAAGATCAATATTGTGATAAAACGGGTTTTCACTTTCAAAGTGCATCAAATTACTGGAGCACCTTGATTAAAGATATGAAAAGATTTGAAAATATATGTTGATGCTGAGATGATGGTACACATGCTTTGCAAATCCTGAAATTACCGAAATCTGCATGGCAGTTTATAAACCAGATGTCGATTTTGATTCGAGTATTCATAGACTCGTTGTCGAGACAAAATATAACTCTGATATTCCAGCCTAGTTCGGCAAATGAGGAAACTGGACTTTTATCATCAGTTAACTCCCTTGCTTTGGGAAGATGACAATGTCAGTCCCTGGATTGTTTTGTCCAGAGCCAATTATTTACAGACTGATGTCATATAGCTTGAACATTATTGAGTGCGGCATTAAACAAAAAAACAAAAACAACCCACACCAACATTACCTTTGAGCATGATGAGTCCCCCACCCCCTTCCCACCATCCCCCACCCCCCTTCCCACCACCTCCCACCCCCCTTCCCACTGTACTCATCACTCTCACAAACTACTACCAAAATCATGCACTCCAAATTCACTTGTACACCACATACCATCACCCCTATCTGCCAATTTACATCCCTACTGGCTCAAGGCTAATCCCCCTCCTCCCCCCCCCCCCCCCTCCAGAGGATGGGGAGGAATGTACGCTGTTGTGAAGGATGCACACTCCAGTCTGCATGGGGCACTTGCTATACAGGATCATACAGACCTACGCTGAAACGTTCCTTGCAGTTAGGAGTTACTTGCACCATTGAGCCATGCATTCCACGGCAATAGTTCCGTTGTATGTAGCAGCATGGCATGGGCTGCTGGAAAGATGTTATGCACATGGTATGCTCTGCAGGGCATGAGGCATGCTATGCACAATAAACAGCTCCGTGGTAATATGGGACGTTATTACCAGACAGGGTCTGTCTGTGTGAAGATGACCCTGACATCTATAGTATATTAACCTTTGACCTTGGCAGGTCATGAATGGTTTGATCTTTCATTATAGATACTACTCTGGAATATTTTGATAGCTTTGACGTGCTTTGACATTCATTTGCAGTGTGGTGTGATTCCGGCAGTCTAGATAGATGATTTACTGTATACAATTCATGTCAGTTATATGAAAACGAAATTCCATTTTGGTATTTTCCTAAATATGATAATATTTGTAAATAAAGTTTGTAAATAATAAAATTATAAGAATTCCCATCTGAATTATTATCACATTATTAAACATTCCAATTTCCCTTTTGTCATCAAATTATCAAAATTGTATATCTCATCATACACATAACAGGATCAAATTAGGAAAATTCTAGGATACAAAGACCTTTCATGAAATACTAACAGTTCACAACACTGTTCAACAATTTCTCAATAATGTCAAATTTGTCAACTACAGTCCTACTAAGTTACAACTGTACAATATATATTGTAGACTGTGTTTATAAACACTGAAGTTAGCATCACCCTCTCAGCAAGAGAAATGAACATACAAGTGCTTATACTACTGTCAGCAGTCATATTCCCAGCTGTCACTGCCTTGCATGTGGTATGTATATCATGTATATTGCCATGAGTCATGCTTCTCGTTATTCAGCTGGCCCTATGAAAGATGTCACTTAAAGAGAATTGCCACTTTATTTCTGTCATAAAACCTGAATGTAGAAGGAAGGATAGGAAGGAAATTCCAGTGTCACTGACCTCATCATTATTACAAATTCAGTTCGAAACAAATGACTCAAATGACAAGATCTACACATGACTATTCTTTGACTTATTAACTTTGACTTATTATATATATATATATATATATCATCATCATCATCATCATCATCATCATCATCATCATCATCATTATTAGCTTTAAAAATCAAAAACATAATGAAATGGTTGTTATGATTGTGATGTCACTTTTATGATTAAAAGGGTGTATTGCTTTCCATAAAATTGTGACTGTCCAAACAAACAAATCACTACCAGACAAGCCTCCTGGTTGGCATAAATATATAGCAACTATTAGAGAAATCAAAAACACATAGCCCCTTAATCTGAAATTAACGCATGTTTTTGTTGAGGCTGTTGGGGTGTACACGGAAATCAGTCAATCACTGTCAGATATTGACACCACTTCCTACTTGTTGATAACACCAGTGAGTACAATACACGTGATGTATGTATGTTTGTATAGTATATATGTCGTTTATACACCAACAACTACTGGTTGGGGAATATAGGAACTGGAAAAGCGTGCAATGAGTTATTCCCTTCCTGCATTCAGTAGCATTCAATATCATCTGCTTAATAAACATAACAGAGGAACGCTTATGCAATGATGCGTGGTTGGTTGATTTATCATGATGATATACAGTTTGAAAAATATGACACATATCATGACTGTTATACCCCCTTGACTAAATATGGCGTGATCTGTCAAAATGTAAGTCACGTCTGTCATACTAATTTCAACTTCAGGATGTATTTAACATTATGTTCCGGGTCGATATGAGATGTCATCTGGCTTATGACCTAAATATGCCATATGACCGTGTGTTATGACATATATCAAGCAGATAGCAAACGCGGAACGCACGAATTAAAGGTAACACACAAATATGAGTTTCAAGTCCCAACCTGTTGCCAAGTGTCTTCAAGCGATGGCTGAGAGCTAAAGTAACCGGTGTCGTGGACAACTTGCAGCTCCCGGAAAATATTCCCACTTGGTAATACATCCATTTTTGCCCTATGGCTGAAACAGTAGCAACCGGCAAGTTTCGTCACCTCGACTCAGACATGAAGCAACAAGGATCAACACAACTCGCTGTCAACGCAGACTTACAGACTATACACTCTATCGTTAAACACTCGCCATTGCATACACGGTTGTGTGAACGTAGGAAACCAGCCAATGGAAAGCCCGTTTACAGATGAAAGGAATCTGAGGAATGTTCATTGACCAATAAGATAAATCGTCGCTTGTGGGAATCCTCGGCGCTGATTGGATGAGTATCGGTATTATTTTCCTTACATGGGATATATTATGATAATAGATTAATGTTACTATTTATAGACCACTATAACAGCCCGTGAGTTGATCCTGGTGACAGTCGCGCGAGGTGAGTCAGACTGAGAACGTCGGCTTGAGCGCAGTGGGAGCCTCACAGGCCTCTTGGCGAGAATTTCGCAATTTCTGATTCATAGGCTTATATTTCAAAACATTTTGGTCACGATTTTCTTGACTGATCGATGACATAAAACTGTTTATACGTGATCCCGTTACAGTGGTCAGGGCTTGTTGATTGGTGTCAATTTCAACAACACGTGCTATTTAGATGTAATGTTTATATCTGCCGATGTCAACACGGTCGAATCTGACAATATAATCACTCTGTAGGAAGTTAATTTGAATAATCCAATGGTTTCATTGATATAAATTATTCTCATCATGGTATATAATGTATGTATTCAAAGGATATTTAATTTCACAATCGACATGGTCTAAGGAATCATAGTAAAGCCTATCAATATTTATTATGGCTTCTATCATTATAATGTATTGTAAACAATGCGAAAACGATTTATCAACACGGAATAATGTAAATATACAGACTGGTGATAGATGCAATATCGTTGATGATACGTGTATCCAGAATTAAAATTCGTCTTAGTGTAGATAGTCAAATGTACACTTTAAACACGTGTTGTCAAATGGTCGTCACGTGAATTTTCATATAAATATCTGTTTACATTTTAGTTAGTTTAAATGGTCAAGACCGATACCGATACACTCGTGAAGATCCGGGTCAGAATAGACCTTCAGCAACCCATGCTTGCCGGAAAAGAGGACTATGCTTACCGTAAGAGGCGATTAAAGGGACGGGTGGTCAGGCTCGCTGTCCTGGTTGATGCATGTCATCGTATCCCAATTGCGTGGATCGATGCTCATGATGTCAATCACTGGACTGTCTGGTCAAGACTCGATTATTTACAGACCGCCGTCATATATCTGGAAAATTGCCGAGAAGCGGCGTAAACAACAAACAAACAACATGCATGTTACCGATATAACTAAATCTCAGGGAGCTTGTTTTGTGTGATTTCTTTGATGGGCATTACTTATAAGTTGACGGATGACAAAGTGGACACAATTTATGGAAAACCACTTCTTTAATACTGTGAATGGGACGTCTCGGTATAGATCGTTATTCCGTTGTCCTTGCTTGGCAACGGTATAAGGATCTGTACCGACACGCCCCCTTCACAGTATTAAAGAAGTTGTTGTCCATAAATTGTTTTTTGTGTTTGTATACAAAGTGGTATGTAAGCAAACCTTCACAGTAGGAAATAAGCATACTCAATAAAACCGAGGATCATAGAGGAAGTGAATGCTGTTTTGAGACGAAGTCAACAATATTCCAGACGTTACAGTGCGGTGACCATAGCCTTGCTCCAAGGCTGTACTGAATGCATGGTAAGTCCATGGGTGAACAATCGTTATAATAGGCAGGTCTAAATAAGCGCTCAGTACGGACGTCAGTCCGTCAGTCTTTTGTATAGGGACAACTTGTTCTCATCATTTATATAATCTAGAAAGTATTGTTCAAACTGATAATGATTGCCCTAGAGACTTCTGCAAGTCTACGCTGATCCGTAAAAAGCCCAATCTGAGCAAGATAAAGCAGAGGTTGATATTTTGTTAAATTATATAAAGTTATGTCCCACTAACTATAAATTTCCATAATAAAAAGTCCCCTTTAGTAATGGTGTATTCATGTATTTTTTACATGTTTATAAATTTATTTTTCTTAGCAGTAGGGGTGTCACGATAAATCGAAATATCGATATATTGCTATTGGTAAGCACTTAAAGTCAATAAATCGATTGTTAAATCAATAGTATCGATTTCAGTTAGGAATGTCGATGGTTTCGATTGTATTTACCATATCAGTAATATACATGCAATGCTGTTTAAATTTGTTTTTCTTTTGATCATGAGTGGTAGTAATTTACACATGGTAATGTGGAAGTTTCTTTTTCTTAAATTATTAGGGTAATGAAAAAACAAATCAGCCATATCTCAAACTTTCCTTTTCATTTGTTGTTATGGTTATCACATTCATAGGAAACTTCAGTTCCAAGGTTTAACTCAACTCTAAAATCCATCTAAAATGATACACTGATACGCTTGCAATATCAGTAGTTATCGTAATAGTTTCTTTCAATATCAATAGTTATCGCAATAGTTTCTTTCAATATCAATAGTTATCGCAATAGTGATCTATAATAATAGTATGCATGCTTTGTAACTGCTCGATGTCAAAGTGACCGCCTCCGTGGTCTGGTGGTAGAGCGTCCCCGGCCGCGTCATACCAAAAGACGTTAAAAGATGGTACTTGTTGTTACCCTGTCTGGCGCTCGGCATTAAAGGGGCACTGATCTAACGCAATTCCCCGGACTGGTTGCTGCCTTTGTTATTGTTTTTCCCCCGTGAGTACCCGGATGATACGCAACGCAACTCAGCGTGACCAGAGACTGGGCTACCGTCTGCAAGGACAGCTAAATGAACTTGAAGGCTGGAGGCAATATTTGTTTTACGCATTTTTGCATAAACACTGATTGGTTAACTGTGATCTATAAAGATTTCGACAAAGGGCGCATGTTAATTAATTTCTTCGGCCTAAACAAACAGACAAAAAGAACGGCGGAGCTCATCGGATGTCGTCATTTGGAAATACCCCAGATGGTTATAGTTTAATACTAAAAAAAGTATCCATGCAGTGAAAGAATTTTCGGGTTTTGGATTGCGTCGATTATACGATTACTACTCCCTTGTTGTCATCCACGTTTTCTCGTCTAACCCTACACTTGTGTATTTGTCGTCATTCCCTTGATGCTCAGTTAATGAATTTATTACAGGTACAATTAGTGGTAGCACCACTTAGATTACCTGACAAAGGTTCCCATTTGGCATTTATTGTGTCTGGGGTAATTATTCAATCTAAATCCAGGTTGGAAGTGAGGTGAAATGTGTGTTATGTAATATGCACGTGGCAGCCAAGCAAGAGATGAATGATCAGTTGATTTACTTTTTTTTGTATATCAACGGATCGTTCCTGGTCATCAAAGGATTAAAAGAAAATACGTTGATTGATTAATCACTGTTATCTTGCACAGTGGATATGTCAAAAATGAGTGTTTACATGTCTAGGTTTACTAAAACAAAGGGAATACACTCATATCATGGCGTGAAGTGCCGATGTTAAAACAACATACTTTGTTCAAAGGGATAACTGATAATTTCGTTGATTGATTGATCATTGTTATCTGTCACTCAATGGAACCGTGGACGTTATGAAAATAGTTGTCACGTGGGCTTTCTCAGCCGACTCTTGAAGACTTGACACCTATGTGAAACACCTGAAACAATCCAAGTGATCAGTTGAGAAACGAACACGGGTTATAATATCCCGAAACGATATATATTTTTTAAAATATTTGATTGTTACAGAGACACGTGACATCGAATAAGTTTCTTTGTACAGCTGCAGACGAGTGGGATATTGTTCCTTTGTGTGGATATTCACGGATACATTCCTCGAACAAGGAAGCTGCCTAAAATTTATACACATAAATTTGGTGGGTTGTAATTATGGTATTTGGATTTTGTTTTCCTTCATTTGAACCGATTCGTTCTTGTTTCTCTATGTCTTGGTTGGGAAATTCTTCAATGCGCGATAGACGTTGTTTTCTCCGGTCTTTTCCTTTGTAAGCGTGTATATATTACCGTCAATTTGTAAAATTTGATTCTCTCTGGCAATTTATAAAATGTGTAAATATTTCAGCCATTTTGACTAAGAAATCTGTCCAGATTGATTAAGACGGACAAAAGGGCCTACAAACATCACAACAGATTGTTATGTAGGATTAGAAGCCAAACAACATAGACATGTACTTTTCAACGAAATTTTTTTCAGTCACTTTGTAAAATATTTAGACGTTTAATAAATATGTTACACATTTTGACAGTAAAAAAATATACACACTATAAAAAAGCAATGCTTAGGTGAAATATTTACTTCGTGTTGCAAGTAAAAATAGTGTAAACGAAAATCGCAAAATTACCAAGCAAGTGACTTATCAAAACTTCGTCACCATTACCGATGCTACCCCCAAAGATACCTACATTTCCTTATTATCTCGAAAACTGTATTTCATTTTGTTGATCAATGTGACCATACGCCCTTATTACTACCGGTATCCATAAACGTGACTAATGCGCTTACGAAAGGCGCAGCAGAGGTCGCGAACTAGTCTAGATTTCTGCTATACATCCGGGTACTCACTGGGAAGAAACAATAACAAAGGCAACAACCAGTCCCGGGGAATTGCGTTCGATCAGTGCCCCTTTAAGGCAAACAGAAGGACTGGTCGGCTCGGAATCAGTGTACTGTGTCTGAGTGGGGTATTCATGTTAAACTGCGGCATGGTATCTCAGTGGGCTAGCACTATAAATCGGCATCAGTCCGGACTAGTACAAGCAGCCATACAAACATACACACGTACATGCACGTCGCTATAAGTGCAATAATCCTGGACGCGACGTTAAACCCTTTTTCACCTCACCTCACCTTAACCATCGTGGACGTTAATGACGTCAGTAACTGTATCTGTGATATTGATATGAACAGCACACTCAGCAGTATTCCAACTATATGTAAAATCGAGTGTGAACTAGACAAACTGGTGATTGATATGATGAGCATAAGTATCAGGCCGTCGAGGGACGATGCCGCGCAATCAGCTAAGTCAAGAACCCGACCATGGAATCCACTTGGTCACCCCGTATGACAAAGCACAGATAGCTGGGGTCCTATTCTACAGGGAATCCCCACGAGAGAACAGACGAAGTAACCTCCATACTCCCTGTTGAAATACATCACGAGCGCTATATTGCTGGTTCGGTAAACGCAACACCGGCGGGTCCATGGGGCGGATAGCCACCACCTTTTTTCATATCTGATGACATTTTGTGGGCACAATACCTGAAATGAAAACAGGTCACACACACACACACTCACTCTGAACCTCGACGCACACGTACTCTCTCTCGCTCTCTCTCTCTCTCTCTCTCTCTCTCTCTCTCTCTCTCTCTCTCTCTCTCTCTCACACACACACACACACACTGACACACAAGCCGAAGGCCTAACTGGACCCCCTGGTTTTTTCCCTGAGCATCGCTAATTCAAACTGCAATGCTGACAATATCACACTACCTAAAAAACACTTCAAAGTGGCGTTTTCCAGTCGTCACAAATGAAACGGTTCATTTATTATGAAGCTGATAAAAATGTTATGGGTACCAACTGAAAAGGGTACGATGGCACGCTATCCCACAGCCTGGCCCCCCGATCCACTTAGTCGCCTCGTCTGACAAAGCAGGGGTTGCTGGGGACCTATTCAGCCGGAATTCCGACGGGGGTGGAGCTGTGATTAATCACGACACATGAACCGACATTTCGATAATTCCAAGTATTTGCAAGGGTAAGACAATTACATTACATCTTCTCCGTTGTGTAAAAAATGCATGTCAATAAAATGTATGTATCACGGGGCGGTGGTCCCCAGTAACCTAGACATTCTGGTAAAAAAAGGCGACTTAATCGATCGGGTGGTCAGACTCACGCATTTTGTATGGAAATTAGATATTTTTTCAGCAACAGCTGCAAAACCAGATATTTGTGTACAAAAGCTATGAGCCTGAACTAGAAACGATGTATTTTTGTGGCAGACATTTTTAAAAAAATAGTCTGAAGCACAATTGTTCTCTTCCAAAATTTTTGTGGGGACAATGTTTTTTTTAATATTTAATCCCAAAACTGTACCAGTAACACCAGTGGTTGGTGGCATGAACCATCACATCCTCGATTATCCAGAGTATAAAGTCTCCATTTATCATATCAGAATTGAGACATAATAACTGGATAATCGAGGTCAGGACACGACGGGGTAGCACAGAACAGAAATGGGCTTTACACATCGTACCCATGTCGGGAATCCAACCCGGGTCTTCGGCGTGACGAGCAAACGCTTTAACCACTAGGCTACCCGACCGCCCCAGTCGGCATTTAGACAAGCAGTGGGTACAAGGGGCGTATTCTGATCCAGAATCTCCATGGTCGGTTTATGTTAAAGAGCTGAGGAATTACCCTTACGTTATAGCAGCTAGCGACAGCAGGAACTGGTCTTGAAAATAGTACGGAAAGATCTAAAAGAGAAAGTGTTTAGTTATGTCTCGTATGTTTCTCCCACGCGCAAGGGACGCAACTCAGCACCAAGAATTGCGGCGCCTTAAGAGTGTGGGGCCCGTGCACGTAATTAAATGTGGTGATAATATTATTAACAGTAGAAACATTTCTTCAAAGTCACACAAACACTTCCTGAAAAGTCACTTGACATGTCACAACACATTCAAAGGTCACCCAAGGGGAAGAGACTATTCCGCATCAGATAGCCCTGCACTAGCCCTGGGCACAGCGATAGCTATAGCCACTGCAACAGGAGTGCAGGATATCCCCATCCAATCGGATATCTACCTTTCACACACTTGACATGACGTAAGTCGATTATGCTGCTACGTCATCAACCGAACAATACAGCTAATATTGGTACACAACTAAGCAATCGCAATTCTAAGTAATATAGCAATATATCCGAAATATCCAAAAACTCCCAAGCAAATCTAATATACTTCGCAAGTCTAGATTTCTTCAGTTTCAAAACGTATCGTCCTTAATCAAGGCGACCCGTGACAATCGTATACTGTACACCGTGCCCGATTTGGGCGTACACTGTACACCGTGCCTGATTGGGGCGTATACTCTACACCGTGCCTGATTGGGATGTATACCCTACACCGTGCCTGATTGTGGCGTATACTCTACACCGTGCCTGATTGGGGCGTAAACTCTACACCGTGCCTGATTGGGACGTATACTCTACACCGTGCCTGATTGGGGCGTATACTCTACACCGTGCCTGATTGGGGCGTATACTCTACACCGTGCCTGATTGGGACGTATACTCTACGCCGTTCCTGATTGGGGCGTATACTCTACCCCGTGCCAGATTGGGGCGTATACTCTACGCCGTTCCTGATTGGGGCGTATACTGTACACCGTGCCTGATTGGGGCGTATACTCTACACCGTGCCAGATTGGGGCGTATACTCTACAGCGTGCCTGATTGGGGCGTATACTCTACACCGTGCCTGATTGGGGCGTATACTGTACACCGTGCCTGATTGGGGCGTATACTCTACACCGTGCCTGATTGGGGCGTATACTGTACGCCGTTTCTGATTGGGGCGTATACTGTACACCGTTCCTGATTGGGGCGTATACTCTACACCGTGCCTGATTGGGACGTATACTGTACGCCGTTCCTGATTGGGGCGTATACTGTACGCTGTTCCTGATTGGGGTGTATACTGTACGCTGTTCCTGATTGGGGCGTATACTCTACACCGTGCCTGATTGGGGCGTATACTGTACGCCGTTCCTGATTGGGACGTATACTGTACACCGTTCCTGATTGGGGCGTATACTCTACACCGTGCCTGATTGGGGCGTATACTGTACGCTGTTCCTGATTGGGGCGTATACTCCACACCGTGCCTGATTGGGGCCTATTATGCAGACCGCGTGACTTTGACATTATGTAATCTTATCAATTATTTTGCAATCGTTACTAATTACATGAATGAGTTTGCATTCTTTTATGTACGCGACTGGCTGCAACGAATGAGTATTTTTGCTTCCAGTTCCTATCAAGCCAGTGTGAATCGGTCAAGCATTTGCAATATTCGCCGGGAATCGAACTCACACACTAAAAAGTCCCGTTTAGTTATGACAAGCAATTATCATCACAATAAAGATGACAATAATCGTCTGTATACGGCATTCTCCTTACTTTAAAAACCTGATAAACAACGTTTCAAATTTATGGATGTGTCATTTTAAACAGAGCAGACATTTACATGCGCCCCCCCCCCCCCCCCCCCCCCCCCCCCTCTCTCTCAGTCCATCGTAAAAACGTCACAAGCGACAAACTAAAAGCGTTAGTTGTCAAATTCGCCGCGGCCATTGCTTTCGTCCTTGTGTGGCAAAATCTCTTTTCCGGAATTCCCAGCATGTTTCAACCAAATGTCCCCATTTATTTACTTCAAAGAATCGGAAATAAACTGTAGACAACGACATTCCGTCATCTATACGTTCGTTACGTTTAGAAGCTGGCCTTTCATAGTCAGGATGAGGTCACAGCACTAGATGTATTTTCAAAGCGGTCGGCGAGCGGAATTTCAATAACACAATGACACCGATGAAATATTATATTTTTGTCGGAAAATAAAATCTGCTTCTTATATTTTGAGAGTGTATACTATATGAGTACCATGTTTCTTTCTATGTCTCACGTTATTCACGTTTTAACGTCGTGACTAAAATTTAGTTTAGTGATCAAAAACTCACGAGAAAGGATGTGCATAATGTTGGTTAATGAGAGAGTAAGTATGACATTTGTTGCAATATTCCATCAGCGGGGAGGAATTGAGTATGGTTTTACGCCGCTTTTAGCAATATTCCAGCAATATCACGGCGGGGGACACCAGAAATGGGCTTCACACATTGTACCCATGTCGGGAATAGAACCCGGGTCTTCGGCGTGACGAGCGAACGCTTTAACCACTAGGCTACCCGACCGCCCCTCCATCAGCGGGGAACATTAGAAAGATCATGTTACTATAACAAACAACTGAAAGTAAAACACACAATAGTACCTTGTTTATTTATAAAAGAAGATTTTTGTAACGATTTATAAGTTTATTTTGTGCCACGCGGTAGCTACGCCAAATCTGTCGCGAGAGATCATATCGTGGCTTACATGCTTTGTAGCTACAACAATAGCGAGACCACTTACGGATAGAAATTTACACCACTTTTAGGAATAAATTTGACATCTTTAATGAGTAAATTTTGACTTCGTTTTTGGCAGTATTACAATATCAGGGCGGGGGCACCATCTTCGAACCCGGTTTTTTTCCATAATTATCTAACGATTTCATCACGATAACTAACCTATCGCCCCACAACGCGTCAATTGTTCCGAACAAAATCTCCGTAAGATTACACGGCATGCATGCATACAATTACATTTCCCTGATGCTCTTCTTATATACAGAACTGAAAAAGACGAAATGCGTTTCAATGTTGTTACTCATGCCCTCTTCTATGGAATATTAGAAGAATAGTTGGGTTTTATTCAAGAAATCCAGCGTATTAACATATCTCCTTTCCATAACGATATACCGACTCTGGCTCATACGCAACCAAAGCTTCCTTGCGGAAGTGACGTCACAATTCCCAAACCCCTGTATCGCTTACCAAGCGCAGAAAGTAAGAGCGAGCTCTCTATTATAGATTTCAAATACGATCCTACTGGGAATTTAACTTTTATCTGACAAAAGGTGTTTTCTTACGTATTACAACAGGGAGAGGTAGGTCCTCTTGTTACCAGGATTTCCTAATTGAATTTGAGGCGGTACATAATAACACAAGTCGAGTACTTGTGATATCGTCTCTTCCTGTGTACGGAGTGCTTGTAGCCAGTCTCGTATAATTTGATTGGATGGCTATTTTTAGTGTCGTGTCATTCGAATGGATTCAAACCGAAGCTCTGGTGTCAAGTGGCAGACTAATATTTAGTCCAAAAATGCATCTTATTTAAAATGTGTATCAACAAAATAAGAAAAAATCCAAATGGAGCATAGAAGAATGCTTATTTCAGACAATCAAGACTTGCATTCATTTTTAAATATTTACTCTCGGGTGTGGGCGACAGACCAGGTGCATGGGTCTAGGGTATTTGCTATAATGGCAATGGCCCCGTGAAGATCCGGGGTAGAATTGGTTTTCTGCAACCCATGCTTGTCGTAAGAGGCGACTAACGGGATTGGGTGATCAGGCTCGCTGACTTGGTTGATGCATGTCATCGTATCTCAATTGCGTAGTTTGATGCTCGTGATATCAATCACTTGATTGTGTGGTCAAGACTCCATTATTTACAGACCGCGGCCAGATAGCTGGCTATTGTGCTTTAACCACACCACCAACCAACTCCTAGCCCCTCACCCGCCTCATCCGGTTAATCCATAAAATATATATCATCTAGTGTTTCTTTTAATATATCCTTCGATTTAGTTTTTAAATAGTTTATGACCAGGTTGCGTTTGTAGCTGTGAGTATATCGAAACTATAGCTGAGAGACGTGTACGTACAGTGTCTATCTCAGATCTATTTCAAGAACTGCATTTTCTGAATAATCAATATTTGTTTTCCTTGTTGAGGGTGGGGTAATGTGAAATGGAGTTTAACGTCGCCTTAAAGAATATGGCACACTGATATAGCGACAGTGTGTGTATATGTTGGAGTGCGTGTCTGGGTCAATGGCGGTTTTATAGTGCTCTTCCACTGAGATACCATGCCGCAGTTTAACACTAATACCCCTCAGATATACAAACTCCGACATGGCCGGTCCTTGTTTTATCCCCCTAATGCCGAGCGCCAGACAGGGTAACAACAAGTACCATCTTATTAACATCTCTTGGTATGACTCGGCCTATGATCGAATCATCGAAGTTGATTTTCCTTTTTGAAAGTCAAAATGACATGACATGAAACCATGCTATGATGACTGAGACAGAAATAGGTTCATGACAAGCGCCTACTTCCGCCTTGATATGAACTGTTTCAATTACAACATAACGACCACAGTGACTGCCCATAATTGAATAGAGTGTGTTGGGTTTAACGCCGCTTTCAACAGTATTCCAGTTATGTCACAGCGTGTCAGTGGGAGAAAATCCCGAAGTGATGCAGGTCTCAGACGTTTACCTGTTTGGTGAAACCCAGGAGCATGGGTATGGTGCTTACAGACCTAGAAACATAATCGGGTCGAAATGGGATTCAAACCCACGATCATAGGTTTCTGTCCTGCCCAAAGGGACGTAACCATGCACAGCAAATTGCCGCGACTTAGACGACTGGGCCACCCATGCCCCCAAATTGAATACATAACAACAAAAAAAGTAACTGATCTACGAAAGAACATAACGCACCTGTAGTTTGCCAAACATTACTTTGAAGTGACTATTTATGACCGAAAGAATATGCGCGGCACAATCTCATTTAAATTAGATCTTAGTTCTCGCTATCGCTAAACAAAGATCTGAGGACATCCCATTACGGGTCACGCCAGAACGACCTTTCATCCAACCAATCAGTGCGTCGCTTAAAAGATGATGAAAGTGACAGTCGGAATGTGTTTTCTAATCATACAACCACGATATAATTAACACGGGGTATTCCGGACGACAGTTACGGGTTTTATGATTATATCCATACAATCCAGGACATCTATAAGCCATTCAAGAATGTTCTTCTTTTCAGTTTTAAATTTTTTAATCGAGAATACGTCAAAATATGTTTCGAAGCGTAGTCGCCAGTTTGAAACTTGTGTCGTAAAGCTCGAGAAAGCTGCCTTCTAATTGGCCAATGTCGGTTTCTTGTCAGTCATTTCATTGGTCGATCAAAATTCGCGAAAGGTCGCTCTGACGTGACCCGTAATGGGCCGTCCTCATCTTTGGTTAGCGGAAGCGAAAACTAAGATCTGATTATAATGAGATTGATGCACGGCATTGCGTTATTTCATTGAACAGTTACAAAACACCACGTGCACCTTGCGAGCATGCCATGCACTGAGCGATGTCAATGTCTCTCGTTTGATGACGTCGTGTATCGTGATGGACGGATGCCGCGCAGGTTGTAGACGGGTAAGTCTCCTGACATCAGAAACGGAAATCTGTCATTACTGGAAAAAACACATTCAATTTGTGTATTTAGTTACTCGTGAGACACCTCTCACCACACGTACCGATTCCCCTCAGTGGTTGAGTTCTCCATGCACTATTGGTACCTACAGAAACTACACAACGGCAACACACGGGGTGGTCGGGTAGTCTAGTGGTTAAAGCGTTCGCTCGTCACGCCTAAGACCCTGGTTCGATTCCCGACATGGGTACTATGTGTGAAGCCCGTTTTTGGTGTCCCCTGCCATGATATTGCTGGAATATTGCTAAAAGCGGCGTAAAACCATACTCTCTCACTCTGATGGCCCATATCGGCCACAACCACCCAAGTGTGTGGGTAAGAGCTGACAAAAATGAGATCAGGTGGTCACAATGACCGGGCTTATCGGGTGAGTGAGTGAGTTGGGTTTTAACTGTATTCCAGTTATATCACCGCGTGTCAGCGTAATTCAGAAAGCCGAATTAATACAAGTCTTAGTCGTTTGCCACTTTGGTCCTGGCTGATCGAGTGTCAGTGGATAAGTACTGCGTGGTTTGTTATCCATGCTTGCTAGCACTGGTTTACCTGGCTATGGTTATTAACACGAATCCATAACATAGCTGTTATCATTGCTGATATCGACGTACATCGTAGAACCTTCAATGACGCATGGAAATTGGAGGTTAAATTGGGTTTAACGTCGCGTCCAAGATTATTGCACTTATATATCGACGTGCATGCACGTGTGTGTGTGTGTGTGTGTGTGTGTGTGTGTGGCTGCTTGTACTAGTCCGGACTAATGCCGATTTATAGTGCTAGCTCACTGAGATACCATGCCGCAGTTTAACATGAATACCCCACTCAGACACAGTATCCTGACTCCGAGCCGACCAGTCTTTGTTTTAGCCCCTTAATGCCGAGCGGCAGACAGGGTAACAACAAGTACCATCTTTTCACGTCTTTTGGTATGAACCCCGATCTCTACAACAAGACCACGAAGGCAGTCATGGAAATTGCATGAACACGAGAGCCATAAGGTTTGTCTGTGATGTAAAAAATGCAGTATCCTCTTACCGACCTACAGTAGCAATATGTATTTGTCCAAAATGTACGTTTATTAAACACATATATCAAACAAGACAACGGAGCCATTCAATCATGTCCGTCATACCGAATTTCCAAGGCCTTGTCGGAAAGAAAATAGTTCTAAAATCTGTCCCAATCCTGACATCCATGTTACAACCGACTAGGGGCATTGTGGATATTAAGTGGTTTAAGTCACGTTCAGCACAACCAAGGACACTCGCATTGGGGACTAGTCATGTTATATGTCGATACACGACAGGTTTTCTATCCGTGTGTTTAGATCTGTAAGTAATCGAGTCTGGACCAGACAATTCAGGGATTGACATCATGATCATCGATCCGGGCAATGGGGATACGATGACATGCATTAACCAAGTCAGCGAGCCTGACCCAACCGATCCTGTTAGTTGCCTCTTACGACAAACATGGGTTGTTGAAGACCTATTGTACCCCGGATCTTCACTCGCTCTGCTCCCCGTACGCTTCACGTTACACCTCGCTCTGCTCCCCGTACACTTCACATTACACCTCGCTCTGCTCCCATACACTTCACGTTACACCTCGCTCTGCTCCCATGCACTTCACGTTACACCTCGCTCTGCACACCGTACTCTTCACGTTACACCTCGCTCTGCTCCCCGTACACTTCACGTTACACCTCGCTCTGCTCCCCGTACACTTCACATTACACCTCGCTCTGCTCCCATACACTTCACGTTACACCTCGCTCTGCCCCCATGCACTTCACGTTACACCTCGCTCTGCTCCCATACACTTCACGTTACACCTCGCTCTGCTCCCATACACTTCACGTTACACCTCGCTCTGCCCCCATACACTTCACGTTACACCTCGCTCTGCTCCCATACACTTCACGTTACACCTCGCTCTACTCCCATACACTTCACGTTACACCTCGCTCTGCTCCCATACACTTCACGTTACACCTCGCTCTACTCCCATACACTTGACGTTACACCTCGCTCCGCACACCGTACTCTTCACGTTACACCTCGCTCTGCTCCCATACACTTCACGTTACACCTCGCTCTGCTCCCCATACACTTCACGTTATACCTCGCTCTGCTCCCCATACACTTCACGTTATACCTCGCTCTGCTCCCCATACACTTCGCGTTACACCTCGCTCTACACCCCGTGCGCTTCACGATACACCTCGCTCTGCTCCCCGTACACTTCACAATAATTTTTTAATTTGACGTTTACACGATATGCGACTTTTCCATTGGACGAGAGGTCGGTCCCATGACTGTCTGTTTGACGCATCTTTAATCACCTTTCAATCATCGGTCAGTTGATCAATGATGACTAACACATGTAACCGCCACAGGTTCATTTACAACTTCGGAAATCTCTCCCGTTATGTTTATGGTGTCGGCCATTTTGACGTCTTGTACTTGATGTAAATGTATTACGATGCGCTGTCATTGTGACTGACTTACTGAGGTAGTTCATTACAGACCTTTCTCATCTAATGGGGATATTATATGAACACATGTGTTGCGTAAGATGTTTCTGAAGAGCAAGTTCTGCATCCATACGCTCATGTCACCTCTCTTTTTGGTGAACTATTTTATTCCGCTATATAGCTGGTTGTTGTTTGGCTGTCAGTGTAAACATGAAGTCACACGTACTAAATAATAAAATTGTGTTTAGATCTTGGCCTACATCCTTTGAGATAAGAAATTGTGATAAAAAATTATAAGAATTTAAGGTCAATTCTTAATTACACCCCGCTCCGCACACCGTACTCTTCACGTTACACCTCGCTCTGCTCTCCGTAAACTTCACGTTACACCTCGCTCTGCTCCCTGTAAACTTCACGTTACACCTCGCTCTGCTCTCCGTAAACTTCACGTTACACCTCGCTCTGCTCCCCGTAAACTTCACGTTACACCTCGCTCTGCTCTCCGTAAACTTCACGTTACACCTCGCTCTGCTCCCCGTAAACTTCACGTTACACCTCGCTCTGCTCTCCGTAAACTTCACGTTACACCTCGCTCTGCTCCCCATAAACTTCACATTACACCTCGCTCTGCTCCCCGTAAACTTCACGTTACACCCCGCTCCGCACACCGTACTCTTCACGTTACACCTCGCTCTGCTCCCCGTAAACTTCACGTTACACCTCGCTCTGCTCCCCGTACACTTAACATTAAAACCCGCTCTGCTCCCCGTACGCTTCACATTACACCTCGCTCCGGACACCGTACTCTTCACGTTACACCTCGCTCTGCTCTCCGTAAACTTCACGTTACACCTCGCTCTGCTCCCCATAAACTTCACATTACACCTCGCTCTGCTCCCCGTAAACTTCACGTTACACCTCGCTCTGCTCCCCGTACACTTAACATTAAAACCCGCTCTGTTCCCCGTACGCTTCACATTACACCTCGCTCCGGACACCGTACTCTTCACGTTACACCTCGCTCTGCTCCCCGTGCGCTTCACGTTACACCTCGCTCTGTTCCCCATACGCTTCACATTACACCTCGCTCCGGACACCGTACTCTTCACGTTACACCTCGCTCTGCTCCCCGTGCGCTTCACGTTACACCTCGCTCTGCTCCCCATACGCTTCACATTACACCTCGCTCCGCACACCGTACTCTTCACGTTACACCTCGCTCTGCTCCCCGTGCGCTTCACGTTACACCTCGCTCTGCTCCCCGTACACTTCACATTACACCTCGCTCTGCTCCCCATACACTTCACGTTACACCTCGCTCTGCTCCCCGTGCACTTCACGTTACACCTCGCTCTGATCCCATACACTTCACATTACACCTCGCTCTGCTCCCCGTACTCTTCACGTTACACCTCGCTCTGATCCCATACACTTCACATTACACCTCGCTCTGCTCCCCGTACTCTTCACATTACACCTCGCTCTGATCCCATACGCTTCACATTACACCTCGCTCTGCTCCCATACACTTGACGTTACACCTCGCTCTGCTCCCCATACACTTCACACTACACCTCGCTCAGCTCCCCATACGCTTCACGTTACACCTCGCTCTGCTCCCCGTGCGCTTCACGTTACACCTCGCTCTGCTCCCCATACGCTTCACGTTACACCTCGCTCTGCTCCCCATACACTTCACGTTACACCTCGCTCTGCTCCCCGTGCGCTTCACGTTACACCTCGCTCTGCTCCCCATACACTTCGCGTTACACCTCGCTCTGCTCCCCATACGCTTCACGTTACACCTCGCTCTGCTCCCCGTGCGCTTCACGTTACACCTCGCTCTGTTCCCCATACGCTTCACATTACACCTCGCTCTGCTCCCCATACGCTTCACGTTACACCTCGCTCTGCTCCCCGTGCGCTTCACGTTACACCTCGCTCTGTTCCCCATACGCTTCACATTACACCTCGCTCTGCTCCCCATACACTTCACGTTACACCTCGCTCTGCACACCGTACAAGTGATTGATATCATGAGCATCGACCCACACAACTGAGATACGATGACGTACATCAACCAAGTCAGCGAGCCTGACCATCCGATCCCGTTAGTCTCTTACGGCAAGCAAAGGTTGCTGAGAACCTCTTTAACCCGGATCTTTACTCTTCACATCTGTAGATGACCCGCACCATTTTTACATTCGATATGACCCAGTCGCTGCATCTCCGTCTCACCTGAAAGCTAGCAAGGCTAAAAGACAAAAACTAATAAAGATCAAACCAATGGTTAACAGTGAAGGGATATAGATGTAGCATATACATACTACAGAAGTTAAACCTAGTTCCTTTCAAAATTTACTTATAGTCCCCTCGTAAGTTGATCATATTGTATGACAACGCAATTCGACCAAACCTCCCTCATAGACATTTCTCAAGTTTCATGAATGAGACGGACAGAAAGCTGAAGCCGACGAAGCCCTCAGTATTCAGGCCAAGATAAAGCCTTCAGACGATCGTACTATAGGTACAGTGCGTAATGTATGTATTTAGTTCAATCTCAGTGTGACATCGCTGATACGAGGTCTTAATGTGTCTGGGTACATGCACAAGAACAAAACGTCCATGGTACCTGCTATCTTGCAGATACTCGGCTTCTATCGCCCGGAATCGGAAACCCGGCCAGTTGGCTATACCCTGTAAAGTTCCAGATTAACAATGACGTCTTGCTTCTTTTACATATGCGTGAAAACGTCGTTTAAAGCGGGGCTAGGTTCGGGGAAATTGGCTGTCCTTTGCTTTGCAAGTGGATTCAGGTCATTCAAAACCAACTGTTGAAAACTAAAATATTATTGTCCAGATCATTCCATCAACGAATGGCTCTCCGTTTCATGTATGCATTAACTACTTATGATGTATAGTTTTATAATTAAATAAATATGTAATTTTGAAAGAAGCAATCAACTACATTTTAATTGAAACGGAGCCCCTGTGAGAAGGGAGATTCAGAACCTGTCGAAAATCTAAACTTGCTTCATTCAGGGCAATACCAATACCGTTAGGGGTTGGTGGAAATGAAACCGTACGTTTCATGGACTGTCATATGGACTAGCTGTAGAGCACAGCTTCCTTTAAGGGATAGTGGTGGTCCCTATGGTGAATGAGTGAATTTGGATGAACATCGTTTTAATCAGATTCCGTTAGTTCCTTGTTACGACAAGCATAGTCGCCTGTTACGGCAAGAATTGATTGCTGAGGACCTATTCTACCCCGTGTCTTCACGGGTCGAAAGCCCAAGAGGATGTACGTTTACCAATTTGGTGAAACCCATGAGAACGGATATGATGCTGACAAGCCTAGAGCCATCATAAGGGTTAATTTGGGATTCGAACCCACAGTTATAGGCTACTGGCAGTACGCCACCCTTTCAATACTTTGCATAACGTGCAACAGTACAGGTATTAACCTAAGATAAGACCAGAATTTTGCGTAAATTTGATACATTTATGAAAATTACGATAACTAAAGTAACATTTCCTGTAATAGAGTCTTTTTCGTTTCATCCGAAGCTGAAGTCATATTATTTCAAACCTGAAACTCGTCAACAACATGCACGATTGAGTATCACGATGATTACAAGAAGAATTTAGGTATATATCCTGTTTATGTTCTTTAAGTAAATGGCGTGGGTTGCATTAATAGACGTTCGGAATGTAAGGTAGAGAGAGTGGGTGAGAATGTATGCATTTATTCATCGTCGAGGTGACAATACTCTGCCCACGTACAACAAAAAGACACGGACGGAGGCAATCTCCCTGCCGCGTCCCTATCTCTCTTCAGATGCCAGCATGGTGACTATCTATGTCCACTATCAACATAAGTGTCCGAGGCTCTTTGATGCTTTCGCTTTTACTTCGCCGTAGGTAGGGTCAGGCATTGTGTTTTGATGGCATCGAACAATAGGGTCTCTGTTTGCTGTACAGCGCCTATTGAGATGCCTTTACACCTGAACCCCCACATATGAGGGCTCCTGAAACCTCATAAAAGAGGGTGTGTGTGGAGACCTTGCTCTGAATGAACAGAAACTGTTTTGGAGGTACAGAATTTTATATATATATTTTCATGACACCTGAAGTGTTGGTCGAGAGGGTTTTATATTCAGAAATATTTTGATTGTTCGAAATTGTTCAAACAGACTTTTCGGACAAACGCAAATACATGACCGCCATTTAGGATTGAAAGATATTTATTTGGACAATCGACAAGATGCCTTGTCGAGGCAAGGAGTCCACAAAGCACTGCTTACTGGATCAGGGTGAGGCCAAACTCAAAACAAAGAAAAAACAAACTCAGTGATTAGACAGAGCCCAATGCGACCCGAACAGATATAAACATAATACAATTCCAGTTACCCGGTCGCTGTATAGTAACCATCATCGACTATCAAATGTATAACACCTCATTCTATTGTGATAAGAGGCGGTCGGGTAGCCTAGTAGTTAAAACGTTCGATCGTCACACCGAAGACCCGGGTTCGATTCCCGACATGGGTACAATGTGTGAAGCCCATTTCTGGTGTCCCCCGCCGTTTTATTGATGGAATATTGCTAAAAGCGGCGTAAAACCATACTCACTCACTATTTTAATAAATACCCTGGACATATTCGACGTCAACAAATCGAGCTATCTTATCATGAACTTAGCATGTATTTTCTGTCGCTCATGAGAACAATTTGATTGGGTGGCTAATTATAGTATCGTCTTATTCGAATCGAGGTCATAATGAAGCTATGGTAGGAAATGGACCAGGGTATTTTGGTCGTATAATGCAGAATAATGCACTGGGTAATCGAGGATTGTTGGTTAGCGGTTCACGCCGTGTGTTTTATGTCAATTCAATGTCAGGATTACGACAATAATCGTGGCTGGACTTCAGACACAAAACTATGTTTGAATCTCCCCGATGAGATGCTGGAGAGAAAGATTGAGTATATTATCAGGGGTATGGCACAAGGCGAATGAGTAAGTGAGTGTATTGGGCTTAATTTCGTTACCAGCCATAGTGAGTTTGGGTTAAGGCTGCTTTTAACAGTATTTCAGTTATATCACGGTGCGTCAGCTTGATGCGGGATGAAAGCCCGAACTGATGCACGTCTTAAACGTTAATCAAACCAATAAATTTGCGGTGCCTTGTACTACTAGATTGTAATAAAACGAGTCTTACATCGCGAAGTTAATCATATCACGTGAGTACCTTGATTAAAAACATGAAAAGATTTAGAAAATATCTGTTTACAACGAGTTAGCGATGCACATGCCACTGGTGGCCCTACGATCGAGCCCAGGAATTCCAGCCTAGTTCGGCAAGGGTGGAAACTGGACTTTTAAAGTCAGTTAACTCTCTTGCCTCGGGAAGATGTACGCGACAATACCAACTGGGACACCGACCGGAATCTGGTGTATGGTTCTTTAAACGTTGCGCTGAAACGCATCTTTGCCCCATATGGGGAAGCTCTTCAGGCCATTCATTGTATGCCCCGCACGTGAATAGACTGAAAACAATGTGTACCATTATCTACAGACGGAGCATCGTGGGAACGCCACACGGCATAATGTAACTTCGCCTGGCTTTATCCGACAAGTGCTTCAAGAATAAAAGCATATGTATTTCAAATACGGTATTCAACCTTGACGGCTCGACTCAGCCACAAGAAGTGGGCGAATACTGACCTATTTTTTCTTTTCTTAATTTTCAGGTAACAGTAATATACTATTATGTATACCTTGATTCGTATAAGAAAATATTTTGTTTCTTTCGTGTTCTACTATACAAATGAAAGCTTTTTGTTGGATGGTGCTGATGAAATTTGAAGAAAAAAATCGCATATCGCAGATCAAGGACCGACCATTTAAGTAATATTCGGGGAGCGGGAGAGATGGGATTTGTCTTAATGACAGTATGGTTTCTGCCACTGTTTAGGGCATTCGAATGGTCTTTAAGGACATCCAACACGATATGTGAACCTGCCGAGCCCATACAATTTTGGCCAGCATTTTCAGGCACAAAATATATTCCTAAGGCGGTCCCCAATCCTGTAGCCTTCACTTCAAGTCCCCTGTCCTGAAGCCATTATCCGCTACGTTACACACGTCCAACCAATTGGAACCACAACATTTTTGTGTGTGACCTAAGAGGTTGTGGGTGATTGCTTCAGAATGTATATTAAAACTCCTATAATAACAAATTGTAATTTAATTATACTTTTCAAACATTAAAAGGTTGTGCCCTCATATTTCAAAATGATCTCATGTTTATGAACTCCGTGGTCCCAGGAGGCTCTACCTATTTTTCACCAACAATGAACACTTCCCTGCATTCTGCATCCTTCACACCTGCGTTCTGCATCCTTCACCTGCTTTCTGCATCCTTCGACCTGCATTCTGCATTCTTCACCCTTGCGTTCTGCATCCTTCACTCTGCGTTCTGAATCCTTCACCCCTGTATTCTGCATTCTCCATCCTGCATTCTTCACCCCTGCATTCTGCATCATCCACCCTGCGTTCTTCGCCCCTGCATTCTGCATCCTTTACCTCTGCGTTTTGCATCCTTCACACTTTTATTCTGTATCCTTCAACCCTGCGTTTGGCACCCTTCACCCCTGCGTTCTGCATCCTCCACCCTGCATTCTGCATGTTCACCCCTGCATTCTGCATCCTTCACCCCTGCATTCTGCATCATCCACCCTGCGTTCTTCACTCCTGCATTCTGCTTCCTTTACCTCTGCGTTTTGCATCCTTCACACTTTTATATTCTGTATCCTTCAACCCATCTTTCTGTATCATCCATCCTGCGTTCTGCATTGTTCTCCCCTGCATTCTGCATCCTTCACCCTGCGTTTTGAATCATTCACCCCTGCATTCTACATCATCCACTCTGCGTTCTCCCACCCCTGCATCTGCATCCTTCACCTCTGCATTTTGCATCCTACACACTTTTATTTTGTATCCCTCAACCCTGCTTTCTGCATCCTTCACCCCTGCATTCTAAATCATCCACCCTGCTTTCTGCATCCTTCACCCTGCGTTCTGCATCTTTCACCCCTGCATCGTGCATCCTCCAATCCGCGTCCTGCAATCTTCACTCCTGCATTTTGCACCCTTCAACCATGATTTATGCATCCTTCACCATACGTTCTGCTTTGTTCACCCCAGCGTTCTGCATCCTTCACCCTGCATTCTTCAACACTGCATTTTGCATCCTTTACCCCTGCGCTCTGCAACCTTGAACACTACGTATTGCATCCTTCGCCCCTGCATTCTGCATCCTTCAACCCTACAATCTGCATCTTTTACTCCTGCATTCTGCATCTTTCACACCTGCATTCTGCATCTTTCACACCTGCATTCTGCATCCCCAACCCCTGTGCACTGCAACTGTCTCACCTGGATGCGACTCGTATCATTAATACATTATGTGAAATACCCCCATTCTTGATATCCCATGCCGCGTTATGACGGACGTATCGCCAAAACCTGCGAACAGCTCTATCAGCGGTATGCCCAACCAGCCACTAAACCTTGTCAGTAATGCTGTCAGTACAACTGTAACATATATCGTGTATTTCATTACTAAAGGAAGTATCTACTAGTTATTAGCTCAACCGTGTGCTCCATTACAGAATTTCGGAGTTTTGATTCACAGATGGTTGCACCCCTGCATTCTGCATCATCCACCCCTGCATTCTGCATCCTCCACCCCTGCATTCTGCATCCTTCACCCCTGCATTCTGCATCATCCACCCTGCGTTCTTCACCCCTGCATTCTGCTTCCTTTACCTCTGCGTTTTGCATCCTTCACACTTTTATTCTGTATCCTTCAACCCATCTTTCAAGTTATATTTCCAAGGACAGATAGGGGTAACCGAACCTTGTCGGCTACATAAAACACCACAGCCTGTCACGGTGGATGCGCGTAGATAAACGAGTTAATATATCAGGGCCTAGATTTGTATATCATACATCTATGACTCTATCTAATAA
Organism: Haliotis cracherodii; assembly: GCF_022045235.1. Lineage (NCBI taxonomy): Eukaryota > Metazoa > Mollusca > Gastropoda > Lepetellida > Haliotidae > Haliotis > Haliotis cracherodii. Next base: position 4,276,887 of record NW_027266273.1, on the reverse strand, counting down.
CAACGCTGACACCAATCCGACTCCTTTAAGGGTAAAAAAAAGCCATTGATGGCTCGACGGACCAGGTTTTGGCAACTTGTCAAGTCCAACATTGTGAATGGCAGACAAGAAGTGGTGTATGGTTTCAGTGTCGTGCTTCACTGGGTGCTTTGAAAAGACGTTTGTAATAGGAGACCAATTTATGTTAAATCGAGCTGAAATTGACATTACGATCATGCATTGCCGGCATGGTCGACTATACATTGTAGATATATTCAAGCTTTGTATTGTCATGCGTTGTCAACAGAACTGCTTAAGCTTTGGATTTTTTTCTAGCTACAATTCTTAACAATACTGCGTTTCTTTACGTTTTTTTAATCTAACCGTCTGTGATCTAATGAATAACTTATTAAACAAAGGTTTTGTTACGTATATTTTGAACAATCATCATTCTGATATATGCACACTGGTTGTGCAGCTTTGTCTCGATGAAAATGTCTTGGCGGGTGAAACTGACATGCATGACACACGGTGGCCTTTTGCACGTGCAGAAGATGAAGCACGGGGTATTGTTTGCAAGAACATACAGACATTATGTGAGTGAGTGAGTGAGTGAGTGGGTGGCTGGCTGGCTGGGTAGGTTGGTGTGTGAGTGAGTACAGTTCTTCAGTTTACCCCAGGTGTGTCTTAAGTGAAGCTGGTCGTAGACGTTTCAACTTTGGTGAAACCATTTAGAGTACTTCAGGCCGAATCTAGGATTCGAACCCTGTCAGCGGATCCTGGTATGCGTAATGTACACACCTCTGCTCAGCGAGTAGCGGCGACTGCACGAACACACACACACACACACACACACACACACACACACACACACACACACACTCTCAATGGTTTCCTCTCCATTGGGTCATATAGTTGGTTGCTTTTAAATTTCTTGTTTAACGCCGCACTCAGTAATATTCCAGCTATATGACGGTGGTCTGGAAATAATGAGTCTGGACCAGACATTCCAGTGACTGACATCATGAGCATCGATCAACGCAATTGGGATACGATGACAGGCATTAACCAAGTCAGCGAGCCTGACCACCCTGTCCAGATAGTCGCCTCTTACGACAAGCACAGTCGCCTTTTTCGGCAATCATGGATCGCTGAAGACCAATTCTCGTAACCCAGATCTTCACGGGTCCTCTTGGTTGTGACATAAGGGTCTGCTTTATCCCGGGCTCTCTCCCTCATGTCGATGACTGGAACCACGATGTCATTCTCAGTTGGATGGTTGTGTACATCAGACACATCTCGTAGAAAGTCATCCAGGTAGTGCACTTTCCCTAGGGGATTAATTAAGGACAGGCCAAATGAGAAATTCCTTTTATATTTCTATAGACCGAATGATCAGTAGGCGAATAGGGTATGCACCCACTAAGCCAGTGCTTTGGCAGAAAAATAATAACTCCAGCTGTTTTAAGATTATCAACCTTAATTAACGTAGCGCAGCGTGAGCGCGACGGAAGTATTTTGTTTTAATCGCAAAAACGCGAGGCTTGCTGCCCTGACGCTTTGGGAAATCCCCCTTATATGATGTCATTTCCGGGGGAAAACCCACATGTCTTTATTGAAGAAAGAACTACGCCAAAATCAAAAATAAATGAAGAATAATTGAGTCTTGAAGAACAGAAACATCCGTGTCTGTATGCCATTAACTCGAAGCATTACAAAGACGCCGAAATGGCAAATAATATATGGACAGCCATCAGTTTGTCAATTTAATAAATTGAAATCCAATTCCCCTGAACATTTAAAATCGGCAAGGTAATGTTATTATAATGTCTTATTTTCTATATTTCGATATTTGCCGATGCGACGGAATTTGTTAGTTCATTCGTTTATTCTGTATTACTTAACAAATTTCGTCTCTTCATAGTCGAAACGTTTACTGCATTGACGTCCTGCCAGAATGTTGGTTAAAATCAAACGCACCGACACACTGCACCGCACAGCCCTGTCAAAGCGCCTGTTCAGTGTGTGGAGCACTTTAGTGACCGTAAGAATATATTTTTACATCCACTTACGACTCACTGAGGTGAGTGCCTTGGATCAACCCACGGGTAAAATGTGCGATAAGCACTACTAGAGCCATCTGGCGTGATGTATGTGAAAAGCCGCTCCTTAAAGAAAAAAAACACCACCTACACAGTCTTCCAACTTAAACCCAGGTCGAGTGACCGCCACTTCTGTGTTAAGACCCTTTCCATTTAAACTCACTCCTCAAAGTATCCTGACACGAAAGTCTCGGTTTGGGACGCAAAGCGTGTCCCTGAAACTAAAGCCACCTGTAAGACTTCTGGTTTACACTTACCCTTATCTATAGCCGTGAAGACTACCGACTTAATGCCACTCTCTTTAGAATATACCATTGATCTATTTCATTTATAACCCACGTGTCCAGTTTGACACTAAAACCGTACATAAGAATGCATGGCAAAAATATCAACAAAATCTGTTTGTATTTGTTTTGTTTTTTTTGTTTAACGTCGCACTCAGAAATATTCCATCTATATGAAGGCGGTCTGTAAATAATAGAGTCTGGACAAGACAATCCAGTGATTGACATCATGAGTATCGATCCACGCAATTGGGATACGATGACATGCATTAACCAAGTCAGAGAGTCTGACCACCCGATCCCGTTAGTCGCTTCTTACAAGCATGGTCGCCTTTTTCGGCAAGCATGGGTGTCTGAAGACATATTCTACCCATCTTCACGGGTACCAGCAAATTAATGAAAGTACTATTGGGTCGCTAACAGATATTTACATTAACATTTGTGGCTGTTAAATTGATCCAATTTAAATTTGAAACTCAACATTCATCGTTAATGCATATGCAGGATGGATGAGGTGTAATGACTTATTCAAACTGAAAACCGGCATTGAGTGACAGTGTGCTTGAGGTAGTGGTTTTAAGTGACCCGTGTCAATCGCATGAATTAGGAATAGAGTCAGACATTATTACTTACAAGTAGTTCACCACTACCAACATACAATTCGTGGGCAGCCGTGGAACAACTGATTGAGTGAGTGAGTGAGTAGGGTTTAACGCCGCTTTTATCAGTATTACAGTTACATCAGCATGTCAGCTTAATGAAAGAGGAAAGCCCCAAGTGATGCAGGTCTCAGACGTTTACCACTTCGGTGAAACCCACGAGCACGGGTATGGTGCTGACAAACCTAGAAACATCATCGGGGCGAATCGGGATTCGAACCAACATCTATAGGTTTCTGGCGTGTCCGCGGGACGCAACTCTGCACAGCGAATCGCGGCGCCTTAGACGACTGGGCCACCCGTTCCCCCTGGAACAACTGAGACATTGGCCACATCTACATCCACTCACTCACTCCTGCATCACACCGTTGTTCATACCAATCGATTTACCCTTTTCATATTCATTAAAGACCCTGATGCTATGCCATTAGATCTATGTCCTCTACAAGACGTCAAGTCTCACGTACACTTAATTAGTCTAATTTGTTCGCTTTTATCGATCAACCGTTCATTGCTTACCCAAACAGGTTAAAATCCATATCCGTGTAATATTTTCGGTAACTTGAATCTGAAAGTATGTCTTTTCGGCTTCGTAAATGAAACCACTTTGTTTTTTAATAATGTAATGAATAAGCAGTCGTTTTATTAAAGTGCATCCTACACATGCCAACCTTTTTAATGAATATAACCCAAAACCTGTTCTAATTACATAGACATACGGGTCTATTTCTCCCCAGCGGAGATGTAATAAATAACAAAGCAAATCAAGCGTATATGTAATCTTACAAAGATGTGAACATCAATGTATAGAATATGGGATGGTTTATATTGACCAGCGTCTGACAATGCCGTGAGAATATGACCGACATTTCTCTCGAACTGTTAGAGCCGTGCCGCTCTATTAAATGCAAAGATCAAATGATGGTCAGTGACTTTGAACGTGTCGGTCATTGCCCTTAGTCAGTGCCACGGGACTTTGTGGTCACTGGTCAGTGAACATGGACGTATAATGTCAGTGACAACGAAGCGGTGCCATGTGATTGTGCCTTCAATACTTATGGACAACATATGTACGATATAATCCATGCGAGGGCAATACTTTTAGCGTTTTACACCCTTGAAGATCCCTAGAAGCGACTAACGGGATCGGAGGGTTAGGCTCGCTGTCTTGGTTGATGCATATCATCGTCTTCCAGCTGCTGAATATTGCTGAGTGCGGCGTCACCAACAACAAAAAGACTTTTAGCGATAGGATCAATATCACTAAAATACAGTATACATATACTGAACAACAAAAGTTCCTGCGACATTGAATAAGATTTAATGCAAAGTTGTTTTTTACCAAATCTGAAACAATTTCGGTTTGCAACAGATAAAAGGCTCCTGTAAGTGTTCAAATGGTTTAATTTGCCATACTGACTTCAGAAAATGCCTGGTTTCATAAAAAAACAACATAAGCATGCCAAAATGTCAAATGAATTTACAAATCAATGGCGTGTGTCCACCTCTGGTTGCGATGCAAGCAACACATCTTCGTCTCATGGAATGGACCAGGCGTCGCACAAAGTCCTGTGGAATATCTGTTCATATCTGCTGGAGCATGTTTCGAAGTTGCTGGAGTGTCTGTGGAACACGTGGTTGACGTCGAAGGCGCCGATCCATCTCACCCCACATGTGCTCGATTGGTGAGAGATCAGGGGAGCGAGCCGGCCAGGGGATGACATTCACGTTGTTTTGTTGAAGAGAATCCAGAACAAGTCGAGCAATATGAGGCCGGGCGTTGCCATGATGAAAGGTAATGCCTGGGCTATGACGACGCAAAAACGGTAGAACAATAGGGTCGTTGATCTCGTCGCGGTAGCGCTGTCCATTGAGATTTCCCTCTACCACTATCAAACGGGTCCTCTGTCTTGCTGTAATCCCACCCCATACCATAACGCTGCCGCCCCCGAACCGATCTTCTTCCATGACACAATGATTGACGTAACGTTCACCTCGACGTCGGTACACTTGAATCCGTCCATCGTTGTGGCTGAGACTCGTCAATGAATAGAACTTGTCCCAACTGCATGGCCGTCCAGCGTAGACGCTGTCTGCACCACTGTAGACGTGCTTGACGGTGGTTTCCTGTCAAAATGGGACGTCTGGCGGGTCTTCTGGCGACAATCCTTGCACATCTGAGGCGACGACGTACGGTTTGTGAAGATATTCGCCAAAGGCCAGGGATGCTTCTTGCAGTCACTGTTGCTGGCTGGAATCGATTTCGTAGGTGTGTTGTTCGAATTCAGTTGTCTTGTCGATTATTGGTTACGCGTGGCCTGCCACTCCGAGGATGGTCTCTGACTGCATTCGTCTGTTGCCAACGTTGCCATAAACACCAGCTTGTGTTTCTGTGGATGTTAAATTGTACCAATGGCATGCAGACGCGTAATTTTGTGGTTTTTCTGAGTGGCTGTTCTCAGCACGATGCTAAACAATGCATATGGAATCCCGTTGACGCACATGTTTTTATACCCATTCTTGGGTAGTGAAATGCATGGGGTTTGCATAAAAGTCAACTTTTGCATGGAATGCATGCTTTTCTGTAGCAGTTGCGTTTTTGTGACTTGATTCCATACAATATTGAAAACCGAACTTTACTTGTTTGAAAAATACACTAAAATATTGGTGTCACAGGAACTTTTGTTGTTGAGAATATTTTAGCACATGTAATAATTGTATTTAGGTAGTGACACAGCATATGCGTTTTAGCATGTCGAAAATGCAATCAATCAAAGGTTATCTGAAAGGGTTATATATCTCATATATAACACCTTCTTCTAACGACCATGGCTAGACAGAATCTTGGCAGGAGATATAGCTATGGGTATCTGATTGGACATCAGTGTGTATAAAGTTACGTCCCTTTTCTTGTGACCGGATGTGCTGGTTTCGGATTTTAAAGCCTTTGGTTTAGATTCATATCTGTGAAACAAGCTATCCCTTAAGGCGATAACCCAATTTGCTAACGTTTAAATGGTTTCGTTGACGACTTTGAGTGTTCCTCTCACAACATGTAATTCAAAAGAATAAAACAACGAGCAAATGCTCTTCGTTCAGTGGGGGCACGGGTGGCCCAGTCGTCTTAGGCGCCGAAATTCGCTGTGCAGAGTTTCGTCCCTCGGGCATGCCATAAACCTATGATTGTGGGTTCGAATCCCGGTTCGCCCCGATTATGTTTCTAGGTTTGTCAGCACCATACCCGTGATCGTGGGTTTCACCGAAGTGGTAAACGTCTGACGCCTGTATCACTTCGGGCTCTCCTCCCACATTAAGCTGACACGCCGTGATATAACAGGAATACTGTTAAAAGCGGCGTTAAACCCAACTCACTCACTCACTCTTCGTTCAGTGAAATAAGCCTTTGAAAGCACTTTTTTATTAGTGTTATTATTTACTCGAATCCCATTAGCACATTCTTGGAGTTGCCGGCCGTGATATGGATGGGATATTGTCAAAAGCTCACGCACTCACTCCTACGAATCTCAACACAACTTGTCATGGCTAAAAACGTTAATATGCAAACTGTTTAACACCCAGGCAATAGTAAACGAATACTACTGGCGTGAGCAAAGAACAAGTCTGTGTAGTGTAATGCCTGAAAGGTGAGGTGAAGGAAAATGGAGTTATTGCACCAGATTATTGCACTTGCATGCACGCTTACGTGCGTGCGTGCGTGCGTGCGCTTGTTCTAGTCCGAACTAATGCCATTTTTATAGTGCTAGCCGGACCCAGTATCCTCACTCTGATCAGTTCTTGTTTTATCCCCTTGCTGCCGAGCGCCAGACCGGCTATTATCTAGACTAACATCTAGTCTCTGAAGTGAATATATCTTACAGAAAATGACAGTTCTTAAATCATCTTAGATACTCTTTTCATTTTCAGATAACGCAGTCATCTAGACGTGCCCACTATTATAGACTTGCATTGGATATATTTGTTTCAGTGCCTGTATGAAAGACTTGCTAACAAAAAGTACCGTCTTTTAACGCCTTTTACCAAGGTATGAGGTAGCTGGGGATCGAACTTCCGACCTTGCGCTCTCCTGGCAAACGCTCCACTAGACCACGCTGGCGGCCCGACTCTTATGACAATATCGAAGTACAGGGAGCTATCTGACCCGAAATCCCTATAATGTGATAGCACGGGTGGTCCTAAACGGGTTCACTTGTTCCATGAGTAAACTCTATACAGATCGCAGGCAAACACGTGAGATGTAATGAGAAAATGCTGTTGTCTTTAAGACTCCCTATTAAAGTAGGCATCAATACAATCAAAATCTGCATATATTTGCCTTTAACTTTGAAAACTACCCAATCACAAAAGACGATTTTACACAGAAAAAACACTGTACTTTAAGAATTTGATTAATATTCCTCCTTTTAATATTGTTTTTAATTTGTGTTTCTGATATACTAGTATATATGTATTCGGGTATATTTTGCGTTGAGTAGTTGAAGTATTTCAGTACATATTCTCCGCTTACGTTGCGTATCTAAGTCTTCCACGAGTAGACATGCGTTTACGTTTGTAAAATCAAGTGTAATAAACTGTGTAGCCGTTTTTATGTCACTGTCGCCAAAGGGCCCCAAAAGACAAAATTTGGATATTGCAGATCTCATTCTAGGCCTCACTATTGATTTCAAACACTTGATTCATTTTGACTGAAGTGATAAATAAGTATACTCAGTAAACATCATAGTAAACGTATTACGCCACGTCCCATTATCTGAAGGGCAAGCATGATCCGAGACAAGCTGTGTGTGTGTGTGTGTGTGTGTGTGTGTGTGTGTGTGTGTGACTACTTGTACTGGTCCGTACTGGTGCCGATTGGGTGCTAGCTCACTGAGATACCATGCTGTAGTTTAACATAAATACCCCACTCAGACACAGTATACTGACTCCGAGCCGACCAGTCCTTGTTTTAGCCCCTGAATGCCGAGCGCCAGACAGGGTAACATCAAGTAACATCTATTAACGTCTTTTGGTATGACGCGGCCGGGGATCATTTTGTCCCACAGTTTATTTTAGAGTTACGAAGCGACCGTGATACACTGGAGGTTTAAATTCTAAAACATTGGAATATAGGGGAAATGGCGCAATACCACGGCCTGGTTAGTCCTGCACCATGACTGTAGAATATATTTATTTTATGGAAGAAAAAATAATCTAGAAACGTATACAAAAGCAAGTATTCCACATGAAATCAGCATAGGGAAAATTATTTTATTACTTTTAGAGTCAAGAGTGAGTGAGTGAGTGAGTGAGTATGGTTTTACGCCGCTTTTAGCAATATTCCAGCAATATCACGGCGAGGTTTAGAGTCAAGAAGAGTATTGTGTAATATAAGATTTCATAGACTAACGTGTTAGTCTACGGACTGGTATGAACTCTAACATACAAACAACCGCTTCCTAAGACTCGCACCATAACTCAGTCCGCCATTGGACACACTATCTGCAGACTCATGCGCTTCCTATATCGGCCATACATCACCGTCGGCCAGCCCGTGGTCTGATAAGTGGCTTTGTTTATGTGACATGGCTGTGCGTGGGATGAGTGGCTACCTGGCACAAGGATCGTATCGCGGTCTACATGTCAACAGCTGACGTAAACACGTCTGACACTCGCCTTGCAGTAGGTTATTTGCCTTCATCATTTACTGCCAATAAGACACAGGGATAGGTACTCGGTGGTGTCGCTTGTCACATAGGTACTTTGCGGGGAATGAATTATCTAAGATACATCACGATAAAACAAGTAGTGAGTGAGTGCGTGCGTATGGTTTTACGCCGTTTTTAGCAATATTCCAGCAATATCGGCGGGGGACACCAGAAATGTGTACCCATTTCGGGAATCGAAACCGGGTTTTCGGCGTGATGAGCGAACGCTTTAACCACGAGTCTATCACACCGCCCCGTAAAATAAGTGGGTGTAGCAGGGCAGAGTACGCCCCAGTGCCCCATGCTTGATATAGCTGACTATAACGGGTGGTTGATGTATAACTAACAGACTGCATGTAAGCGTTCTTCACAGTGTAGCTTGTTGTTCATGCTATCGGCCACTGGTTTGCATGATCTTTGAGTTCATGCAATGAATAGCTTTCATTTTTCTATAACAGCGACGTTAAGAAAACTTTACTCACAATAGCGGTATAACTGGACGAGAGATATGCATATAGCTAACACTGTCAGCATTGCTAAATGGTGGCTTAAGGTGCCGTGGAACGATGTATAGAGTTGCGTCCCTTAGCCGTGACAGGATTCGCAGGTCCGGAGCTCGAATCCGAAATCAATGGTTTGTTACGGATTCACCAGAGAGAATTCTCAGGATTATTCAATTACAGATAAATAAATAAGAGCTGATAGAAGACAGCGTGTTTATCGCCAAAGTGGAGAACGAACGGCGGCATGTTGTGTTTAGGAGGTCGTGCCCGTACCCGTTGCTGGAGGAGGTGTTATGGTGTGGGGAGGTATTTGTGGGCAAGGGAGAACACCACTGGTCATCGTTAATTAACATTTGACAGCTCAGAGTTACATTGGGGGGGGGGGGGGGGACTTGCCAAATATTATAGAATTGCATGGGCCGTTTTAGATATATTCGTTTCAGGGTCTGCTATTAATGTAAGGAGTCATTGAGCATGAGCAATGTTAGATGTATGTGCCCTTTGTCCATTACGAAAGTTTGTTTTTGCTACCGGAACTCAATATGGGCAAGTGTCATACCAATATTGGATGCTGTATGACTGTCATTTGAAAGACTGATTTCGTTGAGATTTGGATTTTGTCAATACATTTAACTTCCTGCATCTATCGTTCGTGGTTTTCAAAATACAGTGAATTTTGGCCGTCAGTTTATGTATAAACCTTTACACGAGTCTCTTTGTTTCATTTGTTCTGGACAAAATATATCATATTTATTGAATCAATATTTCATAATTGTGATATCGTCACGAACATATGTGCCAGCTGGCTTAGTAAGACACGGAAACAGAATAATATATCACCAGATGGCAATTACATTGTGGTCCCGATGTACGATCAAACATATTCTAAATCAACGTATGAACTGTTAGGCAAAAGAAACGATACACCTATATGTATGTTGATGAAACAAAACCCTTTGATGGTGATGTATTTGATACGATTACCACAGGCGACATAACATGCATATGCGGATCTCCTTTTGAAAACCAAATGTAGCATGTTGTAGACAGTACCATAATCCGTGAGAGGATTTTGATATTTTGGACCCCTCCCTTTTAAATATGCTGGATCCGCCCTTGACATGCAGTATGTGCACATCAATAAGTATCTCGCAACAGGACAGCCTAGTAACGTTTTGATAACGTTTGTAATTTTCAGGCCAAATCCAATTTTCAAGTGTACACTTCTTTCGCATTTTATTTGAGATATGTTTTCGTAAAAAGATTATAAAAAAAAGATTTGAAAACGAAGGCATCGTAAATATATAATATTCATGCAGTGATATCGGAAAATATTCCAAAACGATTCACGACATATAGCAGTCACGTTCGATATCACATGGATAGCCCTCACACGCAAATGCACTTAGCCAATCAGCTTGTCGGTGTCATTGCCATTGCTAATGTTAATATCGCTGTATATTAATGCCCTTCGCTATAACGCTATTCATCGGATGATTTGATTGTGACTCTTGCTTTAGGGCATGTCAATAGCATCTGGTCATATGGCCATGTCTCGGCAGCTGTGCTGAACATGTACGTGGTAAGCAATACTCAGGTGGTTTATTTCTTTTTAATGCGTATTGCTAATTCACTTGCCAGACATTAATGTCACGAGGCTGCGTTCGTCGAAATTAACACGACAAACGATAAACATCGTAAATCGAGGCATACATTCAGTATTGTAAGCCTTAATCACGACAGGAAAGGGTTCCGCTGCTGTGCCATAATTTGATCAACCTGCGGTAAAAATAAATACGGTTTTAAATATTTCAGAATAATCTCGGCGTTAAAGTCTGGCCTAAAACAGGTGTTTTGTTTGTTTGTTGTTTAACGCCGCACTCAGCAATATTCCAGCTATATGACGGCGGTCTGTAAAATAATCGAGTCTGGACCAGACAATGCAGTGATTGACATCATGAGCATCGATCCATGAAATGGGATCGATGACATGTATCAACCAAGTCAGCTTGCCTGACCACCCGAACCCGTTAGTCGCCTTTTACGACAAGCATACTCGCCTTTTACGGCAAATATTACGACCTATTCTACCCCGGAATCTTCACGGGTCCTAAAACAGGTGTAACTGTTGCACTGGGATGTACACGAAGGGAACAAAAACATGAACATACAGCAACGCCACTCGAAGTTTGCGTGTCAGGTGCCTGAAAATGGAATGAAAAAGAACTTGCATTCCATTCCAATCCTGCGTTCCATTCTACTTACTGTTATGTCAGGATTCTGGGATATGCCCGGTAGGATTCTGGGATATGCCTGGTAAACGAGGCTTCTTGTACATTGTTGCACTGTAAGACCTGCTGGGCTGGTCGTGGATGCTGTCATGCTATCAACCACTGGTTTGTCTGACATTGGCTCTAGTATTATAGCTGTGCAGTGGAACACGTAATTTTCTGCTAGGGCTCTAGTAGGTGGGGACCTGCATTCCACACCACACAGTTTTTGTTAAAATAACGAATTATCATTAACAGGGCGAAGTGAAGTTAAATCGAGTATAACGTCACGTGTGTGTGTGTGTGTGTGTGTGTGTGCGTGTGCGTGTGTGTCTGCTTGTATTAGTTTTGATTAATGCCGGTGGCACGGGTGGCCCAGTCGTCTAAGGCGCCATGATCCGCTGTGCAGAATTGCGTCACTTGGGCACGCCAGAAACCTATGATTGTGGGTTCGAATCCCGGTTCGCCCCGATGTTTCTAGGTTTGTCAGCACCATACCCATGCTCGTGGCTTTCACCGAAGTGGTAAACGTCTGAGACCTGCATCACTTCGGGCTTTCCTCCCACATTAAGCTGACACGCCGTGATATAACTGGAATACTGTTAAAAGCGGCGTTAAACCCAACTCACTCACTCACTCTGACTGATGCCGGTTTTATAAATCCTGCCGACCGATATGCTTTGCCGCAATTTCAACATGGATACCCAACTCACACACAGTATACTGACTTGGTTAATGCTGAACTCAGGATCTCCCCAACTAGCATCCACAAAAAAAGTAAATGCATGCAAATGATGCATGTTGCATGTTACACCAACATACTAGAATTTTTACTTATCGACCGCTTGACATGGGCGATATAGCTGACTTTGCTCAATGTCCTTTATCTATTCACAAGTGGTGATTTGGCTGCACGCTGAGGACACTAGTTTCTGCTAATGTCAGGGCCGATCTAACAGACATTCCTCGCAGAAGGTCGATCTCAAATGTATAATTAAGTACGCAGCACTTTACTAATAGTTGTTCATGCCATTTCCAACACACTAACTACATAATAATAAATGGCATACTATTGAGATTAATAACTTCAGAGCACTCGACCATCTCCGAGTATGAACTAAATATTTTGTGAAGGTGAAATGCTTCATGCGATGAACATCGCTGGTATGTAATAAATTGTTGGGAATTGAATCAAACTCATCCACCATGACGTTCCACTATATTATTCACATGGAATGTTTTTAAAGTGTGTTATTTACAATCATGTGATTCTGAAAGCATCGCACGAAGTGACTCACCGATTCATCAACGTTTTCCCCTACAACGAACTGCGCGGACATGTGTTGCCTTTATTGGAGGACAAACTTCACACAAAGTTACCTTTATTTTCTCTTCGTACAATTATCGTGCCATCATGACGAACGGCCTCATACACTTCAGTGCACAAGTGCGAGGTAGATGGTCGTCTGCTCTCCCGACCTCGCTGACCCGCATCAGCGCCCCCACCCGGCGAAATTATGAGCGCCATTGTATTGGACAGAGGTATGCGGGTGGTTGTGTTTGCAGTTGAGTGAGAGTCGGCGACGGTATCCCCGAATTCTCACGGTCGGGATGTACCCCGCTCTTCATATGCAAATGTAAGGGAAATACCACCACCCTCTGCAACATTTGCGATTCAAGGAGACAAACATGAGCGGTTTATATTTCAGTTGTGGGCACAGCTAGATGCGAGCATGCACTTTTAGAAGCAGAAATTTGTAACATTAAATAACGCAGATGGTTGAAATTTCAACAGTATCTGTAATAGTGAGTGAATAATATTTTATGCATATGTTTTTAGTTTGCAATCATGACGGAAGGCAAATAAACGACATGGGATTCAAACAAGTGAGGCGATCGAATGCATTAGTTTACCCGTGAAGATTCCGGGGTGGAATAGGTCTTCAGCAACCCATGCTGCCGTAAAAGGCGACTTTGCTTGTCGTAAGAGACGACTAACGAGATCGGGTGGTCAGGCTTGCTGACTTGGTTGATGAATGTCATCATATCCCAATTGCGTGGATCGATGCTCATGGTGTCAATCACTGAATTGTCTGGTCCAGGCTCAATTATTTACAGACCACCGTCATATAGCTGGAATATTGTTGAGTGCGGCGTTAAACAACAAATAGACAAAAGAATGCATTTTTAGTTACTATCCCTATCACTTAGAATATATTTTGAAATGATATTATATGCATACATATGTCAAGGTAGTAGAAATATAGATAGTGCCTATATTTAAGATCGCCTAATACTGAGATGTTGTTTTCTGCACTAGACCATGGTGATCCTCAATATATATTCACACAGCCGCATACCGGCTGATAGGTATGAAGTATACTGTCGAGTCGGCATACTGTGTCTGAGTGGGGTATCCATGTTAAACTGAGGTTAAAATGTGGATAGCACTATAAAACCGGCTTTTGTCTGGCCCAGAAAACACACGCACGCACGCACGCACGCACGCACGCACGCACGCACGCACGTCGCAATATAAGTGCAATAATCTTAAATGGGACCTCAAACCACATTTCATCTCACCACCTCTTAAGCTCTTGCATTACGTACCATCCATACAGGTGGGTGGCCATAGAGTCTATTGTGACCTGTCATCGAAACAGACGTTGACCCCGATCGCGTAGATCGATGGTCACACTATCGATCACTGGTGTGTCTGTTCCAGACCCGACCACACTAACACGCCGCGGCGATTCAGCTTGGGCATCGCTCACTGTGACATCAAAGAACAATCAATCACTGGCTCTCAAGTCTTAGGGGGCACGGGTGGCCAAGTCGTCTGAGGCACCGCGATTCGCTGTGCAGAGTTGCGTACCTTGGGCACACCAGAAACCTATGATTGTGGGCTCGAATCCCGGTTCGCCCCGATTATGTTTCTAGGTTTGTCAGCACCATACCCGTACTCGTGGCTTTCACCAAAGTGAAGACCTGCATCACTTCGGGCTGCCCTCCCCCATTAAGCTGACACGCCGTGATATAACTGTAATACCTTAAAAGCGGCGTTAAACCCAACTCACTCACTCAAGCCATAGATTCTACAGAAACATGACTACATTCATGTTATGCATTCAAATTCATTTTTGTAACATTGGTTACCAAAGTTGAGGAACATGCCTATCCATTCAGTTTGACACTTCAGAAGCAGTTCTGCCTGAAAATATAACAACTGTACCACAGAGGATATATTGAAATGATAAACTGCAGGCCTACCGAAGAAAATCAGCAGAGAGCTACCAAATAATGGAATATATTACGGGTACACACTTTAAATAGAAACAGTCACACAAATTAGAAAGGAGACACAAAAGTTTGCATCGAAATGATAAGAGTGTGAGTGAGTGAGTTTGATTTTACGCCGCTTTTAGCAATATTCCATTAATATCACGGCGGGGGACACCAGAAATGGTCTTCACATCATGATAAGAACCCGACATATTGTCAGTGGCACCAAACACAGTCGATGCAAACGTTGTAGGAATCTTTACGACTTTAAGTGCAACCCACGGGTTTGGTGGTGCCAAATCTAAACTCAGGGCGAACTGAGAATCAGGCCCCAATGCATAGGGTCCTGGCACGCCTAAGGGACCTAACTCTGCATACAGAGTTTGGTTATTAAGTACACATTGATTTTGAGGCAGGAGTCGTTTGTTTGTTGTTTGACGTCACCCTCAGCAATATTCCAGTGGTATGACGGTGAGTTGTCATAATCAAGCCTGCACCAGACAAGCCAGTGATTGACATTATGAGCAACGCCCATCGTTGTCGATACGATGACACGCAGTCAACCAAGCCACCGCGTCTGACCACTGATCAAACACAGGGTGCGGGGGACCTATATTGTTACATGAATTAACACTGGATGATGGACATACAAGGCTAGCTTTCACACCAAGTATTTATGTTTGGAATCGAACCCAGATTACTAAGCGTTAAGTAAAATCATGTACTACAAGGCGTGAGCGAATGTTGTTATACGCCAGTCTCCGATATCTCGGCTACATTTTGGCTGCTTGTAAATAACCGAACATTGCGCCAAGCGACCAAAAGTATAGGCGATCTGAACTTTCGGGATAGGTAGATCACATAGATCAGCAAGACAGCACATTATAACAATCGGATCCTCATTTAAGCCGGGGTTTAAGACCTGCAGTGTGTATTGTGCAGTCTGTCTCCTCGACCGTAGAGAAAAAATATAAAGGTGTCAAACTCAAGTCTAGAATGATTTGGCAAGTCTAGATTGCCTCAGCTCTAGGGTTCGCCCAAATCTTCAGGGCTGCAGATTTGGTTAGTCCCAGAAATTAAGGATTGTTCTGGGCTCCCTTTGGTTTTTATTATTTTTATTTTGTAGATATAGATTTTTAAATAAGTTATCTTTATTTCTGGGACTAAATGTCAGTCTAAGTATTGTAGACCAACATGTCCCGGAATCCTTATGTTTTTGGGGAAATCTTTACCTTTAATACATACTTGTCTGAAACGTACGTAACACTGAAATATGTACCCGAAAAAGAGGTTGGTTGCTTTATAATTAATATTGTGACCTTATTCAACAAATATTTCCAAACATACTCATATGTAATTGAATACCAACCAGAGCGTACATTTTAAGCCTTTCTTTAGATTTTAGGCCTTTTCTCCAGGCTGAAAAGTATATAATTCTTATCTTGCTAATATGATAAGAATGTAGCCATATATTCTGTAATTATTGAAAGGCTTTTTGTTGTCATAATCTGAACAAAATCTTTTCAATTTCCCCTTCAGTGTTCTTGCTGGGGTTGCCGGTCACAGTTCGCCAAGTTCTTTAAAAGTGGCTGGAGTGACGCCGAGTGCGTCCCGCTAGTGATCACGTGATCCCGTATCAGCCTCGATTGTGGTGCGATGGTTTCACGATGAATATAAACGTTATCAAATAGAGGATGGGGTTTTTAAATTAAATGGTTGAATCAATGTTATTGTGTATAGAAACAATTACTTTCTTATCAATCTTAACGAGTATGGTATTTTTACTTCAATATACTGCCATGCAAAAGAAAGTATACACCCATGTTTGATGGTGGCTAACTCGAATTTTAAAGTCAGTGTGTATACTTTCGTTTTCCGGCAGTTAATTATAAAGCGATGACCATAAATACAAAAAAGCAATGTATGACGTATCGTCACATACGTGAGTTATTGTTTCTTTCGATTTCACCCATCAGTCATTTTTATTCTGTGTTTTTTGTCGATAGCATCAGTGTCAATTCTGTGTTACAAAACAAATCTTCTCGTTTCTGAGATGAGTGTGCAGGTCCCGAGCATCTGTGTGCACGATAGCCTTGAAATGCAATCTGGTCAAATTACACTCGTCTGACATTTCTCAAATTCGTCTGGCGTGACCTTGAATGTCACCTTGCTCAGTGCTCAGAGTCGTATTTCCTAGTGCCAAGAGTCACCTTACATGCTCGTCCGTTCAAGCGCGCATAGTGCTTTTGGAAAAGTGGGAATGCACTTAGGATACAACATGCATGATGAATGCATATAAGTCGCGAAGAAAAATGCGTTTGGTAATAAGAAAATAACATTAATTTATTTCCTTTAAAGAATGTCACCTAAATCATTTCAAATATTATTAGTTTTATCTTTAAAATGTTCAGTATGTATAAAAAGGGGTGGGGTGTATGTTCTGGTTTCCTGCACAGACGGGAGGGTTATATGGCACGATTGTTCATCCATGGTTGTTGTACTATGACGTTGTTTGACCCAAAGAGTCGCAATCTGCACAGGCTTTATAATCTCTTTGCATGAGTGAGTGACTGAGTATGGTTTTATGCCGCTTTTAGCAATATTGCAGCAATATCACGTCGGGGGACACCAGAAATGGGCTTCACACATTGTACCCATGTTGGGAATCGAATCCGGGTCTTCGGCGTGACGAGCGAACGCTTTAACCACTGGGCTACCCGACCGCCCCTTCTTTGCATGAAGACATATCTACGCCATGAGGGAAGTTGCGGACAGTTTACTCCCTGACGCCACTTATTGAATTAAAAGGGGCTTTTTCCATTAATGTTTACACCGTTAAAAAGGGAACAGTTCTCCATTTACCCAGTACTACAAGATGTCTCAGATATAAAAAACAACAACAAAAAACAACAAAAACAAAGAAAAACAAGAAAGGATTCCCAAATAAGAATAAAAATATGTACTTTAGAATCTTTCTTAAAATTGAGCTTACAGCCTGTTCACAAGTGTTTCCAAGCTGCGTCTCTTATTACAAACATGTTTAGAATATTTTATGCACCTACACATATAATTTTGCGCAATCTCTGACAAATAATTATGTGTTAGACTCAGTGAGCATAAGTCACATGAAATGACTTTGAACTTGAAGTTCAGTTCTCGCACTGATTATCTGCGGATGTCGGTCTGTGAGTTGGGGGTGAAATATAAGTGTGATTTGATCACGGTCCGATGAGTTCATTCTATCGGCTAGTCACTGATGCATGGCGAATTGTTTAAGTATTCACACAAATACGACGAATGGCCAAATCCATGGGTTGTAATATAAGCATTAATCTTTGTCAGTTTGTTTTTATTAGAGCTGGTAGACGTGATTATTGTACCGAGTCATTACACACAACGAATGCTAAGCATGCTAAAGTTTTCTCAGATGAAAGGTCCAATATGTCGCAATGTCCCGAGATGCCATGACTCATCAATAGGCGTCATTATCAGGGACATTTTTGGTGTGACTAATCTTTAAAAAACTTTCCATCCGAAAAAAACACTACCCTAAACATTCATTCCTACGACAGCATAATTATTCAAATATTACACAAAAAACCCTCACCGAAGCCTCGGATATATAAGCCGTTTCGCCACCTCGTATTCCATTAAATGTTCTTTTAAGTACAAAACATACAAGCTTTTAAATAAATTAGTACTCACTCATTTCAACACATCTGATAACTGGTTGTTGGTTGGTTTGTTGTTTAACGCCGCACTCAGCAATGTTCCAGCTATATGACGGCGGTCTGTAAATAATCGAGCCTGGACCAGACAATCCAGTGATTGACATCATGAGCATCGATCCACGCAATTGGGATACGATGACATGCATCAACCAAGTCAGCGAGCCTGACCACCCGATCCCGTTAGTCGCCTTTCACGTCGGTCTGTTAATAATCGAGTCTGTACCAGCATGGGTTGCTGGAGGCCTATTCTACCCCGGAGCTTCACGTGTTGTTTATCGCATCGATCGCGAGTGACCTTACCAAGTTACTTTTTTAATGGGTGGCTAGCCACGAGTGAAGTGTCAACTGTCAGTTCATTCGAAAAGATAAACAGATTATATGACCAGAAAAGACAAAAGTCCTGTTTATTAATACATATGTGCTCACTTATCACTGAAAACCACAGTGTCGCTGGTGACTATGACAACGGATATATGTATAATTATATATATATATTGAGTTTTTGCCGCTAAACAGTCAGTATGGCCTGATCAGACGTGATATGTGAAAAAATATAGACAATAAATGTCTTGCATATTTGAATGGCAGCATGTTGAAACTGGATTTAGAAATATTTCTGTAATACTATACTAATTGTTGTACTGTCCCTTGTTGACAGGTTTCATAACCTGTGAGATGGGTATTATGATTTTTTGCCATTGTTCTATATCACTCTTAGATGCGAGATGTGTCCACCCAATTTTAGAAACATTAAACCTCTCACAATCACATCATGCCACAACAGGGATACAAGAAGTTGAATATGTTACATGTTTTCGGGTGGCTCCGGACACGACCCGGGTACATGGGTACAATACTCCACCGCACAATACCCCAGCGGACAATACCCCACACCAAATTATTTATTAAGTTAGTTAGGTTGTTTAAGAGAGTGGGAACAATTACTTCAATGCCATTGGTATTTTTAACACTGCAGTGTGGTCGAGTAATGAAGGGTTTTTTTTCTATCAATTTAAAATACTTCATGAGGCAATTGGATATGAATTAAAATAGGGCACGCGGGAAATATATAGTTCTTGATTTGGAGAATACATTACTTTCAGCAGGCCATAATGACTGATCAGCGGCAAAAACTCTGTCAATAATATTCTATACCAATAGACCGGTGGAAACAGGTGGAGCTCTGACGGATCTCGTCTGACATAGATATTCACGGAAATGAAAAAGCAAACACCCTGGCGAAAGCGGATATACAGCCTAATATCTCCAGAGAACTAGTTATGAAAAGCCAATCCAAAGCCTCCATTGCCCCAAAATGGCAAGCCCAATGGGACGCAAGTGAATTCGGCAGATGGCTATACAAAATTCAACCCAACATCCACCAAAAGCCATATTCATACTCAAATGAAAGAAAGTTGAAATAGCCATCTCATGCCTCAGAATCGGTCACAAAAAGCACTATGACAAAATATGCATGTCTTGCAGTCAATGTATACTGGAATGATGCTGTCGGACTTGGTCAAAACAAGAAGTGCAGTTAAGTCCATTGTCCGCCGTAGATCTCCTCCTGCTTAAGATATGAAATAGCTAAGGCAAACCTAACTATATTTCTGAGAGGTGATCAGCTCCTCGAACGTATATAAACCGAGTAGCCAAAGAAATTCTATCAACTTCTAAAAGTCAAAATTTAAATTATATCAATACGAAAATAGAAATCTTATCAATAAAACTGTTTACCTTACATGAGTCTCAAAGAGGGACAGGTCAGCCGACATAGCTAAGGCAGAAGGCGACCTCTTGAAAACTTCAAGCAACAACAGCATCTATGGTTTTAGTTAGAATCATATAATTTATCAAAAAACAATTTCAGTGATATGAAGCTTAACTTTGCAGGCTCCATGTACACCAAGCGCTACACACGATACACCACAATCAGGTGGGAATATTCTAGCAGGGTGACACCGTCTTGTAACGACGCCCTTACCACTGACGTTAACTATAGTGACGCCGGATCTACACCCCCCACAATCACGGCAGCCATGACCACAAACGACGCCACCAACACCATCGCCAACATGATGGAACAAGCGTCATCTACACGCAGCAACCCAGACCAGCTTCTCAAGACACGAAACCACAAGAAGCGATTGTGTGTGTCGTCCTCACATTGACAGAGAACAATTCCTAGCTAGATTTAAAGCCGCTTGGGATCAGGGGATCAGCTATTTTTGGTGTTGTCATCTCCGGAGACACTCTCAAGATGACGAGGGGCGGTCGGGTAGCCTAGTGGTTAAAGCGTTTGCTCGTCACGCCGAAGACCCGGGTTCGATTCCCGACATGGGTACAATGTGTGATGCCCATTTCTGGTGTCCCCCGCCGTGATATTGCTGGAATATTGCTAAAAGCGGCGTAAAACCATACTCACTCACTCACTCACTCACTCAAGATGACGCAGGCCTTTGATGTCCACCTGCGTGATATGAAAACTGCGAACATATATATGGTGACGACAAACCGAGAACCTCATATAATAATCATAATAGTGGTATTATCCAAAGCTACTATCCAACTATGGTGACTAGCTGTAAGAGAGAAGCTTTGTGCTGTCGAGAACGACTAGATCCACTCTGGTCTGCCCAGTGACCGAAAGGTCAGGTGTTCGATCCCCGGCCGCGTCATTCCAAAAGACGTTAAAAGGTTGTACTTGTTGTTACCCTGCCTGCATTCGGCATTAAGGGGCTAAAACAAGGACTGGTCGGCTCGGAGTCTGTATACCGTGTCTGAGTGGGGCATTCATGTTAAACTGCGGCATGGTATCGCAGTGGGCTAGCACTATAAAATCGACATTAGTCCGGACTAGTACAAGCAGACACACACAAGCACACACACGTATATAAGTGCAATAAACCCATTTCAAATCTGAGAGAGAGAGAGAGAGAGAGAGAGAGACAGACAGACAGACACGCGCGTCGATATTTAAGTGTAATAAGTGTAATATAATTTTGAACGTGACGCTGAAACCCAATTCCCCACTACTACTACTACTACTACTACTACTACTACTACTACTACTACTACTACTACTATTGATAAGCAAATCCTTGAACACGCACTGCCAAAAACGCATTGAACACGGGTAATGTATTAATCCAGGGCTCTCCAGGGTGAAGATAAAAACGCCCTAGTTTCATTTCTAAGGTCGTATATGAGATTGCCCTTTTATCGGAAATAAATCAGACGTTGCCATCGTAAACTAACCGTCAGGATCTCGCGATGTGTTAGTATGAATGGATACCCACACGACATTAATTTATCACAAAGTAACACGCTTCGTAAACTCTACCTGTTTACCTGTACAGAGCATCAGTCCGCCTGCACCGAAGACATTGGCAGATGGGGACACCACTATAGGTAATGTAAGCTGCTTGCAATCAGAGGCTGTCTGCCTTCCCCCAACAACAACGCTCGACCCCATCCCATAAAAAAACGCCTACTCGGGTATTCTGGATTAGAATTGTCCCCATTAATCTCGGGTTGTCAAACGAGGTGACTAAAAAGATCGAACTCTAAGGCTCTGTGACGTGGTTGATTTCATGTCATGATATTTCAATGGTATTGGACGTAGCCCATGATGTCAATCACTCGATAATTTACAAGTCGTCGTCATATAGCTGAGCTATTGGTGAGTGCAGCGTTAAGCGAAGAACAATTGAGCAATATTGCCGCAATGTAGACACCAGATATGGGCTTCACACTTTGCGCCCATTATGGCATCGAACCCGTGTATTAGGCGTGACGAGGAACGCTTTAACTACTAGGATACCCTACCTCCCCAGCAACAAACAAACAACTAAATCCCATTAAACCGTTTTTGTTTATTATTATTTCTGGATGGCTGATTTTTTACAGTGATGACAGATAGAACAGGCTTAGGTACAATGAATGGGCGTCCGCGCCACTGAATAATTATATATGTAAAAGTTGAAAACCGTTGAAGGAATGCATATGATAGGCGTGTACAAGTAGTAAGTGAGTGAGTATGGTTTTACGCCGCCTTTAGCAATATTCCAGCAATATTATGGCGGGGGACACCAGAAATGGGCTTCACACAATGTACCCATGTTGGGAATCGAACCCGGGCCTTCAGTGTGACGAGCCAACGCTTTAGCCACAAGGCTAACCCATCGCCCCGTGTACAAGTGGTGATTGGGCGGTAGGGTTTACGATTTGTTTAGCAATATTCCAGCCATATCACGACAGGGAACACAAGAAATGGACTTCACAAGCGAATCCGGGTCTATTATTATAGCGGGCGTTTGCTTTCAGCACTAGGATCTCCATTCGCTTCTTTTGTTTGATTGAGAACAACAGGTTTATTGTTCCTCTCATATATACATGTTGTTGTTAGTCATTAACATCCACGTCCTTCTTGTCAGGGGATCGGTGGTCGAATTAAAGCAACAAAACCATTTCCATAATCAAGAGAAATATCTACCAAAAGCAGAGGATCAGCGTATCCTGTCCCATCGCCATAAACACATGCAACGGCAAGTCAACTCTTCCCTGAAAAAAAGACGAGAACACATGGTGCAAGTCAAAATAGGGAAACCCGTCTTCAGTTTCCTATGCTTGTCGTAAGAGGCGACTAACGGGATCGGGTGGTCAGGTTCGGCGACTCGTTTGATGCAACAAAAGGGGAATTGCAATTGGCATAATTTTTGTCACAGATGTGTCAAATTTGGAAACGTCCTAGCACAAGTCCCTGCGCAGTGTCGCCCCTTATCCGAGCCAGGATCCGCCGATCTATATATAAATCTGCTTATGATCTCTGTTTTGTCAGCACCACGCATAAGCCTGTTGGTTTTTTTCACAAAAGTTAAATAGTCTGCGACCTGCGTCAATATGGACTTTCCTCCAATCTGTATCGGGTACGTGAGATAAAAATATTGTTTAAAATGATACACAAAGATCACTGTCTGCTGTGTTGCAAGTACCAAATAATATATTTAACGATCAACACCCCCACCCCCACCCCCATCCCCCCAAGATAAAAATAAATCTTAATTGTACATCTATCTTGTAAAAGTTACACTAACATTTAGTCTCTGAAATCTTATATTACACAATATCTTTTTTGACTTTTTAAATAAAAAATCCCTATGCTGATTTTCAGAGTGGAATAAAGTTACCTTGACCTAGACAGATTTGCTTTTGTATGCGATTCTAGATTTATTTTTTATTCAGTGGCACGGGCGCTCATTCATTGTACCTAAGCCTGTTCTTTCTGTCATCGCTGTAAAAAATCAGCCATCAAGGAATAATAATAAACAAGAACGGTAATGGTGCAAGTGTACATCGTCTGATGCATTTCCTATGCTTGGTTTCAACAGACGGACGCCATCTCATTCAGTTTCTCGCCATGTAGTCATTTCCCGATGAACAATCTTCCGATAAACATACCGCAGATAAAGACCAGCTGCTGTGGTCAATCTTACTGACCATCATCTCAACCAGCTACCCGCAGGACGCTGGTGGCATACCTGTAATCAAATCCGGAGCAATTCACCGGATCACTCCGAAACCTATCCTCCTCGCGACGGGTAATGCCACAGTAAAACACGGGTTAAGAGATTCAGTGAAATTGATCGAAATTACAGTGGGGGGTCTTCAAGCCTTCACTGGGCTAGCATCCTTGACGTGCGTCAGGAAATGTACAATTGTCAAAGTATGTTAAGTAGAAAAACAACGTTAATGCACAGTCTGTCAAGGACATGAGCCCCCAGGCCGATTAGATCTTAAAATACGCACTTGATTTTAAACCGTATTTGAACTTAGCTACGCTTGAATGCAACGGTCTAGAATGACCCGTGTGTACTATCTTGTGGAATCACTTTAAATATTTTGGAAATTTATTTTAATTGCTTCTTTTAAAAAACAACAACAATATAGTGTCAATTTAAAATAATAACGTCAGTTTTAGCGTTAAGCCTGAGTAACGCGCTTAAATACGACTTAATTACAACAATCTATCCCAACAATGAGCAATGTATGAGGTGACGCTACAGTATCACAAGGTGGGGTTTCTCATACGATACACATAGTATGGATTCGAACAATAGTATACAACCTGGCAGGTGAATACATTAACCAGGAGGCCATCTGTCCACCATCGTCTTTATACAAGGACAGAACTTCTTCTCTCACACTGATGGCGGACCAGTACCCCACTGTGACTTGCTAATGAGTTGCTGCAAGTGGAACAAAGCGATTTCCACTCTTATTCGTGACGGTACTTTGCTTGTTATATAACAGGAATTACGGGTCATATCAAAGCAAAAGCAAATCTCGTCAGATGCTCCAAACTCACGCGAGAACGGCGACACAACGCAAAACTGGGCTTGTATATTTCCGCGCGTTCTGAAGGTCACTGTTGGAGGTGTTTGAGAGCTGTTGGTCACCCCCCGTGACACGGCGGTTTCATTATCACGTCAAGAGGCCAAAGTGTTAAGTGGTCACGATTCCACTTATATTGGTCAACAACTGGACAACCCTGCTTTGACATTTCCGAGTGATTTAAGACCCCCGCATAGAAAGAATGGAGACCTTTCGAGGAAAACGTGATTGGTACCATGAAACTAACAAAATACTCCAACAGTTTCTATATTATATTACAAGCATGAGTGAAGGTCACGACTAGGGTAAATGCTATGTTGATCGGGTCTCCAAGTGTGTAGGCTTGAAGCACCTGGGTTACTTTGGCGACACTGGAAATACATGTTCTTATTCGAGGGATCCGTTTGAAAGACTTAAAGAGTTTAGTTAAAGCTGCTTTGAACCATATTTCAGTTATATCACGGCATGTCACCTTAATGTTGGAGGAAAGCTCGAAATGATTCAGATCTCAGACGTTTAACACGAGCACGTGTGGGGTTTTGACAAACCAAAAACATAATCGGGGCGAACCGGGATTCGAACCCATGATTCCAGGTGATGCCGTATCCAAGGGGACGCAACTCTACACAGCGAATTGCCTTAGACGACTGGGCCACCCGTGCCCCCCTTTTTAGTGTTGGAGGGGAGCCCAAAGGTGTTTACGATGCTAACTACCACAGGGAAACCAAAAGGCCGACTGTTTATTGGAGGAAAGTTTGGTTTTTTCTATACAAGGAGGACTTGAATTATTATTTTGTATTATTACGCAAGACATTTATTTCAAGATTCACAACATTACCATTGTACGAAATTGTATGTTTTGTAAAAATTTCTGGAACTATGATGTTGTTTTAAACATTGTAAAAACGTCGACCCGTAATACAATTGTAGCAACTTTGAAACAGATAACCTTTCCCTGGTACATATCATTAGGTTTGTCTAAATTGTCGGAAGAGGAATGAACGAGAGGTTTCTAAAAGAATTTTATAGGAATTGAGTATATTAGATAATCAATGACCATGACAGATTATTTTGAAATGAAAACAAAAACATTTAAAGGTATACTAGTATTCTCCGAAAGAAGATTTGTGAAATGAAAACAAGGGACAGGGTTTAGTTGACAGTTCAAATTTCATAAACTGTACCTTGTGTCAAGTTGGCGGGTGGTCAAGACGATCTACGTCCACAAGCACAGGTGCTATTGATTGTATGTATCATTATAGAACATGCCCATGTATCATTATACAACATGCCGAGGTATCATCATACAACATGCCCATGTACCCATTATACAACATGCCCATGTGGCATTCTACAACATGCCAATATGTCATTATACAACATGCCCATGTATCATTATACAACATGCCCATGTACCCATTATACAACATGCCCATGTATCATTATACAACATGCCCATGTATCATTATACAACAGGCCCATGTACCCATTATACAATATGTCATTATACAACATGCCCATGTATCATTACACAACATGCCCATGTGGCATTCTACAACATGCCCGTGTATCATTACACAACAGGCCCATGTATCATTATACAACATGCCCGTGTATCATTATACAACATGCCCGTGTATCATTACACAACAGGCCCATGTATCATTATACAACATGCCCGTGTATCATTATACAACATGCCCGTGTATCATTATACAACATGCCCGTGTATCATTATACAACATGCCCGTGTATCATTACACAACAGGCCCATGTATCATTATACAACATGCCCGTGTATCATTATACAACATGCCCATGTATCATTATACAACATGCCCATGTATCATTATACAACATGCCCGTGTATCATTACACAACAGGCCCATGTATCATTATACAACATGCCCGTGTATCATTATACAACATGCCCGTGTATCATTACACAACAGGCCCATGTATCATTACACAACAGGCCCATGTATCATTATACAACAGGCCCGTGTATCATTATACAACAGGCCCGTGTATCATTATACAACAGGCCCATGTATCATTATACAACAGACCCATGTATCATTATACAACAGGCCCGTGTATCATTATACAACATGCCCGTGTATCATTATACAACAGGCCCATGTATCATTATACAACATGCCCTGGCATCATTATACAACATGCCCATGTATCTATATACAGCATGCCAATGTACCCATTATACAACATGCTCATGTACCCACAATACTACATGTCCATGTATCATTATACAACAGGCCCGTGTATCATTATACAACATGTCCGCGTTAATCTTGAACGACGCCGATCTAGGATTGTGTCAAAGAAAGATATAATATTCATGACAACCTTTTTCAGTTCTCGGCCCAATTATACCTAACTACGTGCTCGGGTTCATTGTTTGTTTGTTTGTTGTTTAATGCCACACTCAGTAATATTCCATCGATATGACAGCGGTCTGTAAATAGTCGCGTCATGAGTATCGATCCAAGCAATTTGGATTCAATGACATGCACCAACCAAGTCAGCGAGCCTGTCTTACGGAAGAATCAGTTCGCTACTTCTGATGTATAAATCCTTTGTTTTAGATAACATGTATAATTGTATGATAAAACAAAAAGGGCTGATTGTCACAATTAAACAGCTGACAATGATGTCTTCCTGCGCTAACAGGGGACACGGGTGGCCCAGTCGTCTAAGGCGCCGCGATTCGCTGTGCAGAGTTGCGTCCCTTGGGCACGCCAGAAACCTATGATTGTGGGTTCGAATCCCGGTTCGCCACGATTATGTTTCTAGGTTTGTCAGGACCATACCCATGCTCGTGGGTAAACGTCTGAGACCTGCAATCAGTTCGGGCTTTCCTCCCACATTAAGCTGACACGTCGTGATATAACTGGAATATTGTTAAATGCGGCGTTAAACCCAACTCACTCACTCACTCCTGCGCTAACATGATAGGAACAACCTTAGCGCTACGACTGCCATAAGTCTGTGTTAAGGAATGTTACGATCACCTTAATACTAAGATCGTTTTGTACAACAGCACCCCGGTGTAGGGCTTGGAATCTCGTGGGTCATGCAGGCGCCCCCTGGCGGCGCGTTGGCCCCGAGGCTTGCCAAGAAAGTATAAAAGATTTGTTACGGAATACTCAGGTGTGGCTTGGCGTTCTCGTCATCAAATTTCCGGCAGGTGTGCTCAGGCTATTTTGTGCCATTTCGATTGGAAGGTTCAGTTTCAGGTTGAGAATTTGTTTGGTGAGAAAATAAACAAAATACTAGTATACTAATACTAATACTAGCATACTAATATATCCAGGATATATTTCGCTTGTTTCTTTGCTCTTGTTTAGTCAATACCTCGTTCAGGTGTAAGAAATCAATCAAGAGGATCTAACTTCGTCACTCGGCTGGACTGCGTGTAAAAAGAAACCAACTGAAGCCAAGCCTCAATGGCTGGCTGGGTTACGTGTAGAATGTAACCACTTAGGACCAAGCTTCAATGGCTTTCTGGGGTACGTGTAGAAAGTCACCACTTGGGACCAAGTTCCAATGGCTGTTTGGTGTACGTGTAGAAAGTAACCACTTGGGAACAAGCCTCAATGGCTGTCTGGTGTACGTGCAGAAAATAACCACTTGGGAACAAGCCTCAATGGCTGTCTGGTGTACGTGTAGAAAGTCACCACTTGGAACCAAGCCTCAATGGCTGTCTGGTGTACGTGCAGAAAATAACCACTTGGGAACAAGCCTCAATGGCTGTCTGGTGTACGTGTAGAAAGTCACCACTTGGGACCAAGCCTTAATGGCTGTCTGGTGTACGTGTAGAAGGTAACCACTTTGAACCAAGCCTCAATGGCTGTCTGGTGTACGTGTAGAATGTAACCACTTGGGACCAAGCCTCATCGGCTGTCTGGTGTACGTGTAGAATGTAACCAGTTGGGACCAATGAGCGTAGATACGTGTTTAAAGAAACCACTTGGGACCAAGCCTCAATGGCTGTCTTGGGTACGTGTAGAAAGTAACCACTATTGAGACCAAGTCTCAATGGCTGTCTAGGGTACGTGTAGAAGGTAATCTCTTGGGACCAAGCCTCAATGGCTGTTTGGTGTACGTGTAGAAAGAAACCACTTGGGACCAAGCCTCAATGGCTGTCTTGGGTACGTGTAGAAGGTAATCTCTTGGGACCAAGCTTCAATGGCTGTTTGGTGTAAGTGTAGAAGGTAACCACTTGGGACCAAGCCTCAATGGCTGTCTAGTGTACGTGTAGAAAGAAACCACTTGGGACCAAGCCTCAATGGCTGTTTGGTGTTCGTGTAGAAGGTAATCTCTTGGGACCAAGCCTCAATGGCTGTCTAGTGTACGTGTAGAAAGAAACCACTTGGGACCAAGCCTCAATGGCTGTCTTGGGTACGTGTAGAAAGTCACTACTTGGGACCAAGCCTCAATGGTTGTTTGGTGTACGTGTAGAAAGTAACCACTTGGGACCAAGCCTCAATGGCTGTCTAGTGTACGTGTAGAAAGAAACCACTTGGGACCAAGCTTCAATGGCTATCTTGGGTACGTGTAGAAAGTAACAACTATTGGGACCAAGTCTCAATGGCTGTCTAGGGTACGTGTAGAAGGTAATCTCTTGGGACCAAGCCTCAATGGCTGTTTGGTGTACGTGTAGAAGGTAATCTCTTGGGACCAAGCCTCAATGGCTGCATGGTGTACGTGTAGAAAGTAACCACTTGGGACCAAGCCTCAATGGCTGTCTAGGGTACGTGTAGAATGTAACCACTTGGGACCAAGCCTTAATGGCTGTTTGGTGTACGTGTAGAACGTAACCACTTGGGACCAAGGTTCAATGGCTGTTTGGTGTACGTGTAGAAAGTAACCACTTGGGACCAAGTCTCAATGGCTGTTTAGTGTACGTGTAGAAAGTAACCACTTGGGACCAAGCCTCAATGGCTGTCTGGTGTACGTGTAGAATGTAACCACTTGGGACCAAGCCTCAATGGCTGTTTGGTGTACGTGTAGAAAGTAACCACTTGGGAACAAGCCTCAATGGCTGTCTTTGGTACGTGTAGAAAGT
This sequence comes from Haliotis cracherodii, assembly GCF_022045235.1. Taxonomy (NCBI): domain Eukaryota; kingdom Metazoa; phylum Mollusca; class Gastropoda; order Lepetellida; family Haliotidae; genus Haliotis; species Haliotis cracherodii. Next base: position 4,246,893 of record NW_027266273.1, on the reverse strand, counting down.
AACCACTTGGGACCAAGCTTCAATGGCTGTCTTGGGTACGTGTAGAAAGTCACCACTTGGGACCAAGCCTCAATGGCTGTCTGGTGTACGTGTAGAAAGTAACCACTTGGGACCAAGCTTCAATGGCTGTCTGGTGTACGTGTAGAAAGTAACCACTTGGAACCAAGCTTCAATGGCTGTCTTGGGTACGTGTAGAAAGACACCACTTGGGACCAAGCCTCAATGGCTGTTTGGTGTACGTGTAGAAAGTAACCACTTGGGACCAAGCCTCAATGGCTGTCTGGTGTACGTGTAGAAGGTAACCTCTTGGGACCAAGTCTCAATGGCTGTCTGGTGTACGGGTAGAAAGTAACCACTTGGGACCAAGCCTCAATGGCTGTCTGGTGTACGCGTAGAAAGTAACCACTTGGGACCAAGGTTCAATGGCTGTCTTTGGTACGTGTAGAAAGTAACCACTTGGGACCAAGTCTCAATGGCTGTCTGGTGTACGTGTAGAAGGTAACCACTTGGGACCAAGCCTCAATGGCTGTCTTGGGTACATGTAGAAGGTAACCACTTGGGACCAAGCCTCAATGGCTGTTTGGTGTACGCGTAGAAAGTAACCACTTGGGACCAAGCCTCAATGGCTGTTTGGTGTACATGTAGAAAGTCACCACTTGGGACCAAGCTTCAATGGCTGTTTGGTGTACGTGTAGAACGTAACTACTTGGGACCAAGCTTCAATGGCTGTCTTGGGTACTTGTAGAAAGTCATCACTTGGGACCAAGCCTCAATGGCTGTCTGGTGTACGTGTAGAAAGTAACCACTATTTGGACCAAACCTCAATGGTTAGCTGGGGTACGTTTAGAAACTAACCAGTTGGGACCAATGAGCGTAGATACGTGTTGAAAGAAACAGATGGGACAAAACCTGAATGGCTTGCTGCGGTGCGTGCAACTTAAATCGAATAAAAAAGAATCGGGTAAACAATTATTAAATAACAAAACTTTATCCATGTACAGTTTGGCCTTGAAAACTAACTTAGATCCTGGGCCGAGGTTCGTAAATGTAATCTATCTGGGTGAACCCGACACAATAAGAAGGATATAGGCCGACATGAACGTCTTCCTGCATGGACAACAGTCACACCCAGTGTTGTAACACGACATTCCTACAGCTCCGAACAAAGCCATTATTTCTTCTGGACCTCCGTTTAAGTACGTTTACATATGTGGGCTTGTCATGAGAGGTAAACCCTTTGACTGCTGTGGGCGACGTGCGTTGTTACGTTTGCTTTTGAAAAAGGTAAAACGCTTCACGCCCTTGGAGGTACAGGCTATTTATGTTACTAAATGCAATTTAATGTATCCATTTGCAAAGAAAGGATACGAGTAAAATTAATTGTTTACGAGTAAAATTAATTGTTTACATCACAACTGTAGGTGAGGTGAGGTGAAAGTCACGTTCAAGATTATTGCACTTATATAGCGACGTGCATGTACGTGTGTGTGTGGCTGCTTGTACTAGTCCGGACTGATGCCGATTTATAGTGCTACCTCACTGAGATAACATGCCGCAGTTTAACATGAATACCCCACTCAGACACAGTATACTGACTCCGAGCCGACCAGTCCTTGTTTTAGCCCCTTAATGCCGAGCGCCAGACAGGGTAACATCAAGTACCATCTTTTAACGTCTTTTGGTATGACGCGGTCGGGGATCGAACCCCGGACCTTCCACTCTCCGGGCGGACGCTCTACCACTAGACCACGGAGGCGGTCTCACAGCTGTATATTTGGTGGGAGGAAGTGACGTCATATACTGTATATTTGGTGGGAGGAAGTGACGTCATTTTGTTTGGTCTCCATATTTTTCGGATATATTCCAGGTAGGAGTCAGGTGGATATTTGACGTAAGTGGGCAACTTTTTTGGGGGGAAAAGTAAGATCTGCATCTGTGTTTCTGTAGCGTCCTAGAGGGCCGTGAAATTCTGCGACATGGCCAGTGCGGCATAAAACACCACCGTTTACTTGTCACCAAGCTCGAATCATCGGCAACTGTTCATCAAGTTGATTTTATTGATATATATATATATATATATATAGTTATATATATGTATTTTATATATGTATTTAATATTCCGTAAGACTTAATATAAATGGGATATATAGTTTAGAAGATCATTGAAACTTTAAACAGTCAATAATCACAAACATCCATGCATTGTTTGTTACTTATTAACTAAATCCCCATTTACTATTCTCACGCGTACCCCTTGGTATTATCCTCAGGGGGTACGACAACTAAACGTGATGGTTACGATAACCGTAAACTGAAGCTATATCCGAAAATGTCAAGGTCGTATATTGTCGCAAGGACATGGAAAACAAGTTTTTTAAACTTCGAACATTCCTCTGTGTTCTTGCGGCTATTAAATCAGTGAAGTAGAAGACTCTCACCACGGACATGAGCTGGCGTTCTCTATGACCATAAATTATGCATAAAAAAATAACCATTTAGCATGCATGTTGTTTAGCATTGCCGCCATTAATCAAACCTGTCGGTGTATCATGACATTATGTACATAGCATGCACGTTGAAACTGGTGATTAAAGTTACCCTTTACACAATGCAGAATCTACGCACGTGAAACTGTAGGTGCCCCCCTGGCTGATATTTTTGTGAAAGACGAGACGGGATATTTTTTCTTTCATTGCTTCAAAAAACCTTTTTTTATGTGAACTGAAAAACAGAGGGTTGGCCCCGTATTCGTTGACCGTACGTTTGGCACCGAGCTTTGCTCTGATTAGGACCGATCATATGGAAAGACATCATCCCGAGGCAAGTGAGTAAACTGACTTTGAAAGTCCACTTTCCATCCTTGCCGAAATAGGCTCGAATAATGGAGTTATATTATGGCTGGACTAACGAGTCTATGCATAGTCCAATCAAAATCGCGTAACGAAATCGAAATCCGGTTGGTAAACTGCCGTGCAGATTTCGGTCGATTGCAAGATTTGCAAAGCATGTGCACTGCCAACTAGGCGTCAACTGATAATTTCCAAATCTTTTCATGTTTTTAATCAAGGTGCTCACGTGATTTGATGCACTCTGCGATGTACGACCCGTTTAATCACAAAATAGATATTGATTATTGAGTGAAACAAGGGGCGGAATCTGATTGGTCAAAGGGAGAGGCATAGAAGTGACACAACTCGTAATAACCACTGGTGGCGCTACGATCGAGCCCAGAAATAAGTCCAGCGTAGTTCGGCAAGGAGGGAAACTGGACTTTTATAGTCAGTTAACTCCCTTGCCTCGGGAAGATGATGAAAAGATATCTAATATCCATACAAAATCGTATGATCCTTCGTGTGTTGGCACCATACACACCCGTGCTCGTGGGTTTCACCACAATTGTTCATTGACGAACTACGTCACTCCATTAAGATGACACGCCGTGATGCAGCTGCAAACGTTCAATGCGGCGTTAAAACCAACTCACTCAGTCACTATGGACGAAGGACTCGAATACAATACATAATACAAGACAAGTATAGTTCCTGGAACTAGTTTTGCAAATATAATATAATATTATAATAATCATCCCATTTTTGTCGAATTTCATCGCATTCATTCATCATACCATCATTTCAATGCAAAATCAAAGGAAAATATTGAATGCCATTTACACGCCCAGAGACTAAATTATTTTCGCTATTGGAGCAGCTGAAAGGTCGTCAACACCTACCTGAGATTGGAACAGCATTATTGTTAATATATTCTCCAACAATAGAAGCTAGGATCGTTGATTAGAGAGGAAGTGGGTGTAAACCATGCTCTTTGTAAAATATCATTTTGCCTATTGATATTTTGGTTCCGCATCCTTGACCTTCACGCACAGCCTCGTTTTCGTTCAATATATAAGCCATGGACTAAGCGGAATTAGATTCATCAGCGAGGCAAATAACGAGGTATCACATCACACAATAGGTAACTCTCGCCTCTCTCCTCGTGTTTTCTCGCTGCTACCGAGAGTGATAATGAAAGCACGGGAATGATATAATACACCCACTGTGTGTTCGCGAGCTGATAAATAGGTATATACTTCATTAAAGGGTTGCCTTCATAATCCGATATATAATTACCCGGGGTCGTTGGTAGCACAGATAGTATGACACTGACTCTCTTCGAGTTCAGTCTTTTAACCGGCCATGCTCAATGCGCTGTCACGTACAAATAATAATAATAAAAAAAATATTTATAAATCATTATGGGAGGACGTGGTTTGATTAACGTTGGGGCTCTTTATGATAGACTTGTTTTGTGCACTTTTGCACACATTTATTTGTCTGATGATCCTCTTGTGAAGTGTGTCAAGACTCATGATGAAAACTAAGGCATTCCAAAGTTTTCCAAAACGAGCCAAGGATGTGGGACATAATCTCAATGTTGGTGTTGATTTTGTTGATGGTTCTGTACTGCTGGACGGTACAGAAATGTGTCAACCAAGGAAGTACCATGTCAAGTCGGCCCAGACCCTGACAGTTTTTAAAAGGTGAGGCTATTTGAACGACCACTGCATCGAGTATATCTGCAGTGTGTTAAGAAGATAAGCAATCCTGCAGAGTCCTTTGCTTGGATGAAGTCTTCTGGTCTGAAAAGTGAATCAGAAGGCTTTATGTTTGCTGCTCGGGACCAGTCACTTCCCACCCGAAAACGTCAATGTGTTATTTTGCATCAAAATGTAAATATGAAATGTAGATTAGGTAATGAATTTAATGAGACTGTCCAACACATTGTCAGTGGATGCCCAGCTTTGGCACAAGCACAGTATCTTAAACGACATGATGGTGTAGCTCGATCATTTTATTACCGTCTTTGCCATGCTTGTGGTTTTGACACAGAGTCCCTCATGGTACGACCCGGAATATGTAGAGGGTGTCATGGAAAATGATAAATACACAATTCTTTGGAATAGGCCAATTTACAGCCTTAGACGTATCCAGGCCAACAAAGCTGATCTTGTCATTTATATCATTGAATTTTTCTGCCCCCTTTGACGCTAATGTGATCGACGAGATTGAGGCAAAAGATGGCAAATAAGCGGAGCTTGCTTTCGAAATGTCACGCTTGCATCCCAAGTACCAAGTTGTCCGACTCCCCATTGTTCTCAGTGCCTTAGGTTTGGTACCTCTAAATCTGTTTTCTGACATTGGGAGAACCCGGGTTCGCTTCCAGGAATACAATTCCTTCTGACAATCTGGCTAATGCAGAAAGCTGCAGTGTTCACATTCTCCGAAAAGTTCTGGGTGGGTTTGACTAGGAAGCACCTCCTGGGAGAAGTCCCGTTCGCTGTCTGGGCTGCGGGTAGAGGGGGCAAGGGCTCTGAGCTGATGATGAACCAAACCAGCCTCACAGTGCCAGGATCACCTAAACCCTCTTTGCTGCATTTTTTATTCTTAATCAGTAAAAAATAAAAATAATATATATAATCATATGATAATAATATCAATATTTGTTGTTGTTAGAATTATAATTATCATCATGGTAGTTAATATAAGTAATCCTTTTTTTAAATATATATTTCTGCAATAAACATATAAATAGCGGGAATAAGTATTAAAGAGAGTCACCCTCAGAAGCAGGTATTTGCAATAACACCAGTATTTCACTCCTGGTTTCATACAGAAACAATCTCATTAAAATCAGATCTTAGTTTTCGCTACCGCTCAACAAAGATCTGGTCAGAACGACCTTCGCGAACTTAACCGACCAATGAAATGACTGACAAGAAATCGGCATTAGCCAATCAGAAGGCAGCTTTCTAAAACTTTACGACACAAGTTTCAAACTGGTGACTACGCTTCGAAACATATTTTGACGTATTCTCGATTAAAAAAATTAAAACTTATAAAAAGAACATTCTTGAATGACTTATAGATATCCTAGATTGTATGGATATAATAAAAGAAAACCGTAACTGTCGTTCGGAATACCCTCTGTTAATTTGTTCGAGGTTGCCTGTTGCGACGCTCTGATTGGTTGGATGAAAGTTCGTTCTGACGTGACCCGTAATGGGATGTCCTCAGATCTTTGTTTAGCGGTAGCGAGAACTAAGATCTGATTTTAATGCGATTGATACAGAAAGGCCTCGTGGGGATTCCGGGTTAGAACTGGGTCTCCAGCATGCGGAGCTTGTCGTGGGATGCGATTTATTAGATCTGCTGGTCAGGCTCGGTGATAGCTCAACAACAAGCCCAGACGGCGTGGCCTGCGACTCACAATATCAATCACTAGTATATCTGACCCGGGCTCGTATTATTTACACGATGTTGTCATTAAGCTGGAATATTGTCGAATATTGCTTTAAACAAACAAATAACACAGGGTAATGAAGTCTACATGCCTGAACCTATGATTGATAGGAACGTTACGTCGACGTGTCCACTGAACACCGTGTTTACCTATTGACAGGTAACGTAGATAATATGTAATTAGGCAAGACATACTCAGATAATTGGATGGTTACGTGCTGCCTCAGTTACCGTAATCGACGTAATAAGCACCCCGCTCTAATAAGCGCCCACGGCGATATTTGCTAATATATTGATTAGTGAACAATCCCAATTAGCACCCCTTCGGATTGATCAATGTACACAAGACTTATTTATTCGCGTATAATACGCACTCGTGTGTTATATGCACCCTTAATTATGGGCAATTAAATTCTTGAAAAATATATCTGTCATACATAAACATTACAGACTGTCAGCATAAACCATGAAATTTATCTTTCAACACTGTTGTTTTTCACCAAAATAATATTCTAATAAGAGACCCTTATTTCTAATTTTGAGAACGCTCTGGGCGCTTAATGCGTCGAAAACGGTATCTTCAGTTCTTATCAAAGTATTGAGTGAACTTATGGATAATCATGAAGCTGGTTTTATGTACATTTCGTGAAAATAGATTTACACTTCCAGCTGTGTAATTGATTTACGCGGTTAGTGGTTAAAGTGTCTCTTGTACTCCAGCAAAATCCGGGTTCGAATCCAAACATGTATACAATATATGGTATGATGGTATGCTGCCTCAGTTTTGCGTACATCAAAGCGTCAAGAGATTGGGTGGTTTCTTTCTGAGACCTTCATTTTGACCGCGCTCCGGTTCATCAGACGTGGTCACTTATATGAAGGTTTTTTTCAGATCTTGACTAACAGAGGTATCGATTCGGAGTTGAGGATCCAAGTTTAACAAGAACTCATATCACCCTTTCAGTGAAAAAGAATAGAAACACAATATTGACCCCTGTCGTCACGATCTATAGATGGGTAACTAAATTGCTAGTGACTCCGAGGCATTTGATTGGTGAACCAGGCCCACGGACTACTGTTTCCTGATAGGCTGATAATAAAATGGGAGGGGCCTGTGTCGTATTAATGCGCTGAACGATGTCGCTGATTTCGTTTACTGTCTACAGGTTTTTTTTGTGAGTAAATAAATAGATAAATGAATAAAAAAGCAGTCTGTGAAGTTATTATTGTTGTTGGCGTAATTATTTATAAAAATTGATCACAATATGTTTTTACGTTTATGGGTTACTAAACGTAATAAAACGGTGTGCACGCTCAGCATAAATTCACAATTCGCAATGCGAATTTTTGACACACAAAAAAACACATTCGTCACCACTCGTCCCGAACGAAAACAAAGCTGTAGGAAAGGCATTCGTCACCACTCGCCCCTTTCCGTAAAATGCAAGAAGACTCGTCACCCTATCGATGAATGTAATGTGCGAAAATACGACAAACTAGGACTGGGACTCACGTACCCGGGTCGCGTGGACTACCCGGACCCGTGGTTAGTCACGTGATATATTGTTTAATGACAAAAATGATCTAGAATTTTGTGGTTGCACTACAAGTCACTAATGTTCGCATTGCTTTCTGACTATGCACCCATTCCTTCTGATTTTTCATATGATTGAATAAAGATATAACTTAATTCAACTTCAGTGTATCTAAATACGTTATGCCAGGACTATGCTAAAAATGTTCCCAATCGGTCATTTTGAGACATTTCCTGAGACCTACAGTGGGTACCCGGTTAGGGTCGGGGAATAGGGGGATGGACACCCGGGTGATAAATTTGGACTCGTCCCAGCCCTACGACAAACCAATCAGAATGCGCGTATGACTTTATGTTCTTCTGTCAAAGAATAATTTTTGATTTTACACATTTTTCGCATCTAAAATATCCAAGATACAGTAAAATGTGTTCAATCATACTGTGTAATACCACATGTCCCGATATGCTTTAAATCTCATCTGAAATACAAATATACTATATAATATATGCGGAAATATACGGGAATCATTACGCAACGAGCTGACAATTCTTTTAGCTATGTCCCTTTGCGCTTAGACGGAACCCGGGCGCAAAAATGGCGACTACAGGGGCACTAGTCGCTATTCGGCTTGTTCCGGAATAACACGAGTTGGTCACGAATGTTGGAAAGGGTTTTACTGCAGCGATCGACCCCTGGGCAGTTGGAATGTTACACACAACATAGCAGTTGGTACGTATAGCATATCTAAAACCTAGGCGTCAACGTGGAGAATAAAGAGACATTTTTATTTATTACCGCGGACGTCCAGGTTTGTGTTCATGAAGATGTTATGATGCTAGGCGACATAAACACGTGTACAACAAGCCAGCAACTACGAGTCCTTGTCGTAAACACTGGTCAGCGGAAGGACAACTGTCCTGTAGCTGGTCATCTAGTCCTGCTCACCCCGCATGGTCGAACAATGTCGTGTCTGGACATCATCGGTCACTGTGTGTCATGTCGCTGTTGGCACTTTGAATTCTCAGCCAACTCTCTCCGCTCTGCACCGCTCTTCTTGATGCAGAGTTGCGTCCCTTAGGCGTGTCAGAAATTGTGATCATGAGTTTGAATCCAGTTGTTTCTTGGTTTGCAAGCAACATACCCATGCTCGTGGGTAAACGTCTAGGACCTGCATCACTTCGGGATTTCCCCCTACATCACGATGATAAACTGCGATATACTGAAACATTATACTAAACCCACTCAGTCACTCCAAGCGTCAAAAGTATTGTATGTGTGACGGGACCCGTGAAGATCTTCAGCCGCCTATACTTGCCGTAAAAGGCACCTACGCTTGTCGTAAGAGGCGACTAACGGGATCGGGTGGTCAGGCTCGCTCTCTTGGGTTGATGCATGGCATCGTTTCCCAATTGCGTGGATCGATGTTCATGGTGTCAATCACTGTATTGTGTGGTCCAGACTCGATTATTTACAGACTGCTGTCATATAGCTGGAATATAAAGAATATAAAGCAGTGAACTACGTTTATAATGAACACGCTTATAACGAACTGACCGATATGACGAACTTATTTTTTAGTCGCGGGCATTTGTTGTTTATTTGCTGTATATATGCCTGTAACGAACTACGGTTATTACGAACTAAAATTAGTGGTCCCTTTGAGTTCGGTATAACCGTAGTTAACTGTACTTTCCATTCTTTCGAACATACAGCGTTTGTATTAGCTCGGTTATTCACAAAAGATCGGGGTTTTAGATACGCGGTCTGATCCATAATAATATATTGATATAATCCATCATATTCATTCAGTCGAGTCAATATCTGTTCAGTTACTTAATATCGTATGGTGATAAATGGCATCTCAATATAGTTTCCACTGAGGGAGTATGTTTATATTCAACCCAATAAGGCTAATAAAGCATATGAACTATGTATTGAAATAAGCCTCCAAGCCACATGTGTTAAGTATAGAGTTGTGTCTTCATTGGGTCTTCATTTTGGATATCGACCTGATGCTACAGACATTTACGTCTCTAAAACTACATCCATATTTCTCCAGACAGCCTTTGTGTTGACAATACCGATTTTTATACAAAAAGAAATGCAAATTCTGACTGACACCTCCTCTAGACATAATACCAGTTTAATCGATACATCCATTTTGATGTCAGTGCCATCGCACACCTCTTGTGTCAACATGGGTAAGGCTATAGACTACGACAATACCACCCGCAGCGATTCCTCTCATCGGTGTCAGGAGTCTGTTAGATCGATCTACTTGGACGCAAAACCTGATCAGTCGTGATTTGATTTGTGGTTATTTTCATGAAATCGATGTCCCATGTGTCATATTGGCACATTGGTCTCAAATAACTAACTTTGATTAGCCAGCTAAAAGCATGAATGGTCTGATACACATCCTCGTGGTTACCTCCCCGTTGTTGGATCGTAAACATAGAGTTGATGGATTACAGGTGCTGTTATTTCGAATGATGATTACCCATAATGCCATCATCACCAGTAGCAGCAGCTGAAGATAACGACATCGTGATGACGAAGAAGGCTTAATTTTCAGAACTACAAACCTTTACTTTTTTTAATTTCTTCTTTTTGTCAGAACTATAACTGAAATCTACCATTAATATTTGAATAATTCATGAGTGGTTTCTCTTTCAAATGGAAAAAAAACCTAGTCAGTGTATTTTGAAAATATAATATGAACATCAGTGAGTGAGTGAGTGAGGGAGTGAGGGAGGGAATGAGGGAGTGGTTATGCACCTTTTCAGCAGTGACGGAGGCATTCGTCACCACTCGCCCCTTTCCGTAACCTGCAAGAAGAGGCTATTCGGCTTGTCCCGGAATAACACGAGTTGGTCACGAATGCACCAACAAAGTAACAGATACTCTGCCAACAGTAGAATCCACAGTTGGGGCCTGGCTGACCTTGAGGTCACGTAATCTGGCATCTGTGTCATCAGTTTCATCTTCACTTGGCTGTACATGTAAGTAGTCAATAGGATTAGACGGGATCTACAAAACCTTCAAGGACATACGATCTTCAGTGCTGAGCCAAAAGTTTGTCACCCTTTGCTGCTCACCTGTGACCACCCTTGTCGTGTCGTGATGACAAGTGCTAACAGGTGTGAATTATTTTATTGTGTTGCATTCGAGAAGGGCCACAGTTACGGCCTTAGGAAGCTGTAACTGGTGATGCAGATGTCAAGGCAAGACGGACAGTCAGTCTCATTTACAAATAAACTTATCTTACTTAAAATAGGGGCGGTCGGGTAGCCTAGTGGTTAAAGCGTTCGCTCGTCACGCCGAAGACCCGGGTTCGATTCCTGACATGGGTACAATGTGTGAAGCCCATTTCAGGTGTCCCCCGCCGTGATACTGCTGGAATATTGCTAAAAGCGGCGTAAAACCATATTCACTCAATTATTTAAAAAATATAAATAAATCAATTGATTTAAAAAATGGAGACCAGAACAATACTTAATTTCAGAGCTGAGGCAATGTAGGCTTTGCCAAATCATTCTAGACTTGAGTTGGGCTCCTTTTTAAGTTTTTTCTCTCGAGTCATGGAGACAGACTAATACCAAGGCCAGACGGGCCCCCGCAACTGTGTGACATACTGTTGGCAAAGGCCATAATTGACCTGGTAGTGGGTGAAGAATTGGCCTCACGAAAAAACATACTATGAAATTAAGCCAAGGTATTCGGAATGACAAACGAAGTATCACCTTTACCACTTGGCTAGACAACCGCTCATGAAAATCAGTAGTTGACCAACAAATTTGTCTGTGCAGTTATGTGCATCAGAGTGAAATATGTACAACAAGCTTTATCATTTCTTATGACATCGGGCAACGGGTTGCCCTATCGTCTAAGGCGCCGCAGTTCGCTGTGCAGGGTTGCGTCCCTTGGGCACGCCAGAACTCAATGATCGTGGGTTCGAATCGCCTAGATTGTGTTTCTAGGTTGGTCAGCACCATACCCAGCTCCTGGGTTTCCCCAAAGTGGTAAACGTCTAAGACCTGTATCACTTCGGGCTTTCCTCCCACACCAAGCAGGCAAGCTGTGGTATAACTGGAATACGGTTAAAGGGTTTAGTTTTATGGCAATATGAGTGAGTGAGTGGGGTTTTACGCCGCTTTTTACAGTATTCCAGTTATGTCACGGCGTGTCAACTTAATGTGGGAGGAAAGCCCGAAGTGATGCAGGTCTCAGGCGGTTACGACTTTGGTGAAACCCACGAGCACAGGTATGGTGCTGACAAACCTAGAAACATAATCGGGGCGAACCGGGATTCGAACCTATAATAATAGGTTTCTGGCGTGCCTAAGGGACGCAACTCTGCACCGCGAATCGCGACGCCTTAGACGACTGGGCCACTCGTGCCCCCTAGGGCAATATGAGAGTTATTATTATTTCTTTATTTTCGTAACACTTCCTTTGTTCCCAAGGCCCCCGAATGAGCTGAAGATATTAACATGGATTAATCACTAATAATTGTTGTGAGGTAATTATTGAGGACACACACCGCAAATGTCACATGGATACAAATTGGCCTATTATAGCCAAAAATATATTTCTTGACGATGGAGGTAATTACCATTTTCTTTGCCGGTGCGTTGCCCTTTTCAAAATCATTTCACATTTGTATAATGGCAGATTGTACAAACAGTGCATTACTAATTGACGAGTATTAACACACAGTCATATCGATGATATATTATAGAACATCAACCATTGCAAACGAAGTTCATAAACAGAGGTCCCATCTGGGAATATAATGAGGAGAGAATTTAAAGTTACCAAAGTAAAATTTAGATTTTTTAAATCTTTTACTGAATTTATGTACATAGAGGTCGATATCCTTAAGATATTGTGATTTTAGTTTGATTAGGTTTAAAATCAATTAATAAAAGGACACCAGGTATTGCCATATTTTACCAGCTTGGTGAACGGTTTGGGGAAGAAATATTCAACACACGATTTTGAAATAAGTTCCGGTAACTTGCACAGCATTGAATTCAAGTACCCACTTGGGTGCAATGTGTGACGCCCATTTTCTGGTGTCCCCTGCAGGAATATTGCTAAAAGCGGCGATAATCCATACTCACACACTCATTCACTCACAAATCTCCGTCGTATCACCCACAACTTGAGGACTATTGCACACTATATATAGCGACACACATGCACGTGTGTGTGTGTGTGTGCGTATGCGTGTGCGTGTGCGTGTGCGTGTATGTGGCTGCTTGCACTAGTCCGGACTGTTGCCGATTTTATAGTGCTTGCAAACTTAGACACCATGCCGCAATATAACATGAATACCCCACTCAGATACAGTATACTGACTCCGAGCCGACCATTTCTTGTTTAGCCCCTTAATGCCGAGCGTCAGACAGGGTACTTACATCTGTCCGTTCATTATCAGTGTTTCCATAATAAACATAGTTTACTGTATAACATTTGGAACAAACTTTGAGGGCTTGTCCAACTTTGTTTGTTATATCTAGAATTTGTTCCATTTTGAAAAGATTTTCAATGTGTTGAAAATAATTCTTAGGAATAGGAATTGATTTAAGATTTTTCTTTAACATTTATCTTAAATTATTGAAGACCATCTGGTATGATGACTAAATCATTTCCACCAATACCCAGACCTCAAATAACACAGGATGGCATTTCTACACTGAATATGTTATGTGGTACCAAGTCTTCAGTGGAGGTGAGGTGAAATTGGGTTTAACGTCACGTCCAAGATTATTGCACTCATAAAGCGACGTGCCTGCACGTGTGTGTGTGGCTGCTTGTACTAGTCCGGACTGATGCTAGCACACTGAGATACCATGCCTCAGTTTAACATGAATACCTCACTCAGACACAGTATACTGACTCCGAGCCGACCAGTCCTTGTTTTAGTCCCTTAATGCCGAGAGCCAGACAGGGTAACAACAAGTACCATCTTTTAACTTTTTTTGGTATGACGCGGCCGGTGATCGAATCCCGTACCTTCCGCTCCCCGGGCGGACGCTCTACCACTAGACCACGGAGGCGGTCCCAACATTTAGAGCCACAACATAAATACAAGGAGACAGAGCTTCGTTCGTCCTCTGACCATAAACATTCTGTCAGCAACCCCTCCCAGTACCCAAAAGACACACACTCTAAGATTGTTTTCAAACTACTTTATTTAATGGACATGATAAAGCAGGGATATCAGTAGGTGTACGTGTGTAAGCTATGTGTTATAAATACATCCTACAAGTTGTAGAACAAGATTTCAATACCCCCCACCCTGATTATAAATACCCCAACAAAGCTCAGACTTATGTAAACATTATCGTTGTGACAACGCGCTTTCATTTGAAACTTACGTCATTTCATTTTGTGTATTTCAGAGGCTCGCGTAATACAATTTCTATTCTTGAAATAATATATTTACGATACGAAAAACATTCCGACAAATTACCACTTTTTCATTCTTGGGAGATATTTAGGAAACTGGCCGTGGCGTTATGTATCAAACCACCCAATAGCCACAGGCGTTGGTCAAAGCGGGACGTTTCCTCTTTGATTCCAATTTGAGCTCAAAGAGGGACATTTTGGCGTTGATTCCAAAATGTGCAACCGATAATCACACCATTAATCCGCCATTGTTTGTTTGTTGTTTAACGCCGCATTTAGCAATATTCCAACTATATCAAGGCTTGTAAATAATCGTGTCTGGGCCTGACAAGCCATTGGTATTACTGTGAACGATCCACGGGTACCATCTACCAAGTCACGGAAAGAGCTCTCTCTCTGGATTGATTTAGAAAAATGGAAATTAAATGACTACAGGTGTCAATTAAAATGAACAAACACCTTGTCTTCATAGGCTTTTCAGAACAGAACTAACAGAATTAAAACCTAATAAAAGCATTAATCATTGTATCAAAGTTCATGGTGTATTGCTACACACTTTTTAACAAACCTTCTATATTTAGCAAAGTTAAAGAGGAACTCGCACAACATACACTGCATCAATATATGTTAACAAGAACTTCAAACAAATTTTGGTCAAATTCTCATAAAATGATTAGTTGATAGAATCTCTATGTTAATAGTTACAGAATCGTGATATATTGATAAAGCAATGTGTAACAGAAAATTAAAAGAAATAAAAGAGATAAAAAATATCAAAAACAATATTTTTAAAAAGTCACCGAGTAAGGGAAGAAATATGACGGACACCTGCAGTCACCATGAAACATATACGATATCCCTTATATGTAACCTCTGACTGTAATTCAACATGTGTACGTTAGAGTGGGTGGTGAGTGAGTGAAGGGGTGGGAGTTAATTCAGAAGGGATGACAGCCTACTTCATTACCTTGTCAGCTGAACTATAATCAGAATTTGTCATGGCTTTCACTGAAACACCTCTTGACGCTGTACCATCATCATCATCATCGTCATCATCATCATCACCGCTCCACCCCCACAAGGGGGGCGGTCGGGTAGTCTGGTGGTTAAAGAGTTGGCTCGTCACGCCGAAGACCTGGGTTCGAATCCCGACATGAGTACAATGTGTAAAGCCAATTTCTGGTGTCCCCCGCCGTGATATCGCTGGAATATTGCTAAACGCGGCGTAAAACCAAACTCACTCACTCCACAAAAGGATACGTGACGTAAGATCAGGAAGGTGCAAATGTGATTTGATGTACCCATTTGTGTTGTGGACCCATGTCTGAAATATGTCTGGTTCCTGCTTATTTTCGACACAATACTCACATATATTTTCCTTTAGAACGGTCCAAAGACCTTCCTTATGGTACTGGTGAGTGTGTTACCGATACAGATCATCCCATTAGTGCATAAAGTTACCGAAAGTATATGTTGCATTCGTATTGACCATATATAGGGGGTAATCTTGCTGTGTTTTCAACGCAGGGCAACGCTTACGTCTTGAAGCTCTTAACTGTAGTTCTATCCCAACTGATGCTTTAAATATTACAGGAATCATCGGTATTACATAACCTACACTGGCGGATTCCAATATTTGAAACTGCATGGGTTAAAAACGAACCACTTTCTTATAAGCGTTAATCTGGGTGTAGATGTCTGAATCAAAGGTATGTTATCGGGATTTGAAACCGCTGGTTTCCTATTCGAGATTTCACCAAAATCATGGTAGAATTGACATACCTGGAGACAAAAAGTTTAACCATACCAAGGCTATACAAATACCACACTTTAAGCATCCTTTATGTTGGGAAGTAATGATGTTTTTAACATCTGCACAATAGGTTTAAGGAACATACATAATCAAGATAGAATTTACACGATTTAATTTTATTTTCACAAAGAATATAGCATTACGTCTGCCAAATGTCACAAACATCCAATTATCACTGCATTGTAATATAAAACTAACGTCCATATTTCTTCTCTGGCTTGTCTTCATCCATACACTTTCATGGACATATCACACACATTAGGGTGTATTAAACACGTAGGACTTATATATAGATATAAGTTATATATAAGCATATATAAATATAAGTAGTAAAACAGGTTCTGAAAGTCCATATAGGTTGTTCGGGTTATTTATATATATTTTCTCGACTGGGTCGAACCACGCCCATGGACAAAGACCCATATACATTTCCGCATATTTGTGGTTTATGAATGGGACCTATTTACTAACAGTTGATACTGTTTATTAGGAGGTAATATGTAATATTACATATGTTGTTTATTGCTGTTTATTACCTCATTATACATCTTACAACAAAAAGGAAACATTATAAACATGTCTTTACTACAGCAGTAGTCACACACCCATACATTATACAGAAAACCTCCCCAATATTATTGAAGGTCTGTCCTCAGAGCGGAATGATCGATCCCCGGTCGCTTCATATCAAAGGACGTTAAAAACGTTACCTGCCTGGCGCTCGGCATAAAGGGCGTCAGGTCAGTTCTTCTATCCTCTTCCCACCATTAACCGTTTGATGAGGTTTCCAGACTAACGAAGGTTCATTGTTTCCAGGTTTAGATTTCATTTGAGTATACATAAATTAGATAATCACTAAAACTATCCTTCAACCAGGGTAGATCTATGACTTAATGACTATGACTATGAAATACAATGTAGGTGTTGGTGGACTTAAGGGCATATCTAATTACATAACGTACACCCATTATCGGAGCGTTAATACTGAGAACAGTACTTTGTTTTGAAAGTACATGTATAGATACCCTTTTAAAGAAGGGCAGTATTTCTCAAGAGCTTCAGCATCAATCTCCTAATTGTCTATCAATGTCTACCTGACGTCCATGTTGAATGATTCAATGTCAGATTCATCGATATCTGGGGTGGGGTAGAATCCCTCAGCCGTTTCGCAACATCACAGCAATCTGAATCAAGGAAGAAACGCCTAAACGCGTCCGAGGGCTCGTGTCTCAAATATACAGATAGCACAGGACTAAATATTAGTTCATCTTTTAGTGAATTATAAATCAGTAGATTGTGCACGACGCTTGACGTGTCAGAGTAATTATTGTCCTGTCCTGGAATCTCACAAACATCGGATCTGTTACTCCGATACAATAGCCCTCTGCCGACTGGACTTGTTCCAATGGTTACAATAATATAGACTGTAGATTTTGAAAAAATCATCTATTGGCAAAACGACAGATCTTTTATTCCGATATCAGAGTTAACGATCTGATTGTAATGATATTCACCTGTTCAGAATGATATGAATTGCTATTGTCTTGTTATGATCCTGTAATGACACCAAACCATAGACAAATTTCAAGTGTTAATATGTGATTCATTTCATCCTTTGCTCAAGCTGGTGAATATAAGTACTTTCTATATACAGACTCAGATCAGTCACGAAACGCTGGAAGTAATTGAGTTCATATATTTAACTCAACACCAGTTCAATTTAAAAGACGCAGTATGGCGATATGCGTTCCATTCCATTAACCTACCCAGAATATACGGGGGATTTTCAGCCTCGGTCCTTTTCAAAACGCTTGGTCACCAAACATTTATGTAACCGTTTTGTAACCAGCCCCTATATACCTGCGTCACCACGTTTTGTAAGAAGTTCTAAAGCGCTCTTTTGGCGAAGGTCCAGTCACGATTCTCTTTGAAAAGAGTCTTTGTATGATTGAACATGAATAACTGGCGACACGGGCAAGTGTGAAGGACGGTGACGCATCACGTGCACGTGTTTACGCTTTTTATCCGTAATGCTATATTAAAACGTTACTGTTTACAAGACGTTCATGCATTGAAAATACCTGTCATACCCCGGTGCTTGCGAGTAGACTGGTCTGAATGGTTATGTTACGAACATAGAAGATTCCATTATATATTTTAAGGGATGAACGGGTGGGGACCACTCGATCTACTGGTGTATATTGTGGTGTATATTGACGGAATGGGTTCGTGAACAGCGTCATTTATGAGTGATATAATATCATCTAAACAAGTTTTAAAAAGTGATGGTTCAGTTTTCCATACAAGGCGTGCATGGTAACCCTCTTCATACATGTTCAACGTGATGTGTGTCTGTTATGTATCATGTTTGAAAGGAACACGTGCCCTTCTCTCCAAATGTTTAAACATCGTTTACATAAGTTGTTCAGCCACAAGAGAATATATATGACATTTGTAGAGAGACTGGTAGCATGTTGTAGGCTACTGATCCTGTTGGTGGTCAGATCTGTACATCAGGCTGGCCCCTAATCAAAGATCAGAGGACATTACGGTTCAACCATTACATATTATTGGTGGTGGTGGTGGTGTGCGTGTGTGTGTGTGTGTGTGTGTGCGTGTGTGTGTGTGTGTGTGTGTGTGTGTGTTTGTGTGTGTGGTGTGTGTGTGTTTGTGTGTGTGTGGATTTGGATTTTGTGTCTCGTTCAGACATTTTTTACAGCTACAAAAGATATTTATCAATTTCATAACTTTGAGCCTGTTCTTGAAGAAAATACCTCGCAGCAATGTATTTTTTGTAGCAAGCTTTTTCTTGTTTTTCAACAGTCTGTAGCATAATTATTTTCAATAAGTTTCGTGGTCAACATATTTTTTCAATAAATTCTTAGAACAACCCCCACCCGAAGAAAAATCCTGGAACAACCCCCACCCGAAGATGAAATGGTCGGTCCCTTGCGGTTCACCTCATCCGATCACTCACATGTCATTTACCAGATCAGGATTGTAACAATCGGAATGTGTGATACCTAATCATGAAATCTCGAAAAGGTTAACAAGGGTTATGCCGAATGACAGTTAGTACTGTACGAAACCGCCAAAACCATCGTCTCTCTCTCTCGCTTCACTATGGATGAACATTTAAACGGAAGAGACTTTCCATAGCCCATGTATAGTAACGCCATACAATCTCAGCAATCTATTAGCCATTCCAAAACGTGCTTTTATTTCAAAATTTTCAAGATATTTTCAAAGCGTTGTCTTGAATGGAATTCGCCAGTTCGAAACTAGTGCCGTATGGCTCGAAAACATTCACTCTGATTGGCTAATGTCGACTTCTTGTTAGTCATTTCTCTGGTCGGTCAAAGTTCGCGAAAGGTCGTTCTGACGTGACCTGTTATGAGATGTCCTCATATGACTTTAATGAGACTGACAAGACATAAGCTTATAGATACAAATATATTTCCCTGTGAAGATTCCCGACATGAGTACAACGTGTACAGCCCATTTCTGGTGTCCCCCGCCGTGATATTGCTGGAATATTGCTAAAAGCGGCGTGAAACCAGCCTCCCTCATTCACTCACTCTTACAAACTGTACCCAAAGAAGGAATCGAATCCCGGTTACTACTGATCATGTGTTCTACCAGCCGCCCCTCAACGCGGGGAATCATGAACTGGTATTGAAACCATAGCCACAAGATTAACGTATAGACGCTGAAATAAAAATCTAGACCTGCTTGGGGTGTTTTTGTGTCAGGGTCTGAGAGACGACAATCCTGTATGGCGACGCTTGGCATATTTGGACTTAAATTCAACCTTCACGAGTTTACTTGACACGGCGTTTTGAGAGCGAAAGTCGGTTTAACCTGACGGTATTACATAGGTTAATGTTGTTTGTGAACACGCGCATCACTTCCTGGTCTTGAGCAAGCCGAGGCAAGACCTTGTTTAAATTTGACAACTCCCTCTGAATGTACACATTGCATGACACTATGTGGTTAGTGGCACGCTACGTCATTCAGTGAACGTAAGAGTGGGTTAAAAGGACGAAAGGACGATCACAATATTTTTTCTATGAATATTTGTATGTGCATATTTTTATAGAAATATTTCATTTCTTTACGCACACCAGAAACCTATGATCGTGGGTTCGAATCAGGGGTCACGTGCCGCATGGAGACTTGGAATGTTAGTTTGTCTGTTTGTTGTTTAACGCCACACTCCAGCCATATTACGTCTGTCTGTAAATAATCGAGTCTGGACCAGACAATCCAGTGACTGGTAACATGAGCATCGAACCACGCAAATTGGGATACGATGATATGCATTAACCAAGTCAGAGAGCCTGACCACCCGATCCTGTTAGTCGCCTCTTACGACAAGCATACAGTAAACTACGGTTATAACGAACACGCTTATAACGAACTGACGGATATAACGAACTTACTTTTTGGTCCCGACTACTTGCTGTAGTCATGCTGTATATGTACTTATAACGAACTACGGTTATAACGAACTAAAATTAGTAGTCCCTTTGAGTTCGTTATAACCGTAGTTTACTGTAGTTGTCTATTACGGCACGAATAGAGGACCTATATGTTCACGGCAAAACTCAAGCCTGGACTAGCCCAACCAGTGGTTGAGAGTATGAGCAACGGTTCATGACTGGAAATGTGAATTGTGAAGTTTCAAACACTTCAATCGATTTTTCGCACTAATTTGGTTCCAGTTGAGCAAGTAAGTGAATATAGTTATATGCCGCTTTTAACACCTTATTTTACGGGTCGATGGGATAGACTAGTGGTTAAAACGTTCGCTATAACCACCGACCATCAGCAAGCATTCCACATCGGTACAATGTGTGAGGCCCATTTCTCGGGTCCCCCGCAGTGTTATTGCTGGAATACTGCTAAAAGCGGCTTAAAATCATACTCACTCACTTTGGCTTAAAGACGGCGGGGTAACGAAGCTGCACCAACGTAGGAATGGAACTCGGGTTTTCGGCCCAATGAGCGAACGAACGTTTTAACTACCCAATGCTCTCAAAATTCTTTCAGATATAATTGACTGAGTTGAAACATGTGTTCTATATTTTGTATAAGAAATAATAACGTGTGACTACTTTGAACGACTGAGCTCTTCGCCCTTCAGACATGTGTGGTCGGTCGGAGTGTTCCTGTAGCGGCTTGTGCTTCATGACCCCGACACAGATTAGGAACAGAAACCCATTAAGGGTTTACCAGCTAGGGAAGGCCTTGAGGGAGACTTACTTGGTCAATCGAGCTCACTTGGCGCCGACTCAAGCAATGATACTTAAAACCCCGGGGGTCGCGTGTCTGCCAGTTATATGCAGAAATATTAGGAACACCGGGATTACTTTCTGTTGCTTTAGTACTTGCTGGAGTAATAAAACATAAGATGCGTTAATGCTGTTCTGAACTTCGTCATTAATAATAATCGTTTCAGCCGCTCCTCAACATTGTTCCCAACCAAAGTCACAATATAGGGGGACCGCCTCCGTGGTCTAGTGGTAGAGCGTCCGCCCGGAGAGCGGAAGGTCCGGGGTTCGATCCACGACCGCGTCATACCTAAAGACGTTAAAAGATGATACTTGTTGTTACCCTGTCTGGCGCTAAAACAAGGACTGGTCGGCTCGGAGTCAGTATACTGTGTCTGAGTGGGGTATTCATGTTAAACTGGGGCATGGTCCCTCGGTGAGCTAGCACTATAAATCGGCATCAGTCCGGACTAGTACAAGCAGCCACACAAACACACACACGTACATGCACGTTGCTATATAAGTGCAATAATCTTGGACGCGACGTTAAACCCCATTTCACCTCACCTCACCTAACAATATAGGGGAGGGAACTCTCTATGGCATTATTTAAATCTCTCTCGAACTATTCGCTCTTGTGATTTGTTGACGGCAAGGTGTCCCGACTACATCAGCAAGGTGCCCTGTTGTCTAAAACTACATAAGCAATATATACAGCGGATGCATATAATAGCATGCCGCTACATATGATAATCGCCTATTTTTGTAAAGCACATTGACAGATGCATGTTTAAACGATCGAGGAACGGTCAAAATATATGATTTTACGACCGCATCCTCCACCTTTTCCCGTTCTTATGGAGTAACATCAGCAAGGTGTCCTGACTACATCAGCATGGTGTCCTGACTACATCAGCAAGGTGTCCTGACTACATCAGCAAGGTGCCCTGACTACATCAGCATGGTGTCCTGACTACATCAGCAAGGTGTCCTGACTACATCAGCAAGATGTCCTGACTACATCAGCAAGGTGTCCTTACTACAACAGCAAGATGTCCTGACTACATCAGCAAGGTGTCCTGACTACATCAGCAAGATGTCCTGACTACATCAGCAAGATGTCCTGACTAAATCAGCAAGGTGTCCTGACTACATCAGCAAGATGACCTGACTACATCAGCAAGATGACCTGACTACATCAACATGGTGTCCTGACTACATCAGCAAGGTGTCCTGACTACATCAGCATGGTGTCCACACTAAATCAGCAAGGTGTCCTGACTACAACAGCAAGGTGTCCTGACTACATCAGCAAGGTGTCCTGACTACATCAGCAAGGTGTCCTGACTACATCAGCAAGGTGTCCTGACTACAACAGTTACCCTTATCATTTGCCTGTGATAGGTTGATGTACCAGAGGACTTATCATCAGTGAGTGAGTGAGTGAGTGAGTGAGTGAGTGAGTGAGTGAGTGAGTGAGTGAGTGAGTGAGTGAGTTGAAACACCAAGTGATCACGTTTGGTCTTCACCATGATAAGTGTCACAATGCAGTGTCACTAGGCAGATGTGTATTTATCAAACATCCTGCTGACAAATCAACAAGTATCAAAAACCTACTTATTTACATTCTTCAAAATTCTTATCATGTTCTGTCTGTTTTTGAGTGTGACTAACAGACAAGGGAGTTAATCTATGGTTTGTGAAGCTTACATAAAATATCTCAAAAGCAATGTAAAAATATGTCGTCATAGAAAAGTGACAGAGTGAGTGTTGTATTGTTTAGATTAAAAAGGTAAATAACCGTTTATTAAAAAACAAGGCTAGGAGAGAAAATTGGATTGCAATTTTTTTAATGATATTGACAAAATTTGTCAAATTAGAATTTACGTTGCACTTGTTTATATGAGATACATGAGTGCCTGGTAATTTCCCCAACAATTAACATGAGTAAGTCACCGAAGAAAGAACCGAGTGAGTGAGTGAGTTGGGTTTAACGCCGCTTCTGACACTATTCCAGTTATATCGCGGCGTGTCATCTGAATGTGGGAGGAAAGCCCGAAGTGATGCAGGTCTCAGACGTTTACCACTTCGGTGAAACCCACGAGCACGGGTATGGTGCTGACAAACCTAGAAACATAATCTAGGTGAACCGGGATTCGAAACCACGATCATAGGTTTCTGGCATGCCCAAGGGAGCGAATGCCCAACCCTTCACAGCGAATCACGGCGCCTTAGACGACTGGGCCACCCGTGCCCCGACGAACAATGTAAAAACCTTGGTTCACTTTCATAAGGCCCTCACTAGGCCCGTTACCACTTCGGTGAAACCCACGAGCACGGGTATGGTGCTGTGAAACCTAAAAACATAATCGGGGCCCAACGGGATTCGAACCAAAGTAAGAACTGAGTCAGAGTGAGAGTTTACGATATGGACATAGTTGCATCCACCGAGAGGGACAAGAGTTGAAATATGAATGGGAGTGTGTGCTACAATCTGTCTGGATTAAAAAGGTTGTCAAATGTGTTTCCCAGTCCGGAAATCTCCAGGACTATTCACACGACATGAATACTTTTCTTGATGATTATCTTTTTTTCTTAATTCCAAATTTGAACATGTGACATTTGCCTTGACGGAATAGGCACCATGTATATTAACTATAGAACATCGCCTTAGTTGGGCCTTTTTCCACATTATCCCAACCAGGTCTATTCAAGAATTTGATGTTTTCCATTGTGGGATGAAGTCATTGCATTCCAGAGTGTCTGTTTCTCAACTATGAGAGCTCACGTGGAGAGAGAGTTCTTCAGAAAATGTATTCTATTTGAAAAATGTCCGTGCTCTGGGCCGCCTCCGTGGTCTCGTGGTAGAGCGTCCGCCCGGAGAGGGGAAGGTCCGGGGTTCGATCCCCGGCCGCGTCATACCAAAAGACGTTAAAAAATGGTACTTGTTGTTACCCTGTCTGGCGCTCGGCATTTAAGGGCTAAAACAAGGACTGGTCGGCTCGGAGTCAGTATACTGTGTCTGAGTGGGATATTCATGGTAAACTGCGGCATGGTATCTCAGTGAGGTAGCACTATAAATCGGCATCAGTCCGGACTAGTACAAGCAGCCATACACACACACGTGCATGCACGTCGCCATATAAGAGCGATAAGCATTGCCAGTGAAATCTAATCATCTGATACATAGGTGGATCCAGAGTGGGGGTCCAGGAGGTCCGGTTTTGATTTTGATATTTTAGACCCCTCCCTTTTAGAAATGCTGCATCCGCCCGTGTAATACTCAATATCAAATAAAACTCTGAAAACACATAAGGCTTAACTTCTACGTAAATGTTATTCAAAGGGTATAGCCACGAGAAAGAGATTTAACTTTACCCTGCAAAAAGTCTCAGGATGTGTAGCTTACCTTCAAATGTTTGGCATGAACATACACATTGTAAACTAAAAGATCATGGATGTATAATCCGATATGGTTCAAATTTAATATTTCAAATATTGATATGCAGCACCCAAACCTGAAAATATTGATTTGCAGCATCCAAACCTGAAAATATTGACATGCAGCACCCAAATCTGAAAATATTGACATGCTGCACCCAAACCTGAAAATATTGACATGCAGCACCCAAATCTGAAAACATTGACGTGCAGCACCCAAACCTGAAAATATTGACATGCAGCACCCAAACCTGAAAATATTAACATGCAGCACCCAAACCTGAAAATATTGATTTGCAGCACCCAAACCTGAAAATATTGATATGCAGCACCCAAACCTGAAAATATTGACATGCAGCACCCAAATCTGAAAATATTGACATGCTGCACCCAAATCTGAAAATATTGACATGCTGCACCCAAATCTGAAAATATTGACATGCTGCACCCAAACCTGAAAATATTGACATGCTGCACCCAAATCTGAAAATAACAACTTGCAGCTTTCTCGGATTTCCATTTTCCTTAGAATTTGAATTATTATGAAACCCGCTACCTGTCTTTTTATACATATACCTAAGGCATCCACTGGTGTGTAGGCAAAGTAATTCATCATTGCTAAGATGAGTATTATTAAAATGAAGATATTTAATCTTATCCTGCAACTGAAAAAGAATTAGGTTGGTGTGCATCTTATTGTGCTCAATGCACTTAACTGCTGTGTCAAATTCACACTTTCTGCCTAAGGTGCTACAATTCGCTGTGCAGAGTTGCGTCACTTGGGTGCGTCAAACACTTACAATCATGGGTTTGAATCCCGATTTGCTCCGATTATGTTTCTAGGTTTGTCAGCACCATACCGGTGCTCGCGGGTTTCACCAAAGCGGTAAACGTCTGAAACCTGCATCTTTTAGGGCTTTCCTCCCATATTAAGCTGACAAGCTGTGATATTACTGGTATACTGTTAAAAGCGGTGTTAAACCCAACTCGCTCTATCCCACTGTCTATTGAGACAGGGGCAGTCGGGTAGCCTCGTGATTAAAGCGTTCGCCCGTCACGCCGAAGACCCGGGTTCGATTCCCGACATGGGTACAATGTGTGAAACCCATTTCTGGTGTCCCCCACAGTGATATTGTTGGAATTATTGCTAAAAGCGGCATAAAACAATACTCATTCATTAGCAGCAGCTAGTACACACATAAAAAAATAAAACATAAAGATTCACCTAGACTAACACTTAGTCAATGAAAACATTTCTTTCTTTTTTTCGAAAGAACCTTTCCTTTCTGCCGTTTTCATGTGTGGAATCAAGCAAACTAGACTTGGTTCGTTTGATCTAGACTTGCCTAGGCTTTTAGTAAAAAAATACCCTAAACATATTTTCCACTGTCATGGTGAAGGACTAAGATTCATCGGCCTTGTACTTCAATCGAGATCATGCATAACTGAATATGTAAACTTAATATAGCCAGCCCTGACTGAACCGCAACTGAGAATAAGCTTCGTAGGTCGCGCCTTCACTTATATACCCCATTCGTGACCATCTCGTGTTATTCCGGGACAAGCCGAATAGCCTCTTCTTGCAGGTTACGGAAAGGGGCGAGTGGTGTCGAATGATACCCCTTACGAGACCAAGTTACCTCCCTTTGTTGTGCTTTCCGACGTTAGGAGAAAATAAGTTCGTTCTAATTCGTCCCTCAAAAGAAAGAAATTATATTTCTGCTCCTTCTCCCCCTTAAAACAATACAATACACAACTACAACATATTAGGATACTGTACGGTGCACTGACTGAGGAAACAATAAACGGGAAATTCAAACCCCCAAAGAAAGAGACACTTTCAAACTTTCAAACTATGCAGACCTGTGAAGATCCGGGGTAGTGTAGGTCTTCAGCAACCCATGCTTACCGTAAAAGGCGACTACGCTTGTCGTAAGAGGCGACTAAAGGGATCGGGTGGTCAGGCTCGCTGACTTGGTTGATGCATGTCATCGATCCCAATTGCGTGGATCGATGCTCATGATATCAATCACTGGATTGTGTTGTCAAGACTCGATTATTTACATACCCCGGTCATATACCTGGAATATTGCTGGGTGCGGCGTTAAACAACAAACCAACCAAATCAAACTATGCATTTTATATCAGGTACATAAGGCTTAAAGTCTCCCTCAACCGTGTATAAGACATCGATTTGTTTTCGGCTCTAAATATATAGCCTTCACTGGTCTTGGACAGATTTCTGAAAAGATAAGTTTCAGAATTAGTTTCTTCCTTTAATCCAGATTTTCCCAAGAAACATTCAATACACTTCACGGGACACATCTTTGTCCTTGTTCTACCAATAATTAACCAAGCTCCATCTCTGTATACATCGGTCATGGACCTATATATGAGCATAGAAAAACAACCAATCGACATGCTTAATATTAAGCTATTCAGCAGACCGCATAACACCCGCGAATGCAAGCAAACACATTGACACAGTTCTCAAATTATATACATTTTGGTTTTGCATTTTGCAATCAAGCATTCGTGATAGGCTCTCTCTTCTTGACTTCCGTTTGGCTGCCTCCAACAAATTTATCACCAGTGTGTTGTCCGTGGGAGTGAGGTGAGGTGAGGTGAAATTGGGTTTAACGTCGCGTCCAAGATTATTGCACTTATATAGCGACGTGTATGTACGTGTATGTGTTTGTGTGGCTGGTTGTACTAGTCCGGACTGATGCCGATTTATAGTGCTAGCCAGCTGAGATACCATGCTGCAGTTTAATATGAATACCCCACTCAGACTCCGATCTGACCAGTCCTTGTAAAATTTTAGCCCCTTAATGCCGAGCGCCAGACAGGGTAACAACAATTACCATCTTTTAACGTCTTTTGGTTATGACGCGGCCGGGGATCGAACCCCGGACCTTCCACCCTCCGGGTGGACGCTCTACCACTTGACCACGGGGGCGGTCTTCGTGGGAGTGGGTAAACCAACAATAACATGAAAGTGTCGAATACTAGAAAACGCTGACTGCACGGGCTGATAATACCAATGACTGGTTTGTCTGGTCAGGACTCAATTATTTACCGGCTACTGCCAGATAGCTGGAATGTTGTTGAGTGTGCCATTAACAACATACAATAAACTATGACAGTAAGTTCAATAACGTTCACAAAAGCACAAAGCAAGCGAAGCACTCATAAAATGTGTAATATTCTACCACTCGGGACGAACATTGTAGTGAGTTTGGTTTAACGTCGCTTTTAACAGAATGGAGAGTTCTTTCTCAACTATACATTATCTTCAACAACGTTTGAATTTATTTCCACTTGGAATAGACGGAACTATTTTTTACATTTACTGACAAGAAAATAATTTCCATTTCTTTCTGAAACCATGTGTCGCCAGCGGGGTCCGAACCCGCACCGTTTGATTTGAGAATGTGTAATTGTCAACCTCAGCTACGGCGGCACATGAAGGAATCGTGTGAAATTAAATAGTAAATATTTTCATAATCTTGCATAATCAAAAATAATATGTATATTATATTGTGTTAGAGCAGGTTACCTGCAACAATGTTCATATTTACAGCAATTAGATAAACCTTTGACGAGAAATACACATCAGGTATAAATATATCCGTGATCGGGGCTCTATATTTCCTATTATTCCCGCATGTATTGACAATATGCAAGCGATTGATAAATACTTGTTTAGGACCCAACAAAATTATGAAGAGCCGTGTACCATGCATTGTAAATGTCAGCTCGCGACGGAGCTTGGCGCACGTTCAACAGCGGCAGAACACGCATTCCTCGTGCATCACGCAAGGGCGACTCACGCAGTATAAACACCAGACAACAAATATTTTCCACAACAGAATATTTTGTCAAAGTGTAAAAGCAGGGACGAGTTCTAAGTAGGGGAATATCCGATGTGGGGCCTCTGCTCCACTCTTTTAAGGAATGGAGAGTTCCTCGGACATTCCCCTCTTCGTAAACTGAACGTTCATTGGTTGGATTACTTGCAGTTCTCCCTCTTGCAAGAACCAGGCTGTCGCATGATTTGTTGGTTATAAATGACAACTACACCACTGCCCAATACATTCACGGGTGAAAGAAGAACTTGGTGTATTCAAACAGGATGTGCTGACAGTGAGTGACGGTCCGTTACCGAGTTTGTGAATAGGAGATACTGTATTTTCAATGTAGAACTAGGTTAGCTGCAGAATTAACTGCGCTAAATTGAATTTTCAACCAAACGTGTAGCGTGAGGTTTCAAATGTTAAATTTAACGCAGATAAATCTACAGGTAAACTAGTTCAACATTGAAAACACAGGATGTTTATCTCCATTTTACCATGATAAAATAAAACGCAAACTCTTTGGTGTTAGCAACTATATGGAGCAAAGTGGCATTGGTTGAGTCCAGTGTTTTGAGTGGGGTGTCGATGAGAATTTATGGAAAAACCGGACAACTGTCTTTAAACAAAATATAGCGCTCTTTTTGCTCTACAGCAATTTGTTAACACCGTATACTTTACCGTGGGCACTGGTGGCCTAGTCGTCTGAGGCGATTCGCTATGCAGAGTTGCATCCCTTGGGCATACCAGAAACCTATGATTGTGGGTTCGAATCCCGGTTGGCCCCGATTATGTTTCTAGGTTTGTCAGCACCATACCCATGCTCGTGGGTTTCACCGAAGTGGTAAACGTCTGAGACCTGCATCACTTCGGGCTTTCCTCCGAAATGAAGCAGACACGCTGCGTTAAACCCAACTCACTCACTCACGTCATACTTCACACGTACTTCATAACCTAACATAAGCTGGGCACCCCTACAGTAAACTAAGCAACCTTTGCAAAGGTTCTTTCTGCAACGCACATCACTATTATGAGGTTATATACATGCTCATTGTTACGCAAAAGATATGACATCACAGTCGTATATAGAAAAGCACCAAATTGCAAGCTCTCTGTTGTCCTCAAAACTTTAAATACATTCTCTTTGTAGATTTCTATCGTTTTTTCTGCACCAAATGTATTGCCACACATCTTTTGAATATTGTAGTAACTGCAACTTTGTATTTCTCTGCCTATAATTGTACATATAATTATTTAAATATGCCTACCGACAATGACTGTACTATGGAGGACTATTCCAAAAATATTAGCTTTTCAGTGATGTGGCCGTCAAATTGGCTGTTTCAATCAGGGGGTGTTTATTGTCATTTGATAACTGATTCGCCAATCAAAATCAAATATTTTCAAAATTCATGGTAGAATGTTGTTTAACACTGCAATCAGCAATATTTCAGGAATATTACAAGCCATCCAATCCACATTGTAATCCACTCTGTGATGTGAGGTCCTGGGTCAAACAGGAAGAGATTATTCTAAAGAAGCAGTATACATTTTTTGAAGGTGAATTCCTTGTATCTATTTGATTCACCTTCATATATATTCGACCAGTGAAGATCCGGGATAGAATAGGTCTTCAGCAACCAATGCTTGCCGTAAAAGGCGACTATGCTTGTCGTAACAGGCGACTAACGGGATCGGGTGGTCAGGCTCGCTGACTTGGTTGATGTATGTCATCGTATCCCAATTGCGTGGATCGATGCTCTTGATGTCAGTCACTGGATTGTCTGGTCCAGACTCGATTATTTATAGACCGCTGTCACATAGCTGGAATACTGCTGAGTGTGGCATTAAACAAGAAACAAAATCATATCTATTCCCAATATATGATATTTATTACCTGCAAAACTGAATGATCAATCTCAATTTAATAATTTTATCCTGTTATCCACTTCTGCTCTAAAGTGCCCTTATCTAAAAGATGCACAGGAGTCAGTGCCACATGCATCCCCCTCACCAGAAATAGCACCAAATCACTGTAGCTCACCTGCAGTAGACAGCCACAAGTTGCTGTTAGCATTGATGTTACAGTATTCTCTACATAAATAATGAGGACAA
Organism: Haliotis cracherodii; assembly: GCF_022045235.1. Classification (NCBI taxonomy): domain Eukaryota; kingdom Metazoa; phylum Mollusca; class Gastropoda; order Lepetellida; family Haliotidae; genus Haliotis; species Haliotis cracherodii. Next base: position 4,216,149 of record NW_027266273.1, on the reverse strand, counting down.
AAGTATTAACAAATATGAAACAAGTATTTCTTATGAAACAAGTAGTTCAATTTCCACAATGTTTCTATAATCGAACGAACGAACGAGCAACATAGTTGAAATACCCAACAGTTAAATCTACTTTACAAAAAATAATAATCTGAAGCTAATACACCTTGTAAGGAGAATGATCTAATTTTCAATTGTTCACAAAAAAACACTAAAATCTGACTGATTTGATAACATATGAAGTCATCATAAGAAGAAACATACATCAAAAGTCCAGCTGCCTCAGGTTCCAAATCGGATTTGAACCCCCCGAACAAATTGGGAGTCAGCATTTGTTGGAAAAAGCATGCAAAGTTTCAGCTTCACTTAAAAAATACATGAGTACTGAGTAGTGATTTGAACCTCTACAACAAATTCAGGTATCATTATCGGTGGGAACAAGAAGGTTAAGTTTCAGAGTCATTGGTTCAGAAGCTTCTGAAGCAAAGATGTTTATGACTGCCATATTTGATTTTATATCCTGTTGCCTTGAACAAATTTGGTTCTACATCCATCAAGTACCTCTCTGGCCCTTTTAGTTTTTGAGAAGACAATTTTTCATGTTTTTTTCTTCAATTAAAGATGGCTAAATCAAAGAATGCAATTTTGATGCCTTGATCAAACATGAACCCTCTGTAGTAACAAAACTCCACACAAAATTTCAGCCGAATCCATTAAACAATTTCAGAGAAGTAAAGAATGTAAAGGTTTATACACACTGACAACCGTGGTCGAGACCAGGTGAGCTCACGACAGAAGAGACAGAGAACTATTAATTGCCTTACAGACTTGGCAAAGCCTACCTGCTCTAATATCTCCAAATCTGTCTTCTCTTTCGTATATCTTAAAATATCTATAAATGTTAATTAGTCGTGGACATGTCCTGTCGTCTGTAAGAGGCTTGGCTTGTGGGTAATCACTGCAATTGCTATTTACAGCTGCAGAAAAACCATACACCAGTCTCCATGGTGACAGAAGAGCACCATCAGTATCTTCACATGAACATATATATGTCCAACTTGACATTGATGAAAGGAGGCGATACATGTGAAAAATGTTGTCTTGAAAGCACAGTTTAAGGTTCTAGTTAAATGCAAGATCATCAGTTGATAATATGGAGTACGGCCAGACATTTTCTAATATTAAAATTAATTTTGGATTATTAGGTTAAAAACCCATAAAAAAATAGAAAATGAGTACTGGAGCTACCTCCCTTCTGTAATAGACATGGATCTATTGTTATTTGTCATAATTTTCTGTGTTTAAAAGTTTTAAAGATAAAAGTTTCACAAGGTTTTAATATATTATTGTACATAATTTATTGATATTGATAACAACAGTAAATGTAGTTATTGTTTTTTAACATGTTTAACATGCTACTTTTCTCTTGTCTTGAATTACAAAAAAACACTGCTTTGTAAGTTTAAAACAAAGTCTGGCTCGTAGTCTGGACATGACCTGTATGTGATGTCCACAGATTTTTGTATGGTGGTAATGAAAAGTAAGATCTGATTTCAATGAGATTGGATGAATATCAACATTTTTTCAACCTATCAGATTGCAACACACATACATTTAACAATGTCCCTTTAATTACATAGAGAAGTCTTGCTGATGGTATTAATGATTAAGAGGCAGTGTGCCTGGATTTGACAGTGTCTGGATTATCAAGGTTTCTCTGTATATTCTGATAATGAACTGCAACACGACATCTCCAGAGTGTGTGCTGTGCCTACATTTTACAATAATGTGTTTCAAGGAGATTTAGGTAAGATTGAGAACTTGTGGCAGTATATTATGGGGATATAAATGTCCTTTCCCATAATAAAAATGGAGATATAAATATCCTTTCCCATAATAAAAATGGAGATATAAATGTGTGCTTTCCCATAATACAAATGGAAATATAAATGTCCTTTCACATTATTAAAATGGAGACATAAATGTCCTTTCCCATAATTAAAATGGAGATATGAATGTCCTTTCACATAATGCTTCACACATTATACTCATATCGGGAATCGAACCCGGGTCTTCAGTGACAAGTGGACGCTTTAACCACTAGGCTACCCACTATTAAGATTGTCTGACCTATACCAATCTGGATAGATTTGTACTAAATACAAACACATTTCAATAACCGTGAGTATCGACTGGTCGACTGGTGGTTACAATAACCATGTGCTTCCAATCGGCATCAACCAATTGACCTTGACCTAACCCCCTCCAGACACCTGCTACTTGAACTGACCGAATTTGATCTTCAAACATAATGAAAGAAATCAAATATTAGATATCTACCCGTCATAAATCATACCAACTGGCTCCCAATCAAATACAATCTAAACATTTGAATCACAATCTGACAGCAGATTCATGAAAAGTTGACAAGGCTACCAGTGATTGAGCAAGCTTTCCGTCTCGAGTTACAATTGAAGACAGGCCTCCCTGTGCACAATCTGGGTGTTGTGTGAATGGATGTAGACACAGAAATCATCAACCAGATGTATGGCCGATCCTTCTTATTTGCATTTGACAGTTTCAACAAGTTCATGCAAATTTGAGTAACTTGAATCTTTCTTGTCTGGGAAATAATAGGCCAATCCCTTTTAAATTCCACTTTGACATTTTGAAGTTTAATTTTCTGTGTTGGAAGAGCTGGTTCCGTTTAACGATCTAATCCTTTCAGACACACTCAAATGTTCTTATTAAACATGTCCTCTAAATTAGAAGATATAGAAGACAATCTGAAGGTTGCAAATTTTATTTTGCATATAGTACATAAAAGTAAAAAAACCTTTTAATATTCATAAAAAAATCTACTAAAATCAGAGTCGATTGTATGATTCCTACTAAATCATGAGTAAGTGTTTATGAATCACTATCTGATAGTGATGATACCACTGTAACCAGGTATTCGCGAAAAGGTGAACATATCCTGCCCCACCAGTGGCTCCAGTCACGCATGAGTCACGAATGAAATCGACCCATGAAGATGTGGGGTAGAATAGGTCTTCAACAATCCATGCTTGCTGAAAAAGGCGACAATGCTTGTCATAAGAAGCGACTAACGGATTGGGTGGTCTGACCTGCTGACTTGGCTGATGCATGTCATTGTATCTGAATTGTGTAGATTGATCTCATGATATTGATCACTGGATTGTCTGGTTAAGACATGATTATTCACAGAATGTCGTCATATAGCCGGAATATTGCTGAGTTCGATGATAAACAATAAACAAAGAAACAAACCTGAATAATCATGTGGAATGTATGTAAGTCATGACCACACAATGCCATTTAGAAAGTGGTCAAATGTAACAAATGTTATTTTTGAGATAACACTTTCTTAGTAAAGTACAGATTCTCGTACTTTTTGGGGGGTTGAGTCCCGTCAGGGTATTGAAAAAAGTATGTGAATCTGTACTTTACCAAGAAAGTGTTATCCCAAATATAACATTTGTTACATTTATATGTTTGTATTCTCTTTACTCAAGTACAATGTATGTGATCTACAAATCTCACCAACCCACCTTTCTCACAAACCACAATTCTCACCAACCCACCCTTCTCACAAGCCACAACTCTCACCAACCCACCCTTCTCACAAGCCACAACTCTCACCAACCCACCTTTCTCACAAACCACAACTCTCACCAACCCACCTTTCTCACAAGCCACAACTCTCACTAACCCACCTTTCTCACAAGCCACAACTCTCACCAACCCACCTCTCTCACAAGCCACAACTCTCACCAACCCACCTTTCTCACAAGCCACAACTCTCACCAACCCACCTTTCTCACAAGCCACAATTCTCACTAACCCACCTTTCTCACAAGCCACAACTCTCGACAACCTATCTTTCTCACAAGCCACAATTCTCACTGACCCACCTTTCTCACAAGCCACAACTCTCACCAACCCACCTTTCTCACAAGCCACAACTCTCACCAACCCACCTTTCTCACAAGCCACAACTCTCACCAACCCACCCTCCTAACAAGCCACAACTCTCACCAACCTACCTTTCTCACAAGCCACAACTCTCACCAACCCACCTTTCTCACAAGCCACAACTCTCACCAACCCGCCCTTCTCACAAGCCACAACTCTCACCAACCCACCTTTCTCACAAGCCACAACTCTCACCAACCCACCTTTCTCACAAGCCACAACTCTCACCAACCCATCCTTCTCACAAGCCACAACTCTCACCAACCCACCTTTCTCACAAGCCACAACTCTCACCAACCCACCCTTCTCACAAGCCACAACTCTCACCAACCCATCCTTCTCACAAGCCACAACTCTCACCAACCCACCTTTCTCACAAGCCACAACTCTCACCAACCCACCTTTCTCACAAGCCACAACTCTCACCAACCCACCTTTCACACAAGCCACAATTCTCACCATCCCACCCTTCTCACAATCCCTAGGGGGCACGGGTGGCCAAGTCGTCAAAGGCGCTGCAATTCCCTGTGCAGAGTTGTGTCCCTTGGGCACGCCAGAAACCTATGATAGTGGGTTCGAATCCCGGTTGGCCCCGATTATGTTTTTAGGTTTGTCAGCACCATACCTGTGCTTGTTGGTTTCACCGAAGTGGTAAATGTCCAAGACCTGTATCACTTCGGGCTTTCCTCCCACATTAAGCTGACATGCTGTGATATAACTGGAATACTGTTAAAAGCGGCGTTAAACCCAACTCACTCACACAATCAATAACTCTCACTAAGCCACAGTTCTCACAATCTATAAATCTCACCAACCCACTTTTCTCACAAACCATTACACTCACCAACCCACAATTCTCACAAACAATTCCAAAACTCCTCTGACCAGTACCCCTCAGGACTCAAATTCTCACCCACAGACAATTCTCACCATGACAGAACCCCAGCCTGAAGATAACCTTTTACGCAACATGTGCAAAGTACAACATAAAAATAATTAAACAGAGCAAAATCAATATTATTAGTTCATGATACAACCAACGCCGACTTGCACGAAAGGAAGGCCCTCAAATCTGTCGCGCATTGATCAACAAATCATACCCGACGAAATATAATCACAAACCACTGATTCAAATCACTTAGTGGATAAGTTCCACCTGCATGTAGGATGAATAGAACTTGTTGAGCCGTGGCCATCTGTCTGACTTGCTGTTACACTCAATTCGGGAAGGACAACCCTCTCAATCCGTTCTCACACGCCGTCCTACCACAAGCATTGTCAATCATACAGAAAGATGTTTACACAATCAAAGTAAACTCGTTATGGACCCGAAGCCCTCGCCACCCCTTCACTGGTCGCGTACAAATGTCTACAGATACGCCTGGCAAATTCAGCCATATTGTTCGGTTTCTCAAATAAAACACAGCCGACAAATAGGCCAGGTTGTACTATGAGATAACTACAACAAATGTGGCAGAAAGTTTAGTCCGTCATTGGTCCCTTCATCTGTGAAATGTAAATTATGAAATATGATCTGTGCAAATATGGGTAACAGTCAGTTGGCGTTTAGTAGACACGGCCAATAAAATATAATGTTTCAATGGTGTTAGGGTTGCTCAAAGAGACGTGGACATCGAGTGTGGCCAGGTACGTTGTCAACTTTGTCTCACTTATATATTTGCACTTCACTACTACTTGGTTCATAGCCCCAATTGGGATTCTGGGTTAGAATTGGTCCCCCATCAACCTATGCTTGTCTTGTTTGCTTGCTTCATGGGTCGTGTGGTCAGGCCCAGTGACTCGGATGATAGCGATACATAAATACCCGGACAGCTTGGATGTTTCCTCATAACATTAATCACTGCTTTGTGTAGTGCTGTCTCGATTATTTACAGGTTGCTGACATATAGCTGGAACATTGCCCAATGGGACCCTAAACTACAAACATAAACTATATGTACAGAAAAGTCCAATTGGACTTTTCATGACTAGTATGGACTCAGTGTTTTAAATAAAAATAATGCCAGGCTGCCCTCAGGAAGCCACAAGCCCCTACTCAACTCTTCAGGCCCTCGTTTAAGAATTGCAGCTTTTTGTGACAAATATATCGACACAAAAACGTACAGGCCGCAAGGACCTTCACATATTTACAACTACCGGCCTGACAGAAGATTTACCTGGAGCTGGCCGACGGGCAGGCACTTATTTCGAACACTGTATGGACTGTCCGAATGATTTCTCTTGTCATTCTGTAATTTCTAGAATGTGAAGTTTGATAATCTTGTTTCATACATCAATATTTGTATCTCCAGATCCTTTCTTGTCTTGTTCTGTTCACAAGTTTGTCCTAGATTCTGAAAAGAAATTTCAACTTACTACTGGTTAAATATCTTGAAAAACAACAAATATAATTTGTGTAGCATCATGAAGAAAATAAAGGTCTCACTTTAACAGAGGGTAAAATATTTAGAAACGTTGACTGAAATTATTGTGCTTCATGTTACAATTAAAACAGACATATTGGTGTCAACAAATCTCTCCATCACATCATCATCCTCTTTAATCTAGTGTATTTTACTTCCTTCCAATCACTTTCACTTCATTTTGGAAGAGCCCGCCTCCATGGTCTAGTGGTAGAGCATCTGCCCGGAGAGCGGAAGGCCTGGGGTTTGATTCGCGGCCATGTCATACCAAAAGAAATTAAAAGATGGTATGGTACTTGTTGTTACCCTGTCTGGCGCTCGGCATTCAGGGGTTAAACTAAGGACTGGTCGTCTCAGAGTCAGTATACTGTGACTGAGTGGGGTATTCATGTTAAACTGCAGCATGGTATCTCAGTGTTGTAGCCCTAAAAATCGGCATCGGTCTGGAATAGTTCAAGCAGCCACACACACGTGCATGCACATCACCATATATGTGCAATTATCTTGGAAGCGTCATTAAACCCAATTTCACCTCACCTTTAATCTAGTGTATAATACTTCGATTCAATCACTTAGCTTCATTTTGGTAAAGATGTCCCCATCGCCATTTCTTATGACTTAGCACTGAATTTCTCTCACTCATCTGTGTAATTTGATTGGATGGCTGTCTTTAATGTCGTGTCACTTGAATCAGGCTCAACATGAAACTAGGATCCTGTATAGGGCCAGGTTATTGATCATAATGGAATGGCCATACAATACTCTGGATAATTGAGGGTGAGATCAAATGTCTTTGATGTTGTCTATATGTATTGGAGACATCGGGTCCTATTTAGTTCATTCAAATAAAGGGAGGTGGGGTAGCCTAGTGGTTAAAGTATTCGCTTGTCATGCTGAAGACCCAGGTTCACTTCCCCATATGGGTAAAATGTGTGAGACCTGTGAAGATCCGGGGTGGAACAGGTCTTCAACAACCCATGCTTGCTGTAAAAGGCGACTCTGCTTGTCGTAAGAGGCAACTAATGGGATCGGGTGGTCAGGCTCGCTGACTTGGTTGATGCATGTTATCAATCCCAATTGCGTGGATTGATGTGCATGATGTCAATCACTGAATTGTCTGGTCCAGACTTGATTATTTACAGACCGCCGTCATATAGCTGGAATATTGCCGGATTAAACAACAAACAAACAAACGATCTACAATGTGTGAAGTCCATTTTCTGGTGTCCCTGTCAAGATATTGCTGGAAAAATGCCATACCACCACTCACTCACTCACTCACTCACTCACTCACTCACTCAAACAAAAACACTCACTAACTCACTCACTCAAACAAAAACAAACTTATGCTGTACTTACTGTTATGTCAAAGAAACATAAATAGTTTATTTGATTCCTCAACATGCTCAGTGACAATATATGAGCCAGATTTTCTTGTGTATCGTGCACACTTGAAAAAAATGTAGCTGTGCGAGTTTTAATGATTTTCCCCCCAACACAAAGAATCAGCCTCTATGAGCATGTAACCCCGGAAATACCTTGTCAACAAAACCATACTGAAGTATGCAAGTTAATCCTGTTATTATACTGTCTGCTTATAAAAAGTGGCCATTGTATATCTGAAGTTATGTCTTTATAATAAAGTTATTAATTTCATTCCAAATTTTATTCAATATTGTTTACAATAATTTCAGTGAAGTCGTGGTTATTCACAGGAACCAGGATCAGATTACCGCTATTGACACCTTCAAATGAACCTTCACTGACAGAACTGATACATATATGTATCATAAATGCCATATTTTGACTCATTCAAAGACATATTTGTTGTAGTTTGACTATGATGTCAACATAACTTTTTTTGCGATCGAAATAGCAAGACCATGTAAAGCTACAAAGCATTTTTAGGGCAAAAAATTCCCATTTTCAAAGACACCAGGGATTCTTCAGCAAGCTACACAGCAGAAAGCCATTCCTCATGTACCCAGTGAAGATCTTGGTTAGAATCTGTCTTCGGCAACGCATGCTTGTCATAAGAGGCGACTAATGGGATGTACCTGGTCACATCACTTGAATGAGACATAAGATGGTTAGCTTTCATTCAAAAAATCATTATCACTTTTCAAGGACATGTTGCATAATTAATGATGATATCGTGAGGGAGTGACTGTTTGAATACTGTGTTGTCAACATACTACTGTCAAACCAGCATGTTTATAAACAAACATGTGAAGACATGAGACCCATGTTGTCATTATATGTTTGTGTGAGTGAGTGAGTTGGGTTTAACGCTGCTTTTAATAGTATTCTGGTTCTATCACGGCGTGTCAGCTTAATGTGGGAGGAAAGCCCGAGGTGATGCAGGTCTCAGACATTTACCACTTCGGTGAAACCCACGAGCACGGGTATGGTACTGACAAACCTAGAAACATAATCAGGGCGAACTGGGATTCGAACCCACAATCATAGGTTTCTGGCGTGCCCAAGGGACGCAACTCTGCACAGCGAATAACGGCACCTTAGACAACTGGGCCACCCATGCCCCGTCATTACATGCGGACACAGCCTTATATTTGACCATTGTAGACCATGGTATATTTGACCATTGTAGACCATGGTATATTTGACCATGGTAGACCATGGTATATTTGACCATTGTAGACCATGGTATATTTGACCATGGTAGACCATGGTATATTTGACCATTGTAGACCATGGTATATTTGACCATGGTACACCATGGTATATTTGACCATTGTAGACCATGGTATATTTGACCATTGCAGACTATGGTATATTTGACCATGGTACACCATGGTATATTTGACCATTGTAGACCATGGTATATTTGACCATTGCAGACCATGGTATATTTGACCATGGTACACCATGGTATATTTGACCATTGTAGACCATGGTATATTTGACCATGGTACACCATGGTATATTTGACCATGGTACACCATGGTATATTTGACCATTGTAGACCATGGTATATTTGACCATGGTAGACCATGGTATATTTGACCATTGCAGACCACGGTATATTTGACCATTGTAAACCATGGAATATTTGACCATTGTAGACCATGGTATATTTGACCATTGCAGACCATGGTATATTTGACCATGGTACACCATGGTATATTTGACCATAGTAGACCATGGTTTCTTTCATCATGGTACACCACGGTATATTTGACCATTGTAGACCATGGAATATTTGACCATTGTAGACCATGGTATATTTGACCATTGCAGACCAGGGTATATTTGACCATGGTACACCATGGTATATTTGACCATTGTAGACCATGGTATATTTGACCATGGTACACCATGGTATATTTGACAATGGTACACCATGGTATATTTGACCATTGTAGACCATGGTATATTTGACCATGGTACACCATGGTATATTTGACCATTGTAGACCATGGTATATTTGACCTTGTAGACCATGGTATATTTGACCATTGAAGACCATGGTATATTTGACCATTGCAGACCATGGTATATTTGACCATGGTACACCATGGTATATTTGACCATTGTAGACCATGGTATATTTGACCATGGTACACCATTGTATATTTGACCATTGTAGACCATGGTATATTTGACCATGGTACACCATGGTATATTTGACCATTGTAGACCATGGTATATTTGACCATTGTAGACCATGGTATATTTGACCATGGTACACCATGGTATATTTGACCATTGTATACCATGGTCTATTTGACCATGGTACACCATGGTATATTTGACCATGGTACACCATTGTATATTTGACCATGGTACACCATGGTATATTTGACCATTGTAGACCATGGTATATTTGACCATGGTACTCCATGGTATATTTGACCATGGTACACCATGGTATATTTGACCATGGTACACCATGGTATATTTGACCATGGTACACCATGGTATATTTGACCACTGTAGACCATGGTATATTTGACCATTGTAGACCATGGTATATTTGACCATGGTACACCATGGTATATTTGACCATTGTAGACCATGGTTTCTTTGACCATGGTACACCATGGTATATTTGACCACTGTATACCATGGTATATTTGACCATTGTAGACCATGGTATATTTGACCATGGTACACCATGGTATATTTGACCATTGTAGACCATGGTATATTTGACCATGGTACACCATGGTATATTTGACCACTGTAGACCATGGTATATTTGACCATTGTAGACCATGGTATATTTGACCATGGTACCCCATGGTATATTTGACCATTGTAGACCATGGTTTCTTTGATCATGGTACACCACGGTATATTTGACCATTGTAGACCATGGAAAACCATGGTCAAATTCCCCATGTTAACCCATGGTGCCATTTACCAGCAAAGGTTTACCATGGTGATTCCATCACCATTTTAGTAGGTGTGTTTCAAGCATGTATTGCGACATCTTAAAACCTGAGACCAAATTATGTTTTTCAAGTATTTTTCAAAAATTCCCAGGCACCCCATAAAATATCAAATAGACAGTCCCTTATAACTAGTTGTAAGATGTGACTAACTTTGATCTGGCGGTGAGGGTCTATGAACGCCGCAATACTTGACCAAGTGCTCGTTTATTCAGTCACACGTTTGCCTCGCCCGAACTCTATTATTTACAGGTCGCAGTGATGTAGCTGGAAGACTGCTGTCTGCCATCTTCCTGAGGCAAGAGAGTTAACTGACTATAAAAGTCCAGTTTCCATCCATGTTGAACTAGGCTGGTATTATGGAGTTACATTTTGGCTGGACTAACTATGCATAGTCCAATCAAAATCGTGCACTGAAATCGAAATCCGGTTTGTAAACTGTCATGTAGATTTTGGTTGATTGCAGGATTTGCAAAACATGTGCACCGCCAACTCGTTGTCAGCAGATATTTTCCAAATTTTCTCATGTTTTTAATCAAGGTACTCACGTGATTCGATGCATTTCGCGATGTAAGACCAGTTTTATCACAATATAGATCTTGATTATCGATCAGATCATCCTGACCGGGTGCCACCATTTTGTGTGAAGCAAACGCAAGTGACACAAGAGGTGGAATCTGATTGGTCCATAAGAAAGGCTTCGCTGGGACATAACTGGTAATAGCCACTGGTGGTGCTACGATCGAACCCAGTAATTTCAACCTAGTTCGGCAAGGGTGGAAACTGGACTTTTTAAGACAGTTAACTCTCTTGCCTCGGGAAGATGGCTGTCTGCAGAGTTAACAAAATACAGTCATCACAAATCCCCCCGCCCCCCACAAATTCAAAAGAACAAATCATCTGACTGTTACTTTAGTCCAATTTGATGAGAGAATTTCTATCTAATCTGTCCGTCCGTATACAAAAGTAGCTACTGAGCTGTCAAAACAATACCATTGTATTGGGATTCGGAGCTTTGTATTTCTATTTCAGGTACACGCCACTGTGAACAGAATCAAAATCAAACTTGTTGCCATGGAAACAGAAAAATTAAAACTTCTAAAAATCCTTAAATAGCAAAAGGCACCAGTTGACGACCTGGCCCTTTTGTATGCACAGTTTCAAGAAAGATTACCTATTAGTTTTAGAGATGTGGTTCGCACAAACACACCACAATGAACATTGTCAAAGTCAAACTTGTTGCCATGGAAACATAAAAAAATAATTTTTCAAAATTCCTTCATAGCAAAAGGCACACTTCAGCCCTTGATTAATACATGAACCAAGTTTGGATGAAAAGTGTTGAATAGTATTTTGGTTCTGCTCTGGAAATGACACCTACCTCCATTTCAGCTAAGTTTAACTTGTTTCCATTGAAACAGGGATAAATTAAAACACTTCAGCCCTTTGTCAAATTATCTACACAGTTTTCAAGTTGTGCTCCGGAAATGACACCTAACCCCCACTTTTGAGACTAAGTCCAAATTGTTTCCATGGAAATTGAGAAAAATACAAACGCCAAAAATCTGCAAATACCAAAAGGTACCACTTCAGGATCTATTTGATATATTTGCCAGTTTTTGTTGAAAAATATTAAATGTTTTTCAAGGTACGTTCCGGAACCGAAATGATTATTGATGGACGGACAGATGGACATGATGATAGTTACCCTGTAAGTCAACTCCTACACCCTGCATAGGACAATGTACAAGACCTACACTGCCCAGGGTGACATTGTACAAAGTGATCTCAATGCCGTGGTGACTGTAACTCCCAATGCTTAACATAGACTTACGTCAGTCATTGCACTGACGTTGTTTTGTACAACAGCACCCTGGAATCCCCACTGGCGAAATCGGAAGCCTTGGATCACAAATACATACATCTAGCATATGAAACAGTAATAAGGTATGGCCAGGGGGAATAACTCTTCTCATCTTAATAACTGACTCGCCTGTAAACTGGTTCTTAATGCGTTACATTCCGATATATGAGCAAGCAAGACTAGATTAAATCCAGTTTTAGTGTTGCATGTCTAGATTGAGTTTCTGTAGTTCAAGATAAGGAGGTGTTTTTATGTTCACCATCGGCACTTGCCTTATCTCGTTTACTGTCCATTAGCAGCCTCTGTTATCACAAATTTCAACCATAAGGCTGTCTTATTGCTGGAAATAAAATCTATCTAACTTCATTAGCTCCAGGCTTTTTGCAACCTTTCTCGAAATTCTAAAATGAAACAAGTAATTTTGAAATTTTTAATAATTTTCAAGAATGAGAGGGCACTGACGGGTGTTTTATATTTCAAACACTGTGTACACTTTAATGTAATGTTGTCATGGAGAGTAGGCCCTCTCTATAAATTCAGACCATCCTTTTGTGTTAACATTTTGCCAGGGTGTAGCTGGGTTACACAAAGCTTAAAGAAGTTCATAACATATTTAATCAGAGAGCAAGAAATTTTACTTACCCGTAAATTATAAGAGGTTAACATCAATATTCTGAAACATTTTCCCATGACTGAATAATCTTCAATGTACATTTATACTTATTTTTATTGTATAATACAGTGGCTAACTGGCCCTGAGACATTGGTTCAAAATTGGTGGCCAAGCATACTTTCATAAAATTGAACATGAAGAGTGAGACTGAGCCATAGTTACCAAGTCAGCAATATATACATTCTTCAAAAAATCTCATTCTTCAACTGATAAGTTGCAAAACACTGCATCAAATACACAAACAAATTTACAATGGATGGAAACAATATTAACTGCATGTCCTAACTGCACACAAAAGTGCATGGTTGTTGGTATGATTGAAACTTAATAAATTGAAACGTATCTTAGATGTATCTGCATTATCTGCTATTTCTTTTGTGATAAGTAATACAATGTATGTTTGGATAGTCTATGTCAAAGTTTTCATGTCAGCTCTTTCAAACAAGGAAATCCCTTCTTTAAGAAGTATAAGTGCATGAGTGTGTACTTCCTATGCTGATAGGGGGCTCGGGTGGCTCATCGTCTGAGGCGCCGCGATTCGCTGTGCAGAGTTGCGTCCCTTGGGCAGGCCAGAAACCTATGATTGTGGGTTCAAATCCCAGTCCCCCAAATGTATTACTCGGAGTCTCTAGGATAAGTCATGATAAGACAGATTCCTGTTGATGAATTCATAACCATTAATTGAGGAATGGTCCATGGAAAATGGTCTGGAGAGCAGGTCGGTGGTTTGCCATGTCCATTGGTCTCGTCGTACCAAAATATGTTAAAAGATGGTACTTGTTCTTACCCTGCCTGGTCCTCGGCAATTAAGGGGATCAAACAAGGACTGATTAGCTCGGAGTCGGTATACTGTACCTGGGTGGGGTGTCCACGTTAAACTGCAGTATGCACACACGCGTGTGCATGGACATAGAACTGCAATAATCTTGAAAGTGATGTTAAACCTCATATCACCTCATATCACCACTGCCTTCATATTACCACAGCACTTTAGTAACCAGAGATTTCACCCACTTTGTTACTACAAGTAAGTTGGATATACACCTTCACCCAAAAGTTCCTGTTGTGTCGCCTGTGGGGACATTTAAAACAGTCACCAAGTTGTAAAAACAGCATCCACTGTCACAATGTCAGTTATATATTCAACAGTGTTGGTTACAAATATTATTCAACATCATGAAATGTCTTTAAGTTCACTTGGCTGCATCATTCACACAAACTTTAATTTCTTTAACTGAGTTAATTTTTTTAGGACAAAAAGGTAAATTCTGAAACTATTTCAGCACATTTTAAGGCTCAAGAGAAGAACTATTTCAGCACATTTCAAGGCACAAGAGCAAAACTGTTTCAGCGCATTTCAAGACACAAGAGCGAAACTATTTCAGCACATTTCAAGGCACAAGAGAGAAATTATTTCAGCACATTTTATGGCACAAGAGCAAAACTATTTCAGCACATTTCAAGGCACAAAGAGAGAAATTATTTCAGCACATTTTAAGGCACAAGAGAAAAACTATTTCAGCACATTTCAAGGCACAAGAGAGAAATTATTTCAGCACATTTTAAGGCACAATAGCAAAACTTTTTCAGCACATTTCAAGGCACAAAAGAGAAACTATTTCAGCACATTTCAAAGCACATGAGAAAAACTATTTCAGTACATTTCAAGCCACAAGAGAAAAACTATTTCTGCACATCTTGAGGCACAAGAGAAGATGTTGTTCCCAAATGATAACAAAGCAGAAATAAGCTCACATGGGTTCATCGCCAAGGTGAGCCAAAAATCCTAGAATTGCTGGCTGTGCTTATATTTTAGTTTGGTAATGGCAAAATAATAGAAAATCAATAATTTATTATTTTTAAATAAAAATTAAAAAGATGTTCTTTTATGGGTTTTAAACACATCTTTTACATGTAGAATAACATACTTCAAGTAAGACGAAATCACGAACAATTTCAGTTTGTCATGCTGGCAAAACTTAAAAAGAAGAAACATTCTAAGCCTTTAAAAAAAAGCCCCAATTCTTCCCAAGAAAAACAAGACATCTAAACAATTTGAAAAAAAGAAAAACTTATGATACTTTTCCGGTCACAAAAAAATAAAATTGTGAGGACGCTAACCTACACGAAGAAATAAATATATGCAGCACTGATAACGAGATGTGCGTTAGATGTGCAACTCCAGCAGAATGCTGCACATTCGAACCATCAGCTTCTTATCCGAAGCCCAGCATAAATCTGGATGTCACAAACAACCGCCTCTCTGATTTACACGTCTGATGGTGGTAGGCGCTTTCGTAGACGCTATCTACCCATAATCCTTGCTGTTATCATTCCTTCCTCCTATTACAACCAATCAATCTCCGTATTGGGAAGTATAAGCGACACTTGTTGCAATTAATATTTCAGCTATTGTCAGATTCTGTAAATAGCGAGATTCTGAATCCATGTCATTTTTGCAGTGGGACTATTTACTGTTGTGTGTGTGGAAGGCCTGATGGGTCTGTAGTTGAGTCTAACATCCAAATCTCTCCATCATTAGACATTACAATTTGGAAGGCAATTTGTGTCAGCTATTATACCAAATTACAACATGTTCCTTCAATTGGTCTGGATATTTAAACTGTTTAAATACACTTTACATAACCAAAGTCTTATGTTTGGCAGTTTTATTGACACTCCATGCCAAGAGCCTTATTTGGAGCTTACTTTTTTATGTCACACATACTTGTTGAAAATTTATTGTCTGATGTTTAATTTTTTGTTAAAGACATGAGTTTGCAAGAATTTTCTTGTTGTGAGTCACTGTGGAAGCGAAGGCTGGGTGGTCGAGATGTTAGTGAACTTGCTCTTGACATAATGTCCTTGGTTTGATTCCAAGATGCAACACGTGATGTTGACATATACAGCCCATCATTGTGGAATGTCTGGGAGGTGAGGTGAAATGGGGTTTAACGTTGTGTTCAAGATCATTGCAATTGCATCATGGTGTGTGTGTGTGTGGCTGGTTGATCTAGTCCAGACTAATGCCAATTTTATAGTACTTGCCCACTGAGATACCATAGTTTAATATGGATACCCTACTCAGACACAGTATACCGACTCTGACCAGTCCTTGTTTTATCTCCTTAGGCGTTACGCTCCTTTTACCATCATTTAGTATGATGCTGCCAGATTGAACCCCCAACCTCCCACACTCTGGGCAAATGCTTTACCAACAAGACCATGGAGGTGGTCGACCTCCCGCTCTCAGGGCAGATGCTTTACCAACAAGACCATGGAGGTGGTCGACCTCCCCCTCTCACGGCAGATGCTTTACAAACAAGACCATGGAGGCGGTCGACCTCATGCTCTCAGGGCAGATGCTTTACCAACAAGACCATGGAGGCAGTCGACCTCCCGCTCTCAGGGCAGATGCTTTATTCAAAAGACCATGTAGGTGGTTGACCTCCCGCGCTCAGGGCAGATGCTTTACCAACAAGACCATGGAGGTGGTCGACCTCCTGCTGTCAAGGCAGATGCTTTATTCACAAGACCATGGAGGCGGTCGGCCTCCCGCTCTCAGGGCAGATGCTTTATCCATGAGACCATGGAGGCAGTCAACCTCCCGCTCTCAGGGAAGATGCTTTATCCATGAGACCATGGAGGCAGTCGACCTCCCGCTCTCAGGGCAGATGCTTTATCCACAAGACAATGGAGGCGGTTGACCTCCCGCTCTCAGGGCAGATGCTTTACCAACAAGACCATGGAGGTGGTCGACCTCCCGCTCTCAGGGCAGATGCTTTATCCACAAGACCATGGAGGCGGTCGACCTCCCACTCTTAAGGCAGATGCTTTATCCATAAGACCATGGAAGTGGTCGACCTCCCGCTCTCAGGGCAGATACTTTATCCATGAGATCATGGAGGCAGTCGACCTCCCGCTCTCAGGGCAGATGCTTTATCCACAAGACCATGGATGCGGGCGACCTCCCGCTCTCAGGGCAGATGCTTTATCCATAAGACCATGGAGGCGGTCGACCTCCCTGTCTCAGGGCAGATGCTTTACCCATAAGACCATGGAGGCGATCGACCTCCCGCTCTCGGGGCAGATGCTTTATTCATAAGACCATGTGGGCGGTCAACCACCCGCTCTCAGGGCAGATGCTTTACAACATTTATGTAACATTTTTCTATTTACATTTGGTGTATATGTAGACAAAAATATTTGGTTGCATTTTTCAATAATTGGTTGCACTGGTGCATGTTTTACAGAGCTAAATCAAGCCCTGAATTATCTTGGTACATAAGGACACCATAATGTACCCAGACACAAGGTGCCTTTAACAATATTCCTGCAATATCACAGCAGGAGGACACCAGAACTGTGCTTCACCCTTTTACACATGCATGGATTCAAACCAGGCCTTCGGAGTGAAGTGCAAAGGTTTTAACCACTGGGCAACCACACCATTCCTACACAGGACTGTGAGTGAGTGAGTGAGTTTGGTTTTACGCCGCTTTTAGCTATACTCCAGCAATATCACGTCGGGTGACACCAGAAATGGGCTTCACACATTGTACTCATGTTGGGAATTGAACCTGGGTCCTCGGTGTGACGAGTGAACGCATTAACCACTAGGCTACCTGACCACCCCTACACAGAACTGACAAAGGGAATATGAACACAGCCAGCAACACAGGAGTACATACCATGACATTTTTTTCTTTTAGTATATCTGGTATAATTACACCAATAGTAAAACAAATGTCGAAACATTTTGGCTTAGAATCTGGAAAAAGAAATGGATGGCATCTTCCTCATCAGCAGTACCATCAGTTGCATCGGACTCTGACATATGTCTACCAGCATATATTTATCTCTGCTATCCAGGCCTGAGGTGGTGTATATTGCGATGTTCATATCACTAGCTGACACTGCTATGGAGATATATAACCTGCATGCTAAAGTTTAATATCTTCATCCTTCCTTATCTCTATGTCTAAGTGATTGCTAAGTGGTGCAATTCCTCCTCTAGTTTACTTTGGTAGAATTTGACAGCTTTTGGACTTGTTGCTATTTCAAGGTGTATATAAGGCTGCCTGATGGCTTGATTGTCTGTGGACTGTTCTTAAGTTGGTGTGTATCCTATATGGCTGATAGGAAATGATCCTTCTAGAATCTTGAAGACTGAAAGTCGAAGATATGACAGGTCATTATTGTTATTGTTTGTTGGGCCATCGTTAACCGGCAGTCAGCGAGTGACTGAGTGAGCAAGGCCGTAGTTAACTTTTTTTTATATAGGGGAGGGTGGGGGGGGCAAATATTTGTACAAGTATCACTTGTCCCCAACTTGTATTTTCATGATTCAAATAAAACTGTTTTCTATGAAAAATCCAAGGGGTTGGGAGGGCCTGCCCCCTGGGCTGGCTACGGCATTGGTGAGTGAGTGGGTGGGTGGGCACCAGGGTGAGTGAGTGAGTGAGTGAGTGAGTGAGAGTGGGTGAGTGAGTGGCTGGAACCTCAAGAAACACATACAGTCTATATACTTCACAAAGCAATTCTCTTTCTCTACACACCCGCAGCAAAATTATTATTTCCCCAGTCAATGAATCAGTGTGCACTTGATTAGATTCTCAGCTCCCTTGGGAGTATACAACTCAAGCTGGCTGTGAGGCACTAGGAGGTCACATTACCATCTCATCCAACGAGGTACCAATTCCCTTGCTCACCCTTTGAAAAGATACAGGAAATAACATCATGTTTTGTTGTCTAACATCCTGATTTTCCATATATATTTAAATTATGTATTCTCAAAAAAAATATAAGATACTTCATCTGCAATTGCACTGTAAATTGGGTACTTAGGAAGACATGGAGGATGTTTAAAGTTGTCGTTATAAAAGTAAGGGGTCATTATTGTTCAAGGCTAAACATTTTCTTGAACACTTCATATATAAGACTTCATCTATAAAATGTTGGCAAAAGTTCGAGATGAATAACCTTTAAAAAAAATCTGGTTTAATAGCTGCATTATCAGTCAGTGTTTTTTGTGTGCATGACGAATACTGCTATAATGAACAGAGAAGTGAATCATCCATTGTGCAGCTATATTAATCTATACACATCCTCCGAGAAACATATGCCTGTAAACTATCCTCAGCACATAAACACAGCATAAACACTCAATTTGCCAGCACTATGCCAGCGCCACCTTCCTACGATCCCTTTCACTGGAACCGACTAGCCTCCAGCCATTTCTCAGCAATTTCCGTTTATTTGGACAGGACTTCTTCGAAAATCCCTGTATGTTGTCCGGAACGTAATCGCATGAGCATTCTGTTAACTAAAGAAACAAAAACATGACAAGAAATCTTAGTGTTTTCTCTCTTAGCGGCCAAAGCTAAGAGCATGGATTGGGTTGAGATAGGGTTTCACTCCATACAGGTGTGGCGTACATATCCAAAGGAAGTTGTCAAGGGTGAAGGAACAGTTACCTCCCCTTTGCCCTGACCACACACTGAAGGTTGCTGCTTGATAAGGGTTCTTTCAGAATCTCTATCAAATGACCAGTTAATACCACTAGGGATTCATTCCATATCAGTATATCGTATCTTGTGTGATGCAAGCAAAGAAAAGATGGTTTCACAGAAGATAGAGAACATGTGTTTGTCTAAACTTGCTGACACACGTCTGGAATCAAGAACTTGACGACATGGACTCTCAATGTTGAGATTATCTTGTAGATTTGATTTTTT
Source organism: Haliotis cracherodii (assembly GCF_022045235.1). NCBI lineage: Eukaryota > Metazoa > Mollusca > Gastropoda > Lepetellida > Haliotidae > Haliotis > Haliotis cracherodii. The sequence continues at coordinate 4,196,053 of NW_027266273.1, read as the reverse complement.
TCTGCCGAAATTTAAAAATATGTTCAAGGAATAAAATTGGAATTAGCTTACACTGGTTTTATTTATTAACTGGAGGGCATGAATTGATGGGAGTTTTGGGTTTTATTTACAAATTTAATTTCCAGCTGACTTGATTAACATGATTAAAACATGAAAAATTCGAGCACAGATATGATTAGCCCTTAAGTTATTGCTCGGGCAGAACAATATATTTTCTTGTTTTATAAATAGGCTACCTTAAATATAACCAAAATATACGGGTAGTACTTTTTGTTGTAAATCTTACAAAGAATCTTGAAATAATAATAGGTTTTGACAAAATACAAACTAATGCTCACAAAAGTATATTTTCAATGCTTATTTTACAAAAACAGTTTGTGATTTTCATGATTTAAAAAAAAAAATCTTTTTTATCAGTCAAAACATTACATATAAGATGTAATTATGGGAAAGCATCGAACTCAATCTTATTTCAAAATTTCTTGTCTCCTGCCTTTTGGCATATATTATCACGAAAATCCTCAAAACAAGATATTAATTGATCTGGCCTCATACAGGTTTCCATATGTTGAAGATAAATAGAAATATAGTTCAATATATGATGCAGATGTGTGAGGTTTTGTTAAAATTTTGAAGTTACAAAAATTATAATAATAAAAACGTATAAATACACACATCACGGCAAAGATAAAACAAATGTTCAAATCTAAAAAAAAAATCTTTTCAAATAATCTAAAAATCAGTAAATAAAATCATGCATTCTTTTTACTGCCATTTTAAAGCATTTTCATATAGAAAAAGATGAGGCATATTCAGCATCTGTGAAGATTGCCTTGTTAACTTGGAAGCAAACATCTTCCAAAATCCCTTTAAAAAACTGTGTATCATTCATCTCAATTATCTTGTTATGGATATACAGTTTCTTCTCAGCTTCCAGCACATTACACAACACAACTTTCACCTCTGTAACGCTACCTCATAAATTAGTGTCTTGCAATGGTGTGGCCAAACAAAAACATGTTTGGATTAAGAAGTGCCAAACGACTTACCATGGTTTACAGTGCATGTCATGTTCTGACTTACTGCGGTGATAAATATCGGGAAAAACTTGTTGCAAAATGGGGGAGGGAATGTAAATGTTTATAATCCGCAGTGACACTAATGTATCTTTGTTTAAAAGAGGGCAGACCAACCGACACTGCTTCATTATTCAAGAATCCCCCCAAGATGGTGCTCCATGCACCAAGCAGCCCCAGACCCTTCTCTGTCCCCCGCCTCTTACCCATACCCTCCATATCCTCCCTGAGCCCTGTTTCTACAGCTTGTCTCCCAGATAAACCAAGTGGTACCCAAGTAGCTTTGTGTCCAAGTTTGGAACAAGAACGTAGAGTTAAACATCTTGGTGGGTTTGATGTTAATTTACTTTCTGAACAACTTTTGCTTATTATCTATTCATGCATCTTATATATTCAAATCCGTACTGTATAACTGTGTACTGTATATCATCATCACATCAGCAGCATCAAATAGTAATAATAATAATAATAATAATAATAATAATAATAATAATTTTAATCATCATCATCAAATAATAATCATCAGCATCAGCATCATATCACATCATCAGCATCAGCATCATCAAATAATTATATATAATCACCATAATCAAATCATCATCATCATCATCATCATTGCCTTGGAGCTGTTTGTACTCAACCCTAAGTGTTCCCTTTCTTTTCCCTATCAGTATATATTCTCTGCTTTGTTTCCAGTGTAGGGCCAATCGGAAGATGAACAAAAAAATCGGCTAAAAAGTTCATGATATATCTGAGACTGATATATTCCTGACATTCAGCGTCACCATCTATATAATACATCCCACATGTGAAACTAAGGTTATGTACATGCACTGACAAATGACCAGCTTGGGCTTTCAGCATGTCAGTGTAAACAAATCAAAACAGAGAAACTAGTTGGCAATTTCTGGGTATGAAGCTGGCAGAATACGCACACAAGACGTCACTAGATTGTATCAGCTGATATTTTATGAAATAAATGCACTTGACGATCTGCATTTTTGAAAATGCTTGGCCATGAAATGCTACAAGATGTTATCGGCAGAAACCAAACAAGAACGTAACTGTAGGAGGACCACAACATTTCTGTGAGGAAGGACCCACCTTTCACAACTAACCCTGAACTGAAAAGATTAACAGGCTTTGCAACCTTTAATATCCTCCTAGATTTCGCCCATGGTAATTCAACATGTGTGCTGCTTTCTCTTATCAAGTTGATATAGTTTCATCTGCGAAATACCGTCTCCCCGAAAACTTATCTTACCATACACTTTGCATTCATTAGGATTTGTGTAAATTTTCAAGCATTGTGATGACAGACGAATATAGCATGATGGTGTCGGATAGAGAGATAGGTAGCGCTGTATGCAGGTGTGAGACTTCAGCCTTATCCATGTTCGTGCCAGATAGCATGCTTCATTGCTGCAGCTGTTTTTTAGGACATACTATTATCCTGAAAACTAATTTGGATAGATGTTGTTTTTTTCTATGGCAGCATTCTAGGCGGCATGTATGTTGTATTTGATAACATATTTTCAGATATTCTTTCGGTTATTTGATCAGTTATTTATGGTTTATATCCAGAGGTGAGATATACTTGTGACTGTTCAAAGGTCGCCCAACAATATGTGAATGGACATGTATGTAGTAAGATATGGATGGTTCAATTAAGAGTGAAATCCCCTTGATTAACACATGCCTGGACAAACCATGGATACATGTTCATTGCTGTAGAACTTCCAACAGAATTTCACAGCTTTTGGACTTGTTGCTATTTCAAGACCTATCTAAGGCTGCCTGATGGTTTGATTGTGTGTGGACTGTTCTGAAGTTGCAGTGTTTCATATATAGCTGACAGGAGAGGATCGACCCATGAAGATCCGGGATAGAATGGGTCTTCAGCAACCCATGCTTGCCATAAGAGGGGAATAACGGGATCGGGTGGTCAGGCTCGTTGACTTGGTTGATGCATGTCATCGTATCCCAATTGCATGGATCGATGCTCATGATGTCAAACACTGGATTTTCTGGTCCAGACTCGATTATTTACAGACGGACGTCAAATAGCTGGAATATTGCTCAGTGCGATGTTAATAAAAAAAACATCATATCATCAGGAATGGATCATTATAGAATCATAGAGCTTGAAAGTCAAATCGTCCAAAATATGACAGGTCATTACTGTTCAAGAATAAGTGGATTCAAATCATAAGTCTCAAACAGGACTCAAAGCCTCTTCTGTATCTGAATCTATTATGAATTTTATAAATATCAAATATCAAATTTTGATAAAATGGCATATATAATTATCTCATTCATTATATTGTGCTTGATTAATATGATCAACAAACCTTCGTTTATTTCCCCCCGCAGCATTGTGCTTACTTGATGAGTTGAGTTGCGTGTGGAACTTTTTACATTTGAAACCTCTGGCTGACACAAGTTACAAATTAATTCTTCAGGCATCAAATACTCAAAAACATCCACAAACCTGAAACACATAATGTTTCAACTCCAAACAGAAATATTCAAAATATTCTTTATCCTAACGATACCTTACCATTTACACTTTCAAATGTCTTTATAGAAAACTGTAAAAGTGAAAAAAAATACATGTACTTAAATTTCTGATCTTGCTGTCACAGGGTTAAAACAACAAAAAAACCTTAGTAGGTACTCATTGATTGCCATGTAGGTTTTCCGAGGAGAAATTTGACATTAATTACCTCTGCATGTAGACGCATTTAATTGGCAGTGAACGTAGAGGAGGCTCTGCCATGGCACTAATTCGCCTGTATTAAGACCAGGGATCTGCCAAGGGCCGTGCACGACCTCTGTCTGTTCAAGGGAGATAAGAGTGACATGATTCACGACACTATGTTCCACAAACTTCATTAGGACATTGGAAGAAAGGAAGTGAGGTCTGTATTATCATCGTGCTATAAATAGAACATCCCCCATCAATCATACAGTATTCATACCAGGCATCATCTGGTAATTTTGATGTACTTATATGAGTTTAAATTAAATTAAATTAAATTAAATTGAATTAAATTAAATTAAATTAAATTAAATTAAAGTTGAAGAGGTTTTTAAATGCAGTTTCTTGTTGATATACAAATGTACATTACTTACTTCATTGAAATGCATGAAAGAAAATGTCTCCATGATGATTATATTTTTTACAAATTATTCACCAATTAGCATCTTAGAAAACACATATTACTAAAATTTACAAATGTTAGAGATGGAAAAGTATTGAAGTAAGTTTCAAATTGACATACTATAGTTTGGAGTTTCAAGTAATTGGGTTTCAAATGTGCCCTTCACAGTATTTTATATCAATATCATGGTGTTGTCAACTTATTGTTTGTGGAAAGCCATAAGAGATCATATCCATACGTGTTTAACACTTGGGTGAAATGCATGACCTCTGGTAAGATTCTGATCAACCAAGGAACATGTTGAGTACTGGGACCTGAGACTTAAATTGAACTCAGGATGAGCAGATCCTGGCACTACTAAGGGAGGCAACTCTATAATCATGTTCTGGTTCTTTACCATATATCACCATTTCCTTCTTTTGAGCAAAGGTAATATATAAGTAATATGTTAACCTAGCAAACAGCTCCATTTATGAAAATAATAAGGATCGAAGTACTCGATCCTCTTGAGTCGTGATCGACATTGTAGCCAATGTGTTGATTATCATGTCAACACATTCAACAGTTTGTAAATTACAATTTCATACTTTTTTTCATGAATCCTTTCTGGCTCAGTGCATGTAATGATCCATCCTTTTATTTTACCCTTTTCCCTTCACTTCGGCTCTAAACAGACTTGCAGTTTGAAAGAGGATTTATAATCTTAGCATCATTAAGCATGAAGATGATGACCAGCAGTCTGTTCAAGGAATATCTAGTTAGTCAAAGGAATTAAATTGACACATCAAAGATGGCTTCCTGCCATGTCAGAGATACAAGGGAGATAACTCTGTCTGCTATTATCTCCAATCACAAGCTGCCCATCTAACAAATGGGAGAAATGAAGTGGAAAATTGACCAATCAGATATAACAAGGCTTGGCATTGCCTGCATAATCTGTCATATATCAAAAAGTACATAAATGCTAGGGGATCATCTCAGGTGCTACAGTCTAATGATGTATTTGTGGGAGCTGAGGGCTTACATGAAACACAATGTCTGCTGATGGTGCTTACGAGAGTTAGATACGGCACATTTCATACACGTCTCTACTGAAAATATCTAAACACCGATATTTTTCTGCTTCTTTTTTTTTATAGATAGATGTCTTTCCAGTGCATTGCTTTGCATTCATTTCAAATCAGTGTATTTTTAATTTGTTTTTCTTTCTATGATCCTCCCATGAAACATGCGTGGTTTCTGACATTTTTTCACTCCGATCCTCTTGTGTTTCAGTTGAATGTATGGCTCTCAGTTTGCAACAAAGATACAAATGCATCTTTTACCTTTTCAAACAGGATCCAGTGTGATATTACAAGAATGTTTTTTTCTGCGCATTCTAGCTTCATTATCCTTACTTTGCTGTTAAAAAGCTTTGATTTTTTAAGTTGTAAATATATCACATCTAATTGACCATAAGGGAACTCGTAATGCACTTTTAAAACAGATGACATCTTGCACAAAAAAAAAGACAAATTGAATTTTAGCTGATCGTATCTATTCATACGGAAACACACAGGAGGATATCATGAGGGCAAAGGGAGCCTGGTGTGGGTGCAGTTTGTAGATGACTGTGGTGGTCTGGGTGGAGATGTGGTGGTGTTGATGTGGTGTGGATGTTGTGGGGTGACTTTTTTGTTTGTTTGTTTGTTGCTTAACGCCACACTTAGCAATATTCCAGCTATATGGCCGCATGGGGTGACTGTGGTGGTGTTGATGTTATGGTGTTGATATGGTGGTGTTGTGGTTGTGTTGATGTTATGGTGGTGTGGATGTGGCAGTGTGAGTGGATGTGGCAGTGTGAGTGGATGTGGCAGTGTGAGTGGATGTGGTGGTGTGAGTGGATGTGGTGGTGTGAGTCAATGTGATGGTATGAGTGGGTGTGGCAGTGTGAGTGAATGTGGTGGTGTGAGTGGATGTGGCAGTGTGAGTGGATGTGGTGGTGTGAGTGGATGTGGCAGTGTGAGTGGATGTGGCAGTGTGAGTGGATGTGATGGTGTGAGTGGATGTGATGGTGTGAGTGGATGTGGCAGTGTGAGTGGATGTGGTGGTGTGGGTGGACGTGGTGGTGTGAGTAGATGTGGCGGTGTGAGTGGATGTGGTGGTGTGAGTGGATGTGATGGTGTGAGTGGATGTGGTGGTGTGAGTGGATGTGATGGTGTGAGTGGATGTGATGGTGTGAGTGGATGTGGAGGTGTGAGTGGATGTGGTGGTGTGGGTGGATGTGGTGGTGTGAGTGGATGTGGTGGTGTGAGTCAATGTGGTGGTATGAGTGGGTATGGCAGTGTGAGTGGATGTGGCAGTGTGAGTGGATGTGGTGGTGTGAGTGGATGTGGCAGTGTGAGTGGATGTGGCAGTAAGAGTAGATGTGGTGGTGTGAGTGGATGTGATGGTGTGAGTGGATGTGATGGTGTGAGTGGATGTGATGGTGTGAGTGGATGTGGTGGTGTGAGTGGATGTGGTGTGGGTGGATGTGGTGGTGTGAGTGGATGTGGTGGTGTGAGTCAATGTGGTGGTATGAGTGGGTGTGGCAGTGTGAGTGGATGTGGCGATGTGAGTGGATGTGGTGGTGTGAGTGGATGTGGTGGTGTGAGTGGATGTGGTGGTGTGAGTGGATGTGGCAGTGTGAGTGGATGTGGCAGTAAGAGTAGATGTGGTGGTGTGAGTGGATGTGGCAGTGTGAGTGGATGTGGTGGTGTCAGTGGTTATGGTGGTGTGAGTGGATGTGGCAGTGAGAGTGGATGTGGTGGTGTGAGTGGATGTGGCAGTGTGAGTGGATGTGGTGGTGTGAGTGGATGTGGTGGTGTGAGTGGATGTGGTGGTGTGAGTGGATGTGGTGGTATGAGTGGATGTGGCAGTGTGAGTGGATGTGGCAGTAAGAGTAGATGTGGTGGTGTGAGTGGATGTGGTGGTGTGAGTGGATGTGGTGGTGTGAGTGGATGTGGTGGTATGAGTGGATGTGGTAGTGTGAGTGGATGTGGTGGTGTGAGTGGATGTGGGATGTGGTGGTGTGAGTGGATGTGGCAGTGTGAGTGGATGTGGCAGTGAGAGTGGATGTGGCAATGTGAGTGGATGTGGTGGTGTGAGTGGATGTGGTGGTGTAGGTGGATGTGGTGGTGTGAGTGGATGTGGTGGTGTAGGTGGATGTGGTGGTGTGAGTGGATGTGATGGTGTGAGTCAATGTGGTGGTATGAGTGGGTGTGGCAGTGTGAGTGGATGTGATGGTGTGAGTGGATGTGGTGGTGTGAGTGGATGTGGTGGTGTGGGTGGATGTGGTGGTGTGAGTGGATGTGGTGGTGTGAGTGGATGTGGTGGTATGAGTGGGTGTGGCAGTGTGAGTGGATGTGGCAGTGTGAGTGGATGTGGTGGTGTGAGTGGATGTGGCAGTGTGAGTGGATGTGGCAGTGAGAGTGGATGTGGTGGTGTGAGTGGATGTGGCAGTGTGAGTGGATGTGGCAGTGTGAGTGGATGTGGTGGTGTGAGTGGATGTGGCAGTGTCAGTGGATGTGGCGATGTGAGTGGATGTGGTGGTGTGAGTGGATGTGGTGGTGTGAGTGGATGTGGTGGTGTGAGTGGATGTGGTGGTGTGAGTGGATGTGGCAGTGAGAATGGATGTGGTGGCGTGAGTGGATGTGGTGGTGTGAGTGGATGTGGCGATGTGAGTGGATGTGGTGGTGTGAGTGGATGTGGTGGTGTGAGTGGATGTGGCAGTGTGAGTGGATGTGGCAGTGTCAGTGGATGTGGTGGTGTGAGTGGATGTGGTGGTGTGAGTGGATGTGGCAGTGTGAGTGGATGTGGTGGTGTGAGTGGATGTGGTGGTGTGAGTGGATGTGGCAGTGTGAGTGGATGTGGCAGTGTCAGTGGATGTGGCAATGTGAGTGGATGTGGTGGTGTGAGTGGATGTGGTGGTGTGAGTCAATGTGGTGGTATGAGTGGATGTGGTGGTGTGAGTGGATGTGGCAGTGAGAATGGATGTGGTGGCGTGAGTGGATGTGGTGGTGTGAGTGGATGTGGCGATGTGAGTGGATGTGGTGGTGTGAGTGGATGTGGCAGTGTCAGTGGATGTGGCGATGTGAGTGGATGTGGTGGTGTGAGTGGATGTGGCGATGTGAGTGGATGTGGTGGTGTGAGTGGATGTGGTGGTGTGAGTGGATGTGGCAGTGAGAATGGATGTGGTGGCGTGAGTGGATGTGGTGGTGTGAGTGGATGTGGCGATGTGAGTGGATGTGGTGGTGTGAGTGGATGTGGTGGTGTGAGTGGATGTGGCAGTGTGAGTGGATGTGGCAGTGTCAGTGGATGTGGTGGTGTGAGTGGATGTGGCGATGTGAGTGGATGTGGTGGTGTGAGTGGATGTGGTGGTGTGAGTGGATGTGGCGATGTGAGTGGATGTGGTGGTGTGAGTGGATGTGGTGGTGTGAGTCAATGTGGCAGTGTGAATGTGAATGTATGGGTTCAGGTGTGAATGTATGGGGCGCAGGTGTGAGTGTGAATGTATGGGTGCAGGTGTGAATGTGAATGTAAGGGTGCAGGTGTGAGTGTGAATGTATGGGTGCAGGTGTGAGTGTGAATGTAAGGGTGCAGGTGTGAGTGTGAATGTATGGACACAGGTGTGAATTGTTGAATGTATGGGAGCAGGTGTGAGTGTGATGTATGGGTGCAGGTGTGAATGTATGGATGCAGGTGTGAATGTATGGGTGCAGGTGTGCATGTATGGGTGCAGGTGTGCATGTATGGGTGCAGGTGTGATGTATGGATGCAGGTGTGAATGTGAATGTATGGGTGCAGGTGTGATGTATGGGTGCAGGTGTGAATGTGAATGTATGGGTGCAGGGGTGAGTGTAAATGTATGGGTGCAGGTGTGATGTATGGGTGCAGGTGTGAGTGGGATATATGGGTGCAGGTGAGAGTGGTAATGTATGGGTGCAGGTGTGAGTGGTAATGTATGGGTGCAGGTGTGTGAGTGGTAATGTATGGGTGCAGGTGTGAGTGTGATGTATGGGTGCAGGTGTGAGTGGTAATGTATTGGTGCAGGTGTGAGTGGTAATGTATGGATGCAGGTGTGAGTGGGATATATGGGTGCAGGTGTGAGTGGTAATGTATGGGTGCCGGTGTGAGTGGGATATATGGGTGCAGGTGTGAGTGGGATGTAAGGGTGCAGGCGTGAGTGGTAATGTATGGGTGCAGGTGTGAGTGGGATATATGGGTGCAGGTGTGAATGCGAATGTATGGGTTCAGGTGTGAGTGAGATATATGGGTGCAGGTGTGAATGTGAATGTATGGGTGCAGGTGTTAATGTAAATGTATGGGTGCAGGTGTGAATGTATGGGTGCAGGTGTGAATGTAAATGTATGGGTGCAGGTGTGAGTGAGATATATGGTTGCAGGTGTGAATGTATGGGTGCAGGTGTGAATGTAAATGTATGGGTGCAGGTGTGAGTGAGATATATGGTTGCAGGTGTGAATATGAATGTATGGGTGCAGGTGTGAATGTGAATGTATGGGTGCAGGTGTGAATGTGAATGTATGGGTGCAGGGGTGAGTGCTAAAGAAAGGATCTGATATGTGTAAGGGACAGCAGAACTCTGCAAATTTGCTGCGCCCAAGGTGAACAATGCCTCTGTTATAGCTTGGGAATGGAGTTGGTGGTATGGTCCAGTGGCTCAACAGGCCAAATGTTTCCCCTCATCAAATTTCCCAGAAGCAATATGGTAACTTCATGATTTCAAGACCCAACAGAAATGAGGGCAGGTGTAAATTATTACTTGTTAACAGAGTTTTTCATCCTGTTTTTTTTTTAGAACTTGCCTTCTTTAAAAATAAACAAGTCCCATTGTCCTGCTCGTGAAATGTATACACAAGCTAATTGTTGGTGAGGTGAAATCTACATCGTATGCTGTTCTAGACATGACGTGTTGCTTGTCAGATTGCATGTGATCATAATGTGTAGGTGAGGTCAAGATAAAGCTGAAGTTTGTCATTCTGTGTGTAGAATCTACCAAAAATACTGTCCACACAAATCTGTCAAATATACATATATTAATCAATGTTGTCAGTACCAGGCAATGTGTCAGCTCAAGTCTCCCATGTCATGGGGGCTCAACTTGATAAATGATATTTGAAATTATCTTCAAATTACTTGACACACCCTCTAACACTGTGCATGTCACAGTGTGGACATAGATTATTATTATCTCAAGAGTCTAACCTCATAATGGGGTTTTAATTTTAAAAAATCCACTGAAGTTAAATTGTTTCATAGGCATTTTTTAGAAGTTGACGGATGACAAATTAGACAAAATAATGTGGATAACAACTTCTTTATTATACTGTAATAGCTACAATAAAGACGTTGAAGTCATTATCCATTTTTTGGGTCTTCTTTGACATGGAAGTTAGTTCTGGAGTTGTATGCCACTTGCATGTGTTGATGTTTGAACGCTTCTTAGATGAAATCAGACAGCACAAAAACATGCAGAGATATACTATTGATAATATTTGGTTCCAGCCTAAACTATGTAAGGATTGTTGGTTCAGAGAAAGGGGAGATGTTGAATCTGAATTGCATAAAACAGTTATTTAGCTTTGTTGATTGTCAACGTGCCGGTGGCATGATGATTTAATTAACTTTACTTGATTATTGAAACTTTGGGATTGTTGATGAGTTACAGAACTTCAGAATAAAAGTGTCTGATAATGTTTACTTCAGCACATCTCACTTCAGCAGTGAAAGGTGTCTTGTATCACTTCAGCAGTGAAAGGTGTCTTGTATCACTTCAGCAGTGAAAGGTGTCTTGTATCACTTCAGCAGTGAAAGGTGTCTCGTATCACGTCAACAGTAATAGTCATTTCAGCAGTGTAAAGTGTCTTGTATCACTTCAGCAGAAAATAGTGTCTCATGTCTATTCAGCAGTGTAGGTACAATGTGTGAAGCCCATTTCTCGTGTCCCCCAATGTGATATTGCTAGAATATTGCTAAAAGCCGCTTAAACCATACTCACTCGCTCACTCACTCACTCAGCAGTGAAATATTTCTTGTATAACTTCAGCAGTGAAAATGTCTCGTATAACTTTCGCACTGGAAAATGTCTGACACTTCAGCAGTGAATAATGTCTCATGTCACTATAACAGTAAAGTGTGTCATAAATCACTTCAGCAGTAAATAGTTACTGTCTCATGTCACTTTAGCTAATAAAAGTGTCTTGTATCACATCTGCAGTGTATTGTTTCTCCAATCATTTCAGCAGTAAATAGTGTCTCAAATCACTTCAGCAGCAAATAGTGTCTCAAATCACTTCAGCAGTAAATAGTGTCTCAAATCACTTCAGCAGTAAATAGTGTCTCAAATCACTTCAGCAGTAAATAGTGACACAAATCACTTCAGTAGTAAATAGGGTCTCAAATCACTTCAGCAGTAGATAGTGTCTCAAATCACTTCAGCAGTAAATAGTGTCTCAAATCACTTCAGTAGTAAATGGTGACTCAAATCACTTCAGCAGTAAATAATGTCTCAAATCACTTCAGCAGTAAATAGTGTCTCAAATCACTTCAGCAGTAAATAGTGTCTCAAATCACTTCAGCAGTTAAGAGCTTGTGTCTCATGGTTTGATAATATGCACTTCAAGGACGCAGAGCTGGAGAATTCATTACATTCATTATCAACATTTAAATCACAAAAATTATTCATTATAAATGTTTGGAATTAAATGTCATAATGATTGAGTGCATGTGTTATGCATGCCTAACTAAACATATCAACATTAAAAACTCTTCACGATATCAATGTTGAATCATTTCAAAAGCTCACAAATTAATTTATAAAAAAATAAATAAATTGATTGTGCATATTAGTATAAACACAAAAAACAAGAATGCAACTGAGATGTCGAGATAATATTTTGATGAGCAATACAGACAAATACAAAACATCAATAAGTTTCACGTTGCATAATAATAAAATGTTTGTGTGCTTCAAAAAAAAAAAAAGTTTCACGTTGCATGCAAATCTCAGATCACACGATTAGCCCCACAAAAAATGACAGCAAAATTTTTCCAAATCCAATGGTTTTGGTGTACATAAGTCATGCACACCAGGTTAAGGAGGGGCCAACATGTCAACAGTCACATGACGATATGATCAACACAGGTGAGGCCGATGTTTGGAATATATTCTGCAGAGGCTGATTGAGGAATTATATGCTTTTAAAATATTTTGACAACAAAATGCCATTTACATGAGGTGAATTTGTTTGAATATATTTTGCAGAATCATAACATTTCTTTTGGGTTAGATTTTCTGACAACAAAAGAAAATTGAACTTTTTGTTATATAACACTGGTTGAAATAGATGAGATCTGGCTGCATATATTACATAAAACAAACAATAGTGTATGATATTATTAATTTTCATATTATAAAAACATTGCAGCACATGCTCACTTAAACTAATAAACATTAGAATAATGAAATATTTTTGATATTGTGCCACCTGATTACATTTCTGTTTAGAGCCTTAAGTATTTTCCAACTCATCCTGTCAATCATTCAATCACCAAGTGTGGCCTACTCCGTTAACCATTCAATCACCAAGTGTGGCCTACTCCGTTAACTATTCAATCACCAAGTGAGGCCTACCCTGTTAACCATTCAATCTCCAAGTGTGGCCTACCCCATTAACCATTCAATCTCCGAGTGTGGCCTACCCCATTAACCATTCAATCTCCAAGTGTGGCCTACCCCATTAACTATACAATCTCCATGTGAGGCTTACCCCATTAACCATTCAATCTCCAAGTGAGGCTTACCCCATTAACTATACAATCTCCAAGTGAGGCTTACCCCATTAACCATTCAATCTCCAAGTGAGGCTTACCCCATTAACCATTCAATCTCCAAGTGTGGCCTACCCCATTAACTATACAATCTCCAAGTGTGGCCTACCCCATTAACCATTCAATCACCAAGTGTGGCCTACCCCATTAACTATACAATCTCCAAGTGAGGCTTACCCCATTAACCATTCAATCTCCAAGTGTGGCCTACCCCATTAACTATACAATCTCCAAGTGAGGCTTACCCCATTAACTATTCAATCACCAAGTGTGGCCTACCCCATTAACTATACAATCTCCAAGTGTGGCCTACCCCATTAACTATTCAATCCCCAGGTGGGGCTTACCCCATTAACCATTCAATCACCAGGTGGGGCTTACCCCATTAACTATTCAATCACCAGGTGGGGCTTACCCCATTAACCATTCAATCTCCAAGTGTGGCCTACCCCATTAACCATTCAATCACCAGGTGGGGCCTACCCTGTCAAACAAGCTATCAATGAGTGTGTTAAAGGTACCCTGTCAAACATTCTATTGCTGTGTGTGGCCCACCCTGTCAAACATTCTATTGCTGTGTGTGGTCCACCCTGTGAAACATTCTATTGCTGTGTGGCCCACCCTGTCAAACATTTTATTGCTGTGTGTGACCTACCCTGTCAAACTTTATATTGCTGTTTGTGGCCTACCCTGTCAAACATTCTATTGCTGTGTGTGGCCCACCCTGTCAAACATTATTTGCTGTGCGTGGCCCACCCTGTGAAACATTCTATTGCTGTGTGGCCCACCCTGTGAAACATTCTATTGCTGTGTGTGGCCTACCCTGTCAAACATTCTATTGCTGTGTGTGGCCCACCCTGTCAAACATTCTATTGCTGTGTGTGGCCTACACTGTCAAACATTATTTGCTGTGTGTGGCCCACCCTGTCAAACATTCTATTGCTGTGTGTGGCCCACCCTGTTAAACATTATTTACTGTGTGTGGCCCACCCTGTCAAACATTCTATTGCTGTGTGTGGCCTACACTGTCAAACATTATTTGCTGTGTGTGGCCCACCCTGTCAAACATTCTATTGCTGTGTGTGGCCCACCCTGTTAAACATTATTTACTGTGTGTGGCCCACCCTGTCAAACATTCTATTGCTGTGTGTGGCCTACACTGTCAAACATTATTTGCTGTGTGTGGCCCACCCTGTCAAACATTGTATTGCTGTGTGTGGCCCACCCTGTCAAACATTCTATTGCTGTGTGTGGCCTCTCCTGTCAAACATTCTATTGCTGTGTGTGGCCTACACTGTCAAACAGTCTATTGCTGTGTGTGGCCTACCCTGACAGACATTTTGTTGCTGTGTGTGGCCTACCCTGTCAAACATTCTATTGCTGTGTGTGGCCCACCCTGTCAAACATTCTATTGCTGTGTGTGGCCCACACAGTCAAACATTCTATAGCTGTGTGTGGCCCACCCTGTCAAACATTCTATCTCTGAGTGTGGCCTAACCCACCCAATCACAGGTGCTATTACATTTCAGCTTATGCATTTTCATATCTGTATATAGCCAAGTGACCTACATTCATCCAGTGATGAGCGACAACAATTCGGAATCAGTACCCTATATCTACTGGTAAGCCAATTCATATCATCCTATACTGTTCCACAAAGAATAACCACATTCTTTTCATCTACCATTGCTTTTGAATGATGTTTGTGACACATCCACTTGCTGAGTCGGTAGGCTTATGTTCACAAACACATGTCAACACTCACCACACAATACAACATATACTTTTAAATGCATAAAAAATTGAATTTGATCTTTAACTTTTTAGCTGTCTTATGAATTAATCTACAATATATAATGTATTTGAGGCCCCCTATTTTGTATATTACATGCTATTTTGTATATTTTTGTAATTTTCTGAAACACATTTTCACCTAATGGCTTAACATATAGTCTATGAAATCTCTTATTACACAATACATTTCTCCTCATCTAAAAATATTATCCTGATGCTGAATGTGGAATAGATCTGGCTAGAATTGCTTTTATAAAATCTCAGTTTCGTTTTCATGAAATACATATATTTCACAGTCACAGTGCAAGACTATTTACTTTTGAGAGGGGGGGGGGGGGGGGGGGGTTTGCGGGGGTGCGCCCCCCTCCTTTTTATTACTAAAAAAAATCTTTATTTCTGTATGAATTACCACCAAAGACAATAAATAGATCTTAATTGTGCACCCCCCCTTTTCAAAAAAGCTGTAATATGTTCATTGCCTCTACAATCTATGTAGTGTATTGGGCAAAACCTGTTTAGCTGTGAAAGTTTAAGAAAATGGAATCCTGACATAATCTCTTAAACCAGTTGAAGTACTGTAAGCTGTCTGACATGAAAATACCACACTGTTATCATATCACCAGAACACACACGGACCTACTGATAGTTAAAAAATAAAATTGTTGTCATTATTAAAAATTTGGATGTACATGAATGTTCCTAATATTGAATAATACTGTTTGAGGGAGTATGTTGGATTAAAAATGATATCAGAAAATCCCACACCCAAGACCCTACTTAATTCCCAACACTGATATGTAGTGTTGGAAATTTGACAAACAAACCCAGACCCTTTAATATTAACAATTAAAAAAAACAAAAAACACCCATTCTCTTGTTACAAGTTTCAGAGATGAAGATGAAGACTTACATCAAGTCTCTGAATTCAAAAGATTTTTAAAAGATTTTTGGTTAAATCGTCTTTTAATCTATTAAAAAAGGGCTTAGACACTCTAGATCTGTAACTGAAATAATCTAGTCTGGCCAAAGTGTTATTGACTTCATTAGAATAAGAAACATTATTCCATTATCCCTGCTTTGTGAATTAGTTAATTTATCTCACGATTTTTAAGACATAGACAAATTGTCATTTATTTCTCATCTCCATTTGTTCCATTTCTTACTCTACTTGTCATGTAATCCGTGAAGATCCGGGGTAGAATACGTCTTCAACAACCCATGCTTGCCGTAAAAAGCGACCATGCTTGTGGTATATGAAGCAACTAACGGGATTCGGTGGTCAGGCTCGCTGACTTGGTTGAAGCATGTCATCGATCCCAATTGCATGGATCGATGCTCATGATATCAATCACTAGATTGTCAGGTCCAGCCTCAATTATTTACAGACCACCTTCATATAGGAATATTGCTGAGTGTGGTGTTAAACAACAAACCAATCCACTACTCGTCATGTATTTTTGGATGTTGTATTGTGTACATATGTTTGCTCTGCCTGGATGCTGTCGACGATGTTGCTGCATGCCATACTTCCTCAACTGATGTCCCATCATGTCTGCAGCTGTATGGCATCCTCCAAAACATATTTCTTCACGATCCAAACCCCCCAAATTTTTTAAATCAAAACCTACACTCAGGTTCATCATATATTTTTTCTATTAAATTTGGATTTAAAAAAAATATTTATTTAATGGATTCCAATTTTGATAAATCGTTTACATGTCTGTATGTTGACCTCAAGGTGTAAATATTTGCTTAACTCTCATCCTTCCTGCCTCTGCCCTGTAAATAAGACAAGTGTAAGTCTCCATTGATTCGATGGCCTCAGGTGATAAAGGTGCATTAATATCTCCCACCAAAATCAATTTCTTTTGACACTGCTAATCCATAGATAATTATTCCAATAAGTTCTCAGGATAACTCCCTCAAAACAGTGTTGTCCCAGTATAGGAAATGAAATGGCAAAAAGTATCTATGTATAGAATAACGACTAAAACCTATTGATTACATTTTGTGATAATCTGGGTACTCAAAAGAGAAGGTAATTGTGAGGATGGTGTTTTCCCTAGTCAGCAATAATAAGGGACCCGTGAAGATCCGGGGTAGAATAGGTCTTCAGCAACCCATGCTTGCCGTAAAAGGCAAACTATGCTTGTCGTAAAAGGCAACTAACAGGATCGGGTGGTCAGGCTCACTGACTTGGTTGATGCATGTCATCGATCTCAATTGTGTGGATCGATGCTCATGATGTAAATCACTGGATTGTCTGGTCCAGACTCAATTTTTTACAGAACGCCGTCATATAGCTGGAATATTACTGAGTGCAGCGTAAAACAACAAACCCAAAAAAACCAAAAAAAACCAGCAATAACATATGTTTGAGTGAATGTTATTTTATGACGCAGTCAGCAACATTCCAGCTGTATCATTTCTGACAGTATGTCAGTCTTGACCAAGCAAAACAATTGCTACCACAGTCAGCAACATTCCAGCTGTATCATGTCTGACAGTACGTCAGTCTTGACCAAGTAAAACAATTGCTACCACAGTCAGCAACATTCCAGCTGTATCATGTCTGACAGTACGTCAGTCTTGACCAAGCAAAACAATTGCTACCACAGTCAGCAACATTCCAGCTGTATCATGTCTGACAGTACGTCAGTCTTGACCAAGCAAAACAATTGCTACCACAGTCAGCAACATTCCAGCTGTATCATGTCTGACAGTATGTCAGTCTTGACCAAGCAAAACAATTGCTACCACAGTCAGCAACATTCCAGCTGTATCATGTCTGACAGTATGTCAGTCTTGACCAAGCAAAACAATTGCTACCACAGTCAGCAACATTCCAGCTGTATCATGTCTGACAGTATGTCAGTCTTGACCAAGCAAAACAATTGCTACCACAGTCAGCAACATTCCAGCTGTATCATGTCTGACAGTATGTCAGTCTTGACCAAGCAAAACAATTGCTACCACAGTCAGCAATAAACTATTCCATTCGGGCACAAATCAGTTAAAATTATACAAGAACGGTACTAACTACCAATTCCCAAATATGATGAAAGTCAATCAGAAACTCATTCCGCAAATACAATTTGTAAAATATTATTTTTATATTTAAAACAAATTTAAAATCATTGCACAATAGCAATATTCATATTTGTAGCCTCATCCTGCTGCTCTCAGATTGTGACATCATAGATGACTAAGGTCCGCCATTTTGTCAATAAACAAAGTGCATGGTTGTCAACATGGTCATACTTTTGGCTTTTCGTGGCTGCATATGTGTGAGAAAATGGTTTATCTGCTGCTGTCAGATTGTGACATCATAGATGACTAAGGTCCGCCATTTTGTCAATAAACAATGTGCATTGTTGTCAACATGGTCATACTTTTGGCTTTTCGTGGCTGCATATGTGTGAGAAAATGGTTTATCTGCTGCTGTCAGATTGTGACATCATAGATGACTAAGGTCCGCCATTTTGTCAATAAACAATGTGCATTGTTGTCAACATGGTCATACTTTTGGCTTTTCGTGGCTGCATATGTGTGAGAAAATGGTTTATCTGCTGCTGTCAGATTGTGACATCATAGATGACTAAGGTCCGCCATTTTGTCAATAAACAATGTGCATGGTTGTCAACATGGTCATACTTTTGGCTTTTCGTGGCTGCATATGTGTGAGAAAATGGTTTATACAAATGAGGTTGTACTAATTTATCCAATACAGGGATAAAACAACACTTTTTTTTAATTTGCTTGCCACAAAACCGATGCAGCGAAGCGAGGTGAAATGGGGTTTAACGTCGCATCAAAGATTATTGCACTTATATAGCGACATGCATGCATGTGTGTGTGTGTGTTGCTGCTTGTACTTGTCCGGATTGATGCCGATTTATAGTGCTAGCACACTGAGATACCATTCCGCAGTTTAACATGAATACCCCATGACTTCTAGGAGTTTTTAGGGCTTTATCATGCCCCACACTGAAACACAGTTTTGTTATGTCTACTTCGGCAAGAGACTTTGTTCAAAATTCCTCTGTACATCTGGCAGTTGGTACCTGGTAGGATGAGATAGTAATCTGATTGTCCTTCTTGCGCTCATAGGCAGCTTGGGTTGTATCTCCTCAGGGAGTTGAGAGCAAAATTTTAAAATCCAGCGTGGAAAACCCCACAATACAGATACTGTATTCTTCGTAATAAGCACCCTGCTCTAATAATGCCCACGGCGATATTTGCTAATATATTGGCTAGTGAACAATCCTAATTAGCACCCTTCCGATTGATCAGTGTACACAAGACTTATTTATTTGTGTATAATACGCACTTGTGTGTTATATGCACCCTTGATTAAGGGCAATTCAATTCTGGAAAAAATGTATCTGTCGTGTATAATACGCAGACTTTTCTTTTGATATCATTTCAGGCTGTCCGCACAAACCACGACATTCATGATCTTTCAACTCTTTCACCAAATTCTTTTATAATAAAAGCCCCCTATTTCTAATTTCTTACATCGAATATAGTACATGACAATATTGCAGGGGGGTCTGCCTGCACCCCTTCCCATTGAAAACCAAATGTAGAATGTTGTAAACAACCCTAACCCCCAACGCTGAGAGAAGAATTTTGAAAATTCTGGATCCACCCTTGATGATCACGTGTCACCATGGTGACGACATGGTGCTCCTGCCATCACCCTCAGGTTTACCCGGTCCAGGCTTGTTAATAAAAAAACCCACTGCGAGCGAGCTAGAATATTGCTGACTGTGGTAAAAAACAACATTCACTAAGTACTCAGTGACATTCCTGGTACACTTTATACCAAATCTCCACTGCAAAATATTGTGAATTTGAGCCTTTAATGACATGCAGTCTGGCATGTATGAATTACAAGGCTGTGACAGATATTGAGCCCAAGAGCCACTGTAAGGTGTCTCCAGCCATAAATATGTCAACTGTATGTTGACAGCCAAGAGTATCCGACTTATCACCTGCCATAAACAGCACAGTCTATGCCAGAATCACAACACTACAACCAACGCAAGTGGCCACTTGAAGATAGCACTTTTATTTTAATTTAAACTTGGATGAACGTTAAACACTGAACTTGACAGGTGGTCCTGGCTTTCCATTCATTGTTATTTTGTCATTGCAAAATTCTAAAAACTAAGAAATAATAATTTAGTCAAAATTAGCTTTATTTATGAGTCAAATATTGCTTTTAGAGTGTTGTGTTTTTTAAAATCTTTGTATGTGTATCATTAAGGGTTTTTTTCTCTGGGAATAAACAAAAAAAACAGACCATGACAAAAAGAGGAGCAACCATTTGATTTTTAGGGGGTGGGGTTCATTTTGTCTAGAGATCAGCACTTTCATTTTAATGTTTAGGAACTCACTTACTTTTTGTTAACATTAACAGGTGCTTAATCAAATAGTTGGTCTCTAAGAATTTTTGTACATATGCCTCCTAGCATATTGACAAAGAAAATCTTTAAAACTAGACATGAAATTGTTATCGGTGAGTGAGTAAAATAAATATTTTTTATTCGTGACAGTAAATTATGTATTGACATGTAAAAAATACAAAATAAATAATAAAATGATGTCTCACACATACAAAGACACAACAGCATACTTCATGTACACAATTCCAATGCTACAATTATAAATCAGAATATAGACTAGACGTAACCTCTTATCCCCAATCCCAATCAGATTTATTGAATGAGATTGTGACAGATAGGGCAAAGGTCACACAAGGGTTGTTTGGCATTTTCGTCATGTCGCCATCTGATCTGAGCATGTAAATGTCATGTGCGACACGATGAAGTAATAGGAAGGGCGTGTCACGGCTATCTCTGGCACTGACATCCTCCGCTGTTCGCCACTAAAACATACACTGGATTTAAAAACAAGGATCAATTTCAAAACAATCTCACACTTATGGCCATGTTTTTTTTATAAATCATGTCATTATGTTTTTTTTAACTTATTAACAGTTTTATTTATTAAAACTAGTCATTTGAGTTTAAACATGAATCTGACATATTCATCTTTAAAAAATACCTTTTAGGTTAGTAAAAATCAAATTCAAATATTATAATGTTTTTTATTTCATTTTATTAAATTATAGTTACTTCAGTTTTCTACCTCTTCAAAAACATATTGAATACAATATTTATACTTCCAAATTTGTTTAATATTGCTCAACAAATGAATCCTTGCAAAATGTTTTTTTCTACTTTCTTCTTATGTACAAATAAAGTGTCATCACAAGATGAGTGATATTTATACCTGGACATCCTTGTAAACTTAACATCCCTGTAAACATTTAAGTTTAGTTATCATTTAATGGACTTTTTTATATTTTTTTGTAATTTGTAGGTTGAACATGAGCATAATATGTTGTTAAGTACCATAATAATTAGTAACTCTTTCTTACAATTAACTTCAAAACAATTTGATGCATAACACGTAAAAGGCTTACTTATGTAAAAACAAATTTATTACATAGGCATTAAATTATAGAATAAAATGCTTTTAAAATAATTCAGGCATTTCATGTCATCAAAATTCCAGTAAAGCAGTATCATGTGACTGTCTAATTTCCCTGCTTATTGAATTTAAAATTTAAAAACAAAACTCAAACCTAAACCAATTTAAATTGAATAAATTAAATTTGGTAGTCTTAATATATATTTCACCACATCCAAAGTAAATTTTAAAGTTTTGAGTTTTGAAATAATAAAACATCAAGACAAACAATGCCCATAGGAATTGGTATTGTACATACAGTTATCAATTTTCATATGCACTTCTATGAAATCTGGATATTTAAGTACAGCTACAAACTCATGTGGTTTGGGAGATGTTTTGAATCCCATCAAAATAAAAAATAAAACCTGCCTAGATATGAACACAAACCTCTCCCTAACCCCGAACACTGATATTTTATGTACATCAATCCAGCAACAAATTCCTATGCATTAATGTTGGTGTGTAAATATGAGCTAGTTGCTTCTGCCCTGTGATCTTTGGTGAACTTTAGCATCATAATTATGTTAGTTTGTTTGTAAAGTTAATAGAATTCACCAAGCCCACCTGCGACCCCCTCCTACTCCCAATCTGTCTCCAGGGGTGAGACTGGGCAGGCCCCGGCAGTAAATATTATGAAAACAATAGGCCAGAGTATCCCCTGATATCCAGGAATGGACAGCCAGGCGGTAGAGAGCCGGCTTGAGATTATGTATATGTGCAAGGCTGACCTCCACGGGGCAAGGGAGGCTTTTTGGGGGATATATCCTCATTTATTTCCCCGACAATAGCAACTTATCAGCCAAACAATAGCCTGGATTCCAGCTCGACAGTAATTTGAGATCTGAGTGACTATTTATCTTTTCCTCCAACTAAGAGGAGGTCATCTGAGCTGTGACCTTGACCTTTTACGTTGCTGATGAGATGTTTATTAATGAACATGCATGTAACACTTGGAATTATTAGGATCGGTTGTCGTGGCTATGTTCCTGATGGTCTGTGTTCTACATGTTTTACGTGTGATATCAATCGGGGAGTGATTTCATCTTCTTTGACACAGGTGACAGAAGTTTAAGTCACAAATGACAGCAGATATATCGCAAGTCTGACTCCCAGACCCAACAGAATAAATTGAAATTGAATCCAACTCAAGTCTCGAATGATTTGACAAGTCTACATTGCCTCGGAACTAGGAAATTTAGCATTGTTCTGGGCTCCATTTGGATTTTACGTTTTTTATTATGCAGATACATATTAATAAATATTTATTTCTGGGACTAAATGTCAGTCTAACATATGCCTTACTTTTAACTTCTCTGTCTTCTCAGAATTGATGTTTAAGAAATAAACGATGAGTGGGAGTTGTTTATTGTGCAATAAAACACTGCAAGGAGAATAAACCATGGGGGGCACAGCCCCGAGTGTTTTATTCTTTCTACAGTGTTTTATTGTACAAAAAACAATGATGATGCGTCGTTTATTCTTATATGAGATGTCAACATTTTGTACAGCCACTTTAGGAATGTTTATAAAATGTACAAACTTTAAAATATATATATGTATGTAAATAATGATGACTACCTGAATACAATCTGACCCCGGCAATGTCGGACAAGCCCATTTAATGAACAGGGGGGTTAGTTTGGTATTTCCCGGATGTTCTCATCATATCTGCACCAATACACTTTTGAGGTGGTCAGGTAGCCTAATGGTTAAAGCGTTCGCTCATCATACCGAAGATCCGGGTTCGATTCCCGACATGGGTACCATGTGTGAAGCCTATTCCAGGTGTGCCCCCCCATGATATTCCTGGAATATTGCTTAAAGCGGCGTAAAACCATACTCATTCACTCACTCTCCCACTTTTGAATGTGATCTGTCTGCAACTTCGTTCATCTGCATAGCACAGCTACAGCTATTGGGAACAACTCACTTGACACTTCATTCTCAAAACTAACGTTGTCCTATTTACAGTGTCATCAAGTTGCAAGCGCATGTTCGAATTTCCAAAAATGACGTCAATGTAGAACAATGTTGTGAAATAAACCATGCTTTGTTCTTCATTTATCTTTGCGATTTAATTCCTAGCAATCTTATATTACTCTATAATGTTTCATATTTGAACAATATTGTTAATACTTCCTTGTGACATTTACATAATTCTTTTCATTTTATTTCTTAAATGAAGCATTCCAATATGGATGATTTAACCATAAGTTTACAGTAGCTGTGCTGATCTAACATTTAAAAATACATGCACAATCTTAATCAGAAACATGTCTTTGGTTTGGTTTGTTGTTTAATGCCGCACTCAGCAATATTCCAGCTATATGACGGCGGTCTGTAAATAATCGAATCTGGACCAGACAATCCAGTGATTGACAACATGAGCATCGATCCACGCAATTGGGATCCATGACATGCATCAACCAAGTCAGCGAGCCTGACCACCCGATCCCGTTAGTTGCCTTTTACGACAAGCATAGTCGCCTTTTAGGGCAAGCATGAGTTGCTGAAGACCTATTCTACCCCGGATCTTCAGAAACAAGCCAAGCAGTCATCAATTGAGTTAGGGTCTGAAGTAAAGAAGTATGTTGTAAGCCATATATAGTCTGATAAAATACCTTTTCAGTACAATAACATTAATTCAGTTGGCATATATTGAGCAAATATGATAAGACCTGACAGTTTTTTAATTATTGTTTTAATTTCTTTCCCATGTCATCAGGCTTGAGGAAAATGAACAAAGATACTGTGTTGATTTGAAGATAATTTTTAATAGATGTGAAACTGGGTTTAACATCGCGTCCAAGATTATTGCACTTATATAGCAACGTGTGTTGTGTGTGGCTGCTTGTACTAGTCCGGACTGATGCCAATTTATAGTGCTAGCCCACTGAGATACCATGCCGCAGTTTAACATGAATACCCCACTCAGACACAGTATACTGACTCCGAGCTGACCAGTCCTTGTTTTAGCCCTTTAATGCCGAGCGCCAGACAGGGCAACAACAAGTACCATCTTTTAACGCCTTTTGGTATGACGTGGTCGGGGATCGAACCCCGGACCTTCCGCTCTCAAGGCGGACGCTCTACCACTAGACCACGGAGGTGGTCAATTTTTAATAGAAACCCACTGAGACCTGTGGGTGTTCAGTTAGGATAGGCTCCCAGTAACCTTTGCTTGTCAAAAGAGGCAACTAAATGGATTGGGTGGTCAGGTTCAGTGACTTGATTGATTACATGTCATTGTATACAAGTTAAGAGGATTGATGTTCATGATGTCGATCACTGGATTGTCTTGTCCTTTTAGAATTTTATAAAGCTGGAATATTGTTTAATTCAGCATTAAAAAACAAACAAACAAACAACCCCCAACCACCTTGGTATTACAGTAAATACATGCTACAACACTACCTTTAGGGTCCAAATAATTGAGGAACATTATAGACAACCAGCTGTTTAACTGAGCTGGAGTTGTAGAGGGTAGATGACCAACACAACAGTATAAAGTGCTCTGCCTACCTAACATGTTACAGAGTTTAAAAACAGAATAATAGTTGTTTATAATTCATAGTCTAAAAAAAGATTGATCGAGCATGCAATTTAAAAAACCCACATCGTATCCCTTTAGCAAATTCAGGTGAACAAACAGGTATAACAAACTTGGTCAATAAAAATAAGAAATTTGATATAAAATATCACTAGATATGATGATTTACCATTTAAATTGGATTTCCTGCTCTCCAAGGCATTGTTTTATATGCAGAGATTAAAATTACCATGTGTATTTTCTCGAAAACCTTTTCTCGTCAGCTGTGCTCACGTTTCCTCACAATCTACTGGTGACTGACTTAAAAAGTACCCAATGATATAACTTCAAAGAATTTTGATACAATAGTTGGAAGAAATTGTATCTGAAAATATTATTTGTATTATTAACTGCAACAGGCATAAATAAATTTCTGAAATATTTCTCATTTTTTATAAAGGAAAAATAAAACAGTTACCAGGGAACACTTGACACTATCGACCGTAAAAGATAAATCCAAACCAAATCTTCCAGAAAATGACAAAATTCACAGGACAGTAACAAACACATTAAACAACCTTCCCTATCCTTTAACGTTCCACCTTCTTAAAACATGTACAGATGACTTCACGATCTCTCCTTGCAGCACACCAGGCCCTGTAAAACACAGCCATCTGGGAGGCCGTGACTAGCCAATAGAACTAATAACTTGCTATTATCTAAATGCTCAATTTTCAACTCGGATGAGCTAAAAAATGAGAAAATCTCTGCCAAGTCACGGCCGATTCAAACGATTAGCATAGATAAATGTGACATGAGGTCAGCTATCCACCTTGCAAAGTAATCAAGAAATCGGCCCCTGACGTGACACGAAATTAATTCCGGCAAGTCATGGAAACAATGGCAGAATGTCACAGTCAACAATAGCTGTCAAAATTTGATAGGTTCCGTGCGATGTCAAACAAACTGGGTATGATCGGTAATAGTGTATTTCAACCTGTTGTTTTTCTGTCTCGGGGTTCCTTCTGTCTGTCATAGCTGTGTTTATGTAACCGGTTGTGTCAAGTGGGTCTACATCACGTTGACATGTATTACTGTGTGTATTTGTCACTGTTGCAGATAATCTTGTCACTAATCCTTACTGTAATCTGATGGATTAATTTGTGGCTTTATGGATGGTTTTTGTGTGAGGTGGTGTACTAAGTAATTAATTATTTTGTCATTGTTTGAAGACAATGCTTAGTTGAATGGGGGAGGGTATGAAGTTACTGGTGGTAGGAAAGTTGTAGGAGAGAGGGGGGATTAAGTGTGGAGATATGTTGTCTGGGAGATGGGTGGATGGGACTGGGTGGGTCAGGTAGAAGATGGGAGATGGGGTGGGTAGATATGGGAATGTGAGTGAGTGAGTGAGTATGGTTTTACGCTGCTTTTAGCAATATTCCAGCAATATCATGGCAGGGGACACCAGAAATGGGCTTCACACATTGTCGGGAATCGAACCCAGGTCTTCGGCGTATTGAGGTAACACTTTAACCACTAGGCTACCCGACCACCCCTTGATATGGGAATGAGTAGGAGAGATGGACTGGGAGGTGGGTAGGATGGGACTAGGTGGGTCAGGTAGAGGATGGGAGATGGGTGGGTAGATGTGGGAACGAGTAGGAGAGATGGACTGGGAGATGGGTAGGGTAAGGGACTGGGTGAGTCAGGTAGGGGATGGGAGATGGTTGGGTAGATGTTGGAATGAGGAGGAGATATAGGCTGGGAGATGGGTAGGGTAAGGGACTGGGTGGGTCAGGTAGAAGATCTGAGATGGGTGGGTAGATGTTGGAATGAGGAGGAGAGATGGGCCAGGAGGTGGGTAGGATGGGAGATGGGTGGGTAGATGTTGGAACAAGGAAGAAAGATGGACTGGGAGGTGGGTAGGATGGGACTGGGTGGGTCAGGTAGGGGATGGGAGATGGGGTGGGTAGATGTTGGAATGAGGAGGAGAGATGGGCCAGGAGGTGGGTAGGATGGGAGATGGGGTGGGTAGATGTTGGAATGAGGAGGAGAGATGGACTGGGAGATGGGTAGAATGGGACTGGGTGGGTCAGGTAGGGGATGGGAGATGGGGTGGGTAGATGTTGGAATGAGGAGGAGAGATGGGCCAGGAGGTGGGTAGGATGGGAGATGGGGTGGGTAGATGTTGGAATGAGGAGGAGAGATGGACTGGGAGATGGGTAGAATGGGACTGGGTGGGTCAGGTAGGGGATGGGAGATGGGGTGGGTAGATGTTGGAATGAGGAGGAGAGATGGGCCAGGAGGTGGGTAGGATGGGAGATGGGTGGGTCAGGTAGGGGATGGGAGATGGGGTGGGTAGATGTTGGAATGAGGAGGAGAGATGGGCCAGGAGGTGGGTAGGATGGGACTGGGTGGGTCAGGTAGGGGATGGGAGATGGGGTGGGTAGATGTTGGAATGAGGAGGAGAGATGGACTGGGAGATGGGTAGGATGGGACTGGGTGGGTCAGGTAGGGGATGGGAGATGGGGTGGGTAGATGTTGGAATGAGGAGGAGAGATGGACTGGGAGGTGGGTAGGATGGGACTGGGTGGGTCAGGTAGGGGATGGGAGATGGGGTGGGTAGATGTTGGAATGAGGAGGAGAGATGGACTGGGAGATGGGTAGGGTAAGGGACTGGGTGAGTCAGGTAGGGGATGGGAGATGGGGTGGGTAGATGTTGGAATGAGGAGGAGAGATGGACTGGGAGATGGGTAGAATGGGACTGGGTGGGTCAGGTAGGGGATGGGAGATGGGGTGGGTAGATGTTGGAATGAGGAGGAGAGATGGACTGGGAGATGGGTAGAATGGGACTGGGTGGGTCAGGTAGGGGATGGGAGATGGGGTAGGTAGATGTTGGAATGAGGAGGAGAGATGGACTGGGAGATGGGTAGGGTAAGGGACTGGGTGGGTCAGGTAGGGGATGGGAGATGGGGTGGGTAGATGTTGGAATGAGGAGGAGAGATGGACTGGGAGATGGGTAGAATGGGACTGGGTGGGTCAGGTAGAAGATGGGAGATGGGGTGGGTAGATGTTGGAATGAGGAGGAGAGATGGACTGGGAGATGGGTAGGGTAAGGGACTGGGTGGGTCAGGTAGGGGATGGGAGATGGGTGGGTAGATGTTGGAATGAGGAGGAGATATGGGCTGGGAGATGGGTAGGGTAAGGGACTGGGTGGGTCAGGTAGGGGATGGGAGATGGTTGGGTAGATGTTGGAATGAGGAGGAGATATGGGCTGGGAGATGGGTAGGGTAAGGGACTGGGTGGGTCAGGTAGGGGATGGGAGATGGTTGGGTAGATGTTGGAATGAGGAGGAGATATAGGCTGGGAGATGGGTAGGGTAAGGGACTGGGTGGGTCAGGTAGGGGATGGGAGATGGGAGATGGGTGGGTAGATGTTGGAATGAGGAGGAGATATGGGCTGGGAGATGGGTAGGGTAAGGGACTGGGTGGGTCAGGTAGGGGATGGGAGATGGTTGGGTAGATGTTGGAATGAGGAGGAGATATAGGCTGGGAGATGGGTAGGGTAAGGGACTGGGTGGGTCAGGTAGGGGATGGGAGATGGGGTGGGTAGATGTTGGAATGAGGAGGAGAGATGGGCCAGGAGGTGGGTAGGATGGGAGATGGGTGGGTCAGGTAGAAGATGGGAGATGGGTGGGTAGATGTTGGAATGAGGAGGAGAGATGGACTGGGAGATGGGTAGGGTAAGGGACTGGGTGGGTCAGGTAGGGGATGGGAGATGGGGTGGGTAGATGTTGGAATGAGGAGGAGAGATGGGCCAGGAGGTGGGTAGAATGGGACTGGGTGGGTCAGGTAGGGGATGGGAGATGGGGTGGGTAGATGTGGGAACGAGTAGGAGAGATGGACTGGGAGATGGGTAGGATGGGACTGGGTGAGTCAGGTAGAAGATGGGAGATGGGTGGGTAGATGTTGGAACGAGTAGGAGAGATGGACTGGGAGATGGGTAGGGTAAGGGACTGGGTGAGTCAGGTAGGGGATGGGAGATGGGTGGGTAGATGTTGGAATGAGGAGGAGAGATGGACTGGGAGATGGGTAGGGTAAGGGACTGGGTGAGTCAGGTAGGGGATGGGAGATGGGTGGGTAGATGTTGGAATGAGGAGGAGAGATGGGCCAGGAGGTGGGTAGGATGGGAGATGGGTGGGTAGATGTTGGAATGAGGAGAGATGGACTGGGAGATGGGTAGAATGGGACTGGGTGGGTCAGGTAGGGGATGGGAGATGGGTGGGTAGATGTTGGAACGAGTAGGAGAGATGGACTGGGAGATGGGTAGGGTAAGGGACTGGGTGAGTCAGGTAGGGGATGGGAGATGGGTGGGTAGATGTTGGAACGAGTAGGAGAGATGGACTGGGAGATGGGTAGAATGGGACTGGGTGGGTCAGGTAGAAGATGGGAGATGGGTGGGTAGATGTTGGAACGAGTAGGAGAGATGGACTGGGAGATGGGTAGGGTAAGGGACTGGGTGAGTCAGGTAGGGGATGGGAGATGGGTGGGTAGATGTTGGAATGAGGAGGAGAGATGGGAGTTCTTAGTAAATCTCAGCTATATAAGCTGTAAATAAACAAATCTGGACCAGAAAACCATGTGATTGACATAATGTGCAACCAGATAAATGGGTGGAGTCATAGTAAAGACTAGGTGGGGCAACCAGGTAAACGGGTGGAGGTATAGTTGAGACTGGGTGGGGCAACCAGGTAAACGGGTGGAGGTATAGTAGAGACTAGGTGGGGCAACCAGGTAAATGGGTGGAGGTATAGTAGAGACTAGGTGGGGCAACCAGGTAAACGGGTGGAGGTATAGTAGAGACTAGGTGGGGCAACCAGGTAAACGGGTGGAGGTATAGTAGAGACTAGGTGGGGCAACCAGGTAAACGGGTGGAGGTATAGTTGAGACTGGGTGGGGCAACCAGGTAAATGGGTGGAGGTATAGTAGAAATGGGGTGGGGCAACCAGGTAAACGGGTGGGGGAAAAGTAGAGATGGGGTGGGGCAACAAGGTAAATTGGTGGAGGTATAGTAGAGACAGGGCGGGACAATCAGGTAAATATGTTAAGTCATAGAAATGGGGTGGGGCAAACGAAAATGGTGATCAGTCAAAAAGTGGCAGTGAGATGGGTGAGTCTAAAGATGGGTGAGATGGTGGCAGTGAAATGGGTTAGTCTGAAAGTGATCAGTGAGATGGTGGCAGTGAGATGGGTGAGTCTGAAGATGTTGGTGAGATGGTGGTAGTGAGATGGGTGAGTCTGAAGATGTTGGTGAGATGGTGGCAGTGAGATGGGTGAGTCTGAAGATGTTGGTGAGATGGTGGCAGTGAAATGAATGAGTCTGAAGGTGAAAGTGAGATGGTGGCAGTGAAATGGGTGAGTCCGAAGGTGATCAGTGAGATGGTGGCAGTGAAATGGGTGAGTCCGAAGGTGATCAGTGAGATGGTGGCAGTGAAATTGGTGAGGTATGGGGTGAAGTGTGACTGCTAAGTGAAAAGGGTCAGGGATTATATTATTGGCATGGAGAAAAGAGTACTGTGGTTTCACCACTGAAAATAATATTTCTTCTGTATCTTAACCCCGGATCTACACACAAACTTCACACTTAATACTACCTTATAAATCATACAAAATACAAAACTACAAGGGTTAACACTGATATTCATATTCCTGCCCTTGATTTGATAAAAAACTTACAGAGAAGAAAATGACACATAATCTTTCAACCTATGCCCCGAAATTAAACAAACTCATTTTGAGATTCATGCACAGAAATGCATTACAGTTTACAAGAGAGCAATTTTAGAATGAAAATCTCATTACAAAAATATTGATTTACTCAGTTTATCATAGAGTTACATAGAAAAAGTCAAAGGGAGGTAACTGAAGTAAGAGTGAATGCCAATAAATTTAATAAAGATGACATTTAATTTGCACTCGCTCTAATCAGATACATGGATGCATTATCAGTCTATCCAGCCAATCAGCATGCATGTTTCATAAAAATGCACACTTAGGTGGTCTCAGGCGATATCAACAATTTCAGCAGTCAGTATTGTTAACTTCATATAGTCTTTCCTTGCTATGCAATGATTCTTGTAAAGTCTCGAGTCGTTTAGTAAAGTCAGGATTTTATTAATAGCTTTAAGTGACCCACACAACAAGTCAAATCGGCAATCTTCACGCTTGGCGACCCGTTGTAGGGTAAGGCGCGCTTAATGGCGATGTGCATGCATCGTCATTGTTGGATTCCCATTTGTTGTCTTTCCTCTTATTGTTTTTCGCCATATGTCGTGTCAAATTTCAGAAAATGCCGGTATCAGCTTTACACTTCTGCCCTCCCTCTCGAGGTAACATTGTTTCATAGACTCGTCCTCAGAGGACCTTTCCTAACAGATGGGGACATTTGGCTCGGGAGTCCTCAGACAGTTCAAATATATTACTATCTGTCAAATATCAGGTGTTTAGTTTCGTGCCTTACCACCAGGGGGCGATACAGACATTCAAAGTTAGATATGCTGACACCGTCTCCTCCATATAAATAAAGAAAATGAGACTCTTACAATTAGATAAATTATATTAGTACATGCAAGAATTCACGACATCATTGTCGTTTGATTTATATGTAAGAACAAACATTGATTGTTCTTGTTTGGGAATATATTACATAAAGCTCTTTAAATATTTTTTCCCCAATCTAATATAGTCATTATTTGTATAGGGAGAAGTTAAATACACACAGGTTCACTTGTTAATGTGGTGTCATTGTCAAACCTATCGTGACTTTTTTGGGAGTCTTGGGAAAAAAATACCCTTCTCATTTAGGCTATGCTATGTTAGCGTACTGAACAAAAGCACTGTAATCCTGAAGCAACAAATACACACATTTATACTGGGAAATGATCGAAAAACTAGGGGGCGGTTGGGTAGCCTAGTGGTTAAAGCGTTTGCTCATCACGCTGAAGACCCGGGTTTGATTCCCGACATGGGTATATTGTGTGAAGCTCATTTCTGGTGTCCCCCGTCGTGATATTCCTGGAATATTGCTAAAAGCAGCGTAAAACCTCACTCACTCACTGAAAACAAAGACACTGCAACTGACCATGTCTTCTGATATGTTGACTGCACATATTTCCTTATTGATCATGAATAAATTATAAATCTGCTTCCAGAATTTATTACAAGTCAGTATTGTCACTTAATATAATTTGTGACTTTGACTGTACATATTTCCTTATTGAAGATGCATATATTATGAATATGTAAGGTTGCAAGGTTGCATCCCTTAGGAATGACAGGATCCTGTGATCATGGGTTTGAATCCCAGATTCAACCTGATCCTGATTCTTGGTTCATTTGTCAGCACCTGCCATGCTTGTGGGTTTCTCCTCGTAGTAAATGTCTGGGCCTGCATTATTTCAGGATTACCTCACTCATACATCATAACTGAAATACTATTCAAGCGTATACAAATCAACTCGGCTCACTACCTAGTGGTAGAGCGTCCGCCTGGAGAGCGGAAGGTCAGGGGTTTGATCCCCGGCCACGTCATACCAAAAGACGTTAAAAAAAGATGGTACTTGTTGTTACCCTGTCTGGCGCTCGGCATTAAGGGGCTAAAACAAGGACTGGTTGGCTCAGAGTCAGTATACTGTCTGAGTTGGGTATTCATGTTAAACTGCGGCATGGTATCTCAGTGAGCTAGCACTATAAATCGGCATCAGTCCGGACTAGTACAAGCAGCCACACACACACACACACATGCATGCATGTCGCTATATAAGTGCAATAATCTTGGACGTGACGTTAAACCTAATTTCACCTCACCCACTACCTAATAACGAGAATATTTCTTCTCTCATTAATCCGTGTACTCCTAGCCTTGAGTGGCTCTTTTCTTACTGTAAAAAATCGTATCTGTGCCAGTTAAAACTAGTGGTTGACAGCATGAGCAGCGCTCCACACATTCAATGAGGTCACACCTGATCTTCAATGACAGTCAGTTTCTATGATATGTATGAAATACTAGTGACCACGGAGATTCCTTCATGAAGAATTGTTAGAGGAAATATGGTATCAGACAAATAGATGTAAAAAAAATTTGCAGCTCAAACCCGTCTGTTGACTCTATGAATGCGATCAAGTGCTGTAATCATTTCCAAAAAGATGTGTAAACACACCCTACTGTGAATGTGTTCATACGGTGCATTACAACTAATGCTGGCTATGCTCCCCAACATGACTCCACTGTGATTAAGTGAGGTGGGGGATGGTGTGTCTGTAGGCAGTCATATTGGGTGGGGAGGGGATGGTGTGTCTGGAGACTGTCATATTGGGTGGGGAGGGGATGGTGTGTCTGGAGACTGTCATATTGGATGGGAAGGGGATGGTGTGTCTGGAGACAGTCACATTGGGTGGGGAGGGGATGGTGTGTCTGGAGACAGTCACGTGGGGGAGGAGATGGTGTGTCTGGAGACAGTCACATGGGGGAGGGGATGGTGTGTCTGGAAATAGTCATATTGGGTGGGGAGGGGATGGTGTGTCTGAAGACAGTCACATAGGGTAGGGAGGGGATGGTGTGTCTGTTGGCAGCCACATTGGGCGGGGAGGGTATGGTGTGTCTGGAGACAGTCGCATTGGGTGGGGAGGGGATGGTGTGTCTGGAGACAGTCACGTGGGGGAGGGGATGGTGTGTCTGGAGACAGTCACATTGGGTGGGGAGGGGGATGGTGTGTCTGGAGACAGTCACATTGGGTGGGGGAGGGGATGGTGTGTCTGGAGACAGTCACATGGGGGAGGGGATGGTGTGTCTGGAGACAGTCACATTGGGTGGGGAGAGGATGGTGTGTCTGGAGACGGTCACATAGGGTAGGGAGGGTATGGTGTGTCTGTAGGCAGTCACATTGGGCGGGAAGGGAATGGTGTGTCTGGAGACAGTCACATACGGTGGGGAGGGGATGGTGTGTCTGTAGGCAGTCACATAGGGTAGGGAGGGGATGGTGAGTCTGGAGACAGTCACATAGGGTAGGGAGGGGATGGTGTGTCTGTAGGCAGTCACATAGGGTAGGGAGGGGATGGCGTGTCTGTAGGCAGTCACATAGGGTAGGGAGGGGATGGTGTGTCTGTAGGCAGTCACATAGGGTAGGGAGGGGATGGTGTGTCTGGAGACAGTCACATAGGGTAGGGAGGGGATGGTGTGTCTGGAGACAGTCATATTGGGTGGGGTGGGAATGGTGTGTCTGGAGACAGTCATATTGGGTGGGGAGGGGATGGTGAGTCTGGAGACAGTCATATAGGTTTGGGAGGGGATGGTGAGTCTGGAGACAGTCACATAGGGTGGGGAGGGGATGGTGTGTCTGGAGACAGTCACATAGGGTAGGGAGGGGATGGTGTGTCTGGAGACAGTCATATTGGGTGGGGTGGGGATGGTGTGTCTGGAGACAGTCATATTGGGTGGGGAGGGGATGGTGAGTCTGGAGACAGTCATATAGGGTGGGGAGGGGATGGTGAGTCTGGAGACAGTCATATAGGGTGGGGAGGGGATGGTGTGTCTGGAGACAGTCATATAGGGTAGGGAGGGGATGGTGAGTCTGGAGACAGTCATATTGGGTGGGGAGGTGATAGTGTGTCTGTAGGCAGTCACATAGGGTAGGGAGCGGATGGTGTGTCTGTAGGCAGTCACATTGGGTGGGGTGGGGATGGTGTGTCTGGAAAGAGTCATATTGGGTGGGGAGGGGATGGTGAGTCTGGAGACAGTCATATAGGGTGGGGAGGGGATGGTGTGTCTGTAGGCAGTCACATTGGGCAGGAAGGGGATGGTGTGTCTGTTGGCAGTCACATTGGGCAGGAAGGGGATGGTGTGTCTGTAGGCAGTCATATTGGGTGGGGAGGGGATGGTGAGTCTGGAGACAGTCATATAGGGTGGGGAGGGGATGGTGTGTCTGGAGACAGTCATATTGGGTGGGGAGGGGATGGTGAGTCTGGAGACAGTCATATTGGGTGGGGAGGGGATGGTGAGTCTGGAGACAGTCATATTGGGTGGGGAGGGGATGGTGTGTCTGTAGGCAACCATATTGGGTGGGGAAGGGATGGTGTGTCTGTAGGCAGCCATATTGGGTTGGGAGGGGATGGTGTGTCTGGAGACGGTCACATAGGGGAGGGGATGGTGTGTCTGTAGGCAGTCACATTGGGGAGGGGATGGTGTGTCTGGAGACAGTCACATAGGGTGGGGATTGTGTCTGTAGGCAGTCACATTGGGGAGGGTATGGTGTGTTTGGAGACGGTCACATAGGGGAGGGGATGGTGTGTCTGTAGGCAGTCACATTGGGGAGGGGATGGTGTGTCTGGAGACAGTCACATAGGGTGGGGATTGTGTCTGTAGGCAGTCACATTGGGGAGGGGATGGTGTGTTTGGAGACAGTCATATTGGGTGGGGAGGGGATGGTGTGTCTGTAGGCAGCCTATTTGGGTGGGGAGGGGATGGTGTGTTTGGAGACAGTCATATTAGGTGGGGATGGGATGGTGTGTCTGTAGGCATGTCTGGGCTTATAAACACCCTTTACTGTCTGAGCTCATGGATACCCTTTACTGTCTGAACAAGAGGATACCCTTTACTGTCTGAGCCAGTGGACATCCTTTACTGTCTGAGCCAGTGTATACCCTTTACTGTCTGGGCCAGTGGATTTTCATTACTGTCTGAGCAAGTGGATTTTCTTTACTGTCTGACCAGTGGATACCCTTTACCGTCTGAACCAGTGGATACCCTTTACTGTCTGGGCGAGTGGACATCCTTTACTGTCTGAACAAGTGTAAACTCTTTACTTTCTGAGGAAGTGTATACCTGTAGATACTGTTTACCGTCTCATTAGTGGACACTCTTTACTGTCTGAGCCTGTGAACATCCTTTACTGTCTGAGCCTGTGGACATCCTTTACTGTCTGAGCCAGTGGATACCCTTTACTGTCTGAACCAGTGGATACCCTTTACTGTCTGAGCCAGTGGATACCCTTTACTGTCTGAACCAGTGGACATCCTTTACTGTCTGAGCCAGTGGATACCCTTTACTGTCTGAACCAGTGGATACCCTTTACTGTCTGAGCCAGTGGATACCCTTTACTGTCTGAACCAGTGGATACCCTTTACTGTTTGAGCAACTGGATTCCCTTTACTATCAGTGCCTTCCTTAGAGCCTATTTTGGCATCATTTACTGTCCGAGCATGAGGCACCCTTTACAGTTCTTTGTCTCAAGAATATATCTGAGGCTTATGTTAATAACTTTTTCATTATTATCTACATTCATGAACATGCAATAGTAGGATCTATCATAGACAGAAAATATGCCACAGGTTTAAAAAATAACTTGACATCAATATGATTTCTACATATAATAAATATATGTGTATCATCTAAATTCTCCATAAAGTAAATATTAAAAATCTCCATAAAGTGAATATTCAGTGACACAAGAGCTCCCTCTCCGCAAGTCCGCCATAAAGCATGTATCTCCACCAATGCCCCAGTGAGCTCATCGCCGTGACATTCCAATGCAATCTGACCACGACAACCGTGTACGTTTCCTTCCATGCAACTGAAGTGACGGCTGACATGGACAAAGTTTGGAATGCTCTCACTCCCCACACAGTCATGTGTCAATACTCCAGCTCTCGCTACGTTATCTTCGGCTTTCGTCTGTCAATAAAAAGTGTTCTACATCAATACACAGTTCTGTCTTACCAAAATGTCCGACTAATTAGAGCCGATCTTATATGGGCTGGAGCATATTGTGCTCTCGTGGGACGGACACGACAAATAGCAAGACAAGGACACAATGTAGCTCATCAGCTATACTCTCGATCAATTCACTCAAGAAATCGTCAACATCGCATTTCGATAGGTGCTTTGTTTCGCAGGCCACTTGGATCAATAAGAAATGAATGGGAGGCAAAAATCAGGAGTTAACCATGATGCTCTTTGCAAAAGCTGTCGATATGGCTTTCTAAAGAAAAGCCGTCATATTGTCCCGACGAGCAAAGACCTCTTGGTCTAAAGGATGATGGGAAACGTAATGAGGTGCATCATGGGTAGTAGGGTTGGGAGGATGAGTGCCAAACGCTAATAATATGACGTCAGAACAAATACCGATATCGATTTAGAAAATATTAGCACTGGTGTTTTAAGTTGGGAGTTGTCGTTATGGGATAGAATGCAACTGCCTCCATATAAAGTCAGAAAAAAATATCATCCTTCAGTGTAATGAATGGATGGATTTCTATTTATTCAGAGTTGTCAAACATTTCAATGGACATTACATGTATTGTAATCTCTTGAACAAACCAAACCATAAAATTGAACATGTTTTCTGCACTATTTACAACTTAAGAACTTAGCTAATACAAAGCTTTTATCGATCAGGATATAAAGCTAGTTGTTCAAATCTCGTACCTTACAGTTTGAAAACTTTGTAGAACCACCAAATAAAAGTGACAATACCGTTTGCATAAAGTCAGTTACATAAGATGCTCTTTTTCTACTTGTCTCACTTGCGGATATTTTCATTTTCGGAAATTTCTTTTTTTGCCCAAAACATGATTCTTATTGTTTAGTCCTTTGTCACAAAGTGAGTAACATGTTTTTGTTCGAATGTTAATGTGAAATTTGATATCCATTTTTTAATGCAACAGTGCTTGGCTGAGAACATTTTGGAGTCGAAAGTTTTGATTGTAGATTATATTACTGAAAACTTTTGTTTGGTTGTTGGTTGAAATAAAAAATTAATTAAAATGCTTTCAATTGGATTTCTATTGGGGTTTGAAATTTTATTGGGTCAGTAGTTGGAACAAAGTCTGGTCTCACTGTCGCAAACCAGTGTCTGATTTCAACATTTCAAATATTTTTATTATCAAAATAATTTTACAAAAAACGAACTTCCATTGCTGATTTTATCTTTTGGTAACTTATAATTATTTTTTAATATTGGTAGTTTCCAATTTAAAAAAAATGGGAGATTTTATCACCACTTTTCATAAGGATTGGTAAATAATAATACATATAACAATGTTTATACTAACAATCGTTCAGTATGTTGCCATTTTAAAACTTGTTTTTCATTCACCTTCCACCCCTCCTCCCTCCACCCCCACCACCCTCCCAACCATACACATTGAATTGCAGGCCCTAATTTTGAAAAACAAATAGAAAAACATGAGGCCTAATGAAGCTACCCCACTGCTCCAATACGTATAAATACAAAAGTGTGCCAATTGAAATAGAATGTACACTAATTATTTAGATTTGAAAAATACCTACCCAAGAACAAGGTAAATACTCTTAAATCAGACCTGTGGTCATTAAATATTTAAAACTTCTTAAAACCATGTCTCGTAGTGTCAATGAGTAAAGAAAATGGTGTTTCAAACCACAAATTGATAGTACTATTGTGGTAGTGTGTAGATAATGAAGTGTGTACCTGACAAACCAGTTATTGATATCATGAGCAACGATCAACATTATTGGAGTATGATGACACACAATCAGCCAGATCCAGATCTCATTAGTCAGGTCTTATAAGCAAGGTTATAACTCCCCCGTCCAACCCCCTACAGATTCATACAAAGTTCTTGGAACCATAATTGAAGCCACTTGAACTAAATGTTTCAATGAAGAATATATAGCTGCGACTTAACATTTATTAAAAAAACCCATTTTTTTAGGGCCATAATCTAACCAGTGTCAAAAAGACCATCAGAAACATTAGATCAATATTTTAATCAGAAGCCTCCATTGTATGAAATACATCTGTGAAATAATAAAAACACTGGCAGTACCTGAATAACAAAAAGAACCTCTCTTGTCCCAGGAAACAAAGATAATACATGACATTATCTGGCATGTTGTCTAGTAAACCACCTCTCATCTGAAATGTTTTGTCCAAGCAACAATAGCAAGGCCCCCAATCCCAGATTCATGCAGAAGCGACCAACAATGACGGAAAATAACACGTTTTTTCCCATAATACCCCTCACAGCAGGGTACATACTATTTGGACTTCCAAAGACGATAGCTTGTGTCTTTCTCCGGAGTTTGATTTCCGATTGTCAACAAGCTTCATTGCACACTTACACCGCGGCCTCTCCACACAAGGGAGGATTCAATATTCCCACTTTTGTTGTACCTCATTGATTTAATTCAGTGCATTAAATGTGTCGAAGGCATCATGAATGCTTGAAAAATAGGGCAAAAATTTGCTGAGAATTACTTCAATGGGGGTCAAGATATTTAATTTTACCAATGTTTCTGGAATTGAAATTCCTATCATTGGGCGACATTGATTTTGCAGACCAAATATTAAAGTTGGTCTGAAGCAAAGCATGTAATTCAATGACAATAATAGATTTTATGGATGAAGAGGTGGCAAAGATGCTGTGAGGTAGCCTAAGAGGGTTGGATACAGAAGGTATGCCTATGTATCATGTTATCATTGTGGAGGAACAGTGGAAGTGGAAGAGTGAGTGAGTGGGGTGGGTTTACCACAGCTTTTATCCATACTCCTATTATAACGCGGCGTGTCAGCTTAATGTGGGAGGAAAGCCTGAAGTGATGCAGGTCTCAGACGGTGGTGAACCTAAGAGCACAGGTATGGTGCTGGCAAACCTCGAAACATAATGTGGCGAACCGA
This sequence comes from Haliotis cracherodii, assembly GCF_022045235.1. Lineage (NCBI taxonomy): Eukaryota > Metazoa > Mollusca > Gastropoda > Lepetellida > Haliotidae > Haliotis > Haliotis cracherodii. The sequence goes on along the minus strand of NW_027266273.1, from coordinate 4,156,366 downwards.
GATTCGAACCCACAATTATAGGGTTTCGGCATTCCTAAGGGATGCAACTCTGCACAGTGAACTGTAGCACCTTTTATGACTGTGCCACCCTGCCCCCTGTTGTGGAAGAGTTTTGGGGGATACCATGTGTCTCATGTGCTGATATTGATATCATGTTATCGTCAGTGTGGCAATGTGATCGGCGTAGTTACTCTGACTCCATGCATCTCTAGGGACTTTATCTCTGTCGTCATCGTTCAAGTCCTATTTCAATCTTGGCATTTAAATAAATCATGTTGAGTCTGGAGATACCATGTTGTCAAATAGAATAGGTTTATTTGGTTGTGGTACAAAATATATAAAGGAGGGCCAGGAAGGCCTGGATGAGGAGTTGGTTGGTGGGAGCTGAGGAGATGTGGGTGGAAATAGGATGAGGGCCACAGAGGGCGAGGTTGGGGATGAGGTGAGGGTGAGGTTGGGGGTGAGGGCGAGGTTGGGGATGAGGTGAGGGTGAGGTTGGGGGTGAGGGCAAGTTTGGGTATGAGGTGAGGTTGAGGGTGAGGTTGGGGGTGAGGTTGGGGATGAGGTTGGGGGTGAGGGTGAGGTTGGGAATGAGGTTGTGGGTGAGGGTGGGGTTGGGGATGAGGGCAAGGTTGGGGATGTAGTGAGGGTGAGGTAGAGGTTGGGTATGAGGTGAGGGTGAGGCTGGGGGTGATGGTGAGGTTGTGGATGAGGTGAGGGTGAGGTTGTGGATGAGGTGAGTGTGAGGTTGTGGATGAGGTGAGTGTGAGGTTGTGGATGAGGTGAGGGTGAGGTTGTGGATGAGGTGAGGGTGAGGTTGGGGATGAGGTTGGGGTGAGGTTGGGGGTGAGGGCCAGGTTGGGGATGAGGTGAGGGTGAGGTTGGGGGTGAGGGTGAGGTTGGGGATGAGGTTGGGGGTGAGGGCTAGGTTGGGAATGAGGTTGTGGGTTAGGGCGGGGTTGGGGTGAGGTTGGGGGTGAGGGCGAGGTTGGGGATGAGGTTGGGGCGAGGTTGGGGATGAGGTGAGGGTGAGGTAGACGTTGGGTATGAGGTGAGGGTGAGGTTGGGGGTGATGGTGAGGTTGTGGATGAGGTGAGGTTGAGGTTGTGGATGAGGTTAGGGTGAGGGCAAGGTTGGGGATGAGGGATGAGTTTTGTTTGGGGTTGGGGTTGTGTTTGGCTGTGTTTGGGTGTGGTTGAGGTTATGGTTGTGTGTGGTTGAGGTTGTGGTTGTATTTGGGGTTGTGTTTGAGGTTGGGGTTGTGTTTGGGTTTAGGGATGGGTTAGGGTTTAGGGTTTAGGGTTTTGGGTTTTCGGGCTTGGGGCTTGGGGCTTGGGGCTTGGGTTGAATTAAGGTTGGGTAAGGTTAGTGTCAGCCAGGGTTCTGACTGGGTGGTTGGGTTGGGTTGTGTGAGATTTGAGTGAACTACAGTAAATAGGGATGATTTGGGTTGGGTGTGGGATGAGGGTTGAGCAGTGAGGGGTAAGGTCTGATGGTTGAGTGTGAGGGTTGATGGGTGGGGAGCAGTCAGTGAGGTAAATGAGGTTGAAGATGTGCAGGAGGGACAGGAATGGGTGGAGGCAAGATTGTTGGAGGCTTAATGAAGGGTTGAAAAGCTGAAAGAGGGATGAAAGCTATATGAATTCTCCAGCAGGGTAACTACTATCGCATACACACAGACACACAGACACACCCACTCTCACACAGACAAACACACACACCACACTATCTCACACACTCTCTGACAGACAGACAGACAGACAGACAAATTGCAAGATGATTGAAAGATGGGAAACATTTTATTAACAAAACAAAACAGTCCAGGTGTTTTCTTTACCATGAGGGGTGAGACACAACATTTATTTTCATGTCCCATCAAAACGACGTACACAAATCCTGACTGAATGAAATATCAATTCTCAATATCCAACACATGGATTTCACATTAAAAAAAAATCTGTCAGGTTATACCCAATTAATTTCATTCAAAAGCTATTAACTAATGCATTATTTGTTCAAATATACATTAAAGTAAGTTCAACAGCGACGCAGGAGAGAAATTGTTTCAGAATGTTCTTTTTACGCTTGACTAACATCGGAGCGATAATTTGATCGCACAACTCTTAAAGCGATTTCCTGCTATTGGGCACCACATTACAGAGTCAACATACGTGAAGTGCTTGATTGTGTCACATGACTATCGCTATGATCGCAGCGATATTGACTCTTTTCTATCTTCGATGCAAGAGATTGCTATCACGGCCAATCACGACTAATCCTTCAATGGCATGACTGACAGATGGGCCTGAAATGTTAGGCTTTAATCCCAAAATATTCGATCAGAAAACGACCGGATCAGAATTTAATGACCTGGAATAAATTTTTGATACAATACATTAGATACTGCTCTTGCAGTGATTTTGAGAGGATGGGATACCCATTTCATAACAAAGCTTAGTTTTTATTTTATATAACTCATAATTGCTGATGAGATTTGATCAGCAGTGATGATTGCAATTTTAGATAAATTCTGAATTTTTTATAGCATGATTCAAATATTAATGGAAATTCACATTGATTTTTTTGCATTTGAAACTCTGGAAGTCATATGCCAATGATAAGTTCAAAAGTCCAAAGTTAAGATGAAATTTAAGCAGTTTTCGGATACAGGAGGATTGAATTGAATTTTTTTCAAAAAATAAACTTGACAAAGTTTTCAGTTGTCATCTGTATGAGACAAACAACATGATAAGCTTTTGGCTCTTGTTTGGATTTCAGCTTTGATGACTGGTTATAACAGGTTTGTTCCAAGAGATCATCGATATCATCAGTTGTATGTGTAGATGTTTTATAATATTAAAAAAGAACTTCTTCTTTTCTGATATCAGTGAAACAAGCATGGACTGTTCAAACCAGTGGTTGATAGCATAAGCATCTATCCATACTATAAAGGCCTAAGTTGAGAGTAACTCCTCTCGGGAGGAAACCCATCAAAGGGCTAGCCATTCTCTGTTCATTTTGTCTATCCAATCACCATTTAAGAAAATTCTTAGCATTAACACAGGGTACACGGGACATAGATGGATCAAGAATGCCAGAATAGGGCTCAACACTGCCTTGTCAAGACTTCAGTTATATCACAAGATGTATCGGGTGGTCAGGCTTGCTGACTTGGTTGATGCATGTCATCGATCCCATTTGCATGGATTGATGCTCATGATATCACTGGATTGTCTGGTCCAGACTCGATTATTTACAGACCAACATCATATAGCTTTCTGGTGTTTTTCACCAAAATAATATTCTGATAAGAGCCCCCTATTTCTAATTTTGAGAGCGCCCTAGGAGCTTATTATGTCGAATACGGTAGCTGTACATGGAGGGGCATTGTACAATGGGTTAACTGTATATACAGTAAACTACCGTTATAACCAACTCAAAGGAACCACTAATTCTAGTTTGTAATAACCTTGGTTCATTATAAGCATATTTGCAGCATATATACAACAAATGGCTGGGACTAAAAAATTAGTTTTGTTATATCGGTCAGTTTGTTATAAGCATGTTTGTTATAAACGTAGTTTATTGTATTTACATAATTTTGAAAGGATATTCTACCATTTTGATTTTCATTCTGTACTGAGACTTCTGACTATTCATTAATCCTGTGTTTGGGTGGCCACTAATATTCCAGACAGACCAGTAATCATTCAAATCACTCATTCCACCTAGAAATTAATTTCCAAAATATTTCACATGATTATTTACTAAATTTGAATGAATGTATCTTGATGTCAATCATCAGTTGTACAATAGCTGTTGGTATGGCAGTTGTGAAAGGTCTTTGTCTTTGTTGGCTTGAGTTTCTACTGGTCACCAGTTTAATAATAAAGTTATATTTTGTCATCCACATGAGATATCTCTAGGTTGGGATCAAGCTATCACCAACAGTGCTTTCCAGGCCATTGTGAAAACAACAGTAACAATGATGACACAATCAAATGACATCAGTAATCAGTCTGCCACTGTAAGCTGGTTCGCTGTACTTTTTACTGCTTACAAACTAAAACAGTTCCAAGAATGATTTTGGATGACAAATAGAATCTCATCCTCGTGTCTTTTGATATCTTATATATGAAAACTTGTTGATAAAAGTTTAAAACTCCTCGGCAAGTTTTGAAGGTCTAACTTTTATAAACTTGTGTTTTGATATTTCATATAAAAAACGCTCAGTGAGTGAGGGGGCACGGGTGGCCCAGTCATCAAAGGAGCCGCGATTCGCTGTGCAGAGTTGCATCCCTTGGCCTCGCCAGAAACCTATGATTGTGGGTTCGAATCCCGGTTCGCCCTGATTATGTTTCTAGGTTTGTCAGCACCATACCCGTGCTCGTGGGTTTCACCGAAGTGGTAAACGTCTGAGACCTGCATCACTTGGGGTTTTCCTCCCACATTAAGCTGACACGCCGTGATATAACTGGAATACTGTTAAAAGCGGCGTGAAACCTACTCACTCAGTGAGTGAGTGAGTGAATGAGTTAAAATTTAAAGCTACATTGACAGTATTGCAGCCATATCTTGACTTTCAAAGGTTATACCTAATAAATACATGTAGAGCAATATGCATAAGAGCTGCTGAACAATCTGAAGTGTTATATGAATTCAGTTACTCCCCAAAGTAATGAGATTGTTATTTGTGGTATTTGTGTTGAAAACGTTTCACTAAATGAGTGAGTTATACGGCTGACATATGTTCATGTTTGTGTGCCTGATCACTTATAAAAATGCCAAATATGTACAAATATATAAAAGAAACATCACTGGCATCTAGTTTGTAACTATGCTTTCTACTTTGTTTAAAAAATGGGGATATGTGTAAAAAGGGATTTGCGTACGAGGTGAGTCCCTCTTGTATCATTACCAAAGTACTGATCAAAGTAGTAAAAATTCTAGACTAACACTGAGTCAATGAAAACATGACTTTAAAATAATTGCAATTCCTTTTTGGAAGAACCTTTCCTCTTCTGCTGGACTTGGTTAGTTTGATCTAGACTTGCCGAGGCTTTTAGTAAAAAAGAAATACCTAAAAAATATAAATTCCACAGTCATGGTGACTAAAAAACTTCATTCACACTTGTTTCTCCCTCACAAGTTTCCTCACTCACTCACTCACTCACTCACTCACTCACTCACTCACAGCTTCTGTTTCTTCTCTTCATGTTTTCCATGTTTTCCTTGAAGTGAGATCCTGTGAAACTGATCCCATCTCCACAATCAATGTTAAGTCACCAAGTCTCCAGCCCCTATTAAGGAAACAGAACTTAATCCCATTCAAGTAGCTTCCAAACCATTCCCAGTGACCTGGTTGAAAAAAAATCAATAAAAAATGACAAACAATACAAACAATTTAAAAAAAACCACTTTGTAAGATACAAACAAAGATTTCAAACATTAAAAGTCAATCAAAACTGCCCACTGCAATGAACAAAACCACATTTTTAAAACACTATTTATTCCAGGCAAAGCAAAAATCATTGATTATTCTGTTTCCCTTCACGGAATTGAGCAGGGATCAAAGAATGCATCATGGATCATTGATTGTATATCATATGACAAAATTCAAAGGTTTCTGCCAACAGACCCATAAACCCCAACATCGGATTATATTAATCACTATGAACTGACATTTAGAATATTAATAACAAACATGAGCTAACCTTTCTATCTCAATGAAGATATTATCATTAATATTCACGGCTCAATATTAAACCAAATAAATGTGACCTATATCTTGTATCGTGCATCATTATCTAAAGAGAGTCTTGAATGCTTGTACACATTGAATTACTGATATCGTGACATCAAAATAAAACCAACATGTTTGCACGGTCATAACCCCAATCACATTTCCGTTCAGTTTAGGAATTACATCGAAGATTAAGCCAAACTGATATTATCATGTAGATTGATTATTTTCTGAAATCAACTATATTGTCATGTCAACTTTGCATTTTAACAAGGACAGACTCGTTAACAGTGAAATTGGTCGTCTCTGACGTTAGTATTGATTAGGCTAGGGTAATCAAGTCATCAGATCATTCCTGAGCTACAAAAATAAGGACATCGTCTTTTTCCTGACAATAATATTGATGTGGGACAGGGAGATCTATTTCGGACAAGCGGTTTAACGCTGTGCTCAGTGAAATAATATCAAAATGATGAAGATATTGACGAGTGGCGAACATGCCCTAGGCGATCGCAGATCGACCAATCAAAAACTAATTTTATATTTATCTAAGAGGTTTAGCAGACGCACAAAAAGGGCAAAGAACTCATCGCATCATTTCGACCATATTCGTTGACACGGACTGGGGATGTTAGGTGTTGTGGACGTTTTGCTGGATTTGTGGCTTTCAATGAGAACGCAGTAGTTTAATACCATGGATATTGTAACGGTAAGTGTCATTGAACTCATGTTTCAGTGCGGTTTTGTTCTCAGTGTCATTTTATGCCAGTTCTAGTCTATTAATTCCTCATGTAATCGCTGGTCAAAAACTAATTTTTCTTTTTTTAAAGGTCAAGTGACCTTTTTATAACTTTCGACATCGTAAAACATATTTATAATCCTATTTTCATGCCTAATTGCTGCAGGAAATTATCACATGTAGCTTCAACTTGAAAAAGAGAAAAATATTTCTGTTATTTTTTTATGTAAGTTTATGACTACGTGCAGTTTTGTAACCAGAGTTAAAGATTTAGTACAGAAGAAATGTCGTGTGAAAGAAAATGTGATTGTTTCCGAGAAATATTCAAGATAATTTACCTTCATGAACTTTGAAGTAATGATTCCAATGATAAGTGTTCATTAAGAATACTGATGTGACTCACACAACAAACACTCAGGTTCTGTATAATATACACAAGACTCAGTCTTCTCAACAGCACACTGTCAATATTTCTGACCTTTTTTAAAACTGAATACATTGATAACTCCTGAAGAAGTGGACTGAAAAGTATGAATGATATATCAGGTTGACATGGACGTAGATATTGTTGACAGCACTGGTTTTCTTTACAGAAATTGGCATGTAATTTTGGCCATTTTTTCTGCTCTGGAAATTTTGCCTCAAATACTGTTCTGTATACAGTTAACATGTATCTAATTTTACACTATGTTTCAAAATGCTTGTCCATGTTTAGCTTGCCGAGAAAAATAGAAGTTTGTAATCTGGTTGCCTGTGGAATGTTTTGTACATATAGTCAGACATATTGTAGTTGGGTTGCAGAGGTTAATTCCAATCATGATAACAAGTGGGTGATAGTTTGAGCAATGGTTGATGTCAGTGACACTCAATCAGTCAGGTCGCACTACAACATGTTAAATTCTGGACATGACATAGTGGTTGACAGTTTAAGCAATGGTTGATGTCAGTGACACTCAATCACTCAGGTCGCACAACAACATGTTAAATTCTGGACATGACATAGTGGTTAACAGTTTAAGCAATGGTTGATGTCAGTGACACTCAATCACTCAGGTCTCACTACAACATGTTAAATTCTGGACATGACATAGTGGGCGATAGTTTGAGCAATGGTTGATGTCAGTGACACTCAATCACTCAGGTCTCACTACAACATGTTAAATTCTGGACATGACATAGTGGTTGACAGTTTAAGCAATGGTTGATGTCAGTGACGCCATCATCACATAACTGGAATATTGCTGAGGGAGGCATTAAAAAAACAAACAAACAAACAAACAAACAAACACTATGTCATGAGGTGTAACAATTCAGAGATGGATCTCGGATTAGAAACAAAAGGGTGCACACACTACCACAAACACACATCAGGCAAAAGAGGAGAAAGACTAACATCTAGTCTCTGAAATAAAAATATTTTAAAGAAAAAACAGTTGCTTAATGATAATAAAAAAATAAAATAAAAAGGACCCCCTTCACTGCTGTAATCTAGACTTGTCAAGTATCATAGACTTGCATGGGCTGTTTTGGCTGTATTTGTTTCAAGGTCCGTAGGTGTGACAGCTTTGTAAGGTGTCTCAAATCCATCATCTCGATCCTTATCCACTTCTAATTTTAGTCACTTGTATATGGGGAGCTATGTTGCTCTAGAACCCAATCAAGGATTAACAGTAGTGATTGATGACCTTAAAACAGCCTCGATACCTGCTGACAACGGTTACATTCGTTAGGAGTTTATGCTGAGACAGCAATGTCAGCAACAATCTACCTGGACTATTTCATCTTGCTGTTTGTTTATATAGGCAGGCAGTGTAACTTGTTCTGACTTTGCTCAAGATAACCTTTTCAGTACAGACCTGGGTAATCCAGAAACCTCCCGATCTGGGTATTTTTAAGAATGATATGCCAATTTGATAAAATCTTCTTCAATAATCTTGTGTGTGTGAATAGGCTGTTTTCATGAGTATTGTTTTAAGCCACTTTCAGCAATATTCCAGCAATATTCCAGCACTATCATCCACAGATCCAGGGGAGTGTTAATCATGTTTACATATTTGAAGAAAAATATAACTTTAATTATTTGACTAAAATATAAATTAATTGACTACGTTTGGGCTAACAAAACACAAAAAGCAAAAAACCTGACTTTGTTAAGTGAGTGAGTGAATGAAATATTGTGTGTGTAAATTTTGGTTTGACACATGTATCTTGTAACTCGATCCTGAGTCAGTCTAAGTGACATGGGGGGGGGGGGGGGGGGGTTTGCACTGGTGTCCCAGTTGTCTAAGTTTGTTGCCTGTGGAATGTTTTGTACATATAGTCAGCCATATTGCAGTTGGGTTGTAGAGATTCAATTCCGATCATGACAACAAGTGGTTGACAGTTTGAGCAATGGTTGACGTCAGTGACACTCAATCAGTCAGGTCTTACTACGTCATGTTAAATTCTGGACATGACATGGGAGCCCTGCCAATTTACACTTGTCAGAGGGGTACTCAATGTACGATCTAGACTACCTGTTGTCGGACTTTCATTTTGTGAAGCCTTAGTGGGTTAGATCGCTCACTTTGTATGCTGGTGATTAGGTGCCTCACACTGGCAGTGTGGGTTCGATTCCCCCACAGGACTCAACCCAAAAAAGTATGAGAATCTGTACGTTACTCATTTGACAAGTTTCTAAAAAGGCATTGTGTGTTCATGGGATACTTGTTTCCTAGTCTTACCCTGGTTCCCCATGGGGTCTGGAGTAAGGGAGAAAGATATGTTCTCCCTGTGGACCAGTTATCTCCCTTTGTGACCAGTATGTTCTACAGGACTTCAGTGTTATCAGATTAGCTGGTCAAAAGTTGCCCAAATCCATTCATTGTTTATTTATTACTATCAACAATTCCTCAACGATTAAATATTTTTTTTATGAAACTTTCTGTTGAGTATCTCAATCTTTGCTGTGCACTCAGAGTCAATTAACCAACAAAAAACGCAAACTAAAAAACATTGGTATCTTTGGACCAATCTCACAAACATTCACTGCTACCTAAACCATTTTATCAGGTGTGAAAAGAATGTTGAAAAATACAATCCCGTTTAAACTCTCTTAGTATATATCAGTTATATGGCCTATTTATGGTGTGTGAAGCCATGAAATCCAAAACTGTGTTTTGCCGAATGTATATCAAAGAGCAGATCATCTAGATCTCGAACCTCGCATACAATGCCCTGCTGTCCGGTAGTGCTCTCGAGCCAGATGCAAAGACCCTCACAAATCATGGGTTTGTTTTGGAGAGAGCGGGAAGCTTATAAACATTAGATAGACACATGTGCTAACTGTCTGTCTTGATGCCAAGTCCGGGTGAATTATGTCTCTGGCTTGTAGCTTCGTGAGATACCAACTCGGATCCTAAGGGTGGAATTTGGAAAATGAAGATGAATTGGGCCAGGTCTTAAAAGTGTATATTTTAACACATACCCTACAAATGGGTATTTGATTAGAAGAAAAGAAATTTTTTTTTACAAAAACCTTACTAATGGGTTTTTGATTAGAAGAAAAAATCTGATTCAAATGAGTGGCTATTTGCAAAAAGACAATGTTTACTTAAAGAAACATAAGGTTTGTTGTTAAAATCTTCCATTGCATTGTTCATTCAAATTACCTGCTTGTGAATGGATGGATATGCACTTAGAACAGAATTTGATTTCCATTTCAAATGAATTGTCGTATATTGTCTCGGGTTTCCAGTTAATCTCTTCTGTCTTTGTATTTAATGAACAGCTTGCATTTTGTGTCAAAGCTGGAGCGCTAGCAACAATACTTGGGAAACAATTATCAATTATTTGTTTGCTAAAAGATTGCAGTATACTGGATACCTTCCACCATTTTGGTAAATGGTATGAGCAAGCTCCTTCATAAGTAACGGTTTCTAAGTTTTCAGATGCCATTTTTAGCTGTCTCACTTAATTTAAAGGGGCTTTCCCCCGACACAAGTCAGTGTAATAAAAGCATTGGTAAGTAAATGTCATTATTCAGTAACCAAAATTGCACCAAAATGCTGCATACTTGTTAAAATGTGGCCTGATGCATGTAACTGACGAGGTTGCCACACACAATTATGAAACTTCTTTTTTTAAGTACGGTATTGTATTTTTTGTTCCATGACTGATTATTGATGTTTATGAATTGCTTTGATATTCAGTCTTGTGGCTTAATCATATTAAATCATACAAATGCATGTGGGGTAATTTTTTCTGCTTATTTTCAACTTTATCCCCCTATTTTTCAAATAGACACGCTATTGTGTGTCCCTGTATTGGACACATCAAACAAATATGGCCGACAGGTATCCGATGTTATGCAAGTCTACCTATGCAAAAAGTTCTGGATCAATTTGAAGAAATATATGAATTTAAGTGACTGTGAGTGGATAAAAATAAATGGATACACTCTTCTCTTAAGCTTGACAGTGCTACAGAGGACTCTGCCTAATCTGACATCTTAGAAAACCAGAACTCTCTATAAACTGGCATCTCTATATACCAGAACTCTCTATAAACTGGCATCTAAATATACCAAAACTCTCTCTAAACTGGTGTCTCAGGAAACCATAACTCTCTATAAACTGGCATCTCATTATACCAGAACTCTCTATAAACTGGCATCTCAATATAACAGAACTCTCTATAAACTGGCATCTATTTCTGGCCCTTACAAAACTTGATTAAAACATTATTTTAACTATTTACTATTATATTCCCTGATCTGTCTATTCCGGGTACAGGCACTGAGTATCCCAATCTCAAATTTCCTTTCTGTCCACCAGCATTGCTTTCCTCACTTGAGAAGGATTCCTGTAACAGTTACTATAAGTGAACATCTAAACATGAATGAGCATTTGTGATGTTTGTGTTTACCTTGCATTACAATTAGCAGTGTTAGTTAGGAAAACAAGTAATTGGTGAGCTGTGTCAATCTGTAACAATCAGCAGTTGAATTGGCAAATACATCATCAGAGACCTCAAAGTATCATCAATTCCTTTGATGTTCACAACTGGAGCACTCTGCCAAAACCATCAAGTTTTGTCTGTCCCATGTGATGTCAGTTTAGACACAGTGTATTGTATTTATTTCCCTCCTAATCTTGTTTGTTTGTTTGTTATTTAACGCTGAAGTCATCAATATTCCAGCTATATGACGGGGCTCTGTAAATAATCGAGTCTGGACCAGACAATCCAGTGATTGATACCATGAGCATCGATCCATGCAATTGGGATCGATGACATGCATCAACCAAGTCAGTGAGCCTGACCACCGGATCCCGTTAGTCGCCTCTTACGACATGCGTAACCCACTGCCCCTATTGTGACGTCACACAAGAGATACATCTATATCATGAAACAAACAACTGTTTAATTTTGATTTGACAGGTAAATGTCTGAGCCATGATTGACAGAATCTTCAGAATGTAACATGTAACATTTCAATTTGTTTCCCTACCACAAGATGAAGGAAATGATTATAAGTGATATAAGTGTCCATCTTGCAAACAGCATCAATGTATGCTTTTAAATGCTATGTAACCATTTTAATCCAGAAACTTGATCACAACAAAATAGTTAACGTATGAAACTGTCTGGAATCCTTCGATCCAGTCAGTTGTCATGGAAACTATGTGATATAGGTCATAATGCCATTTCATTTTGATGTTTAAACCACTTACTGCTAAACTTTGAAATGTGACTGACCAAACTGAGATATTTTTCATAACAAATAGAGCCACTGGCTTCGTCTGAAATTAGATAACAAACAAAACAAAAGGGTGAACAAGTATGTGAAGAGTTCCACAAATTCGCATGAATATTTCATATTGGTACATACATATGTAGCAGGTTAGATAATAAAATTATGCCAAAAATTGTATGATATGTTATTCTCTTATTCTAACATTTAGTTTGAAAAGAAAATATTTTAAGATGTGTTTATCAAAACTGTCCATTAATATGAAACCCCCAAAACCCTGAAAACATCTTTATTTTCAGCTTGAAACTGCAGAAATTTAGGCCACACATTTTTTATGTTTCGTTTCACGGGCCTGCTGACCCTACTGAAAACCATCTGGTCTAAGAAATAAATTAAACATAAAGATATTTATTTTTATTATGTCTCCCACTAGTTACATAGACCCTCTTATACAATATAAAATGTTATATATAAGTTCCATGTCTGCATCACTATCAGTGAATCAAGAAGCCACCTGCAGTTTTAACTCCACAGCGAATGACTTTCATATAAACAAATGACTAATTGACATTTTTATTTTTTTTATTTCAACTGACCTTGTGTTGAATAGCTGGAAAAAATCTGTGAAACATAAAATTAAAAAAGTGCGGCCTTAGACTTGCTTGGGAGTTTTTGGATAGTCTTGTTTCAGGGTCTGTATGAAATGACATGCATCAACCAAGTCAGTGAGTCTAACCACCCGATCCTGTTAGTTGCCTCTCACCACAAGGGAAACGTCTGAGACCTGCTTCACTTCGGGCTTTCCTCCCACATTAAGCTGACACGCCGTGATATAACAGGAATACTGTTAAAAGCGGTGTTAAACCCAACTCACTCACTCACTCACCACAAGGCTCACAAATTCAATATGTCTGCCATAGTGGCCATGTTTACACTCAGATCAAAATACTTTGAGCACTTCTTTGTGGGTTCATTCCTGTAAATCCCCCGCATCACAAGCCGCGTGGTTTCACAGGTGATGCTGAAAATGGAGGTGTATGTCTCATAACTTTCCGAATTAACTTTCTTATCCGACAAAAGTTTTGACCTGCACCCTAAGAACTCTTCCTTTCATGAGCCAAAACATTTATAACAGGTCCTGAAGCCCTTCTGTCTATCAAAGCTGCATATGTTCATATGTGTTTAACACAACAGATTTACCAGGTTCTTGCTGATGTTTTCAGTTGGGATGACAGCAGTCCTATCTACTAGGTGAAATGTTGTGATTTTACACCCTTGTCTCATGAATTACACTGTCAGCTAGTCATGTTTTGCTTCAGAGCTAGTCCAACACACTGCCAAGTTATGTGTAATGAGTAACAATGTAAGACCTCCCTATATTTATTACTGGAAGTGTGGATCCACCTGCTAGAGTTCTGTAAGATGTTGATGTTGAAGGTACTGTTGCTCACACTGTGTATTCTGATCGAGCTGAAATTCTTTGCAAAATATTTTCAACCATGAAAGTAATTAAAGGAGAAAGTGCCTGTTATGTGGGTTTTAAATGCTTTTGACAACATTGGCTGTGTAATATGGTGTAGGCAGGACAAGTAGGTCATAGCATCAGTGTTTTTATACCCATGTCCAAGTCCCATTGCCACGGTTCTTTTATATAACCGTTTGTGTATTGAATGATACACTTTCCTTTTTACTTACATGGTAGGTGTACTTGTCCGTCATACAGACCCTGAAACAAATATATCCAATACATCCCATGCAAGTCTATAATTTTTGGCAAGTCTAGATTACTGCAGTATCTGAAAATGAAGAATGTCTCTGGGCTCCTTTTTATAAAATTTTATAATTATGATTTAACAACTGTTTTTTTTTCAGTAAAACATGTTTATTTCAGAGACTAGATGTTTTTTGGTGAACTGTACTCTTAACTTTTATCATGTTGCCAAGGTAGTTTATTTCAATGATTTCTAACAAGTCCAGGTGTGAATAAATATCAGGTAATAAGTAAACCTTTGTACATGGGATGCAAACTTGTAGCCTTTTGATTAACAAGCCAGTAACAATACTACATAGGCTGAATGGAGAAAGAATCTCTTGAACTTAAACATAATCAGGTCAGGGCCAGACAAACCTGTGACTGACATCATGAGTATCAATCTAAATTTAAATACACTGACATGCATCAACCAAGTCAGTGTGTCCGACGACCATTCATCACCACTTGCCCTGTTCCGTAACCTGCAAGAAGACTCGTCCCCCTATCGATGACTGTTATGTGCCAAAATATGACAAACCAATCAGAATGCGCATATGATTTCAACATCTTCATCAAAGAATCCATCAGAAATAATTTTTGATTTTGAATATGTCCTGCATCTAAAACTATACACAAGACACAGTTAAGTGTTTCAATCACACTGTATAATTCTGCACGTCCCAATGTGCTTTAAATTGCATCTGAAATATATATAATATATGGGGAAATATATGTGAACCATTACGCAACGAGGTGACAATTGTTTTAGGTATGCCCGTTTGCGCTAAGACGGAACTCGGTCGCAAAAAATGGCCATGAGAGGGGCACGAGTCACTATTCGGCTTGTGCTGGAATAACACGAGTTGGTCATGAATGTCGTACGACATGATGCCACTGGGGACCAGAGGTGGCCCATTTGTCTAACGTGCTGCGATTCGCTGTGCAGAGTCGCATCCCTTGGGCATGCCAGAAACCTATGATTGTGGGTTCGAATCCCGGTTCACCCCGATTATGTTTCCAGCTTAGTCAGCACCATACCCGTGCTCGTGGGTTTCACCGAAGTGGTAAACGTCTAAGACATGCATCATTTAGGGCTTTCCTCCCACATTAAGCTGACATGCTGTGATGTAACTGGAATACTGTTGAAAGCAGCATTAAACCCAACTCACTCACTCATAAGTATTAGGATTTTTTTGAAAAATGGAAATATAAACGAAATGTGAGGCTGACTTTAAAATGATGAGGGCGGTGCCTGAGAACCAGTCTATACTGTTAGATCAACACTCTTCCCCAACCTTCCTTGTCAACTACAGCAGCACATGCATCTGCAGTTTCAAAATCACTGACTGACACTGAGTCACCTATCATCACACTGCTTCCTACTTATATATAAGAAACCTATGATTGTGGGTTCGAATCCCGGTTCACCCCGATTATGTTTCTAGCTTAGTCAGCACCATACCCGTGCTCATGGGTTTCACCGAAGTGGTAAACGTCTGAGACCTGCATCACTTCGGGCTTTCTTCCCACATTAAGCTGACACGCCATGATTTAACTGGAATACTGTTAAAAGCAGCATTAAACCCAACTCACTCACTCACTCTATCTCAGGCTATTTGACTACCTTTTAAACTGCAATATCACATAAGCCATAGGTGCGACTATCTTGAGGAACATGCAGTGTTCTTGTAGCAACTGCCCAAGAGTTATAGGTGTACACTTATCAGAATATACGAACATAACAATAGGGTGTTGCTTTCCTTTTTTCCAGGTGAAATATGTTTAAACACTGCAACCATTCTTCCATGTATTTCTGAACAGCAAGCACTACTACATCACAAGCCTATCAGAACCATCTTCACATATCCAGTTCCAATACACAGAAGAACCTCTTGTGAACTCTTTATCACAGAACATTCTTTTCAAGCGCCACAGAGTTGCCAGAAGAAACCAAAACAAAAAAATACCCATTCACAAAAAAAAATTATCTTTCAGTAGTGTGGAAAAAACAAGTCCCACCTCTGCAGGACAAATGTTGCAGACTCCTGCCTCTGACGGCCTCTGTTACCCGCAGTCTATAATAATCAGAGTATGTGCATCCTGTCATGTTGGATTTGCTGCACCTATCAAGACCTTCGCCTTAACTAAACAAACAGAAAAGGCTCTATCAGCCCTGCTTCAAATGATGATAATACATCCTTATCAATGTCTGGCAAGACTTGGGGTCACACAATGGAAGATGGAATACGGTTCTTGCAGAGAAGTTGTTCAACTTGGTCATAAAGTAAAGGAAAGTTGGAATACTTTTATTGATGGAGACATATGTGATGAAGATATTTACAGTTGCATATATAGGTGTATCTGTGGGTTGTGTGGCTGCATCAGAAGAGTCTGCTTCGTGGTCCTGGTCTGTAAGAAGTGTGTTGGGTGTTGTTGATGCGTCATGAACTCCATTTGTTGGAGTGGAGTGGAGTGGAGTGGAGTGGAGTGGAGTGGAGTGGAGCGGAGTGGAACGGCACAAGGGAGTAGGCGTTGCGTGGGATGGAGCGGCACATTGGAGTGGGGTTGGGTGGTGAGGGGTGGAGCGTATTCGTGACCATCTTGTGTTATTCCGGGACAAGCCGAATAGCGACTCGTGCCCCTCTCGTGGCCATTTTTGCGACCGGGTTCCGCCTTAGCACAAACGGGCATACCTAAAACAATTGTCAACTCGTTGCGTAATGGTTCACATATTATTTCCCCATGTATTATATATAGTTTTGATACAATTTAAAGCACATTGGGACGTGCGGAATTATACATTATGATTGAACACATTTAACTGTGTCTTGGGTATATTTTTAGATGCAAGACATATGTAAAATCAGAAATTATTTCTGAAGGATTCTTTGACGAAGAACTTAAAATCATACGTGCATTGTTATTGGTTTGTCGTATTTTGGACCATAACATTCATCGATAGGGGGACGAGTCTTCTTGCAGGTTATGGAAAGGGGCGAGTGGTGTAGATTGGGGTGGAGCAGTAATGGGAGTGGAGTTGGGATGGAGCGGAGTGGCGTGGCACAAGGGAGTAGGGGTTGGGTAGGGTGGAGCGGCACATTGGAGTAGGGTTGGGTGGAGAGGGGTTGAGTGGCACAGGGGAGAAGGGTTGGGTGGAGTGGGGTGGAGGAGCACAGTGGATTGGTTTGGTGGAGTGGAGAGGAGGGGCACAGGGGAGAGGGGTTGGGTGGAGTGGGGTGGAGCGGCATGGGTAGTGGATTTGGGATGGAGCGGAGATGAGTGACACAAGGGAGAAGGGGTTGGGTGGAGTGGAGTGGCACAGGGGAGTAGGCGTTGGGTAGGGTGGAGCGGAGAGGAGTGGAACAGGGGAGAGGGGTGGAGAGGGGTGGAGTGGAGTGGAGCAGCACAGGGGAGTAGGCGTTGGGTAGGGTGGAGCGGAGAGGAGTGGAACAGGGGAGAGGGGTGGAGAGGGGTGGAGTGGAGTGGAGCAGCACAGGGGAGTAGGCGTTGGGTAGGGTGGAGCGGAGAGGAGTGGAACAGGGGAGAGGGGTGGAGAGGGGTGGAGTGGAGTGGAGCAGCACAGGGGAGTAGGCGTTGGGTAGGGTGGAGCGGAGAGGAGTGGAACAGGGGAGAGGGGTGGAGAGGGGTGGAGTGGAGTGGAGCAGCACAGGGGAGTAGGCGTTGGGTAGGGTGGAGCGGAGAGGAGTGGAACAGGGGAGAGGGGTGGAGAGGGGTGGAGTGGAGTGGAGCAGCACAGGGGAGTAGGCGTTGGGTAGGGTGGAGCGGAGAGGAGTGGAACAGGGGAGAGGGGTGGAGTGGGGTGGAGTGGAGTGGAGCAGCACAGGGGAGTAGGCGTTGGGTAGGGTGGAGCGGAGAGGAGTGGAACAGGGGAGAGGGGTGGAGAGGGGTGGAGTGGAGTGGAGCAGCACAGGGGAGTAGGCGTTGGGTAGGGTGGAGCGGAGAGGAGTGGAACAGGGGAGAGGGGTGGAGTGGAGTGGAGCAGCACAGGGGAGTAGGCGTTGGGTAGGGTGGAGTGGAGAGGAGGGGCACAGGGGAGAGGGGTTGGGTGGAGTGGAGTGGCACAGGGGAGTAGGCGTTGGGTAGGGTGGAGCGGAGAGGAGTGGAACAG
The DNA here is from genome assembly GCF_022045235.1 of Haliotis cracherodii. NCBI lineage: Eukaryota > Metazoa > Mollusca > Gastropoda > Lepetellida > Haliotidae > Haliotis > Haliotis cracherodii. Next base: position 4,138,271 of record NW_027266273.1, on the reverse strand, counting down.
GGGAGAGGGGTGGAGAGGGGTGGAGTGGAGTGGAGCAGCACAGGGGAGTAGGCGTTGGGTAGGGTGGAGTGGAGAGGAGGGGCACAGGGGAGAGGGGTTGGGTGGAGTGGGGTGGAGCAGCATGGGTAGTGGAGTTGGGATGGAGCGGAGATGAGTGACACAAGGGAGAAGGGGTTGGGTGGAGTGGAGCAGCACAGGGGAGTAGGCGTTGGGTAGGGTGGAGCGGAGAGGAGTGGAACAGGGGAGAGGGGTGGAGTGGGGTGGAGTGGGGTAGAGTGGAGCGGAGCAGCACAGGGGAGTAGGGGTTGGGTGGATTGGGATGGAGTGGGGGTTGGGTGGTGCGGAGCAGAGCTTCACAGGAGAGTGGTGTAGAATGGATTGGGGTGGAGTGGAGTGGAGATTTGATTAATAGGAAGTCGAGTTATGCTATATCCATGCACCAGATAATTCCAAATACAGTTTGTTCCATACAATATTGTGATTGATAAACCATTTCTAAATATATATTTCAGAAAAGTAAACTGCTGAAACATTAGTACATAATAATGGCATATGTTGTACAGAAGACAGTCACATAAGACACATGGAGAACACTGTCCATCAACTTCAGATATGATAAAGTCTTAGTGCAATATCTGCTAAACGAGAATATCTAAACGAAAAACCTCCTGACTCAGCAAAAATAATATTCACTGGCTGAATATCGACCAAGGCAAATTCTTATCTTTGAACACTGGTGATCAATGTAAAGAACGATGTCTGAACAAATAGAAGTCCAGATATTGGAGTCGGAACGAAGATTCTGCAAAACAATTCATGACTATCACTCAAACATTACCTCAATGATTTTTTGCTGGGTACATTTAAGTATGTATGTGTACATATGAACTTTCCTAGGTACTTTTGAGAATATTTGTACAAGGGTACACAGGCTAACATAAATTCTCTGAAATCAAAACATTTTATAAAGATTATTTTTTTAAATTGTCTTTTGATACATAGTATAAAGAAGGCAGGAGAATATTTTTCATAAAATTGAAGAAATCTAGACTTGCTTGGTCTTTTTGGGTGATTTTGTTTCAGGGTCTGTATGAAAGACTACAGATAATAGAATGTAGTGTAACGAAATCCCCATAGCCAAAGAACAGTTTTTTATTGTATTTATTTATTTATTGGTCACTTATTGACCCTCATTGACTTTCTTTCAAAAGCTTGGTCGGTGTTTGGAAATTATATAAAAAATAACAAAGACATTTCAGTTAACTTAACTGAAGACATTATATGACTATGTTGCCATGATAATGGTGTTCAAGAAGTCAGTCTCATAGGTTTTTCAGTTAAAAAGCTCAACATACCAAAGGGTGTATATCGTATGAAACCTATTTCTGGTGTCCAACTCACTCACTCACTCATCCCAAACATACACCCACCCACCCAGCCACTCACTCACTCACTCACTCACTCACCCAACCACTCACCCACCCACCCACCCACTCACTCACCCAACAGTTGCTGCATGATGAAGCAGCATCTGTCAGAACCAAGCTGGACATTTGTCTTAACTGGTTACTGCCAATCAAACTTATATATAGTCACACTAACCCGCCATTTTGACCATCCAATCCCCTTCCGAGTTGCTATGGCAACTGTAGGGAACTGAAGACATTCCGTCTCACTGGGGTTTTCTGTTTTTGGTTTCTACTGGCAAATATGTGCTGCTTGAAAAGAATGTTCCATGATAAAGCGTTCAAGAGAGGTTCTTCTGTGTATGGCTTATTGGAACCATAATGCGGGAAAAGTACATGCATATGTGCAGTATGCATTTAATATATATAGAACTGTTGTTTGTTCAGCTTATATGTATGCATTGCGGAAAACAATAGCCCAGCAGGCAACAGTTAAACTCCATTCCTAATCTCTTAATGCAGGGTCATATTATCCCATAACAAAAAATGCCTTCCTAATTAAATTGATCTGAAAAATTGAATATTAGTTCAAGTTTATTAACTCCTAAAAAGTTGACTATACTCTTGATGCATACTATTAATATTGTATTTCAAATACATTTGAATATTATTTTCATTTGATTTTGTACACATCCCTCAATTGATCACTCTCTCCTCGAAATATTTACTCATAATTTGAAATGTCATACTTCAACAGCACATAAACATTCCTATTTGTGACAAAAATAAACGAACAAATTCCCCCCCCCCTCCCACTCCCTCCCATTTTAATTCCCAGAAACTCAGATATTTATTGCCAAATTCAACATAAATATTACATTCTGTATGAAAATTGGTGATAAAAGTCGCTGTGATATTTTTGAATTTCATTAAACTCTCAAAGTGTATCCAATTTCATTATTTGTGGCCATAAATACAGGTAAGTCCTGTTTTAATTGCAATCAGTGTTTTCAGGAAATGAAGTTGGTCTTGAATGTCAATGTTTCCAAATTTATGAAAATATTTCAAGTCTTCAATACATGTAGGACTGAGGAAGTTCATATTCCTTTATGTTAGCCCACATACAACACATCTGTAAGATGAATTCTATCTGAGCAATAAAATCAAAGTCGATGACAAAGATGAGTGAGCGAGTTTAACATTGCTTTTAACACTATTACAGTTATATCGCAGTGTGTCAGTGAAATGTTGGAGGAAGGCCTGAAGCGATGCTGGTCTCAGACGTTTACCACTTCGGTGAAACCCATGTGGACGGGTATAGTGCTGACAAATCTAGCACCATACCCGTGCTCAAGGGTTTCACCAAAGTGTTAAAAGTCCGAAGGAGTGAGTGAGTTGGGTTTTACGCCACTTTTAACAGTATTCCAGTTATATTCACGGCGTGTCGGCTTAATGTGGGAGGAAAGCCCGAAGTGATGCTGACAAACCTAGAACCATAATCGGGGCGAACTGGGATTCGAACCCACAATCCTAGGTTTCTGGCGTGCCCAAGGGACGCAACTCGAATCACGGCGCCTTAGACGACTGGGCCACCCCTGGCCCCTTGTAAAAGTCTGAGACATGCATCACTTCATGCTTTCCTCCCACACTAAGCTGATACGCCTTCGTATAACTGGAATAAGTGGCATCAAACCCAACTCACTCACTCACTCTAATACAAGTTAGTTATCTCAACTCCTCCTGATATTGCAACCCTCAAATACATGAAAACAAAATGAGAAAACAAAGCATTTACCCAAGCTCTCTTTGAATCCATTTATTGTTGTGATATGAACCAAACATTTGCATCAATAATCACTCCCTCCTATCAACTTGGCTTAAAAACAAGATGTGCCTGCTTGCATGGTGCTATTGCCAATTTGCCTCTTCATAGTCAGAACAAAGAGAAACATTTTGGCCTTTCATCATTCTCCTGCTTTGTTTTGTAGGCCCTGTGTGGGTATTTGGTTTCCATTGGCTTCAGTCTTTGGCTTCAGTCTTTCGGAGGTATGTTTCACATCCGGCTTGCCACTGTCCCACTACTAACGATCAGAGAAGTTCATCTTCCCCACTGGTACAGACCTTCATCAATTTTGTATTCTAGGGCTGAGCTTTGAAGGATTCTATATGGTAGTCCTATAAAGAGGCTCGGGAAATTGCAGACCTCAAGCTTGCAGCTTTGATGTCTGAATGTTCCGTCTCATCTCAAAAATGGACAAGCTTGGCTTCTATAGAATAACTGGACATTCAGCTGTGAAAGTGTCCTCACCATTGATGTGTACCTGTCTCCAGTTTCTGCGCCCCAATATGACACATCTGACTCTTCTATCAGGCTGACCTGGCTTGACCTCCCCAGGTATAGTGGGACCTTATTTTGTGTTACAGCAGCTCTTACTAAGTCTTAGGATGCAGATCCTCAGCGGAGTACACAGGTCCTATCTCAACACCATCCTGTCATGGGATGGACCGGAAGCTTGTTCTCAGGACACAACCATAGATTCAAGCAAACTGAGCAGGATCCCCGAGTTTCTGGTCCTGCTCTGGGAGTTCCTCATCTGTCTCCTTACCTGGCCTCAAGGCATTAGAGGGGCGGTCGGGTAGCCTAGTGGTTAAAGTGTTTGCTCATCACGCCAAAGACCCGGTGCGATTCCCAACATGGGTACAATATCTGAAGCCCATTTCTGGTGTCCCCCGTCATGATATTGCTGGAATATTGCTAAAAACGGCGTAAAATCATACTTAATCACTCACTCACTCAAGGCATTAGATGAACTGAAACTGCGTGTGTCCATGTTTGCAAATCTGAGCTACCTGTTGAGCTCTTGACCTGGATACTTCCTCTTATGACACCAGTTGTGAGGCCAATCTCATTAAAATCAGATCTTAGTTCTCGCTATCTGAGGACATCCCATTATGGGTCACATCAGAATGGCTTTTCATCCGACCAATCAAAGCATCACTTACCAGATCATGAAAGTGACAGTCAGAATGTGTTTTCTGAACATACAACCTCAAAAACGTTAACACGGGGTATTGCGAACGACAGTTACGGCCCATACGACTGATTCTGTCAAAATTATCATCTATCTCTTGCTTCAGTGGGATAAACATTTGAACAGAGGAGGCATTGCACAGTACATGGGAAGCACTGCCATACAATTGCAACTACATATTAGACATTCCGGAATGTTTGTTTATTCAGTTTTCAAAATTTTAATCAAAAACTGTGTCAACATATTTTTCTAGTGTAGTCTGAAATGGAAGTCGCCAGGTTGAAACGAGTGCCATAAAGCTCGAAAAAGCTGCATTCTAATTGGCTGATGTTGACTTCTTGTTAGCTGTTTCGGTAGTCGGTCAAAGTTCGCGAAAGGTCTTTCTGATGTGACCCTTAATGGGATGTCCTCAGATCTTTGTTTAGTGGCAGCGAAAACTTAGATCTGATTTAAATGAGATTGGTCGTGAGGCCTTGGTTGTGCCATCTTCCTGAGGCAAGGGAGTTAACTGAATATAAAAGTCCAATTTCCACCCTTGCCGAACTAGGCTGGTATTATGGAGTTGCATTTTGACTGGACTAACGAGTCTATGCATAGTCCAATAAAAATCGCGCAACGAAATCGAAATCCGGTTTGCAAACTGTCATGCAGATTTCGGTCGATTGCAGGATTTACAAAGCATGTGCACCGCCCACTCGTTGTCAACAGATATTTTCCAAATCTTTTCATGTTTTTAATCAAGGTGCTCACATGATTTGATGCACTTTGCGATGTAAGACCCGTTTTATCACAATATAGATCTTGATTTTCGATTAGATCGTTTTGACTGAGCGCCGCCATTTGGTTTGAAACAAATGCAAGTGATGCGAGACGTGGGATTTGATTGGTCCAAAAGAGAGGCTTAGAAGAGACATAATTGTTATTGCCACTGGTGGCGCTACGATCGAGCCCAGGATTTCCATCCTAGTTCGGCAAAGGTGGAAACTGGACTTATGAAGTCAGTTAACTCCCTTGTCTCGTGAAGATGTGGTTGTGCAGGATCTTGTCACAGCATTCAAACTCAGAATCAAGTAATTATGCATCGAATGGGATGCCATTATCCTGTGACAATTACTTCAAATTCCAAATTTTCCGTGACTATGTTCACTGGTTTGTTAGCAATGGTGATCATGGGTTTTCCCCTTGCTTCAGCAATGGTAAATTTAAAGACAGGCTTCGCATCCTTGCTAGTAAGGGAACAGGGTAGGTTAGGTGAGGTGAAATGGGGTTAACGTCGCGTTCAAGATTATTGCACATTATAGAGACATGCATGCATGTGTGTGTGTGGCTGCTTGTACTAGTCTGGACTGATGCCGTTTTATAGTGCGAGCTCACTGAGATACCATGCCGCAGTTTAACATGAATACCCCAGTATACTGATACAGACACAGCATACTGACACCGAGCTGACCAGTCCTTGTTTTAGCCCATTAATGCTGAGTGCCAGGTAGGGTAACAAGTACCATCTTTTAAAGTCCTCTGATGCGGCTGGGAATCGAATCATGACCTTCCGCTCTTCAGGCGGGCGCTCTACCACTAGACAACGGAGGCGGTCTGGGGACAGGGTAGAAGGAAGAACTGGTTTCCATGGGTTTCATTCTGGAGTTCAAGACAATCAACAGCTGGTTCCCTCTTGACTAAAACACTGGACAAGATTGATCTGGTTAGAAGTATGGTCTCTTTGTGGGATGGCCCTGGCTTTCTTAAAGTAGGTGGACAAAATAGAGGAGTTACAAACACCTCAGTGTAAGTGTGGACTCTTTGTCTCTGCAGTTAATATTGTCAAGGTCGTCATGACACCCGAGATGAAACTTTCGTCAAGTGTATGAAATCCAAACAGTTGTCTTCTCCAGCCTCAGTGGATGCCATCTTTAGATTGGATTACTTGCACCACCTGACTTTCTTCTCTAGTGATGGATTAATGGCTGCTGCCCATCTCTTACCCACAACTGCAAGATTCTGAGGGCTGCTATTGTTTGCCATGTTACCCACTACTGACCAATTGTGATTGCTGACCATCTGTCCCAAACAGTGACTGATTCTGAGGGCAGCCGCCTAGCTCTTACCCACTACTGACTGATTCTGAGGATAGCTGCCCATCTCTCCCAAACAGTGACTGATTCTGAGGGTAGCCGCCTAGCTCTTACCCACTACTGACTGATTCTGAGGATAGATGCCCATCTCTTACCCACTACTGACTGATTCTGACTGATGCCCATCTCTCCAAAACAGTGACTGATTCTGAGGATAGCCACCCATCTCTTACCCACTACTTACTGATTCTGAGGATAGCGGCCCATCTCTTACCCACTACTGACTGATTCTGACTGATGCCCATCTCTCCCAAACAGTGACTGATTATGAGGATAGCCACCCATTTCTTACCCACTACTGACTGATTCTGAGGATAGCTGTCCATCTCTTACCCACTACTGACTAATTCTGACTGATGCCCATCTCTCCCAAACAGTGACTGATTCTGAGGATAGCTGCCCATCTCTTACCCACTACTGACTAATTCTGACTGATGCCCATCTCTCCCAAACAGTGACTGATTCTGAGGATAGCTGCCCATCTCTTACCCACTACTGACTAATTCTGACTGATGCCCATCTCTCCCAAACAGTGACTGATTCTGAGGATAGCTGTCCATCTCTTACCCACTACTGACTAATTCTGACTGATGCCCATCTCTCCCAAACAGTGACTGATTCTGAGGATAGCTGCCCATCTCTTACCCACTACTGACTAATTCTGACTGATGCCTATCTCTCCCAAACAGTGACTGATTCTGAGGATAGCTGTCCATCTCTTACCCACTACTGACTAATTCTGACTGATGCCCATCTCTCCCAAACAGAGACTGATTCTGAGGATAGCTGCCCATCTCTTACCCACTACTGACTAATTCTGACTGATGCCCATCTCTCCCAAACAGTGACTGATTCTGGGGATAGCTGTCCATCTCTTACCCACTACTGACTAATTCTGACTGATGCCCATCTCTCCCAAACAGTGAATGATTCTGAGGATAGCTGCCCATCTCTTACCCACTACTGACTAATTCTGACTGATGCCCATCTCTCCCAAACAGTGACTGATTCTGAGGATAGCTGTCCATCTCTTACCCACTACTGACTAATTCTGACTGATGCCCATCTCTCCCAAACAGTGACTGATTCTGAGGATAGCTGCCCATCTCTTACCCACTACTGACTAATTCTGACTGATGCCCATCTCTCCCAAACAGTGACTGATTCTGAGGATAGCTGCCCATCTCTTACCCACTACTGACTAATTCTGACTGATGCCCATCTCTCCCAAACAGTGACTGATTCTGAGGATAGCTGCCCATCTCTTACCCACTACTGACTAATTCTGACTGATGCCCATCTCTCCCAAACAGTGACTGATTCTGAGGATAGCCACCCATCTCTTACCCACTACTGACTAATTCTGACTGATGCCCATCTCTCCCAAACAGTGACTGATTCTGAGGATAGCCACCCATCTCTTACCCACTACTGACTGATTCTGAGGATAGCTGCCCATCTCTTACCCACTACTGACTGATTCTGACTGATGCCCATCTCTCCAAAACAGTGACTGATTCTGAGGATAGCCACCCATCTCTTACCCACTACTTACTGATTCTGAGGATAGCGGCCCATCTCTTACCCACTACTGACTGATTCTGACTGATGCCCATCTCTCCCAAACAGTGACTGATTATGAGGATAGCCACCCATTTCTTACCCACTACTGACTGATTCTGAGGATAGCTGCCCATCTCTTACCCACTACTGACTAATTCTGACTGATGCCCATCTCTCCCAAACAGTGACTGATTCTGAGGATAGCTGTCCATCTCTTACCCACTACTGACTAATTCTGACTGATGCCCATCTCTCCCAAACAGTGACTGATTCTGAGGATAGCTGCCCATCTCTTACCCACTACTGACTAATTCTGACTGATGCCCATCTCTCCCAAACAGTGACTGATTCTGAGGATAGCTGCCCATCTCTTACCCACTACTGACTAATTCTGACTGATGCCCATCTCTCCCAAACAGTGACTGATTCTGAGGATAGCTGTCCATCTCTTACCCACTACTGACTAATTCTGACTGATGCCCATCTCTCCCAAACAGTGACTGATTCTGAGGATAGCTGCCCATCTCTTACCCACTACTGACTAATTCTGACTGATGCCTATCTCTCCCAAACAGTGACTGATTCTGAGGATAGCTGTCCATCTCTTACCCACTACTGACTAATTCTGACTGATGCCCATCTCTCCCAAACAGAGACTGATTCTGAGGATAGCTGCCCATCTCTTACCCACTACTGACTAATTCTGACTGATGCCCATCTCTCCCAAACAGTGACTGATTCTGGGGATAGCTGCCCATCTCTTACCCACTACTGACTAATTCTGACTGATGCCCATCTCTCCCAAACAGTGAATGATTCTGAGGATAGCTGCCCATCTCTTACCCACTACTGACTAATTCTGACTGATGCCCATCTCTCCCAAACAGTGACTGATTCTGAGGATAGCTGCCCATCTCTTACCCACTGCTGACTAATTCTGACTGATGCCCATCTCTCCCAAACAGTGACTGATTCTGAGGATAGCCACCCATCTCTTACCCACTACTGACTAATTCTGACTGATGCCCATCTCTCCCAAACAGTGACTGATTCTGAGGATAGCTGCCCATCTCTTACCCACTACTGACTAATTCTGACTGATGCCCATCTCTCCCAAACAGTGACTGATTCTGAGGATTGCTGTCCATCTCTTACCCACTACTGACTGATTCTGACTGCTGCCCATCTCTTACCCACTACTGACTAATTCTGACTGATGCCCATCTCTTACCCACTACTGACTAATTCTGACTGATGCCAATCTCTCCCAAACAGTGACTGATTCTGACTGATGCCCATCTCTCCCAAACAGAGACTGATTCTGAGGATAGCTGCCCATCTCTTACCCACTACTGACTGATTCTGACTGATGCCCATCTCTTACCCACTACTGACTGATTCTGACTGATGCCCATCTCTCCCAAACAGTGACTGATTCTGAGGATAGCCGCCCATCTCTTACCCACTACTGACTGATTCTGAGGATAGCTGCCCATCTCTTACCCACTACTGACTGATTCTGAGGATAGCTGCCCATCTCTTACCCACTACTGACCGATTCTGAGTTACCATTTATCATTTCTTACACACCACTATATCATAACTGGTTTTGAGGGTTGCTGCCGATTGCCATCTCTTACCCATTATTGACTGATTCTGAGAGTTGCACCCTAATAAATATTGCGTGTTGTCACCTCCACATGTTAAGTGTTGATATGGCACTTTGACCCTTTAGTCGCTCCTCCTTACACAACCATGACATCATTCTGACCAATGGCTAGTCAGGCTGATTGTAGTCTTGTGAATCATGGAGCCGCAGGTGTAATTACAACATGCGGCACTGAGTCAAGCCTTTGTGAGTGTTAAACTGTAAATATTATCGGACAAGGACATCAGTGAATCCACAAGCACCACCTTCCCTCTCATACATATTGGTATATAGTACCATATATGGGAAATTCAACAGAAACTCCCTCTTGTATCATACACTTTGTTCAGGGTCCTCATTTCATAACGTCTGACATCATGGGTAAAAGTTCATGTCAATGTTATTGCAGTATGCGATCAATCATGAAAGCGAAAGGTCAACATGAACTCAATATTTGTTTATTGCATTGTAAAATCAAATTTTGAAATTTAATCTTTGTTGAACAAGTTCATAAAGCCTACATAACCATTAGTCCCGAAAACTGTTCTGCATAACATATGAAGGGTAACGGCAGAGATATAATAGATGAATCTATTATATGGTCTCTGGTAACGGCCATTACGTTTACAGCATAGGTGGAACATTTTGACAGTGATTCTGTATACCAAATGTCCTTTGTGTATATATGAACTAAAAGGCCTATAAATGAATGTCAGTTTGGCGCTGGAAAGTTCACTAGACCTGGAAACAAGCTTGCCATTTCATCATTAATCACAATCACTTCATACCCCCTGGGAGCTTGCTTTCATTGCGCAGTCAAAATATGTTGATTACTGCCCATAAAAACAATTTGTTTGGCATTCATTGTCTTCTACTTGCCACACTCTCCTTCACGGGCGTTCCTCCATGTTGCAGCGTATTAGTGAATGTATCATATTTCTCTTCCAAAAAGTTCCAAATTTTCAAGGATTGGCAAAATTGTTGGTGGAATATTATTTTTCACAAGCGTTTGGAAAAAAATAACCAATTTATCAACTCATCAGTGGCCGAGGAATTAATGTTTTCGCTGGTGAAATGTAATAACTAAATTTGTCTTTGGGGTATTTAGGAAATAAAATTTGATATTGAACCATAAAATACTTAATCACGTAGATCCTATGTTTTATTACTATTGATTATTTTATTTAATACAATCAAGAGGTAATTTTTCAGTTTCTGACTTGTTCATGAAAGTTGTTTCTAGATCAATGCTGTAACCTTTAACACATGCACGCACGCAGGCACGCACACATGCACACATGAACAAACGCACGCACACACACATGAACACACATGAAAGATATACCCTACCTTTAACAAAGAGGTGAGGTTAGGTGAAACGGGGTTTAACGTCGCATCAAAGATTTTTGCACTTATATATCGACGTGCATGCATGATTTTGTGTGGCTGCTTGTAACTATAACTAGTCCAGACTAATGCCAATTTTAAAATGCTAGCCCACTGAGATCCCACCCAGCAGTTTAATATGTATTCCCCACTCAGTCCTTGTTTTAGTCCCTTAACTGACTGCTAGGCTGGGTAACAACAAGTTCCATCTTTAACCTCTTTTGGTATGACGTGACCGGGGATCGAACCCTGGGCCTTCAGCTCTCCGGGCTGACGCTCTACCACTAGACCAAGGATACACATTAACTAGAACACACACATATGCCTATCTTTTAACATACTGACACCTATGACCCACCACAAACTTGGAACACACTTCCCTAATATCTCGGGGGCACGGGTGGCCTAGTTGTCTAAGGTACACAATTCGCAGTGCAGAAACCTATGATTGTGGGTTCAAATCCCAGTTCACCCCTATTATGTTTCTAGGTTTGTCAGCACCATACCCGTGCTCATGAGTTTCACCAAGTGGTAAACGTCTGAGACCTGCATCACCTCGGGCTTTCCTCCCACATTAAGCTGACAACCTGCGATATAACTAGAATACATTTAAAAGCGGCCTTAAACCCAACTCATTCACTCCCTAATCCCTCAGCCTCTCCCTATATACACACCCCACCTCAACACAACCAACCCAGCCTCTCCCTATACATACACCCCACCCTCAACACAACAAACCCAGCCTCTCCCTATACATACACACCACCCTCAACACAACCAACCCAGACTCTCCCTATACAAACACCCCACCCTCAACACAACCAACCCAGCCTCTCCCTATACATACACCCCACCCTCAACACAACCAACCCAGACTCTCCCTATACATACCTCCCACCCTCAACACAACCAACCCAGCCTCTCCCTATACATACACCCAACCCTCAACACAACCAACCCAGCCTCTCCCTATACATACACCCCACCTCAACACAACCAACCCAGCCTCTACCTATACATACACCCTACCCTCAACACAACCAACCCAGCCTCTCCCTATACATACACCCCACCCTCAACACAACCAACCCAGCTTCTCCCTATACATACACCCCATGCTCAACACAACCAACCCAGCCTCTCCCTATACATACACCCCACCTCAACACAACCAACCCAGCCTCTTACTATACATACACCCCACCCTCAACACAACCAACCCAGCCTCTCCCTATACATACACCCCACCCTCAACACAACCAACCCAGCCTCTCCCTATACATACACCCCACCCTCAACACAACCAACCCAGCCTCTCCCTATACATACACCCCACCCTCAACACAACCAACCCAGCCTCTCCCTATACATACACCCCACCCTCAACACAACCAACCCAGCCTCTCCCTATACATACACCCCACCCTCAACACAACCAACCCAGCCTCTCCCTATATATACGCCCCACCCTCAACACAACCAACCCAGCCTCTCCCTATACATACACCCCACCCTCAACACCATCATCCCAGCCTCTCCCTATACATACACCCCACCTTCAACACAACCAACCCAGCCTCTCCCTATACATACACCCCACCCTCAACACAACCAACCGAGCCGCTCCCTATACATACCTCCCACCCTCAACACAACCAGCCCAGCCTCTCACTATACATACACCCCACCCTCAACACAACCAACCGAGCCGCTCCCTATACATACCTCCCACCCTCAACACAACCAACCCAGCCTCTCATGATACATACACCCCACCCTCAACATAACCAACCCAGCCTCTCCCTATACATACACCCCACCCTCAACACAACCAACCCAGCCTCTCCCTATACATACACCCCACCCTCAACACAACCAACCCAGCCTCTCACTATACATACACCCCACCCTCAACACAACCAACCCTGCCTCTCATGATACATACACACCACCCTCAACACAACCAACCCAGCCTCTCCCTATACATACACCCTACCCTCAACACAACCATCCCAGCCTCTCCCTATACATACACCCCACCTTCAACACAACCAACCCAGCCTCTCCCTATACATACACCCCACCCTCAACACAACCAACCCAGCCTCTCCCTATACATACCTCCCACCCTCAACACAACCAGCCCAGCCTCTCATGATACATACCCCACCTCAACACAACCGACGCTGCCTCCCCCACCCCAGTGACCTGCCCCAGGGGACAATTGCAAGTGGCAACTGCCCGTAATTGAGTTAATTGGCACTGGAATCACCAGCAGATAAGCACTGGGGGTGGGCAGGTCTGGAACATAGACCATCTGATAAAAGTGACACCAGCAACTTTATCTAGTGCAGTCCACATGCATACTCAGTAATGAGAGAAGCAAGATACTATGCTCGTATTCTGACCTGTCAAGAAAACCCTATCTGCCGTGGCAGCGAGATGATAGTTCTGGAACTGATTTCAAACAAAAAGAAGGATCTGATTTAGAATGTAGTTCCTTTCACAACAGTTTTCTATGCTCAATTGTTCGGCTAAATATCATTTTGTTTTACAGTCAGTTCTCAGCCTCACCAAACTTATATCACAAACATATTAATATCAGGACAAAAGTAAGTCTGTTCTGTCCTTGTTTGTTTGTTGTCTAATGCCACACACTATTTGACAGCAGGCTTTAATAATTGAGTCTGGACCAGATAATCCAGGGGTTGATATTTTGAGCACCTATCCACGCCATCAGGGTATGAAGACACACAATCAACCAAGTCACAGAGTCTGACCACCTGATCAATCAAGTCGGCTCTTACGACCAGCAGATGTTGGGGGGAACCTATTCTTATGTGGGATCTCCATGGGGAGTCAATCTGCACTTCTATATATCATCTATTACATTGTGTGAGTGATTGAGCGTGACCGAGGTGAGTGAGTGAGTGAATGAGCATGACCGGGGGTGAGTGAGTGAATGAGCGAGCGTGAGCAAGGTGAGTGAGTGAGTGATTAAGCGTGACCGACGTGAGTGAGTTAGTGAGCGAGCATGACCGGGGGTGAGTGAGTGAGCGAGCGTGAGCAAGGTGAGTGAGTGAGTGAGCGAGCGTGACTGAGGTGAGTGAGTGAGTGAGCGAGTGTGACTGAGGTGAGTGAGTGAGTGAGTGAGTGAGTGAGTGAGCGTGAGCAAGGTGTGGGAGTGAGTGAGTGAGCGAGCGTGACTGAGGTGAGTGAGTGAGTGTGACTGAGGTGAGTGAGTGAGTGAGCATGAGCAAGGTGAGTGAGTGAGCGAGCGTGACTGAGGTGAGTGAGTGAGATGAGCAAGGTGAGTGAGTGAGTGATTTAGCGTGACCGAGGTGAGTGAGTGAGCGAGCGTGAGCAAGGTGAGTGAGTGAGCGAGCATGACTGAGGTGAGTGAGTGAGTGAGCGAGCGTGACTGAGGTGAGTGAGTGAGTGAGTGAGCGTGAGCAAGGTGAGGGAGTGAGTGAGTGAGCGAGCGTGAGCAAGGTGAGTGAGTGAGTGTGACTGAAATGAGTGAGTGAGTGAGTGAGCGTGAGCAAGGTGAGGGAGCGAGTGAGTGAGCGAGCGTGACTGAGGTGAGTGAGTGAGTGAGCGTGACTGAGGTGAGTGAGTGAGCGTGAGCAAGGTTAGTGAGTGAGTGAGTGAGCGTGAGCAAGGTGAGTGAGTGAGTGTGACTGAAGTGAGTGAGCGTGAGCAAGGTGAGGGAGTGAGTGAGTGAGCGAGCGTGACTGAGGTGAGTGAGTGTGACTGAGGTGAGTGAGTGAGCGTGAGCAAGGTGAGTGAGTGAGTGAGTGAGCGAGCGTGACTGAAGTGAGTGAGTGAGTGAGTGAGCAAGGTGAGTGAGTGAGTGAGTGAGTGAGTGAGTGAGTATATATTTTAGTTTCCTGGCACATCAACAGTATTTCAGACAATGACCCTGTTGGTAAAACCCACAAGTATGGCGATGGTGCTGACAAACCTAGAAACATAAAATCAGGGCAAATCTGGGATTCACACCCATGATCACTGGTTTCTGGTATGCCTAAACATGTAACTTTGCTCAGCAAATTATAGCACCTGAGACACAGAACTTTCAAAAAAATACTATTATGTTTAAATAACAATAAAAAAAAAACCAATATCCATAAACTGCAGTCAACAAAAATGACAAAGCCTATTGAAGATAAACCTCTTAAAACTTCCATTGTAAAATACCTGGGATTCTTAACATCTTCCTTTTAAATGATTCAGTAACCAATCAATTGTTGGGTACATCATACACATTGACAGTACAGGACAACAGTCTAAGGGCCATCTTCCCGAGGCAGCCATCTTCCTGAGGCAAGAGAGTTAACTGACTTTAAATGTCCAGTTTCCACCCTTGCCAAACTAGGCTGGAATTCCTGGGCGCGATCGCCCCGCCACCAATGATTATTACAAGTTATGTCCCTTCAATGCCTCTCCTGTGGACCAATCAGATTCCATCTCTTGTATCACTTGCATTTGCTTCAACAAAATCACAGCATCCAGTCAAGACGATCTGATTGATAATCAAGATCTATATTGTGATAAAACGGGTCTTACATCATAAATTGTATCAAATCAAGTGAGCACCGTGATTAAAAACATGAAAAGATTTGGAAAATATCTGTTGACAATGAGTTGGCGGTGCAGATGCTATGCAAATCCTGCAATCGACCGAAATCTGCTTGACAGTTTACAAACCGAATTTCGATTTCATTGCGCGATTTTGATTGGAATATGCATAGACTTGTTAGTCCAGCCATAATCTAACTCCATAATACCAGCCTAGTCCGGCAAGGGTGGAAACTGGACTTATATAGTCAGTTAACTCACTTGCCTTGGGAAGATGTCCAAGGGCCAGATAAATACACTCTCCATTTGCTAGAAGGTTAAACTTTTGATCATTTAAAAAAATATAGCACCCAAACATGCATAGAGCAAAGATGCTACTTTCATAGAGAATACATAATGAGCAACTGTGTTATTAAATTTGACTTGAGATTTCTTAATTTGTTTTCACAAACTGTGTTATTTGCTCAAAAAACAAAGTTTACGGTGAGTTGAAAGACAATTCTTAATTTTTAAACTGAAAATGATTTGACAAATAATCTTTGTGTAACATCTAAAAAAGCTAGATAAATTATTCATCAACATTTTTATATTTATACATGAAAATACAATAGAGTCAAATGATCATCTGCTCCTATTGTCAATCACAGGTCAGGGCTAAGCATCATATTTTCATTCAACACAGAACAAAATATATAATTTATACAACAATTTATAGGAAAGTTAGGAATAATGGGCTGTGAAAAGTGTATGAATAATTGTTCTTTTCTTAGGGAGAATCAATTTGGTTTCTATGGGAGAGGAGGGAAGAGTTTTTAAATAAATAGTCTGTTCAGAAATATGCCTTAAAAAGGCTCAGTTGTTCACAGTGGTGAAAAAATAAGTTTAAACAATTTTAGTTTTTCAGTTTGTGAACATGAATAGATTTTAATGGTGCTCAGTGCATAAATAGTTGGTTGGATATAGCTTGGGAAAAGAATAGACTGTTTCTTAAAATAAATTCTCACCTACCCCCATTACAAATGAAATGGATGCTCCCATAACATTTTAAAATACCACATTTGACGTAATAAGCGCCCAGCTCTAATAAGCGCCCATAGCGATAATTGCTAACATATTGGCTAGTGAACAATCCCATTTAGCACCCCTGCCGATTGATCAATGTACACAAGACTTATTTATTCGCGTATAATACGCAATGGTGTGTTAAATGCACCCTTAATTATGGGCAATGAAATTCTGGAATAATATATCTGTTGTATATAAACATTTCAGGCTGTCAGCATAAACCATGAAATTTATCTTTCAACTCTGTTTTTACCACCAAAATAATATTCTAATAAGAGGCCCCTATTTCTAATTTTGAGAGCGCCCTGGGCGCTTATTACGTCAATTAGGGTAACTGTTATGGAAAAAGTTTTTTTACTTTCTATTGACAGATCTTGTGATGCCATCTTAGCTGCATGGTTTCTTTTCCATACATATAAAAAAAAAGTAAGAAAACTTTTGTCGTATCTCTGTTTTGGTTTGTGGATAAAACACTGTCTCAAACATATCTCTCTGTGATGAGCCCCCTGGGGCCTATGTCCCCAGTGTCCCATGCTTGTTGTCAGCGGACACTACAGAGGATTGAGTGGTCATGCTCCGTGACTCGGCTGATCATGTGTCATCATGCATTGAAGGGCATTGCTCGTTTTCAGGCACTCTTTTTTTTCAGACATGATTGTTGAAAGGCCTAAGTAATACCGCTGGAATATTGTTGACTGACACATTATACAAATAATTTGTTTTTGTTTGTTTGTTGTTTAACGCCGCACTCAGCAATATTTCAGCTATATGATGGTGGTCTGTAAAATAATCGAGTCTGGACCAGACAATCCAGTGATTGATATCATGAGCATCGATCCACGCAACTGGGATCAATGACATGCATCAACCAAGTCAGCGAGTCTGACCGATCTCATTAGTCGCCTTTTTCTGACAAGCATAGTTAACTTTTACGGCAAGTATGGGTTGCTGAAGACCTATTCTCCACGGGTCTACAAATAATTACTTTTGATGAGGTCAATATGCGAAAAACAAGGACCCAAGGTTTGATTTGGTTTGTTTGTTGTTTAACGCCGCACTCAGCAATATTCCAGCTATATGTCGGCGGTCTGTAAAATATCGAGTCTGGACCAGACAATCCAGTGATTGATATCATCGATCCACTCCTTTGGGATCGATGACATGCATCAGCCAAGAGAACGCGTCTGACCACCCGATCTCATCAGTCGCCTCTTACGACAAGCCATGTCGCCTTTTACGGCAAGCATGGGTTGCTGAAGACATATTCTACCCCGGAATCTAGGACCCAAGGACCCAACCCCTGAGGTGGTCTGGTGGGCAGGGTGTCAAAGGGGTTGGGTCCGAGGGTCCAATTTGTTCTACCAAAATTCACTTTAAAGTTTATGAATTCTTTAATAGTAACATTACATTACAGTAACTTAGAGGCAAACTGTGAAATGTTAGTACCAGGCGCCATCTTGTTTTCTAGCAGACGTGTCAATATTCATAACATGACAGGTCAATACTGATCACATGACAAGTCAATATTCGAGGTCAGTCTCAGCTACATAATTTGTGTCCTAGGGGGTCACATGACTAAGAAAAAAACCAAATCATAACTGAGTGAGTGAGTGAGTGAGTATGGTTTTATGCCACCTTTAGCAATATTCCAGCAATATCATGGCGGGGGACACCAGAAATAGGCTTCACACATTGTACCCATGTCGCGAATTGAACCCAGGTATTCGGCGTGACAAGCGAACGCTTTAACCACCAGGCTACCCGACCACCCCAAATCATAACTGACATACCACTGGCAGAGACTGTTCCCCTGTCAACTAGCTCATTGTCAATGGCGAGCGAGAGGATCATGACATTATACAAGTGTCACAATGTCATTTGAAGAGTATGACATTACATGTCCAGATCCATTGTCACACAGACTTAACAACTGAACACACAAATTCATAATGGCTACAACACTTGTATCCAAAACGTGCACTAAAATCTTAACACTGCAAGAACTGTCAAAACTGCACCCTCCGGTCCTGTTTTCTGTTTTCATTCAGACATTAATCACTGAACAAATCAGCCATGTTGACTGTAAAAATCAACAATTCATAACTGATGCCAAATTGAAGTTTCGGCTCAATTTTAAAAACAAACAAAACATGTCAAATGAAAAAAATTTATAAACAAGAACACACAACAAACAAGCATGTCGCTGTCAGTGAGTTTATTTCAACAGCTATAAGAAAATCATGGCCGTTTTGATGAACTCTAAACATCATCTTCAGCACATTAACTTGGCACAAATGTCCTCCGAAGTAAAGCATTGCGAGGGAATTGTTGACATAAACTAGTGGTAGAGCACTGACATATCGTGAGCTGAGAGGGTTTTGTAGTAGCGATCTGTTTTATTGCTTCCTGCACACACAAATAACAGATAGGGTCGATGTGTTTCCTCCCCACAATCTACAGCTGTGGCCCGACGTCTACCAGTGAGAACATTGTGAGTCTTGCCACCCCAAAGTACATTTAACATGTGGCTTTGGAAATTACCCTTAATTGTAATGTGACGATGTCACTTGGCAATATTTGGAAGTTTACAACAACTTGAAAATTGAAAACGTCTATGCTTTAAGTCACTCATTCAAGAACTTTCACATGACATGTTGGATCATTAAATATTAATCTAGTACTTTCAGATCGGTTGGAGATATTTCACCATTGTTTTTCAATTTAATTTTTTTTTCAATTTTGAAATTATTTTTTTATAGAAATGGTATTTTGAATTCTTAAAAAAAACAAAAAACTTCCACTTTTTATTCGTTGTTGTTATTTTCTTCTCACAGTACTGGCATCATGTTCTATTTAGTCAATAAAACTATCTAAGACTCCTCTAATTTGTCACTTTTCAGATATATTTTTGTAATCTCATACTGACAGTAGTTGAAAAAAGAAGTTCACTTTAAAAAAACATGTTCTTTAAAATTGAATAAATGACAAAAAAAAGTAATGTACCTTGGAATGATATGTCAAGGTTTTGTAACTTTCCCCTCTCTTACAGGATACAATAATAACAATACTTTCAGTAGAAATAAATACAGATATGAAGATTGACCCTATAAGTGTGCAAGAAAAGAAGAAATGTCAGTAAAATGTAGCATTAACAATAAAGATATATGACAATTATATATGGGTCAGTGAGTGGTGTCTGGACATAGGTCAAGTATAGAACAGGGATAACTGAAGTCCTGGTTGAGGGGAACACTGTGATTTCTGCAGAATTTTGTTTGGGACAGGATTATGTAACTAATATACTAGTCTAACTGACTCGCAGAGAAGTCTTGTATAAAATATCAGTAACATGGTCCTGTTAGGAACAGTATTGTATTCGTTTATCAGTCGATGAGTGAGTGAGTGAGTGAGTGGGTGAGTGAGTGAGTGAGTGAGTCGGGTTTAACGCCGCTTTTAACAGTATTCCAGTTATATCACGGCGTGTCAGCTCTATAATGTGGGAGGAAAGCCCGAAGTGATGCAGGTCTTGGACGTTTACCACTTCGGTGAAATCCATGAACACGGGTATGGTGCTGACAATTCAATTGTCATTATATGGTTGCAATAATGCTGATGCGATGTTAAATTTTAACTAACTCACTGAAGACATACAATTTTTTCTCCAAAAGAAAGAGCCAAACAATGATTTGCAGGACATTTGGGGGTGGGTGTGGGGGGGAGAGTTGATGACAAATTATTTTTTGGCATCCCAGCAGACTTTTCTCAAAATCATAGTTTTATTCTAAATTATGTTCTCAAAACAAGTTGTGAAAAACTAAACACCTAACATTCAATCTTATCATACAGATGTCCGCTGTACATGAGATAGATACCACAAAGCTTTAAACAGCTCACTTTACCAGAAACTCATATATTGCTCAAATAATCCCTCTCATTCATCCTCCAAACACTTTGCTATCAACCAATGTTTATAATCATACAGTTTCCATGAGGACAAATGTTCCAAACCCAAGCTACCAAGTATTAAGACTATCTTGTAGCACTGTACGGGGGTTTGTATACTACGTGATCTGGGCAGACATTCACCCCAGTCTCACATGTGAACTTTCCTCAGACCTACACAGATCATGGTTAATCTCAGAAAATGGTGAAAAACCGAAAATGGAAGCTGAGGTTGCATCATTATCTGAGTGTGAAGCCTGCTTATCTTGCAACAAGAGTATCTGGTTATTGCACAAACTTCATCCACCACAAGATCTTGTAAGTCTTGTAACCAATATACAACAAAATTAATTCCACTAAAACCACATCAAATGGGATTCATATTAAACAGAAACATCTCTCCTTTCAAACAAATGGTCATACATATATGTAAGATTAAGAAATTAATCTTTTTGATGTTTTTTTTTTATGGTGTCCACAAATTCAGACGCAAGGTTGTGTCATGCAGAACTGTGTTATCTCTGTGTGAACACTGCCTGATCCAGCACCAAGGGTATCTGGCTTTCATCTGGTATCTCTAGAACCAGAGACTATCTCTCTCTCCAAACTACAGGAATAACAAGACAACCCAGGTCATGTTGGGTTGCTTTTAATTGGCAGCTAACAGACCCGAGTTTGCTACAAATTGTCTTGGGAGTGCTTATTGGGCTGCTAATGCATTCAGCTGGCCCCTGTTGATCCCCTGGGCTCAACTTACCAGCCATATGCCTTTATAGGGGCCACGGGGTCCCAGACTACAACAAGCTTGCCATTTAGGAAGAAACAGTTCACAAAGTACGTCAGGGAGGTACTGTTTATGAAGGGGAAATTGGAGGATGTTTGTGAGGGTTCTTGTGACAATGGGATCACATTTACAAACACATACAATTAGCCATTATTGTGCCCTCCAAGTTGTGGACTTTTGAGACGTCAAACATTTTGTAATCAGATCTAGTTCAATTGGAAAATACACCAATTACATAAGTGGAAATATTACAAGACAATTATTATGGCAAAAATAGATGATGAAGCATCTTGCATTCTCTTCTTTGACCTGAACCATATGTTGCCCTGTTTGTCAGGTGAACAATTGACTTGCCCTTGCATGTTTTTGTGATGGGTGCCACTGGTTGGGCAGGATTTGCTAACCTTTTTGCGAACACCTGTTATCGTCACTGTTTGATAGTGATTCATTAACACATGCTTATGATATAGTCAGAATAGTACAATGGGCTCTGCTTTTACAGAGATTTCTTATGATGATGGAAATTGTTTTGTTACTATTTTTGTACTAAATCCATCTCTTGGTGCCGTGTACAACAGTCATAATGACATTCGTGGAACATTACAACAAACACACACCATAATATTCTGAAAGATGTAATTTCCTGAAATAATGTTTTTATATCCAGCAGTTTCAACTACAAACATATGAGTTCTTCAACTTTTGTTTGTTGGTAATTATCCATTAACTTTATTCTTAAAATCTAACATTGAACCTTTCAATTCCAATAAAACTTTGATTACTCAAAAATGTCAATATTAATGTTTTTCGGGTACTGTATTAAATTAGTTTCCGAAAGGAACACGTCACTCGAGTAGGCAGACAAGGATGGTTTCTGCGAATGTTTCGACAGATCACTCTATAATTACTAGTGGGAAAGAGGTATGCTTTACATGGTCAGGAGGATAACTTGCAGATAACATATTATAATTTTGGACCCTAAAGGGCAGAAAAAAACCACAAATACCAAAACATTCACTCATCATAAACGAAGACCCGGGTTTGATTCCCCACTTGGGTACAATGTGTGAAACCCATTTCTGGTGTCCTCGTTATGATATTGCTGGAATATTGCTAAAAGCTGCGTAAAACCACACTCACTCATGAACATAAACCTGTCAGCTTGTTCATAAAGACCCCTCCCCCTCCCCTCCTTGGAGATCCAAATTAGAAAAAAATTGGTCTCAAGCAACCCAAGCTTGATCTGAGAGGCGACAATCACAATGTTGATTATTTGCTAAAATAAAGACCTCCGTCAAATAGCTGGAATATTGCTGAGAGTGGCATTAAACAACAAACAAACAACTCATAAAACATACATGAACTCAAGGAGAATTATTCAGGAAGATACAATTGCAGATCATTTAACAACCTAAAAGAATATTTCTTGTAAGGATGTTTGATTTTTGTTTGCTTGTTTGTTGTTTAACGCTGCACTCAGCAATATTCCAGCTATATGATGGCGGTCTGTTAATAATTGAGTCTGGACCAGACAATCCAGTGATTGACAATATGAGCATCGATCCACGCAATTGGGATCGATGACATGTATCAACCAAGTCAGCGAGCCTGACCGACCAATCCCGTAAGTCGCCTTTTACGACAAGCATAGTCGCCTTTTACGGCAAGTTTGAAGGATATTTGAAGAAGGGAAGTAACTCTACATCTGCTGTTTCCTCGTCTTTCAGGACTCCATAAGGTTATTATCAGTGATGTCACAACTAGTTGACCATAGAATAAGACAGATATTTCATGATTGAAATCAACATTGATTGATACTATAATATTTATTCTATTACACAACACTTAACACTTTCATAAATGAACAAATAATAATTCATCCTGAAATATTTGTCCGATTCCAAAGAGGAGACATCTCTCCAGACTTCCAGGCAATGGTCAGTGTTCTGGGACTGTTAATCACCCCCATAAACTTCCAAATCCTCATAAAATCATTACTGCCCCCAAAAGATCAATTATCACATGTAAGGCCATGAAACTAAATCTGCCTCAAATTTGCAACCCCCATCTGCACTTTGTTCCGATGTCAAGCGAAAACCCCATGTGAACAATTGTTAATCTGGAGTGCCATAAATATCCAAAATAGTTCCAGTTGGAGTGCTTCACTTTGTTGGGATGTTAACATCATATTTCCTCATAAGGACGTGGGCACCTCATCATGTTACTCCTTCTCCCTGGGTGCAACACACAATTAGGATTTAGCTTCATGAATCACTGGGGGATGACCAGTAAATAATCTGCAAACAAAAAAATAAACACGAAAAAAGATTGATTGAAAAAGGAATTTTTTTAGTGACGTAACAATACACCCATGCATCAGTTAATTGCAATACGTTTTGTACAATGTGATCGTGCCAAACTGGTTTAATTTTCATCTTTTTGTTTTATAAAATGCATGTAACAATGGTTAAAGTGATGAATGTACACTATAACAAGGTATTAAAGGGAATTTGACCATATGTTTGTAGTGAGGTAAACATATAAAAATAGATATGTCAAGTACATATGGCGGTAAAATTAGTTGTAAACAAACAATGGGGCTGTCTTAATGATCTTTCATGGACCTGCAATACATCCCTACCAATATTTGGAGTTCAACATGACACAGGTGAAAGTCATTTATCACATTGGTGAAATCTGTTTTCTGAGTTTTCTTCTTTATTTTACATACACATTGGATTATTATGGATAGCAACTTCTTTATTACATAATCACCAGTTGTTATCCATAATGCACCAATGTGTATGAACAATGAAGTTGTTATCCATAATACACAAATGTGTATGAACAATGAAGTTGTTATCCATAATACTCCAATGTTTATGAACATTGAAGTTGTTATCCATAATACACCAATGTGTATGAACAATGAAGTTGTTATCCATAATACACCAATGTTTATGAACAATGAAGTTGTTATCCATAATACACCAATGTGTATGAACATTGAAGTTGTTATCCATAATACACCAATGTGTATGAACAATGAAGTTGTTATCCATAATACACCAATGTTTATGAACAATGAAGTTGTTATCCATAATACACCAATGTGTATGAACAATGAAGTTGTTATCCATAATACTCCAATGTGTATGAACAATGAAGTATTTATCCATAATACACCAATGTGTATGTACAATGAAGTAATTATCCATAATACACCAATGTGTATGAACAATGAAGTTGTTATCCATAATACACCAATGTGTATGAACAATGAAGTTGTTATCCTTATAACACCAATGTGTATGTACAATGAAGTTGTTATCCTTATAACACCAATGTGTATGTACAATAAAGGTTGTTATCCATAGAACACCAATGCGTATGAACAATGAAGTATTTATCCATATTACTCCAATGTGTATGTACTATAAAGTTGTTATCCATAATACACCAATGTGTATGAACAATGAAGTATTTATCCATATAATACCAATGTGTTTGTACAATGAAGTCTTTATCCATAATACTCCAATGTGTTTGTACAATAAAATATTTATCCATATAACACCAATGTGTATGTAAAATGAAGTCTTTATCCATATAACACCAATGTGTATGAACAATGAAGTCTTTATCTATATAACACCAATGTGTATGTACAATGAAGTTGTTATCCATAATACACTAATGTGTATGAACAATGAAGTCTTTATCCATATAACACCAATGTGTATGTACAATGAAATTGTTATCCATATAATACCAATGTGTATATACAATGAAGTTGTTATCCATATAACACCAATGTGTACCGTATAAGCCAAATTTTGAGGACCAGAAAAAAGATTCTGTAGAAAGGGGTCGGCTTATCCACGGGACACACTTTCATGATAGTATTTTTCAGATCGTGATCTGTCAGAAACATCGCCTGAATGACGGTCCGATAGATCACAACTTCCCGAAAGTTTGGAAGTTGCCACGACTAGAGCCATTATTGTTATAAATTATCAATAAAGTTATTATTATACACCAATGTTGTCATTATTAAAAAAATGTTATGCATGTTACTACTTCTGATAATAAGTTTTCAATTGAATGTTCAAAGTTTATCGTTCTTCGTAAACTCCACAATCTTTTCATGTAATTCACAGCTATAATATATAATCCCCAGATGAAATCGCCAATAGCTATTACGTACGTTTTGCAAAGTTCATAAATTGATAGTGAACAAGTGTCTACCTTTATTGAAAGAGGCAAATAAACAACTGTATCGGGGAGTTATTCCGTTCGCCATTGGCAAAAACATGTGATCAGCTGTTTCCTGTGACGTCACAAACGGTGACCACTGTAATTGCTTCCTGTTGTTTAAAAAGCAACACTGTACACAAGGAAATGAGCACTGATAATAACGGGCCGATTGGTATTGTCATGTTGTTTACACAAACATTTTCAAGTTGTTGGTGCTTAGCGATCGTGTTGGGAGTAGTGGCTTAATTCCTTTGTTTTCGAGAGTTTAATAAACTGGAGAAGCCTGTGAGTAAGTGATGGTCATTCAATGTGTTCATAGTATGATAGTTTATTTAATTCAATTGGATTAACATACAATAGTGGTGTAAAGGGGGTTATAAAAGTTGGTATATTTTTACTGACTGACATTCTCATCATGAGTTTTAAATGCTGAATTCAAACTGCGAGTCTTCGCTCTAGCTGATATATTTCTCACAGGTTCATAATTCTATATACACCGATTCACAAAATGGTGCTTGTTGTTGATGGCAACATATAACGATCATTATGAGATTAAAAAAAAACACGAGAAACATCTTCCCACATTATGAAAGTGGATGACTGGTTTGTTAAATCTTTATTAGAAATAATAATGACTTTTTCAATATGATTAAAACGTTGACTCCAATGTGTATGTACAATGAAATTGTTATCCATATAATACCAATGTGTATATACAATGAAGTTGTTATCCATAGAACACCAATGTGTATGAACAATGAAGTCTTTATCCATATAACACAAATGTGTATGAACAATGAAGTCTTTATCCATAATACTCCAATGGGTATGTACAATGAAGTTGTTATCCATATAATACCAATGTGTATATACAATGAAGTTGTTATCCATATAATACCAATATATACAATGAAGTTGTAATCCATAATACACCAATGTCGGAAATCAAACCACGTGCCTCTCTGCGACAACTGATAGCAAGATCCACAAGGATACCCATCCGACCTCCAAAAATCTGATAAGAGATATCTTTAAATAGTTTTTGAATGAGAATAAAATTCAAAATGATTAAACATCCTGAAAATTGAGAACAAATGAGTTGTGTTTAAATTATGTGAGATCTACCTGTTTCATGATTCAATTTAATTACATCATTAAACAGCTCCTTATATCATGTATTAAGCCATAGAAACATAACCTGGTTTTCATGTAACTGCTAATTAATCAACAACAACAACACCTGGCATTATGAGTATGCATCAATCAAATATATGAGCCTTAATGTTCAACCAAAAATTAATTAAAAAATGAAAGTTAATAATAATCAGTTTTCGGGGATCATCATTACTTAACATATTAAATCTACACTAAGAACTTTATACAAAGGCACCAATTTACCTTCGTTATAGTGACACAGCAAATATTAAAGTCATCTACAAATATTCCACATTGTTCAGCAATGTAATAAATCCAAAGTCGCATCCGACATTTCAAGTTTTATAATCACCCAGTGGGACTTCGGTGCCATGATAAAATAACCATAATAATTACCATACCAAATTTGGGCTGACTCAAGGAATGACTCAACAACAAGGATAGGTTACATATTTATCACATCCATACAAAATCATACACGTCTCATTATTCATACTAGCGCTACGAGCTTGACGCCTTGCTCCAATAAATACAACGTAAACTAACATCAGTTTCTGATCATATAACAGCTGTTCTTGTTTATAGCTGGTCATTATGGGGTAGGATTACAAGACAATATTTCTATTGTGTTGGGGTGACATTTCGCTCCATTTATGCATATTCCATGAAGTAATTGTCACACATAACTCTCAACAATATGATCACATGTTAGAGTTGATATGTACATGACTTGTACATTGATTGCTTGCTGTTGTCAATTGCAGTGAGAAGAGTGTTTTGTTTGTGCAACATAAAATCAATGTACTGTAATGTAAAAGTATGTGGTAAATATTGAACGAATGTCTGAATTCTGAATGCACTGTATATTAGGGCTGGGACGGGTAACTCAGGTACCTGGGTCGGGTGGGTCCTGAGTAGGGCCCGGGTACCCACAGCACTACCCGGACTCATGGTTAGTCATGTGATATATATTGTTTGATGACAAAAATTATCTAAAACTCTATGGTTACAATATAAGTCACTAATACCCCATTTCTTTCTGACAATGCACCCATTCCTTCTGACTTTCATATGTTTGAAACTTCATGCATTAAACTTCAGTGTATGCATGAGCGGATCGTCTTATACGTGAATCTAAATACATTTTGCCAGGGCTATGGTCGAACTTTTCCAAATCGGACAGTTTATACCTATCTCTAAATATCTACAACGGGTACCCGGGCAGGGTGGGTAATAGGGTGGTGGGTACCCGGGTAGCAAATTTGGACCCGTCCCAGACCTACTATATACGTAGGTGAGGCGAGGTGAAAGTGAGTTTAATGTTGCGTCAAAGATTATTGCACTTACATAGTGACGTGCATGCACATGTGTGCTTGTACTAAGTCCAGACTGATGCCGATTAATAGTGCTAGCCCACTGAGATACCATGCACATGAATATGCTACTCAGACACAGTATACTGACTCCAAGCCGACCAGTCCTTGTTTTAGCCCCTTAATGCTGAATGCAAGACAGGGAAACAACAGGTACCATCTTTTAATGTCTCTTGGTATGACTTGGAATGCACTGTGTGACGTTGCTGAATTGTAACATGGTTGCATGACGTCATGGTGCTGAATGACGTCACTTCAGTGCAACCTGGTTGTGTGATGTCATAGCACTGTAGGAAATCGTTACATTGTTAATTATTTGTATGACATCATAGAACTACATGATGACGTCAATGGAATTTTCTCCATGTAAATTGAATGCAATTATAAACAAGCATGTTTTATCAATCTGTGAAAGAAATGGCAGATAAATAAATATATGGATATTATGACTAAATACAATTTATTATACTTAAATACGAAACTGTGAACACAGTGAATGATTTCCCCATGTCTCTATTGTAAACTGTGAACTTAAATTGGCATGGTAGGTATGAAGTAGGCCCAGTGCAATGAATGCACACTAATCCCCTCCTTCTCATTTGGACAGTCAACAGGTTATAAGTAATTTTACAAATATCTATCTCAAGAAAAGTTTAGTACTTTTACAATCTCATTAAAATCAGACCTTAGTTCTCGCTACCGCTAAACAAAGATGTGAAGACATCCCATTAGGGGTCATGTCAGAACGACCTTACATCCGACCAATCAGAGCATCGCTTACCAGATAATGAAAGTGACAGTCGGAATGTGATTTCTAATCATGCAACCTCGAAAACTTTAACATGGGGTATTCCGAACGATAGTTACAGGTTTGACGACTAAATCCTTACAATCTAGACCATCTATTAGCCATTCCAGAATGTTTTTTATTGTTCAGGTTTCAAGTTTGTAATCGAGAATTTGTCAAAACATGTTTCGAAGCGTAGTCGCCAATTTGAAATTAGTGCAGTAAAGCACGAAAAAGCTGCCTTCTAATTGGTCTTTCCATTGGTCAGTCAAAGTTCGCGAAAGGTCGGTCTGACGTGACCCGTAATGGGATGTCCTCAGATCTTTGTTAAGCGGTAGCGAGAATTAAAGATCTGATTTGAATGAGATTGGTACTTTTAATACAGAACAGAGGACCTCCTTTAACTCGTACAACCATTCGACAGACGACTTGTTAGAATCATGGGATCACAATCATATAAACATCACATGTCCAAATTCAACTTTTAATTCCTACTCAAATTGAAATTATGCATAGTTCAACATC
Source organism: Haliotis cracherodii (assembly GCF_022045235.1). Taxonomy (NCBI): domain Eukaryota; kingdom Metazoa; phylum Mollusca; class Gastropoda; order Lepetellida; family Haliotidae; genus Haliotis; species Haliotis cracherodii. The sequence continues at coordinate 4,108,635 of NW_027266273.1, read as the reverse complement.
CATCCATGTCTGAAATAGTGTTTTGATAGTGTTCTTGAAACAGAATATGCCACCAGAAAAACAACAGAGCTTATTTTATAGATGTAAGATGATGAAGTCAAGACTGTTACACCATGCTGCCTGTCTTTAGTTGCCATAACGATTACACCTGGTTACAGTCTTCAGGACCAGGCTTGTTGCTTGTTGCTAGGAACCCACTAAATGTCTCCTGGTTACACAATTCAAGGTACAACAACTGCGACAGAAACTAACTGTTTTAGTCCACAAGTCCTTATAGTGATAACATATAACAAAACCCTTAATAATGGCAAATGTCTACTAGTCCTCATGATACCTTAACTATTGGGCAGTTCTGGCAAGGACTGTAGGAACAGTGCCAATTTCTAACGCTGCCTTTTCAATGCAATGATTTCACCATTGCTTTCCTATTAACATGGCACAATACACTGAAACCTTCATAAACCATACAGAAACCTTCATAAACCATACAGAAACCTTCATAAACCATACAGAAACCTTCATAAACCATGCAGAAACTTTCTCAGGGATATGGTCCCAATGACTTGCAATGTCACATTTGCAAATCTTTTGTCATAAATGTTATCCGATATGTTCATGTGACTGAAGGGAGCACAGTTGGCCCAGTCGTCTAATGCGCCACGATTCTCTGTGCAGAGTTGCATCCCTTGGGCACGCCAGAAACCTATGATTGTGGGTTCAAATCCTGGTTCGCCCGATTATGTTTCTAGGTTTGTCAGCACCAAACCCGTGCTCGTGGGTTTCACCAAAGTGGTAAACGTCCGAGACCTGCATCACTTCGGGCTTTCCTCACACATTAAGCTGACACGCCGTGATATAACTGGAATAATGTTAAAAGCGGCGTTAAACCCAACGCACTCACTCAGTCATGTGACTGAAGAACAGCCCTTATTCATTCTATGACATTACGATTTTAACTATTAACAAACTCGAAGCTTAGCTTAGGTGATTGAAACAAGATGTGTTTTCAAACTGTAAGTAAAAATAAAAAATTAACATATTTTACTTCATTTGCCCCAAAATATTATTCAAATGCACATTCTATAATAAACATACATGCATTTCATAAGCAAGTCTGGGAAACTTTAAACAGCATTCACAGATTCAATTACATTTTTTAATGTTTCAAAACACTGTTGGTCATACAATTATTAAAATCAATACCAGGACACATATATGATCCAGCATTCAAAAATAGATGAATTGTTCATGGTATCAACAATGCAAGCAAATAATACATAAAATCCAATTCTTGGATGCAAAATAAATAGAACACTACCTGATTTTAACTACCACAATCTTGTTTCTCATGTTGGAAATATTCCCAAACAGTCTCGACAATGGCTTCCTTGGACCTTAAGTACACACATTCTGCAGGTGGAAATCAATAACGTCAATAAATGGCTACCTGAGCGGAAAAATTGTGACATCTTCTCTCAATCTTTGATTGGTCATTTAATCAGTCATCGCGATGATCAGGTGTCGAGAGATGTCTTCTGATCACATTTTCATTATGTCGGGTGCTTAACGAGCCAGGTGAGTCAACATCAAAGACTAAATTGTCAGGGGATTTCAGGTGATAATGAATCAAATTTATTTATCCATGTGATATTAATTCAGAAAATTTGATCAAATGTCGACTTCTTCTTTAATGTCTGATAATTTCTGAGGTCATGTTCACAGAGGAGGCTGTGTCATCAAATGATGCTTGTCATGGATCTCTACTTTTGCTATTGGCAAGCTTATGGTTGTAATCAATAATGCATTGAATGTTTGCATGCCATTGCATTGTCATGACCTTGTTCCTCCGGCTTACCTTCATGAAGATGTGTTTCTATTGTATCAGAATGTTTTGTGTTTTTGAAAAGCATGTAATGCTGATCCTTAAGTACTGTGATATGACATCAGCTTGTTTGGAACAATCAAATCTGAAATGATAGAGGCTAATCGGAGGTGACCTTGTGACAGGAGAAAATCAGGTTGATGCTATTGTGTGTGCCTGCTCTTGTCTGCATTTTTTACAAGGCACATACTTGCTTCAAGGTGTTCATATCATGTTGCTTGCTTCATGGTGCTTGTTTTGAGGTATTTGATGCAGAGTGCATTCTTCATGGTGCATGTTACAAGGCATGTGTCTCAAGGCACATGCTTCAGATGGTGCTTGTTTCATGGTGCTTGCTTCAAGGTGTTATGTCTTGAGGCTTGCTTCAAGGTGTTTACATCCTGGGGCTTGCTTCAAGGTGTTCATATCATGGAGCTTGCTTTAAGGTGTTCATATCCTGAGGCTTGCTTCAAGGTGTTTACATCCTGAGGCTTGCTTCAAGGTGTTCATATCATGGTGCTTGCTTAGAGTTGCTTTTATCCTGGTGCTTGCTTCAAAATGTCTGTATTATAGTGCTCGCTTCAAGGTTTTTATCTCATCATGCTTGCTTCAAAGATTTCATATCATGTCGCTTGCTTCAAGTTGCTCATACCATGGTGCTTGCTTCAAGATGCATATTTCATCATGCTTGCTTCAAAGTGTCTATATTTTGGTGCTTGCTTCAAGGCACTTATCTCATCATCATTGTGTCAAGGTGTTCATATCATGGTGCTTGTTTCATGGCACCTACTTCAAGGCACTTTTATTCAACACACTTGCTTCATGGCACTTGCTTCAAGATGCGTGTTTCAAAGCACGTGTTACAAGGCACTTAATTGGTTCTTGATTCATGGGACTTAAAATAATGCATCATTGGAATGAGTGTTTTATACAACAGTGATATGATAATGTTGGGGGCATAATTTGAAATGCAATGGATGACAGGATTAAGTATGATAAAATGGGCATGTTGCTCTTGACATTGTGGCAAACATGAATGAGTGAGTGAGTGAGTGTGTGAGTGCGTGAGTGCGTGAGTGAATTTTGATCTACGAGGATTTTCACTGCTCTTAGCAATATTTCAGCAGAATCACAATGGGGACACCATTATAGCCCTGTCAGGAAACGAACCTGGACCTAAAGCATTACAAGCAAACACTTTAAACCACTAGATTACCTGATGCCCCTTCTAATACACGTATAGCAAAACTATTAGGTGCCAACCGTTGCATATTTTGGGAGTCCTTGGACTGTTTATTTTTATAAATTGAGAATTTTGCCACCTTTTTTCTGGAACAAACAATTCAAAAAACAAAAAACATCTCAGTCTCATGCATACATTGTATGAAGCCCATTCCTGGCATGTGGATGGAATATTATTACTAAAGGCAAATACTTGTGAACAATCCCAATTAGCACCCTTCCAATTGATCAATGTACAAAAGACTTATTTATTTGTGTATAATATGCATTTGTGTGTTGTATGCACCCTTAATTATGGGAAATTAAATTCTGGAAAATATATCTGTGGTGTATAATACAAACAGACTTTTCGTTTGTATCATTCATGTGATTACAGGTTGCCAGCATGAACCATGAAATATACGATCTTTCAACTCTGTTTTTTTTTCCCCCAAAAATTATTCTAATAAGAGCCCCCTATTTCTAATTTTGAAAGCACTCTAAGCGCTTATTACGTCGAATACGGAAATACCAAACTCACGCACTCATTCACTGGAGGATTAGCTAACCCAAAACCACCAAGCATCCTTCAACAGAAAAGACCTGAATTTCACAACTGGAAACTGTGGAGGTTGAAACATGAGACCATAAGTAATCATGAAGTATTAAATGAATAATATGCATACATATATAAATAAGCAAAGGATTAAAGATTAACGAAACACCAACATCGACAGGCACAAACAAAGGGGTTAACACTTCACAGGAAACCCTGATGGATTAGATTATAAGAAGTGGCATATTTATACATGAGATTTATCAACAGAGCTGATATTCCATTAGAAAATAAGTTGAGGTTAGACAGGGGAGGAAACGAGCATGGGGGGAAAGGGGTAAGTAAAGACCGGAAGGCATTACCAGGAATCCGGGATTGTTCTGGGGATGAGGTCTGGCCCACTGTGAAAGGCCATCTGCTGATTCTCCTGCTGTGTACACACATCCACAAAGACATCTTGATGCTATTTTCATGAGTTTTGGCAGAAAACATTTCAACACTCTGTCGCCTCCCCCTGGGCAATTTGTAAACAGTTTTCTTAGGTCAATAATCATTGTGGTTTTCCTTTCTACCTGGGGTACCCCCAGGCAGGCGGCGGGACCCCCAGGGCAAAGGGAGGAGGAGTGAATGGACTAACATTGGCAGTCTGTTAAGTAAGGGAATGGGTGGGTGGTGTTGAGACTTGTACCCTGGTTTGTATGGTGTTGGGGCCCCAGGAGTCATGGGAGAGGGTGGGGAAAGTTTACGGCCATGTGACAAATAACTTGGGTGGGGTAATACTGTGGGGACAATGGTCTTGTGCTGGGGCCCCAGGAATCATGGGAGAGGGGGTGGTGAATGTTTATGGCCATATGACAAATAACTTGGGTGGGGTAATACTGTGGTCTTGTGCTGGGGCCCCAGGAGTCATGGGAGAGGGAGGGTGGTGAATGTTTACGGCCATATGACAAATAACTTGGGTGGGGTAATACTGTGGTCTTGTGCTGGGACCCCAGGAGTCATGGGAGAGGGAGGGTGGGGAAAGTTTACGGCCATGTGACAAATAACTTGGGTGGGGTAATACTGTGGGGACAATGGTCTTGTGCTGGGGCCCCAGGAATCATGGGAGAGGGGGGTGGTGAATGTTTATGGCCATATGACAAATAACTTGGGTGGGGTAATACTGTGGTCTTGTGCTGGGGCCCCAGGAGTCATGGGAGAGGGAGGGTGGTGAATGTTTACGGCCATATGACAAATAACTTGGGTGGGGTAATACTGTGGTCTTGTGCTGGGACCCCAGGAGTCATGGGAGAGGGAGGGTGGAGAATGTTTACGGCCATATGACAAATAACTTGGGTGGGGTAATACTGTGGTCTTGTGCTGGGGCCCCAGGAGTCATGGGAGAGGGAGGGTGGTGAATGTTTACGGCCATATGACAAATAACTTGGGTGGGGTAATACTGTGGTCTTGTGCTGGGACCCCAGGAGTCATGGGAGAGGGAGGGTGGAGAATGTTTACGGCCATATGACAAATAACTTGGGTGGGGTAATACTGTGGTCTTGTGCTGGGGCCCCAGGAGTCATGGGAGAGGGCGGGTGGAGAATGTTTACGGCCATATGACAAATAACTTGGGTGGGGTAATACTGTGGGGACAATGGTCTTGTGCTGGGGCCCCAGGAGTCATGGGAGAGGGCGGGTGGAGAATGTTTACGGCCATATGACAAATAACTTGGGTGGGGTAATACTGTGGTCTTGTGCTGGGGCCCCAGGAGTCATCGGAGAGGGCGGGTGGAGAATGTTTACGGCCATATGACAAATAACTTGGGTGGGGTAATACTGTGGGGACAATGGTCTTGTGCTGGGGCCCCAGGAGTCATGGGAGAGGGCGGGTGGAGAATGTTTACGGCCATATGACAAATAACTTGGGAGGGGTAATAGTGTGGGGACAATGGTCTTGTGCTGGGGCCCCAGGAGTCATGGGAGAGGGCGGGTGGAGAATGTTTACGGCCATATGACAAATAACTTGGGAGGGGTAATACTGTGGGGACAATGGTCTTGTGCTGGGCCCAAGGAGTCATGGGAGAGGCAGGGTGGAGAATGTTTACGGCCATATGACAAATAACTTGGGTGGGGTAATACTGTGGGGACAATGGTCTTGTGCTGGGCCCAAGGAGTCATGGGAGAGGCAGGGTGGGAAATGTTTACGGCCCTACGATAGATTTATGACAAATGACATGGGTGAAGGTAAGACTGTGAGTACCAATGACATTTAATTGGGGCTCCTGGAGTAAAGAGAATGGGTTGTGGCTGTGGTCGTGGGTGTGGTCGTGGTTGGTGTGGGTAGGTGGGAGCTAGAGAATGTTTACTGATATATTACAAATGATGGTGTGGGTAAGATTGTGGGTACCACTGACCTTGTATTGGGGCCCCAGGAGTAATAAAGAGGGGATGGTGGGTGGTGGGGGTGTGGTTGGTTGGTTTGTTGTTTAACACGGCACTCAGCAACATTACAGTTCTATGACAGCGTTCTGTAAATAATCGAGTCTGGACTAGACAAGCATGTGATTGATATGCTGAGCATCGATCCGAGCAATTGGGTGTTGGTGGAGAAATTTACGGACATATTACAGACAAATCACATGGGTGTGGGTGTAATTGAGTACCAATGACCTCCAATTTGGGCGCCTAGTGAAATGGGAGAGGTGAGGTGAAATGGGGTTTAAGGTCGCGTCCAAGATTATTGCACTTATATAGCGACATGCCTGTACGTGTGTGTGTTTGTGTGGCTGCTTGTACTAGTCCGGACTGATGCTGATTTATAGTGCTAGCTCACTGAGACACTATGCCACAGTTTAACATGAATACCCCACTCAGACACAGTATACTGACGCCGAGCTGACCAGTCCTTGTTTTAGCCCCTTAATGCCGAGCGCCAGACAGGGTAACAACAAGTACCATCTTTTAACGTCTTTTGGTATGACGTGGTCGGGGATCGAACCCCGGACCTTCCGCTCTCCTGTAATGGGAGAGGGAGATGGAGGATGTTTAAGATCATATTACAAATGAAAAGGGTATGGGTAGACTGTGAGTACCAATGACCTTCAATTGGGGCGCCTAGTGTAATGGGAGAGGGGGATGGAGGATGTTTAAGATCATATTACATATGAAAAGGGTGTGGGTAGACTGTGGGTACCAATGACATTGTACTTGGTAGAAGAAGTTGGGTGTTTTTTAAGAAGTGATGTTTCGCCTATTATTCTTGGCCTCATCACTCCATTTTGCTTGCTGTTCTTAAAATCAGCCTTGTATATATATATATACAGAATAAACAGTAATGTACACCTCTTTACTAAAATAATGACCTCCTCAAAATCAGCTAGATTTATAACAATAAACAGTATCTTACACTTCAACACCTAATCATGACCTCTTTATAATCAGCTAGATGTATAAGAAAAAAATGATGATGAGGAGTCGTTATTGAGCGATAAACAACAACCACAATTTGTTTATCTCTTACATGAGATATCAAAATTATTTACAGCCTTTTTCAGGATGGTGATAAAATTTATAAGCTTCAAAAATATTTACACATATTTTAATAATGATGACTCCCTCAATAGAATCAAACCTTGGCAATGTCGTACAAGTCCATTTATGCACAGGTTGATATTTCCCGCAAATTCTAACAATCCTCACGTGGATTGCCTGTACCTTTTCTCCAATACTGATTGTCACATCTCTCCCATTTATAAATGTGACCATTCGGCCACTGTGTTTATCTGGGTACCCCAGCTACATCTATGAGAAACAACTCACTAGACACTCCCCTCTCAAAAATAATGTCGTCCAATATATGACATCAACAAGTTGCAAGCGCATGTTCAAGTCTCCAGAAATGACATCATGATACAACAATGTTTTATTGTGAAATAAAGCACACTTTGTCTTTCATTGTTCTTTGCACAGCTATCTTATATTTCAAAGTAATCAACACTATCTTACACGCCTACACCAAATCAGGACCTTTTAATAATCAGCTAGATGTTTGAAAACAACAAACACTATCTCACCTCTACACCAAATCAAGACCGCTTTATAATCAGCTAGATATTTCATAATAATATAAACTATCTCACCTCTACATCAAATCAGGACCTTTTTATAATTAGCTAGATGTTTGAAAAAACCCAACACTATCTCACCTCTACACCAAATCAAGACCACTTTATAATCAGCTAGATATTTCATAATAATATAAACTATCTCACACGTCTACATCAAATCAGGACCTTTTTATAGTCAGCTAGATGTTTGAAAATAACAAACACTATCTTACACGTCTACATCAAATCAGGACCTTTTTGTAATCAGCTAGATATTTCATAATAATATAAACTATCTCACCTCTACATCAAATCAGGACCTTTTTATAATTAGCTAGATGTTTGAAAAAAAACCCAACACTATCTCACCTCTACACTAAATCAAGACCACTTTATAATCAGCTAGATATTTCATAATAATAAAAACTATCTCTCACTTCTACACCAAATTAAGACCACTTTATAATCAGCTAGATATTTCATAATAATATAAACTATCTGACATGTCTACATCAAATCAGGACCCTTTTGTAATCAGCTAGATGTTTGAAAATAATAAACACTATCTCACCTCTACACCAAATCAAGACCTCTTAATAGTCAGCTAGATATTTCATAATAATAAAAACTATCTGTCACTTCTATACCAAATCAGGACGTTTTTGTAATCAGCTAGATGTTTGAAAATAACAAACACTATCTTACCTCTACACCAAATGAAGACCTCTTTATAGTCAGCTAGATATTTTGTAATAATAATCACTATCTCACACGTCTACACCAATCATAATACGCTATTAGGTACATAATAATAAAGAATATCTCGTACCTCAAGATCATATAAATTTGCAATCCTAGCAGTATCTTCCATCTCAAGTGGAAAATGTCACTCATAAATACTGTCCAGTCCAAAGTTAGTATGTCCGCAACATTGCTTAAATAACACAGGTGACACTTTCCACCTATCATTGTGGCACCATGCAGTGTTAATCTAATCCTAGAGGGTAATACAATAGCCACAACGTGTTTGGCTTGACAGCAAATTCATCAGGAATACTTTTTCCTGCACTAATACATCTTCCTGCACTGAAATCTAGAGAACTATAACTACATCCGTGGACATAAAACACATTATCTCATATAAATCCTGGATGAATGTCAGTAAGTGCAGTTCTTATTGATATTACATGTGTTATTTTGTAAGGATGTTAATGCATTTGTGCATCCTTTTTTGTCAAAAACGATGTTATTACTTTCAGTAATCCTTGTTCTTGTGTGCTTCTACTTATGTTGTATTTGATATGAGTAGGTGCCCATTACTGTGAAAATGAAAAAGTCACAGGTTATGTAGCTCACCTTCATTTTTCTGGATTACTTGAGTGAGTGAGTGAGTATGGTTTTACGCCGCTTTTAGCAATATTCCAGCAATATCACGGCGGGGGACACCAGAAATGGGCTTCACACATTGTACCCATGTCGGGAATCGAACCCGGGTCTTCGGCGTGACGAGCGAACGCTTTAACCACTAGGCTACCCGACCGCCCCCTGGATTACTTGAAACAAAAGAACATAACAGTTGTGACAGAAGGGTGGACAAGTATATGCAAACATTATTCTATCATTTAAGAAATCTGCATTCTGATTGGTCTTCCTGCAGTATCAAATCATAGTGAACCAGGTTTCTCTAAATAATAGAAGTTTGGCTACAAGGAAACAATGAGTTTATAAGGATGGGTCAAAGTAGGTCTAACAAGGATTTCAGTGAGCAAAACAAGAAAATGTTTCTCTGAAAAGTTTATTCACGATGACAAAACAACCTAATTTGCCAACAATTATCGGAACAAAATTAGAAATATCTTTATTGTCTTTCAATTGATTTACTCAGAAATAAAAAACAATCGTAAGTAATTTCTACATGGAAAGTTCTTGAAGAAAATGACAACAAATCAATTGATGAAACTACTTATAGAAAATATCTATGTCAGATTTAATATAACCTTAAGTAAGTTCAGCTTATGGATCAATTAATTTGTTAATAATAAAATTTATTAATATTTTTTAATCTGCCCTTACAAATCTAATGCAGTTCATCATAATATTCACTGGCCGATGCAAACTGTGGGTGTTTTCTGCATTGTCAGCACTCTGCAACGTGGACAGTATGTGTACACTCCCCATCCCCTACCCCCACCCCCCACCCCCCTTTTCCAAAATCCTTACCCAACACTGATATTGTTTATCAAGTGTGCTGCAAGAGTCCAAAGGCAACAGGTGTTAAATCAAATGAGGTAGGTGTTCCATAACAGGAATATAAATCAGAATAACACTTACTAAGCAATATCACTGTTACGTCTCTGAAAAGCATGGAAATTTGTGAAAAGCTCTACTCATTTCAGCTTATCAAATCCAAGGGATTGTTGTAATTGACAAATTATGAAATATGTCAGTTTGTGAGTGAGTTTGGGTTCAGGACTGGTTGGAACAGTACGTCCCTCACATCACGGTATGTCAGTTCACTTGATGAGTGAGTGAGTGAGTGAGTGAGTGAGTGAGTGAGGTTTTACGCCGCTTTTAGCAATATTCCAGCAATATCATGGCGGGGAACACCAGAAATGGGCTTCACACATTGTACCCATGTCGGGAATCGAACCCGGGTCTTCGGCATGACGACTTGATGTGGGACCAAAACCAGAAGTGTCAGACAGGTATCAGATGTTTACCACGTAAGTAAAACCCACAAGCACGGGTATAGTGCTGGAAAATCAAGAAACATAATCAGGGCGATTCAGGGATTCAAACCCACGATCATATCGAATGCCTAAGGGAAGCAACTCTGCATAGGTTTCTGGTAAATATGTGAAAATAACACTTTTATGTATTCAATAGAAGTCTGCAGAATTATTCAAATCAGAATAAGCAAAATAATTACATTTGTTTTTGCAATAAAACCATTTTGACAACATAAAAACGCAATCTAAACAAGATAGAATAATGTAATGTTTCTAATTTTCTATGATTAATTTCTCCATCCTGGTTAAGATATTTAATTTCAGTTAATTTACAGAAACAAAAATATAACAAATTGCACATGTCGTTGAAATCTAATACCAATACCATAATTCTCAAAATAAACTAGACATGATGGCATATTCATGTCTCATTTAATCTAATTTGATACATATTTAGTTACTTGAAATTACCATCATTCAAACCTAAATGGCCAGTCCCATTACATCTCAGATATATGTTTAAAAGTCTAAATTCAACTTCCCTAAGGCATTCTCCTAGTCTGGTGTTCTGAGTTTGCAGGAAAGTAAAGGAACAGACAAGTTTGAATGTAAAGGAATAACAATGTGTTCTGCTGTTGGCATTTGGCTAAACAGGATAATATACAAAACAGGCAGCCATGGCTGAGCCAGACAGTGTTTATATGCAGGAAAAACAGTCCCAGGATAGTATTTAAGCCAATCAAGTCCATGCTATGCACCATGACAGTAGGGGTTCGAGCTGAGTCACTTCAATAGTGCAACACAAGAGTTATCTCCCCTTGTAGTTCACTTCCTGTGTCATTTACTGCAATTGTTCTTGTCAGTTTTTGAAACCGTTCCTGTTTATTATTGGTGTTGTTATCACGAGTTGCATTATTCTTGTCTGTTCTTGTAACTGAACTTGCCACTTCATCCAGTTCTTGACGCTTATGAACTGTAAAGTTTTTGCTGGTTAAAATTCTTTCAATGTTTTTGTCAGCTTATAACTGTCAGCAATGCCACTGTTCTTTTATGCAAAATATTTTCCCAATTCAAATGATTATAGCTCTTCTTTTTTATCCAACAATGGTATGCATGTATACTGTATTCTAAATATTTACATTTAATTTTGCTGTAGTCAATGTCACCTTATGTAGCATGGGATCTAGGTATTTGGGCACTAATCTCTGCTCCTAATTTCTATTGCAACCCATAGAGATTCTTGACAGAACAGGTGCAATAATATATAACTATTATCTTAAATTCCATCAGTTCTCTCAGTACATGCTGTTTTTGTTCAGAGCTGAATAATGCATCGTCCCGACTGTAAAAGACCAGTTTCCACCCTTGCCGAACTGGGCTGGAATTATGGAGTTATATTTTGGCTGAAATAACGACTCTATGCATAGTCCAATTAACATCTCGTAACGAAATTGACATCCAGTTCGTAAGCAACATGTATTTCAACATGCAGATTTCAGTCAACTGTAGGATTTGCAAAGGAGGTGTACTGTCAACCGGGTGTCAACAGATATTAAATCTTTATAGTTTTTAATCAAGGTGCTCATGGGATTTGATGCATTTCGCGAGGAAAGACCCGTTTCATTACAATACGGATCTTGATCATCGATCAGATTATCTTAATAGAGCCCCGCCATGTTGTTGAAGCAAATGCAAGTGATATGAGAGGTGGAATCTGGTCAATAGGAGGGGCATAGATGGGACACAACTTGTGATAGCCACTGGAGGCTACGATCGAGCCCATAAATTCCGGCCTAGTTCGGCAAGGGTGAAAACTGGATTTTTGGAGTCGGATAAATCCCTTGCCTCAAGAAGATGTGAATAATGAGGATTAGGTGGTTGCAATGCCTGACCTGGCTGGTTGTGTGTCATGCTCATGCAGTCAACCGCTGGTTTGTCTGTCCCAGACTCAATTAAATGCAGGATACCATGATATTGGTGCTGTATTGCTGAAAGAAGAATCAAACAACATTTACTCACTCATAATGGTTCTGAAGAAATTTTCTTTTTCTGAACATCCTCTTTAGTCAGCAAAGGTAATGACTTACATGTATTAATAATGCTATCCTCTATGAATGTGGACTACCTGATCCTGTCATGGTTGACCCCAGTATATATCACTAAATCATACTGTAAAAACTGCCACATATTTGTTCATCATGTCACAAAAACCATGCCACAAGTGACCAAGTGCCTGCACAGGATCAAGCTTCTTATTAAATATGATTTACAGAATAGATACATTTTCTGCTAGTCCAATCCACTAGATGACCCATTAACTTGAATTTACACAGTTGCAATACCTAAACACTGAGAAGCAATTTCTGTCAATCAAGCACTGTAACCCCTCCCCCCCCCAGTTTCAGTGTGTCTAACCAACATCTACCACACAGTCAAAAGCTCTGGAATGCACTTAAGCAAACTCATAACTGCCAAACTTCAGCTTTGGTACTTCAGCAAGTCTAGATAATTCAAGTTGGCCAATATGTTAACCTGACATAAACCTGACATCTTACAAGTTTAGAAAATCTCAAGAGCCATAATAAACATTTGGAAAACCTAACCAAGTCTAGATATTTCAAGTGCTCAGGCTGAACTCTAAGCCCGTCAAGACTGCCTGACTGACATTATCCATACAGCAACTTGAAGCAAGTCTGGAAAGTCTGGAGTGCACTAGCTTGATGGCAAGGAAGATAACGGTGGTATGGTAGTCAGTCTGATTACGCAGCCATGGGGCTGACTACCCCTGTACAACTCTCACAGCTTCAAAATTCAGGAACCTACACCAAACACATCACTGCTTTTCACCTAAAAGCCTTGTTCTCTCCCTGGAAATAACTGTTTTCAAGTCAAACCAGCTAGTTGTTCTCAGAGGCCTGTTCACAAGCCCCTGGGACAATGCCGCTTCTTCAGCACTGGAGGAGCCAGGGTTCTCCTCTTGTTGGGGCCTTATCAACTGCAATACAATATTCTTCATTTCTCATTCATGCCAAAGAAATAAACTGATTCATTTCTTGACACAACTTTTTGCTGTCACTGATAATTTTAGGAATAGCATGTAGAAGTGCCGTGTGCAGGATGTTGCTTGCACAAGGATCCTGGAGGGATGAGTCTTGGAGAGGAATCATTCTGATGATTTAATCTCAGAAATTACTGCATTTAGAAACAGGATTTGGGCTCAAAACTACAGGAAACTTATGACGTTATTATCATGGTGAGATAGCACTGATCAAGTGATAATTAGTACAATCTTTAATGAAATATATGGTATTTGATATTTTTACTTTGGTATGGCATTTTCGTTTATATTTATTACATGAGGAGAGGCAGGAATGGAAGTTTTAAAACTGTTTCTTTTCTTTTATGTTTTAAAGTCGTTGTTGGTGAAGCTGTCCATGAGACATTAACGCTGTACATGTGAATGACAAATCTACTGATGATCACGATTCACTTTACTGATGATCACAATTCACCTTACTGATGATCATGTTTCACTTTATTGATCATCATGATTCACCTTCTAATGATCATGATTCCACTCAATGATCATGATTCACCTCACTGATGATCACAATTCACCTCATTGATGATCACGATTCACCTCACTGATGAACATGATTCACCCCACTGATGAACATGATTCACCCCACTGATGAACATGATTCACCCCACTGATAAACATGATTCACCTCACTGATAAACATGATTCACCCCACTGATGAACATGATTCACCCCACTGATGAACATGATTCACCTCACTGATGAACATGATTCACCTCACTGATGAACATGATTCACCCCACTGATGAACATGATTCACCCCACTGATGAACATGATTCACCCCACTGATGAACATGATTCACCCCACTGATGAACATTATTCACCTCACTGATGAACATGATTCACTTCACTGATGATCATGAATCACCTCACTGATGAACATGATTCACCCCACTGATGAACATGATTCACCCCACTGATGAACATGATTCACCCCACTGATGAACATGATTCACCTCACTGATGAACATGATTCACCCCACTGATGAACATGATTCACCCCACTGATGAACATGATTTACCTCACTGATGAACATGATTCACCCCACTGATGAACATGATTCACCCCACTGATGAACATGATTCACCCCACTGATGAACATGATTCACCCCACTGATGAACATGATTCACCCCACTGATGAACATGATTCACCCCACTGATGAACATGATTCACCCCACTGATGAACATTATTCACCTCACTGATGAACATGATTCACTTCACTGATGATCATGAATCACCTCACTGATGAACATGATTCACCCCACTGATGAACATGATTCACCCCACTGATGAACATGATTCACCTCACTTATGAACATGAATCACCTCACGGATGAACATGATTCACCCCACTGATGAACATGATTCACCCCACTGATGAACATGATTCACCCCACTGATGAACATGATTCACCTCACTGATGAACATGATTCACCTCACTAATGAACATGATTCACCCCACTGATGAACATGATTCACCTCACTGATGAACATGATTCACCTCACTGATGAACATGATTCACCTCACTGATGAACATGATTTACCTCACTGATGAACATGATTCACCTCACTGATGAACATGATTCACCCCACTGATGAACATGATTCACCCCACTGATGAACATGATTCACCTCACTGATGAACATGATTCACCTCACTGATGAACATGATTCACTTCACTGATGATCATGAATCACCTCACTGATGATCACGATTCACCTCACTGATGAACATGATTCATCTAATAAATGATGATAATTCATGATTATAATGCATTTTTCAAAATGAATAAAAAGAAAATTGTTACTTATTTTATTCTCATAAGACACATCACAACATTCACTTGAGCGGAATATCACAAGTGCTTAGATTAATGAGACCAGTGGGTATAGGGTTAAATGTGTATCTGGCCACCTCATGACATTGCTCGTTGAGAACACACATTACATTTCACCTAAAAAACAGCCCACTCAGATCATAATCTCAATAAAATAGAGAATGAATCTAAAAAAGCAAGTTCAGTGACATGTCCTAAAAAATAAGTATTTGCTGACAAAAGTCTCTTTTGTTTTTCTCCCACAGGTGTTTAACAGATAGGAAGCGAATTAAAAAAATGACATCTCTCAATTATGACCAATTAAAGTTAACCCAATAAACTGCCACCAATGAAATAACATGTCAAATCGACACATGTCATCTCTCTTAAAACATACTGATTACTGACAACTTGCTATGTCTTCTATGCAGACCCCTCTGTTCAACAGTGACTAAACATCTTGCATTCATATGGAAGCAGTTTTCAAGAATGTAGGTTTTGGGACCAAATTTGACTTCCACTGGCATGTGTACACCCAGTGCCCTCTATCAAAGGTTTGGGTATTCTCCATGTTGACAGGGGAGGCAATCTGAGACAATCCGGCTGAAATCAAAAGTGAACTTGATAAATTGGCACCACTAATGGGATGTCGGCATTGGGCGCTATGGTGAGAAATAAACAGAAGACAAGCGATGAAGTTAGATTTGCTTTTTTTAGATGTGCATTTAAAAACAATTAAATTTTTGGCAGGGTTTCAGAAGGTGATATGATCTGTATGAAACAACAGAGATGAAGTGATTATGAAATTAGGAATTATTCTTGAAGATTATATACAATGGCATAAATTTGCCACCTATTTTGATGTGATGGAATATTGTCTGAAATTACCAAAAGAATGGAAATATTCACATATCTCATGGCACAATGGGTAATTGTTCTGATAGGAGAATGAAAGGCCGACTAAAGCTATGGCATTTCCCCCAAAATCACTTTTGTGAAAATGGCTCACTGTGACAGAGAATACAAAACATGTAAAATGAATTAGAGTGAGTGAGTCTGTTTAACGGTACATTTCATAATATATTTCAGTTATTTCCATCAGCTTGATGTAGGAGGAAAGCCAGAAGTGATGCAGTCTTAGGCCTTTACCACTTTGGTATTTGTGCTGCTTGTACTAGTCCAGACTAATGCTGATTATGTAGTGCTAGCCTGCTGAGATACCATGCTGCATGTAAATACCCCACTCAGACACTGTATACTGACTCTGAGCCAAGGATTTAGTCCCTTAATGCCGAACACCAGACAGGGTAACAACAAGTACCATCTTTTAACGTCATTTGGTATGACACGGTCAGGGGATTGAACCCCGGCCTTCCGCTCTCCGGGCGGACACTCTACCACTACACCACGGAGACGGCATAAACTGTGGAGCGTAAGAGTGAGTGAGTGAGTGAGTGTGGTTTTACGCCGCTTTTAGCAATAATCCAGCAATATCACGGCAGGGGACACCAGAAATGGGCTTAACACATTGTACCCATGTCGGGAATTGAACCCGGGTCTTCGGCGTGACGAGCGAACGCTTTAACCTCTAGGCTACCCGATTGCCCTGTGAAGCCTAAGAAGACTAGCTGGCTCACTTTTAGATTTTCCCTTGATGTTTGAAATTGTGTTAGAGAAAAAGACATGCAGTTCTTAGCCATATGAACATGGTACTTATATTCATAACAACATTTTAATGCTTTCTGTAACTTTATATTTATATTTCCAGTGGGACAAAAAGGTCAATTATGAGATCTCATAAATGAAAAAAATTATTATTATATCTATAAAAATTATAAATTTAAAAAATAAGAAAAGATTTACAAAGTGTCAATTTAGTTTGACATGCACATGACTTTTCAGAATATAAAAATCAATGCAGCAAGATCCAAATTTCCGATTTGATTGATTTATCTACTAGTTTATCTTTTCATCTGTAATAACCTTTCCATGTTACAGCTACACTGACATTAATGTGTGTTTAGCATCAGAAGTATGGCCTGTTCAGGTAAAACAAGTATCTCACGATGATGGGAAAATCCCTCCACTTATCATTTAACTTATGTTTATTTGTTTCCGTCATGATATGAATTTGACGTAACCACCCTCAAGGACAAACGTTTCTCAAATGATAGTTTCAAGTGCACAGTGCCTTGGCAACATATCTATCAAGGGACTTTTTATAAGCGTGAGATTTACGTTGATGATGATGTGTTTTGCAATATTCTAAAAGATAAATATGTTTCATCTCCACAGATTTTTTATTTGATTTTTTAACAGAATAATATTTTTTATTGTATGTTAGGCTAAATATGCCATCCATGGAGGATGAAGATGATGATTATTATTTTTATTTTTTTAATAGAATATTTTGGTTTTAATTTAGGATAAACATACCATCCATGGATATTATTATTATGATGATGATGATGATGATGATGAATTTGTACAGATCACTTTCCAATTTATGACTTTCAAATGCTCTTAGACCATGATAGGTCTTATCATTACCCTGTCACTTGATCAGTGTGCACTAGATTTTTGTTCTCAGCTCCCTGGGAAGTATACAACCGTAGGAGCCCGTGAGGCATTACTATTTTGGGTGTATGCAGCTTCTCTCCTTACATGATATATCACCGAGTGTGGATTCTGGGTTATAATATGTCCCTACAGTCACTAAAGCTTGTCCCGCAAGGTGACTATATGGATTGGTAAGTTGTGAGTCATTGTACCTAGATGTCATTCATTATGTTGAGTACACGTTATAGTCGGCTCAGACTGATTATTTACAGGCTGCTGTCACATAGCAGGATTGGAGTGTGGCGTTAACCAAACAAACAATTCATTACCAACTAATGAGTGTGAGAACTACAATGAAGACTACTACACAGACTGGTTCTCAGTAGTCTTTGTGTTGCATCATGTTTATGTGAAAATCTGGTCTGACAAATCTGTATTGAATTGAATATTTGCACAGGACAGGATAATAAATGCAATATAACTTTTTTTCATATAGAACTCAAATAGAATACACAAATCTGATGTTAAGCCATTAAGGAGATCTACACTGATCTATTTTTTCACCTTGGGCAAATTGCTATGTGTTAGTGTTATGGCTACTGTAGGTCTCTGTTAAAGTTTCATAGCTATCAAAGTCCAAGTCTATAACACCATTATGGAGATCTAACTGAGTAATGTTTTCACCCTCTAAACCGTACAAAGTGATCTCAGCATTAAGACGATTGTAAGTCCATGTTTAAAGCATGTAAACTATGACACTCTTAGTGCTAAGATCACTTTACAAGTGGACCCTAAATTGTCTTATTCAGTGAACGTAGCAATGACTGTGAGTAAGTCTACATTGGATGTATATATTGTCTATGTTATGAGTGAGTAAGTTGGGTCTAACACCGCTTTTAACAATATTCCAGTTCTATCACAGCATGTCAGCCTAATGTGGGAGGAAAGCCCAAAGTGATGCAAGTTTTAGATGATTACCACTTCGGTGAAACCCACGAGCACGGGTATGGTGCTGACAAACCTAGAAACATAACCGGAGCGAACCAGGATTCGAACCCACAATCACAGGTTTCTGGCAGGCACAGCGAATTGCGGCGCCTTAGACGACTGGGCCCCCCCGTGCCCATTGTGTGCCCTGTCTATGTCACTAAAGGTTCCATGCATTATAATATGAACATGCAGACTGCATGGTTGTCTGGTTGTCTGGTTGTCCGGTCCAGACTGAATTATTTCACATACCACCATCATATAGCTGGAATATTGCTATGAAATATAGAATACTACTTTCTGAAATAATACACATTTTTTATAAAAACTTTTATTTTAATTGATTTTTTTTCATCATAAAGTGTATCATATAATCTTACGAAATATGATTGTGACTCTACAACAATTCAAATGAAAAATGTAATATTCCTGTGAATATGGTTAAATACCGCCTACATTTTGTGCATTTTCAGTCCATGAATCAATGCATTTGGCCTATGAGAGGCGACGCAAATGGTCTGCATCAAGGATGAAGTGGAATGCATTGTGTAGCTGACTGCCATGCACTGACTGGAAGAAATGTCATTGTGGGAGGCATGGGGCTTGGGTTGACTGAAGTCAATCAGTGTCAACCTGCAAGGTGGTATTCCATTCATAGTACTTGGTGGCCACATGGTGGTACTCTAGAGCACCATTAGAAATGTCAATTCATGCAGTCTCCTATAGTGTACACAGTACTCAATGGTGTTTACTGTACAATAGGGGCGGTCGGGTAGGCTAGTGGTTAAAGCGTTCGCTCGTCACACTGAAGACCCGGGGTCGATTCCCGACATGGGTACAATGTGTGAAGCCCATTTCTACTGTAACCCACAGTGATATTACTGAATACTGTACGATATATTCCTGATTCTAGATTCTTATAGAGCACCCATGAGCATTCCTGTGTACACTATCTTCCTGATGAGCTCAAAGGAACCCTGGTGACCCTTGGTACACTAGCTGGAGCCTCCATCGTGATTCCAGTGCACACTCTGTCCCCAGTTGAGCTCCAAAGGAACCCTGGTGACCCTAGGTACACTAGCTGGAGCCTCCATTGGGATTCCAGTGAACACTACATCCTCAGTTGAGCTCCAAAGGAACCCTGGTGACCCTAGGTACACTAGCTGGAGCCTCCATCGAGATTCCAGGGCACACTATGTCCCCAGTTGAGCTCCAAAGGAACCCTGGTGACCCTAGGTACAATAGCTGGAGCCTCCATCGGGATTCCAGGGCACACTCTGTCCCCAGTTGAGCTCCAAAGGAACCCTGGTGACCCTAGGTACACTAGCTGGAGCCTCCATCGGGATTCCAGTGCACACTCTGTCCCCAGTTGACCTCCAAAGGAACCCTGGTGACCCTAGGTACACTAGCTGGAGCCTCCATCGGGATTCCAGTGCACACTCTGTCCCCAGTTGACCTCCAAAGGAACCCTGGTGAGCCTAGGTACACTAGCTGGAGCCTCCATCGGGATTCCAGTGAACACTACATCCTCAGTTGACCTCCAAAGGAACCCTGGTGAGCCTAGGTACACTGGCTGGAGCCTCCATCGGGATTCCAGTGCACACTACATCCTCAGTTGACCTCCAAAGGAACCCTGGTGACCCTAGGTACACTAGCTGGAGCCTCCATCAGGATTCCAGTACACACTCTGTCCCCAGTTGAGCTCCAAAGGAACCCTGGTGACCCTAGGTACAATAGCTGGAGCCTCCATCGGGATTCCAGTGCACACTCTGTCCCCAGTTGAGCTCCAAAGGAACCCTGGTGACCCTAGGTACAATAGCTGGAGCCTCCATCGGGATTCCAGTGCACACTCTGTCCCCAGTTGAGCTCCAAAGGAACCCTGGTGACCCTAGGTACACTAGCTGGAGCCTCCATTGGGATTCCAGTACACACTCTGTCCCCAGTTGAGCTCCAAAGGAACCCTGGTGACCCTAGGTACAATAGCTGGAGCCTCCATTGGGATTCCAGTACACACTCTGTCCCCAGTTGAGCTCCAAAGGAACCCTGGTGACCCTTGGTACACTAGCTGGAGCCTCCATCGGGATTCCAGGGCACACTCTGTCCCCAGTTGAGCTCCAAAGGAACCCTGGTGACCCTAGGTACACTAGCTGGAGCCTCCATCGGGATTCCAGTGCACACTCTGTCCCCAGTTGAGCTCCAAAGGAACCCTGGTGACCCTAGGTACACTAACTGGAGCCTCCATTGGGATTCCAGTGCACACTCTGTCCCCAGTTGAGCTCCAAAGGAACCCTGGTGACCCTAGGTACACTAGCTGGAGCCTCCATTGGGATTCCAGGGCACACTCTGTCCCCAGTTGAGCTCTCCTTGTCTGAAGTAGAGACCCCCTCCCTCACTCCTTTCCGCTGTACCCAAGTATGTACTAGAGCCTCAAGTACCCTGGTGAACACAAGGTTCCCAGTATACTATGCTTTGCCTTGAAAGGCAACAAAGTTGGCCACAATGGCTGCTAAATATAGACGTACAATTTTCCCATCAGAGTGTGTGAGTGAGGGAGGGAGGGAGGGCGTGTGCGTGTGTGGCTGCTTGTAATAACTGGACTAATGCCCTCTGCGATACAATACCACAGTTTAACTTGAATACCCCACTCAGATACAGAATACTGACTCCGAGCCGTCCAGTGCTAGTTTTAGCATCTGAATGCCGAGCACCAGGCAGGGTAACAACAAGTATCATCTTTTAACATCTTTTGGTATGAGCGCCAGGGATCAAACTCCAGAACTTACGCTCTCCTGGCAAATGCTCCACAACTTGAACATGGAGGCGGTCTTCTGTACAATAAAAAATCTTGAATATTGAATCTTATCAAGACATCATTCAAAATCTAACGGAACAGAACATTGTGATGTCACTCAATGGCAATACTGGTGAGTTTGCCATATACACAATATTTTACTAGCAGGAAGATATGGATCATATTGTCATAAAGGCAATATCTTGACAGCAGGAAGATAAGGATTGGCCAATCTTGCCATATTAGGATGGAAAAATATTATGTATCTCTTCGGAAACACATATTTCAATGTTGAAACAAACCAATGCTAAAGGTCCCTGGGAGTTTGTAATATATCTAAGTTGACTGTTATAGCCCTGACACAGCTTTGATATGTGTGCAGTGTAGATTGTAGATACACTGAAACATCTGTCTGGTTGTGTCTGCTGTGTAACTGTTGTGGCTGGAGCGAGACTTGATGGTCCATGGCACTAGGTAATGGTGGGGGTAGATGCGCAGAGTAATGACACAGCTAACAGCTTATGCTTTCAGCGGAATTCATAACAAAGATACTCACATATTAAAGGCACAGATGGGGCAGAAAGGAGTGTGAAAAATCTTCCTGTTTATCGTTTGTGTCAGGTTTTCAGAGCCATTTTTACACTTAACGTTTGTGGCATATGAAATATTTTGTGAAAAATATGAGCCAATAATAATGATATTGATTGTTTTAACATTATATTTAAATCTGTGAATTAAGTTTTGAGGCTGAAAAAAATAATATGATAATGAAATATGATACGTCTCTTGAAAATTATCATTTCAGTATAACATTTTGTGTGGGTGTAACCATTAATGTTCGAAAACTAATATAAAGATAGGAGTGTGGCTATTCATTTTAATCTCTGAAAAATCCTCTTTCATATGAATATCCATGTTCACCATGTGATCAATTTGGAAAATTAAATCTAAAAAGTTCAAACTGTCGCCAAATGTGATTAACCCAAATGAGATGCATGTGCGACAACTCATTCTAATCTCTGAAAAATCCTCTTTAATTTAAATACCCACACCATGTGTGAAAATGAGAAAAGTTATCTTTCAACGCTGTCGATTAAAACCATGAAGGTCATTTCACAGGCACCATAAGGTCAACAGTCTGGGGTAGCCGGAACTAAGCTATATATTCCCCTGGAGACTTATCCTGACACCGAGGGCTGATAACCGAGGATAGCAACACTCTACTGATAAATATGCTACTAATTTGATTGGAAACAAATGTTTGATCCATAAGTCTTCCTTGAGAACTTGACAGAGTTATCTCTCCAGCACTAACAATGGCCGACACTGGATTGTGGTATCAGTAGCTGAGCCGTGAAATATCTACCAGAATTGTCTAAGGGGTTGAAATATTGGGTTGGATTTGGGGCGGGATTGGGTGAAATGCAGACATGAGTACAGGTAAATCAGCCTTCGTGACATGTTGTTTTCCTGAAGTGGCTGACTGGAATTCTTCCCAAAGGGCATCTTTGGTGATCTATTTGTGCAAGTGGAAACCCAAAATGTGGTTTGTATCATTTCAATACCTTCCACAAACTTGCAACTTTTTTTGGGGAGATACTAGAAGAATGTTATGTCTTCTGAATTCAGTTATCACTGATTGAATAAAAACTATCAAAAGATTCCTTCCAATCGTTTTCCGATTTTAGAGTTTGGGCATGTAAATAGCACTGTGGTATAAACATTTATCTCAAGGGAACATAAAATAAAAGATGTATGTTTTCTTAAATTAAAGTAGAGAAATGCATTACAAGTGAGCCAGCAGGCTATGAATGGCAATGTTGGATTATTTCGGCTCATCTGTTACACAAAACCTCAACAGTGCATTGAAGCAAAAGCAATAATAGAATACATGGAAACCACTGGCCTCTCCTACTCATCCCCGAGCATATAGACATATATATGTTATTTGAAGCCATTTAATTTTGGTTTGAAAGTTTTAATATAATAAAGTTCTTTCAACTTTCTCAGTGCAATATTTTCACATTTGTAAAACGGGAATATCCCAAAATTTGGTGCTTTATTCCCAGCACAGCTCAGACTGTTGCCTGGGATACTCCGGCAAGAGGGGTCCCTTATTTGTTGTCGCTGAGTCCTGTATCTGTCCAAATGTTCTTGGCTTTGCATCCAGCACATTGAATGACATAAATTTTTGGAAGCACAATACATATTTTCACAGACAGAAAGTTCTTCTGTCGTTGAATGTAAAAGAAGAACATTGTAAAACATGAGGGCAAGTACCACAATTAGGTCTGTTACACTTTTGTACTGTTTTACATTCTTGTTTTCCTTTTGAGAAAGAGTGAGTGAGTGAGTGAGTGAGTGAGTGAGTGAGTATGGTTTTACGCCGCTTTTAGCAATATTCCAGCAATATTACGGGCCTCACACATTGTACCCATGTCGGGAATCGAACCCGGGTCTTCGGTGTGACGAGCGAACGCTTTAACCACTAAGCTACCCGACAGCTCCCTTTTGAGAAAGAAGCCCTAGTAAGAATCAGTTTAAGATTATGGCCCTGACTTAATATAAAATAAACCATTCACCCCCATTCCACTCACAGACCCGTTTTGGGTCTAAAATTCAGAGACTAAAAGGGTTCCCCATTAGAATTAATTTTACTTAACCTAAAACCTAATGATATTTTTAGTTGTCCAGCTGGCTTCTGTAATATGTAGGAACCATTAACTGGACAACTACTTCCACAAATATTTGGTTAACGTCAGGCCTGAAAAAAGGTAGACTGGTAGATGATTAGTTGCAAGAGACAACTGTAAACAGATAATGTTGACTAGTTACTCCTTTTTGCATCTGTTATATGTTCTGCTGATAGTTCATAAATACATTTCAACAATAACAATTAGTGCATATTTTATCGTATCTGACCATGGTAATGCTTCACACTGGGCTAGTGGTATTCCAACTTGGCTAGTAGATTGTTTAAACTATGTATATTGGCTAGTGTCTATAATATCAAGCCCTGGGTTGTTGGGTAGCCTTGTGGTTAATGCACTTGCATAACTGACTAAAGACCTGGGTTTGATTCTCTATATAGGCACAATGTATGAGGCATTGGATGGGTTTCGCCAATATGTGATATTGGTAAAAGTGGCATAAAACCATACTCACTCAAAGTTCACATGCAGCCAAATTTGGTTTAAAACATATGATGGCAATATATACTTTTTGGTTAATATTGACCAAAAAACATCGAAATTAATTGTCACAAAATTTCAGTTTTAACAGTTTGGTTGCAACATATTTCACATTTTGTTGTAATATAATCATGTTGTCAAATAGTTCAAGATATTTTTTATTAAAATTTTCATTGTTTTCATAAACATCATCATTCAAATAGCTTTAAATCTTGTCATGAAGAATGTCAACCTATTGTGACCAAATGTCGACATTTATCGTGCAGAGAACAATTACCTTGACTTTCAGACACCTTCCACACACGACTAGCACACATAACCTATTATTTTGTTTATGGAATGAAAATATTGACCAGACTGTCACTTTATGTCGTACAGCAGACAAATTAATGAGAATTAATTGATAAACATCAAGTTGGTAAATAGAGCTATTATCACAAATCATTTGACAAATACAAATAGTTGAGTGGCCATTAATATCCTCCAAACCCACTTGCCAGCCATATAAACAATTCAGTGTCGGAAACACCAGACAGGATGAGTATTGTGAAATATACTCAATACATATGATTAGTCTTTAGGAATACAGCCACAACCACCATTCATTAAACACTTTAGGCATCACAGGTGGCCCACTGGCGTATCATGTTGCAAGTTACTGTACAGGGTTGTGTCCCTTACCTATGTCAGGATCCACTGATCACGGGTTTGTTTGTTTGCACCTCATAATATTCCAGCTGTTTGACAACAACCTGTAAATAAACGAGTCTGGAGTAGAAAAACTTTACAAGTGGTTGATATTATTAACCAAAATACCTGATTCCAATATCTTAAAAATGAATATAATTGGGAAGTTTGTAATGCAAAACAAAAAAGCTGTGCTATGATATCATGGATATTTTCTACATCCTGCCAGTCTGTGCCATGGCATCTACACCCAGGAGGGTGTACTTTCAGGGGTATATTTGTCACAAATATACCCCTGAAAGTACACCTCCTAATTTGTGTTCTGTTGCTGTGCTCTTTCTCTAATATTGAAATTTCTGAATTGAGGTGGTAAAGAAATGAAGTTGAATTCAAAGATCGCTCAGGGTTCACCTGACCCAACCTTCTATAGAGAAGAGATCATATCAGAGCAAAAGATCTGGTTTTAATGAGCTTGCCACATCCATTAAGTCCCCTCTTGTGACAATCACAGATTACTCGAGACCAATTCTACTCCTTTATGACCTTTAACCCTTGAAGCACAGCAGACAATCTAATTGGGTTTACTGTCTGAAGCATGTTTTTATGACATTTCAGACAAACTTCTGGTAATATGTTTTGTCAGGAATGGATGTGTGAAATGAATGACAGCTCCAGATATGATGTTAATAGGTCTTGGGGGGTACTTAAACAACTTAAACACCAGCAAATACAGAAATGATAAAAATACATGTGGTAGATTTAGAGTGGAACTGGAAGTTCGGCAATCCTCCATCAGCTAAATCCTGATGATGAATCACATTTTCAAAAAGAAGAGGAACATATCCAACAAATACATGAAACAGAGTACACATGTCCGGATGAGAGAGAGAGAGAGAGAGAGAGAGAGAGAGAGAGAGAGAGAGAGAGAGAGAGAGAGAGAGAGAGAGAGAGAGAGAGAGAGAGAGAGAGGAGAGAGAGAGAGAGAGAGAGAGAGAGAGAGATGTGTCTTATTGTCGTTAAAATGATTACATAAGGGTGTTTATTAAAAGTATTTCAGGTCTCCCTGAAATGTAGGAGTGAGTGAGTGCACTGTGAATTACGGTGCCTTAAATTATTGGGCCACCAGTGCCCCTTTGAAGTGTTTGAGAAAACAGTGCCAGTCAAATATGACAGCTGAGAATCAATATAATAAATACCTCAATATAACAACTTCTCATAATCATAATAAATCAGTCATGGAATTTTGAAAAATGGCCCTCCTCTTTATCATGTCTTTCCATCTTGTGAGACTTATTTCATAAATTCAATACTACATACATTTTTGTAAATACCATACTATATTCCCAAAGACCCATTATGTGACCTTTCAAGAGAAATTGTCTAGACTGGTATTTCTTTAAAATAGTTTTAGGCATCATATTGGCAGAGTCATTTCAGGTTCACAACATCACCAACGATAATGGTGGAGATAAAAGGATGTAGGCAGGAGACTGAAAGACATTTAGTTTTGAGTCATTGTGTTACAAATCATGTCCTGCTTGTACTGATAGAGTGGATATGGGATTTTGATGTCTATAACCTCAATAAGTTTAATCTATATCAATTTAACAGACAGACTCTCATAAAAGATGGAATGATATATACTAATAAGAATGACTTACACATTGGTATTAAAAAAGGAGTTTTGACAAACATCTCAAGTTGATGTTGAAATGAGCTTTTAAGTAAAATGTGAACAATTCAAAAATATTTTGTTTCATAAAAATAATCCTCTCTGAGACAATGAGGATAGGAACATAATTAAAGTATTCTCAGTCTCAAATTTATATAGTGAGTGGGTTTGGTTTGTGGACATTCAGAACAGTACTTCAGTTGGAGAATGGTTCGTCAGCTTCATGTGGGAGGAAAGACCCAAGTGATGCAGGTCTAAGACGTTTACCACTTTGGTGAAACCCACAATATGGGTCGGTGCTGGCAAATCAAGAAACATAATCAGGGCGAATCGGGACTTGAACCTACGAACATGGTGCCTTTTTTTAAAGTTGGTTAACAAGACCAACCAAAACAAAGAAACCGCAATCAGAAGAAAAAACAGACATTTCGACATTAACTGTTTGGCTGGCTGTTTTACAATCAGATGAAATGACAAAAACATGAGACTTTATCAAGACTGTTCATAAGAAATTATCTTTTGATACCATGTCATGTTAATCAACCTATAAAACATTAAAGGCCAAGGTGCCTGGCATGCCTAGAGATAGAACTCTGCACAGTGAATTGCGACACCATGGATGACTATGTTACCCATGCCCCACAGCACAGCAGTACCAGGTGGATTGGGATCAAATTATGCACACTTATTTAAACCAACAAAATCTCAAAATCGAAAATATTTCAAAATATTTTTCATAAATTGACTGTTGATATAATATTATAATGGAAAGGTACCCTAAAGATGTATTCATTTACAGAAACTGAAGTCATCTGGACTTGCTTGGCAGTTTCTTGGGATATTTAAGTTTCAGGGTCTGTATAACCAATTAGAGTGATGGTATCATCATAAATAGGTCAGATGAGACATGAATCTGTTACAACCGGTTGGTTTGTTGTTTTTTTCGCTGCACTCAGCAATATTCCAGCCATATGACGCCTGTCTGTAAATAATCGCGTCTGGACCAGACAATACAGTGATTGATATCATGAGCATCGATCCTCGCAATTGGGATCGATAACCTGCATCAACCAAGTCAGCGAGTCTGACCACCTGATCCCGTTAGTCAGCTCTTTTGACAAGCAGTCGCCTTTTACGGCAAGCATAGGTTGCTGAAGATCTATTCTACCCCAGATTTTCACGGGTCTGTCAAAACCGGACTCAGACGAATTTCTGATCATATTTGACTAAATTTATAGTTCCGAATTTACATTATTAATTTATCATCAAGTAAACTAATCCAGACCACTGTCTAAACTGGAGGGCGGTCGGGTCGCCTAGTGGTTCAAGCGTTCGCTTGTCACACCGAAGACCTGGGTTCGATTCCCGACATGGGTACATTGTGTGAAGCCCATTTCTGGTGTCCCCCGCTGGAATATTGCTAAAAGCGGCGTTAAACCATACTCACTCACTCACTCACTCACTCTAAACTGGAATAATCTTTTGGTCAAACACAAATCTGGTTTCAGACAGATTCCACAGAACATCATTTAACAAGATCTGTATCATGGCAGAATGTACCAGTACATAAATATAGTGTTAGTCTGGTAAAAAGTGTTGGAGACAAAATACTCTATGCTCAAGCAGTGATTGATCAGCCAGAGGTATCAAATAACATTGCTCAATTATGGAAAAATAGCACCAAGGCACTCTGGCTCACTGGGTACAGTGTGAGCGAGCTGGGGAACAACTTCGCATGTAGAGTTGCTTCCCTTGGGCACACCAGAAACCTATGATGTTGGGTTTGAATCCCTGTTTGGCCCGAAATGTTTCTAGGTTTGTCAGTACCATACACATGCTTGTGGGTTTCACCAAAGTGTTAAATGTCTAAGACCTCCCACATAAAACGGATGTGCATGATATAACTGGAATACTTTTCAAAGCTGCTTAAAACCCAACTCACTCACTCTGTGTGAGCTGGAAGTTGTGTTGTGCAATCTGAAGACATCAGTTATAGAAAGCGTGTGTTGATGTTTTCTAAATGTCTTGATATTACTTGTCTGTGTAATGTGATCAGTTTGAGGTAAGATGATACTATGGCATCAATGTAAAAGACAATAAAAATGTGCATATTTATGGTGCGCCAAATCCATAAAACTAAAGCATGTTCAAAGTGCTACATTACTACCCCAACCAGTGGATCAGTGATTTTCATTCTCAGCTCCCTGAGAAGTATACAACCCAAGCTGCCTGTGAGGCACTAGAAGGTTAACAGTCACATTACAATCTCATCCTACTGGGTAATCTGATAAGAGAGAACAGTCACCTCATCTGGTGCAGCAGTTTCTGAGATGTAAGATATTATATTTTCACAACATCGGCATCGAAGATTAAAGATAATGCAGGTCATGATGCCTTAAGGAAATTGAAATTTCTGAAGTTACAGATCAATCACTGTCGTATTTTGACTGCTCTAAACTTTATTCTTTGTCAATATAAGAAAAAACAAAAAGTTTAATTCTTGATCTAAATGTCATGACTAAATCTGAATGCCATTCATTGTCAAGCCAAATATCCTTCTAAAAGGTCACCTCTTGGACCTTGATGTACTTTCTGAAAATATGATGAAGAAACTCTTTTACAATTTTAATTTTAATTTTCATCTGTTTTTTTATTGTCAATAAAGAAAATGCTAATGGGGATAGTGTAGAGGATGAGAACTAGTCTCCCTTACAGACCCCTGAGCATATGTCTAATAAAATGTTCATCCTGAAGTTCATACCGATTCCCTTTACAGCTCTAGCAGCCTATACCGATCCCCTTCTCAGCTCTAGCAGCCTATACCGATCCCTTTTACAGCTCTAGCAGCCTATACCGATCCCTTTTACAGCTCTAGCAGCCTATACCGATCCCTTTTACAGCTCTAGCAGCCTATACCGATCCCTTTTACAGATCTAGCAGCCTATACCGATCCTTTTTACAGATCTAGCAGCCTATACCGATCCCTTTTACAGATCTAGCAGCCTATACCGATCCCCTTCTCAGCTCTAGCAGCCTATACCGATCCCTTTTACAGCTCTAGCAGCCTATACCGATCCCTTTTACAGCTCTAGCAGCCTATACCGATCCTTTTTACAGATCTAGCAGCCTATACCGATCCCTTTTACAGATCTAGCAGCCTATACCGATCCCTTTTACAGATCTAGCAGCCTATACCGATCCCTTTTACAGCTCTAGCAGCCTATACCGATCCCTTTTACAGATCTAGCAGCCTATACCGATCCCTTTTACAGCTCTAGCAGCCTATACCGATCCTTTTTACAGCTCTAGCAGCCTATACCGATCCCCTTCTCAGCTCTAGCAGCCTATACCGATCCCTTTTACAGCTCTAGCAGCCTATACCGATCCCTTTTACAGCTCTAGCAGCCTATACCGATCCCTTTTACAGCTCTAGCAGCCTATACCGATCCCTTTACAGCTCTAGGAGCCTATACTCATCTCTTTACAGCTCTCGCAGCCTATACCCATCCCTTTACAGCTCTAGGAGCCTATACTCATCCCCCTCTTCAGCTCTTGGGTCTATCCACATCTGCAACAGTCGAGAGTAAGGTGTACTTTGTAACTCTTCAGCATAATCTACCCTTTAGAACTAAGGCATGGTCATTGAAATTCTGTAAATATGAATCATATTTCTAGAACTGACCAGGTGAACAAACTGAATCCTGACACAGATTGACATTTCACCATGTGTTGGGTTTTTCCCTCTGTCTTGGAGAATAAATGTAGCGGCTGTCATGGCAACAGATTTAAATGAAGTCTATCAAAGACAAGAGTGAGTGAGTGAGTGAGTGAGTGGGTGGGTGGGTGGGTGAGTGAGTGAGTGAGTGAGTGGGTGAGTGGGTGGGTGGATGGGTGGGTTAGTGAGTGAGTGAGTGAGTGAGTGAGTGAATGAGTGAGTGGGTTGGTGGGTGCTTGGGTGCGTGAGTGAGTGAGTGAGTGAGTGAGTGGGTGGGTGGGTGGGTGGGTGGGTGGGTGAGTGAGTGAGTGAGTGAGTGAGTGGGTGGGTTGGTGAGTGCATGAGTGAGTGAGTGAGTGAGTGAGTGCCACTATGATAATAATCATGTATGTCATCATACATCCAAGTACACAGTACCTATATAAAGAACTGGCAAATATTTCGAAAACATTTCAACTCCACCAACTGCATGGCACACCTGCCACTCTGAATGAATGAATGAAACCATATTTCCCCATGTTTAAAAAACAGGCTCCCATCACCCACCTCGGAGGGGGAAATCATCTGACGAGGCAGTCTATAATGAGCTTGTGTTTTCAGTAGATAAATGTCACCAATCGAGGCCAGTGTTCTGTGAGCCATGTGTAAACATCCTGCGTGCCTCATCACACATGCTCACACCAAACAATTGAGAGAGGGCACCACTGTTTAGCATATGCTTTCTACTCAGGGGACTGAGGATGGGGATAATAACAGACTAACTGGGAGGTTCACTGGGGTACCCAGTAAAGTTACACATGCAGAGTACTCAAACACACATGAGGAGTACATGCTTTAGTAATAGGGATTTAGCAATGTGCACCTATACTTTGTCATATACTTTTCCCAATGGTGTAAGTTTTGATAAATCTTTATCTTTAAGGTAAGGTGCATCATCCACTGGTCTATATCAAAGCCTAGTTTCTACCCTTGCTACATCAAGACCCCATTTCTTGGCTCGACCCTGGTGCCACCTTGCGTATATTACAAGTTGTGCCCCTTGTAATGAAAACGTGATATCCAATCAGATTACTGTTCCTACCTTATATAGCTTCACAAAGATGGCGACTACCATAGGTGACGACCTAGTCAATCAGATAACAAAAACATTCGTGATTTCATCCCTGACACAAAAACACGGGCAATCGTTTGGAGGTTTAAAAAATGAAAAAACACATTAGTGTAAAAAAAGACAGGCAGAAGTAAATCACTTTCATACGAAGATGTACCAATCGAGGATGTTGACTTTGTGAAACGTTCTCTAATTGGACTATAGATATGTGCGATAGTCTAATCATATTTAGCACAGGAAAGTGGGCTTGATGTGGCAAGGGTGGAAACAAGACTTTGAAAAAAAGTGCACACTCTTGCCTCAGGAAGATGGGTAAGGTGAGGTGAAATGGGGTTTGATGTCACATTCAAGATTGTTGCACTTATAAAGCTATGTGCATGCACGTGTGTGTGTGGCTGCTTGTACTAGTCAGGGCTATTGCCGATTTTATAGTGCTAGCCCACTGAGATACCATGCCGCAGTTTAACATGAATACCCCACTCAGACACAGTGTTCTGACTCCGAGCCGACCAGTCCTTGTTTCTGCCCCTTAATGCCAAGCACCAGGTAGGGTAACAACAAGTACCATCTTTTAACATCTTTACGTATGACACAGCCAGGGATGAAAACCTCAACCTTTCACTCTCTGGGCGGATGCCCTATCACTAGACCACGGAGGTGTTGTGACAGTTTAACCATAGTAATATGAAAGAATTGGGTGTTGCTTGACTTCTTTTGAGTAGTATATAAACACACATTTTCCACTACATAAACTTCCCACTCTGTTCATGTGACCCAAGTCACTTATTTAGCTGTTACTCAATCATAATATCAACAGGTCAAACGTGTGGTTAGTACAATATAAGCAGCCATAATTACCACCATGACAGATTTAAGTAGTGTTTGCATGGACATTGATCATCTGCAATGGAAATGTTTATAAAATTGCATGGCATCATTAGATAACCATTACGTACAGGTAACCAATCCCAAGTCATAATGTCACCAGTACACCCACTTGTTCCTTATTACACTCAGTAAACCTCTGGGAGGACCGGCGTGTCACTGTCATCAGACACTGTATTATTTGGATATCATTTATGTACTCTCTATCAAGCACTTGAGACTCTACATCTCCCTTTCTGTGCCTTCATTCATCCTGTAAACTAAACTTTCCATCTCATTTCCTTCCTTTCTTCTTCTCTTGGGGCGGTAAGGTAGCCCAGTGGTTAAAGTGTTCACTCGTGGGGTTTGATTCCCCACATAGGTACAATGTGTGAAGCCCATTTCTGGTGTTCCCCGCCATGATATTACTAAAAGCGGCATGAGGCCAAACTCATTCACTCACCGACCTTCTCTCAATCCATTTTAATTTTGGATATTTGTCAATCCTTCCTTCTTCCATTGTTTTTCTTGCCAATCTTGTGTCCATATCACTTTTCTTACAACCATCATCCATCCTTCTTCTGTCCTCCTAATCCATCCTATATTTCTCCATCCATCCTTCTTTATGCCCTCCATATCCATCCTATATTTCTCTATCCATCCCTTTCTTTTTTCTCCACATCCATCCTATATTTCACCATCCATCCTTCTTTCTTTCCTCCCAATCCATCCTATATTTCTCAATTCATCCTTCTTTCTTTCCTCCAAATCCATCCTATATTTCACCATCCATCCTTCTTTCTTTCCTCCCAATCCATCCTATATTTCTCAATTCATCCTTTTTTCTTTCCTCCACATCCATCCTATATATCTCCATCCATCCTTTTCTCTTTCCTCCACATCCATCCCATATTTTTCCATCCTTCTTTATTTCCTCCCAATCCATCCTATATTTCTCAATTCATCCTTCTTTCTTTCCTCACAATCCATCCTATATATCTCCATCCATCCTTCTCTCTTTCCTCCAAATCCATCCCATATTTCTCAATTCATCCTTCTTTCTTTCCTCCCAATCCATCCTATATTTCTCAATTCATCCTTCTTTCTTTCCTCCAAATCCATCATATATTTCACCATCCATCCTTCTTTCTTTCCTCCCAATCCATCCTATATTTCTCAATTCATCCTTCTTTCTTTCCTCCACATCCATCCTATATATCTCCATCCATCCTTCTCTCTTTCCTCCACATCCATCCCATATTTTTCCATCCTTCTTTATTTCCTCCAAATCCATCCTATATTTCACCATCCATCCTTTTTTCTTTCCTCCCAATCCATCCTATATTTCTCAATTCATCCTTCTTTCTTTCCTCACAATCCATCCCATATTTCTCCATCCATCCTTTACTTCTTCCAAATCCATCCTATATTTCTCAATTCATCTTTCTTTCTTTCCCCCAAACCATCCTCTATTCCTCAATCCATCCTTCTTTCTTTCCTCACAATCCATCCTATATATCTCCATCCATCCTTCTCTCTTTCCTCCACATCCATACCATATTTCTCCATCCATCCTTTATTTCTTCCAAATCCATCCTATATTTCTCAATTCATCCTTCTTTCTTTCCCCCAATCCATCCTCTATTTCTCCATCCGTCTTCTTTCTTTCCCCTAATCCATCCTATATTCCTCCATCCACCCTTCTTTCTTTCCTCCTAATCCATCCTATATATCACCATCCATCTTTCTCTCTTTCCTCCACATCCATCCCATATTTCTCCATCCTTCTTTATTTCTTCCAAATCCATCCTATATTTCTCAATTCATCCTCTTTTCTTTCCCCCATCCATCCTCTATTTCTCCATCCATCCTTCTTTCTTCCTCCCAATCCATCCTATATTCCTCCATCCATCCTTCTTTTTTCCTCACAATCAATCCTATATATATATCTCCATCCATCCTTCTCTCTTTCCTCCACATCCATCCCATATTT
Organism: Haliotis cracherodii; assembly: GCF_022045235.1. NCBI lineage: Eukaryota > Metazoa > Mollusca > Gastropoda > Lepetellida > Haliotidae > Haliotis > Haliotis cracherodii. Next base: position 4,073,688 of record NW_027266273.1, on the reverse strand, counting down.
CTCCATCCTTCTTCATTTCTTCCAAATCCATCCTATATTTCTCAATTCATCCTTCTTTCTTTCCCCCAATCCATCCTTCTTTCTTCCTCCCAATCCATCCTATATTCCTCCATCCATCCTTCTTTTTCCCTCACAATCCATCCTATATATATATCTCCATCCATCCTTCTCTCTTTCCTCCATATCCATCCCATATTTCTCCATCCTTCTTCATTTCTTCCAAATCCATCCTATATTTCTCAATTCATCCTTCTTTCTTTCCCCCCAATCCATCCTCTATTTCTCCATCAATCCTTCTTTCTTCCTCCCAATTCATCCTATATTCCTCCATCCATCGTTCTTTTTTCCTCACAATCCATCCTATATATATATATATATATCTCCATCCATCCTTCTCTCTTTCCTCCACATCCATCCCATATTTCTCCATCCATCCTTTATTTCTTCCAAATCCATCCTATATTTCTCAATTCATCCTTCTTTCTTTACCCCAATCCATCCTCTATTTCTCCATCCATCCTTCTTTCTTTCCTCCCAATCCATCCTATATTTCACATCCATCCTTCTTTCTTTCCAGCCAATCTGTCATATATTTCTTCATATATGCTTCTTTCTGTCCTATGGGGCAGTGGGTTTTCCTTCTGGCTGAAGTAAAAAAGGCTCAGGTTCCATTCCTCACATGCAATGTGTGAAGCCCATTTCTGGTGGCCCCCGCTGTGATATTGCTGGAATATTGCTGAAAGCTGCGTAACTCACTTACTTCTTTCCCATAAATCTCCCTACATCCATCTTTCTTTCCTCCTGATGTATTTCAAATTTTTCTTGCCAGATCCATCCAACTATCATTCAACTTTCTCTTTCCCTTTGTTTGCAAACCCATGGGGATTCCGGGGTTAGAATTAGTCCCTAGCAACCTAAGCTGGTTGAAAGAGGCAACTTTATAGTTCAGGTGGTCAAACTCGGTGATTTCGTGGATGGAGTTTCATCGTGCCCTGACACAAAGATCGTTGGTCTTGGTCTCAGTCACTGGATTGTCTGACCCGATTCGATTCTTTTCACACTACCATATGGAACCACTCCAACCCCCCTTGCTAACCACTCCAAATCCCCATATGGAATATCGCAATAAACGAAACATATTTTCATGTCTTCATTTAGTTGAGGATTTAATACAGTATCTCATTCATTAAACATCTCTGTGTATACGAACCAGAATCAAATAATCAGTAATTATCACCCAAAATGTTTACATGAGTTTCAGGGTAAAGGGTCTCTTTCCTGGTATCAGCTCTTTGTACCATGAGGGGGCACGAGTGGCCCAGTCGTCTAAGGCACCGCGATTCGCTGTGCAGAGTTGCGTCACTTGGGCACGCCAGAAACCTATGATTGTGGGTTCGAATCCCGATTCGCCCCGATTATGTTTCTAGGTTTGTTAGTGCTTGTGGGTTTCACCGAAGTGGTAAACGTCCGAGACCTGCACCACTTGGGGCTTTCCTCCCACATTAAGCTGACACACCATGATATAACTGGAACAATGTTAAAAGCAGAGTAATAAATTGCCATAATAAAAATTAATGCTTTGCCCCTGGCCTACCATACACACTGACAGCCATCATGTTATTGTCAAAGTACATACAGATTTAAGGAAAGTCATGTACGTTTCAAATCAAACATCGATGCTTCATGTAAGTTAAGGTTATTGACAGTTACCTTACACCTATACCTTGAACAATTTGTTAAAAAAGTAAAGTATAAATAATAAAATGCTTCACACACATTTTGAAAAAAATTGGATGATAAACTTGTAATTTATTTATTGTTGGGTGGTCAGGCTCGCTGACTTGGTTGTTGCATGTCACCATATCCCAATTGCATAGATCGATGCTCATGATGTCAATCACTGGATTGTCTGGCCACTTGATTATTTACAGACTGCCGTCATGTAGCTGGAATATTGCTGAGTGCAGCAATAAACAACAAACAAACAAACAAACAAACAAGGACGACACCTTGGTCCCATTCCACAAAGCAACCTCAGCACCATGACTTGTAAGTCAGTGTTAAAAAATGGGAGTTACAATCATCTTAGCATTAAGATCACTTTGTGCAGCTGGTCCGTGGAGAATGGACTTCACATTTCAACCCCTATTGGGAATAAAACTCAACTCTATGGCAAGACAATCAAGCACTTCCGCCATTAGGCTACCCAACAAGATGATCTGAAGCAACCCATGCTGTAAAGTATCGATCATTTACTGCTATTTTCACAGTTTTCAATGATCTCAAGACTAATCATGTATTGCCGGCTGACAATGTATTGATACAACAACTAACAGTGACACACTCATTTTAAGATCATAATCAATTCGTTTCGAATCACAATCATACACTTCTTTCAATGTGTGGTATCAATTTCTCCATCTTAAGCTTTTTACATTACATTTACCTTTTCCCAAGTCATCAATCTTGTAAAAAACATGCATATTTGGAAAATGCCACCCTTACTGGCATTTACAACCTGTATATTTGGAAAGACATCTCAATCAGCTTCATAGCTTATCTGATGACGTGTTTGGAATATCGAAGAGGAGTGTAAATATTAATTTAAGATGTAGTCTTGACACATTAGTCATTGAAGACACCTTGTCAAAACATTCTCCCAAAGTTATGTCGTCATCACGTTAAATATACATCTTTTCTCATGAATGATTCGTAAAAAATTGACAATTTGCAAACATACTTGTCTTGAAAAATCGATGAACCCAGTAAATAAAATTGTGCTCTCTTATCCCAAAAAATACCACAGGACTTTCTGTGTTCATTAGGTACAACCAAGGAATATTTCGTTGATCAATTTTGGCGGGAGACTTGAATGGAACCAATCTCACGATTCTTATGTAACTGTCAAATATTCGCAAACATTTCACCAAATTGTGAGTCTAATTTGAAAGGACCTCATCAAAGCTGAGATGATGGGACAAATTCCTTTCAAAATGCTTAAACGAGGTATGAAAAGGTCTCTGCTTTGCAACCGAAAAGGCCGAGGGTATATTCAAGTTCAATATTGATTGAGTCTGACTGTAATCATTTAATTGCGCAGGCATGTCGTTTTCTGTGTACCAGCCTCTGTTGTAACAACATGAGCTCGCAAACGGGAAACTTATTTCGCTTCATTAGTTTCTCAATCAATACGAAAATATTTTGGAGGCAGCCCATCGCCTGTCTCCTTATGTGAGCCTCACGAAGCAATTATACACCAATTATGCCGAAAAAATATTCATGATGAGCCATTTCTAACAGTTAAATGTTTGATAAATGGCCAAATTTAGTTTAGGACTGTGATGCTATTGAAGTAATGGCAGCAACGAGAGACCAAGGAAATTGTAGGCTTGCCAAATCTCAAGTGACGGAACCAGTCACTACGGAATGACATGATAATATTTCGGACGATTCACGATTTTGACCATTCAAATAGCGAAAATGTCAACACGTTGGAAGTGTCTGAAGGCACTATCGATACTTCATTATGTGAATCATGTCAGGGCGTTCTCGTGTTCTTGCATTCCACACTAAAATCGCTGACCTTGAGGTCAAAGGTGGATTTCTTGGTAAACAGTTGTGACGAAGTGAGAGGAATATGTTTTTGCGTGTTGCTATCCCGTTGATGTCCACGTAGGTAAGATGGTGGTGGAAGATTGGGTAATTGAAAGATAACTTTGTGGAGTGTTTGTTCTGTAGGATCCTCAGGATGGAACGATCCAATTAGTACCTTATTAGTCACTTTCTACACACTTCGATTGTGAAGATCATTAACCCTGGGTCATATTGATGTGGGGCAGTTTGGCGAATACTTAGTACAACACCATTTGAAAGTGATTCTTAATCACATGCTTATGATATAGTTGGAATCGTACAATGGACTCTGCTTTTAGCACAGATTTCTTATGATATTAGAAATGGTTTTGTCACTTCAATTTACATGATGATACAGTAAACTATGGTTATGACGAACTCATAGGGGCCACTAATTTTAGTTCGTTATAACCGTAGTTTGTTATAAGCATATGTATAGCATATACACATCAGTTCGTTATAGGGGCGGTCGGGTAGCCTAATGATTAAAGCGTTCGCTCGTCCATTGAAGACACGGGTTCAATTCCCGACATGGGTAAAATGTGTAAAGCCCATTTCTGGTGTCCCCCGCTGTGATGTTGCTGGAATATTGCTAAAAGCGGCGTTAAACCATACTCACTCACTCACTCACTCAGTTCGTTATATCCATCAGTTTGTTATAAGCATGTACATTATTAACACAGTTTACTGTATTGAGATTTTCACGTAATTTATATATACACCCCATTCGCCATAAACCTAACTGTTTGTCAACAAAAAATAAGTTGGCATAGTTATTTAGAAGGGAGTTACTTTTTAGAAAATGACTTTCTTTTATTTTTTTATGGGTGTCCATTAGAGAAACAGTTAAACTTTATTTTGTCTGTACCAAGTTAATCGGGAAACCTTGGCTTTCTAGACTGCTATGATTGGTTGGCTTGTTTGTTGTTTAACGCCGCACTCAGCATTATTCCAGCTATATGACAGCAGTCTGTAAATAATTGAGTCTGGACCAGACAATCCAGTGATTAATATTATGAGCATCGATCCACGCAATTGGGATCGATGACATACATCAACCAAATCAGCGAGTGTGACCACCCTTACCCGTAATTCGCCTCTAACGACAATCATAGTTGCTAATTAACAGCCAGCATGGGTTGCTGAACACCTATTCTACCCCGGATCTTCACGGATCGGACTGCAATGAGGAATGTCTTCAAGGTATATATTCTCTGAAACAAGGAACGTCTTCACTGGTATATACATTCTGTAAGAACTATTTGTTAATCAGGAATTGTTTACATTCATGGCCACAGCAAAGCTTTCAAAAGCATTATGGTACACATGTGGAGGATTTCCAAATATGACTCATCAGTGACAAAAATGAAGTCTGATGCAATTCCCTGTTTTGACTTGTACCATATGTTCCCGTGTTTTTTCAGGTGAACAATTTTACTTGCCTGTCCATGTGTTTGTGATGGATCCCACGAGTGGGGTAGGATATGGTCATCTTTCAGAGAACACCTGGTATCTTCACTATTTGACAGTGATTCATGAACACATGGTACGATATAGTTGGAATCGATCAATAGGCTCTGCTTTTAGCAGATTATACTTCAGGGGGTGATGGGGTAGCCTAGTTGTTAAAGCGTTCGCTCATCACACCAAAGCCTCGGGTTCATTTCCCCATGGTTACAATGTGATATTTCTGGAATATTGCTGCGAGTGCCATAAAACCCAACTCACTCAATGCTACCCTGGACCATTCATTTCCATAATCTGGTTTGGAGATTCAAATGGCATAAAGCTTAAAAAAAGTTGTCTAATCAAATGCTCTCATGGAGGTTATAAATTCTGTTTTAAGTAAGTGATGGGAGAAATACATTTAGTTTGTTCGTTTGTTGTTTAAATAGAGAATCTCACCCGAGTGTCTTTTGATATCAAATATATGTTGATATATTTGATATCAAAAGACACGAGGGTGAGATTTTATTTATCATCCAATATCATTCTTTCAACTTTTTCAATTTGTAGACAGTAATTAGCAGTGTCTTCAGTCTAAAAAGTACTGAAAACAGCTTCAGTAGAAGAGCCATTAGTGATGTCATTTGATTGTGACATCATGGTAACCAGTGACGTCACAATGGTCTGCAGTGTAGATATCACTTGATCTCATCCAAGCCATATCTCCTGTGGGAGCCAGTTTTGGATGATAAAACCACACTTAGCAACATTCCAGCTATAAGACAACAATCTGTAAATAATCAAGTCTGGACCAGACAATCCAGTGACTCTACTTGTCCAAAGATCAATGCAGACTATAGGGGTTGATGTAAAATATCTAGATTTGGGGGGTTAACATGAAATATTGTATCAGATTTTCACCCAGTTCTAGTTAATGTTTCTAACCTTGCCTACCAGTTCAAAAGATAACATATCCCTAAGAGGCAAGCACTGACTGCTGACGAGAGGTCTTGATGCTAATTAAGCTGATGTCATGATGATTGCTGCTGATCAGCGCTTAATTACACTTGTTTGTTTTGTTTGTTTGTTGTTCAACGCCGCACTCAGCAATATTCCAGCTATATGATGGCGATCTGTAAATTATCGAGTCTGGACAAGACATTACAGTGATTGAAAACATGAGCATCCGTCCACGCAATTGGGATCGATGACATGCATCAACCAAGTCAGCGAGCCTGATCACCCGATCCTGTAAGTCGCCTCTTACTACAAGCATAGTCGCCTTTTACAGCAAGCATGGGTTGCTGACGACCTATTATACCCCGGATCTTCACGGGTCGCTTAATTACAGATGATCCTGCACTTAAATGATGAATATTATTCCGATGTACAAACTATAGATGCCATGCAAATCCTAATGAATACAGTTATTCCACAGAGGCTCACTTTTAGCTGAAAAAATTGCTTAAGGGACCTAACAACAGTTAAAAAATCATTTGCCTCAGAATTTCAGCTCCATACAACTTTTAAAAGGGTCATGTGTAAAATATGAGCAAGGTGACAGATAGCCATTTTATTTCTGGCAACCATCAATATAGTTTGAAGATGAATATTGTAACTCAATTAAACATGAAATATATACTCAAGTAGACCCACAATTGTCGAAAGATACCAGTGTGATCTGCTTCTATATGGTTCTAATTTACAGAGATTATGGTGTACCTGGCTCCAATTAGAGAGGTGAACCAGTTAGTGCCAGATTGAAGTAGATAATGAAACAGGGGTTAGCAGACATGAAGAGTGTTGTCGGGGGTACTGCATTCAATCAAACAGGCCAGGCCTAATTGGCAGCATCCTTGTTTAAGTCTGACATGGTTGAGGATGGAAATCTCAAAACTGGGATCCAGCCCAGGTACAACTTGTCTGTAAACAAAAGTGACCAAAACCGTTTCAATAATTATAAGAAATATCCATTGTCCAAGAGTCCACTGTATGATTCCATTTATATTATGAACTTGTGTTTATGAATCATTATCAAATAGTGATGATACCAGTGTTCAGAAAAGGTGAGCTTATCCTGCCCCATTGGAGCACCTGTCACAAATACATACAAAGGCAAGTCAATTATCCTGCTGATAACGCATGGGAAGTGGTACAAGTCATGATAAGCAATTGCATGGGATATCAATTAGTGAAAAGTCACAGGAGTCAATTTCCTGTTGTGCCTCCTACACTGAATAATACCCACAGAAGCACCAAGAATGAGTGCCAGCATTTCTACCCTTTTCAGAATTGAACCTGGTGCATGAGTGTCATGAATCAACACACTAACCACTCAGCTACTCTGCAGTCTCCACATAAGCTAATGGAAGTGAACTCAAGGAATGACTTCTGCATTTTTCCAAATTGAACCTGGACATCCTTTCGGGTTCCTGTCCGTTCTGTGATTGAATGTGGGAGTTTGGTTTTAACACCGCTATTTCAGTTATATCACAGAATGTCCGTTTGATGTCAAGGATAGACATGGCCGCTAGTCTGTTAGTCTGAGACAAGCAAAAAACAAGAGGGTCAAGTGGAACCACAAGTCTGAAAGAGCTGCAGATTAGTGTAATATGACCAATGGCATCTACCCCAGGATATGGGAGGAAAGCCCGAAGTGATGCAAGTTTTGAGGAAACCCATGAGAAGATGTATGACAAGCCTAGAAACACAATCAGGGTGAATAAAGGATTCGACGACTGGGCCATCCATGCCTCAATACCTGGGCGCTGTTCCACAAAGCGATCGTAAGCCAATGTTATAGTATTGGAGTTACAAGCATCTTATTGCTAAGATCGCTTTGTGGAACAGGTTCCAGGTCCTAAACATGATGGGGTCATGAACCACCCACAAATATACCCTCAAAATAATTTCGCTAATGCACTCTCTTTGCTATTGGAAGGGAAAACTGAAAATGTCTTTCACCATTTCTACCAACTTAGGGAATTAAACTCGGGTCTTGAAGCATGAGTAGTGAGAACACTTACCAGGAAGCCACTCGATGGAGGCAACATCCATATATACGTCTCAAAAGAAGTCATAGAACACCCACAATTGAAGGCTGTGTGTTGCAATACCTACCAGCCTTGACAGATTAACATTACTCATACAAAAAACTTAGGTTTTCTTTAATTTCTATTGGGAAGTATACTATATCAGCTTTTGGTAGGAAGACTCACACAATTTCAACCCAGTTAGGGAATTGAACCTGGTCCTGAAACATTACCACACTAACCACTAGACCATCTGACATCACCAAATGATTGCCTCATATTCATTGCCTTTGCTGTTAACATGAGTGAGTGAGTGAGTGAGTGAGTGAGTGAGTGAGTGAGTGAGTGAGTGAGTGAGTGAGTGAGTAAGTGAGTGAGTGAGTGGGTGAGTGAGTGAGTGAGTTGGGTTTAATTCCGCTTTTAACAGTATTCCAGTTATATCATGGCATGTCAGCTTAATGTGGGAGGAAAGCCCGAAGTGATGCAGGTCACAGACATTTACCACTTTGGTGAAACCCACGAGTATGGGTATGGTGCTGACAATCCTAGAAACATAATAGGGGTGAACCGGGATTTGAATCCACAGTCATAGGTTTCTGGCGTGCCCAAGGGACGCAACTCTTCACAGCCAAACACGGCACCTTAGATGACTAGGCCACCTGTACCCCCACTGTTAACATGAGAATGAGCAGTATCATTATTATTACCATTGTCAGTTCTTGCCCAATCTGACTTTGATAAACAAAAGATATTAAACACAGCAAAAGTTATATTTGTGTTCAAAATGGCAATAATAATGATGATTAGCAATGAGTTGTGTTTGCCTGACTATATGGTAGTATCTTATCAACATGAATTAAATCAATCAAATGAACTGAACATATACATGTATACATATACCATATATATGGAATGTTAATGCCAGAGAATAACCAGTCTCAGTTATCTGCCGAAACAGATTCCATTCAGCATAAAAGGCAAAATCGTGGTGAAAATTATATAACTGGATCATTGAAAATCAGTGATGACACCAGGTGTTCGAAAAACAATCTTAGAATGATGGTCGAACTTTATATTTTCCTCAGCGCTAAAGTTGAATAAGGATTGTTTCCATGTGCAGAGCTTCATTGCATGGCATGTCAACGTTAGGAATAACTTACAAAAATCACCTCAGAAGCATCTGTAAATTCATCGGAAGCAAACCTCATGCTTTCTGAAAACCTAATTTCCGGGATGAAAATGCATGAAAATGTCATGTAAAAAAATCATTAATATATGGTAACACTTAACCCGTTAGATAAAGCATCAATATATAAAAAACATATTTCATAAAACTAATCTCCAGAAGCCAACATGAGAGACTCTATATTTGAGAAGAGTCTCTGGCACCGTGGAGAGATAAGCTGAGTTGTAGGGAGGAGCCCCCTGCTAGGATCTGTCCGTCATCTCATTGTTTACATAGTTAACCACCTCTACAATCCTCAGAGCTGCAAACTCCACTGTGAAGTTCCATCAGCCTAACTCTAACTGTGTCTACAGACAAATTCGGCCCAACTTGTGCTAATGCAAGACAATTTCTGAGATATTAATCCTGTCCAGGACCAGAGAGGTAACAAGCTCCGTGCCAGCCTGACAGGTCTAACTTGAGCTCAAATTCTTACATAAAGAAGAATCGTTGGAATTTGTTGTTGGTAGTTCTTCCCCGGGAAGGAATACTTAGTTTACAGTGAGGTATATGACATGGACTGACGCTTGCCAAAAGGTTGGAAAGACATGGAGACTCAGTGTACATCTGTGTGATAATGTTGGCTGTTTGGTGGTGGAAGTCCTTGGCATCTTATAACAAGTTAATTATGTGTGTGTGAGGCAGTGGGTCGGGCTGGGAGAGAGAGGATGAGAAATGTGCTGTGCTCTGACACGGCACAGCTATCACAAGTGATTAGATACTAGCTCTATGAAAACCGACACAAGGAAGGTTGGTACCCCTCGGAGAACCCACCGAGAGTAATTGGACAAAATTTGTACTTACAGAGGCGTGAGAGGTAGCGGGAGAGAGGCTGGAGACTCAAGCAGACGACACTGGTGAAAGGAGGATAAACTTCTCGAAAGTCTTCAGTCAAAACTTGTTCCAAGTTGTGAAGCGACATCACTTTTTGAAAGCTTTGAAAGGCAACAGAAGCAGACGACAATGGCAGACGGTCACAGGTCTGTGTAGCAGACGACAGTTTGTGTATTTATTGTGACAGAACGAGCAGCAGACAACAGCAGATGTCATCAGCTGATGCTCTCAGCTTTCTAGGCTTTCAACCATTCTCAATCAAATTTGTGCTTTTCAAGTCTGTTGGACAGTCTGAAAAACAGAGACGCTGAATTACTGGATTACTGCGGCAGTGTGAATCTAATGTACAGGTAGGTGTTTAGAATTGAGTCATGTTCAAACCATTTCAGACACCAATCAACTTTATATTTTCAACAAAATCAATTCTAAAGACACATACTTTATTTAAAACAAGTGTGATAAAAGATTTCAGTGTATAAAAGTATGTAGACCAAGACCTCCATCATCGTAAACGAAGAGGCGATAACGGGATGGTGTAACAGGATTTAACATGGAAAAGAGTTGGAACCCTTTTAACAAATACTGAAAAACAGAAGTACCTACTTTTGAGGCGTTAAACATTTCCTTTGACACGTTTAGTCATTAGAATTCAAACTCAAACCAGTAATAAAGCATTCAATCTGAAATTCAATATTTAAATCTTTTCATTTAGGACTTAATGTACATGTGTGACTCTTCATGAAAAAGCTGACAGCAGGGTCACTTAAAGTGAATATACTATTTTGTAACTTAAGTTACTCCAAGAGCGTGTTAAGTAAATTGCATGCATCCTGTAGAACCCGTGAATTGAGTGGGGAACAGAAAAAGTAAATTATCTGCTGTTGGTTGGCGGCGGATTCCTCCAGTGCACATGTTTTTCATGCTGCCTGCTAATGGCACCTACATTAGCGAAGACAATTTGAGCCTGACTTTGGAAAGACAAGTAAATCCCACACAAGACGAGGATTATTCAATTAATTTATAACGTCATTAAACAAATCTTTAACTTCAAGAGGCCCGGCTTAAAAAAAGCACTTCAAGATCAAATGTAAAGTCTCATTATATTTTTATGGTCAGTTCATTAATTGGATTGGAAAGTTAATGGTAAAGTCATTATAAATTCATTGGATGAAAATTGACTGATAAGATTTTATTGTAGATTTACAATTAGGTCTTATTGTAAGTTTACGTTTAGCTTTTCATATTTGAATGTTAAAATTTTCAAGTTGTATTATCTCCATTCCTGGTGGATGATTCTCTACACGAGAATGATGTAAAAGTAGAGTTTTTAAAAGATTGGTTGATAAGGTGTTTTTGTAATGTTTAAATTTATCCTAAAAAATGATATTTAAAAAAAGTACTTAACTGAGTACAGTGTATGTCATTACTAACTTAAGAAAAAAACCATTTTTCAAAGAAAGAAACCAAAAAAGGCAACAGGTCTGATGAAAATGCCTGGGATTTGATCAAATAGTTTTTCATGTTGGTTTCTGGAAACATACATGTTTTTAGCTCAAGCAAAGTATTCCATTTTCCTGCAATTCCCTATGGCGGGAGTACAAAGGGATGTTTTTTCCAAAATACAACCCATTAGATACAAATGATATGGATTTTCAAACAATACATTGAATTAAGTAGCACAAGCCTTTGTGTTCCGAGACTTTTTGCCTAAATGTGTTGAAAAAACTGCTTTGTTATTTTGTTCAAGAAGAAAATGTATTTTGTCTGGAATGCATTTCAAGATTTAAATTGTCACTGATAAATGTTTAGCAAATGCTTACAGGAAGTTATGACGTTACAGTGTCCTTGTTGATTCTTTACGTGTCGTTTTAACATTTGTGTTTCATTTTTCTTCATCTTAAATTACATCAGTTTAAATGCAACATAAATAATAATAATAATAATAATAATAATAATAATAATAATAATAATAATAATACATAAATTTGACCAAAAAAAACATTTCCATAATTAAAAGAAACTACTTAAAAAAGAGTCCATTGTTGATGATTCAAACTATATCATGAGCATGTTTTTATGAATTACTATCAAACAGTGATGATACCAGGTGTTTATTTAAAAAGGTGAGCATAGCCTACCCACTTTGAAAGATTGAATGACACATGAATGAGATATTAGTTATATTCAACATTATTTTCACAGTTTGAAAGAAAGAAAGAAAGATACAAAAATACAAAGATACAAATGTGACTACGTGTATATGGTATTTTCAGTATAGCAGATACAGAAAGAGTTTATAACATGTTTAGCACTTCTTTTGTGATTAAATACAGTTAACTACGGTTATAACAAATTCAAAACGACCACTAATTTTAGTTTTTTATAAACGTAGTTCCTTTAACATACATAAGTTTGTGCCTTTTATCACCAAATGGGTCCATTTTATCAAATTTCCCCCAGACATGTGAACTTTGTTCCAATGTAAGATACACTTCCAGACAAGTTTTATCAGAATGAGTTTCGCCGGGTATCTACAATCAACTCCAAAAATGTCTAAATGAATGTGAGTTTTTGTAAATATAGCATAATCGCACTTCCCTTTTGGCATGCTGTTCTCATGGAGATCCAGTAAAAAAAACAAGTGCCAATTCTATATGTGCACCTTGTAAAATTCTTACCGACTGAGTGTTTTGTTAACTAGACACCCTTCAAAAATCAGCTCTATTTTATCTTCAATCTAAAAACATAACCCTCCGTTATAACAAAACTGTTTGCTAAAAGTCCTCTTTGATCAAGAGACAGTTTGTGGTCAGCAATCAACTTTTTCCGATTAAATACCAAATGTGCAGTCCCTCACTATAAGGTGAACATGGTCCTGAAAGATCATGTTATGATTCCCAAAATGTGTGGTATAATGAGGGAGTCCCTGGTGAGACCAAGGAAAGCCTGTTAGGGTAAGATGATAGGTCAAGTGAGGTCAAGTTTAAAAGAGCATAACGAAATTAATCACACTTGTTACAATTCTCATTTTTAACATGAAACATGATTCGTATCTCCCAGTTCTGACAAATAATGCCAACCTACCATCGAAACTGATAAATCTAAACATTATGCATTTGTACTTTGTTCAAGTTGAAAGTTGGAGAAAGTCTAAGTTTTCAGGAAAGCAGTATTTAGAGATTTTGAAAAAGCTCTTGCAAATTTGAATCTGTTACACACACATTAAGTGAATGTGATGAAAGGACCGGACTAATCAAGTCCCATTTTATTTACTGCTTTGTTTCAATTAACAGATCTAAAAAATATTTTTCGCAATTGCAGTGAGAATGTGATTTTAGCTATGTGGAACATCACAAAAACGATGTGAATGTCTTGACAAAGTTAATGCCCCTGTAACTGTTTAGGCAGTTACACTAATTAATTTATGTGGTGTCTTGGACTAATTTATGTGGTTTCCTTGCTGGTGTAGTTCGACTGCGTCTGCCGAGCATCTAGGGAGGCATAAATCAGAGATTGCCTGGAAATGACGCGTGTGGCATCCTTCAAGAACACCATGCTTTATGTGGCAATTTTTTAAAGGAGGCTAAACAAAATATGTTTTTGTTTCCCATTCTATACCCTACCTTCTTTCAATGCCTCCTTGAAAAATACTTGTAACTTAAAAAACCCAATCCAAACATGTCGGATGCTTTGTTATTTGGACAGCCTTTCTTAAACAACACTGTGTCAGACAATTTTCAACACAGAAATACCTACTGAAGTTATTTTCATTGTCAAAAAATAATCACAATAAAATCTTTTTCATTGCTTGGCATTTCTCTGTAAATATGTCTTGAGGAATGTTTGAAGGTAAGTTTTTCGCAATTTTTGTAACATCATTGCCGTAGTGCTGAACAGAATGATCATTGTGATTGTATGATAAGCCTTATGATAATAATGCCAATGTGAGGGCTAAGTGGGCAGGGTGTCTGCTTGCAAAGAAAAGAGTCTGGGTTTGATTGTAATCTGAGGAGTGCATGGTGATGGAACAATACTACCAAGGTACATAAAAGATCATTCAGGGGGATGATTCTAGATAGGTAGTAAAGCCAGGAATTGTACAAATCTTAAGACAACTCTAATATTTACATCCCAAGCCTTTAATCTGCCTGAAGCATTCGCTCATAATGTTGAAGTCCCTGGTTCGATCCCCTACATGGGTACAATGTGTGAAGCCCATTTCTGGTGTCCCCTGCAGTGAACTTGTTGGAATATTGCTAAAAGTGGTATAAACCCTACTCACCCACTCACATCACTGATGGCCACCTTACTGGACACTACTGGTCACCTTACTGGACACTGATGGTCACCTTACTAGACACTGATGGTCACTTTACTGGACACTGAAGGTTGCCTTGCTGGACACTGATGGTTGCCTTACTGGACACTGAAGGTTGCCTTACTGGACACTGATGGTCACCTTACTGGACACTGGTGGTCACCCTCCTGGACACTGGTGGTCACCCTATTGGACACTGATGATCACCTCACTGATCACTGATGGTCACCTTACTGGACACTGATGGATGTCTAACTGGACACTGATGGTTGCCTTACTAGACACTGGTGGTCACCCTACTGGACACTGATGGTCACCTTACTGGACACGGATGGTTGCCTTACTGGACACTGGTGGTCATCCTACTGGACACTGATGGTCACCCTACTGGACACTGATGGTCACCTTACTGGACACTGATGGATGTCTAACTGGACACTGATGGTCACCCTACTGGACACTGATGGTCACCTTACTGGACACTGATGGATGTCTAACTGGACACTGATGGTCACCTTACTAGACACTGGTGGTCACCCTACTGGACACTGATGGTCATCCTACTGGACACTGATGGTCACCTTACTGGACACTGATGGTCACCTTACTGGACACTGGTGGTCATCTTACTGGACACTGGTGGTCACCTTACTGGACACTGATGGTCACCCTACTGGACACTGATGGTCATCCTACTGGACACTGATGGTCACCTTACTGGACACTGATGGTCACCTTACTGGACACTGGTGGTCACCTTACTAGACACTGATGACCACCCTACTGGACACTGATGGTCACCCTACTGGACACTGATGGTCACCTTACTGGACACTGATGGTCACCCTACTGGACACTGATGGTCACCCTACTGGGCACTGATGGTCACCCTACTGGACACTGATGGTCACCTTAAGGGACAGTGGACACCTTACTAGACACTGGCAGTCACCTTACTGATCATTGATGGCCACCCTACTGGACACTGATGGTCACCTTACTGGACACTGATGGTCACCTTACTGGACACTGATGGTCCCCTTACTGGACATTGGTGGTCACCTTACTGGACACTGGTGGTCACCTTACTGATCACTGATGGTCCCCTTACTGGACATTGGTGGTCACCTTACTGATCACTGATGGTCATCTTACTGGACACAGATGACCACCCTACTGGACATTGGTCACCTTAAGGGACAGTGGACACCTTACTGGACTTGCTAGTGTTTTTTTTATGCTGCACTCAGGAACAGATGGGGATCAGCAAAGTAATCAAGTCTGGACCAAACAATCCAATGATTCAAATTATGAGCAATGATCATTGCCATCAACCAAGCCACTGAGCATGTCGACCCCATCCACTAGCAATGACGTCTTTGTAGGGGGTCCCATCAAATCAAACTCATCGAGGCACATTAAAGTGAATATCACAACTGTAATTTGAATCTCCCAATGACATAGCTCCTCAACAGTCTTCTTTCACATGATTGGGTGACAATAATTTGAAAACAAAGAACTTTTTAAACATTCAACATTGGCAATAACAAGATAGAAACAAATATTCACTCTGCATGGTTCTTAGTGCCTCATTCTAGCCTCCTCTTTGACAATCTTATCAAATTCAAGGTAAAAACTATGTCCCCCATATACTTAAGTTGCATTTTCAAATATGTGTAAAAACAAATCGACCGCCAACTAACAGACCTTTGAAATCTTTGTAATGAGAACTGGAACATACATTGTTCTTTAGGCCTGTCATAATTTCTTAACAAACAAGAGGCAACAGATGTTTTTAACTTTATACCTCACTGGGACAGAATATCTCTGTTAGCCTGTGTCTGTCATCTGTCCATCCTTCCATTGTCCCTCCACTGTCCTCCCTTGTTCTTCTTCTCGGAAATGGTTCAAGGATCTTCTTTTCACAAACCCACAAGATCCCTAGAGTTGGAAGACTGAGTAGGAAAGTTGTTACCACAGAGGAACAGTGACTTGTTCCTGACAATAGAATTAAGAACATGGCCATTGTTTCTGAGAATTAACAAAAGCCATTAAATATGTTTAAGAAGAAATGTTCTCAAAAGCAGAAACTTCTGCTTGGTCATTAATCACATGAAAATGACTATCTGAGCTGGGGGGCCCAGTGACTTTACAGAGTTGCATCCCTTAGGTGATCCAGGAACCTATGGACGTGGGTTCGAATCCCCAATTTACACTGATTATGTTTCTAGGTTTGCGGGCACCATACCCATGCTTCATATAGACGTGGAACACTAAAATTCAAGGCCTTTTCAAGGCTTCTACTGTCATTTTCAAGGCTTTTTGAGTTAGTCTGTCAATATTTTACACCAAACTGATATCAATGCATCCAAAGTCCCATAACCGTTTTTATCATTTACCAGAAGACAAGAATATGCCTGAATATTCCTTCCCCTCACAAGATTGTTTGTTTGTCCTTTAATGCCGCACTCAGCAATATTCCAGATACAATACACAAGTCTGGACCAGACAACCCAGTGATTGACATTATGAGCATCTATCCAAGGAATTGCTATGCAATTTACCAAGTCTCTGACCACCCAATCCATTTAGCTGCCTCTTACGACAAGCATAGGTTGCTGGGACCTATATTCTTACCCAGAATCCCCTCTTTCAGGAGGCGTGTATCAATCAGAACAACAGTGTGCAACAGTGCCTTGGTGCCAAAACTTTAGCCATACAACCCTCTTGAAATCTCCCTACATCAGGCTGTGTTTGGTTAATCATTACTGTATTGAAAACCTGATGAATATTACACGTAAGTCCAATATCATTCCTAAACACTCCAACTTGCTCAATAACTTTCTTACATAACATCTACCATGTGCATCAACAAAATCTAGATCTGAAATTATATTTCTTACACCTGCATAAGCAACAGAGATCGAGTAAGGTACAAAGTGTTTACATTGAAGCCTCACCTCCGGTGATCCTGGAGAACATGGGCCTTAGCATGATAAATATGGTTTTTGTGAATTTGCAATAACAAAATTAAAAATAGTCCTATTAGACATTGATGTTGCGAGTGTTATCCATATTATATGCAATGACGTATAGCATTTCATGGTATTTCTGGGTGTTGTGAAATAACATGGTAAATTTGACATATAAGATTGTACAATGCCATATAAGTTGAAGCAGGTTCAAGAGGGATACATGGAGTCCCGTGTTAGGTTTTATGCAAGGAGTAAACATGTTTTAATATGACACTGTAAATGAATTAAAACAACTTTAAAATTGATAGAAAACAGCTGTTCGATTGAGCTGAGGTTAACTTGTGCTATGTCACATGACTTTCAGACTCGGAGAAAAGCGTGTGACTTTTTGCTTCAAAGTGAGATATAAGGACATTATTCTGCCTCTCAGAAATCCACATGCAGCCGTACATGTTTGGGGTGGGGTATAAGGGATTTATTCTCCTGCTAAGAAATTTATTTCCCTCCAAGGCGGGATACACAGTAATTTGTCAAGATCACGTGAACCAATCGGATCTCATCATTCGGTCATAGAGGTATGATAAACATTATTATCAACCATAATCAAGTTACATTTAACATTACGACTGATTCACTTCTTTTTAAGTTAATTGTAGGCTCGATGCAAGCCTTTTGATAGATATATTGGAGCCAATTTGAAATTTGGAATCAAGAGATCCATGTTGCATGTGGTGCAACAAAATTTCAATTCAGTTTGCAAGATAAAAAAGTACCATAATTCACATTTTGCTTTGTTGCATAATGGACCAATACTTGCAAAAAACATTTTGAAATAATAATAATAATAATAATAATAATAATAATAACTTTGCTTCAGGTTTTCCTGTACACCCCCCCCCCCCCCCCCCCCTCCCTTCCATCATCCACCTCCAAGAAAAAATTTAATATAAAATAGTTTGTCCCATTGCCAGAAAAGAACATATGCTCTGTTTGATACATACATGTTATTTATACACACCCTCATAAAAAATGAAATAAATGCCCGTATGTTACTTTGGGAAAAGTTATATTTCACATTAATTTCAAGTCATTTGAAACTGGAGAAGGGCAGATACAGCCACGAACTCATTTGTCAGTCTCAAAGTCTTATTTATGCATTTTATCTAACCAGACCATTTTACATCATGAGAGGCAATTACAGGATTCCTTAAAACACCATGCTGTGCAGAAAGAAATGTATCTTGATGCATACATCCGTGTTTTACAGAAAATGAAATAAATGGTGTGTGCATGTAGCTCCTATTTTATTTTAATGACTTCCTCGTAAGGTTTTAACTAACAATATATACTGCAGAATATATCCATTATCATAAAGAGGATTCAAAATTCCCACTTCCATTCCACTACGACACTGTAAAGCTTTCAAATAATTATGCTTATCACAAAATGTTGAATAACTGGAGAGTTAGTCCAACATTAATTGTATTTACACATCCTCATTTCTGGTTTCACACAAGACACTAATATGTTTATGCGTCTGGTGCACACATACAAGATTCAAAAGTAGATAATTCAATGTGCATTAAGTTGTTCCAAGCATTTACAGGATGCTAAGTACATCGCAATGATTTCATCCCATCTTTCGTACGCTGCTGATAACACCAAAAGATGAATACTAAAAGTCTTGCTCTTTTTTTCTGGCATGGCTCAAAAACAATTACTAACACAAATGGTAAAGAAAAACTGACATGTTAGTTTTATCGTGGGAGACACCGACGGCTTGGTTTTTTTATAATAGGTTAAAAGAGTATACCTCTTATCTGAGTTAAATATTTCTAAACAGAGTTTCTGTTTATAGCTGGCAAATAGGTTGGCAAAAATAGAAAACAGTGATATTACTGTTGATAGATTGTAAGCAGTATGAATTTATTTTCTTCCTTGCATAGAAATTACACTATTTAAAACCTATTTTGTTGGTACAAAAATTAAGGTATATGAGAAGGTACAGGTTCATTGTCATGAAGAATGTTTGGTTTGTTTGTTGCTTAATGACATAGTCGGCAATATTCCAACTTTATGACGGCGGTTTGTAAATAATGGAGTCTGGGCGTGACAAACCATGAACAACATGAGGAAACCATTAATGATATTCTAGTTTATTTGTGATCTTTTGATTAGAACATTGGAACAATCATCACCACCATCATTGCCATTGTGGAGACTATCCTCGAGACCAGAACCATCCAACAGTGCATCTCCTTAAGTCATCCCCATCTCCATCACAATGAGCAGTAAAACCACCATTTACACTACCATCGCCCAGCAGTACACATCACCACTACCATCACCCAGCAGTACACATCACCACTACCATCACCCAGCAGTACACATCACCACTACCATCACCCAGCGGTACAACCACCATTTACACTACCATCACCCAGCAGTACACATCACCACTACGATCACCAAGCAGTACATATCACCACTACCATCACCCAGCTGTACATATCACTACTACCATCACCAAGCAGTACATATCACCACTACCTCGTCAACATTTGTACCATCATCACTATCACAGCTAAGTGTACTTTCTTCCTCATCATCAATACTATATCACCCCAATCGATCACTACATCACCATGCATGATCACTACTATCGATCACCTCTACCATCAGAATGCCTACCATCATCTTCACCATACTCCATCAGTGCCAACATCATCACTACCTTCATCACCGTCACCATCACCTTCACCATCCTCCATCAGTGCCAACATCACCACTACCTTCATCACTGTCACCATCACCTTCACCATACTCTATCAGTGCCAACATCATCACTACCTTCATCACCGTCACCATCACCTTCACCATCCTCCATCAGTGCCAACATCACCACTACCTTCATCACCGTCACCATCACCTTCACCATACTCCATCAGTGCCAACATCATCACTACCTTCATCACCGTCACCATCACCTTCACCATCCTCCATCAGTGCCAACATCATCACTACCTTCATCACCGTCACCATCACCTTCACCATCAGTCCCAACATCACCACTACCTTCATCACCGTCACCATCACCTTCACCATACTCCATCAGTGCCAACATCACCACTACCTTCATCACCGTCACCATCACCTTCACCATACTCCATCAGTGCCAACATCATCACTACCTTCATCACCGTCACCATCACCTTCACCATACTCCATCAGTGCCAACATCACCACTACCTTCATCACCGTCACCATCACCTTCACCATACTCCATCAGTGCCAACATCATCACTACCTTCATCACCGTCACCATCACCTTCACCATACTCCATCAGTGCCAACATCACCACTACCTTCATCACTGTCACCATCACCTTCACCATACTCCATCAGTGCCAACATCATCACTACCTTCATCACCGTCACCATCACCTTCACCATCCTCCATCTTGATGATGCAAACCAGAAGGGGCAGTCTGCAATTATGTTTCTGAAAGGAGGATGCAATACTTTTGAAAAATACATTTTCTTGAACATGATCCTAACATTCGGAACAAGCCATTTTGAAAGTTCTTGACAACTGGTTGCCATATTTCTTCAAAATATCCTTATTATTTATCATAGCTGCACCATTAATATAAATCAGGTCCATTGTATGTAAAACATGAATAAAGACACATTCCACAGTCAGCAACAATAAATAATCTGAAATGAAAAAATACTCATCCATCCAAACAACTGCAAAACAGTTCTATCAGCATAAGATATTTTCTTCATAGATGCACCAGGGCATGAGTACCATTCCGTCACAAGAATGTTAAATGTTATCGACAAAGGTTAAACTGTACATTGTACAACCAATTCCTTAGAGAGCAATTTCAATTCTAAGCAATTATTTGACCACAAACTGATTACATTAATTAAGTTGCTTTGACACAAAGGTCAATTATGCACATAAAATTATCTAAAATTAAAGATGCAAATTTTAAAGCAACATTTCTTTAATATTACCAAGACACCAAGGGGAGGATTGTTTTCATGAGCATATGCTACGCGTCTTTAACCCTTTACATGGCACAAATTTGTGGTTTCGTTCATGAGAGGAACCCAAATGACGCTGTCAGCCTGATAAAAGCCTAGCGCGATTTCATTGATCAGGGAATTAGCGAGTGTAAGAGTATCAAGGATGTCGTCAAATAACTGTCTCAAATTGGTTTGAAATCAATCAATAGTTTTCAGATCAAAGGAGACGATTTCATCAAGCGACTGCCGAATTTAGGTGGGATGTGAAGAGTATTTCGCAGGAACGTAATAGACTCCGGAAAAAAGCCGGCGAGAGCTTCATTTCTCCGAAGGCCGAACGCAGGGTGAACGCAAGGCCACTTAGATCAAAGACAATTTAAATTCACAATTTCGATTTCTCTGGGCCTAAAAGGCTTGAAATCTTTGATTTTAGGATCCTAAATTTTCAAAAAATATTGTTTGCATTTTGGAATAACTAAACCTTTTAATTTCTAATCTATCATACAGAAGGGACAAAAAACACATTTGGCTGAAATGGAGACGCAGAGAACATTTTTGTCAGACATGACAATTTGTCACGGATGTCAAATCTAAAAGATATCTTTGTCATTTTAGCTCATAACAAATCGTAGCTGTTGGTTTAGTTCTATTTATATCCTGATCGTCCACAGAACACAAGCTTCTTTCAAGAAAAGAATTCCCATCTCAGTTGACATGTAACATTTCAACACGGAACATTTGGAATATGTCTGAAGAGTCAACTGTGCCCATGACCATAGTTCCATTTCAGTTTAGCACACAATTAGCGCATCTGTATTAATCAAGAGACTCTGAGCAGATTGGGAATGCGATGTGCAAGTAAGCATGATCTTCCTTCAAAATTCTGGGAGATGGAGTCTAGACCATGGTGGTACGCCTGGCCGGACAGGAATCACTTGAACCCCATCTTCCAACGGTTTGTACCTTCAGAAACATTCTCAAAGAATGATCTGAGGTGAGTATTGATTCCAAATTCACGAAGCCAAACCATTGTAATTTTCACAGCAAGTCCAGCATATAGGTAGCCGGTGTCTGTTCATCTTGCCAGTGATGGAGATGAATCTGATAGTGTTCTTTCTGTGTCAGACTATGTTTGATGCAGTTCTTGGATTTATTTGTACACAACATTAAGCAACTCTATATCTAGCCATATTCTTTACTTCCACGTCCATATTCAGTTCTCCAAGTCTATATCCAGACACATCCCTGACTTCAAAGTCCATATCCAGTTCACCAAATCTATATCCAGACACATCCCTGACTTCACAGTCCATATCCAGTTCACCAAATCTATATCCAGACATATTCCTGACTTCAAAGTCCATATTCAGTTCTCTAAATCTATATCCAGCAATATTCCTGACTTCAAAGTCCATATCCAGTTCACCAAGTCTATATCCAGACACATCCCTGGACTTCCTTGGACTTCCAAGTGAGGACTTTATTTGCAAGAAAAACTATTAGCATGACAACTGTAAATAAGCTTCAATCCAATAACAACAGAAGCCTCAACTTCAAACTCTTAACACAATCATTTCATTCTAAGCTTCAACATGTGAAATATACCATCATGGCTGGGAAGTGTTCTTTTCACCACTGCCTCAAGCCATAATGTTTTCTCTGAATGGAGAAAGCAAACATTTTATTTTTTGTACTTTTCAGGAGATGCAACATTGCCAATGTACAATATTAGTTGTTGCTGTCAAACATGAGGCAAAATTATATATTTCAGCATTTTTAGCAGAAAGTTATTTTTTTTAAATATATCATCGGCTGAACCCCTTCCAGAAAAGGCAACAAGTTTTCTCTGCAGTACAACTTTACAAACTAAGCGACAATCTTGAGAATCCACAAACACACAAAACGATATTAAGAGGATTAGATGAAAATATTCTCATTAAATTTGGTGAATTAACCAGGCCAGACTTTGCTTCAATTTAAGACATTACTCAGACTGAAATTGACATCGCTTCAGTAAATATGTAATATCACAGACAGCCACACTCACAGACAGTCACAGACAGTCACAGCTCAACTCAACAACCGTTCCATCTATTTTTCATTGAATATGGCATAGACAAGCTCTTGCATAATATAATTAATTCCCTTTTGGAAGGTTTCGATTTCCCTTGGCAACACTGCTAACAACTATCAAATAAAGATCAGTAAATAATTGGTTAAGATCTCCAAAAGAGATAGATCCATTTTAACTCCCCAACCATCACTGAAGAGAAAAAAAAATCAATATTTTCAAATCCTATGTCCAAACATGTGAGAAAAAACGTGTAAGATGGTAACCAGATATTTTGCAAAATACAGGTTCTCCTAATTACTGCATGCAACAGAGACGGCGCTTCATCAATAATAGAACAGTCGCTAATGAAAATACAGTCTTTGCAGTTATTACTAAGGCTTTTCAACGAACATCGCTATTTTTACATGAAGGGCTCATGCTTCTAAAGAAGCTGTCAGTGCAATATGCACAAAAAGTCAAACGTCGTCTCTTGACTGTCAAAGTCTCACAAATGTCATTTTCAGCTGTTTTAATGAAAACAAAACATAAACGAATAAAGTAGACTTGCTTGTTTACATTTCTTGATAAATTTCCGTCATCATGTTAAAATGTGTTCACGTGTGTTGGTTATGACATATGTAGGCGTTTAGCAATACCTCTGAATGACATCTTAAAAAATATATAATGTCAACGCCTGAGAATAGCCAGTCTTGATAATCTGCTGAAAGAGATTCCTTTGGGCGTAAAAGGCTAACCAATTTCTCCTTTTCATATTGTCATATTATGAGCTTTTGTGTCACTAAAAGAGCCATTGTAAACATTTGAACGGTAGCATTTTGATTGAGATATTACATATGAATGTTATTGAATTATTATTTTAAAAAAATGTATATCTCCCTTTTTTTAACTGAGCTTTTGCATCATCAAAACAGCACCTTTGTAGTTTTTGGAACTGAAAGATCGGTAGATAATTTGATCATAGATAGCACCACCATCATCAACCACAGCTTCAACAACTCCATTTAATAGCTCCCCATCACCTGCTTCAACCAATCAGATATCTATCCTGAAGCAAACATCAACCAATCAGATATCAATCCTGAAGCAAACATCAACCAATCAGATATCAATCCTGAAGCAAACATCAACCAATCAGATATCAATCCTGAAGCAAACATCAACCAATCAGATATCAATCCTGAAGCAAACATCAACCAATCAGATATCAATCCTGAAGCAAACATCAACCAATCAGAACCCTTCTTTCACTCAACATATCCCTTTGTGCAAATCATCATAGCTTGAAGAAAATCAGAAAAAAATACCTTGGACAAAATTATAAACAGAGTTGACCTTTTGTAATTTAACATGTAAGATTTCTTTTCTAAACAAATATTGACAGAAACAAAGGTCAAATGTAAAGCTACGTGATTGATTTTTTGTGTGTTATAAGAGAAAATGCACATACCATTGATTACTGCATTAAAACTATTCTGTAACAGGAAATACATGCAAAGTTGTAGATAATTGTTTTGATCAAGCATGCTCTTTCGCTTCTCAACCTACAGCAAAACCATATTAAGTGTTTTACTTTGCATTGTATGTATAAACAAAATAAATCTCAAAAGAGAGGAGGCACACAATAACGCAATACTTTCAACATGTGTCAAATTATCATTATGAGCACATTTCTATTGGTTTAATAGCTTGCTGTGAACAATTTGGTCGATTATTTCAGGAGTAATAAGTTATTTAACAGAGAAATCATGACAATCTGTTGGTTTTACTTCCGGAATCAACAGATTTGAACGATTTCTCCGACTTAAACCATGTTATGGTTGATATTTAATTTCTCTATAATTTTGCACAATGATCCATTATAGTTTTGTCAGTTTTACTTTAACAAAATGCATATTGAGAATCGCCAGTGAATTCCTGACCCCGAATCAAATATAACCATAGCGTGACGCCATCATAATGGTTTAAATATATTCACATATATCACATCCTTGGGGTATATGTGATGTCGTTTGACTATATATACTACTCAAAAGAAGATAAAGACCACCCGATTTTTTCATGTGACTATAGTTAGATAGATTAACTATAGTTATATGAAAAAAACCCAGATGTTCTTAAACTTCTTTTAGTAGTATATATAGTCTGCTTCTCATGTGACATATACCCCACATTTGTTTGAGTACAGTGATCGCTCGCTATAACGCTACCAATGGGGTCCAAATAATTGGTGGGCGTTATAGACGATGAGCCGTTTAACCGAGGCCGAGGCGCGCGCTCGGAAAATCTCAAATCATCAATATGTGTTTATCTCACGTCACATCAAAATAGTATATATTTTTATGGACCTAGATCTACCTGTAATATCATTCATTTATTAAATCTGTCACATTTCACAATGTCTGAAATACGTATTCCATTTCAATTTATCATTTTTAATCGATAAATTAAAAAATTATTCACTATTTCCCGCGATGTTATTGAAAATAAAATTCTCGGACACACATTTCGACAACGGGTCCACATCAAAGAGCAAAATAAAGACGTTTTAAACAAATCTTTAAATATATTATACAAAGTGATAAATAAAATCAACAAAAATATATCTAAAAGTAATCAAACTTACATCTAAGTTATTATTTCCATCGTTTCGTGCGATCGCGTGTAATGTAAGTCAAATGACATCTCGGCTTTCGTCGCCTTGAATTCTCGGCTCGCACACAATGTTTAATGCAAAAATATATGCATGAAAAATCTTTGTCACAGCTCGTAACCTAGCACGATACATTCGCGAAGTTCCATATTTTTAATATATATCGTGATTTCCTGCTTAAAACGTTCAGATTAACACGATTTAACAAAAAATCTTTCGCCAACTTCTGAAATTTATCAAATACGAACTTGGTATCACAGCTATAATTTGATTGGCTGCCTGAGGTCACGTGCTCAAAATTGACCAATCACGAAACTTGTAGTAGATTTCGGCAAGAAAGCGTCATTAGAAACAAATTTTAATCCAATGAAATCGCTTGTTATAACTACGGAAAAAAACAGGCGATGTTACGAAAGCGCGATTACGAAATGAATGACCGCCGTGTTGTGACAGCAACTACATGTGTGTGACAGTGTCGCCTCAAATTGGATTGCCAACTAATTAAGAATATAAACTTCGCTTGTGGTTCTCTTTTATTGCATGCATGCGCTTCTAAGATCAAAGGTCGATAGTGTGAAAAGTTAACTAGTTGAACAATCGTATTTCCGGGACTTGCCACGGATGTTTTCAAACAGATTATTAGAACTCCATTCAGCGATAAACGGTTGATTATGCAATGAGAAGCGTTATGTGCAAATGAACAACGAACAACAATACAATTATGTCTGTGTAAAACTATCAGTAATAAAAGTGTACATAAATTTTGGGAGCCATGCGTTACCGCGCGTAGTAACCGAAGTAGCGCTTTATCGAAGAGCGCAATAGCGAGCGATCACTAGTATATTTTGATGATGGTATTGCAGAGTCAATGATTGTATTGTTTGTCTGATAGCTGTCAACCTTCATTTTAAGTTTGTAACATTTCAACACATTTTGATGATGCTATTGCTGAGTCAATGATTGTATCGTTTGTCTGATAGCTGTCAACCTTTATTTTAAGTTTGTAACATTTCAACACATTTGACACAAGCCCTAATGAAATGAGTTCTGATAAAAGTCACTTTGACACAAGTCCAATTAAAGCTTGACACTGCCACAAGGAGAAACCACAGCAGCTCCCATAATCAGCCGATTCCGTGTTCCTTTCCAAAACATCAAACAATGAAACCTCTCCAAAACAGCTCATCTCTGTGCATGTCAAAGAATGTGAAACTCTGAAAATGTTTCACCTTCTGGCAAAGCAGAAAGTATGAAAATTGGCTTGATTAAAATATTTCAAGTGTGCATCTTGCAGAAACCATATGGCATGATGTCCTAACTAAAAATTGGGATGCTTTGTCAAGCCAAAGTAATGTGATTCCTGTGTCAGACTGTCTGGTTATCATAATGTGTGTGTGTGTGAGGGGGCAGGGGTGGGGGTTTGGGTTTGGGTTTGGGTTGGGGTTGGGGTTGGGGTTGAGGTTGAGGTTGAGGTTGGAATTGGGGTTGGGGTTGGAGTTGCTCGGGGTGAGGTGAGGTTGGAGAGGAGGGGGGGGGGACATATATCTGACAAATGTTGACTTCCCGGTTGACAGACAAGTGAACTCACATCTTCTATATGAAGCTGTTCTGTGAATTTGTAATATATGGCTGTGATAAGAACTCAAATACAATTTAGCTTTTGATCTTTTGATCAAATTTCATTTAAATAAATGTAGATTAAGAATACTTGATTGAAATTAACTTGTTACATTAACGAAAAACAAGATGGATATTTTATTGAAAAAATAGTGCGCTTACTTCAGGGATAATTCCAACATATTCTGTACCAAGTTGGTAACATATCCTCTATTATTTGAACATTATTATAACATGTATAAATGTATTTATACTTATCTCAATGGCCCTCTTTCCAGGAACACTGCACAAGTCTCAGTTATCATGGTTATCATAAAATAATAAATTTCTTAAACAAAGACAGTTTTAATACTAGTCACTCATGATCATGCAAACTCTTAAAGGAGCACTCTGCTCCAAGGTGAGTGAGTGAGTTTGGTTTAATGCCGCTTTTAACAGTATTCCAGTCATATCACAGCGTGTCAGCTTAATGTGGGAGGAAAGCCCGAAGTGATGCAGGTCTCAGTCGTCTACCACTTCGGTGAAACCCACGAGCACGGGTATGGTGCTGACAAACCTAGAAACATAATCGGGTGAACAGGGATTCGAACCCACAATCATAGGTTTCTGGCGTGCCCAAGGGACGCAACTCTGCACAGCGAATTGCGGTGCCTTAGACGACTGGGCCACCCGTGCCCCCCTGATCCAAGGTCTGGAGAACATGTTCAACTTCAGCCATTGTAGTAGATGCCCTGTGTGGAACTGAGACATTGTCCTCGTGTGGGCCAGGTTTGATTCTCAACATGGGTACAATGTGTGATACCCATTTATGGGGTTCCCAGCTGTGATTTTGCTGGAATACTGCTAAAAGTTGCGTGACACCCAACCTACTCACTCACTGTATAATTAAGTTTCACTCACTCACTCACTGTGTAATTAAGTTTCCAATAACTGCACGCTTCAAACACATCTAACACTGGTGCTTTGATGTTTGAAGGTCTGCAAGTTGTCCCGAGCGTAGTCTTGATTTAAATAATACTGGCCATAAGTCAATGTGTGTTTGAATGGTGCCAAGCATGGGGTCACTATATAATATTCAGAGGGGCCTGTGATCTTTGTAACTGATCAGATATTTTTACATTCACTGTTTCAAAACACGCAATATTTTAAGTTTTCAGTGAAAGGATAATCAAACTACAGAAGTCCAACATCTGTATCTTTTTTTGTGTAGAAAATGCATCATCGTCACACTGACAAACTATACTTTTTCACTTTTGATAGGGATAATAAGCTCTCATATAATTAAAATATATACATGACATATCATGAGAATCAATTTTGTGTTTCATGGAAAGATAAAAAATATCTATCAGCATACTACTGATGATATATACAACATCAGTAGTATGTATTCATGCATAAGTCCTTAACACAGTGGATGACGAGTCCTCATGTAACAGCTACCAAAGAAAATGTCAATTAGAATTTTTTTTACTTAAACAAGAAAAAGGTTCTAACAAATCTGTATCCACTTATGAATATTTCTCTGCACAAGAAAACAAGACCCTGTTAACAAAACAGGATCTTTAATCAAGATGTGGAACATTTTCTAAGGCATTGATTTTGAAGAGGCTTAATGAAGATGTCGCAAAGTAGGTGAAACCTTCTTCAAAGGGAGGTCATTTCGGGAGTGCAACCGAATAAACCCTACCTTCATCCTGTCATAATTAAGTAAGGAGCCGATAGCTAATATGGCGCAAAAAGACATACAGAAATATCTAATTTGCAAGAGAACCTCCATCAGTCATGAATAATTCTGTCTTGAATGGCAAGCGTTACATCTTCAAGGATGTTTAGACAACAAGTTGCTTCCTCCAGCAGTCAAAATGTCTGGTAAAATCATTACATGGATCGTGTGTCCTAAAAAACAACTCCCAAGCTCCCATAAACATTTACACACATACTGCTTGACTGACAACTGCTCTTGTGCTCTGTGTGCATCTCAATCCATTAACAGTCGCTGCTAAAACCATCAAAGGTATCTGCTTCATTTACAGTTACTTGTTCGTGTCACGCAAATCTCCGCCTCATGGAGTATGGGATGTTGTTAGGATAACAGCATTTTTACCAAGTTTGGGTGGTCTTTCATTGAATCTGTTCTAATTCATAAATGTGTTTGATATTTCCCGTACTGGGTAACTTAGAACATAATAAAAAAAATGCATATTCTTTTCAACAAATATGTAAGTAAAGTTAAATAATACTTAATTCAGAGATTTGTACACATCTATCTACAGATATTGTGAAGATATGAAACAACAGTGCTATGTGCAAATGAACATTATTTTGCACCAAACATCCAACAACAAAGAAAATGTGTCAACAAAATTATATTGATTGACTTATGAATTCAATAATCAATTTTTCTTTTCCTTTGACAAATTTATAGATCAACCATGCTATACAATCTCATGGTTTGTTCAATACCAAGAATACCTTAACTATAGATTTACTTTTTAACTCACCTTAACTTATTTCTTCAAATCAATATGCACAACAAAATATACTGATTGACCGATTTTTACACTGTCCAAAAATTGTCAATTGTCCAAAAGATCAGTACATGGAAAAATCTACTGGTCCTGTTGGTTCTCTACAAGACACAATGGTCATGACCATGTGATGACCAAAAAAGTGTTTTAAAAGATATTACTGCAATTAGAATGAGAAACCAGCAAAGAAGGTAACCACAGCACCATACAGGCTGTTTACATTGCTTATATTGTTTAGAGGTTAGTGTCTCTATTGCTGATTTCCAAAGCTGAAAACTTAAATTACCTTGTTAGGCTCCAAATAACTTAAATTACCTTCTTAAGGCCCAAAATAACTTAAATTACCCTCTTAGGCCCCCAAATAACTTAAATTACCTTCATAGGCCCCAAAGTAACTTAAATTACCTTGTTAGGCCCAAAATAACTAAAATTGCCATCACTAAAAAGGAGAAACAAACATTCAGAATGCCAAGGGAACTATTCAACAAAACAATTTCCTGTTGCAGTTACTGGTGAGTGTGGTTGGCTTTTGATTGTTGTGTCATGGATCCAGCAAGTAGATGTCTTGAAATGAAGTGAGTGAGTGAGTGAGCGAGCGAGTTGGTGGGTGGACGAGTGAGTGAGTGAGCGGGTGAGTGAGTGAGTGAGTGAGTGAGTGAGTGAGTGACATTGGGTGAAGGAGTTCATGAATGAGTGAAAGTTGTTAATTCCTGCAGTCACCAATATTTGAGAAAATAATTGAGGCATGATGACACACAATTGGCCAAGTCAACGAGCCAACAATCCTATTTAAGTCAGCTCTTATGACAGACATGGGATGCACAGGACCTGATCGTCAGAATCCTCACAGGGTCCAAATTAAGAAATGCTTCTCTCGTGACACTGTCCAACTTCAGGATCTCTCCATAACCTGATACTTATTAGGCCTTGACATTTAAAACTATCTTAATTGTAAAAGGATATCACTGTCTTTTAATTTGATACATTTTTATAAGCACGTGCAAAATTCCATTTTGGGCATGAATTCAATATGGCTTCTAAAGGATGATTTGTAACATTAATGATCAAACTACATTAAGATGAAGTGCTCTGTTTACAAAGCGTGCTAATTAATGCACATCATGTCATGAAACCATCAGAAACTGTACCTTCCTTTACAGATATTTCACTCTGAGACCACCATAACTTCCATACTTTTAATATACTCTTATAACAGTATTAAGCAATGTTGAAAACTTGAAAAAAAGTTCAAGGTTCCATTCCACAGAGCCATCTTAGCGCTAAGATTGTTGTAACTTGCACAAAGACCATCATATGTCCCATACTTGTTACATATCCGGTACACATACAACAGTATTAAGTACTCTTGAAAACACTAAAGAAAGTTCTAGGCACCATTCCACAGAGCCATCTTAGCGCTAAGATTGTTGTAACTCGCACTAAGACCATCATAGGTCCCATGCTTGTTACATACCCGGTACACATATAACAGTATTAAGCACTGTTGAAAACACTGAAGAAAGTTCTAGGCTCCATTCCACAGAGCCACCGATTCTGACCCGGATCTTCATTGGGAGACAAGCATTGGTTGCTGCAGACTGATTCTAACTCAGATCTTCACAGGGAGACAAACATTGGTTGCTGCAGACCAGTTCTAACTCAGATCTTTATGGGGAGACAGGCATTAGTTGCTGCAGACCAGTTCTAACTCAGATCTTCACAGGGAGACAAGCATTGGTTGCTGCAAACCAGTTCTAACTCAGATCTTTATGGGGAGACAGGCATTGGTTGCTGCAGACCAGTTCTAACCCAGATCTTCACAGGGAGACAAGCATCGGTTGCTGCAGACCAGTTCTAACTCAGATCTTTATGGGGAGACAGGCATTAGTTGCTGCAGACCAGTTCTAACCCAGATCTTCACAGGGTGAGAGGCATTAGTTGCTGCAGACCAGTTCTAACTCAGATCTTCACAGGGAGACAAGCATTGGTTGCTGCAGACCAGTTCTAACTCAGATCTTTATGGGGAGACAGGCATTGGTTGCTGCAGACCAGTTCTAACCCAGATCTTCACAGGGAGACAAGCATCGGTTGCTGCAGACCAGTTCTAACTCAGATCTTCACAGGGCAAGAGGCATTGGTTGCTGCAGACCAGTTCTAACTCAGATCTTTATGGGGAGACAGGCATTAGTTGCTGCAGACCAGTTCTAACCCAGATCTTCACAGGGAGACAAGCATTGGTTGCTGCAGACCAGTTCTAACCCAGATCTTCACAGGGAGACAAGCATCGGTTGCTGCAGACCAGTTCTAACTCAGATCTTCACAGGGCAAGAGGCATTGGTTGCTGCAGACCAGTTCTAACTCAGATCTTCACAGGGAGACAAGAATTGATTGCTGCAGACCAGTTCTAACCCGGATCTTCATTGAGAGACAAGCATTGGTTGCTGCAGACTCGTTCTAACCCAGATCTTCACAGGGTGAGAGGCATTGATTGCTGCAGACCAGTTCTAACTCAGATCCTTACAGGGAGACAACCATTAGTTGCTGCAGACTCGTTCTAACTCAGATCTTCGCAGGGTGAGAGGCATTGATTGCTGCAGACCAGTTCTAACTCAGATCTTCACAGGGAGACAAGCATTGGTTGCTGCAGACCAGTTCTAACCCAGATCCTTACAGGGAGACAAGCATTGGTTGCTGCAGACCAGTTCTAACTCAGATCTTTATGGGGAGACAAGCATTGATTGCTGCAGACTCGTTCTAACCCAGATCTTCACAGGGTGAGAGGCAGTGATTGCTGCAGACCAGTTCTAACCCGGATCTTCATTGAGAGACAAGCATTGGTTGCTGTAGACTCGTTCTAACCCAGATCTTCACAGGGTGAGAGGCATTGATTGCTGCAGACCAATTCTAACTCAGATCTTTATGGGGAGACAAGCATTGGTTGCTGTAGACTCGTTCTAACCCAGATCTTCACAGGGTGAGAGGCATTGATTGCTGCAGACTTGTTCTAACTCAGATCTTTATGGGGAGTCAAGCATTGGTTGTTGTAGACTCGTTCTAACCCAGATCTTCACAGAGTGAGAGGCATTGATTGCTGCAGACCAATTCTAACTCAGATCCTTACAGGGAGACAAGCATTAGTTGCTGTAGACCAGTTATAACTCAGATCTTCACAGGGACACAGTCATTGGCTGCTGCAGACCAGTTCTAACTCAGATCTTCACAAGGGGTATTTAAAACTATCATGACAAATGAAATATATTAATAATGAAAAACACATTGAATACTTTCTTCTATGTATATTCATTTAAATGATCACCACACAGAAGTATTATTGTAAATTTTTCGTTCTTTATATCAATCAATTTCTTGTCTGAGTCCAAACAAACCACACAGTCACCTTGGCTGTATGATGTTAAAAGTATTCATATAGTTAGTAATAATTCCTCCACTTATGAGCCAAGTCTAGACATTGTACAAATTAAGTCCATAAGCTTTCAAATAGAAGCCCATCACTGTCCAAATCTCAAATGACAAACCCTTTTTGAGTAATTAACATTTATATTGTATTTATATTATATTTTACAGTCTCTGGTCTCAGACAGTCTCTGGGAAACTTCATCTTAAGTTGTGGTAGACTTCTGTGCTGATTATATCTAGTTGAAGGTTAGTGTCATGGGAAGAATTCATTAGCGTTAAACACAGCAACAGGATCTGTGGGTACAAGATGGAGTTTATGTAACAAACAAGTGATTAAAGAATGACAAAAAAAGACCCGTAGGACTGGTCTTCTTTGGTGAGGAAGACATAGAGCAGTGTGTACACCACATGTTGGGACATCAAAACATCCTAATAAAAATTATCAAAAAGACAGAATTCTGCTAAGAAGGGGTGAGAATGGGATTCTAGAGCTAAGGAGAGTGGGATGCCAGTGCTGAGAAGGGGATGCAAATGTATGATAATGGGATGCTAATGCTGATAATGGGATACTAGAGCTGCGATGGGGGATCAGAATGGGATTCTAGAGCTGACAAGGGGATTCTATAGCTGAGAGGGGATGAGAATGGGATTCTAGTGCTGAGAGGGGATGAGAATGGGATTTTAGTGCTGAGAGGGGATGAGAATGGGAATCTAGGGGTAACAATGGGATGCTAGAGCTGCAAAGGGTATGAGAATGTGATTCTAGAGCTGACAAGGGGATTCTAGAGCTGAGATGGGATGAGAATGGGATTCTAGTGCTGAGAGGGGATGAGAATGGGATGCTAGAGCTGCAAAGGGTATGAGAATGTGATTCTAGAGCTGACAAGGGGATTCTAGAGCTGAGAGGGGATGAGAATGGGATTCTAGTGCTGAGAGGGTATGAGAATGTGATTCTAGAGCTGACAAGGGGATTTTAGAGCTGAGAGGGGATGAGAATGGGATTCTAGTGCTGACAAGGGGATTCTAGAGCAGAGAGGGGATTAGAATGGGATTCTAGTGCTGAGAGGGGCGTTGAATGGGATGCTGGAGCTGTAAAGAGGATGAGAATGACTTGTTTCTTCTCATGCAACAGAGATATGAGACATTTGATGTCTTAGTTGAAGAGCATTCAGATGAACTATACTTCCAATCTTCAAGCAGTCTGGATCTCCTTTTTAATCCTCATAATACTTTTAAATTTAAATGGACAAAGTCAGTATTCTTCTCAGCCAGCAGACGTCCAAATGCAAGGACTTTTAAAGTATGTGTAAAACTCTGACAAGCATTTCCCCGAGTCTACAGTGATAAGCATTCATCAATATTGTTCTTCCTGTTAAAACCATTAGGAGTGTTAGGTTTAACAAAACAAAGTTCCACATGTCAAGAAAACACCTGACTCCAGACAAGGCCTATCTGTGCTGCGCTTAGTCTGGTATCGAGAGAAAGATTTCTAAAAAAACCCACTGATATCTGGAACATAAAATCCTCATAAACAACCAATTTCATACTCATTTTTTGATGATTATGGAAAATATATGTTGGGTCTTATCATGGCAGCAATGACGCAGACTGAGAGTGCTGTTGTTTGGATCCTTGCACCAGCTCGTGCTAAACGCTCTGGCTTGTTTTGTGATGGTGCAGTTATGTTAAAATGGCATGGCGTTTTTATTTGTTTGCATAACTTAGTTTTTACATTAACAGATTGTAAGCATCTAAACTTTCATGAGGTTATGATGACCTTGTGGCGTGATGTCTTTTCACAAATACCTTTCACTTATTAAACAACCTTTGACCTTTGGAAGCAAAGACAATATGAAAGTATATACCATGTATGAAACAATACAATTAGTTCGAGATGACAAACAGAAAAATGTGAAAAATACTTTCCAAGGAGAAATCAATATACTGGTACTTTGATTCCAGTCGGATTTAAACTGAGAATGAACAGAAATTAAGAGTTCTTTCAGTATTTAACAATAAAACCATCATAACATAATACAATGGAATTCAAACATAAAATGTCTACATGGCAGACAATCACACATTCATCTATGTCAAAAGTTATCGTTTGAAATATTTGTATACACAAAAACAATTTCAATATTATAGAAAATTCTGTCATAACTATAAAGAGAGTGAGTTAATATTGTTTTGTGCCACTTTTAGCAACATTCCAGCAATATCTCAGTGGAGGACATTGCACATTTTACCCATGTGGGGAATCAAAGCTGGGCCTTTGGAGTGACGAACAAATCTTTTAATGTAAGAGGCAACTAACGGGATCGGGTGGTCAGGCTCGCTGACTTGGTTGGTGCATGTCATCGTATCCCCATTGCATGGATTGATCCTCATGATGTCAATCACTAGATTGTCTGATCCAAACTCATATTATTTAATAACATTTTTAATCTTTCGTTTCACAAGCCCACCACCCCTACTGAAATGCAGGTAGAAAAAAAATAGATTAAACATAGATTAAACATTAATATGTCTCCTGCTTGTAATATAGACCCTCTTATACAATATAAAATGTATATAAATTCCATTCAAGAAACCAGCTGCAGTTTTAACTCCACACAGAATGACTTTCATATAAATATATAGATGTTTGACATAGCTGTTTATTGTTATTTTTATTTGGTCCAAACTTGAGTGGAAACAAAATTAAAAAATGTGTCCTAAGGCTTAAATAAAACTCTAAATCTTAGGCCTAAAAAAATACAAGAATTGGTTCTCAGGCAATGTTTTTTTTAAAATATAGTGCGGGCAGTGTCATTTTTTTATATTTTTTTTTTTGGGGGGGGTTCAAACCAGTATGTAACCAAATAAACAGATGTGTAACCAGGGCCCCATTCCTCAAAGCGATCTTAGCGCTGCGATGATGGTAAGCCTATGTTTAAGTATGGGACTTACGATCATCTTAGTGCAAAGATCGCTTTGTGGAACGGGGCCCTGATAAACAATTGTGTACTATCAATTTGGAAAAGGGCCTCCCTACATAAATGTAATACAGTATTTGACTAAAGGATATTTATATATTTAAAAAAAAAATGGAAATAAAAATGAAATGTGCGGCAAACTTCATAATGATGCAGGCGGTGCCTGAGAACCAAGACTACCATATTTTATTTTTAGCCTTAATACAAAACAGACTTGGGAGACAATTGTTCACCGCACAATAACATCATGGTGCACGGACAGTGTGAGTAGCTCATGATGGTGACCCAGACAAAATACCATTTTTTCACTAAAACGTCAAAATAATACAGGATCCGACTGAATTGTCCACTTGATAGTTAAGTCTTTAAATGTCAATATAATGCCAGCCTGTTGAGCAAATACACTCTGTGTACAAACATCATTAAGATCTGTGGACTAGCTGAGCAGCCTTGACAAAAGTATATAACATATATGTAGTCTTCTGACTAGTGACAACCACAATTTCCAGGAATTCCCATTAAGCATTCTTTAATTTTTTGTCATATCAACGAATTATTGCAAATGATTAAAGATGATGTCATTTATTGTTTATAACATCACAGTGGGTTTTATGTGATGTTCCAATAATACTGCGCTGACAGCTCTGCTAGTGATAAGGAACAGACTTTTTTCTTCACTTTCTCGGAAAAAAAGACTACGATTGATAGACATGGGTTATTTTCTGAATTGTTGTATTGTTAAAAAACCTGTTCAACAGTGAATTGTTAAAGCACTGATGATGTCTAGTCTAAAGTGCATTGGAAGAACCATTTTTGTTTTAGTTTTTATCCAATCTACACGTTTCTGTATCCGTTGGGGTGTATGTACAATAAAATTTATCTTATCTTTAAAATGCTTACACAAGTCAATCTGCTGGACTCACACATGTATATCTTAAGCCAGTTTCATCAGTCACAGCCTAAGAACTGTTTGTGCATATGGGCCCTGGCCATTCCACGTAGCTACCAGGAATATTTTCCCACCGATCCAAGGCTGGATTTCGTTAAATATTTGTGAGACAAGCTTATCTGGAATAATTACAGAAGATAAGGTTCCAGACTGCTTGGAGAAGGATTGCTCCACACTTAATGAGTCAAGCCGCATGGCCGGACAGGTATCTGTCATTGCCTCATTATAGACCATGATTTGTCAGTGCAGGTCCGGGCTAGAGTGACCTCCCCCTGACCACCTTGACCTCTCCTATCAGGCCTGGCAGCATGTGTAGAGGAATAGGCTTGATCGGGGATGACATTAGATAGTGTGATAAGATATTGGCCATTGTATGTTTGGGGGATAAAGAGTATAATGTGATGGGTCCTAATGGGAGATCAGGAACACTGTAACAGGGGCTATATGGTTTCGAATTGTTCAAACTGTGAAGGGAGGTAGGACCTGCCCGCAAGGACTGCGTTTTGGTCCTCCCTGTCATGTGCTTGGACGCTCTAATGTTCAGGAAAAGGTTCCAGATGAAGATTGAACAAGTGAGTATGCAGTGTTTAGTGCTGTTTTCAATGTTTAAAACTTATGTATTTTACTTCTCAAAGCTGTTATGAATATGCAAGAATATGAATATGTATCCATGACAACCAGGTAGAAGAGTGACATTTTAAAATTTAATGAACTATCTATATATTTGTGTTTATTTTCTTTTGATCTAGTTCTGTGTGGGAAATGAATATAAATTTATTAATTGTAATTAACTGTCATCTTATTTCTAAAAATCACCATAAACTATTTTTTGAATTCTTAGAAAGTTCATAAGAAATTGGACCTTTTTCTCACATGACATTTTTCAAACATTTTCACAATATTCGTTACCATCGATTTTGGACAATGGTAGATTGATTTCCAGTTACAATTTAGTAACATTTCAGTAACATTATAAATAAGAATTTGGTTAATGCATTATTATCAAGTATATTATCCCTGTTCAAGAAATTGTTTATTTTCTTAATTCGTACAAACCAACAAGTGCAAAGTAAGAAACTCCTAGAAGCAAATCTTTCATTTCACAATGGGGTAGAGGAGTAAGATAGATGGGGAATTAGTAAACTACAAACTGGTCCAGTTCCAAAATATGATCATGTATAGCTTCACTTTGTGAGGGCAGTCATCAGTGAGGTGTCATCCCAAAGTGTGCTTATTATCTATCAGAAAACACTTTCACTACCTAATGCTCACTCCTCATTTCAAAAACCTGTCAATCATCCCCCAGCAGCGTGTAATTTACGAGGGCGCGAAGTTCCTCAATTTGGTTCATCTTTGTCTCCATCCACAACCCATTTCCCCAACCTCGTCAGTCCGACAAGGGGGACAAATACACATGACGATTCATGCTTGTAGGAGCATAAAAAACTACCCAATATTGTCACACTCATTTTCTCCAATCTACCCCACAAAGTGCTACATTCATGCATGTGACGAGCCACAAGTACTTGCTCTCAGAGGAACGTTGTGACAGTATTTTTATTTTGCTCTCAGTATCACTGATCCATCCAATTATTCCTAATAATGTGATTTTCTTCCCATTATGTCCTCGTTGGACGCAGGGGCCTCGCCTGTCAGATCGCTATGTATGAAGATTCTCCTTGCATGGCTGATCAGAAGGGAGTGAGAAAATACCAGCTAAACGCTCTACACTAAAGAACTAAGCACTTCTCACTGAACATTGTTGAACACAATAAGGCTAGGCTAGCTGTCAGAATAGTTTGAGATCTAATGATCATCTACACCTTTCTGTATTCTGTTCCTATATCCTTGCTGGTTACACAATACGGCATCATTATTCACGCAAATTCCACGGGATTTCGCGACACGGTTGAGACAAATTATGGTGGCCCTTTTGAATCTAGATAACAGATTAGTTTAAAGCAACAAATTGCGTGAGGTATTGCTTATATAAATATCACTTAAAAACACTCCATGAATGTCACTTTCAAAAAGCATTTTGAATGGAGTAATGTTTTCAAATTTTCAAAACTGTGACCGCGTTGGATGTTGAATTCAGTCTGCAACAAGTGTTGCCATGAGTTTGAAGCAATATTCGCAAACAAAATCATCTAAATAAAAAGGTATATATAATTTGAAAAAACCCATTTATAATGAAAAGTTACCCATTTATTTAGAATATTAATTTCTCAGCATAAAAAAATCAACATATTAGTCACACAAATAGAAACTATCATTATCTTGTGATTATTAAAAGAAATATAAAACTATCAGAAATTACAATACCATTAAATCGAAATCACGATACCAGTTTCAAATTACATTCTCATAGAAAATCTAAATAACTTCACACATAAAATTCATTAACAAGCACAATATTATGAATGAAAAATATGTGTCAAGAAATATCATTTAATGCCAAGACCTAATTATGTGAATAGGTTAGTTAGAGCTCTATTTCACACCAGAGGGTAAACAATGAATACCCTGGGCCCACCTGAATGAGTTTTGTTAACTTTCTCAACCCAGGCACCTTTCCATGGTGGGACTTAATGCATTGTGTCAGTTAGGCCATACTTGAATAATTAGCACTCTCTACTTCCACCATTGAGAGCAGGGTTTTACCAGCCTACACTGCCGAAATACTATCCCCGCCAGAGATAGGTGACGGTAGACTTTCTGTGTGCCACCAGAAATGAATTCATTCATAAATCAGCCTGTTTAGAGTGAAGGCATGTGTGGGATCTCCACATACACAGGGTATGGAATCTGGATGGACGGAGGCTGAGATAGTGAACTGCTTCACTAAAACATCACACAGAGGATGCAGAGCTTGGTGTGCAAGGGCCCAACCCTACAAGTTTGTCCTGAAGCAGGGCAGTTGGTCACACTTTGAATTCTTTCTGGAGACTACCAAGATGTCCTCAACCGAATGAATTACTACCCTGAATCAAGTCAAATCAGGGATTCTTATGGGACAGAATTTAAGTTTCCTTGATGTGGGATGTTTTTTCTGTTGGTGTTGGTGGACACACTTGTGTGACAGTGGGTAAGTTGCTCCACTGATCAAATGAACAAAACAATGAGGTAAAGGCAACAAAACAGGATGTTTTCATGTTGTTTGTGAGCCACAATACAGGGCTCTAAGGGAGACGAGCCTCAGAGCAAAATCTTCATGAGGGAACTTACAAAGTAGGACACCATTCCGATTCACAGGCTATATTCTTCCTCTCCGATAGCAACTATCTGCCGCCCATAGTTACCGTTTATTTAGATGTGCTCAGCGACGATGAGGCAGGCATATCCTGGCCGGAAAATCCAGCAAGTTGAGAATCCGAGGATATGCAATCCAGATTGGGGGAACGTGAGTGTTATACGGATATCGCATCATTCAGAAAACAGGCTGCACTCCACTTATGAGTGACGTACAGGCAGCGTGACAGGTTTTATTGCTCGAGTTTGTGTGGTACATAGTTCATGGCTGTTATTGTGACATTACATACTTAGTTATGGCTCCTAAAGGCTTATTATGTTCAAAATAACACTTGAAATAATGGAGAGTTATTCTCATTGAGATATCTGAAAAAGCTTAAATTTCCAAATGGAAGAGATTATTTTAGTCTTAATTTTGCTGTAAAAGTCACTTTAAACATGAAAAAGCCATGATTAATATTTTACAATGTATGTTACTGTTATGTAAAGGAATAAGTTCTATCAGTTAATAAGTTTTGGGTTATCAGATTAATTTGTTATTCTTTTTCGTAGACTTATTCATGTCATGAGCAATGAAATGTATAGGTTCTCATATTGCAAAAATTTACAGCGTACACATAATCTTTGGATATAATATCACTAAAACATGTTTTGAATATAAAACCGTTCAGTGTTAAATCACTTGACATTAAATCTCCTAATATATAATCTGTGAAAAACGTACATCTGTTTGAACATAGAGGCATTATTTCAAACCAAGCAAGCCACCTCAGAGCTGAGACGAGCTAGGACGAGTAATTGAGAAGGCGAATCTGTAAATGGAGGTCACAGTCTGTCACAAGGTATATCCCCCTCACCAATATCTGCCAGCCATGACCCCTCCCCTCCTCCCCCCTAAAGCTCCCGCTGGTTTGACAGTCAGTGGTCAGGTCAGCCACTGTTCAAGTATACAGGTGTTAAGTTTCATACAGTAAAAACAATTGCTTCAAATAGTGTATTTTACTGACATTCATAATTATTAAAATCCCCCTTCAGTACATATATATATATATAAATGTTTATACACTATGAATGAAAATAATAAGTAATATCTCTATATATAATGTGAGTGAGTGAGTGAGTTTGGTTTAACGCCGCTTTTAACAGTATTCCAGTTATATCACGGCGTGTCAGCTTAATGTGGGAGGAAAGCCTGAAGTGATGCAGGTCTCAGACGTCTACCACTTCGGTGAAACCCACGAGCATGGGTATGGTGCTGACAAACCTAGAAACAATTGGGGCGAACCGGGATTCGAACCCACAATCATAGGTTTCTGGCATGCCCAAGGGCCGCAACTCTGCACAGCGAAGTGCATGTAAAAAATAATGCAATTTGTGTTTGACTATAACCCTTACTGGTCCACACAAAAATCGATCTTTCAACAACGCGACTTTTATTTACTACATCAGTAATCCAAGTGCTATGTGTAATATCTCCTGCTGACTCAGGTTTGATGTCCATCAAAGTGTGGGTACTGCACGATTATGGACACATGTTCCTATTATGCTACAGCAGTGTGTCATTAACTTATGTGACAATGGCAGCAGACAAGCCTGTGTTTCAGAAAGATATTGAACAGCAATAGCTTTTTCTTCACTGAACTGAAGGTATCAATGGCAATGAATCAAAAGTGGGGTATAAGATGCCAAATTACATTTCTGAATTGCACCAGACCAGGGGGATATGTCATCTCCCGATGACTCTTGTTTGATTTATTCTCTAGGTATGTGAGGCAGCCATTATAACCTACCGTATATGACCGCGGATAAGCCGACCCCGTAGATAAGCCGAGGTGCTAACTTGACCATTGAAATACGAGAGAAAATGATATGACCCGCAGATAAGCCGAACCAGGAATTGAAAGGCAAAAAACACTGCGAAGTCGGACTGCAAGACATGTGCCGGTACTCGCAGATATTCAAAAATATAAGATGAAAAACGTTGTAATTATATTGAAAAAGTCATTATTATTTCTAATAAAGATTTAACAAACCAGTCATCCACTTTCATAATGTGGGAAGCTGTTTCTCGTTGTTTTTTTTAATCTCATAATGATCGTTATATGTTGCCATCAACAACAAGCGCCATTTTGTGAATCGGTGTATATAGAATTATGAACCCGTGAGAAAATATATCAGCTAGAGCGAGTTTGAATTCAGCATCGTAAGTATGGCGTATTCGTTTCAAACTCATGATGAGAATGTCAGTCAGTACTTACTTACTTACTTTGGAGATTTAAGTCAGTCAGTAAAAATATACTAACTTTTATAACCCCCTTTACACCACTATTGTATGTTAATCCAATTGAATTAAATAAACTATCATACTATGAACACATTGAATGACCATCACTTACTCACAGGCTTCTCCAGTTTATTAAACTAATCTCTCGAAAACAAAGGAATTAAGCCCCTACTCCCAACACGATCGCTAAGCACCCACAACTTGAAAATGTTTGTGTAAACAACATGACAATACCAATCGGCCCGTTATTATCAATGCTCATTTCCTTGTGTACCGTGTTGCTTTTTAAACAACAGGAAGCAATCACAGTGATCACCGTTTGTGACGTCACAGGAAACAGCTGATCACATGTTTTTGCAAATGGCGAACGGAATAACTCGCCGATACAGTTGTTTATTTGCCTCTTTCAATAAAGGTAGACACTTGTTCATTATCAATTTATGAACTTTGCAAAACGTACGTAATAGCTATTGGCGATTTCATCTGGGGATTATATATTATAGCTGTGAATTACATATATTGTTACATGTAAAAATTGTGGAGTTTACGAAGAACGATAAACTTTGAACATTCAATTGAAAACTTATTATCGGAAGTAGTAACATGTATAACATTTTTTTAATAATGACAACATTGGTGTATAATAATAACTTTATTGATAATTTATAACAATAATGGCTCTAGTCGTGGCAACTTCCAAACTTTCGGGAAGTTGTGATCTATCGGACCGTCATTCAGGCGATGTTTCTGACAGATTACGATCTGAAAAATACTATCATGAAAGTGTATCCCGTGGATAAGCCGACCCCTTTCTACAGAATCTTTTTTTTGGTCCTCAAAATTCGGCTTATACGCGGTCATATACGGTAAGCACTGAAATTCTTATTGATGCAATTCATCAATGCTATGAGTGAGTGAGTGAGTGAGTGAGTGAGTTGGGTTCAACACCGCTTTGAACAGTATTCAAGTTATATCACAGCTATTGGTGCTAGACCCGTGAAGATCCTGGGTAGAATAGGCCTTCAGCAACCCATGCTTGCCGTAAAAGGCGACTAACGGGATCGGGTGGTAAGGCTTGCTGACTTGGTTGATGCATGTCATCGTATCCCAATGACGTGGACCGATGCTCATGATGTCAATCACTGGAATGTTTGGTCCAGACTCGATTATTTACACATCGCGATCATAAAGCTGGAATATTGCTGAGTGTGGCGTTAAACAACAAACTAACCAACCAACCATTGGTGCTATGCATAATTAAACCTGTTGGTGTAGCAAGACT
The DNA here is from genome assembly GCF_022045235.1 of Haliotis cracherodii. Classification (NCBI taxonomy): domain Eukaryota; kingdom Metazoa; phylum Mollusca; class Gastropoda; order Lepetellida; family Haliotidae; genus Haliotis; species Haliotis cracherodii. The sequence continues at coordinate 4,029,156 of NW_027266273.1, read as the reverse complement.
AGAATCCCATTTCTCTGTATGCTAAGTTATAAATTTAACTGTTTAATTTCCCCGGTACATTTTAAAAGACAGAAACTAATATCTAGTAATAATAAAAATGATGACTACAAAGTACTATTACCCTGGACACCAATTCATTGATTCTAACATGATAATTCTATCAGATATGTGTGTGCTGAATAAAAAATACTATTAACCGGGAAACAAATTCATTGATTGTAATCTGAGTGAGTTGGGTTTAATGCCACTTTGAAAACCATTCAGTTATATCACGGCATGTTAGTTTGATGTGGGCGAAAAATTTAAATGGGATAATTTTATAAAGGATGTGTATCATGAATAAAATATACTATTACCTTGTAAACCAATTCTCTGATTCTAACATGATTGTTTTACAAAAGAGGTGTATTATAATACAAAACACAATTACCTAGAAAATCAATTTTCTGATTCTGACATGAATATTTAAACAGGGAGAATTCCATAAATAAAAAATATTTTCTCATCAACCAATTCACTGGTTTATGGTAACAAATATTGACAGCACTGTCACCACCAATTAACATGATACAGTGATCTAATGGATGTAAACTTTAAACTGGATCTGATGTATATTCTGTTAGTCAACGCAGTTCGCTGTTAGTCAGTGCGGTTTATCATGTAACCAATTCATTGATCACATCAAGTTAAATAAAAGAGACAGCTGTTTTATCAAGGGACAGCTGTTTTATTCGTAAACCATCCCATTTGTTTCATCATGTTAACTTTAATTCCACTCAAACCAAATGCCTTGATCCCAATATGCTCAACAAAACTGACATGCTCTTTCTTGTTAGAAATCTCAACTTGGAAGATCAAACAGATCGGTACCAGATAAGACCATTATGTTGATAATTGTCCCTGACATGTTTTGTACTCCATGACCATCTAGGATTCCTAAAATTCACCGATTTGAACTCAATTTTGAAGTTCAGTGACGCGATTAATTGAGATTATGTTCAAAATATCTTCACTTGCACAAACCTTGACATTTTGAACATGCAGGAAATTTCCAACAAACTTGACAATATTCAATGTAAACAGGATTACATCTGGATTCTGATTGGTTGGTTGCTGCGCTTCCTGTAATTCTTATTGGGTGGATTGATTTTAGATAAGTTCAATGTTACAAACACAATGAAGGTGTCCGCCATGTGAAAACACACTGGCACCAAGAAAAGGACGAGGTATAACAAGGGCCCTTTTCAGAATCTGCTCATTTTAAGAAATGTAAGAAACTTGTTTAGAAAGGTGTCGGATCTGTTAAAATGAATGAGAAGCAGAATTTGTTAAGACTTACAACATAATAATATTTTTAATTAATTATATTACATTTGCTAAATTGTGTCCAAAAGGCATGTTATGAATTTGAGTAGCAGCAATTCTTTGACCCACACTTATTTTCTTAGGAGATCTAGTATACGAGAGTGAAACATATGGAGACAAATACGTCTTGGGTCACTTGTGCACGGTTAGATTTCATCACGAAGTCAGTTCACTCAAGATTTCAACCATTCTTACATACTTTCTCATATGAGCAGGCTTAAACTTGAAAGTGAAAGACAGAAAAATAAATGTTAGTCATGTAATTATGCCTGATCATTTTCATGATAATATTTCAAGTCTTTGTTATCTACTAATTTGACACTTTCCAAGGCCCCAAGAGCCCCTATCCTTCCTCTTCTCTTACATAAGATTATGATCAAATTCTCCTTAAGAATTAAACATTATATATTGCGAAATAATGACTTTGAAATAATAATCCAATTTTGGATACAAATCCTAATTTCATGGACTGGATACGCAAAAATTGCAAAACTTCTTTTAACGAAGATATGATAAGGAAAACATGATCACATCTATCACTTTTTTCTATCATTGATAAACTGCTAAATGATCTGTTTGAATTTTAGATTTCATATTGATAATAAAAAATGTAGACACTGTGCCAAGTTTTAACTCATCTTTTGAAAGAGTAGATAAGTGAAACATTACTCACTTTAATTAACTGGAAAAACATTTTTACTGAAAATGTATCGTATTCATGTTATTGAGCATGATATTGTTATGCACCGGTTCAATAATGACTCATATTAGATGTAATAAATATTCTTGATTTAATGTTGAATTACAGGTGGATGAGGTGAAATGGGGTTTAACATCGCATCCAACATATAAAGTATCAAGCAAACTTTAGTGTTGGATGAAAAGCCTAAAAGTGATTCATGTGTTTTTGACATTTACCATATTGACAAAGCACACTGGCATGTTATGGATCTGGGATTCAAACCCAGAATAAGCAGCTAAGCAAGATACCACTGACTGCCAGATGTGCCACTTTAGTTGGGCCACCCTTGACCTCCATGAGATCTGTGGCACTTGAGAAATGTGGTTGTTAAGTGGACTCATATCAACCGACAATATATCCATTAAACATTCTTCTCAAAACATTCCTTGTCAATATCCATATATACTACTCAAAACAAGTCAAAGACCACACACAATTCTGTTGCAACACCCATCAACCATGACAGATTAACTTGGTATGTGAAAGAATTGCATGATCTTTAACTTCTTTTGAGTGGTATAGATACATTTTCAAATTTACGGGGAATTTTAATGAATTTTAAAAAAAGGAATCTGTAAATCAGTCAGAGATGAGAATCTAATCCTCCAAAAATAATTTAAGATATTTATGTAAAGAATATGACAAAAAAACGTGACTGTTGGTCATGATAGGTGACAAATGAATCTTTAAATGATATTTTCTCTGTCACTATATATATATATATATATATTTTATTTTTTTCTAATAAGAATATGATTCACATCCAACTTAATTCAAAATTCAATAAATATACATCAAGTAATGCAATGTCTGGGCAATATTGTATATGACCTTATACACAGCTCTGATATTGAAATCTGATCGCAATTACCCAACAAGCAAGGATCTGTTCTCCTCAACATTTCATGACATTTTCCTCCAATATATGCACGAACAAATCCTGGCCTAATAAACAAATAAACAAATCTGGACCACAAGATAGGAAATATTTATTGGGATGTATCCCAAATTATCCTCTGCCCTAGAAATCATAATCAAATATCATGTTTACAGTTCTGTATGAATAAGAGGAGATCCCCATTCAAGAAATATTTCGAAGCAGGTCTCACATTTGAACGCATCTGTCCTAACAGTAGCTATCTTCAACTGATGACATTTAAACAGTCATTCTCCTTATTTCACGACTTGCACCAGAGTGCTCGAACACATGTTCAAGATGGCCGACCTACCATTGCACGCCATATTGTCAGGTGCTTGTTTTCATTCCCAAAAAACTATTTGCACAACATTTTTTTGACGTTCAAAATTCAATATTCTGTTTTTATAAACCACTCCCTCGATTATCATTAAATAATCAATGAAGTGAAGATTTAAAGATGTGTAAATACAAGGTATGCCCCAAAAGCAGGACTTTTGAATCACTAATTGGCAAGGGAATTCTGAGTACATTTAGAAAAATATTTTATTTGTAGACATTTAGATACAACAGGACCTCCCAAGATCATGCTTTACACATACAACGCCTACAGAGCTTTCGGTTATCATCCGCAATTAGGTCATAGCGCCATTTTCATACAAAATGTGAAAACTTCCATATATATTTTACGATATTGTTCTTTTGGCTTGGTAGACAGATGAAGAAAAAGTAGCCAGATTTCTGAGATCTGCAATGTTTTGTTTGTCTATAACAAATGTTACATTTGGGATAACACTTTCCATGTTCTTAATAAAGTACAGATTGAGTCCCATCTGGGATTCGAACCCACACTGCAAAAGTGAGGCACCTACTCGCCAGGACACAAAGTCGGTGATCTAACCTACTCAGCCACCAAGACTTCCACAAAAAGAAAGTCCAACAACTGGAAGTCTAGATCACATACTTTGTGTACCCCTCTGACAAGTGTAAATTGTATATTTGTTTGTTTGTTTGTTGTTGAAACTCTCACTCAAATTTTCATCTATATGACACCGGCCTGTAAATAATCAAGTCTGGACCAGACAAACCAGTTTGATATGAGCAATAATCTATGCCTTCAGCAGGGATGACACCCATTCAAGCAAGTCACCTTGCCTGACCACCAGATCCAATAAGTCATCTGTAACCCTCATATGTTGCAGGGAAACTTGTGAATGTTGTATTATAGCAATAAGTAAGCCAGTAAATGATTGAGTTTGGACCAGACAAACCAGTGACTGATAGATGATACTCTGAATATGATACACTACAGTACCACAAAAAGGCAGTGGATGATATATGCAACATTAAGTGTCTGTGGCCATCACTGACATGGGTACCCGGTAGAAAGCTAGGTGGCAGTATTCAACATCAAAATGAAAGTCATAAAGTCCTTGTCATAACCCTAATGTCAAATACTACAGTTTTTGGGATGCTAGTTTCAAGAAAACCCCTCTATTTCAGACAATGGCTAGTGAGATTTCATGGTTGACCGCTTCTAACAATTTTTGGTTATTATCCTTTTGTACAGCATGCACAATTCTTTTCACAACCAGCTAAAGCTAAACCCACCCTACTCCAACACACCCCATGCTAAACATCACAAACAAAACCATATTTGCACACAAAGGTAAATAACATTCAGACTTGAAACCGAATTGAAATGATACATTAAAGAAAAAACAAACAAACAAAACAAACAAATCATGTAACATTTTTTTATACTGCACCTCAGCTATCACAATTTCATTCCTACTTTTCGATCCCGCAATAACTTTCATTCCCAATTTTTAATAGTGCAGTAACGACAGGGTCTAAATCCAGAAGTAGGTCCACCTGGGCTTATTTATAAGAGGCTGATGAGACGTGGTAATTACTTCTCCAGTATAGGAGAGCCACGATAAAGCTGCTGATGTATATGCGACAGCTGAGGCATTATGGGAACTGGTTTGGCGTAATTTACAATTGGGCACATGTCGGGTAAGGGGATCCCTGTCAAACACAGGAATGCTGACAAAGTGTACCTGTTTATTCAAACACCTGTTCAATAGGGCCACCTGTGCAAGGAGCTCTGTATGCTCTGTGCAGGGCCATTACTGTAATGCTTCTTGTTGGACGTGAGTTGGCATATGCCTCACTAACATTTGTACAGTCTTTGTACAGTCCTATAGCTAGAGGTCGTAATGCTTGACATATTACAACAAGCTACACAGGAGTCAGTTATTGGGTATTAAATGGAAGTTAGTTTTGTTACATAACATACCACTTTTGTATTTGCTGTGTTGAAAGAAGACTATACACCCTTACTTCGAAGAATGCAAGAATATTAGATAATTATGACATCTTGAAGGTGACATGATATTTTGTGTGTATGTGTTGACTGTACGGAAGCCTTTTAGGGCCATTTTTTTCTATCTTTTTTTCTTGAAATTTCAAGATGTTATGATGAAAACAGACTAATATAAACAATATGTAACCTTGACACAGGTTTTCATGACATTGTAAACTGGGCCAAATCATCTTGAAATGACAATGATACTACATTAACTTTGAATTTATAATTGATAATTATATAACATTGAAAGTGAAGAAAAATTTTATCATGAACTTAAAAGAGAAAAACTAACCCAATAACCTTATATGGACAGTATGAAATACAATGTCTTTAATAGCGCATTCACAATCAAGGATCTTGCTGCATCTTCTTTTACCCCTTTCTTCATCCTTTTTTTACGCATTAGCCTCTTGATTATATGTGATAAAAAAGGCATAAAATTTGTTCTGTTCAAAATACTTCACATTCTCTGCCAAATATATTATATATGTTTTATTCATATCTTTATTGTGAACTCTTCATACATATTTCTCTGAGCATATAAATAAGTTCAACTAATTTAATACAAAGATCTGAGGATATTGAAAATTGCTATAAATGAAAGTAATCACAACAACTCAAATAATTTGCAAATAAATTTCACTGACTTTCAAAAACTCACACAAAAAAAACTTTCCAAAACATTAAAAGACAAGGTTTCATAAAAGATGGGAAATATGCTAAAGCAAAATCTCAACACGCAGATGGGCTGTAGAGCACAAGGCAATTTCTATTTTTGATAGTTTCCACGAGACAAAGAACACCAAGACGCAGCCCCTTCCAAAGAGGAAACAAAACGGAAAAAATGTGATCATGATAATAAACGTTTTTGCCTCCATTTTGTCTTGCACCAAGAAACAAGGTACAGTTTTGGAGTGCACAATCTGCTGCCATCTCTGGCAATCCACTGACAGCTGAGACCCCATACAGTCTGGGTTCCTTGCCCACGATCACATGACTAAATGCGCCTCATTTGCGTCTGTTGACTCTTTCCCAATCATTTGGATCCGATTTCCTCCCGAATGACTTGTGAAAACATTTCTGTCCTTCAGCTCCTCACAGGGAAGAGGGGCACGGCAAAACTCCAACGGGATCGCTTCTTGTCTTTGAAGTTGATGTTTTGTATTTACTTTACTGTTGTACAAACTTGAGTTGAATAACTGATGGCTTGAATGATCACACTTTAACACATGTATTTTTAGTGTAGATTTGGCCTTTCTGTTTTGCTTGATAATGTAATACGCACACAAACTTAGCCCTTCGTACAAAGGCCGACATTTAATATCTTATTTTCCTATAGGGAGCAAGCAATATTTTCAAATGCTGTTGACCCAGTGACTTGTTCATATCTTTCTGGGAAACATTTGTCTAGTCAGTTTGTGAGTTATTTTAACACCCTGATATCATTTCAAAGGAACACTCCCTCCTGAGAATATCTGAAATTTGAACAGTTTGCCTCAATGAATAATATATAATGTTTCCGAAATGAATGTGTTTGAGGGCATATGGGCATGATTTTAGAAGGGGGAGAGGTCAAAATGCCCCGTATTTATTTCAAGGAGAATTACTGGAAAGACGTAGAAAATGTTCACCAGCACCTATTACATCAAATTTTCAACCAAACTTCAGGATAAGGAGGTTTAAGCTAGTCTTACATTTAAGCCATGAAATCTTTTATTCCCAGTGTTCCTTGTAACAAAAAAACAATTCATTCAAAAACGATCAAAGCCATTTCCTGTTCCCTGGACTCCAGACACTTTGTTTTGTTTGTTGTTAAACGCCACACTCAGCAGTAGTCCAGCTATATGACAGCGGTTTGTAAATAATCACGTCTGGACCAAACAATCCAGTGACTGATATTATGAGCATCGATCTATGCAATTGGGATACGATGACCTGCATCAACCAAGTCAGGGAGCCTGACCACCCGATCCCGTTAGTCGCCTCTTACGACGAGCATAGTCGCCTGTTACTGCAAGCCTGGGTTGCTGAAGACCTGTTCTACCCCGGATCTTCACAGGTTTTCAAGGCACTATCCAGACTTCATCATCTCAAAATCAATGTGACTCCCCCACCCCATCCTAAGTAGAATGATAAATATAATTTCTTTAATCCAATCAAACAGCAAATAGTACCGCTCATTGGCACTGAGTAGAGAACTTACGTAATAACAATCAAAAGTTTTTCCTTATAATAAACACACTATATATTTTTATTCTGTTGACTGGCATTAAGGAAGTTCAAAGGCAATAAAATAATTGAACCGCAGTTCGATGATTAGAGTGGCCAGTGATGCCTAAGTTGACACAAGTGGGTAGAACTCTTGATCCCCGCAGTGATAACTCACAGGATGCCTATTCCTATTCTTTAAATTACATTGTTATGTGCTTGTTACAACTTCTGCTCAATAAACCGTGTTTTTTTATATATTCATGTTGGTATTTCCGCTATGCAAAGTGTGCAGTGACGCCGTCTTATTGTCATTTTGGAGACATAAATGCAAAGTTTCGTTAATGCGAACAAAGACCGCTAACATTTTTCGCATTTAATTCACACTCGCGTTAATTTCAAGATTTACAGTATTATAGCCAATGTTCAAGTTTGGGAGTTATTATTGTCTTAGCGCTAAGATCACTTTGTGGAACTGGGCCCAGGTTATTACAAGGCTATGTGCCAAAGCTAATTTAGTCTTCAGGAATAGTAAACAAGCTCCCTTCTTGAAGACATGTACGATTAGACCAACAACTAGCAATGCATACATAAGCCTAACCGTCTGAATGCATTGTCTACTAGGATCAACATTGTCTGTTGTCATTACCTTGCCAAAAGCATGCTGACAAAAACATTTGACACATTCCTGTAACAAACCGCAGTCTTGTAAACACTGTCTGAAAGCTGCGTATAGCTGACTGTCAAAAGAAACATTGAAGAAGCAGAGTAATTTGTTTGTTATGTCCATACAGTTAATACATGCTCCAATGGGAAGTGTTAGGACATAAACTCTACTGATGAGTGCTGGCGCCATTAGGTAAATGTAGCATTGGAAAAACTGACCTATGTGATATGGATTTAATTATATGTAGGTGTGCTGGTTGTAAAGGTGTACTTTTTTACCCCAACAAAGTGACTTTTTGCCTTTGCTTATCCTTTACTTTTGGAGTGGTATTTATGAAACCATATGCCTAATGAACAAGCCACCCAGGACAAATTGTTCTCAAGCAAACATGTATTTGAAAATATTGATATAGCTTAGGACTAAGACAGTATTGAATTTAATGGTCACAGTCCATCGATATATCCTTTGACATCCATACTGCATGAAAACATCCTTAGAACCCACACTGCATAAAAACATCCTTAGAACCCACACTGCATAAAAAACATCCTTAGAACCCACACTGCATAAGATATATCATTAGAATCCATACTGCATAGATATATCCTTTAACTCCCACAAGGCATAGATATATCCTTTGACACCCACAAGGCAAAGATGTATCCATTAACTCCCACACTTCACAGATATATCCTTTAACTCCCACATGGCATAGATATATCCTTTAACTCCCACACTACACAGATATATCCTTTAACTCCCACATGGCATAGATATATCCTTTAACTCCCACACTACACAGATATATCCTTTGACACCCACAAGGCATAGATATATCCTTTAACTCCCACACTGCATAGATATATCCTTTAACTCCCACATGGCATAGATATATCCATTAACTCCTACAAGGCATAGATATATTCTTTAACTCCCACAAGGCATAGATATATACTTTAACTCCTACAAGGCATAGATATATCCTTTAACTCCCAGAAGGCATAGATATATCCTTTGACACCCACACTGCGTAGATATATCCTTTAACTCCCACATGGCATAGATATATCCTTTAACTCCCACAAGGCAAAGACATATCCTTTGACACCCACAAGGCATAGATATATCCTTTAACTCCCACAAAGCATAGATATATCCTTTGACACCCACAAGGCATAGATATATCCTTCAACTCCCACAAGGCATAGATATATCCTTTGACTCCCACACTACATATATATATCTTTTAACTCCCACAAGGCAAAGACATATCCTTTGACACCCACAAGGCATAGATATATCCTTTAACTCCCACAAAGCATAGATATATCCTTTGACTCCCACACTACATAGATATATCTTTTAACTCCCAAAAGGCAAAGTTATATCCTTTGACTCCCACACTACATAGATATATCCTTTGACTCCCACAAGGCATAGATATATCCTTTGACACCCACAAGACATAGATATATCCTTTGACCCTACACTACATAGATATATCCTTTGACTCCCACACTACATAGATATATCCTTTGACTCCCACACTACATAGATACATCCTTTAACACCCACAAGGCATAGATATATCCTTTGACACCCACAAGGCATAGATATATCCTTTGACACCCACACTACATAGATATATACTTTGACACCTTCATGGCAAAGATATACAATCAGACATCCACACTTCCTAGATAAATCCTTAGACTCAATTACTACACACAATACAGATCTCCATGTTAGCGATGACACCCAAATGGAAAAATCTACCTCAGCACGGAACCTCAAACTGCAAGCAAAGACACCAAAACTACGTAAATCAACCAGAGCGCAGGTGTACTTTAGCTATTACCACACAAAATTATCCCCACTGCGCAGATGCACCTTGCGATGCACAGACAAGATTCCCTGCTCAAGTGGAGCACCTGTCCTTCAAGGATCTTAGACACGAACGAATGTCAATCTGTATTCTTTCCACTGACATTTCACAACTGCATGTCACGTTTTTGTCCTGTTACGTAATCCATTTTGACATGAGCCAGCAAACAATGACAGGCATGAAGTAAGAACTATACAATACCATCTTTTTAGAACTTACAATTTTGGCAAATGAGTTTGGTCTTGGGTGGTATGGTATGCCATCACATTAGGAGATGGAGGGGAATGGTAGGGTTGGTCTTCATGGACTTGTGAACGAGAGCTTGGTGCTGGGGTTTGGTCGGGTGATGAAGTTTGATATAATGAGGATACATGTATTTCAAACTGTTAAGTGTTATGTGTATTGGGAGTGATGGGCTTGTTGGTTTGCTAGTTTACTATAAATACGTTTTAGGTGTTTTTTTTGTTTTTTTTAGTAAAGAATAGATGGAGGGTGTGTAATCTCAAGAAATGCAAACTGATACTCTACAGCAAAATATTTAATAAAATCATGTTGCTATGATACTGACAACTTCATGAAAAATCACACTCTTACAATTATACATTTACATTTTAATCTACTTAACATTGAACAAACGATCCACATTCACAAGAAAAAGAGTTTGCACCAGAGTGAGTGAGTGAGTTCTGTTAAAAGCCGCTTTTATTCCAGTTTTATCATGGTGTGTCAGCTTAATGTGGGAGGAAAGCCCCATGTGATGCAGGTCTCAGACGTTTACCACTTCGGTTAAACCCACGAGCACGGGTATGGTGCTGACAAACCTAAAAACATAATTGGGGGCGAACCGGGATTCGAACCCATAATCATAGGTTTTTGGCGTGCCTAAGGGATGCAACTCTGCACAGCGAATAGCGACGCCTTATACGACTAGCCCACCCGTGCCCCCTTGCACCAGATGAGAAGCATTCAATATAATATATAATAAATATACAATACATGAATATTATTTGTTATGTCTGAAAACATGAATCCAATAAATACATTATGTCGACAGTATCATGAATATTTTACTGCTTCTAATTAACCATCAACAAAGATTCAAGATCAGCATTTTTCTTGACTGGATATACAAAACTAACTCCTTTAAGGTAAACCACAATCAATCAGGGCTTCAAAGCCTTAGGGTTTTTCATATCTCCTTTACATGTTAAGATCCAATAAGGTAAAAGCATCAACTGATAGAATCCTTACTCTCAAATCATTATAAATAAATTGCAAGTGATTCATTGTTTGATTATCTAACCAAGCAATATATTTTATAAACTTGTGTGCAAACTTTGCGTAATTTTCGAATTTGCACAGTGCATAATTTTTTGTTTATACATCCATAAATGCAAAAGATGTTGAAAACATTCGTAATCAAACACCTAATTATGGCACCAGGTGTCAGTCAAAAGGGAACCCTAACCTGGCAACACCCATACAAGGTAATGTCAAGGTCAAATAAAGGTTAAGGTCAAGGTCACTATGCAGTTGACCCAAGAATAAAAACCTCTTCAACGATCCAAGCCCATGAACTACACATATTTTAAAAACGACAACATGTATCCTGAACAACTGAATCCAGGTTACATATTTTTTTAATAATGACAAAGAAAGTAGTACTTAAATCTTCACTTTTCACCTGACACATGTCACACACCCACATCAGCAAGTACAAGACCGATCTGAAGTGCTATGCAAATATCAATATTAACAAACAAACATAATCTTGAACTCTTAATCTCACAGATTAAATAATGTCCCAAAGCCAAAACGCTGGGTGTTCAACCCAAAGTATTTTTTCTGTTTTGTTCGTGTGACTGGATCAATATGCCAGATACGATCTCGGACATTCAGCTGGTGATCAAATCGTACCTTAGTACACACTTAACGTGACAATGTAATCTGTGACTGCACTGGTCATACTACACACAGCCCTGTAACTGAGACCTGGCAGCTATGTCAACTATTTGTGTTGAATGGAGTGCAACTTGCTTTTACATTATAACTGGGTGGTCGATATATTTATTTTCAGGGAGCTATTATTTTGTTGAAATATATATTCATGAGGGTTTGTCTGTGTGAACAACTGAAAAAGAAAATCAGAATATGTGATGGTTGTATAAATTTTATTTAAGTAATATTCAAACTGAGTGAGTATGGTTTTATGCTGCTTTTAACAGTATTCCAGCAGTATCACAGCAGGGGATACCTGGGTTTCACATGGGGAATCGAACCCGGATCTTCAGCGTGACAAGCAAAAGCTGTAACCATTAGGTGTCTCCACCATCAGCAATATTCAAACTGAGCCTGGTTCTCTGACAATATGACTACAATATTGAAGTGACTGACACCTACCACATTGATGATGCTGATGGATCAACCAGGGTGATGACTTTAATTTGGGTGATTCTGAGATTCGGGATCCACCACCATGAGATTCTGGTATACAGAATCTGTCCACTTAGAATACTGTTCAAACCGTGCCCTTTATTAATTCTGAATTTTCCTGTGTAATAGCTTATCAACTATCAGCTACTACCATGCATATGTCTTAGATTCAAGGTCACCCAACAATTTCTGGCTGTAAATGAAAATTTTAAGCCAAATCCATTAATGTTGACCATTTTCATTCCGTCAAACAGTCATTTTCATTCGTACTAAAAAAATACTTCAAATATGAAACAAAAAAAATGAATGTAAGATTCCATTAGCACACAATGCGTTTGGAAACAATGTCCCCGCACAAAATGGACCCACTTTCCACATGACCTTGACCCATAACACTCAATGAGAATAAGTTGTACAATAACTATTATGTTCCACTCTGTCAGCGAGCTCTCCAGCTTAAGGACTGACTGACACATGCCTATATCATAATCTCACTCGTGCAATGTGAAGTGGCTTTAATAAAAGCAAATAAAGCGTTTAGGCCTACCATGGTTAGCTGGGCACTCTATCACATCAATCCTCAATTAGACAACACAGTTGCTTTTCTAGAAATTCAACAAACGCAGGATGAAAAAAACAAGACTACAATCAGCCCAAGTATTAGGCTAGCACGCTTGAAGGTTGTCATCAAGTATGATGTTCAAAAGACAATAAGTTGTCAGGACAATGTTCTCATTATCAGTGCTAGTTTTATCAGTGGGCGATTTCTACCTTAAGTCTTGGCCTAAGATCCTTGCAAACAAGAAGCAGGGTTAAGTAGTTTATTTCTTTTGAAAGATTTACATTGTTGAAAACACGGCGGGAGTTGGGGTTAATGCTATCTAAACATGCCTTTAGTCACAACAATGCATGTCAGGCTAACGTGTTTAGAAAAACTTGACGAAAAACAAATCTCTGACGTTGACCCTTTTTTAAAATGCAGAAGCATGAGCGTTAAAAAATGAAAAGTGAAGAAATAAAGTTGTTGTTATTTAATGCCAAAATCAGCAATATTCCGGCTATATGATGGCAGCCTGTAAATAATCAAGTCTGGACGTGTTGCCTCCTACAACAAGTATAGGCTGCCAGGGTTAATTTTTAATTTTTTAATCCGAAATCCCGATGGGTGTCTCAAGTGTCACATAATAAGTTTACATGTATGTCATGATATGTAGGGCTTTATGGCAAAATATATATGAGTTCCTAGTTTGCTTCTTTGTTTAATGCAGCACTTAGAAATATTCTAGTTCTATGAAGGCAGCTTGAAAAAATCTAATCGGGACAGGTCAAAACAGTGATTGATATTATGAGCAAAGTCTCATGACACTGGGACGGGTGACAAGGTATCAACCAAATCATAGAGCCTGTCCACCTGATCCATCAATTGAATCACCTCATACCAACAGCTGAGATTGTTGAAGACTTATGCCAATCCTGAATCCTCTATCACCGAAACTAATCATAGATTTACAGGGCTCAAGACATTTTTGTTAAACCCAGTGAGTATTTACTCACATGTCACATTGATATTTTCATAGTTTTCTTTGGGTATTCAATATATTTATACACCTTTGGATCAGTCTATTTATAAACCAATGAGTACACATTCTTAAAAACTAATTCTGCTTACAATGTTGTTTAGGCAACTTCTAATTTTTTTCTCTTCAGGTGCTGCCCCATGTGTCATAGTGTGCATTTGCTCACAGCAGCGATACACGTCTCTGCTACAAAAAGTGATACGTAGACCAAGTGTGCACTATTCACTGCAGTGGAGTTTTATGAATATGTGATGCGTGCATTCAATCACTAAATATACGATATATCGCAAAGAACAACTAGGAATGAGGTTTAATCACAATAAAACATTGTTCTATCATGACGTAATTTCGGGAGATTCGAACGTGTGCTCGAAACTTGATGACGTCATATATTGGACGACGTTTTTTTAAGAGGGAAGTGTCTAGTGAGTTGTTCCCCATAGATTTAGCTTGGCAATGCAGATAAACACAGTGGCCGAACAATCGCATTCGGAAGTGGGAGAGATATGACAATCAGTATTAGGAGAAAAGGTACAGGTAATCGATGTGAGGATTGTGAGAATGTGCGGGGAATACCAAACTTAACAATGGACTTGTCCAACATAGCTGAGGTCGGATTCTATTCAGGGAGTCATCATTATCAAAATAGCGTAAATATTTATAAAGCTTGTACATTTCATTACCATCCTTAAAGGGGATGTACAAAATGTTGATATCTCATGTCAGAAATAAACAACTCCCACTCATCGTTTATCTCTTAAATATAGATGAGAAAAGATATTCTGGTTTGAAGCTGAGAAGGTTACATCAGGTAACACAAAGAGTTGTATTACTACTGGGTTTTTCCAAATATTTCATGTGTAATTGTATGCTAGCATCTCAAATTAATTTATTATACTGATTTATTTTCCGAATTTGATTTTATCACCTGTTGTACTGATCCTCACCCCCCCACCCCCACCCCCCACCAGTTAACTGTTTCATTTATGGGTATCTGCAGTTTGACAAAAACATATTCAGACCAATTGCTTGTGTTTGGGAACTACTTTTGAATCACCAACAGCTCAAGGATACAGCTGCCCCTTCACTGGAGATTTACCACCCATGGAAAATATCATCAGCCCCAAATAACTTGCTGAAACAATTTCTTTACATTGCTTGAACAATCTTCCCAAACCTTCCCCCTTCACCTTCCGTAACAATGAGTGTCATTGGTTGGGTAGGAGATGCTCTGACTGCCTCTAACACCTGGTGTCTTCATTGTCATTGCAAAGATTCATGCAGAAATATTATTTTCAAGTTGCGTTTTTCCTACATTTCCATTTTCAGAAGTGAATGTTGTTTTACACTGCTGTCCCACAAAATAACCAGCTTTCTCATTGCATTCTGTAAATAATCAAATCTTGACGAGTCAAATCAGTGGTTGATAGCATGAACAACAATCCATGATGCATGATCAGGGTGACATATGAAACACAATCTGCCAGGTAACAGGTAACCCTCAATCCTCAATTCAGTCATCATAAAAACACATAGGGTGTGGGGACTTATTATGAAACAATTTGCACTGGGTTACTTTTGAAAAAATATTTACATGAAAATTTCTGTCATAAATTTGCATTAAAATTAAACATGACAAGAGATATTTGTTTTTCAACACGGAGCAGTATATTAAACCACACAGAGTAGAATAAAAAAAGCAAAATTAACATGACACCAGGAAGTCACAGAAATACAAAGCTTTTGAGCTGTCTCAAAACACCGAAGAATAAAAATTAAGATTTGTGCAGACTTATCAAGCTAAAATGTCAAAATATGTACATGTATCCTGGCAAAAACATTCCCACACAATTAACACAACAAGTGAACAATAACGGAAAAACATTCACGTCTCCTGATTAACGTAATCAGTACATTCGACATGTCTAAAAATACACTTATGGGGGAAATGACACACTGCCATGTAACATCATCACGCTCTTTTCAATTACATAACATCAATAACCAATCAATACCTCTATTTCCACAATCAGCTTGTACAATCCACTCAACCTCGCATCCTACAGTGTTTGAAAATTAACTTAAAGAAGAAAATAATGCTGTCTCACAAGGTTCAAAGCCAAATTTCTTGGTGATTGATACAAATTATTTATTTATGTCCACAACTTTTTTTTACACTTAAGTCTCCACACTGTGTGCCGGGGAGGGAACTCAATACATAGCTGTGGGTTTAACACTGTGAGTATGACACATGTAACAATTCACAGCTCGGAAAACATGGGCCGGGAGAATACACCCTTATATCGCGGACTTTGAGCAAGCGTCTAACAAGGGATAGGGTGACCGCGAAGAGAGCGGTCCGTGACATCCAGAACAAATGAGCTCGCCAATTAAGCTTTGTCGGAGTGCCGGCTAATTGTTGCTCGGTAAGCAGAGGAACGAATCGCATCCAGAACCCACAAAGGCAATATTCTCGGCTGCTTCTAAGCGTCCCTTCATCTTCGGTATCATCAGCAGCAACTGAGAGCTAGTCAGTCCTACACAGCCCAACGCTTGTTAACTGTCACCCCGATGGCCCTTACCTGTGCGGACTCACTGTTAGTTATTGTTCATTCTTTGTAAGAAAACCATCCTGCTGAAGTTTTGCTGGTCGTCCTTGCTGGTTTAGTGGTATGGTCGGACGATTTCTGTATGGTTGGATGACCCAAGTGGAGTTTTTTAACCTATGACAGGTAAAGGGGATTTTATGGAAGGCGACTATCACTTGATATCTGGATGCTCCTTGTAGCGTCTCGCTTCTCAGGGAAATATACCTATGTGTTTTGAGACAGTGACGTTTAACACGAGGCTGACATTTTTACTGGTTTCCTTGCCTAGATTAAAGAAAATTGATACAAGTCTCGTGTAACGTGACTTCATTCTCAGATTTATTGAATACAATTCTACATGGATTAATTTCCAAATTCGGAATTGGAGTGCAAGGGAGTGTATTTACTCACAGTGGGGATTGGTAAAAATACGTTCAAGTGTGAAAAAAGTAAAAAAGTCGAGGTCCTTGACCTGATAGAGTTACCTCTGTGACCTCAATGAAGCTATCCAATATTCAGAAACCTAATCTCAATTTCACATTATTCTTATCGAGTTTACAAAAAATGTCATCAGATGTATTCCGCCAAAACATGATGTATCATCTACTGATTTATAATACTAACTGAAAACTAATCCTTGTGTAAGAGATGGCCTCAATCTACTAAATCTAGGTTTCTGTTTCCAAAGTCCCTACAAAAGTTTGTCTGTCAACAGCGACCTGTCAACGTTGTTATCACAGATTGTACAGTATTACCTGTGACTCCAATAAGTCTCTCTCTGACACCAACACTAAGACTTTACAAGGCATTAACGCGTAGAGCTCTTCAAGTCTCACAATGCCTTCTTGGCAACAACCCATTTGGTCTACAGTGACTTTTTGAGGTCCATGTGGGATTTCTCACTGTGATATTATGCAGCGGTAGTTTTAATTTACTTGGATGCCTTGTGTTTATTTCTAAACAAAACCTTGGATTTCCGTGTTTTTTGTTGCAAGCATTTTGATTTCTAACATACTTTGTATTAAGAACCAATCGGAGTTAAGGAGTATTCTGAATGGATTAAGTTGTCTCCCTTGAATGGTTTTCTTTAATGGAATCAAGAAGTCTGGTAAGAGGTTGTTACTACTACAGCTGTAAATACTTCTTATTGTTATTATAATTGAAGAATTATTATTAGTTTATTTTAATGTTATTCATTAACTAATACTGATAATCATGAAATTTCATTTCCTTCTGCCCATGAATTCCTGAAGCTGAAGTCATACACTGCAAGGGAGCTCTTCTCAAAGAGACAGGTGCTTGACTCTATATGTGCAGGGGGAACTCTATTTACAATATTTGTTGAATCTATTTTTAAACAATAACTGTGCCAGGAGTGCCCTTTTTTAAATATATTTTTTTCTATTGAGGGATCAATATGTTCAAATATCATTGCAGAAACCTATGATTGTGGGTTCGAATCCCGGTTTGCCCCGATTATGTTTCTAGGTTTGTCAGCACCATACCCGTGCTCGTGGGTTTCACCGAAGTGGTAAACGTCTGAGACCTGCATCACTTTTGGCTTTCCTCCCAAACTAAGCTGACACGCTGCGATATAACTGGAATATTGTTAAAAGCGGCGCTAAACCCAACTCACTCACTCACTCATCAATGATAGATGTTCGAATCCCACATGAGACTCAACCCAATAAGTACTAGAATGTGTACTTTACTAAGAAAGTGTCATCCCGAATATGACATTTGTTACATTTGACCACTATCTGAATGGCATTGTGTATTTATCAATGATAGAGTCAATCTGTGTGGCAACACCTGTGAAGATCCAGGTTAGAATAGGTCTTCAGCAACCTATTCATGCTGTAAAAGGCGACTATGCTTGTTGTAAGAGGTGACTAACGGGATCGGGTGGTCAGACTTGCTGATTTGGTTGATGCATATCACTGTATCCCAATTGCGTGGATTGATGCTCATGATATCAATCACTGGACTGTCTGGTCCAGACTTGATTATTTACAGAATACCGTCATACAGCTGGAATATTGCTAAGTGCAGCATTAAACAACAAACAAACAAACAAACAAACAAATAAACAAACAAACAAATAAACAAACAAACTGTGGGTCAGCTGAATGTGGTAATAGTGTCTACACCATATCCTATACCACAACCCTACCATAACTCCACCTAAACCCTACCAATCTACTACTGGTTCAACTGTAACAGAGTAATATCAGGTAATTCACTAATCTGCTTTAACCATTGAACCATTTACGTCTCAAGAGTTCAATACAGACGGATAGTTAACCCAGTGGACCTCGGAGACTTCTGGTTGCAGGAATCGTGGGACACCTATGTTTATCGTCAAGATATCAGGATATCATATTGGCTTGGGACTAAAGCTGTTGCACAATGCACTTCTGATATAAGTACGCAGATAGTGTATAGCTGGGAAGCACTTACTTGGAAGATGACAGTCAAATACCCAGGACTTGTAACTTCAGGGATATTCAGAGGATCTGAAAATAGTTCCATATCGTTGTATCATGGTGCAACAGTGTGGATTAATATTTAACATCAATCAGCATTGGTGAGTGCATGTATGTCAATGTCAAGTTGTGTTCATTATTCATCTTTGATTATCCCGAATTAGACATATTAAGCGCCCAGGGCGCTCTCAAAATTAGAGATAGGGGGCTCTTATTGGAATATTATTTTGGTGAAAAAAACAGTTGAAAGATAGTAAATTTCGTGGTTTATGCTGACAGCCTGAAATGTATATATACGACAGATATATTTTACCAGAATTTAATTGCCCATATTAAAGGGTGTATATAACACAATATTATAAGCGAATAAATAAGGCTTGTGTACATTGATCAATCGGAAGGGGTGCTGATTAGGATTGTTCACTAGCCAATGTATTAGCAAATATCACTGTGGGTGCTTATTACAGTGGGGCGCTAATTATGTCAAATACAGTAATTATTTCATAAGTGTTGTTTTAATGTAATCCTATGATATAAATTTAATGTAAAATGGACAGATTACATTTGGTAATTTATCGAAAATCTTTCCATGTGAAATTAAGTTGACCTTTTTATGTTCTTGACTAACTACATTAATTCTAAATTGACAAAAGCATTCTCACTGTCAAACAACTGAAATATCAGGAAAGGTTCTCGGAACATGCTGCCAATGATAAAGCTGTTTAAATCATGACAGATTTTCATCCCAAACCAGGCATACATGTCGGATGTGTATTGAAAGATGTATCCTTGAATGTAGTACACACGATTTTTAAAGAAAAAATGAAAATGGATCCTTTTTATATGGTGCAGCCAATTAAAATCCTACAGGTGTGGATTTTTTAAAAAAAATAATGGTTAATTGCAGTGCACTTGAAAATTGGTTGAAGTGCGTTGACACAAGAGCGTAACATGGAGTATTGCGAAGACATTCTTTTGCCAAGCACTTGAGACACGTCGTTGAGAACAGCATGAATGATGTGTAAAATTCTATTGAATATTCGCCACAAAACTGTCCGGTCACCAATTCATATTTTTCCCTAATGATTAGGCAATCTTGAAAATGTTACACTCGTAAAGGACACATGTATATTTACTAAGTTGTTCACGAAAGCAAAATAACTCAATGCGAGATATTGACAAAAGACGTACAAATACTTCAATATGGGCATAATGTTTATTGGGCGAGAATTCTATCCAGGTATTTTACGAGGGTCCAATGTGTTTATAATGATGCTAGCTTGTTACATGGATGATTGCCGCTGAATGGCCGAACAGCGGAGGTGAGACGCTTCCCAAAGAACCCGACAAGGACTCAATAGACCCGTCAGACTCTCAATAAATACTGTCAATCAACCCACCAAGCAGAAAAGAAACACCTCAAATAGTCTAATAGAGGCATGGGGCTATTTATGCTTGTGAAGAGGGAGCAAAATACTTCAGGAAAACCACTATTATACTATATGGGTTATGTCTGAATGGAGGACTATTTAGGCTGTGAGTTCTGGAGCTAGCGTTGGATGGAGGCCCTTGTATTTCAGGGTTATTTACTCTTGATGTGGGCTCTTCAATGGCTGTTCGTCAAAGATGAATTTATCATGGTGAAGCCTAAGGATTAGCGAATGTGATACTTGGATAAGCTCGTGATTTCTTGTGGATTATCGTTGTATGTTATGGATATCAAGGACTTAAATCAAGGGTTTGTATACGATACATATCAGATTCATTTACTGGATGGTTCGGTGGTTGCTGAAATACATGTTTCGCTTGATTTCATAGATTTCCTGAACATCTCGAAGATGATATGAAACATCATTGTAATCAGTGTTTCATTGAGTTTCATTGGGTGTAGGAAGCAAAAGTGCTGAAAGCACAGTTGAATGAGGAAGTTTCAAATATGTATTTAGGGGGTAGAGTGTTGAAAATATGATAGGCTATAAATGTGAACTTGATGCATGTATATAACATGCATAATGTAACTCTGACAATAATCATTTCTCTCTCCATAAGGATTCTTTCTCCCTCTTTCTTTCTACATTTCGTTCTTTCTCTCGCCATCTTTCTCTTGCCGTCTGCTTCCCCTCCAGCCCTCTCTCCATCTTTTTTCTCACCTCTCTTTCTCATCTCTCCTTCCTAATTAATTCCCTTACCATCTCCCTCCAACCCTGCTCACTTTCACACTGACACTGTTATTTTGAATCAGATCATATTCTTATCACAGTGTTATGTTCACTTTTGACATGTCACATGCCATGATATATCTATATATCGAGATGTTATCGAAAATGTCAAGGACGACATCTTCACGTTTCAAATACATAAGACAAGCATTCTATTTCCGTGTGTTCTGCTACATATCTGAATATCTATTCCACATATGTTTTGTTACTGGACATAGTTGACAAGCAAAACTGCAAATTATCCCAATGTATTAGGTTATAACACAGAGGCATGCTCACTCACAGTGTGCAACATTGTTAACCTGGTCTATTGATCAATGTGCATTCAAATTACATTCTCAGCTCCCTGGGGAGAGTGCAACACAAGAAGCTTCAGTGTTCTGTTCTGATAGCTGACCCAAGTAAACAGAAGAACCGATATCGTGATGCTGACATTTGCTCACAGTATTGATACCCATATATTTGTCCCTTAACCTACCCAGGTATCATATAATCAAACTATGTCTGAAGGCATTACATGTTGGTATTGATGCTCATGATATCAATCACTGTATTGTCTGGTCGAGACCTGATTATTTACAGACCGCCGTCATATAGCTGGAATATTGCTGAGTGCGAGTTAAACAAACAAACAAACAAACATGCTGGTATTATATAAAAACAATATCCAATTAGATCAAGTACTGCCATATTTTGACACATCAAGCATGAGGGATGCCATGATTCCTGATATATCAATGCACTCCAAACTTACAACAGACATGATTTTTTTGCAGAGGTATCAATTCATGCTCTAAAGCTGTAACCATTTTTATAACATAATATTTATGAAGTTTGGCCTGATCACCGATTGGGCTTGCATTTAATTTCTGCCTATAACAGTATGTATAATATATATAACTATGTTTATATTATGAATATAACTATATATAACCATATATAACTACATGTATATATAACCATATATTACTCTCTCTCTATAACAGTGTAGACTTAAGATGTATATATATATATATATACAACAGTGTAGATTTAAGATATACGGGATTAGCCTCCCTCCCTCTCTCTCTCTCTCTTCTCTCTCTCTCTTCTCTCTCTCTTCTCTCTCTCTAAACAGAGTAGATTAAAGATATATATATATATAATATATACCGTACATTGTATACCGTATACAGTATGTTATTATCACACTAAATGGAGTAATTCCAACATACTTTGACAAGTGAGGTTAACATGCTTTGGAATTCCTTGTATTAACACACCAAAGACATAATTCAAACATTAATGCATAATTAAAATAGGTTTCCGGTGCATGAAGAGCACATTTAGAAATCATATTTCTTATCGAAACTGATTATTATATGAAGTCAGTGAAAAATGTAGTTTCATACAAATAATCTGGACAAACACATTAATGAATATTCAGTAAGATCAAAAGAAATGTTATTATACATATTTATACCACAGATATCCAGGTACTAGCATCTGCTCAAAGGCAGTTTTATTTGTAGATCTGTTTGCATTCCAGTATCATTCTCAACTCCCTGGGGAGTATACAATCCAAGCTGCCTACAGGCACTAAAAGGTTTTTACATCCACATCCCATATCGGATACACTTAAGTT
Organism: Haliotis cracherodii; assembly: GCF_022045235.1. Classification (NCBI taxonomy): domain Eukaryota; kingdom Metazoa; phylum Mollusca; class Gastropoda; order Lepetellida; family Haliotidae; genus Haliotis; species Haliotis cracherodii. The sequence continues at coordinate 4,006,072 of NW_027266273.1, read as the reverse complement.
CCAAAGGGCACATCTAAACACCTCTTTGAGTGCCTCATGGCAACACTTGAAATAAAAAACATTTTGCATCCTAATCCTGTATCAGTTTTCAGAATAATCAGATCAGTCTTCAAACAGTAAATCAGATAATCATACACAAGTGATCCTCGTACATTTAATCATCAGCTAAATCAGGAAAATCCTAAAACTGTTTCCTTCTTTCACAATATCATATAAAAAAAAGCTAAAAAAAATTCAAACCCGCAGTAACACATGTTCTGAGTTGAGTTGGCTATGGATGAGCGCTCAGCAAACCTGCGGAACATTTTATGTTCTGTTAAAACCTAAACACAAATACTTCAAGCTTTATTTGAAACGGATCATCAATTAATGGTTTATTCAATGACTGCAAGTGCTTTATTGGCCATGTGAGACAAGTTTACGATCCTTGGTCACTGTTTAAAGCTTGTGTATTACTCCATGAGCACGGAGCCAGCAAAACTTCCAATAAATCACTAGCTTCCGTTGTGATGACTATAAAGGGGTTGCGAAATGGGCCTGCATGATCAACTTGAGGTTAACACATGGGTTTTGTATACATCTTAACAGACAACTTGCAGAAAAAATAAACACTGGAAAAAATGAGTTATGGCTTTCAAATAAAAAGGCTCTATCATTTTTTGGTGATCTATAAATAGATCGAAACACAAGCACCCTGATGGAAAATGGCTACGTGATGTTACATATGTTTAGAGATAGGCTGTGGGCTTGTGTTTATTTTCAGGATTTCTTTAACAGAAGTGCTATTACTGATAATTTTTAAATCTTCTAAGGCATATGTTTGATTTGTTACAGTCATATTACAAATTAATTACTAGACTTACAAAATCATGAAAACAACAGACTTAAAAAATCCAAAATTTGAAACTGCATCCCTAATTTTCTTCTTATAGCAAGGATGACCTGTTATGTTTTACTTTGAAAATGTCATTCAGACCAGTTCATAATTTTACTTTTGTAAGAGGTAAGGAAATGCTAACAACTCAATTTGGAACTTCAATGTTCAAAATAAAGAACAAAAGTCAAGTCCCTTATATTGAATATTAAATTAAAATCAGTCCCGAGATTGAAATAGTAAATCCGAAATCAATGACCAAAGAATATTAATTTTAGATCCAAAATTTGCTATTCATAAAAAATAGCTGTCACTACTCGGGGCTAAGAATTTAAACTTTGGATCAACTTCCCTGACAGAATTACACAGAGAAGTTGATTATTCTTTATGGTAGCTTTCCATTTGTCTAAATAACAAAATAACTTCAGGGATTAAGCTGGGTCTATCCACTGTTGAGTGTGGGGGCTTCAGTAATACATACAAGGAGTCCCTGGCATGAACAGAAGGGTTATTGACGAAAGACCTGCAGTACGCTTCACTATCCAAGGACTTTACTGATGTAGTCATTACTCCAGCATAAAAGCCTTAAGCCTAATATGAATTGTAATTTTTACGTTAGATATAAGAAAGTAAACCATTGACACCTTGAACTTTGAAATTTTTTGCCGATCCTTGCATTAAAATCCTGTAAAGTTATATCATTGGGTGTGTCTTGACGAATCAGCGGTATATTCCAAGAAAACATGTGAGGGCGGTGTGCACTATATTCAAGAAAGTACGGTTTATTTCTCACCAGAATACAAAATGTCAGTTATAGTAGAATAGAAATTGTCACTTACATGTAAAAGGAAATCTACAATTTTGATAAACTTAATGATTCAAACAGCCTCACTTCTTTGAATCCTACATGACTCGCAATGTATAGTATTCTCCATTCTCAAATTGTAAGTGTAAATTGTAAGATGAATGCTTTGTGTCTGGTGACACCCTGTTAATGTACTTTACAGGCGACCTTGATACACCAATTTCAATATTTGATAACCTAGTTTACTATACATGGGCTTACTACGTTAAATAGTTGACAATCAAATATTTCATCATCAGTCGTCAGTCAACAGAGGATCGTGATGATACACAGTTGTCAGATTAATCACTCTTTTATCCTGGTTTTCTTAAAGTATATTTGGGTAGTCAAGTGGTTAAAGTGTTCACATGTCCTGCCAAAGACCCAGGATTGATTCCTCATAGGGGCATCAGGGTTTTACCTTGTCTTGCAACAGTGGGGGTCCAGGGGACACCCAATATTTAATTTTAAGGGTCCTTGAGGGTCCTTAAGGGTCCAGGTAAATGAGTTTCCTGTACAGTGACAATCTCATTAAAATCAGATCTTAGTTCTCGCTAAACAAAGATCTGAGGACATCCCATTACGGGTCACGTCAGAACGACCTTTCATCCAACCAATCAGAGCATCGCTTACCAGATTGTGAAAGTGAAAATGTGTTTTCTGATCATGCAACCACGAAATAATTAACACAGGGTATTCCAAATGACAGTTACGGGTTTTATGAGTATATCCATACAATCTTGGCCATCTATAAGCCATTCCAGAATGTTCTTACCAGTTTTAACATTTTTAATCGAGAATACGTAAAAATATGTTTCGAAAGTAGTCGCCAGTTTGAAACCAGTGTCGTAAAGCTGGAGAAAGCAGCTTTCTGATTGGCTAACGTCGATTTCTTGTCAGTCATTTCACTGGTCGGTCAAAATTAACGAAAGGTCGTTCTGACATGACCCGTAATGGGGAGTCCTCAGATCTTTGTTTAGCGGTAGCGAAAACTAAAATCTGATTTAAATGAGATTGGTACAGCGATATGGTGTAGTGTACTGAACGTTTTGAGAATTACTTTAGAGCCTGGAATGAATCAATGATCATGTGGACAGTGGTCATGATTGAGGGATGATATGACAACAAACATAATTGCTCTTGATGTGCTGTAGGTACATTGAAGATAATTGTGCATTTCTCGGGATGGAGTATATTCTTTTTCAGCTTCCAGTTTCAACATAATGTGTGATGTGGGAGGTCCATTCTTGTGTCCTTATCCAAATTATGAAATTGACAAATGATCATATTTGAATATTTATTACATTGCCTGCTAGAGAGCTGATTTCAAGCTTCAACTCAAGAAGTGATGAAATATTTACATAACATCTACATGTATGTATTATTTATATCCATAGTTGATGAAGATTCATTTAGATTTTTTTTTCACTTGACATTTGCATGAATGTTTTAAAAAATAAATAGTGACTCACTATATATATTTAGTAAGTATAAAACTGATTCCATTATTCTTATAGAAAATAGTAATTCTTAAAATGATGAAATATTTCTATTCTTTTGAAAATGCTTTTGTTTCCTAGACCATTCTATAAATAGGACTTTTGTTGTTTGAAGTTTGATATAAATTAAACATTCAATCAATTCAAAAAGGCCTACAAATATCATACATAAAATCAATTTGTATTGACATTTAAGAAACATGCCAATGTTCGTTATTTACTTTTATTTCATCACAAGAATTCAAAATGACGACATATAAAGTATCAACCTTTACCATATCATTAATAGGGCCTACAATAATATTCTATTTGTCTTTATACACCAAGACATATATCTGTTCATATATAGATCTAGGGCGGTCGGGTAGCCTTGTTGCTAAAGCGTTCACTCCTCGTGCCAAAGACCCGAGTTCGCTTCCCGACATGGGTACAATGTGTGAAGCCCATTTCTGGTGTCCCCCGCCTAGAATATTGCTAAAAGCGGCGTAAAACCATACTCACTCACTCATATCTAGATATAAATCTTATCCACGAAATAAATTTGTAACTTACTAAAACAAAAGCAAACAAGTGAATTATAAGATGGATAATGCTATTAGATATAACTTCAAAACGTTCGAAATAAAAAGATTATGAACGTATATATATCATAGGTCTACTTGCATTTTCACAATCCCCCAATAAAAGTAAAACGAACTTTCGCAAAATAAATCTGCTAATCTCAGTCGAAAGGTTTAAACTGTTACACTTTTACGCTACTCATTCTTTTCTAACATCTGTTCAGGAAAATATTTAGGTAAGAACAGAAGATCCCCTTCGGAAATACCTTTAACCAGCTGGGCCACCACAGGATATTTGACAACTCGTGCCACACAATGTGCTGGGGTTTTGTTATACAAAGGGGCGTCACTCTTCATGACCTTTGACTTTCTTTATTATTCAATGTTACTTAATGCTCTGTATGTATAAGTTCGAACCGGATCTACGAAAAATACGATCCATTGTATTTTTGCAACTTTGGTTACTGTTAAGATATCTTTTTCTGACTTTCAAGTGCTCTTGTTGTTCACGTTCTTTTAACAAAGGGTACATCTGAATTGAAATGTAAAAGATATAAGTGTTTCGTATATTCTGTTTCAGTGTTGCCTACAAAACACATCCCGAACCAGGGAATATTTTCTAAATGTATCATTATTTTGATGAAGTATGCAGGAGAACATATTATGAATTTAATAATTAAGCTACGCATTGAAATGTCTTGATATCCGCAAAACTCTCACGCTGCGTTTTTTGTGGGTCTTTCTCTCGAAACGCTGTAAGCAATAAACAAGCTTCCATATTGACTGTTTATATCTCATCAAAAACTAATGGCTTCTAAAAAGAGGGCTAAAAGCAATTTGAAGCATGTAGGCAGGTATGAATCACGCCGAGCTTTCATTTATGTAAACTCTGTACAAAAAAACAGAATCTGCTGTCAAAAAACGAGGGGCAAAGGGCGTGCTTCCTTTTCATTTGATGTTTTTTGGACTCTGCTTTTAGTAGAGATTTCTTACGATTATGGAAATATTTTTGTCGCTTTTATTTTCATCACAGTTAAAAACCCATCCAATACTAAACGTAACATCAGCATCTAAAGAGTCATGACGTCAAGACTCTATTGATGAAGCGTTCTGATCACGGTTCTAAGACTAATCATGGTTGAATCCAATGGTAACTGAGGAGCTTGTTTCGAACATATTGCACCACCCTTATCGGGAGCCCCATCGGACAAGAAGAGCGCAGCGAAACTGACGCCAAGACAGACCTTAGGGGATGCGAAAAGCTAATCGTCAGATTTCAAAACATTGTGAGAAAAACCGTTTGCTAGCTTGGAAACAGGTCTTGAAAGTGAAAATAATATACCGACATAGGTCTCGAATCCTGCTGGCCCTGTTGTGGTCAATGCCCCGTGGGGAAGTGTTTTTGGCGTTAGTTTTATTAATGGTCCATCATAGCTGCATGTCCTCGACTGAATACGTATAGGATTAACCTAACTTGCCGCTACGGGAGTACCGGTTTATCAACTTGTGCTCTTAAGGAAGGGGTTGTTGTTAGTCGTTTCTCCCCCGTTTGGATTCTGGTTGAAAAGCCAAAAGGTCACCCAATTTCTATCGAAAGAACCGATTGAAATAAGGATCGGATGGTTACAATGTGAGACGTGCCTGATGACGCATCATCGCACACCATTGACGTGAATCTGTGCTCATGTTATCGACCTGCTAACCTGATAACTCGACTGCTCTAGAATTGATTACCACCACATATATGAAGCAGAGTGCTAGGTCGGTTCTTCCCCTGATCAATTAAGGATAGGGCTGATGATGATGATGGTGGTGGTGGTGGGGGTGGGGGTAATAATAACAGCAGAATGTACACAAATGAGTACTTTAGTAATTAGTAACTCCAAAAAAATTCGTGATTTTCGAGCTTAGACACTGCTAAGAAATGTATGTAATATATTGTAAATATTTCTTGATATAGGTGAAAAAATACATCGCTTGTGTCGAAAGTTTGGCTTTACTATTGAAATGTGTCAAAAGACAAAAAGTTGGCCAAAGCAGGTCCAGTTTTACAAAGTGATCTCAGTGTCAGGACCGCTGAAAGTCTACGGGAGTAGCACTAGTAACGCTGTGATAACGTTTTGAAACGAGGCTCAGGGCCTCTATAACGGTTGGGTACGCAGGATGCTAATGTGTCGTTTCTATTTCCAGATACGCTCAAGAACCTGAATGACAGCTCGCTTACGGTGGATTCAAAACCAGGAACACATTAGGTAAGACTTAGACATCTTGTTTACTTGGATGCTCATCAAGGAAAACGACATGGATGTTTTGGTTGACGGAATTTGTCCCAGTGGGTCAGACATTACATGTTAAGGCAGAACGGATTTGCCTTTTTCTGTGGCCTGTGTGTTATGTACAATTTCGATAAAGAAATATTTCACCGCCAAGCTCAGTGTTCAGAGATTTGTTTACGACACCTACGTAAGTGTGTTTACGGTAACGCTAAACACACCTTCCTCGTTCTCTTTCCCGCGCCTCCGATGGTGAACTCTGATGAATGTTTAAGAACCTGCCAATCAAATTTTACTGGTCAACATCGAGATTTTAGAGAGTGGATGCAAAACCAGTAGTATTCTAATCCTTTGTCCTCGCATTACTATTTTACCACTGATGCAGCAGTTTCGAGAATAGTTGCTCCCCTTGGTCATGCCAGTATCCACTGATGCCAGTATCGAATCCCTTATGACACCTGGTTATGATCCTTGGTCTTGGTGATAAACGTTCACGACCTGCATCACAACGTCTTACAGTTAGCTGGCACACTGTGAACTAACTGAAAGTTGTGTTATATCTAGTTCACTCACTCACTCAGGAATATGTGTGGGCGTTTTGGAACATGTACATTCTGTCACTGCATGGGCAACCTTAGAGGTAAGTCAGGTCAGACGCGTTTGGATATAATCATAACGCAGCCCCGCAAGCTCTCAAACAATCCTTCAAAGAGTCCAAACATCAAGATGATTCCGGCAGAACGTTTGGACTTGGACTAATCCCTGTACAAGGGTCACCGAACAATTGATCATGCACATGTGGTTTCTGTTTGTAAGGACCTTACTGTGTTAGAACTGAACCGAAAAATAACGATCATGTCGTACAGGAGAACCCTTTTCAGGTGCAACAACTGGGCGAAACATATGGTCGACTCTTTGCCAAGTCCTGTCTATTTGAAAAGTCACGTTAATGTCTCCCAAGTGCAGTGAGCAGTTGTTTGACAAAAGTACGCGCATGTTACACAAACAGCTTGTCTACACAGAGGATCCGTATTTGGTCGAAATCAGAAAGGGAATAACACTAATAAGAGCTAAACGCGTTCCTCTGAACTCTTCGTGTTCATGATTATGTAATGGATACGTTCCTGGGGATTTTTAAGTGTCTACGAATAGCTGATTTTTTTAGTTGAGTTGGAAAAATACGTTGGGATTATCCCGAAATGCCATTTGAGCACAGCATGACACAGTGGAACGCTGGATTGGACGTGTTGGACAGCTTCAAGTGATTGTACTTTAGGTCTTCGGCTAGAGGGCTTTACCCTTCAGGCAGCAAGTCGCAGTAAACATGTATATAAAACCCATGGTAAATCCGGCCTTAGTCAGCCCACATCTTTTCCAAGAGTGAAGTTACCATGCAAGATCTAACGAAGATAATTTTCGCATTAGTATTTTATACCGAAACTTGGAGCGAAATCGAGTTGGGTTACAGAGCTAATTGTGCTGTCCTCAAGACTCAAAGTCTGTGGCATACGACGGGAGACGGAACCAAATTAGGCTATGATTGCCGTAAATCACACCAAGGGGGTCTCATAATTGGACCCGTCCGTCCCCTACCGACTTTCAACTCCTCGGAGATGACGTCTTCATAAAACTGGGCAGATTTACTGCAAGCGTTTGTATGATAGACGAGGTTTGGGGATGAGGCCAGTTCTCCACTGTCACGCCGCTCTGACCCGCTAATTGGCCGGAAGTTGCGCCATGCTGGTTATGGCGCGATTTCGCGTCAAACATGGCGATGTCAGTTTTGACAGACGCAAGTGGCGGCATCTGGCGTGGATTCCTGACATTATCCACGTGTTACTTGTGAAGCAGGTTATAGCAAATTTGGTATGGGTTCTGTGATAGATTGCCTCATAACTTGTCAATGCCAAAGAGCGAACAACATCCCTCTCTTGTTTACTCGCTTCTTCCGCTAACGGCGGCAGTGGTTTTGACAAACTGATCCGTTTTAATTTTGCCATGTATGAACTTCTGTCTGTCAATTAATTTGCCACTCTGATTATAAACGAACTATTGGAAAGTTATAAATCATTTATCTATAGGCATATCCTTCCTGTTGAAAATCTATTTTGAAATTCATTAATTTAATTTCCGTCTCTTTTTTCCATTTTATTGTCGATTTACTTTACTCTTTTTCACAATAACGGATGTACATATAGTTCATGTGTCGCCCGTGAAGTTAAAGGTATCAACTTTTCTATTTATGTCATAAGGATGCGTGTATGATATATGATATTCTTGTATCAATTTATCAAATATGAAATGTAGTATTCGTCGTATGCACAAAACATCGTGTATTATTGAAGCAGTTAAAATGAAATAAAATCATATATTTTTACCAGATCACAACAGCGTTTTTGTCACTGCTGATATATCACGGTGTGTTAGCATAATGTGGGCGGAAAGAACGAAGCAATGCATGTCTCCAAGTTTACCGCTTTGGTGAAACCTATTCGAGCATTGTGCTGACAAAACATGAAACATAATCGGGGCGAATTCTGTTATAAGACACGAAGTAAAGTATTGTATTTAGAGGTGACGCAGGAAGGGGTTGGTATGTAATTAAAAAAATATTATTTTGATTTATTGTCAATCGGAAATGTACAAGTGCGTCGTGAATCCTACTGCGATCCTACAGCGATCCTTCGCCCCCAGTAGTGACAATATAGAAAATTGATATGAAACCATGAGGGGATGAAGGGATATGGTAACCACAGGTACAGATGCGTGATCCCATTAAGCACCGACCCAGCCCTGCTACGAGCGGTGACCCCATGTAGGAAGGTCATAGATTACATGTACATCAAGCTGAAGCACCTGTCACGAGCGTACCTGTCTTGCTAATACACGGTGACAAGTGTAATCAAGCTCAACCAGACGCCACCCCGGCCTTGTCAGACCATCCCGACTGGACAATTAGCCAGTGGTCACTCTGAACCTCGTGGCACGTGCTATCGTGACGTCGATTAGCTCGTGCAGGCAGTGACCAGAGGCGCCACCTGTTGGCAATTCAGGTCTAAACTCAGAGGTGACGTAAACTAATGACAAATGATGGCCTCACGCAATGAGACAAGCTTCTACCCTCGTTGCAAACAAATGGTCCCGCAAGGGTAATTAGCTGGTTCAGCATTTGCCGCAACGATTATCATTTGTCATAGACTGACGGGTACTTTGTGGAGATAATTAATACAACTGCTTGGATGGATAAATTTGGTTTAGAATTGATTCAAATACGAGTGTAATTTACTGGTTTTTGAAAAAATAATACATTTCGGAACTTGATGATTCTGAGTAAATTACTTTTTAGAGTTATGGCCGAGTGAAATGGGTGATTAAATTCTTCTTCGTGTTTATTTTATTTGTCCGATTTGGGGAACAATACTATTATTTCAACATGCAATCATTCGTCAACGGAGACGCGCATTTCATTTCTAGATGAAAAAATTCCCGCTGTTATCACAATAATCGCATTGATTCTTTCTTGTTTTGAGTAAATGAGTAATAACTGCGTGGAGGGTTAAACATGACTAAGAAGAAAGTCCAGATATATATTAATTTTCACGGAATTTGGTTGAATGGGGTCAAGATCAGCGCCAAGCGCTAGTGCGGTTAATTCAAAACGTCAACATGAGCATTGGTTTGTCTGGTGCTACAAAGTTTCTGATTGAGATGAAGGCACCAGGTAAAAGTAGCCCCAGTTACACAGACAGTGCCACAAATGACACTTGGTACAGAATCTAGACACACATTACCAGTCTGTGAAGTATGGCCCGCCATTAAGAATTAATTAAAGTAATTAAGAATTGATTGGCCTGAATGATTTAAAAAAAACACAGGGAGATTTTCATCTATTGAGAAATCCATACGATTATGCCCATTTTGTGACATTGTTGTCGAAGATGAATACCATTTCATGTTTATTTGCCCTATATACGAAAATCTAAGAGACAAGTACTTACCGCAGTGGTCTCTATCTCATTTTAATGCTAAAAGATTGTCTTCATTACTGTCTTGTAAGGATCTTATAACACAACATCAACTGGCTTTGTACATACATAATGCTTTTTTGTTACGAAGTGAATTGTTACCTTGACTTTGTATTTTATAAAATATGTTATGTAACTCCGTTGTATATGGGCCTGTGGCCTTTCATACAATAAAGAATTGAATTGAATTGAACTGATTAAAGTATCATCTATTTTTACCTACATTTACATTCAATATTAACATCGAAACGAAATTTTCATTCCAACTTTAGGATCATGTTATTTTGTTATGTAAGCTTACTACAGTTGATTGGCGGCGGGGTAGCCTGGTGGTTAAAGCGTTCGCTCGCCACGCCGTAGACCCGGGTTGAATCCCCCTCCTGGGTACAATGTGTGTAACCCATTTTCGGTGTCCCCTGCCGTGAGATAACTAGAATATTGCTAAAAAGCGGCGTACAACTATACTCACTTGCAATCACACTAACCCGATTCCTGGCCATCAATCCGTCTGTGTTCACTTTATCGGGATGCCTTCATATTAAAGTTCCTTTATAGGTGTAGTTGCGTCCCTTGGCTTGGGCTCCCCACAAAACTATGTTCGTGGATACGAAGCCATCCTGGTTCGCCCTATTATGTTTCTAGGGTTGTGCTCGTGCGTTTCACCAAAGACTTCGTGGTAAACATCTAAGACCTGCTTTGTTTGTTTGTTTGATGTTTAACGCCGCTCTCAGCAATATTCCAGCTATATGATAGCCTTCTGTGTATATTCGAGTCTGGACCATACAATCCAGTGATTGACATCATGAGCATCGATCTACGCAAATGGGATACGATGGCATGCATGAACCAAGTCGGAGCCTGACCACCCGATCCCATTAGTCGCCTCTTACGACAAGCATAGTCGCCTCTTACAGCAAGCATAGGATGCTGAAGACCTATTCTTCCCCGCATCTTCACGGGTCACTATTATTTCGGGCTTTACTCCCACATCAAGCTGATAACCAGATTACTGTTAAAGCGGCGTTAAACCCAACTCCCTCACTCACTCTGTGCAATAAGGGTACTCATAAACTGCTAGATTAATATATCTGATAAACACTGAATTTGCAGGAAAACTGGGTTTTGAAGAGCGTGCACGTGCAAGGACAGCATCCGGACCGAGTACTCTGTATAGGTTAACGATGTAACTGTCTGAGCAACAAAACTGCCATGTTCATCGCAGATCATTTAAAAACAAACCAGCCTTCTTCCTTTGAAATGTCTCCGGAGAAAAAAAATATCATTGTCGGGGCTTGTTATTGAGTTAAAAAAGGCCCATAACATGTACTTAGTGACGTGCGCTGTAATAAGCAAGGTCTGAACAGAGGCGACCTGTTGTATAAATTGCAATTAGGAAAGGTCAAATGTCGACGGTGTTGTCAATGGTCCACACTACGTCTTCGCTGTCAGTCGTCGACGTTTAGAACAGGTTTTCGACCACACCAGACTTCAAACAAGCTGCTGACCAATCAGCGGCCGGCATTGCCATCCGTCGCGGCTTGTGATTGGTCGACTGTAATTTCGGTTGCTTACAATTAAGACGTGTGGGTCATGAGTATGTGACTGTAGAGTGGTTAGTTTGATATATGTTTATAAACACTATGTTGTAATACAGATTCCGGTAATTGCATTACCGAGGCATTTGGGGATATAGAGGCACGCGCGCCAGTTGGACACTCGCTTGATGTTCATCGCAAGGTAAGACGAGCCAACTGAAACGTGTCTTAATTTTATATGATAATGTAATACTTGTTAATTATTTTATATGATCTTATTTCATTCAGGTTTTATTGTGTTTGAAGAATCGGTTTTAAATTTTGATGTCAAATCTTGTGGATCAGAGCTCGTTGTCCACCTGCACTGCAACTCATTGATTAGAGATGCGCCCCTTAGCCACTCAGGATCCGATTGCTATGGGTTCGAATCTCAAATTTGCCACGATTATGAACATTTGTCATGAGCACCCTACCAATGGGTTTTACCAGCGTGGCAAGTGGCTATGACAATTTTCAAATTGAATATTACGATAAAAGCTGAAATATCTTTCAAAGCAGCGTCTAACCCAACTCATTCACTCATACGTTAGAACTTCAGTTAAGGTGTCAATAAGCCTGTCCTAACCACGGACTTCGTGGTAACGTTTTACTAGTGTACATGGTAAAGTTCTTCTCTGGGTCCCGTTTTGCAAAGGCACCGCAGCGCTTCGTTAGTGTTAAGTTCATACTAGTGCCGATGACGCTTTATGATATGGGCCCGGTGCCGTAGTTTAGAGCGATCTTAGCGCTAAGTGATCGTTATTCCCATACCTTAACATAGACTTACGACAGTCGTAACACTGAGGTTGTCTTGTACAACGGCACCCCGGTTTCTTAGTTTAGGCGTACGTACGTTCAATAACGTAAATTGTCTACTGTCTATATATTGGTAATATGGGTGGAATTGACGTCGTTCGTGGTTATTTACGATTTGTATATATTAAGCTATGTAATTTGATTTCGTTCACATTTCATATCAATTCTAATAAAAGTACCAGACACCAAATATCTATTTTTACTAATAATTCAGACAGGATATTTGTTGATGTATTAATAAACCAACCAGACGACAAGACCAAGTGTACATTCTCATATAATTTTAAACTTAACGCCAGCAAAAGAATGACAGTTGCCCGAGTTCCATGGACTGATTTCATCTTATCATCATGAGCGGGCGGTCGGGTAGCCTAGTGGTTAAAGCGTTCGTTCGTCCCGCCGAAGACCTGGGTTCGATTGCCGTCATGGGTACAATGTGTGAAGCTCATTTCTGGTGTCCCCCGCCGTGTTATTGCTGGAATATTGCTAAAAGCGGCGTAAAAGCATACTCACTCACTATCATTATGAAACGGTACGATGCATACGTTTACTAATGACAGTGAATTAATACGACTACGAATGGAAATGGAAATGCACAACTCATACATCATAAATCAGTGTCTACTACATGTTCTCATGAGGGTTATCAGTTGTTTACCATGGGCGACCCGAGCCTCGTTCCACACTTTATGGACATCAGTTGTTTACAATGGGCGACCTTCATGGACATCAGTTGTTTACCATGGGCGACCTGAGCCTCGTTCCACACTTTTATTAGGATCAGTTGTTTACAATGGGCGACCTTCATGGACATCAGTTGTTTACAATGGGCGACCTGAGCCTCGTTCCACACTTTATGGACATCAGTTGTTGACAATGGGCGACCTTCATGGACATCAGTTGTTTACCATGGGAGACCTGAGCCTCGTTCCACACTTTTATTAGGATCAGTTGTTGACAATGGGCGACCTTCATGGACATCAGTTGTTTACCATGGGCGACCTGAGCCTCGTTCCACACTTTTATTAGGATCAGTTGTTGACAATGGGCGACCTTCATGGACATCAGTTGTTTACAATGGGCGCCCTGAGCCTCGTTCCACACTTTATGGACATCAGTTGTTTACAATGGGCGACCTGAGCCTCGTTCCACACTTTATGGACATCAGTTGTTTACAATGGGCGACCTGAGCCTCGTTCCACACTTTATGGACATCAGTTGTTGACAATGGGCGACCTTCATGGACATCAGCTGTTTACCATGGGCGACCTGAGCCTCGTTCCACACTTCATGGACATCAGTTGTTTACAATGGGCGACCTTCATGGACATCAGTTGGTTACAATGGGCGACCTTCATGGACATCAGTTGGTTACAATGGACGACACGAGCCTCGTTCCACACTTTATAGACATCAGTTGTTTACCATGGGCGACCTGAGCCTCGTTCCGCATCTTTATTAGGATCAGTTGGTTACAATGGGCGACCGGAGCCTCGTTCCACACTTTTATGGAGATCAGTTGGTTACAATGGGCGATCTGAGCACCGTTCCACATCTTCATTAGGATCAGTCGGTTACAATGGGTGACCTGAGCCTCGTTCCACACTTTATGGACATCAGTTGTTTACAAGGAGCGACCTGAGCACCATTCCACACCATTATTGGGATCAGTTGGTTACAAAGGGCGACCTGAGCACCGTTCCACACTTTTATTAGGAACAGTTGTTGACAATGAGCGACCTGAGCACCGTTCCACACTTTTATGGAGATCAGTTGGTAACAATGACCGACCCGAGCTTCGTCAGACACATCGATCGATCCCACTCAGTTGTTTATACTTGTGGCAGCTTCTTGTACATTGGTCTAAGGTGCCTCTACAAGCTGCGCAGAGTTGCGTCCCTTGCTTGTCAGGATCCAACAGATGTGGGTTCGAATCAAAGATTCGCCCCGATCATGATTCGAGGTATTTCAGCACCAGTTATCGTATGTTTCATCTACTACCTCATCAAGCCGTGATATATCTCAAATACTTTTCAAAGCGACGTCACTCGAAATCAGTATTGTTCTAACTCCACCCAGATAGGTTTTACAAAGGAAATCTCCTTATCACGTGCACTGATTACCTTAGAAATGTATGTTTCTCCGTCTGTATCAGCTCCTCTGTTTCTAAACCCATCGATGTATTACCGACCCCCTCCCTCTGTCATACTCTCTGCCGTTGATCCTCCAGAAGCTGACTGTCCGTCCTCCTCATGACGATTCCTAATGTCTTCTCATTCCTCCGGACCAACCCCTGGCTCCCACCACCGCCTCGGTAACACCCACACCCACGTGGACGATCAAAATAAATGAGGAATCCCTTATATAGATGCGCTTCGAACATCCTCGTCGAGGAAAGGCTTGTGAACGTCTCCCATCGACCACCGGGCACTCCACCTTGTCATATCCTACCAAGACAATCCATAACATTAACTCCCCTCTATCCTTGCCTCTTTTCCCATAACCAGACTCTCAGGCCCCAGCTCATTGTTTTTTTCCGCGGAACACCCCTCATTTCGTCTAAGCTCCAATTACCACAACCGTGTACTTACTATCACCCCTACCTCTGCTATCTTCTCCCAGAAGCCTACTCTATAAACTTAGTACCATTCCCATATTCCAATCGACCGACTCATTTCAACCTCTCTCAATATGTACATGAGTCGTATATTGCACCAAACTGCTGCTCGCCTTTGCACACTATCATCCCATTGCACCGTCTTTCTCAACGACCCCCACCTTGTTCGAATCCACCCCCATTGCCTGTCATCCCTTCCAACAATCGCACTCTTCCAAGATGTTCTTTGAGTACCCGCTTTACCGTTATCACCAAGCAAAGGACGCCACCATCCACCATTGCCCCACCCCTACCACACGATCCATCAACATTTCTCCTCCCCAAGCCCCCACCTTCCATCAAGAACTTCTGTCACAATTAATTGACTCATCTTCCGAACCACACCACCTATCCGACCCCTTTAACCCCCTCCCGTAAAGTCTTCATCTACCTGTTCTATATCCATCCCTAGATGATGATACCAAATTAATTGACTGTCATTTCTTGCACGTAGCGCTCTGCCTGAATGACAACATAACTAAGTGATTATTTCATCATGCGATCCCAACCTTTGAATGCACCTAGTCGAGTGACACGGGGATGCAGAGTGGGCAAAAAGTTCACCCAGATAGCATGAATATGTCAGTTAATGACAGCTACCTTGCCGTCTCTCAAAGATGATGTTCACAATTTCTGTCAAACTTCGATTCCTATTGTGCTAACGTCGACCCCTCGCTTCTCAGTCCGTCTTACGGCGGTTGGCAAACCACTAGCAAATCAATCTCGCATTCATGCACTGCCGCTAATGCCATGCTGCAGCATTCGATTATACTTACAAGTAATGTTCGCCTAAATGGTTGTCATTGATTTTGGTTTTCTCATTCTGGGAGCTGCTGCCTTCATTTGCGGCCGTGTTTTCCTTTATGTAACCGTTTTGTCTGATCAATGGAACTGCATTGTTGGCTAAGAGGAAGGCCGTATTTCAATGAGCTGATGGCGAGTTCTCGGGCCACTCAACCGAGGCAATCCCACGTCGATATTCGCAGAATAGTTTTTCGAATTGACGGTATATTTACCCATTGCCTTGAAATTCAACAGAATACTTTTACACTGAATCCATGGAACGGCGGACACTAAAATCTGCAAACATCACCGATAGACAGTGTGCGTTTTGAGGACGCGGAGATCGTACCAGAGTTTGCCAAGTAATAAACTGCCTAGGCATGATATGTTTGTGAAGGTTGAGAGCCGATAGCTATACAACGCTGTATTTACATTCTTTCGGTTACATAGAGGATTGAGATTCAATCGTCCATCTATTCAGCCGCGATGGTGGGGAATAGTGTTGTATTGAGATGCCATGTCGGTTGAATTCTTGCCGACTAAGAAGCACTTTAGGAATGGTTAATCCTAACGGTCACCGAAGTACTATCCGGTCGCTGTTATTATTTCTTTCGGAGTATGATTATGTCATTTCTATGGTAATCGATAAGTCAGGAATAGTAGCTTCATCTAGTAAATTAGTACAAATAACCCGACCTTATATTCCCATGGGCCTTAAGTACAGGCATAATGGCGTTTGCTTGCTGGTCATTAATAGTATTAAACAGCATGGAGCACGAAGGCTGGTTGTATTTAGGACTATTTTAAAATACATTTAGAAATGCCAGGACACGAAATGGAGGGCTCGACTGCTTGGTGTTGCATGTTATTTCTATTAGACGTTGTACATACAGTTGATTGTAGATATTACGAGTCAGAGATTGTCAGAGGCTGTCGCCATGTTCAGTTGTCCGTGTGATGAAGTGCGTGAATGGAACTGGAGACGTCGTTTATTTTGAAACAAGGAATTGTTGGAAGTACTTTTGTAGAATCTCGTGGTATTCCCCGTGGAGCCGGTCTATGTAAACTGCATGGGTTAGTCATTGTCTTCAGCTTTATCACGCGCCTATATAAAGGAAGTAGGTGATTATGTATCGTCTAATAAGAGAGAGAGAGAGAGAGAGAGAGAGAGAGAGAGAGAGAGAGAGAGAGAGAGAGAGAGAGAGAGAGAGAGAGAGAGAGAGAGAGAGAGAGAGAGTTATATATATGATACATACTGTTATAGGCAGAAATTAAATGCGAGCCCAATCGGTGATCAGGCCAAACTTCATAAATATTATGTTATAAAAATGGACACAGCTTTAGAGCATGAATTGATACCTCTGCAAACATATCGTGAATCATATCTGTTGTAAGTTTGGAGTGCATTGATATATCAGGAATCATGGCATCCCTTGATGTGTCAAAATATGGCAGTACTTGATCTAATTGGAAATTGTTTTATGCAATACCAACATGTTTGTTTGTTTGTTTGTTGAGAGAGAGAATGTTTTCTTTCTGGTTCTGTTATTATTTAGGACATAACATTGCGGTGAACACCATGGATGGGTCTCACACTGTATGTGAGTGAATGAGTTAGTATGATTTTACGCCGCATTTAGCAATATTCCAGCAATATCAAGGAAATTGGCCTTACACATTGCACATTGTACTTATGTGGGGAACTGAACTTGGGCCTACGGCGTGACGATCATACGATTCAACCAAAATATCCCAAACCCACGCACCAAATATGAACAGAATTACAAAAGAAACTCGATGTGACAGAAGTACATGCCTTATAGCTCCATACTGATATTTCGTTCTCTCGAAGTCCTCCGTAGTAGTGCGTAAGTGTGCAAAACGTCTAGAATTGAGTGAGTCGATTTTAACAGTATTCCAGTCATATCACAGCATGTCAGCTTAATGTGGGAGGAAAGCCCGAAGTGATGCAGGTCTCAGACGTTTACCACTTCGGTGAAACCCACGAGCACGGGTATGGTGCTGACAAACCTAGAAACATTATCGGGGTGAACCAGGATTCGAACCCACAATCATAGGTTTCTGGCGTGCCCAAGGGACGCAACTCTGCACAGCGAATCGCGGCTCTTTAGACGACTGGGCCACCCGTGCCCCCCAAAACGTCTGAAAAGATATATCGGGTTTAAAAGAGTTTGAATATTAGAGGTGTCACTCTGGCCACGGCTGCAATCCCGTATTGAGCGGACAGTGAGTGGTCACAGGTGTAGGGGCACTGGGCGAACCTTCTGAAATCGTTTAGGATTAGAACCTACCCACCAGGGCATTTTGTAGCTATTCAGTAAATTTCTCAGAACGTATCTTGTTAACCATCTAAATCTCAATTAGTGCTCCTCCCTTCTCGTGTTACCCCTGGCTCATATAGCCAGCGGGGTTAATGCAGATCAACAAGGGTTAAACCTAGGTCTTCGGAAAAACTGCTTGGTCACCCTATTTTAATGAGGTGGGATTGGGTTGAGGGCCGTCCCAGACACTCGACAACATTGGGTATACATTAGACTAGCATCTAGTCTTTGAAATTAATCATTTTACAGAAAAAAAAAGTTGTTAAATTATTTAATGAAATATAATAAAAAAGGATTCCCGATACTTTCTAGATTTTCAGAAACTGCGGTAATCTAGACTTGCCATCGTTTATAGACTTACACTGGATGTATTGGATATTTGTCTCAGGGTCTATATGACTACTGTAGGCATATATCTGGGCCCGTTTGAGTGCAGAAAATGCTGATAGGCCCCCATGCGTAAATCGTCGGTCACTCACAGTGAAGCACATTTGGTTATCCCGAGGAACGTTTATGCCACTCCTTCCTCGTATTACCGGTTGTCTCGAAGTTTAAGGAGATATAAGGAGTAAGGTGTAATTCAAGGTCAAGGTTGGAATCTCAAAGACATGTACCAGGTTAATAATAATATTCAAGTAAGAGAATATTTAAACCTTAAACTTAAACTGAAGAACAGCGTACAATCATAGGATGTATGGATTGAAAGTTTTATTCATCGAATCAATTATTTTAAATCTAAGCCGGAACCGATGATAAATAAAACAATAAAACCAGAATCATGGGTTAGGAGTCGGACAACCAAATATAATCTGTTTTCAGATGAACATTTGACTTGCCTTTGCATGTATTTGTGACGGATGACAGGGTATGCTCTCCTTTTCGCGGATACCTCGTATCACTACTTGATAGTGATTCATGCTTGTGATTTTGTGATTCACAAACGCATGCTCAAGATCTAGTCGGAATGTACAATGGAAGAGATTTCTTATTTTTGCGCTTTTTATTTAAGGAACAACTACAAGACCTAGGATTTAAATAAGAAACAACGAATTGTTACCGCGGTTTAGATTAAAAAAGTATTACAGTTATTACCTGTTAATGTTTTTCATGGATGTTCAATATTTGTTTAACTGTCCATTGTGGAGATGTATTTAATTCCTGCGGCAGTTTTTGTCATCGCGTGCACGTTGCGAGATATCCCGTGATGCTAGACTCCCATCACTGCCACAACGTGATATTATCGCCCAGTCGCCACCATTTTGTACCCCCGATTGGCTGCCACAGCGTTATAGAGAGAGTATTAGCACACAATGTGTCCTATCTAGTTTGTTAGAGAGGATGGAGCTCATTTTATGTACCCCGTGACCTATGAAATAAGTCTAACGAGCATCTATCACGAACAGTGTCGTTTGTCTCAGCAGTGCATCTACATATAGAAAATTCACCTATTCACGAAAGACTAATATCATTCTCTCTGAAAATCCGTCGATTCGGTAAAATCACTCCGAGTGGACGTCTGGTATGTCGTCGACCGCTGGTTCAAGCATGTCCACTTGGACACGCACGCTACCGCTAAACCGATATTGACATGCCTCTTCGGCCGATGGAGTAGGAATAACGGTTACCTCCCTTTGACAATCACCGATAGGCAACATACTGAACACACGAGTCTTTCATTTCAGATTGTTTGGAGAAATAGACGTGGAGGTAGATGACTAGATGTCTGGCAAGAGGTGATCAACGATAGACGTACAGTGTAGAATTAAATTGGTGAGTATCTATTTACGTTATCTCATGTTTATATATCTTTGTCACAAATGAATAATTGTTTAAATTTGAACTTTGTAATGGTGTGACCCCAAACCTGGCAGCAGGACTTTTCCAATTGGGTCTCCCTATACGTATGGCTCCTGGATCCATTAAAGAAAATTCAGTTCTGTGAACGACACAATTTAGTCTCCCATTGATAAGTATATACATTTTAAGGTATGTCTATATACTAAGCGACTCGGCACAAGCTAATGCACCTGTAGAAAAAGCAGATTTGAAGAACGGTGATTGAAAGCATCTTCCACTCGCCGTCCCATCTATTGGAACTACGTCACTTGATATTGATTAGATTATTGTAACCACTGGATATCTTCCCATTTAGAATTCTTATCGTTTGTTTGAATGGTGTAATCAACTTACCTGGATTGGAGCAAGTTCGGTTTAGCCATGAGGTCAGAAGGGGAGGTCAGTGTGTTGATAAGTGGTGTTGTGCTATAGATGATGTTTTTGTTTGTTTGTTTGTTGTTTAACGCCGCACTCAGCAATGTTCCAGCTTATGACGGCGGTCTGTAAATAATGGAGTCTGGATCAGAGAATCCAGTGATTTATATCATCGATCCACGCAATTGGGATACGATGACATGCACCAACCAAGTCAGCGAGCCTGACCACCCGATCCCGTTAGTTTCCTCTTACATTAAAACATTTGTTCGTCACTCCAAAGGCCCGGCTTTGATTCCTCGCATGGGTAAAATGTGCGATGTCCTCCACTGTGATATTGCTGGATTGTTGCTAAAAGTGGCACAAAACAATATTCATTCACTCTCTTTATAATTATGACAGAATTTTCCAGAATATTGAAAATGTGTTTACGGCAAGCATTGGTTGCTGAAGACCTATTCTCTATCCGGATCCTCACGGGTATATTAATGATGTATGGAGGCTGGATGATGTAGAGACGAGATAACCTATTTTGGGAGAGGGTTTTTGTATGGTGTGTAGATGATGTAGAGACGAGATAACCTATTTTTAGACAAGATTGCAAAAAAAGTTGTGATAACTTGTTCAAAATCCATTTTAATAATGAAATGTGTTTAAACACAAATAATATAGGAATATAGAATATGGTCTGTGCTTTGTATGAGATGACGACGACGACGACGATGATGACGATGATGATGGTACAGTTTTAGTTTCATCTTTGTATCTCATCATGGTAATAATGATGATAAATGTTGATAAACATGAAGTAATATGTCACCCCTTTCTCGTACAATAGCACTGATGATGATTGTGATGAAATAGTTGTATTTAGTATAATGGTAATGATGATAACGTTGATAGTGATGATATTGAGGACGACGACGATGACGACGATGGTGATGATGATGGTGAGGATGATGGTGAGGATGATGGTGAGGTTGATAATGCCTTGAATAAAGCTATCGTGGGAGAGGGAATGTCTTCAGAGATCCTATATACAATACGGCCCATGGCTTGTAAAATGAATCGTAATGAATCATATATTCAATATGATTTTTCACTATAATCATTGTCTGTTGGTGCAATGTATATCTTTTCAGCTTTTGGGAAATCACCTATTCAGATTTGTTATTTGTTTAAATAAGAAGTTTTAATATTTTACTTTACATTTGTAAAAACATCTTTCTGGAAGCATGTGAGTCGACTTTGTGTGTGTAATGCATGAATGACGAGGTTTGTCAGATTAAGAGACTTATCGCCTACCGAACCAAATATGGGCTACTAATGCTTATTAAAAGAGTTTTTAAATGTTCACCATGTTCATATAGCATGGCGATGACAGTACGTAAATATGAACTTTTATATTTTTCCATAAGGAACATTTACCATGGCTAGTCTGATGGATGATCATGTCACTGTCGTGTCAAACAGAACTGTCAGTCAAATATGTAACGTACATAATATGCCCCGCCCACAGTGCTCTGTGTTGTCACTCACACCTACAGGATATGGTGCTATAAATTGGTAATTTAGTAGTTATAAAGCTGATAAAAAAACGAGTATTTTAGTCGGACATCTTGCACATTTTGAGTATGATTGAAATGGGAAGTAGTTTTGGAAACACTACACCCCGTTTGATATAAGCGGACTATTATTGCTAGTTGCTAAGTAACCTGTGCGTGAATCATGACGTCATCGTGAAGGAAGTTCCAAATGAAAGAGACTTTCTTTTGATGCGAAAGGTTTCGAAAAACTATCAAGATTTTTGTTGTGATCGATTTTTCATGACTTCATTTGGAAATATAAAATAAAGCAATTTGTAAGTTATTTTTTTTTATTCGGGTCCTCGATTCTATTGAACTTGTGACTAATTGGTGAAATTAATAAATTTGAGGCTCGCGTTATGGGAATTATACGCCTGGGTTGACCGGGGTATGTTTTCTGGAGCTAATGAAATGTTCAAATAGTCTTTAGGTTTGATATTTTGCTGTTTTGGCTCTTTGTACTTCGAGATTCAAAGCTCGGGATTAAAAGGATACTGACTGCTGTGTGAAGTGGCAGGGGCGATTAAAAGGGCGTATCCATGCGTGTTTTGAGAACAAATTACTTTTATTTATTACGTTTATTACTTCAGATGGCAATTTGAAAAAAATGATATGTCTTAGAATTCAAAAGAAACTATGATTTTTCTTTTAAGACACGTTTGCTATGAAACATCTTACATAAATGAAACAGTCTGCCGACCGCAAGTATAACACGTGTCTGCCGTATTGATGAAATTATTGCCACTCGTTAAAACTTCAAAACAGATCAATAATGACTATGGATAACTATGCATTCGGGTGAATAAGTTATTCTTGCGTTGTATTACTGATTTTTAATGACAACCTCAAGTCATTCACTATTGTATAAAACGTCTCCTTGAATACAAAGCTCCTTGTCTTTGTGATCATTCTCTACACTTTGAAATTAAAGTGCTTGTTTTGTCGGTTGTAAACGGCCTAATTGTTCTTAACAGAACATTCGTAGGGGTACCCGTGTGACACTTAAAAACACGCTGACACTTTTTCAATTAGACTTAGGGGTAAATTTTGTATAACCCACCTGCATCTGGGAGCATAAATGGTGATGTAAAGTAATCTGGTTGAAAGATTGCATGTTGTCTGCATTCAGTGGCTCTTAATACGGACGAATGTACACGTTGCCAATAGACAGAGCACTGCATTAAAGTGATTTACGGAAGTTATTAAGAGAACTCACGTGTCACACAGTCGTCCAGGTAAGCACGTGGCTCTTTCATGCGCGCGCATACACACCGGCAGACGACCGGCCACGCGCTACTTGGTAAAAGGAGAAATACTTAGTATTCCGAAGATGTCTGGTGATAAAAAGTTTTCAAATGTTTTCAAAGCGACTAAAATCTTGTATCCGCCCATTAAACAGGCTTTGGAGAATTCGAGATGTGTATACAATCTAATTCAGCTGGTATCTCGTTAGGTCCGCACTCCACGTGAATAGCTTACATTTCCCGCCATTAGAGCAAAGCAGACGAGATTGGATAGACAGGATTGGAAGTAAGTTGGATGGTTTCCATTGTGTTCCCCCTCACCCCTCTCCCCTCCACCATTCCCCCTACCCTCGGGCGGGCTCCTGCCTCTAGGGTGCTTGAAGCTCGATCGGAGACGGTGGGGAAGTCATGAGACAGAAAAGTTGCCATTGGAAAGGTTTCTCCGTGCTTCTTTAGGAAAAAATAATGCTTGTTTGGTACATTTTTTTACATCGGGGATGAAAGTTGTAATTATGACCGTCGAATATGCCTGCAGCTCGTTGACTGCTTTAATTAGATCCTTGCCGTGGCAGGGACGTCGTGGTTGCCGGCCACAGCGTGATAAGTTTGGTTTGAGCAATATTTGCGCGATATTAGGTTGTTATTTTGTCCGCCTCTGGCTATTCCAGACACTGTCTCCGCCTTCTTTTCAATAACTCTCTCTCACTTGTCAATCAACACAGGTAGTTTTTCCTGCACCCCTAGCTTATTTAGATAATTTCGCCATCAGTTTACACAGATGAGCGTTTTGGCGGAGACGTTAAAATCGTTCAAGAGTTAAGTCCCCTTGTGGGGGGAAGGTGAAGGCCGGTAACTTTAATCTAATAGAAGCAATTTTACTTGTTCTATTGTCTTTTATCTACATGTTGTGAAAACGATCCAAACTTAAATTGGGAAATGTAGAGGTTCGTAAGCGCACCAAAATATGTTTAATTTAAACTTGTTGAAACTCCTCGAAAGACGTGACTCAAATGACTAGTATTCTTTTCGGTTGAATAAATAAAGTCTTGAAACAGATATAACACACGCATTCTCTCTCTCTCTCTCTCTCTCTCTCTCTCTCTCTCTCTCTCTCTCTCTCTCTCTCTCTCTCTCTCTCTCTCTCTCTCTCTCTCTCTCTCTCTCTCTCTCATCAATGGTGGTATCTCCCTCTCTCTCGTCCAGACAAATCTCTCCCTCGTGTCAACTTCACCTGTGATCCACGAACGAGCGACGACTAATTTAAGGCGATGTCTGACGCCGTCAGATCTCGGGTGTTGTCGGTCCCAGTCGGTCGCGGTCGGTAGTATTCGCTGAGGAATGCCTGAACAAACGCTCATCCATCTTTGATCTCAGCTATTTCATTAAAAATTATACCATACCACGACTGAATCAAAGGAAGTCGTCATGTGTGTGTCACCATAGCTCCGTAATTGATTTAATATTTTCTGGATATTTTGATTTTGAGGTGTTTTATTTTGTCACTTTGAATCTTGTTCCCTAGATTCGAGACCCACCGAGAGTGACAAGATATCAGAACAAATCACATCAGGGCTCTCTTTGATTTACAAGAACGCGCGGCTGGAAATGTCACAAATAGGATTGCGTTTGTTACTATGGTGATTAAGATTGAATATACGTACATATGTACCAGGAAAGACTGTATGGATAATACTTTATGCTTCCATATGCGAATGAAATCACATTTGGTATCTGTATATGCTACTCAAAAGAAGTTAAAGATCACACGATTAACTATAGCCTTATGACAGAATCAGGTGTTCTACCTTCTTTTGAGTAGTATATTTATCATCAGGCGAAAGATTGGACTATGGTGCTCTTTTTGTCAGAGAGACAGGGTCACAGTAAGAGTATCACTGGGGATCATATTGGATATATTTCAGATCTGTAGATCCGTCGGTGCTGTTCTTGTTCTGGCTCTGTCTTGGTCACGGACTTCCCGTAACGAAAGCGTTGGTAATTTCACGTGAAGATTCTTTCTGTAAAAGAATTGATCAACCATTCAGATGCAGAACAACGACCTCAAACCACGATGAAAGGATATTCTCACGCTAATGTATATGAGAATGCCACATTATTCGTTTAAAAACATAATTTGAAATACTGTTTTGGGCCGGTTAAAGTGTTCGCTCGTTGTGCCAAAAGATAGAACTAGAATACTGCTTAAAGTGACATAAATGTCTACTCGCTAAGGGAAATTGTTGGAGTATTTGGAAAATAAAATATGTTTTTGTGGATACAAAAACTACATGGCCCAAGTTTCTTCACAGTTTTTCAATTCATTGAAAAAAAAGGCTTCTCAAGTTTAATGATTTCTGTTGCCATGTTAATCAAGTATAGTTTCGTACATGTTGTTATACTAGTCCATTAGGCATTACAAGATTCTCGAGCCTCACGACGAGACGCTATCCACTACTCTATAGTTGCTTGCTTCTCGGCGCCGTTCAGCTCTGGAGCAATGAGTTGTCTACAGGAAAAGATTCGTCAGGAATCCACGTGGCCACTGGAGCTTTCACAACCGGAACTTGGCGATATTTTCGTTTCAAAGTAAATTACAAACTAAACCGCCGCAGCACGCCACGTACATCTTCAGCCATTGGTCTCCACAATGGAACGTACACAGTCGTTGTCGTGGTAGTTTAATGAATGTATTTCATTTGGTATTTATCTCCGAACTCCGTCCTCTCTTCCAGACTGATAGTCTGGTGATGCGATTCTACCTGTCTATCTATTGTTATAGTGTGCATTAACTCGCAGATAGCAACAACCCGGAGGTTTTGTATTTCCTCTATTGTTAAATCGCACGGCTCCATACCCTATTGTAGGGATACGATATTGATTTGGATGGCCATTGACAGGTCTACTGTTTGTGAAAAGTTACTGAGACTTGGCAGTGTATTACTTGAGCAAATGCGTATAAAGTGTATTTGAATTGTGAATAATGTTCATTGACCAACCATATATTGTCTAAGTGGTCACATGACTATAAAGCGACGCTGCGTGCGTGCGTGCGTGCGTGCGTGATTGTACTAGTCCGAACTAATGCCGGTTTTATATCAGATACTCAGATATCATGCCTCAGTTTAACATGGAGACCCCACTCAGACTTCTGGTCTGAGTCGACAAATCTTTGTTTTATCGAGCGCCAGGAAGGATAACAACAAGTACCATCTTTTAACGTCTTATGGCATGACGAGGTCGGGGATCGACCCACCGACCTTCTGCTCGCTAGGCAGACGCTCTTCCACTACAACAAGGATGTAGTCCATGTCCTTTAGAATTTGTGAACAGCCTGGTATTTGGTCTTTTCTTGTTGATGGTCATTCTGCTTGTACGGCTGGTAACTGTTGTTTTTTTCACAAACCCGTTCGTAAAATGGTACGTACCGTTGAGACACATTGCATGTTTTCAATGGGTCATTGGTGTGTACATAGGCATGGATGGCCCACCCGTTCAAGGCGGAGCAGTTCGGAACAAATCCGTTTGTAAAATGGTACGTACCGTTGAGACGAATTGCATGTTTTCAATGGGTCATTGGTGTGTACATAGGCATGGGTGGCCCACCCGTTCAAGGCGGAGCAGTTCGGAACAAACCCGTTCGTAACATGGTACGTACCGTTGAGACGAATTGCATGTTTTCAATGGGTCATTGGTGTGTACATATGCATGGGTGGCCCACCCGTTCAAGGCAGGAGTTCGTTGTGCAAAGTTGAGTTCCTTAGGCCTGCCAGAAACCTATGATCGTGGTGGGTTTGAATTCAAGATTCGTCTTCATTATGTTACTGGGTGTATCAGCACCATACCCGTGCTCGTCGGTTTAATCAGGAACTTTAAGACCTGCACCACGGGCTTTCCCCCATTATGCCTGGAATACTGTTCAAAGCGGCGTTAAATCCAACTCACCCATTAGTGTACAAACTGACAGGATCCTCGTCCGATAGATGGAGACGTTAAGAATCAAACTGCTCCATCTGTGGTGATGCGCAAACGCACAACCCAATACGCTAACCCAAAACCAAAGCCATGGAACGAGTCATATTTTCAAAAGCGGATTCCTTTTTTTTCATGAGAACCTCATTACAGATGTGTCCGTGTTCGGCCTATTTCCCCTTTCCGATGTCCAAATCAGTGCCCAAACCATCCCATCTTCGCACCAGCGTTTCTGGGTCCGCCAGATGACTAACTGACTCGGAGTATGGTAAAAGGCTGTTCTGTTTGTCACTCATAAAATTACCGTCAGTCCTTGCCAATTCTGACTTCAATTTCCCTGTTTTTAAAAGTCGTCTGCTTCATACAGCTCCTCCCCGTTAATTAGTCCAACAATTACCGCCTAAACCCTCTTTGTAACCCAAACGACACGGCCGTCATTACGGGGCCAGGCCTTCAATAACGTCGCCCTCGATGGTGAATTAATGGACTCGGGAACTAATTTCTTCCGCGGAGTCGACCAAATAACATGTCACGTGACAATGTCAAATCAGAAGGGAGGTTGGAGCTGGGACTGGAAGCGAAGCACGAGTTTTGAGAAATATGAAAGTTGGCAATTGTAATTAGCAAACATTAATGCACGGTGGTTAGATAGAAGGGCCTCATCTGTGTAGCGAAGGTTGGCGTTGCTGGGTGCCGTTATGCGCTATCGAAGTCACTGGTTATGTTATCGACAGTGGTATAGACAACGAATCTATCATCTTAGACATCGATGGAAGTTCATTTAAATCATGACCGAATTTGAAAGGCCATTTTGCTACAATCTTAATTCAATCGTACAATTCTCCCTTCTATACATGTATTTAAACTTAAAAGATAGATGGAAAAATCGGTACATGTCTGACGTATTCACTATTTGTTTGTTTTATAAATACAAAGTCCTTATCATCATTTTGTCTATGAGAAAATGCATTCCTGGCTTACAAGAGAAGTCCTCGCTTATATGATGGAGAATCAATCAGTTTGAAATAAGTCTGCATGCAGCCTTAAAAACGGGATACTGTGGTATCTCTCTATAGCATTATCATGTAATGCACATTATACGGGAACATTTTAGGGAGCCTGAAAAATGGAGGTTGGTACCGATGTTTTTTATAGTCAGATATCCATATTTTAACTAATTAACCAGTAGTAATGGAAAAAAAGATACATGTATCCCTTGAATGCCTGAAGAGTATTATTGCTAAACAGTTCACCTTTATGGAATCAATTTACAGAGCAACCCCCTTATTGCGGAATCTCTGTTATCTGGGCGATTACGTTTGGGAACGTCTAAATACAATTAGGGTGGTGGGATAGCCAAGCGGTAAAAGCGATCGTTCGTCACACTGAAGGCCCGGTTTCGATTCTGACAACGGGACAAAGCGTGCAGCCCATTTCTGGTTTCCACAAAGTGATATTGCTGGAATATTTCTAAAAGCAGGGTAAAACCATGCTCACTCACAGTATTACTCTCATACCTACCACTTCCGATTCCTTTCGTGAATACGGGTTAGAACAGGTCTTCAGCAACCCATGCTTGTCGTAAGAGGCGACTAACGGTATAGGGTGGTCAGGCTCGCTGACTTGGTTGATGCATGCCATCTTATCCCAATTGCGTAGATCGATGCGCATGATGTCATTCACTGGATTGTTTGGTCCAGACTCGATTATTTACAGACCGCCGTCATACAGCTGGAGTATTGCCGAGTGCGGCGTTATACAACAAAAAAAACCTCTCATGATTCTTCTTAACGCGGGCGTCTTTTAGCGCTGTATGATATGATATAAAACTCGAACTTACGATCGTTTCAGGACTTAACCCCAAATCATTCTCCAAAGACTGGTAAATGTTAATGTCTTTATGTCTTGTCAAATACATTTACCTATTTCCTCAAAATCACCAACAGAGCAATTCAGGACAAGTGGCCATTTACAACACATGCAATCGGAACATTAATTACAAAGCCAACAAGGACACCTTAATTGCATACACCAATTCCACCAGGCAGCCTCTTTGAAATTTAGTTAACAATGTTACACTAGCGTTTCTACGATAACTTATTGTTGGAGGGTTTTATTTGAATGCCTCAACACCTGTTCCATGGTGTCTTGGCCACGCACCATCTTGTTAGCACAACGTTCCAACGTGTTCATTGCTT
The DNA here is from genome assembly GCF_022045235.1 of Haliotis cracherodii. Lineage (NCBI taxonomy): Eukaryota > Metazoa > Mollusca > Gastropoda > Lepetellida > Haliotidae > Haliotis > Haliotis cracherodii. The sequence continues at coordinate 3,976,618 of NW_027266273.1, read as the reverse complement.
ACATACTGACAGCAAGGCCGACAGGTGGCGTTGCCACCGCTCGTGCCTGTCCGTCACTTTGACGGGCCGCCGTAAATGTACGAAATAACCCGAGAGTGTTGATTTACGAGAATTGCTGTAGTGTTCGTCGTTTGCCTCTCCTGCTGAGTGACATGGTACAGTTATGAATGAGTTAATCTCCCGATCGTTATGCGGCTGTGTAATGTATGTAAACACCGCGGACATAGATTTATGACATTTTGACGATTACCCACACGTGATTTGACGAGTTATACCGAGTACTACGGAACACGTTTTTATCAACGAGGGAAGTTAGTGCCAGCCAGGTGGGTTGTTATAGACCCTTTTGGGGATTCCCGGTTGGAACTGATCCCCCGCAACCTGTGCTTGTGGACTTTGTGGATTATCGAATCCTACCTCGACGACATGGGGCACTGTTCGTGATATCAATCACTTGTCTGATCCAGACACCACTAAGTACAGGCCTCAAGCTGGAATGTTGCTGACTGCGGCGTTAAACAACTTTTATTGAATCTGTTCCAAAGTCACTGTGCGGCAAAAGCTCCAATTGTTGAACTGGAAATTGAAATTTCAGCATATGAGTCTCATCATTGCGACACCCGAAGACATTTACATTTTGTGAAACACCATCCTCGATTATCTAGGGTATATTATTTCCATTCTGTTTTAAGTACCCTGGTCCTTTTGACCACACTTATTCGTTTTGAGTTCGATTCAAAGAGAGATGGATGTTGTGCCGCCAGTTTCTTCATGAACCACTGGTAGCAAATAGGCCCGGGGCATTTATCCAGACTGTTAAAACCCATGGGCTGGTGCATGCAGTCCAGGGATCATTATAGGGAATGATCATGGATTCGAACCCAGGATCATTGGATGCTGACGTTACAGTCAGTATAGCGGCTTGCGCCACCACTGGGCCGTCGACAGGAAACGTCTCAAGAAAGACTGGTAAACATCCATTCAGAAGCCACTTAATTTTCAATGGTCTCGTAGTATACCGACTCAGGCTCAATGAATTCCTCATAACAAGGCCGTTTCCGTGAATCAATAACATTCCAGGACAAGCTTGGTCAAGCATCTCGGTTTTCTGCTTCTATTCACTGGCACGCATTAAAGGTAGCCATCAGATGCTTGTACAAAGCGCTGAGACACCATACCGTAGTTTAATATGAATATCCCACTCAGACACATTATACTCACTCCGAACCGGCCAGTCCTTGTTTTGTCCCCTTAATGCCGAGCGCCAAGCAGGGTTAACAACGAGTACCAACGTCTTGGTTTGACGCGGCCGGGAATCGAACGACCGACATTCCGCCCGGGAATCGAACCACTGACACCATTAGATTCCAGTTAAGGTTTGTTGCAGGTTTCCCGACGGTCAACCGACCAAAATGGGAAAACAGTACACGTCTTATCGCGACAAATTGGATAGTGGAGTGGTTAATGCGTTTATTTGTCACACTGTGGTTCCGGGTTCGTTTTCCAATATTTCCAGTTTCTAAGGCCTTGTAATAATGTCCTAAACGACCTAAAATATGTTTCCCCGCCCCCTCTTTCACATTACGAGTCATCATGCCAAGTTCGACATATGCAAATATTACAGTCACTACAGTAAAGTACGGTTATAACGAACTCAAGGGGACTACTAATTATAGTTCGTTATAACCGTAGTTCGTTTTAAGGATATATACAGCATAACTACAGCAAATAGTCGGGACCAAAAAAGTAAGTTCGTTATATCCGTCAGTTCGTTATAAGCGTGTTCGTTATAACCGTAGTTTACTGTATTTGTAAAAATGGTAAAAAAATGAACACGCCTGTACTGAGGTAACCGTTATTCATCGTGTTTATATACACGGTTCACTTCAAGGACATTGTGGATTAAAGCACAGGTAACTCATTGTTCATGGAAACGAAGGTAGGACTGGAGTAGTGTGCTGCCTCATCAGCTCAAGTGGGATGTCTTCACGCAACGTTGGGTCCGAGTTCTCTGCGACGGATACCAATCAATGTTCCTGCTGAAGCAGCCCCAGTTACATCTACCTGAGCACATCACACTGCTATGGATAAGGTGCGTTCTGACGTCAAGTGTCTTGACGAGGACCCAGATCGAACAGCTCAATATAGAATGACCTTCACGACCTTATATCAGCGTTAAGGGTCATATTAGTTGATCAGCCTGCTTGCAGATCTTGCGATTAATCCTCCATTGAAAAGCCTCGTAAGTCCATTACATTGCCTTTGAATTTGGCAAATATTAAAATACAAGAAATGGCGTAATTGTGATGTAATATGGCCGATATTAAAATCTTCAATATTGAAGAAGCCCTATAAGAGAGCATCGGGCTGTGATCACCTTAACCTTATGTTGTTTGCGGGCTTGATAATGTGCTTGTGAGGACGGGCCCGTGATCTCGGGACCAGAGTAGCGTTCTTAGAAGCACCGTGTCCTTCCGCCCTCCAGCTTAACAGTCCCGTGATCCAAGTTAGGCACGAGATCAGGAGCTCTTTCCTCGTGGACGTAATCAATATATGCAGGTAAGAGTTGTCGAAGCGCAAAATCACTTTTGTGGCTTTCTGAGGTTGTTCTATATTACTGCTGGAGTATTAACGTTAGGATGAGGGAGGAGAACGCTGCCTCTGGCAGCGACATTATCAAGCAGAAAACTACTAATGAAGGCCTATATTGATTTCACTTAGGCCCCCGTAATGCCTTATCCAGTTAGCTGGTGAGAATACCTTAGGGGGGTAAGGGGATGGGGACATGGGAAGACTCCATCAGCCAATCAGATTTCGTCTTGATTCCTGTGCGCTCAGAGGCGCTAGGGGCACTGTCAACTTCCATCGATATTGCAGATAATCTTCTCTTCTGTCTTAGAGTTTGGGAGGTTTACTATAGAGCAAGCGGGGTTCTCTGAACATGCTATGTACATGATGCTATTTAATTCCGGTATGTGATTCAATGCTGTCCAATACAAATAAAACATTTGTAAGGTTCATTTCAATCTTCTATCCGATAACGTCACCCATTTAATGACATTTTGGATTGAAATGAAATTGGATTTAGAATGAAAAGATAGTTTGACGTCTTTCGAAATGTCGACAATTCCTTTTAATATTTTATAACAAGAATGGGGTGAACGAATACATCATATCTTTACGACATCGCGGGGAATATTTGTGTACGCTTCTGAAGCTGATAAAGTAATCGGTAAATGTAATCACCTATCTGTCAGTCATTGAAAGGGCCTCGTTGCTTGATATTTCATATCAATTAGCTTCACTAAAGGCCATGAATGTCGACAGTATGCCACTGCTCCTGCTATCTTGGATGTTTTGCTCTCTCTCTCTCTCTCTCTCTCTCTCTCTCTCTCTCTCTCTCTCTCTCTCTCTCTCTCATTTTCTGTTTCTTTTCTCAAGTTTCGTGGTACAGTGGTACAACGTCTTGTCATCTCTCTGCCTCTCATTTTATTCCTCCTCTCTTTGTCTCACCTTTATCCTTATCACCTTCTTAGTCCTTTCCCTCCACACAAACGTTCCTTCTCAGGCTCGGCTCGTCTTCATGTGTTGCAGCCGAGCATGCTGTTTGTTCCTGTCATCACTGCCTGTACCTAAGGCGGTTGTGATGGTTTTTAATGTGCGACCAGCATTGGATGTCGCGGACAGTTATCTTCTAGATCTTTAATCTATGCAACCATTCCCATCACGCTAGACAATATCGACTTTATAGATTAATTTATCGAAATGAAATCATAAACCCATTCCAGACGGCATGAGTTTAGTCCGATGTGTGGGAATATTTCATTCTAAGCAGCATTTCTGTGAACAGAGGCAGATGGTCTGAAACCGTAGCTTCCCGCTTGAACGATGGGGGTACTCAAGAAAGTATTACTGATCTCAATAATGTACAAATAAATGTTCCATCAATATCAGGTCGTTGATGTAAAATCCGCACCATAACGTTATTTCACGCGAGTCGCAATAAGAAATAACCTTGACCTTTGACGTTCTGTGATGAAAATAACCGATGTCCTTGACCTTCTTTGTTGCAAAGTAACTAGTCCCCATCCCAACATGTCAATGACAACATGGCGTTGATTATTAATCTGCATCCCAGATTAAAGACCACCAATCGGTCGTCCTTTAGGCGAGTCGTCATTTGAAATTCATCTGTAATTTTACAAGGTATGAATAAGGTTATCATGGCTGATTGGGCAGAAGGCAATCGTGGTCAGATTTGTTCTTCATTACGCAAGTCTCTCATTCCCTCCCCCTTCCTCATCACCACCCCCGCTCCTCATCCTCTCATCCCTCCCCGAACCTCTCCCCTCGTACGCGTAATAGTATGCGTCAGCTCTCCTTCAGCTCGACGAAGGCTATTCCCTCCATTACATCCAACAAGCAATGCCTAGAAGTTTTGTTTCGGCCAAAAAAATACGGGTCTGAGATTTGGCAGATGGCGCTGCGAACAGAAGCGGAGGAAGAGACCGACAGAGTTACACAAGTTCCGCACTAATTAACCCCCAGCTCCGACAAATAACGCCGAACGGCGATTTGCTCTTCCCACATGTCTTCGGGAGAGAATCACCACGGGGGGTATATTTCACGTGAAAGGGGGGATATCTCTCGACCAATCAGGTGTCCGAAGTTTTCAGGCAGTGAAATGGACCTGAACTAAGCCATTCCGACTGCCTATGAGAAAGCTTGCTGCCTATAGCTCCGCTAATGTAGTCCTGGAAGCGTAATTTCAGGAATTAGACCTGATTATGTGGTATTAGTTCGATTAGGAGCTTGAGAATTCACTTGTACGTAGCCCCGTCCTATGAATGGCAAGGCGGCCCATCAAGCTGCCTCGGTGGATCTTTACAAAGCAGCGTTCATGGGCGGGTGGACTGCGCCTTCTACCCACCATTGTGTCGTACTGGGTCAGAGAGTAGGGCAGGGCCTGCTCTCTGGTGATAATTTTGCCACCAATTTATGCTGTCATCAGAATGCGTTAACCATAGACTTACGCATGACGATAATAGACATGTGTGGTGTCTTTCAGCTCTAATGTCAAGACTGAAATTTTGCTATTTTTTTAGTGTCGCGAATGGATGCTGTACTATGTTGACGGGATCATCAATAGATATCTGTACCTTTCTTCAAGTGATTTTTTTTATATTTAGTCTTCTGAAATTGTGATAGCTGGTAAATAGAGACAAGATTTTGTGTTGGGACATTATTTTACCAGGTTGGACATTGCGTGCCTGTATATTATTTGGGCAATGGGTTTTCGGATATCGTGTTGAATCAAACAATCAAACGCAGCACGTTTGCGATAATGTCACGCCTGACCTATATATGTATATATAAAAAATATGCCCCCATATGACACGTTTTGATAGCCCGTGGAGCGTGGCGCTTTAAATCCCTGCCAATTTGACTCAATCAGTATGTACTTTGCCTAAGGCAGTAGCGGCTCTAATAAGACTCCTGTTACTCGTGTTGGTTCCTCCCGCTCCCATTTGTTCGCAAATCCCCTCACCCCCCTCACATGCGACCCCCCTCCTCCACCCCCTAGAACCATGACGTCTTAGGTGAAGCAGTCCTCCTATCCAACCAGGTCCAACGTGACCGACGTAAGTGTATGCTAACGGCGCGTCAAGAGGCGCCGGGATAGTACAGTACATTCATCGGTGTGATGCCCACCCCATTACCTGGCCTCCACCCCACCCTACCATGCTCCCACCCCCGTCACCCGCTGGGGTATGTTCATAAGGGTACACTCGCTATGTCTTCCACAGTTTCTAATGCGAACCCCAGCCTGAGGTTGCAATCACAGCGTTCGTGAGGGAACGTCCCCATTTCCGCTCCCTCTCTCTCTCCCCCCCCCCCCCCTCCCAACTAACCTCAACTCTCCCCTCTGTGCATGTCAGCCCGGGGGTGCATCGTGATCACGCGGCAGACTGATACAGTTAGAGCAGTCTCGTCAATGATTCAACCGTGCATGCGTGCGCTTTCACGTGGATGTCGCGCGCACATGGGCCCACACGCATGAGTAATACGGGTTAGTGGCGTTTGGACGAAACACGGGGGCAATCACCCCATAATGAGGGGGGAGGGGGGTGCCATTTCCCTCTTTTCCCCCCTCCCTTCCTGTTCTGGTTTCTTCATGTCCTAGAGATTTGCTCTAACCAAACAATTTGGCTAGTTTTTTCAAAGCTATGTCCCCGGATTCATTTCAGTGGATTTTTCGATCTTCTGTTTATTTGATAGATTGTACGTGTCAATTAATCATTTTGTTTTGCAGAAAATATTTTGGTTATAGTTTTCTTCTTGGATTAGATGTCTTATATTGACGTCGTCGCCATGTCGGAGATCGCACAGTGCGTGGCCGTAGGACTTTGCTAAGAATAACCTCACAGTATATAAGCTGATGCGTGACCATTGTCCGCCATCATTGGACGTGTCCTCTCGACTTTGCACACTGAACGTGACCATTGATCGTCTTTATCGTTGTCTCAGATTCATAGGAAATGACTGGTGGACGACACGGCTGATTGTTGCTTTAGGACATGACCTTTGAACGCTGTCTTAGGACGTGGCCATTGATAACAGTTCACTATTGGAATGAGTAAATGTTGTTTGATAAGCAATGTTGCATCTGGACGATTATTTACAGAATGCCGTCATATAACTGGAGTATTGCTGAGTGCGGCGTTAAACAACAAACAGACAAACTAACAAACAGTTCGGAGCTGTTTTAGACAGCCCTGACTACCTGCATGGGATTCTGGCGACCTATTTTCCCCAGAATGCCAACCTTTGGATGACATTGTAGGACATGACCATTAACCCGATTATTGACAATAGGATATGACTACAGGACGTGACCCTTGACCCCGACTCTAGCATATGATTACTTGACGTGACGTCACCACGGGATTACTGGTCCATGGGACGTCGCAACACCACGTGACCATTAATCGTGGCTCCAGGACCTAACCACTGAAGACCGCCACCACAGGACAAGGCCACTGTAATTATTACGTCTCATTTCTAATTAAACACGTTGATATTAGTTTGTCTCTGGTTCTGCAAGTGAAACCTGGGCCCACTTGCACAAAGTGATTTTAGCGCTAAGATGATCGTAACTCCCATAATTTAACATAGACTTACAAAAGTCGTAGGGCAAAGATCGCGTGACACCAAAGTGCGCCCTGGTCGTTAGGCCTAGGCTTAGTCTAATATCAGTGACGTGCCAGTCAGGGCCCACTTGCACAAAGCGATCTTAGCGCTAAGACTATTGTAAGCCTATGTTAAAGTATGGGAGTTACGATCATCTTAGCGCTAAGATCGCTTTGTGCAAGTGGGCCCAGGTCTATCATTTAAGCCTGCACGTTCCTATTTCTTTACACTACAACCTTCGTTGCCCATCTCTGGAAGCCGACTTGCGGTTTTCTATTTTCTTCAAACACCAAACTGAATTCAGATCAATGTTCTCGGTTCGATTGGAAGGAGTATGTTTCAACCGTTAAATGTAAATTTAGATTCGTTTAGCCGTCTGCGTTATTTACATAAGCCTAGTCATATCAACATTATATACTCACCGCCAAAAGAAACGCAAACCACAGAAACATACGGATAAGTATGCACGTCAAGAAGAGACACTTAATGACAAAACTAACAATCAGTCAAGTGTTACAATAGCGTGTCTTTATTATTATCACGATATGCTGCACGTGATTTCCAAATGGTGCATCTCGAGTCATGGATCTATGACGTCATATGTGAAGCGTTCATGAGCATCGGTTCACACAACATACCAGTATGTTCGTATGTGCATCGAAGCAATCTAACATCTCTTGAATATGAGTAAATCTCCATGTATACAACCTTTCGCGTTTCTTTTGGCAGTGAGTATATATATACTTGTGCCATCGGGGAATTAACACACATTTGACGACCTGTACGTCATGTATCAGATATATCGGAGAGCAGCTGTGTGACGTTAAACAACAAACATGCTTCCCCTTTTTGCGATTTTTCAGTGATCCATTCATATAGCTTTCACTGCTATGTCCCCCTTTACGCCCTGTGGAATCTGTTTCTCCGGATAATCGAAACTGGGTTTTCTCTGGCGTTTACGTTCTATATTTAACTATATGATCAAATTAAGTATTGGTCCCCGTATGTACGACATACCAAGATGGTGGCTAGACGTCATTTTCATTATTATAGTGTTGACATATTTGATAACGGCAAACAATAACACATGTATCGAATGACTGAGATTTTCAGCTGAGGTTATAAGACTTATACACATATTGCACCTGCCTATCCTTAATGGCCATTATGTTTACAAATTTTTCACAGTTTATTCACCCCAGTCATTCCCCTTTAGTCTGAAACCAATTAATTAATGCCACAAGGCTTTCCTGTAATCAGGTATTATGGGTTATATTTCCTGGCCATAATATTACTTCCGGTCGTCGGTAGTTTCAGTTCAACTATTGAACCCTGCTTTTGATCAATAAAGACTGTTTATTTATTTATCTATTCAACTTTATCAAAATCATCAATAATACATGAATGAGTGTTAGCGGTTTTGTAAGATATTGTTCTTTTCGTGTAGTCTGTCGTGTTGTACCATTCGTCAGCCTCGCTAATGACGACTGGTCGTTGGACTGGTTTCAGCTCATTGTCACGAGCACGTATTTCATGTTTTTTTCTCGTAATCAAATAGACAAGTTTACTGCGAGCGTTCTTTCCTACGAGAATGAAATGCAATAACTTAATTTCACGCACATGCAAATGAAAAGATAATTGATAATCATTCGTTATGAATATTTCATTAAGATGAGACACGTCTTATAAAATTGAGCATATTTCTTAATGTGGAGCTCTCGGTGTTCATAATAACACGAATCCATTCTTCGAGTGAATGTCCCTTGCCTATGCAAACTCTTTGTTACCGGGTTAATTTCAGAAGAAACGCACAAGTGACTGTTAATATGAATTAATAGCATTCATTATAGTTCGTTATACACTTTGGCTTCATGGTGGCGTAGAGTAAATTAGAAATACATGTTTCTCTTTTTGTCGTTTGTACATCAGAAGAAGTCGTTGATACATTCGGCTATGTTCGAAGTAGAGAATTATAAATACATGTTTCTCTTTTTGTCGTTTGTACATCAGAAGAAGTCGTTGATACATTCGGCTATGTTCGAAGTAGATAATTATAAATACATGTTTCTCTTTTTGTCGTTTGTACATCAGAAGAAGTCGTTGATGCATTCGGCTATGTTCGAAGTAGAGAATTATAAATACATGCTCATTATTGTCAGGTCTGATTTAGCTCACCTTATCCCGGAGTAATTCCGATGAGTCACACGACTCAATTGGCTAACCCCTTGACCTGTCCTCTGCACGGACATAAAATGATGTCCGACTGCATCATCATCTGTCAACTGTGGCACACAACATTCCGAAATTTAAAGGCGAAAAGTTAAACTGCATATCATGTCCATATATACAAACATCACGATTCAATTTGAAAATTCTGATTTTCACACATTTCGATACAAAACGACAAGGTTTGGTAAGTGAATGCTTATGCGAACTGTTTTCGCAATAGAAACATTGTTATTTATTACATTACAATTTATTTCGTGGATGGAGTACTTAAAAGCTATGTAATGGTTTCAGAATCGTTGATGTTGACTTAGACAGTTATTGCTTTCAGTTGAGTTTTGTGGAAAATGTATAAATAACATACTGACAATTTTAGGATTTTTATCAACTTTAAATTTAAGAAATTAGAATGTTTAAAGAGTAGAGTTGCGTTTATTAATGTCCGTTTGCGTTATTATTCAGACACCCTCATAACGTTGATAAAAATACACTTACAACAAATAGACAACATGGTCGTTATTGTATACTTTAACAGGAGGGACTTGTGATTTCGGAAAAAAACCACTAATGTAATTGCAATTGAGAATTTATCAAAAGGAGAGTTACATCTGCCAAGGTCAGTGTGTACTATACATTACATAGATACCCTCTAAGACGGTGACATAAAAAAACAACTTTACAAAAAATATATCACATGTTCATTACTTATTTCACATTTTAAACCTGTTTACTGGAGAAAGTGAGAAGGGGTGGCGGTTATAATTAAAAACCTAACTGTAATCAACCACAGCTCGAGAGGAAGGCTTCAAAAACCTCTTTAACTTCATATACCACTTAAGAACCTCTTAACTTGTCAATTGTAACATTTTGCATGATATAACTATTGTTTATACTGTCAAGTTTCACATAGTAGTTTTAATTGGAGACTATTTACGATTCTTCCGCCTCATGAAGTGTGTAAATGGGATGTTTTTTAGAATGAGGAAACGCTTGGAAGTCGAACAAGTTTTCTGATATTCTTTCGCCCACTTTTTTTTATGCCAGCGGGTCTGGCGTAATTGATGCAAGTAAGATCGGACAAGCACGGAGGGAACCCAATCACGGCATTGTCTCTGCTTACACTAATCCTATTGGTCTCGTCAAACAAATCTGTAGCTACTCGAGCATTTAGGCCTCTTTCGACACACACAGATACATGAATATTGAAATATGGCGGACGCTTTGGGATTTACAGCGCCCCCTAGTGACAGAATTTAACGGTGGACAGTAAGGGGAGGTGACTGGCATGTCATCGTAGTGACCTCACGCTGCTGTTGGTGACTCACAGGCGACAAAATGGTGCTGGAATTATATTATGGTCATCAGGACGCGACGGGCCCGGTCATCACATTTGCCCTGGGGGTGGGAATTTGGAAATGAAGGGGGAGGGGATTGTTAAAGCGTGAAGGCGAAAATAGCTCTTTATTCTGAAGACCCAATGTAAAGAGAGTGAATTGGAATTCAATTCGAACACAAAATGTTCTCAAAGATGTGTTTTACTCTAAGAATAATAATAATACCTTCAAAGTTACCTTCCATGGATGCTCTTTGTCACAGGTGCCGTTTTCAATACATAAATAGACGAACGCTAGCTTTACATAGTTGTTCAGTAAATCATCCACGTAATAAATAGTAAGAGGGAATGTTGACGTAATATTGATTACTTTGACAATATATGAGCATTTTAGGATACGCGGTGTGTTCCTACAAAGAATACTTATTCTAACCTGATTATTTCAAGTTGTGAATAGTTCTAAACATTAGCCAACAACAGACGTAACCCATTGCAACCGTATGGGACAATTCCAACTATGTGCCATCGTATATTTTACATTTGAAACTTCCCATAGCATCACTGAGTATGCAAAGTTCAAGACAAAAGAAAGTATACAGCCATGTTTGGTGGTGGCTGAAAATGAAGCAAACAAGAAATGATTTTTTGATGGTGATGAATGTGATACCGTTACCAAAGTGGTTTTTTGGGCTGCAGTGTGTCAGCGACTTTTTTTCAGCCAAATAACGTTTTGATAACAGTAATCTTTTGGACAAATCCAATTTCTACGTGTACGCTTGCTTTTGCCGGCAGTTTATATGCCATCATATATTTTAAACTTGAACTTCGCATTTCATCACAGAGGATGTAGAATATGGTGAGGTCACTCGTTTCCGGAAAAAAAACCCATCGTCCCCAGGGGTCAGTTTGGGTTACCCCTGTCCACTCCAGGTGGGCGTGGTCAATTGAAACATGTCCATGTCATTGGCATTTTTAATTGGGCTTCAGATAGCAGTTAAGATGAAATGGCACATGCAGGCACACATCGGGGTATTGATTTTAACTCCAGGCTACCATCCCAGCTGATTATATCCGATTTGGTATTTATTCCGTTGTAACTTTCAATGACATCCATTCTAAACCTTCGGTGGAGAATGGTGATTAGATTTATTTAATATTTGATATACTTAGGTATCTATGAAAATGAAAATTTATTAAGGATTTGAATTGTACTTTCGGTTGCATCTACACAGTTGTACGAGTGAGTGAGTGAGGCGTGGGTGAGCTTTAAACATTATTCCAGTTATATCACAGTGTGTCAGCTTGTTCTGGGATGACAACCCAAAGTGATGTAGGTTTTCCACGTTTACGACTGGACTATATGTATGATCTACACAGTAACTAACTGGACAATGTCCAAAGGCTGCATCTCCGTTCCTGCTACACAGAAATCGACCAAATTAATTCGATACTACAAATTTGTGAAGTTAGAAACTGGGCACTATGTGGAACATAACACTTTACATCGCAATATATATGACAATGCTTCAGGGAAACGTGGGTATTAATCATACCAACAGTATAATGTCGAACTACACGTTCTGTAGCAATCGTAATTTGGTACTAATACCAAATGTCTCAGTTGATTTCTCAATATCTGATCACGTGATTGGTCAGTCTTGAAATGGATTAGATTATTCGATGAGTCAGGTCCAAGCGAAGAGTCACTGAATTAGAGCGAATGAAAGCATATAATGTCGTCTATTGGCAGAGGACTCATACCGTGTCATCACTAATATAAGTTGTCATCACCAGAATACTAAATATGCCATTGTTATGTTTGGATTTCCAAGATTAGAACTCTTTCACCGATTTTTTTTAAAACGTAGCGTAGGACAGCCCTCACTTAAGCGTGATTCACGTTTCCTGGTCATTTTAAAATTGAATTTCTGAGGGAGAAAAAACTCCGGAATATTTAGTTCATGATTCGCACTGCATTTCAATCTTTTCTTGGAAGTGTAGAGTGTATCGTAGAAATATTTTATTTTTACGTGGCCAACGGCTCATTATAATTTTGATAAAAATATGTTTCGTATTTTGAATATGATTGATAATGAAGTTGCGACCAGTCTAAATCTTTTGAAGTCGGATTTCACTGATGTTCCAGAATATTATTTTCGCTTTCAACAAAATTACACACGCTCCCTGGAGTCACGCTGACACAAAGACACATTTTCTTGTCAGGAATGATACTTGTTGCCAATTCTGTGAATCTCTTTGTTCACATACGGTCACCATGACGCACAGCTGAAAAAGGGATGGTCATCTGGTTATTTGGAACATGAGGTCAAAATGTTTGGGCTTTAATAGTTCTCTTTTACCTGTGCAAATGTTAATCTTGTATTTCTTAGTAACGATCCAAATCGTTGTCATAGTTCATAACAATACGTTTAAAAGTTTCTTGTTTTGGTCGAATTCGTGTTTTGATATTTCAGGGTTGGGGTGCTGGGTGATATTTCAGGGTTGGGGTGGTGGGTGGGTATCTGTGCTGGGGAGGATGGGCGTGGGGATGCTTTGTGTATTGTATCTCACCAGTTTCAACCGAATACCAACTGAATACCCCCATGTTCCCTTCTTAACATGAAATAACTTCTTAAGTTATATTTAGATATTTCACATTCAGATTCAGTGAAACATCTTTATAATTTTTCTGATTTCCTCAATATTATTGACTATATATGTCTTATTTGTCACCACTAGAATACCTGTTCCAAGAATTAATGATTTAAACAAGTGTAAGTGATTCATCATGTAATACTATCTTCATTGCTCAAACTCAATTATTCCGATTCCTCGAAATTATAGCTGTCATCGATTCAATCACTAGAATACTAGCTCCAAGAATTAAAGTTTCGTTGAATCAAGTTTAAGTGGTTCATTGATTTGATTCTACAATGTAACCACATTACATTCATTGGACCCCTTCAAAAACCGATTTTCCTGGGACTTAGTCAGTGGTACGAGTGGCACTGTGCTGGTATTCCAAGTGCGATCGACCATGGGCCGAGTCAGCTGGCCAGCGTTGTACATTTCTGTCAATCGTTACATAGCTGTCAATATTTGACAAGTGATTAGCGCGTTGTTCCCGTGTCATGGCGTCAAGGGCTCAAGCTGAACAACGTCCTCATGTGGTAATCGCGTTATCTCATCCTAACAACACATTGTGTTGGAGGTATGGGAAGATTAGTTTGTGGTCAAGCTCATAAGCTTTTCCTTATATACTCAGCACTTGAAGAAACTTTACATAAGTCTGTATTATGTTCTAAGTCTGTGGGTCTAACTAATTTGTGGTATAGGACTTAATAGTATCGAGACATGGCGCCATGTCGACACGTGTGGACACGTATAAGGTAGCTTTTTCAAAACACGCATATCCACAAGGAAGAGAATATATGGATGTCAACTTCTTTATTATGATATTGTTTATCATAATAAAGAAGTTGACATCCATATATTCTCTTCCTTATGTGTATCACTTCTGATGCTTGTGGTAAAGCGTCCGCCCTGTCTGGCGCTCGGCATTAAGGGGCTAAAACAAGGACTGGTCGGCTCGGACTCAGTATACTGTGTCTGAGTGGGGTATTCATGTTAAACTGCGGCGTGGTATCTCAGTGAGCTAGCACTATAAATGGGCATCAGTCCGGACTAGTACAAGCAGCCACACACACACACACACACACACACACACACATGCACCTCGCTATATAAGTGCAATAATTTTGGATGCGACGTTAAACCCAATTTCACCTCACTTCACCATTTTGGGGAAACCATATTCACCAAACACACACCTCAATGTGGCAATGTGAACACGTTCTGTTACACCGCAATCATCAATATTATAGTTATACCACAAGCGTATGTCAACAAGCGGGGCTGTGGCTTAGTCTTATGGTTAAAGGTTCGTCACCCCGAAGACCCGAGTTTGATTCCCCACATGGGTACAGTGCGTGGAACATATTGCTGGAATATTGCTAAAAACGGCTTAAAATCATACTCGCTCACTGTAAACAAGCGACTCTTAGTAAATCGGTGGTTTATACTACGAGCAAATCTCAAAGCCATTGGGTAGGACGATCCAATCCCCACGTTAGTCGTCTCTTACGAGGCGTTTGAGATTCAATGGGTCCTTGCGGACTTAGACCAAACACCTCCTACGCTTGTTTGTTTGTTGTTTAACGCCGCACTCAGCACCACCCCAGCTAAATGACGGCGGTCTTATAAATAGTCGAATCTGGACCAGACAATCCAGTGTTTAGCATCATGAGCATCGATCCGCGCAATTGGGATACAGCAACCCATGCTTGCCGTAAAAGGCGACTATGCTTGTCGTAAAAGGCGACTAACGGGTCGGGTGGTCAGGCTCGCTGACTTGGTTGATGCATGCCATCGATCTCAATTGCATGGATCGATGTTCATGATGTAAATCACTGGATTATTTACAGACCGCCGTCATATAGCTGGAATATTGCTGAGTGCGGCGTAAAACAACAAACCAACCTACCAACCCACCTTTAACACAAACTTTCTAAGTTCTCGAAACAGCTGTAGTGAGTCCCATCTGTTTGCCATGCCGTAAATACGTTTAAAATAGATTATATAAATGTATTTCAGAAATTCCCATAAATATTGAAAAGCGTAAACAGAAATACACGTATATTGTTCAGATATACGATTTGTTTATCTCCTATCAGTTTTATGTATGTTTATTTCTGTAAAGTCAAGCACGAACACATTGCCTACACATGGGCATTCTTATCAGAATGAGGTCATACTGGTTACGTCACGAGAACAGACCTGATTTCTCCAAATATCGCACCTGCCCAACACGGGAGCGATTCGCTAGCACAGTAGCCAGTAGGAAGATTACGACCCAACAGTGTTTTGATGAGGGTATGTAATCGATGTAAACAAGCCGAGTACATCAATCGTTCATCTATCTCTGCTTATCAGCACTAATTGGAATTATACAGCTGGTTGTTGTGGTGTATGGGTAATGATTAGGAAGGCGAGACGAGCAGATGAGACCCGTTATGCAATGTTGTCACGGTGTTGTTTGTTTATTGTTATAACGGTGTTTGGTTACTGCTCATTGTTGTTTCTGGTCCAGGGCCCCGTTCCACAAAGCGATCTTAGCGCTAAGACTGTCGTAAGTCAGTGTTAAAGAATGGGAGTTACGATCGACTTAGCGCTAAGATCGCTTTGTGGAACGGGGCCCTGTACTAAATGTTGAAATAACGGTTGTCACTCATGGTGCGAATGCGCAACACGTTGGGAAGATCACATTAAGAAAGGGATATCGGGAATATCGGATCGAGATAATATTTTGGTATTGGGATTTTATCACTGTTTCATCATTCAAGGGGAACATATTTCGGTCGCTACTAAATGTTGAATATCGGTTGTCATTCATGGTGTAAATGAACAACGCGTTGTCAAGATCACATTTAAAAAGGAATATTGTAATTGTTTTGTCAGATCGATAGAATATATTTGTATTGAGATTATATTTCACTTTCAACTTTATGTTCGTAAGAGAGATATGTTGTGAGGTGTGTTTTTAAAAAAAAAAAATTGTAATTATGTAATGTTAATAATTATTTTACTTGTTATCACTAAAATCACATTGCAATCGGTGTCTTCCTCTTTTTCAAGCAAGAGAATGACGTCTCTCAATATATACTGCCGGGAAAAAGAAAATATGCACTTGAAAATTGGATTTAACCAAAAATTACAAACGTTAGCAAAACGTTACCAGGTTGTAAACAGTCGCCGAAACACTGCAAACTTAAGGTCCAAAACACACTATGATACCCGTATGAATTACATCACCATCGAATTGCCATTTCTTGTTTGTTTATTTTAGACAAAATCAACTTAAGTGTTAATTTTCTTTTGCCCTGCAGTTTATAAAGTACTTTATGATAGGACATACGTATGCGCAACTTATATTAACTTACATATTCGGTTTAGATTTGTTATGAATAGTTCATCAAATCTATTTTGCTATTAAACATATGCAAATGTTATTTGAAATGATGAAGAGTTAAAGGTGTCTGTGTCTGATGTCCATTTCAGCATTGGGATGCAGACACATTTTGTAACCATTGTAACCAGGGATATCATAAACCGTTATATTGATACACACATAACATTGGAGTTAGCAGACAAAGTGGTGTTTTAGAGACTTGAATCGAACTTGGTTGGACTGCCAATTTTTCCGAGTGTAGTACCCCTTTAACAAACTTGAATAACAGTTCCCGTATTGATGTGAGGTCGAATTGGTATCAGGACCCCTATTTTGTTTGTTTGATTGGTATTTAACGCCGCCCTCAGAACTATTCCAGCTAGACGACGTCGATCTGTAAATAATCGAGTATGGGTCAGACAATCCAGTGAATGACATCATGAGCATCGACCCACGCAATTGGGATACGATGACATGCATGAATCAAGTCAGCGAGCCTGACCACCCGATCCTGCTATTCGCCTTTTACGAGGAGCATGGGTTGCTGAGGACAAATTTTAACCCGGTTCTTCACGGGTCTATCAACACCCCTATAAACCTACCCGGACGCTACCCACTCCCCAGCCCCACCACCATGCCTGTCCCTGTTCGACCTACATCGCAGGGTCAGCTATAGCCTTCTTCCAAGGCTGTACGGGGGCACGGGTGGCCCAGTCGTCTAAGGCGCCGCGATTCGCTTTGCAAAGTTGCGTCATATGGGCACGCCAGAAACCTATGATTGTGAGTTCGAATCCCGGTTCGCCCCGATTACGTTTCTAGGTTTGTCAGCACCGTACCCGTGCTCGTGGGTTTCACCGAAGTGGTAAACGTCTGAGACCTGCATCACTTCGAGCTTTCCTCCCACATTAAGCTGACACGCCGCGATATAACTATAATACTGTTAAAAGCGGCGTTAAACCCAACTCACTCACTCACTCCAAGGCTGTACTGCATGATACGTCCATGGGTCTATGTATAGTAATTCTATCCTTATAATAGGCAAGTCTAGATGAGCGAACGGTACAGGAACTTGTCTCTTTCAGGAACAACTTGTTCTTATTATTAATATAATCTGGAAATTATGATATAAACTAATACTTTTTGACTTGGAGACTTGTGAAAGTGGAGGTCAGCTGATGCTGCGCTTCCTCTTATATGAGCAATACCTGTGAAGATGAGTTGATGGCGATGAGATGAAGTTACGAATCCGGTATCGATCGGCGCTACTACATGGGAGCTACATACGTGGCGTGAAACATGAGCTTTGCGTGAAGGCGGCGTAATTGGATGGCCTCCGTGTAGATATGAATTGGATATGTTTTTGCTAGTATAGTTAATATGGACATATTGTTGGATATTTGATCAGAATGTGTTCTTTACTTATTTGTGGCTATTGTTCGGAATATGCCTTTCGTTCACTGTATAGATTCTTACATCAACCTCAAGATCGCCGACTTTCCTATGTCGGGGTATGACTGTGAAACTTATGTGTTGTTCTGTACATATTGTAACAAATTTTATACCCTCTCGTCTCATCCTTCTCTCTTGTTCATCCTTCAACCACCTTTCCTTCTTCGCTCAATTCCTCTTTTATTCACCCTTTTCAATTTCATCCTTCTCTCTCCTCTTCATCCCTTCATCCTTCGTTCTTTTTGTTCTTCCCTTCCATCTTTAGTACTGTTTCATTTCCCATTCACCCACTCTTCATCTCTTCCTCCTTCGCTCTCTCCCTTCATAATTTTCACTTTCATTTCCTCTTTTTACTGTTTATATCCTACCCTCGCCATTCAGTACAATCCATCCTCGCTTCCCCTTCATCATTTACTCTTATTAATGTGCAATGTATCTCTCCACCCCCCAACCGCCACACACACACACACACACACACACACACACACACACACACACACACATTTCCACCACTCCCAAGACAATCCTTCCCACCTACCCACCTACCACCTACCATCATCACCCCTTCCTTCTCCCTCGACCCAACATCCCCCATCCCATTCCAACCCATCCAGGTGCACTGCCTCCCACAGTGTCCCCGGTCACTCCGGCCATGTCCATCATTACATAACACCGTTATCACTTTGACCAAGCTGTCAACTGTCCACTGTCTGCTAGTAGCAAGAACAACCCCAGATAAGATTCACCTGTATAGGACCAAGGACATAGTTTCGCTTCAGTCTGCAAAGCCGTTCAAACAGTCGCCACCGAATTAACAGACTGTATGTACTTTTAGCACAGCTTACAAGGGGACGCGGATCGACAAAGTTGTCAGAATCGGTATGACATTCCCGAAGATAATTCCAGGATACGTGATATTGGGCTGATATTAGTTTCATTACCGCCTATTGCTATGACTGGTGAGTAGACTTTGACTGTGTACGCCGCGACTGTCTCGTTCTGTCTATTTAATATCTCGTTGAACAAACGCCATTTTATTTCCGATTATTGACAATAAAAATATTGCAGTAATTTAGAATCAGTCTTATTTCCAAAACGGTTTTATGGTTGAGGGAATACGTGCCTGTTTAAATTTGATATTGGCACCATTGAAAACAGTGTAAATGGTTTGATGTACAACCTGTTAGTTTTAGACTATAGAAGGGAATAGAATGTGTTTATACTTCATCGATACTGTATTTTCTTTAAACGTTATAGGTATTTTATAAAGCACATATAAGTGGACATTTTAAAGATTTATCAACCATTTTTGTTTTTTAATGTAAGACGTGTTCAACGTGTTTGTAACAATATCAATAATTTTA
Source organism: Haliotis cracherodii (assembly GCF_022045235.1). Taxonomy (NCBI): domain Eukaryota; kingdom Metazoa; phylum Mollusca; class Gastropoda; order Lepetellida; family Haliotidae; genus Haliotis; species Haliotis cracherodii. The sequence continues at coordinate 3,957,048 of NW_027266273.1, read as the reverse complement.
ATGGGCCAATAGCACGTTCTTATCACGTGGCTCTAGATTTATGTCAATACATGATATCCAATCTGCATTTATAGGCATTTTTATGAAACACTAATATGAAAAACGTCACGCATTTTTGACATGCTAATCCGACAGGGCACCCCGCCAGTACAAGTTCCCCTGTTAGTTTATTAACTTTAGGCGTAAGTGAAATAATATTTTGACATAATGTTCAAACATATTACAAGGTATTAGATTCCTCCTCGAACCGTAAAGTGCTATCTCCCAAAGCAGATGGGCCCTCTCAAGTCAAAATGCCATATTTACAAGTCAAACATGCTATGAAAATGTGTGAATATTAGTGCACGTGTTCAATGTCTGTGTTCTTGGAGATGGTTTTTAAACAAGGCATCTAATTATGTTTCTGGCTGACACGTTTCGTATTTACGTGTCCGGGATTGTAAATATAATCACTGGTGTGACACGACGTGGGATTGGATTATGACACTCCGGTCGTCATTATTGTTAATCTTTGACACGATTTCCCCTGTTAGAGCTCGCAGGGATAAACATTTCAGGTATGTTTGTCGTGTAGTGATGTGCGAAGTATAGAGAGACGATGATAGTACAAGATTTAGGATGTATGATGTGATCGAATATGAAGCTATGACTTTATTTACTTTCATGAAAAGTTGAAAAATGTTGGATAAGTTATATGTTAGTTTGTTTAGTTTAACATTTAAAACGATTATACTCGGTTAATTAAGAAACATATTGCATTGTTGTATCACCATCATCATCATCATCAGTAGTATGTGTAACATTAACTAATAATAATCAATGTTGACAATTTTCATATGGATTGTATGAAAATAATATATATATATATATATATATATATATATATATATATATATATATATATATATTATTTTCATAATATAATATATAAGATAATATAATATTTATTGCAATACATTCTGTAGAAGAACAGATGCATTGTACAACACGGATACTTTTTACATTTACACAAACTCATCAAATATACGTTCATTAATGACTAGGATATTTATTGAAATTATTGATATGATGTGTCATGATTTATTGGTCATTATTGGAGAAGATATAGTGGAAACGGTCATTTTCATCTAATAACTTCGTTAGCTCATTTATTATATAGTATCATTCGTTCTTGGCTATGTTTTATACAGCGTATTGGCCAGTGCTTTTCATCATATACAAGTGCATTTTTGAGTCCTTGATGGATTGATGTGGGCGATTTTGTGCGTCAACCAAGCGCTATTTTAAATTTTCGACCACGAAGTATTAACTTAGAGAAATGCATCGGTAATTTCTTACATTGGTTCTATGGTTCCAACTTGATATCAAGTATTAGTTTATTTCCTATCCTGGTATATCCTACATCTGCATCTGTATTCCTGTATGATTAATAAATTTATATTAAAGTATTTTTAGAATTAAACACTTTTTTAAATGTTTTTAAATATCATTTTTCTATAAACGAGACAACAAACCTATATTTTGGCTGCATTACAAAGATACTTATTTCTGTAAGAACCCGCTCACCGTGATGGTTCGGCGATAAGAAAGTTTGTAAATAAGGTCAAAATTTCGGCCCAGGTGCCGACGCCTAATGAATAGGGCATTTGGCGCCTGCTAGGGGTCGCTGACTTATTGAGGCCTCTGTCAACATGGTCGGCCTAAATGATTATCTAACGAGCATGTGTTTGATCAACTACTATTATTACATCACTAATAAGGGCTGTAACATTGTCGGGAAGTAACTATTTAATCTCCAGGGGTCAAGAGGGCATTACGCATGCGCTGTGGGGAGTCAACAGGAACTCCGTGTAGCGACATGGGCGTGTGCCGAGTTTTGAGAGGCGATTATGTGTTGTTACAAAGTAAATATTTGGATCAAGGTCACATTAAGATGTATTGTTTGGGCTTGTTTACTCTTATAGCAAGCTGGGTTTTGGATTTTTTGAAAATAAAATCCTTAAATTAGAAGTGATACAATTTTGGCGCCATTGATTTGTCTGACATCGCAATTGTTTGTTTAAAAGGTTATTAGACATAAAGGTCAATTTACAAATGCTGCCATACTTATGTTTTTCAAATCGGGTTTTGGAGGATTTTTGTATTTTCAATGTGTTTTTTTGTAAAGTTGGAACAGGTCATACGCAATGTCGAAACATACTTTGGAAAATATATACCAATTTGGGCGGTCTGCACAATGGATTCCAATCATGCAGATTTTAAAAAGTTCAACAAACATACTTTTTAAAAATATAGGATTCCAAACTTGTGATGCCTTCAGGATTGAGTTGACATTTATATAAAAAGTCTGGAACAGTTCTTACAAAAGGTTACGAAATGGTAGTTATTATACTTTCTCATAATCGGGCGAGAAAATTTTGAAACATTTGGATATTTAGAGAAACCTTAAGTGTTGTTTATTTGGTTACGAGTTGTAAATCAGAGAAACATTAGTTGTTTTGGGAACTTTTAAGTGTTTCTAGCCCTCCGTTTATCAGCGGGAACTTATCGTATGGTCACATGATCATGTCCATTAGTCTTTATCCAATCAAAATCTCATAACGCTGTAGGGAGCTTTGCGATAGCGGAGTAACAAAATGGAAGTAACGAGACCGCTGTGCGAGACCGATTAGAATCGGGGGAAAAGTTTCAAAATTTCTGATACTGTAAACCCCCTCCCAGCTTGCGTTTTGAGTGTAGAGGATGTGGGTTTATATCTACTCAAAATGTTTTGGGTTAGGGCAGGTTCACACGTGACAACATATTGGACCCCCTGCATATGTAATTAGCAAAATTTGACGAATATTTATCAGAGATGCGAAGTTGTCAAAACAACTCTTGGTCGCTCAGCATGTAATCCCCGTGGAAACTATTCTCACCTCCCCCAAACTCATTTTGTCAGCGTGTTTAAGTCGTTACACGGCCATCAAAGAAAGTTGTGAAATTTTGACTACAGTTCGCAGGCATCCCAGCGTGGTTGACAGTAAATGTGCGATCTAATTAGCCCTTTCTGATACGAACAAGGATGTGATAATGAGCATGGTCTGGTGTAGATCGTTCAAGACTTATGTGTGAAATATCTTCCTTCCCATTGTGTTTCATGTCAAGCCAACACAATGGAAGTCTAATTCGGAGGTCTTACATCATAGGATTATCTTCCCGTTATCCAAGCTAATGCTTAGAAGAGATTAAGTCAAAATATGGACTTGACTAGTTATTCAACTTAAATGATAACACGAACATTTCAATCATGACAAAGCAATCCGATTTCGTTTCAGCTACCCAATTCATATTTTGTGATGGGTTGACGTGAATTTATATCATGGAGGGCCGTTTCTTTGTGTTTTGACAATGATAAGTCGTTGGGGTTGCTGACACGCACATTGTTAATCTGTTTTGGTATAAATCCACCGATCTCTCAACAGGCACTTAGAACCGAGTCGTTACATGTAAGTTATTCAAGTTCATGATTTCCCCAAATACATCAATTTTTTTTTACAAATGTAATTTTACAATTTTGTAACATTTTAGAAAGTAATCCCACCATTTGTTGCATGTTTTTTCATAATTAACCACAGCGTGTTATTTCATATCAGTATACATAGTAACAATGTTTGAAGTAGATCTCTTAACACTATATTTTATTCATATTTGAATTATAGTGATTATTAATTACATGAAGACAATGAGTATTATATTCACCTACGTTGTTTATAAGGACTATTTATTTCGATGGTATAACGAATAAATACGTTTTGTGAAAACAAATTATTCCTGTTTATACATATCAAATTGGAAATGATTAAAGCACTTTCTATATTGGGAATATTTTGATATACGTTGGGCGCAAAAGCGACGCATTTCAACATTAATGATTGGCCCTAATGAACCAACTCATCCTTGTTGAGCACGGGTATTTGTTGGGAGGCTCAATATAACCCCAGGACATCAGGTGTATATGTAGTTAAAGTTACTCCATGAATCAAACCGAGCAAAGCAAACAGACCAAGCTAACGGACCCCTTGTGCTATTAGTCACCCGATCCAAATTAAACCCATGAATGGTTCAGAGCACAGGAAATGTAACACCACCACGCACTCTCGGTAAATAAAATCAAATAATGTAATTAAAAGTTATGAATTTTAACATTACAGATCTAAAACACACTTCGTTATGCGATACTAAAATCAGCTACTTTCAAAACCAGCTTTTCAAACGGTTTCCTTTATAAGACCATATTGGACTCTATGTATACCCGCCGACCTCGAGGAAATTGTCAAAATGATCACGTACAGCCTCAATTAATACATTGACATAAATGTCTCCCTAATTTGACAACTGGTAGCTTTGCAGTTAACAGGTAACGGAGTTTGAGGATGACTTTTCATCTGTTTTGAGTCCCATATCACATCACAGAGTCATAGACCGGGACATGATCTCTGTATGTGTGCCCCGTTCGGTTTGGTCCTTAGGTCGAGAAAAGCTAAATAAAACCTTCTTCGGTTAGAATATTTTGTTTTCTACCCTAACTAAACACGCATGAAGTCGGACTCGGAGGACGGTGTGGCTTCAACAAAAGGGGTGCATGATCAACACATAGGGAATGCGTTCGCTTTACCCCGATCGTCGTTGGGCAAAATTTGTGCGGACCTGTAGTGTGTGTGTGTATTCCAAGGCGATGTTGCCCATTGAAAGTGTTGTAAACCTCTTTCAACGGGCCCTCTTTCCACAAATATCATGGTGACTTTGTCAGATAATTCTTTCATCGACATGGCAAGCTATCGACAAAAGGGTACGTTCCGTCGCGTACCGATTAGTCGCTTTAACCGTGTCCCATTCTACCCGTAACAGCGTGCTACCATGTAGAATAAAAAGTCTTCTTTATGGAGTCGTCCACAATAGAAATCTTTAGCGGGGAACACATGTATGAATAGTGTCGACTATAGAACCACACAAGGCCATTCACCGTTCCTTTATTCGACTAAACCATTATTTGAGCAAGCCAGTCGCCCAACACGAAAATGTCTATTAATGAACTCCCCTGCGTTGACGAAGCGGTCGTGTTGTAACTCACATCTAGTGTCACTTTTATACTACTTATTCGTGGCTCTGTACACAAACAGAGTCCCGGCCGAGACTTCACAATTCTCACATAGTCGTATCTTTATTTTCAGAGCCCGCTCAGAGAAGCGCCACAACTCCGCTGTAACCAGACCCCGCCTTCGCCCCGCCCCACCAATTTGCTCAAGCCTGCGCGGAATCTGATTGGATTACGCTCGCGTGACTGACAGGTGACGTCATTTGTCAGAGTGTCTAATGAGCTGTGAAAGTGGCAGTCGAGGGCGAGAGCCATGACGACTGATAGATGCTAGTTCGGAGGTAAAATTTGGATGTGCCCAAACATCAAGGCAGTCCTCTGCTCTCCCACGGTGGGATATCGTCTTGTGGAATACTTTTCACCTGTTTATAGGGATTCGCCGACTCGTCTACCTGGAAGCACACTGCGTGTCAAAGGCATGCTCAGTGTTCTATAAGAATAAGAAGATTTGGACTTTAGTTCTACAGTTCTAACTGACCGGAGTTAATCACAACAGGACAGCCGATATGCATTCACTGGAATAATTCTCTAACATGAACAGAGTGCGTTTGTTTTTGTGGCAGCAGACGACGAAATATGTGTTAGCCTGAAGAAGCATTACTTATTCCAAGTGAGAGAATAGCCAAGTTATAGCTCAGTATGGGCAATAGCGGAGGTCCCCCTTTCCTCTTGATCGTCATCACGGGACTTCTCCCCCTCCTCCTGTCCCTCCCGTGTGCCCGGGGGACAGAGCAACCCAGGAAATGCCAGGAAATCACAATACCCATGTGTAAGAGTATAGGGTACAATAATACCTACATGCCTAACCAATTCAACCATGAGACCCAAGAGGAGGCAGGACTTGAGGTTCACCAATTTTGGCCTCTTGTTGAAATTCAGTGTTCAGCAGACTTGAAGTTTTTCCTGTGTTCAATGTACGCGCCGATCTGTATGACGAATTACAAGAAACATCTCCCTGCCTGTCGATCGGTCTGTGAGAGAGCCAAGAAAGGATGTGCTCCTCTCATGAGACAATATGGATTTGCTTGGCCTGAAAGAATGAATTGTGAAAATCTACCTGAATACGGCGACAAGGACCATTTATGCATGGATGTAAACACGACCGACACTCAAACCCAAGCCCCACCTAGAGAGGGTGGCTCGACGGGTAAACCCACCGACGGCGGCGGCGGCGGTTCCCTGTTCAACCCCAGCGTTCCCGGAGATGCGGGGGTCCAGCCCATCCCAGGGGCCCCAACCAGGTCCACAGAGAGGGACTGCACTTGTGGATGTCGCGAACCCCTTGTGAAAATCATCGAAGATTCAAACGGTTATTACAATCGCATATCTACAGGCGGGATTCCCAACTGTGCCGTAAACTGTTACAGCCCATACTTCACCCAAGACGAAAGAACTTTTGCGACATTCTGGATCGGTTTGTGGTCAATTCTTTGCTGCATATCCACTTCGATGACAGTGAGTACCTTTTTCATAGACATGCAAAGGTTCAAATACCCAGAGCGGCCCATCATCTTCCTCAGTGCGTGCTATTTCATGGTAAGTGTAGGATACATCATCCGCCTCATCGTCGGCCACGAACAGGTGGCCTGTGACAATGATATGATCCGCTACGAGACCACAGGACCCGCAGTGTGCACAGTCGTGTTCTTACTTATTTACTTTTTCGGCATGGCTTCATCAATTTGGTGGGTCATATTGTCTTTCACGTGGTTTCTGGCAGCCGGCCTCAAATGGGGACAAGAAGCGATTGCTAGTTACTCACAATATTTCCATCTCGCCGCTTGGCTCATCCCGTCTGTGAAAAGCATTGCCGTTTTGGCCATGTCCTCAGTGGATGGGGACCCTATTGCCGGGATATGCTACGTTGGGGGACAAAATATCGAGAATCTCAGAGGATTTGTGTTAGCTCCACTATTCGTATACCTTATTATCGGGACGTCCTTCCTTCTCGCCGGATTCGTTTCGTTGTTTAGGATCAGAAACGTTATTAAACAACAAGGCAGGGGGAAGACTGACAAACTAGAACGTCTGATGATTCGAATCGGAGTGTTCTCTGTGTTATACACTGTGCCGGCCACCATTGTGATCGCATGTTACTTTTACGAACAGCATTTGCGTCAGGCTTGGGAGCGGACGTGGGCCTGTCCCTCCTGCGGCAACGAGTCCCCTGGGTCGAGGCCGGACTATAGTGTGTTTATGTTGAAATATTTTATGTGTCTTGTTGTCGGAATCACATCCGGATTCTGGATTTGGACTGGAAAAACCGTGGACTCTTGGAGAAATTTATTCCACGGGAAACTGTGCCACAAACATTCTTATAGTCATCCAAGTAGAATGATGACAAAATATACAAACCCGTCCTATCAGGGTGCAAAACCCCAGCCACTTAGTCACGTGTGACTTGGGGAGACTTGAAGCATACTGAGATTAGAAACACGGACTTCCGGGACACGATAATGACCGTTGATGGAGAAGCTGTGTATTACGTGAAATGCTCAGAATACTAAAAGAAACGACTCGGGAAATCAAGAAAACTAGAGCTAATTCTGAGCTATTTATTTTCTAAAATACTCAGAAATTGTATTTTACGTATGTTGTGAGAATATTTTGTTTATTTATTACTGGATAACTTTATAATGTTCATTTAGTACTTGTATGTGGAACTGTTATGAAACTAATATTTATACTAAAGGATATTTTGAAGATTTGTTTTGAAATTCTCACTAAAACTATGAGAAGTCTGTATCTTCTCAAACCTATGATATTTTATGGTCAATGCAGAAGCGTCGATTCTGTCCAACATCTAGGTTTCTTGTTTCCAACCGAGACTGTTTCCCTGAAGACAACTGTTCATTACGAGGAAATATGGACCTCAGAGACCTTTCAGTGTTTGTGTTTATGTTTAAGGTGCATTGTACATATAGATATTGTGAATTGGGCGTAAGCCAGCTGGCATATGCGATGCTCTGGGGATGCTTTCAACGTCAATGCGTCCAATTTGTGCAGCGTTCAATTGTGACAATTGTGTAATGGACGTTTTAAAGGCAATATACAAAATGAAATGTAATTTTTGTACATATTTTTCCACAACGAGAATAAGTAAGAGTGCAAATGGATCCCGCAACAACGAGAATATTTGCCAGCAGTGCTACCAAAAGTGGAACTGAATTGATCCGAACTATGTTTGATCAAGGGTGTTTTTGTTTGATCTGGCAAAGCGTTGGAGGAACGGCGGGCCGCCATTCCTTCGAAAAAAAGATTCTATAATCCTCGTGGAACTTCCGCATACGGGTTCTAGCTGCTGTTTGTACGATATGATGTACTAGTAATTGCAATTTGTAGAAAAGACAGCCCTACATACATGTTAAAATGTCTCTCGTTCTTCTTTATGCTTTGCTTAGCCCGGGGGGACAACCCACAGTAGCTGGGTCCTTTCACAAGGGGACAATGCCCCGTGTAAAAAAATCGAACTCCTCACAGTGTTCCTTGCCTCGTCTGAACCCGTATAAAAGAGGGACCAAGTTATTAGGTCAAATCGCAGGCAAAACACGACCGGAGAAAATTGAGAGTGAAACAAATTTGATTACACCTAAAATTACTCCTCGTTGTTTTTCGAAATGTCCATTGTGGAAAGACCGTTATGTTTCTTTGGCGTCTTCTGGGAGGCATAATCGCCTTGAAAAGGTGAATGTCCCAGCTACCAAGTGACACAAGAAAAACAAAATTTAATGAATAGTTACAAAATTTGTTGTTAGACACATCACGTTTTAGACTCGTTTACAAAACCGGCGTCACTCTCAATTCACCCGAGCTCGAAGCACTGTCAAAGTTCATGGTACAACATCTGGACGCGTTTCGGGGAAAAACACATGAGAAAATTCCAAAAGTTGTATTCCAATGTCTCCAACGGATAAAGATTGAATTAATTCAATCGCTGCAAATCGCCACGTCTGACGTGGGATTCAATTACTTTTCACAAATCTCGAAGAATAATACAAGGCGAGCTTTAGTATTTATTCACTTTCAAAAAAAACCTTACATCTGCTCCAGGAGGCATTATATTCCGATATCTCTGTGATACGGTTTTAATGGATAATGGCCCGAGTTTTGGTCCAATAAGATTCTAAGATTTCCGGAATGTTATCATTTAGACCATTTAAACAGATTTATGTTAAAAAACATGTGTTAAGAGCGTTTCCTGTGATACAACATTTGAAATAGTCTCATGTGTTTCCCCAAACTTTGATTATAAAGGAGCGTGTCTCAGGACGGCTTCGTTGTTCCTGGCGTTCAAGGGAAATGAGGCGGAAATATTTCTCATTGTGTTTAATATTTGCTAAAGGTTTAATATTTAATACTGAATTGTGTTTACATAGGAACTGTGTTGGGACGGCGAACACTCGAGAGAACTCGAGACTGAATTCGTTTTTAAATGTTGATAATAAATTTCTCAATGTCTATTGACTAATTACAAAATTCTTGAAAATATACTAATATGGCATGGACAGAATTATTAACACGTTTGTTTGAAACATCTGGTTATTTTTTGAAAGAGTGACATTTAAAGTAAAATTAGTATATAGTTATAAAATCAATTTAGTCACATTTTAATTCGGGGATATCAAGTTGTTATTTGTGCTGATTCAGGTGTTAGAATAGTATTCTCTCCTTGAAACGAACTTAATTATGAACTCTTTCATTCAAACCGTTAAATCCCTTTTGAAGATTTGAAGCTTTGTCGAAATCTAAGCTTGATATCACGACCAGAGGTATGTTATTAAAATATGTATTTTGTGTGAATAATGTCAATGAATTAAATTCATAATAGAATAATAATGTCACATTTAACGATCGCACCGAACATTTTGTAGCGAAACGTTGAGAAATAGAGAATATATCTGGCTTTGAAATTAACACTTTAAATGTCGAAACACCACTTCCACTCGCTCGCTCGTCGAGACCTCTCAATACAAAATGGATCAGTTTATCAAAAGGCTATGTCATGTCTTGTATAACGCACATATCGCGTTGCAGTGAAAACACTCCGAATCTGTAAACATTGTTATTGTAAAATCTATTCATAACACTACCGTATTTGGTACGATTTCTGACACGCCTGTATTTGATAGGCAATAGATCACTGCAAATAAACATATAATCTTTAACCGCAGTAGGAAGTTATACGTTTATTTTCGGTTATTTTGAGGGTAGTTTTTTTCTTTTCATGAAGCACGTTTCTCGGCTATGGGTTCTGCAATAAATTTTAATAAATGAAATCGCCTTTTGTTAGAATGTTTTTAAAATACATTACTTGTGTTGACGTGGAGTTTATAAAATATAATATGATAACGTTACGCGTCGGCCATGCAGCAGACTGAAACACGCCAGGGTACTATTTGTAAAATATACCATCTAGCTTGACAATTTTGTAATTTTTGTTGTCAACTCCTCAATAGTTCTTAGACTGATCACGATTTAATTATAAACCTTAATCATTAGCATCCCTAAGAATTTATTTGACAATTTAATGTTAATTTTGTTAGGTAATATAAATCCTTCACGAAAGTGTCTTAAAACAAATAAAATTTGAAGTATTTGATTTCAGAGTCATTTATGAGGTAAATATATGCAAACAATTTCAGTAAATCGTCAAAGACCTGTGTTTCAAGTGTTTGAGTAGTGTTGATTACATGATAGATACGTCTAACCTTAAGCATCGTAGAAGAAATTAAATTATCAAAGATATATTTCTGTATCTAGAACAAGAGTCAGCCTTGTCATTCATCGTGTAAGTCTTCAAAAACAAATTAAATTTCAGGAATCACACAAGGAGATAGTTCTTTATGTGTCAAAGACAAGCACCGTCCTAGAAGTGATTCTCTGGCACCTATATCCTGTAGAACACGAGCATCAATGTGAAACATAACATTTGATTCCGTCTCAAGAGGGTTGTACGTGCCTCCTCAAGGACCGCTCAGTCGAACATGACCAGTCTGCTGACCAATTACTGACCAGTCCCATTTGTGACTCAGCATAACCAAAGTCATTCCGTATAGCTTAATCTCGTCAGAAACTGCCATTGAAAATCTCATTCTGAAACTAGCATGGTAAGGAATGTGTCTATTAAAACACATTCGTTTGCAGTGCTCACTTTTGTAAAACAAGCCCATCTATTGAAACTGTGGCATGATACCCCCCATAGAATCCCCCTCATGAATCCCCCTTTCCCCCTGCGTGAGTCGACCAGTGTCTAGACAGAGGCCAATATTGAATAGATATCGATCTATCGATTACACCGGTCCGTGACGAGTGGTGTCTTGAACCTCTTGAAGACTTGGATTCCCCTCCAGGAATGAACAAAACCAGGAATTTTACCAAACTTGGAACCAGCGTCTCTCTCTTTTGTTTGATTTAACTTAGGACATCGATTTCTGCTTTCTGGCACACCACGTGAAAGACTTTAATTAAAACTCCTTCTGTTATGATTGAAAGCTGATAATTGCAAATGTATACATTTTCTCATGATGGAAGGGTGTCAATCCTCTCTGGCTATCAGAGCTGGAATTCAAATTTTAATAATATTGGTGTTCAGAATTATGGTTCAGAATGTATCGTTCAATACGAATTTTTGTATCTGTTTATTGACTGTGACCCTTTTTTGAAACTTATCATCGATAAATGAAAATTGATTTACGAATATATACTTAATCGTTACGAAAATGTATGTTTTCTCGTGATAAACCACTATATAATTATAGTTTTCTTTTGTGGTCAGAATATAAGTTTTCACAGCTTACATTCAAATTTGCCATACGTATTTGGTTTTAAACTAATTTCATTTTAGTATCACAATAATACTAAGTATCAGTTACCAATTTAAATAATACTTTGTTTAAATTGACTACATGCATGGGAATCGAATCAATTACAGTTGACAAAAACCTGAATAAATTTCATCAATTTCACATGTCCAAATAGTCCCGTTATTCCATAAAACTTTCAATAAATACTCCAACATATTTTGCCAAATGAGAGCATCAACTCGTTCGTTTTCTTATGAAATATTTCCTCTAATTCAATCATAACATCTGTTTTGAAGAGCGTGTATTCCTTCACGCGTAGCGTCAGCCCCCAGAGTTCCCCACAACATGCCAGACCCACGTTGTGTGCATTCTAATTCCTGTTTCAAGACTAAACTAAACGTATCTTAAACGGTTCTGGTTAGGTATTTTTAGGCAAGTGTAAAACAATATCGTTTATCTCTATGGTTGGGAGCTTACGTGTTTCTTATCGCCATCGCTCCATTCATACGTGCATGTGTTGGTTGTAGAGCCTCATTTCCGGTTGAAAACATAAACATTTATCTAAAATACAACTATTTTCTTTCCGTTACACTCTCTCAAAAACGAATATGGATTTGATAAAAATGTTGATCTGTTCGAATTCATATAACGAGATGGATCTTTAGTATTGTGTGGCTGTCATATTTTTTAAGGTACAGGGGTTAAGGCGATGCTTCGGAGCATAATACCTTTCCATTTCTGAAATATGGACATAACAGCCGAAAAACGGATAAATGTTATTGGAAATCAACGTCGTCAATTCTCGACAATTGGAGTAATTCTCAGCGAGACGATTCCAAGTGGCTAGTCTTTATTGATTCTGAAATGCAAAGACGGTATTTTACTGTGACGGGCTATTCTCCTAAACACGCCAGCGATATTTCATCAGCGAATTGCTGCGATTTTTGCCAGTTTGTGAACAGCCAAATAACGGTAAATTAACCCCGTGTTCAGTAGCAGCTAACACCAATATCCGGCGGTTTACCGTTATATGTTCTCAATAAGCACTGGCGCGCAGTGATTCTGACACTTTACCGTGTATCACTCCGCACTAAAACACTCAGCCACACACAAGCAAAGGTTTAAATCGCTCGTAGAATTAATCAAAAATGCAATTTGGGAACCGAAAACACGAAAAGCGAATTATGAGTTCTGCCAATAATTTCCTGCACTTTTTCTGCTTTAACGAAAACACACTGAACGAATTACCTAATGTTATTCAAATCACGTGTCTATTTAGTCTGGTATTGGCTGAATTAGATAAACATGAGTCATTAAACGAATCTTAAATCTGCAAATATAAAATATGGTGGGCAGAAATATAACGAGATACTCTTGTACAAAACTTATCAATACTTCAAAATCTTTCGCAAATACATAAAAACTTCATTCCAAAATGACGAAAATTGGTATCCTATCAAAAATAATTTCTTAGTAAATGGCAGTGTTTTCAAATGAACTTATTTATATGTTTTCAAATCAAACAGTACATTGAAGGTTCTTACATAAGCATTGCCAAAGGAAATTATAACATCGCATTCGGAATCCAGCTTCGTGTATGTTAGGTTAAAGTTAGATGTTACCTCACAACTTTAATGACACTGACTGTTACTTAAGACGGAATGAACCCAATCACAGGAGAACCACCATGTAATTCTTCGACATGTGTTCATTTGTTAAAAGACCGTGAGGAAACGAAACAACGAAACAAACCGTGTTATGCCAACAGTTCCAAGAGTAATCTATTTCACAGATTACAGCTAAAACTAAACTGGAGATTTATAAAATGAAATGTAAATAAATCCATTTTCTATTCGTATGTATGTTTTAGAAAAGGTCGTTACTTTTCTACAAATCAAATGGGGAAGGTAAGCTCCATATAATTTGTTTGTTTGTTGTTTAACGCCGCACTCAGCAATATTCCAGCTAAATATCGGCGGTCTGTAAATAATCGAGTCTAGACCAGACAGTCCAGTGACTGACATCATGAGCATCGATTCACGCATTGGGATCGATGACATACATCAACCAAGTCAGCGAGCCTGACCACCCGATCCCGTTAGTCGCCTTTTACGACAAGCATAGTCGCCTTTTACGGCAAGTATGGGTTGCTGAAGACCTATTCTGCCCCGGATCTTCACGGACCAAGGTCTATATAAGCTCCATTTATCTAACATATAACGTCAAAATGACTTGCAGGTTAATATACTACTGAAAAGAAGTTAAAGAACACCCGAGTTATTCATAAGACTACAGTTAATGTGTCAGGGCCATGACAGATTATCAATGGTCATATGAAACAAACACGGATTCACAATAGTCATATGAAACAATCGGGTGTTCTTTAACTTCTTTTGAGTAGTATACATGAAAAAAATCAGAAACAATGATATCAAACAGGAAATGGCAACGTATACACCGCTCCTGACAAGGAATTACGTAAAATGGACCAATCAAATCCACACTTTCGTGTTTTAGTGACGAGAAGACATGTGATATTTAGTGGCAGCAAGTTACTTTGTACGAACAGTTACAATTATAATTCAACATACATTCAAATATAACGAACTTATTTTAAAAAAAATTAAGTAAAAGAAAATTGCATTTTCTTTTCCCTCTTCCTCATTTAATTCAAAATAGTTCAATTCTCTTCTAAGTATGTACACAAATGTAAATAGTATGAGGGAGTAAGGATAAGAATTTAGGGATGAACAAAATAGTATGAGGAAAATTACCCAGTGGACTCTCCGTTTCTTTGCCGAGTTTACAATATTGAACAAAAAGAACACCCCTCACTAATATGTACAGGATGTAAGGTGTATATTCTGAGGGTTTGTCTTAGAACCAATGATACAGCTTCAGCATCATTGCAGCCCGATAACGGTATGGTCTGGGGAACATAAATTTGATAACTTAACTACAATGTGTAGGGCAACATATGTAATATGTTCGTTTAGTTCTATATATAATATATAATAGTAACCCGTTGAAAGTTTCCGATTTAGTATTAAACAACTCACAAAAGTTTAAATTCTTCAAAGTCATGGGCCTGAGAAAAGCAAACCAGTAATCAGACAATGGTTTACTGTTCCACTAATTCAAGAGGGAGTGCTTGGAGTCAAAGTGCTCTTTTTCAGGGTTATTCTGAGAACAGCAAAATATGTTTTTAGCCTATGTCATTCATAATCTATGCTCATCGATGAACCCCTATCTCAGATCTGAATTCATCCATGTACTGAGCCATTTCGGGTGGCCTTGTGGTCAAAGTGTTTGCTCGTGACTCCGACAAGCCGAGTTCGATTTCTCACGATATGTGACAATGGTTTAGGCTACCTCACCAGGGCTTTTCAACAGAGTATAATCTCACTCACTTAAAATGATGCACAATACAAATAAAACAACCTCACCGGTCTATTTGAAAACAGTAGGTAATCAAAAGCCGAAATCCATGAAACAAGCATGAAAAAGATTTTGATATTATACAACCTGAACGTAGGCCATTGACGTTTGACATCTTCAGTGTTTTCATAATGCAAAAACTAAATAATACGAAGCTATCTAAACTAGCTTATTGATAATGCATAAAGTATTTAATACGAAGCCATCAAAACTAGCTTAAGGATAATGCATATACTAATTAATACGAAGCCATCCAAACTTGGTTATGGATAATGCATATACTAAATAATACGAAGCCATCAAAACTAGGTTAAGGATAATGCATATACTAATTAATACGAAGCCATCCAAACTTGGTTATGGATAATGCATATACTAAATAATACGAAGCCATCAAAACTAGGTTATGGATAATGCATATAGTATGTAATATGAAGCCATCTAAACTAGGTTATTGATAATGCATATACTAATTTATACAAAGCCAACTAAACTAGGTCATGGATAATGCATATAGTATTTAATACGAAGCCATCTAAACTAGGTTATTGATAAAGCGTATACTATTTCATTCGAAGCCAACTAAACATGGTTATTGATAATGCATATCTTGATTAATACAAAGCCACCTAAACTAGGTTTTTGATAATGCATTTACTAATTAATACGAAGGCAACTAAACAAGGTTATGGATAATACATATACTATTTAATTCGAAGCCAACAAAATTTGGTTATGGATAATGCATATATCAATTGATACGAAGCCATCAAAACTAGGTTATGGATAATGCATATAGTATTTAATACGAAGCCATCTTAACTAGGTTATTGATAATGAAAATACTAATTTATACGTAGCCAACTAAACTAGAATATGGATAATGCCTATTCTAACTAATACGAAGCCAACTAAACTAGGCTATGGATGATGCCCACACTAAGTAACACGGAGATTAAGACCCCGGCCTTCATTTTACCTATTCCAATCACCACTGACAACGGTCAGGCTGATTTCGGTGACTGTTCTCTCTCGAAACCAAGTTAACCATTGATATAAACGAAATAAAAGATTCTAAGAAAAAAGTCTTCCTTCCGACATCTATTTTTGTCTATACTCTCTGACTTCTTCTCTTAATCTCCACAAGAAGAGCTCTAATTGAATCGACCTTCCAAGCACCACGGGCATATGGCAAATTACCCATGATGCCTCGTTGGTAAGGGGCACCCTGGGAAATTCAAGCCTACAAGTGCAACGCGAATTCAACGAGAAAGGTGATGGAGATATTTCGAGATTCAACTTTATCTTCAGCGCTTTTTCTTGCAATACATGTATATTTATTTCAACACATGTTTTTTTTTAAAAAACAACAACAACCTGACTTGACCTGTCTATCAGGAAATAATTACCATCGCCCTCACGCAAGCGATTCGAGTCGAGGTGAAAGTGATGCATTTGGGTATTTTTGACTGTTGATTTTTTTATAAACAAAATCAAACTTCGCGATGATCGATTGAACGGGGACGATGGCTGATTTGATTCAGTTATGTTTTCTATCATATATGTGATTATATGTCATTCTGTGTCGTTATTAGCAACGACGCAGCATAATTGAGAGACGGGGAATGGGTCTGATATATTCCACATACGTTGGGAATCGTGGCTGTATTTACAACTAAGCCAACCCGTCCTCTTTAAAATTGATCCATTCAAGTTGTCTCAAAATAAAAACAAATTCTGCACTGCAATTAGCATCGATATTTCCATACCCCTTTATATCTTTATCCGGGTTGTATCGAATTATTTGGTGCTAATGTCGAACTAATAATTATAAGAAACTTTGTGATAATGTTTATTTCGCTGGAGACAGTATCAAAACATCAGTTATCTCGAATATCGCAGTTATCTCGAATATCGATTATACCGAAGTGAAACCAAACTGAACTTTTGAGATTGACCCCCTTGTATCGAAGTTTCCATCGTCTCATTTTATTTCTTTAAGACTGAGATATCTAGGATTTTATCTAAGTATATTTTATATGTCTATGTTTCTTAACGTATAACTGTGAAATATGCCTCTATAGATGCTTCAAAAGCAAATTCGTGTCGTCATGGCGACGGAAGCAAGAACAGCTTGGTGATACAGTTTTAGCGATTATCTTTCCCATAGCCAGACCAACACAGACAAATATAGAATTACCGGAAATAAAAATCGTCTATGAAATGAGAAATCGTAATCATACTTTGATTACACTAGAGTGAAAAAGAGCCAAACCCGGAAATACAAGAGCATCGTTTCTTAAGGATTCTGGCATTTATTGCAACCCTATTGAAATGCTATGAATTATACGCATTATGTTAAAGGTTTTGAATTGAAAGAGTAAAATACAGTAAACTCGTGAAAAAGGGACAATGGGTTGTGGATATGCGGCGAATTTGTTAAAGGAAAAAACATTTAATAAAACATTTAATAAAACATTTAAAACTACCGCCAAGGTACTGTTGCACACTAGGTACATCCCAAGGTGTGCTGACTGTTGTTTGTTGTGAAATTTGGAACCATCCAGAAAGGAGAGCTGGTTTGTTAATTTGCTGTGTTTTGTGGCCTGGTTGATTTGTGAGGGCAAATTCCCTCCATGTAAAGGTCTTTAAAGGACATCGTTGTGATACATTTATATCGTGTAAAGTAACGCTTCATTTTGGTAGCAGATACTGAGATTGAAGACCCTTTATCGCAAACTTGTCAAAATGGCCAAAGTCGAATACAAACATCCTTCTAAAGTATTAGGCTCTCCCATTCAGTCTATAGTCGAAAGTTCACGGACAGACGAACCGACGACGTACAACGCTTCAGGTTAACTAGGAGTTTTGGTCCTGGTGAGCTAAAAAATATTAACGAGATTCAGACGAACCGTTCGTACACGCATGCGCAGACGAATTCGCGCACGTGATGTTCACACGTGCCCAAACCCTCGCACACATATACGCACAGGCGCTCAGGTTCGGGGGTAAAGGAATCTTGATGGCATTTTAACCCAAAAAGTAAGAAAGTTATCGTTTCATGACATAAGGTCAGGGCAACATATAAAATGTTGTTTTAATTACAGACAATTACAAACACATTGTTATTAATGAGCGTTGACAGAATGGAATGTCTGGTTTAACAGAGAGGACATTGGTGCCAAAATCTAATTTCTTTGTTCAAATTTAACATGTTTTTACGTTGGATGTAGATGATACGTTGATGCGTGTTGATGCACATGTACATGTGGTATTGCCATCTGGACCAACACCGTAGTTTGAGATTAAAGGGGATTTTATGCATCCATGTTTCATACCATCACATACAGAAGCGAATATATCTTAATTAGATAATCAGGACAAACGGGAGTAAGCCAACGAAAGCCGTTATATCGACATTAGTGATCACCTTGATGACACAGACTATCTGACGGTGCCCCAGTTTCGTCGATCCATCAATACACCGCCAGCTTTGGTATCTAATGGTATCCAAGTTTCGTCGACCCATCAATGCACTGTCAGCATTGGGGTCTGAAGGTACCCCAGTTTTGTCGAGCTAGGCACTGACCACATTGGTACCTAACGGTGCATCAGTTTCGTCGATCGTTCCACGCCCTGCCAACATTGGTCTCTGACGGTACCCCAGTTTCGTTGATCGATCCACGCACTGTCAACCTTGGTATCTGAAGGTGCACCAGTTTCGTCGATCGACCTAGGCAATGACCACATTGGTATCTAACGGTGCACCAGTTTCGTCGATCATTCCACGCACTGCCAACATTGGTCTCTGACGGTACCCCAGTTTCGTTGATCGATCCACGCACTGCCAACATTGGTATTTGAAGGTACCCCAGTTTCGTCGATCGATCCACACGCTGTCAACATTGGTATCTGAAGGTACCCCAGTTTCGTCGATCGATCCACACGCTGTCAACATTGGTATCTGGAGGTACCCCAGTTTCGTTGATCGATCCACACACTGTCAACATTGGTATCTGAAGGTACCCCAGTTTCGTCGATCGATCCACACACTGTCATCATTGTGAAACTGTTGGTTACAATGGCTGGGTCCGACTCCGCCAGACTGTGTTGGTCAGTGACGCTACCCTATCTTTGTGGACCGAATTGTCAGTATTGTGGATCCTTTGAGTACAATGACTCCACATAACGGCGAGGGTGGGTGGCTAGCCTTGCTTTGTGGATCGATCTCCGTACTGTCAACACTAATACTCTAATAATCAATATAAAAAAACAGTACTGAGAAAAGCTCAACATCAAACGGAGGAAATAGTCGGTTAGATATTCAATTCCAATATTTTTAAATACTTTCAAAATTTGAACTTACTTCGGAATAAAAATTTACTATTTTAAAAAGTGTAAAGAAACCGATATTCTGTATCAATCTTCGTGCCTGTGATTAAAACTCAAAATCATCATGCCATTTAGATAGCATCCATTTGATTATATTGAATATTAACTAAATAATTTAAACTGACGATATTGAGTTCATGCCAACAACAGAAATGCTTGATGTCAAATTCTTTGTTTCGAGTCCTTAAAATATTGAAATGAGCCATATGTGGTCAGAGACGGATCGGGCCTGACAAATGGGAGGAGGCTGGGGGCTGTATTGGCGCTCTTACGTGTGCACCGTGACCAGCTCATGCATACGTAATTACCGATCCGGTTTCCAGGCAAACTTTTGGAAGAAACTGTGACTAAACCTGCCTGTGGACCACGAAAGAGTAACTGGAGATGCTAAAACGGACACGGAATTAGTCGACAAGGAGGCAAATGTAAAAGTTTGGTTGAAGTAATTTGATTATACGGCGGCAATTATGGAGTTGTCTCTGCCGTCGTTTCCCATCTCCTGACGTAGTTAACAAGGTGGGACGCCAGACCAAACTTTTCAGAAAAAGGGGGAGAAAAAGTCAGGGCAATTTACTTGAACACTGGGATAATTTAGGCCCTGTATGGGGTTAGAAGGCTGTGTACAGTTGGTAATTTCTTTAAAAGTTTGACTAATGTGACGCCAGCGATCCTCACGTAATTTAAAGGGAGACATCTGCTCGCGTTCTGGTACCCATAGTCTACGAAAAGGAGCTACAAGCACATACCATAATTGGCTAATGTTCTGCTACATAATGCAACGATAAACCGGTATATCGGTGATGGTGTAAATTAAAAACGATAACAGTAGTGGTTAAATAATAATAATAATAATAATATATATATATATATATAATTTAACCACTACTGTTAAACATATATATATATATATTAACTTCTTTAATGCTAAATTTCTTCGATGATGGTGTAAATTAAAAACGATAACAGTAGTGGTTAAAAAATATATATTTAACCACTACTGTTAAACACACACACACACACACACACACACACACACACACACACACACACACACACACACACACACACACACACACACACACACACACACACACACACACACACACACACACATAATAATATTAACTTCTTTAATGCTAAATTTCTTGACCGCAACTTGGATTCTTGGTTCGAACAGTTCCCGTGTGTGTGTGTGTGTGTGTGTGTGTGTGTGTGTGTGTGTGTGTGTGTGTGTGTGTGTGTGTGTGTGTGTGTGTGTGTGTGTGTGTGTGTGTGTGTGTGTGTGTGATATAACTATTAATAAGATATACATAACATAATGGAGCCCAGAACAATTAACTAACCAAATATGTAACCAACGGCAATGATATATGATCTTGTCAATGTCAACCAACACCTGAGGCAAACTGGACTTGTGTTGGATTCGGTTTTAAATTAAATCCCTCGGGTCTGTTAGACCCTTTGTTCCAGGTAAGCGTGGTGTCGTGAGGATACATTCGCCTTTTCTCGAATACCTGGTGTCATCACTATTTGTTAGTTTTTCATAAAC
Source organism: Haliotis cracherodii (assembly GCF_022045235.1). Taxonomy (NCBI): domain Eukaryota; kingdom Metazoa; phylum Mollusca; class Gastropoda; order Lepetellida; family Haliotidae; genus Haliotis; species Haliotis cracherodii. The sequence goes on along the minus strand of NW_027266273.1, from coordinate 3,935,729 downwards.
AAAAGTTTATCAAATGGCCGGAAACGTATAATTGATTCTGCTTTTGACAGAGTTATTTTATGATTATGGAGAATGGTTAGTTACTTATTGCTTATGTACTATAAGAATCAATAATTATATTAATATTATTCATTTGCGTTTATAATAAGCATAAGATCTAGTTTTGCTACTGTGGATGCAACTAGGACACCACAGCTGCCGTTACTGCTGCTGAAGACAGCACTTTGATACTGCTTCACATTCAACATTTACCACCTACTTCAACTACTACTACTGCAACTACACTAACATCATCGACGTCGGTCACATCAACACGGTTATACTTCAGATATAAAGGAACGGATTCCACGTCTATCCTGCGGCTGTTGCAATAGTGACGGCTTCAGAACAAGCTCCCTCCTGTATCAACAAGCGGACAGACAATTCGCGCGTACAATGTTACGCAGGTACAACATCATCGTTGTAATGCCCTATTGTTCTGCTGTGTACTCAGATACATCCAGTTTGGCGTTATAACGAGGTTATGACGGTTATCAGTGCTTAAGTGATGTGCATCAGTTTACAGTAAATACTCCAGTTGAGACAAAAGACAAAGAAATATCTGAGGGCGGGTGAGTTAATGAATGTCGTTTAACACAGGTCACAGAGAGTTACTACACGCAAAAGGTACTTTGGTTCTGTTTGCGGAAACCTCACATGGTGTTAGGGTTGGGGTGGGGGGTAATTATCTAAGAAATATAATGTAGTAAACAAAATTTTGATGTATATAAAACAATATAACCGGCTGTGTACATATGAACCTGGAATAAAAGTATTGTTAGCACCACTTACCTTATATTTTCATATGACTTGAATTTCAATGTAACTTTTGAAACGTTTTCATAGGACCTTTTAAAGATGCTACCGATACCTGATGACAATAGGTAACGGTACAATGCACGTGCTTCTAGATGGCCTCAGGAACTGGTTCACATCACCCTCAAGAAGTGTGTGTGTGTGTGTGTGTGTGTGTGTGTGTGTGTGTGGGTGTTGGGGGGGGGGGTATCCTTCCGTCCTTCCGTCCACTTCTCAAATGGTACAATTTACTCAACAACTATTTAAGTTAGAAAAATGAAATTGTACACACATATATCACTGGTCATGGTGTCTTAAATTCATTTTTATTGGCCCTTGCTCCGTGCTTTTTAACTTAGTGCATCGTGTCTCCAATGGGGACACGTTTTTCTCAGAAACTTCTTAAGTTACGTGAATGAAAGTTTGAATGCTTATCTAAGAAATACTAGTCAAGACTGAGTTCGAGAATTGGCGCCATATTGTTTTCCAGAGGATGTGCCTTATGTGTGTATTACTCTCACATTTAATAATGTTTTTCCGATGATATCAAGCAACCCCTGGGCCTCTCGCTTCTTAGGGCTTTATACGACTCTTTTTAAAAGTTTTTATTCACTTCTTTACGAACAAATAAAATTCTAGCCTGCCCCATAGAGGGGGTTAGTGATAACACTGTTTTCTTGTTTAAAGAAACAGGGGGATCATTTGAAAAAACACCCAGATAACTACGCGTGTTGCTAGTGAACAGATACAAAACACGTTATCAGATAATCGTTCCGTTTCTTTACTTAAATATGTTGAAATATGAATGGAAAATATTAACATTGTATGTCACATTGTGAAGAAAAACAAATGTTTTCCAGAAAATAAATACATAATGCGATTTAAACAACTGACTAATTGACATGTAAATATATAGCAAGCGGTGCTTTACTTTATTCAACGTGTATATATTCCTTGTCCTCTTCTTGAAATATTACCGATGTGACGTCAAACTCACTCACTTAAATATAACTTTGCATTCATCACTCACTTGAGAATATATCAACTCACTCACCTTTTGCAAACAATTTATGGCGCCGTATTTTGTACATTTGTTTATGGTGGATGCATCGGAAGGAAATAAGGTATTATGAGCAGAAAATCACATACTCGTGAACGAGTTTGACAAACAAACTGGCGGTATAGTAAAGCTAGGCGTTTTAGTGAGCGAGTGAGTATGGTTTGACGCCGGTTTTAGCAATATTACGGCGGGGACACCAGAAATGGGCTTCACACATTGTTCCCATGTCGGGAATCTAACCCGGATCTTGGCGTGACGAGCGAACGCTGTAACTACTAGGCTACCCGACCGCCCCTAGGCGTTATAAAAATGTGATGCTAAACATGAACTAACATCAGAAATTGACTGTTACCATAAGAGAGAGATAAATAAAAATTGAAATACGTATATACATCATTTCTAAACATAACTGATCATTCTTGTCCTAATGACCAACTGGATTATTCATTCATATATGGCTGCAAAACAAGATAAGTATACACAGTTAAACCTCTTTAGACTGGACCCCGCCAAGATGGACAGTTATCTGTTGCCTGAGTATTATTATCAATGAGATATTATCATAAATCCATGATTCGTTAATCAAAACAATTATTAATCCAGACAACTGTTAATCCGGACAACTGTTAATCCGGACAATTGTTAATCCGGACAATGTCACCAGGAACGTAAGTCCAGTTTTTTATTTTGTTGTAATCCATTAAATATTTCTGATTAAAGTAAAGACTCTAAATTAAATGACAAATGTTTATAATATAGCTAACATGTCCATTATTAGCGGGCGAATTCGTTACATATTAAATAGATTATATTGCTTTGAGTGTAAGAGACCTGAACGTAATACCAATCATATCTATCAGGGCGAAATGTGATTCTATCACGCCTTATGGCACACTCATTTTCTGCACTGCGTGTATCACCTTTAAGATGCTGATGCTCTCATCAATTCCTTCATCCAATCATTCAGAAAATGAGTTTCTGAAGATATAATGTTTTATATCCAGCTTGGCCAAGTGGATGCTCTCTGACGCACAAAAAATGATCAAAATGCGATTACAATTGACGTCATGCATATTACAATACACGTTTAAGAAACCTTTCAATCCTTCTAAAGCAGTGATATTAACGCGTAACTATCAACCAGACATGTTATCAAGACAAATCTAGCATATTGTCGGTTTTTGTTGTTGTTATTTTCACAAGGAACAAGGTGTGGTAAGATATAATTTTAGCCCACTGGAAATTCTAAAATTTTAAACTTTGAAATATTGGCATGAAAATATTTATTTGTTCATAAGATTGACAACAAACATTATCTTATTTCTTACATTTGGAAGTTTGTAACTTCTGACATGACTAAATATAGGTATGGATAAAATGAGTTACAAATTACGATTGTTTCAAACTTGAAGAAAATCTGAAAAATACCTTGATCCAAAATGATTTAATACATATATGTTCGGTCTTGACAGCCTAAAAAATCAGCCTGGCTAAAGAAACCATGAAAATCTCCAAATTCGGCCTTTTGAACACATTTAGGCCATACCTGTTTATTTAGTAAGTTTTGCGCCTTTATAAAATTATGTAGCTCCTGTGGTTAGAAAAAGGGCACTTATCAAACATTGTCCTTCTAATAATTTCTATACATCCCCCCATACCCACCCAACTTTTTGCATTGTATCTATATACCCATTCATTCAGAAATATTTCAAAATTGTTAATTATACACCAATTATCACCAAGTAATAATATTGCTGCGTTTCCAAACAACCCTTAATCCTTTTAGTTCCAATAATTGCCAAATTAAAATCCCGGACATATGTTCCTGAACAAATTCCATAAACCTTTTCGAAATTATTTACTTCGTACGTGATGATTTGCAGCGGAGCGTGGGCCATAATCTTTAAATTCTTTTTGCCGTCGAGTACACTCATTTGCCCAAATGTCTAATACAGTCACATCAAAATGACTTCATTTTAGCTGTCACTATCTTATTTTGTTCCACCTACTGCACACAGACAAACAGATCTCACAGTCGTGGATCGTGCCACAACTCCACGCTCCCATGGGAAACAAATATATAATACGTAGGTATAGAAATGTTTTTATTCCAATGCGAACAAACACAACGGAGAAGATCGCCCAGGCAGTTGAATTGCAGTCAATCTCCCGACCCCGTGTTCGTCATTGTCAGTATGGCTTGTATGACAAGCTGATAAAATCCGTGATAACCCTCTAACTCTCTATTCTTCTGGATCAAGCGCTCGCTCTGGCGTTCTCCTGCTGCCGTGGCTATTTAATTATTCAACCTCACCAATTTTCCACCTGAATGCGCGTCGCTCCATATCCGCCGACTAGAACCTGTCACGTGACACGAGCCCCGAGCTCCGCGCAATGACTTGTGTGGCCTCGCTATTAGCTTTGTGTAAACTGCGCTGAAATATTAATGTATACTTTGTTTGGACACATGTCATAATCCCACGTTTAATTGGGATTAGTATGATGTGGTTAATATTTCATACATTTTGTCGGTTTTTTAACGGCTTATCTATGATTATGCTGACGTTTATGATGCTGTGGAGTAATGCCGATGACAACCCCACAGACGACATTTTTGGTACGAGGATATATCTCTACCTTAAGCGGACATTTCGGAGACAGATAACTGTTTAAAAATCAGAAAATAAGCAATTTCTTCTTACTTTATTAAAATATTCATACGACGAAACTGATATATGGAACTTATAAATTGTATGTTTTATGTTTTGGTTTCAAATGGTCAGGTTTACCATGAAGTAAAGTGCCGGACAAAAGAAAGTATACACTTGATAATTTGACCCAAAATATACAAATGTCATCAAAACGTTACACTGCTGTAAACAGTCGCCAAAATACTGCATAACTTAAGTCCAAAATATTACTATGCAATCCTTATAAAATATCATCGAATGACCATTTATTGCTTTTTTCATTTTTACCCACCATTAAACAAGGGTGTATTCTTTCTGTTGCTCTGCAGAAAGGAAAACCACACACCCGTGATAAAGTAGGATAAAAATAATATCTTCTCATTTGATAGATTGCTCAAATTATTATTGCTTGAGTGTTTCCTTATGTTTCACGCAAGCTTGATTTATATGTCCAGTGAATTGAATGTTTGTTTTTTGCCATTTTTTTCAAAAATAGGTCTGTCGGGGTACGATCATACACTGTTAACCAAGTTATATAGGCTGCCGACACGATATTTCTTCTAGAAGGGTCTTACCCTGTAAGTTAATTTTCAATGAAAAGTTAAGATTAAACACCCCCATGAAAAATCTTTAAAAAACAAGTTGTATGAATCATCATATAAAAGAAATTTATTTACTTATGAACGAACCAAGATGTTGCGGACAGAATAATTATTGGTGATAATACAATAATACGCGTAAATAATAAACCAATAGTTCAATGAATTTTCCATAATCAAGGCCGGATGTGCGTCTAGGACAGTTTATGAATTAATTCAGAATACAAATGTTTTGAATGTATGGCATTTAAATAAACGTCTATTGTCTTTTTCTTCTCCCAAGTTTACCACCTTGGGGTCAAACCACATCAATCAAATGGCGTTGTATGTATGTTTAGATAAGGCTCAGATGCCATGGAAAGATGTTTGACAAGGACACACAGCACAGTGTCTGATGTTTAACTATATAAATAAAAACATTAAGTAATAACGAGCGATGTTTTCAATAAAATTCGTTTGTTTGAGTTTGTTTTTCATCAAGTACCTTATATAACATTAACCATTTTCAGCTTCGGGTTGTTTCGGAATTCTAAACGACCCATACTTCATTTATTCACAGCAGTCTTCAACTGCAATAACGGCATCAAATATTCATGTATATTATTCGCAGTAAAGATGGCTTTAATAAACTCGTTTGTAGTGTCATGTTTGCATTATCAATGTACAATAGGTCAATCATGTGGGATGAGGCTGCAGCAAAACATCAGTTGATGGAAGGTCGTTCCGTATTAATTGCACAGAAGTTGATTGCGTTCTGTTGTAGCTCTATTGTAGTTCTGTTGTAGCTCTATTGTAGTTCCGTCGTAGCTCTAATATAGTCCTGTTGTAGCTCTATTGTAGTTTCGTCGTAGCTCTAATATAGTTCTGTCGTAGTTCTAATATAGTTCTGTTGTACCTCTATTGTAGTTCTGTTGTAGCTCTATTGAAGTTTCGTCGAAGCTCTAATATAGTTCTGTTGTAGCTCTATTGTAGTTTCGTCGTATCTTTAATATAGTTCTGTTGTAGCTCTATTGTAGTTTCGTCGTAGCTCTAATATAGTTCTGTTGTAGCTCTAATATAGTTCTGTTGTAGCTCTATTGTAGCTCTGTTGTAGCTCTATTGAAGTTTCGTAGTAGCTTCAATATAGGACTCTTGTAGTTATGTTGTAGCTCCATTGTAGCTCCGTCGTAGCTCTACTATAGTTCTGTTGTAGCTCTGTTGCAGCCCTGTTACAATCAATTCTGTTGTAGCTCTGTTACAGGTGTGTTGATGCCCTGTAACGTTACTTGCTTTTCGTAGCTCTGTTTTTCAGTTATCGTTTTGTTGTTGCTCTATTGTTCTGTTGTAGCCCTGTTACAGTTTTGCTGTAGCTCTATATTTCTGTTTTAGGTCTGATGTAGTTTGGTATAGTTCTATTATAGCTCTATTATAGTTACATTGTATATCTAATGTAGTTCTGTTGCAGCTCTGTTTCAGCTCCGTTGTAGCTCAATATTTCTGTTTAAGTTCTTATGTGGCTCTGTTACAGTTCTGTTGTAGACATGTAGTTCTGCTGTAGTTCTGCAGTAGCTACTGTAGCTCTGAGAAATCAAATAGTTCTAGTGTAGCTATGTTTATGTTCCGTTGTAGCTCAACTGGAAAGACTAACATTTGGTCCCCGAAAACAAACTTCTAATAAGGAAACAATCGAGTATTAAGGAACCCTCAAAATGACTCAGATCTGAGAATGGGAGGAGTATAGGCTGATAGAGATGAGAATGGGAGGAGTATAGACTGATAGAGCTGAGAATGGGAGGAGTATAGACTGATAGAGCTGAAAATGGGAGGAGTATAGACTGATAGAGATGAGAATGGGAGGAGTATAGACTGATAGAGCTGAGAATGGGAGGAGTATAGACTGATAGAGCTGAGAATGGGAGGAGTATAGGCTGATAGAGCTGAGAATGGGAGGAGTATAGACTGATAGAGCTGAGAATGGGAGGAGTATAGACTGATAGAGCTGAAAATGGGAGGAGTATAGACTGATAGAGATGAGAATGGGAGGAGTATAGACTGATAGAGCTGAGAATGGGAGGAGTATAGACTGATAGAGCTGAGAATGGGAGGAGTATAGACTGATAGAGCTGAGAATGGGAGGAGTATAGACTGATAGAGATGATAATGGGAGGAGTATAGACTGATAGAGCTGAGATTGGGAGGAGTATAGACCGAAAGAGCTGCGAATGGGAGGAGTATAGACTGATAGAGCTGAGAATGGGAGGAGTATAGACTGATAGAGCTGCGAATGGGAGGAGTATAGACTGATAGAGCTGAGAATGGGAGGAGTATAGACTGATAGAGCTGAGAATGGGAGGAGTATAGACTGATAGAGCTGAGAATGGGAGGAGTATACACTGAAAGAGCTGAGAATGGGAGGAGTATAGACTGATAGAGCTGAGAATGGGAGGAGTATAGACTGATAGAGCTGAGAATGGGAGGAGTATACACTTAAAGAGCTGAGAATGGGAGGAGTATACGCTGAAAGAGCTGCGAATGGGAAGAGTATAGACTGATAGAGCTGAGATTGGGAGGAGTATAGACTGATAGAGCTGAGAATGGGAGGAGAATAGACTGATAGAGCTGGGGCTTGGATGAAGGGTGGAAAGGAAGAGGCGATTGTTTTATCAAATATATAATCTGGGCTCTCTCAGGTAGACTACTCGACTGTTGTTCTAATGTGCATTAATATTAGCTCTCTGTATGACTCTTGTAGCTCTAATGGCTCTGAATCAATGCTACAGTAACGTTTCAGCATGCATGTTATTCATGAACGGATGACACAGACTTGAGATCTGTTACAGCCCCGCTTCAGCGCCATTGCAGTTTTCTCACTGCTGTGTTTTACCAGATCGGCTGCAGCGCTTTTCATCGCTTCAGCAGTCTACTGGCGGCGGAATGGACGGTTTCCCAGAATTCACATCTGTTACAGGTTAGGTTATTTGGAGAATCTTCGCATCTTAGTTTCTTTCGTGTAGCTGAGATGTATTTTCATTTACATATACAATTGATTGAAACAGTGATTACCAAGGTGTGCCGTGTGAGTGGACGTGTTCAAGAGGCAAACCGTGATTCCCGTGAACGTTACCAGTGGCTTCAAACCCATGAAGATCCGGGTCTTCAGCGACCCATGCTTGCCGCAAAAGGCGACTTTGCTTGTTGTAAGAGGCGACTAACGCGATCAGATGGTAAGGCTCGCTGACTTGGTTGATGCATGTCATCATATCCCAGTTGAGTGGATCGATGCTCATAATGTCAATCACTGGATTGTCTGGTCCAGCCTCGATTATTTACAGACCGCCGTCGTACAGCTTGAATATTGCTCAGTACGACGTTAAGCATCACAAAAACAAAATTAATAAAGTTGCTTCAGGAACTAGCATCAAAGATGTACTAACTTGCGGAAGGAGTGTTGGCGGTGTCCGTTCACATATGTATGTGTGTCAAACTTCTTATACATGTACAATACGTGTAACCAAGACAAAGGGTGCTTTTCTGACCAGAACACCAGTCCTTCATTCAGTGGACACCTTCCACATCAGTACCTAACCCGGAAGTACCTCTACTTAACGCCTGACCCAATTTCCCGAGGCAAGAGATTTAACCGAAGTCCAGATTCAACCCTTGCCGAATAAGCCAGGAATTCCAGGGCTTGATCGCAGCGCCACCAGTGGCTATTACCTTCTAAGCCTCTCCTATTGACCAATTAGATTCCACCTCTCGTATCACTTGCATTTGTTTCCAACAAAATGGCGGCGCCCAGTCAGGACGATCTGATCAATAATCAAGATCTATATTGTGATAAAACGCGTCTTACATCGCGAAATGCATCAAATCACGTGAGCGTCTTGATTAAAAACATGAAAAGATTTGGAAAATATCTGCTGACAACGAGTTGGCGGTGCACATGTTTTGCAAATCCTGCAATCGACCGAAATCTGCACGACAGTTTATGAACCATTGGATTTCGTTTCGCGATTTTGATTGGATTATGCATAGACTCGTTAGTCCAGCCAAAATGTAACTCCACAATTCCAGCCTAGTTCGGTAAGGGTGGAAACTGGACTTTTATAGTCAGTTACTCTCTTGCCTCGGGAAGATGCACCTGATCCCGAAACCTCATCCGGACATCCAACCTCCACTCCATCACCCGGAATCCTCCTCTCCCATCTACACACCTATTCCACCCCCATACTTTATCCCACCCGGACCTTCGAACGCCAACAACGCATCTCACCCTCCCCAACCAACGCTTGAGACCCACCCAACCCCTTCACCGTCTTCCCAACGCGCTGTCGCTACTCTCACCCAAAACAAAATCCTACCCCATCCGTCCACCGCCTATCAAACGCATTATCACCACCGTCACCCAGACATAGTTCCAACAGCATTTTTACATAAGAAACATGGTACTGCTGGGCGATTTTAATCAAGGTCAACCAGTTCCGAGAGTGTTTGCACATCTCAATGTAGAAGATAGTAGATTAATAATGTCACGACTGACAATGATTCTGTCGCGTACAATTTGCGATTAATGTCATTTACCACAGATGTAATGACATACAATGCCACAACATTCATTATTTGCAAGGAACACCCTAACACCAAAGGTTGTTGCAATCGCTGCAAAGCAAGGACGTCATATAAACCCGGTTCGACAGAGCGATCTTTATGCTGAAAAGAACGTAACACAGCCATAATTTAACATTCATCCCACCACAGTTGCTCTTAGAAAGCATTACGGGGCGGACCCATAGACGACACAAGATGGACAATTCTTGACAAGAGAAATGTTCAGACAAAACGCAAAAAGAATGTTCATATCTTGATAAAACATTTCCAAAGTCAAAGTCAACCACAATGAAAACACGTTAATCCTTTCATCCAGAATCCCCCCCCCCCCTCCTCCAGTACCATTACTGCTTGGAACACGTACATAGAAACAGTGACGTAACTCTGTTCCCTTGTTAAACCGGAAATTTGTTAATCCGGGCAACTTCAGAGGGAATGTATAGTCCGGTTTGACAGAGAGTTTCGCCGTACAGCTGACACATGCAACCGACAAATGCTCCCAGTAGGCATGACAATAATTCGGCTACGTTATCTCTTCATATTAAAGATTATTTTCCTTCACAGGTCGAACAAGGCTATGCAGTCGGCAACATCTTTACCAAGATCAAATCGGAACGTTGAAAGTAGATATGATATTGGACTATGAACGTTTGGCATTTCACAGATATTTTCTTAGACCGTCTTTCTTGAGATGATAGATGTATTTTCCAGAATCCATCTCAGCACTGTTTCCACAAAGTTTGTTATTTCTACCAAAACGCTTTCTTCCTGCCCAGCCGAGACTACATTTAGCCCGTGCTAAACGTGTCAAACGGACCAATCAAAACACACGGAGCCAACAATATGTGTTTTTTCTCTCAGTCGGAGGCTCGCATCTTCAAACCCTTCATCAGCTTAAAGGTTTTAAGAGATTAAGCTTGTGCAATATTCGACAGAACATAGACGGAAATCTAGACACTTGAAAATATGAAAATATGTGAGTAATGAAAACATGATCCTGTAAGTGCATCACGTGTAAAAACATCATATATGATTCATATTTCCGAATATTCAATAGTTTTCTATAAGGGAAGCAGTCGCTATATGGCTGCGGTAATGCCGATGCGACGTTAAATTTTAACTCACTCACCATAAGAGAAGCTGATTTCTCGAAGTCCGACTTTGGAATGAGGAAGGAAATACTAGATTTTGTATCTCCCTTTATTTTTAACGTATAGTGAGTGAATTTGCCATCAACGGTATTTCAGTTATATCACAGGAGAAAAACCCGAAGTGATGCAGGTCTCAGACATTTTAAAATTTGGTGAAACCCACGATTAAGACTTGGTGATGGCAAACCTAGAAACAAAATCGGGGCGAACCGGGATTCGAACCCGCAATCATAGATTTCTGACGTGCCCAAGGGTCACAACTCTGCACAGCGAATCGCGGCGCCTTAGACGATTGTGCCACCCGTGACCCCGTGCCCTGTTTTAACGTACGGTAGCCATGGAGGAATAACCTTTTGTGCATTATCTGCGTCAGACAGAATATGGTTGTAAAGAAAAATTACATTCTACCCTGAACGTTGAAGTGAAAGAACTTTCCTTGAGTGACTGCTGAGCAAGTATCTAGTACATTTAAGATTGGATATAACGAAGTCTTTTATAACGAGTCCTCTTTAACCGGAAAGCCACAGTAAAATCGTCTAGATTAACCACATGCCTAACCGTTGTTACAGGGTGATGCTTAGTCTGTCATACAGACCCTGAAACAAATATATCGAATACCGCTTTTTTATTATATTTTATCTAGGTGATGCTCTTCTTTGTATGCATGTAGACGTTCTTAAAGGTTATCGTTTGAAAAGCGAGGTTTCCTGATTAACAAGGTCCGGACCAACGAGGTTTCACTGTATAACGAATCGCCGACTAACGAATTCAATCTTATCTCTCGTGATAACTAACCTCATTATAGATATGAAGAGCCAACTCCCGTTAATACGAATTCTGGTTATTACGGTCGCTATATGGCTGCATAATGCCGATACGACATCAAATTTTAAATCAGTCACTCTGGTTATTACGAATTATGGGAATAATGGCCTTTGGTTTCCTTGGTTGGTTGTAGATGTAACCACACTATTCTTAATATTGTTTTAATATAACGGGAATTCACACTGACCTTCACATACCACTACACACTTAATTCACATTGCACTTCACACAAAACTCACATACTACTACATTTGACATTGTATTGCATATGTTCATATTGTGAGGGGGGTTCGCGGCGCCTTAGGCAATATTCCAGCCACATGACGGCGGGAAATAAGCTTCACACACTGTACCCATGTTTGGAATCGAACCCGGACCTTTGGCTTGCAAAACCAACGCTTTAGCCACCAGGTGTGCTCCATCACCCCTGTACTTCATATGACGCAATATTTAACATAGCACTTCCCAAAGAGTGGAGGCTCGGTGGTTCGATCCCCTGGACGCGTTATATCAAAAGACCTAAAAATATGGAACTTCTTGTTACCCTGCCTAGTACTTGGCATTAGGGGATAAAACAAGGACTGGTAGGCTGTAAGTCAGTATAACTGGTATCTCAGTGGGCTGGCATTTAAACGATTGGTCAAACCAATTACAGACAAAGACTCATTGTTCCTGAATTTGAAACTTGCTAACAAAAGAATTGATGCCTTAAATGTAAGTAACATTCTCAGACAAAGATCAGTTTCCCGAAATGTCCCACAATATTTCAAATTTGAGGAATCACCAAACGATTTTCATTTTCCTATACGAAAACCTTTTTATCTAAGTTGTTCGTAAGAGGCGACCAACGGGATCGGGTGATCAGGCTCGCTGACTTGGTTGATGCATGTCATCGTATCCCAACTGCGTGGATCGATGCTCATAATGTCAATCACTGGATTGTCTGACTCGACTATTTACAGACCGCCGTCATATAGCTGGAATATTACTGAGTGTGGCGTTAAACAACAAACAAACAAACAAACATGTATTGGAACGTGTTGCAGAACATGAACTTGGTAGCTCATGATGTAAATCCCACTACTTGTGGCTTCCAAGACTCACCATACTGCTACCTTTAGGTCATATAACCACAGGTAATAACATCCTTTGCCAGTTATTCAAATACGGACCAAAAATAGTGTCCAGCCTCCTACCAACTCCTATATATAATTTATGGATGCTGTCGAAGCACATGCCAAAATATGGGCCAAAAGAGAAGAGGAACCTGTTGAATGTCTTTCGCAGTAGGTTAAGTCAGTGCGTGATGTTGTGTGGAATGCACAGACTGAAGAAGAGGAAACAGAATTGGAATAATCCCTTCTGTCTCAGTCAGCTGCCATCAAAAGTCTTGACTGCCCTGCGTGAAACGTTTGTCGTTGTCCCCACTGACATGGCTACATAACTATGACCATATATACCATTATATGTAAGCATCATTTTATTAATCGTTTGATAAAAGAGCTTAGTATAAGTGACATATATAATAATGCCACCTATAAGGCCAGTATGTCAACTGAGGAAGAAATCTGTCAAGACCATGAATCAGTTCTATCTACTTCTGACATGAAGCTAAAACCTGAGGACATCCCTATTCCTTTTTTTGTCCTGGATTGCAAAGCTCCATAAAAATCCGTACAAATAGAGGCATATTTCTGGGTCCAGCACATGCACCACCAAACCCCTATCCCCAATACTACCCTTAATACCTGGTACAATCAAGGAAAGATTTTCTTTGTATTCGCTAGAAGTATTTGAGACAAATGGAATTTGTATCTTATGAATTCTCAAAAATTGGCTCAAATGTTTGCAATGTTAGAAAAGAACTAAAAGTTTAATTCTGTCTAAACATTTGATTTGACAAATTTGTACACCACCATCCCACACGTCCAATTTAAAGGGAAACTTCATTCATTGACCCATAGGGAAATTTTTTACTAAACGTGGTGACGATAGATATACAGTAAACTACGGTTATAACGAACTCAAATGGACCACTAATTTTAGTTCGTTGTAGCCGTGGTTCGTTATATGCATATATACAGCATAACTACAGCAAATAGTCGGGACAAAAAAGTAAGTTCGTTATATCCGTCAGTTCGTTATAAGCGTGTTCGTTATAACCGTAGTTTACTGTAGTTACATCTCCAAGTTCAGTGGTTCAAGATAATTTTGTCAAAAACGAAATTAAATGTCATTTGAAGTTTACTGAGAAAACAATATGTGAGATGCTGGTATTCTTCATTGATACATTTAGGAATAAGACATTTAGGCAAGAAGTAGGCATCCCCATGGGCACCAATTGTGCTTCCCTTCTTGCTGATTTGTTTCTTTGTGGATTTGAATCAGAATTTCTTCTCGGATTAGCAAACTTAGAACAAGGGAATTTGGCCGAGAAATTTAACTTAAATCTCAGGTATATCGATGGTCTGATATCGTTCAATAATGGTCAAAAGCCAAGTCCCTTCCACTGGTTGGCCCACCTGAACTAGAAATAAAGGAGACCAGTCAGACCGCCTCATTTGTTTCATATTTAGATCTATGCATAAATTAGTGAGTGAGTGAGTTTGATTTTACGCCGCTTTTAGCAATATTCCAGCAATATCACGGCGGAGGACACCAGAAATGGGCTTCACACATTGTACCCATGTCGGGAATCGAACCCAGGTCTTCGGCGTGACGCGTGAACGCTTTAACCACTAGGCTACCCGACCACCCCTAGATCTATGCATAAAGATTCAGTGTGACAAAACACTATCCACAAGACTGTATGACAAGTTGTGTCAAGCAATATTCCATCAGGTCCAGCTTTCTGTTTGTAGATTTCACAAATCTTGAGGATACGAGCATGCTTTTTCTTCGAAGATTTCAAAGAGCGTCATACAACTCTGGCTCAAAAGTTGTTTGATCAAGATATCAATATTCATGGTATGAAAGAATATTTATGATAGACATAGGTAGGTCATTCCCAAAGGTGACCATCAGTGACAAAAATTATGTCCCACGCAAATTCCCCAATTTGAGTTTGCGTCACATGTTACCTTGTTTTTTCCCCAGGTGATCAATTGATTTGCCATTGCATGTGTTTGTGACGGTGATTCAAAACACATGTTCATGATATAGTCGGAATCGTGCAGATCACTTAATGCTTGATAAAACCGGAATATAAACGCGAGGTTAGACCTCATGTCATCTCACCTACCATAACACATAACACTATACATAACACAACACAACACGTAACACTATACATAACATGACACTTAACACAATACTTGACATCCTCCTCCAAGATACACCTCACTCATTCGCAAAAGATATTTCACATTGAAATTCGATATTCATTCACATAATTTCTTTAATCATATTTAACAATGTGCCCGATAGTACCTCATGTAATCATTCATCTTAAAACGTGTTTTGTCCTCAAACTTACTTCACCCAAACAAAAAAATGTAATGACACAGTAGTCCTCGGTCAGCGTTTCCGAGTCTTTTTCAGACCCATATTATCGCAACGATCGCTGTGGGCTACACGGTGTTGAGGTCTCGTATTACGCTCTTGCTTCTGGTGTATATAAAGTCAAACCGTGCAGGCTATTGTCTTTTAACTGCATGAAAATGACTCATTCGAGGAGTAATTTGTCCAACTACACATACTGTTAGTATGGAATCAATGCTATTTTGTCGAGTAGTTTTCAGCGACAAAAATAGGGCATGCAATTTTCCTGCGACACAAAATTGATAGCCGCTAATGGCTGTATTGTCAGTCTCGATGCCTGATGACGGGGATGTCTGGGCGACTCGAACAAAAGACCAGTATCTCACAGCAAGAACATCGGAAAATGTATTTTGCTCCAACCCAATAGCAGAGCCATGGCAAATCGGTCCCCATCGATTTAGATTGTGACAGGACATTATTATTTCAACCAATGAAATATCAGGATCATTTGTGTGCGGAACTGTCCTCCCTTCAGCCCGTAATAGTCATTTAACAATGGCCTCTATGAAATCAGTCTTTAACTCGCTCAATAGAGCAGTGTGTTTACTGATGTCGGTGACGAGTCGTGTGTCCACCCAATGAACTAATTTCCGATGATATTAATCAAATAATAGTGTGAATGCTTCAGGAAGATTCGGGAAAATAAGTGTCAATATTCGGCTAATGCCCTATGTTAGAGGTAACGCTTGTATAAGTGCTCTTAACTCGAAATGAGTGTCTCTATCGGTTGTCACAATGCGATGCCTCGGTAAATACAGACATAGACGGTTGGTATGGTTAGCTGAAGTACCGTTTCAAGGCTGTGCTAGTACAGACTGTATTTCCTGACACACTCTATAAAGAAATCTAAAAAGAACATTAAAAATCTTTGTGCGGTGACGGTCATCATTTTTCGCAATTCCAATCTGAGATGACGGCCACTTTCCAATCTTCCTTCGTGTGATAACTGTAACAAAATCACAGGGTCAGTCGGTCATATCGTCGACCCGACTTGATTGGGAATTACCTCCCTTACTTACACTCGGATGCACAGGTTGTGATGCTCAAGACTTGAATGACAATGACACAGATGACCTAGTCTGTTATCCTGGATTTTGCACAAATCAGCACGAGGTTGTTTGGGATTTATAACTGAATGACAGTTCGTCGATTGGAACATACCAGATTCATGGGGGAAAGAGAAATGAGAAGAACATTAAACTCTTTTTCTCACTGTATATAATGCTTCACCAAAATGAACATTTTTAATACTCAAAATAAAGAAATAGAAATACAATTATTACGTTAACATTTTAGTCATTTATGCGTTTACCATGGGTCTGAACTGGTTTCAAGAAATCAACTCTTTCCCTCTGGGGACACGAGTGGCCCAGTCGTCTCAGGCGCCGCAATTAGCTGTGCAGACTTGCGTCCCTTGGTCACGCCAAAAACCTATGATTGTGGAGATGAATTCCGGTCCGCCCCGATTACGTTTGTAGGTTTGTCAGCACCATGCCTGTGCTCGTGGGTTTAACCTAGGTCGTGCAGGTTACACACAACCAAATGTTTTCCCATAGACTTCTATGGTAACATTATATTTTTTTAAAAATAACTAAGCATTCAACAGCTATTACCTGTACGTGTGTGCACAGTTTGGCCTTAGAGCAGCAATAAAAACATAAAAAATGTCTAGCTTAGCCAGTTCCTTTTCCGAGTACAGGAATCTAAACACACCACCCCCAGTTTCGCACCAAATGTCACCTACATGAAAATAGCTGTGGTCACATTCAGCATAAGTCATCATGTTGAAAAAAACAGGACTAAATATAGAAAAACATGGTCAGTTTTAATAACTGGATGGATGTACATTTGAAAGACATAAAAATCTTACAGAATATCCTCCAATCACAGCCTGCAGAAATCTCTCGATCTGCACTGTAATAACTGGAATATTGTTACGCGCAGCGTAAAAAACAAACTCACTCACTTTTCCTTTAAAGAATATTTTTTATATTCCACACAATTAATGTATCCTCTTAATGTCTTCGAGTGTTTCCATAAACCAAAAATGTAATGCTGGGCGTGCTTTGAATTTTTATTTAATCAATATGTATCTATTCGATATGATCGGCTTCGAGATGGCGGGACTTAGTCGTCACCGTTTGTGCAAAATAGACCGATCATTGATGCGATTAAAGGGTCCCGTTTTGAAAACATACAATTCACAAGTCTCAATCGCGAGCTTGATCGAATGTATTACTGTGTCGAGTACCTGACACAAGGTCAGTTCAATGTCACACAGGGTCGCGTTGTATACAATTCATTATCTGAAATACATATCTCACTTATCTCATTGACCTCATGAAGATAAACTGTCCAAAATCTCATTATGGATAAATAAAGATATCGATTCAGATAATGGCGCATAAATCTATTTAGATTGTAGATATCTACGCATGGTACATCACTCTTCGTTGATGCTAACAACATTAGGCTTGGAAGAAGGAATGCGATTTGATATACGCATTATTGCATCATCGATAATAGGAATAAGAATATACGCATTATTACATCATCAATTATAGGAATAATTCTCTTCTTGTCTTATTGACAGAATCATAACGGAATCCTAATACACAGACAAATCTGTAACAAATAAGTTCCAAGTCTACATTTCTCCTTTATCAGGTTTCTGCCACATTTAATGTAACCGATGTAGAAACGTCTCTAACATAACACTACCAGTTAAAATGAACTCACTTACGAACGTCACGCGAAATGTCCGCACCACTGTAGCGACCACGGGTATAAGTATTTGTGCGTACGCGTGACGGAACCGCGACCATGACGCGACTTATTCGCGCCGCGATCGTAATGGAGGTAACATTTGTTATAAACAGTATTGTATAATCCCCGAGTTTAAAACTAATACAGTTAATTCGGATATAGCGATCTATATGCAGTCACATTTTACACCATTAACATAGTACCCTGGTGAGCTTCAGTGTCACTTTTTAAATTGTAATTCATGTGAAATACGAATTTCGGATAAAACAAAATTCAGCATGTTCAAGACAACTTAAATAAGTTCGATATTTTCCGGATTGGTAATTTATATCACCAAACCATCTTGAATTAATCGAAAGGATATAATTTTAAATGATTCATGCATAATGTGATTCTTGAGTTTACGAAATATCCAATCTGTAATGCAATCAAACAGAACACCACATAACGTTATGAAATTCAGCCATAGTCCTACCATACGCCCCGAGACGCCCCGAGACAGCAACAAACATTTCGTGCCGCTTCCACAATATACCAAATCAGCGTTTCAGCAGACCCGCTATTGATGTCACAGCTGACAAGCTATATCTGGTAATTTAATTATCGATGATACGACTGAGTGGCGGATCGCCGTTGGTGCAGGCCTTGCAATGTGTATGTACGTGAGTGCGAGAGTGACACGGCTGATCGCCATCTGATGAAGGATTAACCTGCTAATCTGCCCTCCCAGCATGCTGGTCGATAATCTAGGATGAAGTTTGAAGATCGAAGTCTGCAGGTAGCTGATCTGGTATGTGAAGAGTGGATATCGCTATACCAGGTACCGGTGGACGATGAGCTTTGTGTGTAAATGGATGCGGTAGTTGGCGATCGTGTTGGATTCATTCATTCATTCATTCATTCATTCATTCATTCATTCATTCATTCATTTATTTATCTATTATGTCAATACATTTTATCCATTTTTCAATGACTTATCCTTTCATTCGTTCTAAAGTAAAATATCCTAAAATTGTTTTCTATGTTCGATTAAAATTTCTTAAATATTTCTTTAGAAAATGGACTCTTCAACTAGTATGCAAGTTTGAATATAATTGTCCCTTACCACACTATGAGCCCTGCACCAGCAATGCAAGAATGGGCGATCAGTGCGTGGAATCGAACCCAGGCCTCCCGCGTGAAGGTCCGGGCGATATAGGATGTGGACTACCCAACAGCCTGTTTTCTGTATGTGAGAGACAGGCTGGATTTAGACCAGACTGAGACCGTGGAATGAGGAAAAAACATACACAGACAGAGCATGCTTCCAATGACGCCACCCATACATGTCTCTGGCGGGGTTTCCTTGATTTTCAAACTTGTTGCCCTGTTCATCAGTCTTCTAAATGGAAGAATGCATATTTAAAAATGCAAATGTACTCAGTCCTTCCACCCCCATGTAAACGGAGGAAACGTGAGCGACATGACAGCACGATACATCTACTCTCTGAGATGCAGCCAGCTGATTGTGACAAGGGTATGTCTCGCATACTCAGCCATAAAACTAACGTAACAGGTTGTGTTGGGAAACAAACTGGCTCATTCAGTGATGCTTGTGATTGTGTAAAGTCAGAAAGTGCTCTCGGTGCCAATTCCATGTCAAAAGTAATTTCAACTTTTTTTCAATAGAGATATGTAATGATTGATAAGTTCTTATGTAGATGCTGAGGATAACTGCTTCCTGGAGACATGCCTTGAAGCAGAGTCACAGGAGGACGTTTTTAAACCCTTGTATGTAGGAGAAGGCACGCAGGTTTCATGTCATGTTTTAACACTATTCAAGGCATTTTCAGTGCCGGTGTCCAGCCTTAACAGTGGCGCTGGCATAGCAGAATCGTAGGAGAAAAATCATTAGAGGGGAACCACACGTTTTACCGCAGCAGAAGCAGTGCTATAATGGTAGTGTGATGTGAGAAGCGTTTTTTAATGGTGGTATAAGAGAGGAATCAGTGTTGAACTGGTGGTATAATTGAGTGAGTGAGTTGGGTTTAACACCGCTTTTAACTGTATTCCGGTTATATCGCGGCGTGTCAGTTTAATGTGGGAGGAAAGCCCGAAGTGATGCAGGTCACAGACGGATCAGTGTTTTACAAGTGGTATAAGACGGAATCAGTGTTTTACTGGTGATATAAGAGATGGATCAGTGTTTTACTGGTGGTATAAGACGGAATCAGCGTTTTACTGGTGATATAAGAGATGGATCAGTGTTTTACACGTGGTATAAGACGGAATCGGTGTTTTACTGGTGATATAAGAGATGGATCAGTGTTTAACTGGTGGTATAAGATGGAATCAGTGTTTTACTGGTGATATAAGAGATGGATCAGTGTTTTACTGGTGGTATAAGACGGAATCAGCGTTTTACTTGTGATATAAGAGATGGATAAGTGTTTTACTGGTGGTATAAGACGGAATCAGTGTTTTACTGGTGATATAAGAGATGGATCAGTGTTTTACTGGTGGTAAAAGACGGATTCAGCGTTTTACTTGTGATATAAGAGATGGATCAGTCTTTTACTGGTGGTATAAGATGGAATCAGTGTTTTACTGGTGATATAAGAGAAGGATCAGAGTTTTACTGGTGGTATAAGACGGAATCAGCGTTTTACTGGTGGTATAAGAGATGGAATCAGTGTTTTACTGGTGATATAAGAGAGGCATCTGTGTTTTACTGGTGATATAAGAGAGGCATCTGTGTTTTACTGGTTGTATAAGACGGAATCAGCGTTTTACTGGTGGTATAAGAGACGGAATCAGTGTTTTACTGGTGATATAAGAGAGGCGTCTGTGTTTTACTGGTGATATAAGAGAGGCATCTGTGTTTTACTGGTTGTATAAGACGGAATCAGTGTTTCACTTGTGGTATAAGAGAGGGGTCAGGTTTTTACTGGTTGTATTAGAGGAAAGCAATGTTTTGCTGGTGGTATAGTAGGGTTTCAGTGCTTTACTGGGATATGAGAAGGAAGCGGTGTTTTACTGTTGGCATAAAAGGGCAGGTGATGTTTTACTGGTGATACACGAGGGTTATGAGCGTGTAAAACGTATTGCAGCAGAGGACAACAAACTGATGGCATCATAGGGGGGAGAGACGCGTTCCTGGGGGGCACTAATAAATGAAGATTTTGGCTTGTATGTTTTTCCCCGTGATGATGTAATATTTTGAATATCAATGCTTACAGTAGCTTTTGTTAAGTGGCGTTTGAAAATGTTTACCACATAAAAAAACTATCCAGGTGAGTTACAGTACCATGGCATAATGTTACAGTTTGAACTTCGATCATTTTCACGACTTCACAAAACTTCAAAAGGATATACACTACTTTTTAAGCTAAACCACAATTCAAGTTATGATACGCGGTGGATTGGACTGTATGCTCCTGGCAACAAAAGTCGGTAGGATTGTTGCAGGCGCATGGAATAGTGTATTTAATTAATACGTTTTTGATATTTCATTGACTTCATTTCATATTGTAGACACACCTTCCTGACATTCCAAGATTTCAAATGGGAAGGAAAACATGTTGCAAGCACCAGATGCCGCCTGTAGGTGCAAGGCAAGGTGGTGCTCATTCACCCCAATCTTTATAAGTATTTGAACAGCATTTTCACTGCAAATACATGCTGTGAGAGAAAAGCGCTGTTGGGAGTTTGAGAAGACCTTTGAATCCTGGGAACAAGCACTTGTCTACAAACTACAGGGTGGACAGGTTGGGGAGATGACGTCATTATTTTGTTTACTGAACTCGTGATATGTTTGGTATTTTAATTTTTTTTATGTCTTGGCATAATGTTTGACACGATAATTTTAGTTTCATCCAGGGCGTGATGGGAATTTTGAGTATGTTTATCCTTCTATAACTAAAACGAATCTGGATGACATGTTGACGTATATAATGAGCAGCCAGTCGTGGGGGTAGTTTTTGCAAATAAAAGGCAATTCAGCTGTTTTATGGGCGAAAAATGAGTTAAGTTTAATTATCTTTACCGTTTTTCAAGTATTTTGAGAATAGCAATAGCTGTATTTTGTTTATGGTCTTTTGTGTGAGATTGTCTTGTAAGTTCTAAGTACAAATTGATTATGGAGCTATTATACTATTTGCGGCTAGAGTTCTTGATGTGATCCCCATCTCCATAGGCACGTCCTTGTACTGCTGTGCTAAGAAGTCATCATCATAACCATCATCATCATCGTCGTCGTCGTCGTCGTCGCCATCGTCATCGTCGTCGTAGTCATCATCATCTCCTTTTTCGTCTTCAGCATGGAAGTAGGCCATCGGCCCAGACAGCTTAAGCTACAGTGCAGCCAACTGGTAGTCTTCAAATTGTACGTTCACGGTATTGTTTCTCAATTGTCAATACAAACAATGCCAAATGTCTTAACTTATACAAATATATGTTTAATGTTTTTTTCCTGTTTTTTAACCAAAGGATATGTGTAACAATACCTTGTCTAAAATCAATTTCTACAACTTATTTATACGGGACCACTGTACGAAAACAATTCAAAAACATACCTGGCTTAGCCAACATGTAGCTCTCCAATATTTCTACCCTTAACTATTGATCACTGACCAACACGGGGAGGTACTAAGTATGTCGCGGCTGATTAACTATCTGCAAGAAGGTATGATTATTTGCCAAAGTTGCCAGGGACTCTCAACTGATCAATCTCTTGGTGTTGAGTTAAATGTCCCCTCTGGAATCCGGGTTAGAACTGGTCCCTCTGCTGGTCACAAGATGGCGACTTAACGGACAGGGTGGTCGGACTCGGTGATTTGCGTATCATCGTACCCGACGGCGTGGGATATTACTCATGATATCAATCACTGGAACGTCTGATACAGATTCGATTTTTACCGTCATATAGCTGGGATATGTGGTGTTAAACAACAAATAAATAAATAATAAAATAGTATTCGACTGGTAGATATGAGAATAATAAATTCCCAAATTTTGGAATATATCCCCATAAGTAAAACAAGTAAGAAAAATAAAACTACATATGGAAAGGTTAGATTATTACTTGCCCGTGTAAAAATGTTCTAGCCACGGGATACCGTGTTGTCAGATATTTTAGCTACTCTGCGTAGACTAATACAGAACGTTTTTCAAAATTTTCACTTGTACCTTTGATATGAAAACTAGAGTGGGCGTTGATGCGTTTGAAATTGGCGGACCAGGATTATCCCGGTAGCTGTGCAAATGCCGCGTGTCCGCCAAAGGGTCAACCCCTTGGTCAATGTGTTAAGAAGCATGTTGACATTCAGAAAAGATGTCAAGTTGATTAGACCAAGAGAAGACCCAGAACTGGGCAGAACCCTTCCTCGGACATAATTAGTCAGGGTTTGTTGAGATTTGTTAGCCAAAACTAAACACAAGTGTGAACGATTCTACGTTCATACAATGGAACGCTGTTGGCAGTCTTCCCCGTGTCCAATGAACTATATAAGTGGGGACTATTTTGTTCCGCGCATTGTTCTTCTTTCTGTATGTGCATTGTCCAGACCCACGTCGGTGAGACGTGAGAGAGTATTTGTGTAGAGGACGAGGGGAGAGGCAGACAGCGGCGGGGGGTCGGGGAAGCCGATTCCTCTCGTCCGTCTCCTCCATGAGAAGCTGGGGTAATTAAGTCAGGTCTGGGGAAGAGTAAGGGCGTTCATTGTTGGCAGACAAATAGCGGGCAAAGACGACGGTTTCTTATTTGGAGGGTTTTTATTTACGCATATTCTACGCATAATAGTGAGTGTTGAACGTACTTGCGTCTATTTGTACTCACACCGGGCTCGGGTTACAGCGTTGGGGGGTAAGGTAGGAATCGTTGAGTGTGGGGGGGATCATTCAGGGGGAGGGAAAAGTGAAAGCATATGGCCCATTTTGACCCCCCTGTTGAGCGCCGTGTCGAACAAGCTCTCCTCCTTCAAATCACCCCCCCCCCCCTACCCCCACCTCTCCCTTCTTCGTCCCTCCTCGTCGTTTCTCGAATGACCCGTCTAATGAGGGGGGCGGAGCGTTCGCCAGTCAAAATTACATCTACTTTCCTTGGTGGCTTGTCAGTCGCGTGAGAGTGTTGATCGTTGGCAAGCTGTGAGCCTGCTTCGCAGTCTCGCTCAACGATTCGGAGTAAAACAAAGAGGAAGATGAATTTGTAGAATGAATTGATTCAGCATTGAATCGTTGGGGGGGGGGGGGGGAGGGGGAGGGGTGTGTGTGTGTGTGTGTGTGTGTGTGTGTGTAAAGATTTCAGGAGACACCAGGTCAATGGGTCCAGCTAGATATAATGAAAAGGAAATACAACGTGAAGATTATAACATACAAGACCTCCAATGCAGCTGTATAATGTTAAGCGTGACACTTAATAAACTATCCTCTTTGAGACGTATACATTCACACGCTGCCCGTCAAAGGGTAGGCACGTCATGGTAACGTCTGTGAGCTACACGGTGTGAGCATGAGGATAAGACAAAAGCTCAATAAAAGCAGTAATAAGAGCTAATATCGACACATCCACTGATGCTTAAAAAACTACGCTTGTATCTTCGTCCTGATGTACTTTGATACTATCCGGATGCGCTCAGTTCGCTAATGATTATCTGTGTCGACAGTTAACATACTAGTAGTCAAAGACTCATTATCAATATTCAGTGATGATTGGCAGAAAACGGATGACCAATTACTCAAGAGAAAATCTATACATCTAAGTGTAGACCAGTGCAGCTGGTTCGCTTTGATCAATGAATGATTATATGTCTTGCAACGGGTCATATTATAAATGATTTTATATATTGTTGTTTATTTTCATTTTCATGGGAATACAATGGGCTTAGGATATGTCGAAATTTTGTAGAACTGCTGGTCAGGAAGATAATTGTGGGGAAATTGGATACAAAAGACTATTTGCACCTGGTTAAGGTAGGGTGTAGATAATAGAGACATGTCAGTCATTGTATCTGGTATTCGGCCCATAGACCTTGAGCAAAGTGACTCAGAGGCAGGTGTGTATGTATGAAAGAGAGAGAGGGAGGGGGGGGAGCAGCCGGGGTATGAGAGAGAGAGAGAGGGAGAGAGAGAGTAGAAAGAGAGGGGAACGGGGAGAGAGGTAGAGAGAGAGAGAGAGAGGGTGGGGAGAGAGAGAAGGGGAGGGAAGGGAAGGAGCCGGAGAGAGAGAGAGAGAGGGAGAGAGAGAGAGGGGGGGGTGGGGGAGAGAGAGAAGGGGAGGGAAGGGAAGGAGCCGGAGAGAGAGAGAGAGAGAGAGAGAGAGAGGGGGGGGTGGGGGAGAGAGAGAAGGGGAGGGAAGGAGCCGGAGAGAGAGAGAAAAAGAGAGAGAGAGACAGAGAGAGAGAGGGAGAGGAGGAAAGAAAGAAAGAAAGAGAGAGGGTATGATGGTGGGATATAGATGAAACAATGAGCTGATGGAGAGAAGAAATAAGATGGGGAAATAGAGATGAGAGAGTTTAGATGTGAATGAGAAGAGAAAAGATAGAGGTGTTTGAAAGAGAAAAAGGGAAAGAAGACAGATGGCGAGGAGCAAGGAGGCAGAAGGTTGAGATTCCTTATCAATATCACCGACATTTCGGAATAAATTGTCCAGTTCTTAACATTCCGGGTTTCTTTTTGTTAAACCGAAACAAGGCAAATACAAATGTTTTTGATTATCCGAACGGTTCGGATCAAGAAATCTTAAAACTGCAAACAGCTCCATGTGTGCCCTTTGGACTACTACACGACTTGGAACGCTGCTTTCCTAATCACAACAAGTCATTAACCATGTTTCAAATCAACTGATTAACTAGTTACATTTTGTATTAACATGTCAAACTAACACGTCGTGATTACAACCAAATCCCTGTTAACAAATCCTTTCGAAGACACGCTAATTGTTTCCCTACTAAGCTAAACACAAATATTTGTCTTTAAACTTGGCTCGGTCTTCGTCAAGTCGTGGCCCCTCGACACGACGGGGCTGTATTTTACCCCGGCATCTTTTCACTGGAGACTTTCTATATCTTGAAAGCCCCCTAATTAATTTTCTTCAGTCGGGGCCATAACAGTCAGCAGCCCATTAAAATAACTGCCACAGGGATTCGCTGTTATTAGGCCTACACGACGAGCGGATGGTTCTTTATTTCGTTCCACATTTGTGTCCGGTGCGGATTTTGTACGCAAGGTCGACTAAAAACTTTAATTTAACTTCCGGTCTCTTGAGATTACATAAGCAATCAGAAGATTAGTGGTCGTTAGCGTGTGATCCAACGCTAGCGGGGAAATGTTAGGTTGGATCAGGCGCGGATTCTTTCTCTGTGCAAAATACATTCTATTAAATAACGTGTAAGCCTATTCCGTTCCATGGGATAGTTCTATGTCGAATTCTTCTTTCATATAACTGCGGCCGTCTGATTGGTCTCTTGGTCAGATTATCACGACGAATAGGACTATATGGTTTTAGTCGCTGTCCATACACCACGGCTAGGTAATTCAGGTAGGTCTCTGTCCTAGCTGCGGTTCCCGAAAATAGTTTTTTCTGTCTCACGACTAGGGGCTACGAGTCCTCCGTAAGAAAAGTTTCCGGATTTGCGCTGAAAGATGTACAGCGTACTTCTACATCTCCGATTGCCTTTACATCATGACTTATATTCAGAACCAACACTCCAGTCTCTTCCTCAGCCGCCTACCTTTAAATACATATGATATATTTAAATAAGGATAACAGATAAGATCTAAAGTAATTAATGTTTTACTGGTGATGTTTTCGAGGGGGGCGCCATCTTGTTTTCCGAAACCCGTACCGGACTTGTGTTCGATCTGGAATCCTTATTTAAAGTTCACTTTCGATTAAATGTATGATATGTATTTGTAAGTGGTTAAAGAAAAGACTGGAATATTAATTGTAATTATAGTGTATGATTTGTAGCCAAATCGGAGATGTTAAAATGCGAAGCGCATCCGCTGATATTGAGCGATGAACGGATGAAGGGTGCAGTAAATGCTGCTTACCTCTATCCAAGAGGACTTTGCATGAGCTCAAGATAATCTTTTCACCAAATGAAATTTCAAATCACATTATCACAAAACGATCAATACCTTTCACCCTATCAGTCAACAAATTGGTTTATAAGTAATTTGATTTGAGACAAAAAAATCCACATGTATTTTTTATTTCGCATTAGGACCGATAACCATCAAGAGTTTACTTTTGCTCAAACTACATCTGGCAGGGAGGGTTTAAATCCGGATTGATTTTCAAACTGAATTAAGTAATGAAATAGGGACACGAAATATCACATTCTGGAGAACTTTGATTAGGCATTACTGATTTTTGAGTCATAATGAAAGGAGGAAGTATGGTGGCCCAGTGGTTAAAGCACTCGTCGTTCGATCCCGCATGGGTAGTACGCATGATGTCCATTTAGGGTATTCGTACCCGGAATCCCCACGGGGATTCAGGCATTGGGGCTTATATTCTTACCCGGAATCCCAAAATGGAGTCCCCAGCCTTCACATGCCCAGGGTGTCTTAAATCGGCGAAAAATAATATTCACCTACTCATACTCAAACGCCTAAATTTCTCTGAAATTTGAAATAATGTTGTATTCACCAAAAGGTGTTTTTTTCTAATATAAGAAATGATAACGTACATCCCAATACTCAAGGCGTGTAATATTATATTTCCAAATAAATATGGCGCGTCTCTGATAAAGGTCAAATAGCAAGCGGAGCAGGTCGCCCGTGAACAAGCATCAATGTGGATTTTGTTCCAGGGCGCATCCTTTTGTGGATCAGTCGTGTGGAAAATTGCCGGGCTGGTGTATGTAACCCTCGGCCGCTTTCTTCACATACCAACCTTCGGCTGCCTCGCTTCACTCTGAGCATGTTTCAAAATAAATGATCCAGAAAATGTGCGGACCAAGGCTGTTTATTCATGCGGTGTTCATTGGAACTGCTTACCGACTAACATTGAGTCTTTAGGCAAGTAGTATCGGGTTTAGGTTGACCTCGCCGTTCCAGGGTCTCCCCGTCGCTTGTTTTTGTTGTTAAACATGGGTCTATTTTGTAGTTGTCACGAACGTATACAGAGTGGTCTGTTTATTTGTTGTGAGTGTTCGGAAAATAAATAGTTGTTACTTTCCAGCCTGTTTACTAAGCGAGAGTACATTTGTAGTCCCAAGTATTATCAGGTGCCGGCGGAAGGCGAGGCGAGTCGACGTCATTGTTTGATACGTTAACATATGGGGAATATGCACGTAAGCGTTTTAATTAAATCGTATTGAAAACAAAGAGCAGTATAAAATGTAAATTAATTAAAACGCAGTTTGCCCCGCGGTCATTATTCGTTACATATACATTCAATCGACGCTGGTTTCTCCATGTTGAGAGGAGCAGTGAAATATTTGAAGCCGGAGAGAGAAGAGGTAAATAAACAGACACGAATACATCCTCAGCCTCTTTAGACTTCCGAGTGAGTGAGTGTGGTTTTACGCCTCTTCGAGCAATACCAATATCAATAAATCACGGCAGGGGACACCAGCAATCTGCTTCAAACATTGACCCATTTTGGGATTCGAACCCGGATTTTCGGCGTTACGAGCGAACGCTTTAACCTTTAGACTACCAACCGACCGTCTTCGGATTGAATATACATATTTACGGAAATAGTGAATGAAACACAGCAGAAATACTTGGGTATATCGAAGATTTGTATACTGACAGATAGGAAAAAGCGAAATCGGATATATGATAAGTCGGATAAAACTAACTTGGATATTACTGGGGAAGACATGTAGAAGTGTTAAGTGCCATGCCACAGTTGTACATGAATACTCCACTCAGACACAGTATACTGACTATAAGCCGACCAGTCCTTGTTTGAACCACTTAGCCTGGTACATTCGTGAACATCTCGTGTTATTCCGGGACAAGCCGAATAGCGACTCGTGCCCCTCTCCTGGCCATTTTTGCGACCGGGTTCCGTCTTAGCGCAAGCGGGCATACCTAAAACAAGTGTCAACTCGTTGCGTAATGGTTCACATATTATTTCCCCATGTATCATATATAGTTCAGATACAGTTTAAAGCACATTGGGGCGTGCGGAATTATACAGTATGATTGAACACATTTAACTGTGTCTTGGGTATATTTTTACATGCAAGACATATGTAAAATCAAAAATAATTTCTGAGGGATTCTTTGACGAAGAACTTAAAATCGTACCCGCATTGTGATTGGTATTTTCGCACATAACATTCGTCGATAGGGGGGACGAGTCTTCTTGCAGGTTACGGAAAGGGGCGTGTGGTGTCGAATGAGCCTGGTAGGCTAACAAGAAGTTACATCGTTTAACGTGTTTTAGTATGAGTGAGTGAGTGAGTATGGTTTTACGCCGCTTTTAGCAATATTCCAGCAATATCACGGCGGGGGACACCAGAAATGGGCTTCACACATTGTACCCATGTCGGGAATCGAACCCGGGTCTTCGGCGTGACGAGCGAACGCTTTAACCACTAGGCTACCCGACCGCCCCTGTTTTAGTATGACCGCGACCGGACCTTTCGCTCGCCAAGCGGGCGCTCTACCACTAGAGCACGATGTACGCTGTGCTACA
This sequence comes from Haliotis cracherodii, assembly GCF_022045235.1. Lineage (NCBI taxonomy): Eukaryota > Metazoa > Mollusca > Gastropoda > Lepetellida > Haliotidae > Haliotis > Haliotis cracherodii. The sequence continues at coordinate 3,906,042 of NW_027266273.1, read as the reverse complement.
CTACGCCTACTTTGACATGGCACTATGCCATGACGTACAGAAACTGTACAATGTTGGAAATCGTAGAAATATGAGTACATATTGCATGAAACAGCGTTTTCAGAAGCTAATTCTCCACCGAGATGGCGTCTCTCATTGGGAGACAATGTCATGAAAAAAAACCGACCTTCATCTGGCATTTTCAAGACAACATAAAAATATTCTTCTCTAGAATATGACAGCCTTGTTACATACAACACACCAGTACGTCCCAGAGAAGCGAAATCGGGGACTCGAACCATGAATTGGAATTGGGTAATACTTATCTGGCACGCCTATGGGACGCAACTCTCCACAGCGAATTGTGGTGCTTGAGACGACTGAGACTATGAGAAACCCACAGTTTAACCGCTAGATTCGGTTCTAGATGAGCTGGGGTCCCAGAGAAGCGAAATCGGGGACTCGAACCATTAGTAGGAATTGGGTAATACTAATCTGGCACGCCTATGGTGCGCAACTCTCCACAGCGAATTGCGGTTCTTTAGACGACTGAGACTATGAGAAACCCACAGTTTAACCGCTAGATTCGGTTCTAGATGAGCTGGGGTCCCAGAGAAGCGAAATCGGGGACTCGAACCATTAATAGGAATTGGGTAATACTAATCCGGCACGCCTATGGTACGCAACTCTCCACAGCGAATTGCGGTTCTTTAGACGACTGAGACTATGAGAAACCCACAGTTTTACCGCTAGATTAGGTTCTCGATGAGCTGGGGTTAGAATTGCAACCTTCCACGATGAAAGAAATATGCAACTTCTTACAGCATGTTTGCATCATCCTCGTCATCGTCAATGTCATGTTTTGTTGGAATTTGGGATTTCAAGGTTTCGAGGTCATTGTAATTTGTACATCTTTCTGATAAATCTGTAAAAAGGGATTGACAATTTTGCCAGCTGTTATCCTCATGTCAGTCAGGATTAAACCTGATTAAACCAGATGTAACATGACCGATCCCCCACTCCTACTCTGTTCCATAAGGGATTGGTTAAAACATGTATGTTTCCGCGTAGTAAACAAACATGCCAGTTGCATCAGTTGTCTCAAGCTTTGATGAGCTCGTGGGATCCGTGTCACCGTTGGTCCGACCTGCTGATAGAATATATACTACTCAAAACAAGTTAAAGAACACCAGATTGTTTTGTATAACTACAGCTAATCTGTCACACCGTGAATATATATAATATAAAAGAATCGCTTGTTCCGTAACTTCTTTTGAGTAGTATACATGTCCGTCTAGTATATATAATGTGCCTTTGTTAAAGGGGTACTTAACTCCGTGGCCTGGAGCCGGTAAAGGTCAAGATACTGTATTTATAGTGAGTGAGTATGGTTTTACACCGCTTTTAACAATATTCAAGCAATATCACGGCGGTGAACACCAGAAATGGGCTTCAAACATTGTACCCATGTTGGGAATCGAACCCGGGTCTTCGGCGTGACGAGCGAACGCTTTAACCACTAGGCTACCCCACCACCCACTGTAATAAGTGATTTGGGTCACACTGAGGTATCAAATTTGCTGGGAGAGCAAATAAGTACGTGTCTTGTTTCTCTTTAACTTCCGATTTAACAGCGGACATCTTCGATTATCCAGTGTATTAATATCCATTCTATTTTTGAAAATGCCTTGGTACAATTTGCGATCACAGCTTCGTTTCTGTTGTGACGTCATCACCTCCATCGTTATATCTCTAATTTGGCTCGGAATTTCACTCGCTTAAAGGAGTCATTTGAGGGTCATACCATTCGACTCGGGCTTCAAACGAGGTTATGGCGGCAAATGGGTAAGGATATTTATCCAAATAGAATAGATACACAATAAGCTGGATAACCGAGCATGGACAACGAGATCCCGCTGATGAACTGGCTATAGGACGTTGAAGTCCTAAAACAAATATATACAGGCCATGCGAGTCTTGATTACTGCAGTTCAAAAGGCTCTTTGTTTTATAATCTATTCAGATAATTTAACAACTGTTTCTTCTGTAAAATAATTTTTATTGCAGAGAGATGTTGGTGTTTTTGCCCGCATGCAAACTGATATTGTTAGGTAGATCGATCTAGCAGTAATCCATTATCTTAATTGAACTGAGACTGTTGTGAATTTGACACAAAGCACTAACTGCAGGGACCACCCTTATATCAGTAATGGGATCCTGTCCACTGATCCAGGGACCCCTTTACAGGATACCCCCGCTTCATGGTCCGGGGCCCACTCCGTGTTGGTCCAGACTCTGTAATTAGAGCCTTGTAGGAACGTGACATGTTCCATAAGTGATAAGGCCACTCTCGTATTGCTATATTGATCTGGACAATAAAATTCGAGTTAGCAGACCAGAAACGTATTGTCTAAAAGACATCATTCAAACTTTGGACTACAAACTTAACGAAACCAATAATCGTGGTTCGAATCCAAGAATCGCCCTGATTATTTATTGTCTGTCAGGTTTTATTTAATTTGTTTGTTGTTTAACGCCGCACTCAGCAATATTCCAGCTATATAACGACAGTCTGTAAATAATCGAGTCTTGTCCAGACAGTCCAGTGATTGACATCATGAGCATCAATCCACGCAATTGGGATGCGATGAAATGCATCCACCAAGTCGACGAGCCTGACCACCCGATCTGGCAAGAATGGGTTGATGAAACCCTATTCTAACCCGGATCTTCACGGGTGGGTTTCATTTAAGATCCGGGCCCGTTCCACAAAGCGATCGTAGCGCTAAGATGTTCGTAACCGTCATACTTTAAGATCGTACGACTGTCGTAGTGCTACGATCGTCTTCTGGAACGGGACCCTGTAGACTTACATCTAGTCTCTGAAATGAACATATGTTCATGAATATTCCACTCAGACACAGTATACTGACTCCGAGCTGACCAGTCCTTGTTCATTTTCAGATACTGCAGTAATCTAGACTTGCCAAACGCTATAGACTTGCATGGGCTGTATTGGATATATTTGTATCAGGTTCTGTATGACAGACTAGGGGCCCTGCATCACTTCGGCTTTCCTCCCACATCCAGCTGATACGTCGTCAGATGACAGAAATAAATAAATGACCTTAGACCAAACTCACTCACAAACGTACCGAGCCTAGAAGTTCTTTAAGCTTCAAGTGAGGGAGCTGTCATATTCATATTGAACTTGTCTAACTTGATTTGACAAACGGAAACGGGCGGCATGGATAATCCAAACAACTACCAAAGCCACAATTGAAAGTTAAATATGTAGGCCAGCTTAATTTGTAGTGGTGAACTGACCTTTAACATTAAACAAGCGAAACAACATTGTTCTTAATTATATACGAAGCGAAATAATGTACCCAGTTCATTATTACTCCCCATGCGATAGTTCCGTTTCGCCGAACCAGTACAACAATGTTAGCGCAGCTACGGAATTGTGGTTTGCCACAGATTTCAGCGTATGTCAGTGATTACGTGACCGCTGGGTGAGATTCTTACGCGTAACACTGGCTTGACGGGATCAGGGGATTATCCCCTGTGTGCTAATGTCCTGCCCTAACAGCCCGGGGGAGGGGACGAGGCACGACGAATGACATGTCGGACAAGACTGGTTTCTTGTTTGGAATGCGCATGCACCGGTAGACGCACCCAAGTCTTGTTGCGGAGCTTAACGAGGACTTTTAACCTTGATTCTATCTGGTGACATGGGGTTTAACGCGGCTTTGAACAATGTTTTAGTTATGTGACGGCGTGCCAGCTTAATGCTCGGGGAAGGTCCGACGTGTCGTAGTTTTCTTTGGTGAAAACCCATGAACACCATGGGTATCACGCGGACTGAGGAATATATATATATATATGTTTAAAAAAGTTAAGGATCACCCGATTCTTTCATATTGCTATAGGTTATATATACTCACCAACATACGAATACCATACTCATATTCAAGAGAGATTAGATGCGGAAACGAACATACTGAACTGTACTGGCGCTTAGTCAGGACTAAAAAAATACATCTGTATGTTTTTTTATACACAACTGTTGTTGGATATCTTTGACATATTATTTTTGAAAATCAATATATTTGCTTTTTCTGGGTCAAATCTACATTTCAAACATGGCAGGGGGTCATGTGGTTGCAAATATATTTCTTACCCTAGTCTTCATTGAACCAATATATTTTTACAGAAAAGTACCCAGCCACAGACTACTTTATACGGACTGTTGCATGAATGAGTGAGTGAGTGAGGTTTTACGCCGCTTTTAGCAATATTCCAGCAATATCACGGCGGGGGACACCACAAATGGGCTTCACACATTGCACCCATGTCGGAATCGAACTCGAGTCTTCGGCGTGACGAGCGAACGCTTTAACCACTAGGCTACCCGACCGCCCCGTTGCATGAATGAGTCTTGGTTAAATAGACATAATTAAAATCAACAACAGGTCTTTCAATTTTCAAATACATAAACAACAAACTCGGTATACTTGTTTGGCCCCTCAGGTTAAAAAGGCATGTCTGCTGGTGGAAAAGAAACCAGCAGTATCGCATCTGGAAATCTGGATTCAAAACCCACAATCTGCGGATCCCGGCAGCTAGGAAACGCAACTCTTACACGGCGTCCAAGCCATGCACATTTTCAAACAGATTCAGAGTCGACGTGGTTGTGAATTGGTTAGAGTGTTCGATTCCCGACACGGGTTCGATTCCCGTCATGTTTTTGATGTGTGAAGCCATGTCCCTAACAGAGATACCATAGGACCATTACCAAAAGCGGCGTAATACCATACCCCTCACTGCAAATTATCGCCCTTCCTTGATTATGCGCACCTAGTAAGGCCAAAAACGTCAGTTAACTCGTGTAACAGTAAGCAGAAGCACGACATCTGCTTACCAACCTGGGTAAATCCACAGGCTTGAGTACAGTGCTAAAAGAGCAATCATAATAACCATGGCAATCTTGGATTCAAACCTACAAACTGCGGATCCTAGCAGGAAGGGGAGGCAATTCTTACACGACGTCCAATCCATGCAGTCGCGCTCACTGCAATGTCGCCTTCGTTGAAAATATGCTCTTCGTTAAGCCAGAGAAAGAAAATGGCTTGACTTGTATCCCTAACAATCGCTGTGAAGTATAAATAATTATGGTTCTTTACAAACGATGCAGCCAAAGTAGGTGATTTATTCTAGTTCCTGTCAACAAGGATTGAATAATGTCTTACTGCACACTGGCAGAACATGCCAGGGAAGCCCTACTCCATTAATAGAGTCTGTTCTACTTACAGCTCCGTGTCAACTAACTAAAGCACGCTTTCGGTGCTTAAATTTTTATTTGGGAAAAAAAAGAGAATTGGTTGTGTTTTACGACGGTAGGAAAGTAACCCACATTCATTTTATTTATTACACCAATAAAACGGTATTTGGTTGATTACGTGTTCATTTACAGAGATTTGTTGTCCATGCGTGTTAAACCTTAGTGTACTGAACTGGAGCATATTTTTCTGTCCCATGTTTCCTACACTTGAAGGCGTCCGTCAAAAATATTACCTGTCTCATTACAAGAGTGAGTGAATGAATTATGTTTTACTTCGCAACAACAATCCGCCGGTGTCATGGTGGGCTATACATAATAACCCGATACCAATGTTACAACAAGTACGAGGTACTGGACCAGACAAACCAGTGATTGAAAATACAAAAACACAACCAAAAAACCAAACGGGTGATTGACATTTTGAGCAAGCTAAGATACCCATGGGTCCACTTTAAGAGGTCTGTCCTATGTGTGCCCAGAGACGTGCTTAAAACTGTTTTGTTTGTTTGTTTATTGTTTAACGCCGCACTCGGCAATATCCCAGCTAAATGACGGCGGTTTGTAAATAACCGAGTCTGGACCAGACAATCAAGCGATTGACATCACAAGCATCGATCTACGCAATTGGGATGCGATGACATGCATCAACCAAGTCAGCGAGCCTGATCACCCGATCCCGTTAGTCGCCTCTTACGACAAGCACAGTCGCCGTGTACAGTATGGGTTGCTGAAGACCTATTCCACCCCGGATCTTCACGGGTTGTTTAAAACTGAGTTCGAAAATAAGCTTAATGATGCAAAGCACGAAGAATGTTTGCCTCATGTTCAAAATGATTTCGAAATCAAAAGTGTAATTCACATTAAACCGGATTTGGAGTTTCAACAATCTGGGATTAACCGAAAAGATGCTATGCTTCCTTTATGCTTAACTCGACCAGACAGTCAGCACAACTTTGGCTCAAATAAACAATAACAAAGCCCCATTTTAATACAAATTAACAATACCAAAAGCCTCTAATGACTCTCTTGCACTGGCTTGAATGCCCGATGTTTATCGGACTTTCCTATTCTAGTGCGTCAACGTGTTATGACACTAAGTCTACCTAACCCCGTCATTATGGCTTCAATAACGACTTGTTATACTGATCATCGTAACAGTTACATAACTGACAGTAAATTGGTAACAGGCCCGCAGTAAATACATTATCACACAGAATAACGATACAGGTATGCAGGTACACAGCCTGGCGTTGCTAATCCTCGCCGAGAACAAATTCTTCATAGTAGATCCTCGGGATTAGTGACGTAATCAGCGCCCTCTATCGCCAGATCACAGCGACCCCTACCGGGAACACGGTGTCCTAAATGGAAGTAATCAATCTCCTGAATGCTTCTGCGTGAACGTTTCGCATTTATGTAGATAAAGACAAAGCACTCAAAAATGTAATCATTTAGACTGGGTTCGCGAGTTCGTTTCATTTAAAATCGATATATATATGAAGCTGATCTAGTGGCAGCGGATTCAAGGCTGGAACCGGTTTACGTGCCGTCTTGTTGAAAAAGCTGGCGCCCCCAGTGGCGAATATGTACACTAATGATGTGTATCTAAAAACAATATTACAGAGTCTGACTGACACTTCCTGCTCGGTGTGCCAGAGCCTGTGTCCAGTCAGAGGGGTGAAGTCGACGCTGGCGACGTCACGTCAGGAGTGGCGCTGCGATGCCTGCAAGCCATTACGTCACCGACCTCAATTATCACCTCGTTGGTAATTGTGTACAGTAGGGTTTGTCCATAATGCAGTTCAGTGACCTTCGAGATTTACCATCACAATAACAGGATGTGTCAACTAATGAAGCCATCTGGTGCATGTTCCTGTACAGTGTGTAATTGCCATGATGACAAAGGATCAGGGGAGATGCTAATGATGTAGATGGTGATGATGAAGGTGATAATAATGACGATAATGGTAATGCTGATGAAACTGCGAACGACTTATGACAGCTAACACATATGAGGGGTCAGTTTTCTGACACTTTTCAGGGAAATGCCGATAAATTCGGTTTAAAATAGTGACATATATTGTAAGTGTTTCAGGTACGGGACTGAGTTCGACACAACCGTCGATTCCACTTATCCGAGTTCGAGTATCTTTTGAAACGATAATGAACAAACTGTCAATAAAAACAAAATACTCACAAACAATCAAATATGGTTAATCAAAACCCTGTTAAAAGTGGAAGACCTTAATAATGGTGATGATGATGATGATGATGATGATGATAGGAATGATCACCAGGTTGTTCAACATCGCGGCGGGTGAATGTAGCGCTATATTTAATCATAATCCACCCTCACTCAATAACTAAGAAGCAGATTTATCGGATACATGCACGACACCAACAAATCACTTTTATCCTGACGAGTCATTATCATACATAGTCCTCCTATAAACGAACCTAAGTCAACATAAACATGAAATATGTTTTTAGGCCCATAATTGAATCCCTGTAAACTGATCAACAGACACTATTCCATCCATTAGCTAATGTAAATATTTCATCAGTATCTTGTATTATCTTTAATAATCTGCTTTTAGCAGAGATTTCTTGTGGCTATGATAAGGGATTTGTCGCTTTAATTTTGTTTTGAAAAAGGAAAAAAGCTGTTTCTCAGCATAATGATAAGTAAGACACCACAGAACATTGTATCACCATATAATTATATTGATGCTACCGGTGAATTTAATAGCGGTTGTTATGTGTGGTCATTTGTAAGAGTAAGCGGGTGTCACAACGGTGTAGGGTCGGCCGGGTAGCCTGGTGGTAAAGCGTTCGCTCGGCACTCTGAATACCTGGGTTCGATTCCCGACATGGGTACAATGTGTGAAGCCCATTTCTGGTGTCCCCCGCCGTGATATTGCTTGAATATTGCTAAAAGCGGCGTAAAATCACACTCACTCACTCACGACGGTGTCAACACTGTTTCTTCAACATGAGGGCGGAGGAATACCAAGAATGGGCACACAATGCCTCCGTGATGGGAACCTTTGTTGTTTTTTTATATTTTTTATTATCATTGTTTTTGTTAATTTTATTTTGTTTCATTATTATTTCACAATGAATACACATGTATTTTAATGTGTCTCATAACGTACAAGCTTTTATTTTGAACCCTTCTCTCTCTCTCTCTCTCTCTCTCTCTCTCTCTCTCTCTCTGTGTGTGTGTGTGTGTGTTTGTCTGTCTGTCTGCCGGTCTCTCTCTGCCTGTCTCTCTCTTAAACGACTTGGCCACCCCAGCTCTGGGCTTTTAATCTTACTTATTATTTGCATAGAGTTGAACATCGGCAAGTCTTTGAATAGACCTCAACACATATTAGTCAAGATTGTAGAAACATTTCTTGGGCCACGCAATGACAGTTATAGTTACATTTTCTCCCAAAATATATAAAGAACATTCACTCGTTTTAGCCATACATCTGTACTTGATCGTGTTCAAAATTTGCAGGCAATAGAGAGAACGATTAGAGCAACACACCTCGATAACTCAGCTGATTTATTCTGAACAGTATATGAGATCACAAATGTGAAACGAACAAGCAAAGGAAATGTTTATTAAGTAACAAACTGACACGTGCGTAACTGGTAACTGAGAACGAAGTTAAACTGGAATGGTGAGGTGAAGTGGGGTTTAACGTCGCGTTCAAGATTATTGCACTTATATAGCCGTATATGCACGCGTTTGCTACAGCTTGTTCAGTCCGGGCTTATGCCGGTTTTATAATACTAGATACAATGCCGCAGTTTAACATGGATACCGGCGCAGTATACTGAAGTCCAACGGAAGGTTTATCCCCCAAGTGCAGAGCGCCAGGCAGGATAACACGTAATATTTTCACCTGTATATGAGAATATATGTACTAGAATTAGACAACGAATAACAATGATGACAATATAGATAGAAAAAGGAATATATTTATTATTAAGAAAGTAAATACTTGTATAATGAAGCCAGAAACCTATGATCGTGGGTTCGATTCCCGGTTCGCCCCGATTATGTTTCTAGGTTTGTCAGCACCATACCCGTGGGTTTCACCGAAACGTCTGAGACCTGTATCACTTCGGGCTTTCCTCCTGACACGCCGTGATATAACTGGCATACTCACTCACTCACACTATGTTGTAATACTTATACACTGAAATATGCCTCATAGTTTGTATTTGAAAATATGAAAAAGAATACGACAAAAGTATCATCTTTTAACGTCTTTTGGTATGACGCGACCATGTGATCGAACCCCCGACCTCCCGTTCTTCGTGCATACTCTCTGAAGCTGGGTAAAATAGTCAAATATGCAAGAAATGTATTTGATTTTATTCTGCACACCACACACTAACTGCATTACACGTGCAGAAAACCCCTGAAGATCCGGGTTAGAATTGTTCCTCAGCAACCCATGCTTGTCGAAATAGGCGACTAACGGATTGGTTGGTTGGTTGGTTTCTTGTTAAACGCCGCACTCAGCAATATTCCAGCTATATGACGGCGGTCTGTAAATAATCGAGTCTGGACCAGACAATCCAGCCAGTGATTAATATCATGAGCATCGATCCAGGCAATTGGGATCGATGACATGCATCAACCAAGTCAACCAAGTCAAGTGATTGACATCATGAGCATCGATCTACGCATTTGGGATGCGATGGCATGAATCAACCAAGTCAGTGCGCCTGACCACCCGATCCTGTTAGTCGCCTCTTACGACAAGCATAGTCCCCCATTTACGGCAAGCATGGGTTGCTGAAGACCAATTGTGTAGATTGATGTTCATGATGTCATCCACTGGATAATCGATACAGGAGCTACCATTTACAAGCCGCTGTCATATCGCTCGAATATTGCCGAGTGCGGTGTTAAACAACAAATAAAACAAACAGAAACACGCAGAAAAGACTGAGAAATGGGCAAAATGAATTTTCAAAATGGCTGCCGTGGATTCGGTGAGTACAGCTGAGAGACATTACAGATTGAATCATCACACAAACTTTCAGCTTCATGTAAACTAGAGTTAGGTTTCCAGACACTGCCACGCTGGTGAACCATAGTTACACGTGTAGTACTGACAAAGATTCATAATCAGAACCAACCATCGACCAGCTGATGAAAGCATGCTTCGTCAATTACGCCGTCCTTGACCACCTGGCCACCAGTGCCCATGAAGACCAAAGACATCTATTTGAAGTTATAAACTCAAGTCAAAACATGACGTTTAAGAAATGTCGAGAAAATAACCGCCACCCGTGTCGTTTCTCGCAAACGGAAACATCCGACGTATTCCGAATGATATGCAAATATCAAGCCAACAACCAAATACGGAGATTTGCACTTGGCTCATGAATCCGCCATGACACTCCTACTGTTCATCTTCACATAGAACGTTATGAGTGATATTTGTTGTTTCAATGGATAGGATTGGCGTACTAGGAGTAACGCACGTGCACAAAACCTGCCCTGATTTTGTACATGCGCAGCTTGTTAATGGACTCTCCCGAAAGTACATGCAGAACTTAAGGATCACAGGAGGCGTCTGCTTGAAGTTGGTTTTACTCCGGAAGTCAGTACATGAAGTCATGTGATGTCCCATTGACATATTTGGGGACGTGATGCACAAGAATGAATATTACATATCGTAACATCTCTCTTTTTTTAGATAATAGCACAGGTGCGCGATCGTGTGGAGCGTATTTTGTAACGGTGACCTGGCTTCCCAAGCGAGACAAACACGCAGTCTCTTAAAATATATAATTTTTATAGAAACAAGCAACTACATTTTAAAACCCCAGCGAGATGGGAGTTTCAGAAACTGCGAAAAGTCTCGGCTTGCTTCATTTTGGGCTATAGCATTACTGAAAGTACGGGTTGCATGTGCAAAAGGAAATATAATATGGCTCAGGGACTGTGAAACTGACTACCCCCGAGCGAAGAGCGTATTTTGTAATTCTGTAATTGTGACTTTCCTTCCTAGGTTTCATTAATGCCTTTCTCTTGTTTGTATTTATTTTTAAGTTAAAATTAAACTAATTATAAAAAAAACAAATACTTTAATAATATCTAAAACCCAACAGTAGACAATGTCCCATGTCTTTTCAAATTTCATTACTTACAGACTCAACCTTATCCATTAATTCGCGGAGAGGTTTATCTTATTTTAAATCTCACGCTGTTTGAAGTTGCGCAAATATACGCAGAAACGGAATCAAATGCAAGTACTATTTTGTAAAATTGAATTCTCTCAAACGTAATTCTACATGCAAGTGACACCTAAATGTCATGGCATTCAGGAAAAGATTTTTTTAGACGGGTGTTCACAGCAATATTAGTTTTAGTATTGGTGATTCAATTTCGTGAGACTAATTAAAGCTCTGGCGTTGTTACATAAATGTGCGGTGTTTGGTTACCGCTCCCTACGAACAAAGATCAAACGAGGGCCTTAAATGAGGGATTCGAGAGCAAAGTACATTTCTTCAAGTATGTTTTCACTGGTAATGCACTTGGAAAGCAGGTAAATGTAGAACTAACGATGTAAAATCGACAAATTGTAATATCTTTAGTGATACAATGTAATACATTTAGTATGTCAAGAGTTGCTCTATCAGTAAGCTTGAACAGAGTCCTTACACGATTGTATTTCTGAGGAATACCACTACAAATACCCTCTCAGGGCACCATCAAACACCGTTCTCTAAGTGAATCTTGTTCATCGTCGTAAGTGGGTTCAAGAGGGTTGTCTCCCCTTTGATGCTTTTGTAGGCATGTGTGGTTTTGTTATCACGTCCATAACCAACGTTATTTACAAAATGGTAGTCTGATCACGTGACGGCCAATCGTGGTCACGTGATCGTGTCATTTCCGTTACAGGTGTGGAAAAGCCCTTTCTTGTGACGAACACAAGGCTTGGCGTTACACAACCAAATCCCTTGGGTAAAGAGCTCTATAGTCCACAATGAAGAGATGACACCCTCCAAATGGGACAAACAGGTCCAGATTACAAATAAAAAGGACCAGGAGTCGGAGGGCTTCCCTGATCCTTGGTCCGTTTAAAGGCGAGATGTTTGATTTCTCGCAGGCCTTAATCGCTAACGCAAACAACCAGCTGTTGGTGGACAACAGTTTACCATGTGACGCACAGAATAGTTGGTTTAACCGTCACCTTGAACAATGTCAGTACACGGGTGGGAAAAAAATGTCGTCGTCGACACGTTCAGACAAAACACATCATGTTGTCGGCCAGGGTGAAAAGGGATTTCCCCTGCAGCACTGACTAAGCTCTGATATACCAGAATCTTGAAATTGTTGTAATTTGTATCGCCTTGTGCAACTGTACTCGCGGTAGATTTTCATGTTGCCGCTGTACAAAACATTCTTAGCTTATAAACAAGAAGTAGATCCGAGAATGTTTTCTACTTTATCGTCCGTCAAATCAAAGAAATGCCTATCAAACAAAACCTGACTGCATTTTGCGAAATATTGCGGTAATGTTGCGGTATAACTATGTCAGATGCCCTTCAACATGACAGTCTCAACACAGTTATAGTGAGTGATTTGGGTTTAACGCCGCTTTTAACAATATTCCAGTATTAATGTGGGAGGAAAGCTCCAAGTGATGCAGGTCTCAGACGTTTACCACTTCGGTGAAACCCACGAGCACGGGTATGGTGCTGACGAAGCTAGAAACATAATCGGGGCGAACCGGGATTCGAACCCACAATCATAGGTTTCTGGCGTGCCCAAGGGACGCGACTCTGCACAGCGAATCGCGGCGCCTTAGACGACTGGGCCACCCGAACCCCCAACACAGCTGGAAGTACTGCATGTATCTGTTTGTGTAACACTTGCTCACTTGTATGTTAACTTGCCCAGCGAGAGCCCAGGGGTGACCAGACACGTCCAACAGGGGCCGCTTCCTTCTGCACACAAGGACCAACAAGGGTGGACTACAGAGCGACCTGTAATGTACCGAAAACAACATCGATATATTGGGAAAAAAAGTAAACGCCCAAACAAATAACTTGTCTTTAACAAGTCTTAAAGAAGACACACAGTGGGTTTTCTTTCAGCTCTGAGTGGGTGAGTTTGAGCCGCTTTGAACACATCCTCCATGCTTTACCTATGATTCATTTTGGGCCTGATTTGTACATCTTCCCAAGGCAAGAGAGTTAACTGACTATAAATGTCCAGTTTCCACCCTTGCCGAACTAGGCTTGGATTATGGAGTTACATTTTGGCTGGACTAACGGGTCTATGCTTAGTCCAGTCAAAATCGCGAAACGACGTAAACTGTCAGCGTTCGTTCGATTGCAGGATTTACAAAGCATGTGCATCGCCAACTCGTTGTCAACAGATATTTTCCAAATCTTTTCATGTTTTTAATCAAGGTGCTCACGTTATTTGATGTACTTCGCGAAGTAAGAACCGTTTTATCACAAAATAGATCTTGATGGTCGATGAGATCGTCTTGACTGGGCGCCACCATTTTGTTTGAAGCAGATGCATGTGATACGAGAGGTGGAATCTGATTGGTTCATATGGGAGAGGCATAGAATGGACATAACTCGTAATAGCCCAGGAATTCCAGCCTAGTTTGGCACGGGTGGAAACTGGACTTTTATAGTCAGTTAACTCTCTTGCCTCGGGAAGATGGATTAGTATGGAAAGACGCTAACAAATACCTCCCTGGGAAATATGTATGGACAAAGATAGGCGAGATGGAAATGTTGACATCATGCGTGCATTTATCACAATAGAAAACACTGCTTGTTTGTTTGTTTGTTGTTTATCACCGCACTCGACTATATTTTACGTATGTGACGGCAGTCTGAAAATAATCGAGTATGGACCAGACAATCAAGTGATTGACATAATGAGCATGGATCCACGCAATTGCGATACGATGACATGCACCAACCAAGTCACCGAGTCTGATCACCCGATCCTGTTAGTCGCCTCTTACGACAAGCATAGTCTCCATTTACGGCGAGCACTAGTTGCTGAACGACAAGTATAGTCGCCTTTTACGGCAAGCATTCTACCCCGGATCTTCACGGGCCTGGAAAACACTGGGTAATTGTAACGCGTTGAGAAGTATTTCAGTTAAATCAAGGCGTTTTCGGTTAGTGTGATGCTTGTCTCAGATGTTTTCCATGTAGGTGACACATCTACAAGCATGGGTATGGTCTTGACAACCATAATCAGACCGGACGTGGGATTCGAACCTTAGACCATAGGATCATGGCACTCCTATAAAACGTACCTCTGCACAACGAATAGCAGCGCCGTAGGCTATTGGGCCTGGGTAAGTGGCGTTAACACCGCTTTGAACATTTTTTGCAGTTTTAGCATGGCGTATTTGGGAGGAGACCTCAATTAATATGGGTCAAAGACGCTAACCACATTATATAGGTATGACGCTGCCAACCAAGGATCGTGTATACTCCCCAAGGAGCCGAGAATTAAAATCGGGTAATGTGGAAATTTAACGCAAAAACATAGTTATTATTATTATTATTATTATTACACATAGGACGAATCAGGGATTTGAACCCAATACCAGTGGACCCTGAGAGCTAAGGGACACATTCCGCGCATTAGAATATATCTACATTCTGAACTGTGACCCTGTAAACAAGTCTGTACGTCAAACCACATTGAGATTCCTTGAGAATGGGAGTACTTGGAGACTTGCTGGGAAAGACTAACGCATTTATGAACACGGCACCGGCGATGACGCCAAACAAAACAAAGTTTCTATTTCAATTACACGACTACCACTAATTACAATCGTGTCAGCTTATCACGCACATCGATACTACCGAAAGCAAACATTGCAAGAAATCCGAGCCTTTTTGTTTTTAAGTAGAGTTATCTCCCCTTACATATGTCTTCAATGAAGTCTTCTGATAAACACCAGGCCCGATCCTTGTGTACTTTGACTTCACCCTTTAAATCCTTTACAAATCACCTTTTGTCGTTAATTTGCCTAATGAATTTATAAACCGTCCATTTATCCCCAAAGCAAAGATGTAGGCGGTACACGGAGTTTGTTAGCATGGCCGACTAATCTCTTTGCAAATCTCGCGCACTTACGTTTCAGAGCGAGAGGCGCGTTTGAAGCAATTAGTACGTGTTCATTAACCCGTTGGCACGTGACGAGATAATTAGAGACACATTGTTCCGTTGGTGGTTATTATAAATTATGAATTAGGCCATCTGCATTATGTGAGTGAATTATTCCGCATAGTATCTGCTTAAATTCAAATTTATTCGATTTTAGTTTTCAACACTCGACATTTTAAGTGACGCTATTCCACTTTGAATTCATTAATTTAAGATACAATCGGCTGACGAAGTATCGCAGATATAATCAAAATGTTAATTACTCGCAATTTAGCATTACTACCGCGATAATGAGCGATTTCGACGTATATGGGTAATTCGTATAACAAAGAAGGGTATTTAAAAAACATGCTATTGTAAGATTTTAACATTAATGATGACATAATAAATTTAGAAGTGCGTAAAATGTCATTAGCTAGAACAAATGATGATTAATTCGCAAAAATAAGTATTCAGACTTAATGGATAATTGTCTGCTGAACATCAGTGAAGTTATGGGGAGACTGTGCGTCAACACCTTAAGTTCATAAAACCAGTTTAACTATTTTCACGACTATTCAACTGTCTGACGACGTGATGGAAATCAAATCGCATCAGATGAATGTTAATAATTCGAAATGCCACAGGAAAGGATCGCCAGACTCAAATACAAACTTTAAGAACATCGATATTTTTGTTTACCGAAGAACGTTAAGTACATGTACATGGGCTGCGAATCGTACAATCTTAAACTGGTTATATTCACTACGAACGGGTGCTAATAAGCAGCTCACTAATGTGACAACGTGATTAGTGTCGACTTTATTATTTTAATGATATTTGAAATGCTATTTATCGATTATATGTCATAACTAAAAGGACCAGTGACGCTTGGGTCAGCCTATGGTCAGATGCCTGGGATGCCTGCATGGCATCATCCAGCTTAACGAAGGACTTTAAGTACGTGACGATGTGTGTGTTGATGATTCAGTGCAAATGAAATTAAATAAGTTCTGCTAATCACCAAATATTGTGTAGCCATTAGGTATAAACGGGATATTTATCTAATAAATGTTTTCAATGCCATGTGACCAATGGTGCCTAATTTACAAAAGGCACTAAGTTGTCTACGAGTCTAATTCGGTATTTTTCAAATTGTAAACGGTTATCTCGGCAAATGGCGTATCTCGAAAAACTGCTGTTATTGACATATTACTCATCAAATGTTAAAGCTCGAAATATTTTATTTTGATAAATTCACTGAATTGCGATTCTCGATATATATTGCTTATTTCGACAAACGTGTATCTCGACAATTATTAAGTACATATCTCGAAATCACACGGATGTCTTGACTGGGTTCCGGTCAGTTCTTGTCATCTCTAACTAGTGTACACGTCTTCTCCAATTTGTGTCTCCCTGGTCTTTGATAACAAAGGATCAACGTTACTGGCTTAAATCATATATAGCCGCGTGTGTCGATTTGTGGATCGGCTGCTGAGAGCTGCTGTGTGTGGAAGTCATGGATACTAGGGAAAGATAACTCTTGTTCTTGGCGTGAATTCGCCCATGTGACATCGCATCCCGAGGACGTACTCATTTCACAGACGACATCTGAGGCGTTTTGTAGAGCCGATGTTGTTCTGATTGCTGCTCGGAATATCGGATCCAACGAGTCCTTGTTTTGTACTTGTATTAAACGCCGGCGAAGCTAGGTCCTTTTCCATGACACCACTTCGTGGACACTCGAGGTCTGCAGAAAAGAAACATCTTCATTATTTGCATCTAAAGGCGTCTTGTATCGATTCAGTCATACTACACCATGAATTGTGTACATTGAAGCAAAATAAACGTACAGTGCTTGTGGTCATATCGTGTCATCCGTTGCTTGAGACAAGCGAAGTGTCGCTTTAGAACACAAAGCAGTGATTGTGACATAATAGTATTCTAGCCTATAGTTCGACGACGACAACGATTTGGAATTCAATACATAGTAAACGCTTTGTTATCTTGGACCAAATAGCTTGTGTCGAGTTGTTGGTCCTTCGAGACAAGCGTTACGATATTAAAACATGGATTTTGTCGCATACATTGCATCGTCTTGTGTAATATCTCGAGTTAATGGACTTCGGGATAAAGGGGTTTCCTGTATTCTAAAATTTACATGTGTCCTTAACATTACTGCCTCGTCATGCCCTAGGTACCTGGTTGGATTGCCCAACTAACTCATTAAAGAAAATATCATACAAATCCACGATATTATTGAGTTCCCATTGAACATTTAATTATTGGTTATAGTTTGGTTATCGACGTTGAAACGTTGTATGCAACCAACGATTACTAGATGAGATGTAATAATCTCTCACAACACAATGTTTGGTTTTCGGAAATACACTTCTCGAACCCCGGATAAATCGAATCTTTTCCCAGGTACGAACGAGTTCGACACAACGAGGCTCGACATTATCGGACATCATCATCGATCTCAAATAACCATAAATTTGACAATACTGATATAAAACACAACAGCATCATTTATTAAAAAAAAGTACACAATTCCCAGATCAAGTACCTAAAAAACAACGACGACAAAGACGTGATCTAACCTAGCCTAAGAAACCATACGAGGATGTAATAGGCGACCATGATCATAAAACCCATATTAATACACGTCTACTGATAATGACTTCATGCATTCCCCTACCTGACCAATCTTTAAACATACCTGAGCGTTCCGTGTCAATGTCCCCTTAAAGATGCTTCGCGTGTGTGGGGATATTTTGTCTGGATAGAACATCTTTGATCACGGAGGTGCATAGGAATTCAAGCTTGCCTTCATCAACTGGTAATAGAAGATTACAATAGACTGAAAGTAGTCCACCGTGCATCGTCCTTGGTATTGGATGGAGTCTTCCCTTGTTTACCTTCGTTTTCCTATTAGCTTTAATTATAGTAGTTTAATGTGTTTTGCTAACAAATTTGGTGAAGGCACGGAGCACGTGAGCCTGATGGATTAAAGAAGGTCATTATAAACGTATTTTCCTCACATCAAACATAACTAGCCTTTAAGCCTTTCATTTATCCTCGCTAGCATGTATTCAAAAATGTAATGCGATACAGAAAAAAGATGGTGGCTCGCACAAATAGAAGGCTATATGAAGAATGATGATCTTGTTAGTAGAATAATGTTCTTTGTAGTTTAAGTTAATGGTATCGTGTTAACTTACTTGAAGGGGTTTAGGAAAAAGTCTTCTCCCATGATAAAAAGTGTTGTTTTTTTCCTTCATATTTGTTTCATTTTGTTGAGTGAGTGAGTGAGTGAGTGAGTTGCGTTCAATGCAGATTAGGGTATATTCACTATATATAACGGCATTGGTATGTCTGTTTGTTGTTTACCAATATTTCAGCTACATGACGGCGGTCTGTCAGTAATCGAGTCTGGACCAGAAAATCCATTGATTGACATCATGAACATCGATCTACGCAATTGGAATACGATGACACGCATCAACCAAGTCAGCGAGTCTGACCACCCGATTCCGTTAGTCGCCTCTTACGACAAGCGTAGTCGCCATTTACGGCGAGCACTAGTTGCTGAACACCTATTCTAACCTTGACCTTCATAGGTAAAGTTCATGAGTTCATAAGGTATCATGCATATTACTCCCTTTAACATTTGGCGAAATATTACTTCGAAACAAAAAGATTGAAATTCCAAAATGAAATAATTACAAATAATTAATTAATTTAATACGTTTCTCAGCTATCCTAATCTAAACATTCAATTTGATCAACGGAATTAGTAAAGCCCGTTAACATGGACGATCAATACACTTACATTAACAATTACTGGTTGCCAAGAAATGGCTGTGCTTTTTAAAGGGGGGCTACGGTCAGGCCAATTGGCAAGCTATCAAGTTTTATTCAAGGCGTTAAAACACCACGTTGTCTTCTAATTCAAACTAGGGGCGGTCGGGTAGCCCAGTGGTTAAAGCGTTCACTCGTCACGCTGAGGCCACGGGTTCGATTCCCGACATGGATATATTGTGTACGAAACCCATTTCTGGTGCCCCCCCCCCCCCGTGATATTGCTGGAATATTGTTAAAAGCGGCGTAAAACCATACTCAGTCACTCTCTCTCACTCAAACTGTTTGCTTATATAAAAATAGCAGAAAATAGTAAACCTATTAGACAGATACATTTCATTCTTACAAGACAATAATTACATCGTCTAGACCACAACTGGTTCCTTGTTAAAGGGGAACTACGCCCCTACTTATTGACAGTCCTAGCACTTTTGATTCAAGTCACTGAAGCACCAACAAAATAATTACCTCACTTATCCGGACACACTAGTATGTGCTCGGCACTGTTGGTAATTGAAATTCACTCTTGGGGTCCGCAAATCGGATTTCCTGATAAAAGAAACTTTTCACGTAGTATTTATTTTGTTTTAGGTAAGTATCGTCCGGTAGGCGAGGTTCCCGGTTACCTGTGGGTCCGGATAAGCGGGGTTCTACTGTACATCATTCTTGTAATTAGTTATACCCCATTCACACAGCGCCACAGTCCCTGTTTCACACGTGGGGGCCTAGACTGAAAGTGGGCTCCTAATCGTGAAGCACAGTCTCACTTTAAATTAAGAAAACCTCCATGAAAATGAATATCTTGAAAAGGCGTGAATATATAGAGAATTTTTTCTATGGACTCTAAGTTGCCCTAAAGAGTCCTTATCTATACAACGCGAACGACAAATGAACTAAAAAGTGATCGGGTTTCCATTTCTGTAGAGTGGGTACCCATTTTTTCGTCTTTTTCACTGATTCCGAGAAAGTCAGAGTGTCAAACAAAGCTATTAACAAAATAAAAATGGAAATTGGCTCGTCATCTTTGCATACTCTTGATAACCAGGAGTATGATCGTGTTTCTCAGCAATAACATTCCCCATTGGGATATGCCTGGTTTGTTTATCTGACGTCACATAACATCATCTCACGTGCAAAACATGTAACGTTAACTCTCGCCGCGCGAGCCACGATCTCGCGAGATAAACAGAGATGAACAGCGACGTAGCCTTTAGCCCTCCTTTAAATATGAAGCCGTCTTATATATTTTGATAGTAGCAACGTTTTTCTTACTTTAATTCTTCACCTATCTCAGGTTGCACAAATATGTGTGCACAGGTGCTTGTTTATTTGTCAAGACGCCATTTTAACCGACTGTCGTAATCTGATCTGAATGTCGCAAATATGAATCAACTTTACGGCAGCAGCGCGACCGCCCAGCGCCAGTGGGGAAGGGCCAAAGCTGTTAGTAAGTGAATAATATCCAAACAAGAATTTATTTTGTCTAATAGATACGGGAACTCGAAAAACACCCTGCAAAGAGCTTGGTTGGGTCGAAAGAGGGCGGAAAGGAGAAATGCCACTGCCAAAGATTTTATCAGTTTTTGGCCGACCATCTGTCGCACTTGCTTGTGAACGGACTATTTTAGCTAGATTCGTTTAGCTCCGTAAGAGCTTCTAATGGCCATTTATTGACAGAATCTGAGAATCTCCCAGATAGGATAAAATGTCGTGGCTGAGGGTGACAAACGTGTTTGCGAACGCTAATTACATAGAAGTTTGAGAAAGTTTTGCTACTTTAAATTAGTCCGATTACTAAAACCGCCCAAAGGTGACAATGTTAGGTAACACTACACTGAGGAGCTTCCTACGAGAAGGCCGCGGGAAGGGGGAACCAAGATTAATCGCTATAAGATTTTAGTTAAATTATGACCGCTTGCAACAAGAGCAACATTTAGTACGGACGTGACCCCCGTCTTCAGGAGAGACGTGAATTTCTGTCATAATTCCTGGATTAATTCAAATTCACTGCAATGGTACTTATTCCGAGTAAGGGCCAATTTAGCAGTACTTATACCGAGTAAGAGCCAATGATTCGGTTATAGCTGTTAAATTAAACTCCTAGGATGGGGGGGGCGTTTTACTGAATAAATTATCACTGATTTAAATTGAATTTGATTTGGGGATTCTTCCATGGTTTTGAGTGTGAGTGAGTGAGTTAATATTTAAAGTCACATCGGCAGTATTTCAGCCATATCGTGACTTGAACAAGTTTGGCATTGATACTATATATTAAAAGCTGTCATCGAAGGACAGTACAACAACCAGCAATATATCACAGATTATAATTTTAAAACTAGTTTTAGAGCAATAAAATAATCAGATACAATTCAAACAATACAATATAAAAACGGGCTGTAGATCGCCAGCAACCAAAGTTAGGCCACCATACTAGGGACCATGGGGACTTACGGTACTTCTGCTACCTACATGGTACCCCAGCAGGATTTACACCATCCCTCTGGGCACTGGCGATTATCAGACAGATTAGCCAAAGAGTTAAAATCAACAAAAAATACTACGATTAAAATCACAGAGAAAGGAAATGATACCTTGAATGACACTGCACTTACGTACCTTGGTTTTGAAGGGATGGAGAGAGTAAATGTTTACCAAGCACGGTTTACTGATATATTATTAGTTACTGTTTGGGCAAATCGAGTATTCATCATGCCGTTGGAATCGTTTTGTTTAACCCCACACTCAGACATTTATTCCTACAATAAGAAAAGGCAATCCAGAGATTGACATCATGAGCATCGACCATCGTGGTATAATTGCAATATGGAAATAATGCGGATGTCCATTTATGGTGTTTCTCCGCGGTGGAATACAGCTAAAAAAAGGGGGCACGGGTGGCCCAGTCGTCTAAGGCGCCGATTCGCTGTGCAGAGTTGCGTCCCTTGGGCACGCCAGAAACCTATGATTGTGGGTTCCAAATTCCGGTTCGCCCCGATTATGTTTCTAGGTTTGTCAGCACCATACCAGTGCTCGTGGTTTCACGTCTGAGACCTGCATCACTTCGGGCTTTCCTTCCTAATACTGTTAAAAGCGGCGTTAAACCCAACTCACTCACTCACAGCTACAAAAAGTCGTATGACCGAACTCACTCACTCATTTACTTTTTAACGCACACGCCGTCCCTTAAGTTTGACAACATAAATATTTTTTAAACCGTGTTGATGTTTTCGATCGAAAATATGTTTGTTTCGAACACTATCATGACATAGTTTTGTAGTAGTTTTAATTTTAATGAGCCTTTCAGGAAATTCAAACATATTCAATTATATTTCTTTGTAATCTTGACATAAATAGAATTATTCGGACCTTACCAAAGATACAACAGTTGGTTTGTTAGTCTGTCTTACAGACCCTGATACAAAAAAAAACCCAGCCCATGCAAGTCTATAATGTTTGGCAAGTCTAGAATGAAGAAATTAAGATAATTGAACAACTATCTTTTTCTTACGATATGTTCATTTCGGAGACTAGATGTTAGTCTAGTGGTTTGTCTCAGAATTTGTTTTAGTCAAATCACTTTTAAAGTTAGAATTACTGCTCAGCACAAATTTTAATATATATTTTTTTCAAATTGTCATTTGACTAGTACAATTACGAAGCGATGCACGTGCTGCCCGGAAATCGTTGTAATATTTTGTCCTTCTCACAGCATGATGTCTGCCCGAGCCCCAGCAATTCACAGAATGTTTGAAAAGTCAAAGATTGAAATGAAAACATTCGCCTGCATACCAACTATATAATTAGACTAATTTCAACGAAGCCAGACAAATGTTACATATGGCACTTATTGCTCTGATAATAACGTCAGTTGAAGCTCGTGTTGGCAACCATGTAAATATCAAAGCGATTGAGTTGTCAATGTCACAATTGGTAATTCGCTAAACTTCGTCAATATCCGGAGATGTTCGGGAAATGGTACGTACTATACTGTAGTTTCATTTGGCACATTGGAGGAGCCTTAATATCAGGTTTGGTGGAGTCTGCCGACATAATTTCTTTTTTTCGTACTCAATTCTCCCTTAATGATACAATTAGAGCCTTTGGGATGATGAGAAATATTAAATAGGGTCACATGTCAGTCTAGTGCTTGGTTTTATACGGTAACCAAGTCATTCGTAATGTGACAACAGAAAGTAAGACTGTTTTCATGTCACTCACAAAATCTAATTCTCACCCTAAAAGCGGTCGACTGGAAAACATCATCAAGCACTCCCGCTCGTTTCACGTTCATACATAGGCTTAATTATATATAACATTAGTCGAAAGGAAATCAGTCTTGGCCACCCAGTGTTTCAATTTCTATGCTATATCTCGAGTTTCCACATTATCAAATTAACGCTTTCGCATAAAGTAATGAGGCATGGACATAATTTACCGGTAACCTCCAGTTAGACATATCTGAACGAGCATTTCCTACAAATCTCAGCAATTTCCAGTTTTCTTCCGACATGCACGTGCAAACGTCGAGCATGGGCACGTGCGCTGCAACGCTGGCTGTTGTACTCGTATCTGTAGGCTCACAATAGACCGAGTGTAAGCCACATGTACGGTACAGGTTGCCACACAACGCCTTCGGGTTAAATGCAGTTGGAAGTGTTTTGTGTTTGCGAATGGTGCTGAGTAATAATTCATTGGGCTTCACATTAAAATATCATGCATGTAAGGCTATTGTCAAAGCTTTCAACTGACCAATTAAAACGGTATTTCTTTTTGAATATTTGTACTATCGGGAGCATAAAGAAAAGCATGATGTTATTTGATATCACGATAGTGTCATATTGTGTTTTATAGACAGTTTTAACGAAATTATTACTCGAAAAGAAAACGTGCGGGTTTCATTGTTGGAGGAGTCGGCTTCAAGGACCCGTCTGTATGATCATTATGGTACACGGTTGTTAATGCATACGTGGACATAAATATATAGCTTTGGGGTTAAAACATATACAAGAAACACGCCGATAAACTACATATTGAGAATAGTCAATCTAAAAAAACAATATGTTGAAATGATGCACATTATTTATTAAGTTACCTCACCTTTCTCGAAGAGTATTACAAATTAAACCCTGGTGATCGGGAATGTTTGGAGTGCGTAAGTGCGTGAGTAAGTTTAGCTGAGTTTATTTTTTATATTTACATTCTGAAAAGCCACAATTTCATGATACACCCTTACAAACCCACGTGTCTGGGGCGTAATGGGCAAAAACAGAGATGGGAGCGGGGAAGAGTGAGTGGGTGAGGTTTTACGCCGCTTTTAGCAATATTCCAGCAATATCACGGCGGGGGACACCACAAATGGGCTTCACATATTGTACCCATGTCGGGAATCGAACCCGGGTCTTCGGCGTGACGAGCGAACGCTTTAACCACTAGGCTACCCGACCGCCCCGGAGCGGGGAAGAAAGAGATAGAGATTCATAGATATACACATACAGTAAAATACGGTTATAACGAACTCAAAGGGACCACTGATTTTAATTCGTTATAACCGTAGTTCGTTATAAGCATATGTACACAGCAAATGGACGGGATAAAAAAAAACCAGTTAGTTATATCCGGCAGTTCGTTATAGGGGTGTTCGTTATATACGTAGTTAACAGTACATCATTTCTAAATATGTTTAATCAATATTAACTATTGGTCAGATCAACTTCAATTTTGACCATTTCTCCATGTAGGATTAACTTCAACACCTCTTAACTTTGTTTAAGTTTACCTAACCTGTTTTCGTTACTAGTCTTTAAAAAGTCGGTAGCCTAGTGGCTAAAGCGTTCGCTCGTCACGCCGAAGACCCGGGTTCGATTCCCGACATGGGTACAATGTGTGGAGCCCATTTCTGGTGTCCCCCGCCGTGATATTGCTGGAATATTGCTAAAAGCGGCGTAAAACCATACTCACTCACTTAATTGTACTCGTCTCGAAGATCAGGTTACAAGTTCCAGGTTCCCCAGGATTCACTATGTTTACCAAATAGACATGTTGCTCCCGGTGAGGTTCGGGAAGACGTAAATCTCTATCGTCAATGCAAGAGAATAACCAGTCTAGATTATCCACCGAAACAGATTCCATTTTTCGAAAAGGGCAAAGTAGCTGTGAAAGTTCTATAAATGGGCCTCTGAAAATAACTAATGACACCGGGTGCCCGCGAAAGGGTAAGCATGTCCTGCCCTACCCGTACCACCCTCAATTCACACAATTTGCGAAAAAAGTAAGTTATGTAGCGCATGACGCCGCTAAGCAGTACTCAAGCCATCCTAAAAGCAATCATCAGAATCTTATACCAAACACGTCTATTCCAGAAACTCAACAATGTATTCGTGGATGTCGTTTCCGCCCGCCCTTACAGCCTCGGTTTCATTCTCAGGTTATTCCTGATCGTGAAGCGATGGGTACATGTCTGTCTCAGTGACGTTGACAGATGTCTGAAAATAATGACAGTTTTTTTTAAACCCACCAACAAAACCTCAGGATGCTAACACAGATCGACGTGAGCCCGTATTTTAACAAACTGTAGTTGACAGGTCAGTATTTAAAAGTCGAGGTCGAATACACCGGCGGTATGACGTCAGCACTTTTTTAAGTCAACCATGTTGGCTCCCACGGCTTATTCCGTTGACTAACTTTTTAATTTAATTATACACTATTATCTATAAAATAAAAACAATAATCCAAATGAAGGTGAGAACAATGCTTAATTTCTGAGAGATGAGGCAATCTAATCATTCTACCAAATCATTCTAGACTTGAGTATAATTCAAGAGTCCAGGGTGTGTGTGTGTGTGTGTGGGGGGGGGGGGGGGGGGGGGGGGTTGGGGCGGACTACTTTATTTAACTTTGGGCCGTTTAAGCAGCCTCATTTACGAGTATAACATACCGTAATGACGTATTAAATACGTAGCGTACCTACGAAAGAATGTTTGCTGAAAAGCAATGATTTTTGTGTCGCAGCAATGTCTGAGCTCCAATTGTTACTTTTTTTTAATATTTTAGGTATTTTTTAAATTCATGGTATATTTTTGCCCAGTGACCTTGTTGTTCAGTTTTGTTCAACAAAACAAAAGTAGCATTTAGCAACCATGAAAGTAACACGTTCACGTAGATGTCGGACACATCTCCATCCCTTCTTTTCAAGCGTTATGAGCATGTCATGTCATGCGCAAGATATGCAACAACTATGCACATTTGCGCAGGGAAACCTTTCGAATTTCAAGAATAAATGAGACATTTTCTGCTTGAAGAGGTTTTGTAAGACCTCGATGTGCTAAAGCAGCAATGTATTTTGCGAGGGGTCTTCCGGCAACAACTACGCGCCATTATGCGTTCTCCCCTCCATCACCTCCCCACCCCCTCGTGGCCAACTTTCACCCCCGGGTTCTGTATCGATTATGGGAGGGTGATGGAAGGAGAAGACGGGGTCAGAGGATGAGAGGTGGAGCTATGACGCAAGTTATCCCCAGTTTCAGCTCAGAGAATGCAAATATGGATGAGGCTTGGATATTTTAATCATTGTTTGATGTTTCCATCACGTATGTTGTTAGGGTGGTAGATTGGAAAGAAATGGCGCGTATAGCTCAGTGGTAGATCTCCTCTCAAAGTCACTCAAGCCTTTCGTTGCTTCATTCTCAAGTTAATTGACAGCCGCTGTGGTAATGTCGTTCAGACCACGCTGTCGACAATCTCCAACGTTGACATCCTTTGATGACTATCAAGCCCATGCCTGTATCTTAACAAAATAGTTTCTGGCACTGTGGTAGAAAGATTGCCTATTTTTTACATTTTTCGCCTTTTTTGTGTGTCATCTTTCAGAAAGACCATTCTCGAACGTTCTGCAGCTTCAGTAACGGCGTACTTAATCAACGTGGTTGCAGCCGTCTCCAGCCTTGTTAAAACTGCAGCGAGGGATGAAAGGTAGCCATGTCGTGGAAGCTCATGACGGGTCTGAAGCAGGCAGCGTGAAGCGAGGGGCGGGGTGGCTGTCGAGCACAGATCCCCGGGGGTGGGGGATATTGGCAGGGACGTTGGGAAAAGGTATCGGAAGCTAACTTTTTGAGGACATGGGCGTGACTGGATGTCAATGACTGCTCTTGGGGGGACCGGGGTTTGTTTTGTCGTGGTAGAAAAAAAACGCTAAGTTTTTGCTCAGTCTCTGAACGTTGTCCTGATTAGCGTGTGTAATTGATAGACTCGAACGAGCCAAATGTTTCATGTTGGTTTTTTTTGTGAACTTTTTGCTCCTTTGTTTTTAAAACGTCGTGTTTAGAAGTGACTTTTGTCGGGAGATTTAAGTATGCATTTATAGGACATACGGGGCATATGTTCTGTAAAGTATGTGTTTGGATAGATACAGGGGTCGAAGCAGTAGCAAAGTCGGCAGACGTAGTTCCAAATATAACGATATTTCAATTTGAGACTATTTAAAGGATACTATTAATAATATGAAATTATTTAAACAAAAATACATTTGAGCATTCACCTGTTTCATTTTGTCCTTTTAACCGCTGAAATTTAACAATACACTAACTTTTATAACACTGGAAGTAAACTAGGGCCATCTTTGGAAACAGAAGGTAGCACTGCGAGTTGTAAGTCTGCAAGTCAGACTGAGAGTTACGTCGGACCAGAAAGTCTTCTCATATAGTGGGCGGTGGGGTAGCCTAGTGGCTAAAACGTTCGCTCGTCACGCCAGAGGCCTGGGATCGATTCCCCGTACACTGTGTGAAGCCCATTTCCGGTATTGCTGGAATATTGCCAAAAGCGGCGTAAAACTGTACTCACTCATACGTAGACCCTCTGGATAGTGACACACACACACACACACACACACACACACACACACACACACACGTCGCTAAGTAATCGAGAACACGAAGTTAGCCCATTTCACCTCACTTCTAAAACAACGAAACTTTAATCTAGCCGACCAAAGATATAACCACGACACCAAACATTACGCGTTGGGGAATCGAACCCAGGTCTGAAATGTGACACACATACTTTTACATATTTTCTACGCATTGTGCTTTAGACAACGAAACTTTTATTTCACTTTTCTCTTGGGCGCCCAGGAAGAGTCGGTCACAACCAACAAGTGGCTTCGGTTTTTGGTGCATTCAAACTATCCATCAATCACTCACTGAGTACTTCCGGTCTGGCATTGATGATATTTCCCCAGGGACTAATCACCCATGAAAATATCAAAATCATGATCGATAGATCTCTGAAACTCTTTTGAAGAATATAAAGAATCCCTGTATCGTTTCATTTTAAACTCTTTGATGCTAATTATTAGATAGAGAACAAAGGCAATTTTCCTGACAACTAAAAATAATCCGATTCCCAAAGTCCATAAGAGACTCATAATGCGGAAGTTTTTAATTCGAGCAAAATGAAAATAATTTTGAAATAAATAAACGTCTTTCATTCAAATTTGCAACATTATAAATTATAAACTTCGTATCGTGTTAAAATGTTTAAAATAACGTAAACTATGTTTGAAATAACATAAATGAATACCAGGAATAAACCGTAGAGCAGAATCATGCTTTCACCTCTGTTGCAAAAATGACAATTCGAATCAAATCTAGGTCTAAGGTCCCGTTCATTAAACTGTAATAGTAAAGGTGAGGTGAAGTTGGGTGTAACGTCGCGTCCAAGATTATTGCACTTATATAGCGACCTGTGTGGCTTCTTGTACTAGTCTGATGCCTATTTATAGTGCCAGCTCACTGAGATACCATGCATTTAACATGAATACCCCACTCAGACACAGTATACTGACTCCGAGCCGACCAGTCCTTGTTTTAGCCTCTTAATGCCGAGCGTCAGACAGGGTAACAACAAGAACTATCTTTTAACGTCTTTTGGTATGACGCGGTCGGGGATCGAACCCCGGACCTTCCGCTGTCCTTGCGGACGCTCTACCACTAGACCACGGAGGCGTTTATGTATGACACTGTCACTTTTTCAGAGCATGGCCAAACGAATGCAGCTTGGGATATACAAGAACAGTGTTTTCAATGAAGACAGTGGTCAACGGAAGATGTAACCTCGCTGAGAACCGAACGGAGTCTGAGGTTTCAGCTGTTCAAGTTAGACCCGCTAGAACCTAGCTCTATATAGAAAACACAATATGCACATGTCAATTCTACCATGATAGAAATAAATGCGACTACTGTGGTGATAGCGAAGATATTGGGTGAGGCGAGGTGAGGTGAGGAAAGGTGAGGTGAGGTGAGGTGAAATGGGGTTTAACGTCGCCTTCAAGATTATTGTACTCATCTGGCGAGGCCCACGCGCGCGTGCGTGTGTGTGGCTGCTTGTACTAGTCCGGACAAATGGCAGTTTTATAGTCCTAGCCCACAGAGATACCCTGCCGCAGTTTAACATGGATGTCCTCCCTACTCCCAGCCGACCAGTCCTTGTTTCATCCCTTTAATTTCGAGCGCCAGCAGGATAACAACAAGTACCATCTTTTAACGTCTTTCTGTATGACGCGGCCGGGGATCGAACCACTGTCCTGCTCTCCGGACAGACGCTCTACCACTAGACCACGGAGACGGTCTAGATATTGAATGAAGCGGCATGAGTTGGGTCCATTGTTTTGAGAGGTTTGTCGATCTGAACAAACATATGACAGGATGTCAGCCAACACGAAGGCCAACACCCCTACAGAAAAGTAAGCAAGCCTTGTAAGGTTTGGATGAACACCACACCTCACTATTATTAAGTCACACCGCTCACTGTGACACAAAATATATTTTCCGCCGACAATATATTGCCACACATATTTTGAATATAATATAAAGAACAACTCTGCAATGTGCAACCTAGAATTGTTCATATGGAAATTTGAAAATGACCACCGACAATGACTGAGAAAGAAGTAAGGTGGTTATTGTGATTTGAAACCTTTAATTCACCAATCAGAATGGAATATATTTAAAGTTCATGGTAGAATTGTTGTTAAAAAGTGTTGTTTCACAACGCCATTTCTCCTCAATGTTGTATGCAGTAGCGTGTGAAAAGAATCGAGTGCTATTCTGAAAAAGGTATATCGGTTGAATTAAAAATATACATATTCAAATTTTGCCAACATAAATAAATAAATAAATTAACGGATGGATTGGTGGACATGGACGGATGGATGGTAGGATCGATATTACAAGTTATGCTGTCTTCAGATTAGTTTTAATAAGTATATGATTGAACATGATTTACAAATTTACACCAAATCAAGTATGTGTAAACTAACAGGATGGGATTTCTCAAAATGAATATACGGCAGACGAATGTTTTCGAAATGTATTTTCGTAGATTGAAAGAGGTAGATATTTTCTGCCGGCAGGAGTAAATATTTAATCAGCTGATTGAATATCAACAATTAGTTATTGATTTTAGAGTCGAAGTAGTTTAATTTCAGTTTGGGCAAATCAAAGGGTTTATTTTTATGGTACAAGCCATTGGACGTCACGGTAAGCAATGAGGAAGCTAATAATAGGAAGTTCAGCTATTCCTGATCAGAAAATCTCAAAAACAACATTGGGAGGATAAAGCGTGTTACCAGTTTCGAGACGTCGTTAACGAAACAAATAATTATAACTCGCTATATGAATCCATGTTTCGTCTCCACAAGGCATGAGCATGGGCATGGCATGTTCGACATATATGTGGTGATCAAGTTGCATGAGGGATTGGTGTCGGTCGAATTGCTTCAGGTGTGTTTTGCGATTGTGATGTTCGAGAAATACATGACAATGGACTCGCTCGAGAGATGCATGCGGTCGAACGTCTTGAAATATGCAAAGCAAGTGATTTGTTCGAGGTATACATGGCGGTCGAGGGCTGCTCAAAAAGTGCAGTTGCTTGTTCGAGATATGCATGGCGGTCGAGCGGTTCGACATATGCAAGGCAATTGGCCTGTTCGAGTGAATTTCACATTTGTGTTGCTATATTCTTGCATGGCAGGTGTGTTCCTCGAGATATGTATGGCGGTGAAGCTGTTCGAAATATGCAAGGCAATTGGCCTGTTCGAGATAAATTTCACATTTGTGTTGCTATATTCTTGCATGGCAGGTGTGTTCCTCGAGATATGTATGGCGGTGAAGCTGTTCGAAATATGCAAGGCAATTGGCCTGTTCGAGATAAATTTCACATTTGTGTTGCTATATTCTTGCATGGCAGGTGTGTTCCTCGAGATATGCATGGCGGTGAAGCTGTTCGAAATATGCAAGGCAATTGGCCTGTTCGAGATAAATTTCACATTTGTGTTGCTATATTCTTGCATGGCAGGTGTGTTCCCCGAGATATGCATGACGGCGGAGGTCAAGTATTTTAGATGTGCATGCATGACAAACACAAACTATTCGTATTTATGTCCATTAGCAAAATTATAGTTAAATTGCGATGTGATTATATTTGTTTATTAGAGTGGATACAATTTCATCATGCTCCGACAATCTGTAATGTGTGTTGAAATAACGGCAATACGGTCATTTCGTATTACTCGCTGACACAATATTTACATGTTGAGTTACTTCTTGGTTGTAGTAACAAGGTGAAGTCACACAATCGCTAAATTGTTTGAGTACATCTTAATTTTTCATCAAATATTGATGAAGAATCAGTAACTATATCTTTAAAAATCAAAACACGTTTCCATCAATTAATTCATTAAATGATTGTCAATTTGTGTGTTTGGCACATCATTTGTTTCTAGGAAAGTCCCGCCAGAAGCTCAAATTTGATTGGTTGTTAATTATCACCAACTGTGACTGTCAGTCTGTTGTCTTTGAACGCCCTCTGACTCAGGCACTCATGTAATGTTACCCACATGACTAATTACATAGATTTAGTCCTTAATTACAACTCATCAAACCCGTGCCTTTTTAACAAATCAAATTTCTCGGTTAATTTACAAGCTCTCGAGAACACCTGGTGCTGACGGGAGAATTAGAAGTAATAATTAAAAATAATTGTGATATTTACAAGATAGTGATTACGAATATGGAATCAGTTATAATGAAGAGACTAGAATTTATTTTTAATTTCCAGATAAGGGGTTGTGAGTTTTATTATTTGTTTACTTAAATTTTAAGCGATATTTCTAATAAAATACTTCCTTGTTATTAAATGCAAAATTAGAGAAAATCGCGTGCTGTGAACTAATAAGTGGGTAAGAAATAGAAAAAAAATCTTAACATGGTTCTGTTTTGTGTTTATTTAATGAAAAGAAAATTAGTAATCTAATAATCTGAACAGTTTTTGTTTTGAAATATAAGACACATGCAATTTATCCAAAAAAACAACAACTTTAACATGTCATTGTGAGATTGATTTATACCAAATTATTAAAATAAAATAGAATGTTGTGAAACAAAATCATGTTTAATATTAAGTCAACTGGTCCTATCGACCGAGTGGTTGGGTTAACATACAACTTAGAACTATCAGCAATTTTGCTGCTACTAAGGGCAAAAAAGTGATACGAAATATGTTCACATGTTTAACATTGCAAAACGGTCATTTCATATTACTAATCTGTTTATGCTTTAAAAATATATCAAGGTGATGAATAACGTTTACATGAAGCATACAGACTACAAATCGTTGCATTCAGCTTTGTTATAAGGAAAAATAATATTAAAATGGTAATATTAAATATTAAAAAATATATTAAAATTTTACCAGTTTCTTAGGTAACGTAATATCCATTACTTATCACGGGTGTGGGTGGGTGGGGGACATAAATGATGGTATAATTTGAGTTACTTTGACAATTGGGTTGGGTGAATATACGTTAGATATTTTCAAACAAACTCATATTTGAGGTCAGTTTACTGTGCGTTGACAACAGGAAAATCAGATAATGAGGAAAGACGAAACTTGTTTACTTGAAATCACTGGGAAGAAGCATGATAGAAGAAGTTTATTGTTTTCCGCTCTAAAACACATTTTGGTGTTCTTTTCTCTGTGTTGTTGCCGGAGGAATAATTTTCCAAGCTAACAGATTTCTAACTATTAATCTCGGTTCTAAACTTAGCTTACACCGCCTTGCCAATATTTTCGTTACCTCGTTAGTGAGTAAACACGAATTCTCGTCATCGATGAGTAACAAAAAACACCAGAGTTCCGATAATCCCATCTAGTGCTTAAATGCCCATAGCTAGTACCACATCGCCGACGGCGGAGACAAACCCGACTAGCTGACGTTGGCGATGGCGTTTTAACGACCAAAACTGGTTACGAGCAAGATGTGAGCTTTTTCTCCGCGCGCCCATCGGCTCAGAAAATCAAAGATGGTCTTTCTAATTAGATTGTTTCTACGGATGCCAATTACAACGTTCTTCAGCGCTGATAGGGACTGTGGGATTCTGCATCCCGGTTAGGCGCATATAACCCGATTAGTCCCTCATGCCCTGTTAGCAGGTTTAAGTCAAGGAGGTGACGAGTATAGATGCTACATCTGTCCATCCTTACCCCCCATCCCCAATCCCCATCACGTTGTCTGTCCCTCCACACTCACTAACATACCTTTACCCGACGGCATGCTGGGAAGAAAAATGGCGGAGCGGGAACGATTCAGCATGCCATTAAAGCTTTTGAAAATTTCGTGTTGGCGACGGTAAAACTTCTCTGAAGCTTGCCTTTTGCAACAAAGAGCCTTTCTAATTAGCCCATGAAGTACTTTATTTGTCGCTTAGCAACCACCCGAAGGTCACAGTTAGGGCCGACACGTCTTTAGCGTGCATTTTGAAAAATCGCATTGATGATTTATTCTGAGTTGCTTTTAACAAGGAAAAACTTCTACTCGAGATGGGGGGAAACCCGTGGAGAACAGAGATGAACAATACCGCGGCAATCTGGCTTTGTCATACCTGCCACTAGCTTGTCAAAAACCTTCACTGCACTTGTCTATCAAGCTAGCTAAATGCTGTAGTCGACATCTCTCTCACGCGCTGTGAGCCCGACCCGCCGCAGACGACAATGGTGGCCATTTTGAAATCTCTGCATGACGCCATTATGAGAGCGGAATTTTGACAGGTAAAGATCTAATACATACAGGAAAGAGCTCGGAAGGCGAACAGAGGATTTACTCGCTCCCATTCATCTAATTCAGTAATATATAAAGACTGCCAGTGAGTATTTAAGCTTTAATCTGCACACAATCTTGGTAATGGACGTCAACCAAGTTAGGGACGACGCCTGGCGGTGAACAACGGGAACACTCAAGGGAGGGAAGTACTTTTATATGATAGGCAAAGAAATCATACCAACATACCAAATAAGCATCCATATGTTTAACCACCAATAGTCCTTCAGTGATAAAACAACGTATTTCTATTCATTTCTCATTTTAAATTATTTAGAAAATGCCCATCAAAGAACATTTTCCATATTTTTCTTTTGTCTTGGCTCCGATTTTGTCCTGAACGTTGTCAAGTTCCAGTTTTAAATGCTTCATGAAGAGCTCCATTTCATATCGGATTTGGGAATTTGATTGTGATTATTTGCATGCAATATCTTTGTGATTGTTCCTTTATTGTAAACTCAACGGTAACAACATCGAGTCCAGCCCAAGTCATTATTATCACGAGCCGTGTCATGTGTCATATTACGTTGCTGAAACTAATGTGATATTTCTGATTGAAAAATTGGAAGACAAGACTCGTGAACACCGACCTCGCATGTTCACGCATGTCTTGAGGACGCCATTGTTCGACTGAAAAACACTATCCTGTTTGCCATGGCACTTCAATATTTCCTGGAACTCATTGTCTTCTTCTCGTCAACAAAATGTGCCGTAATGTGATCTGTACTCTAAAATGTTTCGGAACTGATTTCCAGTAGCCAAATGTGTTGTACGTGATACATTATTGTTTTGTAACAAAGGAACGACAGATATATTAACAAATATATATTAAATTCCACAAACTATTTCTTTCTTTGTATATTACTTGCATACACGAACATGTTTTAATTCGTGTATTGTGCAATTTTCTAAAAAATATAACCATTCCTTTTTTTAATTGATAGAAGGAATAACTAAAGTTCAATATGTCTAGGTCGGGGTGGGAGGTTAAAGCGTTTTCATGTCCTTTCTAGGAATTTTCAAATATCTGTGTTTCCTCAACTGTTTCTGTGTCAAAGAAAATTTATTAAATTAATAGCAACAATCACAATAAACAAATGTCCAAACATCTTCACTTACATATCAAGTCTTATTTTGATGATTTAGCAAATGAAACGATGCAATTTTTATAGTTGCTCAAATCATTTGCAATATTTTAATGTTCCAGTCGTTCCATCGGAAAGGCACGAACCGACTTAAGCGAGAATACAACGGCGGATGCTTATCATTGATGCTTATCATTGACTCAATAGACGCGACCAGACGTCAGTAGAAACATCAGGAAGAATGAAGATATAAGAATATTATGTAGCATAACACATCATAACCACACGAATGCACGGTGGACTAAAAGAATTAAAGGTTCCACGAACATATAAATTTTCAAAATTTACCTTATGGCAGAAAATTAAATAAACGAAATCAATAATCGTCATATTTTCTCACATGCACAAAGTTAATATATGAATTATGTATATACTTCTACATGGTATTTCTCGCTATTTACTTACATACTGATAGAATTATGTAATCCATAGGCACTCAGTGCACGTATACTTAATTCAGTCGATGTCATAGATGGTTAAAAAATAATATTAATATCATTAGGTATCACTGTGATTTATACAAAAGTACAAAACATCCGCCCATTCTTTCTAAGTATTTATGATGGTATTTCTGCTGAGCAGGGTTTTTATTTAATTAAACAGGAAACAGTGGAATCAAAGGTAATTTGACTATCATTTATAATGAACAATATGACCTCAGTTAACAGCGACTATAAAGTAAAATGTTATACAATGATTGTACAAACATATCGTACTAATGAAATATGTACTTAATTATACTAATAGCATCTGAAACATATTACATTGGTTCTAATTAATTCCTGAACATGACGAAGGAAATACATTTCTACAGAACAATGTCTAAAGGTATTAGCGCCCTGATAACTATTTCCATCATTTGCAACGACTTTCGAGACCTCAGGCGGAGGTAGGTTTAATATATTAATGGAAATCGGGCTCTTTGAAGGGAAAAATGTCCTCTCTATCGAAACGATGACTTCAATCATTTACCTTGAAAGTCGGCACGATCAAAGGAAAAAGCCCCAGGAAAGACAAGGTGCGAAAGCATACAATGTACTCTCAGAGAGATTAATTCTTTGAAGATTTCCTTGAATCCTATAAGAGTTTCCTGTTGTGAATATGAAAAACAAGATTCCTATTTTTTTCTATGCCACCGCGACAGCGAAATTAAGCAGACAGCTTGATCTGATGGTTCGGCTAATCGTATTTTAAAAATGTGTCGCGAATACACTTTGAAATTAATAAGAATATTTCAAATTTCATTTTAGCACCATAGTATTTCGTGCAATTCTATTTATTCTCTTATATTTTTATACACGAATAAAACAAAAAGGCATTTAACTAGTTATATCATGTAATATTTTCAAAGGATTTAAAACAACAAAGATATCAAATATAAATGAAATGAAGACTATAGACGGACTCGATAGCACGTGGATGGTTGTGTAGAAACCGGCATCACATAAAAAATGAATAAAACGTTTACACTCAATTCTTTATAAAATAATTTTAATCAAAACTTCCCACCGCGTCCGACGCCATACACTCTGTCAGACGGTGTGTGACATGTTTGTGTAAGTCGGTGAAATTCGTTTTCTTTTTAAATTGGGATATTGAAATACATTTAATGAAAAAGAAATCGCCTTTGATATATTGCACTGTGTGATGGCATGAATCGAATATCAAAGAGTCGACACAGACAACAGTCGCGACGATACTTACTTTGATACTTCAATGATATACGAAAACAGAGAGAAACGCGTGGATTCGACAAGGCAATGCTTAATTCCCGCTGGGCGGTGTGACACAGTCAATAATATTGGTGATTGCAGGTGTTGTGAGTATGATCATCATAACAATATGAAAATATGAAAATATTCAGTTAAAAGTTCGAAACTAATTTTACAACTGATATTATTCGTGGTGTTGTTTGAAAGAAAGATAATTGTACATGTGAGAAAGACAAGCCCGATTGAAGATGTTTTGTGAATTTGTTTCAATGATTTATGATTGTCCAACGTAATAAACAGTAATAATAATGATGATGTCATATACATAGCTAACATTATGACGAAGATGATGGCAAGAAGATGACCAACGATGGTGAATGACTGTCGTTTACGCCGCCATCAGCCGCATTGTTCCAGCCACATGAGTCTGGGGAACGCGGTGGTTGACATCAGGAACAAAAATACATTCCATCTTGGTAGGATGACACACAATCACCATGGTTACTCATTGTGATTCCCCTGATTCTAATGTAAGGTGTCTCTCTCTCTCTCTCTCTCTCTCTCTCTCTCTCTCTCTCTCTCTCTCTCTCCTCTCTCTCTCTCTCTCTCTCTCTAGACTTGCCAAATCAGATTTAAGTTGGATTCATTTTTTAAGATATTTTCTAGGGTGTGGGAGTCACACTAGGTACCATCTTTTAACTTTTTTTAGTATTACGTAACCAGGGGATAGAACCACTGGTAGTGATAATAAAATTATATAAAAATAGTGTTTTTAATGATAATAATAATAATAATAATAATAATAATACAGATAAAATGGTGATGCTTATCGACATTAACTCGTCATGACAACAGCAGCGCCAACAATGTAAGACTTATGTTTTGGAAATGGAAAAAAAGGAAATATCAAGACATGCATTATATCAGCAGAGTTTGTCAAGACGTCTTGTCACCTACGTGTGATCTAGGTTTATGCACTGGCAAACATATCAGATCCCTTCGGTGTTAGAACGGTAAATATATGGACATGGTTAAGCGTATTTTTCCTCTCCTCGTCAGCAAAGACAAATATTTGAATTCCTTCAATTCCCATCTTTAGTTGTATTGGATACACATCTGTATTCGAATCGGATTGTCGGAACTGAATTGAATACTTTCCTCATGGATCGATATTTCGTCGCAAGAACTATTATACTGATGATTATGACATATATCGATCAAGGATACCAGAATAGTCCGTTAACAATTCAAGGGAGGCAACTCTTAAGTATATAGGCATGTCTAGAGTTAAATGCCCTTGGTTCTGCCGTGCTGTCATGACATTAGAGTTATTTCCCTTTGTTATAGTTACTCCATAAACTGATCCATCAATAGATATATATTAGTTGAGCGGTTTCGTGCATCAGCCCACACACGTATATTTCCGAAAAAATGTCGGTATCTATTTCACATCGTCGATCTGTAATTACTCGACCTTATTTCACGCAATGTTAAGACTGACACAATTTTCATGTAAAGGATAATACATTCAGATGAAATAGGTTTGCTGAACCAAGTTTGTCATAATCTACACCCGACCCATTGAATAGAATCAGCGGATATACAAAACAGTAACTTGACAGCAGTGACCTCCTTGATCTGAAGGATAGAGCGTCTGTCGGAGAGCAGAAGGTCGGTGGTTCTATCACCGATAGCGTCACACCAAAAAGGCAGTATTGCTGTTTCACTGCGTGGCGCTCGGCAACAAGGACTGGTCGGCTCGGCGTCAGTACACTGTGTGGGGTTTCCATGGTATCTCAGTCCGGCATTAGTCAGGCATAAATCCGGACTAGTAGAAGCGCGCCCGCACGCACACGCACATATCGGTCTATACGTGCAATAATCTCGAACGCGACTTTGAACCCCATGTCACATCACCTCACTGTAGGTAGTAGGTTATAGTGTCAGCTTGACGTGGGAAAACAGTGATGCAGGCCTCCGACATTAACGCTTTGGTGAAACCAACGACCACGGGGATGGTGATGACAAACCTAGAAAAATAATTATGGCTAAACGGGATTCGAACACACGATCATAGGTTTCTGGCACATTAAAGGGGCGAAACTCTGCACAGCGAATTGCGGCACCTTAGAATCCAGTTATATCAAGATGAGTCGGCTTAATGTGGGAAGAAAGCCACTTTATGCCGAGCACCAAGGTAACAACAAGTACCATTTTTAACGTCTCCGCTCTCCGGGCACTCCATGAAGGCGGAAACTTAGAAACTTAGAAACTTAGAAACTTATCTTGTACGAATGAATGAATAAATGAATGAATGAATGAGTTTGGTTTAATGACGCTTTAGCAGTATTCCAGTTATATCACGGCGTGCCAGATTAATGTGTGTGTGTGGGGTGGGGGGGGGGAGCCCAAAGTGATGCAGGTCTCAGTTCTCTACCACTTTGGTGAAACCCACGAGCACGGGTATGGTGCTGACAAACCTCGGAACATAATCGTCCCTAACATATAATCATAGACTTCTGGCATGTCCAAGAAACGCAACTCAGCACACTCCGTGTGAGTGAGTGCATGTAGTTTTCCCAATCTCATTAAAATCACATCTTCGTGCTCCCTACTGCTACACTGAGGACATCCCATTTCAGGTCACGACAGAATGACTCTTTGCGAACATTCAGGAAGAAATTAGCCAATCAGAAAGCCAATCTTGAGCTTTACGGCACTGGTTTAAAAATGGAGACTTTCATTCCAGACTATACTTTAAAAATATATTTTGAAAATGTTCTCGATTCAGTATTTGAAAACGTGACAAAAGAAACGCCTGAACTTGTCTAATAGATGGCCGACATTGTATGGCAGTACTTCCTATGGGCTATGGAAAGTCTTCCCTTTCAAATGTGTATCCCATTGCATGAAGCGAGAATCAGACGATGTACAGCATTCGGAATACAGCCCTAAAATGTCGTTCGGAATGCCCCGTGTTCATCATTCCGAGGTTTCATGATTAGAAAAGACATTCGGACTCTCTTTCGCGAAGTCTTAATCGACGATTTCACTGTTCGAATGAAATGCCGCTCTGACATGACCTTTAATGGGATTTCCTCAGATCTTTTCGTACAGCTTCACAAAAAGATCTGATTTTAATGAGATTGGTTGTTTTCCGTTGCTTTCGACGATATTCCAGCTATATTCCCATGGACTGTAAAGAAAGTAAAGAAATGTTGGTCATGAGCAACGACCCACGCACACTGGGCCCGACAACTTAAATTATGCAAGGTCACACAAGGTGACTTATGCTATGATATGCAGTGACTATACTAGCTTTTATTAGTGGCAACGATACTGCTTTCAATTCCAAAATGATAATACAGTAAAGAACGTTTATAACGAACACGCTTATAACGAACTGACGGATATAACGAACTGATTTTTTTGTCCCGACTAGTTGCTATAGTTATGCTGTATATATGCTTATGACGAACTACGGTTATAACAAACTAAAGTTAGTGGTCCCTTCGTGTTCGTTATAACCGTAGTTTACTGTATTCATATGAAGTGAGATTCGAACGCTGTCCTTCGGCGTGACAAGCAAACGCTTTTTTCCACAAGGTTACCCTACAACCACTCACTAATAAGTACGCATCCTTGAAGATCCGGTCACCCAAGAGGTCACCCATGCTTGCTGTAAAAGGCGACTACGCTTGTCGCAAGAACCGACTAAAAGGATCGGGTGGTCAGGCTCGCTGGCTTGGTTGGTGCATGTCATCGTATCCTAATTGCGTGGATCGATGCTCATGATGTCAATCACTGGATTGTCTGGGCCAGATTCTGTTATTTACAGACCGCCGTCATATACCTGGAATATTGCTGAGTGCGGCGTTAAACAACAAACAAACAAACAAACAAACACTGATATGCGTGATATTTTTTGTCTCAGTATTATAGCAAACTCTAGTCTTTTCCTAAGCCATGAAGCAGGGTTTGAATCTTTGCTGGGTTCCACGACACTACCCGGAAAGGAAGAAACCGTTAACCGAAAGGGCTCGGGAGTACCCACATAAGTGCATCAGTAAAAAATTGAAAGTAATTCATTTTTGTCAGGGACTTGGGTTCAACGCCAAATTGAAGAGTTTTTAGCTCACCTGGCTGAGAGTCAAGTATGCTTATAGCAGGGCCTCTGTGTCCATTTATCGAAGCTGAAACTTCACATACTTGTTCCCACAAATAATGATACTCATTTTTATTATGATGTTTTTAATATGGCCGCCACTATGACCATTATTGAGACATTTTTGCTCAAATGTAATGAAATTAGGTTCATGTGTAGTAACTCAACATATGTGTCCCTCTTTGCAATATTATAAAGTTTGACCTTGATTTGACCTTTGCAATTTGATCATACTAAAGCTGAAACTTCTTATGGTCATTACTCGCCATTTTATTTCAAAATGTAATGATATTTGGTATACTTGTAAAGAGTTGTGGGTCTCAACGCACATGTTCCGGTGTTTTAGATGTTTCAACTCTGATCTTGATCTGTCCATTGCATTCTAACCCGACTGTCAGCGGAAACTGCTTATGGCCGTTAGTTAGTCATATTAGTGCATGTCCATGAAAAAGTTGAATGCCATGACATTATTTATTTCTACCTGGTTGTGTCAGTTTAATAGGACAGGGAAACTCCAAAGGATGCAGGTCAGGGACGTTTATCACTTGGGTGAAACGCAGGACCATGAGTATTGTGTGAATCAAGATAAAGCGAAATCTCTGGGATTACGATCCTGGAGCGCAAATGCAGTTCGTTCAGGATATCGATTTGGACAGTATCAACGTATTCAGTTTGTGTTTTCATAGCATCTTCTGAAAAACACAAAATTATACGTATATTTTTGCCATAAATAACGCTTGATCTCTCTCTGAGCAAAACTTTACAATGAAGGTCTGAAGCAACATGTGAAACTCATTGGTGTCCGTCGTTCGCCTACATAAAACTACATATTTGTTTACCTTCACATAACTCCAGACGACTTTACCTTCGCCAAGCAACAGACGAGTTTACCTTCCCCCAGCAACAGACGCCTCTACATTCAGCTAGAAACAGACGACTCTATCACCACCCAGAAACAGACGACACTACATTCAACCAGAAACACACAACTCTACACCCACCTAGCAACAGACGACTCTACCTCCCCCAAGCAACAGACGACGCTACCTTCCACCCAGAAACAAACGATTCTACCTTCTCCTAGAAACAGACGACTCTACCTCCACCCAGAAACAGACGACACTACCTCCACCCACAAACAGACAACACTACCTCCACCCACAAACAGACGACTCTACCTCCCCCAAGCAACAGACGACGCTACCTTCCACCCAGAAACAAACGATTCTACCTTCTCCTAGAAACAGACGACTCTACCTCCACCCAGAAACAGACGACACTACCTCCACCCACAAACAGACAACACTACCTCCACCCACAAACAGACGACTCTACCTCCGCCCACAAACAGACTGCTCTTCTTCCACATAACATCAGACGACTCTGCCTCCGTGTAGCAACACACATGTCTACTTTCACCCAGAAACAAACAACACTACCTCCACCCAGAAACAGACGACACTACCCTCACCCAGCAACACACATCTTTACCTCCACCTAGCAACAGACGAGTCTTCCTCCATCCACAAACACATGACGCTTCATTCACCCAGAAACAAACAACACTACCTCCACCCAGAATCAGACGACACTATCCTCACCCAGCAACACACATCTCTACCTTCCACCCAGAAACAGACGACACTTCATTCACCCAGAAACAGACAACTCTTCCTTCACCTAGTAACAGACAACACTACCTCCACCAAGAAACAGACGACTCTATCTCCACCCAAAAGCAGACTACTCTTCTACTCTTCTTCCGCATAATATCAGACGACTCTGCCTC
This sequence comes from Haliotis cracherodii, assembly GCF_022045235.1. Lineage (NCBI taxonomy): Eukaryota > Metazoa > Mollusca > Gastropoda > Lepetellida > Haliotidae > Haliotis > Haliotis cracherodii. The sequence continues at coordinate 3,862,743 of NW_027266273.1, read as the reverse complement.
CAACTAGCAACAGACGAGTCTACTTTCACCCAGAAACAAACAACTCTACCTTCACTTAGCAACAGACGACACTACCTCCATCCACAAACAGACGGCACTACATTCACCCAGAAACAGACGACACTACCTCCACCCAGGAACAGACAAATCTACCTTCACCCAGTAACAGACGACACTACCTCCCCCCAGAAACAGACGATTCAGCCTTCACCCAGAAACAGACGACAATACATTCACGCAGAAATCGACGACACTACCCTCACCCAGGAACAGACAATTCTACCTTCACCTAGTAACAGACGACACTACCTCCACCCAGAATCAGACGACACTATCTTCACCCAGCAACACAAAACTCTACACCAACCTAGCAACAGACGACTCTACCTTCCTCCAGCAACAGACGACTCTACCCTCCACCCAGAAACAGACGACTCTACTTTCACCCAGAAACAGAAGACTCTACCTCCACCTAGAAACAGACGACACTACATTCACCCAGGAATAGACGACTCTACCTCCACATAGAAACAGACGACACTACATTCATCCAGAAACAGACAATTCTACCTTCCCTAAACATCTCCACCCAGCAACGGGCGACAACACTACCTTCACCGAGAAACAGACGATTCCATCTTCACCCACAAACAGCCGATTCTACCTTCACCCACAAACAGACGATTCTACCTTAACCCACAAACAGTCGACACTACCTCCATCTGGCAACAGATGACTCTATCCCCCCAAGAAACAGACGACTCTACTTCCACCTCCACCCAGAAAAAAGAAGACACTACCTTCCCCCACCAACAGACGACACTACCTCTACCCAGAAACAGACGACACTACCTCCACCCAGAAACAGAAGACTCTACCTCCACCCAGAAAAAGAAGACACTACCTTCCCCCACCAACAGAAGACTCTACCTCCACCCAGAAACAGAAGACTCTACTTTCACCCAGAAACAGAAGACTCTACTTTCACCCAGAAACAGACGACTCTACCTCCACCCAGAAAAAGAAGACTCTACTTTCACCCAGAAACAGACGACTCTACCTCCACCCAGAAAAAGAAGACACTACCTTCCCCCACCAACAGAAGACTCTACCTCCACCCAGAAACAGACGACTCTACTTTCACCCAGAAACAAAAGACTCTACCTCCACCTAGAAACAGAAGACTCTACCTCCACCCAGAAAAAGAAGACACTAACTTCCCCCACCAACAGAAGACTCTACCTCCACCCAGAAACAGACGACTCTACTTTCACCCAGAAACAGAAGACTCTACCTCCACCTAGAAACAGAAGACTCTACCTTCACCCAGAAACAGAAGACTCTACCTTCACCCAGAAACAGAAGACTCTACCTTCACCCAGAAACAGAAGACTCTACCTTCACCCAGAAACAGAAGACTCTACCTTCCCCCACCAGCAGAAGACTCTACCTCCACCCAGAAACAGACGACTCTACTTTCACCCAGAAACAGACGACTCTACCTTCACCCAGAAACAGAAGACTCTACCTTCACCCAGAAACAGACGATTCTACTTTCACTTAGAAACAGAAGACTCTACCTCCACCCAGAAACAGACGATTCTATCCTCCACCCAGAAACAGACGATTCTATCCTTCACCCAGAAACAGACGATTCTACCTGCACCCGGAAACAGACGACAACACATTCACCAAGGAACAGAAGACTCTACCTCCACCCAGAAATAGGCGACACAACATTCACCAAGGAACAGAAGACTCTACCTTCACTGATTATTAGAGTGAGTGAGTGAGTTGGGTTTAACGCCGCTTTTAACATTATTCCAACTATATCACGGCGTGTCAGCTTAATGTGGGAGGAAAGCCCGAAGTGATGCAGGTCTAAGACGTTTACCACTTCGGTGAAACCCACGAGCACGGGTATGGTGCTGACAAACCTAGACACATAATCGGGGCGAACCGGGATTCGAACCCACAATCATAGGTTTCTGGCGTGCCCAAGGGACGCAACTCTGCACAGCGAATCGCGGCGCCTTAGACGACCGGGCCACCCGTGCCCCCACTGAATATTAGAAGACTCAACCTTAACCTAGCAGCAGACGACCGTACTTTCACTTGACAACAGACTTCCTAACACAACTTTACAAAAGTCTTGTAATCCATTACCTAGCAACAAACAGTGTCACCGTTTAGTATAACAACCAACTTTCTATAACAATAAACCATTACTTTTTTCACAATTAGACCTCCCGCTCATAACAACATCATTAATGAAAAAGAGAAGAAAAACCCTGTATCGATGAAATGCCATAATTAAATCACATTCCTCCTCTAATTGCTGTGTGTACATGTTGAGAGGAGCCATATTTGCACAAGGGGGTCCCACCATTTCTTATATAGCCATTTGTACACATACAATTTTGTCAAACAACATGAAATTGCAAATTTAAACATTGTTGAACTAAGACAATGTTCTACATGCGAGCCAGGAACATACATAATTGATTAAAAATCAATGTCGAACGACATCTAATTAGTTGAGCCAGTCTGCGGTCTTTCTGTTTAAAGCGTTAACATTCCGAAGGCCATATTTACTGAAGTTCCGTGTTTGCTCAGACACGACTGAAAGGGTTAACGTATAATGGTGAGCAAATTGTAAATCGCTGGACACTCCGCCTCGGAATCGTGTAAATATCAAAATGTATTTCGACATCTGAAAAGTGTCATTTAGTTGGGTGAATCGATTCTAAAAAAATATGAAAAGTGTCAATTGTGCGATATTGAGTCAACAATTCAATAGTGTCGCCATGCACCCCGAATGGCGCTATTGTGCGCGTGTCAAGCGTATGTTGACATAGTATCTTTCTATATCTAAACAGCAACCTGCCAATAAATTTCCCCCCGAAAATGCCGCAGTAAATTGTCGACATCAATACATGTATTCATCGTGCGAGATGCGAGTAAGAAATCATAAGAGGCGAAAATAAATATATTGAGCAATTATTGATAGAAATAATCGTTTGGGTGTCGAGTTTTTGTTAGGTTTATTGTCAGGGCGGAATACTTTTCCTACGCTGATAGGCGGCAAACCCTCATCAACCGGAAGATACCGGACTACTTTCGATTCTGTCTGCCCACTTAAACCAGTGATGATTTGGCGCTCACGTCCACGCTTTGCGTCAATAGGGAAAGTAGTATTTGCGCTCAGTTGGATGTCTGTCAATTTACCGCATTGTTCTCGCTTTACATAATCGGAAGCTTCCCACACCAATTGAGGGCGAGAGTTATCTCCCTTACGCAAGACGTATATTTGAATGTTCCGTTGTTTCGCAATGTCCAAATACAAATACAAGCAGAAATAAATCCTTATACAAAACCATAGATATCCTTGCTTACAATAGTTTCCGGGTGTCTATTTTTGGACATAGCATTTCAAAGAAGCCAAAACGATCTGAACACTATCTCAAATAGTAAGATCCTTACTATCTAGCTGTATTGATTGTTCACAACAATTTCTAATTTGAATACGAATATGACATTACATATCCTTTGAGAGAGATCACGATCCACGGACTTATTTATCCTATCATGACTTTGAAGATGCGTTTAAAAACTCTGGTGTTTATTTTAGCGGAGGAATGCCGTCATCAGTATTTTTAAAAAATTGAATAAAAACAAACTAATTTTTTGTTAAGAATTTCTGTATTTTTAGGTGTGATGTGTGTTTTTTACCCAAGACGCACAAACTTCAGGAGATGCGTTGATGCGTACACTCGTGTAACTTTGCCATAACCTCTGAACCATGTACTTCAAAACATCAACAACATCAACATCAACATCAGTGAGTGAGTGAGTGAGTGAGTGAGTATGGTTTTACGCCGCTTTTAGCAATATTCCAGCAATATCACGGCGGGGGACACCAGAAATGGCCTTACACATTGTACCCATGTCGGGAATCGAACCCGGGACTTCGGCGTGACGAGTGAACGCTTTAACCACTAGGCTACCCGACTGCCCCGATATCAACATCAGGCAACGGTAGGATTTACACGAGCGTCACGCACAGTCCAAGGCACATTTCACTTCCGTCAGTTATACACAGTCCAATTTCATTGCTTGGCTAGGGATAAACACGTGTCACAACTCCACCGAATATCATCTGTGTATCATTTATACGTCATCTATATATCAGCTGTATGTTACGGGTGAAGGTAGAGTAAACGAATCTGTTACATAATGTTTTTTGTTTAATGCACCACTCAGCAATATGTGAGAGGCCGGTCTGTAAATAATCGAGACTGGACAAAACAACCCAGTGATTGATATCATGAGCATCGATCTACGCAATCGGGATACGATGACATGCATCAACCAAGTCAGCGAGCCTGACCACCCTTTAATCGCCTTTTACGACAAGCATGGGTTGCTGAAGACCAATTCTAAGTCGGATCCTCACAGGTCCGTTACATACTGACGATACTCTACACTTTTACACATCTTTAGGGAGATGGGAAAGCCTTGTGGTTCAAACGACACGTGGAAGACCCGGGTTCGGTTTTTTACACGGGTAAAACATTCACGTAAACGTTTTTATTTTAGACAGTGTCCAATTTCGTATCTGGTTTCAATACTGGTTAAATACTTGTATATTCTCATCCATAGTCAGTTGGGCACACAGTGGCTCAGTCGTTTAAAGCGCCGCAATACGCAGTGAGGAGTACAAGTTTTGCTGTGCCAGGATCCTAGGAACAAAGTTCCAATCCCATATTCGCCATGAATATGGACCTGCATCACATCAAGCCTTTTTGCCGCATCACGTTGACATGCATGTTGTAATTAAATACACTTCAAAGCGTTAAATCAAACTGATTCACTCATTTATTCATCGCGAAATAATTCAAGCATATGTACCGTACTTCCTCCTCTTGACACCCCCTGCATTATGACGAACCAAAGTATACAGATACATGACCCCTATTTCTTTAAAGAAGGCTAGGGGCTATTCCTTACATGGTTTTAAGATGGGCGTAATTTAATACTGTTTTTTGTCGAGCCGGTCTAGCTGCATTAAGCGTCTTTTAGAGGAACTACGGTATTTGTAAATTACTATGTTTGGTAATGATGTTCGTTCGTACTGAAAGAAGTTCATTTGTGTAACAAGAACAATATGTGTAACAAGAACCATATATGATAAACTTATCATGCAATAAGACGTATCTGTGAACTAATGACTTACTCTGTACATATATATAATGTCATATATATATATATATATATATATATATATATATATATATATATATATATATATATATATATATATATGTATGAATGTATGTATGTTTGTTTGTTTGTTGCTTAACGCCGCACTCAGCAATATCCAAGCTTCATGACGGCGGTCTGTAAATAATCGGGTCTGGACCAGACAATTCAGTGATTGACATCATGAGCATCGATCCACGCAATTGGGATACGATGACATGCATCCACCAAGTCAGCGATCCTGACCACCCGATATCCCGGCAGTCGCCTCTTACGACAAGCATATAGTCGCCTTTTACGGCAAGCATGGGTTGCCGAAGAGCAAATATTGTGTTTTTGATCAAATGCCACATACTCGTGTAACATTAAAAGTACGTAGTAATGTCAACTATTAAATATTCATCGGAATTTCTAACATTAGCACAGGCACTAATATAATCATTTTATTAATAATAAGTCTTAACGTGTGTAATATAAAATATTGCAGTATTTTACGTTGTGTCATGTTCACGGGGTTTAAAGCATAATTGAATTAAATAGATCACAAGAAATACATCTAAAACACCAGAACCCTTCACAAAGGAGCTGTTCTCAACCAGCCGTAAGTCCACATCGTTATTGATTTACCAGTAAGCATTGTCCTAGCAAACCACGACAACAAAGAGGTAATCTTATTAGGTATGGTTTCTCCATAAAACATTGAAGGTATCTTAAAAGTTACAATGCAGTCAAATATTTGGCTAAACTTCCCTCGTGGCTTTGAGGCTCCTCGACTCAACTGTGTAAATGTTAAAGCTCTTTCTCTAAACCGCCTTTGTCGACTTTTCTCTTGAATTTCAAACTCGACGGAATCCAAACCAGCTAATAAGAATAGCACCTTGGAACCGAAAACTTTCAGCAGCCTCCACCCACTAATCAAGGTGACACAAAATTTGCCCTGTCTTGAGTTATCTGATGACAATTACTTAGGCTCGGTCAACGTCGTTTAGCATCGTATTGGGTGACAATTAAAAGCTTTCTTTCTCCCCTTCTCTCGAATGAAGAGGCGCTTCCAAGGGAGGTTACTCTCATGGAGATGAACTCAATACTCTTCAAACAAGGGAGGGGCATTCAACACGTGTTCTTATTGTAAGAATGTAGAAACTAACGTGCAAGTTCAGCTTTGTACAAATACACTTTATATAGACACAGTTATTAATGAAGCAGTCTCCCGTTGTACGAGTCGCGTCTCGTACCTCATTAGCAGCACCAGTTCTCGACAAACGAGCACCGTGTAAGGTCGACGCGTTTTCTCTGCGTTTTCTATAGAGAATAGTTGAGAGAGTACGCGTCTTTGTCACACCCCATGTCGCAAGGTGTTATGACTTCTTTCAAAAGTCAGTCTTTGCGTACAGGGTTCTGCAGCCCACAATTAAACACTACCCCTTTTTAGCAATTATTTTGTTTGCTTAAGTACGGCACGTTTTTCCTTGAGTGTGCAACAGTCTCAGCATAGAGGTTGGGACCAGTGAGTTCAGATTTTGTAAACAAGTTAAGGACGAGGCGCAACGTGTCAGACTTCTTCTCAACTCCACTATGAGAGTATTTTCATAGGGTTATTTGTGTTCATATATTTTTTTCTTCTGGGCTCGGTATAATACTATTCATTCATTTTGGTCTCCTTAAGGGTCCATCAACAAACGTTTTATGTTACATTTCTGTTAATTGATCGTACTTTGTAAGAAGGGAGGATTGGCAGTTGCAATATCCGATTCTATTTTGTGCTTTATGTATGTTTGTGAAAGAGTGAGTGGGTGAAATTTCACATCGCATTTGTCAGTATCACAGTCATATCTGGGCGGTCACTTGTTTAACGTGGCAGAATGAAAGTAAATGTCCTCATGAGCACAATGATCATATTCGATTCAAACTTACAAGCGGATCCTGTCAGCGAAGGGACACAACTCCTTACAACGAACGGGAGCAGCTTAGAACACTGGGCCACCTGTGATGTTATCTTTCAGTAATGCCAAGACAACCTGTAGTTCCGGCACTCGGATCTGGAGCAAGAACACCAATGGCTGATGACGGTTACCGTGAACTGCCCTGTCGGGTACGATGCAACACAAGTACAACCAGGTCAATGTTATTATGAATTCTTAGTAACTGTGATTCCTTAGCAGTTTTTGTTAAGTATGTATGGCACTTTAATAATTTAAGACCACAAACCTTGTAAATATATAACGTCTACCCAGAGAGTTACCCGCCGATTGCATTGAGCGTAAAGGGCAAAATAGTGGTGAAAAATATATGAATGGATCACTGAAAATCAGCGAAGACACCGGTGTTCGGTAAAAACGTACGCATGTCCCACCCTACCGATTACACCCGCCACTCACACAGCTTGCATAAGAAGGTATGTTTGTTGACTGACCCTGCACAGCATAACTCCTGCCGTACGACGGCGTGTAAACAATCGAGTCTTGACCAGACAATCAAACAGTGGACCAGACAATCCAGTGACACGATAACGTTATTGGTCTGTTGCTACGGAGCGTTTAGGACTTTGGTGCTTATACGCACAAAACTGTAAAAAAAGGTTAGGTACCGGGAAGCAAAACATTGAGAGTGAGCTAGTGAGGGAGTGAGTGAGGGCATGAGTTTAACGCCGCTTGGAACAGTATTACCGTTATGTCACGGTGTGTCAGTTTGGCGTGAGGAGAAGTGATGGCTGTCTCAGGACTTTTCAGTTTGGTGAAACCCAGAGCATGGGTGTGGTGTTCAGAAAACTTGAAACATAAATAGGACGAATAAAATATATGGTATAGCAGCTGCCCCTGAGTCCATGAAATAGGTAGGCGTGTCTACATCATGACATACCCGTATGTCAGTTGCTGTCATTATGTACCCGTTTGTCATCTCATGGCGTGATATACCCGTACGTTTATAGTTGTTATGGCTATGGTACACCAGTGTGCCAGTTGCTGTCGTTAAGCTTCAGGTATATCTATAATCTCATATCGTTTAATAACCAAATAGCCAAGTCCCTTCCACTTATATACCCACCCGAACTAGGGATAAAGAAGACCAACGAACCGCCTCATCTGTTTCATTTCAGATCTATGCAGAAAGACTCACAGTGATAAAACACTCTCCACAAGACTGTATTACAAGATGGACGACTTCAACTGTCCATTAGTCAACTTTCCCTGTACTTTCGAGCAATATTCCCGCAGCTCCATCCATTGGTGTCTATATTTCTGAGGTACAATCGAACATGCCGAAAGACTCACAGTGACAAAACACTCTCCACAAGACTGTATGACAAGATGGACGACTTCAACTGTCCATTAGTCAACTTTCCCTGTACTTTCGAGCAATATTCCCGCAGCTCCATCCATTGGTGTCTATATTTCTGAGGTACAATCGAACATGCCGAAAGACTCACAGTGACAAAACACTCTCCACAAGACTGTATGACAAGATGGACGACTTCAACTGTCCATTAGTCAACTTTCCCTGTACTTTCGAGCAATATTCCAGCAGCTCCATCCATTGGTGTCTATATTTCTGAGGTACAATCGAACATGCCGAAAGACTCACAGTGACAAAACACTCTCCACAGGACTGTATGACAAGATGGACGACTTCAACTGTCCATTAGTGAACTTTCCCTGTACTTTCGAGCAATATTCCAGCAACTCCATCCATTGGTGTCTATATTTCTGAGGTACAATCGAACAGGCCTTTAATGTCGAACCTTGATCAAGCTGTTTGATCAAGCTGTTTGATCAAGCTGTTTGATCAAGCTTCGACATTAAAGGCCTCAGTAAAGCTTTCCTATTTTTACTCATCAGTGACAAAGATAATGTGTTTATGACGGGTTCCACCGATAGGGCGAAATAAGCTCACTATTTGATAGTGATTCATACACACATGCTCATGATGTAGTCTGAACTTACAATCGACTCTTATCTTACGGAACTTACAATCGAGATTTGTTATGAATATGGAAAGGGTTTTGTCGCTTTTATTATACACCCGAATGCCAGTTGTTGTCATGATATACATGATGTTCATTTCTGCCATGGTATGCACATGTGTACCTTGCTACGAGGGTGTTCACGCATATCATGTGCCCATATACACGTATACTACAGTGATAAACACGTATTACCTTGCTACAGTAATATACCCGTATTACCTTGCTACAGTGATAAACACGTATGGACAACACTACAATGATATACACGCATTACCTTACTACAGTGATAAACACGTATGGACAACGCTACGATGATATACACGCATAACCTTGCTACAGTGATAAACACGTATTACCTTGCTACAGTGATATACCCGTATTACCTTGCTACAGTGATAAACACGTACGGACAACACTCCAATGGTATACACGCATTACCTTGCTACAGTGATAAACACGTATGGACAACGCTACAATGATATACACGCATTACCTTGCTACAGTGAAAAACACGTATGGACAACGCTATAATAAGATACACGCATTACCTTGCTACAGTGATAAACACGTATGGACAATGCTACAATGATATACACGCATTACCTTGCTACAGTGATAAACACGTATGGACAACGCCACAGTGATATACACGCATTACCTTGCTACAGTGATAAACACGTATGGACAACGCTACAATGATATACACGCATTACCTTGCTACAGTGATAAACACGCATGGACAACGCTACAGTGATATACACGCATTACCTTGCTACAGTGATAAACACGTATGGACAACGCTACAATGATATACACGCATTACCTTGCTACAGTGATAAACACGTATGGACAACGCTACAGTGATATACACGCATTACCTTGCTACAGTGATAAACACGTATGGACAACGCTACAATGATATACACGCATTACCTTGCTACAGTGATAAACACGTATGGACAACGCTACAGTGACATACACGCATTACCTTGCTACAGTGATAAACACGTATGGACAACGCTACAATGATATACACGCATTACCTTGCTACAGTGATAAACACGCATGGACAACGCTACAGTGATATACACGCATTACCTTGCTACAGTGATAAACACGTATGGACAACGCTACAATGATATACACGCATTACCTTGCTACAGTGATAAACACGTATGGACAACGCTACAGTGATATACACGCATTACCTTGCTACAGTGATAAACACGTATGGACAACGCTACAATGATATACACGCATTACCTTGCTACAGTGATAAACACGTATGGACAACGCTACAGTGACATACACGCATTACCTTGCTACAGTGATAAACACGTATGGACAACGCTACAATGATATACACGCATTACCTTGCTACAGTGATAAACACGTATGGACAACGCTACAATGATATACACGCATTACCTTGCTACAGTGATAAACACGTATGGACAACGCTACAATGATATACACGCATTACCTTGCTACAGTGATAAACACGTATGGACAACGCTACAGTTATATACCCGTATTACCTTGCTACAGTGATAAACACGTATGGACAACGCTACAATGATATACATGCATTACCTTGATACAGTGATAAACACGTATGGACAACGCTACAATGATATACACGCATTACCTTGCAACAGTGATAAACACGTATGGACAACGCTACAATGATATACACGCATTTCCTTGCTACAGTGATAAACACGTATGGACAACGCTACAGTGACATACACGCATTACCTTGCTACAGTGATAAACACGCATGGACAACGCTACAGTGATATACCCGTATTACCTTGCTACAGTGAAAAACACGTATGGACAACGCTACAATGATATACACGCATTACCTTGCTACAGTGATAAACACGCATGGACAACGCTACAGTGATATACCCGTATTACCTTGCTACAGTGATAAACACGTATGGACAACGCTACAATGATATACACGCATTACCTTGCTACAGTGATAAACACGTATGGACAACGTTACAATGATATACACGAATTACCTTGCTACAGTGATAAACACGTATGGACAACGCTACAATGATATACAAATATGAAAATCAGTATGACACACATGCGAGTGTAATATTTTCTTTACTACAAATTATTTCCTTATCCTTTTGAGCTAACCTTTAGATGGCCTTTTAAGAAAACAATGATTGTCCAATGAAATCAACACTCTTCCGCTATGACGTCGTTTCTAGTGTGACATCCTTCCGACCTTACGTGAAATTAAGATTCGAATGACGTCGACAGTGCAGTCCGTATGACACAAGCAATACACTGGTGCGTGTGACGTGATATTTGTACTACTGGACATGTATACGATTTTAATGAAGTCAGTTATCTCTCACCTTCTGAGTAAAAGTTTTCATCTACTTCCCACAGCACAATGTAACGAAGGTAAATTTTCCAGAAACTATTTACACTGGCGATAGAAGTTCCAATGTGAGAACTGATCCGCTGTTTGGGACCAACATTTGACCAGACAGTTGGCTGTGAAACCAAGCACCACAATGGATTACCTATTTGCACTTAGGAAACATCAGGATAGATTCGTCTTCCCGACGTGTACTCAATATTCCCACAAGACTGACACCAAGACACCATTGCCTACAGTATTGAACTACACAGCATGGACAACCTTATTAAACAAATGGTAAATCAGAAACAATTAAAACCCATTCCATGTCAACTGATGGACATTATATTTCTCTCAGCCGTACAAACAAAAGACGCGTGTAGTTTACAAAGTGGATGTACACTTCCACGCCTGTAATTCTTCTTTATCTCAATAACATGTTTATGCTCCCAAGTCATTGCAGTTGTAACGCCTAAAAACTTCATTTCCATAACTCTTGAGCGACAAAGAACTCCTGTTTTCTGTGTAAGCATTTCGAAAATCTAATCAGAGATGCGTGTGGAAGACGCTGTTCGTTGGTTGAAAGTATATCGTATCTCCATCAACACTATCAGTCTAAACATGGCTAATGTTTCTTCATTAAAAAAAGGAGTTCAGCGATTCGTGTTTTGACCCCTTGCGTAGATAAGTCTTACTTGAATGATCATTTTATCTACGTTGGAGCACACCGAGGTTGTGAGGAGTATGTCTGTCAGTTTCAATATGGCGCCCAGCTCGTGCCATTCGCGTCACGTGACGTCGTACCGCACATGCGCTAATGTAAGGGCTGGTTTTTATGTAGAATTTGCATGAACGCGAGAATAACGTGGGTTGACATCGTATGGATGTGTCTTCGGAAAAAACGGTCTGTATGAAATCATCGGTCCTTTCAGTATAAGGATGGACCGTTAATTATGTGGATTAATGCGTGTTTGACACCCAAACTGGTTTTCACAGGAGACATTGCGTTGGGGATATCAAGCGATGTAACCGAAATGAAATAAGGACTTCATCAGTTTCTGTGACGTCACAATCAAATGACATCACAAACATATATGCCACCGGTTAGCTGAACTCTTACACTGAAGACACTGGTTGTCACTGTTTACAAACTGATAGAATTGAAAGAATAGTTTTGGATGGTAATAGAATCTCACCCTCGTGTCTTTTGATATCAAATATACCAACACACGTCTATAAACGTCTTAAAATCTTCGAATTTTAACCTTTTATTGACTCAGACCAGATCCTATATATGAGCCCCATGGGCAAGCGTGGGTGACTGTTATTTCTGTAATATAAGTCTGTCACTCCCAAGCCAAGTCGGGAGGTATGGGAGACAAGTCATCTAAGGCGCCGAAATTCGCTGTGCAGAGTTGCGTCCCTTAGGCATGCCAGAAAATGATAGTGGGTTTGAATCCCGGTTCACCCCGATTACGTTTCTTGGTTTGTCAGCACCATATCCGTGCTCCTGAATTTCACTCAAGTGGTAAACGTCTGAGACCTGCATCACTTCGGGCTTTCCTCCCACATTAAGCTGACACGCCGCGATATAACCTGAATACTGTTAAAAGCGGCGTTAAACCCAACTCAGTCTCTCCAAGCCCGGACGTGGACGGTTTTTTTCCTTTTGATGAAACCCTCCATGTTTTGTTAAGACAGGATATTTTTCGGTCACTGCTTCAAAACAAGTATTTTCATGTCTCTGGGTTTCATTGCCTTAACATATCCATCGGACGACTTAATTTGGGGAGTAAAACCTAAGAACAAAGTATTTCCCCCTCACACCTACCTACCCATCTACCACCCATCCGCCCTCACGGATATCACAACTGATAGGGTCATAGTGTTTGTGAAGTATGCTGCCACGTTCGGGTCATAATTTCAAGTCGCAATGTTTACATTCAGGTATTTTTTATGCGAAACTGCTACACCAATTTAACAATAAATCACTTTGGGCCAATAATGGAACACAGTTCTAATGACACAAGAACAAAAATATGATGTTAAAAGCACTATTCTAACGGTCTGAGGTTACCTTGTATTACAAACATTGGGGAGATAACTTTGTTTCTGATGACTCTATAGTACATCATTTAACAACTGGCGATTTGTCTTCATTGGAGAGATAGTGGAGTCAACCGCTCCTATAATAGTGAATCTCTACACGACACGCCATGCGTGTTGAAAGGGCGTCACACTTAAAGGTAACACTTCTTCGTAGAAGGGGGCACGGGTGGCCCAGTCGTCTAAGGCGCCGCGATTCGCTGTGCAGAGTTGCGTCCCTTGGGCACGCCAGAAACCTATGATTGTGGGTTCGAATCCCGGTTCGCCCCAATTATGTTTCTAGGTTTGTCAGCACCATACCCGTGCTCGTGGGTTTCACCGAAGTGGTAAACGTCTGAGACCTGCATCACCTCGGGCTTTCCTCCCACATTAAGCTGACACGCCGCGATATAACTGGAATACTGTTAAAAGCAGCGTTAAACTAAACTCACTCACTCACTCACTCTTCGTAGAAACTGCCGGGCAAAAAGAAGTATAGACCATTGTTTTGTGGTTGCTAAAAATAAAACAAACAAGAAATGGTTATTCGATGATGATGATGATGATGATGATGATGATGATGGTATTACTTTGCAGTGGTTGACTGTTTTCAGCCAAGCGACATTTTGATAACGCTTTGGACAAATTAGTAATGTGTTTGGTCAAATCCATTTTGTAAATCCAAATTGTATACATTCTTTAACCGACAGTTTTGTTGTTCAAGGTAATATCATTATCTTCCACATATAAAATTTCGTTAAATCGGTTGAATGTGAGTTAATCAATGTATCAAAATATAATATAATATAAGTCATTTAAAACGTGTAGAAATGCAATACTTTGAATGTCGATGTATGTACGCCAGTCGACAATCAAATAAAATCAGAAAATTACTTTCAGCGGTCCAGTAACCCTTGCGGAATTGACGCGAGGAAAGTAGGAAGCCGATCTAAACGCTTCAGTTCATCAGCCGATCGGACACGCGGCTGACCGTTTTGCCCGGAGCACTTCCGGTTGTCAGTGAATCCACAATGGAAGATAAACACAGGATATTTAATTTGCTACTCTTTAATGGGGAGGTGTGCATGTTTCAACGACGGAAAACGGACGCTCTCAGCAGCATGGATAATATTCATACACATACCATTCAAGCTTCTTACTCTTTTCTTCAAAACAACTTCAATGTATACTGATTGAAACGAATAAGGGAACAATGAAAACTATAGGGAAAGAAGCCTTACTGTCAGTACATTTGAATAAACATAAATACACATTCAACACATGTCAGAATCAAAGACCGCCCCCGTGGTCTAGTGGTAAAGTGTCCGCCCGGAGCGGGGTTCCATCCCCGGCCGCGTCATACCAAAAGACGTTAAAAGATGGTACTTGTTGTTACCCTGTCTGGCGCTCGGCATTAAAGGGCTAAAACAAGGACTGGTCGGCTCGGAGTCAGTATACTGTGTCTGAGCGGGGTATCCATGTCAACTGTGGCATGATATCTCAGTGTGCTGGCACTATAAATCGGCATCAGTCCGGACTAGTACAAGCAGCCACACACATACACGTGCATGCACGTCGCTATATAAGCGCAATAATCTCGGACGCGACGTTAAACCCTATTTCACCTCACCTCAGAATCAAAAGTTGAGATGTGTTTGTGTGCATTGTTTCCAAGGCGTATTTGGTAGTCAAGGCTGGGAACCAGCGGTAGCACATCATTTAACTGTGTCCAAAACAAAGTGTTCCTTATTCATTTCCAACAATATATTTACTTGCCTTATAAAATTGTCACCTTTGGGGATCGACAGTCAAGTTATTTATTATTTTATCACTGGAATACTTACTACATGGGGGCCTAGTGGTTAAAGCGTTCGCTCGTCACGCCGAAGACCCCGGTTCGATTCCCAACATGGGTACAATGTGTGATCCCGCTTCTGGTGTTCCCAACCGTGAAATTGCTGGAATATTGCTAAATGCGGCGTAAAACCATACTCATTCATTTACGTACTGCATGTCGCTATCATAGAGCAAACGTCTAAACGTTCATAGTCTAATAATCAACTACTGGAAACAGCGTTCTTTGTTTATTCATCACGATGAAGCCACGGATACGTCATTTCAATGGGATTCAGTGTACAACTGAAACATTATAACAGTCGAACTTTTTATTACTGGCATTATTAATAGGCAGTTGAAAATGTGACACTCGGAACATCATATAATGAAAGGATTATAACTATGTATGATAAAATATATAAAAACTATTAATATGAATATCATTTTCACAAAGGCTTGCATTCATATCCGTGAAACACAACCTCTCGACCATTTAGGCTTGCAATCACAAGAATGCCCTTTCCTAACCGTCTCAGTAGGTGTTCCGAGCATTTCATTTCGTCATTGCATGGAACTCGTCGAGTTTAGCCGACTGTGCATATGCAGTATTTGCTCAAGGGAAAAAGTATTTACTTTTCACAAGTTGGGACAATGTGGCATCTGCCTGCAGGTGTTAGTGTTTGATTTTTTCGGCAGGTTTCGGTTTTGGTTTTCAGACATATTTTGTGGTACATACGGTATGTCAAACATTACAGTCTAGTCATCACGAGAAAGAGAAACAGTTTCCGTCTAAAAAAGACCTCCTGTTTTCTCTGCCGGCTATATTATGCTTCCTAATAGCGTTGCAATCGCAGTCAAAAATGCAACAGTCTTTATAAATATTTGCGGCGAAACGAGCGGCATATGGTTTTGATAGATCCTTCCACGGCAGGCGTATACGCACGTATTTTGCTAATGGAGACGATTACCCTTCCATGTGTCAAACAGTGGGTAGAAAACGAGTGCTTCATTGGTATGGCAGCTACCATGTTTACACTTTATCAGAACCTTGAGGAAATTTAATCCAATTTCTGGCTATTTGCGTCAAAATTCGATTAGTGAAGTGTTTTATATTTGTCTAATTACCGCATGGAAAATCTGATAAATGAATTGCATGCATAAACACGGAGAATTTCAGAGGTGATTACTTTTCCGTTTTAGAAGATAATGCCCAGGTTTTGGAAAACCCAATTAAAGATGGCGAGATTTAGATTGTTATCGTACCTTATCAACTGTACTGATTCTCCTAGTCAGAATTGCTTTGTTCTTATTGGCATCAACATTTTGAAATGAATATGCGAGAAAGAACTTGTCATAATATAATCTCCACCTGATAACTATTTAACATTTGTTTTTAATTAATTGTATCATAATCTCGTGTTGATTGGTAAATATTTGACAATGAACTGGATTTAAACATTTGTGTAAGTTCGTCATCCTGGGCTATTTTAATTCTGAAACATGAAGTTAAACTCCCACCAGAAATCTTTAATTTCAACATGGGCAAACTATAAAACTATTTGTGTTCAACTAATACAGACGCTATCTGTGTCATCGTGATCCAGTAATACCCTTTGGAATTACAGCATGTTTGATGTCAGGAATTAATTCTAACAGGTTCATGCTGATCGAGTGGTCAGTTGGAATCTGACCTCCGTCAATGTCCGCCGCAGTCCGGAGTAATTGTGCACGCGCAAACCGGATCAAGCTGGATCAGTGGTCATTTTTGTTGGTAGAGCCATTCTGTCCCCGGGTCAAGTAAGATCGCTAAGCCATCTCGTTTGATAAAAACTCATTTTGTTTGATGAAAGACTGGAATATAGCCCGAAGGCCTACAAAATCTCGCTGCATCTCTAGAAAGCTCGCTTTCTCTCGCGCGTCAACTAATTCCACGCAAGTTGCCGTGGTCTCGGAAAAAGCAACTCTTCTACAAGACCGTATCCTTTGAAGCTGAAAATTGCTTATTTTGCCACAAAGACGGACGAATGAGACTCCGGAAAACTTTTGTGTTGAGCAAAGAGGATGGTTTTACGGCTTGGGATGTAACCTTTTTGCTTATAATACATAAAAGGAAGGCTAAATCATGTATGATTTTGCACGCATTATCCCAAGAATACTTTTTCATCAGCATCGGAAAAAAATAATTTTTGCGACAAAGACTAATATCTGTACTAAGGAGGGGTTGGAGATTCATAATCATCTTCTGTATCGTACAACTAAAAACAACTTCCGGTGACGAAGGATGGTTATCTGTGACACGAGTGGAATCCAACCCCTTCTTTAAACAAGGAAGTTCACATGGTGAAAAACAATATACATTTTTGCTAAAAAAAATTATTATTGTATTAAATTTTATCCGTGTTGAGAACTTTAGGAAATAACCCCAAGCCATGAATTCCAAACGGGAAATCCCTTTTCACATTTAAGTTTCATCGATGGTAAAAACGTTTCCGAAAACATGCTGTTTTAATCGACATGCAAAATTGAATTTTTCTAATAAAATTTAGTTCTTATAAGAATAAACTCATTGGTGTTGAACGCGCAAATGGGCGTAGTTTGGGACATTTCTTCACACCCATCGCGATTCAGTAAGAGGGAATTGAACGCGAATATTTTTGTCCGGTCGGTAAATATTGAAACAATTATTGGTTGAAATATGCTTTTAAGCGGTCATAGTGTGTCAACAAGGCCTTAAGAGCAAAGTTTAGAACTTAGTTACCAAGTAAAAAGATAAATATTTTAATAGCAAGTACGGGTTAAGCTCATATTGAAGTTCACTGGGGTCGATGAAAGAATATTAACAAACAATCTTGCAGAGGAAATCGGGACTTGGAAAATTTGAATATGAATTTAGTTAATGTTTAACTGGTGGAGGAACATGGTATACAATAAATATAAACTCAACTTTCATTGTTTATCTTTTTTGTAGAAACTTATTTAGATATAGTCTAGTAAAGCAGCTTGTTAAAACTTTAATACAAGCATAAACTGATTTGAAATATGCCGTGACACGGCTATTAACAACCATCCAGTATTTCGCTCGTATTTGTAGTACAATAATACAATTGGTTGCCGCGTGGTGGTAATTATGTTTAAATGTAAAATATGCACAGAATATGTTTTTCAATGGTCCGAACCATATCATCTATATACCAGTACATATTTTGGTGTACAATTACAAATTAACCGTTACTTGAATAAAAAGCGCCAAAACCCTTTCCATAATCATAAGAAATCTCTGCAAAACACAGTCCAATGTAAGATTCCGATCATATCATACCTACCTTATCCATGATTTAATTTCAAATAAACTGAATTAATACTGCTTTAATGTCTTTTTAAACTATTTTATTGATATTTTTAAAAATAGACATAAATTTTTGTCACAACTAAATTTAAATTGCTCGCAGTAATAAATATAACCTAATAAAACAATACTAATATCCACGTTTGACAAATATGTCAACTACAAACAATGCTTTTATTATCAAATGACATAAATTAACAATTTCAACGATAATAGATCAGTATCCATGTATTTTCTTTGAAGTGTGCTTGTCATCATTTTTTCACCAAACTATTTACCCATGCACAAGTGTTTCTTACTAAAAATGACATCTTGTGTCACACGATTAAAAGAAACATGTTCGGTTCATACAATATTTGCTACGCTCTGACTTATAAATTGTCGCTGTTATTGATATACATACATTCAGGGCGCATATTTTTCGTGCAATTTACTTTTACATTAAATTAATACATTCAGAAATGTCAGAATACACTGTGACGTACGTGTGGCCATTTCGTGAAAATGCAGCCGCAAGTCCTTTTAAAACAATAACTGTATCCAAACTATCCACCGTCGTAAGACATTTACAAATGTATTTGAACTATGTAATATGTAAATTTCTGACAGCGAATGTAATTTAAGGTGAAGATAAGTCGTGCCCTTAAATCGCCACCTTTACATGATATATTATACACACCATTCTGGACCATTCCACTAGTAACATATCTTACATTTTAGTATAGTAACAAGCGACGTTTTTAAATCCCTATTAAGAGTCTCGTAGAACTCGTTCTACTTTACAGAAACATCATCCAGCAAAAGCATACTCACTTTAAAATAGACTTACTTCCATTTGAATTCTACACTGACACACGCGTGAAAGGCTGGTCAATAATGTTTCTTTGAAATTTACAAATAGGCTTAAACTGTGGGTTTTCATTAATTCTTAGTACAGTATCCTTCTGTAGTGTTTGTTTTCACTCATTTTCGGTGATCCATTAATATATTTTCATTACTATTTTGCCGCTAACGTCCGATGGAATTTGTTTCGGCAGATAATCCAGACGTCCTATATTTGCAGTTCGCTCGTTTGTGTGTGATAGCGCTCTGTTGAACTATTTTAAACGTTGTAACACATCTCTATGCTTTAAACTGTTATTCTATTTCCACCTATATTTGGAACGGTTTCTAAACCAATTCTGTCAGTCCATGCACATTATTTCTACGGGAATATGGACCGAATATCTATAATTTAACGCGACTTTCCGAGAAGGAAATGGTTTAAATATTTACCCTTGGTATGCGTAAACTATTGTATCAAATTAAAGCGACGCATTCGATTAAAATATGGACACACTGTTATGGATACTGAATGGTTTTATTTAAAACGTGATCAACATGTTTTCATTTGAAATATTACTGACGTATCATTTTACAGTGAATATTATTTCTATAGATTGCGATGGACATTTTAAAATATTAAAATTACAAAGTGAAATATTATTTAACAAGTGAAAAGGTAAGTAAAAGAACACAGATAGTAACAATTATTTGGTTACAGTGTGAATATCAATGAAACATATTACAAAGATTAGTTTAATCAAAGACGTATATAGAATGTACGTCCGTGGTTTAATATATGAGTATCACACTACAATGTTACTATCAATGTAACACAGTACGACACGACAATTGATGTGTTACAATACAATGTAACAAGGTGTCAGAATACAATGTAAATATCAATGTATTACAGTAAATGGTGACTATCAATGTTACACAATACAAGGTGATTATCGATGTAACACACTACGATGCGACTATTAATGTATAACAATACAAGGTGACATTCACTGTGTTACAGTCAAATGTGACTATCAACGGGTTACAATACGTGACAGTGTATTCAATACAATTTGACTATTAATGTGAACTGTATTTACCAACGAGATAAAAGTTAGCACACTATTGCATAGCAAAATAGCCTTAGACATGAAACTCTTGACAGTCTTCAAATAAATATGTCAAAAATATGAATGCCAATGTTTCAAAAGAAAAAAAACCAGTGCAAAATGAAATATAGACTAAATATGGCACATTTAAAATCAGATCGTTCATATGGATAAGATGCATTACATAGACATTTAACTTAATGACTCTGTGAAATTATTAAAATTTACAATATAATGAATTAAGGTTTAAATTCTAGCTGGTATTTCATTTAATCAAAACATTAATATTTCAACCAATATTCGGATATTGATAATTTAAATCAAAATTTGTGAAGGTGTGAGATAAATCCATAGTATGATATAGACACATTCAATAAAAATACAGAACTGAACTAGTTTAGAATTGTTATGAATGTTTTCAACCGTAAATCAAATCACATGAAAAATGTGTAAATCAAGGTTCGAATGTAAATCATCCCCCATATTCATTCTTGAGTCCAAACCTTATTATTTTCCCCATGGCAGTGGTGGCTGTGAAGCTGCAAATAAAACGCAAGAAAAAGTCACGAGCATTGAAAGAATGCTTTGATGATTCTTCTTGAATTGGTTACATGACACACATTTTACGCACATTCCCAAACAACGCACAATTAAATATTCATAGCGTGGTGGTCTTCAAGAAGGTATTTACATGTCTAAAGACAATACAAACATTACATTGTCAATTAAAATCAATTTAATTTCTTGAATGAATTAAACAGACAAATTTTCTTTTTAAAAATGTTTAATCTGGCTCTTGGTGAGGTTCTTTCATTGAGCATTAGCTGTCAAGATATCTGTGGTTGCCATTCATTCCCAGACACCGGTTACTTATGATATGTTCGTTTGAAGCCTAACGTCCTTTTAAACCTTTTGTACTGACACAACACAAAGGTTCCCTTGATGTTGGTCTGGGGCATTGTCAGGAACCGTTATCGTTCTGGGATAGGTAGGAGACTAAAGATGAACGCAAATTAGTCTTTGGTTTTAGGTTCTGTAAAACGGGAAGAAAAAAGAAAATACCCCGTGATAGTACGTTTCAACGTATGCTAGTTTCTATATAAATTACTTTCTTTGTATCTTTAACCATTATAAAGTCCTGAAGTATCAGATAGGTGTGTTTGATCTTTAGGCGTTGTTCAGGAAAATACATTTCTAATCCATATTCTATATTCTATTCATATTATCAGTGTCATCGTGGATTTCCAGTCATTTCATATAATTTTCTCTGCTATTTTGCCTTTTACACCAAATGGAATCTGTTTCGTTGAATAATCGAGACCTGTTGTTTTCTGCCGTTGAAATGTTATATTTATTAAGACCTTAAAACCTTCTATGTCGGGCAAGAGAAATGCATAAAACACAGATGTAATATTCATTATCGATTGGGGATCTTGCAAATATTGAATAACGTGAGTTGAGTTGGGTGAGTTGGGGGATTAACGCTACTTGCAAATGTATTTTAGTCACATCAAGGATACGTGTATGGTACCAACACACCTAGGATCATGATCAGCCCACAATTTGGATTCAAACCCGACATTGGACTTCTGTTGGCCAAGGGACACAACTCTGCACAGAACGTACCGGAAGGCAGGTGTACAGTGAAGGGAGTTACTGTTTCAGCTGCACTAAATCAGAACACACCTGCTTCAGTAGGGAAGATGGAGAGCGCAGTGAATAATCTGACGGTAAACATATTGTTTGCGAACACCCGGTGTCATCACTAGTTTTCAGTGATCCATTCACATAATATTCACTGCTACTTTGCCTTTTATGCCCAATGAAATCTGTTTCGGTGGAACCGGCTATTCTTTGGTGTTGGCGTTCTATATCTATAAGGCAATAGAGCTGTGGAAATTAGCCATATTTTGTGATTTTATTGCACCTTTAAGCCTAAGTTACGGATATATGCACACGGTTTGGTAGTCAAATGCTTATTTTTTCAGCAAAACATATAACGTCATTATAGACATTATCACAAAAATATTTGGTTACGTGGAACCAAGAGAGCGATCTTTAAATGGATAAAGGAACTGTTTATCCAAAAAAGATACTGATTATAATACTATTAAAATACGCTGAACATTAAAAAATATCGTCTTTCACACCATCTACGAGAGCACCTGGTGTCAAATCAGAATGTGATGGTATTTGTTTTTTGAACATGCACTTCTGTTGGCCTCGGGTGCTCAGACAACTCTCTACGTGGTATTGGTGTCTATTATTCTTTTTATCAATTTACACTTTAATTTCTTAGTCCCTCTATACACCCAATACATCTGCCCTTCACGTTGTCCGTAGGCTACATACAGAGACTAAATTGTTAGGCGGGATCAACGCATCCTTTCTGCTATGAGCGTGTCTTGGGGGTGATACTTTAGTAGTTAAGAGCTCAGACGAGAGCATGACACATCTATCAAGGGTATACTTCACGCTGGGATCATTGTAATTACACAAACACCGTGTCACGGAATCGAGGATGTCGTACAAAAATGTATCCCTCGAAAAAAAGCGAGGCGTAACGGTGCATCGCGCAGAAACAGCGCGTATGTGCATTCAGCGTGAACCTGGTGACCTTTAGAGAGTCACTGTGCCTATGAAGAAGAAACGTATCTTGTAAATTACAAAGTTACATATTTACATGTTTTAAAGAATCAGTCAGGTTGGAATGGTCGAAGATCATAATACTCACTTTTATCATTTTATGATGTTTTTGTTCTTGTTTGTTTGATTATTTGTTGTACTTGTCATAATTCCATATGGTTGGTTGGTTTATTGTTTAACGCCGCACTCAGCAATATTCCAGCTATTTGACGGCGGTCGTTTCCATATGGAATGGTTGAACCAGGATGGTTATTTTTGTATGCCCAAAGGTAGCTGTGGTCATGAAATGCACTAGTGTTTAATAATAATTACGATAATTGTAACTGTACAGCTATCGATTTACCAATCGTCTTACTTGGTACACAGTATTACACTTGTCAAGATGTTTGAGGCTTTCAATGCGAATTGTGGACAATATGTCCAACCTTAAGTATTCTTGCCATTTCAACCTGCAAGGTATTTCACCATGGCTTTTGTAAACAACAGCAAATGGTAGGCAGAATTTAAATTTATAATTACTTTGAATTTTAATTTAAGAGAATTACAATTTATAGAAAGACGAAGGGGTCCGTATCTTGAAGTCAAATAAAAGACTAGTATATTTAACATCTTCAATGAAAATGAGAGGTGTTTGAACTTTGTGGGTCTCCAAGACCCCAACATAAAAAATATGAATATGATCACAGTTACTTTTGACTTTGGGTATAATAATCATCGCTCTAGCTTGTACATGAGGCGCTTGGGTGTGAAAACTGTCTGGATAAGAAATATTATTGGGGTTTGCCTTTGGAACTAAGTACATGTATGCTAAGG
This sequence comes from Haliotis cracherodii, assembly GCF_022045235.1. Classification (NCBI taxonomy): domain Eukaryota; kingdom Metazoa; phylum Mollusca; class Gastropoda; order Lepetellida; family Haliotidae; genus Haliotis; species Haliotis cracherodii. Next base: position 3,838,465 of record NW_027266273.1, on the reverse strand, counting down.
TATTAAAGGACAATGCGCACTATGAATAAAGGTAAGCACGACATGTATATTTCCTTCTTATATATTATTTGTGTTACTGTAATAATCTTCTGACGATAAATGAGTGTGATATTCAGTGTTGTATATAATTTCCACCGCTATTTTTCCTTTTATGTCCTGTGGAATCTGTTTCGGTGGATGATCGCGGCTGTTCTCTGCGGCTCGCACCGTGGCATACTCATTTGAAATACAGAAATCGAAATCGAATATCTCAGGCTTCCTGAAGAAAATCAGAGAGGTACCAAAGTGTGGAATATGTACACACTTTAAAAACATACCCACAAAATACAAAGACATAATTACCATAAAGTTTGCATCGTAATAATAACAAGCCGGCACAATGGAAGAAAACACAATTAATCACGCAGATGTAACTTGCGTGACTGTTTCTGTTTAAAGTATGTACATATTCCATAGTTTGGTAGCTCTCTCCTGTTTTTCCTTGGAAGGCCAGTCTTATTGTTATATAGTGTTTCGACAACACATCGAATAGCTTCCTCTGCTTCTTTGTATCCTGTGATGTGACTCGGTACTTGTAGCAGTCTGGAGAAACATGCAGGGTTCTAGTAAACTTTCAGCAGGAATCGGTGGTCGAATATCTTAGATATTTATGTAAACTAGATTAATATCAAATGCAGATATTTCCAAAGCTGCATGAGATTCGGAAGACATGAAAACAAATGAGTGGTGCTTGACCTTTCCCCAGGTATATATATGTTGCAACGTGATTCTGTCATTTAAACATTTTTAAACAATCAACGATAAAATGAAAAGATTTATTCTTGTTTTCAGTTTACGGATTGGATAAATGAAATAAAATTACTTTGAATTTTTTTTTAATGTACAAACGCTCCATTCCAATAAAATACAAACTAAAAAAATCTATAAAATATATGTAACTATTAAGTTTTAAATAGTAGTTGATCAAATACACTAATCAGTGTCAGATCACTACATACTTTGAATAAATTGAACAAGCCCTCTCATGGGGAGTAGGGGGTATAAAACGTCCACTTCAGATAAGTTATTTCGATTATCCGCCCAAACAGATTACATTGAAAAGACAAAATAACGGTGAAAAAAACGGTGAAAATTATAAGAAAGGGTCATTGAAAATCAGTGACGACACCAGGTGTTCATGAAAGAGCATATCCCACCCTATCGGACTCTCCCTCCCTTCATCTCAGACAATTTGCATAGAACAGTAACTGTTTGTGTGTTGCCAGCCGCATAGCATCACTCGTACCATGCCCCGGCGACCTGTACATACACTGACTTATCACTCTGAAAACATAACACATTCTGTACTTTATACAGAATTAAAAAACAATTTCGACCTCAGTATAAACTAGAGGCTACCGAGCTACACAAATGTATCTTTATTTTTATTTCGGACAACTCAAGGCAGTTGTACCAAAATTCATAAACCATAAAATATTATAAGTGTGGTTTTAGGATCAAAACCATCCTGCTTGTTCTCTCCTCTGGACGGGTCCTATATTACATGTGTGATTTTGACATTGTCATAAGAATCAATGCAACTGTTTTTTCAAATTTAAACAAATGTTTACCTACCTGCTGACTCATTGATATCCCTCACGGACATGTGACCTGAAACACACCATATAACGTTTGTGTCCTTTTTACACATTATGAAAGATGAATATTCATTTTTTCGTTAAAACTGGTTCCGTTGTTTTTTTATGTATCCAGAACAGTATTCCAGAACGCAAGTTCAATTACTTCACACATTGTACCCAAGTGTGGAATCGAACCTGGACTTTGTGTGTAACGAGCGAACGCTTTAACCATTACGCTACCCCACCTCGAATCATTCAGCGAGTTATTTAGGTATAACATAAAACACCAATGCCACAGCATAATCAGTGATGCAAAAGGCAAAATAGTAACGAAAACTATAATATTATGCATTGACCCCCGAATAATGCCGCTTTGAAATCTATTCAATATTTCCAACATTTTGAGTGAGTGAGTGAGTGAGTGAGTGAGTGAGTGAGTTATGATTTTACATCGCATCGGCAATGTTGCAGCCATATCGCGATCCAGCATTTTGAAGGAGGAAAGTCTGAAACTACGTAGATTGTATACGTTTCCACTTTCATGAAACCCACGAGCATGGTATGGTTGAGTAAGACAGCATCAGGGGTTCGTGGGAACTTAGGATTCGAACACACCACGGGATCCTGGCATGGTTAGGGGACACAACTCTTCCCTGCATACTATGGTCTGATCACTAGGCCCATGTGTCCTCAGCATTAAGTAGTGTTTGTTTGTTTGGTTTTTTTAACGCCGCACTCAGCAATATTCCAGCTATTTGACGGTCTTTAAATAATATAATCTGGGCCAGACAATCCAGTGATTGATATCATAAGCTTCGATCTACGCAACTGGGATACGACATAGATCAACCAAATCAGCGAGCCCGACCATACGATCCCGTTAGTCGCCTCTTATGATAAGCATAACCCGGAATCTTCACTGGACGCATTAAGTAGAGAAGGTAATGGAGAACGAAAGGTTGATAGTTTCATATTTTTTTCATTTGTTTGAGATATTGCAACAATATTAAAAAGGGTTATTAAAGTGGGGTTCCGACGGATTTAATTCACACTCTATGCGTCAATATTTAAACTGACATTACACATGCATATGCTTATTACTTATACTTATTATTATGGATTTACACATAATGCGTCATTAAATAGTGAGTGATTGACTTGGGTTTAGCGCCTCTTTTAACAGTATTCCAGTTATATCACTGCGTGTAAGGTTAATGTGGGAGGAAAGCCCGAAGTGATGCAGGTCTCAGACTTTAACCACTTCGGTGAAACCCACGAGCACGGGTATGGTGCTGACAAACCTAGAAACATAAGCGGGGCGAACCGAGATTCGATCCGTGATGGATCGATATTTCGATAAACCCAACCCACTCATTCAACTCAAATGGATGGGTGTGTAATGTACACTGTTGTCTCTTGTTGTGATGAAGAACATTTAAATCAGTTAGTAAGATTTGACGCTTCATTTAACAATATCTCAGTTAACATAAATCGTGGACGCCAGAGAATAATCAGTCTCGATTATCGGCCGAAACAGTTTCCATTGGACGAAAAAAGGCAAAATAGTGGTAAAAATTACATAACGGGTCACTGCAAGTTAGTGATGACACCAGGTGTTCGCGAAAAGGGTAAGCATGGTGCGTCTGCTTATTGCGGGAGAGGAGCCACTATTATTAACCGGAGATCAAGGGTATGGTGCTGACAAACCATGGATTCATAATCTGCGTCATACCCAATGATTCATATCCTGTCAGGTAAGGGGCGCAACTCTGTACATCGAACGGTTCAGGTGTGTGTGTGTGACTATGGCGATGTGTGACATTAGGGGGCGGTGGGTGGCCTTGTGGTTTAAACGGAGTCCCGGTTTCGATGTGTTTGAGTGAGTGAGTGAGTTTGGCATGAGGGTGTAATTGGAATGCGTATAAAATGTGTGTAATCAGAATAGCATGCATTTGACGTGAATTTGAGGTTTGTCATGGGAACATGACATGTCTTGGGTAGGACACATATTTCTGGTCAGCATGACATGTATTTCGCATACATGTGACATTTCTGTCAAATTAGTCACGGGTGTTTACCAAAGACATGGTATACTGATAAAATGATAAAAACGGAAAAGCCATAACGGCTAGAGTTTTCCCGGAGGAAATCCAGAAATTATTGGGCAAGATACTTACATTTCTCTCAATCGTATTTTGCTGAACACAATTGTAAATATTAAGTTAATGCGTTCCCATACTTTTGTTCATGAGTATATGTATCCGTCATATCCGTCACTGGCATGCAATACCCGAGGCACTCTGGACGCATCTCATTCATATAAACTAACCATAAACCCAGCAATATTACAAGAACAAACATCAAACCTTATACATGCCTTTAAAACGGATGAATATACTAACTTTCAAATTGAACGACTGTTACGAATCCACTTTCCAAACATAAAATAAAAACTGAAAACATTGCAGATCCTGACAAATGTCTGCACAAACCAACACAAAATAGTAAATGAAACGAAATAGAATGACCACTAATGTCACTCCCTATTTATATTTCTAATTGGAAACAAATGAAGATAGCGCCCGAACGCAGCAGGAACTCGGGGAACACAGCTGTGCAAGATGCCGCGCTAATTAGATCAAGCATAAAACTAAAAGATCTCAGAGCTTTTTGAACATCAAATGATTACCTCTTGATCACGTAAAAAGTCACGTGACCTTATCCCTATTATTCCTGGAGGGCACTGGTTTAAAGCCGGCCACTAGTCCCGAGTGGTTCGAGACGTCGCCATATTGCTTTGATGCTACGAATATTCTCCGCTCAGCCGCCATTTTGTTTCCTGTAACAGTGGTCCATGGTGCGCGATGCGCAGCGCTCCAACTTCACGTCGTCTATGGAGACTTTCGAAGATATTTCTACGACACTATGGGGTCTTTGATGTAGGGCTTTATTGCGAATTATGAAACTGTTGTGTTTTTTCTCGCTGAAGGCCTCATAATGAATTTATGGCGGTGTCCCTGCGTCAGAGATGTACTTGTGCTGCTTGCTTTGATGTCGTGAACATTCTGATGGTAGGGAAGAGAGTGATGATGAAAGAAATAATATTGAATTATTTCAAATAGTCTTCAGCTAATAGTTCCGCAGTCATGTTGTTTAATTTCAAAAGAAAACTCCATTTACTTATTAATAGCATTTTGACAGACTAGTTATTGAGAACCCATGTTCCTCTGAACATAAGAACGCTGAACGTGTTTTCTCCATTAGAAGGAAGCGTCACGTATGAGACATGTCACTTTCATGTGACAACCACTATTGGGATTCTGGTTTCGTAATGGCTGCGTGTATCTCGTAAAAATCTAGTTTAATAGATACAGTGGAAACCTAGTTGAGGCAGTACACAAAAACGTGTTATTGCCAAATGAACTAAATGTCTTTTTGCACTAGTTCTTATTTCTTAATCCGATTTAAGCGTCGAGGAAAACGGAGGATGGCACAGCGGAAAAATCGGGAATATGCCTTGTGTGATTAGAAGTAGCGAGATTCCAATCTTGGTGTAATATATAAACACTTACCTTGGTATGTGTTTTGTATATAAGATGTATGTGTATCCAATCGACTCTAGTTGCGATTCCGCACAACTCCATGTTAATTCAAGATTCTCGCTCCTCAATCTCAGCAATTCGATTATAACGGCATCTGGTCCTTGTAATTTTGGGGTTCGATCCCCGGCCGCGTCATACAAATAGACGTTCAAAGATGGTACTTCTGGTTACCCTGCCTGGCACTCGGCATTAAGGGGTTAAACAAGGAAGGTTGGTTCGGGGTTAGTATATTGTGTCTGTGTGGGGTATTCATATTAAACTGCGGCTTGGTATCTCAGTAGGTTAGCACTGTAAAATCGGCATTCGTCCGGACTAGCACAAGCAGCCATACACACCCACCCGCACGCACGCACACACAAACGTGCATGCACGTCGCGATGTAAAAAACACCATTTCACCTAACCTCATCCTGTAACTTCGATACAACGGGAGTTTACTGTACAAAGTTTGGTTAAAAAATTCAACTCAATGTCCAAACAACATCTGTGTTTCTGATAATTATTCCTCAACATCGAACTCAATTCGATGTCAAAATTATATCCCTGTTTTTGATTTTTGTCTGTCACGAACAAGAGATCCAAACAATGTATGTCCACCACCAAATAGTTCCTGTCTCAATATCATTAACATATTAACATTAACAGTATTGCTGAGTGCGGCGTTAAACAACAAACAAACAAACATAAGCATTACCCCCCCCCCCCCCCCCCCCCCCCCCCGATGGTCCGGGTTAGAATTGGTCTTCAGCAACCCATGCTTGCCGTTAGAGGCGACTAACCGGATCGGGTCTGGCTCGCTGATCGTCTGGTCCAGACTCGATTATTTACAGACCGCCGGACCCGTGAAGATCCGGGGAAGTAAAGGTCTTCAGCAACCCATGCTTGCCGTGAAAAGCGACTTTGCTTGTTGTAAGAGGCTACTAACGGATCAGGGTAGCTGACTTGGTTGATATATGTCATCGTATCCCAACTGCGTGGATCGATGCTCATGATATCAGTTAATGGATTGTCTGGTCCAGAACCGATTATTTACAGACCGCCGTCATATAGCTGGAATATTGCTGAGTGCGGCGTTAAAAACAAATAGCTGGAATGTTGCTTAGCTCAAAACAAACTCATTATCGAACTCAAACGGTTGTTTTAATTGAGCTATTTGGGGAATTTGACAACGGTATGGTTATGATAATATACAGACCAATTTCCGTCTATTTTGCAGACATCTAAATATCGACCATGTTGGTCGCATTTGCAACTTCAAATTTAAATCTGGCAATCAAAACTTCGAATGAATGAATATATTGATAACTACTTGTGATCGATAGGTGTGACTTTGAAAATGTCATGCGTTTGTTATATACGCCCACTATTTTGAAAGGCTCTTTTGTTCTTTCACCAATATCTGTGTGTGCGTTCACCAATATATGTGTATCCGTTTATGGTTGGTCTCAGTACGTTTGGTCCGCTTGGCCAGTTAAGCCATTACCAACATGAACATGTTGGTGTAAGAGGACAGGGGTACCCATATTGGTCATCAGGTCATTTGTTACTTGACCAATGAATCGCCCTTGGCAATCTGGGTCACTGCCTGCAAGCTGAACCTCGACAAGAATATGCCCGTGGGCTGAGTCAAAATAGCAACCAAGAAGTTCTTCCCTTTTTTTCAGAAAGGTTAGTCAGTTGAACGTTGGCTCGGGAAAACTTTATATTCAGCCTGTTTTGTCAAATGGACAGGCAACATTTCAGATTACCAGGATCACTTGCTCCACGCACGTAAATGGTTCAAACCCCATTATTTCAAAATATTGTTTTTCTTTTAGGCTGCATTCAGCAGTATTCAAGCTGTATGACGGCGGTCTCTAAATAATCGAGTCTGGACAAGACAACCCAGTGATTGACATCATGATCATCGATGCACGGGAGTGGGATACTTTGACATACAATCAGCCAAGTCAACGAACCTAACCTCCCGACCCATTTAGTCGCCTCTTACGACATGTACAGGTGGGATCTATCGTTTACCCGGAATCCCCACGGCGGCATTTCAAAGTAACATGGGTACCCCAAATTTCATATATTTGCCCCAACATGTTCACACGTATTACAGACATTTTTGATCCTTAAGAATCTACATCTATCCAAACCGTTGCGATCACTAACGGAGGTGACAGGATGAGGTGAATACGGACCCTTTTTCCCACAGGAAATGCATTATTTAAGAATTGATTAAAAGTTTTAGAATTTAGAAATTGTTATGAAAGTTATCAGATGAGTTTATTCTCAACCATTCGTGCATATCAACCATTGCATGTTCGGGACTTGTGACAACACTAAAATGTGACAGAAACATTTGAAATTTATTTAGATTTGAAAACTGTAAAAACATATGGTAAAATAATCATAATAACCGTTTCCACTCATTCTGGCCATACTTATGAACGTGATCATGTCAGCGATCTAAAACTTCCAAGTTTAAGAAAGAAGGCTAGTTTCATCCATTTGTACATGTTAGCAATATTTAATTATTATTTTTACATTTCCAGTGGGACCGTATCCTGCCACCTTTATAGAGAGAGGCATGCCCGTATATCCTGCCCGTGTGAGTGAGGTAGTTGGGTTTAACGCCTCTGTAAACAGTATTTCAGTTCTCCCCCGGCGTGTCATCTTAACTGATGTGAGAGGAAAGCCCCCTTGTCCGTGTGAGTGAGGGTGGAAGGCATTAGCTATATCACGGTAAGGGTTGTTTCACGGCGAGATCTACTGTCTCCCCCACACAAAGAATGAATTAACAAATGAATCCGGCTCAAATCTAGAATGATTTGGCAAGTCTAGATTGCCTGAAATAAAGCACTATCCTCGGTTCAATTTGGATCTGATTTTATATTTTCCAGAAATATATTGTGAAATAAGGTAACTATATTTCTGGCACAAAATGTTAGTCAAGGCAAAAACTAACAGGGCCAGTGACAAATCAAACGAAAGTATGCTGGATGTTAAACTGAGTCACTAATACCATCACTCAAGGTCTAAGACTATTTATAAATTCTGTATTACAGCAACCTAGTCGGCAGCCATTGTCTCTTAAAATAATCATTTTAATCGACATCTTTAATCCCCAAATTGTACGTTTATGTTCAAAGGTTGTTTTAAGTAGGATTTGGAGTCTTCCAGCCCGACACAATTCTCATCTCATCAACAACTTTAATTTCCTCCATATTAGCCTTTTGAAACTACCTATTTCAATTACCGTCATATTATTCTAATAACGCACCTTGCTAAATGTTTCATCAACTGTTGTTCGGCGACATGTCCATGTCGAAATCCTTGTCAGATTGGGCTCAGAGCATCGCCGCGCTGTTGCGTGCTCTTAGCGAAAATCTTCAGCAATTTCCGGAAAAGTTTACGACCACCCCGTATCCCCTGAGAAAAGGCATTTTATCTTCGCCATAGTTATCGTTGCAGACATGAGAGACGGCTTTATAGCTCAAATGTACATGCTAAACAGCTAACCTGTCATTTTCCCGCCTTAGTGCTCTACAGCAGACGATTTCCTCCGATTTACGGTTGTCGTAAATGTTAGATTGCATTTGTTAACTTTAAGAAATGACTTACCGAGATTTGTTAAAGTGTAATAGACGATATGATGAATGTAATAAAACATACAAACTTATGCCAACCGTAATAAAAATATATTTTTGTAAATGTCGCAAAAGATAATTACATATTTTATCACACCAAAACCGCGGTTCAGTAGTACCATGAGATAACATGTGTGGAAATAGTGGATTAAATTAATTAGCAATCAAATAGTTAATTACTTAGTGGATTATGTGAGAGTGGACAGTCAGTTAGGTCGACCTTTCTTGTAACAAAGCCGAAGACTAGTGAGACCAAATTCAGTTCTGGCAAGGTCCCTGTCATGGCCCCGCTCAGGATACTGCCGTGCGATAAATCTCACAGACTCATCGAAAAATATGGTGTGAATATATGCAGATGATGCTTCAGATGGTTTGCTGATGACGTTGGCTTCAAGAAGCTGTGTTGTGGAGGACAGGGTGTCGTTTTTTTGGCATGACCTAAATCTGTGACCCATTTGAAGTGACATGAACAATAACCATTTCTTGTTGAAGAGAATTTTATTAATGTAGCAGCTGTGAATTAACATCCATTGTCCTTATTAAAACATAAAAATAACAAAATATTCGTTGTGGCGGATACAAAGTACTGTATTCATACTGTATGGATGTACAGAGACCTGTTGGCCAGGAGTATAATATATCTTGACGATGGACAGGTTTGTTTGTTTGTTTGTTTGTTTGTTGTTTAACGCCGCACTCAGCAGTATTCCAGCTATATGACGGCGGTCTGAAAATAATCGAGTCTGAACCAGACAATCCAGTGATTGATATCATTAGCATCATTATACACAACTGCGACATGATGACATGCATCAACCTAGTAAGCGAGTCTGACCACCCCATGCACTTAGTCGCGTCTTACGACAAGCATAGTCGCGTGATAGGGCAAGCATGGATTTGACAGGTATGTGAGTGCGTGAGTAAGTGAATGAGTATGGTTTTACGCCGCTTTTAGCAATATTCCAGCAATATCATGGCGGAGGACACCATGGGCTTCACACATTGTACCCATGTCTGGAATTGAACCCGGCTCTTCGGCGTGACGAGCGAACGCTTTAAACACTAAGCTACCCGACCGCCTACAGGTAAGTGATGTATTAAATCATTTTATTAAGACAGGGGAAGTTGGTTACTGAGAGAATGAGTGAGTGAGTTTTGTTTTGCGCTGTTTGAGTGAGTGAGTGAGTGAGTTGGGTTTAACGCCGCTTTTAACAGTATTCCAGTTATATCGCGGCGTGTCAGCTTAATGTAGGAGGAAAGCCCGAGGTGATGCAGGTCTCAGACGTTTACCACTTCGGTGAAACCCACGAGCACGGGTATGGTTCCAACAAACCTAGAAACATAATCGGGGCGAACCGGGATTCGAACCCACAATCATAGGTTTCTGGCGTGCCTAAGGGACGCAACTCTGCACAGCGAATCGCGGCGCCTTAGACGACTGGGCCACCCGTGCCCTCTGCGCTGTTTGAACATCAATATCTGCCCAGAAGGCCCGAGATGATCCTAAGGCCCGAGATGATCCTAAGGCCCGAGATGATCCCGAGGCCCGAGGTGATCTTTAGGCCCGAGATGATCCTAAAGCCCGAGGTGATCTTTAGGCCCGAGGTGATCCTTAGGCCCGAGGTGATCCCAAGGCGGAATAGGTCGCCATTTCCCTGTGTGTATAGTGACTTTTACGGAGTCGGGTAACTCATAAACAATTTCATGTCGTGGTGAGCTGAGGATAAGGGGCGTTGCTCACGCTATCAACCATTGATTTGTCTGGTCAGTAATTCAATATTGCAAGGCCACCGTGATGTAGCTGTGATACTGATGGTTGTGAGTAAAACGACATATATTCAAGTAGGGGGACACTGAAAATTAAATAAAGAAATTGTATTTTTATGGAAATTTAAACCCTGGCTCAATTGGCACGAGCGAACACTTAACCACTTTACTATGCTACCATCATACAGCCAGAGGGAAAATATCCTTTTCGTCATAACTATCACAAGATATATATTAAAAAGAGGAAACACCACAATCTCTTTTTTTTATTCATAAAACTTCACAAACTATGGATGAGCTTCTCGATGTTATTGGGGCGGTCGGGTAGCCTAGTGGTTAAAGCGTTCGCTCGTCACGCCGAGTACCCGGGTTCGATTCCCGACATAGGTACAATGTGTGAAGCCCATTTCTGGTGTCCCCCGCCGTGATATTGCTGGAATATTGCTAAAAGCGGCGTAAAACTATACTCAGTCAGTCTCGATATTATTTCTGTCATCCAATTAAACGACTATTTTTTTGTTATATTTTAACTAGTAGGAGATACGTATTCTCAAACTTGACCACACATACTAGAACCAGAGGAACGATTAATACAGGTGCTCAGAGACGTTATACCGCATGAACGCTGCAGGTTAAAAGACAACGTGTCATTTTAATTTCTCCTCACGAAAATCGCCACTCAGTGCATTTCGATGTCGAAGTCCTTTCTTGTTTGTGTAAAGAATGTCTTTCGTGTAGTGCTGTAATGCGTGATACTCCAACACTGACAGATTACTTTCCTAACAACCATTTGGGATGATAATATTCTTATGAAAGTGCATCTCACGGAAGCGAATTCTAATAAAGTGCGTCACACTGACAGCTCATTCCATTTGTAGTTGGGCTGAAAATAGATTGTCTCCCCTGAATTTCATGGAAACCACATACTGCAAAACCTGAGCGGCTCTTTGCTCAGATATTCGTCTTCATGCAGAGAGCTCGAACAATAGCTTGTGAACTGGGATTTTTCTCTTATGTTCTTTTAAAAAGAAAGAGTTAGTCCAAAAGAATCCCGTTTTTCTCTTATGATATACGTTCTGTTTAAAAGAACTAGTTTTAAATATCTTTTTATCTTTTTGCGCTCATGGATGAGGGTTTCTTGTGACAGACATACTGTTTTCGTCAGATTTTGTTTCGCACGTAAACATTTAACCGTTGTAATGAAATTTTATTCATTTACGGAACTAGCCTGAAACTTATTTCAAAGTGGTTAGAATAAAGGTATGTTATTTAAACATGGGTGACTAGGGGTGACTATTTGTCTGGAAATCACTATTGATATTGAAAGAATCTATTGCGATAACTATTGACACTGAAAGAAACTATAGCGATAACTATTAATATTGAAAGAAACTATTACTATAACTATTGCTATTGCAAGCAACTATTGCAATAAATGTTGATAGTTTTCAGTGTATCATTTTAGATGGATTTTAGAGTTGAATTAAACCTTGGAACTAAAGTTTCCTTTGAATGTGATAACCATAACAACAAATATAAAGTAAAGTTTGAGATATGACTGATTTGTTTTTTCTTTACTCTAATAATTTAAGAAAACGAAACTTCCACATTACCATGTGTGAATTACTACCACTCATGATAAAAAGAAAAACAAATTTGTACAGCATTGCATGTATTTTATTGATATGGTAAATACAATCGAAACTATCAATATTCCTAATTGAAATCGATACTATTGATCGGAAACTGATTTAACAATCAATTTATTGACTTTAAGTGAATACCAATAGCAAAATATCGATATTTCGATTTATCGTGACATCCCTAGTACTGATCTTAACGATGTTTTAGATTTTCAGGAGTACTTTCGGTCAGACCTTTATATACACAACATTTGCCTGGATTGGGGATAAGGGTTGGCTATCAGTAAATACACACCACCAAAAGAAACGAGAACCATAGGTACATGCAGAGAAGTGTGTACGTTAAGAAGAGATGTTTCCAAATGTGTACCACTTAATGACAAAAGTAACAATATCAGTCAGGTGTTACCACAGAGTGTTTTTATTCGAGCCAAATGATGCATCTCGAGTCATGGATCTATGACGTCACATGTGATGCGTTCATGGGTTTCGGTTCACACAACATACCAGTTCGCTCGTTTGTGCATCCAACCAATCCAATATCTATCTATCTATCTATCTATCTATCTATCTATCTATCTATCTATATATATATATATATATATATATATATATATATATATATATATATATATATATTATCCAGCATGTATGTTATTCGCGTTTCTTTTGTCGGTGATTATGATGATGATGATGATGATGATTATTATTATTATTATTCAACCTTACCGTACAGCATATATCAACTGATAATGTGATATTGAATTGATAAAGAAAACAAAAGAGATTTGGTTTAGACATTGGTACTATAAACCCGGTTATATGGAAGATACCTTTCTTCCACACTACGCATTAGTGGAACCTAATTCAAAATAGTTTATCCAGATATATCGTTTTAGACGATGATCATTGATGGTCCCGTTTAATCCAGATCATTAATATTGGTAAATAGTGGCACTCTGCTTGTCTCGAAACACGGCAGTTCGACATACAATCTTCAGGATTTATAGTGAATGGCGTTCCACTGAATACCTACAACTGTGGTTGCCATAAGGCAATCGCTGTGCCCAAGCCTTCCGAAAAAGGGTTGGGTGAGTGGGTGAGTTAGGTTTTTCGCCGCTTGTAGCAATAATCCAGACATATCAAACCGAGGGACACCAAAATTGAACTTCACATATTATATCCATGTACGGAATCAGCCCAGGTTTTCGAGACGGTTGATCGCTTTACCTTAGACGTTAATCATGCCGTTTGTCGAGATAATAATATTTCAAAATCAGCAGATTACTTTGGTTCTTTGTTTTTGTTTTGTTTTGTATATTATCAAAAGCAGACACTCGCTTTGAAACTCGCCTACAACGTGGGCTTGACTACGTAGTAAATCAGCTCGTAATAACACGAATTTCGCTGACACAAATGAGTGAACGAAAACTGATAATTCTGGTTTATCCAAGTGGTGTTGATGACATTGTGCAGAATGTAGAATGACACGGGCTATTTCAAAGTGACAATCGACAATTTAGTACCAAATCGAATAGACTCCCATCCTGTTTGCATATTTCTTGGTGATTGGTCTGTAATGGTCTTTTCCGCCATGATGCAGCCTTTAAATTTATTCCTAAGTACTATTGTCGATATCCAGTTTACGCGAATTGTCCACAAGGGGATTATCACAGCGGGAATGAGATTCGGCTCTGTTGAGCTTCCTCCCAACCCAGCGAGAGTATGAAGGTGATCGCGACGAGCGATCAATAAGGAGGCACGGCGAATATTCAGCATGGAGTAAGGGAGGCAACTCCAGCCAACAAATACCATACTTGAAGCTCTCGTAAAATATCTTCTGCTTGTGAGACTTGTGAGAGCGTTGAGTGTATGAGCGGGAGGAGTTACATTACATTCACACCAAGACCACGAACATCGATTCATGCTGTAGGAGTTGGTTTGACAAGCCAATGGAAACCACTAAAGTCAAATAAATCCGCCAATTTGTCCACAAGATCACCGTTATTTCGTTTGACGAGTTAATACGTGACTATTCCTCGGCCATGTTGTCCACCACATCCCATTCTATGTTCTTACGAAACAAATTGGGTATTGTGCATGTAATGTTCAACAGATCGGCGGTGCTCACAATATCGGAGGATGACGAGTGTCGGAAGATTAAAATCGTGGATTTGTGTTCATATGATCAGCCGACCCATGAAGATCCGGGGTAGAATAGGTCTTCAGCAATCCATGCTTGCCGTAAAAAACGTCTATGCTTGTCGTAAGAGGCGACTAACGGGATCGGGTGGTCAGGCTCGCTGACTTGGTTGATGCATGTCATCGATCCCAATTGCGTGGATCGATGCTCATGATGTCAATCACTGGATTGACTGGTCCAGACTCGATTATTTACAGACCGCTGTCATATAGCTGGAATATTTCTGAGTGCGGCGTTAAACAAACAAACAAACAAATCATGTGATCAGTCATCGCTTTGCCTTTCTTGTGCTTGGTGTTAACAAATAGAACATACGAAATTATACCAAGAGCCGCACCCAGCAATATTCACGGTGCCCTGTAAATAATCGAATCTGGGCCATGTGAACCAGTGGTTAATATCACGAGTAACAATCCACACCGTCCGGGAATACGAAGACTCCACAGATTGCAACATGAGGTTCTGGGGACTCCCATATATTTCTGAATGCGCACAGAGACGTGTTTCGAACAGAAGTCAATAGAATTCAAGATAGAACTCAAGGGAGATGGAGTGAGTGAGTAAGATGTGTTTAACTCCAGTTAAAACAGTATTGCAGTATTTCATTGCGTGCACCAGCTTTTCTACACAATAACTTTGTTCTGGCAAAATTATTTGTTCAATATATTCTAGAACAAAGTATATATTTTTTTACATACTCCCCACAGCCATCTGCGATATCAAAAGCCGTAGTGATGTCGAATTTAAAATTACATTAAGCCGAATATGGAATACCGGGGCATAAAGGAATCATAGACTTCACACTTACATAAGAAGCACGCGTCAAGATCCGGATGGCAACAGGACTTCAGCAACCCATGCTTGCGGTAAGTGGCGATCATGCTTGTCTTAAGAGGAGACTAACGGGAGTGGGTGGTCAGGATCGCTGACATGGTTCATGCATTTCGTCATTTCCCAATTGTGTGGATCGATGCTCATGATGTCAATCACTGGATTGTCTGGTTCAGATTCGATCATTTACAGACCGCCGTCATATAGCTGGAATATTACTGAGTACGAGTATGATTAACATCATGAGCATCGATCCACGTAATTGGGATCGATGACAAGCATCAACCAAATCAGCGAGCCTGACCACCCGATCCCGTTAGTCGCCTTTCACGGCAAGCATGGGTTGCTGAAGATCTATCCTACCCCGGATCTGATTGGGTTGTAAGGCAGCTTAAGCCCATTGTTGCTGGGTATCGCAAAGTACACGAACATTTTTACCAAAAGAAACCATGTCAACGAAACCGACAAAAGTGTAAAATGTACGTTAACTATGTATCTTCTAGTCTCCTTGGAGTAGCTGAGTGAGCAAGCATGAGTTTCAGCAATGTTGCAGTTTAATGTCATGGCAGTTAACACCAAAAATATTCATCAAGCATTGTGTCATGTTGGGAATCAAACCCAGGTCTGCGGCGTTACGAGCCATTCTTTTAACCACTAGTCTAACTACGCTCTTTATCTTATCAGAAGGTTATTCTTTTTAATGGTGTGGGGTTAAATAAATTGAAACAAACATGTCTGTGTCGAAACACTGATGTATGGATGTACATTAAAAAGGTCCCACACACTTCCATGTTACCTTATCTGAGCGGTTGGCAAACTGTTTTTTCAAATGTGTGACTTGGTGATTTCCCAACTGACACCCAGAGGCTAACCAAGAGTTACTTACGGTACGCACAGAACAAAGCATGAAGTCAGGAAAAAGCCACACAAGATCACTGAATAATTAATACATTATACATACAGGTTAGGTTTACAATGAAAGCGACAATACAATGGGTCAAATAAGTCAAATAAGTCGCAACAGCACTAAGTAAGAAGTCCTTGTATTAATGTTAGTGTTCTCACGAATGTTCAGAATTCTGTCACTGTTGGATGACCTGAAAGAGGCTCTCTCAGTTCTTGAATACAAAATAGTGTTGGAAGCTGGCGCGAATTCGGTGTTTACAATTAGGCAATACCCAATCCGCGCTTGGAAAAAAAAGATCAGAAACGAGTCAGATCGAAAAAGCCTCGTATCGCCATCTTGTCGGTCTTTTATAGGTACAGTCAACTTCTCGCGCAGAAACTTCCAGAACGATCAAGTCTGAGATGTTCATGCACACCACAAGGGCAGATAACTCTAATAGTTGTACAAAACCAGGCTGGCAACCTCCCTTCGCTGTTGTTGACAGCAGTTCAAATCAGGCTGTGGCAACATTTTATGTATTTGTATTTCAGTCATTTGCTGCCGTTGATAATTACTACCAATTGTTTCTACAGTTTCTACTGCCACTGGGTGTACTGAACACACAACAAATACATTCTAAATCTGTTGGTAGTCATAATCAGAGGGGCACGGGTGGCCCAGTCGTCTAAGGCGCCGGGATTCGCTGTGCAGAGTTGCGTCCCTGGACACGCCAGAAACCTATGATTGTGGGTTCGAATCCCGGTTCGCCCCGATTATGTTTCTAGGTTTGTCAGCACCATACCCGTGCTCGTGGGTTTCACCGAAGTGGTAAACGTTTGAGACCTGCATCACTTGGGGCTTTCCTCCCACATTAAGCTGACACGCCGTGATATAACTGGAATAATGTTAATAGCGGCGTTAAACCCAACTCACTCACTCACTCACTCATAATCAGATTGTGATCGGATGTCAATGAAACCTGAAGATTTACACACAGTTTTTAGCGCCAGACTTTCAGTTCAGTTACCTTGTTGACAGTAAATTAATCCAGAACCGAGAATAGTGCCGCTACAAACATAGTAGCTGACAGAGTATAAACGTATGTATATATATGATAGATTAGAAAATAATGGAATATATACATATATATTCATCGTTACAGATTTAACATTTCTTTCCACCGATATGAAATAATATACATCATAAACGATATAACATTCTGTACACGAGAACACGTTATAATACCAGATATGAAAACATTGTTAATTCAGCTAAAAAACAAATTATAGTTTTGAAAAATAATATGCGTATATAGAGACTCGATCCAACAATAGCGTATAACACTATGATATTTTACTAAAATTGGAGGCCACTCCGAATTACCTCCCTTACACTAGCAAACCAGGAAGCTTGAAAGCGAAAGTAGGGAATGACGAATTTGTGGAAAGATTACACGCAATATGTGGGAAAAACCAGTTGCATTTTCATTTACTAACACAAAGACACAGAACTAACACGGGCGACGGGATGGCTTCTCTACCAGAGTGAGTAAACTCGCATTATTTAGCACACGTCCGGATATGCGTAAACAGCTGTATCAATAATTTACATATAATTTTGCAATATTATTCGTTCTTCCTTGTAAATATATTCTATCCTGGCTCATGTTTTTTTATATGTGGTCTTTGTGCGATCAGTATAATTGAGTGGGTTATTAGTTGTCGGGGTGTGCGAGGGGTTTTAGTTTTCAGTGTTCAACCCTTCACGTCTCTCGGCTAGGGTGGCGAGACGGAGAGAATCGCAGGGACGGGGTTCTCATATATGAATAGTTCAAGGGGAGAGTCGAGGAGAAATACGCCACAAGGACAGGATCAAACTGACACAGTGCACACCCATATATTGTTAAAATACGGGGGAGGGGCAAACATGTACACAATACACAGCCATATACTGTTAAAATAAGGGGGAGGGGCAAACGTGTACACAATGCACAGCCATCTACTTTTAAAATAAGGGGGAGGGGCAAACATGTACACAATACACAGCCATCTTCTATTAAAATAAGGGGGAGGGGCAAACATGTACACAATACCCAGCCATCTACTATTAAAATACGGGGGAGGGGCAAACATGTACACAATACCCAGCCATCTACTATTAAAATACGGGGGAGGGGCAAACATGTACACAATACCCAGCCATCTACTATTAAAATACGGGGGAGGGACAAACATGTACACAATGCACAGCCATCTACTGTTAAAATAAGGGGGAGGGGCAAACATGTACACAATACACAGCCATCTGCTATTAAAATAAGGGGGAGGGGCAAACATGTACACAGTGCACAGCCATCTACTATCAAAATAAGGGGGAGGGACAAACATGTACACAATACACACCCATCTACTGTTAAAATAAGGGGGAGGGGCAAACATGTACACAATACACAGCCATCTTCTATTAAAATAAGGGGGATGGACAAACATGTACACAATGCACATCCATCTACTATTAAAATAAGGGGGAGGGACAAACATGTACACAATGCACATCCATCTACTATTAAAATAAGGGGGAGGGACAAACATGTACACAATACACAGCCATCTGCTATTAAAATAAGGGGGAGGGGCAAACGTGTACACAATGCACAGCCATCTGCTATTATAATAAGGGGGAGGGGCAAACATGTACACAAAACACAGCCATCTACTATTAAAATAAGGGGGAGGGGCAAACGTGTACACAATGCACAGCCATCTACTATTAAAATAAGGGGGGGGGGGGGGGGACAAACGTGTACACAATACACAGCCATCTACTATTAAAACAAGGGGGATGGACAAAGCTGTTCACAATGCACAGCCATCTACTATTAAAATAAGGGGGAGGGGCAAACATGTACACAATGCACAGCCCTCTACTGCTGAAATATTAAAATGATGGAAACCAGTTTAAAAGCTTGTCGTCAGCCAAATAAGGATTGTGTAGTTAGACCATCCATGTTTTTTATGTGTTTCTCATCTCCAACCCCAATCAGCAAGAGAGCTGGCGGGCGAAATAAAAAAATATTCAAATACTTTTCACGAATAATTATTGTGTAATTTTATGAAATTTTAAAGTTTGTAACAGTCCTTCAATTAATGTTTTCAAGTGCTATTAAGGGATTGCGGGAATGATTGTGTGGAATCGAAAGGAGGAAAATACGTCAGCATAACAAAACGTGTTTTCAACCAGGATCTCTCTTAACACATAATATTCCTCTGGACTTAATTCAGCATTATTCGTTCAGTGAATTGCATAATATCTCGATAAAACCCGGAAAGAATGGGAGGACCGTAACTTCGAAACTGGAGAAACATTATTTTAGGATACGAAAGTGAAAGTGAATATGTGTTTTTGATGTTTTTGATGTGAGTTAATTATCCAACTGCGTGTTAAGCAGAGGGGTGCACCAAGTGTTTAATACTGTGACCTGGCTTGCAGTCACCTTGTCTAATTCCCTGGCTTTAAATGTGGGATGTCCCGAAAAATATCAACAAATACTGTTAAACGAAATCAGTTATATCACGGAGTGTCAGTTTGGTGCGGAGAAAATCCCAAGGTTATGCGAGTTTTAGTGAATTTCACCTTTTTAAACCCCTGGAGCACGAGTATGGTGCTGACAAACCGAGAAACTTTACCAGGGTGAATCTGGAATTACAGCTCTCAATCATAGGGTTCTGGCACATCTAAGGGACGTCACTCTGCATAGCGAATTGCCGCGCACTGGTTGAGTGTGACACCCGTTTATCCACTATAAGGGTGAGTGAGTTTGGTTTAACGTCGCTTTGAACAATAATGCAGTTATATCACGTCAGATTAATGTGGAAGGAAAACCGGAAGTGATGCAGGTCTCAGACACTTACCACTGTGGTGAAACCCACGGGTACGGCTGACAAACCTAAAAACATAATCGTGTTGAACTCGGATTCGAGACCACGATCTGGCACACCTAAGGGACGCAACTCTGCACAGCCTTAGACGACTGTAGCCGAGTGCTTTAAGCTACGATACAACTCATACAGTATTTTGATGACGCTGTAATAACTAGGGCGTTTCCGAGGGCTATTGTGTTCTCTCGATTTCAGATGGGTACATGTCAAGGTTCTAGGTTTTTATCTTTACCATTGCCAGCTATTGTGATAGTGATATCAACAATGTGTTTAATGTTCAGTCTGTAATCACAAACAAGGTGCTAGTGAGTGAGTTGGGTTAAAGGCTGCTTTGAACAGTTTTCCAGTTATATCACGGCGTGTCAGCTTGATGTGGGAGGAAAGCCCGAAGTGATGCAGGTATCAGACGTTTATCACTTCGGTGAAACCCACGAGCACGGTACGGTGCTGACAAACCTAGACACATAATCGGGGCGAACCTGGATTCGAACCCATGATAGTAGGTTTCTGGTGTGCCCAAGGGACACAACACCGCACAGCGAATCGCGGCGCCTTCGACGACTGGGCCATCGTGCCCCAACTGACAAATGATTGCTTATGCTACCCAATGTGCAGCGTAAAATCAATGTCTAACAAACAATAATCCTTTCTCTTTTATAGAAACGACTTACTTGATTTTTATGGGAATGTCGACCGTCTTGAAACATCATCGGACGATGAAGGAGTGACCATCACGGAACCCTCCGACCGAGACACGCGTCTTCGGGGGGAGGTACTGACCCATCTACACGACGCCCTGGCCTGCATGTACAAGGAAGAAGAGCTCACCGACCTTCATGTCAAAATTGAAGGCAAGGTCTTCCACTGCCATCGGGTGATAATGGCGGCCATGTCAGGCTACTTCCGGTCCCTTTTTACTTCCGGTATGCAGGAGAGCCAGAATGGTGAGGTGGAATTGCAAGATGTTTCCAAGGGGACATTTGACCTCATCCTGCTGTACGTGTATTATGGCGATAATGTTGTCAATTCGGATTCTGTGGAGGAGTTGCTGAGAGCAACAGTGCTGCTTCAGATACCACCCTTGGAGAGAGCGTGTGTGGAGTATATGAGCAATTGTCTCAACCCCAGTAACTGCATGAGTATCTGGAAGGCAGGCAAGACATTCGGTTGTCCTGCGCTGATAGAAACGGCATGGGCAGTCATTTTGAAAAAGTAAGTGTATGATCAATATTTGCAATCGGGGGCACGCAACCTATGACAATGAGTTAACCTGATTCTCATCACAAGCTTATTTTCAACATATTCAGGTCACCAGATCTTTTTTCTCACCAAGTAGGTTTATAAACATGCTTGTTAGCAGACATGGCGGATCCAGAATTGGTAAAGGAAGTGGGAATTGGAATGGTGGTGGGTGGAGGGGGGTGGAGGGAAGAATGCATTAATACCAATATTGACCAAGGGCGCAGTTAAATATGTAAGGTGTGCGTCAAAGGAGGGTGCGCACCCACACATCCCCTTTCTGTATCCACCGGTGCATATTCCACGCAAGGGGAGAAAGCTCATTCATTAAAGATTCGGTCAGTCTCCCCAATCACTAGGTTGAAATTAAGAACCGTTTTTAACCCTATGCGACTTACTTGCGATGGCGTTGTATCATGCCATTACGCAAAGGTTTGCACGGCTCAGAATCGAGTTGGTATATGCCTCCATGATAAAGCTGAAATAATGCTGACGTTTGCAACAACTTGTCACGGACTCTACATGATTAGACACAGCTTTTGGTTTGCGGAAGGACTATTAGTTTTCTTTCCAAATCTAGGTTTGTTAAATGAGCGTGTCTGAAATGAGTCGTGGACAACTTGAATTTTAAGTGCCTATCATTGTTTACTGTCCATCATCTTTTGATACATCCAATTAAGATAAGCACATCCTGATTGTTTCTTCCAGTTTTGGGGAGGTCAGCCATCAGGAAGACTTCCTGGCCTTGCAGAAGGACGATGTAGTAGCCATCCTGGACGATGACCAGTTGAACCCCGACTCCGAGGACCCCATCTGTGACGCTGTCCTTTCATGGGTTCGATCTGACCTTCCTGCAAGGGAAGAACACATGGAGGAACTGCTAAGCCTAGTCTGTGTGCCCAAGATGTCTTCGTCTTTTGTCTATGACAGACTCCTCCTTGACCATGATCTTATGCAGAAGAACCCCCGCTTCTTTACATTTGTCATGGAAGCGACACGTTGCCACATGAAGCCAGATGAGAAAGCGAAAGTGATGGCAAAGCAGACCAAACTGAGGAACGATCCCAATTACCAAAAGGTTGAAGCTCTCGTTGGTGGGTATTTCATGGCAGATGATCCCCTTAAATGCGTCCTCTGTTATGATTTGAATCGGAGAAAGTGGTACACCGTTGCTGCCATGCCTCAAGAACCTGGTGAGGACTTTGCTACATGTACGTACCAAAATGAAATGTATGTTTCTGGGGGATCTAGAAGTCTGGACAAATTCATCAAGTACATCCCAGGCAGCAATGACTGGCTCGATCAACCGTCTCTCATCACAGGACGAGAGTGCCACAGCATGGTCGTTGTCGGAGAATACATCTACGTTCTTGGAGGACGAAACTCCCAACTGGAAGACGAAAGCGGTGTCGTTAAGGACATCGAGGCATACAACACAACAAGGGGAACATGGTCCAAAGTTGGCAAACTTGAAATTCCTTTGGATAGCCTTTCTGCTGCAGTGATGAATGAAAGAATATATACCTTTGGTGGAACGGATGAAAATGGTAAAATCACTTCTGCAATCCAGTGCTTCGATCCAAGCAAAAGATCATGCAGTCTGGTAGGATCGTTGCCCGAGCCATCATCAGCAACTTCAGCCATTGCCTTTAATGCCAACATTTACGTGTTCTGTCAAGAAGGAAAGGTCTTCCGGTTCGACCAGACACAGTCTTTGTCAAAGGTTGCAGAGTTTGAGGGGAGGTCCAAGTTTGGGTTGTACGTGACTGGGCACAGTCTCATGGTCGTCGGTGGGCAGGATGAGAATAGAACATTCCTGGATCAGATCGTCAGTGTCAACGTGAAGTCAGGAAACGTTGCTGCTGCTGATACAAAACTTCCCATACCGTTCTGTGGTTTCAAGATGGAGTCGTTGGTGATGCCGAAGGTCATGCTGGCTCAAGAAGGGTTCAACGTCCAGGGGCAGAACCTGTTTGACACAGACCTAGAACGCCGTGAGCAATATAAAGCAAAAGCACGCAGGCACCCTTTCTTACAGAACGACTTCTAGAGGCGCGGAGCTGTGTTCCGGCTGGAGTAAATCAAATGTTAACATATGTTGGATATTTAAAAGAAACCTGTCGTCCATTCATAAAACAAACGTGAAAATTACACTGAATTCAGGACATCCTATCAATGCTTTAAAGGAGCCCATATTTTGCTATCATTCAGGACAACCTGGCAATGATTTAAAGTGCCCATCGTTCGCTATCATTCAAGACAGCCTGCCAATGATTTATGAAACCCGTCGTTTGCTAACACTTGGGACAACCTGCCAATGATTTATGAAACCTGTCTCATTTGCTAAAATTCAGGGCAACCTGCCAAAAAATTAACTTAAACGCCCT
Source organism: Haliotis cracherodii (assembly GCF_022045235.1). Lineage (NCBI taxonomy): Eukaryota > Metazoa > Mollusca > Gastropoda > Lepetellida > Haliotidae > Haliotis > Haliotis cracherodii. The sequence goes on along the minus strand of NW_027266273.1, from coordinate 3,814,716 downwards.
TTGCACCGGCAGTTGCATTTGGAACATCCAACATCTACGTAGGATGTCAATCACAACATAATTCTTTTAGATCTTCATCCAAAATGATCAAACCTGTCCAAAAGTGGACTGGCAGGACTCGTCAGAAGTTGCATCTGGATTCTACAAAGGAAAACTATATTTAACAAAGTGGTTGCCTTAGTACCATGCTGAATTTGGCGTAAAAACTAGCACATCAGAACAGAAACCTGGCCTTGACTCACATGACTGTACAACTGGGAGGCTAGAGGTCAATCATTGCTATATCTGGATTGATCAAATTCCAGATTGATTGATGTTGTCAGACGTTTCCCCGTTTCGTTTTTTAACGATCTCGATTTTGAATTCTTTTTCAAGTATCATTCAGAGAAGAGATGTTACTTCAGCATAAGTTACTGCAATGATTCCATCGCTTGCAAGTAGTCAAAGGGGTGGAGTAGTCTATTCGTGAGAGGGTTCGCTTTTCACAAGGGTTCGATTCCCCAATAATGTTGCCATTATTAGTATTGTAATAATCAGGAATCAGTTAGCCTAAAATTGCCAACGATCTGTATTTGATGTGCATGATTTAATTTCTGTTTACATGAAAATCAGGTGTGAAATGTTTTTTTTCATTAAGATGTTACAACTGGCGGTAATATATTTCAACATTACCGCCAGTATGACCCCTTCACAACTGGGGTAGCCTAGTAGTTAATGTGTTCGCTTGTCATGTCGAAGGCTTGTGTTCGATTCTCCACATAGGTAATATGCGTGAAGCCTTTTTTCTAGAATTGCCTCCGTGATATAGCCGGAATATTGCAAAAAGCAGCGCTGTTTATGTAAATGCATTACTGTATCTGCTTCAGCTGCTGTTTCTGGTGCAACTGTTATTGATGCTTCACGTGGTAAGGCGGAATACGATATCTTCCTTTGTTTCTTCTTTATGACATATATAACCTGCGAATATGTACATGGAATGGGTTGGTGTGATGTGTATGTATTTAGCCTTTGTGGTAGTTTAGCTTTTTGTATTGTTACAGGAAAACCTGGTAATGTCCATTTGTCTTCCAAGACTAAATGTTTCAGAGGACATCCCATTACAGATCACGCTAGAACGAGAATTCATCTGACTAATCAGAGCGTCGCTTACGAGATAGGGAAAGTGAAAGTCATATCCGTGCGCGTGGGTTTCACCAAACTTGTGAACGTCAAAGACTTGCGCCACTTAAGGCTTTCTTTCCACAAAACGCAGACACGCTGTGATATAACTGAAAGAGGCCTACTACTCGAAGCGGCGTCAAACCAAACTCACAATTTGTATTTATTATTAATGTGTAGATTGTTCTAGCCACTGTATGGCGGAAGTACTCCCTGGTGTGACCTTAAATACTTAGTCACTGTTTGCCTTGCGTGAAATACATACGGCAGTGATTTGAGCAAGTTCGAGGTCAACATTTGACCTGTATTGACATTGAAAGTCTGTTACGGTACACCGACATCAGAAAACACGTGCGACAAAAGGTCAAGGTCGATAGTCAGATACCATATACCCAGTTAACGGTAGTGACTTATTCAAGTGGACTGGGTTTGTTTTTTAACGCCCAAGCATCCATAGTCCAGCTACATGACGGCTGCGGTCGACGTAGTTGAGTCTGGACAATCCAGTGATTGGCATCATGAGCATCGATCCACGCAACGGGGACACGATGACCGAGTCTCACCTCATTTAGTCGCCTCTTACAAGCATATGTTGCTGGGGACCTATACTCCAACCGTTGTTCCCACGGGTCTTCCAGTGGTGAAAAGGGGCGATCGGGTAGCCTAGTGGTTTAAGCGTCCGCTCGTCATGCCGTAGACCCGGGTTCGATTTCCGACATGGCTACAATGTACGAAGCCGTGATATTGCTGGAATATTGCTAAAAGCGGCGTAAAACCATACTCACTCACTCACTCCAGTGGTGAAAATAATATGGTGGCAGACTAAGGTTGCGCTGTGGTGCTAGAACTGCTAACTGAATGTTTGTTTAGACAATATGTTAATTTCGTTTGTAGTGTATTGCAGTTATTGTACATTGCATATTATGTATATTTTGCTTTGTCGGAATAAACATTTTAATACGTTAATTACGTTTACGTAGATACTTATTTCTTCTGTATCTGACGGTTACGTGCTGTACCGTATATTCGATGATAACCATGGTCAAGTAGAGAGAGCGTCTGCCCGTAGAGCGGAAGGTCGGTGGTTCAATCCCGACCGTGTCATACCAAAAGACGTTAACAGATGGTAATTGATGTTACCCTTCCTGGGGCTCAGCATTGTCGCTCTATAAGTGCAATGAGGCCCATCTCTACACATCATATTGCCCTGGCGGAGTAGGTTGCATAAATATCAGTTTTCTGGACAATACGTCACAAAAGTCATTTAGATTGAAAAGGAAACGATTTCGTTAGAGTAGGCTTACCGAATGTGGACCCGAAACATGCCGTATGGAACCATGAAGATCCAGGTAGAGAAAAGCTTTTTAGCAACCTATGCTTGCCGTAATAGGCGACTAACGGGATTGGGTGACTCTCTAACTTGGTTGATGCATGTCATCGTATCCAAATTGCGTAGATCGATGCTCATGACGTCGATCTCTGGATTGTCTGGTCCAAATTCGATAATTTACAGACCGCCGTCATGTACCTAGGATTTTGCTGTGTGCGGCGTGAAACAACGAACAAATAAAACATACCGAGTATGGACCAGTCATCTTTGTTATATTTGAGCTTAAAAGTGATGATGATGATGATGATGATGATGATGATGATGATGATAAAATTAGATTTGATAAAATGGTCTGAACAGGAATGTCTTGGGACTTGAAGATGTTCAGATTCCTGCTTGGGAGGAGGCAAACTACACCGAAGACCATCATTTGGTTTAACTCGTACTTCATATCATCATCATACAAATCGATAGTTTAAAGATTATAATAATCTTTGATGAAAATATAGTCTAGCCAAGAGCAAATTTTCAAATCTGATATTTCTTATTAAAGCGTTCGTAAAATATAACGAGTCCACCCATGATCGCCAATGCGTTCGTTGTTGGTCAAAATTATACTTACTCGGATATTTGCAGCGTCTCTAGCAGAACAGATACGCTCCTTCTACAACACTCAATTTATCAATTGCTAAATTTCGCAATTAGTCAAGTCGTAAGAAGTGATTTTTGTTTTGTTTGTTTGTTGTTTAACGCCGCAGCAATATTCCAGCTATATGACGTTGGTCTGTAAATATCCAATCCAGTGATTGACATCATGATCATCGATCCACTCAATTTGAATACGATGACATGAATCAACCAAGTCACCGAGCCTGACCACCCGATCCTTTACTCGGGGTACATGGGGTTTTATGTGTCTCTCCAGCTCATGGTAAAAAATGCGGACGCATAAAACCCTATGTATCTACCCCTCGTGATCCTGCTACTACTTATGTGTTATCAGTCTGAATATTTTAACTGTTTTGTTGGAACGCGACAAGGATGCATGATCAGCCCGACACTCTTTTGCCTGTTTATAAATGAATTGGTCAACGAACTAAATCAATCTGACTGTCGTGGAATATTCATCTCAGAAGAAGCACCAAAAATTTGTTCTTTATTATACGCCGATGATGTTGCCAACACTGCCGATACCACTGGAAGATTACAACAACAGATCAACTGTATAACTGAATTTTGTAAAAAATGGGGACTGTCTCTAAATATGAACAAATCAAAGATAATCGTTTTTAGAAATGGTGGACGTTTAAGGAACTATGAAAATTGGACTTACAGAGAAGAAAAGATAGAGACTGTTTCATCTTATAAATATTTGGGACTATTTTTCACTCCTAAATTGCTATTGACAAAAGCAACGGCAACACTTGCACAACAAGCAGAAAAAGTATGTCATTTTATTTATAAAATAAAGTATCTATGTGGAGGATTACCAATCACTACTGCAATCAAGATGTTCGAATCCATGGTTTTACCAATATTAACATATTGCTCTGAAGTTTGGGAGTTCCAATACTACGAAACTATAGAGATTTTACAGACTAAATATTACAAACGGATTCTTAACCTACCAAATAATGCAAGCAATGACGCTGTTCTTGATGAAACTGGAAGACAACGATTATATGTGTATTATATTAGTAAATGTATTAAATACTGGACAAAATTAATCTCTATGAACACTGATCGTCTACCGAAGCAAACGTATTTAATGATGTACAAATTAGATGAAGCTGGCCGTATATCCTGGGCAACATATATAAAAAACATTCTTTTCAAGTATGGATTTGGCTACGCCTGGATAATTCAAGATGTTGGAGATCCGCAAATATTCATTTCACAATTCAAACAACGTATCGTGGACTGTGGTCATCAACGTTGGATTGAAAACCTATCTCAAAAATCAAAACTTAAAACATATATAACTTTCAAATCGGTATTAACAATAGAAATGTACCTTCAGGAAGTAAACAAGAAGATCTATAAAGAAACCTTAACAAGATTCCGATGCAGCTGCCATAAACTTATGATCGAAACTGGACGTCATACCAATATAGAAGAAAACAAAAGATTTTGCCCACAATGTCAAAAATTGGACTTCAACTACATTGAAAATGAATATCATTTCCTTCTTATTTGTACTTCATATTCAACATTACGTTTACATTTTGTTGATACATATTTTCACACTAATTCATCATATGAAAAATTTGTAAATCTTATGTCTTCTAAATGTAAATACACTATTACACAACTTGCGAAATATATCTACCACGCTTTTAGATTACGCGAGTCACTCACAATTCACTGTTATATTATTTATGTATGATATTCCTTTCATGTATTTATGCATACAGTATATTGATATAATGTATGTTCTATGGGCCTATGGCCTGAAACTTGGAGGAAATAAACTCTACTATTATCAGTCTGATCCAAATTCGATTATTTACTGACCGCAGTCATAGATCTGAAATACTGTAAAACAAACACAAAACAAGCATAGACGCATGGTGATGCTGACATTTATAGAAGCATTAGGATGAGTGAAACTGAGAAGCAAAATAATGGTGTGTTTTTATGTATAGAAGTATTATATGATCGGACATTTACTGAAACATGTTGTGGACGATGTATAGAAGTATTATGTGGCCGGGCTTTTACTGAAACATGTTGTTTGATGATGTATTGAAGCATTATGTTGACGGACATTGTATTGATCACGTTGTGTGACGATGTTTTACTGAAACATGTTGCTTGACGATGTATAGAAGTATTATATGATCGGACATTTACTGAAACATGTTATTTGACGATGTGTAGAAGTATTATGTGGTCGGGCATTTACTGAAACATGTTGTGTGACGATGTATAGAAGTATTATGTGGTCGGGCTTTTACTGAAACATGTTGTTTGATGATGTATTGAAGCATTATGTTGACGGACATTGTATTGATCATGTTGTGTGACGATGTTTTACTGAAACATGTTGCTTGTCGATGTATAGAAGTATTATGTTGTCGGACATTTACTGAAACATGTTGTTTGACGATGTAATGAAGCATTATGTGGTCAGACATTTACTGAAACATGTTGTGTGACGACGTATAGAAGTATTATGTTGTCGGACATTTACTGAAACATGTTGTGTGACGATGTATAGAAGCATTATGTCGTCGGACATTTACTGAAACATGTTGTGTGACGATGAATAGAGGCATTATGTTGTCGGACATTTACTGAAACATGCTGTGTGACGATGTATAGAAGCATTATGTTGACGGACATTGTATTGATCATGTTGTGTGACGATGTATTGAAGCATTATGTGGTCGGGCATTTACTGAAACATGTTGTTTGACGATGTATAGAAGTATTATGTTTCGGACATTTACTGCAACTTGTTGTGTGACGATGTATAGAAGTATTATGTGGTTGGACATTTACTGAAACATGTTGTTTGACGATCTATAGAAGTATTATGTTGTCGGACATTTACTGAAACATGTTTTGTGACGATGTATAGACGCATTATGCTGTTGAACGTTGTATCGTTGTACAGAGAAAAAATATGATTTCTGGTGTTTTATATATATATATATATATATATATATATATATATAGAGAGAGAGAGAGAGAGAGAGAGAGAGAGAGAGAGAGAGAGAGAGAGAGAGAGAGAGAGAGAGAATATACTTTTATTTTGCTCTTATGTCTAAATATTGTTTATTTCCGTGCTCCGGGATTTCTTTCCTTGTCTGTCACTCTAGCATGTGACTCTCCGAATGACGTTACAGTTTTGTTATTTTCCTGTCGATATTCTAGCAATCCAGCAAACAACGTATGAACCTCCTCTCCAACGCCGCTGTTCAAGGTCGCCGCCACATTCTTCCCATGATGCACCGGTGCACCTGTTCACGCTATGTCAAGTCACAGTGGTGTAAGATTTCAATCTGCACCGCTTAACAAACACGAACCATAAAACGATAGGCACTACCAGCAAGCAAACAAACAAATAAACAAACCCTTAACTGCCGCCGTGGGATTTACGGGCAGTGCAAACTGATCAATGGTGATGAGACCCGCACTGTTTGAGAGTACATTAAGGGTACGAGCATCTTAAACAATGAATCACTTAAGCTGACGGCCGGGTTGTCTCGAGCTGATCTAAATCATATAAAACACCACGTGGCAAGTGCCAATGGCGGTCATATGTAAATGCACACGACAAAGTGTCCCACCTGCTCAAAATGATTTTGGAGGAGCTGCTTGTGCATTTGAAGGGAAACTGGGCTGTTATTTAATATCATATAACTCGAAGTCTTTGGGCAATCGTATTTGTCGAGTTATCCGTACTTCTGTACATGCGACGTGTCATTATTAGACCACTTTGTCGTCAACTCGGAGTCTTCAGGCCAACGAATTAGTAGAATTATCCGTACTTCTGTTCATGCAATATATCACTATTAGGCCACTCTGTCGTCAACTCGATGTCATTGGGCCATCGTATTTGTCGAGTTATCCGTACTTCTGTACATGCGATGTGTCACTATTAAACCAATCTGTCGTCAACTCGGTGTCTCTAAACCATCGTATTTGTCGAGTTCTCCGTACTTCTGTACATGCGGTGTGTCATTATAAGACCACTCTGTCGTCAACTCAGTGTCTCTAAAAAATCGTATTTGTCGAGTTATCCGTACTTCTGTATATACGGTGTGTCATTATTAGACCACTTTGACGTCACCCGTGTTGATGGCTGATTTTCTCCCCGTGAAATCGACGCGATAGCGCAGAAAGAAAGAAATTGACATGTACGGGGTTATAATGCAAAATATACAAAAGAATTATTTCCCCTATGTATAAATAGTATGATAATGGCTGATTAGTTGACTTCCGTATAAAGCAACATTAGCTTTCAAAATTTATGACTGAATCTTTGTTTGACGGATTAACTGCCACTGCTTAACATAACTGAATGGAGTGAAGTATCAAGCAAGATGCATGGATCGCACCCCATTAGAGTGAGTGCGTTCATATTCGGTTATTTACAGACAACCGTCATAAAGCTGGGCTATTACTATCCTCGAAAGATATTCTACTGCTTACAAACATGTTCCTAGTAGACGTAGACTTGTTCCTCAATGCACACAGTACAGGTCGCGTGAAGAGTGAGTGAGTGAGTTGGGTTTAACGCCGGTTTTAACAGTATTCCAGTTATATCACGGCGTGTCAGCTTAATGTGGAAGGAAAGCCCGAAGTGATGCAGGTCTCAGATGTTTACCACTTCGGTGAAACCCACGAGCACGGGTATGGTGCTGACAAACCTAGAAACATAATCGGGGCGAACTGGGATTCGAACCCACAATCATAGGTTTCTGGCGTGCCCAAGGGACGCAACTCTGCACAGCGAATCGCGGCGCCTTAGACGACTGGGCAACTCGTGCCCCCGGTCGCGTGAAGAAAAACACATAAGGGAGAGGAGTGAACACAATGTGTAGGCCCGAGTTCAAATTGTTCTACAGAAGCCCGTGCTTGTCGTAAGAAGCCACAAGCGGGATCGGGTGGTCAGACTCGCCGACTTGATTGATGCATGACGTAGTATCCATTTGCGTAGATCGATGCTCATGATGTCAATCCCTGAATGCCTGGTCCAGACTCAATTATTTCCAGCTGGAATATTGCAGAGTGTGGCGTTAAACAACAAACAAACACACCCTATAAACACGTCATGTATATATGTCAGTGCATAGGCACTGATTCCGTGGTCAATTTAAATAAAGATTTCTAACCAAACTGAAAACACATATTGTTACACATTATACAAGTAAACACACTTTTTAATGTTGGTATGTTAACGGTTCTTCAAACACCCAGATTCAATAACGCTATTACAACACAGATTTCAAATTGTGTCTGTGTGCCATTCCTGCAGTGTTGTCAAACATCGATCAATCAATACCACCACCACGGCCTTAACGTACGTACACTGCATGGTTAAACTATACGCGTACGCTAGATTTAAACATACCAGCTAATGTTTTCTATTTTGCGAATACAACATATGGTGCCACGTCAATGAGTCATTCTAAATATCGCTTATTGCAATGTTTGGAAAACAATCTCGATAGCCCCGCAGATGTCGCGAGGTGCACTTTCTGAAGTTGACCCTTGACCGCGCGTAGAGTCGATCAGATGACATTATTATGTGGCAGGGAGATATAAATATCTCATTACGTAATGTAGAACTGTCGTTAGTTTAATGGCAGTCCAACGTTATTTTTTTGTTCTCGTCGGGCATTTAACTTTCGCTTCTATTAATAAACACGTCTGATATCGGAAAGCTGTCACCGCGACGACGGTGTAACGTAAAGGACGTCGGGTTGTATACGTATACATAACGGATGTAAATAGTCAGTAATTAATGCATGAACATATTGCTGTCACGTGACCTAAAAAAATGACAGCATATATAATCGATATTTTCAGGAGACCAGGTTCGATTCTCAAGATGATGCAATGGGTGAAGTTCGTTTTTAGTTTCCTGAGTCTTGATAATATTGTAAGACTGACTGGGAAATATAAAATATATCTAGAAACCTCAAATATATTCACTCGATCATTATCGTACAAAGTCGCGTTGTTATCCAGGACTGGGTGTAATTGATGTTATTAGCTGATAGCCTTGTGGTCAGAGCGTGTGCTCGTCATATCGAAGCTCCGCGTTCGATTCCCCACATTGATCCCATGTTTGGTATTCCCCGCTGTGAAAAGCCTGAAATATTGTCAATGGCGGCTTAATAACGACTCACATATTCCGACTCTGGTGTGTATGCTTTGCAGTTTTCCTTTTAGGTTTCAACCATCACAGCGTCTATTATTACGATGTGCTGGCATATACATGTATGATTAAAGGTCTTTATTGTGTTGTTGTTTGTAATCTTGACCAGAAAATCCAGTGATTGACATCATGAGCTTTGATCTCTGCAATTGGAGTGTGCGGAATTAAACATCAAACAGGCTACGCACCAGTGCTTTGTTGATCTGAACGATTCAACTTGAAAGGAGCCCGTCCGGGTTTCTGAAGTGTCATTGTAACGTCATATTCATTCCTGAATAAGAATTTCAATGATGTTCGCAGCAAGTCATTGGGGCGGCATTGAACGTAGATAGGGTCTTGCAAAATGGACGATGGTGGCAAAAGTCATGGAAGTTCTAGGGCGACGTCCAGATTGTTTAGAAGCTCATCTAAGATCACGGACATATACTTCGACAAATATGTAATTACAATAAACGCGATAGGGATTTTGTTAAATCTGATGTCTGAAGTTTAGACATTGTAGACTGGTATCTGTAATAACCCAGCATGTTAGACTAATCACAAATACACCTCTACAACTATAGAAACGTAGATTTCTCCTTCATTAAACATTCGACAAGAACCCTAAGAATTAAATGTACTAAAAGGGAATTATTTCTCACTTTTACACCAAAACTGACACATTTATACATATTCTTTTTTTTCTGGTGGTCGTTAAAACCCTGCCGAGATTGCAAGTTAGGTTCACTTTTTCATAAAAACTACACATAGTCAAACATGGTATATGTTTAGAGTTACCTGCCCTTACCCATTCGGGCGCCGTCGGGTCATTGGCCGGGGTATCTGGATGTGAGAAAACAGACACAAAGACCTAACGCGCGGAGTCAGGAAGACCGGAAAAGATAACCAAAGCCTTTTTGTCAGCCTCAGACCCTCTGACTTCGATTTCTTTGTGTACATTTAACAACCACTGTCAGAATTTCAGAACAGAATGATGTATTGTCGCACAACCCTCAAGAGGTCTAATCGTTACGAAATTCGTGTCAGTGTCCCAGTTTGTGTGTTTGGGCTGCAGGTTGCTTAGCCATGCACGGTGAGGTTATATCAGGGCTTTGCATTTATTGGGAATCGAACCCGGGGCTCCTGGTGAAAGAGGTGAAGGAAACTATTCGGTAAATGCGACATCGCTGTACTGTGTATCAGCAACCAGCAGATCATGGACAGGTCTTGAGATGGTTTGTATAGCTTCGCACACACATTGTAAGTTTGCGCCCGTCCAGAGCCCATAAACCTCCAGGGACCATAAACCTGCACATATATCTAGGAAAAGACTCGTTTACTTGAACTCCATAACCAGATTATGTTGTTTAAAACATGCATATTTATGGAGATGATAAGAAAATTTACCATATACCGACACTCCGCTTATCTCGAACTCCGGTTAACTCGACACTCGACTTGTCTCGAACTCGACATATTCGATATTCCCAAAGGCTTCGAGGTTAGGAGGCTTCATTGTTTATGAACAAACACCATGCATTGTGATTGGGTTTATTGTTTATCCACGATCTTGATGTTGGACATAGTGGTTTGGATAACGATGTAAGATCTGCAAGGGTTGACGGGGTTCCCGTCTCTGAATATACACTGTGTGTATATAAACTATTCGCGGGGTGAATTAATGAGTGTCATTACTGTCGCATCAGAAATTCTCAGGTATTCGGGGCATGGTGTTGATGAAAATAATATTTTCATAATCCAGTTATTACTGATTGTAAAGGTTCATTTAATCACATATTTAATAAGGCCAGTGTCCATTGTTGCTGTGGTAGTTCTATCTCATGTAGAAACGCATTGCCAACAGTGGAAATTATAATTTCCATTGATTTCATCACCTGTATCGTGTTCATCTCACATATGGAAATGATTAATATCTCTTTGGAAAGGATGCGTGAATGTTGTTTAACGTCGCGGTCATCATTATTGTACAGTTAATCAGACTATAGAAATAATCCAGTCTGGGCGATGCAGCCCAGAGGTCGACAGAAGGCACTGCCACCGATCCTTTTTTCATAATTGATTATTTACTAGTATATTTAGTGAAATAATGGATGCCCCAAACATTGTCTGCAGATCTGTTGACAATGAGTGAGTGAGTTGGGTTTAACTCCGCTTTTAACAATATTCACGGCGTGTCAGCTTAATGTGGGAGGAAAGCCCGAAGTGATGCAGGTCTCAGACATTTACCACTACGGTGAAACACACAAACACGGGTATGGTGCTGACAAACCTAGAAACATAATCGGGGCGAACTGGGATTCGATGCCACAATCATAGGTTTCTGGCGTGCCCAAGGGACGCAACTCTGCACAGCGAATCGCGGCGCCTCAGACGACTGGGCCACCCGTGCCCCTGTTGACAATGAACTGCATCAATAACATAAATGATGGTTCATATTTAGGAAGAAGAGTTCCTTGTTTTTCGTTACTTTTTCCTTATTTTTTTCAATAAAAAGTTTCGTTAGCATACGCAATTTGTACATTTACTGTGTGCCTTAATTGTTTGTCTGTTGTGTTACTCCGCACTCAGCAATATTATGACGGCGGTCTGTAAATAATCGAGTCTGGGCCGACAAGCCAGTGATTGACATTATAAGCATCGATCCACGCATTTAGGATACGAGGACATGAATTAACCAATTAACCGAGCCTGACCACCCTGTCCATCAACGTCTCTTACGACCAGCAAGGTTGCTGGAGACCTATATTCCCACCCCAAAAAACCCCCCACCGGTTCGGTGTGCCATATTAATACGTGACCTTGACCATGAGCTAACTGCAGCTTCCGCCAAGTCATCCGGCATCCTATTTACATGCCGCTAAAACTTCTAGTTTTGCCATGTCTACCATTCTTCCATTAAACCATTACCCTAATTTAGGAGTGTTTCGGTTTCACACAATTGACTAGTAGTGAGTGAGTGTGGCTTTACGCCGCTTTTAGCAATATTCCAGCAATATCACGGCGGGGGACACCGGATATGGGCTTCACACATTGTACCCACGTCGGGAATCGAACCCGGGTCTTCGGCGTGACGAGCGAACGCTTTAACCACTAGGCTACCCGACCGCCCCAGTTGACTAGTAAATAATCAGCGCCTAGACCTAGACTTTGCTCCAATTCATCGCCCTCTGACCACAGACAGTGACACGGGGTAGGAGTGTTACCATAAATCAATATATCGATATATTTCTCTTGGTATGCACTTAATATTCAATAAATCGATTGTTTAATCAGTTTCCGATCAATAGTATCGATTTCAGTTAGAAATATCGATAGTTTCGATTGTATTTACCATATCAATAAAATACATGCAATGCTGTACATATTTGTTTTTCTTTTGATCATGAGTGGGAGTGATTTACACATGGTAATGTGGAAGTTTCTTTTTCTTAAATTATTAGAGTAAAGAAAAAACAAATCCGTCATATCTCAAACTTTACTTTTTATTTGTTGTTATGGCTATCACATTCAAAAAAAACTTCTGTTCCGAGGTTTAATCCAACTCTAAAATTCATCTAAATTGATATCGATAAAACTATCGATATTTATCCTAATAGTTGCTTGCAACATCAATAGTTATCGCAATAGTTTCTTTCAATATCAATAGTTATCGCAATAGTGATTTCCAGACCAATAGTCACCCCTAACTCGGGGCAAGCAAGCAGTATTATATATATGGAGGTGACACGTACAGTTAGTTACTCAAAGATTGCTAATGCTTAAGTTCGATTTCAAAACCCAGGACGACCCAGGTGAGCCGGTGTTGACCAAGGTATAACCCAAGTAAACGTTGCTTGACCGATGTTAGCTCTTTTAAATTTATTTTCGTCATACGAGGGTTGACCCAAGTTCCCCATACCAACTCGTTTTTGGTCAGTAAATATAAATGTATACCCCCTACTTACATTCAGGGGGTATATATTTTCATTTACTGACCAATAACGAGTTCCTGTGCTACAGAACCCCTGGAGTGTGTTTCTCTGGTTCAGGCAGCCTCCATCGTTAAGGACAATTAGTTTCATTTATTGATTCAGTCATGAGCAAAAGCATTTTAATTCATTGAATTAACTGGGTATTGGAAGTATTATTGTATTCTGATACGCGTTTATTGATATACATACATAATAGGGATTATTGATATACATATTTTTGGATCAATATTGATTATTATTGTTTAATGAAATTTTGATGTGAAGGTTTTGCATGCCTGTTTTCATGTTTTTTACGGGTTTTTCAACTTTCTTGTCGTTTTACAGTCACAATGACAGTTATGTTGAGGAATGTTATACTTGTTAACCTCTCGTAGTATATCGTGTTATAGCAATACACACGGCTGTTGTGTTTCTCCCTCTCGTGGCCGCCATTTTGCATTTTATGTTAGGTTCCATTTTTTTTTATGCGGTTTTATTGCGGATATTGCCTTAGGTTATGCATGGGTAATACTGGTTAACTGAGGTTGAATCTTGTCAACCCTGGTTGCCAGATATTCGAAATTAAATAACTGAACGCAGGTACGGGCAAAACATTTCGGTTTGATCAAAAAGTGCAGCTTTACAATTGAAACTTTCTTCCTTATAAATAAACTACAAAAAATAAAACGGATTCAGATTTCTGCCCAAATGGCTATTTCACGCCACCGTTTGTCATGTCTGTCGAGCCTTCGGGACTGTAATTTGAGAGTTATATAGTTTTTCCTGGATTAAAGAGGCATATTTCTGCGTAACGTTGTCCTTCCTTCTGTATTATAAGAATTAACGTTATATAAATTTCACCTGGGGACAGTGTGAATCAGGCTGCTTGGCTGCTGAAGGAAATGACCTTGACCTTAAGGCGGGGTTCCAAACACGAACTTATGTGATTTGTTAGAGTACGTGCAACATAGTGGGACGGCGTATGTATACAAAGCGTGTGGGGATGACTATTTGCTCACATACCAGTTGCTATGACAACCCGGAGTCGCCACTGTGATGTGGACCACACGCCCATGTCGACAGCAGAAAAGCTATTAGGTAATTTCCTCAAACTATTGCGTAATCCGGGATCATTCTGAGATAATCTTAATAAAAAACATACATGTAAGTAAATATTATTTTAAAAATAAAACTGCTGTTTGCACTCAGAGACCATATGTGTCGATTAAGGCTTTGGATATTCAAAAGAGTATTAGAAAACTATTTTTTGCATTTATTCCGACAAAATTATTGAAATACTTATAGAATGATAAACGCGCGAATTAGTCATTTCTGCTGATTTTATGCCACGTGTGTAGGTGAGGTAAAATTGGGTTTAACGTCGCGTCCAAGATTATTGCACTTATATAGCGACGTACATGTACGTGTGTGTGTTTGTGTGGCTGCTTGTACTAGTCCGGACTGATGCCGATTTATAGTGCTATCTCACTGAGATACCATGCCGCAGTTTAACATGAATATCCCACTCAGACACAGTATACTGACTCCGAGCCGACCAGTCCTTGTTTTAGCCCCTTAATGCCAAGCGCCAGACAGGATAACAACAAGTACCATCTTTTAACGTCTATTGGTAGGACGCGGCCGGGGATCAAACCCCGGACCTTCCGCTCTCCGGGCGGACGCTCTACCTCTAGACCACGGAGGCGGTCGACAAACCATGAACCTTAATTAGGGCGTATGTAGGAGTTGAACCCATGATCCGAACCCATAAGGGACGCAACTCTGTACATGGAATTCCGGTACTTTAGTTGACTGATATAATGAGATCTCCCGGAATATGATTTCCCAGCTGATGGTTATGTACGGGCGGACGCTTTACCTCTTGACCATTGAGGCGGTCGTGATGTGTGGAAATTAGAAGAGGTTCTCTCGCTATGCCTTACTTATATGTTAAAGTTTTAACGAGCGCTTCCAGTTAAGTTCTTTTTCGGGACCGACTCCGTGGTATAGTAGATAGAGCGTCTGCCCGGAGAGCGGAAGGTCAGGGGTTCGATCCCCGGTCGCGTCATACCAAATGTAATATAAAGATGGCACTTGTTACGCTGCTTGGCGCTCGGCATTAAGGGCATAAAACAATGACTCGGAGTCTGTATGCTGTAGGATGGGGTATCCATGTGAAACTGCGGCATGGTATCTCAGTGGGCTTGTAGTACTATAAAACCAAGTAACCACACACACATACACACACACGCAGACACACACACACACATGGATGCACGTCGCTATAAAGCGCAATTATCTTGAACACGGCATTAAACCCCATTTCACCTCAACCTCAACTTCATACTCGGCTATATACGTAACTATGAAAAGCAAACCGACAGTTTGACGCGAAGATGTAACAAACTGGCAAGATAATTAAGATCATAAATTGGCTGTTAGGTGTCACTCCTAAATAACAGTCCGCCTTTAAATTGGAGTTGAATACCGTGAATATACAACAATTTCCATTCAGATCAATGGCGAGGCTGAGAGTAACACCTGTGACGGTAGCTGTGCCTTTGTGTACCTGTTGCGTCAACGGACATTACGTCACAGCACATTGTACAAGTGACATCCTTGGCACAATAGCTAAATAATAGCTGAAGGGAAAACGGTAATTGTGAACTGTCTCTGCTTGCATTGTAGATGCACAGCGGGCACAATACAAGTCTTTGTCTGACCACCGGTCTCGTTAACCTGCCGCAGGGATGTTTTTTGTTTAAATGTCCACTTAATCTTTTAAGAGTGTTTAAATTCTTAAAGAAATAATAATAAATGTGAAAGGTTAAAAAATGTCAGAACTGCTGCATTGTGGGAATGGCTAAGGTGACAACAACTGGCCAAACACTTAGACTCCAATAGACTGAGTAGTTAACCCGAAGGGCATACTCTTACCCCTTTCACGAACACCTGGTGTCATCACTGATTTTCAGTGATCCATTCATATAATTTTCACCGCTGTTTTGCCTTTTTTGTATAATGAAATCTGCTGAGGCAGGTAATCAAGACTGGTACTTCTCTGGCGTTTTGTTTTTATTTTTATATGAACATCATCATACACATCAACGGATCAACGCGCATTCAAATTGCATTCTGAACTGCCTACAGTATACACCCCCAAACAGTATTGCAGTATTACCGCAATGAAGTCTCGAAGTAATACAATGTTAATGCTCTGCATTTATATACTGAACCAATACACCTTATAAACCTCGATAACCGTCATATCGTACTTCAACGCTAATCTATGACGTCACAGACTTTTAATGCTATGCAAGTCTGTGTTGACCCAGCAGGGCTAATATTGGTTCCTATTCAGTACTGAATGAAGAGGCCACTTTAAATGATCTAAATTGTAGTGTAAATCAACAAAAAGGCAATGACAGGTTTTCTTTTGAGCTAAAAGTGTGCATTTCTTAAGGAGATGTGTCAGTGGTTGAAATTGAATGTTTTTAAGATGAAAGAAAATAATTTTCATTAGTTTTTTTTCTGAAATACTTTTCTAAAGTCCCATGGCAGTGCCACAGGCATGTCATAAGCATAGACACGAACGGAGATAAAGATTGCACTGAGTGACCCGACAGTGTGTGTGTGTTGTGTTCCCGGATAGTGTGGTTGTTTACCAACCACTGGTGTAGCTTGTCTAGACGCTGTTATAAGTCGTCGTTATAAAGATGCACTGATGCTGACTAATTCTGATAATTCAGCAGATGCTCTAATTCTATTAAAAAGTTCGAAGGCCTTTAGATAAGTAACAATTACCCCCACTCCACCCCTCTACACACACACACACACACACACACACACACACACACACACACACACACACACACACGTATTATTGGAAATATAGCTCATCTGAAACCAATATTAGACTAATGGAATCTGTTTATGCATATTTTACTCATCCCAAAAAACAACAACAAAAAGCAAAAACAACAAAAAACAAACAACAACAACAACAACAAAAAGAAAAAGAAAACAAAAAACGCTTTTAAAGCCTTAAAGTATGTTAGACATTTTTATACATTTATATATATTTTTTATGCTCAACCTTTTATCATCCACAGTGTGTTGTGATATATTATATAAATAATTTTGTTTTTGAGAGGTCTTTAAATAGGCATTGCGTCTGTGGACCAATCTATTTTGAAGAAAAAAAGATATTGTTTAAACCACATACACACAATACCACACGACCAACACTAACAAAACGCACCAAGTCCTTGAAAGGCATATAGAAGTGATAAACATAAGAAAGAGAATTTATGGGTGTCAACTTCTTTATTATGAGGATCACAACGTTTCGTAGTATAAACTTACTCCTGCTCTTCCTTAAAACGCACCAAAACTAGTAATCTCATTGTACCTACGATGATGATACTTGTCATATTCGGAGGAAACATAAAGCTATTATCTTTTTAATTAACTGTAAAATCCCTTAAAATAGTGTAGACACGCCCTGACC
The DNA here is from genome assembly GCF_022045235.1 of Haliotis cracherodii. Lineage (NCBI taxonomy): Eukaryota > Metazoa > Mollusca > Gastropoda > Lepetellida > Haliotidae > Haliotis > Haliotis cracherodii. The sequence goes on along the minus strand of NW_027266273.1, from coordinate 3,796,876 downwards.
AATAATGAAGTTGATTTGGCCTGTATTCCAGTTCCATGACTGGGTGCCGGCAGTAGCAAATGTATGGAATCCATGAAGGGACATTGTGGCATTGTCGCCCTTACAAAAAATAAGCAAGGATTCTGTGTCAAATTTAACCAAAGCGCGACAATGCCACAACGCGACAATGTCCCTTCTAGGATTCCATACAAATGTAATTGTCGGCAACCGCTCCGGGGACACCCACGCGAGGGTCATATAACACTTCACAACAGGGCTACACCTTCTGCTGTTACAGCTCAAGCTAACACAACCTTGGTATTCAGCTATACGATGCCTTAAATTGCGCTGGTATGTAGCCGGAAATAGAAACATAAGTCAACACTCAAAGGTATTACATATGATGTTCAGAGCGTAGCTAAAGGCCCGAGAAATTGGCGGTCCCAACAAATCTTATTCAAGTAATTCCAAACCGACTACAAGGTCAGCTGTTGACCCAGTTCTCTGAATGTGTCGACCATACGAGGGACACAGAACTTCATAACCCTCTCAATTTTCAAATTTGATACAGGCAATTATAACACCACTGTTACGGCAGAAATGTTATTATGTAAACTCCGGGCCAAAGAAATATACACATGGAATTTGGATTTGACCAAAAGGTAACAAACGTTATCAAAATGTGCACTGCAAATTTAAGGTCCCAAACTATGATACCGTATCAAATATATAATATTGTAATTCTTGTAGGTTTCAATTTCTTGTTCATGTTCAATCAAACATGGGTGCACACTTTCTTTTTCCCCGATACATTACATCAGTGGAACAGTTCATGGCTATCATTGGGACCGGAACCTCCTCAGACTTGCATCACAGACACGTGAAGATCCGGGTTAGAATTATTTATTAGCAACCAATGATTGTTTCTCCGTGAAGATCCGGGTTAGAATTGTTTATTAGCAACCAATGATTATCTCCCCGTGACGATCCGGGTTAGAATTGTTTATTAGCAACCAATGATTGTCTGCCGGTGACGATCCGGATTAGAATTGTTTCTAAGCAACCAATGATTGTCTCCCCGTGACGATCCGGATTAGAATTGTTCCTTAGCAACCAATGATTGTCTCCCCGTGACGATCCGGGTTAGAATTGTTCTTTAGCAACCAATGATTGTCTCCCCGTGACGATCCGGGTTAGAATTGTTTATTAGCAACCAATGATTGTTTCTCCGTGAAGATCCGGATTAGAATTGTTCCTAAGCAACCAATGATTGTCTCCCCTGAAGATCAGAGATAGGCAATTGAGGACAATTATTTTCTCAGTCATGTATACGAGTCCTTTAATCCAGTATTTGTTAATGCTAGTATCCCCCCAAAAGTGTTTGGACAGCAAGTTTGGTACCTGGCTTTGAATTCAATGTCAACAAGGACTTATTGATCGTCTCACCTGCCCACATATTTCCAATATTTCTAATGAGTATACACCTGTTGTTAGCTGCATAATTTGCATAGTTTAGCATTACCAATCACAATACCTATCAGCATCTCCATCCTCATTGGTCCAGCGTCATCTGGCGAGGGGCCTTCACTGCTGGTGTCATGGTTGACCTAAGAAAGTCAGGTGTATCATCATTCTTTAATAGAAAGTTTTGAGGACTCTGTCAATAAATTGAGAATTAATTTCCTGGTGTCATAGATCAGGGCGAAGTTCATTCTTTACACTGGCTGAATATTAGTCACAGAATAGAGTCATTGTGCTGATGAAGTTGGGGCGATATTGCTGAATATGCTTTTCTTGTAAGGACTGACTGCATGTGTAAAGGGTGGTAGGGTAGCTTAGTGGTTAAAGCATTGGCTCGTCACTGCAAAGGACTGGATCCGGTTCCACTTATGGGTACAGTATATGAAGCAGGTTTCTGGAGTTCCCTGCCATAACATTGCTGGAATATTGTTCGAATATGATGACGTCATCACTGGGTTGTCTGGTCCAGACTCGATTTGTTTATTTACAGGCCGCCATCATTTCGCTGGAATATTGTACGATTCCAGTACAATATTAAACGGCGTTAAACAAACAAACAAAGACTAGAATGAGATACTGCGGTTCTATATTCTTCTCCGTGAAGTTATAAACATTGTTAGTCATATGCACATAGTCCATTAAAGTACTTTTGTCATGAGACAAGCCATTCATATTCATATAACAAGTCACTTGTAACCCTGACAATATCAGGGCTAATTAGGTCGACATGACATACATCATTGAAATAGAAACACATAAATGTCATGCCTTGAAGAAACACATCGTGTGTAGTTTGTTGTCTATTCAAGTTTGTTATTTAAGTTAAATCATCTGGCGCTACTGCGCGTTATTGTTATCACTGCCGCTATCTATGGCTTGACTTCGGATCGTTATGTTGGGATAGTGGGCGTTTAGCTTCTGAAGTGTCGCTGTACGATACCCGCTCACATACATTCAGGCCTGCTCTCACGAATATCCACACTGAACATCTCCAACCGCATCCATATCTATCTTCTCCCAACCCACACCACCCATCCCCGCCCACCAATCTACACCCTTATCAACTCATATCGCCAACCCTGTCAACGTCAACCTACATCCTCAGTCACAAATATAGCTACAGTCACCCGAGTACATCCACATCCCAGTCACCCGAGTACATCCACATCACAGTCACTCGAGTACATCCACATCACAGTCACCCGAGTACATCCACATCACAGTCACCCGAGTACATCCACATCACAGTCACCCATAAACATCCAGATCACAATCACCCGAGTACATCCACATCACAGTCACCCGAGTATATCCACATCACAGTCACCCGAGTACATCAACATCACAGTCACCCAAGTATATCCACATCACAGTCACCCAAGTACATCCACATCACAGTCACCCAAGTACATCCACATCCCAGTCACCCGAGTACATCCACATCACAATTACCCAAGTACATCCACATCACAGTCACCCGAGTACATCCACATCCCAGTCACCCGAGTACATCCACATCACAATTACCCAAGTACATCCACATCACAGTCACCCGAGTACATCCACATCACAGTCACCCAAGTACATCCACATCACAGTCACCCGAGTACATCCACATCACAATTACCCAAGTACATCCACATCACAGTCACCCGAGTACATCCACATCACAGTCACCCGAGTACATCCACATCCCAGTCACCCGAGTACATCCACATCACAGTCACCCGAGTACATCCACATCACAGTCACCCGAGTACATCCACATCACAGTCACCCAAGTACATCCACATCACAGTCACCCGAGTACATCCACATCACAGTCACCCGAGTACATCCACATCACAGTCACCCAAGTACATCCACATCACAGTCACCCGAGTACATCCACATCACAGTCACCCGAGTACATCCACATCACAGTCACCCGAGTACATCCACATCACAGTCACCCGACTGCACCCGTGTTTGTGGGTTTCACCGAAATAGTAAACGTCCGAGACCTGCATCACTTCGGGCTTTTCTCCCACATTAAGCTGACACGCCGTGATATAACTGGAATGTTGTTAAAAGCGGTGTTAAACCCAACTCACTCACTCACTCTTCTTGGTCTTCACCTTTATGCCTGGCTGTCTCCATTCGAAGCGTATGGCAACCACAAAGAAAATGTGTTGAGGATATCCTGTAAGGTTTAAAGCCACACCCGTATCAACACTGAACAACTCAACACCCATCTACCCACACCCGATCCTATCACCACCAAACCCATCCTACGTCAAACAACACCCACCAACACCAATTCACATTGAACAACTGTACACGATTTTAACTTTCGTACACTGGTAATGCCCTTCCGGAACGCCAGTCATGCTTTCGCTCTGTCTACATGAACCGGTTTCTGACAGAGCATATTACACACAGGAAACCGGATTTAGATTAATAGCGTTGTGTTTATCACGTGTACTCAGTGTTTCCTCGACGCCATGAAAGAAAACAGGCTAGGTTCAATAAGTGTGACGGAATGCATATGTCCCTTCAGAGTTTCCGTGCAGATAGTGCGCACATGAGTGAGTGAGTGAGTATGGTTTTACGCCGCTTTTAGCAATATTCCAGCAATATCACGGCAGGGGACACCAGAAATGGGCTTCACACATTGTACCCATGTCGGGAATCGAACCCGGGTCTTTGGCGTGACGTTCTAACACTTCAACCACTAGGCTACCCGACCGCCCCAGTGCGCACATGGGTAAAGGTTGTTTAACGCCGGTGAATAGCCCAGCAATACAGCACGGCGTCCTGTAAATAAATAACAAACCAGTGGTTGACAGCATGAACATTATGTCCAACCAATCCCCATCATAACAGGCTCTGTGTCCAAAGCTGCGGTATAGTGCTGAATGACAACCACCCATCGAAAACAGACTACGTTTAACAAATGTCGGTCATTGGATCATTTAGTCCTTATTTGAGGGGTAAATTAAATGAGTGAGTGAGTGAGTTGGGTTCAACGCCGCTTTATAACATTATTCCAGTTATATGACGGTGTGTCAGCTTAAAGTGGGAGGAAAGCCCGAAGTGATGCAGGTCTCAGACGTTTACCACTTTGGTGAAGTCCACAAACACGGGTATGGTGCTGACAAACCTAGAAACATAATAGGGCCGAACCGGGATTCGAACCCACAATCATAGGTTTCTGGCGTGCCCAAGAGACGCAACTCGGCATAACAAATCGCGGCGTCTTAGACGACTGGGCCACCTGTGCCCCCTTTATTAAGTGACACCTGCATGTAGCAAGACACTGAAGCAAAGACTTAATCACATTATGTTCTACATGTACAAACATCAAATTATTCACTTGCACACACACACATACATTTTTGTTGTTGTTTACTCCGCACTCCGAAATATTCCATCTATTCCATAATCGAATCTGGACCAGACAATCAAGTGATCGACATTGTGAGTAATTGATTTACAGCTTTGTACTACACTGCAATAAGGTACTTCGATATACAGCGAACACGTCCAACTAATAGGTCACCAGCCGAATCGTTTTATCCCCTAACACCTCCCATACGTTGTATTGCTTCGGTGCATTAATCACCTGACTGAGAAAACAGTACCGGGCTTGTACAGGCTGTATTATTGTTGATAACATGAAACACCCAACTGCTCCGAGTCCTGTTCGCGGTGTACAGCTCGGTGATACAAGGCCAGTCTGTTTTCTGGTTGCCAAGAGTCCGCATTTCAGTAGATAAAGTCATGCTATTTCGGAGAGAGCGAGATTGTATTTTACCTGAAGGTGGCTATTCTGAGCAGAGGTTGGTTTGGTGGTTGATTGATTGGTTGGTTGAGTTGACAGTTGATTGACTGAATGAGTGAGTGGTTGAGTGAATGTGTGGTTGAGTATTTGAGTGGTTGAATGGGTGGTTGAGTGAGTGAATGAGAATAGTTGAACGAGTGGCTGTGTGAGTGAATGAGAGAAGTTGAGTGAGTGGCTGTATCAGTGAATGAGAGTAGTGGAGTGAGTGGCTGTGTGTGAATGAGAATAGTTGAGTGAGTGGCTGTATCAGTGAATGAGAGTAGTTGAGTGAGTGGTTGTGTGAGTGAATGAGCGTAGTTAAGTGAGTGGTTGTGTGAGTGAATAAGGGTAGTTGAGTGAGTGGCTGTGTGAGTGAATGAGAGTAGTTGAGTGAGTTGCTGTGTGAGTGAATGAGAGTAGTTGAGTGAGTGGTTGTGTGAGTGAATGAGAGTAGTTGAGTGAGTGGCTGTGTGAGTGAATGAGAGTAGTTGAGTGAGTGAATGAGAGTGGTTGTGTGAGTGAATGAGAGTAGTTGAGTGAGTGGCTGTGTGAGTGAATGACGTAGTTGAGTGAGTGGTTGTGTGAGTGAATGAGAGTAGTTGAGTGAGTGGCTGTGTGAGTGAATGAGATTAGTTGAGTGAGTGGTTGTGTGAGTGAATGAGAGAAGTTGAGTGAGTGGCTGTGTGAGTGAATGAGAGTAGTTGAGTGAGTGGCTGTGTGAGTGAATGAGAGTAGTTGCGTGAGTGGCTGTGTGAGTGAATGAGAGTAGTTGAGTGAGTGAATGAGAGAAGTTGAGTGAGTGGCTGTGTGAGTGAATAAGGGTAGTTGAGTGAGTGGCTGTGTGAGTGAATGAGAGTAGTTGATTGAGTGGCTGTGTGAGTGAATGAGAGTAGTTGCGTGAGTGGCTGTGTGAGTGAATGAGATTAGTTGAGTGAGTTGCTGTGTGAGTGAATGAGAGTAGTTGAGTGAGTTGCTGTGTGAGTGAATGAGAGTAGTTGTGTGAGTGAATGTGATTAGTTGAGTGAGTGGCCGTGTGAGTGAATGAGCGTAGTTGAGTGAGTGGTTGTGTGAGTGAATGAGCGTAGTTGAGTGAGTTGCTGTGTGAGTGAATGAGAGTAGTTGTGTGAGTGAATGAGATTAGTTGAGTGAGTGGCTGTGTGAGTGAATGAGCGTAGTTGAGTGAGTGGTTGTGTGAGTGAATGAGATTAGTTGAGTGAGTTGCTGTGTGAGTGAATGAGAGTGGTTGTGTGAGTGAATGAGATTAGTTGAGTGAGTGGCTGTGTGAGTGAATGAGATTAGTTGAGTGAGTGGTTGTGTGAGTGAATGAGCGTAGTTGAGTGAGTGGCTGTGTGAGTGAATGAGAGTGGTTGTGTGAGTGAATGAGATTAGTTGAGTGAGTGGCTGTGTGAGTGAATGAGATTAGTTGAGTGAGTGGTTGTGTGAGTGAATGAGCGTAGTTGAGTGAGTTGCTGTGTGAGTGAATGAGAGTAGTTGAGTGAGTGGCTGTGTGAGTGAATGATAGTAGTTGAGTGAGTGAATGAGAGTGGTTGTGTGAGTGAATGAGAGTAGTTGAGTGAGTGGTTGTGTGAGTGAATGAGCGTAGTTGAGTGAGTTGCTGTGTGAGTGAATGAGAGTAGTTGAGTGAGTGGTTGTGTGAGTGAATGAGAGTAGTTGAGTGAGTGGTTGTGTGAGTGAATGAGATTAGTTGAGTGAGTGGCTGTGTGAGTGAATGAGAGTAGTTGAGTGGGTGGTTGTGTGAGTGAATGAGAGTAGTTGAGTGAGTGGCTGTGTGAGTGAATGAGAGTAGTTGAGTGAGTGGCTGTGTGAGTGAATGATAGTAGTTGAGTGAGTGAATGAGAGTGGTTGTGTGAGTGAATGAGAGTAGTTGCGTGAGTGAATGAGATTAGTTGAGTGAGTGAGTGAGTACTTGAATTGATGAGGGAGTGGGGGAAGAAGTGTGCGAGTGGGTGGTTGAGTGAGTGAAAAGGTAAAAAAATATATCTCGGATTTATTCTTTTTGGGTTTTTTAAAATTTAATTCAGAAACAGGGATTTCTTCAAATCTGGGGATACACAGCTTTGAAAGTTATATTACAGTCATAAGTTTCAGAAAAGGGCGCAGGTCGAAGATGTGTGATACACTTTACCAGCAGCCTGGGGGATCAAATTAACGGTTGAGTAATTCCAAATCTACAGTCCGTTCCACTCTTGATTGGCGAGTTAAACCAAGCTGTTGCACGAGCATCTTGTGTTATTTGTGCACGCGTTCGGTGTCAAGGTTACACGGCAGGTTAACATTGTGAGGGTCACGATTGAAGTTCTGAACTGATTTATGCGTATTTTAGGAAATGCGTTGTTTGATTTCCGCGACATATTAAGAAATTTGACTGTATTTTACTCACCCGGATGTGATATATGTAATGTATTACTTGTTCTGATGTGTCAGGAAGTTTCACTCTAATCAAAAGTATATAAAGCCCGCATTCAATAAACGTGGTCAGTTTTGCATTGCTTAGCGGTTCGTGAATCGACCTCTTCCCGTGTCTGCACTGGGGAAAGTGTCAGAAAGCTGTCACTAAATCTGTAGCATACAAGAGTCGAACACTGGGCATAGACGGACTCGCCAAAAGTGATAAACATATCCAATTCATGGTCTGACCCGTGAAGATCCGGGGAAGAATAGGTATTTAGCAACCCATGCTTGCCGCAAAAGGCGACTTCGCTTGTCGCTAGAGGCGACTAATGAGATCGGGTGATCAGGCTCGCTAACTTGGTTGATGCATGTCATCGTATGCAAATTGATCGATGTTCGTAAAGGAAATCTCTGGATTGTCTTGTCCAGACTCGAATATTTACAGACCGCCGTCACACATGATACCCATGTCGGGTCTTCGTCGTGACGAGCGAACGCTTTGACCACTAGGCTACCTGACCCTTTTAATAACAGAACTTTTATATGTAATGCACAAAGGTGTCAGTTGTAGCTTGCTCGAGAAAAGGTCTATTGCTATTCGTTACGTGAGCAGATTTCACGTCGACTATGAAAAAAAATGTTTCCTGCTAATACATAATGTACAGAGTCCATGGAGGAAAACGCTCTGATAAAGATCGCGAGTCCACGGCCTGTGACGTCACTGGTCCCGTTGATATGACATAGTGATACAAATAGAATTCTATAGTGCTGAAAGACATAGTGGTAATCCATGTGGTGTGTGTGTGTGTGTGTGTGTGTGTGAGTAATAGGTTATAAATAGAGCTAGGTATAGTTGGAACGTGATAAATCAAATCACATGTATGTCATTATCATGAAGGGTGTGATGAAGGAACGAATTAATTGACGAATGAAATATATTACGGTCGAAGGCGCAGATATATTCCCCAGGTGCAAAGTAAATATTCAGTATCATTCACAACTCATAAATATATATATATATATATATATATATATATATATATATATATACATGTATCACCTAAACCAGAGATTCACATGCCGAGTCTCATGAGTATTCATGACTAAAACTGTTTAGTAATACATCATTATTACATATAGATATTATATAACACACACACACACACACACACAAACATCTTTACATATGTGTTCATTGTAAACACTCATTCACACATAAGTATCTTACGTGCACAGTAGTTTAAGTAATAGCTGACTTTAAAAAAAGCACAATTGTCATCAATCATTTCCAAATCATCCCACCTTCCTCATATTCAATTAAAGTCTATGTCGTAATACAGTGACCACACACAATCACTTCGCTCATGTGACTGTGACACAGGGAGTGTGACGTGCGGACCACGTGAGCATTTCATTATTTATAAGGTCTCACATTTTCCCTATTTCACCCAGTCTGAAGTTGAGAAACATCATCGCACTTGTGTATATTTCAGTAAAATCATTTCGGATTAATTGTCACTGCACAAATAGCGCCAAACAGACCGACTCGTGAAGAACTCATTTTCCAGGCTATCCCGGAATTACTTTGTCTGCGCGGAGGAATATATTGAGGCAGTCAGGTGCTTGGTGGCGCGAGGTACAGAGAACGTAAGGCAGGAGAAGCCTTGTTTTATTTTATAGACGGGAAAAACATCAAAGTCCAAACATGGAGGGTGGAATGAAAATAGTGAAAGTTCTTCTTATGGTGTTCAACATCATTTTTGTGGTAAGTTCAACAAATATATTATTAAAGACTCGAATATGTTTGATGAAGCCCGTAGAAGAATTCGCACTAATCGCAGTTACCAATAGCACTGTTTACATCATGATATGGCCTTGGACGTTTTAAATAGACATTTCTCATTTCAATTTGAAATGAAGGTTGTAAGTTATTATGTTTCAAATGTGTTGGCTTTACAGTTTCAATGATACGCCAAATTTTTGAAGTGCAAATAAGCATGGGGTTGACCCTTGACCGGTAAAAATATTTCGATTTTATTTGACAGCTGGAAATTTTATCGCCAGATTTTAATGCATACTATTTCGGAGCTGACAGATTTTAGTGACAGCTTTCTAAGTGAGTTTAAGGAAACATTATACGACACAATATTCGACAGACAATCTGTAATGCCGAGGATCTAAACTGTTGTGATGTGGCAAGTGAGGGTGTCGACGCGGTGGGCGAATCAACACAAAATGAGTTTTGAGAGCGCTGGAATGAATCATGTTTAGAAAGGATCAATTTAAATCTAAAACTTCGTTTATCATCAGCTTTGTATGGTGAAGCCTAACAGGAAGATTAGTAGCGCCAGCAATAATATCAACTGATGTTTCGCGTTTTTGATAACAAGTTCACACATGTAATCTGAAATGTAATACATTCGTTTCATGTAAAACCATACAAGGAAGTGGCACATACCTAAAGGGCTCATGTTAAATTGGTTCCGTTTGTGTTGAGCTGAATTCAGGATTTAGCTGTGTGCAATGGTATCATTATTGTCCTTGCTCTTTAATTTTTGGGGTAGGTGAAGGTTTCAAAAGAAACTTAGATCTACATGTAAAATGTTTGTGTAACTGCAAAAGAGCTGTTCACAATGTGATCGACACTTAAATTAATGTATCCTCGTGTTAAGGTTTACAAGCCCCAAAGAAGTATTTCTAATTATATATATAGTAACAATCCCAATTCACTAAAATGAAGTTATGAAGAACATGTTTTTCTGTTAATCCTTGGATGGTCAAATGACCATGTCTTATTAATTTTTCTGAATAGGTCTTGCCTTGTGAAACTAGTTGATCAGGTGCCATCTTGTTACGTCACATGATTTTGAGCCCCTCAATTAATCAAGTTAAAATGGATGCACAACATGATCAGTCACATGACATTACATACAGGAAATTTACAAACAGCAACTGATACATCATCGGTGCAGTTCTGATACCAAATAAAATATCAGATCAAGTTTGATTAAAATGTGCATTTAAAAGTAAGTTTTGAGGTATGTTTTCTTTACTCATTGAATATCTTACCTCATGTAGCTTAATTTGCAACAAATTCAGTGGTAAGTGGCAAACACAGTGTCTCAACTGCGCTTTGAAGGGTCCACCTTGATAACAATTAATCGTGTAGTCACATTTTGTTTTGGGGCTTGAAAAGGCGAGACTCAAATGCATGCGACATGGGGATACTTCTAGTTTCATAACTATGTCCCAGAAGTGGCACTGGTACATGATACTGCTGTAACTGTATAATTCTTGTCCTAGCTATTGAGTTTTCAAGGTCATTGGTGGGTGAAAGTTTACGGAGAAACAGGATATTTTACATGTAATGAGTAAGGTTATGAGCTTTTAACAGTCTGTTGTATAATAATGCCAGCATGGTTGTGAGCAATAATTTGCAAAACCTATTCTGTTAGACCTTTTGCGGCATTTAACAACAATCATACTATATGTACATATCCAGTTGTGTACATCTAAGTCGTACGTGTTTGTTGTTTTACACCGCACTCGGCAATATTCCAGCTATATGACAGCAGTCTGTAAATAATCGAGTCTGGACCAAAGAATCCATTGATTAGGATCATGAGCATTGAACAATGCAATTGGGATCGATGACATGCACAGCGTTAGAAATTGGCACTAGTCCTGTAGTCCTTGCCAAACTGCCCAATAGTTAAGGTATCATAAGGACTAGTCGAATTTTGCCCTTTTTAAGAGTTTTGCCATATGTTGTCATTATAAGGACTAGTGGATCAAACCTGTTAGTTTCTACCACTGCATGCATCAACCAAGTCAGCGATCATGATCACCCAAACTCATTTGTTGCCTCTTGCGACAAGCATAGTCACCTTGCTGTTGCTGGAGACCTATTCTACCCAGGATCTTCTTGGGTCAAGTTGCACATGTGGAAGAGATGTAATCCAATACCAAAATTGCTAAAAACAAACATTATATGTCATCTTATCACCTGGGTCATACATTAAGTACTGAACCAGCTAGACTGATAAGAGGCCACTTCGTGGTTATGTCAAATTTCATGTCATTTTCTAAGATAACACTTGTTTCAGAGTGAATTAAACAGTAACAGACTGGTTCAGTGTATTTTTGTCAAGGAAGCTAATTAGCTCCAAATAAAATCTATTGAAAGTAATACAAAGGAACAAGTTTGAACCAGTTGACTGTTATCTTCTCATTTGGTTTTACACTGGCTTATTGGTTCTTGAACTTTCCTGGTTGGCCCAGACGCAGCGATTCGCTGTGCAGAGTTGCGTCACTAGGGCACGCCCCAAACCTATGATTGTGGGTTCGAATCCAAGTTTGTCAGCACCATACCTGTGCCCGTGGGTTTCACCGAAGTGGTAAACGTCTGAGACCTGCATCACTTCAGGCTTTCCTCCCACATTACGCAATCGGTGGCGAATCAACACAATCAGCCTGGTTAAATTTGTATTATGTTAACCTTACCCGTTCATGTAATTGGACTAATCTTGTCTGTAGTACAAACATTAAACCTATGCAGTTTCACAGCATTACCAGGTCAGAGCATAATCACCGACTACACATCTCCCCGTATGTAAATCATGAAATGCTAAATACTTATTTTATAAACCAGGTTCTTAACCATGTTAATGTAATAAATTTAATAGTATTAAATGAATGTTATGAAATGCTATCAATTAAATGTTACAATGTAATCACTGCAAATACAAGTCAATTTATGTGTTTTGTTTCGTTTTATCCAAGATGGCGGATGTTTCCGAACGAACAACGTATATAGCAAACTGAATTCTCCAGTCCCTTGTAGTTCATTATATCCATGTTCTGCTGTAACTTAGTAGAAATCATATTTATTGATAATAATATTTGTTATGTGAAGTCATATGAATAAAATGCTTAATGGACAGTATGAGGAAACGAGAGCTGATTGGCGTATTAAAATATCAGTCTCTTGAAAAAAGGGGACAAACTTGTCACTATTTGTCTGGCAGATGCCAGAATCAAAGATATCTCAAAAGTATTTATTCTTGTTGGCAAACTTAAATTCCAAAGGGCATATCTAAACATATTTGAGTGTTTGCGGCATGCTTGAAAGAAAATAGATTCAGTTCCTGTCGTGTATTAATATGATGGCGGTCTGTAAATTATGGAGCCTGGACCAGACAATCCAGTGATTGATATCATGAGCATCGATCCATGCAATTGGGATATGATGACATGCATCAACCAAGGTAGTAAGCTTGTCCACCCATTCTCGTTAGTCGGTTTTTACGACAAGCATAGTCACCCCTGCTTTAGACCTGTTATGACCGCGATCTTCACGTGGCTGTACATGAGTAAACTCGACAAACACATTGAACATGATAAATGCATACAACAACATTCAATAACCGTTGCAATCCACATATTGAAAACTGCTTGTTATCCATGTCATGGTGAAATGACATCCTTCGAGATTAAAGATGGATTAAAATTTATTATCGTTGGTACAGTTAGATCCCTACGCACACACCTGAACATCTTTGTGATTGCCCCGTTGGGCACCGAAAAAAAACCACATTTCTGTCACTGCGTTTTTTTATTTCAGATTGTTGGTTGTGCGCTGATTGGTGTCGGTGCTTACGTCCAGACACAGTTGACGGATGTGGCCTCCATTTTCGGCAGTGAATATAATGGACCTGGTATTCTGCTCATATTTGTTGGTGTTATAATCTTCCTCATTGCTGCCTTCGGATGTCTGGGAGCATGCAGGGAAAACCACTGTTGTATTATGACGGTAAGTATGACACTGACATGGGCTTCTATGCTGAGGACTGTACAGGGTGGCTCAATGGGAAGGGTGATCATCTGCTCCCTCAAAAGTAAAACATGATAGACAGGGGATCCTTGTCATCACCCTCATCTTGTGAAATGGGGCATTTAGGGAACTTTATAGTCTGTCTTACAGACCCTGATACAAATATATATCAAATATAGCCCATGCAAGTCCATAATGTTTGGCAAGTCTAGATCACTGCAGTATCTGAAAATGAAGAGTCACTGGTCTCCTTTTTATTATATTTTTATTAAGATAACTGAACAGCTGTTTTTTTAATGTAAGATATGTTCATTTCAGAGACTAGATGTTAGTCTAGGAACTTGAATACAAGTACGATAGTATCAGTGGGTGTGGGAGAATGAGGAGGTATATTGAGGTCAGGAAGGGAGGATCATATGCACATGCAAAATTATTCCATGTCCTTGTGATCTTCTTAGTGGTAAGAAGTGTTAGGGATCCTAATTTCAAATACAATAGCGGCACCCACAAGGACCTCATAATTTCTAACAATGTAACATTAACATGTGATATTATAAGAAGAACTGAAATGGTTGAACATTCAGACTGATTAAACCTAAGTGTCAAGGGACCCACATTCCTAGAAGTTCTGGATCAGGAATTAGACATGCAGGATAGAGGATCTAAATTGCTCAGAATATAGACATTATAGAGGTCGTGTTATTTCAGGGATGGGCGACAAGGTCTCGGGCTAATCTTTCAAACTGCTTTGTTTGATTGTCTAGCTTAGCTTAGAATGTATATCTTGTTTAGGTTATTCATTTCCTGTTACCATGGTTACATGCATATAATTCATAGTCTGTGATAAACAAATAATTGATTTCTGTGACCGAGGTGATTTAAGTGCCCAGGGTCCAAGTGATGTAAAAAAAAAAAGGAGAAATTTTTGTGTGATGTCAGTATACAGGCACTATGATCCTGAGAGATGGTGTCTAATTGTCTGTGAATGTAGTGATGGTTGTAAAAAGCTGTTTGTTTGTCTTTCAGTTTGCTGGTCTCTTAGTAGTTATTTTCATCCTTGAGATTGGCGGAGGAATTGCTGGATTCGTTCTCCGAGACCAGGTATGTCAGAATACATGGGATGTTCAAGATTGTCATAATGTGACCCTATCAGATTGGAGATTTGATAAACCTGACAATTTTAACTTTTTGAAAAATCAAATGTCTGAGAGGTATCTGGTATCATCTCACATGTTGTGAGAGAAAAACGCATTGGCTGAACTCAATTGTTAAAACAACCTCCTTTAATTTAAAAAACCCAAATTGATGAAAGTGAAATACGAAATTGTGTGTGTAATTTGACCAAGTTCATAAACAGTTTGGTATATCAAAGTAGACCAAATTTATGGATAACAGCTTCTTTATTTTACAGTAATAGCATCATTTAGGTATAGATCCTTATACTCTTGTTGTCGCTAATAATATGACTGAAAACAGTATGAGGATATTTATGGAAACATTGCTGTTACGGTATAATGAAAGAAGTTCTCCATAAACTGTCTAATTTGTTATCCATCAGCTTCTAAGAACTGCCTATCAGACAATTCAGTTTCGTATATGTGGGTTAAAAGCTTATACTGAAAGCCTCTACTAGCAATGCCCTTGGACTATGTTATGGTTATTTCTTAAATATGAAATCAGGCAAGAGCATATGAAAAGCTTGATAAGTTTCATATTTGTAATAAAATTAAACTCACATGGATATGCAGTATCTTATCTACTTGATGTTAATGTGCTTCAGGTTGAATGATTAGCAAGATTGTAACATGTTTTTTGGGTTACCCTTGCTGATGTTTTACTTGATAAAATGATTATCAAAGATGTGCCCCCAGTTGGGTTTCTGGATCCTCAGCAACCTATACTAGTTGTACTTTATGTCTGAAATACTGCCGACGTGTCTTTATATGTTAACTCGCTTGTGCAGGTTGTATGAAGCGACCAAATGATTGATAGCAAGTCATCGTACCCTGACGGTGTGAATTGTGGCTCACAACATCAATCACTGGATTGTCTGGTCCAGAGTTGATTATTTATAGTCCACCGTCATATGGTGTATTGCTGCGTGCAGTTTTCAACATAGAAAGGCCAAACATAGGTGCTTACCTGAGACATGTATGCTGTTAGAGGGTTCCCACACATACCCCATGTCAGGAAAGATCAAGAGCAGATGTCCAGGAATGTTGTTATAGTCACAGAAATACTGCGTTTTCATTTAAAAAACTGAATTTTCAAACCTCGAATGTTTCTGAACTATTAGTATTGGCAATACTCGGTATGATGGAGAGAAAATATTACACTTGCATAAGGTTCACATGCTTAGCACAATATACGATTCAGTGTTTTACTACATCTGAGATTGAAATGCAGCAGTGTCAGTGAGTGGTTTTGTTTCAGATTGAATCTACAGCAGTCGAAAAGATGGAAAAAGCTCAAGCCCAGTTCAACACATCGAAGGACGTGCAGGACGGATGGAAGTTCATCCAGCAGTCTGTAAGATGTGTTTTATTCATCTTTGACCAATGGACCTGTGAAGATCCGGGGTAGAATAGGTCTTCAGCAACCCATGCTTGTCGTAAAAGACGACTAACGGGATCTGGTGGTCAGTCTTGCTGACTTGGTTGATACATGTCATCTGTCCCAATTGCGTGGATCGATGTTCATGATGTCAATCACTGGATTGTCTGGTCCATACTCGTTTACTTACAGACCGCCACAGCTGGAATATTGCTGGGTGTGGCGTTAAACAGCAAACCAACCAACCAATCTTTGGTGTGTGTATTTGGATGTGCAAGTGGAGCTATTCTGACCATGAAATAAGTTAGGATTCTTTTGAAGGTTCTTGAATCCAGACATACTTTGGTCTGCTTAAAGCCTCCACAATTTATTCATTGCATTTAAAAAGCCTCAGAATTGATGGATAAACGAAGCACAGATTGTGGGATATCATGGAATTATGCTGTGTAAAACCCAACTGAACTTGCTCTTTCCATCAGTGTAATTCAGCGTTTATCTTAGTTAGTCCATACTTTTGCTATTAATGATGCAAGTGTTATCTGGCAGGGTTTTACCGGAAGCAGAATATTGCATCCTGTAGAAAAACAATTTGTAAATGAACATAAATAATTTATATTGAGGCACCATGTCAATCCTTAAATACCTCTCTCTACATGTGTTATTTATGTATTTATTCTTCTGTGACTGTATCCGAAAATATTGATATGCCAGAATTGAATTCGATACATGTATTGCCGATTGCCATATTGTAATATACTGGCATGCCAGTTATTTTGCAATACCCTCCAATACCTTGACTCCCATGGTCTGGAATGTAGATAGACGTTGGTAAGTCTCCGTATCTTTAGTTGTCATGACAATACTATTTGTTTCAGTTCAAATGCTGTGGAGCAGACAACTACACTAGCTGGCACGAGTACTTAACTAAGCCACCAGAGTCATGTTGCAAGAGCATTGGCTCCACAGCGTGTGCGTCTCGGTCGTTCAACAGTACGGATGCCATTTACACTAAAGTAAGTCTTGCCAATATAACAGAGCTTTATTAAACTTGCAGTCGATGAGGGACTACCAGAACGATTAATTTTGAGTTTATTTTACTATGTGAACCATTGTTATATGATGTAAAGCCATTAATTAATTTCGTAATTTTATTCCTGCTTGACTCACTACCATGCTTGTCGTAAAAGTGACTAACGGGATCGGGTGGTCAGACTCGTTGACTTAGTTGATGCATGTCATCGATCCCAATTGCGTGGATCGATGCTCATGATTTCAATCACCGGATTGTCTGGTCCAGACCGTATGATTTACAGACATATATATAGCTGTCATATAGCTGGAATATTGCCAAGTGCGGCGTAAAACAACAAACAAAAAATAAAGAAAGCAAATCCAATTGTTTTTTTGTGGCTTGTCAGCAGTCTGACATTCCCAACATATTGAGCTGCCAAGTGTAGAATGATGCAGCCCTAATCCTTGTATTTCAGACTTCGTGACTTGTAACTGCCACCATTGTTAAACTTTGTTTGCTTCTCTTTTCAGTCATGCAAAAAGGGAATCGTTGACTGGCTGAAGCAGAATGTGATCTTGCTCGGTGGCATTGGGATTGGACTTGCCTTTGTTCAGGTAATTTGTGACAAAAACTTTTTTCCCTTCAAAATTCCACAAACCAAACCGTAGTGTCGCATAGAGCCATCTTTCAGCACTAGCCCTCATCCTGTTGTGACTGAGAAAAATGTCACCTCAATTTAAGAAAAATACAGCTTCATGATCAGTGAGAGCAGCTGCTTTAGGGCAAAGAAGCTTGGTGTATTAAATGTATTAATAATTTAGGATCACTTTGTTGACAGCAAAGGAAAGAGTGTTATGTTTGCGATGAAAACAGTTCCATGGGTATAATTGGTAAGATTGGCCTACAATAAGAAAGGTATCAGGATGTAGACAGAAGTCTAAACAATTTTGCCTTAGCAGATGCCTAAAGTTAAATGACTGTTTTAATGACTGAGGTTTGATTCCCTCATACAAAAACCCATCTAATCAAGTTGTCACACCCAGATTCCGCCTGCAACAAACTATCACAGCACCTGAAATTTAATGATGCAATTTTGTTTCAGGTTTTCGGAATCTGTTTGGCTTGCTGTCTAGGAAAGGCTATCAAGAAGGAGTACGAGGTGGTGTAAGATGTCACGATCAAGTTGTTCAAGTTGCTGTGGCAAAGATTTGGGTTGTAGCAGACTGTGACATCTGAATATTTTTCTAACATTGCTCCATCTTGTGAGAGAATCCAAGGAAAGAGGATTCCTGGCTTGATTCCTGAGACAGCATTTTGTGACCAGCAAAAAATCCCATTTTCATCTTGTAATTGTCTGCTGTATGTTAATTACTGACTAAACGTTTCTGTGTAGTTTAGATCTTGCTGTCTGTTTATACTGTACATAATGTCATCTACCGACTTAACTTGGCTAAGATGAGATGTTTTCGCGAAAATCATGTTAACATTCTCAAATCCTGCAGACGTTTGGAAAGTGTGACAAAAACTATGGGATCTGAACTATCTAATTTATTAAAAATTCTCATCACATGTTAGTCACGTTATGCGATTAACGCTCAAATAAACTTCATTTAAGAGTTTATATGAATTTCTTCGATTGCTGCATCTATTTTTATGGGACAACTGCAGCACGTCCTGGTTTTTCAAAGTTGAAGTAGCAATCTTGTTAAAGTTGTTATCATATAACCTTGCAATAACAGATCACTTTTAAGTGACGGGACAATGATTGAGAAAAAATCCTGAAAATGAACCAACTCAGTAGGGCGTATGAACTAGTCATTGTTGTGGATTGATCACACTATATATATCTCCTTGATCTCTCAATTCCCCTGTCATGTTGACCACCTGGTAATACTTTCAATCTAATCTGTGGTTTCAAGGTTTGCTTCATTGTTATTCATGGTTAATTTTTATATAATCCATGTTTTCCAGCAATTCAATATAGATTTGTATATTTCTCTGGTTCATTGTCTTAGTTACCGTCTCCAAATTCTATTTTGTGTATACTCATTCTGTACAAATGTCACTTGGTAGGGTTTTTTTTCTCGCTCATAAAAAAATGTATAATGTTGAAATAAAAAATCTTTATGTTAATTGTGTTTTGATGTGATGAGGAAACTACAGAACAGTCAATGGATCTATCTTGATATGGCTGGCAGTGTTAGGACAGGGTCATCATATCATAGTGCTTGTCACAACTGTTTGCCCTTCAAGCTAACACACTGAAAGTTTTATCACTAGATGGATCCAAACAAAGCACTAGAGTAACTGGTGAAATAGGTTTACTGTGTAACTTGTCGGGTTTACAATATTGAGCTGAAGGTGTAGATATTAATGGTAACTTGTATCTGACAAAGTAGACACCTACTATAGATCCTTAAACCATTGTCAAGCAAGACTTGACAGTAAATAAATTATCCACAAATGTGTCTACTTTGTCAAGTAATGCCTATGAGACAATTCAGCTTGTATCAGTGTTCATTGCATCTTGTAGCTGTGTGAAAACAATGAGTTCATTTCAAAAGAAAACATCCAAATATCACATCTGATGGTTCAGCGTCGGAATCAAGAATTGAAGAATATCACTGTTTGTGGGATGGGAGTCCAAAGTGTTGCAGTTCGTAGAAATTTACTATAATTAGAATCCAATCCTTTACTCAGCATACCCATCATCTTCCCGAGGCACCCTTGCTACATCAAGCCCACTTTGCTAATTATGATTGATTTGACTATCAACATGTGCAATAGTCCAGAGAACATTTAACAAAATCAACATCCAAGACTGGTACAGCTTCATATGAAAGCGATTTACCTCTGTCTGTTTACATGAATATCTTTTTCATCGTTTGACCGACTAGGTAGTCACCATCTTTGTGTCTTGTTAATTTGTTTTTTATCACTGCACTCAGCAAAATACCAGCTATCTGTAAATAATAGTCTTGACCAGGCAATGCAGTCATTGACATGAGCATCAATCCACGCAATTGGGATGCAATGACATGCATCAGCCAAGTCGCCCAATCCTGTTAGTTGCCCCTCGCGACAAGCATGGTCATTTTTTATGGCAAGCATGGATTGCTGAAGACCTATTCTAACCCGGATTTTCAGACCCGCCATCTTTGTGAAGCTGTACGAGATAAGAACAGCAATCAGATTCGATGTCGCGTTTTAATTACAAGGGGCACAACTCATGATCTACGCGAGGTGGCGCCAGGGTCGAGCCAAGAAAAGAAGACTTGATGTGGCAAGGGTAGAAACTAGGCTTTGATATAGGCTAGTGGACACGCTTGCCTTGGGAAGATGTATACCAATCTGTACAAATATTTCCCAACCCCTCAAAAGGTTGTCGGGTGAATGCCTGATCTAAATGACTCCATCAGATGTCAGCTTTTTAAAACAATTTGCCTTCATTTCTTTGTCACCTCAATTCAGAGAATTTCGATCACTGATTACCTTGTTTCCCCAATTGACTTGTTGGGTAAACACAAACACTGCACGCATGCTAATGTTATTGCAGTCATCATTTTGAGCCGGGAATCATCTCCGCCAAAATACACGGTGCCGGTATCCGAAATAGACCACGACCGGACTAACAATGTTTTGCCAGGACCGGAAATAAATGTCTGTTAAAGCACAGGCCCTGTGTTGTTGCTCACATATTTCTAGATCAATTAATATCGCAAGTGTCAGAAATGCACTATCCTATAATATGTAAAGATATAATAGGACAGTATATTTCTGACACTATATATAAATTGATCTGGAAATATTTAAGCAATGACTCCAGGGCCTGTGGTTTATACTTCACTGTTGTTGGATTTAGCTCTCTGGCAGTTCACATTACTCCCAACACAAAAAACATGTCAACAATTTATTAAAAACAGTGTACAAGATTTGCTATCACAGAGGGTAAATATAGTTTGAACTGCTGTTTATAACAATATATATATCACATACTGACACAAACATTTCCTCACTGGACGGAATGTAATGATAGATGAAATATTGAAAGGAGTAAGAATAACTTTAATTTCAAACAAGTAAAGTATCTGTTAATAACCTTTAAGTTAGTACATATGTTTACGAACTGAGTTGGTACAATTGTGATGTTTCTGTTTTAAGTGAGATCAATTTATTATTATTAAATCCATTGAGTAAAGTGGAGAAATGTATGGAAATGCCGGCTGTATAGAAGCTGTTGTGGTTACTCCAGCACTGAGATTGATCTTTGGCTGTGGTCCTTTCCTATTATGCATATTTGGCCTTTTCATTGGCAAGAGCCAGACGACGGATGTTCCCAACACATCCAGCTGCTGCTTCTTGCAAGTCTTCATCAGTGGCACCAACCATCTTCATCAAGGGCTAGATAAGAGAATTAGATAAAGAAATAAGTCAAGTTTGTACTTCTCCAACTACACTAGAGTTCACATTTTTTCTTCCAACTTCATGTACTCATATATACATATCATATCGAGTATTGCTAAAAGCTGTAGTCCACAGCCACAATTCCAGCTATGTCATGGTGGCTGGTAAATAACAGTTTGTACCAGGCAAACCAGTGATTAAATGCTTGATCAATGCACTATGCAATTCATCTTCCCGAGACAGAGTTAACTGACCTCAAAAGTCCAGTTTCCACCCTTGCCTAACTAGGCAGGAATTCCTGGGCTCGATCGTATTGACCAATCAGATTCCACCTCACTAATCACTTGCATTTGTTTCAAACAAAATGGTGGCTCCCAGTCAAGACGATCTGATCAATAATCAATATCTATATTGTGATATAACGTATCTTATATTGCGAAATGCATCAAATCACGTGAGCACCTTGATTAAAAACATGAAAAGATTTGGAAAATATCTGCTGACAAGTTGGCGGTGCACATATTTTGCAAATCATGCAATCGACCGAAATCTGCACGACAGTTTACGAACCTGATTTCGATTTTTGTTGCACGATTTTGATTGGACTATGCATAGACGTGTTAGTCCAGCCAAAATGTCACTCCATAATACCAGCCTAGTGGAAAGTGGACTTTTATAGTCATTTAACTCTCTTGCCTCAGGAAGATGTATGCCAATAGGGCATAATCACAAACTACCATCCTGTGGGAATGATGGGTAGAATAGGTTCCCAGCAACTTATGTTGGTTGAAAGAGTGGTCTTCATAGATTGGATGGTCAGAATCGGTGACTTGGCTGATGGCGTGACATCATACTCCGACAGCATGAACTGTTGCTTATGATATCAATCACTGGATTGTCTTGTCCAAATTTGTTTATTTGCAGGCCACTGTCATATTACTGGCATGGTAACAGCAATTACAAGCTTTTAACATCTTAAGGTAAAACACACTCAGGGATCAGAGATTCTCCAGAAATGGGCCTCCACCTGTGAACCACAGTTACCTTAACTTGGGTAAATAGTAATCTGTCAAGTCAGCCCCTGCCCCTTCCCAAAGGAATTCTTGGATAGATTTGGTTCTCAGCAAGCATGTTCGTCGTATCACGCAATGTGAGTTGGATTGGGTGGTCAGTCTAAGTACTTCATTGTGCCCTAACAGAGGGGAACTTAATTCACTACATCAGTCACTGGTTATTCTGGTCTAGGCTTGATTATTTACAGGTTGTTGTCAAATAGCTTGAATATTGGTGAGAGAACGTTAAAAAACCCCAAAGAAACAAGTGTACCAACCTGAACCACTCCGGCTTCATGCATTGTGATGCAGTTGTCTGGATTCTTGGATAGCTGGTAGAGTGCTCTAGCTGTTGACCTGTGGACGTTCTCGTCTTGTGACTTGAGGTACTTCACCAACGGCGCCACCGCCCCTTCCCGACCAAACGCTACACGATTATTGCCCCAGTTACAGCAGCGTGCTATTGCCTCCGCTAGGTGTCGCCGCAACTTGTCGTCAGTCTGAAATACACAAGACATGCATGTCAAACCAATAACCTGACATCTGCACTGACCATGCCAAGAGTTGTTCAATCAATAATCACACACTTAGTGCCTGAGATATCATAATTTGTCTCAAACAGAATGATACAAATGTACAAGAGCCCACTTTCTCAAAGCAATGTTGGTGCTAACACCATTGTAAATCCATGTTAAAGTATGATCTTACAATGGTAGTGGCACCAGGGCCCATTTGCACAAAGCGATGTTAGTGCTAAGATGATCTTAACTCCCATATTTGAACATAGGCTTACGATAATCTTAGCGCTAAGATGGCTTTGTGCGAGTGGGCTCTGGATTGCTTTGTTGGCCCAATGCTTGTGGTTGTTCATTAGCGTTATGGCTATTTTAAGTATCTGTTAAAATAGGGGATTGATACATGATGGTCTTAGAGCTAGGAATGCTTTGTGCACGTGGGCCAATGAGACTTGCGACTTCAACTCATCTGCTTGACTCAGCAATTATTTCTAGTGACCAAACAACAAACAGACAGTAAAATGGGGATTGAGTGGATAAAATGGGAGACAAGGTTACTTGTGCCTTTTTTTGTCATTGTACCAAAAATTGGCAAGGTTTGTTTCTAATGCAAACAACCATATCTGGTCCAAATGTGAATATCTTGTTTGATGTGGTGACCTGTGTAGATCTGGGTTAGAATTGGTCTAGGCTCGTTACTGCAGTAATACGCGTGTCTGCAGCAGAACACAGCACTACTAGCTTTACTAGCTCCATCAGCAGAATTTGCAGCATTCTTAAGAATTAAATACATTAAGAAAGCCAACAATGATAAATGTTGCTATTATATCAGCAGCTTCATGGCCATAACACCTTCATACTGATTATTAATGGCATATATCTCAATTACATGTATATACAAAAATATTCAAATCAGATTAATATTAATACTTATGGTTATAATGTAGCTGTCAGTAAATATTCATATGGTGCATTTGATCGAGACTAACAGCAATTGATTATTCATTTATGGTATTCTATAGGTTTCTTTTGTAGCTTATCATAGCTTTAACACTGAGCTGGAAATTGAGTCATTTTCATTTCATCTTTTGAAATTAACAGTACACGTGATGTCAAACACTCATTTGAAAATTCAATTATTTTGGTTAGTGTGTTATTGTGTACTTTCAACACGACTGTGCTTCAGGAAATAGTCATAATTTGAATTGGTCTAGGGTTCTATACCACAAACAAGTTACAAGATCTATGGTCACAGCTCTGTATAACAAAACATGAATGAGTGAGTGTTTGTTTTGTTTGTTGTTTAATGCCACACTCAGCAATATTCCAGCTATATGACGGCGGTCTGTAAATTATCGAGTCTGGACCAGACAACCCAGTGATGACGTCATCATATTCGAACAATATTCCAGCAATGTTATGGCAGGAAACCTGCTTCATATACTGTACCCATAAGTGGAACCGGATCCAGTCCTTTGCAGTGACGAGCCAATGCTTTAACCACTAAGCTACCCTACCACCCTTTACACATGCAGTCCTACCACCCTTTACACATGCAGTCAGTCCTTACTAGAAAAACATATTCAGCAATATCGCCCCAACTTCATCAGCACAATGACTCCATTCTGTGACTAATATTTCAGCCAGTGTAAAGAAAGAACTTCGCCCTGATCCATGACACCAGGAAATTAATTCTCAATTTATTGACAAAGCCCTCAAAACTTGCTATTAATGAATGATGAAAGACCTGACACCAGCAGTGACGGCCCCTCACCAGATGAGGCTGGACCAATGAGGATGGAGATGCTGATAGGTATTATGATTGGTAATGCTAAACTATCCAAATTATGCAGCTAACAACAGGTGGAAGGTAACATCTGGTGTATACTCATTAGAAATATTGGAAATATGTGGGCAGGTGAGACGATCAATAAGTCCTTGTTGACATTGAATTCAAAGCCAGGTACCAAACTTGCTGACCAAACACTTTTTGGGGGATACTAGCATTAACAAATACTGGATTAAAGGACTCGTATACATGACTGAGAAAATACTTGTCCTCATTTGCCTATCTCTGACAAGTAAAGCAACGGCTTGTATTGATAGCTTAATTTGAATTTGGTAAAAATACTGGTCCAGAAACAGTGGGTTAAATTAAAGCTACAATCAGAGGGCTCCTGTCATTACCCTAATGTGAGATCTTAAAGAAGTAGATTAAAATACTACAGAAGCAAACACGTATCCACCCCCTCTTCTTCTGACACTACATGTGAAGCCCATTTCTGGTGTCCCCCGCCGTGATATTGCTGAAATATTGCTAAAAGCGGCGTAAAACCATATTCACTCACTCACTGACACTACATGCTCAAAACAGGGAACACACAACATCCATGACGCTAAACTCACTGAAAACAGCAAAGCTGATTGTTATCTACAAAATGTAACCATTGTAAAAAGTCTAACAGAACATAAAATGATATGCTCCAAGAAACAATCTCTTTAGCCGAGGGAACCATCCCCTTAGCTTCATTAGCAAACTCTTCCTCTAATTAAACTGATTAGTATTGAATCCGCAACACTGACTTCCATTAGTTTCTTGAGGAATACTAAAAGAAAAACTGCAGGTACCCTTTGAGGTGGAAAATCGTGTAATTAAGAAAGAGAGCAAAGATTTCCGACCAAAGTGGAGCCTATAGATGCAGTGTTAGAAATTGGCACTAGTCCTGTAGTCCTTGCCAAACTGCCCAATAGTTAAGGGATCATAAGGACCAGTAGAAATTGGCCCATTTTAAGGGTTTTCCTATATGTTATCATTATAAGGACTCGTGGGCCAAAACTGTTAGTTTCTATCACTGTGGATGTCAAACATGATCACACAGTTATGATGTGTGTTGTAATCTGGTTAGGTGATAATGTTGAATTGGATCCAAATTCCAGAAATCTTTTGAGTATTATGGTGTATGAAATATTTTTCCGGAAAATACCACTTTAATTCTCGGTTCCTACAGA
Organism: Haliotis cracherodii; assembly: GCF_022045235.1. Classification (NCBI taxonomy): domain Eukaryota; kingdom Metazoa; phylum Mollusca; class Gastropoda; order Lepetellida; family Haliotidae; genus Haliotis; species Haliotis cracherodii. The sequence goes on along the minus strand of NW_027266273.1, from coordinate 3,770,784 downwards.
CTAATAACCCACCCTATAGATTGTGTATTATGAAATATTCAAATGGTCGGATCTGTATATTCTATCCTGTTAAAAACGCTTCTTGCATCCAGTCTCAAGAAATATGGCACAACACTTGTCACATGTGGAAAGGTTATCCTTTATCCTTATTCAGCAATATTGAACCTCAAACTGTATAGGCAGCATTCAACATTCGAAATAAGGCCAATATTCCTATGAACAACCCACAGATCATTGATAACATACACTGCAATCCATGGCTACTATTCTCCTCCTAATGATTCTCTGCACTGTGTACATAGTGAGAGAACATTCACAGGATCAATCAACAAAATGTTTAGTTTTTACACACTTTCAAAATCAATACATACGGACTTACAATTCTCTTGAAATCTTTTTAAAAATCCAAATGATTGATTTTTCAAACATTGAAATTAATTTCAATGTTTTCATATCATATATCAATGTTTCATTGGAATACTGTTCTTGAAAAAAAATTGTGCTTATGTTTCGAGATATTGCAATAAGTTTATGTTGTAAGATAGTTTGGTTATGAATTCCATGGCTAGTGTTTATTTCCAAAGCCTTTGCAATGTGACCTACATGCTATTTACATGGAGGATACGTTAATAATTCATTCTTCATGGAAATTCAGGTCTATTTCAGTCGTACATTACACTAAGCAGATAAATAAGCTCCAGTGAATAAACATGCAATTGACACACCTAGCTACGGATAAACTCTATGCATCTGCAGTATACTGATTGAAATCTACAACAACAGACATCACTATCCACATGGAACATATGAAATAGATATAATGGTCACATTGTAAGAGGTCGTTCTTATATCTATTTAGATACGCTTTGTATACAACATTCTGCACAATGCATTCACATTCAGAATATCGGTTGTTCCGACCCCTGTTCACATACAATGATTATCAGTTTAGCAGGATTAATACTTTATTTCAACAATTGTTATGTGGTCTATTTTATCCCTGTCGACAAGTAAACAATTTCATGTAGCTTGTTGCCCTAGCAACAGTGGGAGCTGATGAAACAATGTCTGTGACTGTGAAAGGTCTAATTATAGTACTCTAATATAGCTGTATAAAGGATAATAGGATGCTATCTTACAATACAATGGTGAACTGCAACGGATACTGATGAGAATTTCTGGAATGAACTAGGCTCAAGTACATGACATTCTTGCATGGGATCCTTATTGCTGCACAATAAGCATTGTTCGAAATTAAGGGGGCAACCTAGGTTTTTATAATATTTCAATTGAAAGACCCCTAAATCTTTTACTTTTAACATTTTTAACTTCAAAGCATTGGTCTAATCTAAAAGTCTGTTTCCGAGGTGCTCTTGACCGTGCTGTGTCACCTTTTGTATTTTATTCTGCCATTTCCTGAAATATTGTGGCAGTACTCTAACATTGGAATCACACAAATCATTATTTTGCAGGTGCTTTTTAACACTTATTACAAAGAACACAGAGTCAAACACCTGTTTCGGAAGTTGAAGGGGCCTACATAAATACTTCAAGATATCCAAGGTTTGATACAACTGAAAATGATATGAATAAAAAAAGAATATGCAGGGACCAAGCTTTCACTTCGAGATAACCATAAGTTTAACACATCGTAGTTTGACAACAGTGTTTGACTGTATATACAATGTTGTCATAATATTGCCAGTGTGCTAAATTTGTGAATGAGTTGACTTGTTTAACAATATTTCAACTTCATAACAACATTTCAGCTAAATGTTACAAGAAAGCCCAAGATACCAACGACATGTTTGCCACATTATTGTTTGTTTGCCACATTATTGTTTGTTTGCTGTTTAACACTGCACTCAGCAAAATTCCAGTTATATGATGGTGGTCTGTAAATAATCGCGTGGACCAGACAATCAATCCACGCATTTGATACAACTGAAAATGATGTGAATAAAGAAGGAATATGGAAACTGAACTCGCCTGGTGGAAAAAACCCACTATATCAAAGCTATTCTCATAACACTGATCAAAACTTAATATTTAATGAACGTGGTATTCATTTCACCAAGCTGAAAGGCACATTCTTTTCAAATTTGGGATTGAGAGAAAAAAAAAAGATACTTATCAAGGAAAGAAATTATACACAATGAAAACTCCATAAGATTTCAGGGCTTCAAATCTGATTTAATCATGTTTTCCGACCAATCAGATTGCAGCATACCCACCCAATTGTTTCACAATTTAATCACTCCCTACTTACCCACCATGGGTACAATTTCTCAAGCTGGCCTAAAGAGACATCTCACCCTACTTGATCTTCAAGTTCAGTGAGAACCTGCAGTACTTGCTGATATTGTCAAACTGACATACAACTTGCCCTTTCCTAATCAGATCTCATCTGCTAATTATATCTGAACTTTAAAATCAAACAAATGATGAAATTAAGAGGGTAAATGGCACTTAAGCGCACTAATTTAAAAGAATATAACAATCTAACTTTAATGACTGGTAATGAAAACAAAATTGGTCAGAACACATTTTTTTTAACAGTAGACCAATTTTTTCAATCTTGATACCAACCAAATTCCGAATATGACCTAATTCAGCTCTATAAAAGGTCTAGCAATCTGTTCACAGTTTGGATTATATATCAGTCCTGTGCCAAATGCTGGACTGTGGGGAAATCTTTGAGTCAATGTAAGGAGGTTGGTTCACTTAATCCATATTTATTGGCTCTTTGTTACAATGGTTAGACAGTTGTGGCAAGCTGATAAAGGCAAGCTGATAAAGGCAAGCTTTGCATCATTGTTATCAGCAACGCTGAGCTGCATCGCTATAGATGAGGAGAAGCTTGAGTAGACTTGTAAATGTCAACAGAACTATCAGGAAGTTGTCGATTGCATTGGATTGTCCTGAAATAGACAAGCTTTAGTATGCTCTCTTTGTTGAGTGTTTACATGGCTTGGTTTAACTATAATTGGTAGTATTTACTTCTGCCACTGAGGGGGATGTACCTGTGAAGATCCGGGGTAGAATAGGTCTTCAGCAACCCATGCTTGCCATAAAAGGTGACTATGCTTGTCATAAGAGGTGACTACTGCTTAAGGGATCGAGTGGTCAGGCTCACTGATTTGGTTGATGTATGTCATCGTATCCCAGTTGCAAAGATCAGTGCTCATGATGTCAGTCACTGGTTTGTCAGGTCGAATATTTACATAACAGCTTTTGGTGAGCCGTGACCAGCGGATCGAACCCTGACCTACTGCTCTCTGGCAGACGCTCTATCCACAATGAAATCAGGTTGACTGTGTGAGATCATTATTCATTACAATTTCTTTTAACAAACCTCATTCATACCAGCTATTTTCTACAGCAAGATATTTTCAGTCTCTGTCAAAAGGCTGCATTTAACTGATGTACGAGCTGGCTAAGTTTACCAATGTCGGCGCTAAATCAGCATCGTGGAAACAGTGCCACCTGTGCAACCATTCTCAATCCTTTATAAAAAGCCATAATAAAACTGTTTTATGGGGTTTTCATAATGCCACATTTCTTCTCATGATTTATGTTTTTACAATTTTCATATTTATTTTTTTATTTAACATTTGACACAAAAGGAAAAATGTCCGACTTTGGTAAAAAACCTGCTTTGGACAGCATCTTTTAATGCTGCACTCAGCAATATTCTAGCTATATTGACACGGCCTGTACATCCAGCAATTGACAGCATCAGCATCGATCCACGCCATCAGGGTATAATGACACACAATCAACCAAGTCACTGAGTCTGACCATCCAATCCATCTAGTGGCTTGGGACAATGCTGACCCAATGAATGAACCCCCAAGGGGTGCAGTAGATGGTGTTCACAGACCAAGGAACATTTCAGAGCAAATCCCTGATCTGAAGCCATGATCAACTGATTACATTTGTTTATTTGTTGTTTACCACAACACTCCATGAGCATTGGTCTTCGCAATTGGCACACGATCACATGCAGGGATGAGAATGGATATTGTCCTTTTCAGCTGAAACTTCTTTGCAATGAAGCATTGTCCATAATTTGGGGGTGTTTATGGGGTAAGCCATAAGATTTTAACAAATTTGTGGTCAAATTTGCAGATCCGCAGAAGATTGTCCCCTCTGGACTTGCATCAGCCAAGTCAGTGAGCCTGACCATCCAACCCCGTTAGTTACCTCTTACGAAATGCATAGTCGCCTCTTTAGACAAGCATGGGAAGCTGAAGACCAATTCTAACCCAGATATTCCCATGTTCAACCGATTATAACTGAGAGGAATGCAACTCTGCATCAATGTGATGCTTCTAACTACACGCCACCTGTGCCCAACAAAATGAAAAAATGCCCAACTGAAAATGTATGTAATCTACATGGAACATTTCCATTATAATTTGATTGAAAATATATCGACAGCATGCATAAACAACCAATTTTTTTTCTTAATATTGAAATATTCTTTTGAAAACACTATCACTAAATTTTCTTGTCCAACAGGTCAACATATTTAATTCAAAATAGGTCAAGCGTTTGTTATACATTTATAACATTGTATCATTCCTCGCCATACAATGGGGAATCTGGGGCAGATTACATTCCCAGGACGCATGAGTGCAACTAAAAGGGGGGTCAATTGGTACAGAGTGTACCCCCAGTGTGGATTGTTGTTCCTGATGTTAACCACTGCCAGGGTCATACTCTACAGGTTGCATCCTGTGAAGATTCTGGGTTAGAATGTCTTCAGCAACCCATGCTTGTCATGAAGGGCGACCAATGGGTGGTCAGACTCAATAACTGATGGATGTAATCGTATCCCAATTGTGTAGATCAATACACTTGATGTCAGTCTCAATAATTTACAAACCACGGTCATATTGAGTGGGGAATTAAACAAACAACAAACTAAACAAACATACAGGCTGCAGTAGCCATAGATGCAACATTGATGAATGCATTGTAAAATATCATTATCTCACTGCTGCCCATCTTCCCGAGGCAAGAGAGTTAACTGACTTTAAAAGTCCAGTTTTATCACAATATTGATCTTTATTATCGATCAGATCGTCTTGACTGGGCACCACCATTTTGTTTGAAACAAATGCAAGTGATGGAACCGGATTGGTCAATAGTAGAGGCTTAGAAGGGATAGAACTCATAATCACCACTGGGGGCGCTATGATCGAGCCCAAGAATTCCAGCCTAGTTCGGCAAGGATCGAAACTGGACTTTGATAGTCAGTTAACTCTCTTGCCTTGGGAAGATGACTGCTGCCAATCCTGAAACCTAATGCCCTAAAATTCAATCCTGCCCTTAACCAAACCTAACCAACCTCAATCCTGCCCATCCTTAAATACTGCTTACCCTAAGCCACCCTCAATTCTACAAAATGTAAATCCTGCCCACCCCTCAGCCTACCCATCCTCAGTCCAACTTTCCATTAACCTATGTCCTCCTGCCAACACTCAACCCTTTCCAACTTCAGTCCCGACCACCCACAATGCTGCTGACCCTCTCCCTTTTACAATTTCACCCGACCCACAATCTCACAAAGAATCTCGCCCAAATCAAGTCACATCACACACACACACCACACCAATTGAAAAGCTAGCCATGACAAGATAAGGTCAATTACTGTAAGTGCATCTGACTGTGACAGAGCAAACTTTACGAAACCAAGAACACGGATCATGAAACGGGGTCAATCAACTGGAAGAACAGAGGCAGAAGGTGACCAAGATGAGGAGATGAGGCAAAGATGCCAGCTCCAGATTGAATGAAGCAATTTGTTTCTGCTTCCTGCGACGACAGCACCTTGCATTGTGGCAAGACAGCGATCAATACGTCTTGTAACATGGCTGCTTCTGCAGCAGTGTCTTGGTGCCACGCAAGCTTGCACAACAGACAAAGTTGGTAGGTCTTTATTGATTTCACTACGAGGTCTTGTTGTCTATTACCGCTTCATCGTTTTTCTTACTGAGGGATGTATCAGCTTAAGAGCCCTACCTGACATCAATTGTTCTAAGTCATACCGGGGTCATTGGGATGTGTGACTGTCATGTTAATCAGGGAAAAAGATACCATGTTTTCAAGTAGTTTTACGTCATAGGCTATTTTGAGGCTGTTGTAGTCACAAAAAACACAGCCTGGTTCTATAGGCAAGATCCTGCACTTGACTAAAAATGACATTCAAAAGTCCTTTGCCAATTTTATTGCATGTTGTACTAACATGTGTTTGAAATAAAAACTTCTATAGTATTTGAATCAAGTGACCCCCTTAAACTTTAACATTAGATTTTTTACCCCAAGACTTTCATACTTAATTTCAAACACAGTATTTTCTGGAAACACATGCACAGAAAAAGAATAAGTTGATAAACAGAAACATGTTTCAATCAGTTCACCATTGTTCTTTGATATTAAGACAATAACACTGCTTGGCTGCTCCCAAAACAGTTTAAAGACCTTCTAATGTTTTCCCTCTAGGCTAGCAATTGCTCCTGAGATAAAATCTCTATGTGAGTGTGTGAAACCATCGCCAACAAATCACAAGATCTGTATATGAAAATCTTATGAAACTGGCACTTGCCCAAACATTTCTGCTTTAAGTTCTCCTTTACAGCAGAGCCAATTACTCCTTGGAACATTCTGTGCTGTTTCCAGAACCTGATTCAGCTTCAGATAAGCACTAAACATAACAGCTCCAAAAGCTGTTGTGATCCTGCATGCATTATGCATGCGGGCAATGAAGTGGTGTGATCTCCGGGGGCTTTGGAATATACATGAGTGCTGACAAGTGACGCGTATATATACCAGGAAAATACATCGTGTTTTATGTTTTATGCTGTGTAATTTTTCAATGTGGTGGAGCATGTTTCTTCCCTTCCTTGGAGATCATCAACACTGGAGAAGAACATTTCTTCTCACAGCAGCTGTTCTAACATTCCTGACAGGGCAATAACAAAACACTCTTTCCAACAAGATATATACACTTGAACACGAAGACCTAAAAACTTTCTGACAAATGTTAACACTGCTACAAAGAAGAACTAACACTTTCTAATCAACTAAACATCATTTCCATGAGGAAAATAAATGAACACTTTCCTGTGTCATTTGATGACAGCTAAACACTAGCTCTGATGTGAGCTACATGCCTTCTCCAAGTACTCTCTTTCTCCAAGCTAAATAATCTTTCCAGCAAGAACTATGAACTTTCTACAACAAGAGCTAAACACTTTCATCAACAAGAGCTAAACAGTTTTTTTCAGCAAGAGCTAAACACCTACAATTGCTTATACTCTTCAGCACAACCCAACAGGAGTTGATTACCCTTTCCCCAAGGACACGAAATAAAGCATCCTTTCTCTCCTCCTATCAACACCAAAAGAGCCATATTCCAAACTGACAAGAAGACCCAAAAGACAAGAGCCTTAGATCCCCTCCTCTCTTCGTACACAAACTAAATATCCCTCCACTTCCATAAGAGTTAAACCCTTCTTAGAAAAACCCAAAGGTTCTGACTGCTTTCTGAGAATGACCGAATAGTCTTTAACAACTAATCACTTCCAGCAAATCACAGGATAATGGTACCATTTTGGGTGTTCAGAACACACTGCTTGTCTGTCCAATGACTTGAACATTACCTGCAATGATTCTGTGTTCATCAAGTCATCCAACTTTCCCAACTAAATAAATATTTAATATCTAATCAAGGCTACAAGAGGCTGGATAGTTTTGTCTCCAAACACTTTGACCATCAAAGGGAATAGCTGATCGTACATAAATCAAACATAATCCACATCAATAAACATAATGGACAACAGTTAAGTCAATCCCTTTTGAAAACTAACACAATAACTACTACTACTACTACTACTACTACTACTACTACTACTACTACTACTACTACTACTACTACTACTACTACAACTACTACAGTTTAGTCTCAGTTTCTCAAAAGGCACATTTTCAGAATTTCAAATCCACACAAACAGACCAGCTCCAATATACATCTACAAGGTATGTGCCAAAGACTTTTGAGTATACTAGCCCGAACATTTACATTTTAGTGTTACCATGTGGATTATTATCAGCTGGGTTTACTTGATCTTACAGAATTTTACTCGACTCAGGCTTCAGAATAGTGACGAAAGTGACAAATTCAAAGCTTATCAAAACAGGAACCAATTCTTCATGATCACTTGGCAGAATTCCTCACAACTCTGCAACCTGTTCTTTGGCACCAGGACTCACTGTGAGTCCAACATCACTTTCAGAACAGCCACATATCTGCTTCATCAAATATCACAGTAATCATTAGTGTCATACTATAGCCCATCAAAGTATTACATATAATATGCAGCCATCAGCTCCCTTCACCGACTGACATTTAGACAGAATAAAACTGACGCTCGCTTCAACACAATAGGGAGGCTGATTGAATTGGCAATATCCACTTACACATTGTCTCTGACTGAGCATGTTGTTGCTTTGTCACAACTACCATAACAACAATAACAATAACATGAACAATATCCTCAATACTAGTTATTAGACAAAATGACGATATATTCCTAACAGTGTTTATATTGGATGTGTGGTATTTTATTACTTTGCACAAGAGACCAGGCAACTTTAATGATACATGTATATCAACAGATTCATATCACAAAAATAACAGAAGGCAGAAGACTCGTTAAACTAACCAACTCCAGAATTCCAGACTAGTTTGGCAAGGGTGGAAACTGGACTTTTAAAGTCAGTTAACGCCCTTGCCTCAGGAAGATGAATTGGGTCATGAAGTTCTGTAGAACGAGTAATTGAATCCGAATAAGTTCACTGAATGAGACACGTCAGTGTCATTATTGAAGTGTAAAATATTCAGAGGGTGTTGTATTATAACTATGTAACATCTCCTAAAATCTTTTATATTTAACACTGGGGTTATGACATGGGCCGCTTGACATTCATAATGGATTCTAAATACTATAAAATATATACATGTACTATCATATGTTCCTGTGTTTTTTTAGTTCAACAAATGTCTTGCCCATGCATGTGTTTGGGATGGTTGTCACCGGTGGGCAAGGATATGCTCACTTCTTGACATCCATCTGGTATCATCACTATTTGAAAGTGATTCATAAACACATGCTGAGTATGTAGTCACAAATGTACAATGGACAAAAGGAACTCTTATGATCATGGTAAATGTTTTTGTCGCTTGTCTACAAACATCACACTACATTAAGTTATAATAAGTACAAATAATCAATTTCATATTCAAAACCTGGAAATATTTACTTAAAAAAAATGTACCGTAAATATCAAAACCTGGAAATATTTACTTTAAAAAAATGTCAGTTTGACCAAATTCATGTCAACTTTAAACGCTCAACTTATGTAAAATGTCTTCATCCATTTGCTTGAACAACACTGATGCTAATAATAAATTTAACCAATTAATACATAAAACTTTCCTCCCCGACAAAAGTTATGGTTCGGCCTCCAGACTGATCTGTCAGCTGGTATGCTTGGTATGTCTTGCTTCTCACAGCATGTCTCAAAACGTCTAGCCTTCAGCCCAAGGGCAAAACTTGGGTCTCCATGTGATGCTGGTGATATATACATCATTCAATTTCAGCTGTCTCCTGTGGTCATCCTTTGGTCACCTGTCTCTCCGCTGACCATCTGGCCAATTATTAGCTAGTTATAAGTCTAGCTCCACCAGATTCAATAACCGCACCAGAGGATCAAAGCTCGGTATGGAAATATGGAAATTGGGACTTTCTCTGACTCAAAGATCAATCAGTAGATTTCAGCCCAGAGATGTTTCTTGTTTTGAACTTGATAATCTCAACATATGGTTTTATCTCAAATTTAAAGGCCCCTGATTATTTTTTGCCAGTATTTTATTGAAGAATGTTTTTTTAAACACATCCCCCTCCCCTCCCAATTAAAAAAACCCTAAGGGTGTGTTTCAGCAAACCTTACATTTATCGGTAGTCTTTCCTATTAGTTTTGTATGATAAACTATTTAATAGTTATAACATATAATAGATAGTGTTATCGATGCGATAAAACAATCTGATAAACTTGGTATCACAATCCGATAAATATGCAAATCAGGTCACAGAGCAGGAACTACTTTCAAGCTTCTTACATGCAGTGTTTGCTTGCTCAGTATACGAGTTAGTTACGTTCCTTTAGATAGATTTCCTGGTGTTGGGAGTTTCTGTAGATAAACATGGCTGCTAATCATTTACCACTATATATATGATAAATGGTGAGGTCCACTCAAATCTACAGTTACTTCCTTGAGTGACATTACGTCTCAAACATGGATTATTTTACAAATGAGAGTAAATGATCAAGACAATATTTCCATATTGTAAATATATATAAGGAATAAAAAATGTGTACACTTGGAACATGGTTTGCATAATACAATATGTATTCCTTTACAATACAATATACATCACGGAAAATACACACCAGAAGAGGTCTTCACACATTGTACGCATGTGTGGAATGAAACCCAGGCCTTCGACATGACGAGCAAACACTTTAACCACTAGGCTACCCCACCAACCCAGAAGTAAAAGAGTGAGTGAGTGAGTTGGGTTTAACGCCGCTTTTAACATTATTCCAGTTATATCACGGCGTGTCAGCTTCATGTGGGAGGAAAGCCCAAAGTGATGCAGTTCTCGGACGTTTACCACTTCGGTGAAACCCACGAGCACGAGTATGGTGCTGACAAACCTAGAAACATAATCGGGGCGAACTGGGATTCGAACCCACAATCATAGGTTTCTGGCGTGCCCAAGGGACGCAACTCTGCACAGCGAATTGCAGCGCCTCAGACAACTGGGCCACCCGTGACCCCCAGAAGTAAAAGAACACCGATTCTTTCATATATCTGTAGTTAATGTGTCATGCCATGAAGCTTTCATGTCTATCACAAACTGACTACAAAATTCAATTACGGTAAATACAAATATTTAAGTAGCACTGCCTGAACGATTCATGCTGTAACATTCACACATCAAGCCCCTGAGCTATTGTTGTGCAGTCCGTTTGACTTCAGAATGCATGGGTATTTAGGACATGTCCTTCAGGATTCCTGAATCAATGTGACAACTGTTTGTTTGTAAACCACCTGGCGGCAATAGACAACGGTTTGTGGGTGGCACGGGAACAGCCGATGTTTGACCTTCACACTTGATTACACACATATCATTACCGACCATTGTAGCTCAATATGCTGAAAGCATTGGTTACCATAAAAAGAATTGGTTAGCATAACTAGAGCAAAACTGAACAGAATAATTTACCCCAAGCCAACTACAGGATTTTGAAGAAAGGGCACTCCACGCAACAGATGTGGAACTTATATGTCAATATCTAATGACAACAACCATCATTTTCTTTTGAGCATAGATGAATGGTTGAACAGTCTGAACACACTCTCAGAACTACAGCCTACATCAATTCTCTTACTAATGACTCATCGCAACGAATATTTTGAATTGATAAAATCACGCAAACACAGAAAACTATACGACTACAGTGATAAATATGCATGTTGCTTGTCATCTGTGAAGTGATGTGTTGACATTGTAGGATAGCAGTATGTGACATGTACCCTCAATAATGGGATTTACAGGTCTAAAAAAGTTCAAAGAGAAAGAAACATTTCATTTTGCATAAATTTGTAATCAGAGCCAACAGATTAATACTCTATCATCTTGTGAAGTGAGCAAGCTTGGTGTGATGTGCTTTGAAAGGGTCATATCAAGCGTGTCAGCTTTATGAGGGAGACCAGCTTGAAGTGATGACGGACTTTGATGTCTACCATTTTGGTGAAACCAACAAACATGGTGCTGACAAACCTAGGAACATTATCAGGGCAAACCAGGGCCCTCTTGCACAAAGCGATCTTAGCGCTAAGACTATCGTAAGCCTATGTTAAAGTATGGGATTTATGATCATCTTAGTGCTAAGATCGCGTTGTGCAAGTGGGTCCAGGTTTCAAACCCACAGCCATCGCTATCTGGTATGCCTAAGGGACAGAACTCTGCACAGTAATTGTGGTACCAGTGACGACTGGGTCACCTGTGGCCCCTCACATGGTGAAGTGATTCATTTTGTTGAATCATATTAATGAAACCCTTAAGCAAAGCATGCTACTTAAAGTATCCGTAAAAAATAGTAAAATAGTTGAACTTGTTTCTGCATGAACATTGATTGTTGGATGGGCTAAAAGTGCAAATTCAGCATTGTCATTAGAATGTACAATCTGAAACTAAATGCAAAATAGCCATCACACTATCAATACCAACATATTCCTTCTTCACCAACTATTAAAACAGGACTTTGAATATGACATACAGCCAATACAGTAATGAAAAGAAATTTATTGCCGCCCATCTGTAAGATGTTTCCCACAATCACAATCTCCCAGGTCCGCTGCAGAGGCTGCAAATGAGATACTTTTATGTGCATTTAAATTATTACTGTGCATTTAACATATACTATCACTTTGTCACCAGTGATGTTGCTGTCAGCCAGTGCTTGTATATCTCCACTTACTATGGTAGCATCTGGGTGATTATTGATTTTCTAACGTTCGACAACAAATAAATTACTTATGCATGAAATGCGAATCAATAATTCCATAGTCCACAAGAATGTCGCTTAGAAAGGATTTTTAAACGCCTACAGAAATTAAGAAATGACTTTAATGGTTAGGCTACGTGTATACTTAGTCATGATCTATTTCATAAAGCTGAAGGTTGGGTGGACATACTGTTTGAAACATACATGCATAAGGATATTGATGTAGTTTCACCGAGTCCGTTTGAACTACGATTGTCCGCCATTACAACAATATAATGTTGTTTTTAACAGGCCTCATCAAAGACTATCTGCTCAGCTTTTTGGAACTAGGTTAAGCTTCTAAATGTTTTATTACTAAATACACCAATAAAGCAAGAAATGAAAATCTCCATATCCTTAAAAGGACTCTTGAAACAAAACAAATTTCATTTTCAAAACATGGGTCCCTTATTGGCTTTTACACAGTAATAATTCCTTTCACTCTCTCCATCATGGCAGTACGATTTACTATTTCTTTTTATGGCAAATTTAACGAATTTGGGAATTTTCAGTCACCTTAGTTTTTGATCATGATAAAATCCACCTTTAAGTAAGTAAGTAATCAATGTATGAACGGGGATCACAACTACGAAGAAAGGCCAAAAACATGGGAAGACAGCAAAGATAGGTCATTCTGTAGTCTAGACCATTAATTCTATCAAGAAGCTCGCTCCTGGCAGACTGTCTGAACTTCGCTACAAATTGAGCCATGTGCATTATTTTACTTCAATGCTGCGCTATTTCCAGCATACCTCCATCCTCTTAATGTTATTTTTATTCATAGCAAGCAATAGTTCTGAAAAATTTAACGTTGTTCAGGTTCATGTCATTTTCACCGATTGAAGGCAAAATAATCTCTCGAAATTAACAAAATCATAGCTTTTGACTTGTAAGTTAACAAATGTGCATCAGCGTTGCCCTCTATGGCAGTTCATGGCAAACCAATGTTAAACGTGACTTGACACAGCCATTTCAAACTCCTGACATGTAATTCCTGCTCTACTTGTTATAACAGACTCATTTATGTTTTTGTACCAGCTAGGGCTGGGACGAGTCCAAATTTACTACCCGGGTACCCACCCTCCTATTACCCTACCTGGGTACCCACTGTAGGTCTCAAGAGATAAAAAAAAAGTCCGATTGGGAATGTTTTTACCACAGCACTTGCAAAATGGATTTAATTATATGTATTAAACAATCTGGTCATGCATACACTGAAGTTGACTTGAATTATATCTTTATTCAACCAAATGAAAAGTCAGAAGGAATGGGTGCATAGTCACAAAGAAATGCAAACATTAGTGACTTGTAGTGTAAGCATAGAGTTCTAGATAATTTTTTGTCATTAAACAATATATCACGTGACTTACCACGGGTCCGGGTAGTCATGTGGGTACCCGGGTCCTGCTCAGTACCCACCCGACTCGGGTACCCGAGTTACCCGTCCCAGTCCTAGTAAAAGCTGTTTGTTCAATGGAGGATTGAATGAGCTAACCATATGCAACGTAATAAGCGCCCAGGGCTCAAAATTAGAAATAGGGGGCTCTTATTTGGTATTTTGGTGATAAACAAGGTGGAACACATTCGCACACGGTACATAATTTCATTATTATTTTTAACAGACATGACAGAAATATTACTTTCTATTCGATTTATGTTATTTTAAATTGCTGTCACCAATTTTCACGTCAGCCTTTAAATACTCAAGTCTGTACCAGACAAACCAGTGTTTGGTATTATGGGTAACAGCCAGCCAAGTCAGCGAGCCTGACCACACAATCCTGTTAGTTGCCTACTGCTACAAGCAAAGGTTGGTGGGGACCAATTCTATCCCAGAGTGTTTTCTATTTGCATGAAACAAGAGATTTTTAAAGTATTTTTTCTGTTTCTTTGATTGAGTGAACCTGTGAAAAGAGTCCTGCTCTTCAAAGCAATTTGTAGTGATTCACTGATATGTTAAGGTGTATATCACAAGTTCAATAATAATGTTTGTCATCTATTTTGCAATTTGGGTCATTAAATGTATCAATCATAAGTAGTAACTAATGCTTATTCAATCAGAAGTCAAAGTACAGATATAATTATTCTATCTAAAAACATGTTTTAAATGCCAAACCTTTAATTAATGCTGGATTAAAATTTACAAAAGAAATTGAATATGTATATTGCCAATCAATCATATCATTGTGAAGATCCGGGGTAGAATAGGTCTTCAGCAACCCATGCTTGCCGTAAAAGGCAACTACGCTTGTCAAGAGGTGACAAACGGGATCCTTGGTCAGGCTTGCTGACTTGGTTGATGCATGTCATCGATCCCAATTGCGTGGGTCGATGCTCATGTTGTCAGTCACTGCATTGTCTGGTCCAGACTGGAATATTTACAGACCGCTGTCATCAGCTGGAACATTGCTGAGTGTGGCGTTAAAAAGAACACACACACACACACACACACACACACACACACACACACACACACACACACACACAAACACACACCACACACACACACACACACACACACACACACACACACACACACACACACACACACACTGATGGAACCACTTCAGCAGTGATCAATTGCTGGACACCACCAGTTACAACATCAACGTCAATTTCCGCTCTTATCAGGGACACATTACTTTACATCTTAGAACTATGATAACAAGCTTGACATAATGCTTCATTCATAATAATACCACATGCATGCTGAGGAGAAGGGGAAGAATTATTATCATCATTAAGCTGACTGACAGTGTTCTGGCAGGGTCGTAAGTCCCCTCAAATCGCCTACTAATTGGGTTCCCTCTGCCGATGGGGTGGTGAAATCCTTAAAGATGCATTTCCCACAAATTTGCCTTAATTAAGGCAAGAAAATATGGCCTAATATGATGAGGGTACTTTAGGGGCAGTTATTAGCCAGTAAAATATAGGGCCTTTTGTCAGTAGGCAGGAATGGTTATATTTAGTTAGTACAATATAGAGCCTTTTGCCAGTAGGCAGGAATGTTTTTTGTTAGTCAGAAAAATGGATGCGACTTGTATCTTTGTAAATCAGTGAATCAATAAACACACTGTAATGATTCTACTTTATTCCTTCTGTCATGGAATTTGTGGTTTACAAAGACTTTGCACCTGCAAAGTTATTTATTCACTTATCCTTTTTTATGTTTACGATAAATCATAAATGTTTATTTAACACTTAGCAGTATTGCAATCACATATCTGTACATTAAAAAATATATAGCATTATAAATCAATCTTAAAAACCATATTAAATACACCTTATTTTTTTAAAATTGTTCCAATTACAAAATTATATTGCATCCTCTTCTCTTCACAAAATCTAGACTTCATCCTGACTGCACGACAAGGCAACTGCATCACTATGCCCTACTTCTATGAGCTAGGGATGGGATGCAGGAGACAGTTGTCTATGTACCAGTGTTATCAGCAGTCGCCCCTGCATCACAGAGCTGCACCTAATCAGATCTGTATAACTGTCCTGTCCTCGTCTTCTCACCAGGTTATCACATTGCAGTTCCATCAACATAGCTCTGGAGGCCTCCTGGTATTCATCGACACACAGAAGGCATACCAAGCAGCTTAGCTAACTACTGTTATTATAAGTCTGTATATTAAAAAAACTCGATTCAGACCTCTGCGTTGAAATATTCAAAGGGAGACTGGGATAGGGCTGATTGGCTGCTAATTGGCTGCCCCAGCAAATTAAGATTCAGGTGCCACTGTGTTTGTCTGGTGGTTCAAATTACATGATGTGTACTATTCAAAAGAAGTTGAAGAATGTCATGTTATGTCAGAGTGAACTATAGTCATATGAAAAAAATCAGGCGTTCTTTAACCTCTGTTGATTAGTATATATCAATCTATTAGTTGATTAATATCGTAATTACACGTCTCAATTTTACTCATGGCATTCAATACAATACTAATTGCAATCAGAAATATGATTCCATGGCATTTTCATGCCTAACGTGGCAATTATTTTGTGTTTCCATAAACCTAAAAAAAATAGTGCCTTCAAAGAAAATATTTCTGTTTATTTTTAACTTGATTGAATACACCAGTATTACATTCAACCAAATATTTATGCCTCATGCAAATCACATTTATCTTGTAACCACTGCTGAACACCCATGTACTAAACAGCTTGAAAAAATATACATAAATAACATAAACGTCTTCATCTCACATACCAGTAATTTAAAATTGTGTCTAAAGTTAATACCGGTAATTAAATTATTTGGGGCTTAAAATCAATGAACATTAATAATTATAAAAAAAATGATTCTGAACCATAAATCTGGCTAAAAGCTTCAAATGAGAAAATTCAGTTTGCAATTTTAATTACAACACAAAGAACCACAAGCTATCTTGCTAAATGTCTTCCATATAAATTTATTTATAGCCCAGCTTCAAGGGGCCACCTTGAAATCCAGCTTACATGAACGTGACAGCTGACACGTACATTTCGTTGACATATGGTCGCCACACATAACTCGCGCATAACACCAGTCATTTTCATTGCTTCATTAGTAAGTACATAAATGTACATGTATCAAGTGGGTGGGTGTCGAGATGGTAACTCTAGTACAATTTTATTATGAATAACATGACTAATGATCATGCTGTGGCCAAGAGTGAGTGAGTGAGTGAATGAACATTGCTTTTTGCTGTGTCAGCAGTTTTGTGGTTTCATGTTTGTATGATTGTTCCCAAACTCCTATTTCACATCAGACAAACGTGTACACTGGGTAGGGCTAGGACAGGTCTTTACAAAATGCCTTGACCTTACCTCTTCCATATATCAATACATGTTTATGATATTATTATCTATGAAAATAAACATGTTTGAACAGGTTAATGGACATCACATGACCATCACATGACCTCACATCACAATTTGATATCTAAGTGTAATTCTAATCACCTTGAATTTAAAATAAAAGATTACAGCTGTTATGTAACAGTAGGCTGGAACTGGCTTTTGAGTGAGTGAGTGCGTGAGTGCGTGAGTGCGTGAGTGCGTGAGTGGATGAGTGCATGAGTGCATGAGTGTTTATGTGATGGTCAGCAATATTACAGTCTTACCATAGTTTGTTCCTGGAAAATTAGAGGGATTGACACAGAGTCAAGACTCCCCAAGGAGCTACCAGTGACCTATTCTGTGTATGACACCCCAAGGAGCTACCAGTGACCTATTCTGTGTATGACTGCCCAAGGAGCTACCAGTGACCTATTCTGTGTATGACTGCCCAAGGAGCTACCAGTGACCTATTCTGTGTATGACACCCCAGGAGCTACCAGTGACCTATTCTGTGTATGACTGCCCAAGGAGCTACCAGTCACCTATTCTGTGTATGACTGCCCAAGGAGCTACCAGTGACCTATTCTGTGTATGACACCCCAAGGAGCTACCAGTGACCTATTCTGTGTATGACACCCCAAGGAGCTACCAGTGACCTATTCTGTGTATGACTGCCCAAGGAGCTACCAGTGACCTATTCTGTGTATGACTGCCCAAGGAGCTACCAGTGACCTATTCTGTGTATGACACCCCAAGGAGCTACCAGTGACCTATTCTGTGTATGACACCCAAAGGAGCTACCAGTGACCTATTCTGTGTATGACACCCCAAGGAGCTACCAGTGACCTATTCTGTGTATGACGCCCCAAGGAGCTTCCAGTGACCTATTCTGTGTATGACACCCCAGGAGCTACCAGTGACCTATTCTGTGTATGACACCCCAAGGAGCTACCAGTGACCTATTCTGTGTATGACTGCCCAAGGAGCTACCAGTGACCTATTCTGTGTATGACTGCCCAAGGAGCTACCAGTGACCTATTCTGTGTATGACACCCCAAGGAGCTACCAGTGACCTATTCTGTGTATGACTGCCCAAGGAGCTACCAGTGACCTATTCTGTGTATGACTGCCCAAGGAGCTACCAGTGACCTATTCTGTGTATGACACCCCAAGGACCTACCAGTGACCTATTCTGTGTATGACACCCCAAGGAGCTACCAGTGACCTATTCTGTGTATGACACCCCAAGGAGCTACCAGTGACCTATTCTGTGTATGACACCCCAAGGACCTACCAGTGACCTATTCTGTGTATGACACCCCAAGGACCTACCAGAAACCTTTTCTATCTAAGACTCCCATGGACCTACCAGTTGCCGATTCAATGGAGGACTTCCCAAGGACCTACCAGTGACCTATTCTGTGTATGACACACCAAGGACCTACCAGTGACCTATTCTGTGTATGACACCCCAAGGAGCTTCCAGTGACCTTTTTTATCTAAGACTCCCATGGACCTACCAGTTGCCAATTCAATGTAGGACTCCCAATAGAGCTACTGATAACTTCTGTATAGACTCTGGGCCAGGGATGGGGAAAGTCCTGGGTAGGACCAAGGTACCCACAGGACAACCTAGACCCATGCATAGTCACGTGATATATGTTTAATGACGAAAACAATAAAACACCATGGTTACACAACAAGTTGCAAATATGGGCATATGCACATATTCCTCCCGACTTTCATATATTTGAGTAATTTTCAGTGCATTCATGATCAGATCGTTTTATACGTGTAGTTTCTGCCAGGGCTCCTGTAAAACAATTCCAAAAAGGACGTCATCTAACCAACTCTTGAGACCTACAAAATGAACCAGAGTAGTATATTTAGACCCGACCAAGCCTTTAAAATAGACTCCCATGAAACTGCAGGGGACCTACTGTATATTCAAGCTGGGAGCTTACATTTCCTCCATATCGATTGATTTGTATTGACACACCTGGATGGTGTTCACCGGAGGTCTATTTAATTGATTGCAAATACTACAGAATAGTTTGTGTCCGCCACCCTAATGAGAAGGAAGGCAACGCTATATATCAGTCTTGATGTGCCAGCTTGCTGGATATAAAGGTCACATGTGACACAGATATATAGGCACTTCTCCTGGGAATGTGGACAAGCAAAGCCATTGTTTCGGATATGATCTACTTGGTATATTATATGAAGCACAGACGATGTCTTTACATCCAATTTTTTTATTAACGTAAAACATTGGTGTTGTTTTAGTAAGATTAGTATTCCTTATAATAAGTGTCCAAATTTAGGCATGAATGTGTCCCAAACAGAAATATTACCAAGTTAAAAATTTGGGGGCTCCCTTGATTCCATTCTAAGAGCAGCCAAGGACCAATGTGCTCAAAGACCAGCCTTAATTTGCTTCTGGGATCTAGGATTCCAAATGAGTACTTATATCAGGCAAATTAGGACTGAATGTGATTTTGTTCAAAATTGTGAGTTTTTTTGTGAAGTTCTTATTGTCTTAATTTCAGAGGTTATTTAACATTGTATTTTAACAATACATTCAATACATTAACGCCTCTTCCACTTCATGGGTTCTGTATCAGTGAATACCGGTCAGCACTGACCTATCACATTAGTTATTTTTACACAATTGTGTGCTGAATGTTCACTATAAAAAAATATCCTAAAATATATTCATGATCCCTGACTTTTTAGTTAAGGATATATAAATATGTCAAATAATACCGAACAATGATAGTAACTGCACTGGGACCACATAAGTTATGACCTAAAATCAAAACTGAACATAAAAACTTAACATAACATAAAACATAATCATAAAAAAAATCATAAAACTAATATTGAACATTCTGACAAAGTCTCCATTATGTACACATGTTTACAGCCGAAGCTTGACTACCTGACCTGTGAATGGTGACGTGACACATACGAGTTTCACCATCAGATAAGTCACAGGGCTAGACGTTACCTGTGTGAAGCTCGTTACTCACAGGACAGGTGTGCTAGGTCATGATTTGACCTTTGACATGGTGGAGGAGGACGAATAGGAGGTCATGACGTCAGATATGAGGTGTGGAAGGGGGTTCTCCTGATCACACATTTCAATGTTGTGGTTGTCAGATAATATGGCATGCAATTCCTAAATCAACTATATAATGGGAACGATAAATTAAGAAAATTCAATAATCAAATCTTCTATAAAATAATAAATGAAAAAAACAAAAAACAATTTATGATAAAAATATTACCTTTCTGTTTTAAGCACATAATCTTTACCCCAAAAATAATTTATCCTGAAAATTTGAAAACTAAACTGTTCTACATGTCTAACGACCCACTCTAATTATCAAACGTATCTAATTTCATCTTAATGACAAATTCAGTATTAAAATTTAGTAAAACATTAATAAATGTATGTCCGGATGCCGTGATAAAAGGACCTAAGTTACAAATGATATCAATACAATAAGAATCTACAAATTTATCTGTATGGTATAGTTACTGACCTGGCTATGAACTGTCAAACGTGTCGTTACAGCTTAACAAATTATCTGAAGTGTAAACACTGCCGAGGGCGATACCTGATTAATAGCTTGTTCCAAACAAGCTTCACACATGATAAGTTCAACCAGAAATGTGCCTCTCAAAGGAAATCAATCTACATATATAACATATTCAAAATATTGTAACTAACATGACAATGACAACACTGGAGGGTTCTCTTTCTGGGGCACAATTCACACAAATATTTTTGTTTGGTGAGGAATTATTTCCTTAAATTTGTAAAAAAGACTGAACAAGAAGATTTCTTGAAGAAAGATCATCAGGGAAACAAGGAAACAAATTGAGAAAGAAGGCGATTACAATAAAGAGGGAGGTGATGTTTCATGTGTCAGTAAACAATATCAGAAACACTGGCCATCATTTGATTCTTGGGGCAGCCAAGGGACAAATGCACTTGCTCGCCGTGCTGAAGACCCGGGTTTGATTCCCCACATGGTTACAATGTATGAAGCCCATTTCTGGTGTCACTCAAGATTTGGCTTTAGAATTTCCCAGAAATGGTTCAAAACTCAACTTATACCCCGCAGGGAGCACCAGGAAGGACTCCCATTGCTCCATGTTTGAGTTCCCTAAACTGAGGATCAGGGCCCGGTTCCACAAAGCGATCTTAGCAGTAAGATGATCGTAACTCTCATACTTAAGCATAGGCTTACGACAGTCGTAGCGCTAAGATCGCTTTGTGGAACGGGTCCCAGGTGGTTACCAAATTCTGCTGAGGATAAGTAAAAATCCAATGATGGTAGTCCTCACTGACAAGCGTTGAGGTGAGATCAAGTGGGGCTTAATGTTGTGTCCAAGATTTTTTCACATACATAGAGAGGTGCATAAACGTGTGTGTGGCTGATTGTACAAGTCTGGACTGACCCTGATTTTATAGTACTAGCACACTGAGATACCATGCCGCAGTTTAACATGAACACCCCACTCAGACAGGTTACTGACTCTGAGCCGACCAGTCCTTGTTTTAGCCCCTTAATGCCGAGTGTCAGACAGGGTAACAACATGTAACATCATTTGGTATGATGCGGCCGGGGATTGAACACTGGACCTTCCACTCTCCGGGTAACGCTCTACCACTAGACCACAGAGACGGTCTCATTGACAAGTAACACTTGAGATCTAAAATTCTGACCCAGTTCTCAATACATAAATTTTGCTACCAAAATTAACCAAACAAAACACACAAACTCTGTGCACAAGTGACAATAGGCTTACACTAACCCTGAAAAAACAGAATTTCAAAAACTGCATTAGCCAATCAGCGTGCAGCAAATGAAAACTACCAAACATTTTTCCATGTTTTAGATTGATTAAATGAAGGTATATATATGATTAGGGTATGCACTGATACTTAATATATATATCTTGATTATAGCACAGTTGATAATGAAATCCAGTAGCCATATAGATATAGCCTCCAGTAGTGCAACCAGTCATATACTCTGCACCATATGCAATATCTCCAACTCACAAGCAATGAACATAGCATACAAGGTGACATGTTAAATAGTCTCGACAGATGCACGTCTCACTACAGAACAGCTGCAATAACTTCAATAAACATACAAGCAAGTATTGCCTAAAGTCAATAGGTCATGGTTTTACAAGGCGTAAAATATTGAATCTCTTGTGGGGTGCAAAAAGGTTTGAAAATAGATTTGCAATACATATTATGAGTAATATGACACTTCATATTGCAATACATCAACACTGAGGTGTACTGTACACTCTAAATACCACGGGCCTGTTTTACAAATACAAGAGACACACAGAACCAGTATTGCTATAACATAGTTCAGCCATCACATGTAAATTTGACAACCCCCCCTTGTTAATTATTAACCTTTGTTTTACAATTACCCAAATTTGTAATTCTCCCTGGTCTTGTGATCAAGTCTCTTTGTAAATGGCAAACGTTTGCAGGGTCATTGCAGGGGTGGATATCTATTTCTATTCTATTCTATTCTTTCTATCTACCGTATTCGACGTAATAAGCGCCCAGGGCGCTCTCAAAATTAGAAATAGGGGGCTCTTATTAGAATATTATTTTAGTGAAAAAAAAAAAGTTAAAAGATAAATTTCGTGGTTCATGCCAACAGCCTTAAATGTTTATGTACGACAGATATATTTTTCCAGAATTTAATTACCCATAATTAAGTGTGCATATAACACACAAGTGCGTATTATACGCGAATATATAAGAGCGGGGCGCTTATTACGTCAAATACGGTAGTTTAAAATGAGGGTGATTTTTGGACAATGATGCAACACTGCACAGCAAATTCTGACACGTTTCATGACTGGACCCACCATGACACACACCGAGGGTTATTCAGTGCAACATTGAACGTATTGTTTAACTTTCAGCTTCCACCAGATGAGTGATCGCCCCATTATCATCGACACATCTCTGATGACAGAAAACTCTTAACATTAAAAAGTACCGTCACAGCACAAGATTTAATACCTGATCCAAGGTCCTTAGATGGATCTAAAACTGTCATGTCATCAGATTTATTGCATATGGTGGGAGCATATCAATTTCGTGAATCACTGACTTATGACTTACAAAGTTTGCACCTCCATTTTACATCATCAATAACAGAAATGCTTATACAACAATAATTTGGCCAAGGGATGCAATCATAATAATATGATCATTTCCTACTACATATAATGTTACATCATTGCATTATAGATGACACATGATAATATTGCTATGTAAATAACAATAACATAATTGTATACCCATAAAATGCCATATCGTCTGATGATATTTTATTCAATGTCATTGACATGTGGTTATGTAACACCACAAGTATCATACTCATATATATATACATTATCACCAGAAACCACAGAATATTGACGACACATCATAATGTTTTTGGAGTCCCAATTACCAAGCCTGGAAATGAATTTTCATACACTCATCATATTTTGCCTCTTTCTGTTTCAGTTCAGTATCAGCTACGTGTTGTTAATAATATCGGTTTCCGGATGAAACACAAGGAACTGATGAATCACTGTTGTTGTAGGGAAACAGCTGTTTCGATAAGTCTCGATTGGATCCACGTCCACACATGTTGTTCTGGATAGGGAGCCTTCTGAACACAGGGGGCTTTGTGCTGAACTCAATAACACCCTATTTCAGTACAGCATCCTCGATAATGACAACTATTGAATCTTATCTATCACAACACAGAGCTTTCAGACCATTTAATATATTTATAATTCGAAAAGTCAAAATGAATTTTTTTTTTTTTACGTTTGCTTTGTTTTCATAGAGCAAAAAAATGTCAAGCAAAACAAAACAAAACAGTACTCAAAACAAAACTTTAACCAATACCGGTTCTTCAATATGAATGCAACAATTCAATACTCAAGCTATGAAAATGATTTGGCCTAAATCTAGTGATAATGAATGAATGTTGTTTTATGCAATATCAGGTAATTCTCAAGCTGTATAATGACCTATCAATAACTTGAGCAAGGTGAACCAGTGGTTGATAGCATGAACACACATGGAACTGTAAACACAATCAGCCAGGTCACACATTTGAGGACAATAATGATGTGAGTAATGTAGTGAGGAGTGTGGGTTACAAATATAAGGATTAATTTATCATGACCTGATAAAAACTGGAATAAATGTAAGAATATAATGAAACGCAGTTATGTTTTATTCCCACTATGCTGTGATTAGTAAGAAATTCTTACAATCAAAAGCACATATCTTACCTACTACTCAACAAAAATGGCAATGAAAGAGTGTTGAGATATAGTGATGCAGGTCTTAGATGTGTACCACTTTGATGGAACCCACAAGCATGGATATGATGCTGATAAACCAAGGAACATAATCGGGGTGAACAGTTATTTTTTAGAGGGTAATGAGTTGTTCCCCAAAGCTGTAACTTGAAAAGGCAGATAAACGCAATGGTCAAGTGGCCAAAAGTGGACGGGATATGGCAATCTGTATTGGGAGAAAATGTACATATACGAGAATATTTGGGAAAAAACAAGCTTTACCCTCCTGTTCATAAAATGGACTTGTCCGACATTGCTGAGATTGTATTGTATTGAGGAAGTCATCATTATTTAAAGACAGTTAATATTTTTAAAGCTTGTAATATTTATTAACATCCTCAGGAATGGAGGAAATAATGTTGATATGTCACATACAAAATAAATGATTTGTGGTCGTTGTTTGCCATGCAATAAAACACTGGTGGCAGCCCAAACCTTTCGGCGCACCCATCGTGATATATTCTCCCTGCAGTGTTTTATTGTTCGATAAATAATTTATTTCTAAAATAAGTGTTTTGTTCATCCTGGCATACTGTCAATGGAAATCTGAATTTTATCACATCTCCCATACTAAACACATCCTGTGGGTGAGTGGAAAATTATTATTTCTTTGCATTTGCCAACATGATAATATAAATATACAGAGGACAGAAATTTCATCTCTTTTGCTGTATAAGTAGCCATCACAGCATATTGCCTGTGAGGCCGCCACGATTAACAGCAATGGTTCTGTAGTGAGTGAGTGTTATTGTTTAACACCACACTAAGCAATATTCTAGCTAGGAGACTGCAGTCTGTAAATAATCAAATATGGACCAGATAATCCAGTGATTGACATCACAAGCATTGATCCACCCAAATGGGATACAATGATACAGCATCAGCCAAGTAGCTGGGACCTGTATTCTTACCAGGAATCCAGACATGTTTAACAGTAATGGACTATCAAGACCTCTCACACCAAAACAGGACAAGCACTGATGTCTCTCAAGTGTGGGAAATATCCATTTTACAAACTGAAAAAGTTGGAAGAACGACTCTGGATGATAAATAACACCTCACCCTTGTATCTTTTAATAAAAAAATAACAGTTCATCGATAAATGATTAAAACTCCTCGAGCTCATAAGTTTAATAGGAAAAGACATTGAGATTCTCTACATACCTACAATAATTGGGTTCAACTGTAAAACCGATTGCCTGGCAACAGTCCGACTGGGAATTTTACTCTAAATTTTGTTCACCATGACTTAAACCTAAGTTTTCATAATTTATAAACATGTGCCATTTTTTTCAGATATGATCATAAATATACAACATAATTCCCCACAGATAAATATGACCAGTTGTTGGTCGTTATGTCAAGGATCAGTTCCGCAGTAACCTGGACCATGCCCCAGTTTCTGTTGATGACTAAATTACATTTCCTGTCTGCTTCATCATGTTCATGTACATCCTTCCTGCTCGAGGTTTCGCTGTCATGCCAGTCATCAACAACATTGTAATTCATGTTAGTCAGTGGAAAATTTCATATTAATCTGACTGATCTCAATTCTATATGCATTATTTCCTTTTCTGTTACAGCCCGAAAATTATGCTTTACGTTTTATTGTTTAATCGAAATGAAATAAGGGACAAGAAAGCCTAAACATGTTTGACAAGTTCAGCTTGATATTAAGCAGCCAGGAATATAGACACACATCAAACAGAAATAGGAGAGATTATTTATCTTTCAGTAGTGCCAACAATGTCATTGTGGATATTGAAAAAATACAAATCTAAACAGTTCTCTGTGCAGAATGAAAACAAATCCTCTCTATACACAGTGTGGGAGAGAGAGTCAGTTGGATTTTACAGCACTAAGAACAGTCATGGTGTGTCTGATAATGGAGCAGAAAGCCGCAAGTGATGCAGTTTAAAGATGTTTCAACTTTTCAGAAATGGATAAGGTACAGACAAACCAAGGATATCAATTACATTAAAATTAGGATTTGAACCCTGACCAGACGATCTTTGCATGGCTAAAGGATGCAACTCTTCAAAGAAAACGGTCTTGACTAGACCATGAGCCATTCAAGCCACAGTCTTGGGGACCATATGTATTACACACAAAACACTTAAGTTACAGTGGCCTCCTGTAATGATGGTGGTTACGTAAAACATGAAAATCAAGTATACTTGGTTGTATACTAATCTACAAATTCATCATGTCAACCAATATGTGTTGAAGAGTCAGTAGGTGCGATGTGAAACCTTAAACCAACTGGTTTTTCAATATCTCTAGCAGTGAGAGTATATGGAAATTCATGACTAGAGAGCTTAAACCACCATCCTACCTAACAATTAGTCTTCAATGTAAAGACAAGTTTCAGCTAGGACAAAAAACACACAATGAATAACAATTGAAAGCAGAAAAGAGATGATCGCATGACTGAGTATGGCAGCCAAATACTAAATCTTTAGAAAAACAGGGTTTTAAAAATGTAACAAAGAGGTTTATATAAGGTAACGAAACTCTTCCCCATTGTATTATAGATAAACCTGCTGGGAGGTCAGACAAACGACAAGTCATTTTGGGGCCCACAGGATCAGGATAATTTAGGAAACAAGCAAACTGTTTAGAAATCATTACATATTAGGAGTGAGTGAGTATAGTTTTACGCCGTTTTAGCAATATTCCAGCAATATCACGGCAGGGAATACCAGAAATGGGCTTCACACATTGTACCCATGTCGGAATTGAACCTGGGTCTTCGGCGTGACGAGTGAACGCTTTAACCACAAGGCTACCCGACCACCCCCACGAGGAAGAGAGGTTGGCAATAACAAACACTTAAACACACTACAGTGTACAGTATTTACTTATAGCATGCCGGCTTTAACCACTAGGCTACCCGACCACCCCCACGAGGAAGAGAGGTTGGCAATAACAAACACTTAAACACACTACAGTGTACAGTATTTACTTATAGCATGCCGGCTTTAACCACTAGGCCACCCAACCGCCCCTTATATATTAGAAAAATGACTTTGTTCATTTCAACACTTGCATGTTTAATTTACATACATTAAACTTAAATGTAAATCTAAGGCCAAAATGTGTCAACATGGTTTCAGGATGTGTTGCCAACAGGAGCAACTGTTAGAAAGAAGCTGATTTTCTTAGGATACGAAGATAAAGACAATACCACCATATGGTAGAATAATTATCTTGGATCTGACTTAGATTTTCCCATGAAGTTTGAAATTTCAGCCTATTTCACTCACTGGAACCATACTTGTGTACTTGATCCCAGCAGAAGTTGAAAACGTGTATCAACAAAGCAGAAACATTACACAACCACAAAGCCTGACATTGTCCTGCTTATAACGTTAATGCGTATCATGAACCTCCCTTCCTATACTCATTGTGACTCACATAGAAACAGAATTTCTTAGACCTTAGCCATTTGTAAACATAACAAAAGATTCATTTCTGATGTGGAGAGGGTTTGCAATATTTTGTTTCTCACATGTGAACCTATTGTAAGAAGTGCCCCAACAAGCAACAGATGTATCAGCATATACAGTTATGTTCCAGAGTCAAGGAGATGCTGTCAAATGGAACTGCTTACATCAAGTCAGTAATTTATGATCTGAATCTTATAGATGAGGGGATATATGATTTCACGTGTGAAAGCTAGAATTGCTGAAATTTCAGTTATAAGTTCCCCATCAATTTTGAGTTTGTTTGTTTTTTAATTTTGCACTCACCAATATTCTAGATATATGATGGCGGTCTGTAAATAATCGAGTCTGGACCAGACAATCCTGTGATTGATATCATGAGCATCAATCAATGCAAAGGGATACGATGAAATGCAACAACCAAGTCAGTGGGCCTGACCACCCGATCCCATTAGTCGTCTCTCGACAAGCAAAGTCGCCTTTTACAGAAAGCATGGGTTGCTGAAGACCTATTCTAACCTGGAGTTATGACGACATCGGCAATATTGTGGTTGATAGCATGAGCAGCAATCCACATCATCATGTGACTCTCCCGATCAGACATTGTGACACCTGATCTCAATTTTAGTCAACTCTAACAACAGGTAAGGGATTTGTTTGTTTGTTGATTAATGCTGTACTCAGCAATATAGCACCTAAATGAAGATTGTCTGTAAATAATCCAATCTGGACCAGGCAAAGAAAGTGATTAATAAAATGAGCAACACCCCACACCACAGGGGTACGATGACATGCAATCAAGCAGTCTGACCATCCAATCCACTAAGTCACCTTACAGAACTATTCTAACATGGAATGCACCTATTCCACCTCAAAATCCCACAAATTACTAAAATCCCCCACATTACAAAGACATACATCCCCAATTTGAAGACTTTAATGTATAAAATTTAACCAAGTGTTAACATAGTAACTCGGAATCTACTATAACATCTTTGAAAACTTATAAACTTGGAAATAGTGACTGAGTAAGTTAAAATTTAACATCGCATCAGCATTATTTCTCCATATAGCGACAAGACCAAGTTGATATATCCCCAAGTGAGTCATGAATGCAAAGCTATATTAAAAATCAAATTTAAACTGGGAAATAAAACCCATTACAATGATTAGTTGCCATTATGTTGTCCTTATCCTTAAACATCCAAGTGAAGAGGAGCTAATCTGCTTCTGCAGCCATATGGGAAGTCACAAATAGTCAAAATATTTCCAAAAGTTTCAACTCTATTCAAGCATGACTTGTGATACAAACTGCTGAGTCAGGGGATATGGGCTATTTGTGGGTGTCTATTGTTGAAATACTAGACAGGTGGCATTCTTTCAACAGTGCTGAGCGAACACCTCATCCTAAAGAAATTAACACCAAATACGTCAAAGGGCTGAAGCGACATGAACACTGTTGACACAGTATGCGTCAACCAACAATTAGGAAGAAGCACGTCCAAAACAATAGGTGTTTACGCGGAATGTTCTCAAGGAAATGACATCTGAAAAATATATTTTCCTAATACCTATTTAGAACACACCCTCGAGGATAATTTGATCCATTATCTAACGTTTTGGTCTTACTATGAAGAAAACCACAAACAAACAAACAAACAAACAAACAAATAGAAATGCCACAATCAAAAGCAATATTGCTGATATATTCAAATGTGAAAAATAGGATGTAATTTGATATTTAGCTGATCATGCAGCCACAACACCTGCCACTTTGACCTGAAAATATGATGCATGATCAGCTTTCAGTATATCAAACACATATGAATAAACGGGAAAAACATATGAGGATTTGTCACTGGGAAATTTTTACATGACAATATTCTGCTATGAAATTCATCCCTGAATGAAATATGAGACGATATTAACACCAGCTATTGTCAGTTTCATTGTCAGATATGAAAAACATTTCCCAAATTTGAAATCAAGGCCTTGTTGAAAACAGGTAAAGATCAGTTATGCTCTCTCATCACAAGGAGGACATTCATGAAAATAAATAAAAACAGGACACATGCTATTAACGAGATTCCTCATCAGCAGGTGTCTATTTCATCCCAGTAGTTGGTCTATACATGTGGCCAGATTATAGTTATTAATTATCACATGACATACCATCATTATTATAATGATCAAATGATGGTATCATTCGGTTCATTAAGGCGAGGTGATGATTAACATACCTATGGTTTCAGTATCGGTGAAATCTACAAGTTCTATCTCGGCATTAGGAAACTACCAGTTAGCTAGTGTCCCTATCAGTCTATGCTAGTGACACGAGTATAAGCAAGCCTCACATGTCGATTAATCACAATCTGACTGTTCGTCATCCAACTGAAATGACCTGCAGACAAGTGTCACATTGACATGAGCCATAAACAATATTTTTTTAAAGAGTTCATTAATTTACATATATTTCATACTTTTCTCCTTTCACGATGACAGTAGCATGCTTGTAGAGGATCTCTTTTGTTTAAAAAAAGATGTTAACTGAATTTGTTAGTTAAACATCTTATCGATGATAGACTTCTTTTGCCTATCATTTAAGTTAATAAAAGAAAATATTACAACAAAAAGTAACTAGCAGGATTATCAATAATCATCAGAACAGTTAGATGTGGGTACTCGTGGAATAATCTTTTATTATGGAACAATCTTTTTATAATAACATTAAACAAAGTCTTGTAATGAAATAATGTTTATATAATGACATAGAACAAACAGTCTTCCTAACCACTTAATGTCATGTCAGAATACCAAACATGTTTTCATGCAAATGTATGGAGAAGAGAAATGTCAGCGCCTGTACAAAAAGTGATAAAAAAATTAATTCCCAGAATGATAGCAATGTGTGGTATGAAATAAATGTTAATCAATGTCGATACACACTAACTCCTGACTCAATCACCCTCGATCTGGAGCTTCAAACGGATTCACAAAAACCGGCACCTTCACAACACATGTTGCCATTGTGATCCCATGCTAATGAACGTTAATCACGGACCTACTTTCACTAGTCTCTAAGTGATCTATCAACATTTTTGTTGGCAAATTAGGAGGCTGAACAAGGGCACTACAATTAACAATGCTGACTGTTTTCTGCTTGCTCAGCTGTCAGTCAGTCTTCTGTGCACTCAATCATCGACGTACCTGAATTCACTGAAGGGACACGACTAAGCTTTTTCTGCGCCTAATACCGTATTCAACGTAATAAGCGCCCACGGTGATATTTACTAATATACTGGCTAGTGAACAATATCAGTTAGCACCCCTTCCGATTGATCAATGTACACAACACCTATTTATTCACCTATAAATTCTGGAAAAACGTATCTCTCGTATATAAACATTTCAGGCATGAAATTTATCTTTCATCTCTGTTTTTTTTCCACCAAAATAATATTTTAATAACAGCCCCCTATTTCTAATATTGAAAGCGCCCTGGGTGCTAATTACATCGAATACGGTACTCTAAAAAAAATTCTTTTTAAATACTGCATCCCCTAGAGGGGTGGTATTATGCTTGGGTGCATACTATAGTACTAAAATATGGTTTTGAAAAGTGATTGACTATTTTTGTGATATATGGCTGCTTTTCTGATTATGTACTTGTGAAAATATATTTTCTTTCAACTATTATTATTAAATTATTGCATGGTTATATAACAGATTGTTCATTCATATTGATAAGATCCCCAAAATGAATGAATATTCAGATTAAAGTTTTTTAAGCAATAAATGCTAGGTTTAGTATTACATTTTCAATTAATGTGATGGTAATGGTATACAAGTTTTGGATGACACATACAGTAAAAATAAAAATATTCTTCCGGTTGATTAATGTGCCCACATCCTTTAGGCAAAAAGTAGACTGTACTTTTGGTCATACATCTGGTGATCATGATATTATGAAGGTCTGAGGTCATTGAGGATATCACTAGTACTATGACTTCATCCTTCATTTTGAATAATGGTGAATATGATTCAATCTGTAGTCAGCAATACTACAGCAATAAAATGACTGCCTGTTAATTAATGGTGTTTTGACCAAAGGGCAGAGTGGCCTTGATCAGGGCACAGTGACACAGTTGCAGTTGTCTCCTCCTGAAGATCAACCATCAGACATCACTCACACGAAACAGCCATTTTGGTCAGTCAGTCCTCAAGTTAGACAATATTAAGTAATGGAAAATTTGCATAACAATGTGTTTTAGAAGACGAGTCAAAACTGAAATATCTAAACAAATCAGTATGAACACACACAAACATGTTTCGGTACTTACAGTGTTGGTGAGTTTCGCTAACATGGGCACGACGCCATGGTCTGTGATGACGGCGAGGTTTTCTTCATCTTTGGCTATATTGGCGATTGCTGCACATACACTGGCAAGTACTTCTTTGTCCTCCGACTTGAGGAGGCTGACGATGAGCTCCAGACCTCCCACAAACGACCTCACCATTTCCCCAGCATCCTGAACAGTTCAAGTCCCAGGTCAAACAGTGCACCAGTGTTCCACCCCTACTTTCAAGTTTTGGTTCTTTTGTGAAACTCTTAGTGTATACCCATGCAAAAACAATTAATTGTTACCCATTTGATGTTGATAAAAAAATCTTTCAATAATATAAAAAATCATATCTTGTAAACTTTTATCCTTAATATATAAGTCATGGTTATGTGGAATGTGTAAATTTGACCACCCTAGGCAAGTATTTGTTTGTTTGCTGTTTGACACTGGACTCAGCAATATTCCAGCTGTATGACAGCGATCTGCACATAATTGAGTCTGGACCAGACAATCCAGTGTTCGACATCATGAGTATTGATCTACCCAATTGGGATACGATGACATGCATCGACAAAGTCAGAGAGTCAGACCACCAGATCCTGCTAGTTGCCTCTTACGACAAGCATCGGTTTCTGTAGACCAATTCTACCCGGGATCACAGGTGCCAAGGCAAGTAAGGAGTTCTCACTTTACAACTATGGGGCTTACTTTAGCGTTTTCGATGCACGGACATATGGCCCAAGCAGCACTGGCCTGGACTTGTGTGTTTTGGTTCTTGAGGAGTGACCACAGCAGCCTAACACCATCTAATTTGTCTATGATGCTGAAAAATTCAATGATATGATTATAACATGATCAAACTGAACTAGAAGGCAAGAATTACCCCATTTACGACTTGAAGACCCTTTCATTATCAAAGGCTGAAACATTTTGGGCATTGGGTACAACACTGGTAGTTCCTGTTTCGAGGAAGGGTAAGTGAGTGAGCATGGTTTTACGCCGCTTTTAGCAATATTCCAGTTTTATCACGGCTGGGGACACCAGAAACAGGCTTCACAAATTGAACCCATGTCAGGAATCGAACCCAGGTCTTTAGTGTGACGAGCGAACGCTTTAACCACTAGGCTACCCGACCGGCCCCTCGAGGAAGGGAGGTTGGCATTAACAAACATTTAAACACACTGCAGTGTACAGTATTTACTAATAGCATGCCGGCAAGAGTTATCCCCCTTTATTCTCAAGCCTTCTGAAAGTGACAAAAGCTACAGCTCAGTGAAACATGTTCTTTGGCATTGAGCATCAAACCTGAGGCTAATAGGGTGAGCATTCAACAGCACACGACACGACTTGACTACAGACGAGCCAGGCTTTGACACCAGATTCCCTTGTTCGAACAGTTTCAACATTCAGCTTCAATCCCAATCGCTGTATACTGCTCTAAACAAGTTAAAGATTATACCCACAGTCAGAAGGCTGTGTTGCAATAGCCAACAGCCATGACAGATTAACTGTAGTCATATGACAAAACCAGGTGTTCTTTACCTCCTTTCGAGGAGTGTAAATAAAACAGTATTAGTATTAACACCAGAATCGCATACACTCGGCAAGAGGCTTGCTCCTAGAGTTTTCTTTTATCAGAGTCAGCAATATTCCAACATCCTGTATAGTAATCAGTCTGAACCTGTGGTCGATGTGGGCATCAATCCATGTTGTTTGATCACAACTGACAACTCTTACCGTATTCGATGTAATAAGCGCCCTGCTCTAATAAGCGCGCACGCAAATATTTGCTATACTGGCTAGTGAACAATCCCAATCAGCACCCCTTCCGATTGATCAATGTACACAAGACTTATTTATTCGTGTATAATACGCACTCGTGGGTTATATCACCCTTAATTATGGGCAATTAAATTCTTGAAAAATATATCTGTCGTATGTAAACATTTCAGGCTCTTAGCATAAACCAAGAAATTTACGATCTTATAATATTCTAATAATCGCCCCCTATTTATAATTTTGAGAGTGACCTGGGCGTTTATTACGTTGAATACGGTATCCCTGATGTTCCCATTACAACATCCAACAATCATTGTGACCCCATGATCCTCAGTTAGTCTATTTATGGAGAGAAGGAGGCACAGGGAAGTCCCCCAAAGCTTTAATAATAAGACTGAAATGACCTCATCAACACAACTTACACCATGTTGTCAGGCTCCTCCGCACACTGCCCAACCGCTTTGGTGACATTGACAAGTAACGCTTGGTTTGTTCCGGTCAGCAAGTTAACTAGAGGGGATATTCCACCAGACTTCCGGATCTGTAGTCGATTTGGTGGATCTTTGGCTAACTCTCCGAGGGCACCAACGACATTCACTAAAACCTGGACACAAACAAGATCAATCATAAATACTACAGCACAGTGAGTGAGTGAGTGAGTTGAGTTGAGTTTAGCAGCACTTTCAGTATAACACCAGTGAGTGAGTGAGTATGGTTTTCGCCACTTTTAGCAATATTCCAGCAATATCACAGCGTGGGACACCAGAAATGGGCTTCACACATTGTCCCCATGTCGGGAATCGAACCCGGGTCTTCAGCGTGACGAGGGAACGCTTTAACCACCAGGCTCTAACGACCGCCCCTATAACACCAGTGAACTCAGTGAGACCAACGGGCGTGGGTTGGTACTTACAAATCTAGAACTCTGGGATTCGAACCAGCAAGCATATGTTTCTTGCACAGCGAATTGCAGCGCCTTAGACGCCTGACCAACCTGTGCTCTATAGCAGAACCAGAAAATAATCAACCTATGATGATATGTACTTTATTTTAATTTTTCTTAAATCAGGCTAATGTTTATTTGCCCCACCTCTTCAGGCTGGTTATTGAGCAGGCCAACAAGAATTTCTATGGCTTTGAGTGTTTGGAATCTCTGGACGTTTTCATGACTGATAGCACACTTCCAGATGGCGCCGGTTGCTGCTGCTAGGAGCTCCTTGTTCTCACTCGTGTTCAGGAGACCAACCAAAGGGTCAAGGCCACCATACTGCCGCACAAGGTCTCGAGTTTCCTTTTCTTCAGCACACTGTAACAAGAATGCATATTGTTGCTGACAAATTCTGACTTTCAAACATCTATCAGATATACATGATACACATCCAGGCAATCTACATACGCTGAAAGACTTGTCAGCATGTGTGCTAAAATCTGATCATGCAACCCAAAAGAGTAGTACAAAAGACATGCAAACAGGGGTCCGGAAACCGTCATATGCACCGGACATGTCCGATTGGGAATCTCAAATGTCCGGTTTAAAATATTGCTTACCGGACATTTAAATTTTTCTGTCCGGACATTTTAAAAAGTATTGTCCGGACATTCTTAAATTTTGACCGGACATGATCAACAGTTAGGACTAAGCAATTTCTGTCTGCAGTTGTAACATAATGAAGATTATCTACAATGACAAGCTTTGTTTGTTTTGATTGCTGTAAATACATCGTACCTAGAATGATAGTCCAATCGGTCAATCACTGTAATAGGAACTAAACTGAGTTGACACTGATTAATCGAGGATTTATTACTGAGAACATCTTGTTAATTTGAGTAAAATGTGTTTACAACTGTACATAAATACCTTGCATCATCGATGTACCTCATTATCCTCACAATGCTACGATACGTAACCTCAGACAAGAAGCGAAAGCGTGACAACAGCCAGTCGACCGATGCAGATCAGTCGAGCGGATCTGCCAAACCCACAAAGTCTGAATGATCATTTTGTAATCGTGGCTAACGACTTTCACTTGGTTGACATACAATGAGGATTTGCAGATTTTATTGTTTTCAGTAGCTAGTCGTATATTGAATCTTGATTGACCGCCATTTTGCTTTCTGTGACGATCGATATCAAATTTTTTATGGTCAATAATTAAGTACAGATGAATAAGTATTCAAATAACTATTGCTATCAACGATAGTTTAGGATTTATGATTATATTATCTGTCTTGTTTTTAAATAATCTTTAGTTTAAAAAAAACCCTTTTCCCGTGAGGTCACGTGATAACCAAATATGGGTTAATAGTCTCGATCCAAATGTTACAACGCGTACACTTGAGCAGACTTATGAATATTAATGAGACCGTTCACAACGTTGACAGATCGTTATTATAACAGAAACAAACGTATGTTTTCCATATATATCTAAAATGATATTATTTGTTATTAATTGTCCGGTGAATTAAACAATTTAAATTGAAACAATTCATAATTCATCATATTATGAATACGTAACAACTTGTAATTTGTGTGTAAAAAGTCGCTGTTTGAAGGGGGCGT
This sequence comes from Haliotis cracherodii, assembly GCF_022045235.1. Classification (NCBI taxonomy): domain Eukaryota; kingdom Metazoa; phylum Mollusca; class Gastropoda; order Lepetellida; family Haliotidae; genus Haliotis; species Haliotis cracherodii. The sequence goes on along the minus strand of NW_027266273.1, from coordinate 3,733,729 downwards.
GGCATAAATGTAAATGTCCGATTGGGATTTTAAATTTTCCGGACCCCTGCATGCAAAGGTCTTAAATTGAATAAAAAACATAGTGAAAAGTGTCTATCCTGATTGCAGCTTCAACTTACATGTGATTCTGAAACAGACTAAGTCCCCGTACCCAGGTATATAGGGTAGGAAATGATCACCCCTAATTTCTCCCTGGTCTGGAGTGAGCGAAGATCCGGGGTAGAATAGGTCTTCAGCAACCCACGCTTGCCGTAAAATGCGCTATGTTTGTCGTAAGAGGCGACTAATGAGATCGAGTGATCATGCTTGCTGACTTGGTTGATGCATGTCATCATATCCCTTTTGCGTGGTTCGTTGCTCATGATATCAATCACTGGATTGTCTGGTCCAGACTCGATTATTTACAGATAACCATCATGTAATTAGAATATTACTGAGTGTGGCGTTAAACAACATACCAACGAACCAAACCCTGGTCTTGGAGAGGCATATCCATGCAGTGTCAAACCCTACAGGACCATATTTATTCCAAGAGCTCACAAAAACAGGAATCACCAATCATAGCCTGCACTGCTCAATGTCCAGAATCAACGGCGTGGATTAGTGAGAGAGTGAGTGAGTATGGTTTTACGCCGCTTTTAGCAATATGTCGGGAATCGAACCCGGGTTTTCGGCTAACGAGCGAACGCTTTAACCACTAGGCTACCAGACCGTCCCCGGCGTGGATTAACTCAGGCTATCAACAACTGATTTATTACTTTGATCATATGGGGTCAGTTCTCACCTTGAAAATGGCGGAAGCACAATGCATCTGGAGCTCTTGGTTGCTGGTGTTGATGTTCTTCTTCAGGTTCTTCACAAGGTCCTCCACCATGCCCTCTGTTCGAATAGCAAGACGGTAGCTCGGCTGCAGGGGAAGATTACAGTTCAGTGTAACCCAGACAAAGCTCATACACGATGCAGGGACTATTTAAACTTTCTATTACTACACTTAAGAATTGACTTTCACTTTGTGGGAGTTCATTGGAGTATGAACCTTCACAGAGTGAGGGCCAAACTGTATGAATGTCGGAATATAAAGGTGTGTCAAATAGATACTAAGGTAAAGTCATAGATTGTTGTAGTCTCTCAGTGTAAGTTTAGACATGGATAGAGTTGATACTACGATAGTATGGATGTGCATTTCTTTGTTTTGTTCACTGGATGGGTTGAAGCGAGGATATTCGTAAATGATTATGCAGTCAAACTGACGTTTCTCAATTTATGCTAAACCACTGAGTCAAAGATTAAAGGGTCTAAATGATCAGAAGCAATGCTTCTGTATGTACTTGTGCTAGGAAATTCCCAGGGTTTCACCAGGAATGTGTAAGTAGTCCGTCAATGTTTACATCATTTCAAGAATACATATGACGACAAGTTGTGTCGTTCATACACTTATGAACGTCAATTTTGCGGTCATGTGATCGACTTCTTGTCCAATGGAAAAGAAAAGCCGTATATCGTGTAAACTTCACATTAAAAATTGGGAAACACCTTAACATGCATTAATAAAAGGTATAACTAAAATTACAAGATAAAGCATTGAAGTAACATGATCAAAGGGAGACAACTCTTCCCAACTCCCTAATTCATTTGAGCAAGTGTAGCTGACTCAGCTCTCCCTATTACAACATATTAATGAGTCACATTAATAAGAAAATTGAAGAGACATGGTATTGGCATTAGCATTGAATTTGACTCCATGAATAATACATTTCCCTATTTTAGGTCTCCCAACAGAATTCCCTGAACACATCAACAATAGTTTTATGAATTTCTGATAATGACATATAATTATAAAGCTTTAACACAGATAATTCTTCAATTTCAAATGATGTCAATTTTGAAAACCAAAAAATTAAAATTCACAATTAATCATAAAAATTAATTCATGACTTTGACTTATTCTGGATATGGGAACCCTGTTTTTTATTTTTCAAAAACAAAAACAAAACAAATGCAACCAAAAAACCCTAAGCAATCGATAATCATGACCAACCTCTGAAGCACACTCCTGTAGTGTCCCGACCACAGGGATGAGCATGTCTTCGGTGGGAGACTTGAGGAGCTTGGCCAGGAGGGGGATGGCTCCAGCCTTCCTCATGGCCTCCTTGTTCTTCCTGCTCTTGCTGCAGCTCCACAAGGCCAAGGCTCCACATCGTGCCACCTCAACATCCTTCTCCATCTCGGCGTTCATGGGGCTGGAGACTCCCACACAGTCCAACAGACTCACCTGGACGAGGAGGGGAAGAGAGGGTAGATGTTCACTTGTGTGTGATAGTGTCATATGCTGCTTGGTCAGTGGGGTAGGGGGAGGGAGGGAATTTTATAACTGAAGTTGGACATTTGGTGGAAATATCAATAAAATGCTTCAACGTGATATTTTTTAGTCGGCTTTTGAGTCTGTCCTACTGGTATTAGACCTATAAATAATAATAAGAACTTGACACTTGAGTTGTAAATTTCTGTATTCATTTCAGTCAATGCCAAATATTTTGTTTACTCACCTAAACGACCCAATTTTTAATACAGGTCCATCAATCAATTTAAAAATATGGAAGGCCTCAGAGACATAAGGAAGACTAAAGAAACACGGGCTTTTGGAAATCACGACTGCGAGCAAGATGAGTTTTCCTCCCACAAGAAAGTGTATGGTGTAGACAGACCAAGAATCATAATCAGGTGGCATTAATGGTGGATTTGAACCCAGGTACTGACATAGCTGAGAGATGCAACTTTGCAAGGTGAATGATGGTTCCTAAGATGACTAGATCACAAATGATGAAGACTGGGAAGATGGAACTGTCATAGACAGTGCTTACCAATCTTCTGATGCCGCCATGTTGCCTGACAGTTCTCCTGGCACGTCGGAACTTGGCCACATTTGCGATGGTCTCAGCGGCAAGGCAGCGGAGTTCCTTGTCAGCGTCACGCAGGATTTTTACCATTGTCTGTAGCCCGCCAAGATCAGCGATGGCGCGACGGATTTGGATATTGCGGGATATTTCCTTGAGAATCTTCAGAGAACCAATCTGCAAAAAAGGAATATGTAACCATGTGTCACACATTTTGGATGTGTTTCATATGAAACTTTACTAACCATATCAGTCAAAATTTATCAGCAGTCTTTTAGCATTTAATATGTCAGTGATATTTTGGTGGAAACTGGTAAACTGACTTTTCATGTTCCAGCCTTTTGGACGAATATTGTTTTTTCTGCTTGAATTAACTACAGATAACTGTAAATATGGAATGTGCATCACAGAGCTCTGTCATCAGAAACATTCATCGATCTTGAAGCAATGGGAGAAATGGATAGCCAGACAAAGAGAATGGCCTATCACATGACTCTGAGGTATGTCATGTGACTGACCTTGCACTTGCTCTCCTCCGTATCGAGGAGGTTGATGAGGACCTCCAGCCCGCCTACATCTCGGATGGCCAACTGACATGTTTCCTGCGCCAAGTTGAAGTCTCGCAGGGAGCACAGCGCGATGATGGTTGCAGTCTGATTGCCTCCCTACAACACATCGTCAAATTCAAATTATGTCAAATTATGTCACAGCAGTGATAGAGTCTCATGCTTTTTTTATTATACCTAACTGAAAAATAGAGTCTGCCTCCCTAAAGATTTTCAAAAGCCATTTACTTTTTTCTTTCTAATTAAACTTGTTTTGTCGGTTGGTCTTGTAAAAAACTACCAATAAAAATAAGGCCTTATTAGAGATGTACAGCAGTTTGAAAGAGACAGAAAATTTGTTTGTTTGTTGTTTAATTCCGCACTCAGAAATATTCCAGCTATATGATGGTGGTCTTTAAATATACGAGTGTGGACCAGAAAATCTAGTGATTATCATTATGAGCATCAATATACGTAGGGGAACATATCACAGTGCAATGCTATATTTCAGTTCCTATAGCACTGTCCCAATGTTTAATGCAGCTGGTCAAGTGGAATTGCACATTCAACCTCATGTCTCATCTGAATGAACACTGACGCAATAAGCTGGAATAACCAGACACAACAGTGTATATCACCTACCTTGAGGTATTTGACCAGCTTCTGGATCTGCCAGTACTCGGACGGAAGGTCGGCATTAGCCTCTGTCCTGCGTTCTACAGCTTCCTCTTCCTCTTCGCTCTCAGTGGAGCTCTCGCTGAAGGAGTCCTCGCAGTCCACAGGCGTCTTCGACTTCAGCCTGTCAGGTCAAATGTATGTTAAAAAATTCCTTGATTTGTTTGACTACAATTGCAAACAAGACAAAGATATTTATGTTCTATTTTAAAGAATTCAATCAATGTTCAAGTCCATGTCAAATTTTCTTCATTCAATCACAAAGGTATGATTCAAACAAGAAAATCCTCATCTAGAAGAAGACATCACACATCTGTTGTATTTGATATGCTGAGGGTACAACATTCACCCTGGGCCCCCCACTGTAATACCTGGGCCCCCCATTGTAATACTTGGGCCCCCATCGTAACACCTGCCCCCCCTCTCCCCCTAAATGCATCACTGCGAGTCCACAGGCCCCACAAATATAATGATCAAGGTCAATCGCTGAGTTCCACTGTGAATCATCTAATACTCACTTGTGGGTCTGTTTCTTGCGTGAAGGAGGTTTCCTCCTCTCTCTCGTCTCCTCTCTACAACACAAGGGTAGAAATGTCACAAAAGTTATACCCATGTGATCAATGCAGTCTATATCGTCATGCATACATAACACAAGCTTAAATGATATACACAAGGGACAACATGATATACACAAGGGATGAAATGATACACACAAGGATGAAAGGATATACACAAGGGATGAAATGATATACACAAAGGGATGAAAGGATATACACCAAGGATGAAAGGATATACACAAGGGATGAAATGATACACACAAGGACGAAATGATATACACAAGGGATGAAATGATATACACAAGGGATGAAATGATATACACAAGGGATGAAATGATATACACAAGGGGATGAAATGATATACACAAGGGATGTGGTCACCTTTGATGAATTCAATTAATAAAGTTTTTACTTGGGCTAAATAGTATTAGTATCTTTTCATGATTTTATCAAATTATACTGGGACAATCATCTGCATTATTACCTAATTTGAAAACAAATCTGTGACAGTTTGGATGACAAGCAGTCATTGAACTAGAAAATGAACCGATCTGAAACCCTCTCAAGTATGATATTGTGTACTTTATTGTGCCCTAACATCTATTGCCATAAAGCATATATCTACAGACAATGCAAAGATGCTGAGCACTAGCCTGCTAGCCCTTGTCCGTTTGTCTTATATTAAGGGGTCATAAGGACTCGTAAAATTTCAAACCTTTATGAAAGGTGTAGAGCTATATGTTCGTAAGTCGTGATAGAAAATGTTTTAGGTTAATGTGTAGTCTCGGACTAGTTTTGAACCAAGTCTCGCATAGTCATGTTTATGCTAAGTCATATATACTAATACTAAAATATACTGAAAATATAACCCCAAAAAGAAGTTCAGCCTTGAATCAGGTTTTTGGCACAGACTGGCATGAAACTGAGTGAGAATGCTCCTAAAAACAAGATTTTGTGACAAGATCTGAACTCAGCCAAAGGGAGACAACTCTTGCAAATTTACACCCCAAGAGTGTGACAATCACACATAAGCATCATAAAATCCTGACAGTGTAATTTGGGAATTGGAGTCACCAGGTCGGTCTACTTCTAATTATCTGTTCTGTAAAGAAATGTGAGCCTATGCTTTATCTGTCTATGATATGTTTGAATATACAATCTGGGACATACGATACTCTTGATGATGTTGAAAACTTAAGAATTTAAGACACCATCAATCATTGGAGCATCTTTTCAACCTATATTGTCCTCCCTAATTTTGTTAAACCAGCGGCCAGCGTGAGGAAAGAATCACTTTTTACAAACAGTTGAACCTTAAAAAAACAGTCAAGCATTAGAAAGAATTTATTTTTCATAATCATAAAAGAGAACATTTTAAAAGACCTCATTTTATTCCACATTCATGAAGAACCAAGACTCTTCATACGCTATTAAAAAAACATAATAATCAAGTTTGGAAAACCAGTGCGAGAATATTGATTTTGTGTAACATGATTTCTTTAAAAAAAATTTAAAAAAATCTTAGCTGACTGTATGTTACATGTATGCCTTGAACTTTGACACTATTACAAAATCCTACTTATAAACAATTTCATGCCAGGTGTTAGAAATTAAGGCTATGTTGGGGTTCAGGGCAAAGCAATCTTAGCGTTAAGATGATCTTAACTCCCATACTTTAACATAGGCTTATGGTAGTCTTAGTGCTAAGATCGCTTTGTGCAAGTGGGCCCTGGAGTGTTCTGCTGTATCATAATCAAAGGACCTACTAATTCTGTGATTTCTTGGGTGAGTTGAACAATATTTCAGTTATTTCATGGTGTATTGGCATGGTGTGGGAGAAAAGCCTAAAGTGGTGCAGGTCTTAGAGTTTGAATGCTTTGTGACACCAACAAGCATTGGTATATGGTGCTGACAACCCTAGGAACATAATCAGCACAAACTGGGATTCGAACCCATGCCTAAGGGATGTAACTCTGCACAGCTACTTGAGGTGCCTCAGACGACTGGGTAGCTTAGCAATAGAATGATGACAAGAACCCCATGAAGTTCTTAAGGCAGTGACCCGTGAAGATCAGTGGTACAATAGGTCTTCAGTAACCCATGCAAAGTTGACTATGCTTGTTGTAAGAGGCGACTAACAGGATCGGGTAGTCAGACTCGTTGACTTTGTTGATGCATGTCATCATATCCTAATTATGTGGATGGATGCTCATGATGTCAATCACTGGATTGTCTGGTTCAGACTTGATTATTTACAGACTGTCATACAGCTGGAATACTGCTGTGGACAGCATTAAACAAACAAACAAATCAGAAGGCAGTGTTAGAAGAATAGATTTCTTGTTGTAATAGTTGACTTCAGGTAGCTAACACGACAGAAATGTCCAAAACGCAATTTGCTAGACGATTGAAAAACATCATTTTAATTATTCATATATCAGTGTATATGTCATGAGTTTTACACTTTCATGTTATAAGTTCAGTAGTTTCTTTCTGTTAAAAGTAACAAAATAAGGAGAGCGACAATTCCGACCTCGATTCTACAATTCCTTGTCTTGTTTCATGTTTAGCAGCACTTGTCTATTGGGCCAGCATATTTATCAAACCCTATTCATCCCGATATTGAACACTGCATACCCTGAAGAATGTATCATTTAGGGAATTACCAAAGATGCCAACCCATCCTCAGTTATCCAGGCCATTCACAACCATAGCTTTGTTTCTCTCGATTGGATGGCTAATTTTTAGCATCAACGTCATTTGAATTGGTCCCCTTCTCATGCTCTGGTGGCAAAGGAGTCCGGTTATTTGTTATTTGTATAACCATTTAAAACTAAGTGAATGACACTAGTCAGAAACTGAGTTAGTGAAACTGGTCTGAAACCAAGTCAATGAAACTAGTCAGAAAATGAGTCAATAAAACTGGTCAGAAAGTGAGTCAATGAAACAAGTCAGAAAGTGAGTCAGTGAAACTACTTTGAAACCAAGTCAATGAAACTAGTCTGAAACCAAGTCAATGAAACTGTTTCTAAAGTGACAATAAGTAAAACTGCAACAAAACACTCACTCTTTGTACTCTTCCACACCAAGAGCTTTCCACTTAAGCGATGGCTCAAGCTTCTTCTTCTGCTGCTTGCTCTGCTTGTTCTGCTTATCCTTATCCTGATGGGAGTCTCGCTGTTGCCAGTTCTGTTCTGTGCGAAGAGTACCATCGAAATCATCGTCATCACGCTTATCACGGGACATATCATAGTGGCGGTCATCTCGGTTGTCCACACGAAGAGCAAATTCCTGAAATACAAAATAGCAAAAGCAAAGCAAATTAGCAATATAAGATTGAATTAGTAACATTGAATTAAATTAGCAATATAAAATGAAATTAGCACCACTGAATTAAATTAGCAATAAAAAATGAAATAAGCAGCATTGAATTTAAATAGTAATATAAAATTAAACTAGCACCAATGAATTAGAATAGCACTATTAAAATGAAATAAGTGATATTTAATTAAATTAGTAAAACTTCATTCAAGTGCAACTATTAAATTAAATTATTCCTGCCAAATAAAATGTGGACCCCAAGAATGGGCTCCAAACCACTGTATCCATGTGGGGAATCAAACCTAGACTTTCACGAGGCGAGTGAATACTTTAACCACTAGACTCCCACACCGCCTAAACACAGTTTAATATCTGTTGAGTCTTAAAGCCATGATATAATAATTGTTAGATTTTCATTCCTACTCACCTCACTACCAAAACCCTGCCTCACATAGTGACAAAGAAAATAGCTATATAAGGCTTAAGATAAACAAATTGGTTCTTAGGCAATGACTTTTGTAAAAATTGTTTGGGTTGGTGGCCTTTCTTGTTTTCATTGTTCAAACTAGTACGTAACCAACTAAACTGTGTACAATCAACCTGGGAAAGGGCCTTCCTACCTCAATGTATTCCTTGATGAGCAAAATACTGGAAAACAGTATTTGACTTCCGTTTGACGACCAGAGCGTGCATAAACACACAAACAATGAGCTTTGGTTTTATTTCAAAACATTTTCATGAGCACACAACACTGAAAGAGTGAGTGAGTGGGGTTTAACGAAGCTTTTAACAATATTCCAGTTATATCGCAGCGTATCAGCTTAATATGGGAGGAAAGCCCGAAGTGATGCAGGTCTCAGACGTTTTACCGCTTCGGTGAAACCCACGAGCACGGGTATGGTGCTGACAAACCTAGAAACATAATCGGGGCGAACCGGAATTCAAACCCACAATCATAGGATTCTGTGATGATGTGGCGGTGCCTAAGAACCAAGACTATTTTTCTTTTAGCCTGAGTGTATACTTTCTTCGTTATATTCTGGAATACGCTGTATACCATTCTTCCAAATATTGTTGCTGTGTTTGAATCACTTCAGTCAACAGTTAATGTAGAAGCCTTGACGAGTATTTTAAAAATAAATAATAACATAAATATGAAAGGCCTCACATTTCACATTTTGGTTAAGAGGGATGAAAATCTAATAATTAATTCATCGTGGCCTAATGGAAAGCCTTTTTCTTGAAAGAAAATACTTGGAAAATCTTTTAATAGTGAATCTTTGTTTGACTGTAACACAATCTCAAATTACTTGAGAACATGATAATGATGAATATCAAACTACCCAATTAGTAATAGTATTCTAGGGATAACAAGACACTTGGAATGGTCACCTGCCATATACACCTCCATAACATGTACTAAAAACATAGCTCTATAAAAAGTCGAGTGGCTAAATTAAGCTCAGAATTTCACATAATATTTTTGATGTTTGGAATATGACTTCAAAGAGAAAAGCTAAATTGAATGCAACGAGTAATATCCTTTTAAAATTATGCATTAACTTGATGCTCATCACAATATCACAGGGTAATGAAAGTTGATGCTCATCACAATATCACAGGGTAATGAAAAACAAAAGGATTCAGATGCTGTACTAAGACCTCAATAACTAAGATCGAAAGAAAACTCAATTTGTAAAAAAACCTACCTTAGTACATTTCAGGTACAATTTCACTTTAAGACCATATATAAACAAATATCATTGCAACTCAGGTTCTAATTACGAGATCTCAGCAAAGCTCTGCAATCTCCTAAAAAGGAAAGAGACGTTCTGAGGCATTCTGAGTGGGTGTGAAAGCGCTGGCTGTGTAAAAGTTAGCAACATACACAGCAACACACTCCAACAAGACAGTAGCAATGTCGGGGCGTTGTGTCACACATGGTTCAGTTTGATCCCTACTTAATGCTGCTCGCTTAACATTAGCAAAACAAAACACTATTTTCCTACCACTACTTGCATGGTTTACAAACATTTTTCTTTTCACTCTCTGCATTACTCCAATATTGAAAAGACAGGTTTGCCATATGTTATTTTCAATGGCATGCCCGATAAAAACCAAAAAAATAAACAGAAATAAATCTGCACTCTTTGTAGGTATTTTAAACTCCGAACTGAACTCAATTATCAATTCAGCAGTGAAATTCGCTCAAACCAAGCCTACATTGCTTTCAGGACTATATCATTCGACATTCTTTTGTTGTAGTTCTACTATAAGGCTGTATTGGCAGAATAACCGAAATTACGTCTTCCCTGTGAAACTGTAGATCTCCATCTACATGCCACTATCGTGCAGCTATTGATGTGTTTATTTATCTGAAGCTGAAACAATAATTCAGCACCTGCTGCTAATGCGCTCTCGACCCACCTGCTTTTCAATCATTTCAGCGAAGCGACTACTTTTGGCTTTGAGAAGTGTGACAAGATCGCGGAAGATGTCCTGCTCTGGGCGTTCGTAGTCGATTTGACCAGGCTTATCCTTGTCTGGTCCCTGAAAGAGATTTGAGAGATTAAAGTCGTAAGTTATTAGCATGAACGGCTCCAAGGTTTCTTCTGTGCATTATTCATTAAGTTGAAAATGTGGAGAGAGTTGACATGGAGATGGGGATCATTGAAACATGAGTCATGACGTGATATTGATCTTTTTATATCTGTCACCAAGGTTGTAGCAAGAATATGAAGAAAACATTCCCATGAATAACCCAATCCCAGGACCGACTTAAGCCATGAAATATTTTGTAGAAAATAAAAATATTGTTAGGGAGCAAAGGACAACTTTGACATCAACATCATAACCTCTCAATAATTATGCCAGAAAATCTGAATATTGAACATATATATATCTGAAAACAGATATATCAACAAATTAAACTTTGTCATGGCTCCTGAGGCACAAGATCAAAAAGCTTGCACATTTACATTGTTTAGGTAGTAGCCGATTGTGTTGGCAGTGATGTAGAGTGGCTTGTCAAGGTCATGACATTTGACCTCCAGGAAGCAGATGTCACCATGCAACTGGCGCCATGGCTGTGCTCGGCAACCATTCTTAAAGACATATGTGTCACCTGAAAAAAAGAAAAAGATTACAGATAATCCGTCTTAGTTAGAAGTACATGTTGACAGTTGAACCCTCTAAGTCCAGAAACCTGTTAATCCAGTAACCAAGCCACTATTTTGCAGGGAACATCGATAAATGTGGGTCTATATTAGGTTTGCTAATATAGAGTGAATGGTATTTTGTAATAAATGCAGTGTTTAAAATTAAGATTATAAGTCAAAGCAGCCTTTGGATGACTCAAATGCATATAAAACCTACATATATTTAGACAGTAATTTTGAAAGAAGCTCATAAAATTTCCTTCATCACAAACTTTATTAATTTGGTTAATTCAATTTTATAGACGCCATCTTGTAATGTAAACATACCGACTGCAATAGTGACATGACTAACATTCTCAACTGAACAAACCATTCATAAATTATATCTCAAGTTTATTTGAAGGATGTGAACCGTAAATCTACGAAATCAATAAGCATTCAATTAATATGTCCTGAGCAGAAACAACCTAGATCAGTGATGGTAACCATAGTTACTGAACAAACACATGTTTCATAATCAATAATTTACATGCATGTAATTCAAGAAAATACCTCAAAGTTGCTTATGCTAAATCAATTCAGCTAACCCATGTTTCCAATCATATACTTGCAAAGTGACAATGACATGCATTGTGAATGTATATTGATAAGCAGAATATCAATGTCGGTGATACTGTGGTTATCTCACCGAAGTAGCAGATGCTCTCCAGGACTGACTTCTCTTCATCTTCTCCGGACAGCTGTTGAAGGATGCTGACTTCTCCGTCTACCATTGGTGGGGTCAAACGAGTCTCACTAGAACAGACAAACAGGTGATTGTTTGAATATATATTTCAAATATTTTATATGTTCTGGGTTATTCCTTGACACTCTTTTGTGAGTGATTCTTTAACACTCTTTTGTGAGTGATTCTTTGACACTCTTTTGTGAGTGATTCTTTGACACACTTTTGTGAGTGATTCTTTGACACTCTTTTGTGAGTGAATCTTTGACACTTCTTTGTAAGTGATTCTTTGACACACTTTTGTGAGTGATTCTTTGACACTCTTTTGTGAGTGAATCTTTGACACCTCTTTGTGAGTGATTCTTTGACACACTTTTGGAAATGATTCTTTGACACTCTTTTGTGAGTGATTCTTTGACACACTTTTGTGAGTGATTCTTTGACACTCTTTTGTGAGTGAATCTTTGACACTTCTTTGTGAGTGATTCTTTGACACACTTTTGTGAGTGATTCTTTGACACTTTTTTGTGAGTGAATCTTTGACACTTCTTTGTGAGTGATTCTTTGACACACTTTTGTGAGTGATTCTTTGACACTCTTTAAGTGGAAGCAACTTCATCCGGTATCACTTTGAGATTTCCTCATACATTATCATGACTGAGCTGACAGGCTGGTTCCTAAATATAATATTGTTTAAATTATGTTGAAAACCAGCTCTGATGCTCCCCATGGATCACCAGTGGGGATGCCAAGTTCTGTCACCTATACTGGTCATAATGGGCGACCAAACTGATTGGCTGGTCAGACTCGGTGACTTAGTTGATGATAATGTGTCATCATTCCCCAACGGAGGTGATTGTTGCTCACAGTATCAATCACTGGATTGCTTGGTCCAGACTAAATTATTTACATGCCGCCATCATATAGTGAGACCTGTGAAGATCTGGGGTAGAATAGGTCTTCAGCAACCCATGCTTGCCGTAACAGGCGACTATGCTTGTTGTAAGAGGCGACTAACAGGATTGGGTGGTCAGGCTTGCTGACTTGGTTGATGCATGTCATTATACCCCAACTGCGTGGATCAATGTTCAGATGTCAATCACTGGATTGTCTGGTTCAGGCTCGATTACTTACAGACATCTGTCATATAGCTGGAATATTGCTGAGTGCGGCATTAAACAATAAACAAACAAACATATAGTGTGGCGTCAAATAACAACCCCATCATATTTCTAACACTGCATACCATGGATAAATAAGGCTAATTAGCGCTCAAGTAACAAATATCATTTACCTATAACCTGTTTAACTTGACTCAAAACTAAAAAAATGAAAATAATTTTGTTTTAAAGTTTAAAAGACATTTAGTATTTGTTCCGTAAAATGGATCAATCTTTTGAATTGTTGCCAGAAACCTGACATAAATCTTTTTATATGAGAAAATAAATCGTCACTAAAGTGACATGTGATAAATATTTCCTCAAAATGACAAACTGTCATGTTTTTAATTGCTTATTCAGAATTAAATAAGTCTAGATTTTTTAAAATTGCAAGTTTGAAGATCTGACAATGAAATCGCACTTTCTTCTCACAAAAAGTTACTCTCTAGCTTTAAAAAAATCCCACAAAAAAGAGAAGAAAACATTTGTTCTTAATGCTGGAAATATTTGTTAAATTTACAAAAACAAAGGAGGCAAGACTTAAATTCTTAACCAAATATTTGACAAGTCAGTACAGAATTCATTAGCCTAAAGATATGATGCACTTGTTAAGTAAAAAACAAGCAAGGAAAAGATCAAAGTTTTATTGTAAAACCACACCCTTGTCATTGATTACGTCAAAAACGTGCAACTGAGATTGAGCGAATTTGGTTAGATATGCCGGCAAATAATTGGAGTGTTTCACACGACATGCCCACATGACTTGCTGCATGTGTGTGTGGGCTTTCCGAGAAAACAGCCTCGCCAGACAATAGCACATCGTTATCAATCGGAGAATCGTGAAGCGATTTCACCTGTACCTAATTCTCCGTAGGGATGTACCCTGCCACCATGCTAATACACCTCAGCATTTGGGCCGCTTCGTCTGCCTGGTAGAAATTACGATTAGATCGAAAATTCTTCACTGCACTTGTGAAAATACACCACTAGAAGTTGGTACATGCAGCAGTTTGATTCTCCCCACTGGTGCAGTATTACCGACATCACATCCTTCGTCTTTTATTGTAAAGCCTTAATTCGGATCAGATGTGTACGCACGCATACACTACTCCACATCTGCCTCATTATAACATACAAGTTGGGAGACAAATTAATTCCATAAAATATAGGAAAATTTAATTATTTCAAAATCAGGATTTCTTTTACCTACGAGATTATTTTATGTTGTGATGGCACAAGAATTATGTACCAATTCTTTAAAGAATAGAGAAAAGCGTAATAACGGTTTTATTTAGGTTTGGCGTCAGTTGAAGCACATGTTGAGAAAGCTGTGGCTTGTAGGAGGTATTCTCCTGGGCATGTTGATAGTAAGGTGATACTCTTTGATTGTTTTGAGAGAGATAATCTAGATTAGTGCGGCTATAATTTGATTCAGAGTCGATGATGGCAGGTCAGACCAGGTTCAGAAAATTGTGAATTCCACGAGTTCCATTTCATGTGCGATTTGGCTATTACGTCAAAAAGACAGTTCTGCTGTAAAGGCAAAACGGCCTTTGGGCTTACTGCTTGAAGCAGATGAGAGGTAGGATTTCAAACATATCACTTAAACCTTGAGACAATGTACAAAAGATGGGGAAATAAGAAATACTTAGAGTCATGTATTATTTAGAGTTCTGGGTCTTTTTCACGGACTTCTATGTGGTTATGTCATGTTTTTTTCATGGTTTGTTTATTTTTTATTAGAGAATAAGAGAAGTATTTAGTTTAGATTCAAAACGTGACAGAGCACTAGCATTTACAATGACAACCATATGCTAATAATATTAATGAATAAAAGGAATTAGAAAGTGTTTGAACGGAAGATTTATTGGTTAAGTTTATTGATCAAACATGTTAAATTTTTATAAGTACCTTTATCTGAGTTTTATTGATTCAAATTTAAAACTTGATTAATATTTCCTAACATCTTTGGGGGATTTGGCTGAAGCAAATCTTCATCCATTCATTAGTGATTACCACATTACAAAAGATACTATATCATTTCTTTGGAGAAAATATACTCAATTATACACTTTATTGTATAGTTGTAGAAGTATACAATGTCTCTAATTCACGTTTAACACCATCGTTAATGTATTGACACAAATACTAGTGATACAAGGGATTTTACAGCTGCAGAAATTGTATACAATCAACTTTTTTAATAATTCAAGTTTAATGATTAAATTTTCTACATTTAAATATTAAAATGACTCAGGACAACAGGGAAATGTTCTTCTTATACAGTTGGCCTACTTTACAAAATACTAAAACGATGACCCCCAAAATAAAAATAAAAATAAAAATAAAAATAAAAATTAAAATTAAAATTAAAATTAAAATTAAAATTAAAATTAAAATCAAAATCAAAATCAAAATCAAATAAAAATTAAAATTAAAGGACTGACTGACTGATAACTTTCTAACTCCTATTCATAGACATAAAATTACAATCATCTCAGCCAAGACTGCTTTGAGGAACTGGGACCAGGTGGGACATTTTCAAGATTTGTGTGAACGAACTTGTGATGAAAGGAACAAGTAGAACATTTACTGGCTATCAAATCTGCAGTAAATCACTTACTATATTTACATACAAAATTTACAATTAAACACACCACATAGGCATTTATCTAGAATTCATACAGGAAAATTATTTATAAAATAATTTTAAGTCTAGTTTTCCTAAATTCCTAAAAGCTGACACTGTAACAAAGCATTAAATCCTGTTCCTCTTCTGTGGTCCTGCTATCAGAGTGTAATACAATGTTACCACTACAAACCCACAACATTAGTTATAACAATATTAACATGAATTGAGAAACTACTAATTCTAATTTGTCAATTTTTACTGATATTATTTGCCATTATTTTCTGCAGCCCAATATCAGCCTTTGAGCAGGTCAGCATAAGGCCCTGAAACTGTTAATTCACTGGTCACAATGCTGCTCATAACGTAGAGTGAGTGAGTGAGTGAGTGAGTATGGTTTTACGCCGCTTTTAGCAATATTCCATCAATATCACGGTGGGGGACACCAGAAATGGGCTTCACACATTGTACCCATGTCGGGAATCGAACCCGGGTCTTCCGCGTGACGAACGAACACTTTAACCACTAGGCTACCCGACCGCCCTCATAACGTAGAGCAAGACGCAGAGAGATAAATTCAACTAGACCACAGCTCATCCTGGACTAGTTGTTTCTGTAACATAGCTAGACTTTAGTCGAGGGGAGGTCCTTATAAGTCCCTACCCCCCAAAAAATCTCAATTCAAGAGCTTTCAAGTATGTCAAGTTGATTGCTTTTACACTCAACTCATTTTATTCCTGATGATGGATTTTTTTGTAAGTATTGCATTGCAAAAGTTGCTTTGTATATCGCTTATGACATGACCTAAAAAGGATACCAGGCATTAATACATTACATGATTCACTAAATGCAATGTTAAATACCTCTAAATGTCAGAAAATATTATTGATGCCTTTTCCTAATTTGCCTGCCACTGGCACTTCGTGTGAAATCCTGCATAAAACCACCCGAAGAACAGTAGTATTTGCCAACTATAACAATGTGCCTGTATTGCTCACCTTGAGATCTTCTGAATGCTCTGATTGAGAAGCTGTTCGTCAAGTCTCAGGAGTTTCAATCTCAATCTGAGAACAATCTTCTTCTCCTCCACCTCGGACATCTTGGAGGAGTCTGCCTCTGCCTCGGTACCTGCTCGTGCAGCTTGTTCGATCTCCTTGGTGATTTCCTCCATGTAGCGGAAAATGGAGTTGTCATCCCCCTCCACTGTAGCGAACCTCTCCCCCAGCATGTTGACAACGGGGTCACGGTTAGCTGAACAAAACACAAAAATATTCAATTACTGGTAATCTCAACTCCTTATTTGGTGTTGATGTGAACATATTTTACATTGGGTGCCACGTTTATTATAAATCACTTTGTAGATTTCTCACGGACAATCCCCTGGAGGACAATGGTGACAGTCTGCAACTTTAGCCTCTCGATGTATACTCTGATATATACTGAAAATGAAGCCAAAGAGCTTTGGCATTCACTATTATGATTTCAAATACCCACATCAGTTTCTATCATATGGAGTTTGCTCTTCAAAACTTGGCTTTCCTGAGTGTGAGCTGGGTTTGGGTTCCATCTCACTTTCAGCAATATGCCAGCAATATTGTGTTTGTGGAATCATTAGGCTCCCCATTATGCTATTCTCCATAACATGACATAAACTGCAGTGTTCGAAATTTAGGGGGTCCTGGGGTCCTTGACAGGAGTAAATTTAACTGCTGTCCTGTGGCCAGTTGAAAATAGAAAGGGCTTGCTCTAATGTAAAGGAGATGGCCTGTCTGGCTAGACAAAATTTCACCCCTTCTTCGTGTATGTCTTATTTTTCAACTTGATCATCTCGCAAGAACGACAATCGGACACCAATTTATAATGGTGTGCACAACAAAATCTATTTGCTCATAAACCACTACAAAACAAGGCAATTGGAAGCTAAGATTTAATCTCAGATTGCATGAAAAACATTTTTAGGGGTGAGGAGTTCTAAAACTTTCAGAGCCCTGCGACCTCAGGTTCTGCCACTTCGTGGCCTCAACCATTAAGTTGTAGGCCAGTTAGTTTGAAGAAGGGCCAGTAACTTTTAAAAGGAGCAAGCCCTGCAAGCTGCATACAAATTTGTTGTAAAATCTACCCCTGCTTGAGGTTTGCTCTTCTGGTATTTAGCTTTAGACATTAGGTTTATGACATAGGCCATTTGACTTTTACTGCAAACACTGCATTGATATTTTAAATGGGTAATAATGTGACGCTACTTATACAAGTTACATTGTTTTATTTAATTTGGAAATTGTTCCTTGCTTACTGTATATCTGCTTCTAAATTTTTGGCTACAAGGAAAATATCAAAGAACCAGGTGGATTGCTTTGAAGGAAATCAAACTTTGATGCCTCATAACAAATTACTTTCTCATGCAAAATAATGAAATGAAAGTATCAAATAAATGTAATTACCCTCTAAACAGCCTCTGAGCTCCACCATCTTCTTGTCTCCAGCTGACCTCAGTATATTCTCCACCTGTTCCAGGGTCAAGATGCTGACCTCGTACTTATCTTTGGACAGCTTCTTCAGCTGAAACAGAGGCTGGCCATCCTTTCCCTTTGCATCCGACTCCAAGTCTTCGCCTCTGTGAAACAAGATGAATAGTAGTTATGATACTGTAAAGTCAATATGCATGCTGTGTTGGGTCTACTGTATATTATTACTTTTTAGAAAACTAAAACTCCAAAATCTCCCATAAAGATGCACTTTGGAATAACTTACTCAACACTGATAGAGCATACACTCAGTAGTCTTTGGGAGCTTTCCAGAAGGTCAGAGTGAGTTGGGTTTAACGCCACTTTGAACAGTATTCCAGTTATATCACAGTGTGTCAGTACAATGTGGGAGGAAAGCCAGGAGAGACGCAGGTTTTAGACAGTTACCACTTTGGTGAAATCCCCAAACATGGGTATGGTGCAGACAAAACAGAAAAATAATAAAGGCGAATTGGGATTCAAACCTATGATCATAGGTTTCTGGCATGTCCAAGGGACGAAACTCTGCATGTCGAATTTGATGCCTTTGATGACTGAGCCACCTGTGGCCCCCATTAAAGGTAGGAGGTCATCATGACCCTCTTGAATTCACGTCATATTTGAGGGATGATTTAACATATTTGCTTGGTCAGTCATAACACCACTCTACCAAAGGTTTTGAACTACCAAAATGTTGAAATGACTTGACGTTGTAACGGTATTCATTAGGGTCAGAAATACCGGTCAGTATGGCATAACATCAGTGCCCCAAGGCAGAATACACGAAATATTTCTTCAAAATGTTCAGTGCAAAAGAAATTAAAATCATCAAATACATGATAGCCTAGCCTGGCAATAAATGGAATTGAGACATTTTTTGGCACTTTCAAGGCCAAAAGGTCGAGGGTTTTTCAATGCTTAAATCAAATTAAGGTTTTTCAAGACAGCTGTTGAATTCAAGGGTTTTTCAAGCTCTGTCTGAACCCTGTAGATCTCAAAAGAGCAACAGTCTGGAGCATACTCTCTCTTCAACATAGGAGGTCATTATATGAATCCCAAAGCAATGGGGACTGCCTCTGTGGTCTAGCGGACAGAATGTCTGCCTGGAGATTGGAGGGTCACTGGTTTGATCCCCGGCCACAACATACCCAAACTAAATTCACATCACTATGATATATAAGTGCAATAACCTTGAACGTGACATTCACATTTCAGTTCACCTCATCACAAAAACAATTGATATTGAATAACACACAAAAGATAATATAAGAAGGGTTAATGAAAACTGCATTAATGATTAATGCCTACTTTTCAACATAGGCTCCCGATGAGAAGTGAGAAGGAAGTAGAGATGTTTTCCATGTGAAAGGCTTCTTGAATACAAGCTTGGCTTCCTCTGGGCTTTTACTGCTGAATCCTTCAACAAACTGGAGGATGGTGTGTAGCAGCTCCTCATTTGTTGGGGTGAACTCAAGCTTTCCGCCTGATCCATCTCGGGCAGATGTCCACTGTGCTGCTCTCTGTAGAGCCTGACCCATGGTCAATCAGTTGATAGATGACTGGCTCACGTGGTCAAGCGTATCTGAATCAGATATGAACGTGTTATGATAGTATTCTAAAATCAGAGTTACAAGAGAGCATACAGACATTGGACTACTGTTAATGATATGTCACTTGTAGGTTCTTGTTGTCCAATGCTCCTTTCCTACCTGCGGAGATGAATGTACACTGAGCTGTTGAGAGTTGCACCCGACTCGCATAAAATCTGACTCGCCTAAAACTATCTGACACGACTCGCCTAAAAAATATATATAATATTTTGGTCTGCATTTGGCAAATATAACTTAGGTTATGCCTAATGATCACAACTGCTAGTATATTCATACATAAGTATGGAAATAATATAAAAAAAACAACGTATCATCCATAGAATTTGTCTTCTGTCATATTTCATTCTGCACTTCATGTTGAGTCAGTGAGTCAGAGCCCAGTCGGTTACGCTATTGGGACCGAGACTACAACACTAACATTAAGGTACATTATGTGTATAAAATGCATTACTATGTATTTCTGATAGTTAAATACTTATTCTAAAATACAAAAAACGACCGTAGTTCGCACAAAAAAGTTTTAGGCGAGTCGGGTCAAAATCTTTTTAGGTGAGTTGGGTGTATCCCGCTGTTGACTAATGAGAACATTGTCTATTCCTGCTTTTACATTTCAAGTTATAACCAAATATCAAAGGCGTGTTAACAGGGTTCTAACTGAACTCAAAAGACTCATTATCCCGTGTAAAGATGAAATGCCCTTGTTCTGTTAAAAAAATGGGGAAATTTTCCCAAAATTTTGTACTAGCCCCAGGCTAGAAAATGAATCAAAATCATAGGCGCAAACTGACATTCCAGATATGTTCATTTGACTTCATTTTCATGTCTGTTTCATGTCATGGTTACAAAAGCAATGAGTTACTGATATTAGATTATGCATTTAACAACCAAAGCCTGGGTCAATTAAAACCCGTTCCGTTATTTACAGGATGTTTCCACTGATATTGTTTGTTGGGCTTGCAAAGTTACATACCCCAGTGATGCTAAGTAAATACAAGATGGCGGGTTAATCTACTCACAAAGCGTACAAAGTTACACCTGTACACTTTCAAGCATTGCTATGAACTGTTTATAAACAAATCATTACAGGGGATACATATACCAAATGCTGGATATGTTATGATATCCTATGTAATTGTAAATTCAGTCACAGTGCGACCAAGACCCAACTATGAGCGTGACTTTCTCCTAACTTATTTCCAAACAAACAAATGGTAACAAATAACAACGAATAGCAAAGTACTACCCAATATCCCAACTACCTTCTCCTCCTGCGAAATACCTGCAATGTGACAAAAGTGGAGTAAAACAGAAAAATGTTCACCTTAATATTCCCGCTGATAGCTTATAACTGTGTCCTGCAGCAACGGTTGCTAGGCTAGGTGCTCGTGCGCGACAGGAAGTTTCAAAGGGGAATAATTATGTCAGAGATGTTACAGCGTACCACTAGAAAATATATATGAATATTTCATATTATGTTCAATATTAGCTAAATGTTCCTGTGCGTAGAACCTAGCTAATTAAAGAAGATAATAACAAAAGCAGTCGCTGTCAGTAGTAATTTTCACTCAAAAGGAGCAAAGAAAATTGAAATATAAGATTTATATTTTTATCTTTTTGTTATGCGGTCTTTAATAGTTCCGTCATAAAGAAATTCGCCATGCCCTTTTCACCATAAACATTGTTAAACCTTTACATGAGTTCACCACTTTCTATCTTGAATTATCTGTTTACATCAACACAGTATATGAATTATACGGGTATACTTGAAATACAATAAACAGCCAATAAATATCTGTAACATTTTTCTTGGCAAGTTAATACAAATGTATTTAAATATCAGCTCTATCAGGTTTACCGGTGAGTTGACTAAGAAAGTAGTTTTCGATCACGAAAAGAATGTGTGTTTCTTAGATATAATTGTGTTGATTTGTTTGAGAACGGTTATATAATGTTAACCTGTCGCATCACTCTTTGATATTCGCCTCCAAAACTTCTTATCTATGGCATCACGTGTAATGAAATAAACATTCACCCATACGATTAAAATGATATTTACTCAAGATCGTTCTCACAATTCTAGAGTTGCTCTAGCAGTCTTTTTTCCAGTTCAGACAGGAGAACGTATGAATGAGGGAGTTATTTGTTGACGATAACTCTTACGATGGATGTGTTTATTGCCAAAACGGACAGGAGGGTGCACGGGCAGTATATCTTGGCTAAGTCACTGGGGTCCAAAATTGCTGCACGACCCCCACCTGGTATTCTAGGGGGAGACATTTTATTTTCAGGTATAAACATTTGCGGGAAGAAAATGAAGCTATATTGTGTCCAAATGCGAAAACAAATCGACTTGGGGAACGCGTCATCCCCAGGACCGGAATCATGTCAAGAATGAGAAAAAGCACAAGTACAATAAACACAAGCCAAGCGTTGATTCTAGAGACCTCATACGATCCCACCCCATGTGGGGGGTTCAACATGGATGGGGAAGAGTGTTGTTTCGAAATGAGGCTCTACACGAATGGGCCAATCATCGAGACTAATCGGCGGGCTTCACACATCTGCCAATACTTCGTTGACTAATCGAGGCATTCTATTGGCATAATAAACTTGATTTTTAACTGGGAAAAAACGTCGATGGCTTTGTTTCTTGTTTTAAATGAGGCAGTGTTTAGGTGGGGCAATTATTGTCTGTTATTGAATTTCGGCACAGGTGGAAATGTGTTGTTTAAGGTGGATCACTGAAAGATGTGGACGAAACTTGATTTAACTGCGGGTCTGGAAGACTGGGATTAATTGTTGAGTTTAAACTAGGGTTTGAAATAAGTAGGAAATTGTTAGGGTTGAAATGAGTGACTGTCAAATAATTGTTTATTTTAAACCAAAAAAAACAAAACATGAACAGGTGGTACAAGTGTCTTATTTCGATTGAAACAGAAATCTAAAAAAGTCGAATAAAACTAACACGGATGCTTAAAGGTTGGATTAAACGAGAGTCAATTGACTCAAGTTTAATGCCATGTACATTAAACAGACTCAAGGAAATCAACGTTTAATATGCATATAAATCTAACAGTACAGTAAACTTCGTTTATAACGAACACGCTTATAACGAACCGACCGATATAACGAACTTATTTTTAGTCCCGGCCATTTTTGTATATATGCTGTATATATGCTTATGACGAACTACAGTTATAGCGAACTAAAATTGGTGGTCTTGTCTTGAAATAGGCGCCAAGCAAATTTCCCTTTTGGTATATAGAGTTCTCTCTTATCTTATTGTTTTAGGTCACTGAATTGATTTTTGTATTCTAGAAAACATGAACAGACAATATTTTATGATATACACTACTATACTCTACACCTAGGTAACATTTAGCTATCCATAAAGCATGATACGATCCTATACTGTTCTAAACATGACTTACATTTTGATTCAATTGCATTTGGGTGAATCAGATATTGAAAATATATCTTTATGAAATAAAAAATAATATCTAAATAACCCAACTGCACGATGTTCGTTACATTTGTACATTAAAGGTTATAATTTTTTCAGCGATGCAAATCGTGGAATGTATTCGTTGTTCATGGCGTAACTGTGGGAACGAGGCTGGACATAAGCCAATCACAAAGGGCGACACATTTTGATCCTTGGGTTACGCAAAGCTGTCATACAATCGCCATATTAACGCTAAAACCCCCTTTGAAACTCGAGCGGAATAATCTTCGCGAGTCGAGATCAATGGGGTATTTGATGTGTATCGTAGCCCTTTGCAAATTACGGATAACTAACAAAGTTGCCTGTAGCCAAATTTGACAACTTCAGAAACAACAGCCACTAAATGTCGTTTTTTGATGTGAATATTATTCAATGTGATATTAAATCAATAATAAAGTGTGAAACATTCCTCCCATGGTGATTGAGAACATTCAACAAGTATGTACGTTCCAAGTTGGAACTTCCAACATGTGATTAATACGTGTTGGATAAGAGTTATCCTTGATATTAAATAGACATTCTCTCTCTCTCTCTCTCTCTCTCTCTCTCTCTCTCTCTCTCTCTCTCTCTCTCTCTCTCTCTCTCTCCCCCCCCCCCCCCTCTCTCTCTCTCTCTCTCTCTCTCTCTCCGCGTTGCTTGATATTTCATATCAATTAGCTTCACTAAAGGCATTGAACGTCGACAGTCTGCCACAGCTCCTGCTATCTTGGATGTTTTTTTTTCTCTCTCCCTCCCACCCCCTCCCTCTCTCTCATTAACTTTGTGTATACATATAATCACTGGTAAGAATATTCAGTAGTCTATAGATTCATTGTTTATTAAAGTTCTTATTAAAGTAAGTAATTCAAATGAGGAAAGCGTTACAAAGTGTGTTTAGTGTTATTCTGTCAACGCTTGCAAAGTAACATTGAATCCATCATATTAGCTTTATTTCGTTACGCGTGCCAATATAATATATAATCTGATAATATTCTTGTTTATATTCTTCCTAGCATCCAGAGAAGGTGGGATCTCACAGCAATCTCCTACTGATAAAATATGTTTTAAATACTTTACAATAAAAAAACCCGTTAGAAGCCATTGCTTAGATTTTAGACACAACCCAAGCTAAATATACCTATTAAAACGTATTTAGCACGAATACCATTGATGATAAACAAATGATCAATGTGTGAGTCATATAATTATCATATTCATGCTGCAAAAAACCATGTCTATCTAAAAATAATTCACAAATTATACTCGGAAATGAGACCCGTTAATGTTGATGTGCACGACATTCAAAAACAGGTCCCAGTCGGGCACTCTACCGCTGAACCGTTCCAGTGTTGCCGAGAGAAAGCGGAGCTCGATCGATCGGCAACCCTCGCCACATTGTCTATCACCAAGTAGTCGCACACAGAACCCACAGGGCTGGTTTAATATCACAATGGATCTGAAATACGGCGTTTCTAGTTACACGGTAACCCGTTATTCAGATGATTTTAAATTCCAAAATAACTGGAAAATAATTATTTTCAGAAATCGGCAATTGCCTTTCGTAAATATTGAAATTCAGAATGAACGTTTTCATTGATCATTCTATGCCTTTGTTTACGCTATCTCAGTTCGATAAACATAAATTGTTTTATAAATTATTACATTTTTGCTTCTTGAAATTACTTAAAGTTCTGCCTTTCTACTTTTTACTGCGGTGAACTATTTTTAAAAACAATTGTGTCGTGTATTATTGGTTAATGTATACAACGCATAGATGCATTTATAATTAAAATTATAATTAATCATATTTATTGTGTGTTGTATTTGACCTGAATGCAACTACCTATTTATTTTGGACAGTTTGGTAAGTTAAGAAATTTAACGTCTCTTTGACATCAATTATTTTGCTGTATTCAAATATCTCATTTCATCCAGACATCACGCGTGCTACATATATATGGCGTGCTGTGTTTCAGAATCTTTATATTTGTATTCTTCATATATTAATCTAAATGGGTTTTTTCAAGCCGTTTGAATGCATTAAAATTTGATCTGCTAAATGTTTCGTTATAACCAAACACATTTCAGTATTCCAACCACGGTGTTACCGTTTACGAAATATGCTATTCGTGTTTTTACAACTTATTTATAATAACATAAAACAAGTGTGTACAATATTTTAGTATTGGTCGGTTCGTGATTAGAATGTTATGATTGTGTTGACGAACGTGTGTGAATGTTGTATCTATATTTGTATTCATTACCATGTGTTACGTGTGTGAATGTTGTGTTTATACTAGTATTTGTATTCATTATCATGTGCACATTGACGCATGTGTGTAAATGCTCTTTCTATATTTGTATTCATTACCATGTGTAAATTGGCGCTAGTGTAAATGCTGTGTAAATGCTGTGTAAATGTGGTGTTTACATTTGTATTCATTATCATATGTAAATTAACGCATGTATGTAAATGCTCTTTCTATATTTGTATTCATTACCATGTGTAAATTGGCGCTAGTTTAAATGCTGTGTAAATGTTGTGTTTACATTTGTATTCATTATCATGTGTAAATTGGCGCACGTGTGTATATGCTGTGTTTATATTGTATTCATTACCATGTGTAAATTGGCGTGTGTGTGTAAATGCTGTGTTTATATTTGTATTCATTATCATGTGTAAATTGGCGCACGTGTGTGAATGCAGCGTTTATATTTGTATTCATTATCATGCGTAAATTGGCGTACGTGTGTAAATGCTGTGTTTATATTTGTATTCATTACCATTCGTAAATTGGCGCATGTGTGTAAATACTGTGTTATATTTGTATTCATTATCATATGTAAATTGGCGCACGTGTGTATATGCTGTGTTTATATTGTATTCATTACCATGTGTAAATTGGCGCACGTGTGTATATGCTGTGTTTATATTGTATTCATTATCATGCGTAAATTGGCGCACGTGTGTCAATGCTGCGTTTATATTTGTATTCATTGTCATGTGTAAATTGGCGCACGTGTGTATATGCTGTGTTTATATTGTATTCATTACCATGTGTAAATTGGCGCACGTGTGTAAATGCTGTGTTTATATTTGTATTCATTATCATGCGTAAATTGGCGCACGTGTGTGAATGCAGCGGTTATAATTGTATTCATTATCATGCGTAAATTGACGCACGTGTGTATATGTTGTGTTTATATTGTATTCATTACCATGTGTAAATTGGCGCACGTGTGTAAATGCTGTGTTTATATTTGTATTCATTATCATGCGTAAATTGGCGCACGTGTGTGAATGCAGCGGTTATAATTGTATTCATTATCATGCGTAAATTGGCGTACGTGTGTAAATGCTGTGTTTATATTTGTATTCATTACCATGCGTAAATTGGCGCATGTGTGTAAATACTGTGTTATATTTGTATTCATTATCATGCGTAAATTGGCGTACGTGTGTAAATGCTGTGTTTATATTTGTATTCATTACCATGCGTAAATTGGCGCATGTGTGTAAATACTGTGTTATATTTGTATTCATTATCATATGTAAATAAGCGCACGTGTGTGAATGCAGCGTTTATATTGTATTCATTATCATGCGTAAATTGACGCACGTGTGTATATGTTGTGTTTATATTGTATTCATTACCATGTGTAAACTGGCGTACGTGTGTAAATGCTGTGTTTATATTTGTATTCATTATCATGTGTAAATTGGCGCACGTGTGTGAATGCTGTGTTTATATTTGTATTCATTACCATGCGTAAATTGGCGCATGTGTGTAAATACTGTGTTATCTTTGTATTCATTATCATATGTAAATTAGCGTACGTGCGTTATCATGTGTAAACTGGCGCACGTGTGTAAATGCCGTATTTATATTTGTATTCATTATCATGCGTAAATTGGCGCACGTGTGTAAATGCTGTGTATATATTTATATTCATTATCATATGTAAAATGACCTGGTGTGTGAATGCCGTGTTTATGTTTGTATACATTGTCATGTGTAAACTGGCGCACGTGTGTAAATGCTGTGTTTATATTTATATTCATTATCATATGTAAAATGACCTATGTGTGTGAATGCTGTTTATATTTATATTCATTGTCAAAGGTAAAATGACCTGGTTGGTAAATGCTGTGTTTATATTTGTATTCATTATCATATGTAAAATGACCTGGTGTGTGAATGCCGTGTTTATATTCATTATCATGTGTAAATTGGCGTATGGATGAGTCTTTCTTATATCGTCTCAGATTATACAAATGGTTTCACGTATTAAACTTTTTGTATGTATCACACCTTCCTTCCTATTCACAAGGAACATCTTTGCTTGTTGCAGAAGCCGTGGGTAAACAAGAATTGTCTATGTGTGGCAATATAGTTGAGAACAGCAGTTTTAATAATTTCCCTAACTCCAAATAAAAGGGATATATTTGCATGTATACGGTCCCCTTTAAAATACAATATAGTTGAGAACAGCAGTTTTTATAATTTCCCTAACACCAAATAAAAGGAATATATTTGCATGTATACGGTCCCCTTTAAAATACAATTGACAACGTATATCTGAAATGTATTGATGTTTGAAAAACAACAATATGAAACACAATCTACACTGTAATAATACAGAGGTAACGCGATGCTGTAGAACACACGCGCGAAAGTCTCAGAATCACATATGTGACAGAAATATAATACATGCTTAGTGTAACGACCGTACCATACGCGATTAGAATAAAAACGGCAAAACTGAAGACGAATAAACTGCCGACGATGATTATTTAATACTTCAATTTGATTTAAGAACACATTTGAACTAAAAACGTCATGCATACGCATAAGTATTGGTTGCAATTTAATGATATACTTCTTGGCAAAGTTACGAGGTATTCTTGATCCTATAACAATATAACCTTTTCTTGTCAACGTCGAAGGTATGGCAGTCAAAAGCAAATTCATCATACCAAATATACAGATGCTCTTTCTTGTTTCGTTTACCAATGTAATCTGCACACCCATTACAAATTGGTCTTTTTTCACCACGTTGGTATTATTGACAGAGCGGGTGTCAGGGGGCATACGTTCGCCCAACCCCCCGGGATCGTGATCTGTATCACTCGCACAGTAGGCCACTGGGGGACAAAGCGGCAATCGTCAATCTCTTGGGCGGCGACACGCATTCAGCGCGTCAATTCCCCAATCACATCATATTAAGCTGTTTTACTGCACTACAAAGATACATGATAATTAATCATGTTTCTGAATTATTTATAGGCTACACAATTGCGTTGTTGTCAACGATTATAAGAACATTAAACGGTGAAACAAGATAGAACATTCCATATCGTACTTGGTATGCATTAAATACAATATTTGTGGTGTATTTGCATGGTATAAGATCGGCTTACATTTATAATGCTAAATATTTCAGACATCTGATTTTTTGTTAACATTTTGTCACTTTTATGTTACAATTAGTAGGGGAGATAGGCGCATCGCAATACTTCGTTTGTTTAATAATCCTTGAACTAACTATTTTGTCAAGTCTATTTTCTTTACTTCGGAAAATAGCGTAAATAAATAGAACCTATTTTCTTAAGAACTACAAACGGAAAGAAATCGTCAATGAATCGATACATCCAAGAAGTGTTTTCAATTAACCTTTGTCATATTATCGATTTAAAACTGGTATCTAACATCTACCACTTTTCCTGGTCGCGTATATATTTAGTCCGACATTGGCGGGATTTGTAGTTGATGCAGAACCATTGAAACGGCCTTAAAATGTGCGGATGAAATCGCACTGTCGTTCACCACGTCAGAATACAGGTCGTGTACATCATACAATTGTGAGTGAGTGTTGATTCTTATTCATACAGCTACCATGTCATGAATGTTTGTCAAGAAACGCAGTTTATTAAAAATGTAAAGCGTCTTTTCGCTAAAATTAGAAACTTTCCCGAAATACTTTGAACCAAAACATTTGGGAATTCAGTTTTTGTTTTTGAAATATGCAACTTAAATGATTTTTAAGGTTATGTATAAGATACGGGATCCATAGTAGTGCTTTGGACCTTAAGTCTGCATTGTTTCGGCGACTGTTTTATCCTAATAACGTTTTGTAAACGTAGTTATTTGATTAAATTCTTTTGTTTAGATTGAATTCAGAGATGTTTATATAAGCGACAATCCTCCGACAAACCTTTCAATTCTCCCCAACGCACTCTTCGATAAGTCTGCTAATTCCAAGCTAACAATAGGCAACACTATAGCTACTAAATTCTACTACTGCCATGCTTCTAAGTTAATAGACTCAGCATACAGCGTCTAGTATAATTTTCTGACCAACGAAAGCACCTACACACAACTGTTCCAAACAATGCTGTTCAGTTGCTATGCCACATCTGTAGTCCTAAGACTGCTCTATACTTACCGCTGCTAGAGATAAGCCACAACCTTCAGGCAGTGTTGTAAAAAGAAACATTTTATTGTAAATTATTTATACTTATTTGTATACCAATAATTCATTTTGCGATATAATTATAAACAAATCGGATTCGTGCTAGAAAGCATATTTTTGACATCGGGAAATGTCATTTTTTCTTGAAATCACTAAATCGGTTTTAGTATCTCCGAGATCTAAATATCACTTTTGTGAGATCGATGACTATGTTATGACATTGGTCTGTTTGGTCTTTGAAAGGCATTTAGAAGTGATACACATAAGGTAGAGAATATATGGATAAAGAAGTTGACATCCAAATATTCTCTCCCCAATGGTCTATTTGTCTACATCAACATGACAGACAATATGACAACACAAATCTTACTCCAAAATGTCGTGGTGCCTCTAGAAAATATAAATACATACCTTTTGCAAGTACGATGTTCTAAAGAAGGTTCGCGTTCAAGTAAAACACGTGTAAGTAATTTTTTGCGAAGTATGAAGCATTGGCCTAGCCCTACAAGACAGAAACACGGCCACGACGTGCACAGATATCACGTTTAAGATTAACTATTAAAGTGTTTAGGGGATAGATAGGACATCTAAAACCACAGGCCAAAACGACACGAACTATGAGATGTAGAGTGTATGCATTAATATATAGAGAAACCCCGTTAATCCAGACACTACTGTTCTAGGTGAAATCGTCAGGGTAGCACATATACGGATTAGCGACTCGTGGGTATTTGTAATATCGTTTTAGTTTCAAATAGACGTTTCTGGTAGTAGACGTCTGGATTACCGGGGTCCGTACAATCGGGGTTTCACTGTAAAGGAATTATTACTCTTCCTCGTGCATGGGGGTTGCTGGGAGGAATAGATACAGAGTATGATCCTATACTATACGAGGCGACTAAATTGATGGGGTGGCAAGGATGGGAACATGGTGCCACCGTAATCCGTGGATCGTTGTACACAGTATCAATCACTCGATTGTCTGGTCTAGATTCGGTTATTCACAGGCCACTGAATGGGATATTGCTGACTGTGGCGTGAACGAACGAACGAACGAACGAACAAGCAAGCAAGCTAACAAACAAACCGGATCATAATCTCCTATGAAATAACCATTTGATATGGTTAGTTTACGTAAGTTGCCAAATAGAGATCCTATAATATTTACACAAATATAATTTATAGTCAGCCTAAACCTTTACACATTCTTTCTGGGATGGCAACTATTATTCACAGCCGTGTTTCTCTACATGTGATTCCCGCACATCAAAACTACATTAACCTAATGCCAACCTTGATATATAACCGCAAACCACCATTGGCCTTTTATACGTGTACGTTGGGTAACAAGATATTTACTCCACAATATATAGTAAACACATGTTCGTTTATATTGTTTAATATACTGTACATTATGAACATATAACATCTCTACGCCTGAGGCATAGAAAAATAAGATATACATCGAGACCCCGTTAATTCGTTAACCAGACAAGCAATATGGTGTCGGCTCGGTATTCATGATTCATTCATCCAGACATGTGTTAATCCTGACAATTTCACTGTGAACAGCACCGTCCGGATTAACGGGGCTTTATCGTAACCTCGAACCATCATCTTAAATTTAATTTTATATTATGCTGAAGCATTTGTAATTCATCATATATAGTAATTATACGGGCGGTGGGGTAGCCTAGACCTAGGTTACAGCGTTAGCTCGTCACGTTGAAGACCTGGGTACTATGTGCGAAGGCAATTTCTTGTGTCCCTGCATTGATATTACTGGCACATCACTAAAAGCGACACAAAACCATATACACTTATTTCATTAACCTAAATATTTACAGTGAACGAATCGTCACTTATCTCATTCACCTAAATATTTACAGTGAACGAATCGTCACTTATCTCATTCACCTAAATATTTACAGTGAACGAATCGTCACTTATCTCCTTCACCTAAATATTTACAGTGAACGAATCGTCACTTATCTCATTCACCTAAATATTTCCAGCGAACGAATCGTCACTTATCTCATTCACCTAAATATTTACAGTGCACGAATCGTCACTTATCTCATTAACCTAAATATTTACAGTGAACGAATCGTCACTTATCTCATTCACCTAAATATTTACAGTGAACGAATCGTTGTTACAGAAATGTGCCCTTACGCCCAGAAAGCGGTATTTCTGTAGTAAAAGGATTTTACTTTATATAAAACATCAGTACTATTGTGTCAGTGTGAACATATGAGGGGCTGTCGGGTAGCCTAGTGGTTAAAACGTTCGCTCGTCACGACGAAGACCTGGGTTCGATTTACCGCATGGCTACAGTGTGTAAAGCCAATTACTGGTGTCCCCCGCCGTGATATTGCTAGAATATTGCTAAAAGCTGCGTAAAACCATACTCATTCACTCACTCAGTGACTGTGAACGTATGAATGTATAAGAGTTAGTTAGGGAGTTGGGGTTAACGAGTTATTCCAGTTATTCCACGGCGTGTCAGCTTGATGTGGGAAGGAAGCCCGAAGTGATGCAGGTCTCAGACGTTTGTCTCTTTGGTGAAACCCACGAGGCAGGTATGGTGCTGACAAACCTAGAAACAGCGGGGTGAACCGGTCGGGCTTATCAGTAGATTCTGATTATGAGATGACACGGGTGGCCCAGTCGTTTAAGGCGCCGCGATTCGCTGTGTAGAGTTGCGTCCCTTGGGCAAGCCAGAAACCTATGATTTTGGGTTCGAATCCCGGTTCGCCCCGATTATGTTTTTAGGTTTGTCAGCACCATACCCGTGGTCGTGGGTTTCACCGAAGTGGTAAACGTCTGAGACCTGCATCTATTCGGGCTTTCCTCCCACATTAAGCTGACACGCCGTGATATAAAGTGAATACTGTTAAAAGCGGCGTTAAACCCAACTCACTCACTCACGATCTGTGTATGAAATAGCAGTGCTAGGTATAGCTGTAAAACACATCTTTTCCTGGAGTGAAATTGTTCCTGTGTGTTGTTTTTCTCCGGGGGAATTATTCCCATGGAACAGTTTTTTCTTGGATTTTTTTCCACGATACATTTACACTGGCAATATTTGTTCTGTAATTACACGTGGAACTGATCATCGTTGCCATTGGTAACGTGTCAGGATGTCGTATCACTGCACATATATATCACTCTCAACCCTGACGTATCAATTTAACGCCCAGTCAACCTTTTTATATGAACGACGTATTTGTTTAACTTCCCGCATAAACCACCAAGCTAGCGCATCAATTTGTCGACAAGGAAAGTGACAATCTAACGTATCAGTGCGTCACAGTAAACAAAGAAATAGGACGTATCAATACGTTATATAGTTAGGATTGCCAGTGTGACGTACCAATACTTTATATGACTGACGTATCTGTTTAGCATTTTCATTACACAAATATGCCGTATCACCAGTTATAAACTGGAGGCCAAAAAACGTATACATCCATGCTTGATGGTGGCATAGAATGAAACAGGTAAGACATGGTTATTTGATGGTAATGCATTTGTTTTTTGGATCTCAAGGTTGCAGTATTTTGCAAACTATTATATAACATATAGGGACCGATCATTTTATATTCTGAGGCTGCATGGGCTGTTGTATTAGGACCAGATACAACTGAAAAAAACCCCTGATATTTTTTAATTAAAACTATGCGCCAAAATCAATGTAATTTTAGTGGCAGCCAATTTTGGTTCAAATGATCTAAATCACAATTATTTTTTCAAAATGTTCGGGAAAGTTTATAGCTTTCGATGAAACCCGAGGTCGTACCAGAATATGCAATGGTCGGTCCCTCAGATATCGTCTTAATATTCTGGTCAAAACCAATTTTCAAGTGTAAATTTTCTTTGGCCCGACAGTTGATATTCAAAAACACACCACTGCCTTATACGCGTACATTCAGCAGATCTTCTGACGTATTAATACATTATATATGCAACAGCCCCGCGGAGGACACGTTGGTATCACATTCTCTTGATGGCATTATCACAAAGCTCTTGTGCCTTGAAAACACTCATTGCTCAATATATTAAACAATTTTTTTTGTCCCAATCTCCATTAGTATCAGCCATAATGTCGCTGCCGAGATGTTTACGACAAGCGTTGCTCTTACAGGCAATGCTGGCTCATAATTTAAGTACTTGCACACCAATGCAGTGTAATTTCGCTACAAACAGACACGCGCATGTGTATTGACACAGCTATTAATGTCTTACAATAATTAGTAGGAAGCGCACCACAATAGTAAACACGATGGGATAAACTTTATCCACTCGAGGTGGCAGTTCTTAATAGTTGTGGCCACGTGTCGCTTATGCTCCTACATCCTGATTAGTGGTCAAATGATAGCCCTAGCCACACGTCCACTGCAATATTCCCGGGGTAACTTTTATTTGTCCTGTATGATTACAAATCGGGTTTGAAAATTGATAATTCAAGAACGCTAGATGAGGGCAATATTGTTATAATGGATATCCGGGTAGGGCCCGTGGGTTGCTCACATTGTTTTTTTTATGTATTGAAAAGCTCGTCTTACTTAATTATCCCTGGATAATGTGAGTGTGAGTGAGTGAGTTGGGTTTAACGCCGCTTTTAACAGTATTCCAGTTATATCACGGCGTGTCAGCTTAATATGGGAGGAAATCCCGAAATGATGCAGGTCTCAGACGTTCACCACTTCGGTGAAACCCACGAGCATAGGTCTTCACACAAATATAGACAAGATGAGTGAAAAGCGAAGATGTTTTTACTTTAAATGGAAAATTATGAGCAAATCCGTGACCATATATGTGTTTTGTTTTTATCTACGTCTCCTATGAAAATCAGCTTAGGTTAAAGTTTCTCATGTTCAAGTATTGGAAAAACCCCTCTGAAATCGGCCTTTTTAACAAATCCGATCCTTACCTATGCACTTAATGTTGCCTTAAGTCACAAACATGCAATTGTTGTGGTGTGAGCAAAGTTTTGGATTTCAATCTCTAAACGGGGACACGGGTAGCCCAGTCGTATAAGGCGCCGCGATTCGCTGTGCAGAGTTGCGTCCCTTAGGCACGCCCAAAACCTATGATTGTGGGTTCGAATCCCGGTTCGCCCCGATTATGTTTCTAGGTTTGTCAGCACCATACCCGTTCTCGTGGGTTTCACCGAAGTGGTAAAAGTCTGAGACCTGCATCACTTCGGGCTTTCCTCCCACATTAAGCTGACACGCCGCGATATAACTGGAATACTGTTAAAAGCGGAGTTAAACCCAACTCACTCACTCAATCTCTAAACGTGTTGTGCAATTTTTAAATGAGGCATGTCCCATGGGCCCAAATACCTTATAATGAGACAACCCACGAGAACATTATCACAGTTACTACCTACCCGAGTACCCGAATACCGCCAAGCTTATTAAGTTGTCTGACTTAAGGATAGCGTGTATATTATTTGCTTAATTATCTAATTTGTACGCATCGAATTATAGCATTATGTTTCCCAGTGCGGCTGTAATGATATACAGGATTGAACTCCCCCCAACCCCCAACCCCCCACCCCATCCCCCTTTAAAAGGGAGTTCTCTTGTCACGCAATTGAATACATATAAAAGTGAATTATCATGTCACGCAATTTGATACCTTTAAAAGTGAGATCTCATGTCATGCAGATGGGTACTTTGAAAAATGAGTTCTCTTGTCACGAAGGGCAGACCCTTTAATGGCGAACGTTCTTTTCACGCAACAGGATACCTTTAAAAGTGACTTCTCTTGTCACGCAATTGGATACCGTTAAAAGTGAGTTCTCTTGTCACGCAGATGGATGCCTTTAAAAGTGAGTTGTCTTGTCACGCAATTGGATACCTTTAAGAGTGAGTTTTCTTGTCACGCAACTGGATACCATAAAAAGTGAGTTCTCTCGTCACGCAATTGAATACCTTTAATAGTGAGTTCTCTTGTCTTGCAGATGGATACCTTGAAAAACGAGTTCTTTTGTCACGCAGGTGCACACCCTTTAATGGTGAATGTTTTTGTCACTCAATTTGATATATTGTACAGTGAGTTTTCTTGTCACGCAAGTGGACACACATGAACACTAGATGTCTGGACATACAAATTGATACCTTTTAAGTGAGTTCTCTAGCCACACAAGTGGGTAGGTAACCATAAAGACTAGTTGCTTCGTCACGCAGATGGATACCCTTAACATCGAGTTCTCTCCTCGCGTTTCTATGAGTGGTAGCCCTGTCGCGTATACGGTCACATCCCTTTTGAAGTTAGAGATTAAGAATAAGCAAACGCTACTTGACAGCGGAGGGCCTAAAGCCTTCTCTCGTGAAAGAATTTAATGAATATACTTTGAAGTAAAATGGTTTGTATCCTTGATATATGATGACGAGATTAAATCTAACTCTTTTTAGAAACCAGACAGAATAATTATCCCCTCAAGTTTACCCTGTGGAAAAATAATTAAATCTGCTGAAAATAATTACTTACGGACAAATTGCTATTTGTGGTTATATAGCTTAAAAGATATACAGTGACAGATTATTTTTGTGTATATATTTACATTATATATAGTTGTCAGAGTAAACAAACAGTTTGAACATCCCTATATGATGAGTTTAAGCCATATGGACGTTTAAATATTACATACATCTGACATAGGACACTTATTGTAGTAAAACTAGTTTGGAGCGGGGAATTCAGATATTTTAACGCACCTTTACTTATCATTTGCTAGTCTAGACAATAATAAGACGGTTTCGAGTAGACGGATGAAAGATCGTTTGAGAATCATATACCAATGACCCCGAAGCGTGAACTGGTATGAAGTATGAGATACACAGTCTGTAGTATATTCTAGTATCATATTTCGCCTTGAAGATACAGACGAGTGTACACTTAAAAACGAATGAATACAATTAAATACACCTGTTCCTAATTTGTTTCGAATTTCAATTGAAATTGAGATCATCAATTTAATAAGGCTTTTGTTGAGTTGTGTCCTGTTGGGTTGTGATGTGGATGGGCTCGGATTGGGGTGGGTTGGGTTGGTGATGAGTGGGTTTGGGGTGAGGACGTGAGGGGGAGGGTGGGAGAGGAGTAATGTGTTGTCGTGGGACGGGGTGGGATGTTGTGTGACGTGGTATTTTGAAGCGGGATTGACTGATGTGATGGGTGGGTGGGTGGGTGGGTGGGTGGGTGATAGGGGCGGGAGGGTTAGGGGGAGGGTGGGAGAGGAGTAATGTGGAGTCGTGGGACGGGGTGGGATGTTGTGTGACGTGGTATTTTGAAGCGGGATTGACTGATGTGATGGGTGGGGGTTGGAGGGGGCTGGAGGGTTAGGGGGAGGGTGGGAGAGAGGAGTAATGTGGTGTCGTGGGACGGGGTGGGATGTTGTGTGACGTGGTATTTTGAAGCGGGATTGACCAATGTGATGTGATGGGGCCGTGTTATCAGATTCTGTTGTGGGATATTCTGATGTGGAGAGGCTATGTTGTGGGGTCGGACGGAAGTGGTAGGTCTTACTTAGTAAAGTCGGTACACAACCCGAATAACCATGTGTCTCCATTTCCGAATCAGCTCAAAACAAGCAGTCACATATGAGGTCCTAAATTCAATAGTCATAAAGACAGCGATTATACCAATACCACTGAAATATGAATGACACGAACTCTGACAATAAGTATTCATATATATGTCTGCTGTGACAATGAACACGATCAACAAACGACAATACGCCGCGCTATCCATAGGTTATTGCCAAAGCGGAGATTTTCCATTATTAATTGTCTGGACACAATTGAGATAAACGCCGTTCTTAAATGGTAACTGGACAATCGTGAAATGTCAGTATCCAAACAAAACGAATTGTTTATCAGAAACCGATATAAACAAGTCAATGATAATGAAAATCCCAAAAATGACGAAAACATAATTTCCTGTCGTATACAAATGAACACTTCATACTTAAACGAGATCGCCATCCTGCGTAAAATTGTATTCGTAATTCGTACATAAAACATTAACGCTCTTTGAAGATTTTCGTTGGCGCTCATAAGAAATCCCCCTTCTTACGAAATTCAACCAGGAAGCCGAGTTATTTATATTCAAACTGACATATGGCACAAATATGAAATTGTCACATATTAAAAATCAGCTGTATATTTATTTCCAGCACCTGCCGTGAAGTTATATATACGAACTAGAAGTATCCAGATTTTTATGAAACAGTTTCGCATGTGCTGATTCGTGTTTAAATATTTCTCCATTATTATTTCCCCTTGCGTGTAGTGAAGCTCTTCCCAACTCAACAGAGCAGTGTGCGAGCACCTGCAGAATGGTTCCTTGTGATTCTGTTATGCATATCATGAGCATTTTTCTCATTTGTTAGTCGCATCGCGGCATATTTTTCTGCATCTACCAGATGTTCTGAACAATCGCGCTGTGTAGCTCTCACAGGGGAAATAATAAATACCAGTTTTAAAAACTAAAAAAGAAATAAACTCAACATGCATATGTTATCCAATATGGCGACGCGCATGACACCACGTGGTTCGACGTAACGAGGGACAATGGAAGAATTTCGTTAACTGTGTTCAAAGGTAATGCCATGGCCAGCGAGAGGGACGGGGTGGCTTGTGACGTGGTTTGGGGTGAGGCGCACGGTTGGAGGAGAAACGATAGAATGAAGAAAAAGATAAAAGAGGAAAAAAGTAGTTTTCTGTGTGGGTGTGCTGAGTCTTGAGGGAACTGGAGTCCCGAGAACAACTCTAGCCATCCGTACAGGCAGATCAAACAGTGAGTGTAGGGACGTCAGCGTGTAGAATATACCCACTGAGACATAACGGTATGTCTTCATGGTTAAATAGAACAATGTTGGAGTCGACACCTCCTTTGTTTGAGAACCTGGTGATGTGATGCTGATGACAATGATGATTTTAAATCATTAGTACTGATACTATTACTACTACTTCTGTTGCTACTCCTGCTACGCCGACTGCTTCCTTTGCTGGTGCTACTACTAATGTTATTGCTCCTACTACAACAGCTGCAACTACTACTACTACCACCACTACTACTACTGCTGCTGCTGCTGCTGCTACTACTACTACTACTACTACTATTGCTGCTGCTGCTGCTGCTACTACTACTACTACTACTATTGCTGCTGTTGCTACTACTGCTACTGCTACTACTACTATTACTACTACTGCTGCTACTCTTGCTATTACTACTACTCCTGCTCCTACTCCTACCACTTCTACTCTTGCTGTTACTACTACTACTACAACAACAACAACTACTACTACTACTACTACTACTACTACTTCTAATGATAATGATAATACTACTGTGAGTACTACTTCAGCTACTACTACTACTGCTTTCACTTTTGCTACTCAACTGTTTTGACCACTGTGACTACTATTACTACTGCTGCAACTCTTGCTATTACTACTACTCCTGCTCCTACCCCCACTACTACTACTGTTACTCTTGCTGTTCCTACTACTACTACTACTGCTACTCTTGCTGTTACTACTACTACTACTGTTACTCTTGCTGTTGCTACTACTACTCCTACTACTGCTACTCTTGCTGTTACTACTACTACTACTACAACAACTACTACTACTACTACTACTACTACTTCTAATGATAATACTACTGTGACTACTACTTCAGCTACTACTACTACTGCTTTCACTTTTGCTACTCAACTGTTTTGACCACTGTGACTACTATTACTACTGCTGCAACTCTTGCTATTACTACTACTCCTGCTCCTACCCCCACTACTACTACTGTTACTCTTGCTGTTACTACTACTACTACTACTACAACTACTACTACTGCTACTACTACTACTGCTACTATTGCTGTTACTACTACTACTACTACTGCTACTATTGCTGTTACTACTACTACTACTACTACTGCTACTACTGCTGCAACTCTTGCTGTTACTACTACTACTACTACTGCTACTCTTGCTGTTACTACTACTACTACTACTACTGCTACTACTGCTGCAACTCTTGCTGTTACTACTACTACTGCTACTCTTGCTGTTACTACTACTACTACTATTACTACTACTACTACTACTCCTGCTCCTACCCCCACTACTACTACTGTTACTCTTGCTGTTGCTACTACTACTACTACTACTCCTGCTCCTACCCCCACTACTACTACTGTTACTCTTGCTGTTGCTACTACTACTACTACTACTACTCCTGCTCCTACCCCCACTACTACTACTGTTACTCTTGCTGTTGCTACTACTACTACTACTTCTAATGATAGTACTACTGTGACTACTATTTCAGCTACTACTACTACTGCTACTACTACTGTTACTACTACTACTGCTTCCACTGTTGCTACTCAACTGTTTTGACCACTACTACTACTACTACTACTACTGCTACTGCTGCTAATGGTTGACACCAAAGTAAGAATTACAATAATCATAACGATAATACGAATACGTATAATACAGAAGCAGGTTTTTTGCTAAAAACGCCTTATCACATTATTCCCCTCAATGATAACAACGCAATTCAATTATCTTTTAAATAGAATACCCTTGACTTATAGCCATTGTGTGATATTGTACCATTAATTCGTTAATCCATTAATCCGGAATCCGGATTAACGAGGTTGATCCTGCTACTTCTCCGTCACTCAATTTTGTAGGCAGGTTTAAGAAAGATATACTCAAAGCGAGAAACATTGATAGATGTATTCTTCATATTTGTAGAACAGAAATTCTAAAATCTTGTAGAAAACAGTTTTATTTACATGCGCCAGGAATATATTCAACAACATTACAGGTGAGAGAAGAAATTTCAGTTTTTTTAGTTTTAATTAACCACAGTATAAAAGAATAATTTTTCATTCTATGAGTAAGACATTTCAACATTTACATTTCTGCAAAGGTGAATCGCTTTGATGCTCTTGTTAATGGAATGTTTAGTTATATTTCCCCTTTACACAGCGTCCCCCTGTTTACTGTAGTTAAACAATAGTAAAAAGATAAACGATATGAAAAATGGGATCGCTTTAAGCTGGATTTTAGAACTTTTCACACTCGCCCCTCTGTCGTGTAGATAAGTATGCTTAAGCCATACATTAACGGGCGAGGTGGGAGAAGGACCTTTCTCGGCCCTAAGGATCTCTGCACTATTGAAGAACTGAATAAAACGTTCTGAAACTGTGATGTGAACACAGATAAATTCTTTTGAATGAGAACTTGACTTTATCATCATCATCATCATCATCATCATAATCATCATCATCAACTTCGTCACTTTTGACAAAACTAAATAACCGAGTAATGGTAAACTGGGTGATGCAGGCCTAGGTCTCCAGCAGGCGTTGTTCCAATATTTGAACACGAACAAGTCTTTGAGCCCGAGGGGTCAGAGGTTTTAATGCATTAATGTACTGAAAATAATGACCCCCTCCCCCTAATGCTTGTCGTATTTTTGGGATGACCCTCCCCATGTCCTTGTACATTGTTTAAATGACCCTGAAAAAAACAAAAATGCGAAAGCTCTTTATAACTTATTATAAAAAGCCCATTCTTTCATGACCCTCCCAAAATATGTGTATTGTTTTCTATGACCCTCCCCTAGATAATGTGTTTAGGTTTGTCAGCACCATACCCGTGCTGGTGGGTTTCACCGAAGTGGTTAACGTCTGAGACCTGCATCACTTCGGGCTCTCCTCCCACATTAAGCTAATGCGCCGCGATATAACTAGACTACTGTTAAAAGCGGCGTTAAACCCAACTCACTCACTCACTCACTCACTCACTCACTCACCCACTCACTCAAAACCTAGAGACTATCATATCTTTTATACCGGTCCCTTTGATTTTCATTTAAAGTACGACAACATCTTTTTCACAAATTATATCCAGGCCAAAAGTCCAGGCCCTGCAAGTGTAAGAAAGAAAAGGCTAGTTGTCAGTCATTTGTACATGTCTGGTAACGTTGATGCCAACATTTCACAATTTTATAAAGCGGAACCCCAATAAGGTTGATAAGGCTTGTTGAACCAACAGAATGGCAGGGTTCGGGACAGTTTACAACATGTTTAGGCCGAAGAATTGCACAAGTAATGACTCGGAATCCTATCTACGTTGGTGTGTCAAGAGCGCAGTTTTGAGAATGGCACGGGATTCGTTGACTGTCATTTGTGCAACATCACGTATGAGTGAGTGAGTGCGTGAGTGCGTGAGTGCGTGAGTGAGTGAGTGAGTGAGTGTGAATTTGTGTGAGTTGAATACCACTGTGTGTAAGCTAAGTTAGAAATCACGACATGATGCAGGTTTGGGGGAGGAAATCCCGAAGTCACGCAGGTTTCAGATACGATTGGGATTGGGATTCGAACCCATTTGCTTCTAGGACGCCAAAGGGACGCAACTCTGAACCACGAATTGCGGCGTCTAAGAAAACTTGGCCACCCATGCCCCTGGTTTGAAGAAACAAATGACCGTTATTATTATGGTTGTTCTGGAGCCTCATTTCTGCTGACGACGATGATGATTATTATGATGAGGAGATGGAGGAGGGGAAGGAGGAGAACTACCTGCCAATGACAACCTGACTTAAAATATGTATATAGTTGTTTCAAATATACATTGTGTTTGGACATGCCAGGAATCCGCACTCACTGGACTGGTGGAGAGCATGCACAGACACAGAAGATCCAGGTGAAGTTGTCTCCCTTAGTCAGTCGTGCCTTTCTTGGAATTTGTGGTCAGTACATAAACAAATGCCGATGTTTGGTAGCGTCGTGAATGTTTTTTTTTTTATCCCATTAAAATATAGAAGCAGGGGCGAGGAATGGGGGTTGGGGAAGTGTTCGTTATTGTCAGTGACAGGATATATTATGCGACCAGTCACAGCCTTCCATTTTTCTGTACACATAAACTGTAAGGGAAAAATAGATTTGAATCGCATCACATAAAATCCACGTTTACGTTTTTACGCCACATGAAATAACCGTTATTATGACATAATAACTACAACAATATGACAGTATAACATTTTTAAAAACAAAAACGTCTTTTGGCTTTCTCTTCCATCGCAAGGTTTTTCCCGAACACTGTATGTTGTTGGAAACCACATGACGGCAAGACAATTCGGCCAAACAACGCCTCACATGATTACGACTGAAGATAAACTGTCCGTTAACACTAATTAAATCAGCATTGCGTCTCTGCGCCCGATATTGTGTCCATGTGGTTAAATAAGACTGCGCAGGCTGCGAAGTCTGATTCACATATATGTTGGTGTCGTGTATAAACACCACGCAAATTTGAACAAACATTATGCTTATAAAAACTAACACAAAATGATTGTTTTTGCTCTAATGTTCGTCATTGTCTCTACATAAGCAATATTTCTTATTTGCGTGATACTTCCGCCAATGTGGTTCATATCAGAACCATATCATATTAACAACCGGGGCAGCAAGACATGGGTTTTTAAATCCGGTCGCTTCCGGTAGAACGATCCGGATTGGAGAACCGGGCTACCCAAGAAAAACACACATGAGTAAAGTAATATGTGTTTTTATTTTCAAAATCAAATATAAGACAAAGCCAAGGAATGCAGTCGTTATGTATCGGCATCCGCGATAGAAGGCTTCAAAGCCACTGGAGTGTCGGTTCGGCGTTCTATCGCAACACGAAGAACTCCACCTGGGGGAGCCTGTCCCCTCGGGAAGTGTGCTGGGCTGGTATTTTTGTAATATATGATTGGCAGATGTAGAGGTTGGCCTGGCGTGATCTCGCGAGTACACACGAGAAACACCACACTCTCCACAATTGCCGTAATTCGTTCTGATACAGACTCTGGTAGCCGAATCTTGTCTGCTGGGTTTAGCGTTGGTCTTGTATGTGATTTTACCCCCTTGTAATTACATATTTACTTATGCTTCTGATCATAAAAAAGCAGACACACTGACTTTTACTTATTTTATGAGGTTTTTTTTAGTAAAAAGTAGTATTTTTAAAAATGGTTGGCACAAGTCAATCGCGATTCTAGTTTGTATTCATTGACAATCTCATAGCCGTTCCTCGTCTCAGACGCGGTTCGATCCAAACAGAGGGAAATGTATTAAGCATATTGTTTGTGTCCCCGCCTTTATTTGTCTCGAATATCGCTAAAAGCGCCGTAAAAACCACACTTACTATTGCAGAAAGACTTTGGCCAAGAGTATCTTGTTTTCGATGATGCTGTACATAGTTATAGCGCAACCTTGACATTGCAGATTCATAATATATAGGATTTACACAAATGTATTTCAAGACAGATCTGTATTGGTTTCTTAGCCAACATTGATATACGCGGTACAGTAACACGGTCACTTGAATAACATATTCGCATTTTACGTTTGGAGTAAATAATAAAATCTTCCTGAGATGGATCTAAAATACTTCTGCACGTTATCATTTCTCGGGCTAGCATAGACTCGACATATCAATAGTAAAACTTCTTTCAGTGGCATTTAGAAGTTGGAGTGATGAAGTAAGACGAGTTCTATGGATGAACAACTTCTTTATTACAATTAGTGCGACGTTTCGGTGTATCGTCTTACTATATCAATAGTACGTGATAGGCATCTTCGATATGGTGGATATAGTATGCACAAGAGGTATTGCATTCACTACCGCAAGGTTTGGTCTTGCTTTTGTTTTCAAAATATTCACGATTAGTCTGCATTGATATAAGTTGCGTGTTTATTTCCACGAGATCATG
This sequence comes from Haliotis cracherodii, assembly GCF_022045235.1. Classification (NCBI taxonomy): domain Eukaryota; kingdom Metazoa; phylum Mollusca; class Gastropoda; order Lepetellida; family Haliotidae; genus Haliotis; species Haliotis cracherodii. The sequence goes on along the minus strand of NW_027266273.1, from coordinate 3,689,205 downwards.
AGGACTGAAATCAAATTACTGAAGAACCGCGAGCACCAATACACGCACAGATAAACTCTGTGTTATCAGTCAGTGCTGCTATCTCCCGCCACGTGAGTGACCAGCCGGACTACTCCATTGCTTTTTCTCGGCATATAATCAGTACGTGAAATTCATCTTCATCATGGTGGTCACAGTATTGTAGCAGGACGTGGAGTCATCCCACAGCTGACAAGGTAAGGATGTCATCTGTGGCATGACTCTACGTCCTGCTACAGTATGACAAGAGGTATTGCACTCACTCTTGCGACGCTCCACGGTCTGTTAAATTAAACATGGACTTGTTAGGTTCAGCATCGAGTAAGTTTTAACACAGATTTAAACGAATAAACACCAGCCTACCTGAAAAATCTAAGCATGATCGCAGGGTGATAAAACATTTTTGTTTGTTTGTTGTTTAACGCCGCACTATATTTCAGCCATATGACGGCGGTCTGTAAATAATCGAGTCTGGACCAGACAATCCAGTGATTGACATTAGCTTCGATCCACGCAACTGGGATTCGATGACATGCATCAACCAAGTCAGCGAGCCTGGCCACCCGATCCCGTTAGTCGCCTCTTACGACAAGCAAAGTCGCCTTTTACGGTAAGCATGGGTTGCTGAAGACCTATACTACCCCGAATCCTCACGGTTCATATGCGTACGTGTTTTGTTGCGTCTGTACCTATTCTCTGATACGCATTGTGAACTTAAATCAAAGCGATTACAAAAAATATATTTGTGAAAATGGAAAATCCCCTGACGGATAACCCGAGTGAATGTCGATTTGGGGCTCAGTCAGCAACAGTTCAGCTATTTCACGTAGACCAGGAAATTATAGCGCCTGGCTGACGCAAACCAGAGACTGAGCAATGATCCACGCACCGCGGCATGGTGACGCAAGCAGCCAATACAGGAGCCTCACAACCCGAGCTCCCTCTGACACACGAATTGGATTCTGGGAGCCAGTTCTAACCCAGATTCCACGTGGATTAAAAACGTCAGGTTGTGAATTTAAACCTCTTTACCTTTCCATAATATTGGTAAGAGCGTTAAAAGTATGTCTCACTCACTCACGCAGAAGTTCCGGGTTCGATTCCCGAAATGAAAGCAATATGTGAAGACCATTCTGGCACAGTCGATAAATTGTTGGAATATTACTAAGAACGACTCCAACCCAAAGCTATGGACTCCAACATTCTACTGACATAAACACAAACTATCTCATCGCCACATGAATTATTCTAGCTTAGAAAGAATTGGTGAAAATCTCTCATGGTATTTGACAAATGACAGTTTGGAAATCAATATACTAGTACTTTAATCAGATATAGTGTGATATGTGACCTGGAAATACAAGCCCTGTACATGATGCCAGACTACTGCTGATTTTGCAAGGAAGATAACAGCGGGAGTGTATTTGTAGATGACAGGGGTAGTCGATGTAAGATGCTGAGTTCGTGCGTTTGGTTTAGCGCCGCTTTGTATTCCAGTCATATCACCGTGTGTCAGCTTGATGTGGGAGGTAAGCCCGAAGTTATGCAGGTCTCAGACGTTTACCACTTGGATGAAACTCACGAGAACGGGTATGGTGCTGACAAACCTTGAAACATAATCATGGCGAATCGGGATTCGATCAACTGGGCATAAGGCCAGGTTCACACAGTGCCGATTAAGACTCCCGTTTGAAATCAGACAGCGCTACGACTCGAAAAAAAAAGTCGGATTACTATCCTCAATGATCTGGAATCTTCTACCATTGTCTGAACGCAGTCGTATATGTTCGTAACAGAGTCCTACGGAGCGGGAAAGGCCCATAGAGGTCGGCCATGCACTCCCGACACTATGGCGCGTCTCGAACATTCGGGAAACTCGAATTTGTATTGTCGGATTACAATCGTGACTATGTCGTGACAGATTCTGCTGTATGTATCAAAATCGTAACAACGTCCTGTGTTGTCTGGACGGTGTCCTGTGGATCGGGACGCTGTCGTGATAAATGGGCATGAATTGTTCATTACCGTTTCTTGTCCAGATCTTGCTGAATGCGAACTGTCTTTGTCGGTTCAGTATCCGGTCACTGTCTGATCTCTGTCGGATCGCATTCGGGAGAATCGGGACGCTGTCGGAACAGATTCGGTCGGTTTTTACCATGCGATAGATTCAAATCGGATCAGATTCGGATTGATTACGGGTATTCGACTGGAAACGGCTGAATCGGGACGCTTCCTGAACAATATCTGATTGTTTGTGAATTTCCCGCCACGAATCAAAGGATCTCGATCAGACTTTTGACAAATTGTAATCGGAATGGTCCTATCAAGGACGGCAGTAAAAATTCTGAATGTGTGACTGAGACCTAAGGAATTGTGGGAACAGTCGAACAGTCGATATAACGAACCCTGGATATAACGAACAGTGGGACAAAGACATGTCCCGGGTAGAACAAACAGTGCGGAATAGCCAGACTAACATTTAGTCTTTGAAATCTTATATTACACAATATCCATCTTGACTCTAAAAATATACTTTTTTTTAACCTATGCTGATTGTGGAATAGAGCTAGCTAGACCTAGCTAGACTTGCTTTCGTATGCGTTTCTAGATTGTTTTTTTCTTTCATAAAATATTCATATTCCACAGTCATGGCGCAGGACTATGGAATAGCCAACTTTCGGATACAACTTAAAAAAAACCAAAACCATGAAGAACCGTTGAACATAACGAACATTCGATATAAGAAACAGTAGGATTTAGAGAACCGTTGAATATTATGAACAATCCATATAACGAACAGAAGGAAAAAGCGACGCCTAGATATAACGAACACTGGGAGCGAACCGTTCAATTTAACGAAATGTTGGATATAACGAACAGGCGGATATGCCGAATTTAGTTCTCAACCTCCGTGATAATTTAGGTCCTCGACTTGACTGTACGTCAGACCCGTGGAGATCCGGGTTAGATCCGGTTAGAATCGGTCTTCAGCAACCCTTGCTTGTCGTAAGCAGCGACTAACGGGATCGAATTGACAGGTTCCCCGACGTAGTTAATGCATGCCGTCATAAAACTGGAATATTGCGGCGTTCAACAACAAACAGACGTCTTGTTTCCAAGCATCATTTTTTAACCTGCATGTCTGGAAACAGAGGACACTATTTAGCTGCTGTGTCAGTGACAGAAATCCACGTTGAAAAAACGCATTGGGATTTTTTCGTTGAGCAGCCTTCAAACAACCACCAATTCAAGGGTATCGATATTGACCTACAAACGACAAAATAATTCCGCTTGAACTGCAGATGTGCCATAAATATCCTGAAGCACAAACCCCAGCTATAAACCCCAATGAAAAACAGTTCAATTGACCTCCTCTTGACAAGCCCGACGTCAGTGCTGGAAGCGGGAAAGATGCATACATCACAGCGCAAAACCAGACAATCTATTGTGACATGGCCAATCGATCCAGCTATTTGTGGCCTCTGACGTAGGCGTGACGTCAAACGTTCGATTGAGGAGCTGTTACATAGAGGAAAGCCGATGGTTTATGCCGCAGAACTGCGAGACCTGAAGCCCGGTGACGATCGCTGCGATGTGGATCGATAGTGAACGGTTACTGAGGTATAGAGCTGCTGTCTGTCTCCTCGGTTGAACTGGTTATATGATCGTACGCGTAGTAGCTGAGGACAGGGTCCCGGTTTGGTTGGACGAGCGTTGGACACCCACGAAGACAACATCAAGTATGGCTTGAAGCCTTGCTCTGTGGATATGTTTTCATAATGGAGGCTATTTTTGACGTTATTTATGGAGCTTCTTTGGATTCAATAATCAAGTAAATTGGAATATTAAACGTGAAATTGAAATTCAAGGAGCCCGTGGATAAAATGGATGACTTACCAAACCATGCCATGACGTACAAATCGTCCCTTTTCGACGTTTTGAGCACTCGTATGCATGTACGCGCATGGCATAGGGTGTGGATGGGTGGGTGCGGATCTTCAGGGCTTGTTCAAGGGGTTGGTTTCGCTTCAATCTATAGGTGAGGTGAAAAGGGGTTGATTAGTTCACATACACGCGTGTGTGTAGCTGCTTATACTAGTTTCTGTTTTATAGTGCGAGCCCACTGTGATACAGTGCCGCAGTTGAATACCCCACTCAGACACACTACACTGACTCCGAGCCGACCAGTCCTTGTTTTAGCCCCTTATCGCCGAGCGCCAGGCAGGGTAACAACAAGTGTCAACTCTTAACGTCTTTTGGTCTGATGACGCGGCGATGGGATCGAACCCCGGACCTTCCGCTCTCCGGGCAGACGCTCTATTCACTACACCACGGAGACGGCCCTGGTTCGCTTTGCAACATGGAGACACAGACATGGGGGATGCCAGGTGGTTTAAGCTTTGGCTCCATACGCAGGCCTAGCTATAATATTGATAGTGCTGGAATATGACTGCAGGGGAAAGGAAAATTACTTTCGGGGGAGTAAATTCAACGCGAGAGAATAATCAGTCTCGATTATCAACTAAAACAGATTTCATTGGGCGTAAAAATATATGAATGGATCACTGAAAATCAGTGATGACACCAGGTGTTCGCGAAAAGAGTAGGCAGTTCCTGCTCTACCGGTAGCACATGCACTGTTCATTTCCCTGTCAGGGTTTTTGGTATTAATACCACTTTATTGCGTGCAAATGTGATCAGGCAGAGCTAAAAGAAACAAGTAGAAACAAGCTAAATAGAAAACCCTGACAACTGGATTACAAAGTACTCCTTCACCCTGTAAAACATATGAGCGAGTTCTGTTTTACGCCGCTTTGGACATAACCCCTACCATATCAATGCGGGGGACCAATGGGTCTTACCTATTGTACAATGGGGAGAATCGAACCTCATCGTTCATCCATTTTGGGATTCGAACCAGATCTCAGGCATGTCGAGCAAATGCTTTAACTACAAGGCTACCTACCGTCTCTAATCAAAGAAGGAAACGCGGAACTTCAGAGTAGGGGGGCACGGGTGGCCCAGTCGTCTAAGGCGCCGCAATTCGCTGTGCAGAGTTGCGTCCCTTGGGCACGCCAGAAACCTATGATTGTGGGTTCGAATCCCGGTTATGTTTCTAGGTTTGTCATCACTCCGGGCTTTCCTCCCAGAATAAGCTGACACACCGCAATATAACTGGAATACTGTTCAAAGCGGCGTTAAACCCAACTCACTCACTCACTTCAGAGTAGGGCTGCTCTTTTGTCTTCGTTTGGCCACATACGCCGAGTTATCTCGTTTTCATCTTTACTGTATTTGTATGAAATAGTGAGTGAACGTTTCGACGCTTTTAGCATTATCCTAAGTCTATCGCGGCGGGGATACACAGAGCATCGGCGTCACACAAACCGGGCCGTCGGCGTGACGAGCTAACACTTGCACCGCTGGGCCACTCCACTTCTACCCGAGACTACTCCACCGCCCCGATCTGCCAAGCAGTGAGTTAGCGAAGGCGCCTATGCTATAAACAGTCAGCACCATCCTAGCTACATCAAGGAGGCCTGTTCGGAATCGGGTCTGGCCAGGCAATCAATGGTTGATAGCTACTCAGTGACCCAAGCAGAGGCAGTATATATATATAATAGTCAGTGACATATTGTAACCATTTGATACTTATGTTAGTCCGTTCTTCATACACGTGTGGGCAACAGGGACCTATTGGAACGTGGCTAATGTCTTCAGTTTGTCTTCCTGTACTGCCGAATCTGTGCATCACCCTCCTCCTCCCCATCATCATCATCATCATCATCATCATCATCATCTTATCTATCACCTCAAGAGACAATGAAAACGGTTTGGATTCATCAAAACGATTTTGCTGTGTAAAATTTGCAGTGAAAATAGGCAGGTATAGTCGCGGATAGTCACTGCCTCAAGACTGACACAATGTTCCACCAGTATTTTTTAAACAAAATATCAAATAATCGCTCCCTTTAAAAAAAAGTTTAAACTGACACAGAGTGAGCTGTGTTTGGGGCGGTAAGCCGTATTTCAGTTATGTCATGTCATCTTAAAGGGGGCCCATGTTCCGTAGCCTGTCGTCCTTGTCCAGCTGCCATGTAATTATTGAAACATTATCACTGAGGTAACAGTTAACTGTTGAATCAATATAAACTACCAGGCAAAGAAAGAATACTCTTGAAAATTGCAACTGACCCCTAAATTACGAGGTTGAAAACAGTCGCCGAAACATTGTAAACTTATGGTCCAAAACACAACTATGATACCCGTATCAACCTCACCACCACCGTATAACCATTTCTTGTTAAATCATTTTAGCCACCACCATACATGGGTGTATCCTTTCTTTTGCCCGGTATTTTTCATCATGATATGTGCGGTAGCAGACAGACAAGGGTGTGTGATAGAGGCTAGTCCTCCTTTAACGAGGAAGAAAAGGTCAAAGTGACGCATGTCGTTACCTCTTACCATCTTGGTCAACCCCTGGAATGGTCGGACAGACCAGGGAATCTTTTGTTTGTTTGTTGTTTAACGCCGCTCTCGGTAATATTCCAGGTATATGATGGAGGTCCGTATATAATCGAGTCGTTACCAGACAATCCAGTGATTGACATCATGAGCATCGATCTAGCGAATGTGATACGATAACATGCATCAATCAAGTCAGCGATCCTGACCACTTAACCCCGTTAGTCACGGGTTGCTGATGACCTATTCTAACCTGGATCTTCACGGGTCCCACGGATCCTAATCGGAGCGAATCTCGGAACCCTTCACTATCCTATCCTGATACGGAAGCTGACAAAGGTGAACGTACCAGCGGTTAATGTGATTCATATGGATTGCGCAGTAATCCTATTCCTGGGATTATATCCAGTTTCAAATTGCCTTATCGTGATTTCTTTCAGTTTGACTGGATATAAAAATATACCAGGTAGAGACAGGCTGATTCACCTACAATATGCATCACAGACAGGTGGATCAACAGACAGATGGACATAGAGATGAAGGGACAAAGTGGCACTCACTGACGAACCTACAGATGGGCAGACAGAGATGACAGACAGACAGATGGATGGAGAGATGGACGGACATAGAGTGGCACAGACAGACAAACCTACAAATGGACAGACAGAGATGACAGACAGACAGGTGGACAGAGAGATGGACGGACATAGAGTGGCACAGACAGACAAACCTACAGATGGACAGACAGAAATGACAGAGACAGGTTGACAGAGAGATGGACGCACATAGAGTGGCACAGACAGACAAACCTACAGATGGACAGACAGAGATGATAGACAGACAGGTGGACAGAGAGATGGACGGACATAGAGTGGCACAGACAGACAAACCTACAGATGGACAGACAGAAATGACAGAGACAGGTTGACAGAGAGATGGACGGACGTAGAGTGGCACAGACAGACAAACCTACAGATGGACAGACAGAGATGACAGACAGACAGGTGGACAGAGGGACATAGAGAAGGAGAGATTGACGGACAAAGAGTGGCACAAACTGAGAATCTACAGAGGGACAGACTAACAAACCTACAGGTGGACAGAGAGATTGACAGAAAAAAGAATGGCACAAACTGACAAACCTACAGATTGACAGACAGAGAGATGACAGACAGACTGATGGATGGAGAGACGGACAGACATATCTGGCACAGACTGACAAATCTACAGGGATAGGGAGTCAAACAGAGAGATTGACAGACAGACCTGATGAACAGAGCGATAGAGGGAGAAGCACTGAGAAGGACAAACAGACGACACACAGCAGGGAAATGGTCTCTTCCATGTCACTCACGTTATATATTATTATATAGATGGATTGTGTATAAACAACACTATTAACAAAGCCAAGCAATATCAGGCCAGATGACATCAAGAGAAGGATACACATCAAGACGGGAAATCGAACACAAGAGGTGGCGGTAGAACAAATATGATGTCCAAACTTCCAAAAGTAATAACTAATAATAACCATCAATTTGTCACATTGAATGACCGATGCTATATATTCACGGTCCGATGCTTAATTATATTTAGGAATGAATGCTAAAACTATCCGGGGGTGTTGTATACTCTCTAGGGATGTTATATAATGTCTAGGAATGTTATATAATGTATAGGGATGTTATATACTCTGAAGGGGTGTTATTTTATGTCTAGGGGTGTTATATAATGTCCAGGAATGTTATATAATGTCTAGGAATGTTATTTAATGTATAGGGATGTTATATAATGTCTAGGAATGTTATATAATGTATAGGGATGTTATATACTCTTAAGGGGTGTTATTTAATGTCTAGGGGTGTTATTTAATGTCCAGGAATGTTATATACTGTCTAGGGATGTTATATACTGTCTAGGGATGTTATATACTGTCTAGAGGTGTTATTTAACGTCTAGGGGTGTTATGTAATGTCTAGGGTGTTATTTAATGTCCAGGGATGTTATATAATGTCTAGGGATGTTATTTAATGTCTAGGGATGTTATATAATGTTAGGGATGTTATATACTGTCTAGTGATGTTATACACTGTCTAGGGAAACAATATTTTAGCTATGGTGATATTTTCTAAAGGTGTTACATACTCTCTAGGGATGCTATTCATACATGTTGTCTAGAGATGCTGGCTACTTTCTATGGATGCTACATGTATACATTATCTAGGGATGATGCTTACTTTCTGGTGGTTCTATATACTGTCTAGGGTAGTTTTATGTTGTATAGAACATTTGCTAGAAATGCTGGTTACTGTCTAGTGGTGCTATATATTTCTAGATATGCTGGTTACTTTCTAGGGATGCTATATATTGTCTTCGGATGCTTTATATTGTCTAGGAATGCTGGTTACTTTCTACTTTCTCTTGGGATGCTATGTACAGTCTGGGGATTCGTTATACTGGCTAGGGATCCTGATTACTTTCCAGGGATGCCCAATATTGTCTAAGGATGCCATATGTCTTGGTATGTTATACAGACGCCTGCGACATACTATATGCTATATACTCAGGGAATTATTTACTTTCTGTAGGTGCTATATGCTGTCGAGATGGGCTATATACTATCTAGGGATTCTATTTACTGTCTGGGGACGCTAGAATGACTTTTAACTGTCTAGAGATGCTATATTTTGCTTATAGATGCCATATACTGCCTGTGGGTGCTATGTTTCGTATTTGTGTATTTACTTTCCAGTTTGCGATATGCTGTCCAGGTTGGGTATATGATTTCTGGTGATGTTTTTTGTTTTGTCTTGGAAAGCTATATACTGTCCAGGTTCAGTCATCAGTTGTCCCCGGTTCCATCTTTTATTCGATTCAGAGGTCACCCTGTTTTCCCCTGAAAGCCACAGACAGGAAATTTGGATCGATGCCAGGGATCGATGTCAGCTACTTTTAGACCGAACTATGTGTTTACCTCCAACTCTGAGAACCAAGAAAAGACAGTCCGTGGCATCATCTGAAGTCGTCGACGTTTAAGAAATCGGAACACTATTCTGCGTCGCATCATGCTTGAAACACATGTTTTTTTAACATTGGGAGTTGCAAAATTTGTTTCACAGTGGTTACATTGCATAATTTACACTTTTGTCAAGGGTAGATGATTGTTGTGTGATGACAACTTTATAAATACGCGGTATACAGCTTTTAACACGGGCAGTTGAATGCTGTTTCACGAGGGTAACTTTGCATGGTTTTATATTGACAGTTGAATGTTGTTTTACGTGGGCTACATAGCACGGTATGGAGATTTACATTGATTTTATAGTTGAATGTTGTTTCACGCGGGCTACATAGCATGGTATAGAGGTTAACATTGATAGTTGAATGTTGTTTCACGCGGGCTACATAGCACGGTATGGAGATTTACATTGATTTTATAGTTGAATGTTGTTTCACACGGGTTACATAGCACGGTATAGAGGTTAACATTGATAGTTGAATGTGGTTTCACACGGGTTACATAGCACGGTATAGAGGTTAACATTGATTGTTGAATGTTGTTTCACACGTGTTTCATAGTACAATTGAATGGTATTTTTTTCCCGGCTATATAGTATAGTATGAAGTTTTACATATAAAGAAGAATGCTGTTTCAAACGGGTTACATGCCACGGTATGAAAGTTTACATGAATACTTCAATGTTGTTTCACACGGGTCACATAGCATGGTATGACAGTTTACATTTAAAGTTGAATGTTGTTTCACACGGGTTACATAGCACGGTATGTAGGTTTACATTTATAGTTGAATCTTCGTTTACACGGAGACCGCCTCCGTGGTCCTGTGGTAGAGCGTCCGCCCGGAGAGCGGAAGGTCCAGGGTTCGATCCCGGGCCGCGTCATACAAAAAGACGTTAAAAGATTGTACTTGTTGTTACCCTGTCTGGCGCTCGGCATTAAGGGGCTAAAACAAGGACTGGTCGGCTCGGAGTCAGTATACTGTGTCTGAGTGGGGTATTCATGTTAAACTGCAGCATGGTATCTCAGTGAGCTAGCACTATAAATCGGCATCAGTCCGGACTAGTACAAGCAGCCACACATACACATACACGTGCATGCACGTCGCTATATAAGTGCAATAATCTTGGACGCGACGTTAAACCCAATTTCACCTCACCTCGTTTACACGGGTTACATAGCACGGTATGGAGGTTTACAATGATAACTGAATGCTGTTTTACCAGGGTTATACAGCATGGTATGAACTTTGATGCATGGGCACGTATATTCCTCGCCACTTGAAATAGAATCACGAAGTATCACGATGATCAATTAACGAAGATACCTGCCCGTGTGCTGATACTTTTAAAGTGGCTACAAGCCATTCCGCCGATAATGAACATTACTTACAGTAATGACAAACGCTGCAAAGTGCGATTTTCAAGAAATGTCCATTTTGGTCGCTATAAACATCATCATTGAGTTTTGGTCACGTGGTTACAATCCGTCAACAATCGACAGTCAGATGACTGCGAGCGACTTTGTGAAGCAGTGAGTCTGTGTGTGAGTATGGTTTTACGCCGCTTTTAGCAATATTCCAGCAATATCACGGCGGGGGACACCAGAAATGGGCTTCACACATTGTACCCATGTCGGGAATCGAACCCGGGTCTTCGGCGTGACGAGCGAACGCTTTAACCACTAGGCTACCCGACCGCCCCTGTGAAGCAGTGAACTTGGCCAATAGCGCTACAAATACTATATCTGCGCGTTTTTCTTCTTTCATTACGTGCTTTTAATGCCCGTACGCGACAGATTAGGCTAAATGTAGTCACCTGACTGCCGAAGCTTACCCGGAGAGTGATCACGTGATCAAAACTCAATGATTATGTTTATCGCTGGCAAACTGGGTATTTCTTGAAAAGCGGACTTTGCAATTTTTGTCATACTATAAGTAATATTTGTTATTTCACGCAATGGCTTGTTTTCACTTTTAAAGTATTAGCACACATGTAGCTATCTTCGTCAATCAACGTGATATTCCGTGATTCTATTTCAAGTGGCGAGAACTGTAGTCGATTGTTGAACGTTAAATACACACACGTAACGTGGGCAGTTGAATGTTGCTGCAGGCAAATATGTAAAGAGACATGGTATCCAGCCTTTACAATGGACAGCTGAATGTTGTTGCAGGCAAATATGTAAAGAGACATGGTATCCAGCCTTTACAATGGACAGCTGAATGTTGTTGCAGTCAAATATGTAAAGAAACATGGTATCCCACTTTTACAAAGGACAGTTGAATGTTGTTGCAGGTTAATATGTAAAGAGACATGGTATCCAGCCTTTACAATGGACAGCTGAATGTTGTTGCAGGCAAATATGTAAAGAGACATGGTATCCAGCCTTTACAATGGACAGCTGAATGTTGTTGCAGGCAAATATGTAAAGAGACATGGTATCCAGCCTTTACAATGGACAGTTGAATGTTGTTGCAGGCAAATATGTAAAGAGACATGGTATCCAGCCTTTACAATGGACAGTTGAATGTTGTTGCAGGCAAATATGTAAAGAGACATGGTATCCAGCCTTTACAATGGACAGTTGAATGTTGTTGCAGGCAAATATGTAAAGAGACATGGTATCCCACTTTTACAAAGGACAGCTGAATGTTGTTGCAGGTTAATATGTAAAGAGACATGGTATCCAGCCTTTACAATGGACAGTTGAATGTTGTTGCAGGCAAATATGAAAAGAGACATGGTATTCAACGTTTAACTTGCACAGTTGAATGTTGTTGCAGGTTAATATGTAAAGAGGCATGGTATCTAACTTTTACATTGGACAGTTGAATGTTGTTGCAGGCAAATGTGTAAAGAGACATGGTATCCAGGCTTTACCGTGGACAGTTGAATGTTGTTGCAGGCAAATATGGCATCTTTCACCAAGGACAGTTGAATGTCATTGCACGGAAAAATATGTAAAGAGACAATCTTAAATGCTTTTACAATAATAAATCACTGTCAAGGTTTGGTCCAGCATTAATGTGAGTGAGTGAGTGAGTGAGTGATATTCAACGTGGGCACTATAGACACAATATTTTATGGAGTAATGTTTCAGAAATCTACAGTCGTGTCAGTATTCAAGCTGAAACAAAGTATAAGTTACACATGTGTATGATTGTGATTTTTAATGAATGAAAGTTTCCAGAGAAGATTAAAAAAAAAAACCTACTGTGTGGTGCCTTTCAGCTGCAACACGAACAAACAAACGTACTGTCAAGCATTGAAACCCTCACGCCATCTGCACGCTGTTCTGACAAATGAAATAGTTTTAGTCAATGTTGTGACCTTCCCCGGTGTAAATTAATTAATGCCTATCAGACAACACCTCGGCATCGTCTAACCATACTACGTACATAAAGTACTTTCTCACCAAACAACGGATCGAATACAAGCGATAAAATCCATTTTCATAGTCATAATTATTAATAACAACCATAATAAAAAAACAGCTAAAAAGGGTCCATTGTACGATTCTTACAATATCAGGAGCATGTGTTTATGAATCACTATAATACAACGTAATGGAACACTCTCATCGTAAAACGTAATGGAACACTCTCATCACACAACGTAATGGAACACTCTCATCACACAACGTAATGTAACACTCTCATCATACAACGTAATGGAACACTCTCATCACTCAACATAATGAAACACTCTCTTCATACAACGTAATGGAACACTCTCATCACACAACGTAATGAAACACTCTCATCATACAACGTAATGGAACACTCTCATCACACAACGTAATGAAACACTCACTTCATACAACGTAATGGAAAACTCATACCATACAATGTAATGGAACACTCTCATCATACAACGTAATGGAAGACTCTCATCATACAACGTAATTGAACACTCTCATCATACAACGTAATGGAACACTCTCATCACACAACGTAATGAAACACTCTCATCATACAACGAAATGGAACACTGTAACCATACAACGAAATGGAACACACTCATCACAAAACGTAATGAAACACTCTCTTCATACAACGTAATGGAACACTCATACCATACAACGTAGTGAAGCACTCTCTTCATACAACGTAATGAAACACTCATACCATACAACGTAATGAAACACTATCACCATACAGCATACAACGAAATGGAACACTGTCACCATACAACGAAATGGAACACACTCATCACAAAACGTAATGAAACACTCTCTTCATACAACGTAATGGAACACTCATACCATACAACGTAGTGAAGCACTCTCTTCATACAACGTAATGGAACACTCATACCATACAACGTAATGAAACACTCTCATCATACAACGTAATGGAACACTCTCATCATACAACGTAATGAAACACTCTCTTCATACAACGTAATGGAACACTCTCATCACACAACGTAATGAAACACTCTCATCACACAACGTAATGGAACACTCTCATCATACAACGTAATGGAACACTCTCATCACACAACGTAATGGAACGCTCCCTTCATACAACGTAATGGAACACTCTCATCATACAACGTAATGGAACACTCTCATCATACAATGTAATGGAACGCTCTCATCACACAACGTAATAGAACACTCTCATCATACAACGTAATGGAACACTCTCATCATACAACGTAATGGATCACTCTCATCATACCACGTAATGTAACACTCTCATCATACAACGTAATGGAAGACTCTCATCATACAACGTAATGGATCACTCTCATCATACAACGTAATGTAACACTCTCATCATACAACGTAATGTAACACTCTCATCATACAACGTAATGGAACACTCTCACCATACAACGTAATGGAACACTCTCACCATACAACGTAATGAAGCACTAACACCATACAACGTAATGGAACACTATCACCATACAGCATAATGGAACACTTTCACCATACAGCATAATGGAACACTTTCACCATACAGCATAATGGAACACTTTCACCATACAGCATAATGGAACACTTTCACCATACAACATAATGGAACACTTTCACTGCACAACGTAATGGAAATCATTCAATATACAACATGATAGAACGTCACTCTCACCAAAGGCCCGTGAAGGTCCGGGGCAGGTCTTCAGCAACCCATGCTTGCCGTAAAAGGAGACTATGCTTGTCGTAAAAGGGGACTAACGGGATCGGGTAGTCGGGCTCGCTGACTTTGTTGATGCATGTCATCGGATCGATGCGCATGATGTCAATCACTGGATTGTCTGATCCAGACTCGATTATTTACAGACCGCCGTCATATATCTGGAATATTGCTATGTGCGGAACAAACAAACAAACAAACAAACAAACAAACAAACAAACAAACAAACAAACACTCTCATCAAACAACGCAATGGAATACTCTCATCATACAACGTAATGGAACATTAGTAATATAACACTCTCACAATACAACATAATGGAACACACTCATCATGCAACGTAATGGAAAATTCTCTTCATATAACATAATAGAACATTCTCACCTAACAACAAAATGGAAAATTCTCATCATACAACGTAATAGAACACTATCACCATACAACATAATTGAATATTCTCACAACACAACCAAATGGAACCTTTGCATCGTACATTGTAATATATCAAGATCACCGAATGTGTGTGTGTGTGTGTGTGTGTGTGTGTGTGTGACATATAGGTCCTGTCGTGGAACTGTGTGCATGTGCAATATGTGTGTGTGTGTGTGTGTGTGTGGCATCTAACCCTTATGGTGGAACTGTGTATGTGTGTGTGACATATAGGTCCTGTCGTGGAACTGTGAGCATGTGAAATGTGTGTGTGTGTGTGTGTGTGTGTGATCTAGCCCTTATCGTGGAACTGTGTATGTGTGTGTGACATATAGGTCCTGTCGTGGAACTGTGAGCATGTAAAATGTGTGTGTTTGTGTGTGTTTGTGTGTGTGTGTTTGTGTGTGTGTGTGTGTGTGGCATCTAGCCCTTATCGTGGAACTGTGTATGTGTGTGTGACATATAGGTCCTGTCGTGGAACTGTGAGCATGTGAAATGTGTGTGTGTGTGTGTGTGTGTGTATGTGTGTGTGTGTGTGTGTGTGTGTGATCTAGGTCTTATCGTGGAACTGTGTATGTATGTGACATCTAGGAATATCTGGAATATTGCAAACAGCGGCGTAAAACCATACTCATTCACTCTTCCATGCCGTGGCAGAAGATAATATTTGTTAGTCTTCTGTGCATACGTTGCGCGTTGTGAAACGTTGTTCGTATGTACATACTTTAAAACACATGTCGAAAGGTTCTAAATTATTATTGATTTATGACACAATGGCTACAATAGTGCCGACGTGACTGCAATTTTAACTCGCTCACTCACTCACTCTTTGACTCGGACACCGTCCATATAACTGACCCCAAGAGTAACAGTCACAGATATACTATATATCAAATATTTCTTGACCATGTCATGAAGTCTTAGTGACGGAAAAATGTTTATTTTTTACTTTTCAGAGCCAGGACGTTATCCAGTCAAGGGATCCGCACTTTGATTCACTGAGTAATAGGTTCATGCGCAACTGTCGCCCATTATCAGATTTCTGGACATAAAATCGATAAAATGAGGTAAATTGAAAGTCGGGTGCTTAGCTATGTTTAGTTCAACCTTTCCATTAATAGCGCAAACCCACCATAGTAGTTCCGGCATGAGGATGCGAAGAATAATGGCTGCAGTAGCTCCCTGATGCTGGTGTATTTATAGTCGATAATTCACTTGTTTTTGAACGATCGAGGGTGCAGAAGGTTTAAAAAAGGTCAATGTATTTTTTTTTGTAATATAACAATAATAATTGTAAGAAATTATTGTAATAAATGATTGTTTTCTTATTTTCAACCACAATTGAAACATCGGTTGTGGGTAGGTGTGGATATTCGATTTAATATAGAAAATATCAGATTAAAAACAAGGCTTTTAGTGAAAATTGTGATATCGCTTTGAAGTTTGTTATAAAATCCTGTTATGAAGTATCAAGAGAGATACTCCGTGTTGTTCAGTTACAAAATGTCACACTGATTAACATTGCCCAGTGACCGCGTTTGCTATACCCTTGAGCGATGATATCCCTCAAATAACCGTGTAACATCCCCAGGAAACCGGCCTCAAATAACTAAATAACACTGCCATTTTAACTCACGTCCTCTGGCTGCGATCCACTGACCAAAAAACCCGTCAAACGTAAATTGCTAAAATCTATTTATTATCTCCCCTTGGGGAGAAGTCTTAAAAACTGAATTTTTGATGCACTACCACTTACATCAATAAGTGAAAAAAACATACATTTGCACTTAGATTTCACATATTGAAATTCATTATCAATAACATATTGTATGAAATATATAAATTTTTAGTTTATGACTGGTCCTCGTTCAGACAAACGCATTTATATATTCACTGCTGTAAACATATTTGAAGTCTTAATATCTTCTTAGCTTGTCTATTGCGACATACCCTTGTCCTTAATTTAGATTGACTTATCACGATTGACATTTTACAAACCAAAAATACTTTGTTTTAAGTGCGCGGGTTGTTTAACGCAGTAGAACTGCGGATGAATCATCTGAATGTCAAGTACTTCTTCATGAATTTCGTGAAATATTGACTTTTTGAAAAAGGAGAAAACAGATATTTATTTTTTTCTTCACCGAAACCGTTTTCCTAAACTGATGTCGACTGACGCCAATAAGAAGATGGCGTAACATATCTTTTCGATCAAACATTAAATATTCCACTTCATAAAAAATAACAAAAAATAATAAATATATATAGAGAATTCCCGACAATGTCCGGTTTTGAAGTCAATCAATATATCATAAGACCTTCACAATAAAATGAATATGGAATTTTACAAAATCATAGATAAAAATCCATCAGTACACAATAAAAATAAAAAATCTAACAGAAATCCCCGCATGGCGTAATCTGAAAAAATATGAAGGTACTGACACAGGAGGTAGACTATCCAGATCGTCTACAGAGGCATCATCTGGACCAACTGGAGGTATGTTCCGATTGAGCAAGACGTGATTCGGCCGGTTCCTCCGCCGCTCTCCCTCAGCATAATGAGTTGATGTACGTCTACTCTCGGCTTTCTCCTGAAACATGTACGTCTGTAATGACGTCTGCAACCGAAGACGTTCTCAAAGTTCTAAAGTTTGAATAAGACTTAGGAGTCATTGAATGCTGCGCCGTGGCGTTCAATAGTCACCGTTATGCTGGGAGTCTGCCTCTAGGTCCATCACCTCTATAGACAAACGACGCTTCTTCGAGACAAAATTAGCCAGAGATCGATCGCAGTGTTTCACTAACAATCGAGTTTTACTCGAATAATAACTCGCTTGCAGAGGAGTATTCCATTTTGGGAACTCTTATGACGTCAGGGTATTGATTCGCGAGTGTCACCATAGCAACTCTCGCGTCACTCATGACGTATGGGTACAAAACATGGCGCGAATGGTAATGAAATTTTCCTCCTTTTACGCAAGCAGCTCGCACTATATATACATTATTTGAACGTGAAAACCGATTTCTTGAATTAGAAGCCTTCAATGCTTAGCAACAGACGCGAAAGCCTTGGCGCGAAACATTCAGCTCTGACGACATGTTCGGAGTGTCGTCTGCTATAGACCAACACTATACACGGTATTTCGCTGCAGTTGATCGTATTTGTAATAAGTGATTATTCTTATCTAATTCATCGTCATAACTTCTCGTTATGTCTTCCACATAAAATCTACGTTTTCTTTCAAACAGGCTGACATTTGCCATGGAGGACTTTCGGGATGAGGAACCGGCTTCTCAGGACGTTGTTCCAATGCTGTGGGATAGTGTAAGGATGTTTCATAGTGTATGGACATACACAGCCTCTTTGGATACTCTTAATGAAGTATTTGTGATTGATTCGGTTGGGAGGTATAGTCAGTTTGACTATGGTTTACAGGCTGCAGATGTGGACATAGCAGATTCATTGAAGGTAAGTTGGCATCTTGTTATGTAATAATTTCTCCTTTACATTAGCTTGACAGATATCCCAAAAGTTTTTTAAAGTAATTTTCTCAAACCTGAAAGATATATCCGTGAAATACACTCAGCAAATTTCTGAATACTACCATGACATTGATGTGTCAGACGAGTTAGTATTGAAGAGGACTGGGTCTCAGACAAGCATGTTTGAAAACTGTGAAAAACAGAATTGCAAACCGTGACAGTGTTTCCACTCGTGTTGGAAGGGTCTTAAATATCTGTTAACCACATCATCGCATTTTGGAAGGATGTTGTAATTCTTTATAACAGCTTTGGTAGTGTATGCCCAAGTGTTCATTTATGGCTGTTGTCGTCTCTCTATAGGGACAGGATTCAAACATGCTATAGACATTTAAACAAACGAAAGGACGTTCGAATGAAGGACAAGACATGGATATATTGTGCTTATTACTTTGAAATGTCATACAGTTCAAATTACGTAATGTCACTTTCGTGTTAAGGATATGACAACGAAGATGGATTTATAATGGCAAATTACTGGATAAAAGGACAAACGTGGAACATTTTCATCGTCTTATGTGATATTTTCTTTAGGACTGACATTGTTAAAGTGATGTGAAAGTCGTTTACTTATCATTGAATCTCACCTACTCGTCACAGACATGGCGCGCATCCGGGTCGCTTCAGCAGACGATTCTAAAACGACGTGTGATGGATGTTCACTTATATGTCATGGCCACCCTTTCGTTGGAGACAAAATGACAACCGATTCAAAGGATTACATTGTGTTCAATATTGACAAAGAAATTCAATGGATTCAAACTTAAATCAAACTGATTCATCAGAAGCAGACGACAACCATCCACATCAAACGACATTTCAATGGATATAGCAGCATGAATCAAGGGATTACCAGCTTCTGTTCTCGTGACTCCACATGAAGGATATCGTGCATAAAAATCATATATAGGGGACCAACGGTACCAAATCTGCTCCTACTATTGATAACGTTACGGATAGTATATTCATGGAGGAACCCTTAGTGTTATATCAACGATGATACGTGGTAGTATGATAACAACGCTACAGAGAGATCTTATATGACTTGAACTGGAAGGGATACTTCGAATCTGAACAGAGTTCTACCCTTTATATATCAGAAGCAGATGCCAATCTAGCATTGCCCCACCCCGTGTTCTGCGACAATGTCCAAACATGGTCGTCTGTTTGTGGACGTGGGAGGTGGTCTCCGATAGCTGGCACTAAATGATGCAGCCTGCAGGACGCAGACGATACGATCTGCTCTATCTACATCAGCTAAAACCTGCTCGACGGTCATGTGGATCCATGACGTCACAGGAAAAAAAACCCAGGTTCCCTTGACAAACATTTTGATGCTGCGAAGAGGCGATTGTTTTGGAAATTGCGAGCCCATTATGGTGACAAAACAAGCTACGTCCATGCAACTAAGGGCAAAACGAAAAACAACTGCCGATCCTGTCTGCAACCAGGCATTAAACAATGACCCAGATATGACCCAATGCGCCATTATTCTGAGATTGTTTTGGAGTGGCGCCGCCCTCATCCATCAATATTAGGATATTAATCGCAGTATTGATTCCACTTTTTGTCAAGGAGATGTGCTGAAAGTGTGATTCGGGTACAGTGAATACAATATAAATACCCCCCCCCCCCCCCCCCCCAAGAACCATAACTCTGCAAGAAAATATTTTTGCACTATGCGTTTTTTGCGCAAATCTACAGAGTCAAGCAAGCGGATGTAAAAGTAAAATTCTAAATCGATACACCCTGGAGATGGAGACATAATCAATACGCAGAACCATATAATAATGTACATACAATCTTCCTAGGACACACTGGAAAATTAACAAATTTATTTTAATGTACATAAAAAAACAAGTTGGTAGCTGATAAATCTTTGCAAAGCAGGAGTTTGTGGACTGGTCATGTCGGGGCCGAAACCTACGAAAATTGCAAGTTTGCAATTTCTCATTTGCACGCCCATGCAGTTATTGATTGCACTTCACTGTTATTATTGTGGGAGCAGTAAACACCATAATAGGAATGTTAGTAGGACAACTATTTTTAGGTAAAATCAATGAAGCAGTTCTTTATGGAGGTGTCAGGAAACCCACTGTGACTGGGCACTACAATAGAACGTTTTACGTCACAAGGCGCGATTCCATATACGGAAATATACATCAGAGGGAGCGCGCAGCGTCACTGCCTACGTCATATGTTAATCAGCAGACGAGTTATCGATCGGGCAGCCGACAATCACGCAATCTGACGTTGTGCGCATGTCCAGCAATGATTGCTAGGGCACGAGGCCACACGTGTGACGTCAGCAGATTGATCAACCTTGGTGGGTCTCGCGTCATCGTTATGACCTTGTTACCGCTCTGATGGCACACTTTAACGTGTAATAGAAAAATTGCGTGGGACAACATATCCGAAAGGCCTATTTTGGTCAATATCTAACAATTCTTGACCATTTATGGTAACATTTGGACACAGTGATGCACAATGGATGAAATCATGGCGAACATTGCAAAATATTCGCTTGGAGTCTATTTTGTTGGATGAATTTAGTTTATTTTGACAATGAAGCAAACAGGACATACGTCAAATGAAGAAATAATTTTGAATAAAGAGTCACCCATTGTCGAAATGTTCATATTGCCTATGTTCTTCTATCCTGCTCCACTAAGGACGAGAGATGGCGGAGTCAACTGGTCCAAGCACATTGGGAACAAGACTGAACGAACATTCTTGAAACCTTCCTCGAATATCTCAAAATCAAGAAACAACATTCCTGTAGAACGCGAGATTCGACAGCCGGTGGAACAGCACCAGGGTGGACATTTTGAAGGATAAGCACAAGTGTCACTGAACATGTGAAGCCTGGTTTGCTCACGTGGACAAAATTTCACATCCCCGACAAGGACGTAAAGAATTTCAACAATTATTGAATCAGATTTGTGGCATTGTTTCGTCAATATGGCGACCCCCCGATGTTATCATGATCAACGCTGATCCCCCCATAGTTCCAACTCATCTGGCAGAAATGTTTTGGGGAGAACGCAAAACATCCTTCTAGCTGGGCATAAGCAAAATAAACGCAACAAGTCTGTATATTTATGTCTAGTTTGGTGGTCTGCCCGCTCGCAGATTCAACAAACACAGCTCCATCCAGGTGGGAATGGGGTGTTCAGGGTTTATCATTATTGTTTCATTAGCCTCAATCCAAAGCTGCACGCGCACTGCTCGCGGGGTCCCCGTCTTGCACGTGCTTTCACTAAACTAGGCGTGTCTGTTGTCCCCCATGCGCCACCCCAGTCTTTACGCATCAAGACATGTGCTTGAGAATCCACGATAATCGTTCGCTTCTGTTGGTTCTATATCGTCATCCGATTTCAATTTCGCATCTATTTAACAAATATTACACCATGTGGAAGAGCTACTATAGTTTCCTGGGCCAAAGTGGCAGACTTGGCAAAGAAAAATAGCAAATCTGACAATCTGGTAATAGGAAAGATGATGTGCGTGTTAGACGATACAGAGACTCCGCGGATGGCTCTACTCTTTGGAAAAATACGCATGTCGGGGCTTAATACTGGAACCATTACCATTTTTTATGTTTCATGGGGCATTCTTGGATTTCAATCCATGGTTCAGACTTAAGACAAATACACAAGCTTGGATCCGTCACTGGAATGAATTTCAACGTTTTATAATATTTGGGAATTCGGTAACATGAGTATGGGAAGGTATGTATTGACATCTCCGTGTACTTATAAGAAAGGGGGTATTTACCTGACGGGTCTGTCCCTATGGGGTTATGGCAATAGCAGGACAGGATGCGTCCCGGCGAACTGTGCCCCCGTCTTAAAACAATTAGATAGGCCTGGTAACAATACGAGGGACTGTCGTAGGGAATCAAACAAAAACAAGAAACATGATAGTTTGGAAGGAAAACACTGACAACTGGTCTCACGCCCCGATAACTCCTACACGTAAAATAACATTGGAAACTGGATCCATGCCCTTTAAGCAAAAGACGCAATAAGGATTTGAACTGATACGTTTTAAATCTTCTTCAACCGATTCCATAACCTCCAACGCTACTGTGGACGAACCCCCCTCCTTCTATGGGAACCTGCAGCTGTCTGATCGAAAGTTGACAATGGTTCCTTGTGAAGGAACACGCGGACTAAGTGTCGACTTCCTTTCGGAGCCAATTGACCCTTGACCTGATGTCATGAGACATTATTGTCTATTTCCTGTTGTATAAAATTCCTCAGCAATTGAGCACCATTAGGGCGTGATGACATGCTGGAGGGTGAATATAAATTTGGTAATGTTAAATAAAACGAACAACCATGATATAGGTGAAATAATTAGCGCTGGTGTTCCCGTGCGTGTACTCGGGGGTTATGGAAAACATTGATAGGGCCGTGTAGTTAAAGGATGGAAATTTCTTTGCCCTTAACATGCTTCATTCATTAATGGTGTGGACTTCCCACGAGAGGTGCGTGAATAGATGGAAGGATTGAAGACTATCACCTGGGAAAGAACAAAGAAAATACCGACACAATACCAATTCCCGACGTTCATGATGAAGATGGGCACCCCTCCCTAACATCCCGCTCCCCCTGTCAGCGTCTTAGCGACGCCATCATAGTGCATTGAGGACGATCGCGCTCAAAAATCGAGTTCATCTGTATCTACAACTCAACCGACTCAAGAAGCCAGCACATCCTAGTCAACCGTTCCGCTTGTTTGTCCATCTGGAGTTGCCCATCCTGTAGTGATACCTTTCGCGCCATTGTCCAAAATTGGCAGAAAATGGAAACAATAAGTTGTGTGGGCTGCTAGCTTTGATGTCTCCTTTCTCCCATATCCTGTGCCCTTAATTACTCCGGGCGGTAAGCAACGACAAACACATGCACCACATGAAAGCATGGACATGGTCATTTCAGCGCGATAGGACTTGGAAGTGGTACTGAGATGTATCCGACCACGTTCTGAAAAAGCAAAATGGCTTTCCTATTGTCTTAGAGGTTGGGTGTCATTCAAACGGGGCGGTATGAGTTTCTCTTCACGGAGTACTTATCGGTGAAACTAACGCATTAGGCAACGAACCTATTGAAAGTAATGGCGGACAATACCTTGCAGGTTCTCAACATGTATCAAGATGGGTGCGATTGGGTACAGTGTAGGAGAGTTATTACTTAACGGAAATGCCTTCGCTTTATTGTATAGTCACTTAGGGTATATTGGGCTAGAACAAGGGGATATGCAAGTATGATGATGATGAGGAAAAAGCCTAATACAGCCTCATTGATTTCTTCTATAATTACTAACTATAACTACAGCCAAAGGGACACACCTCACTCTAAGAGCTAATACGCCTATAAGACTACATAAACTGACGCATGATAAACCAGCATACTGCTTTCTATTAAAGATTGAATGGAATTAGTCCTAGTCGGAGAATTCTCTTGTGTACAGAACATGTTTATCTTATCGCTTTATTTGCAACACCTTAAAACATTATCTTTCTCTGTACTGTTTAACCAGTGTGTGTTACAACATAATAGTTGATCTGGTCAACATTTGTTTAAGATTCTATCATTATATAAACTTTACACAGTATTATTTCCATGACAAGAGGAGAAATTCGATAAAATGTTCGATGGGACATATTGAGAGGGCTGTCCAAACAAAAGTATTAACTCCGGGGACAAATGATCAAATTTCAATAAGTTCCTGCCAAAACAAACACTGACAGTAGCAAATTCATATATTTATACATTATGAAGCAAGAAAAACATGTAATCTGGTTTCTATACAATGTATTTAAAGAAGTGGTGCTTTTAATGTAAACCCGAGTTTGCATATCGTTTATTTTAGCTACGACGTTTGCAGGCTATTTACAAAACGATAACGATTTCTCTTGATAAGCATCTTTAAGTCATACCGGGACGTATGGGGGATGTCGCTGCGTGCTCCGGTATCTATTCTTCAGAGAGAGCATCATTGCTTTCTCTGTGTATAATAAATACATTACATTTTATTGGATACGGAAACAAGAAACCATTCGTTTGTGGGCACCCCCGCCCAATTCTTGACCCAATTCCAACCCCCCTTTCTCATAAACAAAGCGTTATCATTCTATGTATATCCCAGCCCAGTGATTCGCTTCCGCTCAACTGCACCGCGGAACGGCCCGTTTGGATTCTCCATAGAGAATCAATATTTCGACCCCTCTTATGCATGGAAGACCCCGCTTTCATTGTTATCGGGGAGAACCCGCTAAATTTAGAGCAAATCTTTGACAAAGTAAGATTACTTAGTACGTAAAATAGCGTGCTTCGGCACCATGGCAAAATTATGATAAGTACTCATCGAATTTCTCGCTGCTGTCTTGCAAACCTTCGATCAATATTGTATTGTGGCTAATGGTGGCTGTAACCATTCTATCTTTAGACTCCAATCTGGCGGACTGCGTCAGAGGGATATGTGACGTCACAGCTCTCTCCCGACCGACTTGTGACGCGGAGGCTTATTAACCAACCGAAGGGTATAGACAGGGAGAGCCAATCAGCGAGCTCGTCTCTACGCTTCCAATTACAAGCAATGTGCATTGAAAGCTGGTGACGTCAAGCGCGCTGCTGCGTGACGTCACGGCCTCTCTAGACTTCAGTTACGATGATCATGAAATATATACGTACGATGCACAAACTCTCGGAGAAGCTAGAAGCTTCCTGCGAACGTCAAGCAGGCCAACACGCTTTAGAGTCGTTTGGGTTGAGAGTTGGTTGTATGCACGCTGGCTTTGAATTATATTCTAGAGGAGAAGGACGAAGACCAGCCAGTACCATTACAAGCTGTGCCGGTAACCACTGGCGTTACAGACACGTTACATCAAGGTAGGAAAGCTTGTTTGTATATTTCACTGCACACGTGCTTTATCACTTGGTTCAATGGCACACGTAATTAGATCTATTTAATTACTAAGTAAATGTTTACATTGTGTCGTCTGCTCGATTTGTGTTTGTGAGCGAGCGCTTGTGGGGGGTCCTCGCGCCAGGTGTTTCGCATGCTACCTGGGCAAGAGGGAAAGGACGATGATAGCGACAAAAATATTGGCTCATTAGCGCCTATCAGCTGTAATGGTATGTATTCTTAAACAAAGATGGGAAATCTCGCCGTGTGTCAACATGAACACTTTGGCTGTGCTCATATTAACCGCTCTAGACTCGAATCGCCATTTACCTGTATAACACGGAAATAATAGCATGTGAAATATCCCAACCTGTGCAAATCTATGTTTATTATTCATGCCAATCTTTGACATTAGCGCTTTCTTCGACTATTAAAATAGGTTTGTTTTGAATCGAGGGATGAACATTTTCCTCTTTTGACTATAGGTTGGGAGAGTGAATGACGGGTTTAATTCATTGTCTCTGCATACTGATAACGGCACAGGAGGAAATTTGTTCCATCTTCTAAATCCGATTCTCAGTCTCTCCATCTGTAGGATATCTTGCTCACATCGGTTTGGCCAGGGGGATGGAATGGGGGGAAATTCGTACAATTCCGTGCTATCAAATATTATACGCACTGGCTGAAAGCTATACGTCTTAGAAAACAAACGATTCCAAGGCGATGTTTTACTTGCTAGGGTCTTCCGCCATGTGTTCAAAGCAAAGTTGTGGGTTCGGGATGAAAACCAAAATAGCACAGGCAAGACTTAAATCGCAATTTGTCTCGTATGGAAGAATTTTTCATCTTGCTTGTAAATGAAGAACTAATTTCTTGCATTAATTTTTAAAACTCTACTTAATAGAAATTCTTTGTAAATATTTACTTTTATTTAAAAAAAAAAAATATTGATTAATTTTAATCTTTTCTACAAACCGCATATTAGTGGCATTATATGTTTCCTCACGGTAATTGTCTGTTGGCATGGAATGTTGTAAACCGTATTCTCTGCTGTAAAGGTGCAGCTTTTGCGTCTGTTGTTTGTTTTGATAGCTCATACACACTTGGTAAACAAACGTACACACTTAGACAAACGCCAGACGCAACGCGAAGGGAACACAAAATTAAATGCATTTAATATTTATTAGCTATTTACGCACATTAGGCTAGAAGCCCGCCACAAAAAAAGACTATTATATATTATGGTTGTAAACCGATGACAGGTAGATTCACGAACAACCGTGCTTTTCCTTCTTCAGCCGCGGAGGCACAATCGATTTTTCTTCTCTGATTTGATTTGGAGTAACTCGTAATATGACGAAGCGGACCGAGAGAACTCGCGGTGTCAGTCAATTTCACTTCTCTACACTGCCTCGTGAACGCGCGGTTATCAGTTAAAGGGAGATTATTCGGGCAGACACAGCTCTCGGGTTCACATCCACATTGATTTTTATTCAAAGATTGTTTTCATACGTCATTCGAGCGTTTTAGAACAACTGGTCTTTTTATCATATATTTCTTACACGTTTTACCCTTTTTATCGATTGACAGATAAGTTGTTTTCGGTTGATAATTGACAATTGAAAATTGAAAGATTAGATTAAATTTGGGTTATTATTAATTAAATTCATGTCTGGAATAATTCCGTTTTTGGATTGGAATTTCTCTAGCATGTCACAGAATTAACTATTTATGGAAAATATAATGCAATCAGAAGCGAGTTAGTACTGACTGTGCACATTATTGAATCCCGACACCAGATCGGTTGTTCCGTATGCTTACCATTGTCATGGTAACGGGAGTTTTAAGTGATTCCATTATAAATGAAACCTTGGAATCATTCAAAGATAGTGTAGGGGTTTTGGCAGAGAATGGATAGAATTTCAACAAACTTCGAAACTCTGTCTTTATCAGATTCTCACAAGTCCGTGTTTCATTTAGCCAATTAGCTTCCCCGGAGAACTATATAGTTTGAATAAAATCGATTTTGAAGAATGTCTACCAAACGTACCAGGTAGAACTGAAGTATACGTTGAGATGTGTAAGCGATAGTTCTCAGCATATTATTAATTCAGACTTGCAGATAAGAATATAAGACGAAAAGGGGAACAATTGCACGGTTTGAAATGCATAAGTATTCAGTTTCAGCTGCAGCTGAACTGAATAAGCTAACTGTACACGTAGCCATCTGGCGTTTCACTGAACAATACACGTAAATAAATTTATTGTATAACCGATATCTCTAGATATGTATGTTGAATATGAAAGCTTAGATCGATAATCACTTATGAGAATATTCATGGAATCGATTGTGAAGACTCTATAAGGAGATGTCATGCACAGACGAATGATTGTTTTAAAAATACACGAAACTTACTTCATTATTAATACATTCTCTATTCCACAAAGAGAGAAATATCTCGGAACAATTGAAATTTGCAATTGTTCTTGTTTTGGGTGATTAATCGATACTTATAAACACAACTGATCTGTCAGGTACCTCATTTGACTTGCCAGATTATGTATAACTGTTACATATTTCAATTAACGAAAGTCGTGAATGCAAATTTTACTTTAAGCCTGTTATATATATATATATATATATATATATATATATATATATATACGATTTGTTGGTTTTCGAGAAAATCGTGCCATCTGGCAATATTGATGTCCCAGCCGTCTTGAAATGTTAAAAGTGTAGGCGGTTGGATATAAGTACATATACATTCACCTCTGGGTTATACCTACCTGTATTCAAGTACCAGTTTACCTGTACACCTCACCTGAACGCTGACAGTTGACGAAAGTGTTCTAAAATACACATCTTCGGACTAAGGATCGGAGGGGAATTAAGTCGTTTGTCGTGAAATGACAACTAACTGTTAAGACCCGACGCGAAGCAGTAGAGGCTGGTTATTCGTGCTTCGAGGCAGCCATGTAAAGGCTTGACAATCTCTCCCAGGTGTTCGATAACCGCTTGACCACAGCTCTGACCCACTGACTCCGTCTGGTAGGTGTAATATTCGCAAATTTAAACTTATATTCTCTTTAAACGTTCTTGCCTATGGTGAATATATGTTGACACGGTTAACATTTAATCATTTCTCTGATTGTATAGATACATTGTGTGGTTTAGGGGTATTGATTTTAGAATATATATATATATATATATATATATATATTCTATTAGGTTCATACGCACATTTAATACATTCAAAATGTCTCGCTGTGAAAATACCCCTACGTTAATACACACCCATACTTTATTTGAAATTGCATGATTAACTATTTCCGCGTCTGTCTTTATACCTACATCGTTATGTTTGACCTATACACCGTGCGTGTGGTCTAGAGTTCTGAGAGTGTTAAAATATACATGATAGAATTTTTATGGCATTATACCAGTTGAGGTGTGTTTTCCCAGAGGAAAACTGTTCCATTTTTAATGCCTAGGCCGCGCATGTAAATGAACACTCGACAAGTTATGAAATATTCAATATGTTTGAATTTGATATTCTGAATAAAATAGCAAACATTGTATCTTTAAAGTATTAATGTACAAACAGTCGTAGATGTTTTAAAGAAAAATATTTGGGAATGTTATAAACATTTTGATAACATGTGTTTGATGCTAGTAATTCGCATCATCTTTGAATATTGCGGAGTATAAGGGTCACAGGGTATAATGAATCTCTGTATATGATGAATTATTGACATGAACACGTGACCACTTTGTTCTGCGTGACGATATTGCTAGTAAAACCAGAAAATTAAAAAAAAAATCAGACATAAAAATAGTCTTCCTGACCTGGAGGCAAAAAAGGAAAAAAGTATTGATCCGTTTTCTAAGTCTCATAATGTAAAACTGTTAAATTTGTCAAATTTCTTTGTTTTGTTACAATACGTGAGAGTAATAGTGGTTAGACTGTCGCCAGTGTTTTATCTCTGAGGAGATAAGCTTCTTTGTTTGGGGTCTGAAGTACCTGTCAGAAAGATAGTACGGAGAAACACTACCATCCCGGCCTTCGGGGATAAAAGAGTCCTATCGTTGTGGTAAAACTGATGCTTTCAAGAGGTAATTTGAGATAGTGAGAGTGTTATTGCCCCAACGACCATTCACATATGTGACTAAAACATCTCTTAGCCGATAAGACAAATGCAATGAATTTGAGACCTGTTTCCTAAGGGCAGTGGCCAACTTTCACTGATAATTTGTAAAGAAATCCAAACAATCTACGAGCATATTGGGAGAGAACTCACTGACTTTCGACCCAATAACCGCCATATTCGAGCGCGCGTTCGAGGGAGTAAGACATAAGATGAAATTGTAAGACTTTTCGGCCGAGAAAATATTGACTTTGGTAAGAGTTCAAATAGCGGGCTGCACATGTAAGACCGATCGTGTACTATTTAACATTGCCTGTGGAGGGTTTGGTTCAAGATAAACGAAATGGTTACCTGTAAATGAAGGTATTTGTTCAAGACTGACATGGTGATGGTGGAGCATCATTAGAAAGGACGTTTCTCTCGGGCCAACTGTCAACTCTGCACACACACCAGCGCTCGGCCCCCTTCGCTAATGATATATAGATTGTCTAAACAAACTGAATGCATTAATTGGACATTTCCGTCGTAGATTTACTAAAGAAAGGACATGAGATAGATAAAGTGGGCTATTAATCGGTCATCCAAATCAAGGAAAGCAAACTATTAAAAAAAATTGAATAAATAATAGTACACGTACGATTTCCTCTTTTTGACATGACTATAGTTTCGCCGACATGAGTGGTACTCAATAAATTCAGGTATGTTGTGAAAAATTAATTAGTATGTCTGATGACGTCACTAGATTTTTATCTTGTCATGTGACAGGTCTATTGTCTTCCCGAGAAGTGAAACGAGATATGTTAAAATGGCAAGACGACGTTTTGTAGAATTCATTTCATTAGTGAGACACTCGCAACAACGGGATCGTCGCGTAACGACAGACTAGGTTTTTCTGTATTAAGTCTTTCCGGTGAATTTAATCAGTCTTAACAGCCTTTGAAGTCCTATACGGCTGGCGATTCTGACAGGAATTATTACATGAACAAGCGATATTTCTCTCGTAAGGCTAATTCTCGTCTCATTTGGGTATCTCTTGAACAACGATAATGAGTTTTGTTTTGTAACTTACGAAATCAAAACATCTTCAGAACTCGACAATGAATACAATGAAGTATATGTGACTCGAATAATTTATATATATAGGAAGATTTGGCAGAAAGAAGAATAAATAGCTAGAAGGTGTTCTCTTGCTGATGCACCTTACTACGGAGACAATACATTTCCCCATCGCACATTGTGTAAAGGGAATTGCTTGGAATCCATCGGAATGAAATCCTACCCGACTCGTTTTGCCGTGAGAGAAATAGCCCCGATTCGTACTTGGAATATGCAGTGGCGGGGGAAATAGGCCTCAAGATATCAAAAGGAGGGGTCTATTTTTCCGCGCGCAAGGCGCAAGACAATGGGAGGAATCCGTCTAGATTCTTGTGTGTGTAACTCCACACTGAGCGCGCACGTTCTTTCCTGGCAGTGATTGTTGTTTCAAGTGGTCCATACAAAATACCCCATACTAAATGACCAGCTGGGTTTTCGGCTTGAAAAATACTTTCTTGTTACGTCTGTCAAAGAAAATATTTATTTCAATTGCACAAACAGAACATGCGTTTTGGCCCTGCGTGGTTCTTGGTCAAAACTTGGAGGCATCGCCAACTACAAAATTTGTCCCTGCAGAGAGATTAGGCTCATTTGGCGCAAGTTGGTTGGTTAGGGAAATACCATGAAATGTATGGTGTGCTCTCAGAATATAGCAACTGCGATCTTACACGATAACGAATAGATAAAGGAAATTTAAACTTGAAATTAGTTAACACCAGACATTCTTAGGTAACTATGGACCAAACAGATGGCATGGTCGAACAGGACATTATCGGTTAAAAGCCAGGTTTTCCATGAGATAAAGCCAGATTCTCGGAAGCTGTGGTAGTTTGAGCCGGACTACTGTATATCAAATAGGTGTAGATAGTCGGAAATTAGCAAGCAGCAAATATATTGATAGAAGTAGCAATTTAGCCCATGAGCGACTGAGCCGACGAGAGATAGCCGTTAGAACTGTAGAGCGTGCACTCGGGGCCGATCGATATTCTCTACCAGTTGACGGTGGTATTGAACGGTAGGTCGGGGATTCCTAGGGCTTCGTGGACATCGCTTGATGACGCACGTCGACGTCACGTTCGCACGAGACGAACAATTAAAGGGTGTGACGTCACGTGTTGCCGTAAGCTTGTGACGTCACGGTGTCACTTCGTTGTCTAGTTGTGGGCAGCGCATAACGTGAGTTAGATACCAGATATCTTTGAGGCAAGCCACAGTGCTACTCACTGTTGGTCATTAAATGCAGGTGAAAAACGCTTTTATTCAGCTAGATCTAGTATAAATGGCCAATTGACAGCACGGCTTGGCATCGTTTGCATCGTTAGAGGCGACTCTGTTAGTGGATACACCCATCTCTCCGTTGGAACCACATCCATACGGGTAATTTAATCGGACTTATCATCAGCATCTACTCTGCAGTTTCTTTTATTTATCTTTTTTTTGTCAACAATATATTTTTTTCCTGATTGCATTTAAACTTTAAGAACCAAAACCTAACCCTGCCATTTTCGTAAGAAGGATACTGTTTTCGGAATTGTTTTATTAATTATTCATAACTCAAACAGCTAATAACTGTTATCTTTCTGTTTCGTTTGCTTGTGGTGGTTAATGCTTTTGATTTTCAGATCCGGGTTCGTTTGTGAGTTTACATTACGTTTTAGTCGTGAACTTTCAAGACAGAAATGACCCACTTTTGCAGCCTTCTTAGATAGGAATGCATCCAATATCTCGCACGTATTTCTCATTGGACTCGTGTTCTTCAATATTTGTTGAATTTCCCTCGTTAGCAGTGTTTCGAGATGTGGTTTCGTCTTTCAATGTGTTGTAGTATAGAAGTTGGGAAGGCAGTCGGCATCAATCGATAAAAGCCGGCTGATTGGTCGTACGTGCTGAAGGAACTAACAATTCTTGTACTTCCATTTAATGGTATATAGTCAGCACGTGAAACCGAACACACGGCATATATTGTATTTCACAATATCATTGTCAGCTGCTTCAGCAACTGTCTATTTTTGACTTTACTACAGTTTCATCTGTTGAATTGTCAGGGAACGGTAAAGGAAGCAGGTATGTCGCTAGAGTTGGCTTTGTGTTGTGCTTTTCATACCTTGTACAAATCTACGTTAACGTTTCGTTGTAAGAACCTTGCATACCTTCATTACATAAATGCAGCATCTTTACCATCTGTATCGATCGCGACGAGGGTAATTACACAAGGCGCATTGGGTAACGTTGTGAGTCACGTAAGTTGAACGTAAATTTCAAACAGGTGTCAGCAAAGCTATAAAGTGATTTAAATTTTTCTTAATTTAGTCATACTGGTTTTAGACGGTGCAGCGTCTGTACGGTATACCCTAACGAGGCAAGGCTTAGCTGGAATTATTGCACGGCGTTTATGAATTGTTACCCCTGTCGGTCGATGAGTGTTCGTCTGAAGCGTACGAGGGGGAGGGGGCAATTTCACCATACACGAGAAGAATGTCCCCTTGTCCCGCGCCGAACCAGGCGCGCGCTGCTTGCTCGTCGTCTCGAGCGATGTGTGGATGTCGGGACAAATCCTATCTGCTGCACGAGGGACACCAAAGCACTTGTGACTCGTCAGTTACAAAGGCTAGCAAAAGTGGAGGTATGCTTCTGATTTCGACGATTTAGGGCTAGTAGAATCTCAAGTTATGCGACAGGTGCACATACTACAACCGTGGCGTTTGGCAACGCCAACGTGCAAGTGTTTTCGCTACATGTCTGCGTCACCGCCTGCCCTAGGGTAGCGGTTCGGTTTGGAAAGCGAGACCGAGTCTCGTTTTTTTCTCTCTCTGTGAAGTATGTCGCGGACGGGTTTGCTGTCGTTTCTCGCGGTTTTGTGTGAATGTATCGCTTCCATGGCTAGTAGGCATTAGGATATGCATTTCACAATGGGCAATCTTATCAAAGTTAGTTTGTTTTCCAAATAGTTCAAGACAAATACCCACAGCCTTACCTTCTTTTAATAAACGAAAAACCTCATCTACCAACAAAGAAAGAATTCGACGTAACCCAATTGTAATTTTATTAAGAACTTATCGAACTTGATATACATCGGCAGTTTCAGTTAGCGATCGAAGTTTGAACAAGGTATTTGGTGTTTTACTACATCAAACTGGAGATAGTTGTCTGGACACGAGTATCTAATTATGAAAATCAATATTAATCCTTTGATAACAAGCACGTGTATAACATAGAACGTATATGCAATAATACAGCCAGATAATTATAACAAATTAATATGAAATAGATAGCGGGTCCTTGTAGGATAACTAGTATTCATGCACTAGTACATTTAATACATAAGTATACAAAACTGAGGCCAAGAACTGAACACGTAATAATTATCATAAAATTAACGCCACCTTTGGCGCACATTATCATATGTTATCCACTGTCACCTTTGCGCGAATAACTCATTATGGCCGAGTACGATGGACTGTTAAGACAATGTTAGTTTTGCCATCGATCTTGTTCCGGGAGTGTAGTTATGGCGTGAAGCTATTATAGCCAGAGCTGAAGATTGTGTTACCCTCCAAAGCCATTATTTCTACCTTTGCTACACAAATTGTTCCATAATTTACTACCAGGTAAAAATTGCTTCCACGATTAAACGAGCAAGTCAAGGAAGCGGAATGCTTTTTCATATTTTCTCATAAATCATTATCATCCTGATTTTCAAAGTATTTCAAAGGCAGTAATCGGAGTTGATTTAATTCAGACGTAAGTATTAAAGCTTTTCTAAGAAATGATGAGGATAGAAGAACACGTGAATTGTATTGTGTGTAACAACGATGTTATTTCTTAGTTTCTTAGAATAATTTGGAATTAATTCATATGACTGCACGTCCAATCCCACCGCAATAAGACGCAATGACGTCATACGTTGTCAACATAAATAGTCCGCAAAGGAGAACAAAAAGGCGGAGCAAAAGATAAAGTAAACGATTTCTTTTTTTAATTTCCATTTTAAATCAAAGAGCACTTGAAGATCGCGGTATTTCACCAGCTTGCTTAAATGTTGTCCAAAAGCCCAGTCACCGACGTGCCGTTAATTTCTCAGAAACGTCTCAACTACTCGAGGAGTTTTTGCGGTATCGTGCTGGCCATTGAACGTATCCATTGAATTCCACCAGTGATTCTTATCATGAAATAGACACTATTTTGACTAGAGAGACGGTTTCCTCCAATCCTGTCCTGGATATCACAGTGAAAGGAAGGAAAACCTATACTCGATACGAAAACAAGCATCAGCTTAGAAACGGAAAGAAGATAGGATGTGGCGCCGCAATTTCTGATACTAAGACATGGGCCCACATTTTTGCATCCAAATATTTGTGATTGGAGGAAAACATTGACGAGGGGGTAGTGCTCCCTACATTTCTGTGTGCCAACTTAACGCGCTCGTGCTGCAAATCAAAAGGTATAGTTTCTTATTTCGGACAAAAATCTGCCAAGTCCTTCCGAATGTTTTCATACTATTGACGTATCGCACGTCTATCAGTTGACGGCATGCAGATCAAACTCCATCAAATCGTTCAGAGGTGTCAAATGTCTAACTGTACTACAAAACGGCAAACACGTGTAACGTATACCTACCGTCTGCTTGTTTGCATGTGTCGTCTGCGGACGTGCGCACGTGCAAAAGATCTGCCACAAAAATCGAACTTTTCTGAAGGACGATCCATAACACGTAACCAAATCTCACGTCTTTACATCCCTAATCTATTGCCAGAGAACCCGCTTGAAACTTAGCGATTAATTTGCGACAATCACTCGTTCATATCGGAAGCTCTTTGTTGTGGATGTCGGTTCTAAATACAGAGGTGTGTGGATTATTGAGTGTTCTATGTGTTTAGTAACATGAGTAAATCTCGTGTTTAATATCTCCATATGAATAGCTCTGTTATAATTCGTTCGCCGGTGTACTCCCTATGAATGTTGTGGCATCAATTCACAGATTTAGTGACTCCACATCAGACCTGTGGTCAAGAGATGTCAGGACCTTCTTTAAATATGACCTTTCCCAGAAAGCTTTGATATTTGGTCAGTGAATACGTTTTCTAAAGATTTCTAACCCATTCAATCCTACTGTGTTACCTGTTTATGACATATGGAACATTTTGCTGACCAGATAAACCAAATGGACCAAGTTCGGACTCCGTAGTGTCCTCCGGTATAAGTGTGGACAGTGGACAGCGACCTTAGTTCACCCCAGCGCATGACCGACACGGCAGAGGGACGGCAGACTGCGCTGTGCTTCCACAGTATCGTCTAAACGAGCAAGCTACATGGCCCCATAAGAGTCGAAAGACGACGTTTAATTAACCGCGAGCAAACATCAATCGTTTTCGCTAGGTAGAAGCACCTGAAGCTTGTCAAATATAGCCGAGTAAGACTATCCTGCTACCTCACAGTATGTAGGTATGTTGAGACAGAGGACGTTTCCCTCGGCCCCTGCCTGTGGCTGACATCCCCCCTCATGTACATATGCCCACGGACTAAGCATGCACTTGGTGGAGACTCCGAAACTGGTGAGTTTTTTGGGGGTGGGGATTTAGGGAGGGGGTGCTTGGTTTTAGGGGAGGTGTGAAAGTCACACATGCGAGGTGCGGGATGGGTTGAGTTGCAGAGATGAGGGGTGGTGTGTAGTGTAGTGTGGGACTGGGGTCATATTAGTGATACCCGGACCCTCGGTGAGGGGGTGGGGTGTGTGTCTAGGGTTGGGGAGGGTTGCTGCGTTGTGAATGGTGGGGGAGGGGGTGGGGAAATAAGGGCAAAGGGTGATGCTTAGTCTGGGATTATTTTTAGGGGTGACGTTAAGTGTGACTGAGTGGTCGGTATTGATGGGTGGAGGGGGTAGAGAATCTTGGGTGAAACAGAATGCCATCGGTTATTACCACCCGCGCAATGAAAATATGGATTATGGCTAGGGGTGAGGTACGGTCATAATGCATAGGGGATGGACGGCGCGAGTTCAGATATCTAAGGGTTTGCCCCTGGGGTCTCATAGCGGTGTTAGACGGCCATCATTAGTGCCATGTCATGGAATACGGGCGTCTTAAACTACAGGCGTGGGAAGGGAGGTGGGGGTGTGGGTGTAGTAGATAGGCTATTTGACGAAGAATGATTGATATTTGATTGAATATAAAATAAGGTGATGACGTTTAATAATATCGGAGGGAGGGTGCTGTCATTGTAAGATATATTTTTTATGTTATGTTCATTAAGAAGACACATGAGACGCATTAACTGTGATGCAAGAATAAAATTAGTTGGGTGCCTTGTATTTGGTCATCTGTACATCGAATCGAGTATTTTTTTGTCAAGAGCTCATGAATTTCTTGTGTAGACTGTGTGCAAGTATGTGCCAGTTTCAATGATACTTGTTCAAACAAAGTGCCACGTGAATCCCTTCAAACACCACGTTTTAAATTTCAAAACAAACTTTACCTTGTTAAAGTTGCCGATAGATTTTTAAGTTAAGTATACGTAAAACTAATTGAAACAAACAGAGGCATGGCTATTCATATAAGTTGTGTACATAGTGTTCTTCTCGCTACTGTGTCATATGGTCTAAAACGAGAACTCCGTTACTCCGGATTGCAATGTTACACGTATTCATTGCCGCTCTTAACCTATGAATGAATGTTGCACTTGTCAGTTCAGTTTCATGTAAACAGTACATCAAATTGTGGCCAAGCTACCTTTGATATGGAAACCGAACCTTGAGGCAAGCGGAGATCTATATTGAAACTTAATCCAATCGAGATTAAATATTTCGTTGATGAAACAAAAATTTAGAATATGTTTTCTACGAGATAAGATTGCGTCATTCCTGTGTGATGCAAATATGCGCCTATTTGCATAGATACGGTAACGCTGTAACCTAACGGAGAGAAAATTGAATTTTTTTACGTGAACAAAAAACACCAGATCACGAAGCTGGCTGTATAGCTTCAAGATACTTTACCATAGACACCATTCTCGTACTAATTACGTGAATAATATGAAACGAGTCTTGACACCTTGAGAGAGGGTATCGGTGAAACAATGATACGTGCATTGCTTTAGCCGTTATATCGTATTTCGAGTAATCACATAGAACTCAATACTTTAGCGTAATGTCGCGGCCGATAATAAGACGCCTTGTTTCTATTGCTGATTTAGATTAATATCATATAGATACTGTTTTTATAGTTAGGGATTAAAAAATATATTTTGAACAAAATTCAATCTGCCTAACATTAGAAAAGCTAATTTGATTTTCTGTATTAGTTATTGAGCTGCAGTGACTTTGGATGTACACTCACTGCACTACTTGATACGCAAAAAGTATAAGTCTTGTGTATGAAGATCAGTTACAAAAGGTATTGGGTTACAGTATTCGTAAACATGAATAGTCAATTAATCAACTGAGTTACTTGAATAAAATGTATGTTAAAGAATTACCTGTGTTTCTGTGCCGGATGAGGCGATACGTGTGTGTTGTGTTATTGCTAACACACCTATGGGCTGCGTTGGGTTGCTTTTTAACACTTGATAGTAAAATCTTTAGTTGCTACACTGACCATGCTTCATTCACACATTGCGCCCGTCACATCTGCCTCACGAACGTAACTCCGCACGTCAAGGTAGACAAACGTCAGAGAGCGAAGACATACCGATAAGGTATACGTCATTATATTCAGGTGTTGAGTGAATCTAACATAAACATGTGGGCACATATTTTTGTTGATTGGAGTTTTGTTCAGCTGGTGATATTTTATACAAAGTTAAACGTTTAGGTTGAATTCATTTCAATCTTGATCTGGCGGTATTTGTACATGCTAAACATTTTCTAGATAAAACATGGACACATTAGTTTTAGACATTCATGTCATTGTCAGCAGAATTTCGCTGACTAAGCGTTGTCTCATTCATGACTATACTAACTGAGACAACTATTTAATTTTTTTTATCATAAAACATGTTAAACTGACGGTTTCATTTACCTGGGTTACTACAATTTCATAAAATGTTCCTATACGGGGTGGTTCATTATCACAGGAACATCCAATAAGGCCTCTTTCCATGAGGTGCATCACATTGCTGAGTGAGGCGTTAAACAACAAACAACCTTTCCGCCGTGGCCTCTATCAAGGTACTGCATGATACAACGCGACGATGAAACCCGTTTATATGATACGTACCCAATGAAATCGTCCCGAATAACGAATCATGGTTTCATGGTAATGCCTCATTCATTACATATGATGTAGCCTAAAGAAATCTTTCCGATAGACAGGTTACGGGACTAACGGAATTTCACAATACATGTATATAACTGATTAATCTATTAAGCTCGTTCGATTGATAGTTTGCCTGCAGTTATCTTAAGAAACGACATATATCTATTAACGGTTAGGAACATTTTCTTCGGACAAAGTTTAAACCAAACACCAAAATATAGACAAACATTTGTTCTTCGACAAAGAGGTCGGGCAAGACAAGACAAGACATCCTGTTTCGGTGTCGTTTGACCTGACCAAATCTAAATCACGAGTAAGGGTCATGTTATCGGGACCTTGAAGCACACATTGCCCAGTTTGTATTCAGTGAGAGATCCCTCGACGTTGTTCATGACTCGGGAGGGCGGAGGCATCTTGCTGGATGTAAGTGTTGGCTCAGTGGGGATAGCGAACACCGC
The DNA here is from genome assembly GCF_022045235.1 of Haliotis cracherodii. Lineage (NCBI taxonomy): Eukaryota > Metazoa > Mollusca > Gastropoda > Lepetellida > Haliotidae > Haliotis > Haliotis cracherodii. The sequence continues at coordinate 3,649,719 of NW_027266273.1, read as the reverse complement.
CCACCACCTGCATTACAAATGAATCTGGACATCATCTGTCCTCTTGACCCTGTTCGTGGACCTTGGGCATCTACAACCGTGCATCTAGAAGCTACAAATGACTACAATACTACTTCTATCGAAACTTTGTGAAAGTTTACAACTACCTTCTGATACATCTCATCCCTTTGTCTGCCAAATTTCAAGGGAGGAAACTGATAACGTTGACGTGCCACAAACTCGACATGTATGAGAACGGAAGTAGGTTTGTGGTGTGTTCCTCTTCCTTGTTTGCTCCGAATCGGCAACCGCTTCCCTTGAGTGCGTGATAAGACCGGGTATATCTCCCCAGGATATAATGCAGGTCCCCCTATCGAGCCCCTTCTGCCCCTAACGAGCGACTTTGGGTGACATCGGCTCTGAAAAACACATACATCGTTGGTAAATTGACCATCCTGGCAGATACGAATACTTATCAGAGACCCTCTCGGATTCCTGTGCTGGGCCTTGGTTGGCAGATGGAGCCGGGTGTTCTGTCTATGGCGTTCATATCGGCTAGTTACTGCCCCCCTGCACTTGAAAAATCACAACCCGATGAAGCATTGGCTGTAAGTGGATCCTGACATTGGTGCCTGGGTTGAAGTTGCTGGTCCAAGACATGCGACCGTCTCGTCCGTCTCCCCACAACGCGCAGCAATATCATGGTGCTGTGCGCGATAAAAATATGGCCCTGGGTCTAACTTAACGCCGGTGCTTACGTCACGGGCTTGAACGTGACGTCACTGGAAGCGGGAATAGATTTCCTATTGTTGTTTAAGTCGTCACTCGGCCTCCGTATTGCCTTATTGATTGACCTACCATGAACGTCAAAACCTCAGTACGGAAGCCGAGTTACATAGATCTTAGGCGCTGAGATCGATTCTTCGCGGTGACGTCGGAATTTCTGATGCCGTCTCGCGCTCAGCGTGCAATTGTGACGTCAGTCAGACTCTAAATTTAACTGATCTGGATCCAATTGGACTGCGCTGCAATGAATATAGCAAACCATTGTGTCCAAGAGACGTCAGATTTAGTCAGGGAAAACGCCGATCGGGAATTTGTTGTTTTCCAAAATAGTAGATGGCCTTTATGTAAACAACGCCCTCAATATTACAGGCTTCATTTAGATTAACAATTTCTGCGATGAAAGTCAATGGACAACCCGCATGCCTATATAACTGGCGTCAGTGATATGGCGCCTCATGTGCGTTGTCTTTGTAAGATGAGGAAGGTTTCTGGTTGACTCCTGATGCTGGTCCATTGTTTCTGTGTAAATGAAACTTGCTGTATCAGATTTCTGAAGGCAGAGGTCGCTGTTCATTCCCCTGTGACTTATTAAAAGTGTCGTTGTCGCTGCAGTCGTAGTAGTCGTAAGATGGACATCCACAAAAAACATAGAAAATTACTTTAGATTGGAAAAACAGATTCTATTATTTTCTTTTTTCAGTAAGTTATTCTTTATATTATTCATTTAACACCTGGAACGTCCTATATAATATTTGTTTTCTATTTCCATGACGTTTTCTTAGTTTTAATAATTAAGCTCTTGAAACACTGATATGCAAAGAATAGAATCTGAGCTCTTTTTACAGATACATATATGACACAGATGTTATGAATATGTATACAAATGTGATCTTAAGACGAATCTTGGGTTATGAAGTGTTGAAGAATGAGCAATACCTCAGCCATATAGAAATCGTTATAATGTGCTTATTCATCTTCATATCGTCTCTTACGTCATGACCTTATCAGGTACTTGTTCGATTTGAGTTTAAAAAGAAAACAATGCATAAATGATTGGTTCACCATTTACTGGATAAACTTCGGGTTGTTGGGTATCAATAAATCGCCATTTTGGTAATACGAGTGAAGGCTTGGATATATCTGCTTATCAGAAGTAATAACGTTACAAATACTCTTTTACGTATACTTAAAATTGTTTGACAAGAAAATGACAAGCCAATTCAAAGTTATAGAATTTTCATTTTAAACGTGCCCAACAACACGAATATAAACAGAGATCTAGAAATAACGCAGTATACTTTTGTCAGTTTCAAATGATGTTTTCTTTTAAGGAAACATTTACATTAATACAGATGAATATATTTAACAACATTTATTATGTAGGGTGATATATATATACAAACGAATTAATAAATAGAGATAACATAAATTAAATAAATAAAAATGGTTATAATGTATCTGGTAGATAATAAGTCAGTATAATTTACTTATAGAAATGGCTATGCGATTTTAATGAGCTTTATTTCAAACAAATGAGTAGACATTGATAACAATGTTACTATAATATATTAATGCAAAGGTTCTGGTTTACTTGAAATAGATGTTTAGATATTATTTTGAGTTCTCAAGGGAACATCGCCTTTGCTTGATGACACTAGTGTCACTTATAAACAAATCACCGGCAACAATTATCTTGAGAGGCGGTCAATCATGGTCATCTTGCAGGGAAATTATTATTTTTCAACAACGGACAGTGAGAAAGTAACAATCGATTTAATTACACCCTTGAGAAAACGTCATACTCATTTCAACTTTTAGGTCTCTTCCAATTTGAAGACAATACTCATCCTTTTTTACATATGTTTGATTGAAATTAATCTCAAACCAACAGGTTAAGTAAAAGTGACAAAACCCTTTCTATAATAATATGCAGTCTCTGCTGAAGAACACCATTCTATTTCTGTAACAGAAAATTAACCTTATACAGTTTCATTTAATTTCTAACATATCTTGAATAATAGCGTGAAAAATATGAGTATTTTAGGGCGAACATTGTGGTTCCTAAAAGAAGGAACCTATCTCAAAATAAAATGTTCCAAGTGCGCCGACGCGATAAATATAAGTTTGTAAACAATCGTTCCACCAACATGCCGTGCTTTGAGGAACAGCTGTTTATCAGAATGGGAGAAATGAACCAGGGTTTCTAAACAATATTGCCTCACCCACCGCACGTGCAGACCTCCTTGCACGCACAAGGTACCTTGCATCCTCCGAAATTTAAATACTTTTTTCACAAAATATCTAGAAAGTGTGATTCACATTGACATCGCCGCCGGAAAGGTCACTGTGACACACGACTGTCGTCTACCCCGAATATGCTTGTTTATTTTAGGGGTTATAAAATGCTTAATATTGTTCCGGTGCACGTAACGCCATTTTCATAAAATGACTCGTATTTTTAAACATATTTATGAAAAAATTCTAGTCATCCATCTTTCATCTAATGAAATTAAAAACTTGTCACCATCGTTTTGATAAAGCGCGTGTTTTTGGAACGAAATATGTAATCCTATTTGTGAAAAGGACCGATTAATCTTTCAAAGTAAATTATTCAACTTTCCGCCATTTTTCACACCATGCGTTTTGTTAATGAATATAGACTTTTAAACAATTGTAACGGTTAATTAAATTTAACGGTTAATTCACTGTTAAACTTGCATACACTCACCAGTGAAGAATCATCGTCCTCAGTAGCATTTATTCCAACCTTCCATTTCCGGAAACACGTCTTGTTTTCGTACATTTTCACGTAAATTCACTAAAACAAACTATCCAAAGTTTAAAATGTTCAATGGGGTTGTTGATAAACAAACACGAACGAAATCCAGGCAAGTAAACATAAACAAATCACATTGAAACTTGATAACCTTTGCTTGATGCAAGTAAACACCGTTACCAGTTATTTATGATATCCAAACAGCATAAACTAAACATAAACAAGTCTTTGATGCGATTCACAAGTAGGATATTCACACAATGGAAGCCAACAAGAACTGGTGCTGCATGTATTCCTGAATACGTATGATTCAGCCTCTCAAATGTCGCCGATAGCCATTTTGTAGTGGCATTTGCTGTATCCAAAAGGTCGTGTGTTACAAGAAGAGCCATACCGTCCCCGACACTATCCCACTGTACTCTGATATTCTATCACTGACATTTTCCTATCAATTTTTCCAATTAAAGATTCAGAAGTGAGCGAGTTTGTCTGATTTCCCAAGAATGTTAATAGTATTGAAAGGTTTTAGGACCTACACAAACCACCATGGTCAAGAATGGGCTTGGAATTCATGGTAGTGTCTTTCTGATTGCAAATGTCAGAGTGGTATTTTGAACTCCAGGTTCTGCCATGGAATATCTTGTTGTAGGAGAAGGTCTCACTTGGTTTCGGCTGGCATTCTCAGACTTTTGAAAGGTGACAAAATGTCATGAAATGGTTGGTGATATTTTGAAGGCTTATATATATCATGAACTATACATATTGCGGCACAGTTGTCGAGAGCGGGAGAGCTGCTTGCACTATTAATGAAGGCTTGGATAAGGATTTACTTGTGCTTTAACTAGCAACGGTTCATTCAGAAAAAAATGTTTTGGATTTGTGTAACACGATAGATGAAGCTGTTCTCATCCTGTTGTCATGGTGAATCGTCAAGATAGAGGATACTTTGTTTCCATCCAGTTGTCCAGGCGAACTGGATGAAATCATAAAAAGATGAAAAATATTGTTTTTGTTAATTCAAATTTGAAAGTCTACAGTATAATGTCAGAGATAAGGGAATTTGTGAACGAAGACATGCGAGGCTGTGGAATACTGTTGAGCTATCAGTTAGATGGAATGTTGTTATCATACACGTGCATCGAAGCAAGTGAATGTGCGTGTTTTTTCCAGGATGAAATCGGCACTTGAGAATGTGAGGTTTGTATTACATCACCTGATGGTTGGTTTGGTGAACTGAGTCGTGTGATCAAAACATTTCATTGAACGCTATTGGATATTCATATGATTTGTCATATTTGCAATGTTTGTTTACAACTCTTAGAACAAAATACCAGAATCCCGATTCCTTAAGACAAGTATTATGCTTGTACATATTCAACTGCGTAAATATTCATTCGCTCTGTCCACAACCCAGTAAATAGTGTCTTTAACATATGCATGTAGTAAATGATTGAAATGATTGAAAAGATTCACGCGAAGTAACACAGGTCAACCGCTCAAAGTGTAACTGCATGCACGATACGTTCACAAATCGTTGTTGATATGATTTATTTAATGTAATTTAAAACGTCAATGCAATGGACAACTATTCTTGATTATCTGTCGAAACAGATTCCATTTGGCTAAAGGAAAAAATAGCTGTGAAAATCATATGAATGGGCCGCTGAAAATCAGTGATGACACCAGGTGTTCGCTAAAAGCAATATCTTTTCTAGTTGTGTGATGAGCTAAATATAATATCAGTAATAGCTGTTACGACATGGTTAAAATTGATGTTGATATTTTGTATTCTATTCGAATCAATGTTATTCCATTATATGGTTTGGTTCATATACAGTTTAAGTAATAATTCAAAAAAAATATGTCTAGTTAACAAAGAATGTCGACTTCATGAAGCTACTGTAAACGAGGTGCATACGCCCAAACTACATACACTAAACGGTTAAACTAAACCGACTATCGAATGCTATGATTATCATAATAGCGATGATTGTATACATTTACATATCTATAGGATCCGTGCTTGTTTTTGTAGTTTTGAAAGCGAGTCACTCTTTCCATTCGAGATCTGTGTGATTCTGAAATGTAAATACGTTCCGATTGAAAACAGTTCATCAGTTTGAATTGTTTCCGGCATGAAACGACCACACAAAAATATGACAACTTTGTGATAAAATCAGGGCGAGAAATTAAACAATGTAAGACCTTGATATGTAGATAGTTCAAAACAATGAGTAAAAGACATAGTTCCACTCGGTGCCCCCGAGGGCTTTGTTGACTCTTTATGCTCAAGTTTCATGTCAGATTTGGAGCGTTCCCAGATGGATATACTCGCCCAATATCATTTACCATCATTACTATCCTGTTGTTTAAATTTCCCCCTCGATCACGGACGTAGATTTCAGTGGCGGAGGAATACTCAGCGTAGACACAACTGACATGTTCGGTCATTCAGGGCGGGTAACTCTACTGCGAGAGCGGAAATGAGGGCGCTTGTTTCAGCCAGTTAGGTGACTAATGATCCTCTACTGGAAGCTCCAACAAGGGAGACGAGAACGATTATCCTGCCTAATTTTCGACAATCAAATCGTTAATAATTAATTGTAAACTGGTACATTTGTCATCGTTCCATATGTTATTTTCACCCTTGGCATTTCTCGAGGAAAATTGGCCCATGTGCAGTCGCAGTACAAAGTTTGTGTGTAGTTTGGACGCTTTGTAAAGAGAAGTCACCGAAATGTCATCCTGTGTATAGGGACTTAACCAATACATCAAGCTATAAAACGTGCAACTGATAAGCCCGCCGTTATGCTTTGAGATACGGGCGATGGCTAACGGGCATGCTAATTGAACGATTTAGAAAATTAGGTAGGATCCCAGCTTTCAAAATGAAATTCAGCACACAACATTTTACAAAGCCGGGCTGAGTGGTTTCAAACCTATTTCTCACTGCTACATGACAGTGTAATTCTTTTCAAAATAAATACTTGTGTATGAATATTTTCAAAAGTATTTCATTCGGTTGAAAAATTGTGATTCTTTTCTCTCAGTTTAAGTCATTGAAGCTATTGATGAATGTATGCGTGAATGGGTATTATTTAACTGATTATGTAAATAAGAAGTTTCCTGCATCGTATGTCGACGGAATTGATTGCCATTGCAAATGGCTCTTTTGTAAGATAGAGATTTAAAACTGTAATGACAAGATGTCACAAAACTTGCCTGAGAGAGAAGAATATATAATGTGATATTATCTCTCCATTTATAACATAGTTTGGGTTTCATGCAAGTGCTCCGAGGGAGTCCGTACGCGCAGTCAGTGCCTGCACATCATCAAACCATGAGAAAAAAACTATTTTAGCGCATATAATGGTAAGACATTATTAAAGACATCTGTTTATATCATGTTTTGAAATGTTGGGTTAATGAAATGAAAGAGAAATGAACGCAAACATGTAAAAATATTTGAAATGAATTAAAAGTTTCGAAAGTATCCCTGTGATAGTATACTGTAAAGACAAAGCAACCAACATATTCACAGATTGAAACATGAAAACGTTGATCGTTGATCGACCGTGTGAATTGAGGCTGATATCAAACTTGATAAACCGAAATAAAACTTCGAGCTCAGAATGGCCCACTGCATTTAAGGGCTCCTCGCCATATGGAGCGTTGACAAATTGAAGTGGAGGTAATAGTGTCGAATTTCTCCAGGACGATATCCACTGCAGTGAATAACAAAGCTTCGTCCGGCGTTCTGATTGGTCGAAAACATAATAAGAGCAGTCAGGAGTTTTGCAAACTATTTACCAAGTTAGCTGCAAAATGAAATATAGGGCTTTGCTATCAACATTTTCCTCCTACAATCCGACACAAACTGCGAATCAAGGTAAGGTTAGTTCCTTTGAAAAGCTGAAGCAATATTTAGTATAATTTGAAAACAAATAATAACTGTACCATGTTATCAGACATTGCACAGCATATGTTGCGGACATGTGATGACGACGGATAGCCTGGATGTTTGTTTTCACTGATAAACGAATAACATGACTTGAAGTTTATATGTATTTAATAGTTTAATTCATTTTTGCAAAGTATAATTGATGTTTTAAATTTAATAGCTGATAATTTTTAAATGAATTAGTGTTTCTTCAAGTTTGTAATTATATAACGCTAAAAAGACTATACTTTCGTTTAAGTTACATTGGAAAAATGTTTTATACGCAGCGATTAATGTTCATTTATTTAATACATATATCATCGTTTTTGCGTTACTCATAAAATTTAATTTTATCAGTTAGATTAGTGATGCCCAGTTTATGATTTTTAGTTTATATGTGCGTTTAAAAGCATAACGCATGAAATCTTTTAAAGTATAACCTTTATCACAGTATAATCTGGCGTCATATTGCAATGTGTTTCCTTATCAAACGTCACCTATTTGTTTGTTTTTCACATGATTTTTAAGTGTATGTTACAGTTTGTATTTTCTTACGTCCAGAGAAAGATCGTTAAGAGCCCGGTGATTTGTGTTTTTTTTCATTGACTTGTTCAAAGACGAGAGGTACACTTCGCAGTTGGTATGTTAAGTGTGCGTGTTTGGTTTTTGTACATAATTTGTCTGTAAACATGTCTACAATATGTACACAAGAACTATCATTTCATGTTGGTTCTTCCACAGGTTGTTTGGAAATTGGTTGTGAATTATTTAGGTTTCTACTTTAAGCATAATGCCGTGTTGGTTTTAGTGTGATATTTTTAAAATAATATTGTTTCATACTTTATATAACGCGTGTATTTCTAGAAGTATACCATACTAATATGCAATTTTGTTTTAGAGCGACTTTAACGCTATCATCATTTCCCGACAATCGTTTATACCGTTCATTCAATTAAATAGAAATCGTTGAAAATTGAACTTGACCCCAGATTTATATTTAGTGTTGACACTCATTAGTGAGGCACCCGTCGTTGCCATTCGTGGTTTGCTGGGGTAGTCGACAACCCGCCCACCCGCGCGGGAGGCGCTCCCTGTAATTTTCTCGTGGTTTATAAATGAGGAATCATTCAAACGAGAAACTCCGTTCATCGTGGTAGCGCATCTCTCACAAGATCTTTCGTCAGGCGGGTTGTTTTGAGCTTGCCCCAGGTTAGCTTGGTAGCTCGGCTCTCGGTGAAACTCGCACTGGACTTTCATTTGTCATAAGCGACCATTGTGGTATGTTCTCTGCCGAGATACATTGACATCTCTGTTGAAACTTTCGCCTCGGACCAGGTAAACATCAACCCGCTAGTTCACATTCGAATTTAGATTCTGCTATTTTATTTGTTTTGATTTCATTTTAAATCATCTCTTATGTGACCCTTTTAGCCCTTTCCCTTTATATTTCCTTATACGTGATATGTATGTGTTCTTGAGTGAACTGAGTATTTATATTTGATTTTATTCGATTGCAAAACACTTTTCGTTTTTGATTTTTTCGGTTGTTTGAAATTTGGATTTGTTTTGCTTTATTTTCTATTTGTTTTGTTTATTTAATTTCAACTCCGTTATTCTCTTCTTTTTCCGTAAGCTACCCTCATGCATACTTGTATCTGTAGGACGGTGTTGCAACAGACATCTTGTCCAGAACATTAGCGGCAGCAGTCGATGAACACGATTTAATAATCCTGGATTTGGAATATCGTCTACAAAAAATACAGATACCATGTTTTATGTTATTGCAGGTCTCTCGACGGAGGTGTCCCGAGCCTCCCCACCCTTAGCGCCACCCACCCCGGTGTCAGCCACATACCAACTCCCGTCCCCACAGACGGGCCGAGATTCTACCCCCGGGACGACAACCACAGCCAGCCTTGAGAAGCCAATGCTTCTTCTACAGTCTCAGGTACGTTCTTCTCCGTTTCACCGTCCATCTTTTTATTCCGATTCAGGGTGTACTCTAGTATCATCATTTGAACATCATGTGAATATAACACTGACTAAACGAGTTTGAAAGATTTCGATACAAATCACGGTACAAAATATGCGCGCTCGTCTGTTTATGTTGTGTCGCCTTGAACAAATGTCATGGCAACTACTATTCCAAAGGGTAAAAGTGTACACTGATGCGTGTATTTTAGGTTGACGAAAAGGAATTAATCTCGTTGTTGTAGGCTGTGTAAAGTTGGCGCGAACAACTAAAATACAACCAACGAATGTCCGTTTACGATTGGCGTGTTTTAGTTTCTTGGTCTGTTTCGTTCACTGTTATGTTTCATGTCTATGTTAAATTTAAATTTTCACATTGTGCTCTTAATTGACAAAAGTTATAGTGCAGGTTGATTTTAGGTACATTGTTTGATTCGGTATCTCACAAATATTTAGAAATAAAGATAAATTGTGTATATTTTATTAATATATCATTCTGATTTTAACAACTGCAGACATCTTGATATTACTTGATAGATTCATGGAAGGAACTAACATCATGTACTTTCATATTGTAGATTGAATGTTTCAAATTATTTAATTGAGTGAACGAAAATAGTTAATATTTGTTTCATATAAATCAAAAACAAAAAAATCACGAATGGTGGGAATTTGATTGTGGCATTCTTTTCAATATAAACATTACTTATTTATAGTCTCATACACTGATAATTGTTCTATCATAACGCACTTTCGTCACGTGTCTTGGGTGTTCGTTACTCGAGAGCGTAAGTTGCAATACGTCTTTATCGCAGAAAACCAAATACACGAAGTAATCTAGCGAACGGGTAATTGCTGTTTATTGTATTTGCGGTAGCAATATGGCCTATCATAAGCTGTGAATCACTGAAGTCTGTTTATAAGACGGTTTCCCGTTTCCTATTTTAATGAGACCACTTTATTATTCATAGGGCCAAAACGTCACACACGAGAGGCTTCGAACAGATTAACAGTGCTTAATTCCTTCTCCCGATAAAATGGACTTTTGCCCAGTTAAAATTATGTTGATCCGGCTCGTGTCATAGTTGACCCCAATCACCACACATGGCATCGTGCACGCGTCGCACGTGCATCCCTGTCACCAGAACAACACGTCTCCTTTGATTGGTTGATATGAACAGATTGACTAAATGTCATGGATACCTGTCCAATCAACAGTGCCGTTGGTTGTGGCTATTTCTAACCTCGCTTTTACAACTGATACCCTGCTTTGAGCAGTTCATTGCTATTCTTTAACATATGGCAGGGTTCCGCCAAGGACCATTCCTTATTCAACGATTATTCTCAACATTTGCAATCATCGTTTATCGCCGCTGGCATCTTGATAATTCATCAAGTGAAAAACCACGACTGATGTTGCGGTAATGAATACCGCATGTCTTTTAGAATTTGGTTTTACACTCGTATTCATAACGGCAAAGTGATTCATGATTGGATCTTTTTATGCATTTCAAAAGTCATTGGCATCCTGTCGAATTTGGTAAATGCAACCCCTAATTGCTAGTTTCTTTATTGGTGTCCTACTTGATTAGAATGTGACATTAAGTTACTTGATCACACTGTCAACAACTAAACGGTTAAGTTGGAAAGTTTAATTCAGGGTAAACCGCTAACTTTATTAATATGACTCAACGGATCGAAAGCTAGGCATATTTGTAGGATGGGTTTGTTCTGAAGCTAAATAATTCAAAAAGTAAGGATAATAATATTTGCTCAAGTGGAAAAACCGCAGAAATGATTTGAAATGTACGAGGTTGCTGTTGTTAACTTGAGATATCACAGTTGTTATGCCTCGTCTTCAGACTCAAGGATCAATATTTCATTTTTATTCATTTTTATTTCAGAGTAACTACGATTCCTCGCCTGGAATGGGAGGAAGCCATTTTGGCGGGGTGACATATTCCGGAAGTGTTACTCCTCCAACAACAATGGCGGATATAGGGGTATTCTCAGCCTCGTTCTCTCTACCGCTGCACGATTTTCAGTCGGATCCGGTGTATGCAAATGAGGACATATCTACGGAGACGTTTGCACCCGGATTTGAAGGGAGCCAGTCTAGTCTTGTTGGGTACCAGTCAGATGACCACACGCCTCAGTCAACCTCCACCTACCCGAACACGTACAGCTTCGAAGGCAACTTCGCGCTTCAACAGAGAGATACGACTAAACCGTCGACCTACAGCCTATACTCGGAGCATTCGTCGTTAGCGCATGAAAAGTATGGAACCGCATCAGTGCCATATGAAGAAGGTTTCCAAGCTTTTGGTGGTAGTGACACAGAATATTATCAACAAAGGTTCTTGGAAAACCAGAAACCCTTCATGAAACAGTCGTATACTGACAGCACAGATATCTTCACACAGTCGCACATGAACTTTTCTGAGCTGGACCATAAGCAAGCCCTGTATCATTCTGGTTATGATGGTACTAGTCCGTATAGTACGGAAACGCCAGCATATCCAGCATTCTCGTCGCCATTCTATGGAAGCCAAGGGGTGACAAGAACGAACTCAAATTTCACCTTTTCCAGCCGTGCTGTGCCTACCACCTATAGGGGAGATATTAGTATTCAAATGAGTGGACAGCATCTTCAGCGACGTCCATCCCTCACCATCCCAACACCGCCAATTTCTGATGGGTAAGTTGGGGTTAAACAGTTCTAGACCACCAGTAAGTTGGGGTAAAATTGTTCTTTTGCACCGACTCTACGCTGCCTGCTTGATGGCAGTATAAGACACTCCTGTCAAATATACGGAAAGGCGTTCCCCTTTAAGAGACTGATTCAGACCCCGAATCAATGTCGAATACATTTAAAATAATTCTCTTGTACCTATGTGCGTTTTGATATCATTTTCGACTGATAAGTACATAACCTTTCTGATGATCCAATGAAAGACTTTTATGAATGGAAAATTATCCCAAATGTAAGCAAATTGTCAAAGGGAAACATATTTCTAAAAGCATCTTTACACATATATAGCTCTTTGATGAACACCAATTAGCTTTCACAAGGTGTTATGTCTCATGAAGGTATTATAAATATGTTGTCACACATTTCTCCCACACCAACTCATTTGTCGACATCATGTAAACACTGCCTAGGAATTGGTCTGGACTGTGACCGCACGAATCATCTAGCAGCTTATTGTTTTGCTGGGCTCTAAGAGGATAATGAAGCACCTACGGCAATGTTAGGCGTCTCACAAGACATCCTTGACATAGAGCCATGTTGCTTCTGGCCACGTTCTAATCATCAACGCCAACACAAGGAAAGACGTGTCTTTACAAACAATAATATGGGCTGCACTGGAAGAGCTGCAGCACCGCAATCTTCACCATGTCAAAACAACAAATACATTCTCTAAAAGTTCCAGACATAATTAATTTACAATTCAATACTGGTGCATTTTTGGGACTTGGGAAGCAATCGAGTTGTTTATGAATAGCTTTGATGCATTATCGTCACTTACAGTTTCTGTAACGACAATTCATGTCTATATAAGGATAAAAAATAGAAATGCTAGAAATCGATAGTTAAGCTGGCGCACTTGGTTTTAGTTAATAATATATATTCTCTCCGAGATAACATGTTTGGTGAGTCTTAAGTTCGAAATATATTCCATACATAAACTTTGTAACTACTTATTATTATTTCACACAATATATATTATCTAAAATTTTGAAGGCTATTGGATTTTAATTGAATATTTCATGTATCAGTTTATTTTTTCCTTGCAGCCTAGAAGTTCAAAAGTACCAGCTTCAGTCCCCTACAACTCCCCCTACCCCAGGATCCTCAAGGTCGTCCCCACCCCGCGATCAGCCGACAAAGGAATGTCTGCTGTGCGCTGTGTGTGGTGACAACGCTGCGTGTCAGCACTATGGCGTCAGGACGTGCGAGGGCTGCAAGGGGTTCTTCAAGGTAACTGTTCAGATTTGAATAAGACAAGCGCACAAGCGCAAGCCCGTGCCCGTATGTGCTCGTGACAGGGACAATCCCGGCACAAATATTTAGTCGAGGCCTGTGTGCGAAATCAATATAATCTTGAAGCGCTCGTTAAATATCCTGTTTAATCCTTGTTATATTGCGTTCTCAAAGCGTCTGACTTATCAAACCTGGTAGCTATATATCATATATGGTACCACGATTATCAACCACTTCTCATATTTACAAAACAAGTTATTATGTTGATAAAACTTCGTTTTTTCATACACTTAAGGACAATACTTGTTTGCATGAAAAGAGGAGCGTGGGTTTTGCAAAATAAGTCTGTCAACATCCACTAACGGTAAACAGGCAAGACAAAACACTGTTGATGTAGCCTTAGAGAAGAGATATTGTCCCTCATTACTAGTTTCAATAATTCCGGAGGCAGTGAAGCACCTTGCGGGACTCCACGTTGACGTAAAGCATACGTCACGGGCTAACCCCTACGCGCAGGAAACCAATACAGCGATAGTCCATGTCTGATCCCCCGGGTGTTACAGTTGCTTCGGCAAAATATGAACCATCTTTAATGTTCCCCATCATAAGCCACGTTCACTTTGTGTCCCCCAAACTGTAATGACTCTGTTTGCCTTACAGCGCACGGTGCAGAAGAATGCTAAGTACGTATGCCTAGCTGACAAGAACTGCCCAGTGGACAAGAGGAGGAGGAACCGATGCCAGTTCTGTCGCTTTCAGAAATGCCTCGCCGTCGGCATGGTGAAGGAAGGTCAGTGGACTCAGAACGAGGCTTCACGTTCAATCAATCCTTTTATTGATCAACGTAACGAAAAAAAGCAGCTTTCAAGGACTTGCGGAATGTAGGGCTTAGTAGTCATAAACACTACATATGTAGGTGTTGATGATCTGTGGCAGTCCATTGTAGTATACAAGGTTACATTGCGGACTGGAAACGATGCAGCTGAAATATATGTAAGAATCGTTTTGAAGGGGAAGCCCGAGACAAAGACTACAAATCAACATTGGACGTATGTGTAGAGGCCAATGGATCAAATTCATAGTTTCCAAAGCATTGGAGAACATTGATACACGTGTTTATTCTGATAAAAAAAGTATTGATATCTCTCGGTATTAATTTTAATGGGACAAACATCTGTACATTTATATTCATAATGACCAAATGCAGTTAACCTCCAAATGAATGCTGGTTAGGTCTTCAACATATGTGCGTCCTTATCATGAGAACGTATCGCTTAAATTACTGCAATAACACAGGAGTCTGTTGTCTTAGATCGGAGAGGCTTTTATTCCAATGTAGACTTGATAGATCCGGCAGACTACAGTCTGATACTCGTCCCGAGCGTTGAAATCAGCTCAATCCTATCAATTTTCAAAGTTGTCTCTGTTTTGTCCATAAACATGTCTTAACATAGGACATGGGATTAGATACGAAGTTGGCTCGATTGTACATGCATCTATCCCCGGTTGTTTCAGAAATCATAGAGATTCCTTTGGTCATAGTTTTTTGAGTTAACGGCTACATCGGAATGAAATATTTGGGCTATCGTGCAGAATGGCCAGGCATTAAACGTTGTATCTATTTGTGCTAGTGGCATTTTCTTGTAAAATATTTACACTCTTTGTGACCCATCAAGTAGCTCTTGAGATAGTAAGAGGGAATTAATGAGTGTTTGCTCAAAGCACGAGCGTCAAGGAGGCCCTGTCATGTTCGTCTGTTACGCACGCGGGCACGTGCCCTGGGGCAGACGATACCTTGCGCATGTGGCGGCCATCTTCGGCTACTCGGCATTGCCCGGCTTGAATGAATCAGTGCCAGTTAGTTTGGCCACTGAGAATACATATGGCTCTCTACATGCGTTATGAAGAACATATACTCGACTACTTTCCCTCAACCCTTCGTTATCTTCTCCAGATTATTGCCGTATTTACTTCGATTGGGAAGATTCTTACGCACACAACCCATGGGTATTGTCTTGAAATTGCCAAGTAGTACATTAGCTCACAAATTCATAGAATTATGCTATGAAATGATATATAACAAAACCTACTCAATTTATTGCCTTCGATACTGTTCGAAACAGTAAGATTCCTTTAGTACGCATCATTCGTTTGTTTATTTTGATAATTTCAGCGATGTATACAAAACGGTTGTATTGTTTCGCGGTATAGTAATACTATGCATCAACATATAGTACCCAATTAATGTCTCCGACTGTCAGTACTATTCACGCTACAAGAAAACACTAGATCATTAACGAGTTCTAATGTATGGCATAATGGGCCTTTGACATTTCCGTCAGGGTGATAAAACTCTAAACAGCTCGTTAATGCCGATTTAATGTTCGTAATAATGCACGGGGAAGTTAACTGCACGTGTATGGAGAATTGCAGGATATTTATACTTATTTTCAAATAAAATCCTTCTGTTTCAGTTGTGAGGACTGATAGTTTGAAGGGGCGACGTGGACGACTACCCTCCAAACCAAAGTCCCCCCAAGAAAGCCCCCCCTCCCCACCCGTCAGCCTAATTACTGCCTTGGTGCGCGCGCATGTTGATACATGCCCAGACATTCCAAATCTTGATTACAGCAAGGTAGGTTATTAACAGTTTTAACAGTAAATAATGCCTTTTGAAATAAATAAAAAAATAAGTTAATATATAATTTTTTGTGAACCGAACCTATTTGAGGATTCTTATTCAGCATTGTAACTCTAGTTATTCTAGTGTTATGTCCGAAAGTCTGTGGCTTAAAACAACTTTTTTGGGCAACGCTAAACAATCACTCGCTTAGGCTCACTCGGCCTAAAATGAACGGCATATATGTGGTTATGGAGAAAACGGTACCTCGCTTAATGCATACTTCCCAGTAAAAAAAAGCTCATAATAATAAATACCTCTTATAAGTTGTTCTGTTTCGCTTTCTAATATGCAAGGGTGTAACTTTAGCCATTTGATACCCCTGATATAGCTGTCTATCATTTTAACATTTGAACGTACATTCTTGCAGTGATGACTACATAGAGGGACATTTGGTACATTTTCATCGTTACTAAATCCACCCCTTTCAATAGTTCCATTACAACCCTATGCTAGAGAGATAATGTTGTGAAAAAATTCCGAAGTGGCGATTTGGACGAATATTTTAGACTCGCAGTTTAACATGAGGGTAGACTATCAACATGCACCATGCCCCATGCCCCAGTTGACATCATGTCTCCCCTTACAGTACAAAGTCCCTACAGACGACGAAAGCCCGACCCCCCAGGACGACAGGATCCGTATGTTTTACGATATACTCATCCAGTCTGTTGACGTACTCCGGGGATGGGCGGAGAAGATCCCTGGATTCTCGGAACTCTGCAAGGAGGACCAGGAACTCCTTTTCCAGTCTGCAACACTAGAGCTCTTTGTCCTCAGGACGGCATACAGGTAAGCCACAAGGCGATACTCAGCGAGCGAGTGGGTTATCGTGCCATTTTAAGCAACATTACACCAAACTCACACCAGGAGACGGGCTTCACTGAAATTGGCTTCAAACAGATATTTGTTTTGGGGATCGAAGAATGGCCTTTACACTATGTGTCCATCCACATCAGAAATCGAACCCAGTCTTCAAATCGACCAGGATCGCCCTCTCGCGTTTCTTACGGAATAAAACTCTGATCTGATGAATACTAACTGCATCTATAGGATAATATTATGAAATGGCATGGTAACGCTGTGTTAGATTTAAGTACATGTGTCTTAGTACCACATCGCGGGATAAACTGCATGGCGAAAGCAAGTATGAAAGCATTTGAAATCTAGATTTGACTTAAAACAATGACAAACATTTTCAATACGTTACCAGGCGGAAAACAGTCATCGAGGCACTGCAAATATACAGTCCAAAACACAACTATGGTACCTGTATAAAATGCATCACCATCGTATAAACATTCCTTGATTGTTTCATTTTTAGCCACCCCCAAAGTTGTGTGTACACTTCTTTTGCCCGGCAGTGTATAACTCAAATCTTGTGGATATACTGTTAAAGTATCCTGACACTGTTTCCCAGAGAAAGCCAATTACTCAGTGCTATGTTCATCTTCGTAAGATGATGTGCAATCATTAAAAAGAAATTCTTACAGAATTTCTGCCTGAAAATTTCATTTTTCTTCAAAGCAAACGCAAACATATAATTTGAAACATAATACTCAAGTGAAAAACCGTTTGATAATTGGTCTTTCACATACATATGAACCTCGTTTAATATTTCTGGCTGAATACACATCTACAAGAAATACCTGTGATTATTGATCTTATACCGAGCTGCTCTTATCCTAGAATGCAACCTGGAGAAGACAAGATAGTGTTCGACAACGGGCTCGTGCTTCATCGTCTACAGTGCCTCAGAATGTTCGGAGACTGGATCAATTCGATTGTCGACTTCGGTCTCAGCCTCACTCGCATGACGTTAGACATCTCCTCACTTGCCTGCATGGCCGCACTCTCAATGGTAACCTGTAAGTATATACCCGCCATTTTATATTTACTCTTGTACAGTGAAACATTATCAGCTCGAACTCCCTCAACAGGCTTCATCACTGAAGCAATTCATTGGTTCCGGAATCAGCATTATAGGCACTATGGTTTAATATTAGCACAATGCTTGTGTCGAACAACGGATAATTCAACTTGTTCTATGGCACAAAGAACAGATGATCAGTTTAGCTGATTTGATATATGATAAAGCGTAGTGGAGAGTTATTACATGCTACTTAATATCCAATGATAGTAAGGCTATTATTAATGAATAGCCAGTATTGCAGTTGTTTGGCGTTGTAATAGAACACAATACAATAACAACCTTAGCGCTACGAATATAGTAAGTCTTTCTTTTAAGGTATGGGAATTACGATCACCTTAGCGCTAAGAGCGCTTTGTACAACGGCACCCGGGGCCCACTTGCACAAGACGGTCATAGCGCGAAAACTTGTAATTCCCATACTTCAACATTGACTTTGTCTTAGAAGTAAGATCGCTTCAAGGGCTACAATGTTTTCAAAGTAGTAAAGATTCACGGGTCTCTATGAACTATATAACGCAGTCTGCTACTTCGAGTGAGTTGGATGAGTGAGAGAGTCACTGATACCACGAAACAACGGCTTTGACCATCTTGATTCGAATTCAATGTCACATACAGCGTTAATTTTATGCGAAGGACGAACTTCGTATATAACGAACATTAAGTTATTTAGAGGGTCCCTGTAATTTCGTGACATCCGGTGTGTACTGATGGCATTTTATAAGGTGATATATATATCCCGTTCTTCATTTCAGTGCGACATGGTCTGAAGGAACCCAAAAAGATGGAGGACCTTCAAATGAAAATCATTGACTGTCTCCGCGATCATTGCACATATAACAGTGAAGCACAAAAGAAATCCCACTTTTTCTCGAGGATTCTCGGCAAGATTGCCGAGCTCCGGTCACTTAGTCGAGAGGGCCTACAACGCATGTTCTACTTCAAGCTGGAGGACGTGATACGAGCGCCCCCAATTATCGAGAACATGTATCTATCAAATCAACTTCCGTTTTAAGTCACGTGACCGGAAATGCCCCAAAGATGCCACCCCCACAGATTTGCTGACTTGACCCGGCTTACGTTTCCTTTTTCTGCCTAATATTTCAAGGCGGTGTGCTGTCTAATTGGTGCAAAGACTTTTTCTTTTAGTTATAATTAGAGTTTGACTTTGTTGCGGTATATTTTACTAAATTGTGCAATAGTTTTCATTATGAATGCTACCTCTATCGCCTGGTACATTGAGTCAAGAGACCAAATATAAGAATACATTGATTATTCTACAGAATTGTTTTTTGAAAAAAGGTATCCTTAATTTCATATTATATATATATATATTTATAATGTGTAATTGACAAATATTTAGTTTCTATTTTCAATATTTTCTCAATAAAAAGGATTGAAAATTGGACAAAATAGATTAAAAGAAAATAAATCATTCTAAAAAAAATAAGATATTGCTGGTCTTGAAGGGGTTAGAGGCTAAATGTATTCATCCGCGCCAAATGTTTCAGTTCGTAGGGAGCGCATGCGAAAAGTAGTGCGCAGGTCACGTGATTTCAGTATCATCATCTGGGTCTAGTATTTTTTTAAAAACATTTTATTGATAGACGTATTCGTTTCCGTATGATTCTTTTGATAATGTTAAATGTTTTCAATCTCCCACGATGTAGTTTTATAATGCTTGTGACATTGTTGATGAAATATAGTGCCGCTTTAGTGATGGCTGTGAATTGTCGCGGACCAACATACTTATGTATTACTACGCCAGGATGTGAGTGCGATCTAGTCAAAACGAGGCAGCAAAGCATGATGGGATTGAAGGATAGTCGAGGAATTCATACTGTTAACTGTTATTTATTGCTAACCTTTATTTACAGATGTATCATTCCAAAATCCACAAAATTGAACGATTCCTATAAATGACAGAAGCAAAGTACTACCAACTAGGTTTTTGAAAGCTTCTGTCTAACGTTTTGAATTATAAAAGCCAAACATATCGCGAAAAGATTTTTCTTCTTTATCTTCGTCTTGTTTCTGATTCGTAAAAATATTTGATAAAGTTTCTGCCAAAATCTGTGCCACGAACCAAAGAATACTTCAAGTAATACTTCAAGAATACTTCAAGTAATGCCTCGTTTATCCATGCTGCATTTTAGTGTTTATTCCGTTATGAAATATTGTGATAGATGACGTACTTAACTGACACATAATAAATTATTTTTGTTGCATATTATCGCCACGCGAAATGAGCAAAGGGACATGACTCTTTATGAATAATTAAACGCCGCCATTTTGTCTCGGCATCGGCCATGTAAAGCATATAAGCCACGGTGTCTTCCTTCAAGTGGAGTCTTCATGTATAATTGACTAGCAAAACTTTTAGCTCAAATGAAATAAGAAACCTTTAGATCTTATAACGTTTGGGCAAGATGTGGTACATTTCACTGCATAATTCACGAAGCGTTTCTTCAGGTTCTTGTTAAAGAATCGTACGATTGAAATCCTAAAGAAACGTGTTTGTTGGGCGGTTTCGTCATAATTGTTTGTGGGGCGTTGTACATATTGTATTTGAGTGTAAAAGAGCTAAATATAAGTGTGAAAGAGGTACTTCTAGAATTTATCGTCTCCAAACAGACAAAGGGTTACTCTATGTTGAGTAATGAATGAGCTGCAATATGGACCTACCCATGTGAAATTGACATTGTCCCCATTGTCATACGTTTGGAGACATATACATATACATATATATATTATATATATTTTACCTATTGTCAAAGAAAGATTTAATAATGCAACTCTTTGCATGATCCTGTCGATTTCTATTATATTTATATCTCACGATCAGATTTCTATTTTTACATCTTTGAATACAAAATACATTAGGTTTGTAATTCCTAACTGTTTTAAGATCTAGTCGACTGATAGCATAGTATTTAGGGTTGGTTTTATACGTTTATACATGAATGTGAACATAACATTGGGATCATCTCAAAGGTTGATTGTTTACCGTAGGCGGGGCGTTTGTCTTACAGTGCAAATGGAACCCCTAGAAAGATTTCTACCACTTAGAGATTATTTATTCTTTGAGCTTTTGAGATGATCCCTACTCTTTAATGAGAATGGATGAAGACGCAGTCATAATGTTGTTATATTTTAAGAAAAGTTATTTATTTAAGTATAAAAGGGCTACTTACATTACTAACGTCATAACCGGATATTGTGGTATGTGGTATATACGGAAGCATGTTGCTAGGATACCACGACTTCCGGTAATGGCGGACGTTGTCAAGGTATCTTGATAATTCATTCCAACACCCGGGGAAGAGTTTATTTATTTACCGTTCGTAAGGAGTATGTACATAAAGCACTGAACGTGCATGTTGAGATCTCAATACGTACAAATGTACAAATTCTAGTCGTTAGTCGGTATATAGTCTTTGTGTTTGACACAGTTGTTTTTACAGTTTAGTCACGTGATGCAGTCGGTGCGCCGATTTGATGCGCACTGATCTGTGTAATTGTCGACGTGAATTACCTTAATTTCCATATTTGTATTGCCCGGTAATGGATTGTTAAATCTTGATATTTTACACTGTTTTCCATGACAAAGAATCGAAATTTAATGTACTTTGTATATTTGCACAAGAAATTAATGTAGTGTTTGGTCGTGACTTGTTTAATTTGTCAGTTTCTTATCACCTTTATATGCTGACTGTTTAAGCAAAGCTTAAACGCGAAAAATCTATCCTCGAAAATGATTTTTGTACAGAGATCTGGAGCTAAATAAAATGCCTAAATACTTCGAACGGTTTCCAGTAGTTTTGTGTACACTGAAGTGTGTGTATGTGTTAGTTGAGTATGACGGTTACGTCTGAGCGTATGAATTTCACCCCACGGCCTGCGGATTCTTCAGCTCAGTGAGTGAAAAAGTTGCGTTAACGCCGTTTTGAACAGTATTCCAGTTATATCACGGCGAGTCAGCTTAACTGGGTAAAAGTCCATCCGGTGCAGGCACTGAACGTTGGCCTCTTTTGTAAAACCCACCAGCATGCGTATGATTCTGAAAAGCCAAAGAATACGTTCGGGGCTTTGCTTGTTTGTTTGTTTTTAACGCCGCATCAGCAATATCCCAGTTATATCACGGCGGTTTGTAAATAATCGAGTCTGGACCAGGCAATCCAGTGATTGACAACATGTGCGTCGATCCATGCAACGGGATACGATGACGTGCATCAACCAAGGCAGCGACCCTGACAACCCGATCCCGCGACATACATAGTCGCCTTTTACAGCAAGCATGGGTTGCTGGAGATCTATTCTACCCCGGGTCTTCGCGGGGCTCGGAAAGAGTGAATGATTTGGGTTTTACGCTGCTATAAGCGATATTCAAGCATTATCAAGGCGGCTGCACAGATAATACCAACGAGGGAATCAAACATGGACCTTTTGTGTGACAAGCGAACGCCTCAACCACTTGACTACCCTACTGACCAATAATTAGCTAACGAATATCTTATATGCATTTGTGAACTTCGTCATATCCAGAGTTCGTAATGTCAGAATAGCCTTAACATTCAAAATAACGGTACTTTTGCAATAGTTTATTGTCCTGTTAAATTCAATTACATCGGTTATCTCGAAATGACCTCATATAATAGCTTCGAGATAAGGGGGAATGGCATTGTAATGGCTCTCAATGCAAACGACCCCGGGCATGATATTGGCAACTGTGTTATTCACACCTTGTCTGTCACCTCGGCTTCAAAGTAGTGGCACGCTGACATTGACGTGAATGCGTCGCCATAGCAACCATGTCATGACATCAGTCGACGCATTTCTATGTCACTTGCCCCTGGGGTGTTTATGTCAATGGCTCTAGTGTGAACATTACAAGGGTTGTCACGTGGTGATGTATGTGAGGGGTCTGTTTGTATAGGTCCTTACCCGGAGCAGCCTCTTGTAGTATGTCACACAGTGTAAGTTTACACACAAAATGAAACGAAACGAACAAAACCTATTCTGTTCCCTTACAACTCTCGGTAAAAGAAACAAACCCATTTTTATGTTCTTACCATTAGGAAACAATAAATATGTGAAAGTATTTATGAAGATAAACTTTGTTATCGGCTGTATTACCGCAAATGAATTTCGAAAGTGCGGTTTCATAAAATATGCAAACGAATGAAATCGGAAACGAAAGTAGCATGTGAATTTAAAAAAATATAACTAAATATAACGGGTGACGAAAATAAGAATTTAATTCAAGCAAGGTGATTTGAGCGGCAAACTTCGTTAACTGAAATCAGACAAGTATATAAATTGCGTCGGTTCGTTCAGTTTTGTTTACCGCCGGCTTGTGCTTCGTCCGCTTAAGGATAATCGAATCGCGAATCGATGCTCATGGTGTCAGTCACTGGATTGTCAGGTTCAGAATCGATGACATTCAGACTGACGTCATACAGCTGGAATATTGCTGAGTGTAGCCTTAAACAAACACTATTATATTATAAACAACGAGCACGATTATAACAAACAATGATATGATATTAAACTATATTTCCATATAAATGATTCAGATTTGACAAAATACTTCATCTCGATATAATTTCATAAATGTATGTATTTTTTGTTAATTGTCATTTGAACAATCAATCACAGGAATCGTTTGAAATATGTCATAATGCATGAACATATTCCGACATTGTTATTACTACAAATAAGATCCTATGTCGATGTTTACAACCCGAAACAAACAAAAATACCGGACCGACCATATTCAAAGTGAGTTTTATGGAAGAGAAACCATCTTTTTATGTTTTTCTACATGGGATTGTTCACTTACAGAGATAGCATATTCATTTTGGCTTCAAGAAAACATTACAACAGTCCTTTATATCAATTTATTCATTTATTAATTGTGTATGGCGTCTTCTTCGGGTCGTACCGTTGAGGGGAGAAAGTTCAGAAGATGTAATTGCTAGCTCTTCGTGAAAGTTCCTTTGCTATACTTACCAAAGCGGTGAATAATGGTTGGAAGTATACATACAGCACTGTGTGACACCTTTGATGTTCTTACAAGTTTTAAGTTTAAGCTGCTTAATCAGTTGTTAGCACGTTTCAACGCTAATACCGAACACCAATTCCTCTTTTTGAGCGGTAAAATCATTGGCTCGTGAAGAAAAGCATGATTCAGTAAGTCTTAGATCGCAAGATATCGGATTGTAAGTAGATGTGCTTAGTAACTGGAAGGCCTATCTGACTAATCACACTCTCGAACAACATTCGTCATGTCACACTGTAATATCCCCCAATATCTTTAATAAAATGTGCGTAATTGTAACAGGCCTGATGAATATGGCAATTCAACACCTTTTTGAACAGTATTCTACTTATTCCACAACACGCCAGCTTAATTGTAAAAGCAGTTTCAAGAGACACAGGTGGTACATAGATGTTGCACATATAAGGCCAGATTTCATAAATGAGGAAGAAATCTGCGGAAACCACTCTCCACTATTATCAACACGTGACTCTAAAACCTGAAGACATGTCAATTCCTCTTTTGTACTGGACCCCAAAGCTATATATATATTGCTGGGTCCAGCTACTGTTCCACCAAATGTCGCAATGATTAACCATAATGCTTCATACACTCAAGGAAGTACCTTCTGTTTATCAACAGAAAGTATTTGAGACAAGGGAAATTGATACCATGTGGATTCTCAAAAACTTAGGAAGAACCATGTTAAAGTCTGTCAAAACATTTGATTTTTTTTAGCATTGTAGACCATTAATATCCACACAACAAACTTAAAAATATTAATGCTTTGATCCATTGGATACTAAACGTGGTGACATTTGTGAATATCTGAAGTTTACAAGGAAATAAATATATAAATGATTGACTTCCTCATTGATAACATCCATGTAAATGTCTGGCATAAGAGATTGAGGCAAGAAGTAGGCTTCCAATTGTACTCACCCTCAGCTTCGATGATACGATATCGTTCAATGACGTCAATTTCCTTCCACATGGAATAGAAATATAAGAGACCAGTGAAACATATCTACAAAACTATATGACAAGAGGGATGACTTCAACTCTTCAATTGCCATCTGCACCTTTTGTTGAGCAATATTCCAGAACTTCCAGCCCTTGGCAATCTCATTAAAATCAGATCTTAGTTTTCGCTACTGCTAAACAAAGATCTGAGGACATCCCATTACGGGTCACGTCAGAACGACCTTTTGCGTATTTTGACCGACCAATGAATGACTGACAAGAAATCGACATGAACCAATCAGAAGGCAGCTTTCTCGAGCTTTACGACACTAGTTTCAAGTTGGCGACTACGCTTCGAAACATATTTTGACGTATTCTCGATTAAAAAAAAACTGATAAGAAAAACACTCTTGAATGGCTAATAGATGGCCTAGATCGTATGGATATAATCATAAAATCCCTAACTGTCGTTCGGAGTACCCCGTGTTAAATATTTCATGGTTGCATGATTATAAAATACACTCCGACAGTCACTTTCATGATCTGGTAAGCGACGCTCTGATTGGTTGGATGAAAGGTCGTTCTGACGTGACCCTTATTGGTATGTCCTCAGATTTTTGTTTAGCGATAGCGAGAACTAAGATCTGATTTTAATGAGATTGAGCCCTTGGTGTCTACATTTCACAACTTTTGAGTTACAATCGAGCATGCTCTTTCTACGAAGATTTCAAAGAGCGTGATACGACTCGTGCCCCAAAGCCGTTTAATCAAGGTTACAACATTGAAGGCCTCAGTAAAGCTTTCAATTTCTTTTATGGTAGACATTGAGGCTTATTTTATATGTTTAGACCCACAATACAATGCTTTTGGATAGAACATACCAAATATATATTCCGTTTAGGGTTTAAACATGGATGTTCCGTTTTCACACTGTTTCGCTATACATGCTTAGACCAAAGATTTCAGAGTGACGAACTTGATCATTGTGACGTCTAGACATCTTACTCAGTTAAAAAGACATTATCAGGTTTTGTCTGAAGCGTTATTTGCTATAACAGTCAAATATAGCCACGATCTTCGTCTAGGTGTGGGTTTCACTGTCTGGTGACACTATAATCGATGGATAAAAAGGTCACATACCACAGACACGCACATGCCGCGGAGGCATTTAAAAGAACCATGTGATATGGTTGTTTTATATGTGTATGGTATCAACGGGCCTGGACCAGCGGACCCAAAAGTCGTGTGACAAGTTTTCAAAATGTCACTATGTTCTCGTTCAGAGGATGAGATATGATAAGGGACCTATTTGGCTCAGTGGATAATCTCACTGCAGAGTTTAATCAGCGTGATCGAGGAAAACGTTTTGAAATCATTATCAGAAGGTACATGTATCAATATTTCTTTTCAGTACTCATATTTATACATATGACAACAATAACTGTATGGGAAATGTTAAACGCCCGGTAATTTGAACCTTTGAAACCTCCTGCGAACGTCCTAGGTTCCAAATTCAATTTCCGGGTATCAAATACTCAGTAACACCCACAAATAAAAAACACCACATAATGTTTATGTACTCAAATGCTTTATGTTGACGTATAATAACTTTTATAATACCAAGACCAGCTACACAAATGAACCTATGAGTTCGCTTCCGCTTGAAGCTCATGCAACAGGATACTGATTTGACAGACAACACGAAGTCCGTATTTAAGTATGGATAGGTGCCTTAATTCTAAATAACTGCCGGTGCAGTAATGAGACAAAAAACAAGTAAATAAGTTGATGGTTATGAACATCTAATCAATTGGACATAGGATCATCTTCAAGACTTTAAATAAAGTGAAACATTAAACTGTTCATTTAATACCAGGGGATAAATAAAATAATGTTTAGCTGCTTTAATGTTTGAATCACTGATCTGAGTGATGCAATGTGTTTAACGCCACCTGGAGCAGTATTTCAGTTGAGTTTAATGTTAGAAGCAATACTTTGGTTATTCATATCGTGGTAAAGAAACATTTGTACCGTTTCAGTTGTCTACAAAATAAATTTGCAAATTTGGGTATGTTTCACTGAACGCTGAACTGATCATGATGCTATCATTTTTCTTGCAGAGATATTTCCCAAATGTCCTCGCGATACAGGCTGGTCGCCGATTGCATAATCTTCGGGACACGTACAAATGGATTTATTTCGCAATGTACTCTTGTACTATTCGCTTGCATGGTCCAAATCCTTACTTCTTTGGAATGTTTACTAATAAGGCTTCAACACACACAAAAATTAAAACTTTTAAAACTGAGAATCAAGTCTAACCTTTACTGAACAATGTAAATACGCAATTTAAACTACAACACAGTTTGAATATTTGTGACTGAAGCTATATGTTTGTTTTTAAGACAATATGTAAAAACTAATTTAATCTGGAATAGCGGAAATAAATATCTCAAATACTGGGAACATTTTTCTGTTGCGTTTCTAACGTTTTCAGTATATACTCATGTTGTTTGGAACAGCTGGAACTTGCTGCTGATTCACGGCCGCCTTCAAGACAGTAAACGAAACACTTTTAATCAGCTTCAAAGGTAACTAGTTTTACCCGAAATAATGATACTATTTCCATTTAATATCATAAACACAGTAAGATGTGCAACGTATCTTTCTTGTCACGCTGATAAATTGCAATATAAAAACGTTCAAACCTTCTCCCATTGATGTGCATGTTCTTGGTTGTTTAAATATATCATACAGTGCACGGGTGGCCAAATAGCAATGTTTGCCAGAAATCTATGATCGTGGGTTCGAATCCCAGATTCGCTCTGATAATGTTTCTAGGTTTGTCATTTGAGACCCTTGTGCATGGGTTCTAGCAAAGTGGTAAACGACTTAGACCTTCATCACTTCGGGCTTTCCTATAAATTAGGGGAAAGTGATAGACATGCGTGGTGTCACTCGTGTCATGGCATGGTTGCTATGGCAACGCATTTGCGTCAGTGTCGGCTTGCTATTACTGCAAGGCAGACAATGTGTGAATAACTCGATAGTTAATATTAAAGCCAAGGCCGTTGAACCCAAATAACGAAAATAATGAATTAGAAAAAATACGATAGCTTGTCTTTTGAACTGAAATACGTTCAAAAGCGGCGTTAAGCCTTACTTACTCACTCTATTCACTGTAAAAATGGCAAAGCTATATAAAAAAATATGTAAGTACTCAAGCACACACTGTAACAATGGCAAAGCTAGAAAAAATATGTACGTCTATATACAATTCATATTCGCGAGATATCTTTTGGAACATATGCATATCCGATGTCCTGATAAGTCGAAAATATCTGTGTTCAATGAATCGGCATAATATGGGAAAAGCTTATCAGTGTATTTGCTTGTGTTGGTAGATAATATATATATCAATTATTTAAACTAAAATGCAAATCAATACTTGGGTTTATCTGCAGCTCTTGTGTGGGTAAATGACACGGCGACGAATTGCAATATTAATACCACGTGAGAATAATCGCCAAGCTATGATGTCAACGTATTGAAACCAACCAAACCTTTGATGACTGGGGGTGCAGAATATGTAGTGGGCGTCATGAAAAATGATAAATTCTTTTGGAATAGTCCCGTATACAGCCTTAGATATAATCAGGCCAACAAACCCAATCTTGTCTTTTTTGATAAATCCAATGAAATCATTTATATTACTGATTTTTATGAATGACAGTAACTAGGTGTGTGCTGTTGCCCGAACACTGGAGGAACTCCATACAATTTCCAAGGACATTGAACTTCCAAAGGGTAATATACAAAACTATCAAAGGAAAAACCGGTTCCAAATAAAACTAAATGAAACAAGGAAATATGTATCCTGGATAGAATTCTGCTTAAAATTATACGTTCTTCAGGGCAATCAATGTCAAAACACCAAAAATCAATTGGAAAAAATAAAAACCAAATACAACAAAAAAGAAACTTCAAAATCAAATTGCTGATTCTCTGAAGGCAATTGAAAGTTAAAGGTTTGGACAGAAAGTGAAAGAAAGTGGGAACAGAAAATTAATTTCATTACAATTTAACAAACTGTTCAAATCTAATGAAAAACAATTTTACAGGCAATTAAATGTAAGGGATGAGAAAAGACCCACCATGAATTCCAATAAATGTTTTTTGGAAACAGGTGTGGTCTATACCCGGCAACTGAAACCGCAGGGAACCATTGGTAGAAGATGATAATGATAATGTACATAAAAAGGTCACCATTGCTGTATTTCATTACACCTTATTGTCTGAAAAAATGTAATTAAAAAGTCTAAATCTAATACGGCGCCAGAGCCTGATGGTATTCCAAATCGGTATTGGAAACTGTTTCTTTGTATCCAAACATCATCACCTAACTGTTTAAATTCTCTTGTGGATACAGGGGGTGTTCTGTCTTGGTTGTCCAAAGGTCCAACAATATTTCTTCCAAAGAAAGATGATTTGACTCATCCCAAAAACTTCTCCCTATTACTTCTTTACAGACATAATTCAAATATTTACAGGGTGTCTTACAGATCTTGTGTAATGATACAGCGCTTACAACGACATTATTTTCATGGAGCAGAAAGGGCCCACAAAGGGATGTTGGGGTTATAGGGATCAATTGCTGGTTCAACAAATGATCCTTAAAGAGGCTAAAACTTACCACCGTAACCTCTCAATGTGCTGGATAGACTACAGAAAAGCTTATGGTTCTGTACCTCACGAATGGATTTTGAAGACACTGGAATGTATTGACATCTCCTCGCGGCTACTTGTTTGACTCAAGTCTTTAATGAATTGCTAGTCAACTCAACTGGTGATGAATTCACAGGGACAGGTGGTGACTTCGGAACCCATTTCTGTTATGAGAGGAATATTTCAAGGCGGCTCTTCTAGTCGTTTGGTTTTCTGTTTGTCACTAAATCCTTTTAGCTTTTTACTTAGCAAATAGGAAGGTTACCATCCTGGACCTCCTCAGCATAGATCATTCCCTACTCTCCTCCTTTACATGGATGACCTTGAACTTATTGCTGAAGTTGACTCCTCTCTAAAAGGATAGGTTCTCCTTGTCGAGTCCTTTTCTAATGATACTGGCATGTCCTTTAATCTCAACAAATACTGCAATCTTCATCTGAGACGTGGCAAGATAGAAGAGGGAGGATCAGTCTGTTTACGGGGGGGGGGGGGGGGAGGAGTTATTGGCCATCTCGTGGAAGGTCGGGCCTATACATACAACTCCAGAATAACCATATCAAAGACAAACTTGGGGCAGAATACAATCTGGAGTTCGTAGCTGAACGCTCGCAATAAAGCCAAAGCCACAAATACTTATGCTGTACCCGTCCTTTCGTATTCTTTTGGGGTTGTTGATGGGAAGAAAAATGAAATTCAAGGTATTCATAAGCTCACGCGAAGAATCAGATCAGACAATAGATCCCATCACCCTCGCTCTTCCCACAATCGCTTATTTACCAATTGTAATGGGAGGCGTGGTTTGATTAAAGTGGAGGCTCTCCAGGATAGAATTGTACTGTGCACTGTTGCACACAATTATTTGTCTCATGATCCTCCTGTGAAGCATATCAAGGCTCATGATGGCAACAAGGCATTCCACAGTTTTCTTAAACGAGCCAAGGATGTGGGACATAATCACAATGTCAATGTCGATTTTGTTGATTGTTCTGTACTGCTGGATGGTACAGAAATGAGTTTCAGCCAACCGAAGTGCCATGTCACATCCCCCCCAGACCCAGTTTGTCAAGGATAGGCTATCTGAACGCCCAATGACTGCATCGAGTTAATGTGCAGTATACAGAGTCCTTCACTTGGATGAAGTCAGCTTGCCTGAAAAGTGAAAGAGAAGGTTTTCTGGTGCTGCCCAGGAACAGCCACTTCCGACTCGAAACCGTCAATGTGTGATTTTGCATCAAAATGTAAATATGAAATGTAGATCATGCAATGAATTTAATGAGACTGTCCAACACATTGTCACAAACACAGTCTTAATCGACATGATGGAGTGGCTCGATGTTTTTATTACCGTCTTCGCCATGCTTGTGGTTTCTACTCAGAGGTCCATCCATGGTACGACTCAGAATATGTACATGTAGATAAATGATAAATACAAAATCTTTTCAAACATGCCCGTATAGAGCCTCAACCTCTCCAGGCCTTTTTGATAAATGCAATGAAAACCTCTATGTAATCGAATTTATGTTAAAGAACTTACGTTTTACAGAGGAGACAACACGTTTTATGACCTCTGCCGACTATCAATTCAACTACTGCCTACGCACAGATTCCAGTACGTATATAATATTTTAATTATATATGTACGTATACTGGCTAAATTATACATGTGTCATGCCTAACTTCACCTGATTCTGTAACTTTGTGTCATTGGATTTATTACAATGCGCACTGAAATGAAAATCACTCTCAGTTATATTTTATTAAGAGAGTGAGTATGTTTTTTTCGCCTCTGTAAGCAAATACTCCTTCAATATCATTGCGGGGAGACACAAAATGGGCTTCACAAATTGTACCAATGGGACGTGACAAGTTAACAAGTTAACCAATATACTATCCAACTATGTTTACTAAAGCTCCCAACTGCGTGGATCGATGCTCATGATGTCAATCACTGGGGTGTCTGGTCCAGACTCGATTATTTACAGACCACCGTCATATAGCTGGAATATTGCTGAGTGCGGCGTTAAACAACAAACAAACAATAAATTACTAAAGCATAACCGGTATGTTGAAATTCATCGGTGCTATTTTCCTTCAAACGGATTGTAGTGCTTCAGAATCTCTTTCACCTTTTAAGGTCGTTTTATATGAAAGTCGATTGTATCTATTTCATAAATATTTAACGTGCAATAAGACCAAATTTTGAATTACCAACATAATCATATGGAAGGCGATTCTACCCTACCTATTCTGTCCCAATTACGGGTGTAAAGATATATTGATATGGACCAGTGTTGTGATATGTAATTGACCACACAATACATTGATCTCCATTGATGTCCCTACAGAGGAATTGGCAGTTGTTTCGCTACATCAACACATTTGGCTAAATGGGTTGCAATACGCATGTAGAACAAGGGCATGTCTGTCTACTAAATTTAATACATTCTTCCACTTTTTTATTTACAGCGCAACCTTGTTAATCTGAGCATGCCTTTCCCTTGAAACCGTCCAAATGATACAAGGCCGAGTTACCTTAAGTGCACTTTTTGACTTGCTGGAAATGTCAAAGATTTAAGTTACGAAATAATCTAAGCTCGAGAAGCTAAAATTAATGAAAAATGTCGATACTTCAGACCCAGCCTCATTTGTGTTGGTATACGTTCAAAATATACTGTATTAAAGAACAAAGTCGAGCATATACATCACGTATATTCCTCTTCATATGAAGATATCATATAACTTCCATGAGGATTTCTAAAGGTTTTGGGTGGCACGGGTGGCCCAGTCGTCTAAGGCGCCGCGATTCGCTGTGCAGAGTTGCGTCAATTGGGCACGCCAGAAACCTATGATTGTGGGTTCGAATCCTGGTTCGCCCCGATTATGTTTCTAGGTTTGTTAGCACCATACCCGTGCTCGTGGGTTTCACCGAAGTGGTAAACGTCTGAGACCTGCATCACTTCGGGCTTTCCTCCCACATTAAGCTGACACGCCGTGATATATAACTGGAATACTGTTAAAAGCGGCGTTAAACCCAACTCACTCACTCACTCACTCACTCACTCTAAAGGTTTTTTGGTCATATTTTGAATTATGCACGTTTTGGGCATACAAATGTCCTTTTTATGCCTCTTTCTTTCCGGATTAACGAATGTCCGGATAAAAGAAGTGTATATTTGTACATGTGAAGACCGTCCCATTATAATTGTCTTGAACGGGTGTTCCGATTTATAGGGGTTCGGAAAAACGGGGGTTCACTTTGTCAGAATGTGTCTATGCCGTACCCAGTACGATTTTTTGTCAGTTTTAAATGTTTTAATCGAGAATACGTCAAAATAGGTTTCGAAGCGTAGTCGCCAGTTTGAAACTGGTATCGTAAAGCTCGAGAAAGCTGCCATCTGATTGGCCAATGTCGATTTCTTGTCAGTCATTTCATTGGTCGGTCAAAATTCGCGAAAGGTCGTTCTGACGTGACCCGTAATGGGAAGTCCTCAGATCTTTGTGTAGCGGAAGCGAAAACTAAGATCTGATTTTAATGAGATTGAGCGGATTCTGACACGACAAACGGACACAACCCGTGCTCTCGGGAGAAAAGAAACATCTCGAGGTATAATTTATCATGACTTATTGAACATTAAATATCCTTATTCATTGACTCATATCTAAATGTTGAAGCTTAAGGCAGTACTTCCACAGCAATCAATCTCACATATATATTATATCTCTACTTGAAAGATAGTGTTTCTAAACTAACTAAACGTTAAATACATCTTTGTGAATCACGATGGATCTATTGTTACATTTGACACATTATTTTGTAGGCTTCCCGAAAAAGGTAATGTTATGCAGACATTGATGATGGCGAGATGATGAAACCCTTCATATTTAATTGCAATTTAACTTGAAGTTAATAGTGCTAATTGTGAAAAGACTGGAACATTACTCGCTGTTTGATCTTATAAAATGTATTTTATTGTTTTCCATATGACGTTTTGACCAGGAATGGCGAGGTGATTAAGTCCGTCATCGTATTTCCAAATCGTAAAAGACTTGTTATGACTTTGCAAAAGAGATACTTTGTCAACCTATCATTGATACATGTAGGTCACAATGTTTTTTTACTTGTATATGAATTTAAAACGAACAGAATAGTATGTGGTTAAATCATCACCAAAGAAGATTTTGTCAGCACTCGGTACTACGAGAGTACACGAGCATTTTGTCGGTAGTGATTAATGCCTATGGACATACGACTTGACACACTCGTCAGTTAAGGCCCATGTCAACATTTCATCTAACGTCACATTTTGCATATTTGCAGGGATTCAAATTGTTTACGTTAAATACAATGATATATTTAGGTGCATAATTAAGCTATTCTAGAAAACGTATGTTTCTCTAAAGACACATATATACCCCCCATGTTAGGTGCTAAGGGAAGCCAGGAAGAAAATTGCGAAAATCACTTTGAAAGAGTAGAAAAGAAAGTTGTACCTTACACAGAAACCACATTACAATATAAACATGTAGGTACATGTTAGCAATTGTATTCAGGATCATATGGGCTCGAGATATACTCTGCAAAAAAAGAAACGCAAAAGTGATTTTTGAGTGTATATTTTATATATCATATACATAATCAATAGATGATAATCGATTGTTCAAAAGTGGCAAACACTATTGTCATTGACCCAGGTTCCATATGTCATACACGTGTAGCGGCCATTTCCGAGTCCCGTAATGGGATTCGAACCACGGACCTTCTGATCCGAGGTCGGACGCCTTGTCCACATGACCAAAGAGGTTAACCCCGTCAGCAAGCTGACAAGGTAAGGATGTCATCTGTGGGATGACTCCACGCCCTGCTACATACTACCCCGTCAACAGAAGGCACGTCCCGGAGCCGCATAGTAGGGTACTGAGGCTTATTTTGCTCAAATTTAATATGAACGTGCTCAGACCCACGTTGGGCGCCAATGTAGCGGCCATAAAATTTCCGTGTCCCGTGATGGGATTCGAACCACGGACCTTCTGATCCGAGGGCGGACGCCTTGTCCACATGACCAAAGAGGTTAACCCCGTCAGCACTAATGTCACTCGCTTCTCAGAGGACACATCAGGGATGTGGTTGCAGATGACATGATGGACACAGTTTGTCATTCTTGTCGACATTCAATTAACTGTTGTTACCCAACTGTCCTCAAAATTACAGTAAAATACGGACCACTGATTTTAGTTCGTTATAACCCTAGCTCGTTATAAGCATATATTCAGCATATACACAACAAATTGCCGGGACTAAAAAATAAGTTCGTTATATCGGTCAGTTCGTTATAAGCGTGTTCGTTATAGCCGTAGTTTACTGTATATGATAATTATAAAGGAAACATATTTATAACTTGATGCCAAACTACAATCGTGATATTTCCAGGTAGGTCACGGGTTTCAGTTCAAGTGTGACCAGTGAGTGAGTGAGTGAGTATGGTTTTACGCCGCTTTTAGCAATATTCCAGCAATATCACGGCGGGGGACACCAGAAATGAGCTTCACACATTGTACCCATGTCGGGAATCGAACCCGGGTCTTCGGCGTGACGAGCGAACGCTTTAACCACTAGGCTACCCGACCGCCCCTCAAGTGTGACCAGGCTGGATCTTAAGCTTATTTGTTCATGTGATTTATTTCTGATCATTATAATTAATAAAAACGTGCGCCAAAAGTATAGTTAATGACTTACTTCTCCTTGAATACACCTATAATATTCACAATCAGTAAATTTGCATAAATGTGTATCATTTCTTCATCGCGCAGGGGCACGGCTGGCCCAGTCGTCTGAGGCGCCGATTCGCTGTACAGAGTTGCGTCCCTTGGGCATGCTAGAAACATATGATTGTGGGTTCGAATTATGTTTCTAGGTTTGTCAGCACCTTACCCCTGCTCGTGGGTTTCACCGAAGTGGTAAACGTCTGAGACCTGCATCACTTCGGGCCTTTCTCCCACATTAAGCTTACACGCCGCGATATAACGAGAATACTGCGCAAAGCGACGTTAAACCATACTCACTCACTCACTTCTTCATCACGCTTACGGTAACATAGTCAAAAAGGGATTAATAAGTGAGGTTTAACGCATCATCACGATGAGCCTCCTCAGCATCACATAGTAACCATTAGGAGAATCGAACCCGGTCTTCATCACCGGGCCGTCTCCATGGCCATACCAAATTACAGTAAAGGATGGTACTTGTTGTTACATTGCCTGGAATAAAACAAGGACTGATGGGATCGAAGTCAGTTTCCTATGTCTAGCTCGGTATCTCACTGGCTAGCATCATAAAAGAGACATTAGTCCGTACGAGTAAAAGTAGCCTCACACACACACACACACACACACACACACACACACAGAGGTATCAACTACCATGATAATGCCGTTTTAACGCTAAAAAGCATGTTGTTTTCGACTCGTCGCTACCACGTCAGATGACGCCAAAAGTATAATTTTAAGTAATTGAGTGAGTGAGTATGGTTTTACGCCGCTGTTAGCAATATTCCAGCAATATCACGGCGGGGGACGCCAGAAATGTGCTTCACACATTGTACCCCTGTCGGGAATCGAACCCGGGTCTTTGGCGTGACGAGCGAACGCTATAACCACCAGGCTACCCGACCGCCCCGTTTTAAGTAAGAAATAATGAGCATGTTATTGAGTGTCGTATGAAACTACTATAACGTGTGTGGTCCGGAAGCCCTCCGGTGCATGATAAAAGTTAGATTTTGCATAAATAATCTAAAAATTAAGTAAAAGGGCCAAAAACTTGCCTAAATCGTGCTCTGTGTGTTCGCATGAAATCACAATTTTTACTTCCAGCAAGAAAATGGCAGTTGCTACCTACCCATACCCGGTTAGGCATGGACAGCGTTTTCCCCCTATGAATATGAGTGCAATAATCTTGAGATCCGTGAGGATACGGGGTAGAATAGGTCTTCAGCAACCAATGCTTGCAGTAGAAAGCGACTATACTTATATATAACGGGATCGGGTGGTCAGGCTCGCTGACATGGTTCATGCATGTCATCGTATCCCAATTGCGTGGATCGTTGCTAATGTTGTTAATCACCGAACTGTCTGGTCCAGACTCGATTACTTACAGACCACCGTCATATAGCTTGAATATTGCTGAGTGCGGCGTTAAACAACAAACAAACAAACAAACAAATCTTGAGCGCGAAAGATCAATCAATCAACATGTCCTTTCACGAATAAGTAAGTGAGTTGGGTTTTACGTCGCTTTAAACAATATGTATTTAAATCTCGGCGTGTCAATCTAATATTTGTCGAAAGCCCTGAGTGATGTATATCTCCGTTGTTATGAAAACCAAGGGTTCACAAATCACTGACAAATCACGAATCCCCATCAGCGTGAATCTGCAAATCGCGATACCAAATAATAATTCAGATCCAGTGTCATTCGCGTCTACAGGTAATATAGAACTATGATATGATTCATATAATTTTCTTACTATACAGCAACTGGTGTAACATATCACGTACATAGTACGAGCTATTTAAATGTAAATGTACCCACGAAATTAACTTATGATGAACGATTGCAATTCTACTGATGAAAGTAGCACGTTGGCCTTCACAACTGACTATAACCAAATATTTTTAGAGCGATAACAACAAACAAACGAGACACTAAGTAATATAGACGTTTCCTATGGCCCATTATATTGTGTGTGAAGTACTGTGTGAAGTGTATTAATGTGAAATCAACGATGTTCACATATACGAGCGAATACCAACCGTAGATGGACTCGGAGAATATTTGTTTCACTGGTGATAATACTTACAGTGTTTCGAAGTGTAAATGTTTTAACTGGTATGTAGAGATAGAAGATTGGATGACAGTGTCTAGTTCTGTCTATTTGAATATTTTAGTCAAGTGCGCTAAAATATATATAAAGTACTATTATTTCTAATAGTATACCAATCTCATTAAAATCAGAGCTTAGTTCTCGCTACCGCTAAACAAAGATCTGAGGACATCCCAATAGGGGTCACGTCAGAACGACCTTTCATCCGACTAATCAGAGCGTCGCTTACCAGATCCTGATAGGGACAGTCGGAATGTGATTTCTAATCATGCAACCTCGAAAACTTTAACACGGGGTACCCCGAACGATAGTTACGGGTTTAACGACTGAATCCTTACAATCTAGACCATATATTTTCCATTCCAGAATGTTCTTTTGTTCGGGTTTCAAATTTTTAATCGAGAATTTGTCAAATATGTTTCGAAGCGTAGTCGCCAATTTGAAATTAGTGCCGTAAAGCACGAGAAAGCTGCCTTCTGATTGGCTCATGTCGACTTCCTGTCAGTCCTTCCGCGCAAGGTCGGTCTGACGTGACCCGTAATGGGATGTCCTCAGATCTTTGTTTAGCGATAGCCAGAACTAAGATCTGATTTTAATGAGATTGAATAATATACATTTATGATATTTTGGCTCGAGAATTGCGTTTAGTTTACACGCATGTACATTATTGAAATATCCATGGTGATTTCATTGCAACGATAATGTCGAGGTACACGTGTTGGTAGCATTAAAACAAATTTATGATTCCGTTTGATAAGTTATTATATATTAAAAGTGAACGCCAAGTGACACTGGGTGAGCAAGTTCTGCCCTACCCGGGTAGCACCCGCCAGATTAATTAAGTATGTGTTTGTAGCCTGACGTATAGGACGGAAATAGGGAAATGTTTTAAGGGTCGGCAGAAAACAAGATTCCTTATTATAGCGTAATAACCAATTCTGTCTGTGACGTCAGTCTGTTTCATTCGCTTCCTTACAAATCTATCCTGGCGTTATATTTAAAGATCTTAGGAATAAATAAAATATATATGATAAATACAAATATAATATGATGTATGTAGTGAACATGATTTAGATAAATGATGAGGGATATGAAATGTGTTTTTGTGCCTGCCGTTATTTTACCGCAAATAATATGTTTGTGCGTGATTTTAACAAACTTTCTATCAATTACCACCATCCGAATCCTGCTGAAATAGCACACAAGTCGCAGAGGTAATGGAAAGGTGAAAGAAAGTATACACTTGAAAATTCGCATTTCAATGCTCTTTACCCTAAACTGTGAAATCGCGAACACCATTTTCCTCGAGACGCCATGTGCACGTGACCTGTTGTGGGATACTCATTGATATGATGATGGTAATGGTAGCACACAACCAAATGTTTTCCCAATGTATGTTTTTTAATAACTAAGCATTCAACAGCTACTAACTGTACGTACGCGCACATTTTGGTCTTCGAGCAGCAATAAAAACAACAAAATGACTAGCTCAGCCAGCTCCTTTTCCGAGTACAGGAAGCTAAACACACCATCCAAGCTCCGCACCAATTTCACTAGCTTGAGCACAGCTGTGGTCACATACAGCATAAGTCATTATTTTGAAAAGGACAGCATTAAATATAGAAAAGAACATCAGTTTAATTACTGGATTGATGTACATTTCGAAAACATACAAATCTTACACAATAGCATCCCATCACAGCCGCCAGATGATTCCATCTACACTGAAAGCTTGTTGAACGACAGATTCTGAATTGGTGTAAATAGAACCGAACATCGCCTATGTAAAAAATAAACAAGGGGTGTTGTTTATCTGTAATAAACTTTAGACAAGGAGTGTTTTATTGTACGACGCACAACGAGCCCGGGTCGTTTATTAATTATGTGAGATAGCATTATTACTTACAACATCAGAGAGTATGTTAATGAAATTTACAAGCTTTAAAAATATTTACCCGTATTGAAATAATGATGACTCCCTGAATATAATCCGAACTCGGCAATATCGGACAAGTCTACTGAATGAACGGGGATTAAATTTGGTATTTCCTGAATATTCTCACAATTCTCACGGTGATTATCTGTACCTCCCAATACAGTCTGACAGATCTCGCCCAAGACATTGACGAACTCACATCGTATACAGGTGGGCCATCATTTCTATAGATACGCGGAAATATTTTCACAGTGTGTACATTTCATTAGCATCATCAAAGAAACTGTGCATAATGTTGATATTTCACGAGAAATAAACGACTCATTTAATGCTTGTTTTATTTTAAGCATTATTGGTGCGGCAGTATTTGTTTTGTCTAACCCCACGTCATGTCGACAGTTTCTAAATGATCGAGTCTGATTACTATTTGTGTAAAATATTTGTGTAATAACTGACGTCCAAAAGAAACCAACCAACTGAAAATATAAATTTCAGACAAAGTATAATTTTTTTCGATGAAGTCTATCTAAAACACATAACCTAAATACAACAATAGTGTATGCAGAAAATGTTAATCGTCTGTTACATGTTTGCGAGATAACACGCGAAAAAGTGAAAAACACGTGCACCACGGACAACTGCAAATGCACGTGCGGGTAAGGGTATAAAACGATTGCAACGGCAAGTCAGATATCCACAGTGATAAAAAAAACACAAAAGAAATGCCACGACTCACAGTCGAACAACGTGAACGAGCCTTGGGTATGGTACAGATGGGAGCCACCCATGCCCATATTGCGCGAACCTTCGGTTGCTCCCGTGTTGCCGTTACCAACTTGATGCAACGTTACAGACAGGGCGGACAGCTGAGAGGCCAAGAACAGGCAGACCCAGGGTGACCAAGCCCCATGATGACCGGTACTTGCGTACCTTGCACCTCCGAAATCGCTTCCTGACAGTGACTTCATCGGCGACAAATGCCTTAGGTCACAGGGTTAGTCGACAGACAGTGGCCGATGACTCAGGGCTCATGGAAACAGGGCTTTTAGACCATACAGAGGACAGCTATTGACAGCGCAACATCGTCGTCTGCGATTGAGATGGGCCTGGAGTGAAAGACGTTGGCAACGAAGTGACTGGCAGAGGGTTGTCTTCACTGACGAAAGTCGATTCGGTATGTTTAGGGTTGATGGAAGACAACGTGTTTACCGCCGAAGGGGTGAACGAACGGCGGCGTGTTGCGTGCAGGAGGTCGTACCGTATGATGGAAAGAGTGTCATGTGTGGGGAGGGATCTGTGGGCAGGAGAGGACACCGCTGGTCATCGTTGACGGAAACTTGATAGCTCAGCGTTACATGGATAACATTCTTCGTCCAATTGTCCTACGATTTCTCCAACAGCAGCCACGTGGTATCATTTATCAGCATGACAACGCTAGAGCCCATACAGCCAGAATTGTCACTAACTTCCTCGCAGCCAACAACGTCAACGACCTGCCGTGGCCTGCACGCTCACCCGACATGTCCCCCATAGAACACCTCTGGGACTTGATGGATCGATGTGTTCGAAAACGACCACACTCTCCATCCAACCGGCAAGAACTGATCTTGGCCCTCCAAGAAGAATGGCGTCAAATACCACGTGACCTCATCAGATGACTGACTTTTTCTGTGCGTCGAAGAGTTTTTGCGTGTATTGAGGCATTTGGTTGTCACACACGCTACTAATGACTTGTTATTGAACGTGAGCGATTGTTTATGTACTCTGCCTATTGTCCATGATTCTGAAAGCTCGAGTTTTGTACCACACCCAACTTTGGGGGGCTCTGACGTCATTTTCTGTCGCGGTATTATTGTCATTTTCAGTGTTGATTATGTTGATATATTGATGTTCTTAATACACTTTACTTCATGCATGTATGTTTTGTTGTTTTTGAGCAAGAGTGATTTCAAACTCTGGTAAAGTTTCTTTTGGACGTCAGTTTATAATAAAATAATAAAGTCCACGTTAGTCCAACATCTTCTATGATGTGGGACTAACGTGCACTTTATTATTTTATTATATTTATATTTTTATATATATAATGCAGATATACGCACAATTAAAACAACTGTTTTAATTATTTAGCTGCTTATCGGAACTTTTGCATCGTTAAGGGGGAACACATACATTTGGTTACACATTAATGTCTTTGTAAATCGACTAAATTAATATTTTACGAAGCAAACGTCGTCATTAGTGCATTCTAAGGATCCTTTCATATAGCATATAGAATTTTCTTACAGGAACAAGCATGATGACGTCAGTTCAAGGTTATAGAACAGGAACGGGTATTCAGTACAGAGAGTAGGGGCGACTTTTGGTCTGGAAATCACTATTGCGATAACTATTGATATTGCAAGCAACTATTGCGATAAATGTTGATAGTTTTCAGTGTATAAATTTAGATGGATTCGAATTAAACCACGGAACTGAAGTTTCCTTTGAATGTGATAACCATAACAACAAATAAAAAGTAAACTTTGAGATATGACTGATTTGTTTCTTCTTTATCCTAATAATTTAAGAAAAAGACACCTCCACATTACTACCACTCATTATCAAAAAGGCAACAAATTTGAAAAGCATGTATTTTATTGATTTGGTAAATACAATGCTATTGATCGGAAACTGATTTAACAATCGATTTATTGACTTTAAGTGCTTACCAATAGCAATATATCCATATTTCGATTTATCGGAACACCCCTAACAG
Organism: Haliotis cracherodii; assembly: GCF_022045235.1. Classification (NCBI taxonomy): domain Eukaryota; kingdom Metazoa; phylum Mollusca; class Gastropoda; order Lepetellida; family Haliotidae; genus Haliotis; species Haliotis cracherodii. The sequence goes on along the minus strand of NW_027266273.1, from coordinate 3,607,376 downwards.
AGGGTGTTTTAATGTGTTAGTTAAAATAGAGCTCTCCCGCTCCCCAGTTAACGTATCATTAATTAAGAAAGAAGCTCTTAAACCCTTCCATAATCATAAAAAATCTCTGCTAAATATTTGTCTTGTGAAAACTTAGCTTACAGGGCTTCTTCACGTAATTATTAAGTACGTAATTACATCATTACGACATGACGTAACTACGTCATAAATGACCCGTGAAGATCCTGTCAGAATAGGTCTTCAGCAACCCTTGCTTGCGGTAAGAGGCGACTAACGGGATCGGGTGGTCAAGCTCTCTGACCTGATTCATGTGTGTCTTCGTATCCCAATTGCGTGGATCGACGCTCATGATATCAATCACTGGATCGACTGAGTGAATTTGATTTAACGCCGCTTTGAACAGCTTGATGTGGGAGAAAAGTCCAAAATCACGCACGATCACCGTTGGTGCAGACAAACCTTAAAATATAGTTAGAGCGAATCTGGCACTCGAACCCACGATCAACGGAACGCAGCTCTGCACAGCTATATGCGTCGCCTAGGGCGACTGGATCACCTGTACCCCCTGCAGCGCGTTATGACGTCAAAAACTCGGCAGATACTCTCAACTCCATATTAATAAAGAATTCAGACGTATCAAAATAGTTTCCGGGTAAGATACAACACAACACAGCTGGATATTTAATGAGTTACTTATCTGTCTGGGAACCAAGATGGTATATACATAATATACCTGAATAAATTATACACACCAATCTTTTTCTTTTTTTCATATACCGGGAACGTCTTTATATCTACTTTAAAAAATAATTATCTACACAGTATACAAATGCCCAAGACGCTAGCGATACCTCTTTGGCTCTTAGTACAAGAACACTGGATGTTTCTACATTTGGTCTCCAGTACAGGCAGGGGACACGGGTGGCCCAGTCGTCTAAGGCGCCAAGTTGCGTCTTTTGGGCACGCTAGAAACCTATGATTGTGGTTTCGAATCCTGGTTCACCCCGATTATGTTTCTAGGTTTGTCTGCACCATATCCGTGCTCTAGGGTTTCACCGAAGTGGTAAACGTCTGAGACTTGCATCACGTCGGGCTTTCCTCTCACATTAAGCTGACCTGCCGTGATATAACTGGAATAATGTTAAAAGCGACGTTAAACCCAACTCACTCACTCAAGTACTGGCTCATTAGAGAAGCAGAGTTAGTGAGTGAGTTTGAGTTTTACGCCGCTTTAAGCAATATTTCAGCAAAACACGACACCAGCAATTGGCTTCACGCATTTTACCCCTGGACCCAAGCGAACAGAGAAGCAGAGGAGACGCTTGGAAGTGTATTCAAGTAACAATAATAATGAAACAGTTACAAAACATGTCATTAGGTATTTTTTTTTGCCTTCTGTATTTACACGTTATACACGTATGCCACTTTAATGTGTTTTTTCATCAAATTATAAAAATATGCGATTTAAAAAAAATAACTATATTGTTTTGAAATATATATAGTAAGCGGTGCTTAACCTTTTTACAGGTGCATATATAACCCCGAATCGCATAAGCAAGACACAATATGACTTGATATATACTTTGGCAGAGTTGGTAAACTGTCGCAATTTGCTGTGAAGAGTTGCGTTCCTTTGGAATGGAAGGATTCGGTTATCGTGGGTTCGAATCCCATATTCACACTGATCAAGATTCTTGTAAGCACTCGTAATCGGACGCAAGGGGCTATAACGGATAACGTGACATGCCGTACAAAGCGTACTCACCCCCGACTCCGCTGTGCATTGGTGTATGTATACATGGTTTAGCGTGTATTTGATACTCAGAGATACGACAAGTGATCCAAAAATGAGGTAACACGGCTTAACAAAACACAGGATTGCATCAACGTCAATCACATCTATGTTAGAATAGGTCTTCAGCAACCAATGCTTGTCGTAAGAGGTGACTATGTGTGTCGTAAGCGGCAACTAACGGGATCGGCTTGCTGACTTGGTTGATGCATGCCACCGTATCCAAATTGCGTGGATCGATGCTCATGATGTCAATCACTGGATTGTCTGGCCCAGAATCGATTATTATTAACAGACCGACGTCATGTTGCTTGATTATTGCTGGGTGAGGCCTTAAACAACAAACAAACAAACGAACACACAAACACGAACCAACTTCTTGGATAATGGTCCTTCAAACGGTAATTAGGGCTTGGACAAATATTTGAATGTGTCATCATCACGAGGGTTGTTATAATCTTGCATTTTGGATGCTATATGCTACTCAAAAGAAGTTAAAGACAGTTGAATTCTTATAGTCAAAATAACGTTTTCGAGTAGTATACTACCCGGGCTTTCAAACATGTTGGCTTTGTCCGGATGTAGGATGGCATGGTTGTTGGAGATTTGTTATGTATTTTCTGTCTACTGAACAAAAAATTAAAATCCGTGCATGATGACCTAGTTCTCTTAAAATATATACCTCTTAAGCCGCACCCATCTACAACGTCAGCTAGTGCGCATGCCCAAGCAGACACCATCTAAAGTATGCCGTCAAAGACGTTTGTTGACAGCCAGACTTCGATGTTTTTGTATATCACACTCCGGGCAATCAACACCGTCACCCGCAGCTGACAAATATTCGAAGTGTCCAAAGGGTCATCATTGACGTCAATGAGCTCCAATCAACCCCAACCTCAGGAAGGGCGTGTCTCCGTCAGTTTCTACCTTGAGCTAGTCTTACATAAGGGGACTATACATTGACCCTCATAGCATCGATATGTGTATACCCCTCAGACACCCGAGCGAACACGTAAGGGTTTAGGGCGGTCGGGTAGCGTAGTAGTTAAAGCGTTCGCTCGTCACGCCGGGTTCGATTCCCGACATGGGTACAAAGTGTGAAGCTCATTTCTGGGCTTCACACATTGTAACCATATCGTGACTCGAACCCGGGTCTTTGGCGTGGCGAGCGAACGCTTTAACCACTAGGCTACCCGACCGCCCCTCCAGGAGAAGAATACAGGCTGAGCTATTATACACATAAGCACTTTTTTTAACATTTACATGACGAAGAGTGAGTGCGTGAGTTGGGTTTAACGCCGCTTTTAACATTATTCCAGTTATATCGAGGCGTGTCAGCTTAATGTGGGAGGAAAGCCCGAAGTGATGCAGGTCTTAGACGTTTACCACTTCGGTGAAATCCACGAGCACGGGTATGGTGCTGACAAACCTGGAAACATAATCGGGGTGAACCAGGATTCGAACCCACAATCATAGGTTTCTGGCGTGCCCAAGGGACGCAACTCTGCACAGCGAATCGCGGCGCCTTAGACGACTGGGCCACCCGTGCCCCCACATGACGAAGATGATATATTCCCGCCACCCTATCAATTTTTAAGTTAAATATATCAATGACAGCTCGGTGGGTGAGTGAGTTGAGGTCGGTGTATCTTTGAACGGTACTAAAATATCAAAGTGAGTGAGTGAGTATGGTTTTAACTATTTTCCAGCAATAACACGGTGGGGCACACCAATCGAGCCCGGGCCTTCGGCGAGACGAGCTTTAACCACTGGGCTACCCCACCTCCCCTTAAATGTCAAAACGTGGAGTGTGCAACCATCCTCAAACGATAGGGGTTCGAACCACGCTGGTGACACATGTTTTCGGAAAAAATGAAATTATTCGCATATCAATAAAATCCATGTAAAAAATAGTTCCGTCTGTTCCAAGTGGAAATCAATTCAAATGTTGGTTCAAGATAATGTATAGTTGACAAACAACTCTCCATTCCTGAAAAGTAATGGAGCGTTCAAACCGTAGAATGATGGGTTTTAATGCAACTGAAATATTGTTCAAGGGATGTTAAACCCAACTCACTCACCACTGACTATACATAGTATGCCCTTGAACACGGTTACGACGAAGAACGTACAAGCATCCTTATAATTACCAAATCAATATTCTGTCCAAATCATTACAGACGTGTTCTAAGCTGGGAGGACGGGTAGACTTCAAATCACGTTGCCGTTTGAGAAACGAAATCCGACTTTGCCCAAATATTTGACACAGGGGTTCGCTGATTTCTTTAAAGACATCATATCCTTGTGTCGTAACTATACACCCTGACGCATATATAAGTAAATCGAATTATATCAAGACGAATGTCAGTGAAAAACCTTTTGAGGCGTGGAGGGCAACAAATCGTCCTTTGAAAAAAATGGTTGTTTTGTATTAGCGTTGTATCATCTATGGCGAGCAGCCGCCCATTGACGTCGGTCGCGAGACCCACGCGACATAAGATCCGCATTAAGCTCTCCGTGATTGACAGGTGCCTCGTCATGCAGAAATAACAACCACAGTCCACATCGAGACATGCCACACTCGGATATCGAGATCCGTGATTGTTTTTATTAATTTGCAAATGATACGTACACTAAAAATAATTTTTTTTATCGATGTCAATGTTTGAAATCTCAGGGAGAAGGCATTTTGGTGCTTGAAATGTTTGTTTTTAACGTCAAACTACGTCAAACAGATATTTGTATAGTATCAAATACAATCGCAAGTCTATTTTATCATAGTTTAAAATTTCAACGAGTAAGATATTAATTACCAATAAAATAAGCAAAAGTTGTGCTGTACTGTATTAATTCTGTAAACCAGATCTTCTACGAAAGTAACACGATGCTCAAACACGAGGCTCAACACTAGGTCGTAGATAGATAACTTTACTTTGCACTGCACCTGGGTTTAAAGATGGAAAAGACATTCTGTTGGTTCTTCTTTTAGAAAATATGATTTGTGTATTTGTTGCTTAACGCCACACTCAGGAATATTCCAGCTGTGCTGTCTGTAAGTAATCGAGCCTGGAGCAGACAATCCAGTAAGTGATATCACGAGCATTGATCCAAGCAAGAGGATACGATGCCATGCATGAACCAAGTCTGACCACCTGATCCCGTTTGTCGGCTCTTACCACAAGCATGGGTTGCTGAAGTCCTAGTCTAACTTGAATGTTCACGGATTCTGAGAACATATGAAGGATGATTCCATCCTGTATAACATCTGATTTTAATGTGTATTTGTCTTTGAATGATATCGACAAAATAAACGAATTGTGTGCACATTAAGTTTACAAAACTGGATCAACAATTGGTACACCCAGTGGTACAATCAATGGTTCACCCAGTGGTGCACTTAGTGGTATTCCACTGGGTGTACCATTACTTGTACTACTGGACGTACCATTGACTGTGCCAACGTGTGTACCATTGAGTTCACCACTGAGTGTACCATTGCTTGTTCCACTGGATGTATCATTGTTTGTAGCACCGGGTATACCACTGACTGTACCAACGTATGTACCATTGAGTGTATCATTGACTTTACCAACGTGTGTACCATTGAGTGTACCACTTGGTGTACCATTGAGTGTACCATTAGGTGTACCATTGCTTATTCCACTGGGTGTACCATTGAGTGTACCAACGTGTGTGCCATTGGCTGTAGCAATATGTGTACCATTGAGTAAACCACTGGGTGTACCATTGCTTGTTCCACAAGGTGTACCATTGAGTGTACCACTTGGTGTACCATTGAGTGTACCCCTGGGTGTACCATTGTTTGTAACAATGTGTGTACTATTGAGATTACAATCAATGGTTCGCCCAGTATTGCGCTGGTTCACACACTGGTACACTCAATGGTACATCTAGTCAAATACAAAACGGTACATAATGTACAACAGTTACATACACTCAATGGTACACTCAGTGGTATACTCATTGGTAAACCCATTGGTACACTTAATGGTACACCCAGTGGTACACTCAATGGTACACACGTTGGTACACCCAGTACATATGCATCGGTACAGGCGATGGTACTCTCAGTGGAAAAGCAAATTGTTCACCCAGTGGAACAACGAAATTGTACACACAATAGCGAGTAGAACGATTAATGGTACATCAAAGGGTACTCCCAATATTACCGACATTGGCACATCCAATGGTACATACACGGGTACATCCAATGTTTCAGTCATCGGTACACCCGGTGGTACAAACATTGCTACATCCAAAGGTACAGTTATCGATCCACCATATGTTACATCCAGTGGTACAAACATTGGTACATCCAATGGTACATACATTGGTACATCACGTGGCACACCCAATTTGACATCAAATGTTACACCCAGTGGTACATTCATCGGTACATCCAATGGTACATACATTGATACATCATGTGGTGCACCCAAAATGACATCAAATGTTACACCCTGTGGTAAATTCATCGGTACATCCAATGGTACATACATTGATACATCATGTGGTACACCCAATATGACATCAAATGTTTCACCCTGTGGTACAGACATCGGTACACCCAAATGATACACCCACAGGAACATCACGTGGTACATCCAACAGGACATCAAATGTTGCACCCAGTGGTACAGACATCGGTACACCCAAATGATACACCCACAGGAACATCACGTGGTACATCCAACAGGACATCAAATGTTACACCCAGTGGTATACACATCGGTGCATCCAGTGGTACACTCATTGGTACACTCATTGGTACGCCCAGGGGTACACTTAATAGTACACCCAGTGGTACAGTCAATGGTACACCCAGTGGTACAAGCAATGGTACACCTAGGGATACAAGCAATGGTACACAAGCAGAGACAACCAAATGGATGGGGTTGTCAGGCTCAGTGATTTGCTTGAATGCGTGTCACTATAACCCGCTGGCGTGGATAGTTGCTCACAATATCAATCACTGGAATGTCTGGTCCAAACTCCATACAGGCCGCCGTCTTATAGCTGGAATATTGCTTACGGCGTTAAAAACACACAAACATACCATGTTTCAAAACGAATAAGGAGTCATTAGAGTTGGAAGATTTGGTGTATTGATGAGCTGCCGGAAGATTCCCAGTAGGTATAACAATACTTATTTGAAATGTTAGTCCACCAGTAATGCATCATGCGGTTGACAAAACAAATATTGTCAAACGTACAAGAAGATCCAGTCACAGCATTAGTGTGTTTCCTGCGGTTTTCACTTGAAGTATAGGTTGTCAGTCAAAGGGGCGTAACTCTAGTCAGAATAATGACATCAGCTGTATTTACAGATGTTAGGCACTGCAATGACAAAGTCACAGCCAATACAGCTGTAAAGCGTTGCATTACATTTTGTGGTCACCTATATATAACAAACTGGACCACAGACAGGTTTAAACAGGTGACAAGACAAGACATTTATTCAGTATAGAAGCCAATGACCCAAATGAAGACAAAAATGAGTTACATTTCTCAGCTTTCAATACATTATGTGTATGGGAGAGAGTACTTAGGGGTGCAATTGGTTTGTTTGTCTGTTTGTTTAACGCCGCACTCAGCAATATTCCAGCTATATGACAGCGGTCTGTAAATTATCGAGTCTGAACCGGGTATCCAGTGATTGATATCATGAGCATCGATCCACGCAATTGGGACCACCTGATCCGTTTAGGTCTGGGTGCAATAAGAAGTTTTCTTTGTATGACGTATTCAAATAAATGCAGACATATACACACATATAACACAGACACACATATAATGTTTGTATTCTAGGAAAAAGAGATATAAAGTGGTATCAAACATATTTCTTATTTTTTGTACATTAAATAGGTATAAACAAAGATAATATGGCCACGGAGAGAGAGAGAGAGAGAGAGAGAGAGAGAGAGAGAGAGAGAGAGAGAGAGAGAGAGAGAGAGAGAGAGAGAGGTACAATATGACCACGGATAGAGAGAGATATTGGGAACATGATACAGGTACAATATGACCACGGATAGAGAGAGATATTGGTAACATGATACAGGTACAATATGACCACGGATAGAGAGAGATATTGGTAACATGATACAGGTACAATATGACCACGGATAGAGAGAGATATTGGTAACATGATACAGGTACAATATGACCACGGATAGAGAGAGTGGTTGCGTGATACAGGAACAATATGGCCACGGATAGCTTGGAGAGAGTGGTACAGTTACAAATGTACATGGTCACGGGCAGTTACAGTTTAGAAGTGGAGAAAGTACAATATAATTAGGTTTTCATACAGCAAGTATACAAGTAAACATGAGTACAAACAAGCCAATATACCAGGAACACAAAGACTCCTGATTCAATCCCATTCAAGAACATAACGAGAGAAGCAGCCTTATCGATTCAAAGAAGCGGGCGCACAATCATCGGATAGTTCGTGTTGAAGGCACGCTATAACTGTTGTAAAGCATTTGTTAAAGGTTTGGGAGGGGGCCACGGGTTGCTCAGACGTCTGAGGCGCCGCGATTCGCTGTGCAGAGTTGTGTCCCTTGAGCAAGCCAGAAACCTATGATTGTGTCTAGCATTGCATTCATTTATAATAAAAAATAAAGTTTGTAAAAATTAACCATTCCTTTGCCGTACTCGGAAAATGGGCTCAGCTCGATTTCCATATCGTGACAAGGAATGTAGCTCTTGTATCATATATGCACAAGGTACTTCTTGTCCCTAGTCTAGAAGGATGACGGGGTTATACATCATGACATATATGTACAAATGTACAAATGAAGTTAGATCAGATACAGATAATTAGTCTTTCTCCCAAGTGCACGGGTCATTTAAATTTAATTAACTCTACAATCAAAAGTATCATTTAACTTAACCCCTTGCTCATGTCACTACCTTGTTCTAACGCTCCTTTAACAACTGTCATGCCCGTCAACTCCCTCGAGAATGTATACCAACTTTAATTCTGTCACAACTGACTTCCCATATATTAATCTAATTATAACGGGTTGTATGTATAATAAAGAGGTTATAATATCCCTTGCCATTATTATATCAAACTTCTAAATGTTATAAAGACGTTCATCCGAATCAATATTTATATTTAGCGAAACAAATAAATGGTATCTTACAATGCTTGAAAAAATAGTTAGGCCACTAAAAATACGTTGTTGTAAGGTGTCTCTTTTTAAATATGAAATATTCAGGCAATTAGTTTGAATTATAAAAACATATCTGGTCTTGCAGCTGTAGCCGAAAATCCTACAAATCCTACAAAATCCATACACCCACCCCCGACTCCCGACCCCGACTCCCACCCCACCCTATCTCGTAAGACTGCTAAAGTATTGGGGTTCACCTTAGCGCTAAGATCGCTTTGTGGCTCTGACAATCATCACTAGTGTACATCAGGATGTGGAAGAAGTGTGTTACGACGTCCAAGGCACAGCTTGGGTGCATCCACATCGAGTACGATCCAACATCAAGTACAGCCAGCATATAATTGAATGAGTTGGTTTAACGCATATCAGAGCGTCTGCTGAATGTGGGAGGGAAGCCCGAAGTGACGTAGTGCTTTGAGGTTTGCAACGCTGTTGAAACCAACGAGTATGGCGCAATAATGTCCCGTTCAACATCCAATACATAGAATATATGGCAGTTGTTTTATCAATACGAAGGTATCGGAAATCCATGAACCTGGTTTTACTTATGTAAAGTATTGTCCGCCAATACAGAATTCCATAATTAACTGCTGTGTTAGAAAACGTTACAAATGCCGTGATACTGGGCGAATTAAAATGTAACATCGCATCGACATTTTTCAGCCGTATATATAGCGTCGAGGAATATCTTAATAACCCACTAAGAATATGACCGGTTGATTTCTAAATATGACCCACAAAGCATACTTAGCGTTAAGATTAAAACTCCAAAACTATGATATGAACTTACGACAATCGTAGCGCTAAAATCACTGAGTGAGGAACGAGGTCCTGACTGTAAGAGTGTTATACCCCGACTTATGGCTCGTTGTTCATATTAAAAACTACTTATTTGTCTGTCCCAAAGTCCCCTGTTTATGGATTACATTGCTGTAATGTAGCTGACTGTGGATTAAACAACATTCAGTCATCATTTAACGCCGCTTTTGACAATGTTCGAGTAATATCCCAGTGCGTCAGCCTGGTGTGTCATGAAATCCCGAAGAGATGCAGCTTGTGGATACTTACCATTATAGTGAAACTGTTGATCACGAGTTTGGTGCTGACAAACCAAGAGTTATGCTCAGGACGAATCTGGATTCGAACCGACAGCAGCGGATCGATGTCCCATGTCTAAAAAAACACTTTTCGAAACTTTGGGGAAGCTTGTCTACCACCGCTTCTCCGTACCGCCGAAAGAAATTGGAGGAGAGAGTGAGTTGGACTTAACGCCGCTTTGAACAGTATGTTTTGTCCCAGCTTACCAGGTGAAGGTGAAATGGGGTTTAATGTCGCGTTCAAGATTGTTGCACGTATACTATTTATAGCAACTTCCCCATCGCGCCTGCTTGGTATGACTTGAAAGCCGAGTTTACAAATGCCTCATACAAAGGTTAAAGACCAAGTGGCATTGTCAGGGTAAATTTGGGATTCGAACCCTCAACCAGCTCATCCATACACGGCAACAGAAGCACCAAATTTTGTGCCTTGACTTCTTGTCGTCCGATCCGACCGAGGGGTTCATGGATTTGTTACCTCCCCCATTTTCAGTGGGGGCGGTGGTGTAGCCTAGTTGTTAAAGCGTTCGCTAGTCACGCCGAAGACCCGGGTTCGATTCCCGACATGTGTACAGTGTGTGAAGCCCGTTTCTGGTGTTCCCCGCCGTGATATTGCTGGAACATTGCTAAAATCGGAGTAAAACCATACTCACTCACTCACTCATTTTCAATGGCTGGTTATTGTGTCGTAGTAACTTAAACAATGAATTGACTGTCATCGAAGACAAGTCGACAACGCATCATGTCATCAATGTCTAAGTTTATCGGTTTATTGTTCGAGCAACGCAACACCAACCCTTTTGTCCTCTACTGAATGTCAAGGCTGTTCATGCTATCGTCAGAAAACCAGTCGTTCATCCACCCTGGAATGTAATGTAGGTCAGTGTCACGCAGTCATGAATAATATAAATAGGCTAAGGCGGGTGTACAGACAGCGACAGTGGAAAGGCCGGGGCGGTTGGGAGGTTCGTTGTCGTACAGGGATATCTCCTTTCTGCTAGACTCTTGTGCCTTACCTTGTGATCTGTCGCGGTGCATTATGGTGACACTGAAGGGTTCCGAAGGTACTTTGTTCTCCAGCTGTTTTACAGGTCGGTGTTTCACTTCTTGTCGATCCCTGGGCTCTATAATCTCTCCCCCCAAGTCCCCTAGATTGTCTCACAGTCTCGGAGCCATATTATTTTCCCTTCAACCCAGCCGTTACTGTAATACCCATAGCCCGAGTATGCCATGTCACTGGGGCTCCATTTCAATTTAAATAGAGTTGTTTGTTTCTATCACAATTATATATTTTCAGAGACGTAGCGTTAGTCTACAACTGTCCCTGTAGGTTTCTCAAACAGTCCACTCTCACTTCTATTCTCACACCAACCCCGCCGGGAGTGACCATTGCTTTCACAAATACCATCATGTTGATGTCTGTCTGTAACTTATGGGGCGTGGGGTGGGGGGTGGGGGGTGCGGGGTGGCGTGGGGTGGGGTGGGGGTGGGGGTGGGGGTGTATGGTTTATCTGGTATAGACTCGGATTATTCATATGGACTCTGTCATACAGCTGGAATATGGAATATTGCGTGCGTGACATCAGACAAAGGTAACGTCTGCTTGTATGACAATGGACCAGTCATGAGGAGGGGGCACGGGTGGGCCCAGCCGTCTGAGGAGCCGCGATTCGCTGTGCAGAGTTGTGTTCCTTTTACACGCCAGAAATGTATGATTGTGGGTTCGAATCCCGAATTGCCCTGATTATGTTTCTAGGCTTGTCAGCACCATACCCGTGCTCGAGGGTTTCACCGAAGTGGTAAACGTCTGAGGCTTTCCTCTCACATTCAGCTGACACGCCGCCATATAACTCACTCACTCACACTCACTGTAACTTATGTAGTCTGTGGCTGTATATTTACATTATATGCCCCCATCATCCTACCCTTCCACAAAAAAAGAATAGAAACCCAGCGGCGGAGTTAGCTTTTCTGGGAGAGTGGGGAGCATATTTCCATAAATATTCAACCCCAATTTTACAGGGGCACTTTTGGCGCCATTTGCCTCTTCACCACGACCTGTCCGCAGTAATATATACCCATTTCACGCAGTAGGGTGGATATATCTTTTCCAGAAGGGCACAGGGATGAGGGAATGCATATTTTCCCTTACCGTTGTACGTCATCTTTTCACGGACACGCATGAAAGCACAAGGAGATAACCTATGCTGAGTGCACGAGTCGGTTACAATGACATACGGTCCCGGTACAGTATTACAGACATCTCTTTACTTATACTGTGTCCCAGGATTGTATATTACACAAACTGATCAATAACGAGCTCTTGTACTGAATGTAGGTAATAAATGGATACCATGAAGTCACCCTCCTCTAAATCAGCCTCTGAAACCAGGAACGTATTCATTTGGTTGAAGGCGGCCAGATGGATTGTTGGGGTGACTTCGTGCCATCGATTTCCCGACGGCGTGAATCGTTGATTATAATTTCACCCACTGGCTTGCCTTGCAAAGTAGCGAATTCTGTCATATTACGGCGTTACTTAACAAATACATAAACTAAATTGTTATTGCAATTTAATGAGTCGTTTCCTCTTTCAGGTTAGTATGTCATGTAGGGCATGCACTAAGGTTGGGAAACTGTACACATGTACACAAGCAAGAGTACCGAATGTATTGATTCAACACCTGTGTTATTCTGACTTGAGGGGCAAACGAAAACACAACCCTAATGCGAAAACGACACTCAGGACAATCCAAGTTTGCTTGTCAGCACTACGAAACACATCTGGTGGCAAACTTATAATTCATATCAGCGGACAATCATGTAGTGATCGTTTCCTTGGCTATTTTGATGAGTTTCTTGAAGAAAGTCTGAACAATTTGATCTGTGATGGACAGTTATTTGCTGACGCATACGAGCGACACTGGTTATGGAAATTACCAAACTTTAAGAATTACAGAGATTTCATTGTTATATCTGTAACTGAAACCAAAGGTGTTGCCACGGTTGATTTCAAAACCAAAATTTGTTCAGATCTTAAGGTTGAACGACCATCAGCGCTAAATATTCTGTCCCTTTTGTGTGATTCGGTCTCACCACGAGTGAAAGCTGCAGAATTTAGAGGGATCGAACCAGTGCCCTATGAAAGTCGACATGTACAACTAAAAACATTCAAACCAAAGGAAGACGACAGAAAGATTATAGACAACGATCCAGAGAGATTTGCAAACTATGTTTGGGATAAACTTCGTTTTCGAGAATATCTGAGTTGCATGACGAAAATCGAAGATGGGGGTTCTTATTATTTAGGCATTACCGAAAAGAAGAATACCTTCACGACACATGGTGAAGTAAAGTATGAAAGCCTTGTTCCACATATTGAAGGTTTTGAGCTACAGTTTGATGTGGATGAGCTCGAGAGACAACTCATTCGTGTTATAACATCTGGTGCTACCATATATTTTGCCAATAGCTGCTTTATGGACATTCCAAAAGAACTAGTAAAATTTAAATTCTACAATGTAGCAAGGGACAAATACGTTCTTGAAATTGCAGTTGGTAGTTTGGCGGGAGGAATTGTGTTCTTTGACAAGCAAGGCCCGGAAGCTTATCAAATAGTGTCGACGGGAAATGTTGAACGACTGACCAAAGAGGATTGGTTACTCAGAATGAGGAGTACGTTAAATGACATTTGCATGTCAATAAACATTGATTAAACAATGTCAGCACTTAAATAAAGAGAGTCAGAACTTTTATACAAAGGGACAGAACTCAGATATCAAAGTGAAACATTCTACTCTGCGATTTCCATAAGGAAAGGATCAAGATTGGGACGGCACACATTGTTTTGAGTGCATTAAAATGACTTCAAACTCAGATGGGACCGATTCTGACATACATACTGGCAACCTTCATGAGAGCATTCGCTGTGAATACACTAAGAAATACTCGTCCACCTATGACAGCAGTGATTCAGAGTCTAAAGTCCGCAGACACTCTGATTGTGATGGGGTTTCTGGTCCTGGTGATGCAATTCTCCATGGAGCTATGAATGGACGAAGTAAGAAACGTGACCATAAAGATTCAGAATCAGGTAATTTTCATATATTAGGATTTGAAATGTGATTTTAAGTCAAAGTCAACGATAATCAAGCTATATCACTGCAGCATGTTCATGTATACTGCCGGGCAAAAGAAAGTATACACCCATGTTTGATGGTGACTAAAATAAAGAATGTGGTCGATATGATATTTATATTGATTCTTACACAATATGTTTAAGATACTGGTTAAAGCTTCTTAATATATGTCTCAAGATTTCCAAAACGGTGTTATGATATATTAGTTAGGTTTGATTCCGTTGGTAGGAATACATGGGTTTCTGCTATGAAGAAGTAGTATAGGTAATGATGGTTCTGGACCACTTCCACTGGAGCAGGATTCATATACCTATACTGCTACTACAGGAGGAATTTTTATGTGTAAATGACTATGCGATTCAACGATAGTCATAAGATTCAGCTAAATTGACTCCAGCTCACCACCACCTGGAGCCAAAGACATAAATTTTTATAGGTAATGATGGTTCTGGACCACTTCCACTGGAGCCGGATTCATATACCTATACTGCTACTACAGGGGGGATTTTTTATGTGTAAATGACTATGCGATTCAATGATAGTCATGAGATTAAGTTAAATTGACTCCAGCTCACCAATACCTGGGGCCAATCATTGCTTTAGATGAGTCTAAATGGTAATAAAAATATTTTTCATTATTTTTATCGATAAAGCGATATTCAACATTTTTATTAAGTTCTTCGTTCATTTTACTAGGAGACCAGACTATATAACTACACTCTTTTTGTAAATTGATAAGAAACAATTGATTACCGTATTTGGTTGGTTTGACATCACTGATATAATAAAACCCTTGTGGTAATTCTCTCCATTTAATAGTTTTTTCCATTATTATATATTTATGTAAGCATTTGTCTAAATGTAATCACACGATAGTAAGCAATTCATTTTTAATCTCCAACCAGTTCTTTGGTTTTGGCACGGAATAATTGATGCGCTTGTTGCCTCCCTTGTTCTATGAACTTTTTTTTCTCGTCTTCGCTAATACCATTGGTCTTACGAGAATTTGATCGAATCTCCTGCTTCATTTCATTGTATTTGGTGAGTTCCGACAGCACTAAACGAAACTCATCCTCGGATATCTTACAATCGGCCACTGCTGTCGAAATATGATCCTCGATGCTGTTCAACTTTGCATCGGCGAGTATCCGAATACTATCGTGTTTTAATGCTTTCTTTTGCAACCTACGAGAAATGAATTTTATCGCTATTCCTGCCAGTCCCGAGACTCCGGCGGTTATTTCCATGCCGAGCACGATAGGCGCGGCGATTATAGTTGATAGTAAACCGACACCGGCTACACCGAGTCCCATGCCAGCTGCTACAAGCGCGATGTCAACTCCGTCCAGAGCATTCACGGCTCTGCGATACTTTTTATACAATCCAAGTCTCAACTCCCTATCCTTTTCTATTCGATGTTTTATGTCGCTTATTTGATGTAATCGAAATCCATCAACAGTTTCCATCATTTCATCGAGCGCTGGATATAAACTCATAGTGTATATTACGAATATATAATAGTCTTTAATTGGTCTTGCTTAAATGTTTTGAGAGTATACATCAACCTTATCAAATGTATATTATACGGCAAGAATATCTTAGAAAGAGAAATACTACCACTTTTAATAATTTGAACCCCCTCGAGGGATGCAACGGGTGATGCACCGACATGAATAATACTGCAACGTTGACGCTCGTGTTTCTTGAGCCATTTAATTGATAGACCTGGTAATATTTCGAAGGCATCTACCGGTGCATCTCCGAACAAGACTTCAATAATAAGCGTAGAAATATTAGGTATTGCACTCAAGTTAACTTTAATATTATCGAATTCTGTAACCAAATTTAAACTAACATTTTGGATTGCCGGACGACTATATAACATATGACCTGGTTTTTCTGTCAGGGGAGTGACTAACACACTTTTTCGTTTTGACGGGATATAGGCCGCGAGTACGATGCCACTATTTATTATCTTAGTTAAATTATGTCCCTTACCCATCATCGCATAAGGTGGGGTAATGACGATATTCAGCAGCCACTTGATGTTTGCTTCGACCATAGTCCATTTATTCTCACTGTTGTAAATAATATTGTACGGAGTGGTTTTAAGGAGTCTACTAACGTCGATATCGCTTAAATCTTCTAGATTACCCGCGAATGTAACTTCTTTCCGCTTGTATACATCATCGTGTAAGTGTAAAGCGTATAACTTACCATTGGTACCGGGTTTATCGAATCCTTCTGTGTCTCCGAGATCGGAAATCGCAATTGTATTACATTGTCTTATCATTCCAGGGCCTGATGCATCAACCATTATTTATAATATGGAGTGTTACACTTAAATATCCTATATGTACAGGTTGGTGATTTACATCTAATACAGAAATTTTGAGGTCTGAAATAATACCACGCTTCAATTTTTTATATTGTAATGATGAGAAAGATTCCGTTCTACCGCTATTGTATTTTTCATTTTTCACTGGAACACTTCTGAGTAGAGTTGAAGGACTTTCTTGTTGAATATTATCCGTCGTGCTGATTTGATCAAGATGGATGCACAGCTCTTTATAGGGAACTAAATCGGGTAATGTATTTCCCTCATTTGATGAATCGACTATTATAGTATAATTGGTTGCAAATCCAATTGTAATTCTTAAGTTCCTGTAAGGAATTACACCCATTATTCCAGGGGATAATTTCAGTCTCCCAGTCGCCTCATTTTGTGTGAGACTAGCTCCATAAGGCTTAAAAAATTCATCATTGAGTGAGCATACGCTGTAATACCCATCAGGTATAGTAATAATTCCATCTCTTTCATGTGTTAATATTATCTCACTATTTCCTCTCGCAGCACTTATATTGGTCCACCGTGGGTAATACGTTACATCGCATAGAGTGACTTCGAGTTGTCCATCCGAGTTATCGATAGTACGAAGCAGTTGAATAGACTGACCATTTGTTATTCCCAGGAGTGTAACATACATATCAAATATACAATGATACTATATCATAACTTAAATATGGAATCAGCCATTATTTATAATATGGAGTGTTACACTTAAGTATCCTATATGTACAGGTTGGTGTTTTACATCTAATACAGAAATTTTGAGGTCTGAAATAATACCCCGCTTCAATTTTTTATATTGTAATAATGAGAAAGATTCCGTTCTACCGCTATTGTATTTTACATCTTTGACCGGAACACTTCTGAGTAGAGTTGAAGGACTTTCTAGTTGAATATTATCCGTCGTGCTTATTTGATCAAGATGGATGAACAACTCTTTATAGGGAACTAAATCATGTACGATATTCCTTTCAATCACTTTTGAGCCGTGTTGTAATGTTATTTCTCCTCTAAATCCAAGTGTAATTGCTAAGTTCTCACTAATAAGTATTTTTGATCCTTCATTGTAGATTTTCACTGTCCTATTTGACTCATTTTGTGTGAGACTAATTCCATAAGGCTTTAAAAATTCATCATTAGAATTAAAATATTCATCATTGAGTGAGCTTACGCTGTAATACCCATCAGGTATAGTAGTAATTCTATTAAATCTGTTTTGTTCATCAAATATAAATATCTCATTATTACCTCTCGCAGTACTTATATTGGTCCACAGTGGGTAATACGTTACATCACATAGAGCGACTTCGAGCTGTCCATTCGAGTTATCGATAGTTTGAAGCAGTTCAATAGACTGGCCATTTGTTATTCCCGGGAGTGTAACATACATATTAAATATACAATGATACTATATCATAACTTAAATATGAAATCAACTTACATTACTAATCAATCGATTATAGTAACTGCCTCTGGTGCTGAATTTTTAGTTGAATTCCCCGATATCTTTGAAAAGTACAGGGTCACGGCAACTAGCGATAAAATGGTGCACGATTGGTTTCACAATCCGATGCAATTTTGGCAGAATCAGTTAAACTTTGCCGTATGGTGTGCCACAACGGGATGTGGCGTATCTCTTTACGCTCCAGGATTTGAACTGAATAAGTCTGTTATGTCATTTCACGTGTACTATCAGATTAGACGTATATTTAAAGAAATTAGTGCTCCATTACCGCAGGATCGAGCGTGGAATTCCACAAATAATCAGTACGATAAGAAGGCATTCGAACGTATTTGTAATGAATTTAATGTTTCTACGAGTAAAGATTGGCGTCTGAGTGGAGTTAACCATGGTCTAGGTATTCCATACGCTGGTGCACACTCTGTTAAAGAAGTCAGCGATGATTTACTGAAAAGGGGTCGGCTCCTTCCGAGCTTTGCTCTCTCAAGTAACGAGTGGAGAGATGATCGTATGAACTCTAAGGGTGGTGTTGCTTTCACCATCCAAAAGGTTGAGCAACCACCCGGAGACGCTTGGAATGAATTTCTTAATGATAAAACGGAAAATAATTTTACTAACCCAGGATTTGTAAGAGTTAATGAATCGATAAGAACTTATGTATGGGCAATTCTCGGTGCACAATCTCAAACACGAACGTCCATTATCGGTTCTGGGACGGCGCTCGATGCGCAAAAACAGTTTGTCTCAAACGTGGAGGACGCCATTAATTCGCCAGTTGACATACCATCGTCTATAAAGCGTTTTCAAGATGCATTACAGTACGCTCAATCGAAAGTGGACTACGTTTATGCGCCGGGACTATACATGTCTCCGAGTAATATGGAACTTAAGATCGGTCAAGTGATAGGCTATAATAATAAAATTGTTATCGCTACCGATCAACAAAAACCAGGTATAAATTCAGATATTAACGTCGAATTAATAACTCAAACGATCACGGGTGAAAAGGGAATAGTCAAGCCGCAAACATCTTTTAATGCACAAACATCTACTGACGCACAAGTGTCACCACATATTGCGGCTAAAAATCAACAACATATTGATGAAAAAACAGCGCTTGTAGTGGGTCGAGTCTCGGTTGGTTTACTCATGATTTGGTTAAATAGTTCTTAGCGAACTGATTTGGTGGTTAAATAGTTCTTAGCGAATACGTACAACAGCCCTGCAATTGCTACGATCAACCCCCACAAGTTTTGACTAAGCCAAGTGGTGGTCTTAGCTAATAAATTCAATAGCCAGGAAACAACACTCCCTATTATACCGGGAAGTGCGGCCGCGGCTTTCTCAGCTAGCTTTCCCAGTGCTGAACCTAAGGCTTTTAAATGCTTTTTTATCCACTCTCTTATACCGTTTTTATCGTTAGGCGGTGATCCGCCTCCGCCTCCACCACCTGTTAATGAGAGAGTCAAAGTCGATATGATAAATCCCAACGCGGTTAAAATACTGGCAATTGTTATTCCCTGTTCTCTGAACAATGTTTTAATTTTATCGGCCAGTGTAGTATCATCGTTGAGGACTTGATCGATAGTTTCTCGAATACGACTGATTTGCGAAAGAAGTGCCTTTCTATTACTGGAAGCTGCTTCGAGGCGGGCCAATCTTTCCTCTTCTAGGTTACGCAATCTTTCAGCAACGCGACGTCTACTGAATTCATCGCCCGCCTGTTCGAGTTTTGTTTTCTCTTGAGCTATATGCTTGTCGATTTCGGATAGCTTGGCTATATTATTGATGAGTTCTCCCCGCATAGTTTGCATTGCCTTGTCAAGACCTCGTAATTCCCGAATACTGAACTCCGAATGTGGTACCTGTAACGTTGAATTATCGTAGTAGGTATCTAAGATTTCTCCGAGTCCGTCCGAGGCCACCATCGAGGCTGCTTCCAAATCATCTGTATTAACGAGTTCTTTCCTCATAGTCTGAAGAGCCTTAGTAGTCTTCGCGGGAAGTCGTCGGTAGTCTACAAAACCTAATTCATCACGAACAAAGCCGATGCCTTTTTTAGCGGCTATCGTAGACAAGGCTAGGGGCTTACGAGTACGAGAATGCATAAGATCAATATCCGGAGCGCCACGCAGTCGCAATATTCCTTTACTATCTATCTCAAACTTTGAATATTCACGACCTATTGGAGTAACATAATTTTTATCATCTTTTAATGCATCGTAATAATCATTGACGGTTGATTGTAAAATTTCATCATTAAGATTTGTGTCACCAAACCTGGTTTCATCAGTATCTTCGATTGGGTCACCAAAGGTACTTAGATCTAAGTCATTAATATCAAAATCAGTCATTTTTATATTAAACATAGGGTACATGTTTTCAATATAACAATGTCTTCGCAATACGGATGCAAGTTAAACCCACAACGCAGACTTCGAGATTCATCAGGCAATTCGTCAGTCTGTTACTATAACTAATAACCCTAGTACCATCAATCAGAATCAAACGCTTCTGGTTCGCTTTCCTAATCTCGGCGCACACGATGTGTTAGTTCCGGGAACTGTCCGACTAGCATTTACGATTGTTTTGACTTCTGCCGACGTTAACAGTCAGAACTTAGGTCGTGCTATCGTTAAGAAAATCGCTATTAAAATTAGCGGTAATGAGGTTTTGAGTATCGACGATAGCGATGTCTACTATTGTTACATGGATCTCTGGAGAACGGATAAAGAGCGGGAAAACTTACAGTACCAAGGTATTTGTAATAAGAACACATTGAGACTGCGAGTAGATGCTTCTAGTGGTGATGGTACCGTCGTAAAAGATCAGGCCGTTGCCGACGCATTAGGTAACAGATTCTATATTCCCCTAGACTTTGAATTACTAGATTCCCACATGCCCTTTTATCAAGCATCCCTAGGCGATAGGTTAGAATACGAACTCACTTTTAACGACTACGGTAGAGTAATCAGATCCGCTGAAGATGCTAGCTATTCCATTGACAATATCTCGCTGGAGTACGATATGATAACGGATCCCGAATTAGCCAGACAAATTCGTAACCAGTATTCGGGAAGTTTAGCCATTTTGTACGATCGCGTGCTGCGACATCGAAAGATCACGAGGGACAAAAAAGATACGATGTGGAATATCAATCTAAACGTCCCCACGAGGTCGTTGAAGGGTATTTTAATGTTGTTCGAGGACCCCTCCGATGCGTTTAAAAGAAATACCGAGAAGTTCTACAATCCCAAGATTACAAAAGTAGAATTGACTATCGAGGGCGTTCCTAATCAACTATATAGCCAAGGAATGCTAGCGTATCACCAGTGGGGTGAGATTAAAAAACTTCCTTCTATAAAACGTTCTCCGGAAGTTAACGCGGTCGTGAAAGATCTGTCTCTCGGGAGTGTATCGATGGGTGAATACCTCACCTCGAAGTACGCGCTATGGCTCGACATGCGAACAACGGACGATGACCAATTACACGGCAGTGGGAGGAGAATAGAAAATGCTAGCGAGGGTGTCACCATACAGATAACGAAGCTCGGGGAATCAGCTGGTAAATTAAACAGATATTTGTACGTGATTATGGATGCGCAACTTAATATACAAAATGGGAGATTCGTGCAACCAATCTTTTAATAATCTTTTACCTAAAGATCCGCACTGCGCTATCATATGCGGGCAAACGGGCTGCGGAAAAACAGCCTTTATTCTAGATATTTTAGAAAGTCATTATCGGGACGTTTTCGATCATATTATTATTCTGTGCCCGACTATAAGCGTTAATAAAACATACTTATTGAGAGATTGGGAAATGAATGACGACGGAATACACAGAGTCGATCCGGGCGATCGTTTACAAGACTGTCTCCGAGTATGTCACGAAAAATACAAAGGAGAATCAACCCTTTTCGTAATAGACGATTGCAGTGCTAGTAAAGAATTAACAAAAAAGAAGGATATGCTTTCGTATTTAGCATTTTCCGGAAGGCATACTCAACATAGCGTTTGGGTACTTACTCAAAAATACAACTCTGTCCTGAAAGATCTCAGAGAGCAGACCAAATGGGTAGCGCTCTTTCATTGCAAAGATGGAGATTCATTCGAGGAATGTTTACGGGAAAATGATGTCATTTATACCAAGGGTGAACGTGACAAAGTCAGAAAAGTGTTAGCAGCAACGAAGCACTGTAAACTCGTATTAAAAACCGATCAACCAGCTGCTTACGCAATTGCTTAGCAAAATGTAGCAAAATTATAGCAAATTATAGCAAAATTGTAGCAAATATGGCAAAATTATAGCAAAATGTAGCAAATTGAACATTAGCGGTTAATATTACATAAAATGTGGTTCGAAATCATCATTCTTTCGCAACAGTTCATTATTACGGGATGTATTGGATACGTCATATTATATTATGTTAGACTTAAATATCTCCTTAGGTATTACATTATGGAATGCGACGAACTCATCGAACAAATGCTCAAAGAATCTGATGTAGATTAACATACACATCAACATGCAGATAAACATAGAGAAAGACTCGCGGCTTTGGTAGCCGGTGGAAAATGTTCCCAATATTTGGGAGAAAATTATACCATCGAAAAAATTGATAACATGACCGACGAAGAGATTAAAAAACTGTACGCGCGTTACGAGTCTAGACTGGGAGCTACCATGACTAAAACTATAGGGTCGTCTATATTACAACTATACACAGTCGTAGCTAGTACGTTTCTCCCCATCCCGGCAGAACATCGCTTGTATTTATGCGAATCTCTAGAGAAAGACCCATTCATCGAACACGCTATGAGCTCAGTGAGCTGTGAGTTTTATCATAGATTCGGAATGTTCTTAGCTCCGTTCACCACAGCTTTAATAACGGCTAGGTATTGTCAATTTAAACATACATGCCCACTTAATAATAATGGAGACACAACAGGTGACACCACAACAGATTGCGCAACCACAACAGATTGCGGAACAACAAGTGAATGAGGATGCACCAAAAGTGAATGAGGATGCACCACAAAAACAACCCAGAGTTACTAAGAACCCCAAAAAAATAGCTGCAGGAAGAAAGGGAGGGCTGGTGCGCAAAGCAAAATTAATAAATAATTCAAATCCGATTAAAACATGGGCACTAGTAGGAGTTGCTGGTATAGCGGCTGTATGGTTCTTTTATAAGACCGGAGAAGAGAAAACGTCACCCCCGCCGCAACAACAAGTTCAATTAGAGGTTAGTCCTCATATAATGCTATAAGAAGCATGACTACTCCAGTTACAGACGGTAAAATGTTGGTAAACGCGACATATCATTCAGCGGTGGTCACCGGCTTGGCCATTGGCTATGCCCGTATGGCTAAAATGATTACTAAAGCCACACCTCCCAAGCTAGATTTTAATGGATATGACATCGGTATGATGGTTCTGGATATTGGATTAGCAATGGCAACGAAGGATATGCTCATCAAACAAGGACTTATCCCGGAAGACATAATGAAGTAATTAAACATTTGAATATTTATATTCATATAAACATTTGAATATTTATATTCATATGGCATCAATTGCGATGATGGTCGGTGGAGCTGTTGTTAATGCTCTAGCTTTTTCAGGGAGTAATTATTTATTTTCCAGTATGAGGGAATCAAACGCTAAAGAAGTTGAAGAGGAGCGTAAACGACATAATAAAGCATTAGAACAATACCAAGCAGCCCAGTTACAATATACGCAGCAGAGAATGAAGAGATTAGACTTTATTCATGAACAACTGATTAAGGAAGGACATTCAATTCAAACGTTTAAGGATGTTGAATCCGCCATGCACGAATACTACCTCGTTTATGGGAAAAAACTCGACCCAATACCTAGACCAACAATGAGTCAGTTTTATACACCCTCAGAGGCTCAGAAAGACCGAGAGGTCGCATTTGTTATTATGGGGTTATCTGCTGTATTGATTTTCAGCTATACACTAGTGTAGATGTGATTTGCATTTAGACAAATGATATGATAGATGTATATACCATGAATAACTGCAAGTTTACACTCATGGGGAAGACGACTCTATGTAACCGCCGCTGTGTTGATGTTTACTGCGGTATACACAATTATTACATCAAACGTGGACACATAAACTATAAGTGTTCTGAATGCGGGATAGGGGTCAAAGGTCATTATTGTTTATGTAAGAAACACGGTGCTGATAGGGTCAGGAATCAGATTATTTATGCTAGGAAGAGAGATTACATCAATGAGAGGAATAGGTTGGGGAGAATACGTATTTAGATATATGAAAACAACCAATTAGACAAATGAATCATTTTGCATATACCATTCAACCACAACGGTTTTTGTCAGAGAGTTAAAAGCTATGGCAAAGCAACGTGGTCTACGTGGATATTCTCGAATGAGAAAAGCTGAATTGATTACCTTACTTGGTTTGGAACCACCCCAGACTGTTAGAGAACTCAGAGTTCGAGCGAGAAACAGTGGGCTGAGAGGTTATTCTTGAATGAGAAGAGCTGAATTGATCGCTTTACTAGATAATAATCAACAAGAACAAGACGAGGATGATGATAATCAACAACAACAAGAATTAATATTTGTTCCCACATCCGCCGGCGTTGGTAAATATCTAAGAGGTTGGAAGATGGATATTAATTCCAACATGGATGTTAACGATATTAAGCCCATCATATCGAGTAAAATTAACGAGGAATTAGATGATTTACAAAGTATAAAATACCAGCTGACGATTAAAATGACATTGAGTAAGAGTAACGCAGACGATAGCGTCGAATATACCGAACCATATTTCCGTAGCAATCAAGAAGTTATAACCGAATCCGATACTATAAATGCATCATTAGATACATCAATTCAGAGGATACAGGAAACTTTAGAACGCTGGACTAATAGAGGTTCGGGTTGGGGTGTGGATAGAATCGATAGTTTATATTTAGATATAGCGAATTATATGCCTTTCAAAGGTGGATCTTATATAGATTTACCCCCGTATTATAAGAAGAAAAAAGCCATAATTAACGTAAAAAATAAATCAGATGATTGTTTAAGAATGATGATAAGATCTGCATTGTTCCCCGTAGACAAGCATCCGGATAGACCTTCTAGCTATCCCCAAAACGATGGACTCAACTTCGATGGTATAGACGAACCTACACCAATATCACAAATTGATAAGGTGGAAAAGCAAAATAATTTAGCTATAAATGTTTTCGGACATTCTAAAGGAATTGTTGTACACAGGATAAGCTCCGCTCCGGAACATATTCCCAGAATCAATTCATTTCTGATCGAAAAAGATGGAAAATATCATTATACGTGGATAAAGAGTTTAAACAGGCTATTATACGATCAAACAAAACATGCTAGAAAGAAATATTTCTGCGAAAGATGCCTGCATGGGTACAGCAGACAAGATCTATTAGAAGCGCATAAAGAAGACTGTAGAGGTGTTGGACAGACCGCTATCAGGATCGATATGCCTAAAGAGGGGAAAAATATATTAAAATTTGAACATTATTGTAATCAAATGCCAGTACCGTACGTAATTTACGCCGACTTCGAAGCGCTTATCAAGCCCATAGAAAATACTGAACGCAATAATCAAGAGAGTAGTTTTACGTACAAAACTCAAGAACATATTCCTTGTGGGTTTGGATATATAGTTGTAAGGTATGATGGGAAAACAAACACTCCCGTGATTTACAGAGGTCCCGATGCAGCGGGAAAGTTCCTAGAATATCTACAAAATGAAGAGAGAATAATCAGGGAAGAATTATCGTGTAAGAAACCCATGCGTTTGACGATAGATGATTGGAGGGCCCACAAGAAGTCAACGAGTTGTCACGTTTGTAATAAACCCCTGGATTGGGATTCCGTAAGAGATCATTGTCACGTCACGGGTAATTATCGGGGAGCCGCTCATAACGAGTGTAACTTGAAACTAAAAATGAATGCTCAAACAATACCCATCCCCGTTGTGTTTCACAACCTTAGAGGATATGATTTACATCTCATTATGCAAGCTATCTCAAAGACCGACGGCGGTTTAACGTGCATTCCTAACAACATGGAAAAATACATATCGTTCTCGTTGACTAAACCTATACATTATAGGGACAAGGATGGGAAATCTAGAATAAAGCAAAGTAATGGGCTTAGATTCATAGACTCCGTACAGTTTCTGTTATCTTCCCTGGACAATTTAGCTAAAGCGAACAATCCCGATGACTTCGCTATAACAAATCAATATACAGATAAGATAACTCGTCATTTGCTGCTGAGAAAAGGTGTATATCCTTACGAATATATGGATGATTGGTCTAGATTCGAAGAAACTGAATTACCACCCCTCGAATCATTCTATAGTAACTTAACAGAATCTAGAATAACTGATGCCGATTATGAACATGCTCTGACGGTCTGGGATAAATTAGGTTGTAAGAATTTAGGCGATTATCACGATCTGTACTTAAAAACCGATGTACTGTTACTCGCCGATATATTCGAGATATTTAGAAAGACGTGTTTAAAACAATACGGCTTGGACCCGGCATGGTACTATTCCAGTCCCGGACTATCGTGGGATGCATTGTTGAAGAAGACCGGCGTAGAACTAAAACTACTCACAGATTACGATATGCACTTGTTTATTGAGAAAGGATTAAGAGGTGGTATATCGATGGCAGCGAAAAGGTATTCCAAGGCTAATAATAAATTAGTGGAAGGATACGATCCGAGTAAACCCGACACGCACATATTATATCTCGATGCTAACAATTTGTACGGATGGGCTATGAGTCAACCTTTACCCACGGGTGGTTTTGAATGGGTCAATGATATCAATAATAATGATGAGAATAAAGGGTACATACTAGAAGTTGACTTGGAATATCCGAGTTCGTTACATAAAGATCATAACAGTTATCCGCTAGCTCCCGAAAGATTAATGGTTAATAAAGACTGGATGTCGGAATATCAACGCTCCTTGATGGGTAATAGTAGGTTAGCTAACGTAGAAAAACTCGTACCAAATTTGATGGATAAGACAAAATATATAGTTCACTACAGAAATCTCCAGTTGTATCTATCGTTAGGTATGAAACTTAAGAAAATACACAGAGTTCTTAAGTTTGATCAAAGCCCTTGGATGGAGCCCTATATAAGGTTGAACACAGATTTAAGAAAGATAGCCACCAGCGATTTCGAAAAGAATCTATATAAGCTCATGAATAACTCGGTATTCGGTAAAACTATGGAGAATCTAAGGAAGCGTGTTGATGTTAAATTAGTCAGATCTAATGAAGAAGAAAGACTCAGGAAACTCATAGCCAGTCCGGCTTTTAACAGAAGCAAGATATTCGATAACGACTTAGCCGCGTTGCATATGCAGAAGAGTAATATAAAATTTAACAGACCGGTGTACGTCGGTATGAGTATTCTCGACTTGTCAAAACACTTAATGTATGACTTTTATTACAACGAACTTAAGCAGCAATACGGTGATAGATGTGAGGTGTTATATACCGACACAGATTCTTTGTTGATGGAAATACAAACCGAGGATGTGTATAAAGATATGGCAGAAAAAATAGATATGTACGACACGAGCGATTACCCTAAAGATAATCCACTGCACAGCGTTGTAAATAAAAAGGTGTTAGGTAAGATGAAGGATGAATGTGCTGGGACTCCTATAGCGGAGTATGTGGGATTAAGACCTAAGATGTATTCTATAAAGAAGTCCGATAATGGAGAGATAAGAAAAGCCAAGGGCGTTAAGAAGTATGTGGTAAAAAAGCATATCAAACACGAACAGTATAAAGAATCATTATTCAACGGTAGAACGTTCAAACACGAGATGAACTCTTTAAGAAGTTACGATCATAGGATATATGGATTAAGAATGAACAAGACATCATTATCCCCCTTGGATACAAAGAGATGGATTGATAATGATGGTGTAACTACCTATGCTTATGGTTATGGTGGTAATACCGTACCGTCGGGAACTATGAACAACTCTTCTCATACAAATGCCCTACCCGGTCCATCTTGAAGATAATAAAGAATAGGCTCTCCTTCTTTCATAACCAATCGACTAATGTTATACGTCTTAAGGGACCATATGGGATCGGTTGCGCGACGTAGGCCTCCTTCGAGTTCACCGGGCTGGTATAGATATCTTACCCTTACTCTATCCGGAAGTTTTTGTTCTTTGCCTCTCCTCGGTGCTGAAGATTCGGAAGTCATGGATTTCATTTTAATCGCATCGGATGGTTTCTTCCCTATTAATCTTGTCACTTCATTATTCAGCGCTGATACAACGGCTGGTAATCGTGTCACCCATTCGGTTGATCTCAATCGCTCGGATTTCATTTCGATCCCATACTGATAGCCAAACAAACGTTCCGCTAGTGTCAGGTTAAATCTTTCGACGATAGCTTGACTACGGTGGGCCTCTCTTTCACCATGGACGATTTTGACATCGTGCTTTGTTAACAGTTTAGTTACCGATCCCATAAACTTGCGACCGGGATCTACTTGAAATAGCTTAGGCCATTTTAGCGGTCCGCGTTTATATTTGTGACTCAGTGCATTAGCTACCTCTGTTGATTCTTTCGATGTTAATGGCTCAGCCTCTTTGTATCGACTAGCCACATCCACTACTGTTAAAGCGTATTTATACGTTTTGCGTTTTATCTTATCGTGGGGAAGAAACAAGAGGTCAGCCTGATGAACTTCATTCGTCGTAGAAATATCAAACTTCTTCCACGGTATATAACGCGGTGCCGGTAAATATATTTGCCACAACGCTTGTTTCTTTAACCAATCCTTGGCCACATCTTTAGATACCTTAGTCGCGGTGGCTAATTTTTTTATTGCTCCTACACCTTTCCAATATCCTCGTGGGCTATAGTAAATTTTATTCATTATTAATTAATATTGATGTTTCGTTTAATACATCTCATGACTATCGTTGAATCGCATAATCATTTTGGCATAAAAAATTCCATCTGTAGTAGCAGTATAGGTATATGAATCTGGCTCCAGTGGAAGTGGTCCAGAACCATCATTACCTATACTACTGAAGAATATGTTATATTCTCATGGCTTTGGACATGCATTGGAATTTCAAGGTGCTGGTGATCCAGAATATTTTATAAGTGAGTTTATACTGAGGGTTAAGGACTGTCATGCACAAACATGGTATTCTGAAGTGTCTGGATGCTCGAAATTAGAACTGTATTCAATATTTAAGACATCATTATCACTTGAACCTTATCTATTAAATGTATTATCAAAAGAAAAGCGACGTATGCTTACCCTTTTACGTTTTGGAGAACTGGGAATGAAGCATAACACAGAAAGGAGAGATGGCATCGATAAGACACTTCGTTTTTGTTTTTGTGCAAGTTGAGGGCAGTTGAAAATGAAATTCATTTCATTCTTGTTTGCCCTATTTATGAAGATATTCGCTCAAAATATTTCCCCTATTTAGACTTCATTTCTGGTAATAATCGTAAAGACACACTGGTTAGAATGTTAAACTTTTCTGATGTAAACCGCCTTGAGAACTTAGCCAATTATGTTAAAAATGCTATCTGTCTATATCTATCTATGATTATTCGACGGGTATCATAACTGTGTTTTAGACCTTAAGTTTGTAGGTTTTCAGCGACTTTTTTCAGCCTAGTAACGTTTTAAAGCATTTGCATTTTTTTAGTCAAATCCAGTTTTCGAGCGTATACTTTCTTTTGCCCGGCAGTTTATATAAAATCGATACTGGACATCACGAGCAAGTACCCATGTCATTGAGACACTTTAACGTTGACACGCAATCAGTACGATCACACATTGTAACCAACTGATGCTAAGTAGTCGATGCTTACACAAGCAGGTGATACTGTGACCTGATCTCTGCTGGGTGGTCAGTTATATTTGACATTTTCTTATCCTTATATACTACCCATAAGAAGTATTTTCTCATTTGAGTATAGTTAAGCTGCCGTGACCATGACAGATTAACTATTGGCAAATAAAGCGGGTGTTTTTTTAACTTTTTTTCCAGTAGTACATATCCTTTTAAAAGTCCGAAGTGAGCACACATAAAAATGATTATTTAGCCATTTATGAATAAAAGCATGATTATCGATATTTAACCGGATTTTATGTCTAGTAAAAATCAAGATATTGCTGATTAGCAATGCGGGTTTAAAGCAAGTTTGGTGTTTTAAGCTTGGTAGACATTCAGTGCTCGCTGATTTCCAGACAAAGATTTGAACCAGGAACTCCTTGAGGTGGTGGCTTTTGTTTCCGTGTGCACCGCCTTCGGCAGTTGGACTCGTGAGATTTCTGTTCCCCCTCCTTCACACACACGAACACACTGAAAGCAAGTGACTTTGTTTGAGATTTGCCTCTGTGCAACCAGCAGTGAATGACTACCCAGTAGGATGAGATAGCAGGATGTCTGTTTGCCTTCTACCGCCCCACAGGCAGTTTGGGTTGTATACTCCCCAGGGAATTGAGACTGAAAATCCAGATCACACTGATCCATTGACCGGGGAAGTAATAAAATAGCGACATGAGCATTCAAATGGTGAATATTAGTGTAAATATGTAATGCATTTTATTTCTAAAAATTCACTTTCTCATACAAGATCACAAAACGATGCCTCAAATGGATTTTGATCAGAAGGACCTCCTTCACATCGTCAAGTACATGCAGCGCCAGATCTTGGATGTCAAGGCTTCTGTAGGTAAGAAGTTTTTGACAAGGGTGTTCTTTCAGGAAAGGCAACTGATGATTATGTTGAGCAACATTCCAGCTGTATAACTGTGGTCTGTAAATTATAGGGTCTGGGCCTGTTAAACCAGCCACTGATATTATGAACAATATCCCATGTAGTTCCATACCGTCGGGGTTCGATGCCGCGAACCTCGTATAGCCTGACAACCCGAACCTGTTGCCTAGGTCCGGGAATGTATCGAAAAAATAATTGTCCCAGAAAATGCTTGAACAAAATAATAATGCTTCTGAAAGAAAGTGTCTGCCCAAAAATAAATATGTTGTAGCAGGGTGTTTTAATTTATAAAAAAAATTGGGCTCATATTTTAAATTACAAAAAATATCTGGTTAAGCAGGTAAAATAGCATACAAAATACACCCACGAAAAGCATTAATCTTATCATCGTTAACATTGTCAGACTCGCTTCGAGAGGAGAGTCGACAAAATCATGAGCAGATCATGAAGCAGTTGGTGAGGATTGAAGGTAAGCTGTATAAATAGTTTATCGTCAATGTGTAAAATGACTGAAATGTTTACTTAGTCAATTTACAGAACTTCAAAATGGTTCAGTCATTTAACAAATATTTTCTCGTCAGATTGACTTAATGTTGCTAAGAAGTTCAAAAGCAAATCGGACCCTTCATGTATTCTTTATTATCATATAATGGGTAGGTTTCTCGGCAGGATAAAGCCAACGGATAAAAACGATATCCGTTGGGGTCATATGCGGATAGAGATGCAAATATCAAAGGTCAAGTAGGGACTACTTTCACTGTTTATAAACAAACATGGCATCGCACTCGTCATTCGGCGATCGAGTCAGAATTAACCATCGGGAATCTGGATAAACTACAGGGATAATTGCTATCATTATCAAAAGAACAGTCTAATATACTGAAAATCTGTGTTTAACTGTGACGTAGCTAAGGCATTTTATAAGTTTTGGCAACTTTGGAGATATAAATTTCGAAACAATTTGGCGAGGGCACGAGGCCTAGCCAAACGGGATCAGTAGCCATATCTGTGCTTGTAGACCTCTGCGGCTTAAAACCTCCTCCACAAATTAAAATAGTTGGATTTGGCGGAAATATGTTTGAATTGTTACCTTGTTTCGTTTTGTCGCTGTGTGTACATTTGACTACACTTCTTATCGTTATGACAGGACAGACCGACTGTCAACAACACCTGACCGTGGCCGTGACGTCTCATAGTATAGGGTTAGAGTAGCTTCCCTTTGACAAAGGGCAGTTACTCTAGCGGACAGACCGATGGATTGCCGCGAAAGGCAATTAAAAACAATTGTTGTTTTGCGTATATGTTGCTTCGCCACTGTATAAGAAACCTATTTCAGTTGGAACTATATTGGCTACTGTCACTGTCCGACAGACACATCACTTACCCTGTGACGTAATAGTTATTAATGCGCGCATTCCAGGTAAACTCGCAATGTTTCGGTTATGTTTGTGAGAGAGGGAAAGCGATTTTGAAGCAAAGAATTAAAGAATGACATTATATGATAAAGAGGTTATCACACTTGTGTGTTTGGGTATGGTAAATATCCTGTATTAGGAATAAACACTATGTATTTAGCTCGCCAAGGCTGGCTAAATACAATGTTTATTCCTAATGCAGGATATTTACCATCCCCAAACACACTCGCGTGATAACCTCTATTTAGTTGTACATAGATCTTCTACAGGCACAATACTTTCGAACTGTATCCATCTGCCATGTCCATGGTGAGATCGAAGTTTCTTGGTTTCACTTGCGATTTTCAATAATACACATCAACGCCAGAGCGTAATCAGTTTTGCTTATGTGCCGAAACAGATTCCAGAGGGGAAAGGCAAACTAGTGATGCAACTTATATGAATGGATCATTGAAAAAAGATGACACATGTTCAGCGTTCAGGGTTTGTTACACGATTGCGAGTTTAGATCACTCAAACTGAACATTCTAGATACATAATTGTATGAAAGCAACTCAGAAACCTTCAGATGCCCAAATAACCACTATTTTGCCTTTGGAATCTGTTTCGGCAGATACATATTCGAGACTGATTATTCTCTGGTGCTGACGTTATGAATCCATTTAACTTGTGATATGTTTTATGATTTATGATGCATGTGATTTGTTGGTTGGTTGGCTGTTCAACGCCGCGCATGTGATTTGTGATTATGTGACATGCGTTATATGATATAATTATTATACTTTTATTATTTTCCAGGCGGCAGTCGGCGATCAAGCGTAAGTAAACAATAAATGGATTCGAAATCCAAATTTGATTACCCGATATGACACCTCAGTTTAAAATCATACGAAAGTGGAAGGTGGAAGTTGCTTTTCATATCCATGTCGCATTTTGTTTGGCACATATAAGGCATTGTTGCGTTAGAAGAAGAAGTGTATTCAAAGGCCACATGCTTTAGCTATAAATTGACAATAAGTACTGAATTATCAACAAGAAACGTTAAACCAGAATAATCAGAAAAGAAAAAGTTATAAAAGAAAGTATTATTATTCAACTGATGTCCTTAAGTTTCAGGGGGCACGGGTGTGCCAGTGGTGTAAGGTGCCGAAATTCGATGTGCACGCCCGAAACCGGTGATCGTGTCTACGAATACCGGTATACCCTGATTATGTTTCTGCGTTCGTTAGCACCATACCCTTGCTCTCGGGTTTCACCAAAGTGGTCAACGTCTGAGACCAGCATCACTTCGGGCTTTCCTCCAACATTAAGCTGACACGCCGCGATATAACTGGAATACTGTTCAGGGCGGCGTTAAAATAAACCAAACCATGTCTTCACTCACTATAACTGATAGTGATAAACTCAAATCATTTACTCAGTTACAGACCGCAAGGCGCTCTTCAGTGGATACGTCTTTGGACAGCCAAGTACATGAACTTACACAGTTACACGGTCTACACCCCCAGGTGCCGCATCACAGACATGCATACGACAAAGGAAGCTCTGGAGGTAATAAAAGTGATGAAGATTAGATGGAGAGTGAGGTCTCTTGCATACAAAACACAACGAGTTATATCATATATATATACATATTTATCTCTGTATATATATCTCTCTCTCACACACACACAGAGTGCGAGTCAGAAGGTGACAATTTCCAAGTTTTAGTCAGCCTTTACCTGTCTATATTTAATGTTAAGCCTGTTCAGAGATACGCCCTGTACCACAAACCTAAACGTGTGACCGTGGCTTCGAATTACAAATTCACCCTGATTTTTAGTTTTAGCTTTCCAGCACTGTATCCGTGATTGTGTGTTTGACCAAAGTGGAAAACGTCTGATACCTGCATAAATTCGGGTTTTCCTCCCACATCAAGCTTACACGCGGTGATATAACTGATAATATTGTTTAATGCGTTACTGTACTGTTAAAATCATACCCTCTTTTCGTACCGCTATACAGAGGTGTATGATGACATGGGATGAATTGAAGGGTAAATTTCCAAAGACATTTTTCTGCCATTAACATCTGGAAGCTCCTTTTTTTTCTGTAAACAAAGGTATTTTGACCAGCTGTTTTCTTTTGAACGTCATGTACGAAAAAGCTAAGAACATAATTTATAATCAAAGAATGAAACAAATGATTTATTTCAAAATATTTTATGGTTAGATTTGATTTAAAAATCTATCCCTCCGTGTGAAACATAGATAATTTGATCATTATGTGCGTGCACTGATGGCTACCTACGATGGGTTTGTGTACTGCAAAATCATATCTAAGACCAGAACTGTCACACACGTCACCAATTCTCTTAGGATGGACATTACAAGTGACACAAATTTTAATTAAACTTTGTTTGAGTGTTAACAAAGTAATCAGCAATATTCCAGCTCTGTGACGGCGTCCGTTATTAATCGAGTCTGCACCAGACAATCCAGGCATAGACATCAAGAACATCTATATACGCAGGTGGGTGACGATGACATGCATCAGCAAATTTAAATTCAACATCAATGTTCCATCTACATAAATGTTATAGATATTATGTCCCGGGTAAGAGTAATGCTATTGGGTCCAATATTACTAGTATTTGTTTTGCATACGGACAAAGTCATGACAATGTTACATGTTCATGACAGTATTATAGAAATAGATAGCGGAGGTGATTTGACAGATCCTTGTGATATCAAGATTGTTACTACATTTATATAACTCTAATATGGATATCATACATTGTACTACCCAAACACAAACCTGCATACTCATCACTTGGTGGATTATGATAACTTACAATATACTCAGTCTGCATTTTGTGTTGAATACGCATTTATCTAATCTTGTACATAGCATCTTTGTATTGCTTGCCCTTGTGGTCTTTTACAAATTTTATCTGTACCAGTGTGATTGTTAATCTGTTTGTTTGATGTTTTAATGCTGATGCTAAACGTAGATGGTGGCTTAACATTTTTAACAGAACATTTTTTTCCGAATTATCCTCGCATGTACACGTAAAAAAATAAACATGTGTTCTATGAAAACGAATGTGAAGTGTTGATTGTTCTTTTTGTTGTCAACAGGACAACAGACAAAAGGATTTTCAGATTCGTGAAATCCGTTTATATTGAAGCTGAAGTGGCTGTCATTTACTCGACCCAGAAAGAGAAATCTGTATGTTCATTTTAGACGTGATAGTCGAAAATATTACTTTTAAGCTGAGCTGGGCATGTTTGTGTCCAAGAGCACACGTTGCCTTCGTTTGGTTGCTCAGTCGGGCGACAGAAGATGGTACACGTCATGGTGAGCACGTAACAGAACGCACACCAGGACCAAGTTGTCAATGTTCGCGGTGCGGAGACACGCTCTGTCCCTCCCACACAGACAGGGAGTCGTACAGCGATTCTTCATCGTCAGCCTTTGTTGCTGGTGATTTGACATCCGTAGCCGATGCCACGACTGACCGCACAATCCGTCCGCTACTGTCGATGATCTGGGCCGGTCTCCCTGACTGACCATGATCTGGTTTTGTAGGTAGGGGTTTGTCAAGACGTGGAACAATGTCAGTGGCACACGCGAGGGCACGAGGCCTAGCCAAACGGGATCAGTAGCCATATCTGTGCTTGTAGACCTCTGCGGCTTAAAACCTCCTCCACAAATTAAAATAGTTGGATTTGGCGGAAATATGTTTGAATTGTTACCTTGTTTCGTTTTGTCGCTGTGTGTACATTTGACTACACTTCTTATCGTTATGACAGGACAGACCGACTGTCAACAACACCTGACCGTGGCCGTGACGTCTCATAGTATAGGGTTAGAGTAGCTTCCCTTTGACAAAGGGCAGTTACTCTAGCGGACAGACCGATGGATTGCCGCGAAAGGCAATTAAAAACAATTGTTGTTTTGCGTATATGTTGCTTCGCCACTGTATAAGAAACCTATTTCAGTTGGAACTATATTGGCTACTGTCACTGTCCGACAGACACATCACTTACCCTGTGACGTAATAGTTATTAATGCGCGCATTCCAGGTAAACTCGCAATGTTTCGGTTATGTTTGTGAGAGAGGGAAAGCGATTTTGAAGCAAAGAATTAAAGAATGACATTATATGATAAAGAGGTTATCACACTTGTGTGTTTGGGTATGGTAAATATCCTGTATTAGGAATAAACACTATGTATTTAGCTCGCCAAGGCTGGCTAAATACAATGTTTATTCCTAATGCAGGATATTTACCATCCCCAAACACACTCGCGTGATAACCTCTATTTAGTTGTACATAGATCTTCTACAGGCACAATACTTTCGAACTGTATCCATCTGCCATGTTCATGGTGAGATCGAAGTTTCTTGGTTTCACTTGCGATTTTCAATAATACACATCAACGCCAGAGCGTAATCAGTTTTGCTTATGTGCCGAAACAGATTCCAGAGGGGAAAGGCAAACTAGAGATGCAACTTATATGAATGGATCATTGAAAAAAGATGACACATGTTCAGCGTTCAGGGTTTGTTACACGATTGCGAGTTTAGATCACTCAAACTGAACATTCTAGATACATAATTGTATGAAAGCAACTCAGAAACCTTCAGATGCCCAAATAACCACTATTTTGCCTTTGGAATCTGTTTCGGCAGATACATATTCGAGACTGATTATTCTCTGGTGCTGACGTTATGAATCCATTTAACTTGTGATATGTTTTATGATTTATGATGCATGTGATTTGTTGGTTGGTTGGCTGTTCAACGCCGCGCATGTGATTTGTGATTATGTGACATGCGTTATATGATATAATTATTATACTTTTATTATTTTCCAGGCGGCAGTCGGCGATCAAGCGTAAGTAAACAATAAATGGATTCGAAATCCAAATTTGATTACCCGATATGACACCTCAGTTTAAAATCATACGAAAGTGGAAGGTGGAAGTTGCTTTTCATATCCATGTCGCATTTTGTTTGGCACATATAAGGCATTGTTGCGTTAGAAGAAGAAGTGTATTCAAAGGCCACATGCTTTAGCTATAAATTGACAATAAGTACTGAATTATCAACAAGAAACGTTAAACCAGAATAATCAGAAAAGAAAAAGTAATAAAAGAAAGTATTATTATTCAACTGATGTCCTTAAGTTTCAGGGGGCACGGGTGTGCCAGTGGTGTAAGGTGCCGAAATTCGATGTGCACGCCCGAAACCGGTGATCGTGTCTACGAATACCGGTATACCCTGATTATGTTTCTGCGTTCGTTAGCACCATACCCTTGCTCTCGGGTTTCACCAAAGTGGTCAACGTCTGAGACCAGCATCACTTCGGGTTTTCCTCCAACATTAAGCTGACACGCCGCGATATAACTGGAATACTGTTCAGGGTGGCGTTAAAATAAACCAAACCATGTCTTCACTCACTATAACTGATAGTGATAAACTCAAATCATTTACTCAGTTACAGACCGCAAGGTGCTCTTCATTGGATACGTCTTTGGACAGCCAAGTACATGAACTTACACAGTTACACGGTCTACACCCCCAGGTGCCGCATCACAGATATGCATACGACAAAGGAAGCTCTGGAGGTAATAAAAGTGATGAAGATTAGATGGAGAGTGAGGTCTCTTGCATACAAAACACAACGAGTTATATCATATATATATACATATTTATCTCTGTATATATATCTCTCTCTCACACACACACAGAGTGCGAGTCAGAAGGTGACAATTTCCAAGTTTTAGTCAGCCTTTACCTGTCTATATTTAATGTTAAGCCTGTTCAGAGATACGCCCTGTACCACAAACCTAAACGTGTGACCGTGGCTTCGAATTACAAATTCACCCTGATTTTTAGTTTTAGCTTTCCAGCACTGTATCCGTGATTGTGTGTTTGACCAAAGTGGAAAACGTCTGATACCTGCATAAATTCGGGTTTTCCTCCCACATCAAGCTTACACGCGGTGATATAACTGATAATATTGTTTAATGCGTTACTGTACTGTTAAAATCATACCCTCTCTTCGTACCG
This sequence comes from Haliotis cracherodii, assembly GCF_022045235.1. NCBI lineage: Eukaryota > Metazoa > Mollusca > Gastropoda > Lepetellida > Haliotidae > Haliotis > Haliotis cracherodii. The sequence goes on along the minus strand of NW_027266273.1, from coordinate 3,569,018 downwards.
CTATACAGAGGTGTATGATGACATGGGATGAATTGAAGGGTAAATTTCCAAAGACATTTTTCTGCCATTAACATCTGGAAGCTCCTGTTTTTTCTGTAAACGAAGGTATTTTGACCAGCTGTTTTCTTTTGAACGTCATGTACGAAAAAGCTAAGAACATAATTTATAATCAAAGAATGAAACAAATGATTTATTTCAAAATATTTTATGGTTAGATTTGATTTAAAAATCTATCCCTCCGTGTGAAACATAGATAATTTGATCATTATGTGCGTGCACTGATGGCTACCTACGATGGGTTTGTGTACTGCAAAATCATATCTAAGACCAGAACTGTCACACACGTCACCAATTCGCTTAGGATGGACATTACAAGTGACACAAATTTTAATTAAACTTTGTTTGAGTGTTAACAAAGTAATCAGCAATATTCCAGCTCTGTGACGGCGTCCGATATTAATCGAGTCTGGATTAATGCTGATGCTAAACGTAGATGGTGGCTTAACATTTTTAACAGAACATTTTTTTCCGAATTTTCCTCGCATGTACACGTAAAAAAATAAACATGTGTTCTATGAAAACGAATGTGAAGTGTTGATTGTTCTTTTTGTTGTCAACAGGACAACAGACAAAAGGATTTTCAGATTCGTGAAATCCGTTTATATTGAAGCTGAAGTGGCTGTCATTTACTCGACCCAGAAAGAGAAATCTGTATGTTCATTTTAGACGTGATAGTCGAAAATATTACTTTTAAGCTGAGCTGGGCATGTTTGTGTCCAAGAGCACACGTTGCCTTCGTTTGGTTGCTCAGTCGGGCGACAGAAGATGGTACACGTCATGGTGAGCACGTAACAGAACGCACACCAGGACCAAGTTGTCAATGTTCGCGGTGCGGAGACACGCTCTGTCCCTCCCACACAGACAGGGAGTCGTACAGCGATTCTTCATCGTCAGCCTTTGTTGCTGGTGATTTGACATCCGTAGCCGATGCCACGACTGACCGCACAATCCGTCCGCTACTGTCGATGATCTGGGCCGGTCTCCCTGACTGACCATGATCTGGTTTTGTAGGTAGGGGTTTGTCAAGACGTGGAACAATGTCAGTGGCACACGCGAGGGCACGAGGCCTAGCCAAACGGGATCAGTAGCCATATCTGTGCTTGTAGACCTCTGCGGCTTAAAACCTCCTCCACAAATTAAAATAGTTGGATTTGGCGGAAATATGTTTGAATTGTTACCTTGTTTCGTTTTGTCGCTGTGTGTACATTTGACTACACTTCTTATCGTTATGACAGGACAGACCGACTGTCAACAACACCTGACCGTGGCCGTGACGTCTCATAGTATAGGGTTAGAGTAGCTTCCCTTTGACAAAGGGCAGTTACTCTAGCGGACAGACCGATGGATTGCCGCGAAAGGCAATTAAAAACAATTGTTGTTTTGCGTATATGTTGCTTCGCCACTGTATAAGAAACCTATTTCAGTTGGAACTATATTGGCTACTGTCACTGTCCGACAGACACATCACTTACCCTGTGACGTAATAGTTATTAATGCGCGCATTCCAGGTAAACTCGCAATGTTTCGGTTATGTTTGTGAGAGAGGGAAAGCGATTTTGAAGCAAAGAATTAAAGAATGACATTATATGATAAAGAGGTTATCACACTTGTGTGTTTGGGTATGGTAAATATCCTGTATTAGGAATAAACACTATGTATTTAGCTCGCCAAGGCTGGCTAAATACAATGTTTATTCCTAATGCAGGATATTTACCATCCCCAAACACACTCGCGTGATAACCTCTATTTAGTTGTACATAGATCTTCTACAGGCACAATACTTTCGAACTGTATCCATCTGCCATGTTCATGGTGAGATCGAAGTTTCTTGGTTTCACTTGCGATTTTCAATAATACACATCAACGCCAGAGCGTAATCAGTTTTGCTTATGTGCCGAAACAGATTCCAGAGGGGAAAGGCAAACTAGAGATGCAACTTATATGAATGGATCATTGAAAAAAGATGACACATGTTCAGCGTTCAGGGTTTGTTACACGATTGCGAGTTTAGATCACTCAAACTGAACATTCTAGATACATAATTGTATGAAAGCAACTCAGAAACCTTCAGATGCCCAAATAACCACTATTTTGCCTTTGGAATCTGTTTCGGCAGATACATATTCGAGACTGATTATTCTCTGGTGCTGACGTTATGAATCCATTTAACTTGTGATATGTTTTATGATTTATGATGCATGTGATTTGTTGGTTGGTTGGCTGTTCAACGCCGCGCATGTGATTTGTGATTATGTGACATGCGTTATATGATATAATTATTATACTTTTATTATTTTCCAGGCGGCAGTCGGCGATCAAGCGTAAGTAAACAATAAATGGATTCGAAATCCAAATTTGATTACCCGATATGACACCTCAGTTTAAAATCATACGAAAGTGGAAGGTGGAAGTTGCTTTTCATATCCATGTCGCATTTTGTTTGGCACATATAAGGCATTGTTGCGTTAGAAGAAGAAGTGTATTCAAAGGCCACATGCTTTAGCTATAAATTGACAATAAGTACTGAATTATCAACAAGAAACGTTAAACCAGAATAATCAGAAAAGAAAAAGTAATAAAAGAAAGTATTATTATTCAACTGATGTCCTTAAGTTTCAGGGGGCACGGGTGTGCCAGTGGTGTAAGGTGCCGAAATTCGATGTGCACGCCCGAAACCGGTGATCGTGTCTACGAATACCGGTATACCCTGATTATGTTTCTGCGTTCGTTAGCACCATACCCTTGCTCTCGGGTTTCACCAAAGTGGTCAACGTCTGAGACCAGCATCACTTCGGGTTTTCCTCCAACATTAAGCTGACACGCCGCGATATAACTGGAATACTGTTCAGGGTGGCGTTAAAATAAACCAAACCATGTCTTCACTCACTATAACTGATAGTGATAAACTCAAATCATTTACTCAGTTACAGACCGCAAGGTGCTCTTCATTGGATACGTCTTTGGACAGCCAAGTACATGAACTTACACAGTTACACGGTCTACACCCCCAGGTGCCGCATCACAGATATGCATACGACAAAGGAAGCTCTGGAGGTAATAAAAGTGATGAAGATTAGATGGAGAGTGAGGTCTCTTGCATACAAAACACAACGAGTTATATCATATATATATACATATTTATCTCTGTATATATATCTCTCTCTCACACACACACAGAGTGCGAGTCAGAAGGTGACAATTTCCAAGTTTTAGTCAGCCTTTACCTGTCTATATTTAATGTTAAGCCTGTTCAGAGATACGCCCTGTACCACAAACCTAAACGTGTGACCGTGGCTTCGAATTACAAATTCACCCTGATTTTTAGTTTTAGCTTTCCAGCACTGTATCCGTGATTGTGTGTTTGACCAAAGTGGAAAACGTCTGATACCTGCATAAATTCGGGTTTTCCTCCCACATCAAGCTTACACGCGGTGATATAACTGATAATATTGTTTAATGCGTTACTGTACTGTTAAAATCATACCCTCTCTTCGTACCGCTATACAGAGGTGTATGATGACATGGGATGAATTGAAGGGTAAATTTCCAAAGACATTTTTCTGCCATTAACATCTGGAAGCTCCTGTTTTTTCTGTAAACGAAGGTATTTTGACCAGCTGTTTTCTTTTGAACGTCATGTACGAAAAAGCTGAGAACATAATTTATAATCAAAGAATGAAACAAATGATTTATTTCAAAATATTTTATGGTTAGATTTGATTTAAAAATCTATCCCTCCGTGTGAAACATAGATAATTTGATCATTATGTGCGTGCACTGATGGCTACCTACGATGGGTTTGTGTACTGCAAAATCATATCTAAGACCAGAACTGTCACACACGTCACCAATTCGCTTAGGATGGACATTACAAGTGACACAAATTTTAATTAAACTTTGTTTGAGTGTTAACAAAGTAATCAGCAATATTCCAGCTCTGTGACGGCGTCCGTTATTAATCGAGTCTGCACCAGACAATCCAGGCATAGACATCAAGAACATCTATATACGCAGGTGGGTGACGATGACATGCATCAGCAAATTTAAATTCAACATCAATGTTCCATCTACATAAATGTTATAGATATTATGTCCCGGGTAAGACTAATGCTATTGGGTCCAATATTACTAGTATTTGTTTTGCATACGGACAAAGTCATGACAATGTTACATGTTCATGACAGTATTATAGAAATAGATAGCGGAGGTGATTTGACAGATCCTTGTGATATCAAGATTGTTACTACATTTATATAACTCTAATATGGATATCATACATTGTACTACCCAAACACAAACCTGCATACTCATCACTTGGTGGATTATGATAACTTACAATATACTCAGTCTGCATTTTGTGTTGAATACGCATTTATCTAATCTTGTACATAGCATCTTTGTATTGCTTGCCCTTGTGGTCTTTTACAAATATTATCTGTACCAGTGTGATTGTTAATCTGTTTGTTTGATGTTTTAATGCTGATGCTAAACGTAGATGGTGGCTTAACATTTTTAACAGAACATTTTTTTCCGAATTTTCCTCGCATGTACACGTAAAAAAATAAACATGTGTTCTATGAAAACGAATGTGAAGTGTTGATTGTTCTTTTTGTTGTCAACAGGACAACAGACAAAAGGATTTTCAGATTCGTGAAATCCGTTTATATTGAAGCTGAAGTGGCTGTCATTTACTCGACCCAGAAAGAGAAATCTGTATGTTCATTTTAGACGTGATAGTCGAAAATATTACTTTTAAGCTGAGCTGGGCATGTTTGTGTCCAAGAGCACACGTTGCCTTCGTTTGGTTGCTCAGTCGGGCGACAGAAGATGGTACACGTCATGGTGAGCACGTAACAGAACGCACACCAGGACCAAGTTGTCAATGTTCGCGGTGCGGAGACACGCTCTGTCCCTCCCACACAGACAGGGAGTCGTACAGCGATTCTTCATCGTCAGCCTTTGTTGCTGGTGATTTGACATCCGTAGCCGATGCCACGACTGACCGCACAATCCGTCCGCTACTGTCGATGATCTGGGCCGGTCTCCCTGACTGACCATGATCTGGTTTTGTAGGTAGGGGTTTGTCAAGACGTGGAACAATGTCAGTGGCATACGCACATGTTCATACGAAAGATCTGTCCACGTAAGGAGGTGTTACTTGACATTTATAGATAGATAGCACTGAGGGATAAGGGTTCTCCACGGTGAGGGCTTGTCATTAGAGGGGAAACGCCCAATGTTTGCTGGTTGGTTGGTTGGTTTGTTGTTTAACGCCGCACCCAGCAATATTCCAGCTTTATGACGGACGTCTGTAAATAATCGAGTCTGGACCAGACAATCCAGTGATTAATGTCATGAGCATCGATCCACGCCATTGGGATCGATGACATGTATCAACCAAGTCAGCGAGCCTGACCACCCGATCCCGTTAGTCGCCTTTTGCGATAAGGACCAGGTTTGAATTATACCCCTTTCACACATTGACGAGATCACATCATGGCATTGGTTATGAACGTATATGTATATAAAATAATGCGACAAAAACATTTCCATATCCATAAGAAATCTCTCCCCAAAGCCATAACTCCATGGAGTCTATATTGCGATTCAGAATATATTATACGCATGTCACTGTGACAAAGTGGTGACACCAGGGGTTCGGGAACATGTGAGCGTATCCACCGCTGTCCCCCATCACGAACACATGCAAAAGCAAGTCAGTTGTTCAATTGAAAACCGCTTAATATATGGTTCAAGTCAAAATGGGGAATTGCATCGGACATCATTTTGTATTGATACATCATAAACCTTTGTGACAGTTTCACTTACCCATTGATTGTTGTAACCTTGATCAAACAAATTATGAGCAAGAATCATGACTAAAAATGTAAATGATATTCAAAAATAACAGATGACTGCAGAAATACAAAGAGGTATCGGATGGCCGTAATAGATGGATGACAAAGAGGAAGGACTAGGTGTTATATCCCAACAACAGAACATAATGGCGGTGTATGGTAAGGGTGCAAACAACCAAGAAAGGCGACCAGGGGTGTGTTGTCAAAAACTGACAGTTTAAGATGATTTGATCAATAAAGGGTCAGGCCCCATGATGGGTACAATATTCGTTTATACGGCGCGGCATGGTCCAAATCAGTCTCCCAGTGTCAAATGGGTGTTATTAACCACGTAGCGCCAATTAGATCACCGTAGAGGGTGGTCATCGACGTCGGCGTACATCATATCCCAGACATTTTCTATAGTGGGAATGTTAGGCCATGTGTTGCTGCTAGAGATAGTCAGCTACGATACATGCATGGTGGGCAAGAGAGGTATCGCCTTCCCAATCTGAACACAAATACTGCATTTTTATAGAGCAAGATTGTAGAGCTTACGTGTTGCTGTGGATAATGAACATCGGCAATAGTTTCAGGTTATAAAAGAGTTTAAGGCAGTGTCAAAATCAAGAATGACCTTCAACCAACGTGCACGGTCCACGTGCAATGTTTCGGGTGTGTGGGGGCATTAGGTTTTGGTTCCGAAACTGCTCAACTCTGGAAGTCATTTTTCAAAGCTGATGTTTCTTCTGACGACCGATCGTAACATGTTTATTTTACAATCCACTACTTTTCTGGAGAGTTTCCTGCGAATGAAGGTGAAAAGCTCGAATGTAACAACCTTCCTTTATATGCACATGTGCATGTTATACATTTGATATGCTGATTGGTCTGCTGAAGCGATATATCGTCACATTGTTCCATTGTTGAGAACAATATGCTGTGAAGTCATCCATTGGTTAATGACGTGACAAATTTAAGACATTACGTCATCTGTAAAACAGATTGACGTCATGGCATTGCCCTCTAGGGTTTACATGCCATACGTTTTTTCTTCATTTTTTTTCTTAACATGATAATGAGTAATATATAAAAAAATCTGCTTGAAACTTGGAATTTACGCATTATGCTTCCATCATGAAATGATCGGGCTTTCATCATGAATTAACTCATCTTTTCGTAGCTCGTTGGTTAGTATGAATTATCCTTTTGATTTTTTAGGTCATATGTATTTACATGTCTTAATTAGTAGTAACTTAAGTATTAAGTATGGAGGTGAGATACCCATCTTCAATTCTCTGTAACATATACCAAAATCAATGCACCTGACTTAAATACAAATACTGTTTTCATATCCGAATGATCACAAAGACAAGATCAACTGGTGCTCATGAATGAATGAATATTACAGCTATATATTTTGTTGACACCGTTATACTGCATAACACAATTAACGCACAAGGTACATGTATTGACAGATACCATTGGCCCAGCTTTGTGTGCATTGATTTTTATAATAAACACGCACTTCACCTTGCTTGTCAGACTACTGTCAACATTAAAAATTCATTTGATTTAACATCCTACTTCCTCATAAAATTGACTGACCCACTGTCATTCAACCTGAAGTTTCTTTTGTCTTATGTTTTTCCCGCAATATTCCAGCTGTATGACAGAGGTCTGTAAATAATCTGAGTCTGTACCAGATAAACCATTTTTGGATAAAAATGAACAACATATTGGGTACGATATCAGGCAATCAGCAAAAAAAGCATGCCTGGCCAACAAATCCATTAAGTCGCCTCGTTCAACTAGATAGGTTGCTAGGGGCAATACCTGGAATACCCACGTAATGCATACAATAGCAACGTTAACCACGTACAGTGTTATGATACTGCAGTGGTTGTTCTTATCCTTGTTGCAATAAGGCTACACAAATACAGTTTTGTTTCTCAAAAGAATTAGGAAGGTACGTGAAGGTAGATTTTTTTTATTTCAAACTCAAACTTAAATTTATTATGTATTTTATTTCTGCCCTTAAACCTAAATTTATAATTGTACTACAACAACCATATTGGAAATTGAGTTTATGGCCATTACTGAACCACTGCCTTTCAAAAATGGAATGAGTTTGGTGAATATATAGTTTGTAGTAGCAGATAATTTGACCTTACTTTGACTACACTTATAGTCATTTATCATCCATGTCTGTTCAAATTGTACAATTTGTATACTGTGGTTAGTAGTTGGGCTAAACACTTATGTTTTTCACGAGATTATACATTTGACCTTGATTTGACCTTAGGCCATCCCAATATCTATATGACATCTATTGGGAGGGGTTGGGATGGGGTTTTATCATGGGGGAGGGGATAGGGAGGCGTACACACTCCTAATAATAAATTAACAGTCACATACTATACAAGCCTGGGTTATCTTTATGTTTAGCAAGCTACCAGGAAGTAGGTTATTGGACTTTGTAAACGGGGAGTATTGAGTTACAACAGCATGTATTATTAGCTCTCGGTACATATCAACATGGAGGAGGGTAATAGAATCGACTGTTTGAAAAGAACCTACCTATGACAAGGTAAGTTTACATTCTGTCCTCGACGGATTGGAGTTCTACTTTTAATACTAAAGAAATAACGTAGAAAAAGTTACGATCCGGACGAAATTGCTAATTCGGAGCTATATTCGTCGAAACGCCAGACATCATTGTTACAATCAGCGAACCAGGCAAGCGGGACGCTATGACACAGAGCAGTAAACAGAGACATAAACTGACAATCGACAACGGATTGTTTGTAATGCACACATAGGTGACGGAGTTGTAATCTAATGCAAGACATACAAGTGTAGTCTTATTATTAACTCTCAATTCTGTGATACAACTCCCTTATCTTACATCTATACTGTATATTAGTTTAGGTATGCTTTTATTTCAGTACATAGGCCACCGGCTCAGTGTAATAGTAGGGAAGATGTTGTCTTAAATCTAAATAAAATGAAGAAATGCAACAAAAATGATATTCATTTCCTACAGTGGGAACAATGCATAACGCAACTTTCTACCTTCAGAAACCTTTAAATCAAGAGATGAGCTACGGAGCCGGGCAAAACTAAATGGTTTAACATTTACAACAGATATATAATCTTCAAATATATTTTCTGTCTTAATATTCTTGAAAAGATAAAATCTGGAATATATACATAATTTCTCAAAATACAATTTATTTACCAACAACACCCTTGCTGAAACTCTTTCAAAAACTGTTGACTACAAATATTATCTTGTTGGACCCAAACATTTCCAAAACCTAAATAGCATTTTCGTAACACTCAAAGCCCAACAGTCAATCCCCTTTTCGGCTCACCCATATTAGTAAAATTACATATGTAACACAATTTGTATACTGTGGTTAGTAGTGGGGCTAAACACTTGTGTTTTTCACGAGATTATACATTTGACCTTGATTTGACCTTAGACCATACCAATATCTATATGACATATATTGGGAGGGGGTGGGAGGGGATTTATTATAGGGGAGGGGATGGGGAGTCGTACACACTCCTTATAATAAATAACCAGCCACATACTATACAAGCCTTTGTTATCTTTATGTTTAGCAAGCTACCAGGAAGTAGGTTACTGCATTCGACTTTGTACACGGGGAGTATTGAGTAACAACAGCATGTATTATTAGCTCTCGGTACATATCAACATGGAGGGAGTAATAGAATCTGTTTTAAAAGAACCTACCTGTGACAAGGTAAGTTTACATTCTGTCCTCGACGGATTGGAGTTCTACTTTTAATACTAAAGACATTACGTAGAAAAAGTTACGATCCGGACGAAATTGCTAATTCGGGGCTATATTTGTCGAAACGCCAGACACCATTTTTACAATCAGCAAACCAGGCAAGCGGGACGCTATGACACAGAGCAATACACAGAGACATAAACTGATAGTCGACAACGGATTGTTTGTAATGCACACATAGGTGACGGAGTTGTAATCTAATGCTAGACATACAAGTGTAGACTTATTATTAACTCTCCATTCTGTGATACAACTCCCTTTTCTTACATCTATACTGTATATTTATTTAGGTATGCTTTTATTTCTGTAAAAAAGGCCCTTGGCCCAGTATACAATATGAAAACAACATCTTTGTACATTTCTCTTGGAGCGCACAACAGCTTTGTTATTTTTTTCAAAAACAATACTGCGTTTTTTAAACGCTAGAAAGGTATATTTAGCCACGGCTTGAATAATATGAACATTACGAGATGTTAACAGCTGGACAAACTTTCTTTCTGTAGGATGTACATTATTATGGTTCGGAAGATGGTGCTTAAAATCTAAATAGAATGGACAAATGCAACAAAAAATTATATTCATATTCTACAGTGGGAACAATGCATAATGCAACTTTCTACCTTCAGAAACCATTAAATCAAGAGATGAGCTACGAAGCCGAGATAAATCAATACTAAATGGTTTAACATTTACAACAGATATATAATCTTCAAATATATTTTCTGTCTTAATATTCTTGAAAAGATAAAATCTGGAATATATACATAATTTCTCAAAATACAATTTATTTACCAACAACACCCTTGCTGAAACTCTTTCAAAAACTGTTGACTACAAATATTATCTTGTTGGACCTAAATAGCATTTTCGTAACACTCAAAGCCCAACAGTCAATCCCCTTTTCGGCTCACCCATATTAGTAAAATTACATATGTAACACAATTTGTATACTGTGGTTAGTAGTGGGGCTAAACACTTGTGTTTTTCACGAGATTATACATTTGACCTTGATTTGACCTTAGACCATACCAATATCTATATGACATCTATTGGGAGGGGGTTGGAGGGGATTTATTATAGGGGAGGGGATGGGGAGTCGTACACACTCCTTATAATAAATAACCAGTCACATACTATACAAGCCTTTGTTATCTTTATGTTTAGCAAGATACCAGGAAGTAGGTTATTGCATTCGACTTTGTACACGGGGAGACCCAAACATTTCCAAAACCTAAATAGCACAGTCAATTCCCTTTTCGGCTCACCAATATTAGTAAAAATACATATGTTTAATAATAGTATTATTTTGCTGGAAAAGTTATCTTATCCAATATCTAATAGTTTAGACTTGCTGGTTTACCTTTTAAGAATATCGGCCAAGTTCCCCTCTGGCCATAATATTTGGAATGGATTGTCTCAAATTTAACATTAATTTACAAAATCTATCATGTACATTCAGAATATTCGGTGATGGGTGGAAACCCAATATTTCTGACCCATATGTTAAAACTGGCAAAATCTTGACATAAAATATATGTAATACCGTTAAAGGTATTTCTTGAATTTATATACATGTAAGCAAGACTGTCACGTTACCTATTACTCGCATGAAAAGCACGCAGCACTCCACGAGTCAAACCAATTATTTCACTTTGGAAGATAACGACTACATTTTGGAGGCCAAAAATAAACCACACATGCTTCGATAACACAGTTAGAAGTACCATATGCTTTGGTTTACACAGTCCTTAAACAAATCTTTGGTAAGTACCTGTACATATACCTGCGTTAGGCAAACAGGATGTAGGTTAATGCAGTAGACATTCAATACAGAGACCCACCTGGAGTATTGAGTTCAGACTGATACCAGTAGTCGCATGCGTGATACCTCTCTGTGTCTTTCAAAACGAAGGCGGATAACAGTATTGACTGTTTGAAATGAATTTCTACATGTGACAAGGAAAGTGAGTAAGAACTTTACATAATATCCTTAATGGATTGGGGTCATACTTTTAACGTTCCTTTGAAAATTACTTTATCTCATACTGGATGACATCACGTAGAAAAGATAAATGATTCGATCCGGATAAAATTGCCAATTCACTGTCATAAGATACGAGTCAGTTTCTTCAGCTGAACGTTGATTTGAACTGTATTTCAGTTATATCAAGACACTTTCATGTGGAGACTTAGTGCATACATACACAGACTGAATTTGGGAAGCTAACCCATGGTAGTGGGTCTCTGGCACACCCGGGGGGCACGGGTGGCCCAGTCGTCTAAGGCGCCGCGATTCGCTGAGCAGAGTTGCGTCCCTTAGGCACGCCAGAAACCTATGATTGTGTATTCGAATCCCGGTTCGCCCTGATTATGTTTCTAGGTTTGTCAGCACCATACCAGTGCTCGTGGGTTTCACCGAAGTGGTAAACGTCTGAGACCTTCGGGCTTTCCTCCCACATTAAGCTGACACGCCGCGATATTACTGGAATACTGTTAAAAGCGGCGCTAAACCAAACTCACTCACTCAATCTGGCACACCCAAACAATGCAACTCTGCACAGTGAACTGTAGCGCCTTATTAAACCCCGTTTACATGCACAACATTTACACATAAGTAATTTTGAACTTTTGTATCTATATATAAATGTGTATGTGTATATTTGCTATGTGTCCACATTACACCAAATGGGTATCAGAGGAAATACATGGAAGTTATTACACCATAGCTATACAAATAGCCATGCTTTTGTTACTTATCAGGGTGAACAGTCAGATATAAACCATGTAAGGCAAGGTGTCGGACAAGGAAGAGTTCTCTCTGCTTGGTTCTTCTTAGTCTTCATTCATGACCTTATAACAGCCCTTAGACAAGCAAATAGTGGCATTTGTGTATTTGGTCTAGATATTCCTACTGTTTTGCTTGCAGACGACACAACTCTTGTGAGCACCTCGCCACGAGGGCTTCAAAAAGCACTTGATACAGTACATTCATATGCCTCAAAGTGGCGAGTAACGTATAACCCTTCAAAAAGTAATGTTGTTGTCTTCTCAAAACAAAAGGGGTTAGATATTAACTGCAAACTTGGTGATATAAATATCTGTAATGTATGGTGGCATACTACTAACGCATAACCTTTCATGTAAATCAAGTATTGAAAAATGTTGCCAAAAAGCAAGACAAAGTATTAATTCGTTAAAATCTGTGGGACTCAACAGTTCTGACCTACTTCCAGCTACCAGTGTAAAAATCTGGTTAAGAATGATATTAAAAACAAGTTTTTACGGCTGCGAACTGCTCTTTGATATTAAGGGTCAAAACATTAATGTCATTGAAAATACTGAACGCTATTTTTTGCGAACTGTACAAGGACTTGATAAAAGATCTCTATCAGAATCCACTATTGCTAATCTTGGGCTTTGGACAATGATCGGCTATATCGATAACTGTAAACTTCAGCTGCTTAACCTTAACTTAACCTGTAACAGTTTTGTTAAACATCTTTGTTGTGCATACATTGCAAATCCAACTAATCCTAAATCTGTATGTGGAGATTTATTATCAGTTCTTAACAAGTATAACCTACGTAACAACCTTTGTACATATATAAGCTGTGGTGTATTTCCTACAAAGAGAAACTGGAAGCGACTGGTTAAAAAAACCATTCATGAATATGAAAAAAAAATGTGACGCAGAAAAGTTTCTGTCAATATAGGTCTTTCACGCTTCCTGTTAATACACACAAATATAATTATACATAATATATTATCGCAACTAGCATATCTGTACCCAGAACAGAGGTCAAGTTTAACATTTTGTGTTAGAGTTTCATCACGTAACAAAATTTCCAGGGACTGTTTATTGTGTAACAAGCATGCCTTTGATTATGATAATCACATCATATTCCATTGTGAAGCTTCACTGCAGGAAAGAAATTAACTGTTTTCAACTTTTATTGATCTGCTTGATGTTGAAACCTATGTCCAGTTGGAATTACAAGATGAAGAAGCTATGTTGTCATTTTTCTTTGGTGCTGATACTCACTTCTCACAATGTATTGATATAGTTACATGGGAATCTGTTATACTGATATTTTCTGCTTATGTACACTAAAGCCTTACCTTGATTATGTCATCTGATGTAACCTTTTGTACTGTGTGAATGGCATGACACTGGTGCTACTGTCTTGTATTGGATATATGTACAGGTAATATGAGTTTGTGTGAATACGTTTGATAAATTATGTAAAATCTTCGGATTTACTTCTGGAGGAAATAAAGAATCTCTCTCTCTCTCTCTCTCTCTCTCTCTCTCTCTCTCTCTCTCTCTCTCTCTCTCTCTCTCTCTCTCTCTCTCTCTCTCTCTCTCTCTCTCTCCTTACAGAAATCTTCGCATGAACCAACATGTGTTTGATTTAATTTGTACACAACTTTTTGACTCCTTGAAACCCAAATAAAACATTGTCCGCCCAGCTCTGGATGTCAGCACATAAAAGTTGGTATTGCTGTTTACTGAATTACTGAATAGCATCTACGTAAGAATACAGAACCGTTGTTCAATTGTTTGGTGTTGGCAAATCAACAGATATATTTAGACCATCCTTGGGCGATGGCATAAACGTTCACGTGTCAACATAATACAAACAGTGAAAATTTGCACTAGGGTCGCAACTTCACAAGACATTGTCACTGTCTTGGAACGATACCAACGATGATAATATCACACACGTAAATGAAAGTATCTTCTACGTAGATGAAGGTAGTATATCCGTAGATGTAAGTATCACCTACGTAGATGACAGAATCATGTACGTAGATATAAGTATCACCTTCGTAGATGAAATTATCATCTACGAAGATGAAAATATCATGTCCGTAGATGTAAGTATTATGTCCGTAGATATAAGTATCACCTACGTATATGACAATATCAAGTACGTAGATATAAGTATCACCTACGTGTATGACATTATCATGTACGTAGATATAAGTATCATCGTCGTAGATGAAATTATCATCTACGAAGATGAAAGTATCATGCCGTAGATGTAAGTTTCACCTACGTATATGACAGTATCATGTCCGTAGATGTAAGTATCATGTCCGCACATATAAGTATCACCTACGTATATGACAGTACCATGTACGTAGATATAAGTTTCATCAACGTAGATGAAAGCATCATGTCCGTAGGTGTAAGGGTCACCTACGTATATGACAGTATCATGTACGTTGATATAAGTATCATATACTTAGATGAAAGTATCTTCTACGTAGATGAAAGTATCACCTACGTATATGACAGTACCATGTACGTAGATATAAGTTTCATCTACGTAGATGAAAGTTTAAAGGGCTGTGTACAGACTGTGGCACTTATAACATTCCCTAGATAAATGCTCTGAACACAATCGCGAAAGTTTCTTTGGCTGCCTATTGGGTCGTTTTGACCAAAACGAACTTGGCCCATTTATCTCCCAATGACAGACAAGACAAAACCTATTAAAGCAAACATTACTGGATCTTAGAGTTCGAGCTACACACGTGTTCACCATTTCAGCAAGATAATCGTACGAAATCAACAATCCGCATAAAACAAAACGGATGAATAGCTGTTACACAGAGAGAAGGGAAGAGTCACCTTAGCCATTTAAATCAATAATACATGATTGGAACATAACGATGTAAACACAAAGCCAAGCCTTGTAAGGCTTACGAGTAACGAAATCACTAAAAATACCACTTAAGTATTGAAGTTGAAGACAGTGCTTCAGTGCTTCACGCATCATGGAATTTGCTCACGTGAATCACTGTCTTCATCAACATATGAACGTCATCAAATACCACTTCAATCCTTATATTGACAGATTCATAAATCATAACAAAACAATCCATTAGACAACAAACTTTAATTATTGAAAGCGAACTATATCAACGCGGAGAGTCGTGACGTCTTGACGTCACCCGTCCCAAACATTCAATTTGGAGTGACATCCCTTGGTTTTACAAACGGCAGAAAATGGCGGCTACCGCAATGTCATTCGCTTGAAATACAAGTTGCACCTAGTAATGTTGGCATTGGAAAGAAATACAGACCCGGCTCATGCTGAAAATGGATATATATTAACGTTTTGTGAACTTCTGGTGTGTGTTTGAGTCATACTTTGGCTGCCGATGACGGGGATTACCGCTTCAAGCGGCGCGGCTGGATTTACTGAGGCACGATAGTGTTGAGCTCGGTGATTTCTTTTGGTAAGTCGAGCATTCTCTGTTATAGCTTCGAATGGACGCTTCATTTCGGGGACTCGACATATACATGGTAGGCTAAATCGATGTCGCTCTCAGTTTTCCCTAATTATTTTTAATGTTATTTTTTAACATTAAGGAATTCCCCTAAAGTAGTTCTGTATGTCTCCGCGCGATTGACAACGTGACATACTGACGTTCATCGGGAAATGAACGACAGTCAGCTTGGTAGTGTTCACCTAGGCGAGGTCACCCGCTACTGTCAATATATATTATACGTGATAAAAACAACATCAGGCATATACACCACATACGACATATCATATTGAAGATTTACGTTTATATATAGAGTGACGAGTGTCGGTTTGGGTTTTGAAATTAGATAATTTATCATCAGATAGGACAGTACAATTGACATCAAGATGCTGTATTGATATTATATAGTAGATAAAGGCTGTAACAAAGACTAAGCCACTGCGCCGATGACTTCAGATGACCACCCCAAATAGGTTTCTGAAGCCAATTGCAAAGCGTGTGATTTCAGCACATTCAATTGGACATTTGAATACTTTCTACGACATCATATCGTGACCACCAAATAAAATGAGGTGGACTTCCCATTCCAAAACATGACCATGAGTTCATCCTTCATCCTTTGAACTTTGTTCGCATGTTGTTTCACATTCCGTTTTCTTTTTCAGGATTAATACTTTTCATCTACAAACATGGCACTCCAACACTTTATCCAAAATGGCCGAGAAAGAAGGTAATAGTCTCATGAATATATACGCATGCAAAGGCGACCACCTCTATGGGCTAGAAGATAGAACGCCTGCCCGGAGAGCGGAAAGTCGTTAGTTCGATCCCCGTCCGCCACATACCAAAAGAGGTTTAAAGATGGTACTTGTTGGTACCCTGTCTGGCGCTCGGTATTGACGAGTTAAAACAACGTCTCGGAGTCCATATACTGTGTCTGAGTGGGGTATTCATGTTAAACTGCAGCATGGGTACCACAGTGGGTTAGCATTAATAACTCAGCATTAATCCGTACTAGCGCACACGCACACACAC
The DNA here is from genome assembly GCF_022045235.1 of Haliotis cracherodii. NCBI lineage: Eukaryota > Metazoa > Mollusca > Gastropoda > Lepetellida > Haliotidae > Haliotis > Haliotis cracherodii. Next base: position 3,551,983 of record NW_027266273.1, on the reverse strand, counting down.
ACACACACACACACACACACACACACACACACACACACACACATAAACACAGACACACAAACACACACACGTGCATGCTTTATAAGTGCAATAATCCTGAAAGTGACGTTAAACCCAATTTCACCTCACCACCACCACATGAAAAGGCAAGTCAATTGTTTAGCTGAAAAAAACCACACACGGGAAAATATGTCATCCACATGTCCATAAAAACTATCTGGAAGATTTACTGAGGCCGTGGTTGTTGTAACCCTGCTTAAGACATCTTTAACAAATTAAAGAGATAGAGAGGTAACTACATCTGTGGTCACTTAGGTTTAAACCTAGGAAAAGGTACCCCATGGATAAAGGAATGAGGAGGTGTTTCCTTATTTACCTTGGAATATTGGTAGACAAAGTTGGAAATCTGAAAAAATGTTACCGAACCTTCTTACAAACACTCTCTTTGTAAGTGTCAATATCTGGTGTACGGAACATGTGTTCTGAAAACACCCGTTTACAATAGGCCAACCCATAGGGGTCACTAAATGCTGAATACGTAACATGGGGATGTTGTTTCGGTCCTCAAGAAGGTCGCAAGTTCCTGTAAAGTATGTAGAAGTGGGTCACACGACGTTCCCACAAGTGCACAATTTTTGGGGCATCTGGACATCTTGCCGGCATAAAGTAAAGTGGTGAACGCAATCCAACGCAAATGGTTCAACGTTGTGCGTCGTTCATCTATGAATACAGTTCATGAACGAAGAGGGGCGATTGTGAAAATGTGGGATCACACTGTTCCCAAGGATTTCGTTGAGGTAACGTTGCCCATTTAGGTTTCCTAACATACATAACCCCAAACCACGAGAACCAACACCAAAGGACACTACGGGGCAAATGTTATGTTCATCATAGAATGTGTTTTGACGTCTTCATATCAGTCAAGGTAACGCCTTTCGCAAGACCAATGGATCCATTAACTCACCTGGCGATGTCTTGGCGATATTCTCTGCAAAGTCTTATCACGTACACGTTGTGAGACGTATCCCTGCATTCCATAGGCGCCTGAGTACGGTTCTATTCCATGTTCGATTTCGAAGTGATATGAATTAGGACCCTGTTACTCGTTGTGTTGTCTTCCTTGGCGTTCCTGACCTTGGACTGTCCTTGACCTCCACTATTTGGCCATTTTTCTGGAACAGACGATTTATACTGCTATGGCTGACGTTGAGGTCCCTGGCGATGGCACGACATGGCATTCCAAGCATGTACCAACCCAAAGCTGTCATCTTAATTTTCTGTAAGATGACGTTTCACTATGACAGTACCTTTTGTTTTAAGACTGCAAATGACTTGAGATGAAATGTCCGTTTGGCCCTTGTACACAACGGTATAAATCGATCACGTGTAGATTTGCGTGCACCACGATACGGCTTACAATGTGTCATTTGCACGTGCAAACGTGTATGAAGGTGCAAAACAATGCTCGGATGGTTGCTGAGGACATTTTCTAAATATCAGTGTTTTAATCCGGTGGTGCTTAACATTGTCCTCCACCTGTCTGCCATAAAACCTTATAAAAGCTTTATTGAGGCCTTGTAACCTTTATCAAACATCTTCTGAGCAAGAGTCGTTTGTCGCTCTTTGAAATCTTTGAAAGAGCGTGCTGGAGCCCTGTTATACAGACTTGTGGAGAGTGTTTTGGCACTCTGAATCTTTACACCGAGATCTAAATATGAAACAGATGAGGCCGTCTCTCTGATCTCCTTTATTTCTAGTTCAGGTGGGTAAATCATTGGAAGGGAATTGGATATTTGATGGTTATTGAACGATATCAGATCATCGATATACCTGGAGCTTAAGTCTTATTTTGATTTTACCAATCATATGCATAAAGAAACAGAACTACAAGTGGTGCCCATGGGATGCCAACTTCTTACCCTCAAAATTGACATAGGTGTTATCAATGAGGAAATCCAGCATTTCACATAGTGTTTGCTCAGTAAACTTCAGATGGCATTTGTTTTCATTTTTGACAAATTGACCTGAACGTCTGAAGATAGATATGTAACTATATTTATTGTCACCGCGTTTTATACAAAAAGCCCTACTGATCAAGGACTGAAGTTTTTACTCAATTTGTATTGACCGAATTAAACCTGGTTCTTTTCTATATTGGAAAAAGTCCTTTGAGCAAATCCAAATCCTTTAAGTTTTTGAGTTTCCACATGGTATTAATTCCACTTGTCTCAAAAAATTTCTGTGACTATAAAGAAAGCACTTCCTTGATTGTATTTAGGATTAGGGGTAATCTGTGAGACGGAGATTTGGTGGTACATTTATCGGACGCAGCAATATGTCTCCCTTTATACGGATTACAATGGAGCTTTGAAATCCAGTACAAAAGAGGAATGGACATGTCAAGCCTAACGTTGACAGTACTGATGCAAGGTTTTGGCTGATATGTGGCATTATTTGATACATCTGACTCACTTATATCAAGTTCTTTTATCAAGCAATTAATGTAGTGATGCTTCCACATAATGATTATACTACTTGAGGCCTTGTCAGTGGGAACAACTACAAACTTTTCATGTGGGGCAGCCAGACTGTGAATGATAGCTGGCTGGGAAAAAATGGTTTTATTCCAATTGTGGTTCCTCTTTTCAGTTTTTGCATACTACCAATGACAACATAAGCAATGACTTAACCCACCCTGAAACACATTCAACAGGTTTTTCTTTTTTGGCTCCTAAAAATGGAAAAGATTGTGGCACATCTTGGGAAACTGATATTTGTCTGACAACATTACTGAAATACCATATGTATTTTGTAGTAATAACATCACACATAATGTCCATTTTTTGTCGTTTCAGATAGAAAGTCATCTGAGGAAAAAATAACTAAAAACGTGAGATCTACTGTGAATGTAAGTGTTAATGTTGTTTTGCCAACCATTTATGTGGTAGTGTGAGTGAACCTGTCAGTGTGTATGTGGGTTTTGGTTTAATGCCGTCATTCCATTTATTGCATGTTCATTTATAGAAGTGTCATAGTCCACTCAGTACCGACCCAAGTTCGTGCAAGTGAGTTAAGCTTTACGCCGTTTTAACAGTATCTCAGTCACATCGATATCTCAGTCACATCGATATCTAAGTCACATCGATATCTCAGTCACATCGATCACTTGAACATAATCAAGGAGAATTTCGGATTCGAACCCACGATCATAGGTTTTGTGGTACGTCAAAAGAAACGCAACCCCACACAGTTAATTGCTGAGCCTTAGACGACTGGGCAATCCAGATTAGATAGGACATGTGTTGTCATCAATAGGGCTCTATCTGACAATGTTTGTCATTAGTTGGTCACTATGACAAATAATACATTTTTATCTACGCAAAATATAATTTTCTTGCAGGCGACTATAATGGGCATGACAATTTTATATAATTTTAGCATAAATCCTCCTTCAACGGAAATAGCCAGAACTGAACATATTTATCCTATCTTTCAGACACTTTGCAAACGTTGCAAGGGAGCACAGAAAATATTTCGGTCATCTTCATTAACTGAACCGAATGCCCTTCTGACTCATGTAGATATATGTGATGACATAACAGGAAAGAAAAAATCAAACACCAAGAAACAGGAGAAAATAAAGGAAATTGAAATAATATTGTCAGCACTTCGGAACACCCAAGGTGGAATATTGTTGGTGCATCTCAGTGGATTAGCAGATGAAGACAGATTTCTTGGCACCTTTGACGAATTCATTGAAGATAGTTTGAAAAAGCTAATCTGTGATGGAAAGCCATTTACTGACACCTACACAAGAAGCTGGTTCCATAAACTAGAAGGTGCTGAGAACTTTAAAGACTTCCTTGTGATAACTGTCGCCAAAACAACAGGTGTTGCGACTGTTGACTTCAATACTAGAATCGGTTCGGATTTGCAAATTGAGAAACCGTCCAGCTTCAATATATTTGAACTGTTAAAAAAGAGGTCGAAAGCAGTGAAACCTGTTTTGAAAGGAATAGCAGAAATACCATTTGAGAGCAGAAGCATTCAACTGAAAACATGTGATCCACAACTGGATAAAAAAGCTCCCCCAAATCTTCTTAGAGATGCAGAGGTACTCGCTAGATACATTTGGGCAAAATTGAGATTTAGAGAGTATTTAAGTTCTATTTCAAAAATTGCAACGGGCGGTTCTTACTATGTAGGGATAACTGAAAAAAACTGCCAATATTCTCTACAAACATCTGAAACACGTTCTGAATACAGCAGTCGTGTTCCAGAAACATGCGGATTTACTCTTCAAGGGGATCGTTCCCTTGTCAAAAAGAGTTTGGAGTCAATCATTCGGGAAGAGGTTGTGCTTATTGAAGACGAAGACACCATAAACTGTCACCCTTCAGTACCAGATCTGATTGAGGTTGAGTTCTATGACATCAAGGACAATAAAGTCGTTCTGGAAATAGCCATTGGACATGTGAATGGTATTTTATTCTATAACAAACTTGGTCCTGAAGCATATGAAATGACAGAAAGTGGATCACCACGCAGGATGTCACTTGTTGACTGGCTACGTAAGATGAATCAACACACAAAGCAATCCATGTAGAAGTATGTTTGCTGCATCGTGAAAGGAGGGAAGCTAACATTGTATATGGAAGCCTAAAGTTACAGACGAATACTTGAATACAGACGAAGAAAACGTTTTAATATTTTCTTCCCAAATGTCAACTTTGGAGGAGGAGGATTTTGAAGGGTCTTCCGACACATCAGACATTGATGTTGATGGAATATGTGCTGGAATGAAATGTATTTATTCAATAGAGAGTTCTGACTCGGACGAATCACTGTGTGACAGAAACACAATAATGAAGTGTCAAGAGGCATACAGTCATCAAAGTATGTTTGTTTATGTTGTATTGCATGTATTTACCTTATGCCTGTCTTGGCGTGGTTAAACCTCTGACTTCAGCTTCTTTGGGGATGGCCAGTGTTGATGTTGAATATATAATACATAGTCATATTAACAACATTCATCAGACTGATCGGTTCATTCAATGTGTCTAATTTTCAAAATAAGATGATGCATTGATATTGAGTTAACTGTTTGTAACTTCGATATATGGTATGTATTGCCATGAAGTATATAATTTCGGAAAATCATACTCGTGCTCGTTTTATTATATACTTTATTGTAAAAGACAGAGTTTTCTTAAGTTGAGAAAAGAGGTATTTCCATTGCAGTGAACATAACACTTGCTATTTCACTGCAGTGAACATAACACTTGATATGTCACTGCAGTGAACATAACACTTTGACAGAAATATTGTCATACAAGAGTTACCTCCCCTTGAATTATCTCCCTTTATCGTAAGTGTCTCGCCTGTACACAAACTGTTGACGCCCTTTTTACGTTAGTTCCACATTGACAAGACACAATAATGTCAGATGGTCTGTTCTCCTTTCGAAAATGTTCCGTTATAAACTGTAAATTTCTCATTTAACTCGTCAATCGAGACTGTTCATTTCGCAAAGCCCCATGTTTGTTACTTGACCAGTGTGTATTCTTTCGCTTTCAACAGCCGATCTACTAGTTTTCAAGAATATTTTTTGTTAAAGTTGATTTTGTATATATTCATATCTAAATGTATGATAAAGAATTTTCGTGACCCTAAATATTTTTTGATACTTTTGTTTATATTGTTTAAGATATTAGAAATACCAAACTACTTTTGAAATCGCAAATACTAGGGGTTGTGAAACGTCCCTTCCCTGTGTAGGGAGAATTTACGTTTCAAGGTTTTACGTTTTTAATGAAATGACTTGATTTTCGGGTAGACATCTTCACAAAAACTATATAATAAATAGGATATTTTATATGTCTCGAGAAATATCACATTTCTCTCCTCTCGTGACCGTGGGAAAGGAGATATTTTCACTCGTGGCTACGGCACTCGTGAAAATATCTCCTTTCCCCCGTCACTCGATGAGAGAAACATGATATTTCACTCGACACATGAAATATCCTTTATATCTTAACGACAAAGCAGGATGATGTGACGAAATGGGTTGAGACAATACACATTCCATTGAAATGAAATGATATGCTGCAATTTCGTAAAAAAAATCTGATCATGGTTTATTAAAATCTGTGCAAATGATCATATATAGTTTTCGTCAAAGCTGAATGATACTCATTACTTGTTATAAACGAGAGTGAACGGCGTCTGACGTGATGGTCAGTCATATTAATATAACCCACCCTGTCGTATTCATGAATCACCGCCGCTGAAGTAATATAAGTACTGAGAGCAAGACCCATGAAGATTCCGGGGTAGAATAGGTCTTCAGCAACCCATGCTTACCGTACAAGGTGGCTATGCTTGTCGTAAAAGGCAACTAACGGGATCGGGTGGTCAGACTCGCTGACTTGGTTGATGCATGTCATCGATCCCAAATGCGCGGTCGTCACGATATGGCTCAAATACTGCCGATGTGACGTTAAATCTTAACTCACTCACCAAAAATGCGCGGATTGATGCTCATGCTATCAATCAGTGGGTTGTCTGGTCCAGACTCGATTATTTACAGACCGCCGTCATATAGCTGGAATATTGCTGAGTTCGGCGTTAAACAACAAACCAACCAACCAACTGAGAGCAAGAAACAAATCGATCAGAAATTGATAGTCTCACCAGAACTCGATCCCATGAACAACATAAGTTGACTTTTACACCGAACTTGTATCAAGGTTTTCCTGTCTGTCCGGGATAAAATATGAAAATAACTAGGAAAAGATCATAATCATGCACTTTGAATAGATTTCTCTTTACATTTCAGATGTGGCAACTGGAAGCCATAGTTCATATTGTACACATGCGGATGACCCTTGTGATGCTCCAAAAACATCTGTGGATATAAGAGGTACATTTATTTAAGAATCTGGAATGTCAATAATAAGTTCGTAGGAAAGCAGAGCGAACTTTGTGTTTTTTGTTGTTGTTTTTTAACGCTGCACTCAGCAATATTCTAGCTTGTGTCCATTAGTATCTTCAACACGAGGTAAGCATGTAGGTAGGTATTACAGTTGTTGTTTGGAGACAAAGACAGTACAAGCAAATCAGGTTTAACAAGGGATTGTAACTGTTATTCATCTTTAAAGGGACTAAATAAATTAGAAGGTGCTTTGTATGGAACACTGACTAAAAATTGTACTTGTGTTAAATGTCTATGGCTCGAAGCATCAAAATTTTAATGAAGAATAATGGATACCTTCACCCTTTTCGAGGAATATTTGTTGTCAATGAATCTTTGTGCCATTTTAAGAATTTTTTGCCCAAATGATAACTGATTATGGTTCACGGTTCCAAAGGCTGACTGAGTTCTATGTTTAAAAGATTAAGTATGGAAAATATAAATAACTACACATAACTGCAACGTCAACAAAGATGTTGATTTTCGAAATCATTCAGTTTTGAGGTGAGTTAATGTTAAATGTATATAGTCATGCCCTTTTACAAGCTACATGAAGCATGATATGTGTACCTTCCATTCGCCCTACAGGAATCCTTAGAAATTTCAGAATCAATTTCTAGTTTGTCTATACACATTTTTTACACATACCTTTGCTTTCTTCCAGGAGGCTTGTACGTTTATCCAGCCAACTTTGAACCGCAAAAAAGTTGCCCAGGGATATGGAAGGAAGTTAAAGGAACTTTCTCACCTAAATCTTGTGAGTCACTGATTTACTTTGGAGTGTCATTAATGGCCACAGTGGGTGCTTCACTGAAGAGTACTCGTCTCGACAATATCATTTGCGATCTCATAGTATTTTCACCAAGCCGAATCCCGTTGGTGTTGACAATCGTGCGAGATGAAATGACCAAACAAGATAAAGTTTACAATAACCTCATGACAAGAACAGTCACGTCTATTGTCAGAGAACATTCCACTCCAAATTTCGTCGCAAGCCATGGTGTATTAGAGGAGAGACAAAGCAATCTAATGGAGCGCAGACTTGCAGAGTTTGATGCTGATGCCAAAATGTTTGCAATACCAGATTCACTTTACATGGACACGAAAAAGTACGAAGCAGTCATTGGAACTTTCTTAAACAGCGTAGAAACCTTCAGATTCACAGAAGAGGTCAGTTATGTACACACCTGATACAACTGTGCAAAAAAGATTTTTATTTCTTAAATTTGATGGATGGTTCTGTGAAACAATAACTATTAACTGCAGTCTCGCGTTATTAGCTTTTATGATAAAAGACTGATTTCTTTATATATTTTCCGTCACGATATGGCTGAAATATTGCCGATGTGACGTTAAATCTAAACTCACTCATTCACTATTATATATTGAATAAGTTTGCAACTGGAACGTTTTATTGAATAAGCAACATGTTTTTATTTCAGGTACATCATGATCAAGGAGAAGGTGAGAGAAATAGTTCATGTATAATTGTTGTATTCTAAACTGGGAAAGTGATTGCCTGAAACGATTTTGCGGGTATGACATGAAACGTGTCCTTAATATGTCACTATGAACAGTAACAACAATATTATTGAGGATTGCATTCTCTCAATTTTGAATTTCCTAAAGCGTTTGATGTTAACTATAGAAACTTAATGATAAAACATTCTACTTTGACTCGTGAGGAAACTTTTATTCTGGTTGTTTAATGATAAATAGTACATAAATAAATAAAAAGCGAATGGGGTTTCCCATCTTCCCAAGGCAAGAGAGTTAACTGACTTTAAAAGTACAGTTTCCACCGTTGCCGAACTAGGCTGGAACTCTTGGGCTCGATTGTAGCGTCACAAGTGGCTATTACGAGTTATGCCCCTCCATGGCTCTGCCATGGATCAATCAGATACGAATTCTCGTATCACATGCATTTGCTTCAAACAAAATGGCGGAGCCCAGTCAAGACCATATGGTCGATAATCAAGATTTATATTGTGATAAAACGAGTCTTACATCGCGAAGTGCATCAGATCACGTGAGCACCTTGATTAAAAACATGAAAGATTTACAAAGAAATATCTGTTGACGACGAGTAAGGAGTGCACATAGTCAAGGACCAACCTGTAGGTCCCGTGACCAAATCATGGAAACAAATTCAACCAAGCAACTTTTAAAAGTAAATCGGAATCGGACACAGATTCTAGATTCAAGTGATTGTGACAGTGATTCCGACTCTGCATCTGATCGGTATGACACAGAGTAGGATGATGAACTGTGCACTAAAGTAAGGTTAGAAAAGCATTTCTGGTCAATGGATTCTGAAATATGCTGCGTTATTGGCGAAGGATCCTGTGAGTTTGCTGAAGCATTACAATTCTTCATGCACCCAACCATTTTCGATTGTCAAGGCCAAGGTAACCCTTTTTACTTTTAAAAGTTGCTTGGTTGAATTTGTCATGTCAGAAAACATATTATTAGACACTAAAATCATGACTATCGGACAATGTTAACTGTGTTTTTGAATTTCACCGACTGCCAAAAGTGCGTTGACCTTTCAACGTTTTTGGCCATAGCTCCCCCATTTAAGGTCGGAAGTATAACAAACTATATATTTCTAGGTTCCTTATGACTGGACGAGTAATTTGATATGCATATCGACACAATTTTGAATTTTGACCCCTGTGTGACCTTTGTTGACCCTTTCCCAAAATGCCCGGGATTTTCAACCGGGCAGCCCAAGTCAAAATTGTTCAGTATACATCAGGAAACTCAAAAACACTTTCAAACCTTTGTTTCCATGATTTGGTCACGGGACCTACAGGTTGGTCTTCTAGTAACATGCTTTGCAAATCCTTTACGAACCGGATTTCGATTTGAATTGGACTATGCATGGACTCGTTAGTCCAGCTAAAATGTAAGTCCATAATACCATCCTAGTTCGGCAAGGGTGGAAACTGGAATTTTACTGGCTTTTACACGTGGCTTGCAGCCAATCGCCTGTTTTCATTGAGTTGCTTTCCATAAGTTGGATAAACACTGTCAAAGACACAAAATTTGACTTTCTGTGATTTCATGTATTGTCCTTTGAGGAGTATTTGATTGTTAGCGGTCTAAGGCACCTCAGTTCCCTGTGCAGACATGCCTCCCTTCTTGATTTACCAGAATCAGATGATCGTGGTACAGTGAAGATCCGGATTAGAATAGGTCTTCAGCAACTCATGTTTGCCGTTAAAGGCAACTATGCTTGTCGTAAGAGGCGACTTATGGGATTGAGTGGTCAGGCCTACTGACTTGGTTGGTCCATGTCATTGTATTCAACTCTTTACGCAGTCATATAGATGGAATATTGCGGCTTTAAACAACAAACAAACAAACAAGATGCTCGTGGTGCACAAGTAAACGTCTTCGACTCACATCATTTTACACTTTTCTCACACATTAAGCTGAATATTTACCATCCGAAAAGACACTCACGTGATTACATCTGTATGCCCTGTTGACACGAAATAACATCTCAACAGTATTTAATATGTCATATATTGATAAATCTTGATGACCAAGGTCCTTTAGAAGCATATATAATATTTGATAATATTATGCCTGATCGACGACCCATAGGACACGTCACATAGTGAGTGAGTGAGTGAGTATGGTTTTACGCCGCTTTTAGCAATATTCCAGCAATATCACGGCGGGGGACACCAGAAATGAACTTCACGCATTGTACTCATGTCGGGAATCGAACCCGGGTCTTCGGCGTGACGAGCGAACGCTTTAACCACTAGGCTACCCGACCGCCCCACACGTCACATAGCCAATACCGTATCTCATGAGGGAGTTGGGAACATTCTGAGGAATGAACTGGGCATGACAAAGGTTTCATCACGCTGGGGTCCAAAACCTCTAACGCCTGATCAGAAACGACCCAGGTTCATCATTTCTCGTGAGAATTTCTCGCGAAGCAGACAAAGCGGAATTGTTCAACTGTTTGTTACTACGGAACAGTCTTGGGTTCACCACTATCAGCAGGTGACTTAAACAGTCAAAGATGTGGAAACATCCTTCATCTCCTCAGACGAAAGACGTAAAGTCTGTTCCATCAGCTGGCAAGGTGATGGGTAAGGTTTTCTAGGATTCCAAAGGAATCATACTAGTAAAGGTCAGACCGTTAATGACGCGTTGGAATGGCGTGGCTAAACGTCGTAGAAAACTAACGTAAGTCTGTGGTCGCAAAGGCTGCAATACACGACTCTCTGAATTCATTGAACTTCATACGTATTCCCAAGAAGTTGGGGCGGTCGGGTAGCCTAGTGGTTAAAGCGTTCGCTCGTCACGCCGAAGACCCGGGTTCGATTCCGGACATGGGTGCAATATGTGAAGCCCATTTCTGGTGTCCCCGCCGTGATATTGCTGGAATATTGCTAAAAGTGGCGTAAAACGACACTCACTCACTCACTAGAAGTGGCACCATAAGATTTCCATTGCTTCCAAAAATTGAGTACAAAAAATGTAATTGTCAGGCAAGGATTGTGAAATTGATGATTACGTCAAATCTGCCGTGTACATCTTCCCGAGGCAAGAGAGTTAACTGACTTTAAAAGTCCAGTTTCCACCCCTGCCGAACAAGGCTGGTATTATGGAATTTCATTTTGGCTGGACTAACGAGTCTATGCATAGTCCAATCAAAATCGCGCACCAAAATCGAAATCCGGTTCATAAACTGTCGTGCAGATTTCGGTCGATTGCAGGATTTGCAACACATATGCACCGCCAACTCGTTGTCAGCAAATATTTTCCAAATCTTTTCATGCTTTTAATCAAGGTCCTCACGTGATTTGATGCATTTCGCGATGTAAGACCCGTTTTATCACAATATAGATCTTGATGATAGTCTTGACTGGGCGCCACCATTTTGTGTGAAGCAAACGCAAGTGATACGAGACCTGGAATTTGATTGGTCCATAGGAGAGGCTTAGAAGGGACATAACTGGTAATAGCCACTGGTGGCGCTACGATCGAGCCCAGTAATTCCAGCCTAGTTAGGCAAGGGTGGAAACTGTACTTTTAAAGTCAGTTTACTCTCTTGCCTCGGGAAGATGGCCGTGTAGGATTTCTTTCAACAGCTGTGGGATCTGGACACGCCAGCCTCAGTGCTATAAGTGTGTGGACGTCGGATGGGATTTCGTTGAAAAAATCAACCCAACTATCAACCCAACTCCATTGAAGCAGTTCATTATTGTTAGTATCAGATATGTTTGATCACTCCTCGTTAAGTAGTTTTTTTAAAAACTTTCTGCTTTTAGAAGTCCAAATTCGACGACACTTCGACAAATTCCAACGCAAGGGATCAATCCAACAAGCGTCGCGGTATTATTTGCACTTGCAAATTCAAGAAGGTAGGTGTATTAGATTTCCCAAAGCGGGAAAAAGTAAACGTGATTCATATAAAAGTGTACAGATGTTATGTGATTATATTAAAACATAATATACTGAACACCAAAAGAAACGCGAAATCGCGTTCCTATTTAATATGGGAAAATGGTTGTGAATGGTTGGCTGCTATGGTTCCATTGTAATGGGCTTTAATTGTTTCAAAATGACCCTAACCAGAGTTAAGGGCAGTGAACTCTTAATCCACAGCTCTCAGACGCACCGACGTTGAAGTCAGTGTGGGATGGATACGCACGAAATGCACGTGCTGCTTATGCCGCAAAAACTGTCTGTGAAGATGTTGTCTTTAAAAGCCACGAAAGTGTCACTGTGAATCATTCACTCATCAACGTCAGTGACAATGCCACGACTGTCACAGATCGATCGAGAGAGAGCTATTGGGCAACTTCAAGCTGGTGAGAGTGTTCAGAGAGTTGCAAACACCTTTAACGTCCACGTTTCCACCATCTACCGTCTTCAGGAAAGATTCCAGACAACAAACAGCACCAGTGACAGGCATCGTACCGGCAGACCACGTGTGACAACACAACGTCAGGACCGTCACATTCACAGGTCACATCTGCAAGAACGTTTCCTGTCGGCCAGTGAAACTGCTAGGAGCGTCGTTGGAAACCACGGGAGGGCTGTAAGTTCCAACACAGTAAGATGGTGACTTCGTGACAGAGGGCTTCAGTGTAGGCGACCATCACAAGGTCCTGTTCTCACTCAACGTCAACGTCTCCTGAGACTACAGTGGGCCCAAGCACGCTTAAATTGGCGTCATCAGCAGTGGAGAAGAGTTCTGTACTCTGATGAAAGTCGGTATTGTGTTGATCGTGCCGATGGACGTGCTACAGTATGGCGACGTCGCCGTGAGCGCTATTATGACCAGTGTGTCCTTGAACGGAACTCGTGGGGTGGTCCTAGTGTCATGGTTTGGGGTGGAATAGGGTTAAATCAGAGAACTGACCTTGGAATCCTTCAGAACGTTGGAGCTGGTAGGGGCAATGGTGTAACTGCTCAGCGTTACATCGATCAGGTGTTGAGGCCCCAGGTTGTACCGTTTTTTGCAAGACATGGCGACTTCCAATTTCAACAGGATAACGCTCCTCCCCACACCGCCAGGATTACTCAAGCCTTCTTGCAACAGCACAATATCAACACCATGCCCTGGCCGGCTCTTAGTCCTGATCTCAACCCTATTAAACACTTGTGGGATGAAGTGCAGAGACGTTTGGCGGTTACCATCCTGCAGGTGTGGCGTCACATCCCGATAAACACAATCAACCGTCTTATTCACTCCATGCACAGACGGTTTGTCGCGCTTGTGAATGCAAATGGGGGCCATGCCAGGTATTGAGGTGTACCCATACTTCAGTTGACTTCAGCATAGTCACGTGGTGTTGTGTTGATGGATACAGAAGATGTCTGATGTCCAGACACAAGATGATTGAAAATATCCTGGGGCATGTTGTCCAAAATGCCAACCAAAGACAAGCCTAGCTGAGCCAGCATTACCGGCTGGTTCTGGTCCTGTTGAAGGCTTCGTTTCCTCTCATTCCAGGCATGTTCTGAAAGAACATGCCTCAAAACGTCTGTTACAACAGGTGCAACATGTTGGCTGGCATTATCCTGCTTCAAGAGTAGAACACGATCTCGAACGATGTCTTTCCGGTAGCGCACGCCATTTAAATTGCAATTATGAGTTGTATTGCCTCAAGAGTTGTGATGCCACCCCACACCATTACACTTCCACCTCCAAACTGACGGCGTTGAGTAATGCAAGCGTCGCTATAAACGCTTGTAGACCCCTGTACCACCCTCAGATTTGCACCAAGCTGAGCATGCCTTGGCGTCGGGGCCTAAAGCTAAACCAAGACCTGAAAGTTGAGGAGATGTGTTCATGATTATGCATTGGAAGAAACCTTATTTCAGTATAGATTTATTTGTATTGAGCTCTGTATGAAGCAGTTACTTTTTCCCGTTATATATTATTGCATGTTTGCACGCGTGCGTGCGTGCTTGCGTATATGGAACCACAGTTCTCACAGTTCGCAGAATTGCGTCCCTTTTTTATTTTCATCGTGGTACCGTGAAGATTCGGGTTAGAAAAGGCCGTCAGCAACCCATACTTGCTGTAAAATGCGACTTTCCTTGTCGTAAGAGGCGACTAATGGGATAGGGTGGTCACGCTCGCTGACTTGGTTGATGCATGTCATCGTATCCCAATTGCGATACTCGACATCAATCACTACATTGTCTGGTCCAGACTCGATTTCTTACAGACCGCCGTCATAGATGGAATATTGCTGAATGCGGCGTTAAACAACAAAACAACAAACAGAACTGTCCAGCAATATCACTGCGGGGACACCAGAAATGGGCTTCACACATTGTACCCATATGGGAAATCGAACCCGGGTCTTCGGCGTGACGAGCGAACGCTTTAACCACGAGGCTATCCCACCGCCCCTCGACCGCCGTCATAGATGGAATATTGCTGAATGCGGCGTTAAACAACAAAACAACAAACAGAATTGTCTGAAGCTGCATCACTTCGGGCTTTCCTCCCAAGTTAACTATAAGCTGGTACGTCGTGATATAAGTCAAATACGGTTTAAAGTGGTGTTGAACCAAACCGACCCACTTACTCAGGTGCAACGTGTTTAAAATACATAACAAGAAACTGACGATTATCAAATAAACATAACGCAAACTAATAATGTGCCATTCCAATGCCAAATTGAATTCTATTCTGTGACAGAAACATCCCGACGGAGGAAATGCCGGGAAAGCAGATTTCAAGGAAAGTCAAAGGAAAGCTGAAAGTGGATACCTGACCTCAGACGACGAGGGATGTGACTGCGGTGCATGCTCATGATGTAGTCGGAAACATACAATGGATTCTGCTCTTTGCATATATTTCTTGTGATGATGGAAAGGTTCTGTTGATTTTATTTAATACACTTGAGGTATTGTTCATCAGTAATATTGATGTCACACTGGACAACATCATCATCACAATCCATACTTTTCATATACAATGTACAGAATGCATTATGTTTGCATACGAGCTACAAAGGGTATTATCACATTTAAAAATGTTTTTCATAGGACGGGGTATTATAAGGGCCTTTTAAGCACATTTGAATTAAAAAATGGTGTCCTCGTGCACAGCATCGGACTCTGAGGTAGTTGTGGAAGTATATCTGGATACAAATCGCAAACGCACCTGCCTAGGTATTGTTTAATAAAAAAATGTTATGTGATGAGCAAAATTGCTGGTAAACGCACCGTAAACATAACTTCGCTGTCTGGTGAGGTGAAGGTGAGGTGAAATGGGTCCAAGATTATTGCACTTATATAGCGACATGCATGCACGTGTGTGTGTGTGGCTGCTTGTAATAGTCCGGACTGATGCCGATTTATAGTGCTAGCTCACTGAGATACCATGCCGCAGTTTAACATGAATACCCCACTCAGACACAGTATACTGACTCCGAGCCGACCAGTCCTTGTTTTAGCCCCTTAATGCCGAGCGACAGACAGGGTAACAACAAGCACCATCTTTTAACGTCTTTTGGTATGACGCGGTCGGGGATCGAACCCCTGATCTTTCGCTCTCCGGGCGGACGCTCTACCACTAGACAACGGAGGCGGTCTCGCTGTCTGGTAAAATTAGCTGTGGGGACTCTTTATTTCCAAGGTATTCAGAATGTTGGATGATATGCACAGTCACGGCCATTAAGGAGATAAAAATTACTTAATTTTAATCACATATGCACGCACTTACACCTAATTTTACTCTGAATTGCAGCATTGGTATACGAAACAACACAAAACAACTCTTAAGTTTATTTATTGCCAGGCTAAGCTGGTTATCGACTAAGTAAGGTTAAGACATATGGATAAAACAACTTCTATATTACAATTACTTCTTGTAGTAAAGAAGTTGTTAATCCATATATCTTATTCTTACATAGTACTCCAACTGCTAAATGCCTCTCAAAGTGGTAACGACTGTTTTGATTACACTCCGTGGAATGTTGTGTGTGTGCATAAAACAATACACATTTCCAAAAATAAATAAAAAATACCAGAAACGACCAAGTGCATAGTTCAGCAATTATGTGCAATATAGCAAACAACAAGGATCAACTCGACAGTGATACCAGTTTCGAAATGTTCATGAATTCCACGAAAATTGTTGATTGGTTGTCTATTAGTTTTCTATTCACTTTAACCAAATTTGAAGACTACTTGACTCTGATTGGTTGCTTACACAAACGTTTCTCGTTGATGCGATAATCTACTGGTCTATTTCCGAAGTGGGGCGTATCATCAGTTTTCAAAATATGAAGTTTCCGATATTTATCATAAAAATGCAACGATGTTTCAAAAGTGGACTAACTAGTTTGGGATATGTTAGGACATTATATGAGATAATTTGCATAAGCGGGGGACACCAGAAATAGGCTTCACACATTGTACCCATGTCGGGAATCGAACCCGGGTCTTCGGCGTGACGCTTTAACCGCTAGGCTACCCGACCTTCCCTAATGACGTAAGGACCACTCCACTGTGTATGACCATGTAGTGTCATTTCTTTTGTCAATCACATCTCTGATAGGAACTTGATGAGGTCAGCTACCTGGTGAGACAGACCGGCAAGTTCATCATAGACGGGGGGCACGGGTGGCCCAGTCGTCTAAGGCGCCGCGATTCGCTGTGCAGAGTTGCGTCACTTGGGCACGCCAGAATCCTATGATTGTTGGTTCGAATCCCGATTCACCCCGATTATGTTTCTAGGTTTGTCAGAACCATATCCGTGCTCGAGAGTTTCACCGAAGTAGTAAACGTTTGAGACCTGCATCACTTCGGGCTTTCCTCGCACGTCAAGCTGACACGCCGCGATATAACTGGAACACTGCTAAAAGCGGCGTGAAAATCCTATCACTCACTCTTGTTTCATACATCGCTCTTTCAGCCATTGCAGCACCACGTGTCGAAATGCTTAAATGTTCTCAGGAAATAATACTGCAGGTTTTGTCGAAATGGTTTAATAAAATATATTCAAGTGACCGTTTCCCTAATATGTGGTCGGAATCTATCATTGTATCTCTCTATAAAAAGGGGACCCTAATAATCAAGATACCTATAGAGGAATCTCCCTAAATAGTATATTGAGTAACGTCTGTGCATGTATTTTAAATATAATACTTACGCTTTGGGCAAATATGAGAGACAAACGTCTTGAAACTCAAGCCGATTTTTGAAAACATTACTCGACAACTGACCACATTTTTACACTTTGTTATTGTTCAGAAATATCTATTAAGGCGTAAGAAGAAGCTTTATGTAGCATCCGTTGACTTTAAGAAAGCGTTTGATTCTTTTAATCGGCACAAAGTATGGCTCTGTTTACAAAATATTGGCCTGAAGGGTAAAATGCCACAAATGTAAAACTTGTATAGAGGATGAATTTCATATACTGCTTGTTCGTACTTTTATGATTTAAGGGAAGCATATATTCCACAGAAATACCCGCGTTTACCAAATTTGTATTCATGTAAATATCTAGGTATCAGTAAATAAAGAAGTTGTTATCTATAAATTATCTCTACTTTGTCATCCGTCAACTTCAAAGTCACGCATATCGAACAATTCATTTAAATCTTTGTTGATCACTAATGATGGAAAAACAATGTTTAGGTAATCACTATTTGTTCACGGTGCACGTTGTCGGCACAAGAATTTTATAGTATCGTAAAACAATTACACCAACTTTGTAACATTATCTGCACAGATGCACTTCTGTAGCTGTGTTGTTCTCTCTGTTATAATCTATTTGTTGTCTGATTTTGTATATGGACCGGAGGCCTTTAGTACAACATTAAACATCTTGATCTTGATCACGTACCAATACACACCCGAGTACAGCATTTATTAATAGCTCCCTCAATTCCTTAGAATAAGGCAATTTGTTACTACATCATATTAAAGATAGACCCGTGAAGATCCGGGGTAGAATATGTCTTCTTTAACCCATGCTTGTCGTAAAAGGCGAATATGCTTGTCTTAAGAGGCGGCTATCGGGATCGGGTGGTCAGGCGCGCTGACTTGGTTAAAGCATGTCATCGATCCCATTTGCTCATGGTATTAATCACTGGATTGTCTGGTCCAGACTCGATGATTTACAGACCGCCGTCATATAGCTGGAATATTGCTGAGTGCGGCGTTAAACAACAAACCAACCAACCAACCAATTTAACTACTAGGCTACCCGACCGCACTCGAACGAAAGATCCGTCCAACCAGTTTGCAAGGGTGAACGAACAAGTGCCAATGTCAAAGAAGGCGAAGGAAGAGACAAAGAATTGTGCATACAAAAAAGATTACAAGAATCGGGTTGTTGAAAAACTACATTATGGATGGGAAACTCTTCTTAGAAACTATGACTAATTAAATGAATGGATTACAGAAAGTCAGGGATGACACTAGGTGTTCGCGAAAAGGGCAAACATGTCTTGCCTTACCGGAATTACACAGACAATAAAAGTATTCGATTGATTGATAGTTGCATTTTAACGCCCTACTCGGCTATATGGATGCGGTCTGTAAGTAATCAAGAGTGGACCTGAAACTCCATGAGTAACGATCTTGAGTGAGTATGGTATTACGCCGCCTTTAGCAATATTCCAGCAATATCACTGCGGAGACACCAGAAATGGGCTTCACACATTGTACCCATATGGGAAATCGAACCCGGGTCTTCCGCGTGACGAGCGAACGCTTTAACCACGAGGCTACCCCACCGCCCCTCTACGCAATTGAGAATTGCATTTCGCATTTTGGTCACTAAATTTGGTAAAAGACCCAAAATAGACCAAGACATATATTCAGGGTGAATATATTCAGGATTCGAAACCTATAGGTTTCTTGTACACCTATGGGAAATTAAATAGATCTGAACAGGAAATGCGGCACCTCAGACGAGTAGGTCATGCGTGCCCTCGGCGAGTGTCTCAGAGAACCAAATACATGTGTGTTCTCCTTTATCATCTAGGCTGGTGCAGGGCATATCAAATGAAATGTAGGCAAACGTATAGGTCACCGTTACACAAAGCGATTGTAAACCTAATACTTATAGGCTGACAACAGTAGAAGGGTTAAAATCGCACATTGATGTTTAGATCACCGTCACACAGCTGGGATAAATGCCGCGTTAAACAACAAACGAGGACCCACTTCCTTGTGCCGACTGCACGTTTGACAGATGTAGGCAGTCATACAAGGAAAGATTGTAATTATAAAATTCTATTTCCTTTTCACAGTTTTTCTTCACTAACATAGTGCAGTCAAATTAGTTGCCGGGACACTAGTGTATGTATGCACAATGCTAAAAATTCCGATGTAGAGGTATGTACTTATACTATGACATTTACTATGACTTATACTGTGACATTTAAAGTGAGTTTCCATCTCCTGAGACACTGACGCTGACTTAAATGGATCGGATGGTCAGGTTATGGACTTGGTTGACAGCGTGGCGTCGTACTCCGGCGACTTGGAGCTGCTCATGATACTGATCATTGCATTATCCAGACTTGATTGTTTACAGGCTGCAACAAACACTAATTGTTTGTGAAAAAAGTGAGTGACGGGTTCTACGGTCGAGTGGGACATTTTTATCTTTTCGCGAATACCTGTCCGTGATCAATTCATATAATTATTACTGTTATGCATTTACCCCTATTTGATTTGTTAAGGCAGTTAGTGGATTATTATCTGGCGTTAAATCACATTAACTATTAATCATTACAACTAAATATCGTGGCGTGGCAAAATAATTGGACTATAATGGTGGTCAAAGTAACCATAGTCCTAGGGCCCAGTTCCATAAAGCCATCTTAGCGCTATGGTGGTCGTAGTGTTAAGATCGCTGTGTGGAACGGGGCCCTGAACTATAAGATGTCGAGCCTGATACAGAGAAAGGTAAAAATACTTCCCGCTACATCTTATACATGTTGGATCAGTATTACCCTTTCGTTGGTGGATTAAGGCTACCCTCAGCAATATTCCGGATATACGAGTCTAGACCAGACAAATATTATGCGTATATATGTGTATCGATAAACACCGTCGGAGTGCGATGGCACGCAATCAATCAAGTAACCCAGTCTTGACTATCGATGCATTTGGTCGCCTCTTACGATCAGTATAGTATAGGTTGGTTTGGGGCCTATTCTAACCCCGAATCCCCACGTGGTATATTACAGAGAAATATCACGCGTTGCACACCGAGAACTCTGCCCTGCATATACATTCCCAACAGCATACGATGTTCCTAATAGGCGACTATATAGATCAGGTGGTCAGGTAGTCGGGTGGCGACTTGGATGTTTGCATGTCATCGTACCTCAGTTGCATGGATTGATGCTCATGATTTCAATTACTGACTTGTCTGGACCAGCCAAGATTATTTTCAGGCCACCGTGATAAAGATGTCATATGTAAGAACAAATTAACAAACAATAAAATAAACATTGTATCCATGACAACTTGGTATAGTATTTACACGTCATTAACGTAACTTTTTAAAAAATAGTTAGACGATTACACTTTCATGACGAAAAGAAAGTTTTACCGGAAACATTTATAAAACGTCCGTGTTTATCTTATAAACAAGGGTGTTTCAGATAAGAAGTAGTTATATTGGCGCCAGTGTCAACATATATCAGTGAGTGGCATGTCAGCTTTATGTGGGAGGAAAGCCCGAAGTGATGCAGGTCTCAGACGTTTACCACTTCGGTGAAACCCACGAGCATGGGTATGGTGCTGACAAACCTAGAAACATAATCGGGGCGAACCGGGATTCGAACCAACAACCATAGGTTTCTGGCGTGCCCAAGGGACGCAACTCTGCATAGCGAATCGCGGCGCCTTAGACGACTGGGCCACCCGTGCCCCCTGTTAACATCTATTAACCATGACTTTCATTACGATATGACTATCGACAATTTGTACCCGGGACTTTGTTTACGCGTGACAATAATACATGATATGAATTTTCATTTCCAGATTAGAATCGAGATGATCGTTCTTCGCCCTGTTATAAGGAAGTGTTAAATAGTTCAAGCCCGGAATACAAAATTCATTTGAACAGTTTATTTGAGATTGGGATATGTTGATTTCCACCAGACGGTCGTTTGATAGTCACAAATATGAAAATTAGTTGTCGGTGAAGTATTATATGGTTACTTGATAGGACGGTGGTATAACTTTATCAAAACTTTTATTGAACGTGTGTGGGAAGGCTGGAGATCGTGGAAATGTATTTTAACGTTTTAGAAGCAATACAAACAGATGTTTGCTATTTGATATGACATTTGTATACTGTGTACCCCTATACTTCGGCCATTTGTCACATGGGCAATTTTTAAGCAAGGCGTTAGGGATACTTGTGAGCCTTTTTAGGTAGACTGCATACACGAACACACCCTGTAGACTCATGGTGGTTTGGTGGACGTTTCTCGTTGATGCGATAATATACTGGTCTATTTCCGAAGACTTTCTCCTTTTTAGGTAGACTGCTTCCAAAATCTTTTCCTCTGAACATGAACATTTTGACAAATTGTCTCCACACATTGCACATCAAAACGTTCAACATTTACGAATTTGGCTCATGCTTTGTCACTCACCTTTGTGACACAATAGGTACTGTGTGACTACGGGAACCTTGAACCCCTCAGAAGCAGTCTCGGCGATCCTTCATTGCTGTTCCTTAAACCTTTGTTTTACCAGACAAGTTCAAGCATTCTCTCGAACGAACGATTTGGTTGGTTGGTTTGTTGTTTAAAGCCGCACTCAGCAATATTCATTCCATCTTTATGACGGCGGTCTGTAGATAATCGAGTCTGGACCAGACAATCCAGTGATTGATATCATGAGCATCGATCCACGCAATTGGGATCGATGACATGCATCAACCAAGTCAGCGAGCCTGACCACCCGATCCCGTTAGTCGCATTTTACGACAAGCATAGTCGCCTTTTACGGCAAGAATGGGTTGCTGAGGACCTATTCTACCCCGGAATCTTCATGGGTCCTCGAACGAACGAACGACCGGACAAAAGTTTATCCTTTGTATAGTTTTGAAAAATACTAACTACTTTAATAGATGTAAACGTTGAAAGAAAACCCATTTTAAATCAAAACTTTATCCTTTGTATAGTTTTGAAAAAAATTACTACTTCATTAGATGTCCACGTGGAAAAAAAACATTTTAAATCGACCTTATAATTCAACCTTTATTATATCTTTATGTTCAGCTGGTCATCCGTGAACGTATGGCTTTGGGAATCTAAATAACCAATTGTTCGCTCAGACAAGCATGTCATGGGGTTGGAGGACGTGCAAGAAGGTTCTTGGCGTGTACTTAAAATCACAGGAAAACGTGCTAAATCTATTGTTTGATCACATTGACATAGACGATTTAAGAGGCAAAGGGAACTACAAAGATAAAAATAAAATCGAGATGAGGAATCGAGGTCCATCTGGCCGCACTGCGAAATACAGCAGGTGGCAAGATTACTCTTCATGTCAGCGGGACTTCATGTGATGGACAGTTTCTTGTTACGCGTTGATGAGTTTCTGGAAGAATGTTTGAACAATGTCAAATGTGCGGGAGCCTTGCTTGTAGATACATACAAACGGAAATGTGTGTGTGTGAAATAATCACGTTCATAAAATTCACAGATTGCATCCTAATATCGAGAAAACTAAAGGCGTTGCTACTGTTGATTTCAAAAACGTTTGTTCGGATTTAAAGGTCGAAAGACCATTAACTCATAACATCGTGTCTCTCTTGTGTCACAGGAAAGGATCCCCGAAAAAGAAACTGAATTAAGA
Source organism: Haliotis cracherodii (assembly GCF_022045235.1). Lineage (NCBI taxonomy): Eukaryota > Metazoa > Mollusca > Gastropoda > Lepetellida > Haliotidae > Haliotis > Haliotis cracherodii. The sequence continues at coordinate 3,528,675 of NW_027266273.1, read as the reverse complement.
GGCTTGCAACCAACTCCACACGAAAGTGGAAACATCCAACTCAACGCATATAGAACAAGACAAAAGCAGCATTGAAAGTCAAAAGGATACATTTGCCAAGTATATTTGGGGAAACGTCGATTCCGAGATTATCTCAGTTGTATGACAAATAATGAAGAAGGAGGCTCCTTCAATTTAGGAATTGCTGAAACAAATTGAGAGTAAAAGACATCAAAGGACGGTTCACGCACTGACAGTAGTTTGGTTCCAGAAATACAAGGATTTGAGTTAAAATGCGGAAAACATGAACTTAAGAACAGTCCAAAATTTGTAATTATGTCTCATATAACATAACTAAATTTTGATAAATCTTTTGGAGATATATCTCCAGACCTTGTAAAACTACAGTTTTATCCATTGAAGACAGAAAGCAGCAGGTGCGTCCTTGAGACTGCAGTTGACTACACGGAAGAGATAGTATTACAAACAAGGCCCATTAGCTTTTCATATTACAGATAATATAGGGCCGTTGAAACAATAGCTCGTGAAGATTGAAACCTTAAATGATCTGAATTGAGTCCTGTTTCTATAAAGGACCTTAACACAAGTGCAGTGTCCCTTTCCCCATCTTGGGTATACATTAAGGACAAAAGCTTCTTTTTGGCCATTTTGTCTATCAAAATGACGTCCAGTTCAGAGACGAATCGTTCGAGTTATTCAGATGATGGGTTGGACAACCTTTATAAGGGTCCCGGTATGCGTTGTTCATACACAATATATCCATCTACATGTGAAGACAGCAGCGAGTCACCAGGTGAAACGTTCGAATACACAATAAACGAGGCTGAAAATGAAGAAACCGACATATGTGGTGGAGACACGTCACCCATAGAGATAAACAGATCTGAGCCTAAAACAGGTGGGTGTTTCCTTTCACTGCATTCGTTAAATGTGGATTGCTGCATAACTATTTGATAACTTTTGAATCACTATTTCCGCATTTGATACATACATTCCTTTCCATAATGGTTTCCCCTAATGAGGCAAATGTTTCCCGTCTTCAATGCCTCACTATCGAGGTAATATCGTAACACTTTCGACATACATTCAAGACAAAGTGTTTAGAGGATCGCCACACAACTCGCTGACTTGGTTGATGCATGTCATCGATCCCGATAGCGTTGATCGATGCTCATGACATCAATTACTTGATTGTCTGGTACAGACTCGATTATTTACAGACCGCCGTCATATAGCTGGAATATTGCTGCGTTGCGGCGTTAAACAACTAGCAAAAACAAACTAGTACTACTACTACTACTACTACTACTACTAATGCTTAAGGCTTATGACAATTCAAGTTCATATGTCTCGTTTTACAAAGCACTTCATGGTCTTCTTTTCTGTTGGCAAGATGAGGACATTGGTGAACAAGCGACGCTACCCCCAGATGGTAATCAGAAATATTTGTTGGAGCAAATCAGGATCCAAATGCAAACACATATCGATGGACTCAAAGGTAAGGCAGAAATCAGATACATTAGTGAAGTGATGATGGTCAACAGGAGATACTCCTCTTTGGAAAACAGTTATGAAATTGTGACGTTGTAGTGGTTGTAGGCTTACTACTAGCCAGTACGTAACACGTAATACGTGGGACTACAACCGAGAGAGTCGAGTTGAGTGTTTCAACACAACACTGTATTCACATGGCTATTGTCGTTTATTGCCTCGATAATTATCCGGTTTTTTTCCAGAGAAATAATTCTTTAAATATGGGAATTAGAGTTTGAGCTTTCAGAATTTGGTTTAACACTGCTTTGAGCGGTATTTCAGTTACATCATCTTGTTGTGTGAGGACAGCCCAGTGTAGGTGCATATAATATTGATTAATAAAGATTTGAACACATCCTAGAAATACAACTTATTGTATCCAAGATTACAAAAGTGGGACTGCTATACATGAATTAACATCTTTTTTTGTTTGTTTGTTTGTTGTTTAACGCCGCACTCAGCAATATGCCAGCTATATAACGGCGGTCTGTAAAAAAATCGAGTCAGGGCCAGACAATCCAGTGATTGACATCATGAGCATCGATCCACGCATTAGGATAAATGACATGCATCAACCAAGTAAGGACATGAAATACAGAAGGAAGAGAGAAGATGCATTTTTCATTAATGTTTATACATGTACAGCACCTCTATGTATGTTAACATGTGTTAACTAATTGCGATTGATTTATAAACTCACGCTTATGATATAGCTGGAATGGTACAACGGACTCTTGATTTCTTGTGATTATGGAATATATTATCGCATTTATTGATAAATCTGTCTTGTGGTTTATTTTAAAAATAAGTTTCGTTACCGTGATGTGTTTTTTCTCTGTTTCGACAGACACAATGCTGAAGGAGATAAGGGAGATCAGAGACACGCAGAGGGAGATTCAACGAGATTTGGTGAGATTGAAAGGTAAAGCTTTGTCCGATTAAAACATTGTCGTCGAATGACCACCATCTCATCACTTGTAAGACTTGTAAAGTAATTTTCCTTTGCACTAACAGTGTGACATTCTGATCGATCGGAATTCAAGGTAGGTGCGATCCGCAGATCGTGGTTTCGAATCCCAGATTCGTTCCGATTATGATTCCTACAGAAATCACTGAACTGCGTCAGTTTTGTCTTTTCTCATTGAAGTTGACATACTGGTCAAAACTCATTCTTCTTTGTTGTTTGTTTCGTGTTTTACGTCGCAATCAGCAATGTTCCCGCAAGACGACAGCGGTCTTTCAATATTCGTGTCTGGACCAGACAATCCAGTGATTGATGTAACGAGCAACCACCCACGCCGTTGGATTGCGTTGACATGCTATCAACCATTTCTGACCACTTGTATAAATACTGACAGGGGTAAGGCTACCTGGGCCAGTATAGGCTACTGACTAGTGCCATATTAAGCTGCCTGGCTCAGTATAAGGTACGGGCAGAGATTAGGCTATCTGGGTCAGTATTGGTTACTAACACGGATTAGGCCACTTGGGTTAGTATGTTCTACAGACAGAGATTAGGGTACCTGGGTGAGTATATGAAACTGGCAGGGATTAGGGTGTCTGGGTAATGTATAGGCTCCTAGCAGGGATTAGGGTGCCTGGGCAAGTTATAGGCTACTAGCAGGGATTAGGGTGCCTGGGTCAGTTATAGGCTACTAGCAGGGATTAGGGTGCCTGGGTCAGTTATAGACTACTAGCAGGGATTAGGGTGCCTGGGTCAGTTATAGGCTACTAGCAGGGATTAGGGTGCCTGGGTCAGTTATAGGCTACTAGCAGGGATTAGGGTGCCTGGGTCAGTTATAGACTACTAGAAGGGATTAGGGTGCCTGGGTCATTTATAGGCTACTAGCAGGGATTAGGGTGCCTAGGTCAGTTATAGGCTACTAGCAGGGAGTAGGGTGCCTAGGTCAGTTATAGACTACTAGCAGGGAGTAGGGTGCCTGGGTCAGTTATAGGCTACTAGCAGGGATAAGGGTGCCTAGGTCAATTATAGGCTACTAGCAGGGATTAGGGTGCCTGGGTCAGTTATAGACTACTAGCAGGGATTAGGGTGCCTGGGTCAGGTTAGGTTACTGGCAGTGATATAGGGTGCCTGGATCTGTTTAGGTTACTGGCAGTGATTAGGGTGCCTGGGTCAGTTTAGGTTACTGGCAGTGATATAGGGTGCCTGGATCTGTTTAGGTTACTGGCAGTGATTAGGGTGCCTGGGTCAGTTTAGGTTACTGGCAGTGATATAGGGTGCCTGGATCTGTTTAGGTTACTGGCAGTGATATAGGGTGCCTGGATCAGTTTAGGTTACTGGCAGTGATATAGGGTGCCTGGATCAGTTTAGGTTACTGGCAGTGATATAGGGTGCCTGGATCTGTTTAGGTTACTGGCAGTGATTAGGGTGCCCGGGTCAGTTTAGGCTAGTGGTGAGGACTAGGGTGCCTGGATCAGTTTAGGTTACTGGCAGTGATATAGGGTGCCTGGGTCAGTTTAGGCTATTGGTGGGGATTAGGGTTCCTGGGTCAGTTTAGGCTACTTGTGAGGACTGGGGTGCCTAGGATGTATAATTTTATTGGCTGTCAGAATATATCTTTGCACCCCATTAGACTCGCAGTCAATTTTCTGTTTGTGTGCGCAATATATTGGGTCCAGTAAAAACCCTGTATTGTGATCTTTGCAGCTACAGGTCACGATGGTGATGGTAGTGTAACGGCGTTGCACTATGAACCGTACCGGAGACGTGCCCAATATGCGGTGAGTGTGATTCCATGATTTATATTTTCACAGAATGTAGGATATTACCCATTATTACGAACAAGGCGGACACTTCCTCAGGCCGTATGGACCTTTGGGTCACTTTCAAGGAGCTTTTCTGTATCCATGTTGTAGATTAGTGCGTGGATTTGGTTATATTTTGGTTTTAATGGGACCTATAAATGATCGAATCTGGACCACACAAACCAATATTCAGTGGAAATTAGATAGTAACAGCAACGATGCACAGTTGGCGGTTTGTGTCACACTATCAGACAGTTCATTACTTACCATTGTCAGTTTCACATTTTATGTGGCTTGTAAAGAAATATTGGTTACAGTGAAGCTATTCTTTCTAAGTGATATTCCCCTTCTCACAATGATTCTACGTTTGGAGCATCACTTTAAACTTTTACGGGTTATGTTTATTATATACTACTCACCTTTTGATAGGGATATTTTCTGTTATTTTCTCATTTATTATCACCCCTTTTATTATGTCATTATTCATAACGTCACCAAAAAACCTATTTGGAAAGAAAATGCGAAAAAAACCATGTTTTTTGGTCAAATATGGACATAGGACCATCTGGTTCTCAGGCGACGATAACATGTACATGCAGTAGAATGAATTATACTTATCAAAGATTGAGTGTTATACTCCACTGTTGCAGGTTCGTCCTTTGAGTACAGCTGGTACGCAAACCAACTTATCAGTGGAAACGCAAACGTCCAATTCGGAATCGTGGGTTGTTAAACCAGATCCAGACATTTTGATCACATGCCTTTAACTGACGTCGAGAGGACCGTTAGAGGTTGTAATATTGCATTCTACAAGGACTCAAGCCACTATCTGACTCTGATTGGTCACAGAGGTTTCAAACCGAAATAATGTTTCTGATTAACATTGATGATTTAAGTGAGTGAGTGAGAATGGTTTTACGCCGCTTTTTGCAAAATTCCAGCAATATCACGGCAGGGGACACCAGAAATAGGCTTCACACATTGTACCCATGTCGGGAATCGAACCCGGGTCTTCGGCGTGACGCTTTAACCGCTAGGTAACCCAACCGCCCCTGATGATTTAAAGACCACTTCACTGTGTATAATCATGCAGTGACATTTCTTTTGTCAATCACATCTCTGATATGAACTTGAAGAGGTCAGCTACCTGGTGACACAGACCGGCAAGTTCATCATAGACGGGGGGCACGGGGGGGCCCAGTCGTCTAAGGCGCCGCGATTCGCTGTGCAGAGTTGCGTCCCCTGGGCACGCCTAAAACCTATGATAGTGGGTTCGAATCCCGGTTCACCCCGATTATGTTTCTAGGTTTGTCAGTATCATATCCGTGCTCATGGGTTTCACCGAAGTGGTAAACGTTTGAGACCTGCATCACTTCGGGCTTTCCTCCAACATTAAGTTGACACGCCGTGATATAACGGGAATACTGTTAAAAGCGGCGTTAAACCTAACTCACTCACTCACTTATCAAAGACGATTCTGTGAATCAGTTACGTCAGTAAAGCATGATTTTACTAGCGCTTCATGTGTATGAACGCTTTCTTTCTGCTTTCGTTGCCCCAGTATCAATCCTTGACGTGTTTGTATGCACTACCCTTCCCCATCATCCGTAAATAAAGGGCCGCTTTACTATGGTGTCGCTATTTTTAACCAACGAATCAATGGAGGCCTTGTTCCAGCGAGAGGGAAACGAGGGAGGGCCAATGAGCGATCAGTTAACATCACTCAAACGACAATGGTTCTCGCTTCGGACCGTCTGTATACACGATATCGTGCAAATAGTGGACCAATGCCGTGCAATAGACACAGCCTTCTCGCTTGACATTGTGTGCAATATGGGCAATAGCCTTGTGGTATCTGCTCAACATATCCTTCAATGTCAGGCAATCGGACGGGAAGCAGAAAGTTCATGCACGGAGCAGGGCTCATTTGACATCCGTGAGTTATACACGTCCTCGTGTCATTAACTGACAAACGATACACACCCGCCAACGATATACATCTGCCAGTTGTATTCACGGGTGATAGAGGAACGTCGTGTGTACAAACCCGTGAAATATTGTCGATGCTACTGAACTTGTCTTGTCAGTCATAATTGTCAACAAAAGGTGATGTCATGACACACGTTTACATTTGCACTGTCCTAATTTCTGATTCCACTAAAGAGTATTAATCAGCACCATTACACTGAGTTGATGTTATGAAATTAGTGTCAGAAAGAAAACAAATGCGTGCTCTCCACTCTGTCATTACGAAGGAGATGGCGCTCACTATTTCAGCAGGCGTTTTGGTGATGTCAGTGCATTTTCACTGCTCTTTTATTTATTTGTACAAAAATTAAAGGAATGCATATTTTAGGTATGGTTTGAATCCCGTAAGGCGCCTCAATTTCATGTGCAGAGGTGCGTCACTAAGGCGTGTCAGAAACCTATGATCGTGGGTTCGAATCCCCGATTCGCCAATGATCATATATCCAGGTTTGTCAGCAAACCTGTCCGTGCTCCTGGGTTTCACCGAAGTGAAAGAGGCATTCAACAAACCTCACTCGATCTTAATTGTGGAGTATAGCATAGAATGTTGACACTTCCATGCATATACGATATGAACATGAAGGAAAGACAGCATTTCAATTTAAATGTATTAATATCAAGTTATTTGTACAACTACAAGATGAATTGTTGCATCGTGGACATTGAGGTAAGCTGTGGTGAGGTGTGGTGAGGTGAGGTGAGGTGAGGCGAGGCGAGGTGAGTTGAGGTGAGGTAAGCTGTGGTGAGGTGAGGTGATCATGACGTGCTAGTGCTTGTCCCACGCAGGCACATTGCACTTTATAGTCGACTAGTCCATGTTTTGTCCCCGTAATACCGAGGGCCAGGTAGGGTAACAAGCAGTTCCATCTGTTAGTGTGACGATGCCACGGGACTAAACCACCGACCCTCCACACACCACCGATTTACGTTGCCTGAAGAAATCCTTACTCCCAGCACTATAGTGATGAAAACTGTGTTGCGGGTGCGGCTGTTAGGACAGGACATGCTTACCCTTTTTCGCGAACACCTGGTGTCATCACAGATTTTCAGTGATTCATTCAAATCATTTTCATCACTGTTTGCATTGTTCGCCCAATGGAATCTATTTCGGCAGATATTCGAGACTGGTTATTTTCTACCGTTCACGTTTTCAAATAGTAATGTTAAACTGTTGAAATTACACAATTTCGATAGATGTTGAAATATGATTCAGAACCACTTTGATATTTTAATTAAGACAACCAGAAGGAAGTGTTCATATCAACCACATGAAGCATGTAAAAGAAAAACTTTGGCAAAGAATATGAATATTTTATTTTCAATTGAACTTCAAAATAGTGTAACATATAGCTCCTGTATGTGTATATTTTGAAATAATCTCAAAGCCGGGAAGCGAATAGGTATACTATACCATATACCAAAAGAACGTCTTGATAATTCCCTATGGGGATGGGTATTTTTTCCCCCACGAAGTTATGCATGTGGTAAGAGGCGATTTTATGTATCCTGTGGTCAGGTTCGGTGATCTTTTTATAGCTTGTCAATGTTCCCCCAACCGCGTGGATCATAAAGATCAATCGGTTTACAGGACGTCGTCATATAACCTGGAATATTGCTGAGTACATATTCAAACAACAAACAAACACCAATTAAAAGCAGGAATATAAATATACATGAATAGCAACATACACACTCAGATTAGAATCAGAAGGGGTACTCTTTTCTGCGGGTGCATTGAGTGAAACGATTTGGATTTCTTGTACAATCTTTCTCCTTCTTGTACAATCTTTCTCCTTCTTGTACAATCTTTCTCCTTGTACAATCTTTCTCCTTCTTGTAAATCTTTCTCCTTCTTGTACAATCTTTCTCCTTATTGTACAATCTTTCTCCTTGTACAATCTTTCTCCTTATTGTACAATCTTTCTCCTTGTACAATCTTTCTCCTTCTTGTACAATCTTTCTCCTTGTACAATCTTTCTCCTTCTTGTACAATCTTTCTCCTTGTACAATCTTTCTTCTTATTGTACAATCTTGCTCCTTATTGTACAATCTTTCTCCTTGTACAATCTTGCTCTTTGTACAATCTTTCTCCTTCTTGTACAATCTTTCTCCTTCTTGTACAATCTTTCTACTTCTTGTACAATCTTTCTACTTCTTGTGCTGAACTGCTGACGTACATTGATCGTTGTCTATGGATCGGGATAGTATCATATGCAACAGCAATTAACATGGAAATGAAACAACACCGACTTGATCAGTTTCTATCATTAAAATTGTAAAATATGCTCGCGTGGGGTATGAAATTTGATTTTTAAAATGAGAAATATAGAAATTGTGAAAGCATACATGTTATATAATACTGAAGGTACTAAACAGTGCAGTGCATAGATTATGTATGATACAAGCTGGGCATTATAAAATCCTGAAGCAATTTATATAAAGCCCAGAAGAAAAAGATATGGGGGTGAACTGCTGTGGTCAATGGACACTAAATTCATACTAAAGAGGCATATAGGGAAATAACGCATCCTGTTAAAGTTTCACAAATGATATAATTAATGATACTTAAATTTGTCTTAAGTAAATCGTTAAAAAAATGTGATGAACGTTCCGTATTTTCCTAAGTTTCTACGCACAGCGACTATTGTCGTAAGCAATTCACAAACGTTCAAAACAAGGAATTAATTCACTTTTCGTCAGATATTAAACGCCGTACCTTTGATGATTTGACGTTTTGTCTGATTGTCAACTGCACAGCTTCATATCGGCGATAAACTGACTTAACATGTGTCGCTAGGACATCATTACTGTATATGACAGTTCGTGCTGCGCAGTGATTACACAATCATGACATTCTTAAAGTTTGGTAATGAAAACATCTCCATTTGATTCTTCTGACAATGATCCCGAAAATGGCGTTTCTTGAATTTCAGTTGTCGTTTGTGTACATACTGTGCTCGGGGGACGGACCTGCAACAGATGGTAGCCAATATAAGATCTACGTGGAACTTCATCTTTGAAATAGGGGGCACGGGTGGCCCAGTCGTCTTAGGCGCCGCGATTCGCTGTGCAGAGTTGCGTCCCTTGGGCACGCCAGAAACCTCTGATTGTGGGTTCGAATCCCGGTTCGCCCCGATTATGTTTCTAGGTTTGTCAGCAACATACCCGTGCACGTGGGTTTCACAAAAGTGGTAAACGTCTGAGACCTGCATCACTTCAGGCTTTCCTTCCACATTAAGCTGACACGCCTAGATATAACTGGCATACTGTTAAAAGCGGCGTTCAACCCAACTCATTCACTCACTCACTCATCTTTGAAATAGTACTTGTTCATCCACGGTCTTTCGCAAGCTGCCTACTTGGTATTTGTATCGAACAAAATATACATGTAAGTTCATGACATGAATAACATATAAAATATGTGCATACGAATGTACTAATATGGTGTGAATGATGAATTCGATTACATCACAAATGTCTAAGTGAGACAGAGTTCTTTTACTTTAGGCGTATTCGGCTTGGCTTAGTCAACGTTATTTTCTTAATCATGGTCAGAATCAAACTCTTATGGGAAATATATTGGATCATACTCACTGAATATCGGGCACGTCTTTCATAGTTAAGACCCGTTACATTGGTGTCACCATAACAACTGCGGCCTGAAATGAAGACAGATAGCCAAACTTCCTATCATGTCCATCACTGAATGTTGTGCTTTATACATTTACGTAAAGAAAACCTGCTTGAAGAACATGATGAGACTATGTTGACACGGTACGGTACTTTGACCAAGGATAATAATCGGAGCGCATGTGGGATTCGAAGCCACGACAAGCAGATCGCATTATCTGTACTTGTAATTCCAGTACGTCAGAGCACCGTGTCACACTGTTTGCACAAAATACAAGCACGAAACATGATGAGACTGTATGGTCATGGTACAGCCCTTGTAGGTTTACTACGTTGGTGCAACCAATGAGAACATAACCGTAGCAAATGTGGGATTTGGTTGGCTGGTTGTTTAACTCCGCACTCAGCAATTGTCCAGCTATATGACGGCGGTCTGTAAATAATCGAGTCTGGACCAGACAATCCAGTGATTGATATCATGAGCATCGATCCAAGCAACTGGGATCGATGACATGAATCAACCAAGTCAGCGAGTCTGACCACCCGATCCCGTTAGTCGTCTCTTACGACAAGCGTAGTCACCTTTTACGGCAAGCATGGGTTGCTGAGGACCTATTCCACCCCGGATCTTCACGGGTCATGTGGGATGTGGGATTTGAAACCACGACTCGAGGATAGCAACTACTGGCACAGAGAATCCCGGTACCTCAGACCACCGTGTCATACTGTCCGCACAAAGTACAACCACTCGATAAACTATGGATGTGCTGTGTATTGGGGAGTAACATGGGCATCAGATGACAAGACTTTAACGAGACTACCTTTACCTTTCAATCTCACCAAATCTCGTTGAATCTCCTTCTGTGTGTCTTTGATCTCCCTTATCTCCTTCAGTATTGTGTCTGTCAAACAGGGAATGACACCATGGTAACAATTATACTTATTTTCAAAATAAACCACATGACATATTTATCAACACATGTTAACATACATAGAGGTGCACATGTATAATTGAATGAAAAGTGCATGCTCTCTCTTTCTATGCTTTCATTCATCTCGTTGAATGTCCATAAGAAGAATGTCATGTTTACAAAAAGGAAATCAATGAATATGACGAGGATGACATGGATAAAACCATATTTTGCCTATATTAACACATATACTCTGGAACTGTCTATTTACAGGTGTATGGGTGTTCAATGTTCTCATTCATTCATCATGCGCAGTGTATGGTCATTGATGTTGAACACAACTTTACCTGGCAGCACCAACACATATATTTAATTTTGCGTGGATCGATGCTCCATCACAAGATTGTCTGATTCAGATTCGATTTTTTCACTGATCTCCGTCATGTTGCTGGAATATTGCTGAGTGCGGCGTTAAACAAACAAACAAACAAACGAACAAACCTGCCAACTGAATGGAAATAATTTGTTTCTCTTCGCCACATAACATAATAATAATATGACTACTTCAAACATGTGCCACAATAACACTACTAAGTCAGTCTCGCGCTATGACGCCGCCGCTATTCTTTTCACACATGTACGTCATCTTCAATGATTATTGTATTCGACAATAAACTTGGGTTTGGTCACTTTTAAAGCAATGAAAACAATGAACTACGCGTAATTTGAGCAATCAGGGTGAAAATAATATTCTTAGCGAAATATTCAACAAAATCCCAATATCCCTTATGCTCATCCTTAATGTTTTACACTCAGCGAATCTTACTCTTTGAATCACTCTGATATTCATTTCCTTGTCAAACAAATGTTCTTATTATTTCAACCTTTATCATGTTTCTATTTTCTCCTCATTTTGTCTCACCTTGTTGTTTTTGAATGTTCATCATAATGTCTATTGACAAATCCTTCTGATAATTACTGGAAGGTAGCGGCTGATGCTCATCCTCAGGTACTTCATCTGGGTAACAGAGATTAGCGTTGGAGTATTTTTATAAATGAAAATAAACAACACATAGTCTCCAGCGACCAATGCACACTTATACATGACACACAGAATCTACCCCATTTACCCTCACATTTATCCTGAATTTTGATGTTGGGAAAATATACTTTATTGAAACAATATCTTATTTGTGCCATAAGAATCATGTTTTATGGATGTCAACGTCTGTCAACGTCTGTAGTGTGGATAGGCATGATGAATGAATAAGTCGTTACTCTGAAGCGCTGTGTGCATATACTGATATAAAGAAATGAGAACCTACTCTGAAACGTTATGTATATACACATAAAAAATATAAAGTAATAAGAACCTACTCTGAAACGTTATGTATATATACATAAAAAATATATAGTAATGAGACGCTACCCTGAAACATGTACATATACATATTAATATGGGGGCACGGGTGGCCCAGTCGCCTAAGGCGCCGCGATTCGCTGTGCAGAGTTGCGTCCCTTGGGCACGCCAAAAACCTATGATTGTGGGTTCGAATCCCGGTTCGCCCCGATTATGTTTCTAGGTTAGTCAGCACCATACCCGTGCTCGTGGGTTTCACCGAAGTGGTAAACGTCTGAGGCCTGCATGACTTCGGGCTTTCCTCCCACATTAAGCTGACACGCCTAGATATAACTGGAATACTGTTATAACTGGAAAACGTTATGTATATATACATAAAAAATATAAAGTAATAAGAACCTACTCTGAAACTTTATGTATATATACATAAAAAATATATAGTAATGAGACGCTACCCTGAAACATGTACATATACATATTAATATGGGGGCACGGGTGGCCCAGTCGTCTAAGGCGCCGCGATTCGCTGTGCAGAGTTGCGTCCCTTGGGCACGCCAGAAACCTATGATTGTGGGTTCGAATCCGATTATGTTTCTAGGTTAGTCAGCACCATATCCGTGCTCGTGGGTTTCACCGAAGTGGTAAACGTCTGAGGCCTGCATGACTTCGGGCTTTCCTCCCACATTAAGCTGACACGCCTAGATATCACTGGAATACTGTTAAAAGCGGCGTTAAACCCAACTCACTCACTCACTCACATATTAATATAAAGTAGAATAGATCTTCAGTCGCCGTAACAAACAACCAAACAAACTAATACGAAGAAGCTGACTTCAATAGAAATCTTTGTAAACATCTTCTCTGTGCTTATAAAGGTTTTGACTAAAAACGTCAATAATTAATGTGAAACTTTGATAACAAAGGCTGACGTATGACAAGAACAGTTTCGACACATCTGGTCAATTGGAGACACCTTGTTTGAACTGATAATACAGGATGGTGTCTTGAGTGTTTAATCAAACACAGTACTCTCGTACTGGCGTTAACATTAGACATTAACATTAAACGTCACATGGACACAATTTGATTCTACTGACCAATACATGCTAAATGCATAGGTGGCTGTTACATGTAAGAATCCAGTTTTGAAGTGATCACGAAATATTTACGGCAATATTTATCACAAACAATGAAAGGAAGCATCTCACCTGGGACTTGATCTGTTCTGCTTATGCGTACGGTGGTCGATTCTGCGTTGTCATATGCTTCAGCATGGCTGTCACTGCTAGCGTCACTTTGTTTATGATAAGCACAAGACATTCCTATATGAAGGTTGTCTAAAGTGCCATCTGAAACACTCGAACGATTCGCATCGGAACTGGATGTCATTTTGATATTATTTCTGATCAAAACAGGTACGTAAGGTTAGATTATGCAGTAATGAGGCGATGTCCATAGACATTAAGCTACCTAATGTTTTCACGTAGAGGAAACGGGCCACTGATACGTGTTAATAGGATTCTTGCTTAATGTTGAGATGAATCGCATTTAAGATCATCAAATGTGTTTGTTACTCTGCGGAACCAATCATCTGGGGTGATTCTTTCAACCTCCCCTCCTTTAACGTGATACGCCAGGGGACCTTCTTTGTCATAAAACACTATCCCGCCCGTGTAACCAACTGCAATCTCAAGGACAAACCTGTTGCCTTCAGGAGTACTTTTTCCCCAATTATAAAACCGAAATTTTACAAGATCTGGTGAAATGTCCTTAAAAACTGTATCCACATCTGCCTGTAGTATCGTAACATGAGATTGAATCAAACACATGAGACTATTCTTTAAGTCATCTTGGCTAAAGTTCAACACAAATCCTTCGATATCTGGAACACAACTACTGTAAGTGAATGAGCTGTCCGGTGATGTGTTTGTATATTTTGTTTCTTTTTCGGTAATTCCTAGATAAAAGGATCCCCCTTCTTCATTTTTTGTCATACAACTGAGATATTCTCGGAATCGAAGTTTTTCCCAAATATATTTGGCAATTGTATCTGGGTGACTTTCAATGGCGCTTTTGTCTTGTTTTTTTGGTCTATATGCTTTGAGTTGGATGTTTCGACTTTCGTGTGGAGTTGGTTGCAAGCCCCTTAATTCCGCACCTTTTTCGGAGGACGCTTTTCTGTGAGACAAGAGAGACACGATGTTAAGCGTTGATGGTCTTTCGACCTTTAAATCCGAGCAAACTTTAGTTTTGAAATCTACAGTAGCAACACCTTTGGTTTTCTCAACCGATATTAGGATGCAGTCTGTGAATTTCTCAAACGTACTTATTTCACACAGCCATTTCCGTTTGTATGTATCTACAAACAAGGTTCCATCACATATGAAATTGTTCAAACTTTCTTCTAGAAACTCATCAACGCATCCCAAGAAACGGTCACCACATGCCGTCCCGCTGACATGAAGAATGATGTTGCCACCTGCTGTGTTTCGCAGTGCGGACAACTTGATCTCGATTTGTCTCAGTTTTATTTTCTTTTTATCTTTACGTTTCCTTTTCCCCTTCAAATCGTCTATGTCAATGTGTTCAACGAACAGATTTGGCACTTTTTTCTGTGATTCTATGTAAAGGCCTTTAACCTCCTTGCAGGTACTGCATTCGCATGACATTCTTTTCTGAAAGAAAAAAGTGTTTATTTGTTCAAATTGTGAATACAGGTATCTTTGTAAATATAGTTCATGTCTTTCAGATTTGATGCTATTTGATACACAATGCAAAACTTTTGGAATTTGAGTACCATGCAAGTGGAAAAGAAATGTTAAGAAAACGTACACTGTTTTAACGTTTCATTCCA
Source organism: Haliotis cracherodii (assembly GCF_022045235.1). Lineage (NCBI taxonomy): Eukaryota > Metazoa > Mollusca > Gastropoda > Lepetellida > Haliotidae > Haliotis > Haliotis cracherodii. The sequence goes on along the minus strand of NW_027266273.1, from coordinate 3,513,593 downwards.
TGCATGTATGTGAGCATGTGTCCTCACAAAACGCATTCTATATAAACCAATGGTTGTTTACATAAGAAATAAAGAAGTAAACCCTGATCAGCGGGTTCTGATACTTTCATTATCACATTACGACACTATAGACGACTAGGCCACCCGTTACCCATGAGTCGTCACACACTAAGGGTAGTCGATAATGTTGTTAGTTTCAACATGTGGGTCAACCAGTTTCTTCAAAAACACCTGTCTATACACTAAGATTGCCATCTACAATATTATTTACTTCCACTTTCCCTTGACAGACCATGCCTTACGTTGATTTCCTTTAGATGATCAAAGCACATTACATATTTCACATGCAAAAGATCACGACGTTGTTTTACAATATAAACATGTAAGTAGTTTGTACACAATTATAACCTTGATAACTACGTGTATCTACACATACATGCACTCACATATATACACACATACAGACACCTGCCTATCTGCCTACCCCACATACATAAACACATACACAAACACATAAACACATGCGTACACAAGCATACAAACATATATACATACACACCTACCTTCCCACCAATCTACACACAAACATGTACATGTACACACACCTACAGTGTATACACACATGCGTACACAAACATACACACACATATATGCACAGACATACATATACTCAACCGCAAAAGAAACGTCATGGATAGATATATGAGAAACCTTATTTGTCCAAACACTGTGAACATACTTTGAGACATATCAAAAAGATGAAACTTGGCAAAACTGATCAAGGTTTAAATTAAAGTGTCAAATGTTCTTAAAGTGAAACACAACACCAGTCTCTGAGAAAATGGCATCACAAGTCAGTATCTCATGTGTGCGCCATGTGCATTGATGACTGCCGTGCAACGTCGATATATGGAATGGATGAGGCGGTTGATGAAGGACATAGGCACTTGAGCCCACACTCTGAGGAACGCCTGACGCAGTTCATCTGCAGTTGTCGGTCTTGGTCGGATGTCATTCAGCCGTCTTTGAATCTCGTCCCACAGGTGCTCAATGGGATTCAAATCGGGACTGAGGGCAGGTCACTGCATGGTTCTGATGCCATTCTGCTGGAGGAATTCTCTTGTTGCTCTCACAGTGGGGGCACGGGCGTTATCATGTTGAAACTCGTGGTTGCGGCGACGTGCCAAATGAGGTATGGCCTTTGGTCTTAAGGCTTGATCAATGTACCGAGCTGCTGTGACACCATTGCCCCTCCCAGGACCGATGTTCTGTAAGACCACAGGACAGACCCTCTGTACAGGACCAATTCCACCCCACACCATGATGCTCGGACCACCCCACGAGTCTCCCTCAACAACGCAAGCATCCGGATAATATTTCCCACGGCGTCGCCAGACTCTCTCTCTCTGCCATCTGCTGTTGAGATGCAGTAACAACTCTCGTCTGAGAAGAGGACTCTTCTACACTGCTGGTGGCGCCAATGCTGGTGCTTTGTTGCACACTAAAGACGGTCCCGTCGATGACGTGGTTTCAGAATGGGTCCTCGGTGTGGCCTGTGACAGTAGAGGTGTCTGCTCGTCAATCGTCGACGTACGGTGTCCGCACTAATGTGTCGCTGGTGTTTCCCCATGGTCTGTCGAACAGTTTCAGCAGCAGTAACAAAGCGATCTTGAAGATGCTGTCGCACAATCTGACGATCCTGACGTCAGGTGGTGACCCTTGGTCTTCCACCATGTGATCGGGCTTCTGTTGTGTTGGTGGTCTGGTACCATTGCTGTAGCCTGTATATGGTCCTTACGCGGACTTGAAATGCATTGGCTACTTGCCGGGCAGTTTGTCCAGCTTCTAATCGTCCAAGGGCTTGGCATGTGGTAGCAATTCAATAGCGAATGAATGTTATCCGATCTGGGTTGATTTTTATAGGGCAAGAAATGGGGGAACGCATGTGCATTTCAATTTGAACGGAACTCACGTGCACCGGGGTACCATGGCCGTTGCCATGATGCGTTTGGGCGATCGGTTTTATTGTCATCTGCTTTGTTTTTTATCATTAAATCAAATTTTTCCGGACAAGGTAATGTTTAATTTTAGAAACTTTGGCAAAAATTACGCAGATATTTAAATGACAACTTTTCATGCAATGTTACTTGGGGGGACGTTTCTTTTTGGGTTCAGTATATATACACAAACATACATACATACATACATACATACATACATACGTATACATACATACATACATACATACATACATACATACATACATACATACATACATACATACATACATACATACGTATACATACACACATACATACATACATACATACATACATACATACATACATACATACATGGCGGCGGACATGCTATGACTTATCCCTCCATTGTAAAAATTACATTTACATGTCAATTTACCATTTTGCTTGTATTTTGAGGAAAAATGAATATGGATGAACGTTATAACGACTTGTTTACCTTATGAAGAATATGCTATTTGGTTCAATATTCTTTCCTATGTAAACTATGTATCGTTGACAAGCATACTCACGTTTGCATCGTGTGTGTGGAAGTAAGTATTGGTGTCACAAAAGACACTGTTGGCCAACATGTAAATCACTCAGTTGATATCATGTTTCCCTTGTCTCACTGACGAAATAAGAGCTGTCATGTCTACCAGCCGCGGGAAGATCACTCAGCTTATCTCTTAAGTTACAGGTGTACATGTACATGCTATTTGAAACAAGGAAGTAAATTTGTACTCTTTGTATTACAGCGGGTCAGGCAGGATCTGGTTCGCAGTGTTACACGTCACGACAGCGGGTATGAGTTACGGGTTGTTATACTAGGCTGTTTCATTTATAGGTCAAAATAGCTTTCGTGTGTAGCATGTTGATGTATTGAACCAGGATGGTATTTGACGGTCTTTCTCTTCTCCGTCTTGCATACACGAGTTTAGTGCATGGCGAGTGATTGAATGTATTACAGTCTATTGAGAAACCTCCAATATTGATGCATGAAGATTCAATGTATGACTGATGCAAGCAGATTCAATGTATAGACTGATGCATGCAGATTCAATGTATAGACTGATGCATGCAGATTCAATGTATAGACTGATGCATGCAGATTCAATGTATAGACTGATGCAAGCAGATTCAATGTATAGACTGATGCATGCAGATTCAATGTATAGACTGATGCAAGCAGATTCAATGTATAGACTGATGCATGCAGATTCAATGTATAGACTGATGCAAGCAGATTCAATGTATAAACTGATGCATGCAGATTCAATGTATAAACTGATGCAAGCAGATTCAATGTATGACTGAAGCATGCAGATTCAATGTATAGTCTGATGCATGCAGATTCAATGTATAGACTGATGCAAGCAGATTCAATGTATGACTGATGCATGCAGATTCAATGTATACACTGATGCATGCAGATTCAATGTATAGACTGATGCATACAGATTCAATGTATAGACTGATGCAAGCTGATTCAATGTATGACTGATGCATGCAGATTCAATGTATAGACTGATGCAAGCTGATTCAATGTATGACTGATGCATGCAGATTCAATGTATAGACTGATGCATGCAGATTCAATGTATAGACTGATGCATGCAGATTCAATGTATGACTGATGCATGCAGATTCAATGTATAGACTGATGCATGCAGATTCAATGTATAGTCTGATGCATGCAGATTCAATGTATAGACTGATGCATACAGATTCAATGTATAGACTGATGTAAGCTGATTCAATGTATGACTGATGCATGCAGATTCAATGTATAGACTGATGCAAGCAGATTCAATGTATGACTGATGCATGCAGATTCAATGTATAGACTGATGCATGCAGATTCAATGTATTGACTGGCACATGCAGATTCAATGTATAGACTGATGCAAGCTGATTCAATGTATGACTGATGCATGCAGATTCAATGTATAGACTGATGCATACAGATTCAATGTATAGACTGATGCAAGCAGATTCAATGTATGACTGATGCATGCAGATTCAATGTATAGACTGATGCAAGCTGATTCAATGTATGACTGATGCATGCAGATTCAATGTATTGACTGATGCATGAAGATTCAATGTATAGACTGATGCATGCAGATTCAATGTATAGACTGATGCATGCAGATTCAATGTATAGACTGATGCAAGCAGATTCAATGTATAAACTGATGCATGCAGATTCAATGTATAAACTGATGCAAGCAGATTCAATGTATGACTGAAGCATGCAGATTCAATGTATAGTCTGATGCATGCAGATTCAATGTATAGACTGATGCAAGCAGATTCAATGTATGACAGATGCATGCAGATTCAATGTATAGACTGATGCATGCAGATTCAATGTATAGACTGATGCATACAGATTCAATGTATAGACTGATGCAAGCTGATTCAATGTATGACTGATGCATGCAGATTCAATGTATAGACTGATGCAAGCAGATTCAATGTATGACTGATGCATGCAGATTCAATGTATAGACTGATGCATGCAGATTCAATGTATAGACTGATGCATGCAGATTCAATGTATAGACTGATGCAAGCTGATTCAATGTATGACTGATGCATGCAGATTCAATGTATAGACTGATGCAAGCAGATTCAATGTATGACTGATGCATGCAGATTCAATGTATAGACTGATGCAAGCAGATTCAATGTATAGACTGATGCATGCAGATTCAATGTATAGTCTGATGCATGCAGATTCAATGTATAGACTGATGCATGCAGATTCAATGTATAGACTGATGCAAGCTGATTCAATGTATGACTGATGCATGCAGATTCAATGTATAGACTGATGCATGAAGATTCAATGTATGACTGATGCATGAAGATTCAATGTATGACTGATGCATGCAGATTCAATGTATTGACTGGCACATGCAGATTCAATGTATAGACTGATGCAAGCTGATTCAATGTATAGACTGATGCATGCAGATTCAATGTATAGACTGATGCATACAGATTCAATGTATAAACTGATGCATGCAGATTCAATGTATAAACTGATGCAAGCAGATTCAATGTATGACTGAAGCATGCAGATTCAATGTATAGTCTGATGCATGCAGATTCAATGTATAGACTGATGCATGCAGATTCAATGTATAGACTGATGCATGCAGATTCAATGTATAGACTGATGCATGCAGATTCAATGTATAAACTGATGCATGCAGATTCAATGTATAAACTGATGCAAGCAGATTCAATGTATGACTGAAGCATGCAGATTCAATGTATAGTCTGATGCATGCAGATTCAATGTATAGACTGATGCAAGCAGATTCAATGTATGACTGATGCATGCAGATTCAATGTATAGACTGATGCATGCAGATTCAATGTATAGACTGATGCATACAGATTCAATGTATAGACTGATGCAAGCTGATTCAATGTATGACTGATGCATGCAGATTCAATGTATAGACTGATGCAAGCAGATTCAATGTATGACTGAAGCATGCAGATTCAATGTATAGACTGATGCAAGCAGATTCAATGTATAGACTGATGCATGCAGATTCAATGTATAGTCTGATGCATGCAGATTCAATGTATAGACTGATGCATGCAGATTCAATGTATAGACTGATGCAAGCTGATTCAATGTATGACTGATGCATGCAGATTCAATGTATAGACTGATGCATGAAGATTCAATGTATAGACTGATGCATGAAGATTCAATGTATAGACTGATGCATGCAGATTCAATGTATTGACTGATGCATGCACATTCAATGTATGGCCTGATGCATACAGATTCAATGTATGGCCTGATGCATACAGATTCAATGTATGGCCTGAAGCATACAGATTCAATGTATGGCCTGGTGCATACAGATTCAATGTATGGCCTGATGCATGCAGATTCAATGCATGGACCGATGCATACAGATTCAATGCATGGACATATACATGAAGATTCAATATATTGACTGGTACATGAACATTCAGTGTATTGACTGTTACATGCAGATTCAGTGTATGGAGTGATGTATGTAGATTGAATGTATTGACTGGTACATATGTGAACTGATGCAAAAAAAACAAATGGAATATAAAAGGTATTTGCGAGGAAAAGATCTCATGGTTTAATGACGTAAACTAGCAATTGATCACTGTCGTTAGTCTGCACAATGTTAAGTGCAGTATTATAATTAATAGGCTCACCTGAAACCCTTTATGTGTTTCACCTCCCCTCTGCCCAAGGCAACTTGTCACCACCTTTTTCTGAGTGGGTGTGTTATGTACTCTGACCTTTTTAATAAGTTGCACATTTGTCTCAGACAGAAGTGAAGGTATTCTTGCAAACTTTCAAACTGCTCGTATTTGTGGTTACAGTTTCGGTTATTGTTACGGTAACTCGCGTTATCCATCGCATTCACGCTTGGGCTGTACAGTCGTGAAAGAGACTCATCATGTTAAACCTTTCACAGAATACCGTTCCATTCATTTCTCTGTGTTAATCACAGGCTACTTCAAAGCCGTCTATTGGGGCGGTCGGGTAGCCGTGTGGTTAAAGCGTTCGATCGTCACGCGGAAGACCCGGGTTCGATTCCCGACATGGGTACAATGTGTGAAGCCCATTTCTGGTGTCCCCCGCCGTGATATTGCTGGAATATTGCTAAAAGCGGCGTAAAACCAAACTCACTCACTCACTCACTCACAGACGTTTAGTACGAGTCCCAGCGTGCAAGATGATGATTCGCTTCCCTTTGTCAGATGGCAGAACGGGGCCGGGTACCTGTTGGCCGTCACTCACGTTTCATCACGGTACACTTGCTGAAAATCTGTTTCCTAATCTTTGGACAGTACCTTTATTGATAATTTAATCTGGACAGTACCTTTATTGATAATATAATCTGGACAGTACCTTATTTTCTAATATGATCCGTCATAATCAACAAAGGGTCCAACTTTTTGTTTTGCTTTGACACATTGGTTATGTACATTGGATGTGGGTTGCTCCTAAGAGTGAACATAATTGTTCGCTAATGTATGGATACTAACAAGAGTAACTGTGCTCCATAAAATCTATTCCGAAATTAAATAATGCATCTTTCAATACATATTCATGAAGACGTCTCCTCAACATTAAGCTCTTGATTCACAATTTGCACGTGCAAGGTAATGCACAGCGCACAATTTGAGTGTTTGCGTTTGCGTTTGCGTACTCATACACGTAGTTTTAAAAGTGAACAGCACACAATTATTATTTTGGAATCAGGTGCTCATAAAAACACCGTTGTTTGACCGTAAATAACGCTTGCTCAATGCCACAGCTTGCTGAAATCAACGTGTACGCGCCGTGGGTATGCTCAAACAGGAAAGGCGTATAACGAAGTTGCCAGACATGTTAACGTTCATCAAACTTTCCATGGGATGCTCCTCCACTTGTGACGTCACACTTACAAGACAACCATATTCATACTTGTACGGAATCAACACCAATCTGGCACATTAACAGCTCGGACAATTCCTGGTTTGAGACCAAATAGTGGAAGACTGCATGCAACCAGTTGAGAGAACACAACATCTAGCCGCGACGCGTTCAATGTGCTTCCACGTCACCGTCAGGCACGCCTAGCTTGGTGGAGACTCATCTGAAGTTCAGAAGACTATACTGTTCACAGATGAGTCCAGGTTTGATCTGGACAGTTCTGATGGACGTGCAAGGGACAATACTTTAGAGACGTTTGTGTACTCCCCGTCGTCATTTTAGGGGTGGAAGTTGATGGTATGGGGTGGCATCTGAACTCGTCATTGTTCATGGCAATTTGAATGGCGTACGGTGTCGGGACACATCGTCCGATATCATGTTCTTTGTGTAAACGCAGGGACGTAACGTCATGTTGCAGCAGGAAAATGCCCTCCCACATATTGCACATGTTGTAACAGATTTAGTAGGCAGTATAACATTGCTGCATTATCATGGACTTCATGTCCGGGATGAAATGGAACGACGCCTATGACAGGACCAGAACCAGGCGCTGACGGTAGCTCCATTGGGCAAATGTTTAGTTGACAGTTGAAACAACATCCATCAGGCTTTTTTCAATCATCTGGTGTCTTCAATGCACCGCCGCTACCTCGCCTATACTAACGCAATTGGTGGTCACACCCATATTGACATTGTTAATTGAGTTCTTAAACCACCCCTCTATTACCAGGTATGGGTTTTGTCAATGAATTTCTTATGATAATCATTGATCAAACGAATGACCAAATATTATTATTTCATTTTGTCACCTGGTCGTTAAATTGCTCGTTTCACGGTCTAGTTACCTCTCCTCTCCCCGACTTATTTCCGACACTGCTCGTCAAAGTCCGGCAGTTGTCGCTGTGCGGTGTCATTACTCCTGTGTTAGGTAATTAGTGGCTCAACTATTTCATTCTCTTGTGATCTTGTGTCACTCTTATTTCATGTATTGACTTGATGTATGTTATCTCCTACGTGTTCGCTACCTTATTCTTGTATTGAAAATGTTTTTGTAGCTATCATTTTCAAACATATGGGGAATTTATACGTACACTCAGATATTTCTCATGATCATGTTTTCCTCCTCAAGAGTTGTACATAGCTTGTTGTATGTCCTTAATGATACCGCTGGATAGCTGTATTTGTTTACTTACATCGTCAATATAGATACAGTAGGAGGTGCTATTCGTGTTTTCCTTGTGTTTAGAAACACAGTTTGGCGAAGCGCCTCAGACTATTGTATTCCCCGGCTATCCAGAAGAGATTATCCTCTCTGAGGTCCGCGTGTAGCTATATAGTGTATTTATACATCTGTCAGTTTCTTTTGTCTTTACCCCAATGATTCATTTGGCCGGTTACGGGACACTGTTCGATCTCAGTTCTGACTTACTAACAGTTGATTGAAATAAACGTAGTAGCTAAGGTGTGTCATACTCCGTTTTTCTAGTAATCCGTCGGTAACCAACCTGTCCGTGATTGTCTAACCATTTGGAAAATTTAGTATTTCCTTGTTCACTCAAAGTGATATTCAGACGTACTCGTCTATGTTGTAGTCCAAGTGACTTATTAAAGGGGAAGGCTCTCTGTGTTTATTTCCAGCTATTCAACCCTGCCGATGTTATTCATTCATTTGAGTGTTGAGTAAATTGACTCAGGTGTTAATTGGTTGCAGCCGACTTAATTGGCTGTAAAAACGCATCTGGTTGGTGTCTTGTCAAAGTGTTGCTACGCTCATTTTATTACTGTAATACATCATTTGCTCTGATGTAATCACTCCGTGATCTTTGTCAGCGCAGATTGGGTTTAACTGGTCCTTTATTGTCATCTTTAATGCAATTAGTTGTTATTAATATACCTGTGAACCTTTTACCACGTTTTCGTTATTAATTTATTCGTATACGTCTGATCATTGGAGCACAGCTCCGTGACATATTTTCAATGACCTAACATTTACTCTATTCAATATGAAGCAAACTTACTTTCTTCCGCTAGTATCAGGTTAATCAATGAATGTTAACATATGTTAACAAATTGATTATAAGAGTTGCTTGAGAAAGGCTGTAATCTACGGCGCTGGTGGTACCCGCCACAAACACATGCAAAGGCAAATCAAGTGTTCATCTGTACAAACACGGGATTATATGGTGCAAATCAAAATTGGAAATTGCATGGATAGGACATCATCGTTGTGGAAAATTTGGAAATGACCTAGAAACAGACCTAAAAATATAATCAGAACGAATATGGATTTCCAACCCACAAGGGACGTAGATCCCAACAGGAAATTGTGGCTTCTCAGACGACTGGGTCACCCGTGCCCTCGCAAGGCGTCGTACCGCTGGAATATTTGCCGCGTTAAAAAACAAACAAGGACAAACCTATACTTCCTGGTTTATCGATTATACGTTTGACACACGTAGGCATGTCAGTCCAGGAAGGTCTGTGTCGATAACGATATCAATTTGATATCAACAGTTTGTCACGTTCACTAGCCGTGTGCAGGATAATTCGTTGTCGTGACCCTAGTGTGTGCATGCACAATACTCAAGAATCCGATGACGAGGTATGTACTCATGCTAGAATCTTTACAGGGAGTTTCTCCACTATACACAACACATTTCTCACTGGCACTTACTTTAATAGATCGGTTGTTCAGGATTGATGATTGACTGACAGCGTGGCGTCGTACCACGACGACGTAGGTCCTTGTTCATGATATTGATCACTGGATTGTCTTGTCCATGCTGAAATGTTTGAGGTCACTGTCGTATGGCAACAACCTACTTTTGTATGAAAAAGAATGTATGAGTTACGGGTGCTCTCGGTACATCAGGACATGCATGTACATGTATGCTTACCGTACCCTTTTCGCGAAAATGTCTGTCATCTTTGACTTTTTAAGTGATCCATTGAACTAATTTGTATCCCTGTGTTGCTTTTTTATTCCCCACGGAATCTGTTTCGGCAGAAGTAATCAAGACTGATAAAAACGTTGACGTTTTGAATAAAGTTAATTGTGATCAGTGACAACTGTGTTTCGTGGTGATGATAATTTGCACTGGAGCGTTTAGCCAATAAAATTTCACCCGTAACCACAGCGCTAGAATACGGTTATATTACCTCCTGAACTGTAAGGTGTTGAGCCTGTTACAGTTTTGCCAGTTTTATAAGGCCACTCTCAGCAATATTCCGACCACATGACGGTGGATGTAAATAAAAGATGGTTTACTAAAAGATGGTTGAGTGAGGTGAGGTGAGGTGAGGTGAGGTGAGGTGAGGTGAGGTGAGGTGAGGTGAGGTGAGGTGAAATGGGGTTTAACGTCGCGTCCATGATTATTGCACTTACATAGCGACGTGAATGTGTGTGTGTGTGTGTGTGTGTGTGTGTGTGTGTGTGTGTGTGTGTGTGTGTGTGTGTGTGTGTGTGTGTGTGTGTTTGTGTTTGTGTTTGTGTGGCTGCTTGTACTAGTCCGGAATGATGCCGATTGATAGTGCTAGCCCACTGAGATACAATGCTGCAGTTTAACATGAATACCCCACTCAGACACAGTATACTGACTCCTAGCCGACCAGTCCTTGTTTTAGCCCCTTAATGCCGAGCGCCCGACAGGGTAACAACAAAAACCATCTTTTAACGTCTTTTGGTATGACGCGGCCGGGGATCAAACCCCGGACCTTCCGCTCTCCGGGCGGACGCTCTATCACAAGACCACGGAGGCGGTCTTATTATGAGTAAGGATCCACACAGTTAGGGTGAGATGGCGCGCAATCTATCAAGTCACCGAGTCTGACCACCGTTACAGTGCGTAACCTCGTGCGACCAGCATAGGTTGCTGGGGGCCTATTCTAACCCGGAACCAAACGTGGTATATTATACAGAAATATCACGCGTTGGACACCGGGAATTGACCCCACACATTGTAGACTTTTCTGATGATGGTATCTCATTTGCTTGGATCGATTCCAATGATTTCAATCACTGAATTGTCTGGTCGACATCGCCGTCATATAGCTGGAATATTGCGGCGTTAGACAACAAATTACCAAACAATTAAACAAACAAGCACACTGTGCATGTATGATAACGTATAGCATTAACACGTTATTTACGTCAACTTTCGTTGCTGAAAACATTTATTACACGTCCGTGTTTATCTTATAAACCTTGGCCCACTTGCACAAAGCGATCTTAGAGCGAAGATGATCGTAAGTCCCATACTTTAACATAGGCTTACGATAATCTTAGCGCTAACATGGCTTTGTGCAATTGGGTCCTGAATGGTAAGAATTAGTTACATTGGCAGCTGTGTCACCATCCATACACTGGATAAGTGAAGACCGGGGTAAGAATTCGAATGGGTCTTCAGCAACCCATGCTTGCCATAAAAGGCTTGTCGTAATAGGCGACTAACGGGATCGGATGGTCAGGCTCGCTGACCTGGTTGATGCATGTCATCGTATCCCAATTGCGTGGATCGATGCTCATTATGCCAATCACTGGATGGTCTGGATTGACTCTAATATTTACAGACAGCCGTCATATAGCTTGAAGAGAGTTGGAGTTCGGCGTTAAACAACAAACAACATCTACACACTAAGAGTTCCATTATATTATACCTGTCGACCCGTTGTACCTTGATCTTTGTTCACGCGGTTCTATAGTACATGTTATCAAGTTTTTGAAGATTCGATTACACAATGTGTCGCACGCTCTTCATATTGTTATGAGGTAGTGTTAAATGTGTCATGTCCTGCATATATAATTCATTTAAAACATGTTACTGAGTTGGGTTTGTTGTCATAATTTCACCAGAGGGTCGTTTTGAAGTCACGCATATAATAAGTAGTTCCGGATAACATTAGAAGACAGATGGTTGCTATTTGGGATGATTTATGATTTATTGTTGACTCAGCAAAATTCTAGCAAATAACCGAGTCTGGACTTGGCGATCCACGGATTGACATCATGAGCATCGATCTACGCAATTGGGATACGATGACATACATCAACCAATTAAGCAAGATTGTCTGGTCCAGACTCGATCATTTACAGACCGCCGTCATAAAGCTGGAATATTGCTGAGTGCGACGTTAAACAACAAACAAACAAACAGACCGCCGTCATATACATGTCGCTTGAATATTGCTGAGTGTGACGTTAAACAACAACAAAAAACGAACCCCATTTGATTCAACTACGTGCACATTGAAAGCAAGTGTTCGGGACATATTGTAGCCTTTCCTATGGTAGAAATGGTTTAAATTATTTTCCCATGAACATACACATGTGGACAAATTGTCTCCAAACATTTAAAACCTTCAGCATTTTAAAATTTGTCTCATTGTTTTCCCCTCACTTTGGTGACATTAAATTTACCGCGTGGCCACTGTAACCTTTGTCCCCCTCAGTCGGAGTCTTGGCAATCCTCCATCGCTGTCATTTAAACCTGTCACTGACAATGAAACTCTCGTTCCTGACCGTCAAAACGAAAACGAACGAACAGAAACTGTATCACTTGTATAGTTTCGGGGAAACAACATACATATCTAGTCTATCAATGTTTAGCTGGTAACTGTAGGACGTGTGGCTTTGAAACTCTATTTAACTTATTGTGTTTCAGACAGGAATGTCATGGCATTGTAGTACCTGCAAGAAGGTTGTTGACCTGTACAAAAAATCACAGAAGAAGGTGCCAAATCTGTTCAGTGATCATATTGACATTTGCGATTTAAAAGGTAAAAGGAAATATAAAGAGCAAAAGAAAATAAAATTGAGACAAATCGAGATCAAGTTGTCTGCACTCAGAAACACAGCAGGTGGCATCATTATTCTTCATGTCAGCGGGACGGCATGTGGTGACCGTTTCTTGGGATGCGTGGATGAGTTTCTGGAAAAAAGTTTGAACAATTTCATATGTGATGGAACCTTGTTTGTAGATACATACAAACGGAAATGGCTGTGTGAAATAAGCACGTTTGAGAAATTCACAGATTGCATCCTAATATCGGTTGAGAAAACCAAGGGTGTTGCTACTGTAGATTTCAAAACTAAAGTTTGCTCGGATTTACAGGTCGAAAGACCATCAACGCTTAACATCGTGTCTCTCTTGTCTCGAAAAAAAGCGTCCTCCAAAAAGGCTGCGGAATTAAGAGGCTTGCAACCAACTCCACACGAAAGTCGAAACATCCAACTCAAAGCATATAGACCCGAAAAACAAGACAAAAGCGCCATTGAAAGTCACCCAGATACAATTGCCAAATATATTTGGGAAAAACTTCGATTTCGAGAATATCTCAGTTGTATGACAAATAATGACGAAGGGGGCTCCTTCTATTTAGGAATTGCTGAAACAAATAGAGAGTACAAGACATCAACGGACGGCTCACGCACTTACAGTAGTGTGGTTCCAGATATTGAAGGATTTGAGTTAAAATGTGGAAAACGTGAACTTGAGAACAGTCTCAAATGTCTAATTAAATCTCATGTAATCAAACTAGATTCCGGTAAATCTTTTGGAGATATTTCTTCAGACCTTGTAAAATTCCACTTTTATCCAGTGAAGACAGAGAGCAGAAGGTGCGTCCTTGAGATTGCAGTTGGCTACACGGAAGGGATAGTGTTCTATCACAAACAAGGCCCAGAAGCTTATCATATTACAGAAAATGGGGACATTAAAAGAATAACCCGTGAAGATTGGTTGCGCAAAGTAAAAGAAATTTATTGATCTCATTTGAGATTCATCTCCGTCGCTATCAAGGACCTTGAAACGGGTGTCACTGTCCCTTTCCTCATCTTGGGAATACACTAAGGACACCCATACACCAGTTTCATTTGGGGTCATTTTAGCCTCATCAATACTGGAACATATTAACGCATTCTTGTATTGGTAAGGTGTTGGTGCACTAACCTTGTATATCAAAATGACGTCCAGTTCAGAGGGAAATCTTTCGAGTTATTCAGATGATGCGTTGGACAACCTTCATCAGGGACCCGGTATGCGTTGTGCATACAGTAGAAGATACTCATCTACATGTGAAGAGAGCAGCGACTCGCGCACTGAAACATTCGACAACAGAATATACGAGGCTGAATATGCCGTAGACGACGAATGTGTTGAAGTAACGAACAGATCGGATCCTAAAGCAGGTGGGGTTGGTTCCTTTCATTACATTCGGTATACCGGTATTTGGAATGATACATGACTATTTGGTTTCAAAGGCAATTACATCATTTGAAACTTTCATTACAGAACTTGCCTAATGTCGCGGTATTTTGGCAACACTTTCGAGAAACTATCCCCGACATTTCAGCAACAAAATATTTAAAGGATTGCTTTCGAACCACTATCGCACCACCATTGCGCCACGTTCGCATCAGAATTGTGTTCGGGGAACTGACTTATGACATCTAGTGAAGATGCAATGTTCATGATTTTGTTCACGTTCACCCTTATCCATCTCAAAATGTTCAGGGAATTGAAATTTTAGCCCAGCCAGGTTTTGCTACCAATTCTTTGATGTCAGCTGTTCACAGAAACTGCTTGACGAATTATTGCTATAATTATGCATGAACATATTAAATCATTTTGAGGACAAAATATTATTATTATTATTATTATTATTATTATTGATAATAATTATAATTATAATAGCTTGTGGCTTTTCAAGGAGAGGCTATCTGAAAGACTGCATATACTGAGTGTATATGCAGTGTGTTGAGATGGTCAGCAACCCTACAGAGTCCTTCGCTTGGATGAGGTCAACTGGCCTGAAAAGGCAATTGAAACTGTCAATGTGTGATTTTGCTTCATAATGTAAACATGAAATGTAGATTATGTAATGAATTTAATGAGATTGTCCAAAACATTGTCAGTGGATGTCCAGCTTTGGCACAAACACAGTATCTTTAGCGACATGATGGAGTGGCTCAATCATCTAATTACCGTCTTCGCCATGCTTGTGGTTTTGACACAGAGGTCCATCCATGGTACGACACAGAATATGTAGAGGGCGTCATGGAAAATGATCAATACAAATGTCTTTGGTATAGGCCCATATACAGCCTCATATGTATCCAGGCCAACAAACCTGATGAAATCATTTATATTATTGAATTTTCTGTCCCTTTTAACGTCAATGTGATTGACAAGATTCATGAAAAACATGGCAAATATGCGGACGTCACGCTTGCCCTAAGTACCAAGTTGTCCGACTCCCAATTGTTCTCAGTGCCTTAGGTTTGGTACCTTCCAATCTGTTGACTGACATTTGGTAATGCAGAAGGTTGCACTGTTGGTGAGTCTTCACATTCTCCGCAAAGTTCTGGGTGGGTCTGACTAGGCAGCGCTTCCTGGGAGAAGTCCCATTCGCTGTCTGGGTTGCGTGTAGAGGAGGCAAGGACCCTGAGCTGATGATGAGCCTAACCAGTCTGACTGTGCCAGGATCACCGAAATCCTCTTTTTGCATTTCTTATTTTAATCTGCACATAATAATAATAGTAAGAATAGAGAAGAAGAAATACAGGCTACCACTGTAAGAATTGATAATGTATAACGCTTATGACAATTCAAGTTCCAAAGTCTCGTTTTACACTTGGTTTTATTTTCTGTTGACAAGATGAGGACATTATTTGTGAGCAAGCGATGCTACCCCAGGATGGTAATCAGAAATATTTGTTGGAGCAAATCAAGATCCAAATGCAAACACAATTCGATGCATTAAAAGGTGAGGCATAAATCAGTGACACACTGCATTTTGGAAATAATTTATGAAATGGTGATCTTATAATGGTTGTAGGCCAACTACAAGGCAATTATTTTTCAGACAGCCGTCATATAGTTTGAATATTGCTGAGTGCGGCGTTAAACAACAAACTAATGTATAAAGGTGCTCCTCTATGTATGTTAACTTATGTTAACTAACAGATATTGATTTATGAGCCAACGCTTATGATATAGTTGGAATCTTACAACGGACTGATAACCATGTCAAAAGGTTTACTTTGAAATGAGTTTTATTACTATGGTGTTATTTCTTTCTTTCAACAGACACACTCTTGAAGGAGATAGGGGAGATCAAAGACACACAGAGGACGCTTCAACAAGATTTGATGAGATTGAAAGGTACCTACAGTGAAAATTTTCGTGAAAATCTTATCACTTGAGCTTCCTAATTCACATGACAGCCATCCCTTATTAGATCAGGGCCAACTTGCACAAAGCAATCTTAGCACTACGATGATCTTAAGTCCCATACTTTAACATAGGCTTACGATAGTCTTAGCACTAAGATCGCTTTGTGCAAGTTGGCAGAGGTGATTTTCATTTGTGAGGCAATTAGCTGTTCAAACAGTTGCGATCCGCAGTTCGTGGTTTCGAATCCCACACTCGCTCCGACTATGACCCTTGGTCCCTTGGTCACTAAAGTGGTATACCCGTGAACATTCCGGGGTAGAATAGGTCTTCAGCAACCCATGCTTGCCATAAAAGGTGACTATGCTTGTCGTAAAAGGCGACTAACGGGATCGGGTGGTCAGGCTCGCTGACTTGGTTGATGCATGTCATCGATCCCAATTGCGTAGATCGATTCTCATGATATCAATCACACTGGATGGTCTGGTCCAGACTCGATTATTTACAGACCGCCGTCATATAGCTGGAATATTGCTGAGTGCGGCGTTAAACAACAAACCAACCAACCAACCAACCAACTAAAGTGTTAAACTGCGTCACTTTGGGGTTTCGCCATTCAGTTCACACTGGTCGAAGTCCCTCTTCTTTGTAGTGTGCTTGTTGTTTAACAATATTGGCCCAGACAAGCCAGACAAGCCCCCAACGCCATGTAACTGTGATGACATGCAGTCACCGAGTAACTAGTCCACCTGATCCAGGATGTGCTACTGGCAGACGGTATTAAACTGCCTGGGTCAGTATAGGCTACTGATAGGGATTAAACTGACTGGGTAAGTATAGGCTACTGACAGGGGTTAAGCTGGCTGGGTCAGTATAGGCAACTGACAGGGATTAAACTGCCTGGGTCAATATAGGCTACTGGTGGGGATTGAGCATGGGTGAGTACATGCAACGGACAGGGCCGGGATTAGGCTATTTACGTCAGTATAGGTTACAAACGGGGTTGAGGCGGCATGAGACTGTATGAATAACAATAGAATACGTAATCAAATTTAATTTGGCTTTCGGACAATATCATTAAATTCAGAATTTAGTTCTCGCTACCGCTTAATAAAGATCTGAGGACATCCCATTGCAGGTCATGTCAGAACGACCTTTCATCTGACCAATCACAGCATCGCTTATCAGATCATGAAAGTGACATTTGGAACATGATGTTTTTATCGCGCAACCTCGAAAAATACCACAGTGTATTCCGGACAACAGTTATGGGCTTTATGTCTGTATTCATACAATCTAGACCATCTATTAGCCATTCCTTAATGTTCTTTTTTCTTCTTTTTTTTCATTTTGTAATCGATCATACGTCAAAATATGTTTCGAAGCGTAGTCGCCAGTTTAAAATTAGCCCCTTTAAGCTCGATTAAGCTGCCTTCTGATTGACTATTGTTAGTCATTCCATTGGTCGGTCTGACGTGACCCGTAATGGGATGTCCTCAGATCTTTGTTTGGCGAGAACTAAGATCTGATTTTAATGAGATTCGCTTTCAGAATAGATCTTTGGATTCTATTGGACTCGCAGCACAATTTTCTTTGGTGTGTGTATGTGTGTGTATACACATTGCGGGCGGTAAACTCCAGTATAGTGGACCTTGTCTTAACACCCCGTGGGGATATTCTGTGTAGGTAGCGGTGGTGATGGTGACGTAATGGCGCTGAACTATGAACCGTACCAGAGACGTGCCCAGTATGCAGTGAGTATGATTCCATGGTTATAGTTGTCAGTGATTGAGGGAGTGTTTTTCCACGCTGCCGTTAATTACAGATCTATGCTTACAATGGGACCTGTAAATGTTTTATTTTTGTTGTTGTGATTTAACGCCGCACTCAGCAATATTCCAGCTATGTGACGGCGGTCTGTAAATATTCGAGTCTGGACCAGACAATCAAGTGATTGACACCATAAGCATCGATCCACGCAATTGGGATCGATGACATCCATCAACCAAGTCGGCGAGCCTGACCACCCGATCCCGTTAGTCGCCTCTTACGACAAGCATAGTCGCCTTTTAGGGCAAGCATGGGATGCTGAAGACCTTTCATCCGGCCAATCAAAGCGTCGCTTACCAGATCATGAAAGTGACAGTCTGAATGTGTTTTCTAATCATGCAACCTCGAAAACGTTTACACGGGGTATCCCGGACGACAGTTTCGGCCCGTACGACTGATTCCGTCAAAATTACCCCCCGCTTCCGTGGGATAAACATTTGAACGGAGGAGGCGCTGCACAGTATGTGGGAAGCACTGTCATACAATCAACCATATATTAGATATTCTGGAATGTTCGTTTGTTCTGTTTTCAAAATTTTAATCCAGAACTGTGTCAACATATTTTTCAAGCGTAGTCTGAAATGGAAGTCGCCAGGTTGAAACGAGTGCCGTAAAGCTCGAGAAAGCTGCTTTCTAATTGGCTGATGTCGACTTCTTGTTACTCGTTTCAGTTGGCGGTCAAAGTTTGCGAAAGGTCGTTCTGACGTGACCCGTAATGGGATGTCCGAAATGGGATGTCCTCAGATCTTTGTTTAGCGGCAGCGAGAACTTAGATTTGATTTTAATGAGATTGTGTTTGAAGCATCAAAGTCTAGAGTAAACACAGTCAGGATAGAGCTTGCTAGGTTTTGTTTATATTATACTACTCACCTTTTGATAGGGGTATTTTTTATTATTTTCTTGATTTACCCCATTTATTATGTCATTAATCATTATATGTACTATAGAAGAATAAAGTATCCCAGTATCCTTATCAAAAGTTGAGTAGTTTACTTCCACTGTTGCAGGTTCGTCCTCTGAGTACAGCTGGTACACAAACCAACTTTTCAGTGGAAACTCAAACACCCAATTCGGAATCATGGGTATTTAAACCAGATGCAGACATTGTGATCACAAGTCTTTAACTTACACCGAGAGGATCGTTGGAGATGCTGCTGCATATTACAATGACTGCAGAGCATACATGATTGGGATGGGTCATTCAGAGGTTTCAAATCGAAATAATGTCTCTGATTAACATTGATGATTTAAAAGCAACTTCTCTGTGTAGTGACATTTCTTTTGGCAATCATCACTCTGATAAAGGACTTGAAGAGGTTAACTATCATGTCACAAAGACCGAAAGACAAAGATTCTTTCAATCAATCAGTAACGTTTGTTTAAAGCATGATTTTAATAGCGCTTCATATTGTATGTCGGCAAGCCTTCTTTCAGCTTTTGTTGCCGCATCGTAAACACTTTACGGGTTTGTAAAAATTAAGCTCTTCCATCGCCTGTGAATACACAGGGCCGCTCTGCGGTGTTGTCGCAAACAAATCAAGCAAGGCCTTGATCCAGCGAGAGAGAAACGAGGGAGGGCCAATGAGCAGTCAGTTTACATCACTCAAACGACAATCTGATCTACATATCCTTCAATGTCAGGCAATCGGACGGGAAGCAGAAAGTTCATGCACGGAGCAGGGCACATTAGACATCCGTGAGTTATACACGGTCTTTAGTTGACAAACAAAAGCCACACACAACCGATATAATGCGTATCTGATTGATGTTGCTTTTTCTGTTGCATCAGTTCCATAAACTTTGAGGTGACAATGCTTGTCGTAAAAGGCGACTAACGGGATCGGGTGGTCAGGCTCGCTGACTTGGTTGATGCATATCATCGATCACAATTGCGATCTCGATGCTCATGATATTAATCACTGGATTGTCTGGTCCAGACTCCATTATTTACAGACCGCCGTCATATAGCTGGAATATTGCTGTCATCGATCCCAATTGCGTGGATCAATGCTCATGGTGTCAATCACTGGAATGTCTGGTCCAGACACGATTATTTACAAACCTCCGTCATATAGCTGGAATATTGCTGAGTGCGGCGCTAAACAACAAACCAACCAGCCAAACAACCATCAACTTTAACCTGAAGAAATGTACATTCCTCTTTGAACTGGATTCCTCAACTCCATAAAAATCTGTACAAAGACTTTTGGTTTGGTTTGGTTTGTTGTTTAACGCCGCACTCAGCAATATTCCAGCTATATGACGGAGGTTTGTAAATAATCGTGTTTGGACCAGACATTCCAGTGATTGACACCATGAGCATTGATCCACGCAATTGGGATCGATGACATGCATCAGCGAGCTTGACCACCCGATCCGGTTAGTCGCCTTTTACGTCAATCATAGTCGCCTTTTACGGCAAGCGTAGGTTGCTGAAGACCTATAATAATTCTATCCCGGAATCTTCACAGGTCCTGTATAAAGACAAAGAGAGACATAAGGAAGAGAATATATGGGTGTCGAATTCTTTATTATGAGAGAGATGTTGCTTGGTCTTGCAACCATAATCGATTAACCATAATCCCCAATACAATAAATGAAGGACTTTCTTTATAGTCACAGAAAGTATTTGAGATACGTGGAATTAATACATGATTCCCAAAATCGCAATGGACTCTTTACAATCTAAAAAAAAGAACCAGGTTTTGTCAATACATTTGATATGTGGCTTTTGTTACAAAACATGGTGACCATAGATATAGCTACATATATATCTTCAGAGGTGCAGGTCAATTTGTCAAAACTGAAAGCAAATGCTATCTGAAGTTTAGTGCTAAAACTTTAATGAAATGCTTCACTTCTTCATTGATAAGATAACGCTTACATTTGCACTGCCACAATGTCTGATTTCACTATGGAGGATTAAACAACACGGCTACACCTGGAGTCATCACGCCTCATGGAAACTGTTTGGGCGGATACTCCAGAGTGGTTATTCTATTGCATTGAGAATTTATTTTAATTTTATGTACATATAGTCATTAAGAAAACAAATGAGTGCACTCCACTCTGTAATGAGTGAGTTTGATTTCACGCTGCTTTTAGCAATATTCCAGCAATATACCCATGTCGGGAATCGAACCTGGATGTTCGGCGTGACGAGCGAACGCTTTAACCACTAGGCTACACGACCGCCCAAACTCTATAATTACGAAGCCGGACATGGCGCCTACTGTTTCAACGTATTGGTGATGTCAATTTCAACTGCAAATTTATTCATACAGAAATTACAGTGATGCATATTTTAAGTATTGTTTCTCGATTTTACCCTGGTTATCAGTCTTAGGCGTAGCAATTCCCTGTGGCCGAAACTGATGATAGTGGGTTCGAATCCCCGATTCGCCATGATCATGTTTCCAGGTTTGTGCGCACCATATCCGTGCTCCGCGGTTACATCAATGTGGTTAAATTCTATGGCCGACAAAATCTTATAAACTTAATCACGCTGTGATATCATTACTGAAATGAGGTTAGGTTCAAAGAGGCTATTTTTGTGATTTAATAAAATATATATAATTTGTTGTATTGATATCAAGTTATTTGTATAATTACAATATAAATTGTTGCATCGTGGACATTGATGTGAGATGAGGTGATCATTATCACGTGCTAGTGCAGGTTCACAGACAATAGCAGTAACATAAATGCCCGACTCAGACACGTTGCATTTGTTTGTTGTTTTATGACGGCGGTCTGTAAATACTCGAGTCTGGACCACACAATCCAGTGATTGACATGGGGAACATCGATCCACCCAATTGGTATCGATGACATGCATCAACCAAGTCAACGAGTCTGACCACCCGATCCCGATAGTCGCCATTTACGACAAGCATAGTCACCTTTTACGGCAAGCATGGGTTTCTGAAGACCTATTGTACCCCGGATCGTCACGGGTGAATCGTTACATATGGATCAGGATAGAAGCATATGCAACAGAAAAGTCCATGAAAAGGAAACATCATCGACGTGATCAGTTTCTATCTTTACAATTGTAAAATATACAGCTATCATGTTTATCATGATAAATATGAACATTGTGAAAGCATACATGTTGTGTAATAAAGAAGTTAGACTAACCTTTAGTCTCTTAAATGAATATACTTAAGATTTCGTTTTAAGTTATCTTTTAATATAGAGCTGAAATGAGCTTATAGAATCTATTCATTAATACTGAACAGAAAAAAATATATCTGGCAAAACAATTATAGATACAGACTTCCTTGTGATGTTTAGATATTATTGTTTGAGGGTCTGTTGGTTGGTTGGTTAGTTTGTTGTTTATCGCCGCACTCAGCAATATTCCAGCTATATGACGGCGGTTTGTAAACAATCGAGTCTGGACCAGACAATCCAGTGAGATACATCATGAGCATCGATCCACGCAATTAGGACCGATGACATGTATCAACCAAGTCAGCGAGCCTGACCACCCGATCCCGTTAGTCGCCTTTTACGACAAGCATAGTCGCCTTTTACGGCAAGCATGGGTTGCTGAAGACCTATTCTACCCCGGAATCTTCACGGGTCTCAGGGTCTGTATTCGAAACTAAGCAGAAGGTATAAACACAAGTTATTGCGTAAACTGTGCAGTGCATATATTGAAATGGGATCTGCCTGAGAAGATAGGAATTATAAAATTCTGAGGCATCTCATTTTTACAAAGGTGAAACACATGGGGTCAACTGCCGAGGCAAATTGACTATACATAGCCTCGTGCTAATAGAGGCTTATAAGGAAATAACTCATCCCGTTAAAGTTTCACAAAACGATATAATTAATGGTACTTAAATTTGTATATATGTTTGTGTGCTGATATGTAGCAAATCGTTAAAAGCTTGTGATGAACATTCCGTCTTTCCCTCATGCAGTGACATTCCATCGATGGCATTCTGTGCTGTTAAACTCACTGTATTGTAACTTCGTTGCGTTACGTCATGTCGTAAAGACCGTTGCCATGCTACGCTCATTCACTATTGTCGTAAACACTTCACAAACTTCCGAAAACATTAAAGATTTGACTTTCCGTCTAATTGTCAATTGCACAGCTTCATATCGGCGATAAACTGACTTAACATGTGTCGCCAAGGCACTTATACTGTTTATGACAGTTCGTGCTGCTCAGTGCTCACACAATCATGACATTTTTAAAGTTTGGTAATGAAAACATCTTCTTTTGTATCTTCTGACGATGATCCCGAAAATGGTGTTTCTTGAATTTCAGTTGACATTTGTGTGTATATTGTGCTCAGAGGACGGATCTGCAACATATTTTAGCTCATATGAGACTTACTTGGAACATAATCGTTGAAATATTTCTTGTGCATAAAAGGTCTTTTTATTCTTGTCATATATATCGAACAAAATATACATGATTGGTTGGTTGGTTGTTTAACGCCGCACTCAGCAATATTCCAGCTATATGACGGCGGTCTGTAAATAATCGAGTCTGCACCAGATAATCCAGTGATTGACATCATGAGCATCGATCCACGCAATTGGGATCGATGACATGCATCAACCAAGTCAGCGAGCCTGACCATCCGAGTCACCTTTTACGGCAGACATGGGTTGCTGAAGACCTATTCTATCCCGGATCTTCACGGGCAAAATATACACAAATAACATGTATAATATGTGCATACAAATGTCCTTATATGGTCTGAATGATGAATAATTGCCTATTCGATTACAAATAGCTAAGTGACACTGTTCTTTTAAATGAGCCATATTCGGCTTGACTTACAAAACATTACTGTTTTTCTTTGTATTTGGCAGAATCATACTCTACGGGATATATATTGGATCATACTCACTGAATATCGGGCACGTCTTTCATAGTTAAGACCCGTCACACTGTTGTCACCATGACCACTGCCGCCTAAAATGGAAACAGATAACCAAACTTCGTATCATGTCATCATTGGATGTTGCGCTTTATACATTTACGTAAAGAAAACCTGCTTAGAGAACATGATGAGACTATGTTGACATGGTACGGTACTTTGACCAAGGATAATAATCGGAGCGCATGTGGGATTCGAAGCCACGACAATCAGATCTCAACGATCTGTACTTGTAATTCCAGTACCTCACACCACCGTGTCACACTATTTGCACAAAATACAAGCCTTGGTATAACGAGTGATGACTGTGATGTGAATTAGGATTGGTTTGGTTGGTTGGTTGTTTAACGCCGCTCTCCGGAATATTCCAGCTATATGACGGCGGTCTGTAAATAATCGAGTCTGGACCAGACAATCCAGTGATTGATATCATGAGCATCGATCCACGCAATTGGGATGGATGACATGCATCGACCAAGTCAGCGAGCCTGACCACCCGATCCCGTTAGTCGCCTTTTACGACAAGCATAGTCACCTTTTACGGCAAGCATAGGTTGCTGAAGACCTATTCTACCCCGGAATCCTCACGGGTTTGTGAATTGGGAAGTAGCATGGGCATTAGCATGGACATTAGATGATAAGATTTTAATAAGACAACATTTACCTTTCAATCTCGCTAAATCTCGTTGAATCTCCTTCTGCGTGTCTTTTATCTCCCTCATCTCCTTCAGTAGTGTGTCTGTCGAACAGAAAAATGACACCATGCCAACAATACTTTTTTCCAGAATAAACTACATGACATTTTTATTACCACATGTTAACGTACATAGGTGGGTGAAATTGGGTTTAACATCGCGTCTAGGATTATTGCACTAATATAGCGACGTGCATGTACGTGTGTGTGTGTGTGTGTGTGTGTGTGTGTGTGTGTACTGACTCCGAGCTGACCTGTCCTTGTTTTAGCCCCTAAATGCCGAACGCTACCACTAGACCACGGAGGCGGTCTCAACGTACATAGAAATGAATGTGTATTATTTAATAAACATTTCATGCTTTCTCTATGCTTTCCTTCGTCTCGTTAAATGTCCGTAGAAAGAATGTCGAAGAAATTAAATGAAAATGATGACATGGACAGAACCACGTCCTACATTAACACATAAACTTGGGATCTGTATATGTACAGGTGTATGAGTGTACAATGATCTTATTCATTCATCATGCGCAATGTACGAGCGTATGGTCAAACATGTTGAATAGAATGTTACCTGGCATTACCAACACACATTTAATACTTTCTGCCAACTGAGTGAGTGAGTTGGGTTTAACGCCGCTTTTAACAGCATTCCAGTTATATCACGACGTGTCAGCTTAATGTGGGAAGATATCCCGAAGTGATGCAGGTCTCAGACGTTTACCACTTCGGTGAAACCCACGAACACGGGTATGGTGCTCACAAACCTAGAAACATAATCCTGGCGAAGCGGGATTCGAACCCACAATCATAGGTTTCTGGCGTGCCCAAGGGACGCAAATCTGCACAGCAAATCCCGGCGTCTTAAGCTTAGACGTGCCCACTCTACCAACTGAATAGAAATATGCAATATGTCTTCGACATGCAACATAATATTATTACTAAATCAAAGACATGCCAAAATTTACTCCGCCGTGATCTTGCTAAAAGCGGCGTAAAACCATACTCGCTCACTCTTTACACCAAGCAAAGGATACTCTTTCAATCACCCTCTCGTTTTACTTCATTATCAAGCATCTTCCCTTCTCATTTTCATTTAGTCTCACCTTGTTGTTTTTGAATGTTCATCATAATGTCTATTGGCAAATCCTTCTGATAATTACTGGAAGGTAGCGGCTGATGCTCATCAACAGTTACTTCATCTGGGTAACAGAGATTAGCGATGAAGTATTTTTTGTAAATGAAAACAAGAGTTTGCCACTAACGTGGCTATATACCCCGCCCCTGTTTCAGAATTTATGACATAATTACTCTAAACAAACCCTAACCTTTTCTAACCGAGGTGGAACTTGTCATGGAAAGTGTAAAAAAAAGATGAGTTTGGAACCTCAGTCCATCTTGTGGCCATGGAAACGTAAAAAATAAATATTTCTTAAATGTCTCAATAGCAAAAGGCACCAGGTCAGCATATCCCTGATAGACCTGCAAAGCTTGATGAAAAAATATTGAACGGTTTATGAGTTATGCTCCGGAAACAAACCCTACCCTCACAGAACCTAAGTCCATTTTGTTGCCATGGAAACGTAAAAAATAAAAATGTCTAAAATTTCTAAATAACAAAATGCACCAGTTCAGCATGTACCTGACAGACCTGCAGAGTTTCATGAAAAAATATTAATCGGTTTATGAGTTATGCTCCGGAAACGAAACGTGACGGACGGCCGGACGGACGGACGGAGCCCGTTTCTATATCCCCCGCCACCTTCGTTGGGCGATAAACACGTGCACATAGTCTACAGTGACCAGGGCACACTTATAAATGACACACCTACACAGAATCCACCCCATTTACCCCCACATTTCGTATCCCTGAATCTTGATGTTGGGAAAATAAACTTTTTTTTAAACGTCAACATTAGAAGTTAACAGTGGAGATTTAACAAACCAATATAGGTTAAATACAGGTGAAATGCTCGTGAATGTGACATGCATGTAATCAGTGTTGAAAAGATAATGAAAGCTATTTCAGGCACTATTTACTATATACTATGTAGTCTATTTCTTATAACAAGAAAAAGACCGCCTCCGTGGTCTAATGGTAGAGCGTCCGCCCGGAGAGCGGAAGGTCCGGGGTTCGATCCCCGGCCGCGTCATACTAAAAGACGTTAAAAGATGGTACTTGTTGTTGCCCTGTCTGGCGCTCTGCATTAAGGGGCTAAAACAAGGACTGGTCGGCTAGGAGTCAGTATACTGTGTCTGAGTGGGGTATTTATGTTAAACTGCGGCATGGTATCTCAGTGGGCTAGCACTATCAATCGGCATCATTCCGGACTAGTACAAGCAGCCACACAAACACACATACGTACATGCATGTCGCTATATAAGTGCAATAATCTTGGACGCGACGTTAAACCCCATTCCACCACATATAACAAGAAAAGGAAGGAGACATCTCACCTGGGATTTGATCTGTTCTGCGTCTGCATCTCCGTAAAGTGGACGATTCATCACTATAATCACCGGACACAGATGTTTCAGCATGGCTGTCACTGCTAGCGTCACTTTGTTTATGATAGGCACAAGACATTCCTTTATGAAGGTTGTCTAAAGTGCCATCTGAAACACTCGAACGATTGGCATCGGAACTGGATGTCATTTTCATATTATTTCTGATCAAAATATAAATGTATGAAGAATGTGTGCGGTAATGAGCCGGTGTCCAAAGAAATTATGATACCGTCAAAAAAGGGCACTGACATGTGTTCAAAAGGTTCTTGCTTACTATGGAGAGGAATCGCATTTCAGATCATCAAATGTTTTTGTTACTCTGCACAACCAATCATATGGGGTGATTCTTTCAACATCCCCTCCATTAACGTGATACGCCAGGGGACCTTCTTTGTCATAGAACACTATCCCGCCCGTGTAACCAACTGCAATCTCAAGGACAAACCTGTTGCCTTCAGGAGTGCTATTTCCCAAACTATAGAACTGAAATTTTACAAGATCTGGTGAAATGTCTTCAATAGATGTGTCAACATATAGTATCGTGACATGAGATTGAATCAAACACATAAGACTTTTCTTCAAAGCATCTTCACTAAAGTTCAACACAAATCCTTCGATATCTGGAACACAACTACTGTAAGTGAATGAGCTGTCCGGTGATGTGTTTGTATATTTTGTTTCTTTTTCGGTAATTCCTAGATAAAAGGATCCCCCTTCTTCATTTTTTGTCATACAACTGAGATATTCTCGGAATCGAAGTTTTTCCCAAATATATTTGGCAAATGTATCTGGATTACTCTCAATGGCGCTTTTGTCTTGTTCTTTGGGTCTATATGCTTTGAGTTGGATGTTTCGACTTTCGTGTGGAGTTGATTGCAAGCCTCTTAATTCCGCAGCCTTTTTGGAGGACCTTTTCCCGTGAGACAAGAGAGACACGATGTTAAGCGTTGATGGTCTTTCGACCTTTAAATCCGAGCAAACTTTAGTTTTGAAATCTACAGTAGCAACACCTTTGGTTTTCTCAACCGATATTAGGATGCAGTCTGTGAATTTCTCAAACGTATTTATTTCACACAGCCATTTCCGTTTGTATGTATCTACAAACAAGGTTCCATCACATATGAAATTGTTCAAACTTTCTTCCAGAAACTCATCCACACATCCCAAGAAACGGTCACCACATGCCGTCCCGCTGACATGAAGAATAATGATGCAGACAACTTGATCTCGATTTGTCTCAATTTTGTTTTCTTTTGCTCTTTATATTTCCTTTTACCTTTTAAATCGCAAATGTCAATATGATCACAGAACAGATTTGGCACCTTCTTCTGTGATTTTTTGTACAGGTCAACAACCTTCTTGCAGGTACTACACTTGCATGGCATAGTTTTCTGAAAGAAAAATGTGTAATTGTTCAAATTGTGAATATAGCTGTTCTGAAGGTAAATTCTTTTTAAAATATGTTTGTCTCTTCGAACTGATGTCATTTGATACACAGTGTGTTTGTTGTTTAACGCCGCACTCAGCAATATTCCAGGCGGGAAATAGGGTCGAGTGGTCAGGCTCGCTGACTTGGTTGATGCATGTCATCATATCCCAGCATAGATAGCTGCTCATGATGTCAGTCACTGTCTTGCCTGTCCAGACTTGAATATTGGAATACTGATGAGTGCGGAGTTATATAACAAACAATCATTGCTACTAGGGCCACAGTACATTGACTTATCTGGGTCACCGTTTTGTTGTGACAGGGAAGCATACATGTATAGTTGCTGATGAGATGTGACGTAATTTTCGCGGAAAGTGAAATAGTTCCGTGTATACAAACTTACGGTTTGTTACATATGCGAATCACAAGCTACTTGGGGCATACGAAACATTATGTCATTAACTGGATACGACTGTTCCCTCCAATGTTAAAATTACATCTGCATGCAAATTTACGATTTTCAATTTAAAGGATCCAACCTACAGGACTGTGGATGGAGGTGATAACGAATTATCTCCTTATAAGTTATAGATATCTGTATAAGACCGATTTAAGTATAACATGTTTTGTTTGTTTGTTGTTTAACGCCGCACTCAGCAATATTCCAGCTATATGACGGCGGTCTGTAAATAATCGAGCCTGGACCAGACAATCCAGTGATTGACAACATTAATATCGATCGACGCAATTGGGATCGATGACATGCATCAACCTTGTCAGCCTGAACACCCGATCCCGTTAGTCGCCTCTTATGACAAGCATAGTCGCCTTTTACGGGAAGCATGGGTTGCTAAAGACCTATTTTACCCCGGATGTTCACGGCCAAGTGTAACATGAGTAATGTGGACAGAATGTGTCGATTTGAGCATCCGTCGGACACAACAATGAATTTCTGTGCTATTTTAGAGTAATATTCTTTCCTCTGTTA
Organism: Haliotis cracherodii; assembly: GCF_022045235.1. Taxonomy (NCBI): domain Eukaryota; kingdom Metazoa; phylum Mollusca; class Gastropoda; order Lepetellida; family Haliotidae; genus Haliotis; species Haliotis cracherodii. The sequence goes on along the minus strand of NW_027266273.1, from coordinate 3,483,559 downwards.
GAAAAGATGCATACTCACGTTTACATCATGTGTGTTGAAGATAACATTGGTGTCACATAAGACTGTTTGTAGACGTAGTCTTGTAAATCACTCGATAGATACCATGCGTCCCTTGCCTAACCGACCCGGAGAGAGGAGCCACTGGTAGGTTACTTGTTTAGTTACATTTATACATCCTGTGTTAACAAGGAAGTTGAAAGATGTGTACAGTTTAATCCATTGTGTTTCACCGAGTTACACAGAAAATCATACACTACACAGGAAATCATTGGACTGATGCATAAAGATTCAACGTATGCACTGATGCATGCTGATCAATGTTCTTTGAATGATAAAATAAATGCCTACATTTGCATTGTCAATAACTTGTTACATCATGTAATGGCAATGGTGTTTGTTTGGTGATTTGTCGCTGGATCTTTCCTCACAATGACCGATATGACGCCATAATGGTTGGTTAGTTAGTTTGTTGTTTAACGCCGCACTCAGCAATCAAGGTATATATGACGGCGGTCTGTAAATAATCGTCTATCCAGTGATTGATATCACGCGCATCGATTCACGCAATTGGGATCGATGACACGCATCAACCAAGTCAGCGAGCCTGACCACCCGATCCCGTTAATTGCTTCGTACCACAAGCATAGTCGCCTTTTACGACAAACATGGGTTGCTGAAGGCCTATTCTACCCCGGAATCTTCACGGGTATAAAGATTCAATGTATGTATTGATGAATGCTGATCAATGTTCTTTGAATAATGAAATAAATGCTTACATTTGCATTGTCAATAACTTGTTACATCGTGTAATGGCAATGGTCTTCCGGGAAAAGTATGTATTCAAACGCTAGGGTTGTTTGTTTCTTCTACATGTGTCATATGGTAATTGTTTGTGTTATCAGCAAGAATAGATTTTATTATACCGTTTGTACTAACAATTATATAACATCTACGCCAGAGAATAACCAGTCTCGATTATCTGCTGAAACAGATTCCATTGATCGTAAAAGGCAACACAGTGATAATTATATGAATGGATTACTGAAAATCAGAAACTCATTTATCTATTACAAAGGGTTTATATGATTCAACCATGAATCGGAAATTACTCCATTCTGATTGGTCAATCAGAGGTTGTCAAATCACAATAAATCACCTCTGATTGAAACAGGTAATTTGACGGCCTTATCATCGCGGAAGCTAATATTCACATTTTATAAGTCATTGTCGGTAGGAATATTTAAATAATATGTCAACAATTAAAAGTTACAAAATGAAAAGTTCCGTTTACTACACTATTCAAAGAATGTGTGGCAATACATTTCGTGCAGAAAACACGATAGAAATCTATAAAAAGAATGTATTTTAGGTTTTGGGGACAGCAGAGAACTGGGAATTTGGCGCTATTCTATATTCGACTGTGATGTCATCTCTTCAGTCACATTAAAAGGCGACTATGCTTGTCGTAAATGGCGACGAACGGGATCGGGTGGTCACTGACTTGGTTGAAAAAATCTTCCGTCACAATGAGCGATATGACGCCATAATGGTGAAGTGTAGTAGAACGAAACTTTGCAAGGCTTGCTTAGTTTTCTTCAAGGATGCCCACCTCATGTAGGTTACGAAGTTTTGTTTCTTTGTTTGTTTGTTGTTTAACGCTGCTCTCAGCAATATTCCAGCTATATGACGGCGGTCTTCAAATAATCGAGTCTGGACCAGACAATCCAGTGAATGACACCATGAGCATCGATCTACGCAATTGGGATCGATGACATGTATCAACCAGGTCAGCGAGTCAGACCAACCGATCCGGTTAGTTGCCTTTTACGGCAAGCATGGGTTGCTGAAGACCTATTCTATCCCGGATATTTACGGGTCTAGAGCATATGGAGCGTCATATTTTGTTGGTGTTGCTGTTGTCGGTGATTCCGTTATACTTTAACCACTTGGACTCCTCGCCTCTCCGCTTTGAAATTTAACTCAATTATCAATTATGAGTTGTCCGTTAAATATAGCAGGAAAGTCCAAAGTGACTCAAATCCAAGACATTTACCACTTTTATGAAACCCATGAGAGGGTATGGTGCTAACAAAAGCACCAGAATCACAATAAGGCAGTGTCTAGGCCTAGGATTCTGACCGCGATCTGCCAATCCTCACATTACTTATAAACTTTCAATGCCGACTTACAACGCCTTAGACTACCTTGACACCCGTGAAGATCCGGCAAGCATGGGTCTTCAGCAACCCTGCTTGCCGCACAAGGCGACTTTGCTTGTTGTAAGAGGCGACTAACGGGATCGGGTGGTCAGGCTCGCTAACTTGGTTGAAACATGTCATCGATCCCAATTGCGTTGGTCGATGCTCATGATATCAATCACTGGATTGTCTGGTCCAGACTCGATTATTTAAAGATCGCTGTCATATATATGAAGCTGAATTATTGCTAAATGCAATGTAAAACAGCAATCCAAACCAAACCTTGCCACCTGTGCATGGATGCCATTCACCAGTTTACTGAATTCATCAAAATTAACTTGCACATGTAATAAGCACCATCTGTAAATCATTCACTCACTCATGTCGTATGTGCCCATCATTTCGTTTTCATAATATTTGAAAAATGCTTGATTGTTTGTTTGATTAAAGTTGCACTCAGCAATATGACGACGTTCTGTAAATAATCGAGCCTGGACCGGACAATCCAGTGATTGATATCATGAACAATGATTCACGCTGTCGGTGTACGATAACACACAATCAACGAAATCACCGCGGCTGATCAATTTAATGTCCTCATACGAAAATCATTGGTTGCTGGGGACGTAATTATAACCTGGAATCCCACGAACGTAATTAAAAGAAAATCTAGTTGAGTAAACGTTTCATTGTATATATCATGGTACCTTTAAAGATGGTAAAGATATTTGTATTTGGTTTAACTTTATATGGAAGACTTTCCCTTGAAACTGAGACGTCAGCAACAAACATGGGAAGCAGCTGTTGCAAGGGAGACAACTCTACACGGTATATGGATCCCTTGGAAAGCTGACGCACCTCAGACTGTGCAACGTTGTGTAAAATAACTCGAGCCTGTTGGCTTTGTCTTATGAACGAGTTAGTGTAGTTTATAATTAACGTGGTTTGGGGCAGTACTGTGGTTTTTATCACCGCATGTTTGAAGTTGGTTGGTTGGTTGGTTGTTTTACGCCGCACTCAGCAATATTCCAGCTTAATGACGGTGGACTGTAAATAATCGAGTCTGAACCAGACAATCCAGTGACTGATCGATTCACGCAATTGGGATACGATGTGATGCATCAACCAAGTCAGCGAAGAAAATCCAACGTGATGCAGGCATGACACGTGTACGTGTTTGTTTATTGTTTAGCGCCACACTTAGCAGTAGTCAAGCTATATGACGCTAATCAAGTGTGGACCAGACATTTCAGTGATTGTCATCATGAGCTACGCAATTGGGATACGATGACATGCATCAACCAAGTCAGCGAGTCTGACCACCCGACCCCGTTAGTCGCCTCTTACGACAAGCAGAATCGCTTTTTACGGTTAGCACGAGTTGCTGACCTGTTCATTTCACGGATTCATATCAATGTAAAGTAATGAGAAGCTGCTCTGATACGTTGTGTACATATATATTATAATAAAGGTGAGTCGAAATGGGGTTTACCGTCGCGTCTAAGATTATTGCACTTATATAGCGACGTGCATGTACGTGTGTGTGTTTGTGTGGCTGCTTGTACTAGTCCGGACTGATGCCGAGATACCATGCCGCAGTTTATCATGAATACCCCACACAGACTCAGTATACCGACCCGTCTTTGTTAGGATCCTTAATGCCGAGCGCCAGACATGGTAACAACAAGTACCACCTTTTAACGTCATTTAGCACTCCGGGTGGACGCTCTACCGCTAGACCACGGAGGCGGTCACATTATGATATAAAATAATGAATCTAGTAAGTCGCCCTTTACAACAAGCATTGGCTGCGGAAGGTGAATTGTAACCCGATCTTCACCGCAGCACAGTGTTTTATGTTTTGCTCTATAAAACATGGACAGCAAAAGGTTAGATCAAAGGGAAACTAAAACTAACCAAGCTATCAGATGTATTAAATATTTTAAGAAGGCCTTGCATTTTTCGTTCCTTGGTTTACGTGTCCGCCAACCTTACAAATAGAAAAATTCAGAAAACGGTAAAGATCGCTTTTGTCAATAAAAATAATCCATGGGATTTTTATATCACTAAAACAGAAATTATTCCAGCGATATATCGTTCTTTTTAAAATCACTTTACCGATAAAAATCACATGCATTTTAACTGATTTCTTTTATTTTTTCGACCTGTCGTCTAAATTTCACTATCAAAATCTGTTGTGAACACAGATATTTTACATGAAAGTGCGATATTTTTTAAGCCTTGGAAACACGTACTCAATCAGGTTGAAGCTGAGCTTTTACATTATAGTATATGTGAATTAAAGTGTCATTTATATTATTTAGCATTATGCAGTATAGGCAAGTCACTGGTTTCGATCCAAAGTTCACACACTTGGTTTGTAAGCACCAAACAACGCTGGTGGTAAAACATTTACGAAATGTACCACTTTGGTATTTTCTCTTACACCAAGCTGTCAAACGGTTATGTTACTGGCATACTGTTCAAATTGGTGTCAGAACAAACCCTCGAACTGTTTCGTTCAAGTTTTGGGAATATAAAAGTAGGACTCCCAACCGTTGCCCAAGCTTAGATTCCTTGATTTGCCTTTGTACGTTCATTGCCAACGATAACTCAAAAGGACCCGTGAAGATTCCAGGGTAGATTAGGTCATCAGCAACACATACTTGCCGTAAAAGGCGACTATGCTTGTCGGAAAAGGCGACAGACGGGATCGGGTGGTCAGGCTCGCTGATACATGTCATCGATCCCAGTTGCGTGGATCGATGCTCATGATGTTAATCACTGGATTGTCTGGTCCAGACTCTATTATTTTACAGACCGCCTTCATAAAGCTGGAATATTGCTGAGTGTGGCGTTAAACAACAAATAAACAAAACAAACAATAACTCAAAAGTCACCTCACAGAAATCAGTTGTTAATTATTAGGTAAAGAGAGTTGTAATCTTGAGAGAGCATCTGTCAGGGGGATCATGAGGATGCGACATTGTTCAGTCAAGCATGAATAACGTTTACAAAGCATGACATGTCCCTGAAAACTGATCAAAAGATGAAGAATCGACAGAGCAACAGCCGCAAGAAAAGTGCTCAAGCTATTTTGTCAAGATCGACCAATTCTGTTTGAAAAGAAGAGAAACATATCCTTCCTCGATTTACTCCCACTTAACACTTAATTTGAAGCGGTTTTCTTGAATGTGGGATGTGTTTTGTATGAAGGAGGCCAATCCAAGTTCAATGCTTGTAATAACTGTTTGAATATCGTATAATTTAATGTTCAGTTTTATTGACCAGTGATTACGAGGAGGAAATAAAGATTAAAAGAGATAACCGTTTTTGCCTGATGGAACGTGAATTATTCTTTTGATGTAAGAAGATAATGAGAAGCAATTTTCTTGGTTAAATATGGCTGACAGTTTTGAATTTTTATTAAAGAGAGTACAGAAATATATGAGTCTTGATATTGGTAACAAACAGGCAACGAAGGCTTGTGAGAGTCTTCTCATAACTATTCGATAGCGATTCATAAGCGCATGCTTATTATCGTGAAGATTCCGGGGAAGATCCCCCCCCCACTTTGTTGATGCATGTCATTGATCCCAATTGTGTGGATCGATGCTCATGATATTAATCACTGGATTGTCTGGTCCAGACTCGATTATTTACAGACCGCCGTCATATAGCTGGAATATTGCTGAGTGTGGCGTTAAACAACAATTAAAAAAACCAACCAACCAATCATGATATTGTCGGAATCATACAATCGACTCTGATTTTGGCAGAGGTTTCTTATGAATATGGTAAGGGTTTTGTCGCTCTTATTAAGGCTATGATCGTGACTACCAATACTAAGACATGGCTACCTCTTGCGTTGTATAATACAGTGAAATCTCTTTAACTCAACTTTCGTAACTCGATATCTCGCTCAACATTTCTGGTGTCCTCCGCCGACTATTTCTAAAGTCAGCGTAAAACCATCCTCAGTCACTCAGTATATCGCTCCATAGGAGAAAGCTTTATCGTACTATGAGAATCCTTATTGGCAGAAATCTCTCTTATCTCGAACTTGCGTCACTCGGCACATTGCTCAATACCATGGAATTTTGTGGTCAAATATTGGCACCGTATTTGTCTCGAACTATGGATTACTCGATCTGGTGCAAATGACATCAAATTAAAGGGTTCTACTGTTTGTTGTTCTAGGTTCAGTGCGCAACTTGAAACACCATGTATCAGGCTGTTCTAATGACTAATTGTAGATTGGTCTATCCTATATTAACCCTTTAGTAGTTACGAATCTTTGACGCAATGTCCGATCATCAAAACTGACGACTATTTGTTCCGTTTGCTTTTCCAGGCAGGTCGTTCAGTCTTCTTGTTTTCGGCAAACTTATATAATTTTTCATTATGATATCCCTCACATTGTTACGTCGCTGCATGACGTTATTATGACGTTATCAATGGAATTCAGTTACGTATATTAGAACTGGGGTAATAATTAGATGCACGAGTTATAATTAATTCGTTGAAAAATTAGCACGCAAAACAGGTTTTAGCCAATTGTGGTAAAATTTGGATAAATGTTTGAAATACTTTATGACCACAATTTTGACACAGTGTGGGGAGTTATATTATTATTATTTTTTTATTATTATTATTATTATTATTATTATTATTATTATTATTATTATAGTGTACTGTGTATTTAGCTTGGTGAGTTTGTATTTGCCAGGCGCAAAAGAATGCAATACCACCCTTTTTATTCTAAAATTAACATATTAGTACTTTACTAACACCTGAAGTAAAAAAGGAGCAGGGGGTGGCCCAGTCGTCTGAGGAGCCGCTATTCGCTGTGATTGTGGGTTCGAATCCGGTTCGCCCCGAATATGTTTCCAGTTTTGTCTCGTGTGTTTTACCGAAGTGGTAAACGTCTGAGGCCTGCATCACTTCGGGCTTTGCTCCCACTTTAAGCTGACACGCCGCGATGTAACTGTAATACTGTTAAAAGCGGCGTTAAACCCCTCACTCACTCACTGAGGTAAAAAAGCTACACAAAGGTGCGGACATCCTTAATGATTACAAGAAAACCCCAACAACATACGTTCACTCTTGCCGGCAAACAGTGCATTAAATATCAGGGGTCTTGTCTACCTTGAAATAACGAACCGGCGCTCCTCAATCAGCCCATGTCAGCACATTACTGTGTTCCCTGTGAGAAACACCAACAGGTGGAGGGGGTCACCTGCATATATACCTCACCATACCTTCTCCCCTGCCCTAATTCCATTCAGACAGCATCCCCACCCATCACAGACAACATCAGCGCAGACAATAGAAGGCGAGTGTGTGGTCCCGGCTCTAAGCATTATGCAATTCGCAATAAAGAGTCGTGTGGTGCTGATCCTCTGACTCCAATGGTATGTACTGCAAAGTGCAGCGGTTACAAATATTGTGGAAGAGAAATCAGGATTATTAAGCACAACCTTCCCCGTCTTGCCGGGGATATATCGCCCCGTTGGTCGTAACGGTTTAGGCTTGGTGTAGGAACGGACAATTACATTTTTATATTTAAATGACGTCAGATTGGCATCGTGATGACGTCAGATAGATCTGCAGCACGTGAGGATGATTACCATCGGAGAGGTAAGATATACATATGTGTAGATGAGCAGGTGATTGATTCCGCATGGTGCTCTTTTGGTTCCGGGGGAAGGTATTTTCGGGAGAATAATTGGCGAACAGTATTGTAGACAAAACAAATATTTACTTGTCAGGAAACATGCAAACAGTCTAAGACGGCTTGCCACTAATTGCGTGGAACACATACAGTCATTATAACCCTGATAACAACTGTCTCTCCTAACATGGGCAGTGTATTGTCGTACTGGGTGGGCGTAGAGAGGGTTGGGGGTCAGGGGTCGGGGGTGGGGTTGGTGGTGGTGAAAGAATTTGTGAATGTTCACCAATGAAGAATCTCTTTGACTGTCGGAGCCTCCACATTGCAGGGATGATATGGTCAAGGCACTGTTGTGGTATTGGCTAAACATTCGGGTTAAGGCGATACTTTTCTTATTTGGTTGAGGATTATGGCCGATTGGAGCCAACAGTTACAGTCATAAAATATAACCACAGTGTCAGGGGTTCAGTGGTCAAAGGGCTGTTCAGAGTTGAGTCAACTTGTGTGTCACAATCGAGTGATGACGGCTCCCATATTCAGTTCAATTTTATAATTCTTGGTCTGTCGACACCTTTTCTGTTTCACCAAAGATGTAAACACCTACCTGTGTTACTTTGGCCTTTTCTAAGTTACCCAGCAGCGTTCTCATAAAGTTCACAAAGCACCCTTATTTGTTTGTTTCTTATAGTCTGAAATATACATAGTAATGTGGAAATAACATATAGTCATGACATACGTCTGCGGTTTATCATGCTGGGAGTCCACAGTTGCAAGTGATAGGGAAATATAAGGCTGTTAAAAAATGATGATACAAGGTATTCGCAAAAGGGTGAGCGTACCCTGTCCAACCAGTGGCACCCATCCCAAACTCATGCAGAGGCAAGGCAATTTTGTTCTGAAAGGCAAAATAGGGAATTGCATCTGACATCAATTTTGTCACTGCTGCATCAAATTTCGAAATGTCCTCAACATATCTACCATAAAACGTTCTGAAAGCTTCACTGAGGTGTGTTACCTTGATCGAACAACTTTTGAGCAAGAGTTGTATGACGTTCTTACTCAGTTGGGATCGATGACATGCATCAACCAAGTCAGCGAGCCTGACCACCCGATCCCTTTAGTCACCTTTTAAATTTACGACAAGCATAGTCGCCATTTACGGTAAGCATGGGTTGCTGAAGACCTATTCTACCCCGGAATCTTCACGGGTAGACATTAAAAGAAATTTGACTATTCGATGTCATCCGTCTTGTCATACAGTCTTATTGAGCACAAAACACAATGTTTTGTTTCGATGATTTCTTTAATCCGGGCTCTCACAACGAGGTTTCGCTTTACACTTTATATACATCTAAGTATCGACATTGAGCAACATATTTAAGTTACAGAAGTATTCCCTTTGATTACTGCATGCGTAATTCTACATTTGATACAAGCATAGGCAAAGAGCAGCTCACTTTATGTCCATGCAGACAACGACGGATACTGTCTAAGCTGCAATTCCATCGTTGGTAACGTTCGTGGTTTTTGATTTCACATGATGATGTACTCGCATCTACACAATTTCTCGTTAAAGTGCAAATAGATTCTGATGTTTTGTGTGTTCTTAAAACATACAAACATCATCATTAACTCTAGGCAGCTTCAGTGAAGCTAACTGCATTAGAAAGTAAAATATATTTAGAGTGAGTGAGTTGGGTTTAACGCCGCTTTTAACATTATTCCAGTTATATCGCGGCGTGTCAGCTTAATGTGGGAGGAAAGCCCGAGGTGATGCAGGTCTAAGATGTTTACCACTTCGGTGAAACCCACGAGCATGGGTATGGTGCTGACAAACCTAGAAATATAATCGGGGCGAACCGGGATTCGAACCCACAATCATAGGTTTCTAGCGTGCCCAAGGGACGCAACCCTGCACAGCGAATCGCGGCGCCTTAGACGACTGGGGCCCCCGTGCCCCCAAAATATATTTAGAAAAGCTGTATCAGCATAGTACGCTACATGTACCTAGGAGCTACAAAGCTGTCTACCTGCTACAAGTGTCTTGATTTTATGTATGTTCTTCAAGGAGTTTACATTTCAAAGAATATAATGGTGCCAGATGGATTGCATACATAGATAATGCCATCACGGGTGAGGTTTGCTGGTTACATATTGTCACATTGATTAAAGTCTGGAATAATACACTTCAAAATGGACTAACACTTTTTTGGTAATCATTCATCGGATAAATGCCATCCGCCGTGGTAAGAACGTGCTCCGTTTGAACTTTCGGTATGGAAACGTTTTGTTAGGGCGGGACATCTTCCCCTAGGTACTTGTGTCTCGAGGGTAAAACTATTTTATCTTTTATCTTTCCCGTTTTGAACCACTGCCCACATAGCACAGATTATACCCCACCAAAGCACCCATTGCACGAGCAAAGGGAAGATACATGTCTCTTGAACCAATCGCCATAAAGCAGAGACGAGCATGGTAACTATGTTCTTATTAAAGACTCTGCACTCGACGATGCACATCAAGAAATGCCAGATGACGTGTACTACTTGCATGCAATTCTTTGTGAAACGATGATCCTTCTGACACCTAGGTAACCATGCCCTATGTCACGGTGACCTTGTTCGCGCACCTGCCAAAAAGATCCTTCAGTCCCGACCCCCGGGCGTGAGAACAGAAGGTTCTGTTTCATCAACTCTTAAAAATTTTGCATCGAGGAACCTTGCTTCAGGTGTTCGATTAATAAATATTGTTGCGGATGTGTGCTGATTGTTGGGTAACATTTGGATCTCGTAAAGGAGCAAATCCTGCCAAAAATTAATAAGACAGGTGTATATGTCATGTTATGTATGAATCATCGACTAATTGAAGGCTCGGGGGAGAAATTATAGAAATAGTGATTAACTTCATAAAGACAAGATGTACTGGCATTCAGTGTTAATTAACTTCAGGCATGATATCCGTCATGAATACGCCTACTTTTGAATGTTTTGTTTGGATTTTTGTTTATTTTGAAAAGCAGGGATTATGATGGAACAAGTTTAGAACACGTTGCCGGCATGTTTGTAATGATGCAATAATGTGATGTATACGGTTCCATGTCAGATCGAGTGGCATTTGCCAAGATGTGGATTATTAGCATGCTGGCCTCTGTATTAGGACAGTAGAAATTTATGAAAAATAAATGACGCCGAATGGTATTTCCTGTGATTCAATGCATATACATGTTATCCTTGCAGGGCCATACTAGAAACATTTCACGCCCACTCATTAATTACACGTTCACGTGTGTGTGTGTGTGTGCGTGTGTGTGTGTGTGTGTGTGTGTGTGTTAAAAGCAGCTGTTGGTTTCGTCAAAAGAAGCATTTGATCCACTCAATAATCTATTTTGAATATTGCGTAGTTATGAGGTGAGGTGGGGTGAAATGGCGTTCAAGATTATTGCACTTATATAGCGACCTTCATGCACGTCTGTGTGTGTGTGTGTGTGTGTCCTAGTCCGAACTAATGCCGATTTTATAGTGCTAGCCCATTGAGATACCATGCCGCAGCTTAACATTAATACCCCACTCAGACACAGTATACTGACTCCATGTTTTCAGCCCCTTAATGTCGAGCGCCAGGCAGGGTAACAACAGGTATCATCTTTTACCGTTTTTTGGTATGACGCGGCTGGGGATTGAACCCCGGACCTTTCACTCTCCGGGCGGACGCTCTACCACTAGACCACAGGGGAGGTCGCGTATTTATGAATAATGTAGCAGTTGTTCATGGCTTTGCCGGGATATCAAAATTGATGAGAATTGTTTCTTTAGTGAAATTAATGTGATTTCAATGCCAATCCACCATTGAAACCAATCAATAAATCCACCAGTTTTACTCGTCAGATTACATTGAAAGCGACTCCGCCAATACCAGACAAAATGGTAAATTCAAAGCGAGAAGACTGTAATATTAACCATACGGCCCTGGATGTCGGGGAAATACTCACTTTGATCACTCAGGCCTTCTTTATTCCACTATCTACATACATTGATATACCTCGGTCAGTGATGGAGATGATGATATGACAGTAATCGCCAGGTCTGTCCGCATGTAGTTGCTATAACATGGCTGTTCCCTGCGTAGCACAAATTAGGTGTACGCGTTTGGTTTGAAGACAACTGCAAATGGAAACAATTTGAACATTAACGGTTAACGACTGTCGCAAGTTTGTGTTATGCCGCGTGATAGTCACGTGAACGAAATCAGTTCCAACATGGATTCCTGCTGATGCTCGGCGCACTACTAGTGGACTGAGACGAGCCGCTTGTTACTCACTCACTGTGTGTCTCAGTTAGAATATGGACTAATAGCTACATGTATGTTTGATTGGCTTTGTGTTGTAATTGTTCGCGGAGATGTCCACTATATGGCCTGTAAGGTATTGATGAAGTAAACATTTTAACTTTTATCACCCACTAGATTGATTGCATGACAAAACTACCATGGCATCACGATCAAATGACATCCCCATTCTCTCGGCCACAGAAGCTGGGGAGCTGTACTTTTTGCACTCCAGACACTGCTTATTACTGATTACAAATTTAATTCGTTTGAAGAATGATTTTAGATGGTAAAAAGAATGTCACCGTGTCTTTTGATATCCAATCTATCAGCAGACTACTATTTGATATCAATAGTATGGAATCCTAGAAGGGACATTGTCGCGTTGTCGCATTGTCGCCCTTACAAAAAAAACAAGCAACAGTGTCAAAATCAACCAAAGCGCGACAATGCGACAACGCGACAATGCCCCTTCTAGGATTCCATACAATAGACACTTGGGTGGGCTTCTCCATATGTTTGACATGGGAATGTTGGAGATGTTGCAGGGGATACATGAGTGGATGTTCATGCTTTGCCACTGATGTCTTTACTCAAACCTCAGTGGGGATTCGGGGGTAAAAGTTATAGTTGCTTGTTGTAAGAGTGACAGGCTTTCCAAGCATAGACTACGATACATTGGCGGATGGCCATTAAATAAAACCCTCATGTAACTGACACCTAACTATACTTTCCTCATCAAAATCGACGTCTATACTGAAACATCCCTTGTTTGACTTTAAAAAGACTCGATTCTTATGACCCAATCACAGGGTATCAAATCACAATTACATACCTCTGCTTCAAACAGCTGATTGATCAACCCCTTTCCTGTGTCATGTTGAAGATATATTTGCTTGTTGTCTAACGTCGCACCCACCAATACTCCATCAATATGACGATGGTCTGTAAATAATCGAGTAATCCGATGACACGCAATCAACCAAGTCACCGACCCTGACACCCGATCCATTAAGTCGCCTCTTACGACAAGCATATGTTTGTTGCATGGATGGGGCACGAGTCATGCAGAGTTGCGTCTCTTGGGCAAGCCAGAAACTTACGATTGTGGGGTCGAATCCCAATTCGCCCCGATTATGTTACAAGGATTCTCAGCACCATACCCGCGCTCGTGGGTTTCACCGAAGTGGTAAATGTCTGAGACCTGCATCACTTCGGGCTTTCCTCCCACATTAAGCTGACACGCTGGACATAACTAGAATACTGTCAACTCACTCACTCCCTGTAACGTGGAATCCCCACGGGGTGAATCCAACACTACACTGACACCCAGCGCTTTAACTGAAGATGCTGCTCAATGCGGCGTTTAACCCCATCGCTCATTCCTAATTCACCAACATTCCCGCTGTGATTCGTTCGATCTATACACTGCAGCATAAACACCGAGAAAAACTTAAGCGATGTCATCATTTCACACACAGCACCGCATCAACAATTCACATTCATATTACCACCATTGCCAGTGTCTGTTAACGTATAAGGCAGTTAAGTTCAATGATCACATATTTGGAATTACCATAATCGCCATATGCAATCTGGATGGCATATTAGTGATTCCTTATTTTCATAATAAAGACTTCAGGGACTACGAGGAAGCCACATGTTGATGAACGTCGCCTTTCGATCGTTTTCTGTGAAGGAAATGGTATCGTCCATTTAACATGTGCCATTACAAAGACATTATACCTATATTCATTTGTCCTTTCATATGAAAATCTCATCCGCTCTTTGTTTACCTATATCCAACTCGCGTCAAGTGCTATCCAACTAGCCACCGGGCAGACAAGAGTTATGTCCCTTGGCACGCCGTCTTAGAACCCCACGTAAGAACAAACAATGTATAGTGTAGGTAAATATGAAACCTTGGTGTTATTGTATTCTCCAAGGCTTATTTCGGGACCCCGCCGGGATTATCGGAACGGTTGATATGTTATCAGGTATTCCTGGAATACCCCAGACGCTTTTTCCTCGGATCAGTCTCTTCATCTCGCGTGAAGACGCTCCAGGCGCGAGATTATAGACGTAGTCCGCATAATCAGGGTGACGGCGCTGTCGGGAGCCCTGAACGGTGATTGAAACAGTTTCAGTACAACATTCATATTCAATGTCTAGTGTTTTGGATAATAATATCGTACATATGGATGACATTAAGTCCCCTTTAATGAAAATAGGACAGTGGGGTTTGCCTTGTGGTTAAAGCATTTACCCATTCCGCCAAAGTGCCGGGATAGATTCGCCGTAATATGGCTGGAATATTGCTAAAGAGGCGCAAAACCGAACTCACTTATGTAACGAAATTGGAGCAATTGAAGGAAGTCATTGAGAACAAGCAAAAATTGATTTTTTCATTTTCAACAAGGAAATTGATTTATAAGCTTCCAATATTTCGAATCGAAAGCTGTCTTGATTATTTTAAATATATTTTGTTTCTTTTCAACAATTTTATGATGGGAGATAAGGTTCCAGGGGCAGAAGTACCATATTTCTATCCAACTCATTTCCTTTTTGTAACCTTCCATGGCAAGCAAAGATGGTTTGATTACTATTATAATAACATATCATTCCATTTTATTGCCGAAGTACAGATTCAGTATTTGGGGATACATAACAACACGAGTGTCATATTTTGAAAGATATCTGCTTTGAATAGTGTTGTAAGATAAATGGAATATCTGTTTCTTAGAAAGCCTAAACTCTCACCATTTTAATATCAAATCGATGCATATTTTGTCTGTTCTCGTGATCGCAGCGGCGCATTAATACATATCATGACGGCCATAAAAGACGTCATCCGGCTTCCTGTTTACTCCTCGTAACTTTTGTGACCATCCGCATAACAGTTTCAGCAATATCTGCGGAATATCCAGACGATTATCATAATGCAAACTAGTGAGTGAGTGAGTATGCTTTTACGCCACTTTAAGCAATATTCCAGCAATATCACGGCTTCACACTTTGTACCCATGTCGGGAATCGAACCCGGATCTTCGGCGTGGCGAGCGAACGCTTTAACCACTAGGCTACCCGACCGCTCCTATGATGCAAACTAGATAAGACTAAAGAGCATTATTTAGTCCAAATATTAACACTCTAAAACAATACAATTTTGACACAGTTTCTCGCTTGTGAAATGTTCGACTAAATACAATCATGAAAGTAGTTCGACGGATCTGAACTCAGGTCATCACCATGAAGTAGACAATCACGGACCTAGAATTCGATCTCACACATGTTTGATACTATTTATCCCAATGGGTTTCTCACCATAGGTGTGTGAGAAATGTTCTCACTAGCTAGGTACTCAAATAAGCTCCTTACTTGTTTAACCCAATAACACTTTGAATATTGCTAGAACGACATCCAGTCGCATTAAAACAGGTACGACCTACATCTTGTGATAGTTCCGTTAATTGTGACCGGTTGTCATGTTTAGTGATTGAGTGGGTTGTGTTTAACGCCGCTTTGAACAGTATTTCAGTTATTTCACAACATGTTGGAGGAATGTCCGAAGTGATGCAAGTATTAAACGTTTAGAACATTGGTGAAAACCACGACCCCGGGTATGGTGCTCACAAATCTAGAAACATAGGAGAGAGAGAGGGGGGGGGGGGGGGGGGGGGGAAAGAAAGGAGCGAGAGAGAGAGAGAAAGGGGAGAGAGAGAGCGAGAGAGACAGGAAGAGAAAGGGAATGGGGAGAGACAGGGAGAGAGAGAGAGAGAGAGAGAGAACGAGAGAGAGAGAAAGAGATGAAGATTAGATCGAGTGTGATATCTAGCATACAAAAGACGAGTTATATAAAATTAATATATATATATATATATATATATATATATATATATATATATACAGAATCAGAGGGAGGGAGAGAGAGAGGGAGAGGGAGAGAGAGAAGAACAAGGACAAATTCAAACAGAACTAAAGATACACTATATCAGATCCTGCACACCTATGCACATGGCACTCTTGACATTCCCATGGCACGCGGGTCAACACTAATGGAGGGCAGGTTATCGTGGTGGACATAATAAAGTCTGGAGTAGCCAGGCGAGCCTTCTGACATTCACCATGTGTTCTCGTTCACTACCGCGGGAACCTTGCGAGACTTGGTTGGCTTGATGGCCCTCGGGTGGGGTGTGACTAGCACCGGATGATGGTTACATGGCGCCCGATCTGTTTTCATGACGGCACCGCCCACCAAGTCATAAAGCATAGATAAGATGCTACGCCCGTTCATCATAGTCGGAGAGGTTTAATTGATATCGTATTGACCGATAGCATCAATATTTAAGCACATACGCAGCCGCAGGTGCTTGTGTGGTTAATACTCACTGTACAGCACCATGGGGTTAAGCTGACAATTTCACAATTTGCGCATGAAATAAATATTCAACTTCATTACCTCTCATGTACTTTTCATTACATAACTGGGTTATTTTAAACTTATACGATATATTTACCGTTACGCACTATGTCGGCGCGTTTGGCGACGTGGCCACCGGCGCCCCCGATTTGTCCTGGAACATGTTGTTTTTGATAAGTATGAAATATATTCAGCTTCCCCCCCCCCCCCACCCCCCCCCACCCCCCCCCCACCCCCCCCCCCCCCCCCCCCCCCCAACACACACACACACCTCCCGAATTCATAATCAAACAACGCTACTGATAAAAACTTCAGAAGACGGCGTGCGTGTATATAAATGAGCATTACTTCAACACTTACACTCTCTGATCCTCTCAGAGTGGGTCTTCAGCAACCCATGCTTGCCGTAAGAGACGACTATGCTTGTCGGAAAAGGCGACTAACGGGATCGGGTGGTCAGGCTCGCTGACTTGATTGATGCATGTCATCGATCGCAATTGCGTGGATCGATGCACATCGTGTCAATCACTGGATTGTCTGGTCCAGACTCGATTATTTACAGACCGACGTCATATAGCTGGAATATTGCTGATTGCTGCGTTAAACAACAAACAAAACAAAAACAAAATTCTTGACACGATGCGATACTATACAATACTATGCTAGTACTACTGTTTCCATATTATGATACACGTTCATATCCCCGATATATCAAACCTCACTTACCTCTGACTTATAACTGATTTTATAGATTCATTGAAGTGAAAACTAAGATAACACACGGACTCAATGGTAAAGTTAATTTGCTTGAAAAGTAGCAGGATAAACCTCGTCACAGATGCAAAATCTGGTGATGGTGACATTAAAATTGATACATACTGAATTTAAACATTTCTTGTATCGGAAAGAGACATATATTTATTTGTGAATCGTATCATTGGCGCAAATATCGTAATTCGTCAATACTACGATGAATCGATGTACACCTTACCCGTCAAGATCCGGATAAGAATGGGTCTTCAGCAACCCATGCTTAAGAGGCGACTAACGGGATCGGGTGTCTTGGCTGATGCATGTCACCGTATACAAATGTCATAAATCAGTTCTCATGATGTCAATCACGGGATTAACAGGTCCAGACCCGATTATTTACAGACCGCCATCATATAGCTGGAATATTGCTGAGTGCGGCGTGAAACAACAAACCAAACCAAAAAACAACGATCGACGTACAATGTTCGACTGACGTGATATAGTAGGAATATTGCTGAAGGAGGCGTAAAACAATCAAGAAATAAACACACAAACAAACGGTGTACACTTTAAGTAAGTTACTTCCAACGTCAACAAGATAACGTGGTCCGCCGTTACAAGATAGCGTTAATGCATAGACGTCATCCAATGAAATGAATTGATCATCAATCATAAACATACAGCAATCAAACCCAGTTTATGAGACACTGGTCTTGCCCGCCAGGTTCTTCTTAACCAATTCCTTATGCGTCGCATGCACGCCCCGTCGGGATATCCCTGGAGTTAATTACGGTAAGGTACTAAAAAGAGTGGGTCCTTATCATGTATTGGCAAGGTCAAGGTGGTAGAGCCGTTAATTAGTGAGTTCTATAGTCATGTGTCGAAGATAAGACAAGGCGAATCATACTAAAGCTAACCCTTCCGACACCTTGCATTAGAGTGGCTTCATTTGAAATGCACCAATGTCCTTTTCAGACACTGATACTATGTATGAGGCGTTGTATCTGGTCTATTTGAAACCGACATCACTGACCTCGAGAGTTTTTAAAACCGCGTTGTGCGTAATTTTTTGTGTCTCAGACTGACTTTACACGTTTAGCCTAGTGATCAATTGCTTGACGTACTCGAAGCTCAACATTTAACAGAGAGGTTTTGTATATGTGTATATGTGTGTGTGTATATATATATATATGGGGTGTGTGGGTGTGTGTGTGTGTGGAAACATCGCATTTTCAAAATTACACATTAGCAAAAAATAATTATAATGACATCCGTATATGACAATCTATATAACGTGTCAATAATGGCAATAAACTGGCATAACTGTTTGACAAACTTAAACAAAGTCCAAAATGCTTT
This sequence comes from Haliotis cracherodii, assembly GCF_022045235.1. Lineage (NCBI taxonomy): Eukaryota > Metazoa > Mollusca > Gastropoda > Lepetellida > Haliotidae > Haliotis > Haliotis cracherodii. The sequence goes on along the minus strand of NW_027266273.1, from coordinate 3,464,832 downwards.
GTTATTATATTTATAGATTGTATAGACAGTCCTAGTCAATGTAAATCAAAATTGCTGTATGATCATTTGATATCGGCAGTTTAGATATATAGATAAATTAACTTCTATACCAAATAACACCAACGTTAACATGTCCACGTTAAGGACCAACTGTAAAAATAAAACAATACTATTGTGTACAATACAATATGCATAAACCGGACATGTGTGACCGAAATTGTGTCCTGTATTAACAGGGATCCGGATTATCCGGAGTCCGATTTGGACAGATTACACTGAACGCATGATATATAGATGTACACATGACATAAAACGAACAAGATACACCGGTAGTTGTTTAAATCGACATAAACGTTTATCCCGCGTGAGTAGGCCATAAAGGTTATTTACACTATTTGAATATTTGGAAAATGTCTATAATAAGATATCACAGCAGGCTGAGATAGCAGTAAAGTTTGTTTTTCTTGGAATCAGCTCATGGAGAAATCAGCAGGTATCGACCGGAAATATCAGCATATTGAAATAACACCAGAACGGTGTCCTTGAAGAGGTATATGGCGGACTCGGGACAGCTGACAACAGCTGATTCTCACCCCCCAACTTAACGCATGTCGAAGTCAGCAATGCTGGATAGATAGCAATAAGATGTGTTTGATGTGTGGTGCTTCAGGTGACTTTTTAAATGCAATTCATCTTCCTATACTTTGATACAGTTACACAAGATTGATAAGTGAAGTGCGGGTTGTCTAGTGTGTAGAAACTCGGTGTGATAGCCATCTGTTCCACGCAGGCCAATTTATTCTAGATCAGGTTTCATTATCAACTTTGCCGGATCTGTGAGTGCCAAGAACGGATTCCAACTAAATTTCATTATGCCATCCCTTTAATATCAAGATTGATGATATTTTAATCGTGTTTCACTTAGCAGTTGCTGGAGCTATTACGTAAATTGGTATCGTGTGTGTGCATTCACTTAGCACAGTTTCCCGATTAATGACAGTTATTTGGTGAAGGAACAGTTTTAAGAGAGAGGTGTTTTAATAGGGATGTGTGGCTGGTGCCTGAAGGAAAAAAAGTTCAGCCAGCTTGATTTGGGGTCGTTGGTTTCAACTTAAGGTTAATCAGACTACTAATTGACACAATGCCTCACCGTTGTTAAATGGGAGATCATTTTCAGTGCACTGATTATCTTTGCTACGGTAGAAAAGCCAACTCTACGTACAGCTTCATGGATCAATAACGTCTTCATGATTTTTGTCACACATGTTGGTTGGCTTCAGGGAAAGAATTCCTTTTGTTTAAAATCCGGAAGTAATTTTAATTTAAGATGTCCATGTGTGGTCTTTATATATAAACATTCTTTTAATTGAAATTTGTTTTATAAGTTTGCTAGTTTGACAGGTGCTTTTCATTGACAGGTATCTTCTACAATGTATACTGCAAGATTGTGCATTGCAATATTTATAGGCAGTCACTCGACTGTTTGGGTTGTTGCTCTTGCGTTTAGTCATTTGTTTGACTGCACCAGAGACGATTATTTAACGTGATAAGCCGGAATATTGCTGACTGTGCCCTAAAACAACATGCATTCACTCACTCACTCTTGTCTGTGGTTCTGATAATGTCCGGGCACGAACCGGATTAACCCTTACAATCAATGATTATATCATCATAATGATTCATTTGTAACAAATAATATCTCTTTCATATTAAATTGTTTTCGGACATGATTAACCGCCATTTGTCCTCTTCTCGTAAAAGGAAACAACTTTCGAAACAAGTTATCAGGGTGGTGGCAATGGTTAAGGCATAAGGCCGAAGACATCGGTTTCATTCCCAAAGGAGTACAACGTGGGAAGACCTTTTGTATCCTCCGCCGCAGAAATGTCGGCCATTTGGTTAAAAACGGTATGAAGAACACCCACTCGGCGGTCCCCATTATCTCTATTTATGAATCTCTATTCAGATAGTTTGTTCTCAAATGCCTTTTTAAATGCTACATATATCTTTTTTCATATACTGATGTTCAGTGTGATTATGTTTAAAGTCCTCACCAATATACATGTATGATAATAATAAATGGAACAAACTTAACGATACGACAGATACGTATATATCTATATGCTGAATAGTTCAGCACATCCTTGGAGACTCCTTGGGGGTAAATATATACACAGAATTACAGTCAGAGCAATAAACAGATAAACGAAAGCGACTGCTTTGCAATGCACAATATCCCAAATCAGTATTTGATGTACAAGACGGCATTATACACACAAGCTCCGAACAGCAAGATAGGAAATTCAATACTCCTGTTATCTTCCAGTTTAGCTTCCATTCAGACAACGAGATAATAAAACACGATCACGAGACTCTCGGAGAGATTTCTTTCAAATGAAAGAGGCTTGCTTCAGATAGTTGTATGTTGTTACTTTACAAATGCTGATAAAATTTCAGTTCAGTTCTTAAACAAAAGTACTCGTGAAGATTCGGGTTTACCTTGGTCATCAGAAACCTATCCTTGTCGTAAGAGGCGACTAACAGGATCAGCTGGTAATGTTCGCTGACTTGGTTGATGCACGTCATTCCAATTGCGTGGAACGAATATCTATCGCGTGGATAGCTGGAATATTGCGTTTAGCAACAAACAAACCAACAAACAAACAAACGTAAACACAGGAATGAATCGTACATTTTCAGTGGTCTTTTTTGGTTCATACAATCCTAAGGTTTGGTTATTTAAATCATATATATAATGGTGGACAATACGATGTTTTGCCTTTTGCGTTTTACTTAATGTCATGAGGTGAGGTGTGGTGAAATGGGGTTTAACGTCGCGTCCAAGATTATTGCACTTACATAGCGACATGCATGCACGTGTGTCCGTGTGTGTGTGTGTGTGTGTGTGTGTGTGTGGCTGCTTGTACTAGTCCGGACTGATGCCGATTAATAGTGCTAGCCAACTGAGATACCAGAACGTCTTTTGGTATGATGCGGCCTGGGATCGAACCCCGGACCTTCCGCTCTCCGGGCGGACGCTCTGCGAGACCACGGAGGTGGTCTAATATATGATGATATACTGTTATCTTTATTGATGTGAATGAGTATGGATGTTGTGTAACGCCACATTCAGCAATTACATTATTCCCCCTATATCGTGGTTATCTGATGAAACCTGGTCTGGATCAAGTGACCGATTGAGCACGATCATCGAGATCAGGGCACGACGGCTTTCAGCCAAGTCATGTGGCCTGGTCACATGATGACCATTTTATTCACATCTTACGAGTGAGCGAGGGCATGAGTGAGTAAGCGAATGAGTGAGTTAGGTTTAACACCGCTTTGAACAGTATTTCAGTCATATCACGGCGTGTCGGCTTGTAGAAGGAAAGTCCGAAGGGACTAAGATCTGTTACTACTTTGGACAAATCAGCCGGCATGGGTATGGCAGATATACATAGAAACATAATCAGGGCGAACCGGGATTCGAACCCACAATGCATGACTAAGGGGCGCATCTATCCATAACGAATTACCGCGCATAAGACGACTTGGTCACCTGTGCCACTTAGTCCATCATAACACAGGCATGGAATATTGGGGTTCTGATCGGGTTCTGTAGCCTGTAGCTAAACGTTAAAGCGTTCGCTCGACCCGGTGAAGACCCCACATGAGTACAATGTGTGAGGCCCATTTTTGAAGCCCCCAACACTTATGTGTTATTGCTAAAGGGACTTAAACCCATACTTGACCAGCGAAGAACCGGGGTAGAATAGGTCATCAGCAACCCATGCTTGCCGTAAAAGGCGACTGTGCTTGTCGTAAGAGGCGACTAACAGGATCGGGTGGCCAGGCTCGCTGACTTGGTTGATACATGTCATCGTTCGCAATTGCGCGGATCGATGCTCATGATCAATCACTGGATTTTCTGGTCCAGGCTCGATTATTTACAGACCGCCGTCATACAGCTGGAATATTGCTGAGTGCGGCGTTAAACAACAAACAAACAAACAAACAAATAAACCCATATTTACTCACTCACTCACCCAAATGCAGCCACGTGATACGCCTTAGAAACTGATTTAGAAATCGTCAATACGAAATATATATCCCACATTCCTTAAATAATTGATTGCATGTATGCTACAGAAACAAGACCAGAATATTCAAAATTAAAAGATGAACGTGTTTCATGTACCAGACATATATTACAGTCTCCCATCTTATTATACATATTTCAATTATACAAGCGAAAGGCATACGAAAAAACGCACTTAAGCGTAATAGATTCTGTGTTTCAAAAAGCTTAACTCTTTTTCGTGCGCGATCTTTACGCCGGCGTGTATCAGGCCCTCTACTTAGTGTGGTGAAAAAAACGTAAGAAGTTCAGTAAAAATAGACATTAACAATCGGCCTTGGGTTCCGCCCCTAGCGTAACGAGGTACTGAGAAACTCGGATGAATTATAAGTTGGTGAAAGATGCCATGTTTGCGCGTTACAAATGATTTCTCTTGGGATACGTAGTAATACACTTACACAAGCAGGAACTGAACGTCAAGGGAACGAGACGTGCAGAAATGGGTATGTATGTTAATTATCCGTTTGTTTCTGCAGAATACTTAGAGATAGTCATCGAGTGACACCAGATGCTGGAGTGAGTGAGTGAGTGAGTGAGTTGGGTTTAACTCCGCTTTTAACAGTATTCCAGTTATATCACGGCGTGTCAGTTTAATATGGGAGGAAAGCCCGGAGTGATGCAGGTCTCAGACGTGCTCGTTCCGGTGAAACCCACGAGCACGGGTATGGTGCTGACAAACCTAGAAATATAATCGGGGCGAACCAGGATTCGAACCCACAATCATAGGCTTCTAGCGTGCCCAAGGGACGCAGCTTTGCACGGCGAATCGCGGCGCCTAAGACGACTGGGCCACCCGTATCTCCAGGAGAGGCTGGAACATGTGACCTAAATACGTCACAGTGTAAGTCCATTTTCCTGCACGACACAAATGGCATGAGCACAAGTTTGGACTTTTTAGAAGCAAAACAAATGGGGGGGGGGGGGGGGGGGGGGGGCATAGAAGGGACATAACTCGAAAAGAGCTCGAGCTACTGGGCGCCGCCATATTGTTTGAAGCAATTGCAAGTAATATGATAGGTGGAATCTGATTGGTCAGTAGGAGGGACATAGAAGGGACATAAATCCAAAAGAGCTACTGGGAGGCGCTACGATCGAGCCGCGAAATTGAAGCCCAGTTCGGCAAGGGTGGAAGCTGGGTTTTTAAAGAAGTCCATAATGTAAAATATTTTCAAAAGACAAGATCAATTTGTTGATGTGAGTAATTTTTTATGCGGATGTCTTAACGGTTTGTGAGCACTGCAGAGAAATACATGTTTGTTTAATTGAAATCGCTCATCAGCCTTGACTAAATAATTTGTTCAATAAAAAGGGTTAAAAGGAACCTCTTGACAGCTTAGTCCAAGAGTGTGCAAAACGTTGACTTAAACAATTTCTTGTGACATGATCAGGAAACAAAAATAAGTAACCGACGCAGGAAATTGATGCATACCACGACAGTATCAATGAATATGGTTGCACGATTCATAAGACAGAATTTCCTTTAAGTCACATTTCGATCACAGCAATCTAGTGAACAGGGATATAATATTATGAGTCCGGATACAACAATATCTGATTTAGGAGTATCAACAATAGGCGTCTTCACACGCTGTAGGTATAGCCCGTTACAACCGTCAAATGTTCCGTTTATGGAAATATTTGCAGAGAAAATAACCTCCTCCATATAAACCTTTAGACGAAGAGTCCTGATGGAAACTTGTATAAAATATCCATGGCGGTCTGTAAATAATCGTGCCTGCACCTAACAATCCAGTGGTTATTAACAACCATTATTAATATCATTATTAACAACGACCAAGTCAACGAGTGAATGAATGAGTATGGTTCTTCGCCGCTTTTAGCAATACTCCAGCAATATCACGGCGGGGGACACCAGAAATGGGCTTCACACTTTGTGCCAATGTCGGGAATCGAACCCGGGTCTTCGGCGTGACGAGCGAACGCTTTAACCCCTAGGCTACCCGACCGTCCCCCACGTCAACGAACCTGACCACATGCATGATATTCTACATTTTCAGGAAAGGTTAAAACGGCTTTCAGTGAGTGAGTGAGTTGGGTTTAACGCCGCTTTTAACAGTATTCCAGTTATATCATGCCGTGTCAGCTTAATGTGGGAGGAAAGCCCCGAAGTGATGCAGGTCTCAGACGTTTACCACTTCGGTGAAACCCACGGTATGGTGCTGACAAACCTAGAAACATAATCGGGGCGAACCGGGATTCGAACCCACAATCATAGGTTTCTGGCGTGCCCAAGGGACGCATCTCTGCACAGTGAATTGCAGCGCCTTTAGACGACTGGGCCACCCGTGCCCCTTTAAAAAGCTTTGATGATAGATGATGACATACCATTAAACCTTTAAAGGGAACGTTATTTCATTCCATGACACACCATACTGGTAACCTGTAAATGGCATGAGTTATTAAAGGTATTTTACTGTCATTACACGTACTTGAGAGAATAAAATATTCTGTTTATTATCCAATATATGTCTTCATTCATTCTCAATATAGTCCATAGTTCCTAAGATAGATAAGATATACTTCTGTATGTGTAAGTCAGTGTGAATGAGCGAGTGAATGGATGAATGGATCACGACAAACAACACCAGAAATAGGCGTAACACTTTGTACCCATATGAAAAATCGAACCAGTAAATGAATATTTGTTATTTTGGATTATGCGTTTGTTAAAAATATGCCAGTTTCTAGATTAAATAGATTATTTCCGAAGTTGAATGAAATTTTTGGAACATGTGTTAAGTTTTAATCTGAGCAGATACCTAATTAGCTAAATCGGAGACAGCAATTGAAAATTCGAGCCCGCTCGTGGCTTTCGTTATCTTACGAGATGTCAAATCCTGAAACCCGGTGTTGCCCTTACAAATTACATTTCCCCTTTACCGTATTACTACAGAGCATTCTTCAGGTGTTTCCTCGTAATCGTTCCCAATTTTCTGAGCTGACAGAAGTAAAATCGATTTGAGGTTGTTGGTCGAGACTTTATCTGTCCTGAGTGAGACCACGTGGAGCGGGATTTTCTCGTGCAGCTCGTGCAGCGAGCAGACGAGATAAGACCGTTACAGTTATCACGATCGAAGTCTGCTTTTGCCGTGCTTCATTTCAACGAGAAGTCGCTCGTGGAATGTCAGATGACTTCTTTATTAACTCTAACGTGGAATTTGAATTTTATATTACATGCTCGCCAGATGGCGTTCTCCGGAAATGAGTGAATATATTGACTGAGCGAAGCAGTTAAGTTCTAAAATTGTCCTTCGAATATGCATGTTTGGCTTGACGGATTTTCCGAAGCTTTTGAAAACTGACGATTTCATACGACCTATCTCTGGTGTCGTTTCAGATTGATCCATACATCGGTTCGGTAATGGGTAATTTGAAAAAGACGAGGACCCGTGATCACAGCCTTGGCGGGCTTGGCCTTTCACGTCGAACCTAATGTACGCTTGCGTTGCCATCATGTCAATGGAGAATACGTAATTTCTGTGTATATATGAATACTCATGCTCACTGTTTGGGTCAATCATTTGATGGTTTATATTCGACCAGCAGTGACTGCATCTGTTTTTTCTAATGCATAATAAATTCATCTTGTATTTTAATATATTTTATCCACATATATTTTGTCACTTTTTGTCCGATCGAATTCTGTTTTTCTGCATCTATTGAATATGTTGCATATTTCCAAAAAAATATATAACGTCCAAAGCAAAAGATTGACGATACTTGTCGTGTCCTGAGTCGTTAACACTATTTCCACTGATGCTGTGCCACAGTGAGTATGGTTTTATGCCACTTTTAGCAATATTCCAGCAATATCACGGCGGGGGACACCAGCAATGGGCTTCACACATGGGACCCATGTCGGGAATCGAACACGGTTCACACATGGGACCCATGTCGGGAATCGAACACGGGTGTTCGGTGTGACGAGCGAACGCTTTAACCACTAGGCTAGTCGACCGCCCCTGTGCCACTTTGGGATTCAGGGACAAATAATTTTAATCCGACGTTAATCGGGTGGTTACACAAGTGAAGGTCATGGACACGAGACGTCACTAGCTGTACGAAGCGTATAACGTGGTATTGTTTGTATGTTGTTTAACACCGCACAGCAATATTCCAGTTTTGTGACGGCGAATCTAATCCACTATTACCACTATTACATAAAATATATACACTTGTTTGGGTCGAGACATAATGGGGGCGGTCGGATAGCCTAGTGGTTAAAGCGTTCGCTCGTCACGCCGAAGACCCGGGTTCGATTCCCGACATGGGTACAATGTGTGAAGCCCATTTCTGGTGTCCCCCGCAGTGATATTTCTGGAATATTGCTAAAAGCGGCGTAAAACCAAACTCACTCACTCACTCGAGACATAATGAGTGAGTGAGTTACGTTTAACGCCGCTTTTAACAGTATTCCAGTTATATCGTGGTGTGTCAGCTTTATGTGGGAGGAAAGCCCGAAGTGATGCAGGTCTCAGACGTTTACCACTTCGGTGAAACCCTCGAGCACGGGTAGGGTGCTGACAAACCTAGAAACATAATCGGGGCGAACCGGGATTCGAACCCACAATCATAGGTTTCTTGCGCGCCCAAGGGACGCAACAAGCACAGCGAATGGGTCGAGACATAAACAACTGCCCCAGCTGTGTTGAAAAACGAACAAAATTACTCAACGCTATATTGTCTTGTCCAGACTCGATTGTTTACACACCACCCTCGTATGGAAGGACTATTGATGGGTTTGGCATGAGGCACCAAACACTTACTTTTTTATGCAAAATGTGTGAGTGAGCTGGACACCCTTTTCGCAAAAACTTGGTGTCATCACTGTTTTCAGTGATCCATACACATAATTTCGCCGTAAAAGGCGACTATGCTTGTCGTAAAAGGCGACTAACGGGATCGATTGGTCAGGCTCGCTGAATTGGTTGATACATGTCATCGATCCCAATTGCGTGGATCGATGCTCATGATATCAATCACTGGATTGTCTGGTCCAGACTCGATTATTTACAGACCGCCGTCATATAGCTAGACATATTGCTGAGTGCGGCGTTAAAGAACAAACAAACAATCACAACTATTTTGCGTTTTACGCCCAATGCAATCTATTTCGGCACATAGTCTTTTCTATTCTCTGGTGTTGACGTTTTGAATTTAGTTCATTACTAACACAAGCGTCCACCACCACCGCCCACACCCACTCAGTGTGTATTGTACTTTAACATCTGTTCTCTATATTGCACCATCGACTCCGTCTGCCCAGGCAGACTGTTCAGAACCACGAGCCTTGCCATGTTTCTCTTCATACCATGACACTTCAGTTGCAATTATTCAAAAACACACGCAATAGAGGTTTTTGTGAAGTATATTTACTAGACACCGCCAAACTGAACATGTACACAGCGATACATTAGCCAGGCGGGATTAAGCACCTCCCTGAGGTTCCAATTTGTAATGTTTCGCCTTTCTTCAGTCCTCGTTAAGTAATTATTTACAGCATTGGGAGACCCAGCAGGTCATTCATTGAGGCATCGCGGCAACCACTTCATCCTGTTACATTTGGTTGCAATCAAACATGTACCCGGTAATTACCTACTCTTTACTGTGGAGCTTCTGTTCTGGTTAGCTTGTGTGTTCCCTGGAACTGTTGATAAGAAAAAACACACACCATAATCACTCGTTAATCTCATTAAAATGTTTTGCGTTCTCAATTGTGTTCTGAAAGCTTTAAGAGAAAAATACAAAAATGCCCATGTGTACAGATGCGTGAGGGTAAAAATATACTTCAGCCCAGTGTTATTGTAAATGTGCATCTCACACATGTACATGCATTGCTTTAGTATGAATTATAAGATCATATTGTGCAGTAAATGTGCTAATTCATGACACACAGTCATGCTTTAGGTATCAATATTGTATAACATACACCAAGCTTTCATCTATTATATACGCCAAGTGATTCAATGAATTCATCAACATAAACATGTCCATTGGCATAAGAAATCTCTTCTGAAAGCAAAGTCCCTTGTACGATTCCGACCATATGATGAGCATGTGTTTATGGATCACTAGCAAATAGTGACCATACCGGTGGCACCCGTCACAAACACATGTTCCTCTGAAGTTGTCAAATGCAAAATACACAATTATCGTTGGATACCCATACAGTGTTTGACTGCCGTCGTTTATAATACTTCTAATATCATTTGACGATATTTTGCATGTGAAGACGTCCAGTCGCTGCATGGTTCGTTAACACCTGGTGTCACCATATAATGTTCACTGCTATTTTGCCTTTTATGCCCTATGAAATATGTCTCGGCGGATTATCGAGACTGGTTATTCTATAGAGTTGTTGCGTTATATGCACTGTCAAAAGAATAATCTTTTTTCACGCATCACTTTGAATTATTATGTTATTAGATACAAATAAAAGTCAGAAATTCATGCTTCCTTGTGAGGCAGGTTTGAATGACACAACGCTAAAATTAGACGTTCAATCAAATTAGACTGCTCAGTCATTAAACAAGCAACCATATCACCAGTCTCAACTCAACCTTTGCTTTCGCCAATACAACCGAAACGTCTTGTAGCATAATGGCTTTCCTCCATCGTCTTAGTACGCAGGAAAGCATCATTTCCACCTTGAAGAGTCTTGTTATTCGTTTGATTACATCGAAGGCACGATTGGATGGGGCCACGACTTTAAAGGCAGATCTATGTCGAACTAGCGTTCAGAAGAAGCATTTTGATTGGTTGTTGATTTCAAGCTCAAGATATGTAAGTCCCATATCATTCGCCGTATTTTTCTGCATGCCAGGCTTTTAAGCGTAGAATTTTCGTCATTCTAATCTTTGGCTTAATTGGTACACTGTCGCCAGTGACTGAAGGGGTGATATAAATCCTGCCGGGGTCCATGCAGGAAGCAAAGGCACTGTAAGTCCCCATGGTCCCTAGTATGGTGATCTCCCTTTAGTTACTGACGATCTCTAGCCCATTTTTATATTGTGTTGTTCACTTATACTTATGACTTTTATATATTCTCAACTGGTTTTAAATAGACTCTGTGATATGCTAGTTATTGTACTGTCCATCGTTGACAGCTTTTATTATTCATGTAAATATTGCCGATGTGACGTTAAATCTTAACTAAGTTGTTATGAGAGATGGAGCTCGTGACGTCACTTCCAAAATGAAGCTATGGTGAAGAATGGGTCCTGGGTATTGTTCATAACAAGATGTAGAGAAGAATCCCTGGATAATCGAGGATGATGTATTTTATGTAATTAAAAAAGGATAATACGATAATAACACATATGTATACGACATATGCATATCAATGTCTTACGTTAAAACACCTAGTGGTATAAACTGGCGGTATATTCCAGCGATATACTTGTACAACACAGTCATACCATACAATGTTAGACACCCACATTAAGTTTGACATAGGAATAACATTCATGGGATCAAAGAAGCATTAATACAAAGATAAACAAACATCAGGTCAGCCAACAGCACTCTTCTCTCCATCACCTACGGTTAAGACGTGCTTCTGTGTATCCCTTCATAACATTTCTGTATGTTTTGTTTACACCTGTGCCTATATTTTACAGCCTTCCTGGAATACATACTTACTATTCCTTCTGCGACTGGTGCCAAAACCAATATATGCCTAATTACTTAAACAACGCACTAGGTTGGATGTCAACTTGGCATCCTGCGTCTAATCATGTCATTGCACTGAGGGAAAAACAGGTTTAGTGGTTGCCAATTGAATGATACTAAGAGCTGACAGGGTCGGAGGGAAATGGTTTCTAAAACCTGATTTGTAGATGTATAGGCAGTGACAAGTTTGTAATGAATGTTGTCAGGTGAGCCAACATGGCATGGTGCAGTATCGCCATTATTAGCCGCATGCCATTGAGCCAAATTCAGTTTCGATATGTTTTTCTGAAACATGTCTTTCCCAAACGAGTCTTTTTGCATTAATGGAATGTTTGTTGTGCATCGTTTCTATTCGTTTGGAAAATATGCGCTCGGTGTTTGGTAAAAAAAATCAAAACATTCTTTCGTGTTTTCTCTTTATACAAGCTAGGGCATCCGTTTTGGTTTCGTTTGAGACGGTATGCGAGTTAGCTAATGGAAAGTGAAAATGTAATTCAAAAACTAGATTTTGTCTTTACTGCCTGCATTTCCGAACGTCTGGATTGTCACAGTGATTAGAAATATATTCTGAACTGACGCATTATTATCGTGCTTGGTTCGTTACGTGTGATGGAAACATTTGTTTGCGTATTTATTTGCATACCCTGCTAAGTGTTTTAAATTGAGCCTTTGGCAGGGTGTCATATATTTTTACTCTATCTCAGGATATTTTAAATATTTCGTTGGGTGTACACTACATGCTATGTCGTTAAGATGGTGTAGATAAGAACATTGCTTACAAAGCGATTTATGCATTGCGTTTTACTATGTCGTTATAGCCATCACGGTCTCCGTGGTCTAGTGGATAGTGAGTGAGTGAGTTACAATTTAACGTCGCATCGGCATTATTTCAGCCATATAGCGACGAGACCAAGTTAATTTATTCACAATCGAGTAAGTGGATAGGGCGTCAGCTCGGAAAGTGGTAAATGTGTGGTTCGGTCCAATGGCGTCGTACGAATAGGCGTTAAAATATGGTACTTGCTGTTACCCTGTTTGGTGCTCGGCATTGAGTGGATATAACACGGACCATCGGCTTGAAGTCAGTATAATGTGTCTGACGGGGGTATCCATGCTAAACTGCATAGTATCTCAGTGGACACACACGATAAAACAGGCATACGTCCAGACAAGTGTAAGCAGCCAAACACACACATTGCATACACGTCGCTATATGAGTGTCATAATCTTGAATGCGAAGTTATCCCTCATTTCACGAGTCACCAAAGGTAATTGCAACCCTCTGTGTATAACCAGAGTGACTCATCAAGGAAAAGCCAATGGTGTAGCAAGGCGAAATACTCTGGACTGCTTCAGTTCTTAGAAAATGCTTTTTCATCACCGACTGACCATTGATACACCAATGCTCAATTTAAACGAAAAGCAAAACCAGAAAATATTTCCCTGGACTCAATGAATGTTTCGTGGGACAATATTGCTGTCGACCGTCATTCTCAACGAGTGCTACCTTTGGAGCAACAAACGTTTCGCGGACACCCAGCATCATACAATAAGCGAACGCTCTGATTAATGCATGGCTTCAATTCTGAATGTGTATTTTATGATTTACCAGTAAACTTTGACATATTAATTTACACAGTGCTTCACTGCAACATGAAGACAATATTCAAGGTACATCTGAGGGTTCGCCAGATCCTGCACTGATTTGTCATTTGGGTAATTTATTTCCTATAATTCATGGCCTTCATTCAGCGTCTTTTACTGACATGATATCTTCATATCTACCATATCCTATATTTGTAGCTATTGAGTTGAAATAAAAAAAAGTGAGAATGCATGTTCAGGACATGCTGCAAACCGAGTCGTAGGCAAAAGATTAATTATTTAGTTACTGATTACAAAGATAGTCACTGTTTTACAGAATGACGTCATTGATGTACGGTAAATCTATTATAGACTACGTAAGAACATGACAAAACATATTTTACTTGAAGGTGTCATGTTAACCTCATTCCCTTTGTTGATGTTTTATAGCACAAGTGCGGTTTACAAGAAAGCTCATAAGTTCCCGAAACCAGGATCATGGACATGTACAGTGTAACCTTCAGAAATGCATGTAATGCACCCTCTGATGAGAGAACCATATGTTAAACTGTTACGTATTCCAACTTGACGTGGAAACTGTGTTATTTGCTACTGCCAGAATGATGAATGTTGAAAAAGATGTCATGTCGAGTTTCACTTTTGTCGCCAGCGATTGGTATTTGTTTTTTTGGGGATTGTTGCTTAAAGCTGCTCGCCAGCTCTTTGACGGCGGACTGAAATGGACCAGTGATCGATGTCATGAGCACCGATCTATGCAATTGGAATATGCATCAATCAAGACAGCAAACCTGATCACCCGATCCCGTTAGTCGCCTCTTACGATAAGCATAGGTTGCTGAAGATAAATTCTAACAATTTTCCATATTCACAGGCCTGTGAAGATCCGAGGTAGAATAGGTCTTCAGCAACCCATGCTGGTCGTACAAGGCGACCAACGGTATCGGGTGGTCCGGCTCGCTGACTTGGTTGATGCATGTCATCGATCCTAATTGCGTGGATCGATGTTCATGATGTCAGTCACTTGTTTGTCTGGTCCAGTCTCGATTATTTACAGACTGCCATCATGTAGCTGGAATATTGCTGAGTGCGCAGTAAAACAACAAACCAACCAATCAAACAACCATATTCACAAGAAGACGCTGCTAAAGGCAGAGTAGATTTACGACTCCGACTATACAACAAGCATGCGTCAATTAATCACCATCCAACTGTGATGATGTCAGCAAAAAGTCGCCACAAATACATCCCAAGGCAAGTCAACTCTTCACCTAAAAAATACACGGGTACAAGTCAAAGTGGGGAATTGCATCGGACATATTTTTTGTCCCTAATGAGTCACATTTGGAAATATCCTCCACATGTCTATCATAAAACGTTTTGAAAGCTTAACTGGGGCCTCGAATGTTGTAACCTTGATCAAACAACTCTTTGAAATCTTTGTAGAAAGAGCATGTTCGATTGCACTTCAAAAGCTGTGAAAGGTCAACGCCAAAAGCTGGAGCTGTCGGAACAGTCGGAATGGAGATTTCTAATGATTATTGAAAGGTATTTTGTTTTTGTATCGTTGTGTATCAAATCGTTGTTTGTTTGTTGTTTAACGTCGCATTCAGCAATATTCCAGCTATATGACGGCGAACTGTAAATACGAGTCCAGATCAGACATTGACATCATGAGCATCGATCCACGCAATTAGGATATGATGACATGCATCAGCCAAGTAGGAGAGCCTCACCAACCGATCCCGATAGTCGCCTCTTAAGCATGGGTTGCTGAACACCTATTCTTTCTGCACGTGTGGGGAGCATACCTTTAGTGTATACAATATTTACCACGTCAAGGATCCGCTTAGAACATCATTCCAGCCACATGACAACGGAGGACCATCAATAAGGAGTCTAACACAAGGTACACATGTTGGGAATAGAACCCGGTAGCTTGACGCTTAGACATTATGAACAGGTATGACAGAATGATTGAATATATGTTTTAACATACTGCGTGGGGATTTCGGATCGCGGATAGATCCGAATAACATGGTTATTGGGTGGACAGGGACTGTTTCTTGGGAGATTGGTTGTCCTCGTACCCGACACTGGGGACCGTTGTTCGCGCCTCCAGTCATGTGTTTGCTGGATACAGCAGCGCTAAATGATAGTCACCCACTTACTTATTGAATCTTCTCTTTTCGAAAAGACAGACTTCGTCCATCTCATTTCAGATTCATGTTGGGCACGAGTGGCCGAATCTTCTAAGCCGCCGCAATTCCCTGTACATAGTTGAGTCCCTTGGGCGTGCCAGAAACCTTGGACCGTGGGTGCTATTGCTAGATTAGCTCTGATTTTTTTCAAGGTTTGTCAGTGCAGACCCGTGCTTGTGGGTTTCATCAAAGAGGTAAACGTCTAAGACCTGCATTATTTTGGGCTGTTCTCACGCATGAAATTGACACGTGATATAACTGAAATACTGTTCAAAGCGGCGTTAAACCAAACTTACTCACACACATGAAAAGTGAGAAACTGAGAAAGCTGATATGCGTTGAGTCGTTCTGCAGACTTTCCATATCAATCTGGTACATCACATCCACCATGGTTAGCGTAGGTGAAACGTGCGTCTTCAATACTACAGCAGCAATAAAAATGTCACCCAAGTACCACATGCAACAGAAGGCTGTTCCACCGGTATGTGGGTAACATTCGAAATACCTATTTGTACCTCTATCAGAGATAGAAAATTGATAAAGGTTGTCTTCCTGTAGCGAAGTAACCGCCATACCTTCTACCATTTTCTTGTATCTGAGGAGCGATCGTCTGCCGAGACCGTAAAGTAACTCTGTAACTCAAGTACATAAGAACCATCCGACATCTTTGACTTGCGAGAGGCGCCGGTTGAAGCTTCGAACCTGCTAAATCAATCTTCAGTCAAAATGCTATCTGCCCTCTTGACTTCCTGCACGGTTTACCCATCTCCTTGCAAGATAGTTCGTTTCGGAGACTTTTTCTGTCCGCAAATCTTTGCCTTAAATTTCATGGTTCGATGCCATGGTTACCAAATGCTTCTTTTCTTTGAAAGGTATGTGTTAACAGTTTGAAGTTTATAATAGATTATGTCTTTTGTAAAAAAATAAAGTGGAATTTCTTAGGTTATATTGCGTCATAATGTGAATTTTATTTTGTAATATCTTGATGTTTTTGAAGCCACTGTCACTAGTTTTATTGATGAATGGTACTAATGGCTCCTGCTTTCATGTCAGAAGATTCGCGGGTGTCTGGATAAACGAGGAACCTTGTAATGTAAATATAGAGGCTACTTTGTTAATTCTACTTTTTGTACACCTTTTATAACTCATATACCAAGTGGATGTGTCGATTGAAGCACGATCAGTTTCAAAGCTGTTTTTCAGTCATCAAGAGTTCGTAGTTCTTTGATGTGGGTATTGGATGGCTATATTTCGATTTGTACATTTAATCTACATTTAAACCTCAGGTAATGTGTATCAGAAATCAATCCTGAATCTGTGACTGAAACAGTTTACTTCAGGTGTGTTATGCTGCCTCAAAATACATACACCAACCGAGATATGTGGGATTTGATTCCCTTTCCTTTTAACCTTCCCTTTTTACACATCCCTTACAACTGGAAGTTCAGAGGTTACACAAACGCATCAAAACAATTGCTCACACCACATGCATACTCTATGGAAACTATTTCCGTGCAACCATATGCATACAGACTGTAAGCTATTTTCCTGACGCACGCTACCAAATGTAACAACTGTACCAATAAGGATCAGTATCCATGCATGCATACAGTTTTCCTAACAACAGATGATATCTTTATTCTCCTGTAAAGCAATCATCGGCTGGCAAGAGTTGTGTGGAAGGAAATCTGAACATAAGACCTTCTTGCATGTCAAAGTAATTGCAGACTCGTGTCAGTGCTGCTAAGATAACACTAGACTAAGAACAATGTCTAGCTGATGTGTATGATATTTCAAGCTCAGACTGCTTGACTAGCTAAACAAATGAGTCCCGAGAAGGGTGGCTGTTTACACATGTCAGGGGCAATACACACAGTTGTTAGGAAAATATTCCTGGATGAACTCATTATAAGGAGCGACTTGCGTGAGGTGGTCGATTTGTACTCTGATGCATTATTTATTCTGAATCAAGTACCACTCCCTTCGTTGCACAACATAGTGCGTCATCCATGTGCAAAGTATCAATTAATCATCAATATGTACATAGTATCATATCAACATTGTCATGTATGGTAGACTATATTAAACAAAGAGCACATACATCATCAAATATATATAACACGTCAACGCCAGGGAATAATCAGTCTGATTTCATTGGGTATAACAGGCCAAATAGCGGTGAAAATTAAATGAATGGATCACTGATTCCATTGGGCATAACAGGCCAAATAGCGGTGAAAATCATATTAATGGATCACTGATTTCATTGGGTATAACAGGCCAAATAGCGGTGAAAATTAAATGAATGGATCACAGATTCCAATAGGCATAACAGGCCAAATAGCGGTGAAAATCATGTTAATGGATCACTGATTCCATTGGGCATAACAGGCCAAATAGCTGTGAAAATCATACTAATGGAGCACTGAAAACAAGCATATTTTTCTTGACATTTCTTGACCGGAACAGATTCCTATGGGCATAAAAGGCTAAATAGCTGTGAAAATTATATTTATGGATATGTATAATTTATAAATAATGTAGAAGTATATTTTTCATGCCGATTTAAAATTTCTTCATTTACGATGTGTTAGATAAGATTGTTTTAATATGAAGGAAATAGCTTTAATTAGATTAGTACATGAAGCATAGCAGTAATAAATGTAGAGTGGCTAATACTTTGTATACTTTGAATGACAGCTTTCAGGGTATAACTTATGTATATTTTCCAGTAATGGTAGTATGGTTAAAACTTTGTTACTTTTGAAGTGGTTATAACTAAAGAAAACGATTTTAAGGTCTAAGAACTATATTATACAAAAATCTACTATTTCATTCTCTGCGTTGCAAATGTTTTTCTTTATATTTATCCGGAATGTAATAGTGTCAATGAAATGCAGGATAGGTAACATCACACTAAACAGTATTCGTTCACAAGATAGTTAATGTTTTATGTACAATATGTTTCCGATTTTTTTTCAGGTGAACAATTGATTTGCCTTTTCATGTGCACCTATGGCGCAGGATATCGTTTCGCGAACACCTGGTGTCATCATTTTTCGGTAGTGATTCCTAAACACATACTTATGATATTGTCGTAATCGTAGTAATACTACAATAGACTGGGAGCAGAGATTATGATTATGAAAAGAATCTTATTGCTAATATTTTGTAGTCATCGCCCCAATTGGTACCTGCGATAGTTAGTTTAAGGGTATTTGAACCAATTTGTCTAACTGTAAATATACATTAGTATGAGAGTTTGTGTTTATAAAATGTTCTTGATAATGAACCTGACCCAATATAACGAATGATTTCAAATTGATTGGATTGAAACCTTCATTGGAACAAGCATACACTTATTGTATCTTCGGCAATGAAACACCATTAACCTTCCCTTTGAAATATTCATGATTATTCAAATAATTATATTTGTGATATAAATCAATTTGTCACATTAGTTAAACTAATATTGACCTATTAGATTGCACCATGAAGTATATGAACATATATATGGTGGGTCGTGGATATATACGTAGACATCCGTTAACCGATTCAGATCATAGCTGAGATGAAGAGAGACATCACTCTGCTGTGTGCTACCTTTCAAATCGCACACTCAGCAACTTGATTGATGTTATATGAACCTGTCAAAGAACTCGTTTGGGCCTTGGCCAAGTATCATGTTCATCTGTTTGGGAATAATTGAAGCGTTTATGATTAGATTAGCATTGCAAATTATGCTCCATGCTATCCTTGGATCTCTGCATGTGTATCTGAAGACCTTTCGTTTATGAATCACTGTGACCTGCACGGCTGGTTGTGGGTAGCGCATGTAGCGTGTAACACTCCGGCCAAGACAGGTGGTATGTGTGTTGTGCTAGTCATGTTTCTCAGCTGTATGGGAAACAAATACAATGCGGAAAATTAGTTTCTCGTTTTGTTATTGGTATGTATATTAACTCCAGCTATGTTTTGTCGTATATTTGTTCAACTTTGGGTTGCTTCGGGAAGGATTCATGTAATGATATGGAATTGAATGAGATTAAACGGCCTGAAATCTTTTGAGGATGTTGCATTCAAGCTATGATTCTGTGATGTAGCAGTGTGTCGTCCTTGTAACCTTTGTATGACGTTTGTAATTGTTTTGGTCAAATGCAGTTTTTAAGCGTATACTTTCGTTTGCCAGGCAGTTTAGTGTTGAAGCGATATGTTAATAATTATAATATACAATCAATCAAGGTCGTCTTACTAGAGTATGATCACACATCGACATAATCAGACCAGATTACACAACGGATCACAGCGAAAGAACATTCCGAGTTCTTCAGCTTTTCTATAAAATGGATAAAAAATAATGCAGTATTTTACTTACATGCCGTTCTGTCCTGTTGTCAATAAAATACTAAACATTAACGAAAACCGGTGATGGTCAGTGACTGTGCCAAATGTTCAGTACCAACCATATTACACTCATTGTCATATAACATATGTTTGCGTAATATTCACTGTGAGTGAGTTAAACTCCATTTTTAACAGTACGTCCGTTGTATGACGGCGAGTAAGCTTATGGTGGAGAAAAGCGCGAAGTGACGCAGATCATAGACGTTTACCACATAGATGAAACACACGAGCACGGATATGGTGCTGATTAAGCAAACGTTGTAAGTTGGAATATATTTATTCGAACATCGAAATCAGAGGATTCTGGCATGATAAAGGGACGTAACTCTCCACAGCAGTGTCCCCAGCCCCAGACGGCTGGGCCACTGATGTCCCCGACCATACAGATTGTACAAATCAAACCACCATATATGTAAGTGTATTTGTCAAAGTGAAAGAAAATATGTATTATTCCTCCTATAACTTTGTAAAATCATCGATTTGAAATATATCACTCAAGGATTTTAAATTCGCTTTATGAATATGGAAAGGTTTTTTTTCAGATTTTATTAAAAAACGTCTTTTGCATATGAACACATGGCGTTTTGATGGTTTATGATGTCGGTTCTAATTGATCAAACTACGACGTTAATGATAATGCTTAACAATCGAATGACGTCGTTTCAGGACATTGAGACTTATCATTTACTGTCGCCTACTTCTGCCGACTGCGCAAAGTGTCCGTTTAAGAAGAGTGCTTTTATTATAATAATGTCCATAGAGATAAACAATATTTCCTCATCGATTTCGTAAATTTAAGTAGAAAACTTTTACAATGATAACGGCAAAAAACTTTCCAAAGCCACAAGAAATCTCTGCTAAGAGCAGAGCCGATTGTACGATTCAAACTGTATAATGAGCATGTGGTTATAAATCACTATCAAATGGTGATGATACCATGTGTTCGCGAAACGGTTAGCGTCTTCTGCCCAAACGGTGGCACTCGTCACAAACACATGCAAAGGCAAATCAATTGTTCACCTGAAGAAACACGGGAACATAATTATTGTCAAAATAGGTAATTGCATTGGACATCATTTTGTTACTGATGCATCAAATTTGAACATAATATTGTTGTGCACAAATATGTTTCACAACTTGTTTTTAAATAAAACTTTGCATAAAAGACTAAACTGTAAACATTTTAACTTGGTCTCGTCGCTATATGGCTGAAATAATGCCGATGCTATGTTAAATTTTAACTAATTCAGTCACTCACTTTGAAATCGTCTTCGAAACAGCATGCCCGATGGTGCCTGGAACGTTGTGAGACGCAGCAGGAGCTGCTTGAATTTTGCTTGTCATCTAGGAAAAGTTGACCATTGGAAAGTTGATGTCATCCCTCTTGTCATAAGGGGCGGTCTGGTAGCCTTGTGGTTTGAGCATTCGCTCGTCACGCCGAAGACCCGGGTTCGATTCCCGACATGGGTACAATGTGTGAAGCCAATTTCTGGTGCCCCCGCTGTGATATTGCTGGAATATTGCTAAAACCAAACTCACTCACTCACTCTTGTCATAAGTCCTGTTGGGAGTGTTTTGTCAATCTGAAGATAGATACATGTATGTAACTGTATCTATGGTCACCACGTTTTAAAACAAACGTCCGTGGATCAAGGATTGAAGTTTATCCTTTAGTTTGTGATGCGGGAGAGTAATTTACAAAGTTGAAACATTAAATGTTTGAATTTGAATCTTTTCTGAGATTGAAAAAGGTCAAGCAAATCCTTTGTGGTTTTGAGAATCCACACAACATTTACTCTGCTTGTCTGAAATACTTCTGTGAATATAAAGAAGGTTCTTCTTTGATTGTATTAATGATTGTGATTAACCTTGAGACTTGGATTTGATGGTACATTTGCTGGACCCACAATATCTCTCTTTGTATTGATTTTTGTGGAGCTTTGGAATCCAGTACAAAAGAGGAATGTCTTTAGACTGAAGACAATGGTTTCTGGTACTGATGCATGGCTAGGGCAGATTTCTTCATCAGTTAACATACTAGCCTTGCATGTTGTATTATTTGATATGTCACTCGTGGCAAATTCAATTTCTTTCATGAATTGCCCTAACCATTTTAATAAAAGAAAAAACAAGAAATCACTTCACTGCTTGTGTGATAAATGTACGTTATGGAGACAAGTACGAACTAAATTGAAAACGGCGTATGTATTATAAGTTCATTATAATGTAAAAGTCTACGTCTCCAAAGGTCAGAGTGAGTGAGTGAGTTTGGTTTTACGCCGCTTTTAGCAACATTCCAGCAATATCGTGGCGAGGGACACCATAAATGGGACACCCATGTCGGGAATGGAACCCGGGTGTTTGGCGTGACGAGCGAACGCTTTAACCACCAGGCTACCCGACCGACCCCCAAAAGGTCAGAAACATTGCCTGAATTGTACTTGGTATTGTAGGTTGAAACTCTGTCACGTGAACTGTAACTCAAGAAGAGGAGAACATGTACACGACCTACATGTATATATGGAATATACACAGATGATGATTAATCAGTCAAAAACATCCAGCTGGCACATGCAGCCACACCCGTTTAAGAAGCTAAGTAGCAGGTGTCATTTGTATGAGGAAGTGTGTATTGCTGCACGCCGTATTGTATATAGTTTACATTATCACAACCAAATCACAACGTTCAAACCAAGAACAAGCATCACAAAGTTTACCCATGTGGAGAATCAAACACGGGCCTTCGCTATGACGAACCGCATGGGTGACCCAGTCGTCAAAGGATCCTAATCCGCTGTGCAGAGTTGCGTCCCTTAGGTGTGCCAGAAACCGTTTGTTGGAATGAAAATGCAGAAACCTAGTCGTGCATGGCTGTCTCTCAGAGTTCTCTTCCGCAAGCCAGAAGCTTATTATTGTTCTATCGTATCTCAATTCGCGCTACTAATGTTTCTAGGTTTGTCAGCACCACGTGCTCGTTGGTTTAAAAATGTGTCCGATATCAAGCCGACAGGTGGCGATAAACGAAACTAAATTCATGCACTCACCCCAAACCATAAATGAGCGCAAAACAATAAAGAACATGTTTATTGTACTTTATCGTCCAAACCTGGCTCACCCAGGGGATATCGCTTGGGTGAGATCAAGCGATATCTACACTGTAGATATCGCTGCCATGAAATTGCATCACAATGCTTTGCAGACCATTGTGACGTCATTGGTTACCATGACGTCACAATCAAATGACATCACTTATGGCTCTGCTACTGAAGCGGTAAGCAGTACTCATGTTGGATGATGTTATCAACTCGTGTTGATATATTTGATATCAAAAGACACTCGGGTGAGATTTTCTATTTTGTAGTGACTGAAATAATGGTGAAAACAAACACGAAAAACTGTTGATGAAAAACAAAAAAAATGCCATCGTACCCCGACAGCGTGGATCATTGCTCACAATATCAATCACTGGTTTGTCTCGTCCAGATTATTTACAAGCCGACCTCATACAACAAACAATACATCCTATTTTAGTACAGAACGCTTCTTAGGATGTGCAATTTGTAGGTTAAAGCGTTCTTTGTCACTAGCCATAAGATCTTGGTATGCTTTAAACAAAGCATCAGGCTTTTATTGTTTGGTTTAAAGTCTTTTAATGTTTATGTGTATTTACTGTATTGTTTTAAAAAATTGGTAGTGCTAATTCATAACTTAGATTGTTAGTGGCTGTACTTTCAAGGGGGGTTGAAGTAGCGTAAAATTATTGTCCCCCTAGGAGGGTATGTAAGTCCCACATCATTCGAAGTATTTATATGCATGCCAGAATTATCACTTTGAATTATTATGTTATTAGATACAAATAAAAGTCAGAAATTCATGCTTCCTTGTGAGGCCGGTTTGAATGACACAACGCTAAAATTAGACGTTCAATCAAATTAGACTGCTCAGTCATTAAACAAGCAACCATATCACCAGTCTCAACTCAACCTTTGCTTTCGCCAATACAACCGAAACGTCTTGTAGCATATAATGACTTTCCTCCATCGTCTTAGTACGCAGGAAAGCATCTTTTCCACCTTAAAGAGTCTTGTTATTCGTTTGATTACATCGAAGGCACGATTGGATGGGGCCACGACTTTAAATGCAGATCTATGTCGAACTAGCGTTCAGAAGAAGCATTTTATTGGTTGTTGATTTCAAGCTCAAGATATGTAAGTCCCATATCATTCGCCGTATTTTTCTGCATGCCAGGCTTATAAGCGTAGAATTTTCGTCATTTTAATATTTGGCTTAACTGGTAAATATCGCCAGTGACTGAAGGGGTGATATAAATCCAGTCAGGGTCCACGCAGGAAGCAAAGGCACTGTTAGTCCCCATGGTCCCTGGTATGGTGATCTCCCTTTAGTTACTGACGATCTCTAGCTCATTTTTATATTGTGATGTCAATTGATTCTTTCTCCTTTTAAATGTGCCTCAACTAGTTTTAAATCTAATCTGTGATATGCTAGTTATCGTACTGTCCTTCGATGACAGGTTTTTATAAAGTTTAAATATATACATCATTAATGTCTAACCTCTCGTCACGATATGGCTAAAATATTGCCGATGTGACGTTAAATATCAACTCACTCACTTTAATGTTTATGCGTTATGTCTAAATCGCATATGTAACCAGAAAATCAGTTGGGCTTATATTTACCAACAGGCATGCCTATTCCATCTGTTTCGTCAACTATCTACCTCACTTAATACCCCTGTATTAAAAGCATGTCTTACATCAATCGTGTAATCCTTCAACCAATCCATCCACATTGGAAATAAGATATCGGAGCCTAATTGCAGTTTTCTAATCTCACTGCCATTCCGTTCTTCCGGAGAAAAAATAAACACCTTCTGTTTATATAGCTTCATTTTTTCATGCCCAGAAACCATATGAATAAACGCCCAAACGCAACTTTTGTGTGAAGACCGTCGCACGGTAACTATAAAATATACCATACATATGGCCTAAAGGTAACCACGTCACTCGGAGGGGGAAATGCGCGTTCCCCATTCCCCAACATAGTGGGGATTGAGTCATAGTGTTCACTAGATCTATAGGTCCGCAACACACAGCGCTTAACGTTAACAGACCAGCGTGGTATAACAGTACTTGTAGCTGCAGTAGTCTCAGGATAAAGGGATATTGAGGGACTAACGTGCCTACATGGCGTACCTGATGGACCCATCAAAAGGTAGGTTCGAAACCATTGAAGTGTTCGTCGGTACTTAATAGTTGGTGTTCAAGTATTTTAAGTATGAGGATATATGTAGGTGTTGGTATCTTGCTCAGGAACACCTGTGGACTATTGCACAAGATGGTTAGCCTTCTTTACATTACGAGATGGAATATCAGCTGCAGAGGCACATACATACATGTACATGTGTTTAGATGCTGGTATATGAGTATGCCCTGGTGGGGATGCTAAATAACATAGAATTTTAGTTATAGTAGGAAAATGCTTCATAAAAGTTGATAAGAACACAAACTGTATTTTTTTATGTGTACTGTGTCACAGGTTGAAATGTTCTAAGTAGTCAAGGAACATTCCAAATACTTATGCTACTACGATTCTAAGGGACACAATA
This sequence comes from Haliotis cracherodii, assembly GCF_022045235.1. NCBI lineage: Eukaryota > Metazoa > Mollusca > Gastropoda > Lepetellida > Haliotidae > Haliotis > Haliotis cracherodii. The sequence continues at coordinate 3,439,169 of NW_027266273.1, read as the reverse complement.
CTCAGCCATATGGAGATCGTTCTGACCTTTTTCTTTGCATCTTAACCGTAAATGCGGTTCTGATGTTTCTAGGACAGGGCTTGGGGCAGAACTATTGTTGGGAAAATATTCACCGAGACGAGAGGTAGTGTGGCGTTTTTAGAAATTTTCCTTCTTCTGACATTTTCATGTTTTCATTTTACCGTGACAATAGATAAACACAGCTTGTCGAGGGGGCTTTGTTTGAACGCCTTGGTTGGTATTTACAGATTGTATTGTCGATATTTACAAGCTATATAGGTGTCGTATATCCACTTGATACACACACGGGGACACACACAGACACAGATGCATGCACACACACACACACACACACACACACATACACACACACACACACACACACACACACACACACACAAATGGTCTGCGACAAGGTACCGAATATAATCACTACTGTAAGATGTATATCAACAATGTAGGAATATAAGAAAATAGTGATGACAAACCAAATCGAGGATTACAGAGAGTGTGGTTGCACTTTACTAGGCTATCCCTAACAGCATGGAGCATGCCAACATAAAACCTCCAATACTATTGGGTTTCTTTAGAGAATAAAACAACAAACACAGTTCAAGACAAATCCCTGAAAATGTCTGTAATGTAAGCAGCTACTGCAGGTTCTTAGAATGTTGTACCGAAGATGTATGTCTCATCTCACCACGCGATGCTAATTACTTATCAGCGGCCTTTGAACAGCGTAGACGCTGTATCTGGCAAGATATGGACAGTTCCAGTAGTTCTTTGACCAGTGAGATGCAATGGTGTACATTGATAAACTACCGACTATGACTGTTAAAACCGACTAACTTGTACTACGCACTCCAGCAATCCACTTATGTCAACATTGACTTAGTTCGGGTAAGGATAAGTATCAGCTTATCATTCAGGTCAACGTGCCTGTTGGTAGGTAAATATTTACTTATACCATGCTTGTGTGTGAGGTTGTTGTAGAGTAGGATCATCTTTTACCCATTTTAACAAGACTTTCAAAGTCACGATTCATATACCACCTGATATTACAAATCCTAAACATAGAAGTTTAACATTATGTATTTGACAATGATAGTATTTTGCTGTGTTGTGTATGCTAGTTATGAGAATGCAGCCATAGATTACAGTTGAACGCGGTTTAGCTATTTACAGCATTTCGTTATGTCTGAGCCTGTCGTACGAGTATTGCAACAAACTCTGTCCTTGAAGAGCCGGTGGTGGTAAATGGTTAAAAGCGGCGAGAAAATAACTCATCTATTGCAGCAGTTGCTCAACGTGTAGAAAGAAATAACGGCTTTAAGAGCGCCTCATGCTGAATGGTGTGGAGATGGTTGGTGTTTATCAGAGCCAGTCCCTGCCTTTTACAGATAACACTTCATAAACTATTACAACTAAGGAGATTTGTATGTAAACAACTTTGTATGTGTGCCTGTCGTAAATTCGTGTTTAATCATTTTCAGAAACCTTTCTCAGTGGCTTATATTATAGAAGTGTCGGTTTTAGCATAGAGCTTCACATTAAGTAGGTATTTGGAAGCAGGACATTGAGAAAAATGTTGTAACTGATGTCTGACGTTCAGCAATGGTATGTCTTCATGGATCTTGATCGCATACGTAACAAAAATTGTTTATCTTGAAGACATCATTTATATATCATTTTACAAACAACTCATACAATACCGTTGTCATATCGTTCAAACATAAACATTGTTGTCGAAGGTGTGTCTGTTTTCTTATTTTGTATGTACATAAAGTCTTACCCAATAGATAAAATGTATCTTAGACGTTTAATGATTAATGGCTTCAAGCGTACTGTCTTAAGGGTCATATATTTTACTTAATCCGTTATATTCATCGCAAGATACGATTCGTTCAAGCCTGGGGAAGGCTGAAGGTTTGGTACTTCTGTAACCAGATATGCTGACACTTACTAAGATTATGATATTCATATTTCTTCATTATCTTCCCGAGGGTTCTTCCTTATAGACATGATGATAAAAGTTATGTTTCAGCGTAGACTGTGTTCTTACGATTAGGTACAATAATCTCTCTACAATCTTGCCCTTTAGACATTTGTTGTTATACGTGACAGATGATTGCTCAACACGGTAAGGTTATCGCAGTTTAATAGATTCACTTATCAGTATCTTTCTGGATGTAATACGAAGACATACCAGAGAGATTGCCAATTAGTATCTTTAGTTTTTGGATTGGACGAATTACAAACAATTTGTTGATTAATTATTGTGAAAGTAAGAAGATAAGAACGAGAAGATGATATCCGAACGATAAATTTTATATCAACTGGGAATAAGTTGATCAAGCATTGTGAAAATATGAAAGTAACGTGGTCATATCCGGAAGGGTAATTCTTTGGGGATAAATATAACAGGAGGCCGAGTAGTCTAAGGAGACGTGTCTGTATCGAGGTGCCTTCCTGGGCTACGACGATCTGTGGTTCGAAACTCACTTATGTCAAAGTTCTTAGTATTTGTATTTACTCGTTTTCGTATATAATCACCAATCACAGCAAAATGTAACAATCAGTCTCGATTATTTGCCGAAACTGACAAAGACAAAATAGTTATCCAAATTATGTGAATGGATCTCTGAAAATCAATAAAATGTTTGCATCATTAACTGAAGAAGACAAGTAGCATCTTCAAGTGCTACATAAACACTACCTCCATGCTGGTCAAGGAATCCCTCTGGTCAAAGTAGCTCGTTAGTGCCATCGTTAGAAGGATGAATGACCGATGCCCGTACATAAAATTCGTGCTTAAACAGGCTTGTGTTTATTGCAACTAAACACTCACTACATCATTACTCTTCCACGTGTTGCGAGAGTTGGCCACTTGTATAAAAACCACAACATCTTATTAATTTGGAACATGCATTGGTGAGGCTGTGTCAAGCGGTGAATTTCGTTTGTTATCTTTGTTGTCATGCAACTGGGTTGCGATATCGTTTTAAGGAGGTTGCGCACTACTCCCACTCACGTTCACCGTAAGAAATATGTTACCAGCCGTACAGTATCTTGACTATTTGAGTGTAGTCTCTGATCCTCGACGGCGACGCTTGATATTGGCAATGGATTAACTTAACATATTTTTAAAAGATTCTTAATACAGGACACTCCGGGTTGTTGCAAGTATATATCTTTCGGTCATTGCCGAAGGACATACAATTATCTTCGAACTGAACAATGATGTCTAATGCAGTTCCCCATTTTGACTTGCACTTTATGTTCCCCTATTTGACTTTCCCGTGCATGTGTTTGAGATGGGTGCAGGATACAGGCACCTTTTCGCGAACGCCTGGTATTATCACTATGGGATAGTGATTCATAAACACGTACATGATCAGCATGTAGTCGAGATCGAACAATCAAGATGTCTTAAGACTATGGACAGGACGTTTTTGCTTTTATTTATATACTTTTATGCCACACTATTTTTTCAGGACATCCAGATGTCTAACAAACAATTGATTTACGCAAAAACAACTTTTGAATATATTGATTCCAGGAACGTTTTTATACAAAAGTCCAAGAACACCCTCTCCCACAATTATAAAAATGGTCCTGAGTCATTTCGGACTTTTATGTGTAACAAAGATTTCCATGTTCAGAAATATTGCAATCACTCACAACTAGACCATGCTCATCCAAGATCAATGCAATATAATCAACGGACATATGTCTACTACGAGTGTAATCATTTAATCACATTATAATATTGTCATTAATTTTCATTGTTACCGATAATAGCTGAATTTGGGAAACACTAATGTAACGTAAAATTGGAAATACGCGTCTTTGACAAGATAAATGTATATCAAATACGGAATGATGGATTTTAAAATCTATTACAGACAACAATTGTTTACTATATGGTTACATTGTGTGGTTTTGTTATCGATATAAATGCGATAAAAACATGTTTATTATTTCAGTACACGCAGAACCATTCAGTCATAACATCGTCCAATGTTTTCACAAGGATAAGAGACTCCAAATGGACCAAGGGCAGAATGGTTTTACTTGCTCACTCGCGCAGTAATATCTTGTATATATCTTATTTAGTAGTATTTCGACATACCAACATAATGTCGTCATTCAGTAAACCATGACATATGATGTCTCAGTGGATGGTTTTACGCACGCTGGGGTAGCAGCTCCTTGCATATAACGTGTAAGCAAAACAGTTATGTTCCGATACATCATATTCTGTATTTTGACGTTGAAACCGAACAAACTGCAACCGGTAGGCAGGATGAGTCCAGTGTGTCCTGAACACCTGGTATCATCACTGTTTGTTCGTGATTCATAAACACATTCTCATGATATTTCGGAATCGTAAAATAGACTCTGCTTTTAGCAGCGGTTTCTTATTATATCTTTTATTTATTATTCTAATTATTTTTATGACATATCATTATTGCTATCTCTCTGTGTAAAGGATTTGCTTCCGTAGTAGCTACTTCCTACTTGATTATGCAGCGTAAATGACCTGTAGTTAACAATACATGGGTGGAAGCAGATTTAAATTTTTTATGAAACATATTCAAATCTCAAATGCGTGTTGATCATCCAAAACTTTCTTTCACATGTGACATAGCTTGGGTGAGATCAAGCATACCAACAAGGAGATATTGCTACAGTGAAACTTCATCACAGTTCTTGCAGATCATTGTGACGTCATTGCTACAATGACGTCACAATATGATAGCTTTACTAACCTCTTTGTCACTGTAGTTGATTAGTTGTACATCCAAGGCACTGGTTATTACTGTTTATAAACTGAAAAAAGTTGGAAGAATAATTTTGGATGATAAATAGAATCTCACCCTCGTGTCTTTTGATATCAACACTCATTGATAAAAGCTTAAAAACTCTTGGCAATCCTCAGAGTTTTATCGACTCGTGTTGATATATTTGACATAACAAGACACGAGGGTAAGCGTCTCTATTTATCATCAACTTATACTTCAGATAGTTTGAATATAATTGACAACTGTGAGCATAATAATTGTCTTTTCGGAGGGGTGTCAGGTTGCTTGGGAGTAGATGTTCATATTACGACCGTGGTAAGATCGATGCAGTCTTTGAATACCCTGTGTAACAGTATGTAACATACAGTTCTCCATGATATTTTCTGCTGACAAATACGGTTAATTTGTATGTGTTCTGGGTTACCTCAGATCTATTTCCCTCCCAAATGGACAATCTGCCTTTTTTGGAAAACAGGTGCGAGAAAGAAAACACTGTTCTTCATAAGTATGTATTACAGTGGATTGTATTTTAGATTCCTTTTCAGAACTCAAGAGTAAGCATTAATATTTTCACAGTGATTTAGCAAAGGGTTTTTCAATACATGCGAAAGAGTAACCTGTTGTAATAGGCTGTGCTGTTCAATCTTAAAGAATAAAACCTCAGTTATTCTCAAACCAGTTCTAACATACTGTCTTCCTATGTACGCCATTTCGATGTGCGATTCTGTAGAGAACCATTCCTGCCTTAGTTGTGGTGAAGGTGGTTGCACACTTTAATTTGATTTGAACTTTTTTAACAGTTTCCTATGATAAACACCATGACGATACGTCACACATCTATTTAAGAATTATCTAACATTGCTCGTTCGATTTCGTTGGAAATCCAGCTCGTTAGTTGCTAGTCTTAAAATACTAATATATTTTATCTGTAAACCTGCTGAAAGAAGGTGCAGACTATCAAGCATCTTAATCTAATTTTTTCTTTGATGGAAATGTTGTTAACCCTTCATTTAAACGATTACGAGTCGTAATTTAGATAATGAATGTTTACTGCAGTATTAACACTGATTTATTGATATGAGCTTTAATGGTAGTAAGATAGCTGCGAAATCAATTAATTGTAACCTCCCTTTATACTCTTCATAAATATATTTACTCTACTGCTCTATCGTATAGAGGCCGTGGTAGGGGCTTGATCATTTTTTAATTTCCATGTCATCGTATGTACATGTAAGCTGGCGTTTCATCTTATTGATAGTAAGCACTTTGGTAGATACCAAAACGTTTTATCGAAAATAGCGACTTATAGAGATCGCCGTGGTGTAGTGGATTGAACGACCGCCCGGACAGCGGAAGGTCGGTGGCTTGATCACATGGACACGTCATACCAAACTCCTGGACAGTTAGACAATCTTTAATTTACTTTTTCACTTTTGCATAAGGACGTAAAACGCTGAATAGGATCTTCTGGATTTGCGTCTTTGGTCTTTAACCGACATATTAAAGACTGGAATGTTGTTACCCAAAATATCATTGCTTACACATTACTGTCTATCACAGATCATTTGCATTGAAATAAAGGTAAACGCACGAAAACAGACCCTTTTGCCATCAACCACTTCGGGAAAGTGAACATCCGGGTTATTTACTGCGCCACCTGCCGTGTAAAGGGAAGTAAACAAGGGACCAAAAAGACAGACAGTACGCAGACACGAAGCTTTAAAAAGCAAACGATTGCAATAAATGCCCTGCTGTTGATAAAAATGAAGGTTATAGAGATATAGGCAGCAAGGTGTTTTAATGATAGGGAGTTCTTTACAGGTGTTGGTAACATTACTGTTCCGGAATCTTAACTTTTTCTGAAGAGAGTTTTCGTTTCAATTTCAATGCTATCAGATGTCTTTAATGGCTGAATATATCGGAACTACTGTGACTACTACTTCTACTTCCATCAACATTGGCCACAGCATATTTCGTTTTATACTCGTATTTCTTTGGATGTTGACATACCAGGACTCAATACTACGCGTGCTATTTGCAACACCATCTTCTGCGCTTGTTCCTAACCCTTTTCGCTGAAAATACCACATCCCAGAAGCCTACTTCATTGAAATCTTGAATTGAAGAAATCCCCATTATCCAGTGAAATAAAATGTTTGGATGGTCACTGACCACATATAAAAATGTAGAAAAGCCTACAGGAGCATCCCAACTTTATGAAGTGACTGCGGAGATAAGTAAGTAATTCGGACATCGATATTGATCATTGTCCATTGAAATTGAATTCTCACTTTGTCTCGTAAAAACAGTACCACATACTACTCATGCAATTATCTCTAAATTCACCCACTTAAGAAAATTAATTTACATTAACTTCGTCCTTCTTGTACTGAAGCATTGCAGAAGTAAGAGTGAGTGACTGAACATGGTTTTACGCCACTTTTGGCAATATTCCATCAATATCACGACATGGGACACCAAAACTGAGCTTCACATATTGTACCCATATTGAAAATCGAACCAGGGCCTTCAGCGTGACGAGGGCAAACTTTAACGATTAAGCTACTCCACCGTTTTGGAACTTGAAATCGTTCTGCGGCCCAATTCCAACATGATGTAGTGTGGGACATTGTATTGTGAACGTTGTTTCTTATATAACATGGGAATGTCTGAGGTTATTAATAAGACAAAACGGTGTTTGAAATGAGGTGAAACCCCAAACAGATAATTCCAACTTGTTATCGTGTAACCGATACCTACTATAAATTGCTTTCATGAAAACAAGCCCAGCGAGACACCTAGTTTCGTTTCCTGTTACTGGGCCACGGGGAGTAAACGATATTGTACCATCGTATGTCCTATATGTTATTTCTGGTGGTGATGTGGGTAGATAAACAGGGCCGTGATGGTATCACACTGTGCCATTACCTGTCTAGCTGATACACGGCTTTCTGTTGGGGATTGCTGTTGGCACCACCTGAGTCTCATGCCTCATTCTGACAATCTTAGTCAGTCGGCTTGAAAATTAAGACGTGTACGCTTTCGACATCTGCTAGCAAAGAAATGGTTAGTTTGAGACATGCACTTCTTGTTCAGGAAATACGGTCATGACTGGTGTCTTATTTCAATTGTGACTGAATTATACACGTAAGAACAGCCCATATTTTTTACGAAATCTTAACATCTTGTTACCGTTGAGTGTTTCTTCTTGATAATGCCTCAGTGTGTGTTGGCTGGGTGTTTCTCCTTGTTGTAATGGATATTAATGATCACATCGTTACCATTAATTACCAATTATCTTCAACCACATGTGTTCACGTAAGAGTCGACTACTTGATCTACTTGGAATAAGTAAATGGTTCTTATTTCATGTTTATTTAATTCCAAAAGGCATCTCTAATTCCTAAGGGAAGTATCTAGAAGCATGTTTGTTACATACTGTACCTTTCACCTTATCACATTTGGTGTAGTCTTGTGGTTACAGATTTCACGAGTCATCTTGAAGACCCTGGTTATAATCCCAACATTGTCATGGTAACAATATGGTGAACCCATTCTTGGATTCCAACGCCGTGTATTTGGTGGAATATTGCTTAAACGTCGTAAAATAATAATACTCTTATTTCTTTAATATATTGAAATTACATTGTCCGACACAACGACAGCCCTCCTTAATATGTTTATCACTTTATGAAACAGTGTTGGCAGTATGCATTGTTCATACCATACACTGTATTATAAATTGCTGGATCTGACCTGTGATCAATACATCCAATGTCGAAGATTTATATGGAAATAAAGAACGTTATACTAAGTATATTCTAAACTTTATTTGACAACAGATACTAGTATATAACGGCCTGTATAACCGGACCAGGCAAACCATGGGGCTTAAGGTATAAGCAACCATCCACGCCATGGGTTTCGATGACACAGAACCTGACCACCCGTTCCCCATTAAGTAGTGAGTGAGTGCGTTGGGTTTAACGCCGCTTTTAACGGTATTCCAGTTATACTTAATCCAGTCAGCTTAATGTATGAGGAAAGCCCGAAGGTATGTAGGTTTCAGACGTTTACGTTACGTGTGTGTGTGTGTGTGTGTGTGTGTGTGTGTGTGTGTGTGTGTGTGTGTGTGTGTGTGTGTGTGTGTGTGTGTGTTTGCTTGTACAGGTTCGGACTAATGCCGTGTTGGTAGTTCAAGCCCACTGAGATACCATGCCGCAGTTTAACATGAATACCCTACTCAGACACAGTATACTGACCGACCAGTCCTTGTTTTAGCCTCTTAATGTGGAGCGACTGGCAGGGTAGCAGCAAGTACCGTCTTTTAACGTCTTTTGGTATGACACGGTCGAGGGTCGAACCATTAACCTACCCCTCTCTCCGGGCGTACACTCTACCACTAGACCACGGAAGCGGCCCGTGAATCAGAGGATTCTATTAATGGACACTATAATGTTGATTCTAACTATTCTATTATTGGCCTCTTTAGACACCTGACTACATTGCATTTAACGTATCAACGAGCTTCAACAGCATCAGAGTGCTTTCACTTCACTGACCTTTTTTACAATTTACATCAAACTAATGCAATGGCGATGATGTAAATTCAAGTTTTATTTAAATTCCTGACATTGTGTTGTTTAGAAGCCTATCAAATCGCTATAAACTCTTACTTAATTTGACTTAGATCGTAAACAGCTGCAAGAAAATGTGATATACAAGCATCTTGTTCGATTGCCGCCTCTTCACAATAATGGCTGTTTATCGCCACATTCACAGTAATGATGGTAAGTACTGTCGGTATACGAAGCTTCTCAGATAGCGAGTTGCGAGTTTCCAAAGAGCTTTATGTCGGTTTCATTCGTCGTATTCCAAGTATTTCGCACAGTGTGTTCACACCTGTTGTATTAATCGAATAGACACGTTTGAAGATTTACGTTGAAAGATTGCATGCTCCACAATGAAAGCAACATTATATCGCATCTGGATTGTTATTGCGATAATTGCTGTAATCAATGTAGGTTATCGTACTGTGTTCTTGTACGTGATAAAACACGGAGTTACACAAGGGCGTGCATACGAAGGTTCTTTAACCTCCACAGTATACCTTAACGCCCATATTGATTTACATGTTAAAAGATGCCTTCTAAATGCCTATCAAAGAAGAAATGGTAAAAGATGGTCAAAGGAACATTTTGTTTGCAGTAACTTGAATGTTAACTTTCTTCTTTGTAATTTTGTATAAAAAAACCTGTTTGATAATAAAGATAAAGAAGCAATTCAGAAGACTCCCTCAGCTACGTTACATGATTGCATCTTTGATTGTCTTTGATTGCATTAATAGGTAATTATGTAACTTCCTTGTCTTGCGGGGACACCGGTGGCCTGGTCGTCAGAGTTGCGTCCCTGAGGCGCGCCAGAAACCGATGAACTTGGGTTAGAATCCCAGTTCGCTCCGATTATGTTTCTGGGTTTGTCAGCACCATACCATGCTTGTGGGCTTCACCAAAGTGGTAAAGGTCTTATCACTTCGGGCTTTCCTCCTACATTAAGCTGCCTCACCGTGATATAACTGGAACATTATTCAAAGCGGTGTTATGCCCAACCCAGTCACTTACTCCTTGTCTTAGTCACTTTGTAATATCTAAAAGCTGAAGGTGAAAGTATGAACATTACGTTTCACCAACTTTTTACGACAGTTATTCGAAAAATACCTAATCCTAGAACAGAATACTCTTGATGCACTGCTGAACTATAAAAACGTACATGTGTCCAGATACAGGGATCTATGAACGTTTTTTTTATCATCTGTCCTTCACAACTGCAATCATATTTTATTTTATGCCTTGAGATCTTGCGTCTGCTATGTTCAACGGTAAGACATCTCAAAGTATGTAAATGAAAAATCCGCTTTTATGAAGTCATATTAAAAAAACAATTTATCAATTTATCAGAAACTCAAACTAAATAATGATATATCAACATTTTATATTTAATTTTATATCATTCATACACGAAACAAAAACGTTAACTGGGTGTCAACTAATTAAGACATCAGTTTTGTGAATGGACATGAACCGGTTTTTGTTATGGTATCTTGCCAAAATATAACGATTAAGTGCTAAATCTTAAAACACCAAAAACATATCATTTTACAATTAAGTGGAACGTCTGTAGAATGATCAAGCACTATTCATTGTATGTGCATGTACATAATGGCCTGGTTGTACCTTTTATTTATTTTTGAAAACACGATGACAATTGTGTAAATTGTGTAAATTATGGCAATTATCGTTTTCTGGTTGAGTAGAACACTTTCTGAATGATTATGCATTCACAATTCACAGAAACATTGCCTCAAACCAAATGTGTTTAGGCGAAATTGACTTGCCTTTGCATGTGTTTGTGACGGGTGCCAACGGGTGGGCATGATAGGCTTACATTTTCGTGAACTCCTGGTATCATAGGTTTGTATCACTATTTGATAGTTATTCATAAACACATGTTCATGGTGTAATCGGAATTGCACAATAGACTCTTTTTAGCAGAGATTAATTTTGCTTATGGAAATGGTCTCGTCGATTTTATCTGCCGATGCATACTAGCTTCTAACTATACCCCACTTGCGTCTTTCACCACGGTGTTTACATGTTTACGTTCGCCGTGAAAGCACCATGTCTCTCTGACATGGTCTTAAACCCTACTCAATCACTACATGCTCACGTGAATATTATTGGTTTGAGAGGTTGGGTGTTGACGCCTTGAGAACAGAAGGAGACTGGGTTATGTAGGACAGTGCACTCTACTGAAGACGGTCCGCAGTTACTGTACAGGTGTGCCACCAAATGTCGACCAAAAGCCGCGTTGTAGGTTCAAGGATTCCAGGCAGTTGAAGGAACGCCGACTGTCGGAAGCCAGGGTCGGTGTTTGGCAGACAGGCGGTGTGTTCATTGTTAGCGGAGATAAACACGTCACATGATTCTCGTTTGGTCACTGGAACCAATCAAAGACTAACGCGAAGCGAACAGTGCCACCTGGATTTCATACTCACTGACAAAGCTTCACACAGGTCTACCAGTTCTACCTTTCGACATTTTATACCTGTTCTGCAGTGCGTGGAGTTTGTAGACTTGGTTTTGACTGGAAATGTTTGGCTTTTGAATTGCATATAGCCACCAGATGGTACGCCTATCTCCGCCCGGTGTGGAGATTTATGAGGCGTTTTAAGGCGTCATTAGAGGTGTGAGAACTAACGACAGTTTTTCCTCAATTTACATGCCTGGCTCCTTCCCTTGTTTGTCAATGGGTCCAGTAGATCACAAGGAGGGAGAGTATTCCAGTTTCTTTCACACTTTAAGGAGGTGTTATCACTAATGTGGATTTGCAGGTGCTAGGTATTCCTATGTTGCTCTCGGCCAAATGAATGGATGAAAGTAAAGGGGCAATGATTTAGAGAACAGGAATAGAAGTAATCATAGAAATCATTGCAGAATAGATTACTGTTGGCTGTTGTACACCTACTATCACGAAGTGTTACCATTTTTTTTTTAATGAATGAGTAATAATAAGTATTATTTGTATATAAAGTGTCACATTTTCATTTGAAATGAGTACAACATATATACTAGTATTCTCCGACCAAACTGTCTCCAAGTTTCTCTATACAATGCATGTCTTTGATATACTGTAACATGTTCTTTGGAATCAACAATTAGTTAAACAAAGGTAGACGTAAAAATAGAACAAGCAAAAACATTGGACGCTGAGAAACAAACAGGCGAATTATTGCTGTACTGTGTTGATGGTAATTGCACTGATTGCTTTTACTGCTCGCCAATTGGCATGCAGTAAGTAATTTACAATATCTAATCTGAAAAAAGGTCCTTTCTTTGTCATATAAACTTGTGTGTGCTTATTCGTGTGCATAGGTACATTTATCTATTGCATTCCTACTGTGCGTTTAAGCTTTCGATACTTTTTCCCCAACTCTATAATAAAATTCAAATGCGAATACATTCTTCACCCTGCTTCTGCCTGCCTAGATCCGTTCCACCTGGAATACGGACATTCCCAGACAGTAACGGTATTCGGTGGAACCCGCTTTTGCCGTTACCTTGTAATTAGAGTATGAATATTATGTATTTACGTTGCAACAAATTGCTCACCATCTGACGGTGTATCTTCTACGGTGCCTTTCAGTTAGGTCATTGAGACCTAGAACAAGGAAATGTTGATAACAAATTTCTTGCCTGGCTCATTGTCGATGGTATTTAGTTCGTAGGATTACCTCTCTTGACGCTACCTCTTCGTCTAATTGAATGCGTAAGCGTCGATCCAAATGCTTTAGTTACATAAAGCTTCCCGATGGTGTTTACATGCCACCATCGCTGCGTCTGGTGTTTATGGAGCCGGGTAGAAAGGTTGGTTGATTGAGTTACTTGTGTTACACTTGTTGAATCATTGATATTACATAAGTAATGACTCACGCACATGTAGTATGCATTATGTGGAGCTGTACGCGAGTGCATTGGGTGTATTCAGCCCTACACGTATCTGTTTCTCATTCTGTTTGGTATTGATGATTCCTACCAATTTTGACATGTGGTTAAGTCAAAACGCCGATGCCTACCCGATATTCATATTCGTACCTCTGTTACAAGAAATATTAACCCAGAACAAACAAAAAGGATGCAGTAATTTCAATTCTGATATACATTGCAATGGCAGAAGTCACACTGGACCAACAAAACAGTTATGATGGAAAATATATCTAAAATCACAAAAATACAAACAAATGATGCATGTGATAGGTTATAATACACACATCTTAGTTTAACAAAAGGGTGTGAAGATCTTGCTTGTATGTGCAAACTCGCATTGACCTAATATTTAGATGTGAATTAAACTGTTGGTTAAAAAAAAGTATACAGCCATGTTCGATTGTGGATAAAACATAAACGAATCAGACATTTCTATTCGTTGTGTTTTAGACCTTAAGTTTGTAGTGTTGTCAGAGACTTTCTTCAGCTTAGTAATGATTTGTGAAAGATTTTGGTCAAATCCAATTTTCAAGTGTATACTTTCTTTTGCCCGATCGTATAAATGCAATGTTTCCCCTCATAGCTTTCGCTACCACAGATAACAAGAAAATGACACTCGAACAGGTTGAAGTGTATTATTTTGGATTTTCCAATGTCTGTGTGACACGCAAGTAAGACGCACACATGTCACAGGTAGGTCCATTGAGACATAACAGGTTTTAAGAGTACATGTTTTGTCTAAGGTTGCTTGGATAGGTAAATGTATACCTACGTTTTTACGACTATGTCAAAGATGCTGCACATAATAATAATAATAATTTAAAAAATGATAATTCAACGTGTCATTTTGGTTTTTATAGTAATATATCACATGACAGGTGTTTCTTATGCAACTGCAGCTTTTTAAAGGGAAGATTATTGTTCATCCGTTTCAAGAATATAATCAACTTTTCGTGTTTTGCACGTGTTCCACATTTAGCACGCGATTCCTCGAGTACATATACATGTACCCCAGCGGATATGACGTCATTGCCAAATAAGTTCCCGGATATGTCACGACCCATTCTTCCCCATACATGGGAAACATGGCCCTGCACGTGGGAGCCAATCAAATGAAACTTCGGCTTTTTTACGCCTGTGTCAGAAATATAAAGTCGTGTTACACAGTATAATTTAATTATATTGTAAAGCACAGGAAGGGACCATTTTATTCAAATACATGGTTTAATTTAAGAAGATCGCGGTCCGTCATAAGGGAGAAACCGAAAAACTGCAAGTATGAACAAAATTATTATATTTCTCAAGTATCCATAACTATTAAAGTTTCTGAATATTTTCAATATTCATATCACGCCGAAGTACAATGTATATTTTGATATTTGTCTGTGCAAATAGAACTGGCAATGACAAATTGATTATTCTTTTAACTGTGTGTCGAAGCATGTTCATATATATGCAATTTGAAGGAATCAGAATGTACCCAGCGGTATTCATCTGTTATTCGTTAAGATAAAAAAATATCAATATTGACCTCTTCCTAATATGTACTTCCAATTTGATTTCGTTTATGATATGCGGTGAATATAAACACATAATAACCTTCTCATAATAGGTGACATATATAATCAATGAAAATCATTTTGTACGCCGAAGAACGAATTTGCAATGTATAAACATTTGATATAGACTGGTAATGTTTTCATTTCATCATCAGTGTACGTTTATAAATGGTATTTTTACACTCTTTTGTCTTGAGTTTAAATCCAAGTCGACATTCAAAAACGCAAATTGAATTGCTTAAAAAGGATCTGCTTTGTAATAAGATTCACCAGCCAAGACACATTAATAGTCCTCCTGTATCGAATCCAAACCAGTAAAGCATAAATCAACAAAATAAAAACAGTTACCAAGTAAACCAAACTGTTCGGAACCATACAAATGCCGTGAAGTGTAGATGTACGTTACAGAATACAAATAAAGACAGAGTATATACTTGTCTGAAGCAATTATTTCATGTTTCATTGAAAAAAATATAGCAGATGATTCCTGAAATAAAAAGACAAGTTAATCACTTGATAAAGAATCTTTCATGTGCTATCTACATGTTCCGCATATGTTGGGTAGACATGTCTGTTTCACAGCCGAGATAACCAGACACGTGAAGATGAGCTCTTGGACGACTTGTTGATTTAAGGGGTATCCCTTAAACAATGATATGATTGTCGATTTCTGTTTTGCCTTCTCTCATCAGCAGCAAATTTAAGGCTATCTTTCGAAACCGTCCATAGAGTCTCTCCGTGTTCTTCAGATCATAATTTACTTGCAATCTGATTACTCTCCGTTTTTCATGTATCTGAGTGGGGTTGTGATACTGTCACAAAGGCGATAGTGTCTGGTTTGTTGGCTTTTCTGACATTATGCTGGCATTTGACATTTAAAATTGCTTCTAATCCTCATGTGTATGCAGGAAAATACCTATCTCACATTTGTTTTCGCTCATATGGGCATCGCGATAATGTTACATAGTTTCCTGTGGTTGTTATGTGACATATTTGTACATTTGTACATTTATAGTTGAAGGATCAAATTCAAGGCTTTCAGAAAACGAGAGATTATTCGGGGAGAGTTCTAGTCAACCCTTATGATAATTTACAGTAATTTTAGAAACTGTAGTAAAAAAGGAGACAGGTTTGATTTTAACATCATTAATCTTTCAAATCGACGTTTCGTTACAGAAGGTAGTATTACGTGTCATATCTTAATTCTTGCTTTCATTAACTACTGGAACTATTTTTTTAAACACGATGGCCAACAGATACACCTGTAAATGTTGCTTATGGATATGCCATATTATGCAAATGTCAGCATTTAAGAAACTGAGAAAAGACATGATCGATTGCACTGTAATGCATGTATTCTCTGTTAACTGTTCAACGACATGAAGTACTGGTAAGTAAAGGCATCAACCGGTGTCAGGAATATTTATTTTATATTTATGAATTTGTCTTTTTACTTGGATTTTTTTCATTTGTCTGAGGTGACTAAGGATAACCCAACATAAAGGCTTTGGCATTTTGACGCATAGGAATAGTTATACGTGTAGGTTCATTTTAATACCCATTTCTAATTAGTAGTGGTTCAATCGTTCACTTTGTCGGCATTCGGATTATGATTTTTTCATGTATTGTTACCATTCACTGCATATCTATAATCTTTTCACGCATATTACAGGCAACACGACAGTTCAAGAGAATAATGAGTCGGATATACTCCGAAAGAGATTCCAACGGGCTTACAAGGGATATAAATGGTGGACATACATGTTCATTTGAGAAACAGATAATTAAACCATCATTATCAGTTGGTGTTTTGCATTATGTCGGGTCCAACCAAACTAAATATCTCTAGGCACGTGTTTCAGGTGGATTTCTGATTTTATTATGCCAGACGGATAAACCGGCAGAATGGACATGACATTAAATCACAACAACCACCAAGTATCTTGTCCCATTCTTACAGGACACTCGCGTTCATGTTGGCCAAACATAGCCTGCTAGACTGGCAATAGAGGTTGTTCAACCGCTTATGAAGCTTTGTATGGATGTTCTTCTGACCAAGGTGTTTCTGCTGAGAATGTCATCTGTCATCAACACAAAAACCTAATTCCCGTGTTTGTGACAACATTGCTTAAGACCGAGTAATATACGAGTGTTATATGGTATATTAAATGCTGTATACAATCGGATGGAACATGCGGAGTTGTTATCTTTTATTCCCACTTTCTGAGTCTTTTGTTCCGCATTCATTACAAGATAACGATTGCACCCTGTCAGCGTAAATCAGCTCATTACCCCTGCTTATGTTATTAACGAACAACAAGGACAATACCATAAAGCTAACGTATGTTTAAGTATGCTGAGGTACGGCTGTATGTGGGTGGTAAGACCTCCTGGAGGTCGTCATGTTGGCGTCAAAGTAAATACATGACCGCCTTGTGCTCTGTAACACAACACTCGTTGGTACTGCACTGACAGTGTCACACTGAGATACACGTTCTGGGCGAAACTATCATGCAGGGTAACTGTCCTATGTGATAAAGCCAGCGCAACCATAAAGCAATAAACACCAGACAGAAATGTAGTTGGTTTACGCCTAGCAACGTCCCACTGGTTCACCTATTGTTACAGTCACCTGTGACTAATGAATTCAGCGTAGGTGTGCAATTTCATGCTGTTGCGCTGTGATACCAACAGGGACATAAGCACGTCAATATGAAAACATATGGCACTCATATCAAACCTCTAACATGTATTCCTCTAACATGTATGCAGTAGCATAAAAAAATATCAGAGGCAATTAGTTTGTTGGGACTTACACAGGGAAACTTTGTAAAATAGCAGTCATGAAGATGTCTGGGAAACCGGTAAGTGAGTGGGTTTGATTTTAAGCCACTTTGGACAGTTCATTCATATCAAGGCATTTGATGTAGGAGTAAAGCCTACAGTGATATAGGTCTTAGACGTTTCCAGGCGATCGGGTAGCCTTGTGGTTAAAGCGTTCGTTCGTCCCACCGAAGACCCGGTTTCGATTTCCGACATGGTACAATGTGTGAAGCCCATTTCTGCTGTCTCCCGCCGTGATATTGGTGGAATATTGCTAAAAGCGGCGTGAAACCAAACTCACCAACTCAGTTAGACGTTTCCACTTTGGTGAAATCAACGAGCATGTGAGCGTATCGTGTGCGTGAAGGTCACACGCATTCCTTTCACCGCATTTTGAGTATGATGATATTTTCGAAGTATGGGTTGTCTCTTTGATACACTGGAAGGTGTATTCTTTGGAAATGCTATTGGTGCACTCTTGAAGGCATTGGCAAAACTACACATGAAAGGATACATGCATGTTTACTTGAAGCAGATAAATTGCAACGTCAGTTCTGAGCAGTACTTGGCGTCAAACGTGACTTGAAGCTTTTGATGACGGAAGTATGCATTACATGCAGAGAAACACGTGTGTGCCGAACATGCATCTACAAATCTGTGAGTAGATAGGCGGGTTCTACAGATAGAGCTGGAAAAAAATGACGTCATCATTGTCAAACAAAGATTTATTTGTAACGTTATAATGCACGTGTTGCTTGCATCGTCTTGTTAGACTATTGCTTATGACAGAAAAACGTCTTTAGGAATGGTTTTTTTTTTTGCTTTATCGTTACGAGTGGGTTAACGAACTCAAGTTAACAAAACATCGTATATTGACTTAGTTATTCCGAAAACATGGTTTTAATAGTTCATATATATGCGTACAGAATCTGAGTGAAATCGCAGTGAGGTGAGCTGAGGTGAGGTGAAATTGGGTTTAACGTCGCGTTCAAGATTATTGCACTTATATAGCGACGTGCATGCACGTGTGTGTGTGGCTGCTTGTACTAGTCCGGACTGATGTCGATTTATAGTGCTAGCTCACTTAGATACCATGCCGCAGTTTAACATGAATACCCCACTCAGACACAGAACCGACCAGTCCTTGTTTTAGCCCCTGAATGCCGAGCGCCAGACAGGGTAACAACAAGTACCATCTTTTAACGTCTTTTGGTATGACGCGGCCGGGGATCGAACCCCGGACCTTCCGCTCTCCGGGTTGTTGAAATCGCAGTGAGATCAATGCCATATGTAAATATTTCCAGAATAAGTGAGAATATCGTAATATAAGAAGCTGCGGTGCGTTTTTCCAAGTGAATATTGCTCGCTACATTTCTTCTTGACATCCCAAATTAGCATAAGACAAAAGATACAGAAAGTGCCCTTGCGGCGGACCAGAAAGCAGAAAGAATCAACAGAAAGCATATAATTGCATTGCGTATCATTCACTGTGGTTTTGTGCAAAGACTTGATAGGCTATAAGTACAAACAAAACTTAGCTCGACAAAAGACATTACAAAATCGCGAATAGGGTAATAATAAACTTAAACGTTGGAATCCGATACGCCGAAGATCAGTTCCTGCACACACGCACATGCTATGTGATAAGCTTTACAGCGTACCTGAAAAACGTTGAGTTGATAAAACGATTCCAATTCAATTCCCACTATGCTGTATCTCGTTATCAACCCTTTGACGTACAATGCAGTTCTTTATGGGAATTTTAATATCACATAACCATGAGTTCTTTTGACTCGATGTAAAGCATGTATTTTGCAACAATAATACGTGTTTTCACTTTTTAATGTTCTTTCGAACGTAATTGCTGCAAGACTCATAATTAAACCATCATTAGAGAAGATTTGTGTGTGTTGAGGCCACTCCACTAAAGCCATTAAATCATTTATCGTCTTGACAGGTGAGTGGGTATGGTTTTACGCCGGTTTTAGCAATATTCCATCAATATAACGGCAGGGGACACCAGGAATGGGCTTTACACTTTGTACCCATGTCGGGAATCGAACCCGGGTCTTCGGCGTGACGTGCGAACGCTTTAACCACAAGGCGACCCTAACGCCCCTCTTAACAGGTGACTCAATGCATTTATGCATGGACAGAAACAGTACTGGAGTTTAGACATGCCACGACTACAAATGACATAAAACATCTGAATTAAATTCCACCGAGACGCAGTCGTCCTCTTTCAGGATATTATAATCCGTGGAGAATCGTGTTGATAGAAATCTGAAAATGACACATAAGGTAAAATGCAATTACGTGGTGCCTTTTCATTTTTTATGTCTTTCATGCATGTATCTGATCGCCTCCATGGCCCGGAGAGCGGAAGGTTCGGGGTTCGATCCCCGGCCGCGTCATACCAGAGACGTAAAAAGATGATACTTGTTGGAACCCTGTCTGGCGCTCGGCATTCAGGGGCTAAAACAAGGTCTAGTCGTCTCGGAGTCAGTATCTTGTGTCTGAGTGGGGTATTCATGTTAAACTACGGCATGGTATCTCATTGGTCTAGCGCTATGAACACGGCATTACTCCGGACTCGTACAAGCAGCCACACGCACCCGTTCATGCACGTCGCTATATAATTGCAATAATCTTGGAAGCGACGTTAAACCCCATTTACCCTCACCTCACGTTATGTATGTATCTGACAAAATTGATACATTATACTTGGAGAAAATGAACCTTGAGTTTCTTTTCGTTGGAAATATAGAATGCAGATGTCAATGAATATATTGAATGCAGTTTATGAGCCATTTCACATGTTTGTTTTATACTGCCAGTCTTATTTGCAAAGTCGTCTAAGGGCCTCAACTCGCGGAGTTGCCTCCCTTGGGCACACCAGAAACCTATGAATGTGGGTTCAAATCTCTGTTTTTCGCTCCGATTATGTTTCCAGGATTGTCAGAACCATACCAGTCCCCGTCGGTTTCAAGTGGTAGGGGTATGCCACCTGCTTCAGGCCGTGATACAACTGGAATACTGTTCAAAGCGACGTTTAAACCCATCTCACTCACTCACTTATTTGCAAACTGTATTGCTATAAGAATTGATGGTAATAACACCACTTCAACAGTTAACATGGCCGACTGTATATTTGTATTTGCTCCATTCTACAGATGTTACTGGAAAATGATTCGAAATTCTTTGATTAAAAGCAAACATTACGCAATAACAATAAGTTTCACATAGCATGGTATACCAATGTTGTTCTAAAAAGTTGATTTAGCATGAAGAATGATACATAACTTGACCAGTTCACATTTGTGTCCGTCTTGCTGGTACTAAATGTTTAAGGTGGCATCATGAGTCAGACTATGTAATGATATCATAAAACCGTTTTACACAGTCATATCCACCAGCAATTTAATGGCAAACTACAAACATATATAAGATATTTCCATGAGGTCAAATAGTTTTCCGTAAGATTAAATCAGTGGAATTCTAGATACATGTACAAGATCCATGTCTTTGAAAAGTGTACTGGACTAGCGCGCGGAGGCTTGCACATGTTCAAGCACTTGCATCGTGATAAGATGCAGAGAACTTAACGATAACCCCAAGTAACCCGATTAAAATTTCTGCAAGATTGCAGTTTATTCCGGTGATTTGTGACCAAACGGTGTTTGCCATGTGGTGAATTAAAAATAATATTAAACCCTTGGAATGAGATATGGTTAGTATCTATCAAAAGATTAAATGGGGTAGGGGCTATCTTGCAGATGACATAGGGTTTCACGCTCGTTCGTATGGCAAGGTGTCGGGCTATGGGAGGTTTGTGGTGCATATTAATGTATGAAGTGAAATTCTAGATACTGTCATGCACCTTTAGGTTAAGAAAAGCGATACAACTCTTTCCATAAACATTAGAAATATCTGCTAAAGGCAGAGTCCATTGAACGATTGAACATCTTCAGCACCCTTTCAAAGACATATAATAGCATGACCCCTTCTGTTACCATACAGTCACTGGTTAAACAATAGACGCGGTGAATTCGACGTTTGTAGAATCTTGTTACCACTCGGCACATGATTCAAAACAGCGCCCTTGTCATTCAATTGTTTCTAGATTATGTCTGATTATGTCTTATAACCAAATCGCCAAATGTGCATTTTATCAATCAAGATTTCTCTTTATAGACGTACATATATTGGTGTAAGATCCAGATTGCCCTCCGCTTATGGACTGGCCGATAAACAGAAGACGGTCTATTTCGCGAACTTATCAGATTTCTCATGGCAAGTGGTTATTTATTCGCTTTTGGGAGGTGACGAGGGAATGCTATCCTCGCTATCAATTATATTTGATGTAAAATGATCGTCACTATCACTTTTAAGATTGTAATTATGATTAGGATGTTGAGAACGTATAAAGATTCCCCAAGACAAGGTTTCTCCCCATGTCCCAGGACAGATGATAAACTGTTACTGTTTTGGGACACACTTTATCTAAATGACCTGATATTTTGTGATAGACACTGACAGATTTATGATTTTAATACAGTTTGGAATTTGTTGTACATCCTTCTTGAAACACGAAGAAGCAAATACTGAGAAGATATATCTTTTTAGTAGAGTGAGTGAGTATATGAATTATCATTTTACGTCATGTCTGTAATATCTGAACTATTAAGCGAGACGGGGAGTCATGCATCATTCAAAGATCTGTCAGCAACAGACAAAATACAGTTTTCAGAATGCAATGTGATCAATTGTAGTTACAGTATATGAATAGTAAAACGTAACAAATAACGGGTTTTATATCAATAATTGTTACGATTGAGCCATAGATCAAAACAACCGAAACTAGGCAAACAAGCTTTTCAATGTTGGGATCTTTTTTTAAAAACAATGTCATGGAACACCTCCATACACATTTATGTATTTCTGAATTATTTAGTTTCAATGCGCAGTCGTGCTTACTAACCGGACCACTACATATACAAGGCAAACACAAAGAAACTGTGTATTAACATTCAAGCCCCCGTTTCTTATTATCATTTGATACCCTATCATTTGTTATGTATATGTGATATCATGAAAAACTGAATAATTGCTGTCGTATCCATGGCGATGTTGATTGGATACGATAGGATACCCCTTGTAATTCCCAACATTCCAACTAATCCACACTTCATTGGCGGATCATTGGTTTGGGATCGGGGATGTGGGTGCGGGTCGAGGCAGGGGTTGTCATGGGGTTTGAACCTTCCCTCTTACCAATAACATGGGAGCCTCTGTGACATAAATAAATATCTCTATATTACTGAAATACAGACACATTCATGAGTATCCCCCATGTTTCTTCACAACTAAACACAAACAAATTAACGCCCTGATCCCCTGTCACCACCACCACTCCGTGTTACCAGTGACGTCATGCTCTTACTATATATTAACATTCGAAACATAAGATAACATTAGAAATTAATAGCATACTCGGAATAACGTCAACTATTTGTCATGACACCCAAAGTAAATGGATCAAAGAAGTATGGGATTCCTCTTCCTCTTTGTTAATTTGCTGTAATCAGAAGGATACTAACTTGCACACAGACCATAACAAAGTGAAAGACTGACACATTTCTTTCATCAAAGAAGGTGCATTAGAAGGTGATTACATTGTGGTTTCTAAACTACCTCATGTCCGAGTGTGATGGATGAGAACGATGAGAATGATTACTTATTGTTTTAGCAGCCTCAGGTGTACCTTCAATGACTTCTTTTAGATAATCTGTCTACGTTATAATGACCTTGTTTTATTTTACTTCCTAAACGATGTTTTCACTCTTGGGATGTCGGTAAATGAAATGCACCTACCTTCTTCAGTGAGTTTTATTTCTCTGGAAGTTAAGTCTGATAAAAAAACAAACGCACCTGGTATAAATGCCTCTGTAGAATGTACATGTTGTTGCTATAAATAAACGGGAAGAGCAAAAGACGTTCTTAAATGAGATTTATCTTCTTCTAGCAAATAGAAAAATACTTTTTGCCCACTATTTAGATTTAATCTAATAATTTGAACCTGATTAATGTTAAGATGTACTGGAAACGGAGCTACCTTTCATATAAGAGGTAATGAATAATCTGGCAAAGAGAGTTCACCAAAGAAAACTAATTGTGCGAAAACACTGTTATTGCGTGGCAGTTTATCGGAAAGTAAATAGAAACCCATAGTGAATGTTTGTTGTGATCTGTAAACGGACGAATGCGTTTCGTAAAAAGAAGAAAGAATTATTGAAGAGGGTGATTTGTACTGATGTTTCAATAAAAAAATCCTCATGAAGAACTTGTTACTTAATCAAACAAATGGCGACTAACTCAAATTGAAGACGAATATGTAACATCAAAGAAATATTAGTCGTATTCAATACAGCGTTGTTTGATAGACGATAGAACCTTAACGGATATCGCCACGTGAAAATGAATTCGAAGGGAAATACACTTGGAAATATGTTCAACCGAGTTTCAGTTTCCATTGAACGTAACAATATGAAAGATGTTACGCATCGTACGAACACCACAATCTTTTATATATTC
The DNA here is from genome assembly GCF_022045235.1 of Haliotis cracherodii. Taxonomy (NCBI): domain Eukaryota; kingdom Metazoa; phylum Mollusca; class Gastropoda; order Lepetellida; family Haliotidae; genus Haliotis; species Haliotis cracherodii. The sequence continues at coordinate 3,414,845 of NW_027266273.1, read as the reverse complement.
ATACGAGTTAGTGATGATACCAGGTGTCCTACTATTCCAATGCACTTTTTTCTAATTGTAAGTAAAAAAGGTTAATTGCTATGACGAGGATGATAAAATAAGTATAATTTTGGGAATAGGTTTTAGAGGCATTTATTGGTGATACACACCTTAAATAGAATTATCATGGATCGTTTGCCCAATTTTAGTATTTTTCACCTGATAAAGGAGTTAGCATAGGCCTTGATATTGTGCACATTCTAAATACGAAGGTGACAAACATAAATGTCCTATACATAATGTGAATTGAGGAATCACATGGGCAATATTTCTGCCAAAATGAAATTGGAAATCTGGGAAGAATATGGCCATTAATTAAACAAGCCTACAAGAAACATTCTACTCGCTTCTTTCAACTTTGTGCATTATGTGTTGTCAATATGTGATGCTGCCCACCAAGTCAGTACGTGAAAAACACTATGCACAATACTGTGTGACAAGAGGGATAACTCGAGCAATATTACTGCAGCTCCAGTCTACATATCGCATCTATTGAGGTACAAGATCTCAAAGAGCGTCATACTTCTCTTGCTCAAAAGTTGTTTTATCAGGGTTACAACATTCGAGACCTAAGTAAAGCATTTAAATATTGCATGGTAGACAAGAAGAACATTTTCAAATTTGATCATCAGATCAAGATGATATGCGATGAAATCCCTATATTTTGACTTCTATCATGTGTAGTGTTTGTGACCCGTGTCATCGGTGGGGACGGGCACGCTCACACCTTCGCAAACACCTGATATCGTCACCATTTGCATATGATTCATTAACATTGTTCATGATATCGTCCGAATCGTAAATCGACATTGCTTTTAGATTTCTTATGATTATGGGAAGGGTTTTGTCGCTTTTGTTTAGTAGTCATCAGCCCAAGTTTGTACCAGCGATCGTTATTAAAGGATTCTTTTACCAGTTAGATTAACTGTTCATATACATTAGTATCAGCGTTTGTATTTGTAAAATATTCCTTGAAATGAACTTAAAGAATGTTTTGATTGAACTTCCCTTACAATTATTCATGATTATTCAATAATTATATTAAATAGCAGGACTGCGCCTATGAATATTAACAAATATATGGTGAGTGGTTGATATATCAGTAATGTACTTTTCCTGTCACCAAGTCATACCAAGTTTGACAGCAACTTTGACAAGACTTATATATTTGCCTAACTTGTGGGAACCGTAAAATAGCTTTGGGAAACATTGATTCTTAACCATTTACTGCTTGATCATTTAATACTCCTCACTATACGAACTTGTAAAGTATGCATGATGTATTCATATCTTGAAGACAATAATAGATATCAACCAACTAAGCCCTACTCTTCTTACATGCTTTCGGAAGGTTTTCTAAATCGCTGCAGTGTAAAAGTACTTTCGTGATGGCTCCTGCATTACACGGTAACACATTGCTTAGTACAATCAGCTATGGATACACCCAAGTCGGTTTATTGCAGGTAATAACTATATATCACCACACATAGGTCTGATACTATTCTCTCTTTGTTTTTCCTTCATGCCGTCAAACCTGTAACAAATTGTCCCAACCTCCATTATCCTGTATGGTCCTCTGATCCACAACATTGCATCATCTTCCATTGTACACAGGAACCTTCTACCCTGGCTTTTTGTGAAGAATGATTAGTCTGCCAGCACTGAAGCAACACCCTCGACCACACACAGCTCTCCAATGTGCTTTCATCTTTACAATTCAATTCGAACCACATTTGTGTAAATTTGTTTTGCAATTCGACTGTTCTGGTTGCTCTTTGTCATCAAACATATATAGCAAATGAGAGAAGAAAGGTGCATTACGTCAGGGCGTAGAAGTAACGAGTAGACAAGATAACGTTTTCTGTTAATGTACAGAGCAATACATTACGTGTTAGTGGCGTATGGGCGCCTGTGTTAAACACGAGTATATCATCATGCCAAGTCTCTCGTTCTGTTCCACCGGTACCAAAATGGCAATCGCTGCTTCAAAACAGATACTACAAATATCTTTTATTCATGAATCCAAGTCCAGGACAGCTTACATATTTTGAACCAAGCAGTTCAGTACATATCCCCCGATGTTAATTGATGTTAAGTTTACATATGGACCTTTGAGCATATACATTCTAAGTTACGTATGGACATCATTGTATCCTTGAATTGTGCCAGTGAGGAATATCTGGTTCATGTACCATTACATTTTTGTATTCCTGTATATGTGTTTGGGAGAAAAATTTCACTTTGAGTGGACCTGATAATTGCTCGATCACAAGTCAATGTGCGATAATGGACTGACAACAGATACCAATTATAGTTCAATAATCAAATGACCAGATAGTGCATGTTATTTCATCTATAAACTACAGAAAATGTAACTTGCCATAAAATAGTCCAGTGAATGCTGCACACTCGGTGAGCAGCAAAAGAAAACACGATTTGTTTGACGATGACGAACGAAACCATATACTAGTATTTCAATGTAGTTTTATTTTTCTAATAATAGCATGACTTTCCAGGCATAGACACTACCTGATATAAGATACCCAAAATGTGAAACACCACTTTATTACCCCTGAATGACGGGGCACGATATAAGAAAGATTGTGTATATGCTGCCCTCTTACTATATACATAATATATACACGTTTTTCTCTTGATATGAACATGATATTGACAACGCCAGGTGACCAACTAAGCAATACAAGTAGGTTTCTCTTTGATGCGTTAATATCTACAAGACTGAATTTCGTTCATATGTCTCACCAACATAACGAGGTGCGAGAGCAGTATCAATTGCTTCTTTCACCACAAAAAGAAAAAGAAGCTCTGGATTGTCCATTAAAGAACTGCGTTTTATGCGAAATTATCTATTAACTGTACCAAGGCAAGTTTTTGTCACGTAAATAACAGTTGTCGGTTCGTATGACTCATACCCTAGTTTTGCTATTATACCAGCCCCAATAGGAGATAAACATCAAGGTTGTTGTTTTTTTAGATTTGCGGGCATTATTGAGTATTTGATAACAGAAAATTTCATTTGGAACCGAAGGCATTAGCAGTAATCTCTCGTCGCACTCTCTCTACCTGAACTTTTACAGTTGTTCGAACGACATTGCGTGACGTTGTACTGCTATGACGTCATAATACATTGGATCCGTCTAGTTAGCAGTATGCGGGAAACAACTTTATCGAAGATGTTTTCATAAACATTGCTCAAACTTCAAATTTCATTTATGTGGTAGCCATACCGCAATGCATTATAGCACGTATGTTTTATTACGGGATGAGAAAAAAACAAACTTGAAGCCAGGAAACCCTGAGTGAAAAGTCAGAAAGATTTCCAGGATCCAATCCCATCTAACAACGTAATTAAATCAAACAAATTGAAGCACTTCCATTCATATCTGCAATTCTCCATTAAGACACAGGGGAGTGTAAACGTGAAGCAATCAGTAACACAATGCCAAACTTTAAGGTATATGAAATGTATATGAACGTAAGAAATGGACGTCAACTACAGACTTTCTTAAATTAATGTTTTATTGATATCTTACCTTAACCTGTGGTTTTCCACACAATGTCTAATGGAAAACCAATGTTGTGTTCAAGCAAACCTAATCAGGTTACTTGGTTTCAAAAATAAATTAGCTGAGGCTATATTCCAAACACAAAACTATTTCTGTCAAAATAAGTTATAATATACACAAAATGGCATTATGTTGTTGTTGACAAGTGTAATCACGGATCAAAACAGAATACCTAGTTCTATTTCACCTAACGTACAATTCGTTAAGGAAAGAAATTGCATCCCAAATAAAAGAGAAATAATACATTTAAGGACAGTACTTCTTAGTTGACCTGATGTGTTCTTTTGCTTCATTCGCCGTGTTACTGCACGCAGTAGGTCTGGAATTGTCGAGATCGGGGACCACCATACATATATCATGCCAGCAGACCTTCTGAGAATGTTCCATACTGAAGGGAAAATATCACCCTTCGCAAAACTGTGTTAAATGTAGCATCATTAGGGCAAGGTATTTCGTTTTCTGTCATAATGCATGTCTACATGTGGTACCAGTGACTCACGCATACCATGCATCCAACTGCGCATACCACGTGTGAGGTTCCCAAACCCGGAAGCATGCTATAACGCACATGTTATCATTGTGAAGAAAGAAAAAAAACATTTCGTATACCAGATGTTTGACCAAATCTATCAGCTGCCATGCTGGCTGTACATCAACTATTTATTGTTGACTACATTTAATGTTTGACTGACTTAAATCGACACATGACAAGAGCAAATGAGCACATTAGCATTCATAGTAATGATGACAAGGGATACATGAGCTGTATGAAGAAAATGACATTGAGAAGAGCAATAACACACTTTAACACTAAGTTCAACTTTTGGGACTATGATATTAGATATCATACTCTCATAGAGAAATATATTAGCACGTACATATTATGCAGAATGGTAATATCGTATTCCGCGTAAGACATTATCATTACATGTTAGAACAAACATTCTTTTCGTGGACTTTAGAACTTCTCAGAAGTAACGTTCAGCAATAACAATGCCCTCCAAGAGACAAATTATATATGTATCAATGGGGGTTGTGGGGGAAGAAAATTAATACCAACAAACACGATGACAGATACAACACCTACAGGAAGATAAGAGCCAAAATTACATGATTTTCTTTTTCATCCTATGTTATTACAACAAAACATGCCCCCAGCAACAGCAAACACGACCATGTGTTTCTTCGCGTCTGTGCCAAATTAAGCGTGTATGCAATTTAAGTGATAGTAAATGATGACGTTTATTTGGACTAAGCGGTGGAAAACTTTGACGTTACATATTCAGACAGCTTGTTACTTTTCTCTTTAAGATCTTGTCTGCGTGGTGGTGATATAAGGGTCATCCGATGGAGGGACATGGTAAGAGCTTACAAAATATATATTCCCCATCAAAGACCATGCTCTATAAGGTCGAGCCTCTGTTAACGGTATCCGCATGTTCGCATTAAAATTCTCTTACGACTGTTATAGCATCAGCTGATTCCAGGCACCGATACAAGATGAAACGTTTCTCTGTGATATGGTACTTAGGGTACACCTATGGTTACCATACGATTCTAAGCAGTTTACCCCAGACAAGGTTGTCGATATCAAGTGCATTACATGGAAAACAGCTTTGAAGCAAAGGGTGTGCTTTCAGGTGTGCAAATGTCAGTGTGACACATAGTCTGAAAAAAGAAAAATATGTATCTCGCTGATAAGTCCACATATATATACATCAACATGAATCTTGTGGGATCCAGGGGCGTACATACATATGCAAGAACACACATTGTATTTGTCTTTCTTGCAGAACACCCTCTTACATTTATCGCATGTGGGGGTCTAGACTGCAACTGAACACAAGAAGAAGAGACGCACAGCAAATTTAGGGATGCTCTTAAGGTGAAATGAAATATGAGTATATTGACATGATGATGTAATACTGAACTCTGTTGTACATAAGACATGAAAACATATCCAAGCAATGACTAATTCTGCAAGGTATTTGTATATGCGTTTCATTGTATGTTATATTTTAGACTTTGATCCAATATATACAATATGATAAGAATTGTAGATATTCGTAAAAAATGAATATATTTCTAACAATTGACCCGAACATTTAATTGCATACTTGTTCCTTTCTTGAATATAATATATAAGCACTTATAAATTGCCCTTATTCGAAAAGTGGTATGTCCCTCTGAATGCACTCAACCAATAATTAATATGAAGTATGGGATATAAATTATGTATAAGCATTTATATTAGAAGCTTGCGGATTTAGTTTCATTGCATTTTTAAATTGTTGAATTCCATTGTTCTTTTGACTGATACATTAAGCAACATGTGAGGTTAATAGTTTACACATATTATTTAAATCGTCTATTTCAAGTACATATAACTGCCAGTTTACATGGTTACAAGCATGAAAACATCTAAGGTTTTGGTATTTAATTTCTACACTACTCTGGCATGAAGGCGCGATATACCCAAAAAGTAGATCTTTAGAGGGTAGAAAGAAATATCTAGGAGCAATTGACTCGACTGATGGCAAGCTGTTTATTTGGACAGTAGCACTGTGCGCCTGTTAAAAAGGTACCTCCCGCAGGAAAGTCGCCTTATCAGACAGGTTTGAAGCACATTTTATTTGTTTAAAGTTCTTCTCAACTCTCTGATTATACAGGTTCCATTTGATGAAATCATGTTTGTTGTTTATAAACAACGTTTAGGTAGACACAACATGAAGAATGACAACAAACTGCCTTGATCAGCGTATTTACTGTAATAATATTGAATTGAATGTAAGTTCATAAATGAATACTTCATACGTTGATCTCAATGACCGCAATATACCGCTTGAAACTTTCATGTTTAAGTAGATTTTAGATTGGATTCCTCTCAACCATGTCGTCAATGTTAAAATACGGGAGTTAAGATGGTCTTAGTGCTATGATCGCTTTGTGGAAAGGGGCCCTGGACGATACAAGTCAGATACATTCTATGTGACGACATGTATGTGCTGTTATGGGTTTACATATACATGTATTTTGATCAGTGTGTCAGTATCGCATTAACAGGTCTGCTCACATTGGATGTGAAAGATAGAGCCATTTCACGCCAATTGAATCTCAGGAGTGTTAGTAAACCTGTATCTTTGTGTGTATGCCATGACATTCAAGCTAGATTGTTCCTTAATCACCAGAAAATTGTTTTTTGTGAAACTATATAATACGAGGACACTGGAGTATGGCCACAAGTACGTGCAATAAATATTCATAATTTTACACCAAGCGGCCAGTATGCGGCGTAACTAACACGCACATCCGGCAATTATTTCGCACGGTACTATTTGGTACAAGCGCATTGTTACCCTTTCTGAAAACGCTGATTTTGAAGTCAAGCGGACTTATGCATTGCTTATGTGGTCTCAGCCAACCACATGCTCATTAGTATATGCATTGAGGTGTGATGTTAGTGTATAGGGATGTGTATGTGCAACAAAACAAGTTTACTAAATTAAATAATACTACCATACCTATCTTGAAATATAAATATACATAAACAACAATAAAATAAGATACATGCATAATGCAATACCAGTTTAATATGGAAAAAATTCGAAACACCGTTCTTCATTTATGGCTATTTGGACAAATAATTAGGTATATCTGAATATACATTTACAAATTCAAAACACCAACGCTATAGAGTAATCTGTATCGAGTATCTGCTGAAAAAGTACTAAAGGGAACTTAATGACAAAAACGTGGTGAAAATTATATGAATGGATCACTGAAAATCATTGATGACGACAGGTGTTCGCGACAACGTCCTGCTCTCCCGTTAACCCCCGCCATTCACGCAATTTGCATTGATTAAATGCTTGTGGGTTGTACCATGGAGATGTGAAAACCCAATGTAAAGGTCAAAGCATAGGATTTCAGGACAACCAGTGATTGACATCATGAACAACAATGACACCACCTCGGTCCGACAAGTATACGTTGCTGGAGACAATGTATATGAATATTTTCACGAATGACTCAAGTGATAAATATTTATGCACATTCTGATTGATAGAAAATTAAACTGATACGAATGTATTTTGATGTATCATTCTCATGATGATTAAGTTACAGTCAAAATGCGCATAAGGTCAATTTCATTTTCTATGGCAGAATGAGTATTCCTGATATATGTTAATATAAAACCATTCTGTTCCATTCCATTTGGCGTAAAAGTCAAAATAGCAGGGAATGTATATGAATGGACTATATGACATCTGTCATACGTGATTACAATAATTGCATAAACTGACCTACAAAGACAGTGAGCTTTAATAGAAGTCATATCGAGTATTAGAAAGTTGGGTTTAAGGCTGTTTTGAAAAGTATAGCATATATGTCACGGCACGGCAGCTTAGTGACAGAGAAAAAACAAATTTTATGCAGGTCGTAGACGTTGGACACTTTCAAATCCACAATCAATGTTATGGCGCTGTTAAACTGAGGTCATTATAAAGATAAATCTTCGACTCCAGCCGACGATCATTTGATGCAACCACATCTAAGGAACGCAACTCTGCATAATCAATTGTGATGCTTCAGACGTATTGTAGATATGTAGATTAGTACAAACACAGAGAGTTATTCTGTATATACCCTACCCCTTAGTGAAGTCCTGTGTCATCTGTATATATTACCTGTTAACAGGTAATTAATATTTCGTAAAACGTAATATATTACGATGGAAAACTACTTTGAAGGTATACTTATTGAGTTTCTTTTTGACTTCACCAACACAATGATATAGTTTACAACAATCATCATTGACATGTTCATGTCAGAATTGCATCGCGTCATGTTCACATTCTACTTTTTATTAGATAGATATGGTAGTTAGATATGCAACAAGCAATGTTACTCATACTGATTCGACCACGTCCGTCGTGTAGTGGATAGGTTGATGTTCGATCCCTGACCGCGTCCTACCAAAATTCTTTTATAACTGTTTCTTGCTCTTACGCTGCCTGACGTTGCTTAAAGCAGACTCAGTTTGTGAAGCGATTTGTAAGCACGCATGGGTCTTGGTTTCCACACTTTCAGTCAGAGACTCAAAAACAATTAAAGCAGTGGATATATCTGACGTCTCCTTCTGCGACGAAGGCAAAGTCTGTTTCATCAGCAGGAATGGTGATGGCTTCGTATTTCGTATTCCAAAGGAATATCTCAAGAAGTCAGACCATTTATGGCCAATATCATGCTAATATGCTTATGATTAGGCAACTGCCTGAGAATATCAAGACTACACGTCCTGCAAGACACACTTAAAGTGTTTGTTGTACGAGGAAAATGTATCTGTGCACCATGTCTTTGATGTCTGAGATGGCTTCAATGTATGACTGTGGCTTTGAATTTATTGAACATCCTCCTCCGTATTTAAACGATTTTGCATCGTCAGATTACCACTCCTTCAAAAACCTGAAGCAGGGATTCTCTTGTAAGCATTTATGTAAATGATGACGACGTCATTTCTGCTGTAGAAGACTTTATAAACTACCAGTAGGAAGCCCTCTACACCACTGAGAACCAGTAACACACGCATCGTTGGAAATAGTATTTGGAAATCGGAGGACATTATGTTGAAAATTTATTAGCAGCCAACTCCATCAACCCAGTCCGTCCTTGTAAGGCTCAGAACCACACGTCGAAGTACCATCTTCATCGAGCACACAACTGTTGATGTGAATACCAGCACATCTTTGAAATAATTACCATCATCAGCTGATATGTTGCTTTGCACTGCTTGTCGTACCCTGCAAACAGTGTGACAATCATTTGCCTCCTGGTGTATATGTTTTAATTTTTAAATGTTTGACAAAGCACACGGTCCGCACCGACAGGTCTTCTATGTGTAACTGAAGAGGTTGGATTGCACTAATTGTTACCCCGAAAGTTACTTGCAAATAGGTATATCTCATCTGGAATCTATTTATATTTGTAAGCGACATACCACTATTTTTGACGATGACAAACATCGAATAAGGCGACGTACATGTACGTCATCAGAGATATCATGTACACATGCTAGAAATAAGAAGGGCCAAAAAAGATCCTTGTAGAACACCAGTGCATATATTTGCTGATTGGATAGACTGGCATACCCGAATGTTGCCAGTAAACGCTTTTTGCACAATGATTTTTAATTTCTGACACTTGGTGATTTTATCTTCTATTCGTGTGTACTTGATATTTACACAAAACTAATAATCAGTCACTTGCCTGTGGGATCATTGAGTATGAAACGTGCACATTTTCTTTTTAACCCGTGGAGTTGTTATTGCATATGCGTACCTCTAAAGCATTCGGAAGCATGCTCATGCTCATGCTCATCTCTATTATTTAATTTGATAGGGCGTAGAATGGAAAAATCCGTACTCACACGAACAATGTACACCAAAAGCTAAATATACTAACTTACGTATATAGCAATACGATTATAAACATGACACCAGGTGTTTGGTGAGCATTCTATGATGTACCAGTCGTATCGACCATGCGCCATGGTCTCTATATGAATTTGATTGCTGTCGTACTGCAACTATTCGTTTTGGAATCAATCGTCAGATGTTGATAAACACATTTAGTATTCTAAAATCACAAAAGTTTTTCCAGGGTCTGATAGTTTGAATAAGTTGACTTCATCGCCACTTTTAATGACATTTATATTAAACACATCGTACCAGCTTAAGGGTTGGAATCCCTGAAGTGCCTCTCTTATAACCCTTGATACATGTGTTATATCGCTACATGGACACCATCATAAGGACCAAGCTACATGTTGATCGGTAAAAAAAAACATTTTTCCAATATTAAGTCCACAAAATAACAGAAATGTAGTCAAAGAGGCGTTAAATCTCAGGTCACTCATTCACTTATTAGCAAATTAGCCAATTGGTGCACTATTACGGGCACGAACATGCATACACATGCTGCAGACAACACCAGCATTTCGGCTGAAATAGGATTAACACGGACACCTGGCGAACGCTACTCTGACTTCTGTAACAACCCAACTCTGTCTGGTACAAGTGCCAAATGGCAACTGATGTACAGCCCTCCCGTCTGGGGGCGCTGCCGAGAGCTTTTTGTGAAAAGTCAGACTTCCTGAAGCACTTCCTTGCTTTCGGTGTTGAAAGGTAAATACTAGCGCCGCTCAGATTTCTAACTACCTTCTCTACATGTTTTCTGAGCAATTTTGATTGGGGTTTCTTGCTTAAATGCCAGAGGAATGGAAAGTGGAGGCCGATGTAGTATGCTATGTATGTTCCTATTTACTTCAAGTTTGTTTTGATTATAGATAGTATTTATTTATATTTTTTAAGTTTGGATTTATAGTCATGACAGGTAATACAGCTAATTATATTTTGAAAAGCGAATGGATGTCAAAGAAAGATATAAGTTAAACTACTTAACCATGGTTTGTTTTATAACAAATAGTTTATGCAGGTATATGTTTACAAACATTTAAGTACGCAACGCTATATGCCCTGTGTAAATGCAGATAAGGACTAGAGCTATATTCGACTGAGATATTGTTTCTTCGGTAATGAACATATTTACTTTCGTTGCATAGGCAATTGAATAAACAGAAAGGTCTATTTCAAAACTGACAGTTTACAAAAACATGGAAAAACCTATCTACTATTGGCACACACCTATTGTCGTTGGTTGACAATCCAACTGTTCTGCAGCAGAAAAACATACCGCCCCTCCAATTCACACTGCCTTCGCCAAGGGCATAAGGCATAAACACATGCAAGGGAGCAGTCATTATTTCATCTGCTCTTCCGTATTCAATCAGCAGGGAACTCTTCTCTGTTGAAAAGCATCATAAACAAGTGAAGAGTGTTTAGTAGAGAAGAAATGTATGTTATGACGCCGGTGGCTTAAGGCATCCGACAGTAACAGCAGATGGGAGGGTACGAATACACACTGGCGGTCCACAATTGTTTTCCCTCCAAATAACAAGCTACACGATGGACCCTATTCTGCATCCAGAATATCATGTGCTGTTTGATACTATTTTAGATGTATAGTTTCTTTCTTGGCATGGGATGGTGACTTGTAATTGTTTGGTTTCACACCATTGCCTATGAAACGGTTCTGCTACCTTTGATGAAAAGACGTTCTCGGGGAGGCTTTGAGATGTATCAGAAATGATGTAAATCCACAAGGATTAAACGCCCTGCACTATGCTTAATTGAAAACTTACTTTTCTTATGATGTAGTAGGTATTTATATTCTTTCTACTTTATTTCATCCTTGCCACCAACTGTGTTCAACAATTTCCTATGGATCAAAGGATCCAAGAAGGGTTTCGTTTATATAACGTTTATAAAGAGAACTCACATGACTGACATATTTTTTAAAGGTATCAAACACTAATCAAGACATTAAGCAGGTGATTTAGTCGCAATTAACCACATAACAACCATGTTTTAAGTTTCCTTTCAAATGAACACCATAAAGGTTAACACGATTAAGTGCCTGTTGATCTCTTCCCGTTTTACTACATAATTGTGGCACTTACATCAAAGGGAACATACTATTTAGACAATTAATTTTGCCAGGAAATGACATACTTGATTATATATTGACGTATCTGTTTAGTTTTATTTCCAATACAAAGCATCTGTCCATCCCAAATGTATGATATGGCGTCATATGACGAGATGACATGTAAACAAATTGTTGACTTTCAAAAGCACACCATTGTACTTAAACTCACATAATAATTTATCATATGACATATCTGTTATACTTTTTCTACACGTTAAAACACCAATTAACTAATCATTGATCTTCTTTTCCAAAAGGGACTTGTTTTGCTTCCTCAGATATGTACACATATGAAGCATCAATTCTTTATCTCACAGCTGCGCTTTAAAGATTCTTTTATAACAGCAAAGCTGATTTCACTTTCAAAATCATCGCTGAGCACTTCTTGACTGATGCCAGCATTTCCAATTAAGATAAGATAGGCACCAAAGATGCTTGTATTTTATCACATCATTCTCTTTTGGCGTGCAGTGGGTTGTAACAGGTCTTTAATTACATAATTGATACCTCTGCTATTTGTGCCATAGAACAGCTAGACCGATTCCTGCACAGTAGTTTTCGTCCTGAAGAAGATAATTTAAGAGAGTACTAACCATATGACAAAGTGAGTTCACAGCGGGATGGAAATTCCTTTCAAGTTTTGTTAATAAAGCCCTTGTTAGTGTCAATATTTAGACTCTGTATTGAACCAGTATGATGAAATTCCTAGACTGCTGTACTTAATTACAATAGTGTCTAAAAGTCAAACTGAAATATGTTGAAATATGGTGTAGTTTTTTCCAAATTTTATTACAGGGTCTTGAGTACAAACACCAGTCAAGCGGTACTTTACATGACAGTGGTGCCGAATACCTACATGATGATTGGCATGTTATTTAAGACGCACGCTGTTGCAGATAACCGTTATTGTAAGTTAATAATATAATTGCTTTCTTTGATTAGGAAACCAATACTTTTTTCAGGATACCATGGTTTCATGCTAAAGTAGAAAGTTTCAATAATTTACTGTAGAAACTAACATACTGAAATATATTAAGAATGAAATATTAACATGTCCCTATTTAAGAAGAATTAGAAGAGACACTGAAGATGACTTGATTAAAAACTAGCCGGCAGTTTCATATTGCCAGATAATGAAATAAAATATTTATAAGCGAATTAGGCAATGTGGATATGGAAACCGCCCAACAGTCTATAAACATATGAATTAGTAAATATGATTTTCTATACTGTAGCTATGGAGAATTAAATATGTCAATATTGATATACGACATGTTTCAGGGGTGACGTTGATCAAGGCAATGTATACTACTGGAGGCTAAGGGCTGCTTGTTTAACTATACGCTCGTTTCGTATTGCTATTTAATTACTAACGAGGGTTGCAAACTTTATAAGTATCGTGTTGGCAGTTTTGGAACAGACGACATCCTAGATCATCAATACTACTACTGCAGGATAACAGTGGTCTGTTAACAAGCCGATTAGCGATTTGAACCGTGGCCTCCTTCAAGTCGAGAATACACAAAACATGTACATGGTACCGCTTTCCTGTTTTCCTACTTAACCCAGACGCCAAGGTAACTGCTACGCTGACATCTTTGCACCGTGAGCCTGTAACGATGCTGGTTAAGGAAGCAGTGTGGGTATGGACAGCGCACAAGTGAAAGTGTATGTTGCTCGAGCCCGTGACTACATCTCTGTATGTTGGGGTACAAAGTTCCATTTGGGTGTTGAGGATGAATACACACGGCATGTTTATCTTGGACTGCATGTTCCATGGTAAATGTATCGCGCGTCTGTTGTAGAGAAAGTGGAATCATTTAGCGATTTATATTACACACATTTTACTATTGGATTCAGTGAATGAAGAATGGTACTGTACAAGGGTATTGCAATGCACAGATGGGGCACTTTGTTCAACAGGGTAGCACGCCAGGGCCACGGAGTGCAGGATGCTGTAGCAATAATTGTCGTTCAAGGCAACACTTTCACTCGTGGTTCCTCATGTAAGGACGAATCATTTTGGTGCATGTCAACTGATGTTGTTCGGGAGAGTACAGTTTGTTTTTACTCAAACAAGTCATACATACCGAGTTGTTTTCTCTCATATGGTATCCAAGATGGAAAGAAAACCCGGGCTGCGACAGAACGAGGGGACGCTTGTATTTTTAAGCTACACAATATTTAACTCTGTCCATGGGAAATGAATGCAAACATCCTCCTTTTCAAAACCACTCCTTCTATTATGAACTTGCCTATATTTTAGTTATATAGTTTATATATAGTCAGCTAGCATGCATTGAACACGTGTAGGGAATCGAACTCCGGTTTTCAGCGCCATGAACTAACGCTTCAATAAATGGCTACCCTACCGCTCCGCTCCTCGATGTGCTAAAATATCCCGTTTGTATACATGTAGTCGTTCGTTATGAACAATAATATATACTTGAAATGTGTACCTTTATAAATATTTACAGAATCGTTTAGAAAACAAACCTGATATTACTCCATAGCATCAACAAACACTTGTGCTATCTGACGGAAATAGTGAAGATGAATAATAAATCCTACCTCTTGCAACATATATACATAAAACATACAGGGACATCATCAATGTAGACGGATGTTGAAATCAAGATAACGTTAACATTCCGAAGAGTGGGCGTTATTTTGTTTCTTTTGAAGAAAATATTAACAGTTGAAGCTGCATTTTTCATGGTATATGTGCACTAACCATAAACTAAAACCGAGTGTATTCTTATCGTTACAATCAAGCGGTGTTGAACGCACAAACAAAGTCAGTTTGCATCCCTGTTTGCCAAATTTAAGATCCGAGGTGTGAGGTACATGGTGACGTCTGACGTCATCAAAGGGTGGACTGGCGGATGACGGGTAACGCTGCATCATTTAGGATGATACAATCTTCAAAACCATGTAGAAGATAAACTATGGACAACTGCCAGTACTTTCGAGGGTGTTGTGTGTTGCACCTAAGTGACTCTTGAAACTGAAGTGTGGAAGAAACGTATGCTGTTGTACCTCTCCCCGGCGGCAATTAGGTATGAGAAGACGTGCAGAAGATATGTTGAAATGTTTTCTGGTAATGTCTTGTAGTAACACGGTACCTGGAAAAACTCACGGAGGCAAACTTGTTCTTTGTCTATAATTAAGTGTGTATGAATCTCCTAAGAATACTGCTGTTCACCATCCACATGATAATCAATGTTACACCCTCGGGATTAATGCAAACATTAATTGATCATCAAATATGCATGCATAAGATGTATGCCTGGTGTAGTCATTTATTTAATCGAGACTTCGTGACAGGGACACAGCGAGAAGCGTATTGGCAACACGTGGAGGCATTATGAAGGACGACAACTTATCAGGTAGAGAGAACGTTTTATATGTCGAATGTTTTCCGCCTCATCTGTTTCATATTAAGATCTGTGCATTAAGACTTAGATTGAATGAACACTCTCCACAATACTGTATGGCGAAAGGGATGACTCAACTTTCGAATCGTCAACTTTCTTTTATGTCGTCCAATATTTCAGCAACTCCAGCCGTTGCTGTCTACATTTCACAACTTTTTAGGTACAATCGAGCATGCCCTTTCTACCAAGATTTCAATGAGCGTCATAAAACTCTTGGTGATAAGCTGTTTCGTCGATGGTTACAACAGGCAAGGCCTCAGTGAAGCTTTCAAACAGTTTTATGATAGACATGTGAAGGACATTTCCAAATTTGACGCATCACATCACAAAATGATGTTCGATGCAGTTCCATATTTTGACTTGTACCACATGTTCCGGTGATTTTTTCAGGTGAACAAATGACTTGCCTTTGCATGTGTTTGTGGTAAGTGCCTATGTTTGGGCAGGATACGCTCACCTTTTAGCGAACACCTGATATGATCCCTATTTGATAGTGATTCATGAATGTACATTCGACTCTCTTTTGGCGATGATGTGTTATGAACATGGTCAGGGTTTTGACGATTTTAATTAGATAGCACTGACAAGACTTACTTCCTGTCTGAAGACAACGGTGCTAAAGGCGTCATTTTGCATATAAACGCGTGGCTGAGAAAAACGTGATGACATAGTTTGAACACAATTGCGCTGGTATACTGTTTATGACACACCGACTGTTTGCAGGCATATTGAAGTAGGTAGACTGAGTATGGTTTTACACTGCGCTTAACTATGTTCCTGCAATATCACAGCGGGGGATACCAGAAATGGGCTTCACACATAGTACCCATTTTGGGAATCGAACCCGGGTCTTCGACGTGACGAGCGAACGCTTTAACCACTGGACTACCCGACCGCCCCACCGACGTAGGTAGAAGTAATAGTATATGCAACGATAATTTGTTATATAAGGCCCTTAGGACTTTGTTATGATACACAGTGATACAACTGAAATATTGATAAAGCGGTGTTAAGCTCATTTTGAAAGGTCAGTTAGAACATATATTGTATATGTATCTTAACCGTGCCATGTTGTATTAATATGTCTAACCATGTATGCCTTAGATACAAACTTCAATGAACGTTCCACAGGAACATGCCTCTTCAATCTCAAGATCAATTTGTTTAAACTGTCTTTAATATTTAAGATTTATATGATTTCTAAATTTTCTCAGGATTATTACCAATATTGTATATTCGAAAATGCACACATAATCACGCTCATTGGCAATAGTCCGCATATGTTAAATGCAGATATACATGTAGACCTGCATACAGGTCTTAATATGTCTGGACATTTCCGTCCACCAGTGGTCTGGTATCAGTATTACGACTTTCTCAGACAAAGTCATTATTTGCACGTGTTTAATGCCCCATCTTAAAGACAAACTCACAGAGCCCTCATTGTACTTTCCGGCGGTAATCCTTTCAGGAGATTCAAGACAATGAATGGCTTGTTCCGTACAGAAACGATTGTTCTTGTGGTCCGTTGGGAATACGTCTCGTTTACCGAACATCAACGACACATGTGGATTGTGATGTAGACGGCGACTGAACATATAGATTTTATCACATTGATTTATTAAGAATGTGTCTTGGAATTTGTGGCGTGGTTGGACATTTTCTCCACGTGACAAATATATGAATGTGAATGTTTATATGGCACTGATATAGCCAAAGGGATTGGTAAATTCTGTCGTCTGAAAGAATTTGAACTAACATACATTTGACTTAGAACTAAGCTTTTAAAGCATGGTTTCACCATTAAAGATCTGGTTAAGTCATTCCTGGAATGACACCTCGCTCGTCAACATGATGCGTGTGGCTATCCCTTCCCATGACCTTTAAGAGTTTTCACATCAACTTACCCACTTTCATTGATTCTTTGTGTGAATGGTGGTGCTAGCACTACAGTAGGACAAACTTACCCTTTTCGCGAACATCATGGATCCATTCATAAACTTTCCACTGCTTTGTCCTTTATGTCCTATGGAATATAATTCATTGGATATTAGAGACTGGTTATTATCTGGTATTGACGTTTTGAAGTTTATGACATTCAAGTAAGGGGTCGTTCACCACAATATGAACCAAAGTTGTGATGACATTTGATATTGTATTACAATCATGTAAGTAGAAGGGGAACACATGCTGCACAGCTTGACAAATTCGATCTGTTTAAAACACGGGTGGCTCAGTCGTCTAAGGCGCCGCGATTCGCTGTGCAGAGTTGCGTCCCTTGGGCACGCCAGAAACCTATGATTGTGGCTTCGAATCCCGGTTCGCCCTGTTTCTAGGTTTATCAGCACCATACCTGTGCTCGTGGGTTTCACCGAAGTGGTAAACGTCTGAGGCCTGCATCACTTCGGGCTTTCCTCCCACATCAAGCTGACACGCCGTGATATAACTGGAATACTGTTAAAAGCGGCGTTAAACCCAACAAACTCACTCTCAAGCGATATGACACCATGCGCAAGTTTCTCCACACATTTCTCAATCTGTGAATGGTCACGTCCTTCGTTACCATATGAATGAAATGCTGTTTGAAACGGCATCAAACCCAACTCGCTCATGAAATCTCCCATTCTGCTCCGAGACATTGGTACGAATGTACCGTGGTCACCGACGTCTTAAATAGCCCTCGTTTAGAACTGGAAAACTACACACTCTTCTCTGTCATTATACCAACTATCACTAAAGAGCTTTTCACGGTTTATCTTAAAAGTCCACTCGTTTCCTGAGCAACTCATTTCTACAACAATCCAGAGAGAAGGACGAGTCTGAACTGTCTGGCGCAAAGGACTAATTTTAGGTCAAGCATTGTTATATTTGCCTTGAGGGAAATTGAGTCACTGTGTATATGTAATTGGAGTAAGAAGTTGAGGCTAGACTAGAGTAAATCACATAGTAAATTTAGAAGACGAACAACTTGGTATTCGAATGACCTTTGTGCTACCTCTATACATTGGGAAGCATTTGAATCTTGTTTAAATTGATTTGTTAAATTTCTCTACATACCAATTGTCGTATTGTGTGGTATATAGGCTTATGATGAAACTGTATAAAATATGTGCCCTTATTATTAATAGAGAAATGTTAAGGACCCAAAAATAGCAACCTATAATAACATGATGTTTGATTAAATATAATACAAATTTAATGAAATGATCACTCGTGGAGTGAGTGAGTGAATTCGGTTTAACGCCGCTTTTAACAGTATTCCAGTCATATCGCGGCGTGTCAGCTTAATGTGGGAGGAAAGCCCGAAGTGATGCAGGTTTTAGACGGATCACTCGTGGAACAATGATAACCGTTATATATTTTTTAAACATACACTTCACATAGTTTGTGACATGGCTTCTTATATTGTCTGTTTTTGTTTCAATGAGAAAGAGGAAGTACATGGCGGGTTGGTTCCGTCCAATACCATGTGTACACCAAATTAACTAACAGCTCTATCCAAGCTTCAAAACGCACCACGCTACACAGATATGTATTGTTTGTAAACACTGGGAGGTGTCGGTAGGACCCTGCCAGGTGTTCAATCAGTGGAACTGATAACGACTACAGCAGAGATGAATGCTCACTAGAACAGCACTCCGAGATAGCGGTTCGTTCCACAGTTGTGTTTCAGAGCTCGTAGAAACGCGATGTGTTCAAATGGTCAGATGGCCGGTGTATGTGGATGGTCATATGGACGTACCTTACAGAACCATGTGTAAAAGATCGCTTTCATTGTATTGGGATGTAGATGGACTTACTGGTGAGCTAATGTTTTATTTAAGCATTTTAGTTATGTGTATTGTTATTGCTGACAAGTACTGTATCTTTTTTTATTATCATGTTATTCAATGATATGATGACTCGTTCTTTGCTTTGTATGGTTATGAAAATTGATCATTTATCTCAATATCATTATCATAAATCAGTCACTGTGTGCCAGATAGTGGCCTCTGTGTTATTGTGGAGGCTATACAAAATATATGTATGGTCATAAACATATCTAAAAATATGTGATTTTTATCAACAGTTAAGTTATCTATGCACACTGTTTCCAAACGAATGTTTTATGAATGGACAATATAAGTGTCAGTTTAACCTTTCGCTGGTTCTCGCCTCAATGTGCGCTGCGACAACATGTGACACGTTGAGACGGAGCCAAGCTGAATATCTGGCACGAGTACATATTTTTGGGGTAATTATTAGTTTAGAATCCTAAGTTTTGCTTAGTCTTCGACCAGAACTAATATTGATTTGTGTTATTTCTCACGACGGTAAAAGTGAAAGATGTTGCAATGTTAATTTATAATAATATACATACTAACGGGTACCACGAACCTCAATATCGTTAAGTCGTACACATTCACAAAGATATCAATAAATGTGAAAAGTGAAAAACACGGTTCATAATATGGAAACATTAAAGTTTGTGAAAATACAAATAAGTATTTAAACGTCACTACATTTCTTCCAATATTAAAATTAATGTAGAATGTTGCCACAGTAATCTCCTATTGCACTCAAAATCAATAAGTTAATAACATTACCTAACAACATCATTATTAGCCGGACATCATCCATACAATAAACTAATTTATGCACCAACCATATACATACACATATTTAAATGAGTTAAGAACTTTAAGGCAAACAATGCACATGGAACATGTAAGATAATATTTTATCATGCATTCAATATTGAAATAATTTTGCTTTTAGTATGGATTTTTTAGTTTATGGCAAATATGACAGAACACATGTGTCATTGTTGAAATGAACTGACTCAGGTTTCAAACATTTTGCAGCGTTGTTTCTGGACATATTTATCACATTGGTATACGGCGTATAAACATATGGGGCATTAACTGTGGTGAAGCTTGTGTTAATCGTCGTTTCTGTTCCTCTTCCCTTGTCCGGCCTGTCTCTGGGAATGACTGTCTGCAAGAATGATAATGATTGATTGCATACACGTCAAGCACATGACTGATGGCTCAGTTGCAATATACCAAGACAATTGAAAAATAGATTAGTCTCTTGATGTCTAAGATGCCGTCCTCCATTTGAACCTTTCTATCGGGAATCCGTTCAAGTTGAAAATACTGTCTTGCAGTACCAGATTCAGTATGTTCCATCATTCTCGTAACAAACATATATGTACACGTGTTCCACTTACAGTATTTGCTAGATGAGGTACTTGACACAACCGTTTATGGTAATACTATGCTTTAAATAGGCACATCTTATTGATCGATTTAAGTGAACCATCGCAGTTTAGATCGCTAGATGGCAGAAATAATGATGGCGCGACATTAAATATTAACTCACACAATTACAGATTACGGTATGATGTACAATATTGGGTCGTGTGTTTAATTTTATGCTGTAGCAATATGTTACGCTATTCTTTATTTATGACAGTGACAGTACATTAGTTATATGGTCATCGGGTGCATTAATGCATGTGGGTGACTGCAGGGTCATGTTTCACTGACTATCAACAGGATGCAGTGATAATAATGCGGTCATGGCATATGATCATCCAGAACCTCCTCCCTGTTTCGTGAGTGAGGACCGCTGTGACTCTCATTTCACACAGGCTCGAGGACAACTAATTTTAATCCTGAGTATCTATAAGAACAGTTATGGCATGTGGACATGTACTATTAAACATATGAGTGGCTGCCGGTGTCCTCACTGGTATTCAGAATGATACTAATGTGGTCATGATATATAGTAGAAAACCATCGTTCATAATATTTGAAAGGGCGGTCGGGTAGCCTAGTGGTTAAAGCTTTGGCTCGTCACGCCGAAGACCCGGGTTCGATTCCCCACATTGGTACAATGTGTGAAGCCCATTTTCCGGTGTCCCCAGCCGTGATATTGCTGGAATATTGCTAAAAGCGGCGTAAAACCATACCCACTCACTCATAATATTTGACGAGTTGTAATATAAGTACATTATAGAGAAAGTATATTTATTCTCTATCGTCGATGAAACATTTAATAGAATTGAAAGAACAGTTATAAAATTACAAATCATAAGCATGAACTTCCATATATATGCATTTCTGGAAGGCAATGACATTCCTAAGATTGTCAAACCAGTCCGATCCTCCCACCTGTGTTTCTAGAATCTGCCTGTACTCCATCGGCGATGACTAGCGCGTGTGCACGGACATTGAATGATAGAGAGGACTATTTGGCAGGATTGGGGGCACACAAAGGTGAAGTGTAGTCGGATACTCGGGGGAGTAGTTTCCCGAGCACTAATCTCATCTTATATGTTTGCCATGCTGCAGTGATGGACAACAAATGTACGCTTGGTTACTGAATAACTACAAGTGTGCCATTGCTGTATTGGTACGGTGCTACGTATTGAGAGTTCGCACTTGAGTGTTGTAGTGTTGTACTTGGTTGCTGTTGTGGTACATATATGTGCATAATGTAGCGTACATTTAGGCTTTGATTATTCTGAGAATTCGCAGTGGAATACGATCATTGCCAATTACATTTACCTAATCCGCTTCTCTAAGGTATGTCGCCACGAGTATCTCCAGTGTCGTTATTTATGGACCGACCACTTCATACTATTCCTTGTGGGTGTCGGGGTTGGGTGCTGGGGAATTTTGTATCGAGATTAGATATTTACCTGAAGCTACAAAACCAGATAAAAATATTTATAAAACTATGAGCCTCATTTTTAAAAAAAGAAAAACACCTTGCAACAGTGTACTTTTGTGGAAGGTAATTTCTTTCAATTTCAATTTCAGTTTAAAAATATTTTTCAAAAATTTTCGGAGACAATTTATTTTTTTCGAAAAATTCCAGGCCCCCCAAAACATCAAATGGTCGTCCACTTACTAACTCTTCTAGGAATATAAGGTAGCCTAGTGGTTCAAACAAGAACTCGGATTCGCTTTTTCACATTGGTACAGTGTGTTTAACCAATACCCGATGTCCTCCAGCCGTGTTTGAGTGAGTGTGATTATAAGCTGTTTGCGATATGAGGGGGCTTCATACATTATGGGCTTCATACATTATACCCATGTGGGGTATAGAACTCGGGCCTTCGGTGTGACGAGCGAATGCTCAAACCATAAGGCTACCCGACCGCCCCTTATGACAAGAGGGATGACTTCAACGTTTAACAACTTGGCCACTAACCATACCATACTCCCGCCCTACCACGTCATGAACATGTTGATAACAGAAGTATCAAAGCACTCATTCCCCTAAAGTAAAGACAGACCCAAACGTTCGAATCTGAATTTACCGTGATTTTTCGGGTGAGCAATTGACTTGCCCTTGCATGTGTTTGTGACGGATGCCAGCAGTGGGTCAGGATACGCTCACCTTTTTAAGGAACATCCGGTCTCATCACTATTTGATAATGTTTTATAACACATGCTTATGACGTAGACGGAATCGTACAACTCTGCTTTTAGTAGTGACTTCTCATAATTATTGAAATGTTTTTGTCGCTTGTATTGTGTACGTCTTATTTGCTTTATTGTTTTTTATCAAGCCACCATGAGAATAAGACAAACCCAGTGATCAACTGAATAGATACACTCATCAGATGAGTCATTATTCACTTTGCTAAATTGAATGTATAAACTATAATGTTATTTATCAGACGAGACGCATATCGTATCTGCTGCTAGTTCATTGAGAACTCATGCATAACACTGTTGTATGCAATTGATAGTTTCGTTTGCCTGCATACATAATATCTGGCATGTGTGATCATGAGTCACGTAGAACACTGAAACTAAGGCAGCATAATAGGAACTCATGCAGTTGTTTTCAACTTGGTATACAAATGTCCCAACTGCCACAGTTTGGTAGTCATGTACAGAGTTGCATCTCTTATCCGTGCCAGGATCCGAATGTTGAGTCGATTGATCATTATTCTTGGGTGAGGTGAGGTGAGGTGAAATGGGGTTTAACGTCGCGTCCAAGATTATTGCACTCATATAGCGACGTGCATGTGTGTGTGTGTGTGTGTGTGTGTGTGTGTGTGTGTGTGTGTGTGTGTTGGTGTGGCTGCTTGTACTAGTCCGGACTGATGCCGATTTATAGCTGAATGAGATACCATGCCGCAGTTTAACACGAATACCCCACTCAGACACAGTATACTGACTCCGAGCTGACCAGTCTTGTTTTACCCCCTTAATGCCGAGCGCCAGACAGGGTAACAACAAGGACCATCTTTTAACGTGTTTTTGTATGACGCGGCCGGAGACCGAACCCCGGACCTTCCGCTCTCCAGGCGGACGCTCTACCACTAGACCACGGAGGCGGTCTCATTATTCTTGGACTCCTGGCATTTATACTGATACGCAGAGATGCAACTCCCTTTAGCTTTTTGTATTAACCAACGTGGTACACGTCTACAACCTGCGTCAAGTCGAAGTTTTCGCCAACATGAAGCTCTCCTGACGTTGTACAAGAGAAATACTGTTCAAAGTGGCGATTTGCACAGTAACAGTAGTAGTAGCAGTAATAGCAGAAGCAGAAGCAGAAGCAGCAGAAGCAGTAGTAGCAGAAGTAGGAGAAGTAGCAGGAGTAGCTGTGGCAGTCGTAGGTCTAGGAGAAGCAGTGTAGAAATACAGTAGGAGCAGTAGTAAGAGTAGCAGTGGTAGTTGCAGTAAGTAGCAGTAGTAGGAATAGCAGCGGCAGTAGTAGTAGTAGTAGTAGTGGTAGTAGTAGTAGTAGTAGTAGTAGTAGTAGTAGTAGTAGTAGTAGTAGTAGTGCCAATATAAGGAGTACCAGTGATAGCAGCAGTAGTAGGAGTAGCAGTAGTAGCACCAGCGGGAGTAGTCGTGACAGTAGCAGAAGTAGCAGTAACAGCAGGAGTAGCAGTACCAGAAATACCAGCAGTAGGAGAAGTGGTAACAGTTGTAGCAGTGGCAGTAGTAGCAGTAACAGTAGACGAAGTTGTAGTCGTAGCAGTAGGAGCATTCGTAGCAGTTGTAGCAGTGGTAGACGTACCAGTAGCATTATTAGCAGTAGATGGAGTAGCAGAATAGCAGCAATAGTAGCAGTGGTAGAAGTAGCAGTAGCAACAGTCGTAGTAGTACTAGCTGTTGTAGGAGTAGTCGTAGCGGTAGTAGCTGTGGCAGTAGTAGCAGTAGCAGTATTCGGAGTAGTAGTAGTACTAGTAGTAGTAGTAGGGGTAGTAATGTATGTCAGTAGAAGTAATAGTAGCACTAGTAGCAATAGTGGTAGTAGTAGCAGTAATTACAGTAGCTACAGTAGTAGTAGTAGTAGTAGTAGTAGCGTTAGTAATGTGTGTGCGTGTGATTGTAGCTGCTAAACTTTGTCTTCCCCTTAATGCCGAGCAATCCCCTTAGTGCTACAGTTCCGGCAATTCCCTATTTTAACTTGTACCATATGTTCCCGTTGTTTTTTTAGGTGAAATATGATGTATACAGTTAAGTAGCGGTGCAGGCACTTTGCTAAGGATGAAGATGCACATCAATACTTGTGAACATTGACAATACTACACACTATACGGACGTCCTTCAACCAAAGATACACACAGCCATTTAATACAGAGGGATTTTGGTAATCCATGCTTCGAAGCATATGGTATAGAAATGATTATGTGAGTACGGTTTTAGTTCGCTTATTATTAACTATTAACTTGCCTATGCATGTGTTTGTGACGTGTGCCAATGGTGGGGCAGGATACACTCAACTTTTCACGAACACTTGGTCTCATGATTGTTTTGGTGTAATTCATAAACACATGCTTGTGAGAAATGTAAAATAGTACAATGGAGATATCCTGTGTATATGGAATGGCTTTTGTCGCTTTTATTTACAAAATGGAACTGTACTCATCATGATCAAATCCAAGAAATTGAAATTAAAATCTTGACAATCTCAAGTCTCAGAGAAACGTTTATAATCAATTACGCTGCCCCTTGTCGTATGTCCATCATTGTATTGACTTTTGAACAACGGCACTTAGATCAAGGCCTTCTGTAACGCATCGTGAGAAAGGCTACCAGCTTAGAATGATTTATCGTTTGTTTCCCGGGGTAAATTGTTTCATAATTGTATCATTCTTTGATAGAAATATTGACAACATACAGCGTGATCTGCGCGAAAAGGTCATACCAGGAGCATGTGGTTTGTCTGCTGAATAAATAAGCATTACAGTGGCAGTAGCTGGTCCTGTGTTTTTTACACCATGGTCAGGGTTACGCTGTACGTTCTCAAGGTCAGCGTGTGCTACTGGAGTGAGTATTTCAACGTCTTTTGGAACGGTATTTCAGTATATAAATGTATCAACTGAAATTTAGAGGAAATCCTGAAGTAACCTTCAGCACTTTGATGATGATGGTGATAGACCAGAAATCATAATCAGGACCACTCTTGGATTCGAACTCACCATCAGTTGATTGTCCAGCAATTAACGGAAGACAACACTGCACAACGAATTGCGGGAGGGCAAACCACTTAACCTCTAGTATGATTCAACAAGCATACGCCAGCAACGATGGTTTGGAAGTATTACCGTTTCCAAAACGCCAATGCCAAAAGGTCAAAACGTCAGATGGATTGCGCCTTATTATTTATGTCACAAAGCGACACATTCAAGGCGATTTCACGATTCACAATAGACGTATGGTGCAGATATCAGGTTGAAATGCGTTGATTCTCAAAATCGGGATTACATGACTCCTTAACTTCGAGATTAACATTATTTTGGTATTCCGTGGCAATGAAAGGTGGACCATGAATTCGTATTCATGTATGACAAAAATGATTATACCCTGAAAATGGACGATTGCCTCTATTGAGTTTCATTTTGACCCTGAACATCTGCATCAAATTAAAACAAAATATTTCCCAAGCGTTACGTTGATCGATATGGTACCTTAAATTACCATGTTATAGATATATGTAAGTGATACCTCGACAAATGACGTTTATCAGATCCATACAATTGATCCTCCACACGAAATACATGGATTATAAGAGGTTGTATTCATTGGCCTTCGATTTGCATGTGCCACGTGTTAACACACTGATCCTCCAGATTCGTGTTGTTGCACAGAAAAGTCGAATATATACACCTGGAAATAGATCAAGCACCACTTCAACTATATTTTCATATATCCGAAACGTCCGTGTACATGTATGTATTGGAAATATTTACAAATGACATCATTCCCATTGTGATAAGTGTCCGAACTGATTGTCCAGAGCCTGATCATATAATGCAAAGCTGAAGAGGTAGTAATTGAAACAATAGTCACATAACTAATGCTGTGGAACAGTCACTTAACATCTCATTAGATAATAGATTTCGTCTTTTTGGTAAACAAAATTGTATTTTCTTGTATAAAATTAAAGCTTGATAAGATTTAAGGAGAGTCCTCTTTTTATATGGACATATACCGTCTCCGTAGTGTAGTGGATAGAGCATCTGAACGAAGAGCGGAAGGTCGATAGTTCGATCTCCTTGGCCCATTTGCACAAAGCGATCTTAGCGCTAAGACTATTGTAAGCCTATGTTAAAGTATGGGCGTCACGATTATCTTTGCACTAAGATTGCTTTGTGCAAGTGGGCCCTAGTCTCATACCCTCACAAGACCTTGCAAGATGGTAATTGTTGGTAACCTACCTGGCGCTCTTCATTGCAGGAATCCAACAATCACTGGCCAGTTAGGAGTATGTATAATGTGGCTAAGTGAAGAATCACTGTTAAACTGTGGTATGGTATTCAGTGGGCTTGCATTATAGCGAGTGAGTGTGTACATGTATGATTTAAGCCGCTTTAAGCAATATTCCAGCAATATTACGGCGGGGGACACAAATGGGCTTCACACATTGTATATATTTCAGTGAGCCAGCATTAACAAAGCAACATAAATCCCACTTTGTACAAGCAATGACACATGCACGCGAATACACTTCGGTATATGAGCGAACGCAACGTTAACCCTTTTCCAGCTCACTTTATATGGAAATATAACTGAAGAAAGCAGTGATTAAATTATATCCACGTTTATATTCATTGATCAAAGGAGAACGGGAACCAGATGTCCAGATATTTTATTTCAATTGTTTGATGAACAGACACAGTGTTGTGTGGCGATGGTGATACATCTGTCACATATTCAAAGTCTGCAGGGTTAAGTCAAGACAGAACTTCCTGTTCAGTATACACGGAATCTTGGCGTTTTGTATGACCATCATCAACAGCAGTTAAGGTAGATCAGATGCATTGATGATGTCCTTTCATTGCCGTGGGAATTTTGAATGATTTATTAGCTTTCATATATTACATACCAGCTGTGGGTTTTCATGTGTTTGTCATAACAGATTGTCAAAATCTCAAACCATGAATGTTTTGTTATGCGGATATACATCTGTTCGTGGAATGTAAAAGTGCGGATAAATTGTATTGTAAACCTTAAATATGCCTTCTTTGTACTGCCCATTTATCTAAACAATACACACTCCGTCTTGCAGGTATATCATCTACCAGTCATTTCGAGAATACGTGCCGTGTTATTTTCATACTGACTTCAGAATTATCCATCTTTTGTAAAACGAAAAGTCGATACCAATTGCACATGGGTGTAGAATAAACGTTCATCTGATTCTGGTCTTCACATTTTTAAGACTCTATGGTCATGTAATAGTGGTTAGATGTTTCCGCATTGAATCGTCTTCGTAAGAGAAGTGTCTGACTTGTGGAAGCAGATAACACAAATAATACACGCAGTACAATAACAGTGTCCGTTGCAATGCGAATCTTCCTGAGAAATATTTGTCTACATATCACTGTTCATGGAGGACAATGTGCATACTTAGGTTGACATGTGGTACTCATTTTTCAATTTTGAACATGAGGGTATAAGCTGGAATTCAGAATCGCTACTGCAGAACGGCTATTAAATCTATCTCTCTCTTTCTCTCTCTCTCTCTCTCTATCTCTCTCTCTCTCTCTCTCTCTCTCTCTCTCTCTCTCTCTGTCTATATATATACCTACCTACCTACCAACCTGCCTGCGTCGTCTGTTCAATTACATCCGATCTGTGCAACCCGACAATAACAAGGGAATGTGCCGTATTGTCATTTCTGTCCATCTGTGTAAAGACCACATCGATTTGGTCCTTATTTTATGTTATTCACACATTGAAGCATTCTCTGTGTTCCAATCCGCGCTGGCCAGCGAGAGATGCGATATTACAGCTGCTGCTAATGTGACGCCTAACTACGTCTATTGGAAATATATGCGGATAATTAATCCCGTTCGACTGATTAATGGTACTATCGTGACATATGTTCATAAATACATACTGTATGTAATATTTAAGTCGCAGGACGAGCCACGGAGGTTTGTAGTTTGTAGTGCAATTTTATTTCATTCTATCGACGACATCTAAAACTATGGATGCAATTCATATCTTTGTTAACAGGGTCATTTATATGCTGATGGGAAAAAATAAGGGAACGTGTAAAGGGAATGGTGACATTCTAAATGACGATCAGTTGAGCTTGTATGGCAATGTGGCATGCAAGGTACCTGTCTACATGTTTTTTTCTTTATATAAAGTACATGTATTTTGAACGTAGCAGTAATTGTTATGCAGTTATGATAGATTATGTTTCTTTACTATCGTGTCACTGGAATTTGTGGTTTACAGACCACTTGATTGTCTGGTTTGTTTACAAGCCGCCGTTTCGCGAAATCCTGGTGTCATCACTGATTTTCAGTGGTCCATATCATATAATCTTTACAGCCATTTTGCCAAATGGAATATGTTTCAGTGGTTAATCTAGCCTGGTTAGTCTCTTGCGTTGACAATTTATATTGTGTATGGTGCAATAAAACATGCACATATCAAACAAAAATAATTAGGTCCAAACATGCACAACTTACAACTTCACATATAGTACTATTCGATCTTGTATAGATGACATTCATTATAAAGTCAGGTTAAACATAACTAATACCAGCAACAGCAGAGTGACCTTCACCACTGGATATTGGTGACAGATGTGCAGCCAAATGGGAGCGTCATGGCTTCGCTGTTATTTCAAAACAGTCATCGCCTCACCACATATGGCGCCACATGAGTAAATTTTATAACACAATTTTAATAAGTTTATTCATATAAACCTAAACAAACCACTGAGCTGCTGTTATGAAGTCTTGTCAAATCCACGCGTGTGACGTTTCAAATATGCGCCATAGTTTGACACACATATATACCACTGTATAAACCAGGGTCGTAGTATTTAGTGATTTAACGTTATACATTTATTTATTTAATCATATATATGATGGAAGTTGCGATCAATAGTTACATTCATTTGACTTTCTAACACAGTTGGTGTCACATAATGAAACAGACATATTTGTAATTATCACATACTAATATCGTGAATTGACTTGTGTCGCTAGGCTATTTAAAATGAATACATTGAACATACAATACGATCTTTCCTTTGAAGCCTTTCATGCACTTCAGCTAGGCAGAGCGTGTCTATCTAATAATCCCTCATTGGACACGAACTAGTATAATGTACTGTCTTCACATAACGACAATATAGACCGCTGGATAGTTTGATT
Organism: Haliotis cracherodii; assembly: GCF_022045235.1. NCBI lineage: Eukaryota > Metazoa > Mollusca > Gastropoda > Lepetellida > Haliotidae > Haliotis > Haliotis cracherodii. The sequence continues at coordinate 3,384,534 of NW_027266273.1, read as the reverse complement.
ATATTATCAAATCGTAATCGTAATACAAATAACGGCAATGTGCTCTTCAACACATGGTAAATCCTATTATTTCTTCTGTATTTGTTGACTTCGTTGAAAGGTTTTCATTAATGTTTAGTAAACTGTCAGGCACAAGAATGTTTGACGGTGGCTAGAAATGAAACAAACAAGAAATGTCTTTTCGACTCGTGATGCATTTGATACAGGTATGTGTTTTGGACCTTCCGTTTGCATCGTTTTGGCGACTGTTTCCAAGCTGTTAAGGTCTTGATAACTTTTGTAATTGTTATGTCGAATCCATTGTTTAAGTGTATACTTTCTTTTGCCCAGCAGTTTATTATGTGCTTGACTTAAGCATATGCATGCTCTCATTTCTTTAAGGTTATGTGTGACTTATGTTGGAATCATGTGTATCTGCAGATAATTACCTGACAAGGAGGAGCTTAGTGTGGATATTACCATGACTTCCTGAGGAGTACGAAGGTCAGAGGTCATCGTGACACAGGCGGGACAGGTTGACCGGGATATGAAGCATCGCTTAGGGAAGCGGGTAGGTGCATTCGTTAACAGTAAATGCTCTCTTCTCAAGGGTGAGATTCCACACCACTTTGGAGCTGGCTCCAAACAGACGGATTAGCGTTCATTCTAGCCCCAACGAGAGTATACAAGTATAATGAACACGTAGATAACTCATCTCAGAACACATTAACAGAACCAAATCTACATCAGCATTTGATCCGGGTATTGATTAATTCAATACTGTTACAAAAGTAGATGACATCACATTATTGAATGGTGTACATTGAATTAATATGAAATTTCGTTCCAGGTAATATTGAATATTAGTCGTTTGGCAATTATTCTAAGCTATGAGTAACAAGTATTCCTGTCAAAAGTTAAGTAGTATATGTAAGGTTTCACAAAGAATATATGTGTTCAGTCAACGTATGTTTTGTACGTACATGTAGTTTATTCAAATAATTAAGACACAATATACCACGCTTTAAAAATATTATCTGTAGCAGACCTATTGATCCTCAGTACAAAAGACTTGTTAAACAATTCCACGCTTTTGGAACCGAGTGTCCATATGACAATATGTTCAGGTAAAAGGCTTACCGCAGCGTTGTGTAAAAAGATTTTGTTGACGTGGAATCAGTTAAATAATAAAAAGAAAATGTAAATAAAAGTCGTCCATAACAGTCCTACTTGTAGCTTGATACTCGACTAAACAAAACGTGCAGGTTGCATTGATAGAATAAACCATCAAAATGTCATTTTACATTTCCAATTTATTTTATGGCGACATGTCAGCCGGTTTTGAACACATGTTCGTCGTATTGATTTCTTGTGGTTTTGATTTATACAACATGTTTAATTACCTCTAAACCGTGAACATCTGCTTGTGTGCTGAGATAGTATCAACCACTCTCAGTATCTGCCCACAGTGTGAAGATCCGGATTAGAATTGATATTCAGCAACCCTTGCTTGGTGACCATAGGATCGGGTGTCAGGCTTGCCGACTCTGTTGATTGCATGTCATCGTATTCCATTTGCGTAGACCGATGCTTATGATGTCAATCACTGGATTGTCTGGTCAAGTCTCTATTGTTTACAGACTGCCGTCATACAGTTGGAATGCGACTGAGTGTGGCGTTAAACAACAAACAAACAAACAAACCGTATCTGGCCTATCTGCATGGTCTATGTACACAAACTGATCATACACTAAATGATGTTCGTGACATACTGCCTTGATGATGACGTTGATCTTTGAGTAAGTAGACATTGCACGCACGTTGGAATAGTCTTTCTAAAATATGAAAGTATTATGTATGTATTATGTTTATGAAGTTTAGAAAGTAATTCCCCTCTTGAATTATCTGATGTTAAAAGTGTCATGTGTCGACGTCATGCCACCCATTACAAGAAACGTTTTCAATGGTGATTTTTAAAGGTTTCTTTGTACACGTTGGCCACTGTGACTACAGCTGTCAATGGTGATCCGCGTGCTATGTCGAAAATGTATACCTTGTATGCAGCGTTGTGTACATATTAGTGTGTGCAAGTGTGTGCTCTCGTGGATTCAAATCCTTGTTTTTCAGCATCACACATTTTCAACTAAATAGTAAATGAGTATCAATGATTTAACGTTATACATTTATTTATTTAATCATATATATGATGGAAGTTGCGATCAATAGTTACATTCATTTGACTTTCTAACACAGTTGGTGTCACATAATGAAACAGACATATTTGTAATTATCACATACTAATATCGTGAATTGACTTGTGTCGCTAGGCTATTTAAAATGAATACATTGAACATACAATACGATCTTTCCTTTGAAGCCTTTCATGCACTTCAGCTAGGCAGAGCGTGTCTATCTAATAATCCCTCATTGGACACGAACTAGTATAATGTACTGTCTTCACATAACGACAATATAGACCGCTGGATAGTTTGATTATATTATCAAATCGTAATCGTAATACAAATAACGGCAATGTGCTCTTCAACACATGGTAAATCCTATTATTTCTTCTGTATTTGTTGACTTCGTTGAAAGGTTTTCATTAATGTTTAGTAAACTGTCAGGCACAAGAATGTTTGACGGTGGCTAGAAATGAAACAAACAAGAAATGTCTTTTCGACTCGTGATGCATTTGATACAGGTATGTGTTTTGGACCTTCCGTTTGCATCGTTTTGGCGACTGTTTCCAAGCTGTTAAGGTCTTGATAACTTTTGTAATTGTTATGTCGAATCCATTGTTTAAGTGTATACTTTCTTTTGCCCAGCAGTTTATTATGTGCTTGACTTAAGCATATGCATGCTCTCATTTCTTTAAGGTTATGTGTGACTTATGTTGGAATCATGTGTATCTGCAGATAATTACCTGACAAGGAGGAGCTTAGTGTGGATATTACCATGACTTCCTGAGGAGTACGAAGGTCAGAGGTCATCGTGACACAGGCGGGACAGGTTGACCGGGATATGAAGCATCGCTTAGGGAAGCGGGTAGGTGCATTCGTTAACAGTAAATGCTCTCTTCTCAAGGGTGAGATTCCACACCACTTTGGAGCTGGCTCCAAACAGACGGATTAGCGTTCATTCTAGCCCCAACGAGAGTATACAAGTATAATGAACACGTAGATAACTCATCTCAGAACACATTAACAGAACCAAATCTACATCAGCATTTGATCCGGGTATTGATTAATTCAATACTGTTACAAAAGTAGATGACATCACATTATTGAATGGTGTACATTGAATTAATATGAAATTTCGTTCCAGGTAATATTGAATATTAGTCGTTTGGCAATTATTCTAAGCTATGAGTAACAAGTATTCCTGTCAAAAGTTAAGTAGTATATGTAAGGTTTCACAAAGAATATATGTGTTCAGTCAACGTATGTTTTGTACGTACATGTAGTTTATTCAAATAATTAAGACACAATATACCACGCTTTAAAAATATTATCTGTAGCAGACCTATTGATCCTCAGTACAAAAGACTTGTTAAACAATTCCACGCTTTTGGAACCGAGTGTCCATATGACAATATGTTCAGGTAAAAGGCTTACCGCAGCGTTGTGTAAAAAGATTTTGTTGACGTGGAATCAGTTAAATAATAAAAAGAAAATGTAAATAAAAGTCGTCCATAACAGTCCTACTTGTAGCTTGATACTCGACTAAACAAAACGTGCAGGTTGCATTGATAGAATAAACCATCAAAATGTCATTTTACATTTCCAATTTATTTTATGGCGACATGTCAGCCGGTTTTGAACACATGTTCGTCGTATTGATTTCTTGTGGTTTTGATTTATACAACATGTTTAATTACCTCTAAACCGTGAACATCTGCTTGTGTGCTGAGATAGTATCAACCACTCTCAGTATCTGCCCACAGTGTGAAGATCCGGATTAGAATTGATATTCAGCAACCCTTGCTTGGTGACCATAGGATCGGGTGTCAGGCTTGCCGACTCTGTTGATTGCATGTCATCGTATTCCATTTGCGTAGACCGATGCTTATGATGTCAATCACTGGATTGTCTGGTCAAGTCTCTATTGTTTACAGACTGCCGTCATACAGTTGGAATGCGACTGAGTGTGGCGTTAAACAACAAACAAACAAACAAACCGTATCTGGCCTATCTGCATGGTCTATGTACACAAACTGATCATACACTAAATGATGTTCGTGACATACTGCCTTGATGATGACGTTGATCTTTGAGTAAGTAGACATTGCACGCACGTTGGAATAGTCTTTCTAAAATATGAAAGTATTATGTATGTATTATGTTTATGAAGTTTAGAAAGTAATTCCCCTCTTGAATTATCTGATGTTAAAAGTGTCATGTGTCGACGTCATGCCACCCATTACAAGAAACGTTTTCAATGGTGATTTTTAAAGGTTTCTTTGTACACGTTGGCCACTGTGACTACAGCTGTCAATGGTGATCCGCGTGCTATGTCGAAAATGTATACCTTGTATGCAGCGTTGTGTACATATTAGTGTGTGCAAGTGTGTGCTCTCGTGGATTCAAATCCTTGTTTTTCAGCATCACACATTTTCAACTAAATAGTAAATGAGTATCAATGAACCGCTTTGGGTTTTCCTCCAAATTAAAACCGTACTATCTCTGAAATATGTAGATTGGCACTCCAGCTCGAATACTCTCTCTCTCTCTCCCTCTCCCTCTCCCTCTCCCTTTCTCTCTCTTCTTCTCTCTCTCACTTTCTCTCTCTCTCTTCTTCTCTCTCTCACTTTCTCTCTCTCTCGCTCTCTCTCCCCTCTCTCTCCCTCTCTCTCTCTCTCTCTCTCTCACTTTCTCTCTCTAGATAACTCTCTCTCTGTTTCACTTCATGTGATTGTATTTCGATTGTATGATTGATTAATAGTGTTCTGCTTACTAATAGAGCTTTACCTTTCAATAATAATTTTAAAGCAATAAGGTTTTATCACATTTTCTATTGATTTTATATACACATATGTTCATATTCATTGAAACCATTCGCGTCATCTTTGTGAGGCAATATTTCAGTCTTCATCTGACAGAACTTATTGGTGAACGGTAATAATTCATGCAACAGATGTTAAACATATATCATTTTTCATGCCAGTCATGTATGCCACTTCTCTTTGAAGTACCTGTATATCCCTCAGTATTTCATTCAATAAGAGCCTGACTATATACAGCAGCAAGATTCATTACAGAATGTCTTACTCTGTAACATTCTGTTCAAGATGAGTAATCAAAATCTAATTGCTCATTCTAATCTGTCCAAATATGTGGACTGACAACATGCCAGCAAGTATACACTATGAATGACTCAAACACGTATACAGATTATAAAGTGATTAATTTTAGACATGAAACCGCTGGAATTCGAACGTATTTTGATAACGCTTCTTATCATATACGTATCTTGCATCAATGCGTTGCTATAAATGTCTGACACTTCAACAACAATATAAAGAAGTATATTTGGACGTAATGTGTCGAGATCACGGTGTTAAAGTGATGTTATGTGTAGTCATCAAAGACAGTAACAGGACTCTTTGATATCATAACTGTCATATTCCGCACGACAATTACCACTGCATTGCATCTTCTTCAGTTTCAGTATATACTTCGGAATAAAATTGCACACGAATAACGGTTTATCAAAGATATTCAGAATGCCAATTGTTTTGATAATTTGTTAACTATTTCAAGAAACCTTTGAATAAAATTGTTACATAACGATTTTTTGTGTTTCGCAACTTACCTGAATGACTTTTTGAAATAACATCCACTAACAGTCTACTAAACTTAGCCCATCTCTGTCATGTGCGAGTAAAAACCTTCGAATAAGGTGCAGATAGAAATGCCAAAGCTACTGAAATTAAGGAAGAAAAGCCCTAGAACTGTATATCTCGATGTTAGAGCACCAAAAGAACAGTAAATGTACGTCAACTAAAGAGCACAAGCATGGAACGAAACTGCTATTTTTTGTTTGATGGATCTGTTAAAACGCTTATTGGGTTCCGACCTAGTGTCGGCACAATGTATACGCAAGCACCCATGCAGTGCAGGATCAGGTTTCTATAACTGTGAATCTTTGCATCTTCTAAAGCATTTACATTATTCATTTTACATTGATGCTGCTCACAGCTACGCTCGCAGAGCTTATAACGCCCTGGATGTCCGTTGCCAGCTTTGAAAATAAGAACATATCTTTGATAAAACAATCTTTTGGTATAAACACTGCCGTTATGGTCATCGAAAAGTACTAAGGCTTTTCTAAGGAGAACTTAATTGGTGTTTCTGCATAAAATTAACTTGATTTTTTACGAGAAAGCTTCACTTGTGTCATAATGGATTTAACAGCATACAAATCTCGCTATCTATCTGATACGTCTTCAGACGATCCAAACTATGCTCTGGTAACAAGAACGGTATGTTTATCTGAGGTTGAAACAACAACAGACATTGGTGACAGTGCTGAGTGACATTAATAGATGCAAATTCCTCTGAGGTATCACGTTTTTTCAGTATTATGTTTGGCTAAAGAAACCCGGAATCCGCGAGCATGGTGTGTCACATCCTGAAGCGTCACATGGCTTGAGTTAGAGATGAATAACACCACAAGAACTATTTCTCTCAGTATACAGTGCTTTCCTGGCTTTGTCGTTTACACCATATAGCCATTTGCCAGATGGATAAAAAAATTGCAAACACGCTCTCGGAGTCTTGAACTGATACAGTTGTTGTTTGGTTTATCAGTATACTTATACACTGACGACAGAACATGTTAAATTATCCCACCTAATTTACAGGTACTCCACAAGAAGCTAATGCAGAATATAACAAAATACTGAATGAGTTTTGTTTGCTAATGTATACGTAATTTACAGTGTGTGCTAAGAACAGGTCCCAAAAGTAGCTTTATTATTTATACATACATTATACATAGCATACATTGAGTGGGAGGGATAATGTAATGAGTGAGTTTTGGTTTAAAGGATGCTTTGAATGTACTTCACTGATATCACATTTCGGCTTGACGTTGGAAGAAAACCCAGTGTTATACGAAATGAACATGAATACTCTAAGTGAGTGAGTGAGAATGGTTTTACGCCGCTTCCAGCACTCTTCAAGCACTATCCCCGCTGGGAACACTGGATAGTGTGTCGATGTGCAGTGTCGAACCCGGACCTTCTGCATGACAGGCGAAGGCTTTCATCTCTAGGCTATCCCATCGCTCTGAATACCCTAAATGCATACACATAATAATCATATAGAAGCATAATAAATTCAACTAATTACGTTGATCTGTATCATATATAGGCATACATGTAAAATATCATAAATCCGGGTGCACGAGCCGCAAATGATGTTGCAGAGTTACGTCCCTTGGGCGTGTCTGGTTCCTATGATCGTGGGGTCAAATCCCAGGTGCGCCTTAATTATGATTGTTGGTATCCGTGCATGCAGATTGCATTAAAGTGGTAAAGAACTAACTCACTTTGGGTTTTCACCCCACATTAACTGACATGACACATTGTATAGCTCATAGACTATTCAAAACGGCGTTGATCCCAGCTCACTCACTTATTTGATGTCTGTATGGCTCTCATGCAATGAAAAGTTGGTGGCTACAAATGCAATTATATTAACTGTACGTACATATTTATATGAATACAAATGTGACACTACAATAATCACCATTATTGTTAAAGCGTGCGTGCTTGCGTGCTTGCGTGCGTGCGTGCGTGCGTGATATTGTAAGGAACAGTCAACGCCGTCTGGGTACGATGTCACCCAGTCCGACCACACGATCAAATTGCCTCCTACGACGAGCAAAGATTTTATGGTCGAGTACTAACCCTTAATTCCCAGGGAATGATATTTGAAAGATTGAGTCTGATAGTTGATAAATTGAGTCTGATATTTGAAAGATTGGGTGAAATAACGTTTCGTTATCCACTAAAATAGAAACTGAAGTAACATTGCATGATAATTAAAGTGATAAGTGATAAACATGTATATATCTGATTTCACCTGTGAAAATATAATTTCATTATCATCATTAGCATTAGTATAAAAGGTACATGTTTATGCACAGGGATAATGTCTCAACAAACAGAAGGCATACTGTTAATATTAAACCATAACCGATCTCATTTATAACTCTTTTACAAAAGTAATCATACAACATCGTAACCTTTACTTGATATGACCGCCTCCGTGGTCTAGTGGTAGAGCGTCCGCCCGGAGAGGGGAAGGTCCGGGGTTCGATTCCCGGCCGCGTCATACCAAAAGACGTTAAAAGATGGTACTTGTTGTTACCCTGTCTGGCGCTCGGCATTAAGGGGCTAATACAAGGACTGGTCGGCTCGGAGTCTGTGTCTGAGTGGGGTATTCATGTTAAACTGCAGCATGGTATCTCAGTGAGCTAGCACTATAAATCGGCATCGGTCACACAAACACATACACGTACATGCACGTCGCTATATAAGTCTTGGACGCGACGTTAAACCCAATCTCACCTCACCTCACCTTTACTTGATATAAAGTGAGTTTACACGGCATGTGGGTATTCACTTTCGTATTGATAATCCCAGGAAACTGGATTCTAGGGGAGAAGGGGTGCATATTAAGAACATTCTATCCCCCTTGCTACACATTACACGGTGACAAACATCTGATAGAGGTCTAAAGGGTCCTCAGTGCCTCGTTATTTGATTGAAGAATGTTAATCGTTACCAGATGCACTGAGTCATGCACCTGCACCTCTCTTGATGACATCCTTATTAGGTGGCAACCATCTGATGTCATCAAATGAAAGCTGACATGGTATATTATATATAGAAGAACATGTGCAAATTTCATTCATCTGATAACATTGGAAACATGGGATATATGATATAAACTGGCGATGTTGACATGCTTACTACATTAATTACATTGTATCATGATGCAATATGCATAAAACATAACAAAACAAATGTAAACATGTAACATGTAACATGTGACCATGACATGTATTCGTAGCTTAAAATGAGTAATAATTATGATGATATGGATGCACAAATCTATATGCAGAATAATAAAATTTGAGTGTGATTAAACAGTACTTAATGTCAGCAATTTTATTTCTCAGGGAGATTGGATCAATTTGAATTCAGACACAAGTACACCTTTAATAAGAAAGAAAAAGGGCTGCATTTAGAGGAGGGGTATTTTAGCTTATAAGAACATGCTACAAGTTACTTTTGCCTGTGATAAAGTATTGCACCAATATGTGAATCAACGATGATACTGTCATATCTGAACACAATGCACGAAATAGTATCTGAGAATATGTATTCCACCATCCTAGCATTGCAAACAATGTTTTTTGGATGATTCAGTTTGAAGTGATTCGCTTACTCCTTATTGAACAAAGAGAAGGTTGATTAAAAGTGTAAAGTCCTTATGTTGCAAAACAAACAAGTACATGCACTTCTGAAGTGTTTCGACGTTGATTCAAGCTTATTTTATTTAAATGAGGGGCGCTTCAAACATAAGACACACTTGGCACACATCCTCTCCATCCTCAAAATCTCTACAAGACCGGCAAAAGAAGTGATTTAAGTTCACCATCTAAGACGTTTAAAATTGTCTTCCTGTGTGAACACTTAATCACAAGTACCAGCAGCCAGTTACCTTAGGGTCCCATTATACCATACTGAAAGGTGCAGTTAATTACCAAGCTAGCATTATGAGGGGGTAAGGCATATGAAGGTGGAGCGAGGTCGTTATTAGCAATATGACAAGAATTAACCATATACAATTTGGCGGATCACCAAACTGTATATAAGGCTTGCCGTGAATTGGGAATGTTATCGGTGATTAGAGATTATATCCTCCAGATTGTGACACAGACAGGCATTGGTAGTGCTCTACCTGTGATCTAGGTTGGATCGCTTAAGTTTAAGACTTATTTGTTGCCTCAAGGTGGCAAGGTTGAGAGCTAGTGGATGATGTTAGCGATTGATGCAGTAGAAGCAGTGGTTGTGGTTCACATTGAGGGAGATGGACTTATCATGTGACATTTATGGTTTCAATTCTTTTATTGGATGTTGAAGACTGAACTCGAGACTTACCCGTGAGATATATGTAGGATATCTTTTGTCAGATATTGTGTGATTAATGGTGAATTATTTGTGATTAGTGAAATTTCAATATTCGATTTCCTATGTATACTGCACCAAATGTGTATCGTTCATACTGGTGATGATTTTGCATACGACGGTGTGTTTACAAATAAACGCATTCCTGGGATATTGAATTCTGTACTCGTGATCTACCGTCCACATTTCTTAGAGTGTGTCGCCATCGATCTGTTGGTTTAATTGCTTATGAAGTTTACCTACATGTGTTAGAAAGAGAAGTCCCACCGATAGAGACGTCCAGGTAGAAATACCTGCCAACAAAAAGCCGTCAAGATGTAAGTAGACAAAATATTGCTCACTCATCATATATCGTTTTTTTCTATAACTCTTTTTGTTTCAGCTCAAATTGCGGTGGCAATTTTATGCCATATTTGACACCTACAACTCATAACGGCTAATATATATATATATCTATGTTATGCTTGTTTTGTGTCGCATTACGCATGAATATATAATCTTATTGATCTATTAATTAGAATAAGATATATAACAATACTTTATGTAGATATGTTACTACACATTGTTACAGTTTATTGAAGAACTATTAGTATATTTCAATCTTAGTTCCAAAGTCCCTGTTTAAAAAGAAATAAATGTTACAGAAATGTCAAGAAGGTTTGCAATTTACATGGGAAAAGATCCAAATTGTTACCTGCAGTTCAAGTTTTGCGTTCTTTTTTGTACTTAACATGCTTATAAATCGAATGGAAAGAACACAGGATAAAACAGCGGCTTTGCAGCACAGTAAAACTAGTATATACCATATTGTTGAGATGAATATAGCTATATGAGATCTCGCGAGAGTAACACCTCGTCTGTGTACGGGCTGCACGTGTTTTACATATGTACTGCACGTGCCCTACTGACACCAGGGGGTCAGCGGGAGTCAGTCATGGTTGGTGCAATATACAGGTGTGTTTGTTTTGGTCGTCACAGTAACATTTAAATCAGACATGTGCAACAACGTCTTAAAGGATATAAGTTAAAACAGAAATATATACTTGTATATGTCAGAAATAGTTCGCAGAGCTATCAACCTATGTGATCTGTGATCACCGCTTGTTGATTGTTTACCAACCATTCATTCAGTTGCATATGCAAATAACCTTAAAGTGTAACTTGGCTAGGACCAATTTGCAGACAAATCATTTGAAGCCTATATTGTCTGTATGCTAAGTCAACATTTCGTATGTACATCAAAGAATGCGGCGTTAACCCCAACTCCCTCAGTGTCTCTGTTACACCCCCACCATCATACCCAATCCCCACCCACTACATGGTCAAGATATCGTTCAAGACAGTCCCTCTATTAGTAGCCATGTTTTGTAACTTGAATATATAACACAGACATTGAATAAACTGGAATATATAACACATACACTGTATATAGACATATCCAAATGGTACAATCGGTTGTGGCCAGTTCATATTCCCTCTACCTTATAACTGAAAGCCATGCTCAAATGAAATAGCAGTCAACGAACAATGACATACAACTACCAGTATAGATCATGTCAACTGCACTAAATTGACATCGATGGTGATAACTATAGGTACATGCCCATATATTGAGATCAATATAATGTTTGAAGGACGCTTGTCTACTGCCTTTGTGCACATATTTTATTATGCAACAGGTGTACAGTTTCGGTTGGATTATACCTACAATAATTTATCACTTGCCAAGACACTTACAATAAAAGCATTGCGGTTCTTTATAAGGATACTCAGGTGTATGTTTGCAATATTTAACAATGATGTATAGATTCACGGCAGTATGCCTTCTTGAAGATTATAGTCAATATGCAATATTATTTATATTTCTTTCCGCATCTTAAAAGCTTTATATACAAGTATAATATAAGGCGAATCATAATAATTATTAGTCACCTTGAAGGTATTTATTTGTTTCCACAAACTTGAAAGAGGTTGGAATACCAAGATGAAATATGTCACTATGCATCAAATGCAATTGGTGTTATCTTTCATATGTAATAAATGCCTGACTATAGAGGATATCAAATGCACGAATATAAATGCAAAGGTATTTAGGTGCAACATACAACCTTTGAATAAATCAGGGTAGGATTTGTACATTTTCAAACGCTTCAACTGCTTAACGTCAACATACGATCGCTGACATAATATTAACTAACAAATTAAATAGTTTATTTGACCAGTGGACTGTTTTAGCTGCTCCGGAACATAAAGATCCTACTGATTTCATTTACAATAAGGTCTTCGGAGTTTGGATCGCTTAATGGCTGAAGGATCGTTCGTGGCGCCGAAGATCAATGTTTGATTCCACACATCGTACCTTTTTAAACCCCTTTTATGCAACCTTATGTACAAGTACAAGAATGTGCACAAAAGGCGGTGTAAGTCATAAGTACGTACACATCCGTAAACAGTGAACATAGCGACAAGGAAGCATTTGTCAAAGCTTAAGGCAACAACGTACATATAACCAGCCTATTTCAGGAATGGATATTATTCTGTCATATGTTAAATATATTCGTTCCTATAAGATAGATTAGAATAATTTTGATAAAGTGTTGCTTTTTTATTTCATATAATAATTCTATATACGTTTGAATATAACTTCACAATGACATGTCGCGATCGTGAATTTGTGAATAGCTACGTTTATTACATGTCTTCACTTATAACATCAATCACTGGATTGTCTGGTCCATACTCTACTTTTTAAAGGGCGCAGTCATATCGTGGGCGTTAAAGAAAAAACAAGTATACAGGCTAAAGAACTATTTGGAAACCCGATAATGTGTAACAGTATCATATATCACATATATAGTGTTTTAATCATAGAGACAGACCCACTACTCTGTAGTTCAATGTCATCATGGTATTAACGAATTCACGTTCTAAAAGGTATATGTAGCATCATTCATGATACCTATCATAATATGCTAATATTATGCTAGCATTCAGACCTCTGTGAACATGATGGAGATGTAACCCATATTATCACACCTCATAATATTTGGATTCTTACTGTGAAGGCAGTGGCATTTCCAAACAAGCACATTCTCATTGTCTTATCGTCAAGAGAAATACATCTGCTTGTCTTCAGCAATATTTCGCCGAGGTTTGTTTGCTCAGTACATATAAGAATCTATACGAAACATCTGCCATGGGTTTCCTATTGGAAAACGTTGAGCTTAGACGTTGCAGATTAACGTAGTGAGTAGAGACCATCCTCACTCCCACATGCACTCATTGCCTAACCATTAGAAGTATCCTGTGACACACCTACTGAAGGATGGGAAGTAATGTTCTGTCCTTGCAAATAGTATGATCGTGGACTTCAACTATCTTATGTGCTTTGGTTAAGGTAGGTCTTTTTCATTGTGGAACATTTATCATTGTGGAATCAATGACAGGATGTTGTCAAATTTTCTTCATTATAGTATTTGTTGCACACCAGCATTCAACACGTGTCTCGTTGTCATCAATCCTAACTGAACTAGTACCGGTATGTGTTCTTTCATTGTATGTCACAGTGAATGTTTACTTATTGTGCCATAAATAATGGTGTGTCTGCTGTCATATAATTATTGTCAGCATAACAATATACAGGACTTCTCCTTCTGGATGTAAAACCTCGGATTTCCTTAGGCCCATGCCTTTCATTTGCAATCTACATATAACTGAATCAGGTAACTTTAAATTCCTACTTTGTTGTTAAACGTATTATCGAGTATAACTACTGAATACTTGTTATTATATTTATAGTTCTACTTATTTAGTTTTATATTATGTGGTTAGTTTAAGTTTAAACGAATTTGAATATGTTGAGATTATTATTGATATGTATTTCATTTTGAATGTACAATTGTTTAAAACGTAATGGCTGTTTATTAATTTTGCATATATATTACAAGATTTTAAAGAATGAAAAAGCTACTACAAAAAAATCCATAATATTGCATCATCGATTGTGCATCTATTAAAATAGATTAAAAGTATATATAATATATACGTGGTCACAAAGATATTTACCATAAGCAAAGTCATTATTTCCAATGTGCATAAGGTCTACTGCACCCGGGGCACGGGTGGCCCAGTCGTCTAAGGCGCCGCGATTCGCTGTGCAGAGCTGCGTCCCTTGGGCACGCCAGAAACCTATGATTGTGGCTTCGAATCCCGGTTCGCCCCGATTATGTTTCTAGGTTTGTCAGCACCATACCCGTGCTCTAGGGTTTCACCGAAGTGGTAAACGTATGAGACCTGCATCACGTCGGGCTATCCTCCCACATTAAGCTGACACGCCGCGATATAACTGGAATACTGTTACAAGTGGCGTTAAACCAAACTCACTCACTCACTCACTCTACTGCACCCAGATATACAATTTTTATCTATATGTACATCAGAAGTATATGCTTTTGAAAAGTAGTCGTACTGAACTGTTGAACCCGCACATTATTGTTTTACAAATCAACTATCATGTACAACAGCTGTCAATTATTAGATCTGAAAGTAAGGGCAAGACATAATATCTCCAAAGAGCGAGTGAGTATGATAGATGCTGCCAGCAAATGCAATTATTTGGTGTTATCTTATATATCTAATAAATGCCTGACCATAGAGGATATCAAATGCACGAATATAAATTCAAAGGTATTTAGGTACAACATACAACCCTTGTACAGGTTCAAACCCTTCGACTGCTTAACGTCATTTCTACTCCTCCAAGGACAACGTACGATCGCTGACATAATATCAACCCGCACATTATTGTGTTACAAATCAACTATCATGTACAACAGCTGTCAATTATTAAAACTGAAAGTAAGGGCAAGACATAATATCTCCAAAGAGTGAGTGAGTATGATTTGATACTAACAGCAATATCACGGCGGGGAACACCAGACATGGTCTTCACACTTTGTACCTATGTGGAGAATCTAACCCTGGACGTCGGCGTGACGAGCTAACTCAATGTCAGCTGACCTTTAGTGGTTTGAGTATTGTCATTTTCAGATTATATATACAGTGAGTGATACGTGTTACTGCATGTTTCATGTACACAATCACCTTTGTCTTAATGTTTTTTATAGAATGAATGGAAGTGCTACATTATGATTTGTTTAATTACGTTCTCAAAAGGGATTCCATTCCGGAAAGCGTTCTGACGTTTGGCTCCTTAGGATACTCTGCTTGAAGTTTGTTTTTTCGCAATCCCGTAATGAACAATGCGTGTCATTATACATTGGCTGAGTGAATTTGTTGGGTTTAACGACACGTTTAACAGTATTCCCATTATATCACAGCGCGTCAGCTTAATGTGATAGGAAAGTTATAAGTGTTACCACTTTGGTGAAACCCACGAACACGTCAATGGTGCTGACAAATCCCGTATATAATGTCTCTGGCTTCATATAATTATTTCACTTAGGTAACACAAGTCAGACAAATAGTTATCACATGTACTGAAAATGCATACATTGGTGTCGATAGACATTCATCCAGGTGTTGTCATACGTATCATTGGTTTCTGCGTCGGTAGCTAACAACTATTCATACCGTAGGATTGTTTTTATTTACAATATCCTTTGTATATGTAGCAAAACTTATTCGTATCTGTGTCACTTTATCAATAATATGTCCTGCTACTGTATAGCATTTTATGTCACCAGACAGGGATTTATGGGCTCCAGAAAAGATGAAAGTGTACCAATATCACCACCGGAATATAATTTCACGCTGTAGTCCCTATCAATATTTTGTCCTCATTTGTTGTAGAAATAAATCACTATCCGAATTTGACAGTTATCTCCCTTTGTTTGATCATGCCCGACGTTGGAATTGATGTGCAACAGCTGTTTCACACATAGTTGTGTGTTGCAACTTGTCTTCTCAATTACACTTAAATTACTGAATACAGGCTTGGCAACAATCGGAGCGAAAGTCTGTACATTCATGGATCTATCCAATTAGCTTTGAATCTTTCCCGTTACACTCCGTCTACGTTTGATCTAGTACTTCAGTGATGGGGTGAGTATACAACCAAATATTACTACAAACATGGATATACCTAGCGGTAGCTAGCATGTTCGTTGTGAAAATAGCTCTGCTTGCAAATTGATCATTTATCAGACTCAGTCAGAATAATTTCTGTTCGCATCATGGTTTACGTCAAATTGCTTATGTGATAACCTTTTGATTCCTATCTACACTATGAAAAGAACTAACGCTTGGCTGTTACTTGCTAATTCACGTCTCATGGTGATAACAATTTTTCATTCATTAATCAAAACAAGCGGCTGTTAAATAGGTTATCCTGTACATTTCTGCATTTACAATACCAGTATTCCGATGTCATTACGTTTATGTAAATTGTCGTTTAACCAACTGTTGGTAAAATGTGACTTCCTGTGCAAATATCGAATACAATTTCACAATTGTACCTCGTTACATAGATTAAATTCCTTATTTAAACATACGGAAAAAAGTATCCCTGTTTGGGGCATATGTGGTAACATGTGCACAAATCAAGATGGAGGATAATCAATAAATCTTCAATAGAATAATGCAACTAGAATTGTATTTATATGCACACCCTTGCATAGTTCCCTTCAATTACACTGCCTACAACCAAATGAATGTTATCCTTATTATTAACTTAGGACTTGTATTTACTTGCAATTCCTTTTCTTACCACAGTCCCGGACGTCATGTTTGGTGAGCCCTGAACGTGTCTATTGTACCGTTACATGTATTTTGTGTTGTCTATATCATGCACACTCCTGTATAGCTACACATTCCACACTCGAGAGTTCATTTCCGACTTTATGTTGTAGTTTTCTGGGGACACTCTTCATCTGCAATACGTTGTAGTGCATTCAGACTTTGTACATATATTTCGTCTTTCATATGCATGTTATTACCATCTCTGTCATACCTCTTCATGACCATGAACGAAAAGATTTTTTTGTAAAAAAACCCATTTATGGCAACATCAAATATTCGTAAGAAAATGTCAAATTCTTCCTAGTTTCTTATAATGAATAGCAGATATTTATTCAAACAATAGTGTCGATATACAGGTGTTTCTATTATCTGAAATATCGATATTACAATGGTAAAATCTCCAGTTAAGCGTGTAAATTGAATAAACATGTAATTTGAAATAGCCTGAATCTATCCTAAATACACACCCTTCATGTACATCATAAACTGCTTTGAATGTGTCGACCAGAGAGTTCTCTCGTTCTGGAGTACCTGATCAATTTGGCTCTAAGCTGTATGAGGTATCAACATTGAACTTTGAAGTATCCCTTATGCCTCCAAAATATAGAAACACGAGTTGCAATGTTTTTATCTTATCCAGAATGAAAGTATTCTTTGTGTCCTGTATCAATATATCTCTGCTTTCTGCATATAGTCTTCTGTAAACAAAATTATCACGCTGTCGTAATTATTCCAGTTTAATACGAAGCTATGCATGAACAATATTTACATCGTACAAAGACGTCACTCATATCATCAAAATGTGTAATGATAATGCATTTGTTGTGCTACAGAAATGAAACTATAGATCTTTTTATACCAAAATCAAAGCCTGTTATGGTTCACAGAACGTTCAAAAACAGTTGTTCATCAGCAGTAAAATCATCGTCAAATTTTCGCAAATGTGCATAACATAATCAGATACAAATGTTCTCTCTTTTATAACCTCATATATAATGCTCAATCAGGGCTGTTAACAGGCTCTTCGTTTATCCACATTGGTATGTCGGTAACATAATTAGTTCTGAAATGAACTGGTTATTAGGGTTTCTCCTATTGTTTTCGAAGGAGGAATTGAATATGAGTTTGGTGCTTGACATATTTACCCAACCCAAACTTTGTTTGTAACAATGTTTAAAGTGGTGCATTCATTTTAACCAAGTTAAATTACATTCAGAAATCACATGACATATGAAAATGGCGGAATCTGTCAGTGTGTGTCACTCCCTCCAATTTGTGATGCATAGACTTCTTTTCAGGTAAACGACTTTCTTCTATCACTCATTGTATTTTCGTTCATCTGAACAAGAATGTCTCTTGTCGAAGTAGCAGTTGTCAATCATTACTATCGTTCTACCATTCTGACAACTGGATCTCCGTTTCAGAGTAAAATGTTTTGTTTTGTTTTCTTAAAAATCAGATTTTGAAAAAGATGAAACATACATAAGAAAGTTCTGATACGCTTCATAATGTAGCAACTCAGGTAACGTCCTTTGGATATAGTTTTGTTCCTCAGTTCTATAGTCTCAGCTTCTATAACAGGGGAAATTCTTCCATAGTTACGACACATATTTAATTGGGTATTGACACTGTTGTATTCAATGTTTCTTAATTGAACAATATTTGAAATATGTGTTTTACGGATGGTAAAGCAGTGTTATCGCCCATCACGAACAATAAGTGTTTGTTCATAGGTTTGGTAATGAGCTGACATTACATATTGTACATATCGTATTGTGTATCAACATATTTAATGTATGACAGCGAGGCCACGTGGCGTGTGCAAATGATACATCGATGACTATAACATACTCCCAATATTTATTTTACAACTTGACGTAGTGATATGGCTACTGTATGAATTAAATTTCCAACAAGTTTTTCAACACTCTTATTCACACACTTTCGTAGCGAACGTAGGGACAGGTAGACATGTACCTACTGCCTGATCCCAACAATCGATGTATGATGTACATGATACACCAGCAGACACAGGAGTTCGTATACTGTATTGCATACTGAACGTTCCAATCGATATTGTGAACAATGTGAGTAAATACATTTTGTGTGGACATGAGATCACATGCAGCATTTTGTGAAATTGGTTGTGCATAAAAAAATCAATTAGGTTTTTTAGGTTTCATGTATGACAGTTGTTACCATCACATGAGCCTGAAGCCATTTGATTGTGTTAATTGTCATCATACGCTCAAGCAAAAGAGCAGCGTTTCTATTCCGCTCTATATATTCTGCATATCACAAAATAAGAGACTCGTTGAAACGTATTCTGTCTAAAATGTGTGTGTGTTCTATATGTAAATTAAATAGTTTATACATATCAGAATACGTAATATTCTCATTAATTTTATGAGTACCGAAACAAAATATGTACTATATATGAAAACAATTTTGCAGAGTCAGAATGATGCTGCGTTCCAGGTGTTGAACAAGCATGTTATCTGAATGAGACATGTTTTACTGACGTGTTATCTGGAGGTCATTAAATCTAGAGCGAGCGTATTACAAGCATAAAATGTCAACTTGTCAGGCAGTTCCAGCTACTAGCAAGCTTTGTCATCCTTTATAACCGCACAACCCCGAACATACATGTCTGATACCATGAGATGTCTATGATCAGGCATTACTGAAACACCTTGTCGCGATGGAAGCCAAACAATTTGTACCAAACTGAGCATAGATGATTGCTCACAAATTATGTTTTATTTGTTTTACATGTTTTTCTGGCACTCTATGTACTCCTAATACTATTTCCACTGTTACTACTGTTGCTGTTGCTGTTGCTGTTGCTGCTGCTACTACTACTACTGCTACTACTTCAACTTCTACTACTACTTCTACTACTACTACTACTACTACTACTACTATCACCACAACCACCACTACCACAACTACTATTATTATTATTACTACCACTATTATAATGAACAGATTAAAAATAAAATAATGCAGCAAGGAGGGTTTGGGTGATCATGGCACAGTCAGGCTTGTTAGGCTCATCATCAGCTCAGGGTCCTTGCCCCCTCTACACGAAGCCCAGACTGCAAATGGAACTTCTCCCAGTAGTACTAATTTGATGATGATAATAACTAAAGGAGCCAAACACTTTCTGTCATGAAAATAAATGAGCGCAAACTGATTCAAACTGAATCTAAAACTTTCATGTTGACACTCATATCTCAAAGTGCATCATACGTGACCACATTGATGAATTAATTAGTATACCAACATGCATCACATGTGATCATACTGGCACCTACATCATTCTGAAGCAAATTATATCTCAGATAATCCTATTGATACCTACATAATGTAGTATTCACTCTGCAGGTTACATGATCACTTTGAAACTCCCCTCGAGCACATCGCTGCCTTCACACTCTACATGCCGAATGATCATATTGATACCTTCATTACGTACTTAGCACTCTACATGTCGAAAAATCATATTATTACCGCTAACTTAACTGTTGTACATCTTGAGGATATCACATTGTACCATATTACATATTTATATATCACACGAACACATTGATGCCTTTAGCATTCAGTCGGCAAACCGTATCTTGCATGATGAAACATCATATCGAGGTAGCGCTATAGTCTACATTTTCCATGATCTTCTTGATCGTTTATCTCGAAGCACCCAAACTTCGTCTTACACACCGGATATGCCCAGGATTCCCTTTAGTATTCGAGGAAAAGGCAAACCGATGACGTCCAAAAGTAGGCATTAATGAGAGTTGGGGCTACACACGCAATGTCCCGTTCATTGACAGTTCCTAATGTCAAAGCCAGGTTTTCTACGCCAGTCAAATAACAATGTCGATATACCCTATTCCACATAGGGTATTTTAATGTCGACGAGCAGTGGCACCACGTGTTCATGTCACGTATGACAGTAATCAACAAGATGCACTGTGTATCGACCTGATCGAGTGGCTATTTCAGGTTCGCTATCAAATTGAGATAACCCTACCTCGCATGGACCATCAGTTAGGGGAGACAGGTGGTGCACTGGGGCAGATGCAGTGTTGTCTTGATGAAGAAGAACCCGTGTTATCAATGTAATGTATGTAGTCAATGAGAGTGTGTGAGAGAGAGAGGGAAGAGATAGGGGAGAGAAAGGGAGAGAGAGAAAGGGAAGGGAGTGAGGAAGAGATAGGGAGGGAGAGAGAGGGAGAGAGAGTGAAAGAGAGGGGGAGAGAGAGGGAGAGAGGGAAAGAGAGAGTGAGAGAGAGGGGAGAGAGAGTGAAAGAGAGAGGGAGAGAGATGGAGTGAGAGAGAGAGAGAGAGAGAGAGAGAGAGAGAGAGAGGGAGAGAGAGAGAGAGAGAGAGTATTCGATTCGAAGCAACGGGTATATAAACATAGTACGAGAGAAAGGTTATAAGCTCGTACCGGGGATAGACCATGGTAAAGGAAGGCGCGGTGTGGGAAGGTAGATATATAGAGATAGAGAAGAGGAGAAACAGTGAAATTAGAGAATGAAGTGGATGGATGCACTGTTAGAGAGATATACAGCTGTTACGATATGACCTTTATCATTTAATCATTCTACTCATCATTATGAAGCCATAATAATGATAATAATATATGTTTTATATATTATATGTCCATTAGCAGAACCTTTTTTCAAAACAGAATATTGGTGGCTCTTTTTACGATCGTGTAGATTTCCACTTATTGATAATTTATTCAGTACTCATGCAGTTGAAATATGTTATCTTATTTTCTTTTTATATTTTATTAAGGTGCACATACACACGCAAACAAACAAACAAACACACACACAAACACACACACAAACACACACACACACACACACACACGCGCGCGCACACGCTCCAATATGCATGATATTATTATCAATATTTATATATGTTCATTGTACAATGTATCGTTCCATCCTCCAATTCTGATATATAGCACGGGTGGTTCTCCCTTGTCACATCGTGGACCATGCTTTATGAATGATCAGAGAGGATGGAGACGCTGTTCACACCCTTCCCCTAAGTACACACTCGGTAACCCTGTGATAGCGATGTCAGATGGTTTCAATACCACTGATAATGTCTTGCAAAATCCCCACACGCAAGGGTGTGCGGGGCGTGGGTGGAGAGACATGATTACCATTATGATACACCTCCATCTAACGTTGCTCCTCATACGCTGGGGCTACACTATTGTAAGGAACGGTGGCAGATGCTACCCAAACGTGGTGTTTTGATGAAGAAACTTCGTTTTAAAGTGTTATTAGCGTGGTTATTTTGAAAGGAGTCTATATTTTTAAATAGAGTAGAACACCTCTGATCTCTTGAATTGTAAAGGTTCATTTCTTTCAGTTATGAATTATAAACCCAAACCTCATTAAACGATGAAAAATGCTTGTATTTCTATCTGACGGTGACGATTTATAGTATGTTTATTGCATGATTAATCCACTTCTTTTGAAGTTAATAGGTCATAAATGATGAATATCTTGCTTTATATCATGTTTTCTATTAATCATCTAGAACCACATGTGTTACCTTTGCTTTGATATACGCCCTTACGCTCGAACTCTTTTCCTAAGCGTTTTTAGTGCAGCTTTGGTTATTTCAAAGTATGCGGTATTTTGGCCTTGGATCAGTACATTCCCACATATCTAAACACCTCCACACTATGCAGTTTCATGGAAGGTCGTTACGATGTCCGGGTAAAAACAACATCCGCATTTACGTGGATTAAAAACGTCAACTCCGGAAAAGAACCAGTCTCGATTATCCGCAGAAACAGATTCCATTGGCAAAACAGTGGTGAAAGTACATGAATGGATCTCCAAAAACCAATGATGAACCCAGGCGTTCGCGAAAAGGATAAGCATGTCCTGCCATAAGATGGTTATTTATTCCCTGTTTGATATGTTTTTAGCCAAAACATTTTTATGGCCAGGATAGATATCAATTGTGTATACTTAAAGAATAATAAGTGTAAAGGGCACAAGGTTGATGTTACTGCAAACCCTCCGCTACATGATATCCGTGCGGTTGAAGATGCGTCACCTGTTTATTCTTTCCATATAGCCGCACTTAGGAATCTGCACCGTCACGCATAAGGCATTTGACATCATTAGTTCCGGAATCACGAGGCTGGATTGGCTAATTACGATCCCGCTATGTTACGCATGCGTGTTATGTGATATCATACAAAGTAAACCTTCCTGTGATCCGTAAAGTACTATGAGGGGCACTGTTTCATTGTTTTTGCCCTCACCTTTGGGGTCGACTAGGTCAGCCCAGTAGAATGTCATCAGTAAATGAGTAAGTGTTTGGGGTTTAACACCGCTTTGAACAAGATTTAATTTGTTTTAATTAAGGCGTGTCAGCATGGTGTGGAAGAAAGGCAAAAAGAGATCTACCAAACTAGTTTTGGTCACCTCGGGTTTGTTCTATCCGAAGTTATATCGGGGATTGACAGTGAGATCATAAGAGGACGTACTGTTTCTAACTGGTCAGCGTTCAACAACATTTCACGTACCGTAAAGATAACGGACATAAACATATTAATTGTCAGTGTCTTGAGATATTCTGGCCATAAATATGTACGTATTTGTAGTGTAGTCGTATGCAGCTTTTACATCCAGATTGTCTTAGGAAGTACTTTCGCTTATATTTCTGAAGAACCAATGAAGACTTATTTCACAATGCATGTGACTCGAGCGGCATGCAGTGCATATTCTATGCCGCTTAGCAAAACATCCATCTCTGTTATACAAACAATGCACATGTTTTAGTAAACCCTAAAACATGTTTTAGTACTGTTACACACGGTATTACACCATAATGGCAAAAAACCTGTCCACAAGTTCAATCCTGGTGTACGGATGTCTGCAAACACGGTCTTGAGGTATCATTTACAGCAATGAGTTCAACCCGACTGCCATTTTGAGAACCCTGGAGCGCCATGTCACGGTCGAGTGGTCTTCACGTGGTGATGTTGGGGGACGCCGGCATGAACTTTCCCCGTGTATGTACGTGCTCCGATGTGTGCCATGTGTGGGGCAGGAGTGAGGTATCAGGAGGTTGGGGGACCAGGATTCGGCAGGGTGAGGAAATGTGCCCGAGGGTTGCCGAGGAAGTGGTGAACTTCCTCAACATCGGATGTATGACTTGTTCCTATGAATCAGGAGGGAGGGACAGAGATGTGTTACTTGGGGATATGTGCGAAGTGAAACTACAGTAAAACGTCGTTATCCCGAACTCGGCAGTTACTCGATATATCTTTTCAGACGATTGTGTTTTAAGGTTACCATCAGAATACAACTCGGTATAAAGGTCTTATGTGGATTCTTCGCTTTTCTCGATTTACAGATGCCTCGATATATCTGCGTTTGATCGACAAAATGTCCTTGTATTCTGAAGGGAACCACGACCGTTTTAAATTTATACAAATACTTCAAAGACTGGGGGCTTATTAAATTTAAATACAATATATAAGTTAACGTTTACTGTCAAGGAATACATGTTTGATGTCGGATAGGTCGGACAGGACATGTTTGTCCTTTTCGCGAACACCTGGTGTCATCGCTGTTTTTCAGTGATCCATTCACATATTTTTCCGCTTTCATTTGCCTTTCACTCCTAATGGAATCTGTTTGGGCAAAAAATCAAGATTATTCTCTGGCGTTGAAATTTTTTGTTTAATATGTCTCATTACAACGCATTCCTTACTTTTTTTTAAAAATTAGATACTACAACCTAAATATCACACCGGCAAACTGTAATCCCTGAAACTATCAACAAACATGGTCACTTGGATGTTACATAATATACTATCATTCACAGGGATTCTAACGGAGCATTAAGACACAATGCATATCGATGAAATAATGACCAAACTAAATAATTGATAATTAATAACTAACTAATAAAGTAATAGACAATAATTACTCGATGTGCCACAGAGCGCAAGGAAATGCAAAATATTCAATACGAGCAATCAAATCTTCCCTGGCCATGTTCTAATATTACATTATGTACTTATATTACATCACGTGTTGCACAGATCAACATCCGTGCCGCTCACCATGTGTTGTAGCAATCACGTGTGAACAAAAGCCCCAGTGCCTCCTATTGCTCACCGACGCTGTGGTGCAATAACCTACCTAATTTTAGCACATGGACAATATGGAATTGTAATCGGATATAACTCTGGAAGCGGTGAATTACTTATTTAGATGCCCTTTTTGTGTCTCGATTCCCAGCGTGCGACGCATTTAATGGGCACGCCCTGGCCGTCGTTGTGAGCAAAATTACATAAAGGGCTTTTGCGTTGTGCTGCTTTAGATGCGCTAGTTTTTATCAAACGCTTCGTTTAACTCAATTGTTACCATAATAACGTTTTTAATGTTTTTGTGATGTACAACTGTTTAGTAGAAATAACAAAAAACAATCCAGCATGCATTTACCGGTAAAGTGTTCAAACATGTGCGTTGTCGAATTTGCATTCATGTCATCCCATTATAATAAATAGTTCGTTTATATTCAACAACACAACACAGATAAACAAACCGCTCACGTTATAACAACATGCATTATTACAACGATAAAGTTAACAAATGTAACTATCAATAGTGTTCCATCATATGCACACCGCCTGGTAGAGCGTCTACCTGGAGATCGGAAGGTCGGTGTTTCGATCCCCGGCTGCGTGATACCAAAAAACTTTAAAAGATGGTACTTGTTGTTACCCTGCCTGGCGCTCGGCATTAAAGGGCTAAAACGAGGAGTGCTCGGTTCGGAGACAGTATACTGAATGGGGTATTCGGCATGGTATCATAGTGGGCTAGCACGTCGCTACATAAGTGCGACAATCCAGCACACACACACACACACACACACACACACGTGCGTTCACGTCGCCTAATGAACGTAACGTAAAACCCCATTTTACCTCACCATCATATGCACAAGGTGTCATATATGTCGTTACTTTTGAATAGTAGTCTTAACTCTATATATCAATCATAACCTACTCCTAGTAGATGCTACAACACACCACAATATAACACCACACAACCTTCTATCGTTGTCGCAAGACATATTACATATCAAACCATAACGCAAGAGACAAATCAGTCTCCACTGTCTTAGACGTAAAAGGCAAAATGGAGGTGACAACCATGACACCGGGTGTTCACAAAAAAGCATATACACGTCTCTGTCCCACATCAAACGTGTCCAGTGTATTCACAAAGCCGAACTAACATCGAATTAATATGAATATCGTGATTATTCAACATCCCAATAATGCACTACCTCTAATAGATTCTACATCACAAATAATCAACCACCGATGTTATAACAACATTACAACATTATAACAAGGTTATGGAAGCTATGATATTATTATTCACATACGGCTGCTTGAAGCATTAAGCAAAGTAGATACAGGTGTGGCCTATTTCTCCCCCATCATCAACATTATGCCAATGCCCTGATACATCAAGGGGATGCCTTCCAGACCTGTCGTCAGATGATGAAGATCGCAGAACTCTGTAAAACGATAGTGTCTTGAAAACCGATACGGGCGCCTCTGTAGACACAGCCGCATGCGATGCACACTACTGTGCAGATTTCCTTAGTTTCGAAACAGTAACAGATGCGCGTCTGAGGCCCCGTCTGGAGATGCTTGGTGTCCTGGACTGGATTAATTGGACTATACGACCAAGAGCGGCTATAACTGTCTTCTTCTCAGTACGGACAGTTACTCGGTGCAAACAGTGGGATGTACTCTCTGGATAACATAATCAGTGATAGCGAGGATTGGTCATCTTAACGGCCGCCTTCTGAAATCGGGTTCAGTGTTGATAGCAGATCACTTAAGAACTGCGTGTATATGTGTGTGTTGTTATTATCGACAAGTTCTAAGGACATGGCACTGAGATCTGTATTGATGTGTTAATTCTTTCATCGGTCAGCTGTACTAACGTTTATCCAGCTATTGAGAAAGGCTACAATTCAACGAGCAAAAACAGCGTTGATGGAGCTATTTATGCTATCTGAAGTCCAAGCAAGGAGCTCCATGCCTCTACAGTGAACATTGACATAACTGTGGCCACGCGCATATCACCACTACAGGAACGTTGTAATATGATGGCCGTACGGATACATATATGAAGTGGAAATGCAGTGTGATATTATTGATATATTTGAAGCTCGCGGACCATATGCGTGTGTTTGTTGCAGCGCCTAGTTCAATATTTTATTACAAATGTGTGATCTCATGCAGATGATACTGAAGGTGCTATTTCAGTTTTATTCACTTCATCGCAAAGCATTCTATATTATTAACTCAAACACTGATGTCATATTCCAAAACCTTCACCAATAAGCGCCTCCATCGCGTCATCAATGGATGCGAGTGAATCACGTGAACTATTCTACAACATTGCAAAAACTGACATAATCATTAAGTCTCAAAGGATTGTTGCATACCACCACGTAATAAGATAGAACGCACATCACCTGTACACTGATTTAATAATGTATGCCCTAACCATGGATCTCATATAAATAACGTTAACCCGAGTTTTAGTATTTTGGCCTCTGCAGTCGTCTATTTATGAGAGCAAAGGCCTGGAGCAGTGAAGTCAAACTGATGCGTCGGAATTTGAAAAGGTGTTACCTTACCATCTGCTGCAAGGGTCCTATAGGATATGGACTCTGATGACTTGACATCGACTTTTACATTTGTCGAGCGTATTCGCTTGCACTTGATACGAGTGAATACAAGACTGAGTATTCACTAGCTGCTCCAAAATGTGAATATGTCACTTGGTGCAGGAAACCGTTGCGTAAAATGGTTCGCATCGCAGGCAGAATAATTTACGAGGATTGCGTATTGAACCACTATTTCGTGAAACATTAACAATATCGCTTTCTGTGACCGCGGACTATTTTGAATTGATCGATAATTTTTTCGGTGCCTTTATGAGACTACTAACACCAGTGGCTAAACGGCTGTCCTAGGCTTAATTGAATGGACGGACTTCAGGGAATGACACTTCTGACAACTGTTCTCATTCCAGCAACCGGCAGAAGCCTGATATACTATATATCTTGCGCGATATATCGATGTGATTTACTACCACGTGGATTCACCTATCGATACATGGAGCCCATATTGTCAACATGTGGAAATGTGTAACAAGTGGGGATGCATGAGGCTTAATTCTTCGAAAGACGGCGTCCAATGTTTTGAAACGAGTGTGTTTCTGAATGGATATTCTAAGTATTCTTCTTCCAAAGGATTCTCGGTGGTGCAGATGAAACAAACTCTATCATATCAAGGTGACTAGAGGGTGCAACTAATGTCACGCTGATACAAATCTGCACAACGAAAAGGAATCTTAATGGATGTTAGAGATATCGTCGTCTGTAGTTGATAATAAATCCTACAGATCATAGAGAAGTATACTGCAATAAGTACATCGCCTTTTACTCTATCTGGAGTGTTGGGATACAATAAGTGGAACCGGCTTTACGACATCTCAGGGATTACTGAATGGGAAAACACTCGGATTTACCGTTAAACCAGCAGGATGGTGTTTATGTAAGTACTTCCCTTACTCCTCTGGATTTTTACAAATTACTTTCACATACCTTTCGACTTGATAACCTCAAGATCCATGTAACCTTTTGTACACATGCAATATTACATTGTTCGAAGTTTTGACATTTCACTAGGTAATACCATGTAAGGAAAGTGTCGAAAATAACCCATGTGTTGTGTTTCCAACGTGTGAGTGCAGCATCTGAAGAATTCATGGGTTACGGAAGCTGGAATAAGCCTTAGTTACCGCCGATAATTTCTTATACCTCTTTTGGATTCACAAGAAACGGATTACCCTCTCGCACCGGTTCATTCGATGGTTCTCTCAGTTTCTTACTCAAATGTAACGACAACGTATTGTATGCCCATGACTCAAACAGAGAAACACGTATATATATATGCATGTACTTATACATTGTTCTGAACACATTGGACACATCACAGTAATGCCTAGCTCATTGTTATGTACACTGACAGTCACAGTCATGTGCAGTCATGCACACAATTTATGAAGTGTGTATGCATAGACTCACAGGAGCATACTGCCACAGGACCCGCAAAGAAGGCAACTTCAAGCTCAGATGGTGTTTGTAAGACCAGGACGTTTAGATTGTCTGATATTGCGAAAATGTGGTTTCGGATATTGTATGAATCGTACATTGGACTGCTTTTAAGAGAGATGTTTGATTTTGGGACGCGTTTGTCGCTTGTATCGTATTGATGTTAGGCGTTCTATTCTAGTACGTGTGTCAAAATCTAGTATTTAAACCATGATGGACAATAGCTGTGTTCAAAGTGTTGTTTTGTGTTATGATATTTATGTTTTCAAAGGCTTTGTCCCACATTATGGGTAGGAATTTACAAATACGTTGTCTCTCAGTGTATGCATTTTACAGCTGTCTCTCAGAATTGGTTAAATGTATATTTGTGCTGTGTTAACGTGGTTGGCAACACATGGATGGTATAAGTGTATACATGCACTTGTTTACATGCGCTCAGGCATGGGTATACTTATGTTTACTTTCCAAGCTTATCGCCTAGTTTTCTATAGCGTATTTGCATTGAACATACGAAGTGTTTGTCTCATTGGATGGCATACAGGCGTATACATGTGTTAAAGTTTTGACTCTATGTCAGTGTTAGGGCGAGCATGTACTAAACTTTGTCTCTCCTCATACATAATTAACGTGTGTTTGTGCACAATAGCTTGTTCCCAGTGCAGTATTAGGGCGTATTTGCAATAGCGTTTGTTTCTCAGTATGGGTCATAAAAAATTCAGTGTGTATACTTGGCGTTTGTCTCTCAGTATGGGTTATAATGTGTATTCAGTGTATGTACCTCGCGTTTGTCTATCAGTGTGGGTTAGGATGTGTATTCAGTGTATGTACTTGGCGTTTGTCTCTCATAATGGGTTATAATGTGTATTCAGTGTATGTACCTCGCGTTTGTCTCTCAGTATGGGTTATAATGTGTATTCAGTGTATGTACCTCGCGTTTGTCTCTCAGTGTGGGTTAGGATGTGTATTCAGTGTATGTACCTGGCGTTTGTCTCTCATTATGGATTATAATGTGTATTCAGTGTATGTACCTCGCGTTTGTCTATCAGTGTGGGTTAGGATGTGTATCCAGTGTATGTACCTGGCGTTTGTCTCTCAATATGGATCATAATGTGTATTCAGTGTATGTACCTGGCGTTTGTCTCTCAATATGAGTCATAATGTGTATTCAGTGTATGTACCAATAGTTTGTCTCTCAGTATGGTTTATTGTGTGTATTCAGTGTATGTACCTAGCTTTTGTCTCTCAGTGTGGGTTATAATGTGTATCCAGTGTATGTACCTGGCGTTTGTCTCTCAGTGTGAATCATACTGTGTATTCAGTGTATGTACCTGGCGTTTGTCTCTCAGTATGGGTTATAATGTGTATTCAGTGTATGTACCAATAGTTTGTCTCTCAGTATGGGTCATAATGTGTATTCAGTGTATGTACCAATAGTTTGTCTCTCAGTATGGGTTATGATGTGTATTCAGTGTATGTACCTGGCGTTTGTCTCTCAGTGTGGGTTATAATGTGTATTCAGTGTATGTACCAATAGTTTGTCTCTCAATATGGGTCATAATGTGTATTCAGTGTATGTACCTAGCGTTTGTCTCTCAGTATGGGTCATAATGTGTATTCAGTGTATGTACCAATAGTTTGTCTCTCAGTATTGGTTATAATCTGTATTTAGTGTATGTACCTGGCGTTTGTCTCTCAGTATGGGTTATAATGTGTATACAGTGTATGTACCAATAGTTTGTCTCTCAGTGTGGGTTATGATGTGTATTCAGTGTATGTACCTGGCGTTTGTCTCTCAGTATGGGTCATAATGTGTATTCAGTGTATGTACCAATAGTTTGTCTCTCAGTGTGGGTTATGATGTGTATTCAGTGTATGTACCTGGCGTTTGTCTCTCAATATGGATCATAATGTGTATTCAGTGTATGTACCTGGCGTTTGTCTCTCAGTATGGGTTAGGATGTGTATTCAGTGGGACAGGATTCATTGGGGCAGGATGTGCTCACGCGAACCCCTGGTATCATCACTATTTGATAGTGATTTATGAACACATTCTTATGCTATAGTCGGAACCTAACAACGGACACTGGTTTAGCAGACATCTCTCATGGCTTGTTTTTGGTGGTACATTCATTTAGTTTTAACAGACATATCCCCTTTACGCCAAATGGATTCTTTTTTGGCGCATAATCTAGAATGGTTATTCTTATTTTATGACTATGGAAAACTTTCTGTGTCTGCTTTCACTCAACTCTTCTCTCTTTACTTTTTTTATCACTCTTTCTCTATATTTCACACTCTCTCTGTCTATCTCTGTATCTCTTAGTCCTTCTCTCTTTCTCCATCTCTCTACTATCTCCTTTCTGTCTTCAGCTATCTCTTTGTCAACCTCTCTGTGTTCATCCCCGCCCCTCTATCTGTGTCAGCCTTTGTATATTTCTCTCTGTCTCAGTCGGTGTCTCTCTCTCTCTGTGTCAATGTCTGTGTCACCCTCTCTATATCTTTGTCTCTTTGTCAACATCCCTGCCTATCTGCCTCTATGCCTCTATGCGTCTTTGTATCTTCCTCTCTCTGTCTACCGCTGTGTCAACCTGTCTGTGTCTACCTATATGTGTCTACCTCTCTGTAGCTATCTCTCTGTATATGCGTCTCTGTGTCTGGCTCCCTGTGTCTGCCTCTCTGTGTCTACCTGTCTATGCCAACCTCTCTGTGTCAACCTGTCTGCTTTTATGCCATTTTTTGCATCTACCTCTCCGTATCTACCTCTATTTGTCTACCTCTATGTATCTACCTCTCTGTGTCTACCTCTCTGTGTCTGACTCCCTGTGTCTGACTCCCTGTGTCTGCCTTTCTGTGGCTACCTCTGTGTGACAAATTCTCCTTGTCAACTGTCTCTGTGTCTACTTGTATGTGTTAACATCTCTGTGTCAACCCATCTGTGTCTACCTCCCTGTGTCTGACTCCCAGTGTCTGCCTTTCTGTGTCTACATCTCTGTGTCATCCTGTATGTGTCTACCTGTCCATGCCAACCTCTCTGTGTCAACCTGTCTGTATCTGCCTCTCTGTGTCGAATTCTCTTTGTCAATCTCTCTGTGTCTACCTGTATGTGTTAACCTCTCTGTGTCAACATCTCTGCCTCTTTGCCACTGTGTCTCCCTCTCTGAGTCAACCTCTCTGTGTCTGACTCCCTGTGTCTGCCTCTCTATGTCTACATCTCTTTGTCATCCTCTCTGTGTCTACCTCTCCCTGTCATCCTCTCTGTGTCTACCTGTCTCTGTGTCATCCTCTCTGTGTCTTCCTCTCTGCGTCTTCCTCTCTTTGTCATCCTCTCTGTGTCTACCTCTCTCTGTAATCCTCTCTGTGTCTACCTGTCTCTGTGTCATCCTCTCTTTGTCATCTTCTCTGTGTCCTCCTCTCTTTGTCATCCTCTCTGTGTCTACCTCTCTCTGTCATCCTCTCTGTGTCTCCCTCTCTGAGTCAACCTCTCTGTGTCTGACTCCCTGTGTCTGCCTCTCTATGTCTACATCTCTGTGTCATCCTCTCTGTGTCTACCTCTCTGTGTCTACCTGTCTCTGTGTCATCCTCTCTGTGTCTCCCTCTCTTTGTCATCCTCTCTGTGTCTCCTTCTCTGAGTCAACCTCTCTGTGTCTGACTCCCTCTGCCTCTCTATGTCTACATCTCTGCGTCATCCTCTCTGTGTCTACATCTCTGTGTCATCCTGTATGTGTCTACCTGTCCATGCCAACCTCTCTGTGTCAACCTGTCTGTATCTGCCTCTCTGTGTCGAATTCTCTTTGTCAATCTCTCTGTGTCTACCTGTATGTGTTAACCTCTCTGTGTCAACATCTCTGCCTCTTTGCCACTGTGTCTCCCTCTCTGAGTCAACCTCTCTGTGTCTGACTCCCTGTGTCTGCCTCTCTATGTCTACATCTCTTTGTCATCCTCTCTGTGTCTACCTCTCTCTGTCATCCTCTCTGTGTCTACCTGTCTCTGTGTCATCCTCTCTGTGTCTTCCTCTCTGCGTCTTCCTCTCTTTGTCATCCTCTCTGTGTCTACCTCTCTCTGTAATCCTCTCTGTGTCTACCTGTCTCTGTGTCATCCTCTCTTTGTCATCTTCTCTGTGTCCTCCTCTCTTTGTCATCCTCTCTGTGTCTACCTCTCTCTGTCATCCTCTCTGTGTCTCCCTCTCTGAGTCAACCTCTCTGTGTCTGACTCCCTGTGTCTGCCTCTCTATGTCTACATCTCTGTGTCATCCTCTCTGTGTCTACCTCTCTGTGTCTACCTGTCTCTGTGTCATCCTCTCTGTGTCTCCCTCTCTTTGTCATCCTCTCTGTGTCTCCTTCTCTGAGTCAACCTCTCTGTGTCTGACTCCCTCTGCCTCTCTATGTCTACATCTCTGCGTCATCCTCTCTGTGTCTACATCTCTGTGTCATCCTGTATGTGTCTACCTGTCCATGCCAACCTCTCTGTGTCAACCTGTCTGTATCTGCCTCTCTGTGTCGAATTCTCTTTGTCAATCTCTCTGTGTCTACCTGTATGTGTTAACCTCTCTGTGTCAACATCTCTGCCTCTTTGCCACTGTGTCTCCCTCTCTGAGTCAACCTCTCTGTGTCTGACTCCCTGTGTCTGCCTCTCTATGTCTACATCTCTTTGTCATCCTCTCTGTGTCTACCTCTCTGTCATCCTCTCTGTGTCTACCTGTCTCTGTGTCATCTTCTTTGTGTCTTCCTCTCTTTGTCTACATCTCTCTGTCATCCTCTATGTGTCTACCTCTCTCTGTGTCATCCTCTATGTGTCATCCTCTCTGTGTCTTCCTCTCTTTGTCATCCTCTCTGTGTCTACCTGTCTCTGCCAACCTCTCTGTGTCAACCAGTCTGTGTCTACCTGTCTCTGCGGACCTCTCTTTGTCAACCTCTCTGTGTCTACATCTCTGCCAACCTCTCTTTGTATCTACCTGTCTATGCCAACCTCTCTGTGTCTACCTTTCTGTGTCAATCTCTCTGAGTCAACCCCTCTATGTGCACCTCTCTATATCTGCCTGTTTGTGTCAACCGCCCCGTATCAACCTCTCTATGCCCACCTCTGTGTCTACCTCAATGTAACTACCTATCTGATCCCTCTCTGTGTCAACCCCCTCTGCCTACCTCTCTGTGGCTATCTGTCTGTGTCTACTTGTCTGTGTCAACCTCTCCGTGTCACCCTCTCCGTATCT
The DNA here is from genome assembly GCF_022045235.1 of Haliotis cracherodii. Lineage (NCBI taxonomy): Eukaryota > Metazoa > Mollusca > Gastropoda > Lepetellida > Haliotidae > Haliotis > Haliotis cracherodii. Next base: position 3,350,176 of record NW_027266273.1, on the reverse strand, counting down.
ACCTCTCTCTGTCCACCTCCCTGTGTCAACCTGTGTGTCGTCCTCTCTGTGTCTGGCTGTCTGTGTCAATCTATGTGTCGTCCTTTTTGTGTCTGCCTGTCTGTGTCAACCTATGTCTGTCTCTCTGTGTCTGCCTGTCTGTGTCAACCTATGTCTGTCTCTCTGTGTCTACCTGTGTGTGCCAACCATTCTGTGTCTACCTCTGCCTATGTACGTATCTCTGTATCTCTCTCTCTCTCTCTCTCTCTCTCTCTCTCTCTCTCTCTCTCTCTCTCACACACACACACACACACACACACACACACGCACGCACACAAACACACTGAACATCTGACTGCCCGCGACATTGCATACAAGCTGTTACATGACATATTCTCTGATACAACAGTACGTGTCCCTTCCTCAATATCAATTCAACTGACGTCAGCCGAGAATAATGGGCACATGTGCGTAACAGGTTGCAGACTCGAAAACTCGCATTGATTACCTGTATAACACAGGACTTCAAAATTAGATAAAGGCCCTGCGCTTTCAATCAAAGGGAGATAAGCGTTCGTGGCACCACTAGCGAAAACCCTCACAACCCTCCGTGTTAGAAATATTGCATTTAACACGAACTGTTTTCATGATTGATGACTATCAGAGCTATTCATTATATGTTTTGCAAATAGGCCATAAGTTCAGTTTAATTAGAGAGCCTCTCGACACATGTAGTTCTGATTTGGTGTATTGAAGAACATAATACCAGTTGGTTACATATTGCAAATATATAATATCAGAAAATATCAGGTGGCATTTGTTTTTAACGAAGAGGTTTGGGTGATCCCGGCACAGTCAGGCTGGTTAGGCTCATCATCAGCTCAGGGTCCTTGCCCCCTCTACACGCAGCCCAGACTGCGAATGGGATTTCTCCCAGGAGGCGCTGCCTAGTCAAACCCACCAAGAACCTTTCGGAGAATGTGAAGACTCCCCAACACTGCATCCTTCTGCATTACCCAGATTGTCAGAAGGGCTGTATTCCTGGTAGCAAACGCGGGTACTCTCCCCATATCAGTCAACAGATTGGGAGGTACCAAAACTAAAGCACCGGGAACAATGGGGAGTCGGATAACTTGGTACTTGGGATGCAAGCGTGACATTTCGAAAACGAGGTCCGCATATTTGCCATGTTTTTCCTCAATCTTGTCAATCACATTAGTGTCAAAGCGGACAGAAAATTCAATGATATAAATGATTTCATTGGATTTATCAAAAAGGACAAGATCAGGTCTGTTGGACTGGATACGTCCGAGGCTGTGAATGGGCCTATTCCAAAGAGGTTTTGGGTGATCCTGGAACAGTCAGGATGGTCAGGCTCCTCATTAATTCGGGGCTCATGCTCTTGTTTTACGCCCACATTAAGATATGCTCTTGTTTTACGCCCACATTAAGATAACAGAATGAGATATTGACAAACTACCCACCGCGGTGTTTAACAACTCACTCAATATTACGTTCTGAACTCAGTGATACGCTCTGGGAATGATTAGCCCAAACTGAATGAAAAATTGAAATTCTTGGCATAGCACAGTGCTCGAATAAACCTGTTACAACAATGGCTATATAGAGTCTCATATACATAAATCGATTCCAAAGAAATAAAACTGAACTAACGCGGAAAAGAAAGGATGCATTGATGGCTAAACATGGAACAAACAAGACATGGTCCTTCAGTGGTGATTTATTTGATACGGATGTCGTAGTGTTTTGAAGCTTGCGTTCACAGCATTGAGGAGATTGATTTTAGCCTTCTAACGTTTGTGATTGTATGGTCAATTTCAATTTTCATGTGTGCTCATGGGTTTCACCAAAAGTGGTAAAAGTTTAAGACCTGCATGACTTCAGGTTTTCCCCACACATCAAGCTGACACGCTGTGATGTAAATCAAACATCAAGCTCTCTACTATCACTAAATCCAGGATTTTGAGTGAGTGAGTGAGTGAGTATGGTTTTACACCGCTTTTAGCAATATTCCAGCAATATCACGGCGGGGGACACCAGAAATGGGCTTCACACATTGTACCCATGTCGGGAATCGAACCCGGGTCTTCGGCGTGACGAGCGAACGTTTAAACCACTAGGCTACTCACTGTTGCTGATGCTATTATTCTTACTCTACTTCTTCTGAGACGGTTAAAATATGCTACTCACCAGTGATCAGTTGCTGGGTATTTATTTATATTTTGTCGCTACTGTAGAGTATTGACACAAGCATATACTATTCAGTGATGTATGTAAACGTTTTCCCATCTCACGTCACTATTACGTGCAAGGGACGTGCAACTTAGTCAATGAAGTGCTAGTAAAATATAATCCAACAAGTCATCTTTTAAACTCTTCAACTAAAATGCCGGGCGAATAAAGTAAACATCCATATTTGAATGTCGCTTAAAATGAAACAAACAATAAATGTTTACAAGACGGTGATGTATTTGATAGCTTACTTTGTTTACTTTCTTTTGCCAGGCAGTCAACTTTAAATAACAAAACAAAACAATGTTTGTGTTTAATAATTACAGTCAACTACTCTCATTACTTACAGTTGCAATCTCAGAATTCACTCTTCAAAGGAAAACATTTCGAACACGTACTCCAATCCCGAACCCGCGTACCAAAAAGGATTGGCAGGCTCAGTAGTGAGATGTACAGTTGTGACCAGTTTTCATAATGTGTGATAGCTGGAATATTGCTGAGTGCGGCGTTAAACAACAAACAATCAACATAATGTGGGAGGAAGACATAAGATGCAGTCTTAGAGGTGAACCACCGAAATCCACGAGTTGGGTGTGATGCTGGAAAAGCTGGAAACATAATCAGAGCTGACCCACTATCACAGGGTTCGGGCACGTCTAAGGGACGCAACCCGTATAGCGCATTGCTGCATCTGAGACGACTGGGCGACCTGTGACCTGTCACACGCGATTTTGTATTTCGAGGTCACAACCGCTACGTCTGTTGAAAGATGAAACCAAACCAGCATAGACATCAATAAACATGTACCTGATACGTTTTTCATAACATCGCAATGACGTCAGCATATGTCATTAATTATATTTAAGTGACTTGATTGACCGCCCATATCCCTTCATAAATGGCCCGTGAAGATCCGGGGTGGAACAGGTCTTCAGTAACCCCTGCTTGCTGTAAAAGGCGACTGTGCTTGTCGTAAGAGGCGACTAACCGGATCGGCTTGTTGACTTGGTTGATGCATGTCATAAATCCCAATTGCGTGGATCGATGCTCATGATATTAATCACTGGATTGTCTGGTCCAGACTCGATTATTTACAGACCGCCGTCATATAGCTGGAATAATGCTGAGTGCGGCGTTAAACAACCAACCAACCAACCATCCTTCACAAATATAGAAGATTAAGAGACCTGTCATCGAGGAAAGAGATCACCAATAATTATACTAACGTATGATTCCATAGAGCTTAAGTGTTCATTTATTTCACGACCAATGGTAGATTTTTCCATCGCTACCAACAACCCGCATTTTGGAATAACATTCTAAATATTATGAAGCAAAAATGTATAAATTATTCTGGATGGGTATTCTGGATTGGTCCATTTCTGAATAAAATTTAATGAGGGTGTAATTCTATGACGCCAGTGGAGCAAAGGTTACCAACTGTCAAAGATGGTTCAGCTCCGATAACGTTCCCTTGAACCTAAAGCGTTTCCTTATCTCTACCAGACTGAAGCACACCGTGGCGATAATACTGGCTAATTACTTTTAACTAAACAGAAACGTCATACAACAGCTCATGCGATGCTTGTGTTAGTGTATGTACACGGCTTATCTTGATCGTCGTGTAGTGCATGTAAGCGTATACGAGGTGAGGTGAAATGGGGTTTGACGTCGCGTTCAAGATTATTATGGCGACGTGCATGCACGCGTGTGTGTGGCTGCTTGTACTAACCCACGATAATGCTGGTTTTATAGTGCTTGCCCACTGAGACACCATGCCGCAGTTGAACATAAATACCCTACACAGACACTATATTTACTCCGAGCCGACCAGTCCTTGTTTTAGCCCCTTAATGCCGAGGGCCAGGCAGAGTAACAACAAGCACCATCGTTTAACGTATGTTGGTGTGACGCGGACGGTGTACCACTTGACCACGGAGGCAATCCCTTGCGTACGATCAGACATGCATAACTGCATAAGATGTTTTCGTACGTACAGTGAATCTATAAATTTGACAACGTGAAACGTTTTATGAATAAGCACGTCTTTATTGGTGACAGGTGTCAGGGCAACTTCTTTCTCCTTTAATGTTCTGTTAAGTTCTTAGTATACCACCATAACGTAATATAAAATATTCCATGACCGATTTAGCCTGCATTGTCACATGTTCCTGTTCTTGTAGACCCGTGAACATCCGGGTTAGAATTGATCTTCAACAACCCATGCTTGTCGTAAGCAGCCACTAACGGGATCGGGCGGCTAGGCTCTCGGGCTTGGTTGATGCATGGCATCGTATCCCAACTGTACAGATCGATGTTCATGATGTCAATCATTAGACTGTCTGGTCCAGACTCGATTATTTACTGACTATTGTTGAATGCGGCGTTAAGCAACAAACCAACCAACAAAATATTGTTCTCGTAATCTCACATTTACCGTTAATGTTAGCAAAATTAAAAACAGTGAAAAAACGAAAAAGAAATCTATCCATTACGTATCCATTCTACAATGATGTTTAAGTTTAGTAATATCAACCTTTCGTAAACAATAATCTTTCAGAAATATCCAAATTTCAAAATAATGAACATCTTATATGGCCTGACTGTTCTCATGACCATATTACACAGGATTTTGGTTTTAAAAGGGCTCATTATAGCTATGTATAGACACGTCATTCCATTCTGTCAGATGTATTATATTCTACTGAATTTTACTTAACAATCAATCCACAAGTCATGCCTCGTCAAAAGGCCTATTGTGTTTAACTTGATGGAGCAAGTAATGTATTCAGTTAAAAGGATGATCGATGTTGTTGTATACCTGTTCAGTTTTATTGTCATTGATTTGGTAATGCGTGGCATTGTGCCCCGTTATCAAGTAATAAGCTTACTGGATATCGATGAGATGAATGGATCAAGTATACTATACACTGTACAGAGTTGCCGCTAATGAACAAAGCGGACGTAAAATGTTTCAGAAATGCCTACATTTCACGTATTCTCTCACACACCCTCTCTTTATCCACTGACCTTAATCGAATGTGAATCATAATTGGTAAGTGAATGAGTATGGTTTTAAGCCGCTTTTAGCAATATTTCAGCAATATCAGGGAGGGGGACACCAGAAATAGGCTTCATACATTGTACCCATGTGGGGAATCGAACCCGGGTCTTCGGCGTGACGAGAGAATGCTTAAACCACTACCACCCCAAACTTCCGCACAGCCCCTGAATCATTCTTAATGACTTTGACATAATTTATAGCAAAAAATGACTTCCTTAGACCTTAGAAATGAAGGTAGAAAAATGCTTTTTGCGGGATATATTATTAGCCAAATACAAAGTGTATGCGATGCATCCGGACAATGTTGTGTGATATAAACTGCTGGGCAAGAGAAAGTATACACTTGAAAATGAAATTTGAACAAATAAATTCAGAAGTTGTCAAACCGTTACCAGGCTGAAAACTGTCGCCGAACACAATTCGCCGAACACATCAGGACCGCCTCCGTGGTATTATGGTAGAGCGTCCGCGTCAGTCATACCAACAGACCTTGTTACCCTGTCTGGCGCTCGGCAGTTAAGGGACTAAAACAAGGAATGGTCACGCACACACGCACGCACGCGCACAGACACATACGCACGCATACACGCACGCCCGCGCGCGTCGCTATATAAGTGCAATGACGCGCAGTTAAACCCCATTTCATCTCACCTCACCTACAAACATGAAATCCAAAAAGACAACTGTGATACCTGTATCACATACATCACCATCGAAAAAACATTTCTTGTTTGTTTCAAATTTAGCCATCATCAAACATGGGTGTATAGTTTTCTTGCTCGGCAGTTTATGTTCACTTGAATAAGAGCGTGTTATAATGTCTTCCTCTGCTCGTTTCCATCTTGCCCCTGACAGAAAGCGAACACTGTCACGAGTTCTCCGTGTCAGGATATACATGTATTGTACGTGAAGCATGTGTAATGTACACATAGTATCATATTGATCGCCCTGTAAGTGCAAATCTGTCATACAGACCCTGAAACAAATATATCCAATACAACCCATGCAAGTCTATAATGTTTGGCAAGTCTAGATTACTCAGTATATTAAATGAAGAAAGTCTCTGGTCTCCTTTTTAATATATTTTATAACTATAATTTATCAACTGTTTTTTTTCTGTAACATGTAAAATATGTTCATGTCAGAGACTAGATGTTAGTCTAGTTTACCCCATGTTGCCCTTTGACTGGATTGAACGTAGTTTTGTCAACAGTCTAAATTAATTATGAACGATATTCTATCGGTACACATACTGAAATACTTTCATCATTGATAAAAAGCCATTTACAAATGTATTTCGTTGTCGATCGTTGACAGAACATTGAAACCGGTTCGCCTGTTGTGTTTCTTGTTGTGGATAGTTTTACTAACGTAAGACGTTTACGAGCGATTCGTTCAATAAATATAAACAGATTTATCTCCCTTCAACTGGTATTTGTGAACATTAAAACAGCGACTTTGACCCCGATCCAAATCTGGCATCTGGTAGGATTCATGCAAATATCAACAAGATCATTATATTTAGAGAGTATGATTTTCGTTTCTTAATTACTTGTTGGGAAACGAGTTAACATCATTGACCATGTTAATGCATACCGTGCATTAGTAACTGGTTCGTGATATTCACAACTAAAAAACTCCTTATTAATAAACATTCGTCTACATCAGAAGACAACCTGATACAGAATCCTGATTAAATACCATGCATAATTGATTTGACAACTCAGTGTCACGTGACATGGTTCAATGACACTAATTAAAACAAACAGCGTTGCTTCCTCGCCCGGGAGACTGTGTTCTGTCTCATCGTTATTATTCAAGTAGTTATTTACATAACCATCCCCGGAGTCATCTGGCAGTTCTTGTGTCTTGCTTATGCGTATCGCCTCTCACGTACAGTGCACCCCCGTCAGCCCGGAAACCCTGCAATCCGGATTTGTTTTTGTTTGTTGTTTAACGCCGCATTCAACAATGTTACAGCAGTATGACCGCGAATTAAAATAATAGAGTCTGGACCAGACAATCCAGTGATTGATATTGTGAGCAAAGATCCACGCCGTCTGAGTATGTTGACACCCAATCAACCAAGTCACTGAAGCCTGACCGCCCGATCCATTTGGTCGACCAATTTTAACCCGGAATCCCCATCGGGGCAATAGGGAAGTAACATGTTTATGACATTATCCCCTTAAACAGGTTGAACTCAAATCAACCTCCCTGTAGCCTAGATTTCCCATTATCCACACATACTTATTATTTCTTACACTATACACTCGTTAATCCAGACCATTCCGCTTGGTGGTATAGTATGGTTTTAAACAATTTTAATATGCTATGACAAGCATAATTAATTAATGGAATACCTTTCAATCGATTTTGATGGTCAGTCTGATTGTTTAGACTCTGTGTGTGTGTGTAGTTCAAATACATCATGACAAGGAAGGAACCATTTGCGTAGTCATCAGGTAGGGGGGTTCGCCAAGGCAGTACAACTGTCGCATTGGCCTCGATTGTCTGAAGTGAAGTGGTGCACATAACTTATTCATGTCAATGACCGGCGCACATTTGCTTTTAAATGGGTCAGTATACGTAGGAGCAGGTGACGTATTTTATCTGATGGGGTTTGGAAAAGATGTATTGGGACGGTGAAACTCTCTTCGAAGGGCGATGTGTTGTCTTTTAGAATTCACCGATGCTTATATTCAAAGAGGTGATGCTCAGGATCAATGCCATGCAAGATTATTACCCCAACACCCTGCATATATGGACGGGTTATTAGTAGCTTTCTTTGTTTAACAATGAATTTTGTTTTGATAATAGGTTATCGGTCATATCTGTTAATAAGGCATGTCTTGCAATTTATGAATGATTTAGTTGGCACGAGTGGCCAAGGTCGCAATTTGCTGATCAGTGTTGCCTTCTTTAGGCGTAAAAAACAAATTTCTTGGGTTCGAAACCTAGAATCGCCCTGATAATGTTTCTACGTAAAACTATGTCAGCAGAATACTAGTCTCTTGGGTTTCATGACATGGCAAGGCGTCACTTTGGGTTTTCCTCCCATATGAAGCTGATACGTTGTACCTGAAATATTGTTCAAAGCGGCAACTACTCTTGGTGTTGCATGCTTAATAATATTGTCACTTTTAATGTCTTATGTATGAACGCTTTAGTGTTGAGGGCGCGGTAAGCTAGGTGTTACAGCGTTAGCACGTCACACTGCTGGAATATTGTCAAAAGCGACGTAAAACCCAACTCACGAACACACTCGTTATAGTGTTGAGTGTGGTATTATAAGCTACCGGATTCGGGTAGATGTGCTGGTGCCTATGTGTTTGGTTTCATTGAAATATTTATTGTACGTTATGAAGCGCTTCTGCAGTCATTATATTTGTTTGTTGGTTCACTTGTATTGTGTCCCAGGTGTATAATCGAGTTCGGAGCAGAGAAACCAGTGACTGATTTGTTGTTGTTTTCTTTGTCGTTTAACGCCGCACTCAGCATTATTCGAGCTATATGACGGCGGTCTGTAAAGAATCGAATCTGGACCAGACAATCTAGTGTTTGATGTCATGAGAATCGATCCACTCAATTGGGATCGATGACATGCATCAACCAAGTCAGCGAGCCTGACCACCCGATGCCGTTAGTCGCCTCTTACGACAAGCATAGTCGCCTTTTACGGCAAGCATGGGTTGTTGAAGACCTATTCTTCCCTGGATCTTCACGGTATGTAATATTTAAGGTCTCACGCCGTCGAGGTGTGGTGACACGGAATGAAGTCACCCGCCCTGTCCACCCGATCCATTTAGTAGTCTGCAGTCGTTACGACAAGCATAGGTTAATCGGGACCAGCTTTAAACCAGGACTTCCCACTGGGTCAGTCATTATGTGTCGTGTGATGAGTGAGTGTGTCAATGTTGCTTAAACAGTCAATCTGGGCCAGGCACTCCAGCGACTACAAGCAAAAGGAACGATTCCACCTGGTTCCAATTCACTGTTGGCTTATACGCTAGGTAGGACATCATTGGAACCTGTTCTGACCCAATACTCAGAAGGGGCTTACCGACAAAGACATAGCTGATACCAGCTTACACAGCTGAAGCTGTCAAACTCAGAAGAATTATTTACAGATCATATAACAGATTAGACGTGGTCTTTCAATCTACGTCTCGCGCACTGATCCCACCCTTCAGTTCTCCATCTGAGAGACAAGAAATGGTACTTGAGTAAGGGCTGGAGTCTAATATCAATATTCGATGCCACAGCTGTAGCTTTGATAGTACACAGTGTAGTATTTAAGATGGTTAGATAACAGCGTGGAATGACGTGCGACATCAGATGTCCAAAAGAAGCACACCCTTGAAGTATAACAGCCTTCTCAGGAAACCAAGGACCTTTGAACGATGTAAAAGGACACCTATAAAACGCAAAAAGTATCATTCTTATAGAGCTGCTTCTTGTGTGTTTTTGTAGTTTTCACGAGCGAATACCGTGCTGAATGTGATGTTTGTGGTTCTGTAACAAAAATGCGTTTGCAAAGTAGAAAAGGCATGCTAATTATATCTACTAAAAACAAATGAATTTCTGAAAATTGCTGTTTTTAGAATGGTTTCCGTGATTATGCCGAACTTGAAGTGGTGGTCTTAAAACGATTCATTCATAGTAGTAGTTGTGAATGAACTGTGTTTTACGCCACCTCTAGCAAGTTTCCAGCTATTGCACGTCGATGGGACACCAGAAGTGGGCTTCGTACATTGCACCCTTGGAGGAGGTTGAAGCCGGGTCCTCTTTGTCATCCAACACTTTAACCACTAGGCTACGCCATGATTATTGTACGGTCATTTATGACAAAAACAAGACTCTCAAGAAACCACATTCGTCCCTCCTGGTTCCGTCATGGCAACGCGGGTCATGTTGATGGTGTTTGTGTTTTCTGCAAAACGAAACCATTCGCCAACAGTGTCTGTTATAAGGTCATGACATATACAAGAATCCAAAGGAACCACATCCGTCATTACTGGTTGTGTCTTAGAATTGCAGGTTATTTTCATAAACAAAACTGTGTACATGTTGCTTCCGCAGTTGAGTGCGAATGCTGACTGAATATTAAGATACCTTTGATATTGCAGAAACCATAAAACTGCAGCTTCATACGCAAACGTGCATGGACGTTTTGACAAAGAAGGATTTGACGCTGTGTTTCGATCAAGACAATAGCCAGAGAATGTAATTAATCAAAGAAAGTAAAGCATAAGGGCTTCATTGGAGAACACGGTGACCTTCCATAAAATCGATACCGGTCTAATTGATCTTGTCTTAGTCGATCATTTATTCTTGAGCTTAACGTCCAGCAATCAATGTGCCATATCTGTTACCATTCGGTTTTCAATTCAGAATAAAACCCCATAAAAATGAATAAAAATTTGATTCTGAAAATATTTTATGTTTCTATCCTTAACTGATTCAGACTAGATACATGGACACAGTTACTTTATAAACAGCATCTTTGAAATAGGATATATGCCACGCTATGTATAGCCCTGCCATCAGGAAACCCGCGTCGAACATATCAGTACAGCCACAGTATAAGACGATACGTTCATGTTACGTCTTTATTTGTGTATTGATGTATGGGAAAGGTTGTTGACTTTAGAGATATCTTAGATGTTGATAGTTGGATTCAATACATAGGACATTAAACAGTATGCAGGGTGTCTTGTTTCGTTTAATAATTGATCACGTAATTAAGAAAAGCAGATCGAACAGCTGGCGCACTGTGAAATTGGATCTGGAATTGTATCCGTTAATACTCTGATTCAAACAGTTTTTATTATCGGAAGTAGCAAACGTTTTCATTGAGTGTACAATACGCGGTTTTCTGTTGTCATGGCTTTAAACGTGAAGGAATGGTGATTTATTTTACATGTTAATATGCATGTGCTTTAGTAAGTTTGAACAGTATTCGAGTGGTATCAAAACCACAAATAGTGTAGGACATTTATCATTTCCGCTAACAACGTAAGCACGGGCATGTTGCTGCAAACCAAAAGACGTAATTGCGCGAGTCAGGGATTCGAACCTACAGTTATATGTTTGTGTTAATAAACGTTCATATGCAACAATTTTGTAAGATTATTTCAAGAGCATTGTTGGTGTATTGTTGTCACAATTGCTGAGCGGTCCAGCCGATAGAGATTCTGCCAGTAGAGCGGAAGGGTGCTCGTTTGATCACAATCCGCGTTGTATTTGTTGTACTTTGTGCTTGTTGTTTCCGTGGCTATTGCTCGGAAAGTGGATAAAAGGAGGACTGGTTGGCTCGGATTCAGTATGCTGTGTCTGAGAGGGGTATCTATGTTAAACTTCAGGATGTTAGCTCAGTGGGCCCAAACCATAAAACAGGCGTTAGCCGGACCAGTATAAGGAACCACACACACACACAAGTGCATGCACATAGCTGCATGGGTGAAATAATATTTAACCTGTTTAACTCAATTTGTAAGGATAAATAGACAGTAACCTTTGTTGACGTAATTTATAATGATAGCGTTACTATTGGTGGCGTCATATCGACACTGTCACCTCCTCAAAAAAAGCTTCCAATTTTGAGAACAGTACAGAACAACTAATTTAAAAGTGTACATAATGAATAGTCTGCAACAGACACATATGAATCCTCCTGCTGTGCGAAATCCCCGATAGAATAACTATATTTCCCTTGGCCTCCTCGGGAAATACACTAATAATGACACTCATTGCGACACACGTCAAAATGACACATAACACTTTTACTATAATCTGCTTTCAACTGCTTGATCAGTGATATATTGTGAAGGTCTAATTGCTTTGTCATAACAAACACACATCTGTAATGTCTTTGTTATGATGACTGTTTAGAATGTGATAGTGTTCACATTTATTATAGAAGTGGGAATACGTCTGTAAGGATATAATGTGAGTAGTCACCTTATGGTAGGTGTACATATGCCGTCTATGGGGATGGGTAATTATTAATATCTGTGTTTTATCGTACGAACCACACATATATACAAGTATGTTGGGAATACGAATCTAAGCCTGGCTCACTGGATCCATGCTCTTTGTTATTACTTCTTTGACTGAAATGAATTTCTGTTATGGGAATAAGGTGATCAGGTAGCATCATATGTTTCATGTTATAGGAGTTGCGATGTTGCTTAAACGAGGTATTGATTGTATTCGAGAACACATTTCTTGAGCGAATTGACATTATGCGTGATATAACTCCGTCAACATGTTTGTAAAGATAGTGTTACAGGTCCGAATTGTTTATGAGCTGTTGTTAACGATGTGGTTACAGGTCACGAGAAAATTAACAGTTGCTAACGTTGTAGGTATAGGTTACAGGAACATGAACAGTTGTTAACGATGTAGTTGCAGGTCACATGAAAATGAACAGCAACTTGTTAACGTTGTGGGTATAGGTTACAGGAACATGAACAGTTGTTAACGATGTAGTTGCGGGTCACAGGAACATGAACTGTTGTTAACGATGTAGGTATAGGTCACGGGAAAATGAACTGTTGGCAACGATGATTCTGTAGATAACAGGAACACGAAAGTTTACTTAGTTAACGATGTTGGTATAGGTCATCAGAACATGACCTGTTGTTAACGATGTAGTTGCATGTCGTGTTTCATCCTAAAATTAAACATAGTTGGGCTCCGTCGTTAATGGCGTCTTATATCCTCCTCTTTTACAAAAGAGTTAAGCTTCTATAACCATCATCACCACTTTAAGCTGACTGGCCGTGATATCATGGAAAAATACTTTTTACATCCTACTAACTTACCCGCAGTGACTCAACAACGTTTAAACGCTTTACTGTCTAAAACGTAGCCGTTTCCACAGTTGTACTGTTAGCGCCTTTCTCTCCAAATTATATGTGTACATTTTATAGTCGCAAAGAGTAAACTGTCTAAAAGCATACATATTAGCGTCCACTCGCAATTCGATGTAGTTTCTGTCATGGGTCATTTTGGTTCTTCATATGTCTACGTGGTCCACAGATCAAGTTTCTCTTCAAATATCATTATATTGCATTTGTGAACTGTGAAATAAGCTTATTCTGCTATACTGTACACAGTGAAAACATTGCCAACTTAAATTATCAAGGGTTGTGACTTTGGCCATTCAAACCACCATTGCAATTTCCACGCCCACAATGTGGCCTTTCGGGGATTCCGGGTCAATATATGCGTCCAGTACCTCATGTTTGTAAGAATATACACAATCGATATCAAGTTGTCAGGGTCTTTGTGTCGTCGTACACAATGGCGTGGTCAGTCACTGGTTTGGCTGGTACAGATTTGATCATGAACAGATCGTTGTGATGAAGGTTGTGATTGCTTTCTGTGACGTGAAATACTGCCCAAGTCAATCACGACGTTGTTAGCAGTCTAACACCAACCCATCCATACGTATGACACTGCATTGGATCATACGTTAATTAAATAAAGAACACTTTGGATTTCCCACCCACAAAAAACCATGACATAGATCCCTGTCATTCTTCTGCAACCACTTCAATCAGCACGTTGAAGCAAACAATTTCAGGATCAACTGTGCCTCGTTCTTGCACCACTATTCAAGGTTCCTTATCTCTTTCTACATCTTTCCCCAAGAGATGCACCGTTGTTTGTCATATTTCTCCATGGTGACAGGCCCACACCGTTATCTTCCACCAGATGAGTCTCGCTTTCACTGAAATTTAATCAAACCACAGTAAGTCTGTCAGCCTCATCATCCACCGTAATGAAAAACTCCCAGTCCGGACCCTAGCCATCCGGGGTCAGGTCGGATCCCGTCCATGCATTAACCCCTCACTGTCCCAAGGACTGTTAATAAATAGTCAACAACCTATCACACAGACGGTGAAGTGCTGGCTGGACGAATAATGAATATGGCACAGGAACTCCAAACAGATTTGGGAACACGCTCCTTTTACATATACTAGCAAACAAATGGCATTTTTCCTCGATCAGGAATCGCCTTGATCTCAAAGTTTATTGATTAATCAAGAAGTATTCGTTTGCTTAAAGGTCAATAGTATATATGGGCTATGTGACTTGGCGGTAGTGTTCTACGTCCGTTAATAGGTTCATGTGGCTCTTTGTAAAGAGGCAGAGACTTAGTCGTTTAACTCATTCGCTTGAGAAACCGGGACGTGGACAGTGTCGATAGTGATTTCCAACGCTGAGGAACATCTGCTATCATCAATACACAAGCTTCAATTCCTATGATCGATTTTGACACCACTGGCTACAGCTTCAGCCAGCCTCATATCGTCAGCGAAACGCCAGCACCTGCTAAACGTTCTTATCGCAACAGTTAGGTCCAGCCTTCATCAAGACCATGTGTTTGACGTGCTGACCGATGGTCACTGGTCATGGCGAAAGGACGAAGACGTTCTGGGGTGGAGATTGCAATGGTGCATTTTTTGGACGGTGGTAATGACAGAAGTCACAACCCTCATTATATGGACATGGATTTGGAGTCTTCGGGTCTGGGACCACTGGTCAGGTTAGCTCATTTTAAGTTGTCTACATATAAAAGACCTTTCGTTAAGCACATCCTTTCATCTTAATGATATAGTCTTTCAATGTGGGTAGTGCAGACAGTATATATGACCTTAGGCTTCAGCTTAGTTACAGAAGTTTTTTGATGCTGTAACATCTTAGCTTTGATTGATGTCAAGTTATCAAATAGTTCCTTATACAATCTTTGCATGTCGTTGTGCACTAGATTTGTTAAGTCTGGCTATCAAAGAAATTAATAGGAATTAATTAAATGTGTAGAATCAGTCCCATTGGCGTCCCAATACTTCGTCTATGGAATTGTTTGTGTATGTAGCTTCTGTCTTGATTGGGTAGTCCATTGGAATCCTTTAATCATCTTCTTCTAAAGTGTTTGATGCTCAGATTTCTTATTACATTACTTACACCTTCTTATCTAACAAGCTGATTAAACTTACGTCGTCTTGCTTACAATAATAATAAACTGTAACTAAATATAATGTCTCTTTAGTGTTGTATCTGATGCCAACTATCGAATGCCTTAAGTCGCTCTGTGAGGTTATCTATACGACAATAAGCCAAACCCAAACATTATTAATTTTGTTGCCATGGTGACAACAACACAGCCGATATTGTAACGACTAATGACATGACATGATTAAACTGAACAAAAGATTTCTACATGTAGGAGACAAGTTCGATAAGGAAGCTCAATACGTTTTATACCTTACTGATACCAATATAAATATCACTGGATCCACAGTACAACGCGTGGTCGTTTATAATCGTACAAATCCAAGTTTGCAAAAATAACTGCAGAGATAAATGTTCTTGGTTCTATTTTAGAATATAATGAGTACGCCATTCGGTGCATTCCTGGAACCTAATGACTGTGTTACAGCCACGATCCATGAAGAAAATGTTCATGGGTCGCCTATGCTATTGGTAAACACGCTTGTCGGTAATCAATCCCGTTCGTGTGCATTGTTGAAGTTATAGGATTCAACAAATTCTCATGGCGCTAATTTAAATAAACCGTTCCTGTACATTATGACTTCAGACATATAATCGATAACCTCAAACAGTCAACAAACTAAAAAATAATCATTACTTTCAAACCTTCAATTCTTTTGGTATTGTTTCTTCACCTCGTTGCAAAAATACACGTTAATGATGCTTGAATGTGAATCTGAAATTGTAAAGGAGACAGCGGGTAATTAATTTTTAATTCACTTGTTTACAAATGATAGAATCGATAAAGCATCTTATTATATTACGTAGAAAACCTCTCTGTCAATCAATGTTCGTGTTTCTAGCCATCTACTTCTTTTTATTCATTAATGTATAACCCTATTGCTAATGGAGTTTTAGAATTAAGATTCGTTTGGAACTCTTAAAGCAATACAGGACTGAGGCTGGCCCATATTAATCTTAATGCACGTCACATGAGACCATCGAACTTACCACTGGATGTCTGTTTATATATTTCCTTAAATCTCTGAAATGCATTACTTAGATTGACGTTAATGCGAGGTACGTCTCAAAGAAAACACACCCTTGTTTCTGTAACCATCAGCAACGCCACATCCGAGAAGTGCCCAGGGACACAAAACCACGATGACACAGTTAAGCATCGGATCATCGTTGACATAAACATGAAATGGGTGTGACCGTTCTTCTATGCGGGGATGAAACAAGACAAAACAGATACATAAAACTGTTAGTATCGATATCTTAAGTAAATACAACCAATGGAAAATATTTGTACATGTCACTTAAGCTGATATTGATGGCTTCATCTTTCACGACAAGGGAGCAACATATTTCCATCATTATTATTAAGAGAGATCATTATTACTATTGATAACGATTGTTTTAGTTAGGATACTTTGAACGGATATACTGTAGTGTGCCACATATACAAGAGACAGACAGCGTCAACATGGACGACCCGTTTGCATAAGCAGATGAGGAGATGAATGTATTGTTTCTGTTTGTTTGTTGTTTAACGCCGCACTCAGCAACATTTCAGCAATTTGAGAGTCGTCTGTTAATCATCGAGTCTGGACCACACAATCCAATGATTGACACTGTGAGCATTGTCCTCCGCAATTAGGATACGATAATTAAGTCAGCTCGCTTGACCACCCGATCCAGTTAGTCGCCTCTTACGGCAAGCATGGTCGACTCTTGCGGCAACCTTTTGTTGCTGAAGACCTATTCTCCACCAGGAGTATTGTTACTGACAACATACGAGTGTACAGCTGTCAAGAGATGAAATGGTACGTGTAGTGACTTACATTACGACAGAATTTGGCTGTCCTATACAGAGCCGCAGAAACAAAGTTCAACATGTTGTTTTCATACGTTTCTAATAATGCGAGCAAACTAATTCCACTCTTCTTACACCTGATATCAGTTCACGAAACAGTCATGCAGCCTTGATTGCCTGATACGCTTCTGGTGTATTACAAGGATCTGGTTGAAATAATTCCCCAGTTGCCCGTGGTGGCAATATCAGATCCGCGACTGTTGCAAACCTATTATGGCCAGCTGGACACTGGACACTAAACTGACCACATATCTTAGGGTAACCCGACGCACAACGAATCAGGACCAATGACGTTATTGAAGTTTGCAGTTTTGCGCAGCTGGCAGACACCAGCTTGGCCAATTTATCTGTGCTAGAACGTCTAATGGATTCCAAATACATAAAGCGTCAAAGTATCCGTGGGGAGCTTCTGTTTGGATATATTTTGATTTTCCCTTTTTAAATAATATCTTCATTTTTATCAATAAAACACGGTTCATATTACATGCATCTCTCATCTTAAGAACTGACACTTTTTTATGTCACGTAAGTGATGTTAGCTTTAATACAGGGACAAGATAGGTCGCCTTGTTAAATGGTTCCTTGCATAAGTAATCTTAATGATATTAATACAAGCGACAAAACTGACCACAATCTTGATACAACTCCATTGTTCGAGTCCGACTATATCATAAATATGGTGTTATGAATCATTACCAAATACCGATGATACCAGGTCTCCGCGAAAAGGTTATAGTTCTTGAATGGCATAAATATCAGATTATCCCTAGACTATCAAACGATGAGAAGCATATTTGCCCAGTCAAAATCTTTGGTTATGCTGTAAACTGAATTCGTTTATACCCATATTGTTTTTCTTTTGAATCGACAGTTAAAGATAGCAAACACATCTAGAACATATCATATTTCATGGGTGAAATGTCGGTGAACTGGCCTTGTGGTTAAAGGGTCATAAAACCGGACTCACTCACTCACTCACTCTCAATAGGTGAAATGCACACTATGTTCATGTCTGCAATATCAAAGTAGTTGCATATGTATACAAATTGCATCGTTTTGCTCTGACATTTTCTGTTGTGTTCAAGTCAGGAGAGACTTCAATCGAACTATTGCTTTGCATTAACGTCTATTCTGTCCAAGAAGACTGTGCATGGCTTTCATTAAGTCGTCTTTGCCTACCGCCTTTGTAATCTTCGTGACTGTTTGTTCTTTAGATATTACTTCCGTGGCTACTTAATACCACAATAACCAATTTTGCAAATCGACTATCGGCATTAATGCGCCCTAATTCTTTCATTGCTATTATCTACGCGTTTCTCCTGAAACGCAGCTGTCAGAGAGTATTCGGGTTTATCTCTGACGATGAGAAAAGAAATCTGAGACATGAATTTATCTGTTTTACTTCCTCTTCTTATTCCGAGGACAAACAATTATTCATTGACCTTTTTCAAAGAGCTCATAAATACTGAAGACAATTTTTACTATAATGAATAATATTGCTTTTTCCACTATTTTGTTTAAAGATATTTATCGGTTGAAATGATTTTATTTTTTATGAATATCATTATTTTGATAACCAATATGATTTTCTTGAATTCAAAAGAAACTAGGAATTCGCCAGAACACTATTCTGAATTTATCATAGTAAGCAATCAAAACAGTCAATGAAGAATTACGTTCAAGATAAAATTTGGGGACGGGCGATGAAACAGGAATTTTGGACATAATATCCTTTTATAAAATATACGTCGAGGATGACGCTGCGACACCATGACGCCGGATCAAAAGCATATCATGGCTGAGAGTTTTTGAACTGCAAATGCTAGTCTATCAGTAAGATGTCCAGGCTCATTCAAGTTCACACCAAAATGATCGACTTCCTCTGTTTTTCTAATAGTCTTAAAACACGTTGTCTTGGCCCAGCCATATGTACATGTAAGTGGGCACGGTGGGTGTGCTTTGTCTAGGACCCTTGCCAAAAAAACCTCTTTACCCACATTCCTCCCGGAAATTGTTTCGTTAGCAAGCACAAGCTTGGTCCGTGTTTCCCAATACAAGTTCATTTATCTTGATTGATACAATGTTTTAACCTCCCAAATTAACGTTAACATTTGTCTAGGATGATGACAGATCCTAACTTACAAATGGCTTCCATAGTTGCAATTTCATTTACCAATATAATCCATAAGTGAGAACATAGTCCCTTGGAAGGCGTAGGTCAATCTGGATCTTTATGTCAAGTTTAAGTGGCCAGGGGTTTCTTTAAGTAGCCGCGAGCTTGATAGCACGCCTGTGTGAGTTACGTTTGAAGGTGGGGTCCAGTTGGCCTATGTCTGGCGCAAGGTCGAGTAGACTAGTTAATGTAACTGGTTGTCCATAGAAGATAGAATTTCGACCTAAGACTGGCTGGGGTTACATTCTGTCCAAAGAAGCTGCCATTACCGTGTCTGCAAACTACATGCAGTGGCTAACGTTTGTGCAGGATGGCATGGAAGAGCAACAGTTGGGGTCACTATATGAGGTCAGTAAAAATAGTTCCGTTGGGTTATCTGTCGCGCAGTTTCTTTAAGACATAAGTGAAACGGCAATGGGGTATTTTTTATAACACATTTCTAAATGAAAAGGGATTAAGTCTAAATGAAGCTACATTAAAACGTTTTTTTTTGTAGAAAACATCTATTACTTACTTTGAAACAACTCAGAATGTCAGTAGAGGGTTCTTATAGAGAAAATAGTCCCTTGCGTGTCTGTGTGTGCTCTTAGTTCCCTGTGCTTTTAAACATAATACTTTTGTTAATGACATTTACCACAGTATATAACAATATGTTATGTCGAATTTGAATCGAGTAATTTATATTTATTTCAGATGTTTAGATATCTAGATTTCAGGGTTATTATTTCAGAGAGGTAAACAAGTAAGGCCACGTTTCAAAAGCGGTCGTAGTTAGGACTGTCGTAAGTCTATTTAATGTATAATAGTTACTATATAATAGTTGTTGCTCCAAGGCCCATGGTTATACAATCTCTACCTTCAAATCTCACGAAAGCACCATTCTCAGTGGGCCAGTGGTATAAATCTACTGTCCCATATGCCCTCAGCCAGCACTATGAATGCCAAAACTATCTGTGGTGTAGCAATAGAAACACAATTTCTGCAATACCTCACGAGAGAAACCCAATATCTCCTGTTTGTGACACCTCCTTTGTTGTGACGTCACAGCAAGACGACGACATTCAAGTCTTCTAAAGAAGTTTATTGATTACAATGAGAAACTTTGAACCAGCAAATGCTTCGCGACGCATATTTTATGTGGGAATGGGTGACTAGCGCGTGCAAATAATGCACTATTGATCCAGCACGGATATATTTGTGATTCTCGTGGCGCGAGAGTTTACGTGATTTAAACAAAGGTGCATCTGCCATACAACTAGTAGATCAATTATGTTCCTGTGGTATTATCTGATGCTAAGCTGTGCAGGGTATATCTGTACTGTGGAACTGATCACTTGCTATTCTGGGGGTTGAGGGTGGCGGGACTTTATTGAAAAACTATTGTCTGCCACAAAAAAGATACATTGATGCAAGAGGTGTTTTTGAAACAAATACTCAGGCTTATTGTTTTAATTAAAACAAATATAGTTTTGCTATGGTAGCTCACAAATATTTGGTCTCCATGCAAAATCACCCCTCCTCCAGAATATCAAATGGTCGGACCCTGAGAAGAGTAGCAAGCTGGAGAAAGCTTAAGGTTTCATTTCTTCGCAAGACACACATCAATGATAAACATAACGATCCTGTAGCTTTTAAAGTGGAGATCTCAAATACACAAATGCTAAGAAGGAGACTTTGTACAGATTGAAACCTTTTAACTCATAATCCTCTCCGTGGGTTTGCATACGGCTGTTAATGCTAAGTAAATTATCCTTTATATGTATATACCTCAGTGTCCAGCCTTGACGGAGAGCACTAATTAATAATAGGTTGTATAACACTTGGCTAAAGAAACGTGATTATAAAGGATGTGATCAATATTGATCGTCTGTTTGTTGTGAGGATAAAACTCAAAATATCACCTTGTAACATCATATTGTGATTTTCTTTGCCGAGTTTTTTTTACAAGACACATATCTGCTTCAGGCAAAGCTTTCTCAAAGAACAGCAGAATTAACAGCTTTATTGCTTATAAGAAATACACGTTAAAAGCTTTGCTCTGAGTTAAGCTAACATTCATTTTGTGCGTTGTCAGCGAACTGAGAGGCGTTTAAAGTGTCATGGAGCAATGATCGAAATGTACCCAAATAACTCACAGTAATAATGCTCGGATGAAATACATGCACGGTGGACGTCAAATGGTCAAGTTCAGAGTTTGCGACATAGTTGTTTTTGACGAAACTGACAGTATTCATAATAATTAGGAAACACCACAGTAAAAGGAACAGAATGCGTCTTGTTTCGGAGGATGTATTGATTGTTGTGTCAGGGGACCTTCTTGTGCCTCGTCCCTAAAGACGTATTATCAAACCTTACGTACTGTGTTCGTGATCAACATGACGTATGACGTATAGTTTTCTGATCCAGGGGTCACAATAGTTACTGTTTCTGTTTCCTTGATCCATATGACGTAGCCCACATGACGTACTGAGCTTTTTTGTCTAACATCTCTGCCAAGATGACGTACTGTTCTCCCTTTTTATGCCCTACACGACGTATTGTTTACTGTTACTGAAAGTGGTTCATGTGATAAACAGAAAGTTATACATAAGTTTATTCAAAGATAAAGGACATGGTCGTTGAGTGGACTAAAGGGAGAGTTTTTTCGCGAACACCTGGTGTCATCACTGATTTTGAGTGATCCATTAAAATAATATTCATTTGCCTTTTACTCCCAAAATTGTTATTCACGATATATACATTTTAAGAGCCTAGAAATATTGAATTAGTCAGCTAAGGAATCAATGGGTCCATGATATAATAAGTATTCATTTCTTGCTTAGTCATAAGACCTATATCAGGCGTCTGGAGAACTGGAATTTAACAAAACAATTGATTACGCATCACGTTGTAATGATGACATGCATATTAGATGAGCGTTCTTAAATGTCACATGACAACCGATTGTGATTTTAACAAAAACACGCGTTTTAATCGATAATCCTGGAGACCATTAACTTATTAATCAGGTAAACCTTTACTTCCCCCATACACGCCCCAGTTTAACATACCTGGAATGAATGTTGTTTTACGCTACTGTCAAACATTTTCAACATGCATCAAAATAACCCATGATATGTATGTAAATAATAGATTCTGGACCAGGATTAATCTTTCCGCCTTCCACTCAGCGAGGACATACCTAGACTTTCATGAAAATGATATACAGCAAAATGATTTCAGATCAGTTCAACAAAAATATAGTCAACTTTAAGCTCCTTTTAAATATTATGAAATTTCAAATCTGTTATGAAATAGAAATATATATCAGACATACGATGCTTCCTGATTCCTTATTTCAAACACGGTTCTTGCCACAAGTCAGAAATCGTCCAAAATATACAAAAGCCCATTAAATCTTCTCCTGCAGACAGATTGAAACGTACCGATATACTCCCAGCACAATCTCACACAAGCATTCCGTTCTGTGAGCTGCCATTACGTATAAACAAGTTCTCTCAAAAGAAACCACGGGATCACTGCGAGTATCTCCAGCCAAATCTAACCACTACAGAGCGTGAGTCACGACCAATACGAGCAAGAGAAGCCCTTTCTATTCGGCTGCAGGTGCACGTTGTATAATTAACGACAAATTAAAACTTATCTCTTGAAAAGTACCGTGCTAAGCTTCAAACCTTTAAGGACTAAAATAGCATAGCCATGATCATTTTCCTGCTCGTGGTGATAGTTTTGCGTTTTTATTGGTATGTTTTAGAACGGTGGTAAATGCTTTAAAAAAGATTAAATTTGTTAGACATGAAGATGTCAGCATACAACGTGTTCTATTTCATCAACATGGACACTGTGGGGTGCGTTAAAGCCCTTATATTTCTGTAACGTGTTTGGGTGAACGCGCTTTGTTGATCATATTGCGTCATTGAAAAGGTTGAAATACTTTGTAGAAATTGACTTAGTGTGTTATATTTTTTAATTTGCCTTGCCATGACTTTTCATGACGTATCCCAGACATTGTAAAATTATTAATGGTGCGGTAGGAAGTATATTTCGTTATTAATTAATATATTAGGACGACTATTTCGAGTCACGTTGTTAACTTGTACGAAAAACCCTAGCAACTCGTGTGATATAGGTATATGATCTGTGGTAACCAGTGACTCTGATGCATAGAGGCTAGGGCAATATTTGGACGTAGTGGCCTGTCACTACATTAATGGTGGCTGGTGATATATATGAAGTCAGGATGATGGTTATGAAGAGGGTAGCCTAGACACATAAAATTTGCCACATTCACCATCGCACCCTCTCGACGTGAAGCCCAACATCAAACGAAGTAAACCGGTTTGTTTAGTACGACGTGTCATAAGTGTGAGTTCCAATACCTTTCTGGACATTTTTCAATACCATTTCTAGCGGTTACCCATATTTTCTGTTGTCCTTACACTGGTTTCATTTTAATTTCTATGCCGACTGTTAGGCCACCGTTTCACATAGAGGACAACTTTGAACTGATTCTAAATACTCGCACTTCTAGAACATCGAACGGACTTACATGTACCTTCAAATTTGAGTGATTACTAACCATGCATCGCAAAGAGCTACACTCGGGTCCCTTGCGTTGGGTACTGATTACATGAAGGTTGCAGTTCTTACAGTAGCACATTACCGCATTGGATGTCCAAGGACATTCAACACTGGATTACTTTGTCCTAGGATACAATTCCCGGGGGACAAGACCAAGTGTGTCCACTTTCCGTCTATCTATTAGTGGGAACGTGTAGGTCCCGGAGGTTTAAGCACCACACTGCATTGAGCAGAGTTACATCCTTTAACAGCCCCAGTAATTGCTTGGTTAGCATGGTTCGAGTTCAAGATGCGAGTCGAATGTGATGCTCGATGTTTCAGTACAATATCCGTGGGTTTCACAAAAGCGATCTGTGTCACTTTGGGCTTTCGACTTACATTAATTTGACGTCTTGTCACAAAACTGAAATGTACTTCAAGGCAAATATTATAACCACTACGAACTCACTACTGTAGAATGGTGTGTGTAAGGGAAAGAGGATGAAGTCGTCTAACGCGCCGCAATTCGCTGTGCAGAGTTTGGGGTTTTGTTAGGTTGGCCATGGTCAGAAACCGATTATCTTGTGTTCGAATCCGAAATTCGCCACGAATATCTGTCTAGGTATGTAACACGAAACCCATGCTGATGGGTTAAAGCGATTCCCTAAAATATGTGTGAAGTCCATTTGTATGTGTTGTCCATGTTCGTCATATTACTGGAACTGAGCGTAACATGGCGTCCAATTCTACCCACTCACTCACTTCTCATGATATAACATAAAGCAGGTTTATTTTGCACTTGAAAAGGATAAGCAAGGCCTTATTGACATCATTTAAGTATTGGCTTCACACAGCTGACCCTTATAAGGCCCAACGAAACGTGAACTACTTAATGAAGAGAGTTTCATTATATATTAGAAAGTTTAACAATGATTAGCTTGTATCTTTCCTACACACACAAACACAATATCTTACAATGATTGTAAGGTTAGAAGTAGCGGCACCAGCACATTTCCATATAATAAAACTAACACCATAAAAGGGTCGACGCACAACATCAATCAATTAGGCAAAATATATTCATGCAAATGGCGCCCTATTAAACAATAAGCAAATTCAACGTGGTAATGTCTGACCCCAGTGGTTTGAAGTCGCGATGGTATCAGCTCTATATTATCCTCTGCAGTGATGACCGAGAGCGGTCAGCGAAGTCTTGGCCGACATTCCGCCAAATTAACGCCACCAGATTAACGCCAGACCCGAACGACGGAACTAATTTTATGGTCGGAGGAACATAACACAACGTAGATGTGAAAGGGCAGTCTATGAATTCGACTGCATACCGCTAATGCTTTCTGCTTGATGGTGATCTAAATAGCAGATAGGACAGTTCTAAGCCTGTCGCGGTCTTCAGATGGTAAAGATGGAGTATTGGTTAATCACCAGTGACTTGATGCCTTTATCCAGATCATGTGGCACGACATTAACTTATATCGTCTAGTTTGACCCTCTATCTGCATTCTCACAATCATCTTGGCCGTTACATTACCCTTCTCGCGAACACCTGGTGTCATCCCTGTTTTTCAATGGTCCTTCCATATTATTTTGACAGCTGTTTTGATCTTTATTCGTTCACTCAAAGTGCATACTTAGTGGAAACTACACATTGTATGTTTATTATTTTTAATGTATTTTTAAAAATGTATTTCATTCACAATGGATTGCATTCGTATGCAGTGTGTGAGTGAGTGAGTTGGGTTTAACGTCGTTATTAACAGTATTCCAGTTATATCACGGCGTGTCAGCTTAATGTTGGAGGAGAGCCCGAAGTGATGCAGGTCTCAGATGTTTACCACTTCAGTGAAACCCACGAGCATGGGTATGGTGCTAACAAACCTAGAAACATAATCGGGGCGAACCGGGATTCGAACCCACAATCATAGGTTTCTGTCGTGTCTAAGGGACGCAACTCTGCACAGCTAATCACGACGCCTTAGACAACTGGGTCACCCGTACTCTCGTATGTAGGAAAGACGCATTATATTGGAATAAACGTGTAAAGATGTCTAGTGATATATGTATATAGCATCGTGAAACATGCATACTTTAGCATCGTAAAACATGTATACTTTATAGGTATGTATGTGATATCAAATAGGGGCTCATAAATAGTACTTACTATCAACTGAGATTGTCTTTATCAGTGTAAACATCGAAATCTTCATCATGGTAAATGGGGCATGGGTGGCCTACTCTGTTATTCGCTGTGCAGAGTTGTCCGGGATGTTAGCTTTGAAAAGAAATAGCAAAAACAATCGCCAAGAAAACGGAAAATAAATAATGTTTTTTCTCTCTTGATGAACGTATAACTACGTCAATACAGTTGCTATAATTGATATGATCTACGTCCACAGGCCTGCGTCCGCTCGAGTGATTCAAAATGCCAATCATTGCGCCAGGAAATCTTTAAGATAAAAAATCAGACACGATAAAACGATTTCAGATTCATTGTTCTTCAATCAAATGGATGGGATCAGTGTTTTTGTCCTTCCTTCTTAAGAAAGTGATTCGTATTAATAACACAACAGACGTAAGGTTTCTGACAGTGATTTCGATTTGCGATATGGAGTTTAAAATACATATTGGCACTCGCTGTTTTAAATATCGTGATGAGAAAATAATTGTTTTGTTATTGATGCAGCACAGGCGCACAGACAAACTTACAGACCCTGTTTTTATAAGTGGAAAAAAGTATACGTTAAAGGAGCACTCAAGTTTCAAGTTTAAAATTTATGTTTAAGTTTAAATGATAATTGACCTATACATTTCATATTGAACATATTCAGACCTCTTTGGTTTTCGTTTTGTCAAGAATATTTGATAACGTTTAACATCATTGATTCCGGGTGAGAATAGGTCACACTTGCTTGTTGTTAAAACAGACTGAAATGTGACCTGGTTGAATGCCTTTCACCTCACCCAAAGGAGTAGGAGGTACAATGTAGGTCATCTTTTCAACCAATGGTTTGCCTGGTCCAGACCTAATGTTTCCATGCTGTCGAGATTCAGCTAAAATATAACCGACAGCGGCGACAAAGCAAATCAATCGTTAAACAACGGGTAGATATTTTTACTTAGTCAGCACTCTTAAGCTTTTAAAAGAAACAGAAAATAGTGTTAACATGTTTTTGGGTCTTTATGTAACTCAACTCCAGATTGTATTCTCGTTGCTGTCTATCCATTGTTCATTCTGAACCGTTGATGCGTCGATGTGTAAGCTAACACCTGCACATAGATTATGATTATTCTTTGTCAAGTTCAAGACCTAATAATCATTCTTTACTGTTACGGCTGTCAGTTCAGCAGTTAGTTTACTGCAAGAAAACGCAGTCGCCGATTCGGCAGGAATAACTTCAAACGCCCACACAGAGGGATCAAAAACACATACAATTCTCTATAGCTTGAATTACAATTGTCTGCCATTATGTCGAATTGGGAAGGCGGTTCGAGACAACCATCGTAACAACTCCGAACACTGAATACGGTGAACTTTCATTATCTCGAACTCCTTTAACTCGAGACATAGCTTAAGATGTAGCATCATGGTACAGAAAGAATTTTTATCCTCACTGTCTTACGTCGGCGCTTGGTTTTGTGTCGAAGTATGGATAACTCGATATTCGCCCGGTGATCCCCGATACTTAAAAAACGCAGTTTCACTGAATGTAGATAAAGGGCTCTTATACAAGTTAATCCTATCCCACCAACATAATGGGTACCCGGTAGGATGTGAATGACAATATTTGTAAAGCCAAACAGTCGAGGTGTGTACTTCCCAGGAAGGGCTTATGCAATTTGAAAGCACATTGATTCGTTGACAGAATACCTATATATTACAGTAAACTACGTTTATAACGAACACGCATATAACGAACTGACGGATATAACGAACTTACTTTTTAGTCCCGACCATTTATTGTATGTATGCTGTATGTATGCTTATAACGAACTACGGTTATTACGAACTAAAATTAGTGGTCCTCTCGAGTTCGTTATAACCGTAGTCTGCTGTATTTTATTTGATTTGGTCTGCCTGTTATGTCTAGTCTAGGCATGTGTAGGTGGATTATTATTTCATATTTGTAATTATTGATAATTATTATAGATAATAATGTTCCATAGTTATTCCTGACTAAGATAAAACGTTAGCTTTACGGGCGAGACAACGATCAAGTGTACTAGTATCTTTATGATGCTTAAAGTATTTGCACTAATTAACAATAATTTCCTTGTCGAGTTCATAACGCATCGGCACACTTCTCTGACGTTACCAAGGCCACCTTGGTATCTTTTGCCATCAATCAAACAATGCTGATTCAAAGTAACACCGCTGACGACGGCACTGTGGCGATGGTGATATTTTAGTAAATACTGAGTGCAAGGAGGTTTGGGTTAAAGGGTTAATATTTGCGTTGAAATAACCTCATTAACTCCAAACGGGTTTTTGCATGAATCATCGCGGAGAGTAATGGCGAAAAAAAATCCAACCCCCTAGAGAATGAATCTTTTTAATTTGAGCTTAAATTTGAAAGCCCGTGCTGATGCAAGACCAGGGTTCACTAATAACATGCAACGAGGAGACAGCGAGTTCCAGTTCAGCATGTGCGCATGCGTGGAATAACGAATATGTCATAGCTACTTTCTGCTGAATGTGATTGCATATCTATTCCGTGATGTATATTATCAAATATACATTATGTTGTATGATTTCTTCCTGCTTTATGGAGCTTTTGAACTCCACAAAAGCAAGTGATTCTATGTCCATCCTGTTTGCGTGATTCCAATTTTCGGTCTTACAGCAATGGTACATATAGATGTGGTGCCAATGCACTTTGTGTGAATGCTTATTCGTAATAATTATTGCGTGGTGTGAGAGCTGTTCAAATGACATCAAACAGGTGTCTGACACCTATCAATTCCTCATTGACACATGGACTACACCACACCACGATTCATATCATTTAAGAGATCGACATGACAGGAAAATGTTCTTTGCATTATGCAACCAAAGGCAGAAATAACCCGTTCAGGAAAGCATGGCACGGCCACACTTGCATTGCTCCTGCACTGAGCCGACAGACTGTCTCTGGTGACAAAATATCGACCTCGGGCTTCAATCACTGTCTGTCCTATCACGTGCTGTGTGCGAGTCTCGAGCTAAATGCCTGCACGTGCGTCCATCTTTCTGACTGTCACGAGGTTGTGAAAGCCGAACGAAATGTTAACCCTTTCTCTGACTCTGATGATACATTCAATAAACACCTCCTCCTCTCTCCCTCCCTTAACTCTGTGGCTTGAGGCCTGCCCGTGTTACTCTCTCCCCATCTCTCTCACTCCCTCCCTGTAGCCGTGTCTGTGGATAGTACTTGCACTGTAAGCAGCATCCTGGTTCCCATACAGCGCCACTATGGGAATCTGCAAGATGGGGATATACGGAGAGGCTACCGTTGCTTCAGGTGGAAAGAGGGTTCCTTAAGATGACTATGAGACAAGGGAGCGACAAACAATACGGTGACTACGCTGGGAGTGAGAATGGAACTTGAATCGGGCGACCTCGATCCGTGGACCAGCGGTTAGGCTTTCAGCCACTGTATTTTTACTCTGCAGTGTTCACTCGCTCTATCTGTGCTTTGGTCCAAGTAGTTATTTTAGAACCGTGGTTGAGTCGGGTGTGAGGCTTGGGACGGATGCCCAGTAGGAGGGCGGGCGGGCGCTCGACCCACCTCGACCATACTAAGGTTGTCACAACGGAGCCACCATGCCGTCCATGGTCAGATTTTTTGGCGAAATAGCAGCATCATCGGCAACTGGAGCAGCGCCATCGTCAAGGGCTAGTCTACGGAGAGGGTCTGAGATTGGGGAACGTTTGGAGCATACAATTCATTTGACGTCACACTCGTCAACGCCGTCGGCACATGACAGTGGAGGGGGTCCCTCGCCGTGAGTACCGAGTCTTGTCACCTTAAAGGCCTGTCCCTATTGGCTGGTTGAAACGCCCGCGCTTTTATTCCCGATACCGTCCGTCGGTCACTGGTGTCAATTACGGTCATCTCATATACACTATGTCAAACCTATTTACACCATTCTCTAAAACAGCTTCCGTTTACCTGTATGTTATTAATGGTACTGTCAGATATGCTGTGAGATGTTGCTTTTTTATCAAAATAACAAGAAGCACTTGTTTGGTGCCAGGTGTTTTGCTTCATTTTTAAACGGAAACATGGCCATTGGTCCCTCTTCAGCCTCATCTAAACCATGCAGGCATCCTTGTTACCATCATCGTTATAATAATGCAGGCTGTCATTATTTACAACAATATCACAGGTACAGATGTGTGCAATGACCACGTGACCGATCCCCTGGACGAGATAAACATAGACCGGGCAAGTTTTCACTTGAAGATAATTTAGGGTTTGGTGTCGCTGTGTAGCGATTTTTCTTAAATCTGGCTCCAATTGGCCAGTTTTAGAGGAAAAGATCAATTCATGGGAGATGAAAGCCACAGGATGGAGATTTGTAATGCATGTGTTGCACGAGAGGAAGAGAAAGAGTTTTTCGTTTGATTTGTATGTTTCTGATGAGCAGGAACTACTTTCAATAATGGCTGCTTATCTTGAAAGGGCTCCATACTTAACGTCAGTTTCGCTGAACAGTAAAACGGTCAGTTCCCGTCCGATAACGCCAATGCCAACGGTCAAGCCATCGTTTACCTCAGCAGTCAGAATCTTCATCTGCTCTCTGATTGTTTCGAGCAGGTGGGTCAGTTGTTGAGACTGGCGAAATTCTCCACGGTGCAAAATCACATTTCTAAGTCGTATCCCATCTCAATTTCTAGCTCTTGGGTATTTGTATAACAGTCGTGAAGAATTCCCAATTGAGATGTAGCCTTAAGCCACGCCCTTATCGATTCCCCGATAATACTTTGACAGAATGGATACCATGTTATGTTTTCATCGTAAATTGTCAAGACATTGCATCATGCTACAAACCAGATTTTGATAATGAAATCAAAGGAATCTTTAAACAGAATTTGTTCTGAAGAGGAACGTAAAAGTAAGATGGCCACTTTTACATCCTTTTAAATGAAAATGATTTCGATGATGTTATGTTTCATAACAAGCATAGATGTATGAACTATGTCGGAAAAAGGGAATACCATAGAGTATGTTAAATACATATTAGGAAGGTTCACTTTCATGTCTCGGTTTACCTCAAAATTGGTTTTAAGCGAGAATTATATTACATCGAGACGAAAAGCCCCGATAATGCTGGAAAACAACATCAGGGTCACGAGCTGCCCACGGCGCGATGGAATCCCGGGCATAAAAATGTTCTAAATCATCACACACTTCACCATTAGGCATCTGGGCCACTCCCGGAGTCGAACGATCAAAGAAGCTTGGTATATAAATGCTGTACATTCGTACGTTTGTACTGAGAAGCACTCCACTCTCGACAAAGCTTTATGATTTGTAAAAGTAGTAAGCTCCACAGCAACCTTTGAATTAATTATCTTTAAACACCAATGGTCTGTTTCATAATCAGGCTTCAGAAAGTAGTTTATTACCGGGCGTGGTCGAGAATATTTTACTATACTGAAACATGAAATACATCGCTATGTGTTGTTGATGACAAAGAAGCTTTTGTTACGTATTCATATAATTTAAAAATTTTAAGGTCCATAACTTGATGATCAGATTGGTGTTGTTATTGTAGATGGTTCAACCATTCTTGTAAACCCAAGTCAGGTTCTGATATCTCTGGCTATACCATGATGTTATTTATCATCACATTTTGGCTCTGCAAGGTTTTGGCCTTTTTCTGGGCGATTTTTGCAAACCCGGAAGTCTGTCAATCCACGAAGCATGAATGGATGGTTTTATTCTGTTGACATTCAGCACGTGTTGGACATGTGTAGCGAGTTGAGAAAAGGGGTCACCTACTCCCTACAGCGTGCGTGTGTGTGTGAAGTTATCTACTGCAGTGTGCTGACACCTGCGGTTGTAAACAAGGAGCATGCATGCATTCGGACATAAACATTGGATAATTAACCTCTGTCTTACCTTATTTCCTCTCAAGTAGTCACGGACGTCAAGGAAAAGACTTCGACATTATTTTTATCGTAACTTAGTTCGCGAATTCTTTCATCAGAAGAAACAAGCTGCATAATTTGCTTTTTACGTCATAAGTTGAAATAGAATCTACTTTTAATCTAAGATGATGAATATAACACGTTTCTGAATTGTAACGTATATTTAGCCTCATTCTGACAGAAAAAATATATGGGGAAATATTTTATGTTATGCGTTCTACACAGCCTGAAGATAGTCTGTAGTTGAACACTGCATTGAGAAAACATAAAATATAATAGTATCAAAATGTCATTACCTAACCGCCAATGAGTTCTATTTTATGATGGCTCCTCTTGATCCAAACATGTTTGAAAGGCAACATTTCGTCCATTTTGCCAAGTATAATGATGGAACGAGCAGATTGCCTACACCTGTAAGTGATGAATAATTGAAAGTGTAAATATTCTAGAAACAGCTCTGCAGTATGTATTTTCTCAGAGAGACCAGTCGTATAAAGCAACGCAAGTCGCTGTGCAGAGTTGTATCCCTTGGACGTACCAGAAACTTAGGATCGGCGGTTCGAATCCTGATTATGATGTTTGTAAGCATCATACCCGTGCTCGTGGGTTTCAACAAAGTGGTAAACGTTTAAGATCTAATCACTTCACGGGATTTCCTCCTACAATAAGCTGACACGCATTGGTGTGACTCGAATACTGTTGAAAGCGGCCTTAAACCAAACTCACTCACTCAGTTCTGGTTGTAAACTGCCAAAGTAGATTTCATTTAATCTTCTGCAGGTTTTAATTTGCAGATATGCTGTTGACAGACTGTGATATTAGCATCATGTTAGCATCCCTGTTTGACTCGAGGATAATGTATGTTGTCTCTCGTTATGATTTATGACCCTGTGACGACAAAGACAACATCTTGATTATACTAACTGGCGGGGAGACAGGTCAAGGGCCATTTTGATTGATTGCAATGCAAACCAAGTATGATCAGCTGTCAAAAGCTGGAAGATATTTGCAAGTATCTGGCGTTTGTCTTTAGTTGTACGGCCGTTTTCGACGCACTGCTATGGATTTAAATGCATATTAATAAACCTGTGATAGATTTAGAAATGAGTGTTGTGGTGAACCTTGTCGCTTCGGTGCGAATACTCTGCGAAGTCGGATATAGATTGTACCTTGATTCCCTGAAACGGACAACATTTGCTAGAGTCCTCCGTCAGACTTCTGTCGGTCCTCCCGACAGTTTTTGTCGGTCTTCTGAAATTATTTGTACATAGGTTCAAGCTAATGTTATACCGATGTACGTATATGTTTCGACATACGTATTCAGTTTATACAACTTTACAATATATCTCAACTATATATCTGAAACTTGTCTTGTCCCCCACATTGATCTGACAGAATTTAAATGTACTGGACGATTCTTAAAAGGAATTACCTCCCTTGACTGAGACGTGATTCGCCGTGAGGTCAAATCCTTGAGCATGGATACATAAATTTGCTGGTGTCCCGTCTTTTGTGTTAAGCTCTTGTGACTGGATGTCGCCTTTAATGTTGATAATTATCGATTTTCCAATATCATACATACTGTTGTCTAACAGTTATGAGGAATCATAATTTTGGAAAAAGGAACAAAATGTTCAACAGGAAGCAAATGTTATCTTCCAACCTCATTCCAATAATATAATTTTGGATCAATTTTACCCAGTCCTTCTTACGAACGTTCGTATGAATGCTAAATGAAATACTCCTTCAAAAGCTTGATTCAAAAGGATTTCAAAGCCCACGAGGGCTCTTTACAAACTAAATCATTTCCCTGGCACTAAATGTTAAACAATAATATCATCGTATAAGAATTTGAATTCATACGCCAAGCACAAGCCACGTTCTTATTTCCAAATTTTCAATCTGACTTGCAAATGTATCACCATCGCACGTTTTGATAAATGGAGGTCAAAGAATATCGATTTGTTGCAAGTCTGAAACATTTTTTAACAAAAATCAATTTCAGAGAGCGACAGAAGATGAGGCTGTTAATGATGGCACATTCCCCACTTAATGACAACATCCTCCCTCTTCCTACCACACCACCTTAATCTAAGGGGAGTTAAGCTGATCATAACTCACTCTGTTTACTCTTTGAAGTAAATTATTTTAAAATTTAATGGCATTTAAGAGCGTTCGCACAAAGACTCCTCGACCATGCTTCATGTTTAGAAGTATAATCATAATGCAGACAAACTTCATCGAACCAAATGTTCATAAAACATCCATCTTTCACTTTGTTGTAATAAACATGCTTGCCAAATAGTGAATCTATGATATTTAAAAGCTTAAAATTGAGTTTAAATGTTTAGGCTTCAACCACTTGTTCAATTTTTTATTTTACGTAAATTGGATCTGCCAGAGATTGATTATCATGTATTGTCTCCAGGACTGATGATACAAAGCATGATCACATTGACTTGTTTTTGCCTTCATACTGTGGTGTTTTTTTATGAGCTTTCTCTCGTTGCGTAAGAACAGAATATAGTCCTTATACATATAAATTAAAAAAACAGAGCATTATTGTCGGTTAGGACGGCGTTGTTTCATAAACGTTAATTGGTCTAAAGGAAGCAGCTCGTGTTACATCTGGTTGCTATGACAACAGATTACAATGTAACTTTGGTCTTACAATGGATTATATCTCATGAGGATATATATGATTTGATTATTGCGCTTTTCATATGTTAGGGACGTATCGTAGTTTAGGTAACTAACATCGATCTGTACTGTTATGTTTATGTGTCGTGTCTTGAGAAGGTGAAGGAATATAAGGTGTCAAGAAACTGATTATTAAAAAAGAATGTTTTGTGTTTCTCTTAATGTTAAGATGAATTTGTGTTCACTATTTCGTAATGAAGTTTGAGGCTCACATGAGAAACAAAATTTCACTGTCAGATTCTAAAAATGTATACCTTTTTGTCGTTTTGCTAGCATTAGATTAAATTCCCACTTAGGTATATAATATTAGAGACATATCAACTGGGAATCTTTTGTCATTTGTATTTGTTTGGCATTTCAAACTGATTGTTCCTTTCTCTTTGGACAAGCTGATAATCAGGTTGTTATGATCTGATGAGACACATGCGACCAGAAACCCGATATTGTAAACTAATTCAGATTTATTGCAAACTTTGAATACCCACGTGAAAGGTTCCTTATGAAAAGGATGTGCCATGTCTCAGAGATATAGGGCTATTGGGCCCAAATGGCTCAGAAATGGAGATTCACAATGCTCTGAATGGGGACACTGGCAATCTGAAACGCTGCAGTTAGATAATTTGGATATCTTTAAGCAATGAATGATTGGTTGTCCTTTGTGGCGGGTTCTATTCATCACTAAAATCCAAATTCACAGTGCTCCGCAACTTCTATGATGGGAGGTGGAACACAATGGAGCACGTTTCTGACCCGTGGTCTAAGAGTTGTGTTCAGTAGCTGCCAGGATTTGCTGGTAGTAGGTTCCAATCTGAGCATGGTTCTTGGTTTGGTGGGCAGGGCAGAATTACCTCCCTTAACTGTGTTTCAGAATCCGAGAAATGTGTGATTGAATTTTTTTAATTAATTTTAAAATGAATTTGTCTGTCACCACCCTACCTGTGTGTCATTACTGTGTTCAGCAATCCATTCATATAAGTTTCACAGGTAGTCTGCCTTTTACCCCTAATGAAAGCTGTTTCGTAGGATAATCGAGACTGGTTATTCTCTGGCGTTGATGTTTAATATTAGATTTTATTGAGTGGACCAAAGTGGTAAACGTCTCTGATCTGCTTCCCTTTCCTCCCACATAAAGCTGACACGCCGTGATATAACTGAAACACGATTAAAGTGGTAACAGCCTCTAATTAAGGAACATCCTCCTCCATGGATGGACATTCGTCTTTTTGAATATGAATGAAATCAAATGGAAAAGTTGGGACAACTTTAGTTTCTTGTGACATGCGAATTAGAGATAACGAACAGACTAGATTTTTTAAAAAAATAAACAATTAAAAAAATCTCTTATAAACAGCGGTTCTCAGGCTACCATCTACCCTATGCTTCTGAAAGTGCACGAGGAGATGACGTCCTTTAAAGTAATTATTTAACCCTCCATATACACAGCATAAGCCTTTACAACGGACATGTTTAAAAATCGTCGGGTACCTGAAACTAGCCACGTTCTTTATCCTGCATTCGTTATAATTACTCGAAGTAATAAAACTCTCATGGGCAGTTTTAGTGAAAGATCCCCATGTTAGCATGTGCCATATGAATTAAGCTTTCATCTCTTGTGTAACGTGTTTGCCAGAAATGTGTGGGTCTCTTACATCGTACGTGTACAACAGGGGGTCCCCAGTGTTGGCATACTCTATTGTTATTAAATGTTGATATGTTCTCAGACATTTTGCGAGGCATGTTGTGACCAATTAAATTAATTATCCTTATGAATTATCTTTCTGCATATATGTGAGAAAATAATTGTTGCATCTATTCAAAATTATTCTAAGGTAACAAATATAATCTTTTAAACTATTTAATTACTACTGTATTAAAAGTTCAAGAAATAATAATATTTCATTTTTACTCACCTTTGTTACTCTTCTCACTGTCTCGACACAGACAGCTGCAAAACTGCTGATGCGGCTTTGAGTAATTAATATCAACTCATTCACTTCTTAACCGTGTGGGGCGAGGAGGTAGCCTAGTTGTTGAAGCGTTCGCTCGTCACGCTGAAGATCCGGGTTCTATTCCCCACATGGGTACAATGGGTGAAGCCCATTTCTCATATCCCCCGCAGTGATATGACTGGAATATTGCTAAAAGCGGCGTAAAACCACACTCACTCACTCACTCTTAACCGTGTATTTTATGATCCTTCGTATACATATTAAGTTTTATAGTTACACGGAAAGTCTTTTCGTATAACTAACCATAACGTATCAAAGTAAAACTTCTGTTGAAAAATCCTCTCGTGAATGTGTCATGACTTTAGTTCTCTGCATTTACTAATACTCAGTACGTTAATGTTGAGAATATCATTTGAAGATCGTAATGCCGTCCTCCCAAAAACACACACTTCCTGAATGCTACAAGAAGTTCTATGGAAAAGAACGGATTTTGTATAGGACGACGTTGTCCCGGAACACTAATTTCCGAGCTTTAACCATGCTTTTATTCATGAAGAATTTCCAGAATTGTTTGTCTAAATTGTTCCATACTGTTCAGATCATTGCGTCAGAATCTTTAAACTTATTTAGTGAGGAAAGTATTCTCAAAAAGATATCAGCTTATCTATAAGTAAGCCTTGAGGCGATGGAGATTCTTATCTTGTATAGTCATTTAATTGTAATCTATATTGCCATTTCAAAGGCAATTGATGACAGCGCTCCATGACCATATGTCCAACGTGTGCTCAAATATTGTATGCTTCCATCACAAAGTGGATGTTGAACTGAGGATTTATGTGATGGAGTTTACAAAGACTTTTGTGCCAATACCGTTGTCAAACAGAAACTGTTTTCAAACACAACGCTCTGCAAACCAGATCAAATTGAGCTAATAGCTGATAAAGATCTTGTGTTCGTTTCGCGAGAGTAAATTGTGATGGGCAGAGATCGTGATGCGACTGTCAAATCGATCGATCGAGACTTGGATTTAGTCAGTCCCCTCCTCTCTTCCAACGCTGCCCACATTCCCTCCATCGCCACAACTCCCTCCCTTCCATATTCCTCCTCCCCGCTCCCCCTCTCAGGCCAAGAGTCGAAGACCTGCGCCTTGCCGTATCACTCCGCGCAGCTGAGGCGGTAAATCGACGAAACCTTCCGAGCTTTGATTTTTCAGTGGCGATTCTAGAACTCTGGCCGTGTCCAGCCTGCGTTAACGTGACAGCGATCGAACGGCCATTGTCAGTGTCCATTGGTGTCTTGTCTACGGACGCCCGTAGTGTCTCCTTTACGTGGAATATGGGATGGACTTCGTGTATTATCTTAAGTTGGAGTTTGTGCCAATTTTGACTTCTTTTGGAGCTGGTTCCAAGTATTACGGAAAAGAATTCAAAATGGTCTGGACTTCTCAGATTTGGTGGTAGGTATTGATTTATACCTGTTCGACTCAGCATGACACGTGCGATGACAATGCGAGAAGCGAGCTACCTAATACAAGATACAAGATGTATCCCTTTTAGAACGCCGTATTGTTTATTTTTTCATACTTACATACCATATTGAAATTCCATTATCACGAGTTAACCTGTAAGAGTCAACTTCCTTTTGATAAGTCTGATCATTGTTGTTGAAAAGAAAAAGAGATCATATATTCTGAGGAAAACGTACACTTTTTTTCATTGTTTCTGATGGTAGGCGCCAGACCAAGTTTACAGGATAGAAACCCCAGACCCCCTTGGTTTAGTTGTTGATGACGTCAATACCCCCTGCTATATTTAGATCATAACATCCTCTGTGAAATGGCCCAAATGCCTCGCGCCTCGATGTTCGTGCGCCTCAAGTTACATTCCTGTAAATTTTCAGACGTTGAACAACTACAAACTCGCGTGCCTGCCTGTTTGACTCAAGTGCATCGGCCGGGAGGGGGTGGGGGGTGGTCGAGAGTACAGGGTCCTGGCCTCACCGTGTAAACAGGCTCTTGGGAGGAGCACTAGGTTATAAATGAAGAAATTATCCAACCTTGGAGTTAATGCGAATTGCATGTAAACAAAACTATTATCAGACAGATTACAAGAGTATGGATGGACTTTGATAGGTTACAGGTTTCATTTGGCGAAGAAAAAAGAACTTTAAAAAGCCGAAGGAAATTACTTCAGAATGAAATCTGTGTGTCCTTTGGGACTTAAGTCCAAAGATGATATAAAAGTTTACAAACATCCCGTTTGATCTTCTGAGAGGAAACGCAGACTCTTATATACTAGAATACAATGTGGTAGCCTAGAGATGAGGTGATCCCACTTGAAGACACAGGCTAATCAAGCGCATGTGTATACATATTAAAGTTTCTTAAATGCATGTGAACAAGCAATTGCTATGAAAGAACAAATGGATAAACAATGTGTTTTATCCCTTTGGTTAAAGTGAAGAAGTAGAATAACGCTGAAGACGCGAATGATGGATGACGTATAACTGGTAAGTTTTACAAAAACTACATTTCACGAATTTCCAAATTAAACCATTTTAATAGCATTAGAATTGATTTAACTACAAAATCTCTTAAGTTCAAAAGTAACGATATTGTTATTGTAATTTTACATTCAACCGCTATAATTGACATTTCATTGGCAACCCATTTAAATATCTCTGACGTTTTCAAAATACGAATGTGATGAAATTCTTTTTTATATATGTCAAGTGGCTCCGTGTTTCTAGAGGCTGTATAAATATTTTAGATAACCTCCGAAACTGACATTAATGTTTAGTTTTTTCCGTGGAATTTGAAAAGAACTGACGCCAATGTGGTTTCATATATAAATAATTTAAAGACCTAAATCTGGGATTTGTAACATGATATCATTTCAAACGTGAACGTTACACTGATGACTAGAAATAACCCATCCCTATAAATATGATGATAAATAAAACATGTTTCTTCAGAATACCTTTCATAAATGGTAATCAATTAAAACTCAATAAGTCAATTTGGATTCGCTGTTACAAGTTGGTACCTTTCTATGTTTCTGTGGTTCGTTATAAGAGAATGAATGGTTCCATTAACAACGATTTAAGTACTTCACAGTACAGGTAAGTCATTGTAGGTAGAGGTGAAAACGGAGGTTAACGTCGCGTTTGAGAATATTTTACTTACATAGCGACGTGCATGTGCGTGTGGTATGTGTGGCTGCTTGTACTGGTCCTGATCTATAATAGTAGGTTGATAGTGCAAGCCCCCTGAGATACCACGTCGCAGTTAAACATGTATACCAAACTCAGACATGTTGCTAACTCCGAGCCGACCTGTCCTTGTTTTATCCTCTTAATGCTAAGCGCTAGGCCGGATAACGGCAAGTACTCTTTTAAAACGTCTGACATGGACAAAAGGGACAACCACTGCGCTATCCATGACACTGCAGGGGCAGTGGTAGTAGATAGAGGTAACATTTAAGATCATATTGTAAAAACTACATAGTATAGATTATAACGCACATCATCGCTGGACTCATACACTTTCAACGATCGATACGGATAACGAAGCTCATATTCAATGACAGTCATGTTTCATTGTTCGAATGACATTGTATAAATGACATGACTTCCACAAGACCGTCTGACAAGAGGGATAAATTGTTTGATAGGCATTACTTAGAAGTTGACGGATGACAAGATAGACACAATTTTTATGGATAACAACTTCTTTAATACTGTAAAAGGCGACGTTTCGGTATAGATCCTTATACCGTTGCTTTACAGTATTAAAGAAGTTGTTATCCAAAATAATTGTGTCTATCTTGTGACAAGAGGGATGACTTCAACTTTCTCTTTATATGGAACAATATTAACAGCTCAGGCCTTTGGTGTCTACAGTAACAATTCAAAATGCTCTTTCTACGAATAATTCAAAGAGCGTCATACGACTTTTGAAGAGTTACAACAATCAGGTCCCCAGTAAAACTTTCAAAATGTTTTATGGTAGACATGTGGTGGACATTTACACAACTGGCACATCAGTGACCAAAACGCAATACTTCTTCATTTTGACTTCCCGTTCCCGTGTTTGTTCGGGTGAAAATTTGCCTTGGCTTAGCATGTGTTTGTTCGG
The DNA here is from genome assembly GCF_022045235.1 of Haliotis cracherodii. Lineage (NCBI taxonomy): Eukaryota > Metazoa > Mollusca > Gastropoda > Lepetellida > Haliotidae > Haliotis > Haliotis cracherodii. Next base: position 3,309,327 of record NW_027266273.1, on the reverse strand, counting down.
GTGCTACCGAAGGGGCAGGTTATGCTCACATTTTTGTCAACACCTGGTATCATCACTATTTGATAGTTATTCATAAACACTTGCTAGTGATCGAGTAATCGAGATTTCTTATAGGTTTTGTCATAAAACTGTTCTTCCATGGACCCATTAGTCAAATGATGGATACACACCGTACTCCGTTCATTACTCATACACTTCGTATCAATACATTTAACAGGAATACTAGTACATAACAAACCATGTACGTATCACTATTCAATAAAAGACATCTTTTAAGGTATCCGCACATATTTCTAATGGATACATTAATACCATAATCATTTCTTTAGATGCGTACATAATGTTCTATAACTTCAGTCAACTAACGTTTAAGACAAAAGGAACATAATTAATAGGCCTTGTAGTGTAAACTTATACCTTATACTTATAACTGCTGTTAACACCGGGTAGATTTGTAACCACGATGAAGTTTGAGATGAGCCTTAGAGTGGCTACAGTACAATATCACTCTCCAGACCAACACAATATCCCGAGGCAGTAACTCGCTCTTTTGTTACTCTTCCGTCTTTCCCTATTATAATCAATACACTGTATTTGCAGTAGTGTACACATGTTCATTATTCAAACGTGATCAAACGAAACCCTTTAATGTCACTTCTCCTAAATATAAATGTCGTCCTTCTTTTCATTCATTGCCATCCTATTCGGAAAAGAGTTCCGTTCTGCACCTGGACGTCATTTGTGGAACATAAAAGTTAAATAGTTGGTTTCTTTACACATCAGAAAAAGCAATAATCTCCATGTTTCCTGACACAAAAGTCATTTCAATTGCCCCCTGTGTCTGTGTGTGTGACGTAACTCATCTTCACATCTTAACATAGGGCCCGTGACAAGTTCGTCTCGCCTCGTTAGATCTTGCGCGTATTGATTTGCTGTCATTATATAGAGGCGTTTTCAAAGACATCTCAAGCATCATTGGTACTGTATTGCTGTATAGGGGCGCCAACGGTCGTTTTAACTAGTGTTATCAATCCCATGCAAACACAGATGTTCTTACTGGAACTGGTTCTAAAACCATTACAGTAAAACACTTCCTTTGATATTGTTTGATGATAAAGCAACAGCACAATAACTACCCCCGACCGTGCTGACATTTCGTCAAGTTGATCGTGGTAGTAATAAGATCGTGCAGTGCTCACAAATGATGTAAGGGAAATGGAAACACGGGGACAAAAACTGATTATATGTTGATTGTAATGAGTGAGTGAACTGGGTTCAATGTCGCTTTGAACAGTATTCCAGTTATATCACGGCGTGGAAGCTTAATAAGGGAGGAAAGCCCGACGTGGTGCAGGTCTCTGAGGCTTACCACTTCGGTAAAACCCACGAGTACGGGTGTTATTTAGTGTGGCTGTTGATACATGAGCAATCACCTTCTTCGTTGATGCGGGTCAGTCGGGTAGCCTAGTGGTTTAAGCGTTCTCTCGTGACGCCGAAGACCCGGGTTCGATTCCCGACAATGTGTAAAGCCCATTTCTGGTGTTCCCTGAGGAATTGCGTGAATATTGCTAAAAGCGGCGTAAAACTATACCCACTCACTCTTCGTTGATGCCGCCACATGTACAGTGGGAATTAGATATTCAAACAAAAAGAACATGCCCCAGCTGTTCTGAGCTGGATAACTTAATATGAGTCGATTCTTTCGGCGTCTTCTTGCAGATACCAATATAGAGAACATTTGTGTAACAAAATGGCTTCAATGAAACTGCAACAGTTATTCTGAAGGGAACTGTGAAGAAACTGTATTTTGATTGCATATATCAGCTGTATACTGACGTGTTGTTCGAGTGTTGATTCCTTCAATGCTGCACCAAGAAACGTTAACTGTGCAGTGTGAGTGAGTTTGGTTTAACGGTGCTTATAACGGTATCGTGAGCCTGACGTTGGAGTGTTAGACCGCTTTAGACAAACCAACGAGCACGGGTAGTGTGTTGTTTAAACCATAAACAAAATCAAGGCGAATCTGGATGACAGTTTTCTGACACGTTTAAGGATCGCAACTCGGCTCAGCGAATTGCCTCGCCAATTGTGCAGTATTAGATACAGATCAAACAATAAGTATTGTATTCATACATATGTGAACACACTACTCCCAAGTCATTTTGAATGGGACCGCCTCCGTGGTCTAATGGTAGAGCGTCCGCACGGGGTTCGATCCCCAACCGCGTCATACCAAAAGACGTTAAAAGATGGTACTTGTTGTTACCCTGTCTGGCGCTCGGCATTAAGGGGCTAAAACAAGGACTGGTCGGCTCGGTGTCAGTATACTGTGTCTGAATGGGGTATTCATGTGTATGGTATCTCAGTGAGCTAGCATTATAAATCGGCATCAGTCCAGACTAGTACAAGCAGCCACACGCACACATACACGTGCATGCACGTCGCTATATATTTGCAATAATCTTGGACGCGACGTTAAACCCCATTTCACCTCACCTCACCACCTCATTTTGAATGGAAAATTAAAAGTGGTTTCATGGTCATATACAATAAAAACACTATACGTTTAATAGACCAGATTACAACGACATTTTTAAAGTGTGTAAATACACACGACAAATCCTCCTTCATAATCGTAAGAAAGGTCTGCTTAACAGAACCCATTGTATAATTTCAACTATGTCATATGCAAGTCACACTTTTTGATGTAATTACTCACTTTTTCTTGAGTTCTTTATCAGTTTAGTACTTAAACTATGAATTATTACAAAAACATCATTGAAATGAACTCCTGCTGTGGACAACACCACACAAACACTGTTTCTGAACTTTTACCTTGTCTCGTTGTGACTGCGTTTCTGCTTAATTAACTACTAACTCGTAAAGAGTTGGAAGTAAACTAGAAAAGATTCAGTCTGGCTAGAAGACCTTCATTCCGGCTTTAGCCTTCATTAACCTCGGAACCATGTGGCCACATGTCTGATAAGTCTAATATGCCCTCGAGAGTAAATCACGCGTGATTTGACGTTATTTCCCGAGTTTCTGCGTTAAGGTGATTAGGTGCTAGACTAGAGCCTCGTTTGGGTGTTCGTTGTATTTCCGGTTTTTATCCTCAAGGATGTACATACTCATCTATATTTTTTTAATAAATATTCTTCAGTTATCAATTCTGAATTCACTGTAGGTTTTATCAAGTTTTTTTTCCGATCTTGTGCTGTATACAGACACTCAATCAGGTAAAAAGAATAGTCCTGTGTTTGTTTTCTGCTCACCCCTTAAGTAATTGCAAACAATTATCTGATTGTTTTACTTTACGGCCATATGTCTAAATGGAGTTACATTACCATTCATTGCGTTTCAGGCACAAACTCTCGTTCAAGACGAGACTTCAAGTTCTTACGAGACAAAGAAACTGTTACCTTCTGATGTAAACACAACGACTTAAGTCCTTATATTCATAACATTTCTATTTGAAGCCATTCAGTAAACACAGATAAAGGCACGTACCTGGAAGTACAATGTTTACTTAACTGATTATATCCGCTAAAACCTGTCTTTTTATTCCACGACTATTTCCCTGTAAACGATCAATGCTGAGGCACACTTGCAAGTCCACTCCAAGCAGTAAGTTGGTACAATGTCTTTGGGAAACGGCAAGGCTTAGCATTTGGTGTCCACTTCAATGTGAGTCTATCAATTAGTTGTGGTAACGAGGTCATTACTCGATCCGATCCCTCTCACGTTGTCTCTTTACCAACTATAAGCTCTGTCAAGTAATCAACTTATAGGAAAATACTGTTCCTCCAATCTCATGACCACAAAATCTGATCTCTCAATACTCCCCCTAGAGATTGGTGATTTGGATCAGAACATGGTACTGTGGTTTGGGCAACTGGGCAATCTATCCCATGTACTGCAACCTCATCAGATTTTCGGTAAATCTGACCCAAGGTCAACTCCCATTGGCCATGCTTGCGTGCCTCATAGATAGGCTAGAAATTAATGAGCTGGAATCTCTTGAGGGAGCATGTTGATTCGCTTATGAAGTGACGCGAGGCGTTGAAACATCGCAAATGGCCTCTACTTTGATCAACAATATTCGTTGTAAACGAGTTCAAAAGTTTCCAAAATACAGAGTTAATTATTCGGAAAAAAGTCAATATGTAGAACTACTCATTCGGTATCTTTAATTTCAGCCAAATAGTAATAGCATTTACACTCAGCATACGTTAAGTGTATATGACTCGCAGGATAATTGTGCGTGTCTTGTTATTGCAGAAGCGTGTAGTTTGAACAGAACAGACACAACGATCTTACTTTTCACTGATTCTCGAAATGGTCATTCTTCATTTCGTAAACGACCGCCTCCGTGGTTTAGGGGCAGAGCATCAGTTTGGAGAACGGAAGGTTCGATCCCCGGTCGCGTCATACCAACAGACTACGCGACATACACACGTACACAGACACACGCGCAGGCACGTCGACATACATGTGCAACAATCTTTGACGCGACAATAAACCCCATTTCATCTCACCTCACCTCAATTCGTGATCCTTCACAGGAGATATAGAGGACATATTGGTTGGCGACCTCCACACGGCAATCTATAATTCATCTAACTCCGAAATACACAATCAGATGACTTACACTAAAGGATACAGAGCTCGACTGTCTGGAGCCTATTTTCAAACTTAGTCTAAACTAGTGTCATTTGTGAATATGAGACAGTCTATTTGTATAACATGATTTTGCATTAAGTGATAAACTTGTTTTACACTGCAACATATGGGTTAATAGATTCAGTTTGGTGTTCGAACAACATGAATAAATTTGCAGGCCCTGGAGTGGGTACGAGCAGAATGCTCCCCTAAACATTCCGAGCACTATTCAGCAGTCAGTTTTAATGGTAAGACTAAAACCTGTCCAGTGACAGTAGCAACAAGTAAAAGCAATACATTTCCCGATGATGTGACAGTCCAACAATAATAGATATCCAGTGTTATAGAATTCAAGAATAAAGTTGAAACGAATACGGCATATTATATTGAAAGGGTCGGCATTCCATTGCTGTTGTATGCTTGACATCTACGCAGCAAATATATTCGCGAAACCATTCAACATGCCTTCCTGGTTGTGCCTTCATAAATAATTACTAACTGTCCATCAAGAAAGACCCTCGTATGACGTCTATAATAAGGTTGCATTACAATGCCTGTCACCTAACGTCATTCTTCCATGTTAAATCCGTTCCGTTTCTAACCTGCCAGATCTCATTGAAAGTTAAGTAACCCATCGTTCATACTGTACAGATAATGAATACCGTAGCCACACAGAAGACCAGCGCAGACCTTCCCGTCCAAATTAATGGTTTCTGGTATAGCTACTTTAAATTGTGGAGCCGAAGAAACCCGTTTCATTAAGTGCAGAGCAAATTACAAGCTGCAAGTTTTTAACTGCTGTTACGTAGAAGCTAGTTAGTGCAAATACAATTTCCCAGAAATGAATAGCGTTTTATGCACGTATATATCTCGTAATTGGATATGGAAACGCGGATAGAAGGCTTCGAGATATGATTTATTTACCGATCACCCCCTCTGCTTCGGAGGAGTTTAAAAGAACTACTGTGGAATCTCCAGGGATTTAACTTCCCTAGTTAAATCACTTCTAGCTACTTGATTAAATCCTATTGGACTATTTGACAATGCAGGTAAAGCTATCAAATTGCAAGTCTCGGTAATCCCTGTAAATATATCCATTCACAATATTCTGCAAGTGTCATCATACATGTAGCATCATTAAACAATCTATTTTAATGTCTGCATCAGAGAGCCATTGCTCTCAGATTCACAGAAAAGGGTTTCTAATAAGTGCCGATATAACTACTCAGAAGGTTATGAGTCGTTAGCTGCACAAGTACACATTTCATTGCACATATCTTGAAAGGCGTTGCTGGTACTAGAATCTTGAAACTCATAAGATTGCTTTCATTGCGTCTCGTATATCAAAGTCATATAAAATACTCAATGCCGACATACATTGACTCGCCCTAATTTATAAGTTCGGATAACCTTGAAGGGTAAGACTGTTAGTGATAGCCAGATTACCCCGAGGAAGTTTCTGTGATTGTTTAATAAACATGTGTCTTGTAGTTGCATTGATTCATAGCTACAATTGCCTTCTGACCCTTATGGCGTGCATCGTACGTGTTAAAGTGTGGGAAATGTTTTTTATAAATAAATTAATAATATATTTTTTTTTATAATTATGAGTGAGTGAGTATGGTTTTACGCCGTTTTTAGCAATATTCCAGCTACATCACGGCGGGGGACACCAGAAATAGGCTTCACACAATGTACCCATGTCGGGAATCGAACCCGGGTTTTCGGCGTGAAGAGCGAACGCTTTAACCACCAGGCTACCCGACCGCCCCTATAATTATGAGAAACCATGTTTTGACAATGTGACATAATCATTGAAATACAGAAACAGAAATCGATTACTAATGACATATTTTGTTACCGCTTCTTGGCAATGGTTTCCTGGTTACCTTTCAGTTGCTTCATCTGCGCATGCTTCTGTGCATCTTATGATATTACTACGTATTTGCGACTACCTGCAGGAATATATAGCGTTCTTGTACCAACTACCCAGGAGGTATCGTGGTATCTTGGACAGTTGTCAAAATTATATCAATGTGATACGAAGTTATTTTCTAAACATACATGATATATGAAAGTATAGAAAATATCGTGCTTTACCTTTTTCTAGGTGTATACATAAAATCCAAGCGCATGTTTCACCTTAAAAATATGTTGTGATATTCAGTCGGTAACGAATTCCGATACAAAGAAAAATTATATGAGTAATATGATAAAATATGATATATGAGATATAAGGAATATGATATGATATGATATGATATGATATGATATGATATGAAAGATTAAGTCAACACTAAATAAGTCACATTCACACAACAAGACAGCGGGATTCTGAACACATATCGACACCTCTTGCTTTTAGCAACGGGCTATCAACTACCGTTGATGAATTAATTCAAATTCGAGGTGTGTTGCTGAGTTAATGGTGTTTTTTCGATCAAGGCAGACATAATCTCACTGTCGTTTCCAAACTGATCTCAATGCCTAAGGGAAATGGTACCATCCCTCGTTTGTTAGGAACAACAATCCGCGCTGCTTAATCCAAATTCTCCACATGCCATTTGCGTCCTGAACCATGAACGCATCATGCGATATGTACAATACTCTCTCAACAAGATCGAGTTCCAGTGTGTTCTGAAACAGGAGCATAAAGGCATCTATCTTATGGCAGGAAATTACTTTCTCGCACCATACGATGCAGAAGCGGAAGTAGAACTATGCGCGCGATGCTGCTTTGAGGCTATTTAGCTGACAGGCTAGTTATCTCGAGTCTGTGCGAACGTAGCATGTTGGTAATAAATGCATCAGAGTGAGTTATGCTGATGACCGGGTGAATGGTTGTCGTGTTTGATGAAGTGAGATATAACCCGCTTGTATATCTTCCTGAAACGATTTGTGGTCAATACATCGTACATTACGCGGTGAGTGTGTAAGTTTACGCCGATTTTAGCATTATCCCAGACATATCACGGCGGGGGCACCAAGTGAGTGAGTGAATGAGTATGATGTTAAGCCGCTTCAATATTCCCACAATATTAAGGCGGGGGACACTAAAATGGGCTTCACACATTGTACCCGACTGGGGTATCAAACCCGGACGACTCGGCGACCTCCACCGCCCTGCGCAGCTGTGACAATATATACAAACATTTGTTTTTAAAACCAACAGCTACATGGAGTATTTTTAATCCGCTCTATAAATCACACGACAAAGGTTATGCAAATGTGGTGTTGTGTGATTTCTGAGTTAAACAGAGAATCTCACCCAAATGTTCAAATATCAAGATGAAAAAGGTCAAAATATCCGACGATAAATGTATGTATCAAAAGACAGATTCGCACTACAGTTCTCTGGTCTTCTTAAATGCGTGTTTTTGCCTTGTAACTTATTATTGCCCTTAAGTAAAATAACCCATCGGTCTTGTTTCATCAGCACCGAGTGTCGCATAATCGCCAAACTACGGGTTCCTGAACCTAATCTATCTGCAACACAATAGGATTAATACGACTTCGTCACGAAACACTTTGGTTATTTCGGTGAACTAATGTGATTTAATCATCCTGAAGAGAAGTCAGTATTGATTTCATTCTGATTATTTGTACCGAGCTCTTTGACAATCAGAGATCTGTATAACGTTATGAAATTCCACGCAGACGTCATTTTATAACATTAGTACCTATAGAAAATACCAGTGACTTTAGTCCATGTTGATCTAAGAAACATTTGATCCCGCTGCAGCTAAATGTTACTTCAGCACCAATTTACCAGTGTTTCATACATTAGTCGGGGGCACGGGTTAGAGTAGTTACGTTCCTTTGACACGCCAGAAACCTATGAATGTAGGTTCGAATCCCGCTTTGCCACGATTATGTTTCTTGTTTTTTTCTTTTCCCTCTTTATTCACCTCAGGAGGTTATGTTTCTTGGTTTGTCAGCACCATACCCAAACCCTCCTCGGTTTCCACCAGTGAAGATTCGGGGAAGAATAGGTCTTCAGCAACCCATGCGTGCCGTAAAAAGGCGACTATGCTTGTCGTAAGAGGCGACTAACGGGATCGGGTGGTCAGGATCGTTGACATGCTTGAAGCATGTCATCGATCCCAATTGCGTGGATCGATGCTCATGATATCAATCACTGGATTATATGGTGCAGACTCGATTATTTAATGACTGCCGTCTACAGATGGAATATTGCTGAGTGCGGTGTAAGGCAACACACCAACCAACTCCGTGGTTTAACACAAGAGATCAACGTCTGCATCTCCGGGCTTTCCTCCCACATTAAGCTGACACGCCGGTATATAACTGGGATACTGTTAAAAGCGGCGTTAAACCCAACTCACTCACTCATACACTAGTCTTTCACAACGGCTTCAGGTGTTTGATTCTCTCGCAATGCGCGGTAGAATAATGTTTCTTAGTTTGAAATTTAGGATGAAGAGAATATTTAGTTCATCCTGTCAACTGGAAATATATAAGTCTTATTGGGGCATGGGATGAACAATTTGTCTTTCCAGTTTAACCAAATATTCATCTTTTATTCAGCTTCAGTCATGAAAAATAACAAACCGTTGAACCTTCAGCAATTGCCCGACCAAACAGCATCCTGGCAACAAGTCTCATTTGCGTTGTGACGTCATACTAGTATTTTAGTCGAATGACGTTATAGTGACGTTTTTAACAATTGAAATATATGAACATTTTTCATTCCACCAGTGATATAAGGTTACAGATAACTCCCAGTACAACATCACACTTACAAGTATGACGTATCCCATGTTTATTCAATTAAATCTTTTACCTTCATTCAAGCGACATTTTGCGTAGAAAGCAGTCATAAAAACATTGCAACTTTGAGGTGAATTGAGGTGAAATGAGGTTTAACGTCGCGTTCAAAATTGTTGCACTCATATAGCGACGTGCATGAACGTGTGCGTTTGGTTGCCTGTACTAGTCCGGACTAATGCCGATTGCATAATGCTAGCCCATTGAGATAGCATGCTGCAGTTTCCCCATTCAGACACAATATACTGACTCCGAGCCGTCCAGTCCTTGTTTTAGCACCTTAATGCCGAGTGCCAGACAGGGTAACAACAAGCTTCATCTCCCCACCTTCCGCTCTCCGGCGGATGCTCTACCACTAGGCCACGGAGGCGGTCGAAACTTTGAAATATATTTCATTTGTACGAGAGACTAAACTGACATAACAAACTGTCAAATCATCACTTTAGTATGAGCTGATTTCAACCGTTCCAGTATTATAACGAACGCCATAGATACATTACAACTGTTTTTACTTGTTCAGCGTCTTTCTTAATTGATAGTAAAATATGGTACTTGTTGTTACCCTGTCTGGCGTTCGGTATTAAGGGGCTAAAACAAGGACTTGTCGGCTCGGAGACAGTATACTGTGTCTGAGTGGGATATTCATGTTAAACTGCGGCATGCTATCTCAGTGAGCTAGCACAATAAATCGGCATCAGTCCGGACTAGTACAAGCAGCCACACAAACACACACACGTACATGCACGTCGATATATAAGTGTAATAATCTCGGACGCGGCGTTAAACCCCATTTCACCTCACCTCACCACTTAATTGATAGCACATAGCTTTTAAGTGTGATACTCTGGTAACGCACCCATCTTAACCCTGTATTGAACAAAGTAATGTATACATGTGTACACACACACATGTTCTACACTATTAGTCCATTTCATTAGATACAGTGTTTTGTTAATGCAATAATTCTCCAGCAAAACACATGTGCGCATGCCGTTTCTCAGAAACTAACACCCTGCTCAGGTTATCGGGTATTGATGTATTTAGATATACAGGTTATATGCCTGCTTTACAGATGCAAGTCCGGGAACACTGTTAACATTCTGCACAGCTCTCAGCTTCTCCTCGCACTCCTGCTTATACGTTATCCTTACATAGCACTGGCCTACCGTGGACCACAATATTACAAGAGCGAGTAGAGATTGATAAACCAGAAATACGTAACACAATATAGTCTCTTGGGACGTAGCTCCAACAGTCACGATCTGGCGCGCCATGGGAGGATATTGTTTCCCGCTAATTTTGATAGATTTCTTCTCAACCGCAGCAGCCAGATAACGGATGCCGCAGATGTTGAAGGTGGATTGTTACTCTGTCACAACGACGAGTTTCAACAATAACCTGATAATTCTGTCTAATGGGAAATTGGCCGCCCGTGGAAAGCTTGTACCGGTGTGTCTGTTTTGTATTGCCTTGGACCTAGATTTAATCTCCCATTGGTATAGTGATATTTTTGGGATCACTGGTAATACATCGTAATAGCTCCACGTCCGATTTTTGTTACTGAGCAATTTCATGTAGTATACAAACGCGATTAGGTGTCATTTTGAATTAGTGACACGACGCATGAACCTCAGTCTATTGTCAATGTGTGTTTGTTTTTTAAATGGACTGTCATGGTTATTGATATTGATACAGTAATGGGAGAAAACAGAAATCTGGATAATTCTAGGGTTCGATAATCAAGCTGCAGTGAAGGGCGCAATGCAGAAAATCGCTAACGGTAAATCAATGTAAAATATGCTCTTGTAAGGCGAAAAGAGGGTGGCATTTAATCGATTGACATGCCAGTGTTTGCTGACCTGTACAGATCTTTGTCCCGAACATATTTAAATGAGTTTTGGATTCGTGATGGTTCATTTGTCAATGTAATTGTCACGGATAACGTATTTGTTCTGCGAACTCAGCCAAAACAATGTGGTGACCGATTATATGTGCACGAACAAACCTTTAAATCCCTTGATCAAGGATCATACCATTGGCCTTGTTCCGCACACCTCCCTGGGTATCATATGTCCGGTATCATATCTCCAGAACCGTATCGTATAATCTGAGTATTCATTATCCTGACATTTCAGTACATTAAGACGTCACATTACTTTGAGTATCATCTGATAAGAGGCAACGTTTCTGCTGTAAGAGCAGACAATTCATGATGTGTGCACGTGTTCGTCGGCTTTGTGGAACAGGAAGGTTGAACTTGCTGCTTTGTCGTTCAGATCATCCAAATTGATACACAGTAACGGGAACCCTCATCAACTTCGTGCAGTCATCTGCTTCGGTCATCATCTTTTGCTATTCACAATGCGGGCTGTTACCTGTCTAAAACCCGCCCCAATTGGGAATAATCTACTTTCTTTAACAGATAATGCCATTATCGTATTGGTGGTAGCGGTAATAGACCGGATTCTTCCACCAGGTGGAGTGGTCAGATAAACGGCTGGCTTTTGACAGGTGTTCAATTAACGGTTATTACCTATTGGGAGGAGGTGATCGGATTTCCGCAATCCGTTGAGCGTCAACTCACGGGGGGGGGGGGGGATGCCTCCCGGAAAAGATGCATAACTAAACTATGTCACTAGGCCCCGTGAGGAGAATGCTCTTGTAAGAATTAGATCAACGACGTCATATTTGTCAAAGTTGACTTAGTACTACTGTGTAACACAGACTAATAAACCCATTCTTGAAGATTTGGGATAACACTGTCAAGATACTGATAGCACCAGGTGTTTGAAAAGTTATTCCTGAGTCGAAGTGGTAAAGAATGATCAGCAATATACCAGTTATTTGCAGCCTCTACAGCCTGGGTTGGTGAAAATAGTACTTTCTGGTGAAAACAACTGATCCTCGTCAACGCGAACAAGACCACTAACTCGACATATCGTTCAAGGCGATGTAACGTTATGTTCCCGCAGAAACTTAGACTAACATTTAGTCTCTTAATTCTTATTTTACACAATATCCCTCTTGACTCTAAAAATAAAATAAAAATTCCCTATGCTGATGTGGAACAGAGCTAGCTTGAGCGGGCTAGACTTACTTTTGTATGCGTTTCTAGATATATTTTTTTCATAAAATAAATATATTCCTCGGTCATGGTGCAGGACTAGCAGAAACTCTTTCGGCACTATCGTTAATATCAGGACTCTGCTTGTCTCGAACATCTAAATGATTCCTTGGACCTCGTGTAAAAGAGGTTTCATGGTGTGTGCTTCCCTGAATCAGAGGCATGCTATTGAGATTTGAAACCTGACTAACAAATCAGATTCTATAATTTCCAACTTCGTGGTTGAATAATTATTTGAGCAGTTGTATCCTATTACCATTCTCTGGTCGAAACATTTTATCAGCAAATTGTATGATTGTGATGTAGACATATCCGTCCACGTACACCTTGGAACCTTGTGGTATCGCTAACACTTATTGAAAAACGGTGTTTTCACAGTGACTGTATGTACTCATCATACAAATATCAACGTCTTTTGAATATCTCTTACCTTTCTGACACAGTCACCACGTGGCACCGAAAGCTAATTACTAACTCGTAAACGGTAAGATTGTATCTCCCCAAACCATTTTCTCATCATGATCTTTAACTGATTGCTGCTTTCACAAAACAATTTAACCATGTTTACTGGTCTTGCACTGACAACACCCTTCGCCGAAACATTTTCAGTGAAAGATATATAAACTAAATAAATTCACTGTTGACGTAACTGCTGTTTTTACCAAAATTTTATCACATAAACACATTAATAGCCACAAGACAGGTGCTACCATCGCATACGCAGATGTGCACCAGAGGCCCTAGATGCCGTTTTAACTAGTTTCTAGGGAAACAGAATCCAGTAATCACAACAACCACTGGGCTTGAGATCGTGAAGATGGCATATGTTCAGCGTTAGGTAGACGGGTCTTCGTAAGCTGAATAAGTTACCAGCGTTGTGTATTTACCTAACCTTTTGACGTGGACATTACATCCCATTGTATGATGGCTCCGGTGTGCTATTGTGTTGGGCGTGAACATGTAGGGGTGCCTGGTTGTAGAGAGGGTCGCGTGTTGGGGATCAGGACAGATAGACATTTGTAACTGGGGTTAAACTGTTTTCTGACTGGACTTAATGCATCGCTTGGCAAAGGTCTCTGATGTGTTCCTTGAGGAAGATGCTCAATCATGCTGAGACTTGAAGAATAGATTCAGCTGGCCTTGTGACAGGTCGTAATGTATGGTGTATTTTGGAGTGTGTGTATGAAGGGTCGAGGCTGAGGTGGTGGTGTGTGTGTGTGTGTGTGTGTGTTGAGGGGTGTGGGGTGTGTGTGTGTGTGGGGGGGGGGGGGGGGGGGGGGGTTGGCGAGGAGAAGATCGTATTAGGCACGGGTTGCCCAGGGGTCTGAAGAAATGCAGAATTATGTCAGTTTCAGCAATGGGTCTGTCAGGAACTATACAGCATATGCCGGGAAGCATATTCCAAATTGTTGGCATAAGTGGGAAAACGAACCGGTGCCAGTATGTGATGTGTGCACGCACCCACCAGCTCTTACCAAACCAATCCATCGGAAGTTCCAAAAAGAGTGAAAAGAATTATTTTCCTCGCCTCAAATATGGATATTTTTATTATTTGTATGCAATATAATGATACCATATTTAATTTAAATGAAATTCAAAATTTAATATTTACTGCGAAAATGAATACATCGAAATTGATAGAATGATATTTAATCGCTTTGTAAGTTACCATGGCATGGGGTAGCTCGGTTGGTAGTATGGTCTCTCGTTATTTATTATTATCTGGTTCGATTATAGTGGGTTCACAAGGTGAATGATATATATGTATAGCTGCAATATTGCACAGGAGGTGCAGATCCCTATCCACATATTCCCTTTTCTCCAAAGGCTGAAATCGTTTAACTGAGTCATGAATTAATCATATAACAGTCAGGTCAATTGTATCAATCACTTTCGTCGTTTTCGAACATACGTCTTGTGAATTTTGAAGTGAGAGTGAGAGGGTGGGTGTTGAGTCATTTCCTATATGATCGCGTGATACATTTTCATTTTCTGTTTCTAATGCGACCCTAGATATTGGTCAGTAATTAAAGTGCTTTGCCGCCTCCACAGATTTCCTTGTGGATATGGATCTCATTCATCTCGGCATCTGTCCTTATCACTCTTTTCGCTTGCGTGGTTTTCACCTTATAAGGTGGCGTCGACCGTCGTTATCAGCGTGGCCTGGGCGATGTGGTCAACACGTTGAAGAGCGATTTTATCACATGTTGAGATTATCTGAAATATAAGCCAAGTGTTTGTGTTTATTTACTGGGACAACGGTTCCAGTGTTTCCCCGGTGTTGGGTGTGTCAGTGATATGGTCTAACTTCCTACGTAGTGTTGTTTACGAATGACGTCATGGAATGGGAAAAAATGTCTCACCCAAGAGACGTTGCGTTTCGGCACCAGCATGCACCGTATAGCGCTTACTAAGACCGACATGCAGCGCGCTGGGATATACAGTGTAAGTCTTCCTACCCCGAAAAAAACATCTGCCTGGAATGAACTCTTTGCTAAATCTGGATCCCCAATTCTGGTTGCTAGGCGACCGCCGTTAGGTATCTGGCGAAGCAGGCGGCTGTCCGATATCCGAAGTATAGTGGCATCGGGCTTATTGTTTCCCATATGCAAATGTACGAATGAGCCAGTACACACACTCCACACACCCCAAAGTCCGAGGGTGGAGGGGGGTGCGTAATGGGCCCGAGGGGTCGGGGGTAACGATGGTAGCAGCTAAGAAGTACTTAACCGTTTGGAAAAAAGTATCTTCAGTGGAGTTTTGTTCAACGTCATCTGTGTAGGTGCTGGAAGTATATGTGTTTGCCGCCATAATCGCATGTTCGCATACCCTGGGTCTTTCTCCATGGCTTGCAAGTCTCCATCCATAGGTAATATCTCCGCTTTTTTTCTACAACTTGTCATTTGACCTGTCTGAGCTCGCAACACTGTGTATAGATTGTAGATGTATTGCTTCGGAAGTTTTGTATTACATAATAACTGGCACAAGATGTACATTTATGGATACATCTATGACTACCTGTTCACGTCACAATCACGTCACATTTCACTTTCTCATGATATGACTGTTCATAATTTTAAATCACAAAATGATTTTTTAGTATACTCGTATATTGGTAACCCTAATTAGGTTTCGTATTCCAGTATACATTTTTACACGAGATCCCACCATATCGATATTATTAAACTTAGTAATCATTTTCCAATACTAATGTATGCGACAATGACACCTTTTTAGTCTTTGCGTTTTTATACATTTCCGTATTATAAACATCAAGGGCGTCAGGTTACCTCCATGCCATTCCAATAGTCTGAAATACACTCTTCATGCAATAACAAACGTTGGTGTTCGTTTCGTTCCCCAATGACGTCTTATATGTTAATTATCTTGCTTTTCATATGTAAATAGCACCATAGCAAGTGTACATTCAAGTGCTTAATAGGATATAGATTGATACGCTGACAATTTGACAAATGGCTTTGTTATTTATTACCTGCATTACGCATAGCGTTGTAGAGAAGTCAAGCACAAGCAAATAATCACGTCGATTCGTTCAAAAACAGGATGAATAATTGACCCTAATTACGAACAAGATTATTGAAGCAGAAATCTGATTGTCCTCTGCACATGACGTTATCGGCCTGAGTTTACGATTATGATCATTGCCCCGTCATTGATGTCAAATTAACAACTTGTTGCAATCCTTTCTGTGCTTGCTCTGTTGTATGACGGCATGTTTACATCTCCTTTACCTTGAGGCCGATCCGTGAGCTTTATTGACTGCAGTTAATCCGCCAGTTGACCCTACTCAGTGTCACTGTTGTATTATAACTGAGTGGATGCGTCACTGAGGGGACCGCCTCCGTGGTCTAGTAGTAGACCGTCCCCCCGGAGAGCGGAAGGTCCGGGGTTCGATCCCCGACCGCGTCATACCAAAAGACGTTAAAAGATGGTACTTGTTGTTATCCTGTCTGGCGCTCGGCATTAAGGGGTTAAAACAAGGACTGGTCGGCTCGGAGTCAGTATACTGTGTCTGAGTGGGGTATTCATGTTAAACTGCGGCATGCTATCTCACTGAGCTAGCAACTATAAATCGGCATCAGTCCGGACTAGTACAAGCAGCTACACAAACACGCACACGTACATGCACGTCGCTATATAAGTGCAATAATCTTGGACGCGACGTGAAACCCCATTTCACTTCACCTTCACCTCACGTCACTGAGGGTTGATTTGTTAGTGTTTGAAAGTGAGTGAGGGGTATAATTTGAACAGTTTTTAAAGCGTGCGGGCAGTTGATGCGAAATGAGTTAACGTCGCGCCTTCAAGACTATTGCATATATATTGACGTGCCGGGTGCGTGTGTGAGTGCGTTTGTGTGGCTTCTTCTTCTGTCCGGACTTATGCCGGTTTGACAGTGTCAGCCAGATGAGATACCATACTGCAGTTTATCTTTGATACCCCACTCAGTCCTTGTTTTATCTCCTTAATGACAAGAGACAGACAGGGTGACATTAAGTACCAGATGTAAACGTCCTTTTGTATGACGTGGCCAGGGGATCTAAACACCGACCTTCGCCTCTCGGGGCAGACACTATCCACTAAACTAAATCGGTGTTAGGTCGTGTCAGCTTACATTGGGCGGAAAGTCCATGGTGTCACAGGTCGTAGGCAAAGGACACTTCAGTGAAACCCATGGGTATAACAGTCAAGGGGTCGCCATCGAGACGAATCTTCGAAACCAGGGGTCTTGACATGGCAAAGGGACGCAACTCCTGTCAGCGAGTTGCTCCGCCTAAGACCATTGGGTCTCCGTGGCCCTGGTTAATCAAGAGAACCCATCGATACTCATTAAGACTGTGGTATTGTCGTTGTTAGGTCAGTTAAATGACGCGTGAATAATGCCATACTACTATTATAGTTGTATTATTAATGTCATTGCATTATCAATAACCAAGGGCTTTGAAATTGATATGATTGGAAAGGTGTCAATCGCCAGTGACCAGGCTCATCATTGGTATAATTGTGGAATACGTCTATTCCAACAAAAAAAAACGTGTAAGTAATTGATAACACTATTGTCCTGGCTTACCTTAATTACGATAATGTCAGGTTCACCGACATAATTCTTTTTTTTAATAACATGCCAGGTTTGTGTCAATATCAATATGCCATTCCAAATATCATCACGTTCGCATCAATAAATATGAGAATATTTCTGGGTGGGGATTACTTTTTCGCATTTTCATAATGTTTTTCACTTAAATCCATTTTGATGACGAGAATAAATGATTGATATGCCGTTTAATTTATAATTGGCATGTCTCTCCATCGTCTCGATACATCTTTTGTTCTCTCGACCAATATCCTATTTTTACGGCACAGTTTCGATCACAAAGTCATAGTACGACCGGCAGACAATACGGCACCAGTATACAAACAAAAGGCAATACAATAGAAATATAAGGTCACCTTAACACCCCAATTATATAAACTCTTAGTTTGTAATAATAAGTGCGTTTTTAATGCGCCAAATACCATTCAGCAAGTGAATGCTCATTGCACTACATTATTAATACTTCTATTCGGTGTTTCTAACACGGTAACCCCAAGGATGCAAGCGATGCACAACAGTCCTTTGTCATAAAATCAATTCCTTGGGAATATATTCAACTGTCCTGTCCCCTCGATTCGTGTTTTGTAATTTATTTGCATTGCTTTATTGCAGTCGTTGCACGTGCAACGTTCAGATAGGACGTAATTAGGACATTAAATGGCGGTCCTTGTTTAGTGCCTAATGTTCTTGGTTGTTTTGTGGTGTCCCAAGAGAACAATCTTAGTTTTCTTTGGACCAGGCAAAGGATGTTGTCTTTAAATATACGCGTTTTGGAAGAGTCGGTTTCACATGAGATGAGATATTGTGACGTTTCGTAAAAGACTGCTTGAAAGGAGATATCGGTATTCGTAAATAGATCACTGACGAATGATAGCAAATATGCGGTAAGATTAGTTTGTGATGTGGTAATAATGTCTCACCTTGCAAGTTCCGTTTGGATAGATATACATAAAAACATCTTGTAAAAAATATTCTTAAAACTCAAGTACGAAATTTCAAATTCAGGCAGATTATAACTGTATTGAACAAAAAAGAGAAAACGTTTATCCAGTGTTAAGTGAGTATGGTTTTACGCCTGTTTTAGCAATATTCCAGCAATATCACGGCAGAGGAACGGTGAAAATGGGCTTCAAACATTGTGGGGAATCGAACACGGGTCTTCGGCGTGACGAGCGAACGCTTTAGTCACTTGGCTCTCCCACCGCCCCTGATTCTGTGTTGAATAGGACAGGAATTATGTTTGTTTAACGTTAAAACGAAGCAACAAAGTTCTATATTCTCATGACCAGAGATGTACCACTCAAGACGTACTTTATAGAACACCCGATATTACTACAGTATACCCAAATGATTGAGTGGATATTGTTTGACGCCGCAAAAATATTCCAGGTATATGACAGAGGCCTGTAAATAATCTATCAAAGGAACAGGGATGTAAACTGACAACAGTTATTTGACATACCAGCACGTTTTAAACATTGCATGCATGCATACACAGACATGCATTTGCCTGCAAACTCCAAGCCCACCTCTCCTATGACACATCCATTAGTCTGGCATGCTGACCTATCCTGGTACTGACCTATCCTGGTACTGACCTATCCTGATACTCTGTCTCTTCCCCTATACCCCCTCCCCCATTCCCCCATCTCTGTCTGCATGCTTCACTTCATCACGTGACTTCACGATAACCATCTGTCCGTGTGTCGTTACATTTAAGCACTGTTGAACTGAAATCCTTAGTGCTCAGTGCCTTGTTACCATTGTGGCCCCTGCAAGAAAGCGTTGGATATAATGGATACAAAATCCCCTGTTGTGTTTGAGGAATCCGTGGTTGTAATGAGATGTTGTGGCATCCACGTATGGAAATAACGCGAACCTTATGTTGACGTTTCCATGCACTGCATCGATGGTTGCAGAAACGTTGGGTGATGTACATGAAATGTTAGCGAACGCCTCCCTCTGAGCTCCTGGCACAGTCACAGCCGTGAGCAATCCTTTATGCTGATTTCAAAATATTGACGTTTTAATGCGTGACTGTGCTGTTGAGTTAACGCCATTGAATCGCGAACAATGTGATAACAAGCTTTATCAATCATGATCTTTTGCGCGCCTTTCTTTACTGATCGAAAAAGGCAGAAAAAGCTCTACTCATACATACACCGAATCAGCGTGTATTGAAATAACTATGTGGCATTTGAGTGGCTTCTTTATCAGCGAGCGATGAGCATAAATCCCTTCCCTTATCTCGCGTTCAGTCCTTCAAACCGTGAGTCAGATCAGTCTCAATATTTCACTTTCCACACGTGGGTGAATATAAAGAAAGCACTACAATTAATACGGAACATATTACTCAGCATGAAGCCACAGTTTCGGATCCGTTTTTTACATTCCGCAGTTTCGCACTCTAGCATCTCCCCGCGTCCATATTGCCTTGTGTGAGAGCCTAGCTATGGGGCTGTATGTAAACTTGGTGGATTTTGAAATATTAAGAAACGGATTGCGGCACGAGGTAACTTTAACCGATAGTTTCTGGATGAGAACTTTTGTTGTGTATAGGATGCTTTAAATTGAATCATGATTTTGGGAATACAAAGTTTCGCATCAGCTTTTCTTTGTAAAGGGTAAGTGTCAACACACACATCGTTTGCTGTTCCTTCTTTTTCTCGTTCCTACTTTTGTATTTGTTGTTTCTGTTTTAACGTTCATGGTATTCTGTATTGTTTTGACTTAATCTACTAGATGCATGGTATATTATTTATTTATCATAAAAGGATTTTGTTTCTTGTTTATTGTTGATAGTAATTCATTTAAATCATAGCATGTTAGTGAATCGTTAACAATGATATGATTTGTTTACTCAATATTTAACCTCAGTTCATACGCTCGGAAAATGTTTCCTAAATTCGTAGAACACGCCCAACTGTTGTTACTTAGCTTGCATAGTTTATGCGTATTAATCACTCATCATACCTTCCTTGTATGGTGTACCAACGATGATGCCACACACCCTATCCCAGTTGCTCCATTCATTACACCTACGTTATCCATTGACCAGGCCCCTCACGTGTATTATAGGAAACGTATTAGTAATATTCCGTTTGTTATCGCGGATTGCGCCATGCTCCACTCCCGTGGCGATGAGTCATCTCCTCGCTAAACCTCTTGGTCTGGACATGCATGGGGATCCTCCTCGTTACTTCATACCTCGCAATAGAAAGCCTTCAGCTACCGTCGACCGACTCCATGAGGATGTTCTCCAGCTTGGGAAATAGTTTTCACGCGTGTTCTAAAGTTTCGCCTCCGGTAAAAACACCTCGAAGGTATAAGCGCCTTATCGAGATTTGTCTTTAGAGTAAGATACGGTCTCGTGTTTTATACATAAACACACCACAATTTTGAAATTATCAGAGTCGTTTCAATTGGCTTTTGTTTACCTGGTGTGGGTTCTACAACATGTGAAGTGTTCAGGTTCTCGATAACTTCCCCCGAACGTGTTTCATTCGAATTATTACTTGTTCGATATTCATATATCATTCTTCTCATTCCCTTATCATCCCTCTGTTACGATTTTCACACGTTTCGTCCTTAAAGAAGTATTTTATGTAGTGGTTCTCTTTATCACCCAACCTAATGTCAGTTACCATATGAAAGCAATAATGCTATTTGTACCTGCCACGTGAAGCTCCAAACACCCTATACATTTACAATAGCAAAGGGCATAAGGCATGATCTTTCTCCTCGCACGGGACCTCAGAAGATGGTATTTGAACACCCCGAGGACTCTGCATAGGTCTCTGCTACGTGGAGCACCTGTTTGCTAGATAACCCTATCTGACTTGTCTTAGTTCGTTATTATTTTAGCTCAGAGCGCTCCAAACAACTGAGTTAGTCAATGATTCTCGCCTGTGATTGTCGGTTTGGAGCGAATGCTCTATCCAATAACTGTCACAATCGATCAGTGTTTCTCTGAAACTCACGTAGTAACTGTAGAGAAACTCGGTTTGTTTTG
Source organism: Haliotis cracherodii (assembly GCF_022045235.1). Taxonomy (NCBI): domain Eukaryota; kingdom Metazoa; phylum Mollusca; class Gastropoda; order Lepetellida; family Haliotidae; genus Haliotis; species Haliotis cracherodii. The sequence continues at coordinate 3,287,628 of NW_027266273.1, read as the reverse complement.
TCCGATTGTTACCGAACGACATTACTCATTGCTTTAAAATCTTCAGAAATATGGAAATGTTTGGTAAAATAAGTTATATATGAACCGTGGGACTCTTTAATGCAATTACCTTTGTCTTGATTGCGTTGTGTTTGTCATGTTATTCCAAAGTGGATTTGCCGCTACGAGTATCTCGCGTCCTTAATACATGTTTTGCTGCATTTATTTTTGATTGAACAATCTTCAAAGGTGAATTCGTCAATAAAAAAGATGTTTTAAGCTTCCTTAAACAAATCATGTGGTCCGAACGTTATAGGAACTCAGAAACCGTAACAACACCATGGTCTGGAAAAGAATGTATGGAAATATCTCATAACCGCAAGCATACGCCAAAGGTTAAAATAGATATCTGACCTATTTAGTGACCTGTATATATGAAACTAAATCATAGACTAAACACCTGCCCGCGAAACTGTTTTGCCTCCCCGTATATAACCCCAAGATTATTTACCACACGGGAAAACACTGTCAATATTTCCTACCGAGAATGAATTCCAGATGTTTGGTACCTTATTGTTGACCCGAACACACGTTGTCAAAGGCAACGAGTGGAATGACGGTGCTGATAATTTTGGATTCGATACAATCACAAACGACGTCGAGTTGAGTTATGTCAAGTTTCATTCTCCTGACTGGACGCATGCCAGAGTATGTCCATTTGACGTCAAACTACGAAAACACGTACCGTGTACCCATCCTACAAGACGATACGCACGCGCTTACATACCATGTCGAGTACAGTGTATAAATATGTAAATGCGTGTAATACGATGTGACACATATACAGATATGTGTCATCGTAAGTCTTCATATTTGTTCTAAATAAATGTAACTGACTTAAGCTATGTGTGGTCTTAATATGCAGTATGCATTTATGATGTGTTTGATGCAAATACTGTGATGGCTATTACTATATAAATGACACAATATTTTAACGTATTCTCATCTTTGTTACAGGATGGACAGTATTATTGGGTCTGTAGGACGAGTTGCCAACGTAAAAGTTCGCAATGATGACGATCTGATTGACCGCGTGAACCATCTATATACAACAGGAATACTCATAATCTTCACAGTGGTCGTCAGTGCTCGACAGTACGTAGGCGACCCAATCAGGTGCTGGTGTCCGGCCCAGTTCACAGGGGCACATGTCGACTACGCGAACAACATCTGCTGGATCTCCAATACATATTACATCCCCATGAATGAAGTCATCCCAGTTGAGCATCACAAGCGAACAGAAAAAGAGCTCACCTACTACCAGTGGGTACCAGTTGTGCTCCTCATCCAAGCACTCATGTTCTACATCCCATGTATTATATGGAGACTCCTCAATGGTCAGTCTGGCATCAACGTTGACAGGATTGTAGGTCTGGCCAGTGACGCCCAGTATGAGAGTCCGGAGATCAGAATAAGGACTATAAAATACGTGGTGAGGCATATTGACAGGTGTTTGGACAACCAGAGGGAGAGTAGGCATACGTGTTGTGTACAACTGAGACACATCCTGTCGGCTAAGCTGTCTCTTCTTTGTGGTAAGCGGTACGGGAACTATCTGGTAGCTGTGTACCTGTTCATGAAGGTGATGTACATATCCAACGCAATTGGTCAGTTGTTCATGCTGAATGAATTCTTGTCCACAGAATATAATATTTATGGATTCCAGGTTCTTCAGGACCTCATCGTTGGTGATGAGTGGACGGCATCGCACCGATTTCCACGAGTGACAATGTGTGACTTTGACATTAGACAGATGCAGAATATCCATCGTCACTCCGTCCAATGTGTGCTGCCTATCAACTTATTTAATGAGAAAATCTACATCTTCATGTGGTTTTGGTTGGTGTTTGTATCAATACTTACTTGTTACAGTTTTGTCTCTTGGCTGTGGCATATGGTGTTTCCAACGTCACGGATGCAGTATGTGAAAAAGTTTTTAAAAATCATGGACCGATTAGGAACAGGTCCTGATAAAAAGCTAGCTAACAGATTCACTATCGAATACCTTCGACATGACGGTGTTTTTACACTTCGCCTCATAGGCAAAAACTCGAGTGATATTGTTGTAGCGGAAATCGTTTCTGGACTTTGGGACATGTACAGAAGCAAAAAGTCTATACAGATTCGTAATACTACCGGAAATGGCCATGATATGGAAGGGGAAGATGTGTAAGCGCCAAAACCGACGGATATATTGCATTAGCACCTTGTGTACTCAACAGTGCCAAGACACGATGGTCTGCTGCCCGTGCGCGTATTAGATGGCCAACATGACCAGGTCATGGCGCCTCCGATGGACGATGGACGACCGATGATTGTTGGACGATGTAGTCCATGGAAGGCTTTCAGACTGGCTTTAGCGCATTTTTAGCGCTAGGTGACCATGTAAGATCGGCTGTAGTCCTCTGACCATAGTTTCGGCTGAAGCCATGTAGTTTAGGGAAATGTGCTCTCATTCGTGATTTTCAATGCGTTTGTACTCGCGACAGACTTAATAATGTAGTCGGGTCGATATGTTAGTCTGAATTTCATTAAGGACATTTTATTGTGATTCGGTTCACATACGTACTGTATATGTGATAGAATAAGAAAATATCATTTTATTTTATTAAATCTAAAGTATTCTTAACTATATTCAGTGCAGACTTTACGTGATGAATGACGTACTAACGAATGTAATGTTGTTAACTTGGTTTTCTAAAGAAACGAATATTTTGTAATAGTATTTACCTTAATCAAAGTTGTTACGAAAAGGAGTAATCCTTCATTAAAAAGGGAGTGTGGAGTATTCAGTAATAAACAAATTTTCGTGGTTTTTTTTGTAAGAACCTCTCAGTAGCATTGCTATCATATATACAAAATGATATACAGTTTTATAGATGCATATCATTAATTTGCTCGAAAAAATATGTTTCGTTCGTATTTTCAGATTGTGATATCCCCGTATGTGATCTATTGTTGTTGGTTGCTATGGTTACAAAGAATTGCTCTGATTGGCTGTTACGGGAAGTAACGGGTTAAATTCTGGTTGTGTCGATATCCAAATGAGCCCGGCTTTTGCCGATGAGAGGGTTGTGATAGTTGTTACCTCACCAACTTCTGCTCACTTAGTATGGAACTATCCTATACTGACTTGTATGTAGCAGTATATTTAATATATTTATGACCACAACAAATCAATACTTGTCCGTCGGATGTTTTGTAAAATTAATGAGTGATTGGAGTTCAAGCTGCTTTGAACATCATTTCAGTATAAGAAAGGCGTTTCAGTTTTACATGAACCCAAGATGAGTCACGTCCTGGACGTTTACAACTTTGGTGGCACAAAATACATCGCACAAGCGATAAGTATCCTAGCATAGAATCAAAGCGAATGTAAGATTCGTATCCCCAGGGAGCTAAGGGGCGTAACTCTGCACGGCAATATGCAATGCGTTGAACATCTTGACCAACCATGACTTGTGTAAAGAGAATATAAATATACCCTCAAATTGGTAATTGGTAAAGGTATTCATATTTGTTTTTTTGGTTTGTTTATATAAGTATACAAAACATCGAGTGACTGAGACAGCTAACATATTAAGTCACATATTTCAGCAATACTGTGACATAGATACATCTGAGGCAATATAAATTACTAAGCATGTGTAGACGTTTGAATTCGCTTTTTGTTCTTCCGTTTAACGTAGCATTGATTCATTTCTAGTAGCTATGTGTTTTACATGAAGAAAATTAGTTAGTCCTCATTCAATCGTCACCCAGACTCTGACGCCAAATGAATTGGTATGTTGTGGTCTATGGCTAGTTTATACAAATGTAGATTTCATTGGGCGTGGTTCGCTTTGTTTGAACATATATCTTATTTGCTATTTATTTCCGTTTAGTAGCAATGCACTACTTGTGCTATAGATTGAGTTTATATTTTCGTACATACGTTACAAAACTAGTTTTGTCATATATTGCAGCTTTATTATTAACTTTCTTAAAGATTTGCGTTTTTCGTTTTGTTAACTATGTTGAGTTTTTTATTGAATATACAAATCATGAATGACAGCACATTGCCCTTGTAGATACCAGAGAGTGTTATGAACACAATAATTGACGAATACTACTAACCATGCGATATTTGAGACGTCAGATCTCTTCCGTGACAGTACCATTCCGAAACACTGTAATGACTGCTATTGCCTATAGTGTTTGGTTAGTCCTTGGTCGGGCCAGAATCTTCACACATTGTAACTGTTACACACTAAATCTTCTGTACACTATTTTTGTAACATCTGCTAATTACAATGCTTTGTAATATCATAGACTTGCAGCGTCCGTTCATTCCCACCTACAGGAGTTCGAACCCTGGTTCGGATGAACTTGTGTACTCGCGGTTCGGTCTGATGGCATAAGAAGTTTAGAGTGGTCAGAAAATGTGATTGAAGATTTTGGACTCGACTTTTAGTGTTTTCTTGCAATGGGACATGGTCGTTGGTTTGTGTTCAGAGTTTTCACTTTTCAGCTAAGCTGAACTTGGTGCTGTGTACATACATATACAAGCACTGAGTATTACTATATAAATTTAACATATTTTTGCAAGATCTCGGATAATGGAGACTAGATCAATTAGCCTCGGTAGTTGTGGCCCAATAGTTAGATAGTGATTTGTGTTCATACACGATTATGCGTGTTTCAATCAGTCACCATTCTCATAACAGAGTCTCATAACATTGTGGATTTCCAAAATTCCGTTTACTTGGAAACTAGTCATTCTACCCTGTTATTGCCGTAGACAGTAAATATCTGTGTCTGATGTCATTCAGTATGTTCATTAGAATGTAAGTACAAGATTGTGCTGAACAAAGCATCAGCATGTATACATGTTATCTAGATCGATTTTCAAGAACTTGGTTTGTGATATGTACAAGATTATCACTCTTCACTGCTGCCATTCATGTTTTGAAACTATAAACGTTTGTGTATACAAAATTGTTGATTTGTAAAATCGTCAACTATATTGTCAACAACAAGTATCATTGTAAACACTTTTTCGTTTTGATATGAATTTGGAAATGCTGATAACGAGTATTGAGACGCTTTTATGGTAAGAGTGGTTGAATTTCCATTTTTTCATTGTAATTATTTTCATTTAATTCCAAATTTTGATGTGATTTTCTCCTGAACATGCACGTGCAATGTTTTTTTTATTGGCCTTGAAATAACTTCATTTCATTTCCTGTTTCAATCACCCATTGTATCTCTGCCCGAATATTGATCCCATTGTTTTCTATAGAGTATGTTATATATACTTACTAAATTCCCTTTGAATGTTAAACATCTAAGGCTGTTATAGATGCAATATCTTTGTTTTTTACTAATTTATTCAGCAGTTTACATTCTTTATATTTCTCTTATCGTGTACATTTTGCATTATTTTTTCATAGCTGCCTAATATGTAGCACATCGACATTTGCTTCATTCATTTACTAGTTTATTGCTTAAATGACATACAACATTGCTGTCGTTTTTTCTGATTTGTCCCGAAATACGTGTTACCTACTAAATAACATTGACAAGTTATAGCCGCCGATCGACAACCTTGAACTGTGGGGGCTTATTGTATTATTTGTTGCTGATATAAAACAAAATCATACCTGCAATATTTATGCAAGAACATAACACAAACTAACTTGTCCTCAAAAGCAGGGATCTTTGTGAACACACTTGTGTTGCTGTTGAGAATTCTGCTGATTTGATTGTGGATACCGTTTTGGCACCAATGGAAATGGGTTTGATATACATTTAGATAATTGGTTATGATGTTTTTCAGAACCTGTTGGCACGAAACCATTGATATTATGGATTTAAAAAAGTTCAAATGTAAATATTGGTTTCGTGGGAAATGATAAAACGAATAACGTAAAAGTAAATTACCTTGAAATGTTATGATTGGCGTTTTGGACTATGCAAACTTAAGCAACTATGATAAAAACTTGCAACTGCGGTTAACAGTTCAAGGTTGATTCATGGCGCTCGTGACAAAGTCTTCCGTTCCCAGCGGTCAAATATGCGTCACTGTGTGTTCTGTTTCCTTCCCCTCTGCAAATGTTGTGTAGAATCGTACCAAAGACCTCGAAGGTTCAACGTCCTAACATTATAACTGACCAGGTTAAATTCCTTGGAGGTAGGCGAACCCGTAATAGACATACGTGTTTCTTGTAAATCTAATGTTTCGATCGATATTAATGGGTCATTTGGGTTCCGACAAATGTTCAGATACAATCAGAAATAATGTTCGAATTCATAAACTGGCACGCATGTTCTTGGGAAACATCTCTCGTATGGTTCGCCTGGATATGAACCATTTTTGACATATGCTTACCAACATAATTACCCTTCTGAATATAGCGTTATCTCCATCATCTATACCGATATAGCTATTTATCGCTAGTGCTGTTGGACGCTTGCCATTTGGCGAGGAAAGACCGGACTGCCTGAAAATGAACCTCCATATAAGTGCCTTCCATCTCTACACAACTATGCATGAACTCGCCAACGTTACTGCTTTGTTGTTATTTATTTGTTTATTGTCATTAGTTAGCACTGCTATGCAACTCGAGAAGACCTTTCAGCAATCGGCTGTGATACAAAGTTTGGTTAAATTAATTGAACATATGATCTACAGTAGGTAGCGAGTATCTTGTCGTTGTTTAAACATTATGGTTTGTAATTTATGCATTTAATATAGTTTATTTAATATGTTTTACTATGTACAAAAGATTTGTAAATTTCATTACCGTTTTCATTAAATTATTTCCAATTATATGCCAAAAAGTGCAATATCCTTGAAAGTCAATTCTTTGAGACCCGCTGTAACTCACCTGATTAAAATAATATCAAACAGTTCTAGTCACGCTGTTTCGAATGGACAGTCTCATAATGACACTGGTGGTGTTTTTGTTTTTGAGACAATCAAATGAATTTTCTACCAAGAAAATATTTTTATGATCTTCCAAACTGCACACGCCGTATTCAGGTGAGCTAATAGCATTGCGCATGCGTGTGTTTGATATCATTATCAGTCAACTATCAAGTGTGTGGGCCAAACGAGGTACATTGCATCTTGTTAAAACGACATATAATAAACATTTTTAAATTTCAAATTGACTTTCTTTTTAATAATGATCATCGATCAACGTTTAATTATATATTCCCTGATCCATGCCTTGTGTACCGTGCGTTTGGAAAAGAACGCCCACATTATTCATTTTGAGAACCGCCGTGATTTGGCTGAAATATTGCTTAAAAACGGTATAAAACACTTATCAATCACGAGATCTGGAGAGTGTCTGCGTTCAGAATAAAGCATCTTTGATTTGGTGTGATACAGGCCCGATTCTATGGACGAGACGAGTGAACTTTATGTGCCCTGGTATGAAGCAATTGGTCATAAACCAAGTTACCAAGGAGACACCAAGGAGCGTAACAGTATGACATCTGAGCCTCTGTTAAACCCGGTGATCTAAGGCCATGCTAGGCTAAGCTGATTGTTGGTTGCCGCTTCTGATCCATGGTCGATCACCATTGGGACGGTGGGTTAGCCTCGTGGTTGAGCGTTCACCTTTCGCGCTCAAGGCTCGGGTACGGTTTCCCCACAGGGGTACAGTGTGAAACCCATTTGTGGTGTCCTCAGCCGGGATATTGCCGGAATACCAATAAATATCGGCGTAAAACAATATTTACTTACTATCAGCATTGACCTGTGTCCCTTTGGACTTTCCTCTCTTACTGAGCTGAAACGTCAAGAGACGTCTGAGTCACTGTTCGAGACGGTGTGAAACCAAACTTACTCACTCGCCAATATGGTGGTGCAGCCTCACGAAGCAACATTGCAACACAAAACCGTCATTTTAAGCCCACAAGTCGTCTCAGTATACATATGAAATACTCTTGTGTGTCAAACCGATTCACTCATCCATCTTCTTCACAATTTCAACGCCATTATCTACGGTACAGTCTTAGCACTAGTGAGTGAGTGAGTGAGTTTGATTTTACGCCGCTTTTAGAAATATTCCAGCAATATCACGGCGGGGGACACCAGAAATGGGCTTCACACATTGTACCCATGTCGGGAATCGAACCCGGGTCTTCGGCGTGACGAGCGAACGCTTTAACCACAAGGCTACCCGACCGCCCCTGCCTTAGCACTAAAATCGCGTCATGAAACCTGATCCTTGTGCACCGTTCCACGACGCCAGTGAAACATTTCCAAGGAATCGATATTGAAAGAAATCCATTAAATCACACGTAACATTATTTTTTTTCATGAAACTTTTCATTCCTTTAGTGGCATTCGTCTGCCAATACAAAAAAATGTTCAAATGCATCAAGGTCTTCAATGCAACACAAACATTTACAAAGATAAAACTGAAAAGGGATGAGTGGTTTTTTTTCACAGGACAGCTAATCCTAGCTGGACCTCAGTGTCAACAAGGGAAGAGCAGTAGATCACGGAATCTCTGTAGTTCCCTCCTTGTTCAGAGCAGCTTCAATTAAGATCTTCATGATACAGTCCAGGCTTAAAATGATTGTCGCCGTGACGAGCATGCCGATATGGACCTAACGGCAAAGCAAGGTCGACCTTAATATTGTCAGCGAATTGGTTCCTGTGAGTGAATACTAATTTTTATGTTAAATGAGCTGCAGCTCGACCTTTCTCCTCAGGACACTGGATTCACTGTAGTGCTATTTTCCTACCATTAACCGTTGTGTCTAAATGATAGCCTTTGGAGACGATTACCATCGTGGTCAGAATGGCAAGGGGATTTGAACATCGCAGTGAATTGTCGGTCTGTTTCGTGACCAGGGCAATCAGACCTTTCCAATTACCGCTATAGGATCACACCGCACATCACGGGTAGAGCCATTATCGCCAGGAAAGGAGATTCGCATTAATTGTTGTCTCGGACATGTAGCCACGTTGTGATAAAACTTTAACCAAATGGACTGGAGTAGATCAAAGAGGTTCTTTGGATAAGCTTATTCATGTTGGAAGTCAGGATGAAATGATTTATATATGCAATACGTGTCGTGCGCACTAGGGAAGATACCGAGTCTCATTTCTAGCAGGTTCATAAGAAGATTTCTGATGGAACAATGCTATAATGGGTGTCTGAATGGAAACATTGCACACAACAGACGCATGTGTCAAGGTACCAATGAAGACAATACCTTTACCGGAAGGGTCTACCTCGTAATGTAATAAATGATAAATGTATTTTCCTGGCATCAGTTCAATACAAGCATAGAGGTAAAGTAAACATGCTCACGTTTGTTTTGCATTATGTCTTCGTGTGATCTTGCTGATTCAGCGTTATTAGTTCACTCAACCCAAGACAGCCATTACGTTTCAAATTGTGAGAGAGTTTGCTTGAGTGAGTGAGTATGGTTTTACGCTGCTTTTAGCAATATTTCAGCACGGTGGGGGACTTCAGAAATGGGCTTCACACATTGTACCCATGTCGGGTATCAAACCCGGTTCTTCAGCGTCACGAGCGAACGCTTTAACCACTAGGCTACCCGACCGTCCCGAGTTTGCTTGAACATAACTTTGGACATGTTTTCAGTTACAGCACGGCGTGTCGGACTAATGGGAGCCGAAAGTCGAAAGTGATTCAAATCTTAGACGTTAACCATCATGTAGTGACAAACCTAGAAACACAATCAGGTCGAATCTTAAATTCAAAATCTAACGATCTTTGCATCCTGAGGGATCAACTCTGCAGATCGCAACGCGGAGCCTGAGACGACTGGGTTACCATGCCTTCATTAGTTTCATAGGGAAATGTGTGAAATATTGATATATACATTATTGTTATACACAAAGACTGGTTCATCATATCAGAAACCAGTGCGGACGGGGGAAACCATACTTTAGCGACCATTTATTGTTTCAACAAAACAAATATTGTTAGTTTTGATATTAGTAACGACTAATAATGACGTCAAGACAGAGTATAAGACTATTTTTGCAACTTTCTGTTGTCAGAAATTGAAGATTCGCGAAAAGAAGTGGTCAAAGTATTCATACATTTCCAACAATAAAATCGAAAAGTATCACTTATTACAGTATATCAACTTAATAAACTTTGACAGTTTAATAAAAAAATCTGAGGTTGCTTAACGTTTGACCAACAGCTTTAAAAACGACGACATAGATCATGTGCTGTAGGCTTTTCATGTGCAAATTCTTATTTAAAAATCATTTCGAAATTATATTTCTGTACACGAGAAACTTGATATTTCGGTTAACTAATTGTTCTCTAATTTGAGGTTAGCAGTTTAAAGAATTATACGTGAATATCTATATTTAATTTCTTTCTCATGTCGAGCACTTTACCGCAATCCATTATACATCACATACCTCTTACTATATCCATCAAAACATAAACACAAGTAACTTCAATCGTGCTTGTTCAAACGAGGCAGCAGGCCCTCTTAACCCCTCAATAGACTGGCAGAAAGTATTCTAATTGTCGGAACAGCTTATGCCACAATAACGAAGTTCTGGTTTACCAGGCCCCAGAACAGCACTTGTCCAAACATGTTCTACAATGAAGATGCCTGCCATATGACCACAAGACGTTTATTTAAGAATGGGTAACATTATGGCAATAACTTGCCGAGATTTGCGGGGGCAGGCTGATCGTGCTTGGAACAAAACCTCACGAAACAGTACATTGGCTCACAAATGTCAGCAAACTAGTGGCCCATCAATACTAAGACTTGTGTTGCCCATTACACCTCCATGGTAATCCTTTCCCAAACAGAGAACGGTATAGATTGCAATGAAGAGGAGGATCTGTAGCAAGCACTGGCGGACAGTTTTACGGGCGATGTCAATGCCACAGATGGTCCAGTCATAAACCGACTGCATGCAGAGTACTTAACCCTAACCTTGGAGTGCTGGATGCGATTTCGGTTGGTTTGTTTGTTTGTTGTTCAATATTCCACCTATATGACCGCGGCCTGTAAATAATCGAGTCCGACCAGACAATCCCGTGATTATTATCATGAGCATCGATCCACGCATTGGGATCGATGACATGCATTATCCAAGTCAGCGAGCCTGACCACCCGATCCCGTTAGTCGCCTCTTACGACAAGGGAAGTCGCCTATTACGGCAAGCGTGGGTTGCTAAAGACCTAAGCTACCCCGGATCTTCACGGGTATGATGCGATTTTGGACATTCTTGTACAGTGGACTTAGGTCCTGATTCGAGACGGCTAGATTGATTAATATGATTTTGTTTTTCTTGTTAGAAGTTGATATACTTGATGATTTCACCCTTACGATTACTAGTATACCATGTTGGTGCAAAGGTGTTATCAGAACGTTGTCAAAGGGTGGCACGGGTGGCTCGTTGGTCGACATGACGATGAGTTGTGTCCCTTCGTTGCCATGATCCGCTGGTTATGGGTTCGAATAAACCGCCCCCGGTTATTCGCGTGGCATATGAGTGCGTGGGTGAGTTTGGTTTAACGCCGCTTTGAACAGTATTCCAGTTATATCACGGCGTGTCAGCTTGGTGTGGGAGGCAAGCACGGCTCTGTCAGGAAGCTACCCATGCCGACTGTCTTCTCAAGGTAAATGTCTACCATCAGGGTGAATTTTCCTCCTGTATGAAACTGACGCGCCATTCGAGAAACGAAATACATCTTACACACTCATTCTGTATTTTTTTTTAATCGATACATAAGTGAAACGTAAAGGTTTTGGTGCATTGCCAAAAAAGTGAAGGGAACAATATTGAAAATAAATGTTATCTTTAAACAGATTTGTGCATGACAGACATACCATGGGGTTGGGATTTTTTTCTGAAAAATAGAAAACCTTCTTTTACTGTAAACAAATACATATGAGTCGCATTGTTGGAAAAAATAAAAAATGTGCCTTTTATTGCTGACAATAGTAAAGGCTGAAAAGAATACAATCAGTTATTCATATTAATAAAAAAAATAAATTGAGCACCTGTTGAAAAAATGATTGAGCTCCTAAACATTAAAAAAATCTTCTCTCCAACCAAATTCCCCCATTCCCAAAATCCCCCATCCCGAAAATAAAATGGATGCTCCTAATACGTTTAGGCCATGTGGAGTTCCAATGTGCTATATCGACTCAATTAAAAAAAATGCCCGAACACTGCGTTTTAAAAAATAGTTCCAGTGTTTGAAACTGACATTCACTACATAAATGATTATCGATTATTAATTATGTAGGGTGAACGATTTTAAAGTATTGATACCGTAGAACTCAGTGATTCAAGACGAAACTTGCTATGTTCGGTTACGTTCCTGTTCTGACAGAAACGACGGGTTGTAGATTCGCATCCATGTTTCCATAGTATTTCTAATCATGTTCGTTATTCTTTACAAAGTAACATAATATTTTCCATTTTAACCTTAGTTTCGTCAACGACTTGGGTCAGTTCTTCTCCCATTTGAAAATACCTGACGTGATTGATGGAAACTTTGGCGATCAACCACACCCACCCAATAAAACACCTCTGCCTGCCTTGGTAAATACGATGTCAGACATGTTTTTCCAAATCAGCATTTGGGAATTTCAAGTGTTGTGAATCGTGTATATGTTTCTTAGTCAGAAACTCTAAGTAAACAGAAAACTTTCTTAACCGAAATCTGTCTTAACCAATTTTTCTGAGCGAAATACATGTCGCAGACACAGATTGTCTTCTTCCGGAAAATTAGGCATCGAAACGGAGAATTTGCATTTCACCTCAAGTTGATCCACAGGGACTGAAATGTAAGCTATACATATATCATTTGTGTATTCGAAATATATAGAAGCACGCGATAGAAGGATCCAGGCTTGACAAGAGACAGTGCGATATATTGAGATTGAGGAGAGAAGAGGGCTAAAGTGTTTCTTGTGTATTTAATAACACTTCATTATCATTGATATTTTGTTTGGGAGGCAATAGGAATGTCCTCATTGCTTTTGCTAAAGTATAAGTCATTATTGAGCACAGTTCATGATAACGACATGTTCGTGTGTCATAAAGTAAACATAAAAGCAACAAGCATCTTTTCAACGATGAAACAATCAGCCGTTTGTTAGGGATGCTTTCCAAGTTTACTTTCCCAAATAAACAAGACCACATACTGATTACTTAATATCGCCTTGCCACATGATACTAGCCAGTTATTGCATGTATCCTCGTAAATTATTGAATGGCCTTCTGTAACAAACACAATCATTATCTACCACAAAACACGCTATTTTATACGAAACGCTATTCTCTCGTGGCATATTTGGTAGACCAACAACGTCAAACGAACAACACCTGACACTGACTATGATATATGGGATAGCCCTGTATAGACATAAAGCACATCTCTGGATGAGGTTATTAAATGTGGGTAACAGAGGCGGTCTTGTGACCCCGTGGTGTCTGGATTAGGCCCATAGCCCCAAGAGAACTGGCGTGTAATTGAGGGCGGGTGGGTCAGGATTCAGCCCCAGATAACAGACGATCACATCGAATGGCCGCACCCTTTGCTCGTCGGACTAGCGTAAAATGACCGTCATGACACCAGATTTAGTACAAGAGATCTGGCGGACTGACCAGAGATGCTTTGGGAATATTAAATGGAAAATGTTCGCCATTCCTATATCGGTTATGATTTATGAATGCGGGTTGATTTATGGGGATATTAGTTGATGGAAGTAGAGGGGTCTTGTTGAATTGAAATATATACGATAGAGTAAACTACGGTTATAACGAACACGCTTATAACAAACTGACGGATATAACGAACTTACTTTTTTGTCCCGACTATTTGCTGCAGTTATGCTGTATGTATGCATATAACGAACCACGGCTACAACAAAATTAGTGATCCCTTTGAGTTCGTTATAACCGTAGTTAAGTGTATATTGTGAGTGAGTAAAGAATCCATGTCACATCGGCAACATTCACGTCGGGATTTGAGATTCGAGATCAAGTCGGCAAAATGTTACTTATAGTATAATATAGAAGACACAATATTCAACATGCCTTTATAATAGAGTTCTACATCTTTGTTCTTATGTTTTTGCTCAATTGAGCCGAAGAAAACCAATTTAATCGTTTGTCTTGTGCCGATAAGTGGATGTTGTTTTGCGCCATAGTCAGTTTTAGTCACAAGGCCTCCAAATAAGTATGGAATAGGAATACTAGTAGTTGTTAGAATAAGCAATGCAACGATCAACGCCGTCATTTATTTAAGTCGATAAGTTGGGGTTTACATCACTTTGAACGTAATTTCAGCCATTTGCGTCGCCTTAGACACTGGGACGCCTTCCGAAAATGTAACTTACCGCAGAATTGCAGAAAACTCGCGGAATTTGTCTTAATATCACCCAAAACACTAAGTTTCAGTATGTTCATGCTTTTCAATCGAAGTTTGCATTCAAATGATGCCCAAACATTTCACCTACGATTCAAACATTCAAAATATGAATCCTACAATAAAACGAACTTTGACATCAATAATATTCTCACTTTAAAACAATGTTGTGGAATTATGACTACATAAACCATATTTACATCTGAGCATAAATAAATATCAATGACGCTATGCATATTTAGTTGCATAATGTTGTCTAAAGATAACTGATTATAATGACACTTTGTGGAATTATTTTTTTTCGTATTTGGATTCAAGTTTTCGACAGTGAGAAATTGCAAGCTCACAATGCGAGTGATTTGAAGACACTAATACGTATGCTACTAGCCGTATCGTTTCATTCGACGATTTGAGGGGGAAATGATTATATTTTGACTGCAGAATTTTGTAATTTTAGCCGCTAGATTTTGATAATTTTAACGCAGATTTCACCTGGGACAGGACACCACCGCCATTGTTAGAGCACCTGGTATCAGTGGTTCATCGGCTCGAACTCATGACGATAGATCCCAGAGCGGCCATTGAGTCCAAGGTGAAATTCGGCATCTCTGACCATGGACCATCTGCCCTGGAAACAATATGTCCTTCTGTCGAATGAGTTATCATAACCAATTTTGGTACACCTGGGGTCAATAATATTTAGGACTAAATAGTCATTGTTGGAACACGTGGTGTCACTGGTAGACAGGATATCATCACCCCTGTGAGAGAGCAAGGTGTCGCGACCGCCCTACTAGCACGTTATGACCTTTCGTGATTCAATTACTTCCGGTCCATGGGACTGCGGAACATGTACAATCAGAGACAGAGCTCGCAGTATCGATCAGCTGGGATTTGAAATTCAACAACAAGTAAATTGTTAAAAACACACTGACCTTTCTCAATCACTGTCTCTAGGTTATCTGTGACGATGGCGAACGTTTTCGGAATTTTACAATATTTAAATTAGAAATAACCTGAAGCAAAGATCGCGCTTAAGTTCGCCCTTCCCAAATTGTCTGATTGTTTAAAAGGACATATGGTTGGAACTAGATGGTAGTTGTTGATGGTACGTATGCCAAATTGTAAGAGGCATCACAACAATCAAGAACACCTCCTGCACGACGTGAACTCGGAATCCCAGCCAACAGAACATGTTACAATAACATTCATCAAATGCTGATTTGAAGCAGGTATTTATTCAAGAACGACCATGCTGACAGTAGTAGTATTCTGCAATGACACGTTGGCGTACTTGAAATGCATTCATTTCAAAACACATTCTCCCAGTTATAAAGAATTGAGGTATCAAATCCAAATGATATTATATCTTAATGGTTAATCGGCTTTGAGTGAGTGAGTGAATGAATGAGTCAGTCGGAGACGGTTTTTACGTTGTTACGTTGTTCTTGGAGACCAGATAATTAAGAACAGTTAATGTTAGAACATTTGAGGGAAACATTAATTTAGTTTAAGTGCTATTCATATACCTTCAGGCGCAATGACTCAACGTTATTATTGTATTTCAAACACAAAATCCTCGAAAAGGTTTTGGAATTATTTGGAAAGCGTACTGGTAAACCTACACCTAGAAACAAAAGTTACCATTACCATATATTGCAAATATACAATGTCATGTATTCCCTTGGTCATATTATATTTTATATACTATTCAAAATCTGCTAAGGACCACACGTTCAACTGAAGATGACTGCGTTGATCCTTAGCAAATATTGAGTAGGATATCACCAGTGATACTACCATCTGCAGTTGCAATACCTTCAAACCTAGAGCTAACTGCGCAAATGTCAGCATGTGCAACTCCGGCGACAAGGGGAATCCATGAATCACATGCATAGCGTTTCTTGTACATTTCATTCCGGCTCGGGGCAGCGGGTGGTGAAATTTGACATTTATGTTTGTCTCTTTTTCGGAATACATGGCATTCTCTAATGTAATCGTGTGAATAAATGTTTCACATAACTTGACAATGATGAGGCTCCGTGGGACAATAGCTGCATTTGATTCTGACGTACATGTACCAACTTCTTATCCGTGTGTGTCATTTGCATGTCTGGTTTCATGTTTCATGTATACTCAAATGCTGGGCATACATATACAGCTAGTCTGTTTAATTGTGCGGGGAGTATCCCTAAATCGTGCGCCACGAGTTTGTTTCCTTTCGTTTGTTACACTCCTCTTTTTAAATGCCAATCCCTCTTTTAGTGGCTTGCGCCTTGAGCATTGAACTTCCGGTGTTCGCTTCAGGCAGCATTGGCGTTGTTCCTTTATTAACAATGATTTACTGTTTTGTCCATCTTCCCGAGGCAAGAGAGTTAACTGACTATAAAAGTCCAGCTTCCACCCTTGCCGAACTAGGCTGGTATTATGGAGTTACATTTTGGCTGGACTGACGAGTCTATGCATAGTCCAATCAAAATCTCGCACCGAAATCAAAATCCGGTTCGCAAAGTGTCGTGCAGATTTCGGTCGACTGCAGGACTTGCAAAACATGTGCACCGCTAACTCGTTGTCAACAGATATTTTCTAAAACTTTTCATGTTTTTACTCCAGGTGCACACGTGATGTACTTCGCGATGTAAGACTCGTTTCATCACAATACAGATCTTGATTATCGATCAGATCGTCTTGACCGGGCGCCACCGTTTTGATTGATGCAAATGCGAGTGGTACGAATGGTGGAATCTGATTGGTCAATAGGAGAGGCATAGAAGGGACATAACTCGTAATAGCCACTGGTGGCGCTACGATCGAGCCCAGGAATCCCAGCTTTGCTCGGCAAGGGTGGAAACTGGACTTTTAAAGTCAGTTAACTCTCTTGCCTCGGGAAGATGTGTTTTGTCATGTCTTTTGTATTTCTACAGTAACGAGATATGTTTTCACTTGGAGAACATTGAAACACTTATTATTGTTTATCTTAAAAAATGTATATGAACAGTATCGTTCGGACTGTAGCGATCGGATTTCTGCGTGGAGTATGCATTACCTGATTTTCGGGTGAAAGATAGTCCGACAGACCAATCAATGTGCCTCAACTTCACCAATTCGCTGGCTCCGTCCCCAATGCAGAAAGAGTCCTACGATCGCGTGTACGGATGCGAGATTCGTTCAGATTATGTTTTCTTGGTCAGCACCATGTCCGTGATCATGGGTTTAACCAAAGCGCTAAAAGTGCATCGCTTAAACTAACACGCCGTGGTGTAACTGATATAGTGTTCGACCGCCTCCATGGTGTAGAAGGTCCGCCCGTTGAGGTTTAGGGTTTGATCCCCGGCCGCGCCGTACCAAAAGACGTTAAAAGATGGTACTTGTTGTTACCCCGCCTGCCTCTCGGCATTAAGGGGATAAAACAAAAGACAGATCGGCTCGGGTTCAGTATACTGTGTCTGAGTTGGTATTCATGTTACACTGCTGTATAGTGTCTCAGTTGCATTGCACTATGAAATCGGCATTAGACCGGACTAGTACAAGCAGCTACACGCACGCACACACACAAACACACACACACACACACACACACACACACACACACACATGCACGTCGCTGTATAAGTGCAACCCTGTTCTTCACAATGTCTACATTACATCAAGTAGTAAATAAATGTCTCCTTGTATCTTTCCAAGGATGTAAATGCCCCACGTTTCCCTCCACACGTAATTCTTTGTATACTACAGCTGTGATTTGGTCCATCATATATGTATGAATGGTAATCAATAACTGTTCGGTTTACTAAGTACAAATAAAACCCTTTTTTAGTTGCATGGCTTTCTGTCTCTGTTGTCCTAACATTATGAGCAACAAAATATATTACTCACAAAACATTGCATTCCGCGTATATATATATCACCTTCCACAATCACTGGTTACTTATCCGACCATGTTATTTTTAAAGAGTTATTCAAATCTAGGTACGGGTGTATATATATGTACTAAATGTATATGACGATTTCAATAAAATCATGATTTCATATTTTAGCATACTGCGAAATAACAAAGACATGATTGTTCCAAGTGCTTGTTTATTTCGAGGCCACGGGTTAACAAATATCCGTTGGTTCCAATTCAACTAGCACATGATTAAAGTTCCAGGTCAGTCAGCACAGCAGCGGTGCTCAAGAACGTTTATCCGCTTTGATTTAACATCGACGTTGAACCAAGTTGGCTTAAACGCCGCTTTGAACCCCGGGGTAGACTAGTGGGTAGAAATAACATTTGATCCTCACGCTAAAGACCCGGGTTTGATTCCTAATATGGGTACAATGGGTGGAGCCCAATTCTGGTGTCCCCCGCCGTGATATTGCTGGACTATTCATAAAAGCGGCGTAAAACCTCACTCACTCACTCACTCGCTTTCACTTCAGTTCAGACTCCTCCCGTGGTGTAATGGATAGAGCGTCTGCCCGGAGAGTGAAGGTCGGTGTTTCCATCCCCCGGTGGACAAATATCTAGTCTCTGAAATTAAAATATTTTACAGTTCTTAAATTATCTTATAAAAATTAAATAAAAAGGAGCCCGGAGACCCTTTTCATTTTCAGCCTGAAACAGCAGTAATCTAGACTTGCCAACTATCACGGACTTGCGGCTGGATTGCATAAAGTTGGTTCAGGGTCTGTATGATAGACTTATCCTCCGGTGGGGTCATATCCGAAATGCGTTAAAAGATGGTACTTCTTATTACCCTGCCTGGCGCTCGATATCAAGGGGATTAAACAAGAGCTGGCTTGCACAGAGTCAGTATACTGTGTATGGTGTATGTTACTGTGTATGTGAAACCGCGGCATGGTATCTCAGTGGACTAGCACGTCGTTAGTGCATGCAGGTCGCTAAAAAAGCGCAACAATCTTTAAGGCGACATTGAACCCAATTTCACCTCACTTTACATAAACTCAAGTACAAACACCGTAAGTATTAAACCTCTAGACAGATCTCATTTTCCATTTTAACACTGTCTCTATGTCCTTGACAAGTTACCTAGAACGCATGCGGTGCCAGTTTACATACATCTCCGACTATATCTATAAACTGACTGCATAATAGTCGCAAGGGATAATAGAAACCAATTATTATCATATTAACAGCGAAAACGGATGTAAACTAGCCGTCGCCCATCGAAATTACTTTAACACGAAACGGGGAAATAACTGACGTCTCCACGCCGCTTGCTTCTTATTGGAATATGAATATTGGCATGTGATGATGAAGTTGGCTGTGATGATCGCTCCTGAAGACGTTGCCGACGTTGCCAACACCGCGCTTGTAACAGCCAATGTTTAATAAATAAATATACATCTACTCTCGTTAAACCATTGGCGCTTCTTCTCCTGGTAGATGGCGTAGTCAAACTGACTGTTGAAGGAGGGTTGCCATATGTTTCATGCTTCGTAGACAAGACATGGAGAAGGTACATACTCAGTAAATAAACACTTTCGAATATTTTACATATTGAAGTTCTAACAGAATACAAATGTTGTTTATATGCATAGTTTCTCCTAATTCCTTGTTCCCCACCAAGAGAGTGGCAGTGCACATGCGCTGTACGTGGGAATGTTATTAGGGACATTATTTTTGTAACATATTTTCAGTTCTCGAAAGAATGTTTCTGACACCTGAATGTCATAGTTTATGAGAAGGTTGATGGAAGGTTTCAAAGTGAAGTTTTTTTACAATGAACATTATATCAGTTGAAGGAACTATAACGAAGGTGCTTTTCCTCATTTATGTTTTTGCTCACAAATTAGTACTGGTACTGAATGTTTTTAAAACTTGTCTGAAGGAAATTGTTTGAGGTACAATTTAAACAGAGCATAAACAAATTGGGCGTTTACAGTATTTGTATTTTTCAAGTCCCTTCAAAAATGGATCTGAAGGTATATCCGTCAGTCAAATCACCGTTGTTGCCTCACTTTGGAACAAAACACCAACATGACGCAGTAGGCTGTTTACGTTTTGGGTGAAACCTGGATGACAAAACACCATACTCGGAGTGAATCTGGGAATGGATCTCATGACCATAGTACTTAGTGCAATGTCAGATGTAACTGAGCATGACGATTTCCAACGATTTATTCCAGTACGTTCATGTACATATGAATGAGACCCGTAAAGACTAGAATAGGTCTTCAGCAACCCATGCTTGCCGTAAAAGGCGACTACACTTGTCGTAAGAGGCGACTAACGGGGTCGGGTGGTCAGGCTCGCTGACTTGGTTGATGCATGTCATCGTATCCCGATTGCGTGGATCGATGCTCATGATATTAATCACTGGATTGTCTGGTCCAGACTCTATTATTTACAGACCGCCGTCATATAGCTAGAATATTGCTGAGTGCGGCGTTAAACAACAAACAAACCAACCAACACATAAATGAAAGCGACAAAAACACTTTCCACAAAGAATGCATAAGTACTCCGAGTTATTTGTACCATCTTATTTTTGCGATGAACACTGGTACAAGTCCTATGACAAGGCACAGTGGTAATTCATGTACTGTCTCTTTCATCGGTATGTCGCACCTTCAAATTAAATTTCCTCCCTTGTTGAACGAATATAGAACGAAGGTGTAATTCATTCAGCCGATAACGTCATACGTGGCGTCATGTAGTTTGACCCAGTAGTTATGTCAAGAAGCAGACAAACCTGGAACTAGATAAGGAACCATTCAGTTTAATGTGAGATAAAAATACCGCGGACGTTCTCAAACAGTGTCAGACCATACTACTTTCAAACGAGGATTCTCCTCATGAAAAGAAAATGTTGATACAATAAAACGGAAGATTTGTGATATACGAAACTTCAAATGCAGCCCATACTACCACGTGTTATTTCGGGTACTTCAGCTTACAGGTTTAAAATAATACTTCAGAGAGGCAGTAATTAATAGCACAGTGCCACGAGCATGAAGCGTTCCTGCAGGAAAAGAACAAAAACCTAGCAAGCATTCCCTGAGCCTGTGGAGCATTAAATGCACTTTTGTAAATCTTCCTCTCTTTGAGCATGTGAGATTTCCTCAATTATCCATCTGGTTCCTATAAGACGCCGCCGTTCTAATCCCACTAGCGTTCCTCCGCTTACGTAATTCTCTGTGCCCTCTATATTCTTCTGCCAAGAAAGGGTGTCACGTTTCAAACAAAATGGCTGAAAGTGTCCGGAGCACGGAACAGGTGCGAAGTGGTTGCTTCTAGGATCGTCACTTTGAATGTATGTACAAGTATGATGTCGTTTATACCTACAAATGGCTTATCAAGTTGAACCGTTCGCTATGAAGAGTTTGTTGGAAGACTACTGTTGCACAGCTGCAAGGTGGCTGTTGGAAGATTAATATTTTGTGTCTGGCTGACTCCAGCATTGTTCCACGCTGGGGTGTTGGTGTCTTTGTTCCACTGTGGGTTTATGTCTCTGTTTGTACCAATGTGAGCCTGTTAGTCTTTTTGTAAAACTGTGTGCCAGTTTACCTGTTTGTACCACTGTGAGCCCGTTGAGCTGCCTGTATCACAGTAACAGTAACACATTTGTTTTTCTGTTTGTACAACTATGGGCCCGTTGAGCTGCCTGTATCACAGTAACAGTAACACATTTGTTTTTCTGTTTGTACAACTATGGGCCCGTTGAGCTGCCTGTATCACAGAACAGTAACACATTTGTTTTATCTGTTTGTACAACTATGGGCCCGTTGAGCTGCCTGTATCACAGTAACAGTAACGCATTTGTTTTATCTGTTTGTACAACTATGGGCCCGTTGAGCTGCCTGTATCACAGTAACAGTAACGCATTTGTTTTATCTGTTTGTACAACTATGGGCCCGTTGAGCTGCCTGTATCACAGTAACAGTAACGCATTTGTTTTATCTGTTTGTACCACTGTGAGCCCGTTGAGCTGCCTGTATCACAGTAACAGTAACATATTTGTTTTATCTGTTTGTACAACTATGGGCCCGTTGAGCTGCCTGTATCACAGTAACAGTAACGCATTTGTTTTATCTGTTTGTACCACTGTGAGCCCGTTGAGCTGCCTGTATCACAGTAACAGTAACATATTTGTTTTATCTGTTTGTACCACTGTGAGCCCGTTGAGCTGCCTGTATCACAGTAACAGTAACATATTTGTTTTATCTGTTTGTACCACTGTGAGCCCGTTGATCTGCCTGTATCACAGTAACAGTAACATATTTGTTTTATCTGTTTGTACAACTATGGGCCCGTTGAGCTGCCTGTATCACGGTAACAGTAACATATTTGTTTGATCTGTTTGTACCACTGTGAGCCCGTTGAGCTGCCTGTATCACAGTAACAGTAACGCATTTGTTTGATCTGTTTGTACCACTGTCAGCACTATACTTGTGGTTCTCTTTGTACCATTGTGATTTTGTTGAGCTGTCGACCAATGAAGATCCGGGGTGGAATAGGTCTTCAGCAACCCATGCTTGTCGTATAAGGCGACTGACGGGATTAGCTGGTCAGACTCGCCGACTTGGTTGATGCATGTCATCGATCCCAATTGCATGGATCGAAGTTCGTGATGTCAATCACTGGATTGTCTGGTCTAGACTCGATTATTTACAGACTGCCGTCATATAGCTGGAAAATTGATGAGTGCGGCGTTAAACAACAAACCAACCAACCAAACCAGCTACACCAGTACATGTTATTAACACAGTCGTAAACGATGAAAACAAGAAAGTAACCAACCATTGTTTAGCTGCCTGTCTCACAGAGAGCCTGTGTGCCTGTTTGTGTGACTGTTGGCCTGTTTGTAACACACGTGCGCCTGTTTGTACGAATGTGAGGATGTTGAATAAATCCATTCCAGCTTTATACTGGATCCTTGGGCTTCACAAGAGTGTCTTTAAACAGAGATATATTGCAGGTTCCAGCAAATGTACGACCACATTCTTATCAAGTCTACAAAGAATTATTCAAGGCATAAGTAAATACTTTCAGAGAAATTTGATATATGAGACAAGAGGAGTTAATCACAGGGAGATCTTGAAAAAGACAAAATATTAACTTGAAGTTATACAATCTCAGACCAAGAAGAAAGTCAAGTTCAAAACTGTTTGGATTTTCCACCCTTTGAATAACAATAAAGAAAAATTTCAACAGGAATTCAGTTTCTAAGAAAGGGGTTCTGAAATGTAATTTCCTCCACATGTTAATGGATGTGGTCAGTTTGTTAAGACTGAAAGTAACTCTATTCAGAAATATTCAGATACACAAATATCTTTGTGAAACGTAGAGCGAGCACATTTGGATAAGCTGTCTCCTTGCTGGTCTCTTTGCATACAAATCGGATTTTGACTACTTCAGTTAAATCAAAGAAAGGACACGTTGCCAAAACGGGTTCGACCTCATTCATCTCCACCGTGATAAATGAGTACCTCGCATCAACCAGAGCTGAAAATCAAAGAAACAACTGAGACACTATATTCAGTGTCTTATTTGGATCTGTGCATACATGCAGTTCAAAATGATGCAAGCCTCTGTACAAAACAGAACGAGAAGAGGGATTATTTCGATTTTCTAATTTCCGCTTCATGTCGATCCCTTTTACCATGAACATCAGCTCACGGCGTCTACATGTACTGTGTATTCAAATTTCAGGGAAAGACACGTTTTGCTTACAACTAAACTTCCAATCAAGGTTCTAACATCAAATGTTTCGTGAAGTCGTTTCAGACATGTTATGATCACCATTCAGATTAATAACTTTGTATTATGTGAGTCTGTTGGTCTCTTTGTACCACTGTGATCTAGTTGGTCTCTTTGTACCACTGTGAGATAGTTGGTCTCTTTGTACCACTATACGATAGTTGGTCTTTGTGCCACCGTGAGCAAGTTGTCCTCCGTACTACTGTGTCCTTGTTGATGTGTCTGTTCTAATAGGAGCCAGTTGGTCTTTGAAGAACTGTAGCCTTGTGGATCTGTCTGTTCTAATGGGACCCTGTTGGTCTTTGTACCACTGTGCCCTCGTGGATCTGTCGGTACCACCTTAAGCTAGCTGTTCTCTTTGTACCTCTGTAGTCTTGTGGATCTGTCTGTACTAATGGGAGCCTGTTGGTCTTTGTACCACTGTAGTCTTGTGGATCTGTCTGTACTAATGGGAGCCTGTTGGTCTTTGTACCATTGTAGCCTTGTGGATTTGTCTGTACTATTGGAAGCATGTTGCTCCTTGAACTACTATGCCCTTGTGGATCTGTCTGTGGTAATGGGGGCCTGTTGCTCACGGCGTCTACATTTCATACACGGCGGTGGGATAAGCATGTGGTGAAAGCGTTGTCTCGTCATGCAAACGTCCGGGTTCGATTCACCACATGGGTACAATGTGTGAAGTCTATTTCTTGTGTCCTCCATCATGATATTTCTAGAGTAGTGACAAAGGCGACGTTAAACCAGACCTATTCACTCACTGTATTTGGTAATACTGTGAGGCTGTTAGTATAACTTTGAGCTTTGTTGGGTCAATTGATGGGCACGCTTGTATGTTTTTACTGCTGTAGTAAGGTTTGCTTTCTTCCAGTCGCGGTAAACCTAGGCAAATGTACAGTCGTTGTTTGCAACACACTAAACCTATATTGGGCATGTCTGCAACACATAGGAAAACTGTACGAAGGCTGTTTGTGCCATAGGTAACAATAATATGTAATTTCAAGCCAATACATACAACACTATACAGCTGCTGATTGCATCACTGTATCGATGGCTATTTGAACCACTATTAAACATAAACTCGTATGTAAGGTGACTGTATGCATCCCTCTAGCGATGTAAGTAAAGTGACTGTATGCATCCCTCTAGCGATGTAAGTAAGGTGACTGTATGCATCACTCTAGCGATGTAAGTAAGGTGTCTGTATGCATCCCTCTAGCGATGTAAGTAAGGTGACTGTATGCATCACTCTAGCGATGTAAGTAAGGTGTCTGTATGCATCCCTCTAGCGATGTAAGTCAAGTGACTGTATGCATCACTCTAGCGATGTAAGTAAGGTGCCTGTATGCATCCCTGTAGCGATGTAAGTAAGGTGGCTGTATGCATCCCTGTAGCGATATAAGTAAGGTTTCTGTATACATCCCTGCAGCGATGTAAGTCAAGTGTCTATATGCATCCCTGTAGCGATGTAAGTAAGGTGTTTGTATGCATCCCTCTAGCGATGTAAGTCAAGTGTCTGTATGCACCCCTGTAGCGATGTAAGTAAGGTGGCTGTATGCATCCCTGTAGCGATATAAGTAAGGTTTCTGTATACATCCCTGCAGCGATGTAAGTCAAGTGTCTATATGCATCCCTGTAGCGATGTTAGTAAGGTGTTTGTATGCATCCCTCTAGCGATGTAAGTCAAGTGTCTGTATGCACCTCTGTAGCGATTTAAGTAAAGTTTCTGTATACATCACTATATCGCTTTAAGTGAGGTATCTGTATGCATCACTAAAACGCTGTAAGTAAGGTGTCTGTATTCATCCCTATAACGCTGTATGTCAGGTGGTTGTATGCCCCACTATAACGCTGTATGTCAGGTGGTTGTATGCACAACTATAACGCTGTATGGTGGTTGTGTGCACCACTATAGCGCTCTAAGTAAGGTGTCTGCTTGTTCCACGATGACACTGTACGTAAGGTGGTTGTATCTATCACTATAACGGTGAAGGGAATGGGCCTGCATGCATGTACAGACGGTTTGTGTTTTATAAAACTGTACAGTGACTGGTTTTGTCACTATTTAACGTGAGACAGGTTGTCTTGCATCAACCGTACAAATAATGTGTCTGTTTCATGAAATAAATGCACAATCTCTGTTTACTGTAGAATGTCTGCATCACTAAGATAGGGTAAAGTGTTTGTTTGCATTTTATATAAAACTGATCGCTGGCTGCTTGAACCCGTTAAAACTCATGGTAGCTGATTGTGCTACTTTATACTGTACGGTTGCTGTTTGTAGCATTACAGAAATGGAAGGTTGGTGTTTGTTTTACTATAAGACCTACGGAGCGATGGTAATGCAGGTGTCTGCACTGTATAATCCACAAAACAACATTAATGTAGGGTGGGCGTTTGGACACAGTTTCTGTGTGGCTGCTCCGAATGTTATCATCATGTTATGCTGGCTGTGTGTGACCGCATGGCCTGACGGATGATTGCGGATGTTTCGTAATTTGTGTACAGGGGACCGTTGTTTTTTATGATTATGGGAAGGGTTTTGTCGCTTCTATCTGAATGACTGGTTTGCATTATTCGTGAACTTGTGCGGCTGTTACTATTAGCTAAAAGGTTGTTTCGTAATAATGTACCGAGATTTATAGAATATGATTATCGTACAGGCGTTATATCACTGACATTGTGTGTGAAGTGGCAGTTCTTAATACATTTACAACTGTTACATGGTTGTTTGACCTCTAATTGTTTTGTAATACTGAAAAAGTGTGTGTGGTCATGTTTATTTTGTAACAATTCTATAAAACAACACCTGTTATCAACTGACGTGTCAAGGACACAAATATGTATCATTTACACATTTAGGGTTCACAATAAGTCCTTGGTGCCTCCTCTTTGCATCAAGATCAGACTACAAGGGCTATCGTCTGGTCGGGCTCTATGACTTGTTTGATTGTGTATCATCGAACCCCGATTGCTATCAGCCACTGGTTTGCCTGGCCAAGACTCAAGTATTAACAGGCCGCCATGATATAAAGAATGGTATGTACTACGATGTATGTGCCTTGTTTTACTTGATCCTTATTCTTTATGATTACGTTATAGTAAAATCGCTGAATTAAGATGTGCATTGATTTGCTAGATTATGTAATTTCATTGTTCTACTTTTGAAAAGGGCTACACCCATGAAATATTGAGTGTTTACATACAACGCATCTGAAATAAACAATACCCTTGAATAAACACCTAAGAGAATGACCTACCATTGGACTGGGTTATTTTGGAATAAATATAATTTGTTCCAGAAAATAATGCAAAAATTATCACTTGTCTCAGATTTTACAAAACAAACATCCTGGATGTACAAACAAAAAATGTGTTTAATATAAAAATTGTTCGGCCTTCCCTTTCAGAGGAAATAATAGTATGTACTGTCACAGCGACCGAAAACACATTCAAACAGAAGCATTGGAGAAAAGTACCATGCTCACCTGATATTGTAAATGATAAATATGTTAAATGGTAATTGCACCATAAAGTTAGAAAATACTCGATTCCGATTGTTTGTGCTTTCGAGTTTCAATTTAGCGTGGTGAAAGTAACATGTAACCGAATTCTGGATTAAGAATAAGTTTATCATCCACAACTGGCTCCCACAGTAGATATCGCTTGGATAAGATCAAGCGATATCTACATTGTAGATATCGCTGCAATGGAATTACATCATAATGCTTTGCAGACCATTGTGACGTCACAATCAAAAGACATCACCAATGGCTCCTCTACTGAAGCTGTTTGCAGTACTTTTTACACTGAAGACACTGCTAGTGTCTACAAATTGAAAAAGTTGAAAGAATGATGTTGGATGATAAATAAAATGTCACCCGAGTGTCTTTTGATATCAAATATATCAACACGAGTTGATAAAAGTGGAAAAATTCCGAGGCTTGCCGAGGATTTTTGCCACTTTTATCAACGATTGTCAAAAGACACTCGGGTGAGATTCTCTATTAATCTGCATTCTAGTTTCTAAATATGGAAAACTCAATAGTATTTTTAAGACGATACTTCTTAAGTGTTGAAAAGTTATTGAGTTTTTATGTGCCACTTTTGTCTCAGCCGGCTGCAACGCCACGTGGAGAGAATATTATTGTTTTAAATTTGTTTGATTCATATCAAAATATTTTTGTATAAACATTCAGTTTTATAAACTTGATTTTTATCACTAAGGACACTAAGGACATCAGGTGCCATTATATATTGATGAGGTGAAAGCCGGTTTAACGTCGCTTTCAAGATATTGCACTTATCTATGTATTGAACAACCTTGACATTGATTTGTATTTCCTTGACCTTAAATAACATAACCTTTGTTGTATATACTTTGTGGATAGTTTATTATAAACAAACTACGGAACAGTAAACTAAACCATTCACTGAAGAGCTTCAGGTTATCGCCTAGCAGCTAAGATGTTGCAATCACGTGACAACTGTAACTGCGAGGCTCACTTTACAAATGCTGGTACATTACGGTTGAAGTCGAAACGTTTTGACATAAGATTTCTTAGCATTTGCCGTCCAGATGGGACTAACATAAACAGTTCGTGGGGTAAATTGGCTAGCGAAAACAAGCGTGCATTTTTTAAAGCTCAGAGCCATGTACTTCATTTCATCTTAAAGTAGAATCATTTTAAATATGCTCACTGGGACGAACACTTTCAACACATAAGGTCACCTAATTCAAATTATATTTATATATTGTGCAAGAATGTATTCATTGTGTGTGCAATCATCAACTGATCAAGCATATGACTTTTTAAAGTACAAGCCACTCAACATTCTTTGTTTTATAGGTGAGAAGAAATGACGTGAAGAAACACGAACTTGTTCTTGTATCTGTTCAAAGACGACGGTGATGACATGATTTGTGCATACTACACAAATGCATCTAAACTTCTCTTTTAATAAAAACTTACCAATCCAAATAACGTCACAGGTAAATGAGGAAAGTGAAATATGATACTTGATATGCTAAAGAGGATTGGCTAGATTTTTCCATCAAACTCTTTATGAAAAAAACCCTCACAATACCATCGGGAGGAAATTAATATGAGCATGTGTTGGTGCTAGCTGCTACATATACAAGGTGCAATTCGGCAAAATGAAGCTGTTTTGTCAAGTCATGCAAATTAAACCAAAACAGATTTGTTAAACTTGCGTCACTTGACGTAATACTGTGTTCTCGACACACGGCTTTCCAGCAAGCATCAACATAAACACCATGTTTATTCTCTCCTTCTGCAACATCCACACGTAAGCAAGAACTCAGATCAAGTACATAAAATTAATCTTAAATTTACAGCTAAATACAAACAGAATGACCATGGACAGGTTACACCAAGCTGATCAAGAGACTCTGAGATACCAATCTTTGTTTACTTCCTAAAGGATTCCCCGGAGACGTGTTCCATTCTAATACTGTCTGAAAACAAGGCCTAAATGTGATACCATCTCTTAGACTGATATAAACAAAGGATGTACTTGAAGTAGATGGGCTAGGAGCGCACCCCTTGGAGTGACGTGGTAGATATATATCGCTACAAAAGTGATATTGATCAGAGACGGATGAAATACCAGACTGCCAGCATGTAGATTACACCGATGTTGATGATATAGACGGTACGATAATATGAGCTTGCGAGTCTTGGAATCTCTTTTTAGGGAACGGCAGTAATTTTGTTTTTTCTGGAAACATTAAGCTGTTTTGCCTAATTTATTTGTATCACCTGATGTTCTCACTGTCATGTTTGGTGAATGTAGGTTTGGTCCTGATTTGTGTTTTTTAGTTTGGTTCCTTTGATTCTTTTATAGAAAAATGAATGGATTGACGTGTGTGAATCATCTTACGCCGTGATCAAAGGAAGTTGAGAATGAACCTAATAAACCGTCACAAAATACTCAACCTAATCTTTCATTTAACATGCGTTTGAGTTAAGGTCGTACTGTAAGCTTTTCATCTATATTTAGGATAGTAAGAGAATATCTACCAGGACATGTTTTGTCTGATAATCGATTTTGCGAGGGCTCTTACATTCGTTGCAATTAGTTCTTCATACCAATCAAAACATCCATCTCAAATGCAGTTCGTATTCTGTACCATAATTTTATGGCAAAAAGCTTTATAATCGGAATTTCCTTGAGATTATTTTCTCAGAATTATTTTCTATCAAAAGGATTGGTCACAATAGCTTTGTCTGAATGAGATCCATGGAGGGTAATTACGCCACAGCAGTCTGGTACACCTGGTTAAATAGATGAAACAGAGTGGACGTTGTGACCTGCAGGTTAATGTACTTGTAATTAAGTAGCTGTACAATGCTGACGGGTCTTAGTTCCTTTGCATTTGTCCGTTGGTGCAAGCGTGGTGACGTTCAGTTATAACCATTGTGGCTTTGACTGCATTGACCCGAGAGTGAAAATGTGTTAGATAACTTTCATTTTAGATCTTCTCTTTACCAAGAAGGATATAATTACAGGTCACATAATCTGTGCTCTTTGACTTTTGAGATCGTGATGCCCGATGAATCAGAAGTGAAAGATTAACAGCATTGACCTTTTAAGTAGCTGCTGCCACCTCCATTGATGATATGTTCTTTCACTTCCCCTCAAGGTGTCTACAGTCGGATGTACTGACGATACATCATGGAGCAGTGGGTCAGTGTGTGACTTAGGTTTATTCATATTGTTGTATTTTACACTGGACAACATTGTCACCTATCTTCACAGGAAACTTAAAGATTTCTGTTACATCATGAATTATGAATCGCAACATCTTGAACATCACCCTAAATGGAAGGTGTGATTTGTTTGTTTTTTACGCGGCAGTCAGCAATATTCAAGCTATATGACGGCTACGTGTAATATATCATGAGCAACGCCCTTCGAGTTGGGGAATAACATATGACACGCACTCGACCAGGTCAACGCGTGTGCCCTCACTATCCTGGGTACATATATAGTCTAACCCGGGTCACCACAGGCTGTGAAATATGTAAAAAGTGATGATTTATTTACATTCACAGGTATATCTTTACTACTTGGAAGCCATTTCAATGCAGTATTTTCTTGATTAACATCTTGATTACATATAAATATTCGTGGTTTTTTTGTGTGTTTCGGTTGTCTGTACATATACGAGTCTCGACCAGACAATTAATTGAAAGACATCATGGGCATGAATCCATGCAATTTGGATAAGGTGAGAGGCATCAACCAAGTCAACGAGTCTCCACCACATCTCCCGTTAGTCGCCCCTTGCGACAAGCATGGATTGATGATCACAAATTCTAACCCGGATCTGCATTGGTGTACACATTCGTGATCGAGTAGGGTCTTACACTGCTTTTAGCAATATGCCAACTGGTATATATCATATACGTCTGGCAAGACTGGGCTTCGGGCAAGGTACTGGTGTAGGGGTTTTAACGACAAGCCCACACTGACTTTGCTTTGGCGTTTCTGTAATCGGTTTTAACATTCCGACTGCATGCCATTTGAGAGGGAAAACATGCGTTGTTAACAAGTAAATGAATTTGTTTGTTTATTTGATGTGAGGATAAGAAATGGTTGTCATTTCATGTGCCGAATTTAAGAAATGTATACTCGACTTTGTCGTGTTCTTTTTGGTATAAATGATCACAGCTGTTTGTTCAAAAACATGTGTATTATTGTTGATATACTTCAGAGACAGTCTGCAGCATTCTTCGAAAATGAGTTTTTACCACATCATATTCCCATATCCTAATTGTGATTTCCGATTGTAGATTGTGTTCGTTTAGGGACGTTTTCGGGGCGGTGGGGTAGGCTATTAGTTAACGCGTTCACGCGTCACGGCTCGGGTTTGATTCCCCATATATGTTCCATTTGTAAAGCCCATTTTTGGCATCACCCGCTGTGCTGGAATATTGCTAAAAACTGCGTAAAAACCATAGTCACTCACTTATTGACTTTTTTCGGTACTCTAAAAACAATTTAATAACTACAAAAGCAATTGTAACAAATACTTAAAACGGTGTAATGTTCCATGAAATAATATGTACATAAAACGAAATATACTTGTCATAATAGGAAGCGTTAAAGTTACATAATCAGATAATTACACAAATAATAGATTCATCTTTTTTACAGAAATGCAGCCCCTCCAACCTCAATCTGCGTCTGCCCTTCTTCCAGTGCACCCAGACACAGTAATTTAAGCTCTTCGGAAAATGAGTTCCACATTGTATGGTACTTGTAACACGCGATGCAAACGTCGGATCACGTAACAGGAAGTTCCTTTGCAAATATCCCCAGAAAATAACGAGAGTCCTTTATGTCAATAAAAAGGCATGTTGATTTGTTATTCTACAAAATTCACTGTTTGGTTGAGTAGTGTGGTATAATCAATATACACTTGTAGAAAGACTAGTAAGAGCCAAAGGGAAATGATACTGCACTAGAGCAAACATATCCCATACAAAATGTAATTGAAATCTCAAGATGTCTTTAAGCATATCGTCCAGACTACAGTTCGGGATTTGCCGCTATTGCAAATCAGATTACCGCAGTGCTGGGATGCTGTGAGTGAGGGCCCTTGATTCCAGTAATCAAACACTGGGCCAGGCTATAATCTGGGCTCATCAAAGGATGGGGCAAATGGCAACTGTACAGAATAAACCAGGGGATTGTTCATAAATCACAAACTAGATGCTGCCGTTCGTGTGGTCAACTTTTAATATTTTGTTATTTTTCCTCAGGGCACGAAATGGATTGATCCCGCGGTTTCTGATAATACCACGGTATTGATACCCAGGAACACAGTTAAACGCGACCATGAAGCCAGTGACTGTGTCCTTGATTTGGAATTTCAAGAGCTTTATGATTCATTGCTTGAATTATTGATATACCCGAGCAAACACGCATCTTGCCATCGGTTTGAGAAGAGAAATTAAATTAATGGAATTGCTTTGATTATGAAAACACACGCTAGGGTAGGGCTTTTTGGTAAAACGTGTCTTCGAATTATGAAAAATGAATACACGTTATGTTATATGGCGTGTTAGAATGTGAACTAGAAGTGCAATTATAGATATGCAGGTACATGCAGATTTCGCCATATCAATGTCATGGGACAACTTCTTCTTGCCATGGAGAGTCTGTTGAAGTTGTGGGTATTCCTCGTCTAAATATGGTTTGCAGATTGCCAAAATTGTAAAAACCATATTCACGCAATTAGAGTTCCAGAGGATAAGAGATCTTGATGAAAATGTACACATGTCTACCATAAAATCCTGCCTAAAGACTGCATCTGGAGAGAAACACAAACGTCTCCATAACATATTTAACCAAAGTCGAATCATTCGATTCTGGTCCAGTAATGGTGAGATGAGGTGAAATGGGGTCTAACGTCGCGTCCAAGATTATTGCACTTATAGAGCGACGTGCATGTGCGCATGTGTGCTTGTGTGGCTGCTTGTACTAGTCCGGACTGATGCCGATTTATAGTGCTAGCTCACTGAGATACCATGCAACAGTATACTGACTCCGAGCCGACCATTCCTTGTTTTATCCCCTTAATGTCGAGCGCCAGACAGGGTAACAACAAGCACCATCTTTTAACGTCTTTTGGTATGACGCGGCCGGGGATCGAACCCCGGACCTTCCGCTCTGCGGGCGGACGCTCTACCACTAGACCACGGAGGCGGTCTGGTCCAGTAATGTTTATGATATATACACAATCATGCTTATGATATAGTCGGAATTACACAACAGACTCTTTTACCATTGAATATTTAAGATTATAGAAACCGTATTGTCACTTTTTTATGGTCTATAGGGGGTTCGAATCCCAGATTCGCCCTGATTGTGTTACTAGGTTTGTCAGCGTCATATCGGTGATCGTTAGTTCACCAAAGTGGTAGTTTGTTACCTGCATCACTTCCAGTTGGCCTCCAACACCAGGCTGTTACGGCGTGATATACATGGAATACTCACTCACTCTGCGTGTACCACCGTGATATTGCTGGAATATTGCTAAAACCGGCGGAAAACTACACTCACTCACTCACTGCACGGACTCGTCCTGCAACATGGCTGTGGAATATATTTATTTTATGAAAAACAAACACAATCGGGAATTTTTTAAGAGTCAAGAAGGATATTGTGAAATATAAGAGTTTATAGACTAAATGTTAGTCTATGTACGGATTCTTAAGGTGGGATAAATCTCGGGCCAACTGTCAGTAATAACTACTATTTTAAGTCATCGGTATATGATATGATATATAATCAATATAGCAGTTAATAATTACAATCAATGTCTCACTGTGGCACTACGCTTGGCGCTAAATGATATGTTAAGACATCGGCTTGAAATGGAGGGTCCCCTTTACATGTCATTAAGAGTCGATGAGTTCTCGATGCGGTACGATGCAGTATGATTAAGGTCCACATAGCAACGAACATGCAATGTTACAAGATATGGCCTGCATTTGTCTACTATTTCATTCCGCTGAGATGGAAGCAGTTCTTGACCTCCTTTCGCCAGCATGTGTTTCTTCATATATATTGTATGCCCTCGCCATAAACACACCTGGCATGTGTGAGCTGCCTTCATTAGACCAGTCTCCCCTCCGATGTAGACTGCCACACACCTGCTGCCTTTGTGGAAGACCATTATACGGCATCGAGGGGAAAGTGGGGAACGTATAATGATCTCTCAACGATGAAAATAGTTGTTGAGAAAACGCTATGAACGTGATCATTTATTGCCATGAAAAACACTGCATGGGTTATGTTAACGACATTGGTTTGCATGTGCTTGAGACGGGTTCCACCGGTGGGCAGGATACGCTCACGTTTTCGCGAACACCTGGTATCATCACTAATTGTTTGTGATTCCTACACACGTGCTTATGGTGAAGTGGGAATCGTAAAATGGACTCTGTTTTTAGCAGAAAGTGTGTTATGATTATGGACATGTTTTTGTCACTTTATTTTGAAAGAAACATTTTGTTTTTTATAACATTCCATAGCAATTTAAAATCATCTTTTATGCGTCATCTTCTACCTTCTCCACAGAGTTATAAACATGTGCATGGCGTTAGTAATGGTAATTGGAAATTATAAATGTGTATGGAAAACGAGTGTAGAAACGAGTACATATTGAGTTAATTAGAACAATTTCACACGAATATGTGTTGTACAGAACATAACAAACTCATCCCCTCCCCGTCTCAACCCATTCCTACCCCACCGTAGGTTACTGGAAATCCATTCTATCTGAAATCCTCAAGGGTCGATGATATTAGCCGATGGCGTTGGTAGGTGTTCATGGTTTCAAACACAGATTTGCCCGGTCCAAACTCAATTATTTACAGACAGCCGTGATATAGCTGAAAACATCGATGAGTGCATTATTTAACAACATTCACTCTCTCGGTGTGCATGTAGTCATATCGAATTGTATTCCCTTGTTTAAGCATTGCCCTGGTTTGTACATACGGTCCCCCCTGGGGATTTCGGGTTACAGGCCCACAGCAGCCTATGCTGGTGTTGAGGGGCGACTTAATGGATCGGACGATCAGGCTCAGTGACTTGGTTGATTGTATTCAAGCGGCGTGGATCGTTGCTCAAAATATAAATCAGCGTAATTTCTGGTCCAGTATCGTTTATTTCGAGGCCGCCGTCATTTAGATGGGACTATTGCTGAGTGCGCCATTTTCTAAAAAAACAAAAACAAAAAACCCAATACATTCCATTTTCAAACAGTCTTATTGGCTCCTGAAACATTTAAAATATGACATTTAGATGTAAACTTAAAAAAACATAAAGTTTGCAAGTGATTTTTTTCATTGCCAATACTGAATTAAAATACTATGTCTGAGAATATGTTCGTTGTCGAGGATAGATTATTCATATATCGAATGTCAAAATAAGATACCTCTCACAATTCCCTTTATTCCCTGCAGTGCAAGAAGCTTCAATTATTCACAATTTAATCAAGCCGTTTCTACTTGCGATGGCTTCGGTTAACTGAAGATATTAATTTAAGCGTTTCTTTTCTGTATTTATTGTGGTCGGAATTTCAAAGAGGATTATAAATTTGAAATCGCTCTGATCATCACTATGACAACGAAATGGGGGAAATGTACTAAAACTTGAAATTTGTATTATATTTCGCAATGTTTTGGTACATGTTTAATCAAGCAGTGATGAACACCGGGATTTAGGAAATATTTGCCCAATGCGGGGAAGCAAGCGTGGAAAATGATATTCCGACTGGAATTGGAAGACACATTACATTTTCGTTTTTGAGTAAAATTCAAGCTTATTTATTCCTTGTTTCTCGTAAAAACCGTGATTGTAAAATCGTAGTTAGCAATCACCAAGTCATGTTATTTGACGGCAATGCGTTACTGGAATCAATGATCGGCTGATATTAAGACAAGAAAGTTATTTTTCTTTTGTTTTTATAGGAGCATCAATCTCGATTTGTCATAATAAATCAATACAAGCTGAAATTGAATAATTGTATCTTCAACCACGGTGTATTTGCAATCAATGATTTTTGTATTCATGTACAATTTTTAATTTGGAAAATAATACGAATTAATTTAGATATTATTGCCAACGTATAATATGATAACAAAAATGAAAAACTACCCAACATATGATTGTTGTAATATCAATAAGACATGTTATCAGTACATATTGCAAATTATCAACTTACATTGTAGTCCTAGGCGACGCATAACAGTAGTACTTGTGGCGTCATAAAGCCTATGATGTAACAGTGACAATAGAGGGAGAAGTAAAACGTAGTCCTAAGCGAAAGCCAACGTTATGTTTTTGACGCCATGAAGTATATGACGTCACAGCTAGTGATAATAGTGGGAGGCATGAATACATTATGGCGTGAGTGCACAAATACACATTGAGCAACGTGGGGAAGTTTTGAAAATTATACTTTTGAATTAAGTTTAGGTGTCAAAAGCCTTATGAACACCTGTTCTTTTTTCCATTCGTAAATGTTTGTCATTATTAAACAATTCATAAAACGGAAAGACAGTAAAATGACCACTCCCGCATTCATCAATGTGTTTGGTTACATTTATACAACGTACATTTGGATCTCGAATGTGTTGTCTGTGTACAGTGATTCGGTCTTTTAGTTGCACACCGGTTTCGCCAATATAATGCTCACCACATCCCGCACATGTTAAAACATATAAAACATCTTTACTGCGACAGTTCATGTTGTTTTTAACAGTAACTAGTTTATCTTGACAAAATTGAAATTTGCAGTCTTCAATTATTTTTGGGCAAGTTCCACATCGAGGTGTGTTACACTTTGTTGCACTGACGGTATTTGTATTTGTGAGTATTTGGATCGACAAAGAATTTAAGATTTTTATGCTTAGATAGATAGATAGATAGATAGATAGATAGATAGATAGATAGATACATGCCTTGTAGCATGTGTTTGTATTATCATACAGATTGATTCAATGTGGTATGAATGTGCATGTATTTTATTCTAATAACACACTTAGAACCTAACGGTACACCAAGGACAGTGATCATACTGCAGCTAAATAAATTTTCTTTGAATGAATTAGCTCTCCATGTCGTTATATCGAATGAAATCATTTTGTGATATTTAGTTTGCTGTGTATTGAGGTTCAGATTTGTGGGTTTGAGATTCAGTTTGTTTTGTACTTGAAGTTGAAGTTAAAAACAAAGCGTACTAAATATCGCTAATGATGATATTCTACATAACGACATGGAGAACTAATCTTATCATTTATTGAATTTGGAGCAGTGTATTAAGGGCAATCGGTTTAAACGAAGCATAAAGGTTTAAAAAAATCACTTATCCTGTCTTAGGGTTATAATCAGTTGGGAGTGTATCCTGTGATGTTTCAGTGACGTTGCCATGACTACCACCTTCTCAAATCTTGAAACTATTCGTCTATGGAGATTGAACACAACACTTGTGAAAACACTGTTGTTTGTCTGAAGTTTTGGGGGTAAAAGAAAAGCTTAATCAAATTTACAGTTAAACTACGCGTCTGCCTGAAACGCCTAATCTATTTCGGGCACCTGTTGCACGCCTCACGTGTAGCACGTGCAGACAAGTTTATGGCATGCGCAGTGCATATCTATCAGCGTGACTGACGGTGGTTAGACGTTGAAGAGCTTGACAGACATTTTGCAGTTGTTAAAGATTCCTTAGAATTCTGCTGCATAAGACTCTTACCTGTTGACGTAGGTAGAGTAAACGAGGTAGGTAAACTAGCCAACGTTCTTGAAACAATAGACTCTTTTCCTGAACGGCTTAGCAAGAAAAATGTTAAAAGAAGAATTGGAAAAGCATATGTTTCATGCGTGGTGTTGATGGATGTGTGGAAACGGGAGAGATACCTTGCAAAGATAATGCACCGTTCTCCAATCTACACCTCTTAAGTAAGGGGAAAAACAGGTAGAACATGAACCAACACTCCTACAGAAGAGTTTGTTGATGTTTCTCGGAAACACAAAATCCGACCATGTAACGCGTGTTTGGGGAGTGTTAACTAAAGCTCTGGGAACACTTGTGTTGGCTGACACTTTCATTGTTTACCCATGGTGTTTTTGTGGAGAAGGTTTTAACCACATACATGGAGAATGGAGCATCGTGATGGGCAATGTGATACCTAGACTTAAAAAGACAAAGAAAGGGGCCACTTTGTTTAAATTTGACTGGTATTCAGCTGCAACTTGAGGGTGATGGGTTTATGTTAGCTTCTTGTCTTAGTTCATGTGCAGGGGTATAGAGCTAACAGGCTCGTTGTTTTCTCGACGAAACAAGATAGTATCAGTATGTTGAAAAGGGAACAACTTTAGATGAAGGATGTGGGGTTTCTTATAGTGGTTTAGTGTCATTGTACTCGTTTATCATTCGGGTGTTAAATGATTGTTTCCTTACTTTAAATACGAAGAACAGATAGAGGTCTCAACAACAGTAATCACCAAATCTCAATCTCAATCATAGTCAAGTTAAAAGCAAAAGCATAAAATTATTTGTACCCACAACGAGAAGATAATATTTTCAATCGTTGATGTTCACTCGTTAGAAGTCGATTCATAGAAACTTCAACATTGTAAGGTTTATCTAGCTATTTTCCCCAAATTCCCAAAACACTCCATGTTATTTACACATGCAGTTATGCCACTTCTTGTCATCAGTGCGTTCCCAAATCAAGAGGTATTATTAGTTAAAGTAACTGAATTCGTTGCTGATACAACGCTACCAAAAGGACTGTTTGGGCATGATCCAATCTTTCGGATCATGTGGCATTTGCCAGAAGCACCAGTGGACTCGTTTTTAGTCTCTTAAAGTTAAATTTAGGAACAAGGCGTTTTTGTAAACGATTGTC
Organism: Haliotis cracherodii; assembly: GCF_022045235.1. Taxonomy (NCBI): domain Eukaryota; kingdom Metazoa; phylum Mollusca; class Gastropoda; order Lepetellida; family Haliotidae; genus Haliotis; species Haliotis cracherodii. The sequence goes on along the minus strand of NW_027266273.1, from coordinate 3,248,034 downwards.
ATACTTTTTTAACAACCCAGTCTGTTTACATTTTCTCCAAATTACAATGATTTGCCTTAGACGGAACAAGGTTCACCACTGGCGTTTCCATTCCAGGTGTGTTCCAACAGGATGCCACAATACACACGAACTAGAAAAGAGGAAACGTATCGACATTGACATCCTGGTGTACACAAATCACACCTCACCCTTTAAGACATAAGAACATGCATCCCCGACTTACGGCAGCCACAACAAGATCAGGTACTGATGATCCATGGTGCTGTGTTTAATGTCAGCTTTGTCACAACAACTACAACTTCAAGGAACATTGTTCCTCCATGCAGGATCAAGTCCGCAGGGATGTCACAACAAATGGTTGCGAGAAGAACATTACTCCAGCATACAGGAAGTTCCCCTAAGCCGTTGCTATAAGAATGAAAACACTTCCAGTATTACCTTTAGAAGTAGGTCACAGAGATATGTTGTGTATGTATGTCAGTAAGTAGTCTGAGGTTTATCTTGTGAAAGACAGCTTCCTTCAACAACTCCTCCATCAAAGCGTCGAGAACTTGGATTGTAGTTTAAAATAACGCTCTAGGCCAGCGGGTCACTTAAATCATCTTGTCAAGACTACCAGACCTCCGAACTGCAGTTTTGTATTTGAGATGTGTCCAGGAATTTAGATGAATTGAACCTTCACTAAAAAATCACTCCGTGTTTGATTGATATTTTTACAATAATATGTTGTATGTCGTCCTAATAAGGATATTTTTTCTTAACTAGCCTTCCTGACACCTTACATGTTGATCGACACAGCTACATTTTAATTGCAAATGTGATTGTTAAGTTGAAAGGTAAGATCGTTTCAAGGACTTGAGTTTCCTTCATCAAATCTTTCTAATTGTAACTGGTACCAAGTTTCGGATGTAGTTTATGAAAATTATATTTTGCAGATGTGTAAATGTTTTTCACTGATATCTTAATATGGCAATCCTAAAAACAGAACAACAAGATGGTTAAAAAATTAATGTTGTATAAAAAATATCTCTCCCTCGAAAAAAAATCAGTTACAAACACATCATAGACATATAAATACAACATCCATCATATGTTCTTATTTACACTTGCTATGGAGTACATTGCTATCAATATGTCATCTCAGCTTCAGCGGAAGTGAAATGTTATCAGTGGGTTTGTGTGAGTTTCCCAATGGTGTAATATTATCAACCAGATGAACTCCTGCAGCAGGTTCACGTCGAAAGGAGACTTTGTCTGAATAATGTGTTTATGTGTTTATTGTAAAAACGTAGGCGGTTAAGTGGCGTCTGGACTCTTCACTGATCGATGTTTGCGACCTGGAAGATTGACGCCGCTGATGGCTGTTATGTCCGCCATGTTGTGTCAGCTGTGCATTCAACACAAGGGAGATAATTCTAAACACCCAAAGTCTAAAATAATGCTGCGGTGTGCCGTTTAGTGCAAAGGATATATGATGATGGTTGTCTGAGTGCACACAAGTATGATCTGGAGCTTCACACTGAGGTAGGGCTCAGTGATATGGGTCTAAAGCTAGACTGAACAATAATTCAGTTATGTCACGGCGTCAAGTTTGGGTATCGTGCGCAAAGGATCATAATGGAGATGAATCTTGATTCAAACTTATGATCAGCGGATCCTGGAAGTTATAAGTAAGTACAACTTCATGGGGCACCTTAGACCACAGGGCCACCCTCGGCATACTTGAACTGTGCAACAAGATGGGTTGAATTTCTTTTTCACAGGGCAGGACTGGTGGTTGATGCTTTTTTTTTAGATAAGTTTCTTCGAATCATGAAATTTATGTTATCAGCATGCTTACATCTTACAATGTACGTGGTATTTAGAAAAGCAGTAGTGTTGACGTAGGCTTTTCGAGTTGCAGGGGATACCTGTATCTATTAAGAAATAGTGCAGTGTAATAAAACATAAGGGTTGAAATCCAGCATTGAAGCCTGTCTTCGTTGAAACTGGTTTTCCTAGTCCAGGCGCGATTAATTGAAGACCGAAATGGCTGATCTAGACTCATGCTTTATGTGCTGTTAAAGTCACGCCACTTCTGACATTCTCAGAATATGGCCACAACATGCAGAATATTGTTTCTAACGTTTTGAAAATATTTACAAAATGGCAATAAGAAATTAGGATTGGGCGTTTGTTACATCAGATTCATATTGAGGAGTTGGCAGATGTATCATCAAATATCAATACCTAAAAACTCCGGACACGGGTAATCATCTGCATTGTGCATGGGAGGACAGCATGCAACATTCAGAAGGGGACAAAAATGCCTCCCAGCTCTAGGCTAATCCAATTGCTTTACTGAGTAATTTTCAAAAATTCGTTCAGGAACGTGTCAAGATTTTTCATCGCTGTCTTTTTGTCGTTTCTTAAGAAGTAATTTGGAACTAATAATGTGGTGCTCGACATCTACAACAGCTCCAATCCAGGCTGGGTTTTTTAATCCTCGGTTGTTAGTGTTTCACGATAAAAAATCTTCTCATGCAATTATTCTCATCCTTCTGCTGTTCAGCTGGAATTCCCTAAAAATACAGGGTGTAGATACAGAAAATGAATTGGTTTTGTGAAATGCCAATACGTCAAGTCCCAGGCCCATTACATGACGATAGATTGCTCTTCAATGGTTGTTCCATGCACGCACTTACGACTGAAAGTGTCTGATTAAAATTCGAGTATCCAGGCATTTCCACTCTGTTCAGTTAGACATTTATCTTGTACCTGGACATGCTGGGTTTACAGGCCAAGAGCAAATAATACTTCCACTACTAAATGGAGTCGGTCTTTGATGTCTGGCAGGGTTACCTAAAAACAAATTCAACAGCCTTTGCATCATGGCGTGTATCAAAGGAAATGGTTGTGCTTTTAAGAATATTCTTCGTTTGTGAAGACACACTTCAAGACCGTCGTTAATACATCCTTGACTATGATTCCAAGCGCGTGGGGCCTTTTCCGTGTTTCAGTCCTAAAACAATTATTTGATATCAAGAAAAACAACACAGTTATAAGTAACCTGATTTGCCAAATGAAACACATTCATATTCATATAATGGTGAAGATGGTTAATGATTGGCTCAATACCCAGTTCGTGCGTTTGTCGGGATAGCTAATAGACAATAGCAGCGTAATGGTTATTTTCGTTCGTTGTATTGTGATACCTTCCTTTCAAATATTCTATGTGGGGTCGAGTTGTCAGGCCCTAGATGGGTATTGATTATGTAGCCTTTTTCTCCGCAAATATGTTATTTGATAAACTTGAAGTTATGATAACCGGTTCCGGTGCAGATGCAGAGGGGTGTGTCCTGCAACCAACACGACATAGACAGTGGTCTTCTTTGGAGAACTATAAGTACTATAAGGCTATATTAGAAACATACTCATCTCCCCTTGATTTGCGTGCACTGAGCCGTAGAGTTTTCGGCGGAATAAAGACCTATTGAAACAGTATGAATAGCGCAGAGAAAGGTCAGTGTCTTTATTCAAGCATTGTTATCGTTGACCAAACCTTCTACAATTACTCTTACTGCCAAAGCCCGATATTTTATCCTGAAACTAAGAGAATCTAGCCATGTTTACAAAAAATATTGTGTTTTAGTATGTATTTTGTGTCATTGTGTACTGAGAATTTATTACTTTTGCAGATTCACTTTGTACTTTTGTGCCTGTATTTTCTGTTCATTATTTTAGAAATAGTCTTTCATTACTCAGTAAAGAGTGGTTCATAAGAATTCTAAAAACTGTTTACACTTGAGCATGATGATTGTATCAATTGTAATGAGGTGCGACTTTAATAATCTATTAGTCTGCATGTCATCTTCTAATCTTGAATGTTTTGTTTGTTTTACAAATACTGTCTTCTTAACTAATGTAAAGAAATACAACTTTCTAATGTCAAATGAAACATGCGCTGCCAAAACCCTCTAACATATGCAATCTCGCTCTCACGCTTTTATGTATTATTGATGGAAATGTATATCTAATGCCTTATAAGATTGTGTGAATGTTCTACGTGCATGTGTTGAACAGACATAGTGACGTTCAGGTGAAGAAAGGTATAATTGTCTACACTGTATATACAGTATTGTATTGCTTCCACAGCGAAGAATATTCCTGAATGGGAACTACGAAAGTATGTTATACATCATCCATTAGTTATAAGAACATATCCTTGGCATGGAGTGTTAGGGTGTCCTCGAAAGGACAATACCAAAGTGAACTGATGACGTCAACTATACAACCTTTTTATGATGCCAAGTTTTCATGGGACATAAAGTGGTATTCAAATGAGGTACATGTATGGATTAACAAAACGTTTGGCATAAATTCATTTTTAAAGACAAATTTCAAATATTGTGTACTTAGTTTGCTGATCTTATCACAGAACAAATTATTAAATAAAACATCCACAAATGACATTTATTTCTTCATTCTATGACATTCTTATACTGTTTAAGGCATACCTACCTAACATGAGATCATCAGATTTGCAGCATCCATGCTTCGTCGTATTCAAAAGTTCAACAATTTACATATATACACGGTATATAACCTATCGTAATTCTTTATAAGCTTTCAATTAAAAAATATGGCAGATTACGTTTTGAATATTTGATTCCATTTGGGCACATGACTTAGACAAACCGCCAATTCCAGCTGCCTTACCATAATGACATCGACCATCCTCAATAACAACGTTATTTGTCAGCAATGCCGATCATTTGTCTTTGTAACAAGGTTATTTGGTGGTCCGAAAAGCAAAGCAGATCATTTGTCTCTGTAACAACGTAACTTGATTTAACTAATACATCCTCATTATAAGTCCGTTAGAGAGGATGTTTTTTTTACCCGCTACTTTTAACAATATCCAAGCAATATCAGGACTGGAACACCAGAAATTGGCTTCACACACTGAATCGGACCCGAGCATTCGACTGCCCCACCGTTTGTGTGAGTAGTCACTGTGTTCACAGGGATCACGGGGACACAGACCGCCCAGCCTTCTAAGGCGCGCAATTCGCAACACAAATTTGTGTTACTAAAATGAACCACATCAAATCCCAGATTTTATCTGATTATTTGTCTTGGTTAGTTAGTTCCACACCTGAGCTTCAGTGTTTCCTTAAAGAGGAAAACATCCAAAACCTACCCTACCCTTTTTCCTCCCATATGAAGCTGACACGCAGTGATATAACTGAAATAATGTTTAAAACGGCGTTAATATGATTTCATAGGTCATACCTATATTTCATTTAGGTATGACTGTAGCAATTCGATGTGTATAGTTGTGTCCCTCAATCGTGCCAGAATCAGGGGATTGAGGTTTCGAACCCACTTTTGCCCTGAACACCATAACGTGTTCGTTGGTTATACCTGTGAGGAAGACGTCTTGGAATTTCTTGGTTTTAATGCATAACGTTCCATCATATTAATTAGAGACTCTATTGTACCAAATAAACATGTATGGCATATGTTTATCATATAAAGTGGAGTTTTCAGTTCATCTGAATACCATGCATCACGGTTCATTTTTTCTGGAAGTATTATTCGTCAATTTTATTATTTCTGGTTTACGCAATAGTTACAAGGTCTCATGTGCCTTGTATTCAAATGTGTATATTTGATTGGGCGGTTTAATCGAAGAGGCAGTTTTATACTTTATTGTCAATGAACAGAACAAGTATTCAGTAATGCAATAAACTCAACACCTATTCGACATAACAGCCTTCGCATATAATTAACAATAGGAGTCTTTTAATGGAGATTTACCTTCTGCACACTTCTGCAATACTGATTATAGTTAAAACAATTTTCAGCATACCATTGCAATGGTTACAAACACCATTATCATATCATTGCGACAGTTGTACTTCTATTTCAAAAGTGTTGCGATTGTACTATGAGCATCTTTACCATCCAACGACGCATTGATTTATAAGGGCTCATGTTATATATCACCTACTGATTTCAACGTCTTTATTATTCCAATGCGGTCCAGATGATGGTACCTTCATCAAGCAAGTGATTGTTTGATAAAGGTCCTGGCATCTGTACCACAACGGCGTCTCGAAAGAATATATAGACCGTGAAATCCATGACTTCTAAATGCCACTTAAAGATATAGTCGGGTGTACTTATGTTATATGTACTGACAAATAACCTATGGTAAAGTACTGACTCTGATTTTTCTTGGTGCCTTTCGGTGTCAAGTATCGATATTTCAACTTTTCATCGATATATTGCCTGCTTTTTCATCAAAGGTTCGATCAATTGTTACACCAGTAGAGACCCGTGAAGATCCGGAGTAGAATAGGTCTTCAGCAACCCATGCTTTCCGTAAAAGGCGACTATGCATGTCGTAAGAGGCGACTAACGGGGTCGGGTGGTCAGGCTCGCTGACTTGGTTGATACATGTCATCGATCCCAATTACGTGGATGGATGCTCATGATATAAATCACTGGATTGTCTGGTCCAGACTCGATTATTTACAGACCGTCGTCATATAACTGGAATATTGCTGAGTGCGGCGTTAAACAACAAACCAATACAACCAACCAAACCAGCTACACAAGTACATGTTATTAACACAGTCGTAAACGATGTGTACGTATGGCATGATCAGTTCCATTTTTATGAATAATTTCCACATTAATAGATAACAATTATGTGATTCGCATTCAACGTATCCGGAAAGACCCATTTAAACAAAACTATTACTCAATATTCAGATATTGACTCCATCCTTTGAACACTCTCTTCTTTTCCTTTGTAACAGGAAATGTTGAGAGATCAAACAACACAAAGCTTTGTTGTGAAAGTCGCGATCAATAGTTCATCCTTGAACTTATTGAAACTGCCCATGGCAATTTCTTTATACATTATCTTTATGAATTAGAGTTTTGTGTTTTGTTTTGTTTGATTCTTTGATAGCACAATCACTCCATTGAGAGTTTTAAAAAATGTAAACGCATTTGTATGTGATAATCTTCTTTGAAATAAAGGCGAAAAATCGCTTGGCGCGGCCGAATTAAGATTTAGTATCCATTATCAACAATATCATTCTAAGATACTACCAATTTTGATAATAATCATCATAATAATCAGACATTTGTATTTCCACGTCTGCTTTCCTTTTTCAAATTTCAGTTTAACGTAGCTGCAGTTTGAAGAGCATATTATTCATATCCAGCACATCACAGCCAAAATGCCGTTACTGTATTAGTGATTTAACCAGCCACACTTCGCCTGCTTCGTATAAGGGACGTGCAATTATTTCCTTCTCTGGAAATCCTTAATATACTTTCTACATTCAACTGTGAAGTTAACTTTACACGCAGTAGGTGCAAGCAAACAAGCTCCACCTCAAAGCAAACATCCCCCTGCCCCTTGCCCCGCTGCCCATTGTCGTGTCCATTGCCACAGTCATCAATGTGTGTGGCTATTTTTAAACAAACGAAAGCTTTTGTGAAAAACACGAGTTCGGTATGGTGCTGTCAAACGAGAGTTCCTAATAGGGGTGATTCTTGGATTCAAAGAGACATAAATCTGCGCAGAGATTGTAACCACTGGGTCAACGACGATTTCATGGACATGTGTGGCCTGCTCTGTTTGCCATCCTTCAAATGATTTGAAATGACATCCCAGCGTGTTTCTTATACAGATATCCAATTACGGCAAAAGGATGTTAATCGATTGCAAACATAATTTCGATGTTTGCATTGTTGTACTGTTGACACAGTCCTCTTGGCACCCGGTCCTTACAACTCCAACAAATAAAAGCTTCATTTCAAAACTACTCTATCCGTGTATCTGTTAATTGAGGGCTTAAAATACATACCTTCAGAATATGCGACGGGTCTAAAAGGGATAAAAATTAAACTAATCTAACTTTCTAAATTGACAAAAAGTGTAACAGGTAATGCAGATAACCAATCACCTTGATGTTATTTGGCTGTAGAACTCCATTAAGTCATTAAAATCAAACAAGTTCTGACACATAAAGCATAAAAAGCTATTCATGTTTTCTTAAATTAAGGTTAGTGAATATTTTTATGACATTTTAACAACTTATGGGTATTCCAAGTCTTTTCTATGGGTATTGTATTCGAAACTATCACTGATAACGAAAACATTTTGGAATTAATTAAAACGCCTAAATTCATTATAAAAAAGTACCCCTCTCTTTTTCTACCGAGTCCTTGGACCATCGACATTATAACGTCCTCGTAAATTACTCTTTAACGAACATGAATTTTAGAGTTTAACTCTTACAACGTCGAGAACATTCTACATTATATAAGATATAAGAAGGCCCCACCACCTTCTATTCTAAGGGAGGGGTTTCTTTTGTTAGAGACAGTTTCAAAACAAGCAATCGTGTCTGAGACGACCAACATAAAACAAACTCACGGCACATGTTATTCACGACATCCATTGTATTGTCTAGAGAACAATTTATTTATTTTTGGAACACCTAAGAACATACGATTTTTTCTAGCTTAACCTGTTTTTGTTTTTTGTGTGTTTTGTTTTGTTTGTTTTTGTTTGTTTGGGTTTTGTTTTGTTTTGTTGTTATTGTGTTTTGTTTTTGTTTTTTGTTGTTGTTTTGGGGTGGGTTTTTTTTTTGGGGGGGGGGGGGGGGGGGTGCTGATGCATTTCTTTTTCTGATGGATACCATTGCGTTGATTTCAGAAGGATGATATTGTACGATGGTTGACTGATAAGTTCTGAGCCTTACATAGAAGGTAGTGCATAACAACGAAATCTCTTTTGTTATGGACATTTACATGATGTCATAAAGGTATAGCCACAAAACCTTGAGTCACTTGAACAAATTGTTTCCCTCTGACAAGTCAGACTGGTAAAATAATCAGGAATCTGTGACCTTTGGAAAATGGTCAAACTTGAGGAACCTTCAGTAATCAAGTACATGTACTTGCAGAAAAGGGGCTCAACACCAAAGACATCCATACATACATGTACATCATTACAACAATGAGAAGAATGCCCCTTCCTAGGTCACCGTAACGAGGTGGTCAGCAGCGTCCCTCGCAGTGAGACGTAGGCACGTCGGCAGTGAGACGTCAGCAACAGCAGAAATGATCCAGAGAATCAACGATATGGTGATAACCGACCGGCGATTGACTTGGCGAATAGAAGATGGTTTAGTGGGCATTTTCCAAAAGAGACACCAGTACAGACCCGTGAATATCCGGGGTAGAATAGGTCTTCAGCAACCTTTGTTTGCCATAAGCAGCGACTATGCTTTTCGTAAGAGGCGACAAACAGGATCTGGTGGTCAGGCTCGCTGACTTGGTTGATACATGTCATCGATCCCAATTACGTGGATGGATGCTCATGATATAAATCACTGGATTGTCTGGTCCAGACTCGAGTATTTACAGATCGCCGTCATATAGCTGGAATATTGCTGACAACAAACCAACCAACCAAACCAGATACACCAGTACATGTAATAACACAGTCGTAAACGATGTGTACTAACGTACATGTATTGCATGAATCAGTTCCATTTTTATGAATAATTTCCACATTAATAGATAACAATTATGTGATTTGCATTCAACGTATCCGGAAAGACCCATTTAAACAAAACTATTACTCAATATTCAGATATTGACTCCATCCTTTGAACACTCTCTTCTTTTTCTTTGTAACAGGAAATGTTGAGAGATCAAACAACACAAAGCTTTGTTGTGAAAGTCGCGATCAATAGTTCATCCTTGAACTTATTGAAACTGCCCATGGCAATTTCTTTATACATTATCTTTATGAATTAGAGTTTTGTGTTTTGTTTTGTTTGATTCTTTGATAGCACAATCACTCCATTGAGAGTTTTAAAAAATGTAAACGCATTTGTATGTGATAATCTTCTTAGACATAAATGCGGAAAATCGCTTGGCACGGTCGAATTTAGATTTAGTAACCATTATCAACAAGATCATTCTAAAATACTACCAATTTTGATAACTATAATAATAACAATCATTTTCAGGCACATTTGTATTTCCACGTCTGCTTTCCTTTTTCAAACTTCAGTTTTACGCTGCTGTAGTTTGAAGAGCATATTATTCATATCAAGCACATCACAGTCCAAATGCCGTTACTCATCATCACAGATGGCAAAGAAGAAAGTATCAGTTCGATGGATTCCAACGCTTCCGCCATCAGATAGGAAAACGCAATCAACCCTGTTTGAAGCTGACCCAGATTTGTGACTATGGATGACATCCTGGTTCAACACTTCCCACAGAAAGTAAAACAGTGGATGCATTTGATATCACTACCACCAAAGGAGGCTAGGGCTGTCCCATCGGCTGAACAGGTTATGGGCTCCGTTTTCTGGAATGCCAAGGGTGTCATCATGGTGGACCAGTGCACAATTCTGTCATTGTCATGGCTTTGAACTTCAGCACCCATCTTGTTATCCTGATCTCACTCCGTTAGAATTCCATCTTCTCCCAAACTAGAAGAAAGCTTAAGCTCGAACCCATTTCAACTCGGGTGATGACATCATAGCTGTGGAGAACGTTTTGGACAGCCAAGGAAGATCTATATTTACAGCGTTGGCAAGAATGTACATGTATCAATGTGGAATTTTGTTTGATGAAATAAATCATTTTAATCTCTTAAGGTCACGACTTTCTAAATGAATGTGAGGATCAGAAGTTAATATGACGCATCGTATCAATAAAGACATGGATGAAATGGATTTTACTTTTTGTATCCTTTCAATGCGACGTTTATGAGACACTGATAGGATCAAAACCAACATGTAGGGTATCACATGATAACAAGGGTAAACTCTTGGATCGAAACCTGTAAAAGATTGTGGTAAGGTGGATTGATTACAGTGTGTTGTTGCAGTTGCAGTGAGTTATGTCGTTGTTGGTTTGTTGTTTAAAGCCGCATTCGGCAATATGACAGCTATATGACGACGCTCTGTAAATAATCGAGTCTGTACCAGACAATCCAGTGACTGACATCATGAGCATCGATCCACGCAATTGGGATCGATGACATGTATCAACCAAGTCAGCGAGCCTGACCACCCGATCCCGTTTGTCGTCTTTTACGGCAAGTATTGGTTGCTGAAGACCTATTCTACCCCGGAATCAAGCGTTCCGAGAAGTAATGGGGTCAGGTAGGAATAATGTTCTCTAACAGACATGTACAAAAGGAAAGTCATACATGACATCATGATAACTATTGATTCCTAATTATTTTTTTTATTTCAATCCAGAAACTGAAAGTGTTTGAAATGATGGACATGGCGTTTGTTCTCAATTTCTTCCCAAAACAAATGACCCTATTATCTTTTAGATCGGATTGTGAGATTGGATTGACTTTCAAATGAACTGCAATACCAATAATTCTTTAAGATTTATGAGCAACCACTTGTCCTCGATTCGTTGCCACGTTTGAAAAATGACTCCTTCACTTTGTTCAGCTATTATGGAATTGACAGTAGCTTTACACATCTGGTCGTGGCGTTGCCATGATAACGTTTTATAAAACAATCGTCAGAAAATGTCGGTAAAGGTAGATTGCTATTTGCCACCAGATATTTATTATCGCTATCCAATAAGACGAACGGATTTGTAACATGCAAAAATAACAAGTGGCTGTTTTTAACATGCTCTTACAAATTCTGGTGTGGATGAAAAAGATTCATGGTAATGACGATTGTCAACACATCTGAAATGAGATTTAGCCTGTGTGGCACAACATGTCCATCAATAATTTAATGCCATCAACTGATTCCATTGTTCTTGCACCTTAAGATTGTGTTCCCTTTATCACTTGCTGGGCGGGACACGATTTTCAATCTCTTCGCGACACTGATGTTTCGCTTTTTCCACGGGCAAAATCATGTTTCTTATTATTGTGCCAGTCAAAATGTTTCATAAGTGTATTTTACTTTTCGCGATGATATTTTGATATGGATAAAAAAATAGAACAAACCTCTAACCAGGGCATGGGTGGGCATTGCCCTTGCGGTTACTTAGTCTGTCTGTACTAACACATTTGCAATGAAATGTCAGGAACATCTAATGTGGTTGCTATACTGGAAATTAACATGCAAAGTTCTCATGTTATTCAGAATATCATCTTTCGATGCAGACATGATCTTGATATATTTTTGTGATACGGCTTGTGCTGTAGTGATGTCTTCTCATTTGTAGGAATGGTGAAATATAACTGAACAAGAGCTGAGCTGAATGAATTATGAAAGAATTGAAACATGTTATCCCAAAAAAAACGAATCCTACTGCATAGCATCGCTCTTTTGCTAGAATATACTGAAAAAGATGTATGTTTGAAAGACTTTCTAAAACTCACTTACGCTATTACTGTTGGCATGTTTCGACGATATTGGTAATCTGCTCTGGCAGAAAGTGCACCATCTCAGTCTTTGCTACAGACAGAATCTTATCTCATGCATTTATCCTGCAAGAATCTTCAGGACATGTTTATGCTGTTTAGCAGGACTTCTCGAAAGACCATTTGCAAATTCCCGATGTGGTATAAAGGTGTTTCTTAATTTCCGGTAACAGTGTTTCAATTCTCGTAAGATGGAAATATAACATTCACCCGTAAAGTCAATTTTGATTCAAGAGGTGTGAAAAAGACAAAAGTCGGATGCATTTGCCAGATTATCACCAATTCGGATTTGAATAATATCAGAACATAATTATGATGAACACGTACTAATGGTAAAAACGAACACGTACTAATGGTAATAACGAACACGCACTAATGGTAATAACGGGCACGTACTGATAGTAATAACGAACCATTTGAAAAGTTTCGCCCGCTTTGATATATCATCATAGAAACTTCACCCGAGTAACGAATTCTGTATAACTAATTAATGGCTACAGCGAACTGATTTTTGTTACCCCAAAGAGTCCTTACAATCAGCGTCTTCTTATGTTATTAACGAACATGCCAACCTCAGGCCAATCAGCGTCAACCCCCATCAGAGGTGAATCAAACTACGTAAACATAATTATCCTATTATCACTACGATACGCTGACAAAGTAGTGCACCTCAATTAGTGTCACTTACAATCAGTGGCGAATAAATACTCACTGAAATCAGCTTCGAAATTGATTGGTCCTGGTCAGCATGTAAATAGAGAGCAATACAGAAAATATCATATACAGTCAAGTTAGCAAGGAGTCCTGGAGGACATCAATGGTATTTCGAGTAATCCGTACTTCGATTTAGGGCGTGTTGATATAGACCTAAATACTGATCCTGCTTCAGCCAAAACTATTAAGTAACATAGTTTGACACCACATATCCAGTGTGTAGAGATTTTATGAGATTTAATTTTAAAGGAATAATTTATGAAGCTGTGAAATGTTTATAGCAAACGGTTTCTATCAACAACAGGGCTGGGACATTCTCAAATCACCTCATCCTCGTATATGTAAAGACCCGTGAACATCCGGGGTAGAATGGGTCTTCAACAACCCACTCTTGCCGTAAAAGGCGATTATGCATGTCGTGAGTGGCGACTAACGGGATCGGGTGGTCAGGATCGCTGACTTGATGTATGTAACCGATCCCAATTACGGACCCAGACTCGATTATTTGCAGACCGCCATCATATAGCTGGAATATTGCTGAGTGTGGCTTTAAATAACAAACAAACAAATCTTATCTTTAAACAGGATTCTCAAATTCTTGGAAGACATATCACCCAGTTCGCAATTGTTAACACTAATACTAGTAATAGGATGATTATGCTCATATTTGTATAGCACTATTACACACAACGCATGTCAATTACCCACAATCATTACCCAGAAGAACGGACTAATATACATTCAGTTTTCATCCTCAATCCATGAGCCCCGAGGTGTCTTCCCAATGTGCCTACAGTAAAATCACAAGATCATACGGCAAGATGATCAGAAAGTGATGCTCGAGGGAACATGACTGTTACCTGTTTCACCTGTTAGATGAGATAAAAAAAACACTTGTGAAATGAAATAAAACCAAAACACATAATGAAAGTCACTGATATATACTAGCCACATAAAGAAACTGTGCACGGAGAAAATATGTTCTGGATTGAAATACAACACAGCAAGAACAAAATGATGCAGACGCTGTAGCAGCTGAATGATCGGACCATAAGGAAAATGTCAACGGCACCTGAACAACATCTGTTACGATGACGTCAGAAGATCAAAATGGAGTAGGGGGTCATAGAACAAAGTCACAAAGTCAATAACGGGTATGACCACCCTGTGCGTGAATCACAGCAGTGCATCGGCGACGCATGGAGTCCACCAAATAGGCATGGAAGGCCTGGGGAATGGCCTGCCATATCCTCCTCAAATCCTGTGCCAAGTCACGGACGTTATCTGGAGGATGTGGAAGACGACGCAGACGGCGCTCCATTTCATCCCACACATGCTCTATTGGGGAGAGATCCAGAGAAATTGCAGGCCATGGCAGTAACATGACATTGTTATGGTGAAGGAAATCCATTGCGACCCTAGCCGTGTGAGGACGAGCGTTGTCCTGTTGAAATGTCAATCTCGGGCCATGACGTTGCAGGAAAGGAATGACCACAGGCCTCAGAATCTGATCTCTGTAGCCAGCACCCCAAATCATCACAGAGCCACCTCCAAAACGATTCCTCTCCACAATACAGTTGCGTGCATAACGTTCTCCCAAACGCCGGTAGAAACGTTGGCGCCCGTCACTGTGGGGAATGTTGAACCTCGATTCATCTGTAAAGACAACATTTCTCCACCATATTCGAGGTTGGCGAACATGATTTCGACACCATCTTAGACGGTTGACTCGATGACGGTGTGTCAGGATTGGACGTATGGCAGGGCGTCGTGGTCGAATCCCGTACTGACGTAAACGATTCCTGACAGTGTTGGGATGGATACGGCGCAGTCCAGGAATTGTCTGGGACGTCGTTACTGCCGTTTTGGAACCTGTGTCGGAGATGTGTAACTCGAATCCATCTGTCCTGTCTTGGCGTCGTTACTCGGGGACGTCCTGAACGTGGGTGGTCGGTAACGTCATTTGTGTTCTGATAACGCCTCACCAATGCCGATATCGTGTTACGATGGCATTGGAAATGTGTTGCCACCTGTTGTTACCTCAATCTTGGCATGATTTGCTTGTGGTATGCTTGTGTCTGCGCCTGAGAAGTTTTGAATTTTTGAATGACCACAGATCATGCTTTCCAAAGTGACAGCGAATTTTGAGTGGCACATGCTGTGTACAGCTGCACAGGATGCACGTGCAGTAACACATTGCACGTCCATAGGCCCTCATCAATGACGTCATATCGCATGGCACGTGCATGAGCGTTTGAATGTCTCCAATAATTGCTGTGTTCAAACCTATATTTCATATATGGACGGTGTGCCATTATATCTATATTTTCTCCGTGCACAGTTTCTTAAATGTGGCTAGTATATTATATTTATGATAAAACACAGTAGAAAAATATCAGTAGTTTTGGCAATACTTTTACATTCAGTCAATTAACCACAGCTAAATCATAGAAAGTTATTGTCCAAATTGGATTGCATTGATCTCAACAGTCATATGTTGAACAACAATGGATTAGAACTTAGACTGCATTGATCTTAAGAATAGTTAATTGATGGGATTGGTTCTATGTTATTTTGTTGTTGTTGTTTATACAGCAATACGCATTTAATTTCTCTACTCAGTTCTTTTAGTTTCTAACTTTTTATACAGGAATCTACAACAGTACAAGTCTGACTTGATGGGGCAAAAAAGTAATAAGTCAATCAATAGTGGTTCAGTCCATTTACATAAATAGGGATGAAACAGAGTTCCGAATATGCCAACATTAATTTCTGTAGGCAAATTGGGATATAGGCACATCGAACCACCGACCTTCCGCTCCCCGGGCAGATCACTTGCTGAGGAAACGTTGAGTACCGAGTGGATTGTCCTAAACCCTAGAATCAAGCTTGCTGACCCCACTTACCCACCCAGCTGCTCTCCGCCACCCGCGCTGTTTAACTGCCCCAGAACTCCTTTAAAACCACAACAGTTACAATAAAACCCAACTAAATATATCACATTATATGGTGTAACTAATATGAAAGTTAATACAAGGTGAATAAATAAACTGTAGTAACATTTTATAACCTTTGCAAGGATCCCTCAATATAATGAAGTCGCACTTACATAACAGATCAAGTGTCTTCGGGTTTAACAGCCGTGTTATTCTGACCACCTGCGGGGCTCGATCCCCGGCCACGTCATACCAAAATACGTTAAAAGATGGTACTTGTTAGCCTGTCTGGGGCACTATAAAAGTGCAGTAATCTTAGACGCGACCTTTAACCCCATTTCACCTCACCACACCGTGTTATTCTGGTCAGTGACCGGGAGACAATGCTATTTGATAAATACAGTCATAGACACACTCTCGCCGGAATGTGCTGCTGTCCTAATCCATTGGACCCTCCCAGCTTCCCTACCGTATAAGGTTGAAATACGTCTCTCTAAAAGTAACATCATAAAGGTCACTCAATGTATAGATGTCATGCCTTTAACTATACGATGTATTGATATGTCAAATACACAATATAAATCACAGTCCTCTAAAAGGGGAGTACATTTTTCTTTTACCACATATTTACTCTGACCTTTTTTAATTGAATCCTGAAGCATATATTTTTTCCTTTGACATTATCAGATTCTGTATCTCTCGTGACAAGTGCGTGTCTTGCAATGTTCGTCAGATAGATTCTTTAGTTTTCCATAGACTACCGACTGTGGTACAAGAGCACACAGAGGTACACACAGTACAGAAATAAATATAATATGTACATGAAGAAGGATATATGGATTTAGATTTAGCATTCCAAGTTGTAAATACTAATACAGTAAAGTACGGTTATAACGAACTCAAAAGGACTTCTAATTTTAGTTCGTTATAACCGTACATGTGTAGTTCGTTATAAGCATATATACAGCATAACTACAGCAAATAGTCGGGACCAAAAAGTAAGTTCGTCATATCCGTAAGTTCGTTATAACCGTAGTTTACTGAAATACATATTTTGATAGACGTTTAAGCTCGTGTAGCTTAGTTGTTGAAAACAGGCTTTTTAATGAATCCCATTTGACCAAGTTGAATATCTGCTCGGAATAAGTGAAAGTCCTTTGTTATCAAAAGCTTGACATCGAAATATATAATTGAATTCATCCGCTATTGCCGGGGAGTTACAGGGTGAACATAGACGTTGTTCTCTGGGTACACTATTTCATTCCCACCTTTCAGCTCCCGAAGGAATACTCACGCAACATCCAGTTAGCCGATAGTAATGTGAGCATGTTTAATAATATATATCTAATGTTTCACTTTACGCTTGAGAGACCGTCTCCATAGTCTATTGGTAGAGGGTCCTCCCGGAAAGCGGAAGGTCCGGGGTTCGATCCTAAGCCGCGTCATACCAAAATGTCTGGTGCACGGCGTTAAAGGGCTAAAACAAGGACTGGTTGGCTCGGAGTCAGTATACTGTGTCTGAGTGAGGTATTTATGTTAATCTGCAGCATGGTATCTCAGTGGGCTAGCACTATAAATCGGCATCAGTCCGGACTAGTACAAGCAGTCTCGTACAGTGGACGACGCTTTTGGCAGATACTTCTTGTGGAAATGGAAAGGGTTTTGTCGCTTTTATGTTATTGTCTGTGGACTCACTGAATGACTGAGAGGGTGAGACGAGTTCACGCCGTTTTTGATCAGATTTTCAGTTATATCACGTATCTGCTTGATGTAAGAGGAAAGCACGAAGTGATACAGCACTTAGATGTTTACCACTTTATGAGAAACCTACAAGCACGGGCGTGGCGCTGACAAACCTTGAAAGATAGTCATAACCAATGTAGACTCATAGACATAGTGTTTGTATGTGGCATTGGACACTTGTACTGTTCCTGGAGCACCACCTGCAGGTCAATGGACACCATAAAAACTTGATTTAATTGTGAATACATACCGAAGGTATTTGCTTACACGAAGTAATTGCAATAAAGCCGCATTTATCACATTTAACCTTTCCAAACAAAACATTTTGTACATTTAATTTCACCAAAATGGCTTTTTTTTCATTTAGCGAAAGAAAGTGTTAAACGTAAATGTCATTACATCTACAGGTTCTCTCCAGCGCTATGCCTTTAAAGAACTTTCGGGACTCATCATTTATTTACGTACATGGAATGCGATCCTCTTATTTCGTGTTGCCACCAACATTCGGAATTGAAGTGTTAGCCCTGGGGAACAGAATCGTAATTGGAGGCGAATTTCTCGCTCTGATTTAAGATCTACTTTCAAACAGTTCCGAAGCCCTAGAACGCTGGGTGAGTTTTTTGGTACTGAAATCTAGCCTTCCACTGCCACTGGTCGGTGAGGTATTTTTATTGTGCCCATGAAACCCAAGAACCACGGATTAAGGCAAGGAAAGAGAAAGTTAATGTCACGTTGATTAACAAAGGATCAGAATACGTGAAGTTCCCGGACCAGCAAGACAACTCCCGTTTAAAGCTATACCATAATGAAAATGTGTCTGTATTGAAGTTTACCTATCTTAATGATATAACCATTATATTTATTTTATATTTTTGGGGTACGTGCGGGCTGCTGTCTAAGTCACCGCAATTCGTTATGCAGAGTTGCGTCCTTTCGGCACGCCAAAAAACCTATGATTATGGGTTTCCAGAGTTATATTTCTAGGTTTGCTTCCGGGTTTTACCAAAGTCGTAAAATACCTGCATCAAATTAAACTTCCAAATCAAGCTATACGACTGAAATTCGGTTCAAAGTGACGTTAAACCAACCTCACTCACTCACTGTTATGCCTGCTATAAAGAATTATCAAACTTCCGCTTGTCATTCCATATGTAGTCACAGATGGCTAGGTAGTCCAGGGTATTGCAGTTCCTGTATAGAGTTTTGTGATCCGCGGATAGTGGGTTCGAATCCAAGACTCTCCCTGATTAAATTTTGATACTTGGCTTGTCATCATCATGCTCTTTCTCTGATTAATGTTGCTATATGTATATATTGATAACAATGCAGTTGGTTCATTATATGGATTACGAGTATGAATATCAGAATAAATATTATATAACATCAGGTTATCTGACATCATTTGCGAATATTGTTCTTATAGTGATATTCAAACTATTCACGTCACAATATACAAGGTACATGCATATCAAACCTATTTGAGTGAGTGAGTTTGGTTTAACTTTTAACACTATTTCCAGTTATATCACGGCGTGTCAGCTTAATGTGGGAGGAAAGCACGAAGTGATGCAGGTCTCAGACGTTTACCACTTCGGTGAAACCCACGAGCACGGGTATGGTGCTGACAAACCTAGAAACATAATTGGGGCGAACCGGATTCGAACCCACAATCATAGGTTTCTGGCGTGCCCAAGGGACGCAACTCTGCACAGCGAATCGCGGCGCCTATGACGACTGGGCCACCCGTGCCCCTTGTCATACGCAGTTTTGTGGATACTTACCATCGATATACCTGAAACTTTCCCCTATTTTAGATTATTCCAACCCTAGCCCACATTCTGATTCAAATGCGCAAAGAAAAAAATCGACAAGGGGAACTACAATGCAATGACTGACAGTTTCGAGGAGATGTATTATCCTCTTTTTCATGAAACAAAGCCAGTCTAGTTGATTCAAATCGACTTAGGGAGGTGAATAAGTAAATCCATCCATTAATATCCATAAAACAGTAGAAGCAGTTGGCATCGCATTTTGACATTATAGTAACTTGTGGATGGTAGATTGCATAAAAACAACATCAACACTGACAAGGAAACCGCCATCTTTCAATGCCCACAGTAAAGGCAACAGAAGCCATTATCTGAGACGTTTCGAGGATAGCAATCTCAGTCACGTCCCTGCCTGTAGCCCAGCGATTGGAATCGGTGATCAGATTCTATTCCCTTGAGAATGATTTAGTCTTTGAGGACAAGACAATATTTCAAGTGCAGTGTCGCCAGTGGTTCATTAATCTTTTCATTTTTCCCCATAGCTTTGACCAGGAAGATTAAGTTTTAGGTTCGAGATGTTAAACCAGCGATGCCCATATGTGAAATTGTTGCTGAAATGTCAGGCAACATGTGATGGGTTTTTTAACCAACGTTGGCAATAATATTCATTGCTTGACGTCATTGCAACCCAGATCGTGTTCAAGTTCATTTACACGACACATCAAAGTTGCTCGAGGTATATGATTACATTATACATGTAAAAGCATTAATTTAGTTATTTCATCTATTCAGAAGAGAAATTAGAAAGAGAAAAATGCCTACGCAATTAATTGAAACACATAAAATATCACATTCTTACTGAAAAATATATTTTTGTCAAGATGCATATTACCATATTTTCTGAAGACTTCGTGCAACCATAAAGCTCTTTCGAGTGATATCACACAGTTCCGGTGACGAAATGATTTTAGTTCGTGTTGGTGGTCCAAAGTTCGAGTCTTATATTGATTCGGGGTTTGCCAGTACCATGCAATGTTTTGAGGTTTCAGATGCCGTTTTATGGCAGGAATAAAAAAATACAGGCGTTGGTAGTCCTTATGGTTAAAACGTCCTCTCGTCACGCCGTGTTCCAGTCTCTACATAGGTACAATGTGTGAAAACCCGGCCGTGATATTGTTGAACTTTTGCTAAAAGCGGCGAAAAAACCTCCTTTTTCAATCACGCTAAAAGTGGAGTAAAGTCCTACTCAAAGCATTCATTCATTTCTAGGCTCCAACACACATTTTAAGCTGAAACACTGTCATATAACTGAAATACTATTCTTAGTGGCGTCACACCAAACCCACCCACTTCTGCAAACGTTGCTATTATCATCTGTCATTATCGTTCAAACACATTCAATGGTCGTGCACCTATCTCGTCCTAACACCTGCAATAAATGGTCATTCCATTACAGGAAACGGACACCTGACAGACATGATGAATCTATGAGAAGCTATCTCTTGCTGTTCAACCCAGACACATGGGTGCGTAACGGTTTAGGTCACGAGTCAATGGTGGTATTCATGAAACTAGGTTCCTTTCCTATCCCTCTTTTGAATGGTCGCCTCGTCTCCAACATAAAAGGCCTTTCATTCCATTGCCAGAGATTTTGCGTAAAGTAGGAAACTTAGAAGAGGTCAATGATAGAGAACTGATAGCGACGTACATCGCTGCCGGGCATCAATGCATGTCTTATCCTTGCAAAATATTTCTTTGATGCCCCTCCTGCAACGTGCCACTTGTAGGGCAGTTGAGACAGGGGGCTTTTCATATGGTTTTGACGTTTATTGGACATCATGCTCCAAAGTTTGCTGTCGAATGACTTTTCCAAGCCTTGGACCGAATGAAGTGAACTGTTGTGGGTTAAAAAGTGCAACGTTCTGCAGAATACGCAATGAAAAGCAGAAAACGTACGTGATTTCAATAGGTTAACACCGAGGAAAGTCAATTATTGGAAACGGCACAAGACAATTAGAACATGATGAGTGAATAATCCTATGGGGAAAAAACTCTCCGCTTTGCACACTTACGATTTCTCTGTATGGTGGCTTCGTTATTAAAGGTCGTATTTCAAACTAAAAACGCCCAGTAAGTCCTTCCGCCTTAATAGAACCTCCAGATAATAGGAACTCAAGACAGTTGTTTGAAAAACAAGTAGTTAATATTATCATTAGTTTCAGTATCATTTTTTAAAAGGAGTTTCATTATCACCATTATTATACATGACACTGATAGTATATTTTTATTTAGTTATCAATATGTATCAATGATTGTATCTCCTTAAATAGCTTATTGAGTTATAAGTCACACCTTTCTTAAACAGTCAACATATCTAAGGTTTGTTGTTGGTTGGTTGGCTGGTTGGTTGGTTGGTTGACGCCGCACTCAGCAATGTTTCAGCTATATGATGGCGGTCTGTAAATAATCGAGTCTAAACCAGACAATCCAGTGATTGATATCATGAGCATTGATCCACGCAACTGGGATACGATGACATGCTTCAGCCAAGTCAGCGAGCCTGGCCACCCGGTCCCGTTAGTCACCTCTTACGACAAGCATGAGTTGCGTAAGTTGCGAACCGGGATTCGAACCCACAATCATAGGTTTCTGGCGTGCCAAATGAACGCAACTCTGCACAGCGAATCGCGGCGCCTTAGACGACTAGGCTACCTGTGTCCCCTATTGTTTTACCAACCTCTTTTACTGAAAACCAAATGGTCAGAATAATAAGAGTTCATGATTAGAATACTTGGGGAATTGCTCTGCTGGTAAATAAAACAACAAAGGTATATTACGATAGGCATTAAGTCATACCTTTCAAGTTATGATTAGCCTATCTCTACCATTCATTACTTGTTCATGCCGCTGTATATATTGAAATATATTGTTAGAGCATATGTTAATATATTCTGAACAGTTTACACATGTGATATAACTGAAATGCTGTTCAAAGTGGCATTTGATTAAATACAGTAAAGTACGGTTATAACGAACTCAAAGGCACTACTAATTTTAGTTCGTTATAACCGTAGTTCGTTATAAGCATATATACAGCATAACTACAGCAAATAGTCGGGACCAAAAAAGTAAGTTCGTTATATCCGTCAGTTCGTTTTAAGCGTGTTCGTTATAACCGTAGTTTACTGTAAACATAAATATAAACCGTCAACGTCAGAGAATGATCAGTCTCCATTATCTTCCGAAACAGATTCCATTGGGCGTAAAAGGCAACATACTCGATATATATAGCTCGTGAATAAATGTTTAGAAAACATTTCTATTTAGTTTACTAAGAGAAGGCAGAAAAAACATAATCTGATATATTCTGAATTATAAAAAATTGCTTTTAAACTTAATGTCGTACATCAACATTATATTGTATGATACAGCTGTTAAAAGGATAAGATAAATGGATGCATTTTCCCAAAGAAACATTATATACCCACCATTTTGAAAAACTCTTTTATTGGTAAAGAAATCACTTTTCGGCATAGTTCAGTTTCGAACGGTTTTATGGAGCTGAATAACGTATCACACTCAAGCGTGCGATTACAGAAAATACGCCCAATGTAACATATTAATCCACTTTTTGTTGAGTGCACAGGTCGTGGCAAAAGCCGATTGGGTATTGAAAGCCCACGCTGTTCACCATAAAGCACAGGTCTAAGATTTCCCAGTGCGTTGATACAATCTCAAAACCTCATACTTAAACCGAGGCCGACAGTTTGAGAATTAGAAACCTGCTTGGATTTATCCGCTTTGATTTATGTACCAAACCAGCCGCAAAGACTGATGATAAATCGTTACTGTGTTGAAAACATGGGATGCGGTTTTGTGGAATATCACCATTACAATACACGTCAACAGGCATATCGGAAAAAACATCAACAACAATTGTTCTTCTGAATGGCAGGGACTGCCTTAGTTTCATTGTTTATGAAACTATTTGAAAAAAGTATGAGAAAACATATATTTATAAGGAAAGATTTTTGTTTATCTCCACAATTCCCTCAAATAATAACAATCGAGGTTCAATACATTGCTGTATTTATGTTGTGAAATTGTTAAAATAATTCCGTGGGGATTCTTTGTTAAAATAGCTTCCCATAGCCAGTAAATAAAAGCGATACAACCCTTTCCATAAATATAAGAAATCTCTGCTCAAAGAACGATTCTGACCAATGTTTCTTGTCAGAGCCAACTAACATGACGATCAAGTGGTTATATAATTTAGATGCCTGACTGTTTAAATACAAGTAGTTTATATATTAATCAATTGTTTCATAAAGCTTTTTTTTGTTAAAGTAGTTGCATTTGTTGCATCGCCATACGTGGACGCTGCGTGTGGCACTCACAAACCAGAATAATTAATCACTCAAAAGTTCAACCTGACTATATAGTGAAACGTTTACCTAATATTTCAAAGATTTAAACATCGTATATATTTATATATAGGTATTTATCATTAAATGGGGGCGGTGGGATAGCCTTGTGATTAAAGCGTCACGCATAAAGACCCAGGATTGATCCCTCACATGGGTAAAAAGTGTGAAGCCCATTTCTGGAGCCACCGCCCAGATATTGCTGCAATATTGCTAAAAGAGGCGTCAACCCATTCACTATTATTATATGATTAGTCTATGATACATTTATTATGATACAGACAAAATGGTTTGATTCCCAAGCTTGACACGAGGAGGAAACTGACATTTTTCACCGAGCAATCGAGGTTAAATGTATTGCTGGTATACATGTAGTTATTCTGTTGAGCCAACTCCATGTGGGTTGATGATAATAGTTTCCCATGGCCAATACTTGTAAGGGCCGATTACAATTAAGTGGTTACACTGTGTGACTTTAGTGACTGTGTCATCGTTCTTCAAAAGAGTGGATACAGGTTTGCCTTGTTTGACAAGAATACATTTAAAACGGGGTCACGGGTCAACCAGTCGTCTGAGGCGCCACAATTTGTCCTGATTCTGTTTCTAGGTCTGTCAGAACCATCTTCATGATGGTGGGTTTAACCAAAGCAGCACATGTCTGAGGCCTGCATCACGTCGGGCCTTTCACCGACATTTAATTGATATGCCGTGATCTAAGTGAGATACTGTTCAAAACGGCGTAATACTCACTCACTCATATGACATAAACATATCGGGCCTCTAGGTAGTCCAGTGGTTGCAGCGTTTTTAAATCACGAGGACGGCCTGTGTAATCAAGGCTCTAAATAGTTCTAAAAGCGACTCACGAACTCATTATCATTGGGACTCCCGTGAACCGTTTGTGACCATCAAGTGATGCTCTTTAACGATAAAAGAGTGATCACAATTGATGATGTTTTTGTCACTTTTTAAGGATGTTTTGCTGACAAGTGTTTGTTTTTTTGCACTGTGCAATTTTAAATGCCTTTAAACGACGTCATCGACTAAAACTCAAATTGTCCAAGATTCGGGGTTATATCTCAAACGTAAAATACATTTCTATTTACCGACAGGTCTAATTATTGTTTTACCACAAAAGTAAATAAGAGTAGAGCCAGAACGTTCCTTAAACCACGCCACTGCTCAGTAACGATGTTAGCCGACGTCAGAATACGTCATCAATGGAATAAAATTGTTGCTGCGTTCAATTTGATCCATTTGCTCAAATATTAGCACTCTAACGTGTAGACATTGTGCCGTTGTCTTGCACAAGTAGATGAACTTGTACACAGCAGACGAAGTTCAAAATTATCATATCGTTTTCAGCAAAAGCAGTAAATGCACTATCGTATAACTTGATTTACGGGTACATCGATCACATGATTGTCTGGTTTGTTTACAGGCCGCAGTCGCACAGCAGAAGTACTGCTGTGCTGTGTCAGGCTATAAATATTTACATTTTTATGCAAATTGTGTGAATGGTGTGTGCTAATGGTAGGGCAGGCCATACTTAACCTTTTCAGAAAAAAACACCTGGTTTCATCACTGATTTTCAGTGGTCCATTATACAATTTTCACAGCTATTTCGCCCTGTGCGCGAAATGGAATCAGTTTCGGCTGATAATTTAAATTGGGTATTCTCTTGCATTGACAATTTATATCCATATGTGGTAAAATATGTCTTAAAGTAAAACTCTATTAATTAATATACCTTTTTGAGAAACTTTTATCACTGTGAGAAATATCCCTGTAGCCAGGAATTATGCGGAGTTGTTACAACGTATGTCAGACGCAGTGGAATGCACAGTAAATATAAAACGTCAACACCAGAGAATAAGCAGTCCGGATCATGCTCCGAAACAGATTCCATTTGGGCTACAAAAGAAACATAGCGGTGACAATGGATAACTGAACATCTGGAAGATGATGTAGGTGATGATGTTCGTGAAGATGGTGTTGGTGATAATGTTCGGGAAGATGGTGTTGGTGATGATGTTCGGGAAGATGGTGTAGGTGATGATGTTCGGGAAGAGGGTGTAGGTGATGATGTTCGGGAAGATGGAGGAGGTGATGATGTTCGGGATGATGGTGTAGGTTATGATGTTCGGGAAGATGGTGTTGGTGTTGATGTTCGGGAAGATGGTGTTGGTGATGATGTTCGGTAAGATGGAGGAGGTGATGATGTTCAGGAAGGATGATTAGGTAATCACGAAAAGGATGACTTACCTGTACCAGTTCTCCTTCTTTTAAATTGACAGTTAAAGAGAATCGGCTACATTTCGAAATATCTTTCTCAGAAAACATTATGTTCAAATTACGGACGCCCTAAATAAAATTCAGAACTTCAAGGTCAACCAACATATCGAAAACTGATGTGATTATTTAACCATCTGTCCGATCCTTCATCTTGGGATGCTAATGTGACTCTGCGTGTTGCAATATTTCGACGTTCCATTTAATTTAAGTAATGTGTTTTTACGACAACAGATAATAACCACGGGGTTATGTTTCGCGCTTGAGGGAACGTGGGACATTTGCCAATCCCAATCTATACAGTGTTATATGCCCTCAATGCCCTTTGCGATCAAACATTGAATACAATTATTTTAAACCAATTTCCACATTACATCGAACTGTCATCGATACAGTTAAAGCTATTAGGATTTGGAATCCATTTGTAGATTTAGAATTACGAGAAGAACTGCAAAAAAAAAAACATGATTTGACAAATATTTGTGGCTGCGATATGTCAAACAACTTATCCAGATTATAATTGGTTGCTCAATGATGAAACTACATGAACAAGTGAATTATGTTCCGGTTGTTATGGCACAGTGCAACGGTAGTTATTTGGACAGTATCGCGAGCATGAAGTCTGATGATAAATTGCCTTTATGAAATCAGAGTATGTTTAGACGTGGATGTTCATGCTGCTACTTTTACACTGGCAATATTTCAAGAATATGACATTAAATATTATTATACTGTTATATGAGTATTAATCCTTTAACGTGTTTCTGAAACCACGTGTATTTCTTGACATCTATGCACTGACTGGAAGGTAGGGTGTGCATGGCAGATCATATATATGTCGATGTGTTAAATGAGTTCATGCATGTATCTCAAAGTTCATGAACTTCAAAGGTACTATGCATGTTAAGTAATCTCAAAGTGTTGGTTGCACAGACATGTTTTTCTAATGTCTCAAAGGTTAGGTACATACATAAATATATCTTGCTGTTTCTACATGTACCTATCACAAAGTGTTAAAGTATAGGGCGTACTCGTATCTCGAAGTTTATAAATCTGTAGATCTAAGTAAGTCATTGATTTCTGAGTGTGTCCTCGTGCTCATGCTTGCTGTAAAAGGCTACTATGCTTGTCGTAAGAGGCGACAAACGGGATCGGGTGATCAATCTCGCTGACTTGGCTAATGCATGCCATCGTATCCCATTTGCGTAGATCGATGC
Organism: Haliotis cracherodii; assembly: GCF_022045235.1. Lineage (NCBI taxonomy): Eukaryota > Metazoa > Mollusca > Gastropoda > Lepetellida > Haliotidae > Haliotis > Haliotis cracherodii. Next base: position 3,220,500 of record NW_027266273.1, on the reverse strand, counting down.
TCATGATGTCTATTACTGGATTGTCTGGTCAAGACTTGATAATTTACAGACCGCCGTCATATACCTGGAATACAAACAAGCAAAAAAAACATCATACTGGCACGCCTTAATAATGTGGTATACTGTCAAAACAAAACTCACTCCCCTAATTTTCACCTCAAGGGTTACATATTAAAATTAATTAAAAGGCAAAAACATAATTTCATCCATACGAATTCTCTACTGAAAACATAGTCCATTGCACGATTCCAACTGTATCATAAGGTACCGACCATTTGATATTAGTTACAGCTGCAACACCTGATATCTTTTTTCAACAGTATTGTCTTCAAGAATTTACTGGGACACTTTCTTTTTCCGACAAAATCCAATGGCAAGTCTGTTGTTCACTTCACAAAAACGAGGGTATGTTCCTGGACAAGTAAAGTCTCTTTGTATGTGTCTGAGTTGCATAAAACAGCATAGCAAATCAAATAGCCATGGCACCACGGACGGTCAAAATACTCCAGGTCTATCGCCCACGTGTAATCTTGCCCTCACCATCCCCAGCCTATCTTATCAATTATATATATATTGAAATGTCGGGCAAGTGCTTTCTTGTAATATATCAACACTGTCAGTTCCAGGGAAGTAAGCCTCCTTCATCTCCGGAGGAAGGTGAACCGTCGTGGTGTTCTTTCTCCTCCTGAAACAAATTGTGAACTGATCAAAATCAGTTCAGTTTAAGATGAAAGGCTATTTCTACGTCCTTTGATATTTTGAGAAGTATCTGTACATTTACAGGGTGAAGAAGTAAAGAGCTACCTGATTGATAATTGAATTCTCTATATGTCCAATTTAATCTGCAGCATCACCTTTACTCAAGGCATCGTGCAGTGGTACTCTATTTTGAAGCCATCGCTAACATGAGAAGGTATATTATCCTCGATATATACCTACATGTACACACGCCATTGGAATACCATATATCCATGTAATGTATCTCCTCCTGCCCCAGGCAGCGTCTTCTGAGCTCGAGGAATGCTTCTCTGTCGAGAGTACAGTTACGTTCAAGAACATTAATTAATTTTTTCTGAAGTTTGAACTTCAGGTATGCTCATGTTACTGCTAGAGATGTAGCACCTATAGAATGTGTACATGCCTCTAACTCTTTATGAAGCAAAAAGTCATTGTGGTATGTCAATTAAAACCAGCACAATTCTAGCATCAACATTGATTGAAAATATATTAAATGTCTTAAATTAGGATTGATTCCTACAGAGGGACTAGACCTCCAATGTATGTACATTTGTCAAACTTTTGATGGATATTACGAAATTGTTACAAACATGAAGAAATGTAACTGGATGATAACTTCTTTGACATTACTTCAACATGAAGGTGCACGTGGTAGCATTTAAAAGGCATGACAAACAATACAGAGTGAGTGAGTTGGGTTCAACGCCACTTTAAAAAGTAATAATGTTATATCACGGCGCGTCAGCTTAGTGTGGTAGGAATGCAGGTCTCAGACGTTTATCACTGTGGTAAAACCCACGAGCACGAGTATGGTGCTGACAAACCTACAAATATAATCGGGGTGAACCGGGATTCGAACTCTAGGTTGCTAGAGTGCACAAGGGACGCAACTCTGCACAGAGAATCGCGGCGCCTTAGACGACTGAGCCACCCGTGCTTCATCCTAAGCATGTGTTAAGAATCATTACCAATTAGCGATGGTACCAGGTGTTTGGCAAATATGAATGTATGTTATCCCACCGATGGCACCCGTCGCAAATACAATCAAGTCAAGTGTTAACCTAAAAAAAACCGGGAATACATGTACAGGTCAAAATAGGGAATTGCATCGAACATACTTTTGGTTAATAATGCGTCAAATTTGGGAATTGAGGAGCCTTAGACCACTGTGGAACCCGTGACCCCAACAATAAAGAAGTTGTCCATTTAGGGGTTTTATGTATTCACGTTACGTTAGTGTTCACTGAATTGTGCTAATAACTTTTTTCTCCAATTTGGCTTAAAATGAAACATGTTTAGTTGTTCGCTTATCTTACTTAGTCGTCGTGTATAGGCATATATTGTATATAGTTCTACTTTAACAAAAGGGTTATTATAACTTCTAAGCAATGGCAATATTCCTGAATGCAAATCAATGAAAGAGTAATGCAGCAGTAATCGAGGATGATGTCTCTTCACACGGAATATTAGTATTGTATACACTATTTGTTGCAGATAATGCCTGTTACGTTCCAGTTATATCCTAAGGCTACTCTAAGGCTTGTTTTTGGAGTAACAACATCAATACGTTATGACAAACCAATCGAAACATTAATTTGTCGCAATTAACATGGATAATTGTCTCCGACTGCAGTAACGACAGAGGGGGCGGTGTCGGATAGACACCGTCTGCACCGGATATCCCCCGAGACGTGGGATCAACACCCGGATAATGGTCGTCGCCGACGATGATGGCATGCTCCTTCGGGAATGTCCTCACGTCAACGTTTCGCTGAATAAATGATATTTGTCGAGATCTGTCTATCAGCAGTCATCATTTTCGTTCTTCGTGGCTTCTGAAGCCAAGGCAGACGGCGTGACAGCGAATTTATTTAACGCCTGTCATTGGAATTCAATCAAATTGCTAGGTTAGGGTTAGAATCTATTATCACAGTCTTGATCCTCCACGCATCATCCAGTGACATCACGTGACCTATGGCGACATGCATTGATTGTACGTGCAAGATGAAGATACGTTTGTTTGTTGGATATAACATTGTGAACTTCATGCAGTAAGTAATTGACGCAAAATGCTCCTTAAGCTAACCTTTGTTCTTGGATTGGAGTTCGTGATTGAAATGCCCATGGTAGCATTAGCCAACAGGAAAGGGTTTCGTGGCAAGATACTTCAATGTCAAGGAGCTTTCATTCGTAGTCATGGTAACATATTAAAGAAAGTGTTTATCTTACGATAACAGCAGAAAACCAATATTGTCCTACACTGTCTGTTGTTTTGATTTCAACACAAACGCGATCATAACGTGTAGACACGACGAACTACGAAAGATATGCACACAATCTGATAATGATGGATAATGGCGCTGAATTGTTGATGAGAACATAGACTCAACGATGCTGCTATAACACCCTATGGACAAACACAAGACCAGGGCATATACACACCGATTTAATCATATCCCATGAAAGGAAGAGTTTTAATGACTGGGTCGATTTCACAGAAGCTCCATGCGATGGATTTAATGTTTGTGTATAACTGTATTTTCAAGGATTTTTAACTTGTGAAGTAAAATAATAAAAAAACATCTCGCCCTTTTTTATATTCTTTGGGGACATGGTTGGCCCAGTCGTCTAAGGCGCCGCGATTCGCTGTGCTGAGTTGCGTCCCTTAGACACGCCAGAAACCTATGATTGTGGCTTCGAATTCCGGTTCGCCCCGATTATGTTCCAGGTTTGTCAGCACCATACTCGTGCTCGTGGGTTTCACCGAAGTGGTAATCGTCTGAAACCTGCATCACTTCTGGCTTTCCTCCCACATTAAGCTGACACCCCGCGATATAACTGGAATACTGTTAAAAGCGGCGTTAAACCCAACTCACTCACTCACTCACTATAGTCTTTCTTAATCCACCACTGAGAAAACATTAGGTATTACCATATATTGTAAAATTGATATATTTGATATTATCTTAATAAAACTATTGTTACATGAATCTATGTCAAAACTTCAAGACAATGTATATGATGATTTTTACAAAAGCGTATCTTGATTCTTCCTATTTAGTGATTGATCGGGAAAAGAAAGCGTCCCAGTGATTGATTTCTGGTGTGCCCAACTCTGCACAGGGAATTGCGGCGCCTTAGAAGACTGGGCCACCCATGCCTCTGATTCCTCCTACCGAAGTTCACTGAGCTCAAATCAGTTTGACGTGATTATGTTTTGTTTGTATATTTACGTGAACGCACAGCGGCATTGGCTGGAAGATACACTGATGACACACTCGGCACATCGAAAACCCTGTTTGATTCTCATTATAGGTTTATATGATGCAGATAAATCTTGATGATAACAGACGTGATATTGCTTGGGTATTGCTCAAAGCGGAGTAAAACCATACTCACTCACTTACAACTCTGGGCATCAATAATTAGTTTTTTTTGTTTCGTGATGTTAATAACTATGTAGTGTTTAGTCTTGTTTCACTAATAGAAGCAATAAGCTAACCCAGAAATATGTACGTAAAAGGATTTATTGTGAAGCCAACAAACAACCAACAAATGGTATACAATCAACAATTGTCGTACTCAATTGACGAGGTTTACAAATCAATACAAATTACTGCACATCAATTGCAGTTCGAGTATGCAATAGATAAGTAGTATAATATACCATGGCAGTATCAAATACAAATAGGATGACAATGGTGATAGCAAAAAAGTTCATTTATACTATTCACCTTTCCGCAGCAGTGGTCAAGCTTCAGAGATAGGCCTAGGCTGGAAATCCGGGATGTTCAGTGATCTTCACACAACCTCTAGTCGTGATGTAATATCAGATGAAATGTGAGATCAGACGGTGACGCGCCCGCTCCAGCCTTACCAACTCCTAGAACTTTCAACACAGTGCCAAACCAGTCCTGTGTCACTTGAACATTACAGACTATTCCACGTTTGTATAACGCTTGACTTCCAACCATGCTTTTTCCGGATGTTTACATATAATTCGAACATCTTAATCTAAACTTCCTCGACACTGCTTACAATAGATAGTACTACATCCCTGAGAACTAAGCATTTTCCACGTACAATGCAATGAGCTTCTACTGAATCTGAGCAGAAGCAATTTAATACAGTTACAATCATTGTTTAACAATAAATTACACTGATTGTTTGGTGTCTGTTTGGACAGATAATGTCGAGGTCGTGTTAAAAGTTTGAACGAGATGTGTGAGAAGAGTACATGTATAAACACGACTCTTTGAAATCTTGCCTGCCCATGGCACATGTCTTGATATTGTAGAAGCATGTATCTCTCTTTTTCTCCTATCATTTCCTGACCTGATGTCACACTGCACTTCAGGGTGATGATTTAAGTAGTTTAGTCCATCGCTCCATGTTCTCGCGGCGCCTTATCTCGCCCGGCTACTGTAGATCTTGCGTCCTCTCTGACAGGTGAAATCTCTACCTAGAATTGTAATTCGTTTCCTGTCAAAATATGACAGTTCTAATCTTATATAAATCACCGGAGTGGTACTTTTCAGTCAACTGGAATTACATTTATCCCTTTCCAGTTGACCACGAAATTCACTTTGAGTAATTGAGCATCTTGGATTTCCGGCAGACAATGTCAGACCGACCACACTACCATATTTCAAACTTTCTGCGATTTTGTGAAAGACATATGATCTAATATACGTTGTTTTTGACATTTGCAGCTTTCGTGATTTTCTACGTTGAGGCTCAAAATAATGGAATTTGAAATAAACGTCTTGTACAATATAGGTCAAATAATATTAACTTTTTGCTGTTTCTGTCGGTGGAAGGAAGAATATTGATTTTAATATATCGACCTAGGAGTCTGAACTGTCCCCCACGACTCTGAAATGAATAATTAATACTTCACGGAAGTATGTTTTATACTCCAGGCTGTTCATTATCGACTTCATCCGATGTCTATTACTTTTTTCAAACACTGCATTTCTGACGATGAAGGTTGTGAGCCTGTGTGGTGTAAATTGGGGCGACCGTTCTGTTGTACGGATGTACATGTGAGAATATGAATATTTCACATTTGTGGAGGTCAAAAACACTTATTTAATGAACAATCAAAAACGTTTCTTTTAATTAGTGAAGATAATAATAAATACTATGGGATAGCTCTCTTCAAATCCATACAGGGGAATAAATGAATCATGTGTTTATTCGTGGCAGCGTAACTTCTCCATGAGAAAAGCAAAGCATGTTTGTTGTGAAGCAAAGCACAATATTAAGACATTCCAGCCAATACCAGATTGCTAATTAGTATGATTCTTGGATTTTGTTAACCTCTTGCATCGTTACGTGTGGCCAGGTTCCTGTTATATCTTCCTCATTATGGTTCTTCTGTAGGTAAAAGGATCGCATTCAGTTTGCAAAGAGCAAATGTTATAACAAAAGACATTTTGTTTCTATTCAGTTTATTTGCTGTATACCTAAACCATATATGTTGTTGAATGATTCACATTCACATTCACATTCATATGACAGTCAGAAAATAATTTGAAGTGCACAAAATGTTAATTCATAAAATTAAGAGAAACAGGTTTTCTTATAAGACAAATTGTGTTTTGAATATGGACAGTGACAACGGAGTTGTATAAGTACATGACAGAGGTAGGGACTTCTTGTTTCGACTGTGAATGTTGATCGGTATTATTCTCGTTGTTCAGGGAGCTGCAGGTGTGACAGCATCTTGGTTGTCGAAGCCGAGCTTGCAGCAGGCGAGGACAGGATCGGCGCAGATAGTGCGGCCATTGGTATCAGTGGTCAAAGTGGCACAGAGTGCAACACCACGCCCGGCGAAATGCTCAAGGTCCCTGAAGGGTAGGTTAGCAGCCGCGAGGTCGACATTGGTTTCTTGATTGGTTGAAAGGGTGACGGTGGAGGCGATTCCCTGTGTGGTGGTGGTGGAACTGCCAGTGCCCCAAGCGTTGGACCAAGGGTTCCTCCATGGGTTTCCCAATCCTCGTCCCCAACCACTGGACTGACCCCACTGGGAAGCGCCAATGACTGGGCCAAGATTATCAGCACTTTTGGTTCCCTCAACACGGGCTCGCTCCGTGAAGACAAGGTTGTAGGTTCCGGAAACGGTTGATGTTCTGATGACGAGTGAGCCACCGAGACCGCTGCGTGAGCCGAGTCCCCATCCCCATCCTCCCCAGTTCTGCTGCCTCCTCAGGGTTACGGAGCCAGTGATTCCAGTGTTTGAAAAGGTGCAGGTCATAGCAGTGTTAGACAAGGGGTCGACGACGCCAAATCCTGGTGTCCCAACTCCTCCACCGACGCCAAATCCTGGTTTCCCAACTCCTCCACCGACGCCAAATCCTGGTGTCCCAACTCCTCCACCGACGCCAAAACCTGGTGTCCCAACTCCTCCACCGACGCCAAATCCTGGTGTTCCAACTCCACCGACGCCAAATCCTTGCGTTCCAACTCCACCGACGCCAAAACCTTGTGTTCCAACTCCACCGACACCAAAACCTTGTGTCCCAACTCCTCCACCGACGCCAAATCCTGGTGTTCCAACTCCACCGACGCCAAATCCTGGTGTTCCAACTCCACCGACGCCAAATCCTTGTGTTCCAACTCCACCGACGCCAAATCCTTGCGTTCCAACTCCAAAACCAGCAGCCCCGGCGCCAGTTCCCCATCCAGCATTTCCAAAACCTGAATTAGCAGACTGGGAATTTGAAGCCCCATTCCAGCGGGATGCAGTCCCAGCGTTCGACCCACCCCATCCTTGACCGGCGGTCAAGTGAGCGATGACGGACAGAAGAGTAACTGCGAGGAAACACATGATGCAAGTGGGAGATGAGCAGATCTCAAAGCAGGAGCAGTGAATGATTGAAACCAATTAGTTTGGGTTTATATAGATCCCGTAGTCTATTACATATCATTAAGCTGTATGTGATAAATACCATTCACTAATCAGAATCACTAATTACAGCCGAACCTTACCACCAAAACGATTAACCCCCATCCTTGTTATGTAACACTGCCCAGTGCCCTGTAGCCGTACGTCACCGCAATCATATTCAATAACAATCTTAATTGCTATCTAATTGCCCTTCACACCTTAATCAAGTAAACACTTCCGCGTGTTGGTCACGTGGGTGCACGTCCTCGTTTCATTTTGAAATTGGTTCCAACAGTACATAGGTAGGTTTTTCATTGTAATCATCAACAAATGTATACACATGGATGGAAAATTATCTTTGATATATTTTACGGTAAAGGACACATCAAGACTTAAGTCATAGGCATTCAGAAGTTGGAAGAACATGAGTACGTGACACTTTTTTATGGATACGAACTTCTTTATACTTTACTTTGTAGCGTTGTTTTAGAGCTAAGGTGAATACAGTGTAAGCTTATAGAAATTATTTATGTATACTAGTTTTAGAGAGAGAGACACACAGAGAGAGAGAGAGAGAGAGAGAGAGAGAGAGAGAGAGAGTGAATCTATATACGAGTATATTATGTTTTTACACGGTATGATTAATGTACAAAGGTAATATAATGAAGAAGTCAATAAGATGAACAGGTGAGAAGTATTCTTGTATTCTAATCAAAAGTTGTCTGTAGTTCACACGTACCAGTTACCACTAAGACGTATACAAGACGTAACCTTACTGACATGGACGCATTTGTCTGATTACTTTTCTGGATTAGTCGACAGAAACATTTCACAGAGAAAGAAAGTGAGAATCACAATAACAATATTTCCATCAGGTATTTGAAAAAGAATAAAAGGAATTATTGCCGTTTCCATTTTCTTCTCAGCATACACGTGTATAAGGTTTGAGGAAATATGAGATTACTCGTCATTTGAATAGCAACGACAACCATCATAAAGGATAAATATATCAGCAGGTGTTAGAAATTAATGACATTGCCACATCGCAATTTTTAATTTAAAAGATACAATTTTAACAATACACCCTCACGGTATCGAGTTCTGATCGCCCTTTTTATCTCAGCAGCTATCGTCTAAAGAATTTTCAATATCCTAGAGTAATATGCCTTCTAAATATTTTCTCTATCAAATAGCAAAAGCTCTGCGTGAACATCATTTCAGTGATTAATCCCAGATATGAGTGCGTGCAAATAAAGACTATACCCTCGAGCGAGTGGCATTATCAAATGCTATTTTCCTGTTTCTGTCAACGGCCATTGCTTGTAATACCCTAACAACTAATCACAATCCGTGTTTTCCAAACTGTTGCAACCTTAGATGACAGCCTACATATGAGTGGAGCCCAAATGGGTGGAAATCCCAGGCCGAATCACAACAGATTGGATTTTCTCTCTATCAACTTGACGCTTGTAATCAGCTAATGTATTTTTATTGATAACCGCGATTCCTTTTCTTTCTTAGCAATACTGGATGATTGATCGTGTTTCTGAGATTAATTTGTCAGGGAAATAGAACACTGGTTCTGAAAGTTGAACTATGTGAAACGTCATAATGTTATATGTTACAAGGATATACGATCAGAGCAATTACTTAAATAAAATTAGATGTGTTATTGTTATTGTACTGGTATGTAACATGTTTGCAGAAAGGAAATAAAGTTTGTTGAAAAATAATAACTATTTCGGATTTTCCATTCGCACCTGAAGCTTGGATGCCGCGATATAACCGAAATCCTGTTCAAAGCCTACTCGTGTAGTAAATAGTCTTGTTGTAGGTGGTAATATCGGTAAAAGACAGATTGACATCTTGATAATACCGTTACATTGCGTCAGTTGGACTTAGACGGAACTTACTTATTATTATGGTTTTGTCGCTTTTTATTTACTTTCGTCATTATATAAGATTTCAGATGAATAAATTACAGTTAACTACGGTTATAACGAACACGCTTATAACGAACTGACCGATATAACGAACTTATTTTTTTAGTCCCTACCAGTTGTTGTATAAATGCTATATATATGCTTATAACGAACTTCGGTTATTACGAACTAAAATTAGTGGTCCCTTCGAGTTGGTTATAACCGTAGTTTACTGTATTGCATTGTGTCTCCATTCGTGCAATTTAAATAAATCATATGCATTAATTCCTTTAACCAATGTAAAAAGGCATACAAATTCTCGTGACCTCTTTACATATAAGAAAATGCGCAATATGTTTATACCTCTTCTTTTTTATGAGTAAGTATTTACTTTTTATTTCATAAAATCACTTCGAATAACAAATTTCAGTTCTTTGACGAGATCTACTGGTATTTTAAATTATGACCGTGGTGACCCTGAGCTATCGATTCACACCTTCTCCTTTGTTTACAGATCCTACAAAATAACACACGACTTCAATATAATGCTTTTACGACCTGTCATCATTATTTATGTGCTTTTATTTTAACAAGGACACGACTAGTTTCCAATTTGCTAAACGATTATGACAACAACAATAATGAACGAATTTTCAAATATATATTTATGTGTTTGTGTGTATACAGGGTAATTGCCATGACGTTTCCCTTCAACCAGTGTTCAAATTGTGATAGAAACATTGAGGTTGTGAAGTGTTCCGGGTAGAAAGTCCATGCCTGCGGCCTTTCCGGATCACGACCCCTAATGAGTTGTGGTCGTTGTAGAACAGTCGCCTGAGGCGAACTTCCAGACAAGCGTCACTTCCGTGTACAAGTGATAGCAACGCCGAAGCTAATGGTGTATTTATTCCGAACCAAAAATACTTAAATGCCGTTAAGTCTGATTATGTTTACTTGTTAGATAAACACGATTACTTCGATTTCTCATCACTCCATGTTTGTTTGTTGTCAAAGCTACTTTTTCTTGACGTATAAATTTCTCAGGAACCTTTATTATCAGTCAATCTGATTAATCTGATTATATTTGTGAATTTAAAAAAAAATCATTCTGACATCCTGGTACTGGCAAATGTTAACCGTTAACTGTTGGTTAGATATTGACAAAGAAGTACACATACATACAATCAGAAAGGATTATCACAATCAGCATACTCCATCGTCAAATTATCAAGACAATTAAGACAGCACGATCATTTGTTTGCTATTTATGACCCAGCATCAGAGAATAACCATCTTCACAATCGACAAACGATAAATATGTCTGTTCTATAACAAAGCAAATCCTAGAAAATCCGCAATAAATCCCCTCTTAATATATAACGACGCTTTAACAGTTGTCCAGCATCGATTTTCCTCCGGATAAAAACACTATTAATTCCACCTTCCATTTTTATTGCCATATTCACGTAAATCTACAATAAAACTGGTTCCATATGTACTTCGCCAATTAGGACAATAAATGATTCACGATTTATAGGCAATGTGCTCATATAAGTTGCCAGTTGGCTTACGATGAACGGCCTAGAGAAGATATTTTCAGGCTGAGAGGAAAATAATATGAGTCGACAAGAACACGCGGTCTAACGTGGTTACAAAGGGAGGTAAAGAGGGCATGTTTTGTCAATTCATTTTGATTCCGGTATTTCGGAGTCCATTTATATCTGTAAACTTTCCGCCTTTGTGATCAACAGCGCCATGAAATCCTTTCGCGAGGAAAATTTAGATAATGGTACCCTCCCCGTTTTTTATTAGCAGCCTTAAGATAGGGAGCAATGTGTAAAATCCTGCACCATTTGCGATATCTTCGCCAGCAGATAAATAAGTTGCATTTATCTGTGAATGCTGGTATGATGGATCTGATGCACTTTCATAATAAAATTGATGTTGCTGTTCAATATTGCTTGGACGATCCATACCCGTGTATATCCTTGTTAACAAACACCGGATCTAGCGCCAAATGTAGCATTAGAATGCACTTAATTTTTTCTTCATTCTGATTGGCTGGATTCTGAAGACGGAGAATTCTCGTAATGGCCGCTCGCGCGAAATCAGTTCAATTACTCCCGGAGAAATACGAATTCCTCGGAGAGATATAACCTTAAAATAGCAAAGCCTTTATGACAGGAAGCTTTTTTTCCTCAGTTTGAGAAAATAGGGATTTTGAAATTCAACATTGACCGTTATCCTTATTATGAGGGCCTTGTTATAGGAATCCTGAGAAAAAGTCCTGATGTCGGAAATTCGCCTGTTCCTTATGATACCCAATAAACCTAATCATCCATTTATTTCAATTCAAATTTCCTTGTGGAAATAAATTGAGTCTGCACTTCATAAAGAAGTGGGTAATAAAATATTTTCGCTCGGCCCACTCACATTCTTACAGAACCAATAATATTTATGAATGGTGAGAATATTTTTGATTTGTGACACAAATGTTTTTGGGTCGTTTGAAGTATGTTATTCAAAGCCAGCAATTGAGCACTTTAATGACTAAAAATTATAACATATCACGTTTTTATGAAATTAAAAATTAGAGTTATTGTTATAAATGGCCTAATTTGGAACGTTTGTGGATATTTCAAATTTTGCCAACGAATGCCTGACCTGTTTGGTTAAATGTATTCATTTTGTATGGAAACATATTCCTATTTTGGATAGAAATTTTGATTGAATATTATCTCGATCAGCCTTCCATTGATGAAAAATACCAGCATATTCTATCATTTCAATAACATATCGTTAACGTCATCGTTCTGATTTTGATACGCATAAACCGATGTTGTGTATAAAACATAAATTTATCAATGTATTGGATAATATACGGACTTTTGCTTATTAAGTAACCTTTTTTTGATGAAATAGCCAAATATTATCCCAAAATGTAAGCCATTTCAGCAGGCACAAACTGAAAATGTTTGGTAATCCTGACTGTCCAATAAGCTCAAATAATTCAACCTTAAGTTTGTGTGTCGTTCTAAAGTGACATTTATTCGATACGTTTGAAAAGATTAAATAATCCTCAGCTGTAAAAATATCGCCAACAATTTTTTAAACCAACGTCAAAAGGTAGTACTTGAAATAAAGACATTAGTTTTCTGGGTACTTTTAAATACATGTGCTAATTTGATATTACACAGGATACTCTTAAGGATAAGACACCGACAGAATGTATTCTACAGGTTGGGATAATTGATTTTTGTACAAACGAGAAATGCGTTCATTTGGAATGAAATGATTCCGGTTTTTGCATACGGCAGTGGAACATTTGTCACAACGTTGCATGTATCTTCGGGGCTGATTACCCAAGCTGTGTTTATAATACGTTACGGGAACTCGCGAATGCGGCAAAACATACAATGACGTGCGCCTGTCACTTAAAGCACAAGAAACCACCACGACGTCGTTTATAACCAATAATGCTTCCAAGGATGCCTGTGGATTCAGATGCTTTGACAGTCCAGATGACAAAACGCAGTTGCGGAGTTGATAAAAGTAAGGGTCTTCCAAACGTAGCATGAGATGTTCATTGATTGCAAGACCTTTGTCAATATCGTCTTTGGAAATGCATTTCAAGTTTGCGAAAATATGGCCAAGTCATGAATACGAATTTGACAGGGGATTTCCTTCTGGGAGGCAATGACAGAGGGAATAACCTTTTGAGGTCAACTGTGAACGGATCTGGCAAGAGGTTTGACAAAGTGTCACGCACAAAGCTAACCTCCTTTTTGCCTTGACTCTACATTGAATGTGTTATTGGTTTGTGAATTACATTTTCATAAATCTTATTCGATGTATATGTATATCTGATATCTGATGTACTGCAATAGTACAGCAGGATTGTGTCATATCCGAAGTCACTTTATTTAATCACTTATTGTTACTCACGTGAGGTAGTGAGGTGAAATGCTGTTTTACGTCGCGTTCAAGAGTATTTCACTGATATAGTGACGTGCATGCACGTGTGTGTGACTGTTGATACTAGTTCGAACATACGCTGGTTTAATTGTGCTTGTCCCCTGACCAGCCGCTTAGGCAGGGTAACAACAAGTTTAATCCTTTAACGTCTTTTGGTATGACGCGGCCACGGATCGAACTACTGACCTCCGTTTTCCAGACAGAAGCAACACGAACTACACCATGAGCATACACAAAGAGTAAATGCAGGAAGATATGCGTTCATGCAAATGTATCGTCTTGCCCTTCCCTCGATTTAGAGAAGGAGGTATGTGTTTCGATCCACTTGACGTGAGTCCATTGTATGACTTTATCCTAGTTAGTGAGTGGGGTGGGTTTAACGCCGCCTTTAACAGTATTACAGTTATAGCGCGGCGTATCAGCTTAATGTGGGAGGAAAGCCCGACGTGATGCAGGTCTCAGACGTTTACCACTTTGGTGAAACCCACAAGAACGGGTATGGTGCTGACAAATCTAATCGGGGCGAACCGGGAATCGAAGCCACAATCATAGGTTTCTGGCGTACCCAAGGGACACAACTCTGCACAGCGAATCGCGGCGCCTTAGACAACTGAGCCACCCGTGCCCCCGACTTCATCCTAAGCATGTGTTAAGAATCATTACCAATTAGCGATGGTACCAGGTGTTCGGCAAATATTAATGAATCTTATCCAACCGATGGCACCCGTGGCAAATACAATCAAGTCAAGTGTTAACCTGATAAAATAAACGGGAACACATGTCAAAATAGGGAATTGCATCGGACATAATGTTGGTCACTAATGCGTCAAATTTGGAAATGTTCTTCTCCATCTATCTTAATACTTTCTGAAAACCATACTAAGTACTATTGTGATCAGACAACTGACAACTGATCAAAAACACGTTTGAAGTGTCGTATCACGCTCTTTGAAATCTTCGTGGAAAGATCATGCTCGATTGTACCTCAGAAGTTGTGAAATGTAGACATCAAAGGCTGGAGCCGATGGAGTATTGCTCTATATAAAGGGAATTTTGAGTACTGGAAAGTTGAAATCATCCCTCTTGTCATACAGTCGTGTGAAAGTTACCGTCACTTCTTTATGTGAAACAGATGATGCGGTTTCACTTGTCTCTTTTATGTCTAGTTCAGGCGAGTACATCGGCTCTTTGACAATTATTGAGGGATGTTGTTGCATTTATATTTTTCTGTAGTTTTTAACTCATTATGAACGCGGTCGCCCACCTTATAGAGGTATTTTTTCTGAATGTGGTGTTACGCAAGAAAGAAACGAGACGGTCGTTCTTGGCGCCGAGGTCCGAGTTCGATTCCCAACATGGGTGCAATGTGTAGAGCCCCTTTTGATACCCCAATGAACTCACAATATTTTGAGTTCCGCAAGTTATACACTACCTTATTATTTTATGGCTTCGAGGAAGCGTCAGAATCACACCACTTTTCGGCCGCATGTATTTACCGGTGAAGGAGGAACTAGTGTATACAAACCTGTGAAGGTTTGACGATGACTATCACCCAGAAACTATTTACCATCAACTACTCACTACTCAATCATTCGGTGACATTTAACCGCCATCGATTATTCCCACTACTTTAGAATATCCGCACCATTGGCTTTGAACGCCTTGTAATCAGACGTCAGGGAAATAACATTTGAATCTTAACTAATAGAATCCCCTAATCAGGAGGTCAAATGTTAAGACGAGGCTGGTCACCCTGTGCACGGCTAATCAAGTATGTTAGTGGAGCACAGCGAAAGACTATTAGGATATAGCCGGGTTAATGATCTGTGAGCGAACTGGAAGCTTATTTGATGCGACATTAGTGCAAGTGTGTCATGGAATGGCTAGCTCAGTAGGTGACTAGACATGTGTATGCAGATAATCTGTTTTATCAGGATTGGAATTCGGGTATCATTACCGGATTGAAAGTCAACTATTGTTTTTTAAAGTCAGCTTTATTCAAGCGATCACTTCGGGCTTTCCTCCAACATTAAGCTGACACGCCGCGATAAAACTGTAATACTGTTCAAAGCGGCGTTAAATCCAACCTATCTCACTCACTTATTCAAGCCATGCCCAGTATATAATAGAGTCTTGGCCGGACAGATAAGTGATCCGTGAAGATCCGGGGTAGAATAGGTCTACAGCAACCCATGCTTGCCCTAAAAGGCGACTATGCTTGTCGTAAGAGGCGACTAACGGGATCGGGTGGTCAGGCTCGCTGACTTGGTTTGTGCATGTAATCGATCCCAACTGCGTGGATTGATGCTCATGAGGTCAATCACTGGATTGTCTCCTCCAGACTCGATTATTTACAGACTGCCGTCATATACCTGGAATATTGCTGAGTGCGGCTTTAAACAACAAACAAACAAACAAACTGACAGACAGACAGTCAGGTCAAACTACGACACACAGTCAGCAAGTTCACACAACAAGTTTAGCTACCCGATCCTAATAAACCTGCGCTTTAGACACGGTTTGGGTAATAATGATCTATTCCTACCCGGAAATCCTCACTAGGACAGATGAGAGAAATACAGATGAATTACTATAGCAGTAAAACAGAGACAGAAAAAGATATGAATAATATGCAAATTATCAAACGAAAATAAAGCGTCAAAACCATTTCCATACTCATAATAAATCTCCTTAATACGATCCCGATTAAATCATAAGTATGTGGTTATGAAGTTTATGAATAACTATCAACTAGTGATTGTACCAGGTGTTCGCGAAAAGGTGAGCGCATTCTGCGCGACCATTACAAACACATGTAAAGGCAAGTAAAGTATTCATCTGGACGAAAACAAGGGAACGCATGAAACAAAGGTATAATCGATTTGGCGTTCATTATAGATGTAAAAACCTATACCCAGACTTATTTTGAAATATTAATTCATCAACATACAACTTCAGAACCTTAAGGCACAGGACATTTGACAATACATTCTTTTGTGTGTATTATAATGTAACAGTAGTAGACAGACATAAAATAAAATTGGATTTCATTAATGGCATATTTTGATCATTTATTATCGCAAACATAACACAAATCATTAGCATTCTTGGGGCAATGCATGTTAATGCAAAAAACACATGTACAGATCAGTACAAACATGTCAGTGCAAGAGAATAACCAGTCCAGATTAATTGCCGAAACAGATTAGAATTTGACGTAAATTTCAAAATAGCGGTGAAAAGTATATCTATTGATCAAAGAAAATCAGTGATGACACCAGGTGTTCGCGAAAAAAGTAAGCATGTCCTGCCCTACCGGTAGCACCCGCCATTCACACAATTTGCCTAAAATACTGGGAAAAGTGCGCAAAATATCGATAGAACTAATTTTAATCAGAAAGTTAGATTCCAATACCATATGACAGTGCTTTCTTAAATTTCTGAAACAAATTATATTCAAATGATAAAAACAAATTAACCAGAAAGAGGATCGTTCGTTTGTACAAATAACAAAAATGCTTTAGTTTATGAGAACAATTCAAATATTTAATCAGAAATTTGAATTACAAATTATAAGAAATATTACTTTTATGATCATATATTAAAGAAACCGATTAGATTCAATAATAAAAACAAAATAGAAGAGAGCATCGGACGAGGAGGACAATTAAATTCAGTCGTACGAAAAAAAGGCGAAAAAAGACTTTATTTCTTCAAACCTGTAGTTCCAACCTCCAGTCTAGAAATTAAGGAGAGTAAAAATAACAAATGACTGAACACAAATGAGTAATCATTACTCTCCTGCTCCACTTTACAATTTGTGCTCAAGGGGCCGCTTTGTTACTTCATTTTTGTCAGATTAATAACCCAAAATAATTATCAAATTGTGAAGCCAGGAGCAAGAGAGCAAAACTACAGTGTCTTGACTGGCTTGATCGCCATCAGTTACCACCTTTAAAACAATTTTATCGATTCCTAATCTTCTTTGGTGATCTGTTTCAATTATTTTGAAGCAAAATAACTAATGAAGACTCTCCTATCAAATCTCGCTCTCGTTCATCTTACATGAAAGGTTGTCAATACGAAGCAGGGTTACGAAATCCATCCGCCGAAATCCTTTCAGAAAAAAAGTAACACCACCGTTGGGCAGCCGGTGTCGAATAAATTCACCATAATCTTTTGATCACCGATACTGTTTATATCGATCTCCATTTTGTAAAAAATACCATGTTTTATCCAAGACGTTCGCGTTCAATTACTAAGACAAGGTGTCAATCAAATCGTTGCCACTGGTAACGTGAAACATCTCCTTAAATTCGGTTATACGATGACGCATCTTGAAATAATTGGAGTACTCATTCCTTTACCTTCATGAAACACTTTTAGTTAATTCTCACAGGAAAACAAAATGGCATCATCTTAAGTTATATATCTCTTTGTGGAATAAAGACGTGTTTTATTGTTTTGTTTATGCTTTCTTGCAAGCATTCCCGTATTGTCGCTGATGGATTTTCAAAAGAAATTGCAGTTCCGGAAGACGTAATGTTTGGCTGTAGTTGACAGGGAAATAGTGTATTCTGGATTGCTTTAATGTATCGGGATTGATGACGTTACGAGAGTGAGCGTGATGTTGAAATGGCATTTTACAACTAACGTTTTATATTCTTCAGTACAATATTTGTCACGCTGCGAGAAAGCATTACTTTTTTCTTTTCAAACTAAATTATTTCAAAAATACATGTCCTGTATCGCTTTCCCCGAACGCTGTATCAAGATGACCTCTATAATATGGTTCATTGTATGAGTGCATGTATTGATTTTCGCGGCGTCAGCAACTTTTGGCCTTCCTTTAGTTGACATGGCCATTGATTATACACCGCTCAACGTTAATATATTATATCCCCACAAACATGTCAAAGAGGCATTATTACTTTAAAAAACACCACACATTGTCATACCAAAGTCCAATCTCAGTTCTAAATATTTTAACATGAAATAAGACAAACAAGTACCGCTTGCATATTTGCAGAGCGCTTTTGTACCTCACCTTAAAGATATACCATTCTATATATATATATATCATATATCAATTACCTATTGATTTACCTATCAATATTATTCTTTTGATCGGGCGGTCGGGTAGCCTAGTGGTTAAAGCGTTCGCTCGTCACGCTGAAGACCTGGGTTCGATTCCCGACATGGGTACAATGTGTGAAGCCCATTTCTGATGACCCCCGCCGTGATATTGCTGGAATATTGCTAAAAGCGGCGTAAAACCATACTCACTCACTCACTGTTCTTTTGATCCTTCGTCTTAAGGTGAGATGAGGTGAGGTGAGGTGAGGTGAAATTGGGTTTAACGTCGCGTCCAAGATTATTGCACTTAGATAGCGACGTGCATGTACGTGTGTGTGTGGATGCTTGTACTGGTCCGGCTTGTACTAATGCCGATTGATAGTGCTACCTCACTGAGATACCACGCCGCAGTTTAACATGAATACCCCACTAAGACACAGTATACTGACTCAGAGCCGACCAGTTCCTGTTTTAGCCCCTTCATGCCGAGTGCCAGACAGGGTAACAACAAGTACCATCTTTTAACGTATTTTGGTATGACGCTGTCGGGGATCGAACCCCAGACCTTCCGCTCTCCGGGCGGACGCTCTACCACTAGACCACGGAGACGGTCCCGTCTAAAACGTCCATGACTCGCGTCACAGAATACGATGACTGTGGGTTCGCATCCGATTCTCCCAGATAATGAGTGAGTGAGTGAGTTGGGTTTAACGCCGCTTTTAACAGCTTCATGTGGGATGAAAGCCCGAAGTGATGCAGGTCTCAGACGCTTACCACTTCGGTGAAACCCAAGAGCACGGGTATGGTGCTGACAAACCTAGACACATAATCGGGGCGAACCGGGATTCGAACCCACAATCATAGGTTTCTGCCGTGCCCAAGGGACGCAACTCAGCACAGCGAATCGCGGCGCCTTAGACGACTGGGCCACACTCAGCAATATTCCAGCTGTATGCGGCGGTCTGTAAATAATCGAGTCTGGACCAGACAATCCAGTGATTGATATCATAATCATCGATCCACGCATTTGGGATACAATGACATGCATCAGTGACATGATATAACTGGAATACTGTTAAAACCAACTCAGCGAGCCTGACCACCCGGTCCCGTTAGCCGCCTCTTACGACAAGCATTGTAGCCTTTATCGCCCCGACGAAAAAGAGCAATTGTTTTTTTATGTATCATAATTACTACTGGCCTCATAAAAAGTTATATAATTAGTTTTATTATAAATTACCAAAGACATTTCGAATAGATTTTAAAATGATTTCGGGGACGTCACGTTTTGGAAATCTGAAACTGATTACTTTTTGAAACTTCATACATTACTCATGTAAGGGGCTGATATGTGTCAGGGCAATTCACACCCAAGTACATACCTGTCGCTCGTAGACAAATCAGTGAGGGAACCAGTCAGTGGTTTATTACATTAACTGTAGGTGTATTGTGTGATGCACAGCGTCGGTTTCTTGTTGCCAAGAAAAGTGGAGGTTGGAGCTTTATTCGATCCGGTTGCACGGCATATGTAACCAAATTATTTACCATTCTTATGATGGGATTTGACTATGGAGTGGAGCAGCTGCTGAAGCAGGAGTAAACAAGTCCCTTCATTCCGGTTTTGGATGACCAAGATTAAGGTTTCCCCAAATATAAATTTGTAATGTCTAATATTTGGGGATGAGGTGAGGTGAAATGGGGTTTAACGTGGCGTTCAAGATTAAGGCGCCGCGATTCGCTGTGCTGAGTTGCGTCCGTTGGGCACGCCAGAAACCAATGATTGTGGGGTCGAATCCCGGTTCGCCCCGATTATGTGCCTAGGTTTGTCAGCGCCATACCCGTGCTCGTGGGTTTCGCCAAAGTGGTAAACGTCTGAGACCTACATCACTTCGAGCTTTCCTTCCACATTAAGCTGACACGCCGTGATATAACTGGAATACTGTTAAAAGCGGCGTTAAACCCAACTCACTCGCTCACTCACTCAAGATTATTGCACTTATACAGCGACGTGCATGCACGTGAGTGTGTGTGTGTGTGTGTGTGTGTGTGTGTGTGTGTGTGTGTGTGTGTGTGTGTGTGCCGCTGCTTGTACTCGTCTGAACCAATACCGATATTATAGTGCTGGCCCACTGAGATACTACCACACTCAAACACAAAACACAGTATACTCCGAGCCGACCTGTCCTTGTTCTAACCCCTAAATGCCGAGCGTTCGGCAGTATAGCAGCAAGTACCATCTAGCGTCTTTTTCTGTGTCGCGGCTGGGGTTCGAACACCCGATCTTCCCCTTCCCTGGCAGACGCTCTAACACAAGACCACAGAGACGGTTCAGTTTTTGGTGATGCAACAATTTATAATGTGATAACATTTGCTCACAAAACTATCAACCATTTGCTATCAATTTCAATGGGAAACACAAGTGTTTCTCTGAAAAAGAGAATAAATACAAAAAAAGCATTCTCATTATCCTCACTTTGTGAAAATGTTTTTCAATGAACAAATAATCGATTCCTTGTGACCTTGACATTACATAATGAGGTTTCAGGTTTATAAGAAGGTGCTAGTAATTGCTACACGTGTGCCTGTGAATCTGCTTTACCGTATAATAATCGTAATGGGTGATTATGTATGATAATCATTTAGCTTTTCTTTCGTCAAGATAGCTTTAACTTGAAGCAGCTTTCAGGAAGCATCACAAAACCTTACAATACAATATAGCAAATACCACACTGATCTGAAACAGTCCAGTACGATGGATTGTGTTAAGATGCTGTATTTGATGGGAGGAAATCACACATTTCCCAAAGTCCGAAACAATGTCGCTCACAATGGGTGGTTCCTTCTCATAACCCTGTTCCATCGTTTTCGCTCTTCCAAGACGACAGCGGATTTCGAGAAGAGACCTTGTTGACTGGGGACATAAGTGCAGAATTCCTTGGCAGTGGGACTCACCTTCGAATTCGTCATAATTGTCAAGGAGCTGTGATGCATGGCTATGGCACATTCCTTGTGTCACTCCAGTGTATTATTATTGTCATCATTGTCGGCTTCCGTGCACTTGTACAATGATGCAAGTTCATTCGAGGACACCGGTGGCCCAGTCGTACAAGGCACATCATTTTTCTTTGTAGAGTTGCCTCCCTTAAAGTGCAGTGAATCCTTTATGCTGTCGGGATGAGTGCGAATCCTAGATTCGCTTTATTGCGATCATTTGTTTGTCTGCGCATTGCCATGATCACGGGTTTCACCAAAGTGGTAAGTTCTAAGACCTTTCCACATTAAGCTGATACATCGAAGTGCAACTCAACGGACCCTTAAAGATCCGGGATAGAATCTTCAGCAACCCATGCTTGCCGGAAAGATCCGGGGTAAAATATGTCTTCAGAAATCCATGCTTGCCGTAAAGATCGGGGGTAGAATAGCCATGCTTGCCGTAAGAGACGACTAACGTGATCGGGTAGTCAGGTCACGCTGACTTGGTTGAAGCATGTCATGGATCCCAATTGCGTGGATCGATGCTCATGATATCAATCACTGGATTGTCTGGTCCAGACTCGATTATTCACAGACGGTCGTAATGGAGCTAGAATATTGCTGAGTGCGGCGTAAAACAACAACCCGACCAGCGAAGCAACAACTCAACAACTGTTTAGATTCCGATACTCAACTGTAGATGAATTGAAGAAAATGTCTTTTAGACATGATGTGATTTGGCACTAACCTTGTTTAAGCCTTGTCAAATTACACATTCACTATAAGGAGTGGTGTAAGTTGTCTCAATATTTGAGTTCTGAGTCGGCCTCTGGGGGGTTGTTTAGTTCAATGTATATCAGTCCTGACAACAGATTATGACAACAATGGACATAAGAATTGCGTGTGTTGGAATGAAAACGAAAATAAAAAACTCGTTTATAATTCATGTGGGATTGATTACAATCCTACTCAGGAAAAAATATCCAATTTCAAATTGATGTGTCATGATTTGTTTCAGTTACTTTTGGCTTCGGGACTCTTGAACTCGCTGCTCAAGTTGAACAGATTGGAGCCTCTTCATGTATTTTCCGAGTTTGTCATCAAGTGGGTTCCTCGTGTATTCAAATTCCATTTTCACGTTTCCACAGAGACTCCGTCCTATTGGGCCCTGTGACAATGTTGCGAATGATCATATTCATGTCCACAACAGGAGAGTCATGATCGTCGCTCGCTGGTGGACCACTACGTGTAAAGATCAGGTTGTAGTACAACCCATATGTATATCTACAATAAGCTTCCTAATGTGATAAATTGTTAATTAAACTGATACGAATTCCACATGGTTACCTGTAGATATGAAGTAGTGTATTAACCCTCTAAAATAATTTACCGTGCATTTCAGTTTATGAAATGTCTATATACTTTAAGGATGGATGTCCTGATATATACTCCTATTGCCATCCATAGTAGGCTAAGTGTATATACTTCATGTATGTTTTTTTGTATATATGTCATGCCAGCAAGACTAGGTGTATCCACATAATGCTAATGATGTACCCGTATGTGCTTTGTATCTAAATATTGACATCCATATCAGGCTCAGTGTATGTTCGTCATGCATGTCCCTTGTATGCGTCTACTACCGTGCCACGCTAAGTGTATACTATCTTCATGTCCCTTGTATATTTGCATTGTAATTTATATCATGCTACGTTTATATACATAATGTTAAGTGTATGTGCACTTTTCAAAAAAGGAAACGCACAGGTAGTTTGTAGTTCATTGAACCTGACTTCACAAAAAAATCCGGTATATAAATTGGATATATGTTATTGGATAACGTTGGTGGCCTGATATTCGACAAACGGCAATGTCTTTTGCCGCCTTTGGTACCCATACACACAGTTCAATTCCACTGCAGACCGTCCGAGAACCGGCCGACCAAGAGTTACCACCCCGAATGATCGCTAGATTCAACTGTTCCACCTACGTCATCACAATGCCACAGCTACGGAGACTGCAGGACGCATCCCTGGTTTGAGGAGGATATCGTACCAGACTGCCAGAAACCATCTTCGCGAGGCTGCATGACAATGAACAGTTTTCAATGCCTTTGTACAACGACATGTGACTATCGAGCACCAAAACTTCATATTTTTATCTGATATAAAATGAAATATATCGACTTAATTAGGTTCAATAAATTTACTTAACATCTTCCTGTGCGTTTCCTTTTTTTGAAGTGTGTATGTACTTAATGCATGTCCCTTGCATTCTGCTATTTCCATTCATGTCAAGCTAAGAGTATATACTTAATGCATATCATTTATATATCAATATTGCCATTCATGACGACTAAGAGTACATACATAATGCTAATGGTATATATAATATATATAATATAATGTATTTCCCTAGAATATTCCTATTGTTACCCATGTCACAGACTAAGAGTACATACTAAAGGCACATTCCTTGCATATTCGTATTGCCAATCTTACCAGGATGAGTGTAAATACATGTACGTAATGTACCTCTCTTGAAAATTATTTTTGCTGTCCATGTCCTTTTTTATTCCCCTAGTGTCATCTATATTAAGCTAAGTGGATATACGTATTAACGTCCCTCGTATTTTCTTGAATGATATGATGCTAGAAGTATTTGATTTTTTTTATATCTTATTTCAAAAAGACCACGACAGTCCGTGCCAGTGCCAATTTATAGTCTCACTCTGTTTAATCAAGGCAATCACTTTCATATTAGATAACTGGAGCCGAGGGTAAGTATTACCAATTAGGCAAAAGGTCGTAAACCCCGCCTTTATTCAAGAAAACAGCCAACACATTTCTTGTGTTAACATTTCACAGTAATTGACTAAATGTGATAATGATCAACTCTTGTCTCCAACAAATTTCTTCGCGCATATCAGTAAGTCACCCCGTTCTCATTCCACTTCATCTATTCCCAAATCCTTTGACTAATATATGGAGGCGCTCCTTAGCTTGACCTCATCAAATTCGAGGTAAGAGGACTCTCCTTCAGATGCTTGTCTTAAACCCTTCTGAACAGCACTGTTAGGATCGCACTAATAACATTCAACTGATTTTTACGTGATTGGCCTTTTTATGCCTCTTATATTATTGCTTATGTAAACGAAAACTCTGTTCAATGGTACTGCGTTAATTATCTATGCATGATGGATTAACACGGGAAGCGATACAAGCGTTACACAAGTATAGCTTCCGATAATGGATTCCTATGTTCTCGCTCGTGGACGATTCCCATGCGAGACTTTTTCAGATAACATCCAATCTCTTCGCCGTGGATGTCTTTAGAGAAGGGCCACAAATTACCCAGCATTGAAATATTGGATCATGGCCTTAGATTAACCCTGGCCCGAATGGGTTTTTCTTAGCCACGTTTGCCGTTCGTTGGTCTTGCCATGACAAGATCTCGCTCAGGACAACAGATCCAATTTTCGATTAGTAAAAGAGTCAGCAATCCCTATGGTCGAAAGAGAAAGCGATTTGGAAAACGAACCCCCAATTTACCAGTTTGTATGCTCAACAAACTTCAAACCCAGGAGACACGTCTCACTAGAAAAGATTTGCATTCACGAACAGGGTGAGAACACAGATGGTTGATGCCAACGAGTAGAAAGGCAAAGGAGAAATTAATTTATGGAAACAATATCAAATGGATGTACATAGGAAAGGTTTACAGCTACGGCATTTTATGTATTTTTTGGACATTCGTTTGTGTACATTGAGACTAACTATAAAGACATGGTTTGCATCCAGTTGTCTTTATTTTCAAGTGTGACTCGACAAAACATAATGATTGGCTTGGCTTGATGTTTAACGCAGCACTCAGCTATTTTCCAGCTATATGACGGCCGTCTGTAAATAATCGAGTCTCGTCCAGACATTCCAGTGATGTTTGATATCATGAGCGTCGATACACGAAATTTGGATCGATGACATGCATCAACCAAGTCAGCGAGTCTGACCACCCGATCCTGTTAGTGGCATCTTACGACAAGCACAGCCAACTTTTACGGCAAGCATGGGTTGCTGAAGACCTATTCTACCCCGGATCTTTACGGGTAGAATGGCTGGGAAGGGGATGTAAAGGGTCAGTGATATTTCGTTGAAACATATACTCAACAACAAAAGTTCCTGTGACACCAATATTTTAGTGTAAAATAAAGTTTGGTTTGGTTTTAGTACATGTATGGAATCAAGTCACAAAAACGCAACTGCTACAGAAAAGCATGCATTCCATACAAAAGTTGACTTTTATGCAAGCCCCATGCATTTCA
Source organism: Haliotis cracherodii (assembly GCF_022045235.1). Taxonomy (NCBI): domain Eukaryota; kingdom Metazoa; phylum Mollusca; class Gastropoda; order Lepetellida; family Haliotidae; genus Haliotis; species Haliotis cracherodii. The sequence goes on along the minus strand of NW_027266273.1, from coordinate 3,194,603 downwards.
CTACCCAAGAATGGGTATAAAAGCATGTGCGTTAACGGGATTACATATGCATTGTTTAGCATCGTGCTGAAAACAACCACTCAGAAAAACAACAAAAGTACGCAATTATTCAACATCACGAAATGCCACGCCTGTCCGAAAATGACCGTCTGTGAGCCATTGGTATGCTTGAAGCAGGATCGAGTCGACGTGATGTTGCAAGATAATTTAACGTCCACAGAAACACCGTTTGGTGTTTATGGCAACGTTGGCAACAGACGAATGCAGTCAGAGACCATCCTCGGAGTGGCAGGCCACGCGTAACCAATAATCGACAAGACAACTGGATTCGAACAACACACATTCGAAATCGATTCCAGCCAGCCACAGTGACTGCAAGAAGCATCCCTGGCCTTCGACGAATATCTTCACAAACCGTACGCCGTCGCCTCAGATGTGCAGGGATTGTCGCCAGAAGACCCGCCAGACGTCCCATTTTGACAGGAAACCGCGGTCAAGCATGCCTACATTGGTTCACAATTGATTCTACAAGTTCTATTCACTGACGAGTCTCGTTTTCACCTGAGCCACCATCGGGTGGACCGACGTCAAGGTGAACGTTACGTCAATCATTGTGTCATGGAAGAAGATCGATTCGGGGGCGGCAGCGTTATGGTATGGGGTGGGATTACAGCAAGACAGAGGACCCGTATGATAGCGGTAGAGGGAAATCTCACTGGACAGCGCTACCGCGACAAGATCATCTGCCCTGTTGTTCTACCGTTTTTGCGTCGTCATGGCCCAGGCATTACTTTTCAACATGACAACGCCTGGCCTCATATTGTTCGACTTGTTCAGTATTCTCTTCAACAAAACGACGTGAATGTCATCCCCTGGCCGGCTCGCTCCCCTGATCTCCCACCAATCGAGCACATGTGGGATGAGATGGATCGGCGCCTTCGACGTTAACCACGTGTTCCACAGACACTCCAGGAACTTCGAAACATGCTCCAGCAGATATGGACAGATATCCCACAGGACTTTGTGCGACGCCCACTAACACCATCGCGGACGTCTTTAAAACACACATAAGCCCATTGCTAGAATTTAACTAGTCGAATCCACCACACACCCTTGAACATACTACCACTGTGGTGAGGTGAGATGAAATTGGGTCTAACGTCGCGTCCAAGATTATTGCACTTATATAGCGACGTTGCATGCACGTGTGACCGCGTGTGTGTGGCCGCTTGTACTAGTTCGGACTGAGATACAATGCCGCAGTTTAACATGAATACCCCACTCAGACACAGTATACTCAGATACAGTATGTATCCGAGCCGACCAGTCCTTGTTTTGGCCCCTTAATGCCAAACACCAGACAGGGTAACAACGAGCACCATCTTTTAACGTCTTTTGGTATGACGCTGTCGGGGAGCTTCCAGTGTGAAACATGCAAGGAAGCAATTTGGTTTTGAGAGCACACCCCTCAGTTATCTTCATTAGTCGATACATTTGTACATGTGTATTTAACTCATCGATGCATGCGAAGTTCCATGTTACCCCATTCACAACATCATCATACGCATAGGTATGTTCAATATCGTATCACATTCAGTTTTATATTCTTTATTTTATCTACACTTCGATGGTGCACGGGTAAGATACTACAATTATCTGTATACATCCGTCCCGCGGCGTGCCAGAAATGTATACTCGCGGGTTCGAATCCTATATTCACCCTTATTATGTTTCTAAATTTCTCAGCAATTTATTTCTTCGGGCTTTCCTCCCACATCAAGTTGAAATACCGGGATATAACTGAAATACTGTTCAAAGGTGGCCTCAAATCCAACTCGCTCACTAACTCACTCACTCACCCTAAACTTCGTTGAAGAATTCCTTGTGGTTTAGGTCAATTGGTAACTGTCAGCGGTAATGGTCATAAGAAGCTTCAACGCAAGGGACTCAACTCGGTGCATCGAATTGCGGCTCCATAAAGGACTTGGCCATCTGTGTATCCTATCTTATAAGCGTATATAAACAGTTATTATATATGCGGCATATACATATCCACATAAATATCAAACTGAAAATAAATACGTTTTTCTTATATATTACATTAATATTAATCATATGTCATTTCTTATTAAACCTTCTTACACTGCCCAGAATGAACTGGGGCCACTCTGATATGGTGATATAATGGAGAGAAAGTCAATAATGGTGGTGTGGATAGTGTAACAGCATCATATTTTGATATTTTTACGTAAAAAGGTGTTACATCGATTTTTGTGTGGTGGTGTGCGCGGAATCTCTGTTAGCGCATCACGGGCAACTAAGATTGGACGCCATCGCATTTATCACAGGAGACACTCTATTGAAGTCACAAAGTCGACAGGGAGGGTAATTTATTATTCCTGCAGAGAGGAGTTATCCCAGAGAAGCAGGTTAAGGGATAACGAACATGTGAGCGCGGGAAGGAAACGGGAAATTAGATAGACAGAATAAGAAAATGTGCTGAAAACAAAACAGGTAATGTTTTATACAGTTCCAAGGGAACGCGATAAGGGAAATTTAGATATTTAGACAAGACAGCCATTGAATGTGTTTAAAGGAAGTAAAAGAAAATGCTGAACAAAGATACAATAGGAAAAGATAGAAGATCTTTGGAGAGAATCTCGCGAGAAAAAGAAAGTAGCCTTGGACTAACACAAAATGGTAATAGACTGTATAAAATACATCAAAATATCTTTCAAGAACGGAGAAGGAAATGTGTAGGGAAGACGAAATGGAAAAGAAACACCAGTAGTGAGGGGAGATTAAATCGAGGAAGGGTAAATAAGGAAGAGGACTGAAAGGGGCTGAGACGTGAGGCAGTAACTGGAGAAGAGTAAGAAAGATTGGAGACGAGTAGGAAACAAGAGGAGTGACGGACGTGGGAAGGAGAGAAGAAAACAAATATGAATTGAGGATGATAGGAATGGGGAGGTAAGAGTGAGAGAGCGTAGAAAGGACAAGTGGGAGATCGACATACATGTATGGAATGTTGAATCTGTAGAACTGGAGGAACACGAAACAATGAAAATTTAAGGGACGAGTTGGAAGGTCGGTTAGGGACAGCTGAGTGCAATGAATTCTATACATTAAATATTCCAGGAATGACTACAAAGTAAAAATGCAAATTTTTAAACGGCTTCCTTCATTAGACATGTTTTTATCATTTTCAATCGAGAAAATCACAGAGGCTTTCACTATTCCAAACACTTTCTCCTGGACCACACAGATAAAGTTTGCTGCTCGATACTTCTCTAATCAGCTATCATGAGCAACAGGAAGACAGAAGTGGGGGTTTTTTTAAATACTGATTGACAAGGCGTTGAAAGTTTGGTGAGCCATTGATGACTTCCTCCCAACTGTAACCTAGCATCATTGGACATTCGATAGCTCTACTTTGAAAGAAATAGCTCAACGGAGATCAATAGGATTTCCATTTTTTTAATCTTCCAACAAAAACACTGCCCCAAATCCGCCAAGTTTTGTAAAAAGCAAAGTTAATCACCAATTACATCTGTAGTGCGCTCTTCAAAAGAACAAAACATGCGTAAATTCCGCTCAAGGGTCAGAGGGATATCATCGGATATCAATAGAATGATCCAAATCAGCAAATCCCGCCCAGATCACATTGCGTCACGTGAGCACCAAGGGAGATAATCTACCAGCGTCAATGTGCCAATTAATACCTTGTTATCAAAGAAATTACTACCCTAGTTCAAAAAAGAGAGGTTAGTCCTCGAGGAAAGCCACCATCGAGAAGGACATGAAATCTGACTTCAAATATGTTAGTGCCGCCAACGACATGCGCTCTGCCTTAGACAGCTACGTGAATATATACATGTAGCAGGTTAATTATACCATGTCAGTCTTATTTAACTGTACATATTGTACTTGAGTACAAACACCATTACAGTTTCAAGACAACAAAAGCACACATTAACTTGTATTCGCAAAAAAGTGACCCATATTTGGCTTATTGCCCTCGAAGCATACTAGTAGCGCAAAATCCTCCAATAAACATTACAAATTCTATCACCACTAAATCCAAATCTAAATACCTACGCATATTGTCACTAATAACACCTCAATCGATCACATTTAACAAAAATTTAATAAAGACGCAACAAATTATTTGACATCTTCAAAACACTGTATACATAAATTGACCAATTATCATCTGCTATGAGACTCCTTTCTGCGGACACCCAACTTATCAGCCAACAATTTTCATATTGACTGAAAACAGTAAAGACTTCTGGCTCCATTTCTGATAATCAAAACAACATAACCACAATCGATTCCAAACACTGAATTAGCTGCAAGGTCTTAAAGCAATATTCCATGAGACATACTTGATCGTCAATTGTGTATGAAAACTGACAGCGAAAGGACTCTTCCCTTCTTTGGCGCCATCACGCATACCTCGCTTAGTTGGCCCTATATTTGTCCGCCCTTGTTAAATTCAAGCCAATGGCATCCCCCAGCGCTAAGGGGGATCGCGTAATCAGAGAGAATGTAACCAAAATACGCTATAGGAAGAATAATCAAGAGCCGCATAAAACAGTAATTTAATTACTGTAGCCTCTCTAACGAGTTCTGAATACTGTGTTTATTCGACGCCCCAAAAAGATCCGGATCGATCGGCATGGATCATGGGCAGCCCTGTCACGCAACACGTGATGATCTTGAGTTAAAATCAATATGTGGGGTAAAGATTCGTACATCATAATAGCTATTGACACTCTGGTCAGATTGTCTGGACTGGACTTAGGTCATTTGGGACTCATTGGGGCTGTATCAAAATAATGAATATGATTGTTGGGGAATCTTACTGTCTAGAGATTTGTTTGTACAGTTTTAGTGCTTGTGTTCAGAGTAACTATGTAAGCCTCTTTACACCGCCAGTACAAGGGTGTTAACATCAGTGATAGCAGGAGAATAACCTCGGCTCTGGGTTATGGTTTTATTTATTGGTTTTCTATTGAATTTACGCAAAAAGTTCCAGGGATGTCCTTTATAGCATTTGGTGCCGTTCAAGTGATACAATGGAAGAGATTTATGACAACTTATTCTGTTGGGAGACATCCAAAGAAGACCTCGATCATACTAATGTCGCTAGGGATTTGATTCTTGAAACTGTCGCTCATCAACCATAGAAGCCTGGGCTTCGATTTCTAAGTTACTTCACTTTATTAGCTTCATGCCAGCCTCAGAGGTAAACCCACATGACAGAATACTGACGAAATGGGCACACAGACATAAAGCACATCATCGGTTTTGATTTTTCGCTTCAGCCCTCAGTCTTGCTGTATATAGTCTCCAGAATAGCATTATAATTTTATAGGAAGTGGTGCTACTATTGTCAGCAAGCATTGGACTTCTCTCCATCTGGGTTGGATTTCCTACTTATGCACTCAAGTGATGATTGAGAGCTGGTCTCCAAGAGATGATCACCAATCAGGAACTTTCGTATCAAGGAATGTTGGTACCCAGTCTCCATTGAAGTGGGCGGCATTAAATGATGGCTACACAATTGCATAGAGTAGATTGATTGGAAATATGAAACGGGGACTAGTGCACCGATGGCATGCTTCAAGATTTAGATCATTCCAAAATACGTTGCTTCCATGTGTACGAGCTGTACATCTGTACAGTACAAGCTGTGGATAAAAAGGTCTGAGCGAAAGATATATAGTACACTTTTGACAGATTGCGTGTATTTAGTACAGTCAGTATTTTCCACGCTAAATAGCTGATTTTGACTCCAAAGGTGGGCTTCCTCCCGAATGGTCAGACCATTAATGGCTGATCATATGCTCATCTGCTAAGGAAACTGCGGTTAATTATCAAGTTTATACGTCGTGAAAGACTCACTAAATGTGTATCGTTCCACCAATGCGCCTTTGCAAAGTTTGTTGTCGCCATGGCTACAATGCATGACTGTGGCTTTAAACTTATTTAACAGCCTCCACATACACCAAATTTGGCACCATCAGATTTTCAACTCTTCCTAAACTTTGCCATTACATATTAAAACATATTACTGGAATGAAAGCTATCGTTAAAAACTAGCGAAAAAAGCTTGGCAGGATCTTAACTTACCAGTACTTAATGTTCACCGAATTAGCAATAGGCTACGACAGATGGAACCACAGATTTTGGCAAAATACCAAACAAAAAGAGTCCTTTCAACCAGCACATTTATGTGTTTACCGACGTGTATACGGTAAGGGTGTACGTAACTTTACAGCTTTGAAAAACTACATCTGTCCTTAATAATATTTGTTTTACAAACTGATCTGTTGCGTGAGCTATTTTGTTCCCTTGTCATTATAGTTCTTCTGCACGCAACGAAATAACAGTCTAATGCAGAATGATACATGCCCAAAGTCATCTGGAATGATATCCCCGGAATCCAAATACTACTTTTAATGCTCCACTTGGGACGTAGATACGAGACAAGTCCAAATAATCTCTGTAATTTCATACACGAACATGGATTCATAAATGATAACCCGAAATGATTGTCTATACAACTTACTGAGCACTTTATGTATGGAATTAAGTTATGTTTAATGTCGAACTCTGTAATCATTTTAACCACCGGAACGTTGTTTAAATAATGGCACTTCAAAGGTATAGGAACGCACACAAATAAGTTATTGATAAATGACATGTGTCGGGCCTCTTTTGTGAGCAATTACGATCACACTTAACGATGAAAAAAATGTCTTTCTGGTAATGCACCATCGTATGATTCATCCACCAAAATAACACGATTGCCAGAAGAGCAGGAACAGTAACTCAATGTTGACTGGGTAATATGATTGTCACAACGCTACCATAATGCTGTTCTGATGTAGTCCTCTTTACCATTCCTATTGCAGATTATGCAACGTGCGTGAAGGTCATTCGTATCATGACGATCAGGTAGGAGGTTTCAGAAGAAATTATGTTGTGAAAACAGACAGCTTTTGTTCTGTGTCAGTGATGGTTCATCCCTGGGTATGTTCAACCTGATAAATGTGTACTAGGTATTACAAACTACAGGGGTACTGTGTGGTACAATGGCACGGGGGTTCAAACAGTTATAAAACAAATCTTTCTGATCATATGATGCTTGGATTGACAAAATATGATTCTCCGAACTGAAGTATTCTGAAAAAGTTTCTAAAGAGAAACAAGTTTTCAAAGAAACCGTACACACAATTAAAACACTCCAATTGTATTTATATTCTGGTACATATTATTTGTAAATAAAGTTTACAATAGATTTCTAATTTCAATTACGATTCATCATTATTTTATCATCAGGTTTCTAGCACACCGTTGGTGGGCAACTCTGCATAGCCTTACCCTTCAAACGTTGAAACATTTTAATATGTAGATACACATTTAGGTCACATTATATGCACTTGCTATTCTGCTGCTCGAACAGCGAGGATCCAGATACTCGAGGAGAATTAGATATAGTGTACTAGTCTACTTAACATTGGACCGACATTACGCCTACACTAAACCTTGGTTCGGAGTTATGTTCACATCAATACACACAAGGGGTGGTCCTCAACATTCAGCATCCATATCAAATGTGATTACTTCTGTTCATCATGATGGAAACATCTTAATTTCTCGGGACATCTTACGCCCTGTTTGCAAGATAATACCGGTCGTCTGTCTTGTGTTTTTGATTAAGTGTTAATAACCATCCAAAATGAAGTGAGTTTGAATTTGATATACAAACATAGTTGCAATGTAAGTTCAATATTGCACGTCCTACTATTCGATATCAAGCACTGATCGATGGTCGCCAGTAAGCCACTGATAGAATTATCCAAAAAAGACGAAACGGTTTTAATATTAATATACTTTGATGGATCGTCTCTCAAATTCGATTAACGCTTGGCTGATGTCATTACTGATTGTTGCCTTTGTCAATATTTACCACTGCTGAAATTAAAATTTGCCGACTAGGAGAATTAGTGTACTATTGTTGCACTGCTTAATCATACTTGTATCACCTGCTTCAATCTGATACGGTACTTTTAAAATACCGTTTGCCACTGATTAGCGACACTAAATAGCATGTTGTCACCCATACACGCATGTTAAAATAGTTATCGTTACTCTCTTAAAACGTCCAGATATCTGATTTTACATCACAAATAATCCCGACAATGCGAAGTGCACGGATTTTTGTGAATTCAACGTTCTTACATACCGTTCGACATACGGTCACGTGGTATGCAAGCCCATTCAGCTCGCATATTCCTGTACCCGCTCCACTGATGACATGAGTGTGTAAATATATTAGGTGTGCACATGGTTTACTGTTACATGCAAATTGTTCAAGCGGCAATTGAAACCGGTAGGGCAGGACATGCTTACCCTTTTCGCAAACACCTGGTGTCATCACCGATTTTCAGGGATCCATTCATATAATATTCACAGCTATTTTTCCTTTTACGCCCAATGGAGTTCGTCGGATAATCGGGTCTAGTTCTCTGGCATAGACATTTTACATTGACATCCAGTAACACATCATCGTATGCTGTCTGTGTCTGATCTTCCACCCCATTACAAAACGACATGAATTTTCACAATTTACCTAGGTATAGTCTTCAAAATATGGAACATCATTAATAAATTATCACTATCCTTTTTGCGAATGATCGTTTTTATTCGGATTTCTTAGGCGGATGTTGCCACAAAGACAGAGGGAATCCTAACCGATCTCGACCTACAAGTGTTATCATCTTCTTCCAAAAACAGAAACAAGTGACAAGAGCTAACATGTGGAGAGATCATGACCGATACTGCCTCTGATCATAGGCGTCTTGTCATGCAGAATACTATCAGAGCTACGGGTTACAAACTGAATTCGGAAATGTAATATTGTTTGTGTAGTCATGCAGTATTTTGTTGATAATCAATTGCTGGTTGTAACTGATATTAATTTTCACCACGGATCGAGTTACAAACAGATATGGAGAAAGAATTACACGGAAGTAAGGAGAATGTTCTCAACATGTTATCCAGCTATGGGTACTTTAGGACCGCTGGACGAAGGATCGGATCCTAGAATCGCCCAGATTAAGGTCATCGGTCTGTCTGCACCATATCAGTCCGCCTGGGTTCACGAAATGTTCTTCTTGTACACGCTGGTCATACACTATGACATGATTGAATATATCAAAGAGGTTTATACACAACTCACTCACAAACGTTTCAAACCCGGGTAACTAGGGTTCTCCTAAATTCAACTACGACATGATACATTGTAGTTTCTGTTCAAAATAGTCACACACAATGCACACATTCCAACATTTAATTCATTCGAGGCACAATTCATTTGAGGCATATTGAGATTTTTGTCCCAGCATGTTTCATAATCAGGAATCGCCATCGAGCATTGTCATTCCGGTCCCTGTTCATGACGAATTACCATGTAGAAGCACACCAGGACTCATAAAATCTAATTTGGACAATGAAATATTCTGATGTCGGAAGCTGGATGACATAATTTGAAAAAGAAGATGACAAGCATTCATTTAGCATACCATTAACGTGCTTGCAGAACTTGCGTTCAGCTCAAACTGTCATGCAAGAAATCTCAACCATATCTTCACAAAATGGATTATTCCAAAAGTAAATTTCAATTGCAACAAAATTGAAAAGCATTTCAAATTGCATTCATGTTCCAGTTTTTTTCAAAACAATCCCTTGCATTATATGACTGTAATGCTTTTAATTTAATTCTCCATTCGAACTTCCGTCATTATTTTGTCATTACTTCGCATTATGTTCCTTCTTTCCCTTCCCTTGATCTCCGCCATCCACTGACTTAATAACACAACATTCACTGACAATGAACATATAGCATCCCATACAAGCTATGGCAGACAGTCCATACATTATGTCAAATGGTTTTGGTGAATGTTTTCTCTAGCCGTCAAAGATCGTGAAGCAATATCAACGTAACGCCTTACCCTGAAACGGGCCACGTATTAATTCAAATTGCAATAACTATGTTTTAAGTTTCCATTTGACTGTCATTCATAGACTCGCCTACACATCTGACAACTAAATAATCTCTGATATCTGTCAACTTCACTCCAGAATGCACAGTGGCATTTGTTTCCTTTAGTTTCATAACAGTTAACGGCACACATGTTATGGTCTAGATCCTTTATGTACAGAGACATATGATGAATCTGGATTCGTTCACTTATCGATACCAATGCTGAGCATTTTGCAAACCTCACGGTGCATGTTTTAAGCAGTAATGTGGAGCAATCCATCAATTACAGAGATGCTATAAGATCTACCAGACCTCTAGAAATATAATCTGCCATTGTACCACTTGAATATCTTATAAATATGTACCGAAATGTAGGCAATCTAAAATTAAACTTGTAACTGTGGTGACTGTCTACCAAATCTGTTAATAGAACAGAGAATGAATAGTTCCGGGGTTCTCGCTCCGATAGTGAGATGTCACGAGATGTCCCACAGTGCATCCGTCATCATGTCCGGTTCCAATTTCTCGCCATGTCACCTCGTAAAGGACGCATTACCCCAACTGGCGTCACCTTCCCCAACTGTTTCTTGTTATCTGTCACGTGAAGATTTAAAATGGCTCCTTAATTCTAGACCACTATATAAAGCCATTTATATCTATTTGTTTGTTTGTTTGTTGTTTAACGCCGCACTCAGCAATATTGCAGTTATATACTGTAAATGATCGAGTCTGGACCAGACAACCCAGTTATTGACATCATGAGCATCGATCCACGCAATTGAGATCGATGACATGTATTAACCAAGTCAGCGAACCTGAACACCAGATCGCGGCTTATTCTACCCAGATCTTCACGGGTATAACTACTCATATTGCAGCAGCTCATGAACAATATAATGAAACCGGACATAATCCCCAGGGACCATCATTCTGGCTCCACCAGGTGATTGATTATAATAGTACTTGACTATCCTACTATAATGTAAGAATGTTTTGAAATCTCTTGTATCAACACAAGGGGATGTTCTCTACTGTTTATCAGTTTGCAAATTCAGAAATACCTTTTTACCTTACGTTTGTTTTATCATTTTCTAACCAGACTAATTTACTGGGTATTCCGCAACAAAACCTGTTATAATTCTTCAAATGCTTATAAACTTAATCCGAATTATAGCACTAGGGTAGAATCAAGTATTGTGTGAAAGCTTTTAAATGGGGTTTTCATTTCATATTTTGCATAATATCATGAATGTAAAACTACAAATTTTCATATCATTTTAAAAAAATAATGGCAGCCGCCATCTTGTGAAATGGCGCCCATTTTTAAAATTCCGACGGGGGAACTTTGTGCCATAATATAACTTTCTGAAGGTCTCGAGAAAAATTCAGCTTCTTACTATTTTTTTCCAGATTGTTATATTTTGTCTGATAATCTTATCCTATAAGTGAGACAATAAACTTTCCGTGAAAGTGCAGAAACACTTATTGAAATCTTGTATTTCGTATGTGTGCATACTTCTACTTCACAAACCATGATGCAGAAATACTTCAATAGTAAATGATCATAAAACATGTAAGTTTCAGGGTCCTTCAATGGAGCGTTATTTATGTCAGGTGCGTCGAACATAATATCAAGCTTTCTTAGTACGGCTGTATATTAAACAAATGTCTGACATAGAGCCATGTTACTGTCATTCAAAACACAATCTGATTACATATATGTATTTATTTTTCTTCTACCGATAACCCTTTCGTCCCTTCGATTCAGAATTCAGAGCCGAACATGTGCGTTGATCAGGTAATTGACCTCCGATCTTGACCATCAAACCATTTTTGCCGTCACATATCCATAAGTACATCCCCAACTCTGACTGTCGAATTAATATGACCAAGGTAACCATGTGAAGACACAAACCTCAATGCCTATTCATACATGTACTATACATTGCATATTCGTTATTCCGAGAAACCTATAATTATAGGTTCGAATCCCAGATTTGTCCCGATTATGTTTCAAGTTTGTCAGCACGACATCCGAGCTGGTGGGTTTTATCGTCTCACACATGCATCAATTCGGGCTTTGCTCAAACACCAAGCTGACACGCCTTGGTATAACTGAAATACTGTCCAAAGCGGCTTTATTATACCCAACTCCCTCATTTTATTCCCACCACACTATGAAACTCCCACAGTGGCCAGGTCGGCCATGATCCTACAGTACAGACAGTCTCTACACCCTTGATTTACCCACAAACTTCCCCCTCCCCACTTCTTCTTATTGACCAATTGATTTACTGCCAGTGTGGATTTGCTTTCCTTTACAAGTGGACAATGGTTGGGAATTTATCAATGAGACCTAATAGACTAGACAGACAGAAACTAGATCTATATTTGTCCAGCGATTAACAGCATTTAAGAGGTCCGATTGGCTCAACACGAACGGCTTTGTCTGATGGAGTATGCTTCAATGATAATTCAGACCGACATCTGGACCAATTGAAACACCTGTTGGCTTGGCACTGCTGTGGAGAGGATTCCTCTTCAAGTTCCCTCAATCGTTCATAAACGAAATGCAACACGTGAATGACAGTTAACCTACTCCCAGAACTACAGCAGATAAAGTACAAACAAGACCAACAGTAATAACAAATTATGTATGGAATCAAATTAAGGGACCGACCAGTCCTGACTGCTGCCGATTTCTAGTGCTAGCCCACTGAGATGCCATGCCGCAGTTTAACATGAATACCCCACTCAGGCACAGTATACTGACTCTCAGCCTACCAGTCTCCTTAATGCCGAGCGTCAGACAGGGTAACAACAAGTACCATCTTTTAACGTCTTTGGTATGACGCGCCCGGAGATCGAACTCCGGACCTTCCGTTCTCTGGGCGGATGATCTACCACTATACCACGGAGGCGGTACGGGACATAAGAATAAAATTTTATATTGATATATTCCACAACCAAGTGCATCACTTCGGGGTTTCCTCCCACATTAAACCGACACGCCGTGATATTACTGAAATACTGTTAAAAGCGGAGTCACTATATGGCTGAAATATTGCCGATGTGACGTTACATTTTAACTCACTCACTCACTGTTAAAAGCGGCGTTAAACCCAACTCACACACTCAATCAATTTACATTGCTTGGTCAGTGTTGGATTATGTTAAACGTTGCTTCTGTGGTGAATAATTTGATAAGTATTTCTTAGAAGTTGACGGATGACAAAGTAGACGCGTACACACTTTATGGATAACAACTTCTCTATTTAACTGTAACAGCGACGTTTCGGTATATATCCTCAAACCGTTCTTGTGTTTAGGCGCATTCTTCCTTTCTGTGGCTGTGCCTTATGTTCCAAATTCAGCCCTGTTAAATCTACATGGTACTTAGCTGTACATTAAAAACAGCGTTGGTTCATCTCCTAATGTTCACTGAATATACTCATGATGAACATACATGTATATCAAATGAAAGTTTAGGTAACAGCAAACAAACGTTCACTTGGTTTGACAGAAGTCCTAAGCATTGAGTGACATAGTGATAAACGCACTATTGGTGACTTATTTTGGACTGTCAACCAATAATAACGTTTAACAATTATGGGAGTGGCCGCGTAGCCTAGTGGTTAAAGCTTTCGCTCGTCACGCCGAAGATTCGGGTTCGATTCCCAACATGGGTACAATGTGTGCAACCCCGCTGTGATATAGCTGGAATATAGCTAAAAGCTCACCAAACTCACTCACTCACTCCTATTATGTTTTCGTGCACTTCTCCTGAGATTGAAGACTACTAAGGCAAGATGTAAAATTTCAGGAAGATATGTACGAATCAGTCGTTGACACGCGTACGTTCCAGTGTGCTAGGTCCTTGTAACTTATTTGAACTGAAGACATCTGTGACCCAAAATAGACCTATGTTACACTAAGCAGGTTCTGGGGTAGCCTCTCTGAACCTTGTGTTCTTCTGTGTGGGGCCTGTAATTAATTTATTCGCCTTCAGCCAAACTTAAACACTTAAATAGCATCTCTGTTTCCCGTCACCTCGACTGGTGGCGCGGAAGCTATGTTGGTTGGCCGAAAATGATTTCATGATGAAAACGATGAAAATTTATTTGACATGTTTCAAATTGTATGATCTGAAATATTGAAAGTTGTGCAAATACAGGCCTGTTGTATGATTCAGCATACATGCATGCAGTTTCATGCCAATAGTCAACCACAGCAATATACACGACTCATTGCCAATCACTAACAGTTTACTTATATATCAACGTATCCAACTAGATACAGGTTAAATGGAGTAGCTTGGATAAGTGGATGTTTTAATGAAATGGAACCTTTGCATGCATATCATTGGCAGTGCATGTTGTATTTCTAGCACATTAACTCTTTTACCTACATGCAGTTCTTCAATTTACATTGCCTCTTAGGCTCGCCAGAAACCTACGATTGTGGGTTCGAATTCCGGTTCGAGTCCCAGTTTACCCCAATTATGTTTCTAGTTTTGTCAGCACCATTCCCATGCACGTGGCTTTCACCAATGTGGTAATCGTTGGTTACCTGCATCACTTCGGGCTTCCCTCCCACATTAAACTGACACGCCGTGATATAACTGGAATACTGTTCAAGGCCTCGTTAAAACCAACAAAATGATCTGCTTGAATGTTTGCAATAAGTTCAATTACGTCAAAAAAAAATGCTCTTTCCACGAAGATTTCAAAGAACGTCACATGACTCTAACATTCAAGGCACCAGTAAAAGCTTTCGTGGTCCAAATTCCAAATTTGGCGCTTCAGTGACAACATAATGTTCGATGCAATACCCTATTTTGACTTATACCATTTGTTCCCGTGTTTTTTGTTCAGGTGAACACTTATATATGAGTTACCTTTTCATGTATTTGTGACGGCTGCCACCGGTAGGGCAGGATACATTCACAATTGCGTGAACATCTGTAATTCTCTCGTCTGATTTGTGTCGCTTTGTATGTTTTCCAGACACAACCTACTACAGAACTGAGTTAAACGTACTACATTTGTGTGGCGCTTAGGTTTTTCATGTATTTGGTTGATATCACTTTTACTCATAAGGATAGGAATATCAAGCGTGATGATCCTTCCGATATTCCGAGTGTTCTTCAGTCCTCGATTGATGTTTCTGAACCTGTTACTCAATATACTGACTGATAATACCATCCTTGTAATAAATGTACTTATAGGCAGACGGTGTTGCCATAAGGTTGAACGTGTTCTATCATCAGGAAGTATCCGTGATGTTACCACGTGTGAGTCATTGTTACCATTCCATTGTATACATTTTTGTTATTATGTTAGTTCATCATATGACTGAACACCATTAACATGACACACGATTATATTACTGCTAGTACTTTACTAATACTACTTCAGAAATACACGGTCAATTGATAATGGTTCATTCTCGTTTGTTTATTTCAAACAAAACAAAATTAATCGTGTTTGTTTGTTTGTTGTTTTACGCCACACTCAGCAATGTATGACGGCGGTCTGTAAATTATCGAGTCTGGACCAGACAATCCAGTAATTGACATCATGAGCATCGATCCATGCAATTGGGATACGATGACATGCATCAACCAAGTCAGCGAGCCTGACCACCCGATCCCGTTGGTCGTCTTTTACAGCAAGCAATATTTAAATCTTCGGGAAGATGTTTTCAAAGCACATGATGAAAACACGTACGTTTCTGTAAATCGTAATAAATCCTTGTAACTTATTTACTGAACACATAAGTGACCCAAAATAAACCTATGTTAGGCTAAGGAGGGTCTGGGGCACGGGAGATTAGAAGATGACATGTGTTACAATTGTATGACATATTCTTTGCCTCCGTTTTAAGTTACTGCATCTAAAGTAAATGCTGTTGATGAGGTTCTGATTCACGTTGCACATCAATAATTATTCTTAGACTCCACGAATGATGAATGCAGACTTCTACATGTATGTCTAGAAGAATCGATTGGGTAAGAATGAACATTTAGATTACATCTAAGATGGGATTCAGTACAACAGTGTAGGCCTGAACCACATAAATCCCAAAACACATTCACATCTAAGCCATTATGACCAGATCAATTAGTCTGCTCTGGTTGGTTTGGAAAATCGACCACCTACATGGTGTATTTTGGACTGTATCTTGATCTGTTTCAAAGTGAGAATGATAACTTGTGACGATCAGATATCATTCCGTGATTAGTTAAGCCTAGCCAGGATACATTACAAGACGTAATTTTCTAAACTCTTGTGGTAAACACGCATTATGACACCCAGACCATCGTTTTCTCAAAGAATCGGTGAAGTTGAAGAGCACAAGTATCATTATTCACATAAATGTCAAGGCTGTCTGAATAATCGCGTGTTGACAGACGAATCAGTATATGATAATAGGATCAGTCTGGGAAAGCTGACATACAATTAACATGGTTATTCAACCTGATTCCAATTCTTATCGACTCTTATGGTAAGTTCAGGTCTCGGCGGACCACAGATATTTTCTACGCAATGACCACTTCGGGGTCAGAAAAGCTACGAGGATGTGGACGTCACTTAGTCGTTATTTAGACAAATACGTTACATAAACTACCGGGCAAATGAAATTATAGACTTTGAACACACGATGCTTATATAAAGTATACACTTGATAATTAGATTTAACCAAACCATTACAAACGTTATGAAAATGTAACTACGCCGAAACACTGCAAACCTAAAGTCCAAAACACAATTATTTTTTCGCCACCATACTCTCATTCGCCCAGTAGTTTATTCAGTTACAGACATTCGCAATGATTTTTTCCTGTACATATAATACATACATGCTTTGATTGCAATATGTCTGTGGCGTATATTTTCAATATTGTCCATCAGTGGAATGCGTGGAAGATTATTATACCTGCAAATAGGTTGGAAACTTAATATTCTCCATATTTGGAAGTCGGACGACCTATAATTGAAACTTATTACACAGCACAGGATTCATAACATCTAACATAGACTTGTAGTCGTTCTAGGAATACAGTGTGTAATACTCAACAATATTGATATAATGTATATTAGTTCAACTCAACATTCCTCTGAAATTCAAATGACTATTCTGACATCAACAGCCTTCTGGAAAGTGATCCCACATTGTAAATTAATTCTTGCAAGGATTATCTGTACAATATAAGTAATTTCTTCAACAGAATTCTGTATTCAAACCTCCGTCATTATTTTGTCATTAGTCAATTATGCTCCTCCTACCCCGTCTCTAGGACTCCACCTATCCGGTTACTTAGTAAGACAACAAACTCTTAGAGCGAACGTATTCCATACAATCAAAGCTGGTGACCTTTTTGTCTTTGTATGGCAATTTGAAACGTATTCTTGTTTTTGCACTATTCGTAATTGAATAATTCCATCAAAATGTCAACTGCATGTTTTCGATAATCTATTCTTGAGCATTCAAAAAACACAAGCATGGTCAAACGGCTTTGTGCATGACAATGAAAGACAACTTTTCATTTAAACGTGAATTATTCATATTTGGTTGTGTTTGAATTAAATAAGAGGGTTGTTTTTAACGAATACTACTCCCATTATAGCATGGCGTTTCAGATTGCCCAAAGTGATGCACGGAACCGACGTTTACCACTTTGGGGAAACCCATGAGAACGAGTATGGTTATGGCAAACCTAGAAACACAATCTGATCGAACCGGGATTAGAATTCACGATCTTAGGACGCAACTCTGCACAGCGAATTACGGCGCCTTAGATGACTGTCCCCTATATTCTTATTACAGGTGGGATAGTCCACATACAATTAGAAGTACTAGCAAGTTAAATTCAGTCTTTCAAACCCCACTGACACAAATTATATTATATGGTCAATCTTGCAATTATTGATGACTCCATTTACTACAGACAATGAGACAATGTTTCCCACATTGCCAAGATGACATCGTTTAAACAGAGGGTACTACAGTGTTGAATATTGAAAGTCTGTCCTTTGAGGGTGATATACTTATTGTATACTGATTATGGTACTGATGCAGGATTTTGGGGAAACTAATGCATCTGGAATGTATATTACTTCCACGATAGGATGAATATTAAACTTCTGTGTGTTTTGAAAAGTGTAATATCGTTACTCAACTGACAGTTGATCTTTGTTTCAGACATACATGCATGGGCCGATTTCACAAAACGATCTTAGTGCTAAGACTTTTATAACTATATATGTTGAAGTATGGGAGTCACAACAGTCTAAACTGACGCTGAGCTTGCTTTGACCAAATGGGCCCTGGAAGATCTGTAAATATACCTGCCTTTTTTATACTATGTACAATTACATTGTAGCAATATATCCCACCGTGATTATACCTCATTACGTCATGACATACACACACACCACCACCACCACCAACAACAACAACAACAACACGCCTCTGTCATTTCTCTTGTCCTTTGATTATGAGCAGTAGATTGTTATGTTATTAACAAGTACAACTATGACCTATTTATGAAAGACGAGATATTCCTGCATTCAGGATGAATAATGTCTGTATGTTTAGGACAGTAATAATGCTCCCTGCTATCGAAAACTTGATTTGCGTCTGTTTGTCTTTGCTTGTGTTTACAGTCACACAATATTTGGAAATCTATTAATAAGACGCAGACAAGACAGACTGAAACCAGATTACGGCCTACGAAGTGATTACTTCAGTTGACCAAGTACCTAAGGGCGAATGGTTTTGTCTGTCGCAATGTGCTTAGATGAATATCAGGTGATTGTATAATACAACCTTGGCAGTAATGAAATCCATGTCCATTGTCCAATGTTGTGTTATTGATTCAGCTTGTGAGTTACATCACAGGCATATATTGATATCTTTGTGTTTGCACATATATATGACTCCAAAATACAGCTCAGTTATATTTACTACCGAGAGCTTCTAATCACAAAGATGTCACAGGCTTACTGGTTGCCGGTTGTCTTTGACAGTCTTGAGTATTGAATAATATCTTTTGTAATTGAATTCATATACACAATACATATTAAAAAGCTTATATTAAACAATTAACAGTTAAACCTTTCTTTAGCGTTCTGTAAAACGTCTTGTTGAAGAAAGGTCAAATCTCATATGAAACATTTGAATTCGTCGAAACTCACAATTGGTTACAGTTTCAATATTAAACAAATACAAACATCTTGCAAACGTGCAAAACAACAAAACAATGAGACCTGCCAAACAACTGTTGCAGAAACATACTACACGGTGGTACAATTTTGCTAGAAATGCTTAAGAATTTCAGACCTAGGTTGTTGATCTAACAAACACGCAGCTTTGCCCCATCGAGTGGTAATTCATTACCAGCGAGTCTGCCTGATTACATCTAAGCATTGCATTTCAGTAAAAACAAACTTCAGAAAACACAAGAAGAGAACAGTACATGTGCAGACCCACTTCGGAGCGAGTTCAAATTCAGCTTTGCACCCTCTTCCTCATTCATATACATCATGTAAACCTGTCATTAAAACACGGATATATAAACCATCCACAATACACTCATTAACCACCTGTAGCGTTTTCACCGACAGAAATGACCTTACTTTTCAAATCGAAGTTGACCGAGTTTGCCTGATTACACTGTTTCACACAGTATTATCTTTCAGTAAAACATGCTGTTCCATCCATGGAACGTGCAACTAACTCCGCATTCCAGTGCTCTAAAGATGAAAGCCTCATAAACACTGTCCTGTTTACACTGAACTCAAAACGTCAACGCCAGAGAAAAATCAGTCTCGATAACGTGCCGAAGCAGATTCCACTGGTGTAAGAAGCAACACAGAATACACTTGATGAAAATATTATGAATGGGTCACTGAAAACATATCCTTCAGGGTGGATGCTATAATGTAACTTGTTCATCCGTAACTTGTTTGTCGCGAGAAATGGAGACTAAATATTCACAGGCAAGGATCAGCAGTTCACAGGTTCGAACCCCCGATCTACCCGGATATGATCTTTAGTCTGTTACTTCCTTGCCCGTATTTGCATTAAACGTCAATGACCTACGAAACTTCGGATTTTCCTTACACCACACACACACGTCGAGGTATGACGTTAAACTCAGCTCACTCACTCACCCGTTGTTAATAAGACTATGTTAGGTGCTTAACGCACTCTTCTCTTGAACTGAAAAGGTTGATTTTTGAAAACCTGCCCGAATCTTATATAAACTATATCCATTGTCACCTTACATGTAACTTATTGACATTGTTGTTATCTTAAACTTGTTTACATGATTGAAATTATGAAGTGACCTGCCTTTAAGTTGACATTATGCGAGGAGGTAGTATTTACAAACGCAGCCTCTGTTCGCCCTACCTATTCATGTATGTATAACATTTATAAACAATCCAATGTAACAGGCCTTACGATGACCTTCTCTGTCTCTTCACCAACTCAGTGGGGTTTCTTTAATGAGAAGATGCTTAATAACAATAACGGAACATACATTTCACATACATTTTTAGTCAAAGGGGTCCAAATAGACACAGAAATGGAAAAGAACGAGTGCCGAGCAGTCATCTAGGTACTCCCCAAGAAACTCATGACCGCATGTCACAAGTGTATTAGGTATAAGTTCCCTAGCTATTCCACTGTCGGGCACCTATGTTAAAGGCTGGAAAAACAAACCTTGATGATGACCCTAGGCCTGGCCGTTCCTCAACTTCCATCATTGAAGATTGAATCAAGGAGACAGAAAACCTAATACTGTCAGATTGATACAGGTCTAAGCCATGGATCCGATGAAACTATCATTCGTGAACATTTACAGATTAATAAGATATCTGCTTGTTTGGAGCCAAAGAGTTTCTAAATTCTGATCTTAAGGAAAAAAGAAATGACAATGCCAGAGAAATTTTAGAGTTAAGTGAGGAGGATTTCGTCAAATTCGATGAGAGATTAGTAACGGGTGATGAAACATGGGTCTACCACTAAGTTGGTTGCTTGGTTGGTTGTTTAACGCCGCACTCAGCAATATTCCAGCTATATGACGGCCTATGAAGACCTGTTCTACCCCGGAATCTTCACGGGTCGTCTACCACTAAGAACGCGAGTCAAAACATCAATCTGTGGAATGGCACCATTCCACTTCTGCGGCACCAAAGAAATTCAAGTCTTCAAGATCAGTGAAGAAAGTTATGGGAACTGTATTTTGTGATGCAAAGGATGTGATTCTTTGTTTATTTCGTAGAAAGTCTAAAGACGATTACCGGTGGCTTCTATCCTGATTTGCATCATCGCCCCAGCGATTCTATCAAAGAAAAGCGGCGAGGAATGCTGACTGCTGGAGTTCTACTATTTCATGACAATGCCTCATCTCACATCTCAAGAGCTTCCTCTACCTCCATACTCGCCAGACCTGGCAACAACGATTTCCACCTGTTTCCTAAACTGAAAGAACACCTTCGTGGGAAGCGCTATGACGACATAGATAAAACCTGCTTTGAATGGGTTTTTCAGGGTGGTTTCAGAAAACTTCTCCCTGAGTGGAATTGAAAAGCTTCACTATAGATATGAGAAGTGTATTGAAAAGCGGGGAGATTATGTTGAAAACTAAAACTTAAAACACTTTCACAATTGTTGGCTTTGTTTATAATAGGCTTAGAACTTTTTGACCAGCACTTGTAAGTCAATACTTGTTGCTTATTGAGCATTAGGTAGAACATTTCGTTTCGTGCGTTTTCAATTATACTCGATTCCGCATGTATTAATCTTCTATTTTTGTGAAACTTAATGCCGAGGTGATTATAACTATTTCCAGTCCTTTCATGTTATTTCATCTCCATGTTATTTCATCGTTGGTTCAATTTTTATGTGAATCGAAAATAACGCTATTATTCATTTCTCATTTGCTTTCATCTCTTTAACATGACATACGAGACCAATGTGTTGAGGCTCCGTGATGTTACTTAACGGCATGATATCCACTGAGATGAACTTCCATGCAATATTATCCAACAAGTTCACGTTCCTGAAATACAAACCCCACAATGCTAATGCTGAAACCCCCGGGTTCACACTCAATTCAATTAACTATGACATTAACTACAAACATGGGACATGTTATCAAATCAAATACATCATTTCTGACCTGGTTTCAATCATGGAAATGCACGTCCGTCCTAAGTGCAATTATACAGTGACCCTCGTTCCTCTCACACATCCATAGACCGAAGACGAAACAGCGCGGACCTCCTTGACGTTAATTTGTGTGAACGAGGGAAATATTCCACCATGGTGGCGTTCGGGGACAACACCGCTGAAACTATCATCCCTCGACCGATAAGAAATGAATGATGGTCTGTGATTTTATTGCATATTGCATTATCACGTGAAGTATAGCATCACAAATCATATCTGGCGTTATCAGATAGTTCCATCACTCAAGGGCACACGTCTGCAGAAGTGTGGTTAAGGTACGCTTGGCTAAGGATATGCTGAATGTTATAACGTGCTGTCAATAACCTGTTGAAATTATCAATATGTGTGTTATGAGATTTACACTTAAGAAGTTGATACTGCAGCTGGGACGAATGACACCCAAATCCCTCACTCATTCAAATCTCACGCAATGTTGAAATATTGCCGAAGCTAGTTAAGCCTTTTTCATAATCACCAGAAAACAAATGAGTTCATTGTACGATTTCGACTACACCATGAACAGGTGTTTATGAATCACTATCAATTAGTAATTTGCCAGGTGTTCACGAAAAGGTTAACCGTATCCTGCCCAACCTATGGCACCCGTTACAAACACATGCAAGGGCAGGTCAGTTGTTCACCTGAACAGACACGGTAACATAATGGTATAAGTCAAATAGGAAATTACATCGGACATCAGTTGGTCACTAATGTGTCAAATTTGGAAAAATATCCACATATCTTCCACACGTCTTAAGAGTTTTACTTAATGAACGTTTGAGCAAAAGTCATATATGAAGCTCTTTCAAATCGTCATTGAACGAACATGCTCGATTTGTGGAACGAATGTTGTGAGATGTAGACACCAAAGTATTGCTCGACAAAAAGGAAAAGTTGAAGTCATCCAATTGATTGTCTTATCGAAAGTCGTTTGTCACGATTAATTATTTTGCAGTGGTCTTCATATGAAAAATATATGTGTGTGTTCACACGTCATTTTATTTCTTGTTAAGGTGGGTAACTTAGAAGAAAGAAAATATATCCGAAGCTTACCATTGTGTTAATTTATCCTAACGATTTCACCTTGACAATTGAATTGAAACTATATGTTCATACAGTAAACTATTTTAAACTTTTTAGCCTAATATTTCTTTATATAGAGTATATAATGTGATATACATGTGGGTTTCAAATATTGACGTTCTCCATATCATTGCAAGTAGATCTAGGAGTTAAAATGCAATTACTTTCTTTGCTTAAATGAAATACATGTGAGACTCTTGTCTTATCATAATCTTCCAATTACCATATACTGCTTCCAAATTTTGTGGGGCGGTCGGGTAGCCTAGTGGTTAAAGCGTTCGATCGTCACGCCGAAGATCCGGGTTCGATTCCCACCCACCCACACCGCCGTGGTATTGCTGGAATATTGCTAAAAGCGGCGTAAAATCATACTCACTCACTCCATTTTTTGTGTGGAAACAACCTGTCTATGAAACAGTTTATTCATTTTGCTATTTATCACTTTGTTTTTTACAACTGTGTCTTGTTAGCTTCAAACAAATTGTTGATTTGATAAATTGTAAGACATCTGGCATTGTGTCTAATATGCACTCTTCACATTTGTGGTGTTGGAAATTTTAAATCATACAACCTGCAGTAATTGTTATGGTTCGTGACATTGAAAACAAGATTAATTGGGTCCTGTTCCGTTTCAAAACCAATGCAGTGTCCCTCTTTGAAACAAGGAAGTAGTCTTTCCAAACTTGTCGCGTATACATACAATGAAAGCTGTTCGAATCTGTTCACGTTAACTGTCAACGTAAATAACGTCCCATTAATAAAGGTACACCGTTATACATGTTGTATGGAGAACATGGAAGTGTACCTTTAATTAACACTATTAATAGTCGAATGGCATGTTTTGGGGCTTAACTCCTATCTGTCAAAGAACACAATTTATCAAGAATCCTATGGTTGTCATAAACGCATAAAATATTTGGAAAGTATTCTGAATGAAACGGGCTATAGTTTTATATTGGTTAAGTCAACAAGCGGTTCTTCCTAATGTCCTTAAAGCTATCATTTCTTTAAGAAATATAGTAACTAAAACATGGAAGTCAGATATTAAAAATTCTTCTAAAGGTATCACATATCGAATGTTTTAAACTGAATTCTTCCTTGAAATGTATTTATTATTCATTCCTTTCTCTTTAGCTCTCTTCCTTAGAGCATCATACCACCATTTACCTATTGAATTAGGCACAAACTTCCTGTCAGTGAATGAAGATGAATGAAGAATGTCAGTGAAACGGGGATAGTGACTGTAGGCTATACTAAGTCCTACGCAGAAGACACTAAGTCCTACGTAGGCCATACTGTAAGTAGGAGATACTAAGTTCTACGTAGAAGACACTAAGTCCTACGTAGGCCATACTAAGTCCTACGTAGGAGATACTAAGTCCTACGTAGGAGATACTAAGTCCTACGTAGGAGATACTAAGTCCTACGTAGAAGACACTAAGTCCTACGTAGGCCATACTAAGTCCTACGTAGGAGATACTAAGTCCTACGTAGGAGATACTAAGTCCTAAGTAGGAGATACTAAGTCCTACGTAGGCCATACTAAGTCCTAAGTAGGAGACACTAAGTCCTACGTAGGCCATGCTAAGTCATACGTAGGAGATACTAAGTCCTACGTAGGAGATACTAAGTCCTACATAGGAGATAGTAAGTCCTACGTAGAAGATACTAAGTCCTACGTCCTAACAAAATTCAACATGGCCCTCTACTACGCTTCCGTAGCTAAAAGACCAAATATGTTTAAATTTAAAGAACTTTTCAATTATAAACAATTAAAATTGATAAAAAAAATACTGTTTCTTAATTCCTCATATGCCGTGTATCCCGGCCGAGTGTAAATAAAAATCTCTTCTCTTCTTCCAAATGCGTTAAGTAACCGATTAATCCAGAAATTGCAAGCCATATTGCCAAACATGCATGTGTATCGTACGGAATCCCGGAAGGGACATTTCCGCGTTATCGCCCTTGAGTAAAAGCCCAAAGTATCATTCAACACGCATCATTGTCGCGATGTGGTTGTTTGTCATTATTTGCTTGGTTTTATAAGGGCATTAACGCAACAATCCCAAATTTGCCTTAATTTCCTTTGTTACTTTAAATTAAACGCTTGGGCGATTAGATTGACGTCTGGATTAATTTGTAAACAACAGTTCTGAAAGATAGGATTGTCTTCTAAAAAACGCCTATCCAGGTTTGGATAGTCTGGAAATAACAACTCAAGTTAGAGTCCCACTCACTCACCCACTCACTCACTCACCATGTGATGTCATTGTCTCCTGATTTTTTCAACTTTGGGAGATTAATCATTTGAGTTCTTACTGGTGACATGTCGTGACTCACTATGATTACAATTATAGTTTCAGCTTTAAGCTGTTATGATGATCAATAAAAAGGACAAGTTATTGAAATAATTGTTTCCGTCTAAAGTTATCTGAAGGGAAACTGATTTGTTTTCTTTCTTCAATATCTGCTGTCTGCCATGCATTTGTTTCATGTTTACCGGATACAATTTCATTCAGGAATAGACGTGTAGTGGTACCATCTTAACAGACCTTTGTTACTACTCGTAATGCCAACTTGTCAATAAAATACCAAAACCTTAAACCCTGAAGTCCATTGTTGCTGGCGTATCACGTGATAAGAGGACTCCCACTACACTGTTCTGGTCGGACCCATGAGGATACGTCGAATGTCAAAGTAGATCACGCATTTCTTTTCTGAAAACTGGAAAGGTTGATTCTAACTAAAATAAAGTTTCAGAAATTCGTTAATTGGTTGCTTTGAGTGAAAAACGGTTTTCTTACGTCCACTGAAATCCGTTTCATCGGATAATCCAGACTGGTTAATCTCCGGCGTTGACGTTTTATATTTAAGCGGAAAATCGCCATGTTAAAAGGTCATGAAACAAGATCTGCATGAGCAATTTCACGTTATCTACGTATATTCCAGCTATATGACGGGGGTCTGTAGTAATCGCGTCAGGACCGGACAATCCAGTGATTGAGATCATGAGCATCGATCCACGCAAATGGGATACGATATGCATCAACCAAGTCAGCGAGCCTGACCACGCGATCCCTTTGGTCGCCTGTGACGACAAGCATAGTCGCCTTTTACGTCGGTTGGTTGGTTGGTTTGTTGTTTAACGCCGTACTCAGCTATATATGACGGCGGCCTGTAAATAATCGAGTCTGGACCAGACAATCCAGTGATTAATATCATGAGCATCGATCCACGCAAATGGGATACGATGATATGCATCAACCCGATCCCGTTAGTCGCTTTTTACGACAAGCATGGGTTGCTGAAGACCTATTCTACCCCGGAATCTTCACGGGTCAGTCGCCTTTTACGACAAGCATGGGTTGCTGAAGACCTGTTCTATCCCGGATCTTCACAGGGGGGTAACAATGCATTGAACTACATGTTGTTTGTTTGTTTATTTGTTTGTTGTTTAAGCGGTCTCTAAATAATCGAGTCTGGACCAGACAATCCAGTGACTGACATCACGGGCATCGATCCACGCAATTGGGATATGATGACATTCATGAACTTCATGTAAACAACGTCATCTGAATAATGTGTATCATGCATGCATTAGGTAAGAAAGTATATAACGCTGTATTTACACATGCCATGTCCACTTCAAAGAAAACGTGCATTTTACAATGCATTAGTCATACAGTAGCAAAGCACCTGCAAACCAACATGGACGTGTTTTACAAAGTTATAACATCGTTGATTAAAGTGAAAAAGTACAATAAATATCAAAATACTTTTTATAAGCGTTCCAAATCTGGTTCATTTCGGTGATTTCACTGCGAGCGGCACGCTGAAAACATCATTATTGATCCTTCACCCCATCAAATAACTCTCGCTGAAGCTCGTTGATGGCCTTTCCAAACATACCACTGCCGTAATCAAAGTTGCTAATAACACGGCCACAACATAAGGATGCCAATACCATAACAAGGCTTCTGGGGAATATTGAGGAAGTGTTTGATTGGCATTCTGAAAGTTGGTGTAAGCAGCAACAAAGAATGTGTCCTCCAGTGCAGACACTAGCACCCTTATAAACATGTGATCTCACTTTAAGCACATGCTTAATAAGTTCGCCACTAGTGAGGGACTGAAATGTCTAAACACAGAAAGTGCAAACTGTTCCTCCGTACTTGATACCGAGGAATTTCAACACTTTAAACCTCCTCATCAAATTCTATGGTGTCAATCACACAGTTGGTTGGTTGGTTTGTTGTTTAATGCCGCACTCAGCACTATTCCAGCTATATGACGGCGGTCTGTAAATAATCGAGTCTGGACCAGACAATCCAACCAAGTCAGCGAGCCTGACCACGCGATCGTTTCAGTCGCCTTTTACGACAAGCATAGTCACCTTTTACGGCAAGCATGGGTTCCTGAAAACCTATTCTACCCCGGAATCTTCACGGGTACAATCACACAGTAATCGGGAATATGGAATGTATAACACATTGTAATGACATTAACTGTATAGAGGAAAAGATATAAGGTATTTACCAGGGCGGGTGCTTCTCACAAGTTCGACTCAGTAAACTTTCATCAAACTGATTCGGGTATTGAAACGTGGGTCATCTCAGGATGGTTGGTTGGTTGGTTTGTTGTTTAATGCCGCACTCAGCAATATTCCAGCTATATGACGGCGATCTGTAAATAATCGAGTCTGGACCAGACAATCCAGTCATTGATATCATGAGCATCGATCCACGCAACTGGACCAAGTCAGCGAGCCTTAACACCCGATCCCGTTAGTCGCCTTTTACGTCAAGCATGGGTTGCTGAAGACTTATTCTACCCCGGATCTTCACAGGGCTGACAAATGAGTAATTTCCATTGTACAACTGTGACTTCAACATGTATCTATGAATCAAATTGTGATGATAAGCAGTGTTCACGAACAGGCTAGCTTATTCTGCCCTGCCCCTGGATCCCGGCACAAACCCATGCAAAGACAAGCCAATTGTTCACTGCAAAAAATCACGGGAACCAGTCAAAAAGGGAATTGCATGAGACATCATGTTTGTCACGGCTGCGTCAAATATGGAAATGTCCTCTCCGTGACTACCATAACATTTATTAAGGGCTTTCATGAGACCCTGATCAAGCACAACATTTGAGAATGAGTCATTTGACACTCGTTGAAATCTTCGTGGTAAGAGCATGAGTCATTGTACCTCACAAGTTGCAACGGAAAGTTGACTTTTTGAAAGTTGAAAATAAAAAGTAAATGCCAACAAATAACCAGGTTCGATTATCAGACGAAAAAGACTCCATTGGGCGTAAAAGTCAAAACAGCAGCGAAGTCACACCGTCATATAGCCTTGTGATGAGATTTGAATCCCTATGCATAGATCTAAATATGAAACAGGTGAGGCCATTTCATCGGTCTCTTATGTCTAGTTCAGGTTGTTAAATCAGTGAAAAGGCATTGGCTTTGTATCCGTTAATGAGTGACATCAGATCATCGATATACCTGAAGCTAAAGTTAAACCTTTGGCCACATTCGATTGTTTGAATTTTGCCAGTCTGAGCAGAAATTCCGATTCATATGCACATGGAAACAGGACAGATCAGCAAGCATAGTTGGTGCCCTTAAGGATGCTTAGTTCTTGCCTCAATGTCTTACGCCAACATTTCACATGAATGTTGTCAACGTGGAAGTTGAGCATTTCACGTAGTTTTTTTCTCCGTATGCCTCGAATGACATTTTAATTATTTTTTTAGGTTTGAAGATAGAGATGTAACTATAACTACGGTCACCACGTTTATATACAAAAGCCCCAGGGATCAAAGGAATTAAGTTTTCCCTTAAGTTTGACGTTTGGGATAATGGTGTATAAAGTTGAAAACAAAAATCTTGCAACCTTTACCAATTTATGAGTATATAAGGAATACATTGACTATAATATTCAGGATACAAGTTATTCTTGTACTATATCCCTGAAATATCACTGTAACGCAGTCAAAGTAAGTTGAAAGGTTTTGATAAATATTAAACCAGAACATTTCTCTGCAAGACCTTTCAGATTGATAGCATATATGGCCATCAGTGTAATTACTCCATTGTGCAACAGTATTTGCCAACTTTATGTTATGGCTTGAGTGCCAAAGAGATATTCAACGCCAACCTAGTTCTTTCTTTGAATACTACAAATATTCAAAATGATTAAGTAGTAGCAATTATACTCAAAGGAATACCATAAATTATATCTACTCTTGGGAATTAAAAACCCAATTCTCATTTCATCTTAATGTTTCATGTATGGTTATGCCACTGGACTGACGGCCATTTCCAAATTACGCCTGTGAGTATATTGGGTAACCCATCTCATCATAATTTGATTAGAACGTCGTGTAAAGAACCTGATTCTAACACGGTAGGACTACACATTTACCCAAACCATGTCCATGTAATGTGTATTCACACAAACTATCTGCTTATGTTATCACTGTGGTCATGGTCTATAATGCCACTTTCCCTGGGTGCCATTGAAATAGCTCCCAAAGTATGAGTATGTTGACGATGACGATAATGCTGTGTTTGCTATCTATTAGAGCAAATGTTGCAAGAAAACTTTGTTAAGGCGCCAAGCTTCTTTGAAAAAGAACGCAATAGTTTTCCAACATTACCAAAAACATTTGTCTTCTCATGCAATCTATTTACTATGTCTCAACCATATTCCAACGACCACATAATTTCATTTAGTTCAACAGAAATGCACAGATGTTGTTGTTGCATCCTCTTATCACAAAATGTGTTTACGTAACAGAGACGTTTAATGAGCTCACCAGTCCCTCCGCATTAGCAGAGACATGTGAACAGCGATTCAGTGTGCGTTGGAAGCTGGAATTGGGCATGTGTGTACACACCATATCTTTGGTACGGATGTGATACGTAAACCAAACTTAACCAGCTGGAGAAGAGTCAGTCTCGAATGTATGATTAGATATACTTAAAGGCGTAAAATGCAAAATAGTGATGAAAATTATAAAATATTGAAACAATCAGTGATGACACCAGGTGTTTGCGAAAAGGTTAAACATGTCCAATATGCACCCGCCACTCACACATTTTTCATTAAAAAGTAACTGTGTGTTGCTATCTAACACTACAGATTGGTTATGACGGGGACCGTTAACCAATCACGTCTGGATCAGACAATCCACTGATTGAGTATATCCATTATTGCGATAATTTCATGTGCGCATGTCGAACTGTATTGAGTGCCAGATGTTTTAGTTTTCATGATTTTCCTGAAGTTCATGATTTGCCGAACAGTATGTAAGTGCAACTGGACTGTATGTTACCTCTTCATTTCTATGTTATTAGGTCTTCAGCAACCCATGCTTGCCGTAAGAGGCGACTATGCTTGTCGTAAGAGGCGACAAACAGGCTCGGATGATCAGGCTCGCTGATGCATATCATCGTATGCCAGTTGCGTGGATCGATGGTCATGATGTCAATCACTGGATAGTCTGGTCCAGACTCGATTATATACAGACCGTTGCCAGATAGCTGGAATATTTATGTGCGGCGTTAAACAACAAACAACCATACATCAACAACAAAATCTTCTCCACTTATGTTCAAGCAAACATTACAGTGTTGCTGATAGGTTTGTCTTTCAACCAAGCTTTCTTGTGTTACAAGATTCCTTCAGAAACAGATTTAATCATATTCGAGTTGTCTCTTTAATACCGACGCAAATACTGTATACTTAAAAGCGTATTTATATAACTGTTAAAGCATAAACTATCTTGTCAAACATGAAAGCCAGAATACAAAACGTACCCTAAAGGACTTACTATGCCGTCTTGTAGCATCAGTTAACGGTTCATGCTAATTACTTTCTCTCTTTCCAGGATGTTCCCTCGGGGCAGGTGGCAAATACCAAAATAGATAATAGATTTCACTTTGAAAGCGGAAAAGAAGGTTCCCCCAACACATTAAATCCGAAGTGCTTCCTTGCATTAAGCCACATAAGCTGTGATTGTTATCTCATTAGCGCTCTACTTATTACCTCCCTGTCCTGAAAACAAGACTGAACTGTTTCTTGCACTGCTGCATATGGTCTTGTGTTTCGCTTAATGTCTGAACCAATCGTAAAACCTTGCTTAACAGTGGGCGAATTGGTTAAAAAACTACGTCCAATTTGGAACATATTTCTCAGGTTATTGTTTAGGGGAAAACAATTTAGTCGTTCACGGCTAAATACATCAGGTGCTCTGGTAACCACGTGGAAACAACACACAGCCTCACTTTTCAACTGAAGTCGTAGCAATTTGGCACCATCTCCCAAAACTGCTTGACGTACGTTTGGGAATGGGGTAGGTAGATTCATGATTGTTTTTCACGTTGCATTCAAGTATGTAACTTGGCAAATCTGATGGTGTTTTTTCCCATTTGCGAAACATCAGCAGAAAATATCTTTGCAGAAAATGACAGAGTAGCTGCAATTAATTTTACCTTTAAAGAGTAAATTATTTTAATATAATTTGAACTTTATATTTAAATGGAAACTTGACTAAAGTATACAGCAATACAGTATACGGCGCTACTTTGCCTTTTACGCCCAATAGAATCTGTTTCGGCGGATAATCGAGGTTGGTTATTATCCGGCGTTGACATTTTATATTTCAATACGCAGACTGAATTTTCTCCAAAATTCATGAAAGGCAAATTGAAATTCAATACGCACATTATTTGGTTTTTGTTTGAGGAACACGTAAAGTTGTTTCATTAACACAACATGAACATAATACTAATACTTCGCTTCGATGTTTATGCGACCCGTGAAGATCCGGGGTAGAATAGGTCTTCAGCAAGCCATGCTTGCCGTAAAAGGTAACTATGCTTGTCGTAAGAGGCGACTAACGGGATCGAGTGGTCAGGCTCTGTGACTTGGTTGATGCATGTCATCGTATCCCAATTGCATGGATCGACACTCATGTTTTCAATGACTGGATTGTCTGGCCCAGACTCGATTATTTACACAGACCGCCGTCATATAGCTGGAATATTGATGAGCGCGGCGTTAACAACAATTCTACCAATTTGGAATTTACTCGATTCTGATTGGTCAATCAGAGGCTATTAAATCACAATAAACCCCCTCTGATTAAAACAGCTGGTTTGACGGCCGCATCACCGCGGAAGCTTATATTCATAGAATAGTACTATTTTCAGTCATTGTCTGTAGGCATATTTAAATAAGTATATCTACAATTACAGGTTACAGAATGCACAGATGCGGTTACTACAATATTCAAAGGATGTGTGTCAATACATTTCGTGAAGAAAAACGCGACAAAAATCAACAAAGGGAATGTATTTACGTTTTGGAGACAACAGAGAGCTTGAAATTTTGGCGCTTTTCTATATACGACTGTGACGTCATATCTTTTGCGTCACAATGAACGATATGACGTCATAATGGTGACGTGCGATGTAGAGCGAAATACGCATGCAAAAGATTTCTTGGTGTTAAACATAGTACGTCTAACGTAATGGTTTATGGTGAATGTGGTCGCATGCCCTTGTATATATATCACTACTTAAAAATCATAAGATACTGGTTAAAATTACTAAAAATGCCAGTAAGTAGATTGCCAAAAAAATGTTATAATATGATGCTATTGTATGAAAAGAATGGAGATCAAAATTGGGCATACAATGTTAAATGTCTACTGTATAAATGTGGGTATGGTTACATCTGGGAAAACCAATGTTTCTTAAAGCTCTGCACGCTAACGTCGAACCCATTCGACAGAGGTGTCCATCCCCGTGCATCTGATGTCGAACCCATTCGACAGGCGAATAGCATAACAACACCCCAAAATAAAACTCGCCATATCTATTTACCAAGAAGGCTTTGCGTAACATTTAAATTACGTATGACATGCATAAATGCTCAGCTTGCTCAATATCAAAACGTTCAGTCATTTATTTACCTCAAAAAGAAAATATCGCGAGTTAAAAAAGTTTCGGCCAAACTTCTCGGCACACATCTACCAGGAACGGCCATTGTTGACTTTTGGCACTTCACGTTGAGCGGCATGCAGTCCGATATTTTCTTTATAATTTCATCATTTTTCCTATTTGATCATAATTTTTTGTTTGCTGACGAAAGGAAAACACTCATGTTCCTGTATTTCTAAAAATTAGCAACTTTCGGTGTAATTAATTGTAAACAAAAACAATCTGAATCGTAACATCATCGATTGGCTGGAACTTGTACGATCATGGCAACGGTAGTAAACAAACAACTCCACATGCATAGTTATCCCGTTAGACTATTACAATCATTTTGTTACATCTAACTTAATTTTCTAGAATTATTGACACGCATGTATAAATCTTTGTAAAAAGAATTTCATTTTTAAAGAGTTTGCAAATGATTTTGTTTGATAAATTTTCCGACACATAGCCAAGCCGACAAACGTCAGTGATACGTTTGGGCGTGGCCTAACTCGCGATTTGTTGAGTCGAACAAAGTCAACAAACACTGCGAAAAATGACAAATATTGGATGATACGCAAAATCTGAACTGATATACATTCTAGGTAAACCATTCAATAGCAAAATAATGCATTTTACGAGAAATAATCAAAATACTTGCAATTTTAGCTATCATTTCTGAAACCGGAAGCACGTACCGCATGTGACACATGGAAGCAAAATATGCAAAAGTTGGTAAGCTATCATAAAGAAATTCCGAAATAGATTCCAATTCAAAAGAAAATACATAATTTACTATTTTTCGTCAACTATTTACTATTTATTGATCTGGAGAGCAGTCTTCACTCTTATTTGTTTCATATTTCTTCGTGATTGTCGCCATAAAATGTGTAAGTCTAAATCCGAAACTGTAATGGATTTCACGCTCGATGATTTTAATTTTAAAATATTTTCTATAAACGAGCGCAACGGAGAGCGATCCAACGTATTGATATGCCATAATAATAACATAATATTGTTATTGGTCTAACATTACAAAAAGAACAATTTAAATATTAAAGATGTTGTTGAAAACTTTCTGAGAGCCTCCCGTCCTCTGAACCGATAACATTTTGGTACACAACGAGGTAGTGTAAATATATATAGATTCTAGGCTCCTATTTATATATATGTGTGATTTTGAACCCAAAACAAATTAAATTGTACCCAAAATACTTTGTGAATTTGTACCTAAGAAAATAAGACAATAGATCTATAATTATATTTATGTTTTAATGTAGATGAACAGAACACATAATAAAATATTTCATCAAGTTCCAAATATGATTATGACTGTGATCCTTGAAATTGATTGTTTAGTTTTGAGAGAAAACTGACGTCTTGTCACTGAAGGAGAGGCCAGTTAAGTTGGTTAAACCTAAGTTAGAATGAATTGTTTTGATAGGAAAGTGATATTATGTTAAGTTTAAGACACCAAATTAATGTATATCTTTGAAATAAATCTAGGTAGATCTACAAAATCACATACCCATTTGGGTAACAAATTACTAGAAATTTTGGGTACAAAAGTCACCACTGTACATTTCAACTGATTTTCGTGAATCAATGAGGTAAAAAAAATTCGTCTGAATGATTACTTTTCTCATTTTTTAAGACAAGAATTTGTTTTACATAACAAAACAGGCAGATCTACACGGATCACGTTTAGTCCTAAAAATGTGAAAAATATGGACACCTCAGAAATGAGGGCTTAAAGGTTATAATTCTACCTAACTAGTCACATGGTTTCACTTAGATCTAGGTCTATCTAAGAAAAGTCCTTATGAAAATCTGTTTTTATTTTTTTTATGACACTTACATTTCTGGCACTTAGACAAAGAGTATTCAAGGAAAGACAGATATGTTTTTGAATGAAAATATGACTTTCCTTTATAATTCTTTTTTCATGATGACAGGGGAACTTTTATACACACCAGCTGAGGAAGTTGTGATACTGTGATTGCATACAAAGAAAAAACAGTTTGGAAGCAGTACCTGTATGTATAAAATAGACCACATAAGGTGAACAAAAGTAATGGATTGGCTGACTGGAAAAAATACATCTGGCAAGGGTAAACATGTACACAGGCATGTTTCTTTTCATTCCAACCAGAAGACTGAGATAGCATTTTCTAAGAAACCTATGGCAAACTTACCAGCTTATGTGCCCCCATGGTTCTTGTGATTAAACAAATAAAAATGTCATGTACTGTTACAAGTACTGTTACTGTAATTAAATTAAATTAATTCCTATTAAATTATATTTCAGAATTGTTTTATTTGGAAACAAACCACATAATGCACAAAATTAATGTCCATATGAGTTTAGTATGTATATGTTAAGGATCTGATTTAATCATTATTCATGGAATACTAAAATTAAAATGATGACATCAGAGAGTTACTTATTCACATAGTTGATTTTCAGAGTGCAAGATAATAATTGTTGAATAAATATGTTTAAACTAAAGATAATAATTGAAGTTTGATCAGTTACACTGTGTTGATGCAAAGACTAATATTTACTGTCCCCACACACCATCATTGTGGGAAAAATAACTATTAAATATAACTTAAAATTTTAAAACCTGTAAAAAGCTGTAAATAATTAAACAATTACAAATCTATCATCAATGCGCAACCATGGTGGTCTTCATATTTTTGGAATAAATTTAGAAATCCTTCGTGAAACTGTTCTAAAATCATACTAGAATCTATGAATGTATTCCCGAAAGGAAACCTATCCTAAATGTAATGTGGAACTAACACCGAAAATATGTACGTAGAATTTTATTGCTTATATATACCCTATCATTTTCAGCAACGCGGGGATGTTATTTTGAAACACGTTTTGTCAACCCCATTTTCGCGCACCTGTTGTTGAGGGTGATCTTGCTGATCGACGATATCCATAGACGTATTACGTGGGATACACTTGTTGTAGTGAAACTTATCAGCATGTACATCGCAGAAATATGAATCATGTCCCATTTATATTCACAACATTGAATGGTGATTCTTAAATATCAACAGAAGTTCAAATAAAAGATACCGAGAAACTTGCATGTGGCGTGTTGATTTATCGTCTATCGTTTCCGGGTCACGGGAGCATGCAAGGTCAAACGGATTAACTAATACGCGAATTATATCGTCAAAGTCACATTTTTATTTCATGTTAGTGGTGATTACTGATACTGTGTATCCACTTATATTTTTGCTGTATGTGATAGGCGAACTATTTAAAAATTTACTGTAATTGTTTTGTTTCGAAAGCTTATCAGCAGACTACCCCTGTCTGTGACATCACATCCGGTGACCTTTGCACTAATTGAAATAGTGCCGTCAGAATTCACGATCTTTATTTTCATTTTTCTCTCGTCATATTTATTGGAATATGACGAATAAAACATTCTTCGATTGAGAAGATCGTCAACTTTCGCCAAGTTATATTTATAAAGGCAATGTAAACTTTGTTGATATTAGAATAGCAATAAGTTATGCGGAGGTCGGGCGAAGCGCGCCATGTTTGATTTTAGGACGTCTACTAGCATCATGACACGGGTTGTTTATTTCTGTATATCGTAAATATTCAACCAAAACGCTTGAAATTAGGATTAGTGAATATTTATAAGTCATTAATTGTTTCCTGCAAATTTTATAACATGACACGTCAGATTAACCCGAATATTCGTATTTCTGCAACCGACATGATGACCTCGAAAATTAAGTTATTTTTCTGTTTAACGTTTAGATAATAAATTCACTGAAATGGTTCATAATTTACCATCGCGCTGATATATGCCGATTATAAATCCCGAATTTTTACTCAATTAAAATTATGATATCGGAGATATGATTATTGAAATCAATTTGCACAAATGTTACGATATTAGAGGGTTCATAGCATGAAATGCAAACCACCTTCAATAACGCAAATCAGGTAAGTTCAAGAAAATTAACAAATTTTGTGTTCGCTTTGGTCTTAACCTTGGTATGATTGAAAACACCAGGATATTTTTATATAGAATTGTGTAGTTTTCTATCGGGAATAAATGTGCAAAATATTTCTTCAATTGGCCCTTGTTTAATGAGGCACCGACTGTTTGAAATCACCCACCCTCTTTAGAGCGCCTTATGCTAAAATTAATCCAGCAGGCAGGGGTAAGAAGTGTGAAAATAATTCAGCAGGCTAAAGGTTAAAGAATCATGCCATGTTCATATCGAAAATAAGGCAGACGCTTTTTGACATGTACTTTCAAACATGGAGATCTACTGTAGATGTTTCTAGCAAATGTGAATATTATAGATATTTTAAAATGCAAATATGCGCAGAAAAATATTTAACTGATGTAAATATAAGAAAATGCAGAATATCATTAACACAATTTAGATGCAGCTCACACAGGTTAATGGTTGAAGTTGGCAGGCACAACAAAATACCCAAATGTTTAAGATTATGTAAACAATGTTCTTTAAATGTTGTCGAAGATGAATTTCATTTTCTACTTGTATGTTGTAAATATGACAATTTAAGGAAAAAATATATTGAACAGAAATACTATGTACATCCAAATAAATACAAGTTTATCTCTTTAATTTCACATGTGAGCAAAACGGCTATACAAAATCTCTCTCTCTTTATATATCATGCCATGTTATTAAGAAATGAATCCTTGTAACATTCCTAACCGCTTCCACATTGTCATGTATTCTGCACTATGGGCCTGTGGCCTTACAGTTATATATGAATAAACTGATCTCCTAAACAAACAAAAAACGATGTGTATGCTCCATGGATGATATAGAGAGAAAATTCCAGCAAGGTGTTTCCAGCGATATATTGATGATACGCATATACATTTCACATGGGGTTTTTTTATAGGTTTCGCTTCGCATGTATAGTGTTTAATCTTGTTTTGATGCTTTCATGTGAACCTCCTCAAGATGAAGCATGACCATAAAATGCCAATGCCAACATTATAAATTGACAATTCCTTTGTTGTCTTTGAACGAGAACACTGCCGTGACACTTTCAGTTTATTGATGTTTCAGACAGCCTTTGTAACAATACATGTGTTTGTCAAAAAATCAATTTGGATGTGGACTGTGTTTTGTCAGATCAGGATCATTGTAACATGAAACAAAACGCGAAAAGTAGAGTGCTGAATTCAAAACAGTATGTTCAGTGTTACAAGTGTATTCGTTTGAGGATGTAAAGATGATTGTATCGCTCTCTTTAGGATATCCCCACTGCGTATAATCTTTTGGCACTATGTAAATTCATTGACGAAACATGCCAATTGAACTTTTAAGATCTGTCTCATCAAATAGGTTCAACTAATTCCTTTAGATGGAACAGAATTCAATTATATTACATCCATATGGGAGTGATCTTTTCGAAATTATCGCTTTCTTCTTTTGTTTAAGAATCTATGACTGTTAAGCTGCCACAGTTTTGAAATCCTTACTCCGGTCTGACATGGATACTATCTTACGACACATCAAGAAGATGCATATCGTTTTGTGTTTATTTGTCCCGTTCTATATTTACAGATGGATCCAAGGATGGTTCCGCAGTTGCTAGTGCCACCATCACTGGATCCAGGACTATATCATCTAGAATTCCTGATAACTGTTCCATTTTTACAGCCGAATCAAAAGCCATATTAACAGCACTAGAATACATCAGTGAACAATCAAAACATAAACAATTTATTATATTTTCCGATTCTCTGTCCTGTCTTCAGGCAATTACAAATCAGTCTACTAAACATCCACTTTTAATCGAAATTGTTGAATTAAATAATGAACTTGCTACTGGCCAATACGACTTCGTTTTCTGTTGGTTACCCAGCCATGTTGGAATTACTGGGAATACAATGGCTGATGATGCTGCAAAAGCAGCACTCAACAAATCTGTGACACCACTTCTTATTCCATACACAGATTATAAGCCAGTGATTGGATCATATATCCGAGATCTGATGCAGAAGAAGTGGGACACCCAAGTAGGTATCAATAAATTACATGAAATAAAACCAACTATCGGCTACACCTACCTGTGTTGTCAGTCCAGATTTGAAGAGGTCATAATACGACAATGTCGTATTGGCCATTGCAGGTGTACAAATGAATATTTATTGAAAGGCGAGGATCCTCCATTTTGTATGAGAGAATGACAGTCAAGCATGTCCTGCTTGACTGTGTTGATATTTCCATCACAAGGGATACCTATTTCAAATCATCATCTCTTAAGGATCTTTTTAATAGAATAAGTTCTCATTTAATTATTGCTTTTTAAAAAGAAATTGAACTCATTGATAACTTTTGAGATGTGTTGATAGTTGGCGTCAACAATGTTGTCCGAAAGAGTTAACCAATACACTGCTGCGCGTGAAGTGCACATACGATTTTTATTAATTCAGTTATTTTTAATCGTGTGGGTGATAAAAGTTCAGTGTCACCTTTCAGGGGTCCGCAAGGGTAAACTACAACACCCGGTGTCCATTCGTAAAGTAGTCATCCTTAATGTGTATATTTGCATTGCAGACTTGCCACTAACCTAAACTACATACCTACATATGGGACAGTGACGTCCGTACATTAATTACTCTTTAACCTTTGACTCTCGCTCCACGCGGACATCAGGTTGGCAACTCTCATGTCATGCGAGAGTGAGTGACTTGGGTTTAACGCCGCTTTTAACATTATTCCAGTTATATCACGGCGTGTTAGCTTGATGTGGGAGGAAAACCCGATGTGATGCAGGTCTCAGACGTTTACCACTTTGGTGAAACCCACGAACACGGGTATGGTGCTGACAAACCTAGAAACATAAACGGGGTGAATCGGGACTCGAACCCACAATCATAGGTTTCTGGCGTGTCCAGGGGACGCAACTCTGCACAGCGAATTGCGGCGCCTTAGACGACTGGGCCACCCGTGCCCCCTGTCATGCGAGAAATCGGGCAAGTAGGGTATAGGTCCATCAACTCTTTCCTGGATCCTTGATCTTTTAGTGACATAGCCGTGATCCCAGAGTACACACTTATTGTCCGTGTCATTTAACGCCACACTCAGCAATATATCAGTTACAGGACGGTTGTCTGTAAATAATCGAGTCTGAATCAGACAAGCGAGTGGTTGATATCATGAGCAAGGATCACTCGATGTACGTTGAGAATCATGTGTACAAGCCTGACCATCCGATCGATTAGGTCGATTGGAAATATTTCTTATCTGGAATCCCCAAGGGGTCGTCACATTTTGATCATCTGTCTTCAATGGTTATAAACTAACAAAGACCTGTTAACGGATAAGAAAATGAATAACCCTTGATCCGACATCTGTAAGGAGATGACAACGCCTTTAAATGGAATCACGTTTCGTGTACATGAATCGTTATACTTAAGTTACCATTTCTCTTGAATGGCATCACCGTAGAACCACTTTACTGGATCAAAATCCACATGAACGTGATTATGAATGTTAGACACAGACATAGGAATATTTACATTATTGTTCGATTTTATCAATGATATAAATGATATGAACACGTCCCATTTTAATTCTGGAAACCCAATAGTCCAGAAATTCTACGGTCTTTGCCGACTCTCGTTCAAAGGCATTTACAAAAATTAACATGCTGTTTTCATGACTAATGGGTTTCCAGAATTAAAATGGGACATGTTTATGTTATTTTCCTATATGCTTGCATACGTACCACACACACACACCAACCCCAAAAGACAAAACAAAGGACACATTGCCAAAACGTTCAACCTCAATTTCAGTTATATTATAGAAGGCATTATTTCTTATTGTCGTATTGTCTTCACCCCCTCTACTCTAAAATTGGAAATAAAAGAAACCTCTCGGAAACCATATTCAGCGTCTTATCTGGATTAATACATAGATGCTCAAGATGATGGAAAATCTGTACCAAACTGTATAACAAGAAGCATGATTTCGATTCTCTCATCGTGAATTTCCTCTTCATGTCGAGAAATATGCCATCAGTTCCGGCTTCTTGGGTCTACATTTCCGAGTTCCTTCGACATTTAAGAGCATACAGAAAGATATATTTTACTTACAGCCCATCTTTACAACCAAGATTTCACCATCAAAGGACTGGTCAAGTTATTCCAGAAATTTTATGGTAGCTATTCATAGGAATTTACTAAATATGACACTTGCTTGTCAATATGACGCGCGATGTATCCTATACTAAGGCCTTTATAGGGAATATTCACACCTCCTTACTCACTGGTACTAACTTTGATGGATCGGACGGTCAATGCTTTGTGACTTGGTTGACAGCATGAGGTTGTACCACAACGACGTGGTTCATTGCTCATGATACTGATCAACATACAAACACAAACTGGTAAGGCAAGACACGCTCACCTGTTTTGCGGACACCTAGTGTCATTAGACCCGTGAAGATTCCGGGGTAGAATAGTCTTCAGCAACCCATACTCGCCGTAAAAGGTGACTATGCTTGTCGTTAAAGGCGACTAACGGGATCGGGTGGTCAGGTTCGCTGACTTGATGCATGTCATCAATCTCAATTGCGTGGATCGATGCTCATGATATTAATCACTGGATTGTCTGGTCCAGAATCGATTATTTATAGACCGCTGTCATATAGCTGGAATATTGCTGAGTGCGGCGTTAAACAACCAACCAACCAACCTAGTGTCATTAAAATCTTGTAGCGATCCTTCCATATAATTGTCATCACTATTTTACCTTTTACCCCCAATAATTCGTGTTGACGTTTTGAATTTACATAATGGGCAATATTCATAGATAGTTCAAATTATTATTTAAAAAGAAGAAGTGTTGAATTAAAAAATTAAAGCTATCACATATTCTTTTTTAAAAAAGTAACATGAGCCCAATGCAAAATATTGATCACCATTAATATTTGGTTTATAGCTTGGATCGAAAAGGATTCTTATTTGCATGCCTGTCAAGGATTGCATTGCTAAATCTACACGTAGGAGCACACTGTAAAACGTCATAGGA
This sequence comes from Haliotis cracherodii, assembly GCF_022045235.1. NCBI lineage: Eukaryota > Metazoa > Mollusca > Gastropoda > Lepetellida > Haliotidae > Haliotis > Haliotis cracherodii. Next base: position 3,152,157 of record NW_027266273.1, on the reverse strand, counting down.
AATATCACACTTTGGAATCATAAGTAATGAAATAGTTTCGGACTGTTTATTGAAGTAGATTACTAATCTATTTGACTTCAGACATGAATCAATAACAATCGCCGTTACATCCATCTTTCTCTGATTACAAGTTTCGATTGCCTGCTTTACAGGACGTTCGTGACATCATTATTTACATACAATCCTTTCCTATCTCAGGTCATCAGCCTCCGCATAATGGAGATTGCTGATAGCAACCCTTCATTGTCTTCCAGTATTCAGCATTATGGCTTAGCGATGAACACATAAAACAGTTGGGTAACGGATTCGCTTAAAGTTTGGGTTTACTTTCCTCTACAAATAGAATGGATGAGTGAGTATGATTTTACGCCGCTTTTTGCAATATTCCAGCAATATCACGGTGGGGGACACCAGAAATGGGCTTCACACATTGCACTCATGTCAGGAATCGAACCCGGGTGTTCGTCGTGACGAGCGAACGCTTTAACCACTAGGCTACCCGACCGCCCCTACAAATAGCCAATAGCTTAGAGTGCATAAATAAGAAGGAATCGACAGGACATATGACAGGAATTAGACATATTGTTCATTGTGGGATTAACAACGTTACATTACGAGACAGGATCCGTGAAGATCCGGGGTAGAATAGGTCTTCAGCAACCCATGCCGTAAAAGGCGACTATGCTTGTCGTAAAAGGCGACCAACGGGATCGAGTGGTCAGGCTCGCTGACTTGGTTGATGCATGTCATCGATCCCAATTGCGTAGATCGATGCTCATGATGTCAATCACTGGAGTATCTGGTCCAGACTCGATTATTTACAGACCGCCGTCATATAGCTGGAATATTGCTGAGTGCGGCGTAAAACAAAAAAACAACCAACCAACATTACGAGACAGGAGATTGTATATGGTGTAGTGTGATGTTTCGCCAGTACGAGTGGGTGCACACGAACGATCTCGCCCAGTGTAACATCTTTTGATGTGGAAATACCATTGAAAGATTGACTGGGATCATTTGAAGCAACGGTCAAGACAAGTCAGCGATGCACAAATGTACTTTGAAATATTGAGAAAATTGGTTATCATATCCTAAAAAAACTTTGTTGAAGTTTCTAGCCAAAGACACAGGATGTTTTTCATTGAAATATCTGTAACTGTTTGTTTACTGTCACTTAAAAAAAGGTTTGATGTTTTATGTACATGTATGTGGCGTGTCAGCTACATGTACCTAACGTGGGTGGAAAGCTATGGGATTCGAACCCACAATAATAGGATTCTTGGGCACCCATGGGACGCCACTCTGCCCAGCTGAGACGACCAGGCAACTATCTATGTTGAGGAATATCCTTGGCTGAACTTAATCAGTCTCTGTTTGGGGCACCTGTTGGTGTTCCAATGGAAAATGGTTTCATGTATAAGAAGTAGTGGAGAAGGCATCAAGAGTGAAAGATGAACTCCATGACTTATTCTCATAAACAAACGTTTTGCAAATAAAGTTCAAGATCGAATGTGCAAAATTACAACAGTTTTATTTCCTGTCACTTCAAATGTCGGACTCTTGAACCAAACATCTTGATCTTGGTTTCAGATTTTTTTAAATGAAGTTTTCGTATGTGCAAAGTAAACAGTTACCTTCATCTAGTTCATCAATGACATTTCTCTGGTGGCGCCAAAACGACATCCATGAATCAAAGGTGAACGGCAAGGCTTAATGGACGTATTTTTCTGACGTTGAGGTGAATAAATCTCTTTTATAGTCCTTGGGGACAGCATGGCGAGAACCCAATGGAATATATCAACCTGAGCCAATGCTTCAATATCAGGATGTTATTATCACTGCACATTTCATGATGGTGTGAAATATGGCATCACAAGTCATGTTCGGCGATACCCCCATCACTCATGGGAACACTGGCGGTTCTGAGTGTGCGTCATTTAGGTGAACGACAGGTCACCAGAATGTGGACGGTTATTGGATGCAATGCCGTGTTCAGACTTGATGAGTTCTACTATGAACTATTGACATTTGTAGAGTGAAATGTTACAGGTTCCCAAAACAATGTGTTGTAATCCGTTATGAAATATGATTAGTTAATGTTACGCTTTTGAAAGTAATTTGCACAAGACTGTCGGATAATAGGTCGTGGCTATTCACATCAAATAATCAAATAATCAAATACCGATTGAATAAAAATAATAATCACAATCAGCATAATCAGCATCAGACCTTTAAATTCATGTTCATAAAGCATGTTCATTGCTGCTACACCATTATAACTACGATTGCCCTTTTGCACAAAGTAATTGCATTCGCAGCCCTCTGCTCAGTATTCACCCGGAAGTTTAGAAAGAAATTTACAATAGCATCTACACAACTGTGTACCCATTCACTGCTTGGTGAACAGTGTCAGCTTTGTGTTGCCACTGATAATGTATAACTCCCCACTTCTTCGTAATTCTTTTTCAATTTGAATATACTATTTCAGTATAACAAGCTTGTGAGGAGAATGAGCCCAAATACTTCGAGACGTATGGCCATATTGACTCTTTTCGTAAAGCCACAACCAATGGTATTTAGATGAGACCAATGATTGCTATCGTAGCTACTTTTGATTCGAACCAACGACCAACGGATACTGCATGCAAGACACATAACGCCACATATACGCGTGTTTAAGCTTCCTCGACAGAGTGAAAGCTGTAGCGAATGTTGTTTATCACCGGCCCAGGCAATGTTACAGCTATAAGAGGGTGGCCTGTAAATATCCGAGTCTGGACCTGACAAACCAGTGACTGATGAATTGAACAACGTCCCCCGCCGTTAGGGGCAAGATTGACACACAAGTCACCCACCCTGACCCCCTGATCCAAGCAAATACAATATTATGTAGTGCTTTGATTTCGCTTGGCAGTATTTAAACTGCATCCATGTAGTCCAGGCGTACGACCAATAGGTTTCTGGGGCCCATACTAACACGGAATCCTTAAGAGGGTGTCTCCACATGACAATATATGAATACGATACACCAGTGAGTGTTTGTTTAAAATAGTTCATGTTCTCTCTTTAGGTAATTACAGTCACGTGCCTATGAGTTAACTCTAATTATAAACCGCCCCTGTAGTCTTGTGGCTAGAGCGTCTGACCGAAGAGCAGAGGGTCGGTGGTCCCATCACCTGTCTGTGTCATATACAAAAACGTAAAAGATGGTTCTTGATGTTACCATTCCTGGCCATCGCCATAACGGGTTAAAACAAGGACTGAGTGGCGTACCTGTGTAACTGCGGCCTGGTATCTCTGTAGGACAGCAATATTAAACACACATCAATCCGTAATACAAAAGGCACCCACATACGTGCATGCACATCGTGTAATAATCCTGAACGCGACGTTAAATTAGTTCATCTCAGCTCAAGTAATAACACCAACTTGGCTCTCATCTATAATAAATGGATACGGAGCTACAATCTGACACTATTTGGTGCAGGTATACATGTATCTAAAAGCGAGGCAATTCTCAGAACAAGATTAAACTGAAGTATGCTTCTGGGTATTTGATTGCGATAGCGATCAATTAAATAAATCAAGATGCTTGGGTATTATGTTTGAGCTGTTCGAGTTTCCGATGCTCAATTATTAACTGAGATCCACATGTTTCACAACGTGTGCATGAGCGAATTGAGTCTCACGTGTACACAGATATATATAAAGCCAGTATATGTACATTCTACTCGGGGACATCCTTTGTTTTCTAAATCTTTAAACCCGTGAAGAACCGGGGTAGAATAGGTCTCCAGCAACCCATGCTTGCCGTGGTATGGGATCGGGTGGTCAGGCTCGCTGACTTGGTTGATGCATGTCATCGACCCCAATTGCGTTGATCGATGCTCATATCAATCACTGGATTGTCTGGCCCAAACTCGATTATTTACAGACCGCCGTCAAATAGCTGGAATATTGCTTAGTGCGGCTTTAAACAACAAACAAACAAATAAAATCTAAATCTTAAATGGATACAATTCCGGGAATGGTGCTGACAAACCTAGAAACATAATCGGGGCGAACCGGGATTCGGGATTCGAACCCACAATCATAGGCGAATCGCGGCGCCTTAGACGACTGGGCCACTCGTGCCCCCGCATCACTCAGGAACTTCCACGCCGTGATATAACTGAAAGTGGCGTTAAGCAAAACTCACTCACTAAATTAGCCTTGAAAATAACATCGTTTACCCTAACTCCTATACCTCAAGGCTTTGCGCTTGTTAAAGTTCCAAACGGAAGATACAGTGACTCTAGATGTGTGATATATATGTCTTTGCACCTGTATTTATCTTACTAGAAGACGAATGTGTTCAACTTTCGAATAACTCCTTACTTGTTGTCTACGTTCATCTTTACGTAACTTGCTGATTTCATGAAGTCATTACCTGATCTGATGAATGTTCAGCATCTTCTTGAAAATAATTTCGAGAACAGAAACTGTCTGTGTTAAATGAAGAAACGCGTAAAGTCTACTCTTCGTTATCGCAACAGGATACATACATTCTGATAAGAGCGGATGCCCATCTGCCAAGATGCCAGGTAACGTATGCATTTGCCTTCACTATGATGGTGGTCTCTGATAACGAATTACTTGCGATTCATGGGAATACTGACAGTCATCAGACGGTCTTTCTGTTGCTCATTTCACAGAGATATATGTAGGACTTACGGAACTTTCCAAACGAGAAAAATACCGGCTGTGATGGGAGGCTACTTGAAAAAAGCTAGACCAAGCGAACATGGTAATCTTACCTTAATTTTCAGAGACATGTATGCAGTGTTAACATATCCAGATGAGACACATACATGATACCGTAAGTGCTAGGATGCTTCATGCAAAATGCTAGACCAAGCGAACATGGTAATTGTAACTGTTTTTCAGAGACATGTATGCAGCGTTAACATATCCAGATGAGACACATACATGATACCGTAAGTGCTAGGATGCTTCATGCAAAAAGCTAGACCAAGCGAACATGGTAATTGTAACTGTTTTTCAGAGACATGTATGCAGTGTTAACATATCCAGATGAGACACATACATGATACCGTAAGTGCTAGGATGCTTCATGCAAAAAGCTAGACCAAGCGAACATGGTAATTGTAACTGTTTTTCAGAGACATGTATGCAGTGTTAACATATCCAGATGAGACACATACATGATACCGTAAGTGCTAGGATGCTTCATGCAAAAAGCTAGACCAAGCGAACATGGTAATTGTAACTGTTTTTCAGAGACATGTATGCAGTGTTAACATATCCAGATGAGACACATACATGATACCGTAAGTGCTAGGATGCTTCATGAAAAAAGCTAGACAACGAACATTTTATAATAGTAATTATAACTCGTTTTGTAGAGACATGTATACAGCATTAACAGATCTAAATGAGACACATAGAAAAGACCGTCAGTGATGGGAGGCCACATGAAAAAAGCTAGACCAAGAACATTATGTTATGGTAACTCGTTCCAGCGACATGTATGCAGCATTACATTCTCCAAATGGCACATTTAAAACGTTAAGTCTAGTGAGTAATCAGTCTCGAATATCTCACGAAACAGATTCAAATAGGAAATATAGTAGTGACATTATATGAATGGATCACCGAAAATCAGTGATGATATCGATAAGGGATCACAAAAAGGGATATTATGTCTACTGCTAACTCTCGCTACACATGTTCCATTAAACAGGTAAGTGCCAGTGAGTAAGGAGGTGTGAATGAACACATCGTGTAAAGATCTAAGCATGTGATAGCATCGCGCGCCATGTTGACAAGTGGCGACGTGTTATATTTACTACATTCTTCGGAATGGCTACCATTAAATGTCTGAAATATAATAACCAGGCGTTTGAGGTGAAACCTTGTTTGAATAACTACTTATACCAAAAAATCAATATAAACAAAACACCATTAGTTCTTGTATGACTGATGAAATGTCTGGTACGTTCTCCATTATGTTATTGTGTTACTGTTGAGTTGACAAACGGATGAGCAAATCCTCAACGTGATGCAGCTGCTTTTCTATAGATTATATTATTTGCCTTGGCAGCTTTTTTTATATTATTTGCCTTGGCAGCTTTTTTTCATGCAATATTGCTCTAGGCAAGGTCCTAAAATCGAATTGAATTTGGTATCGGAGATGTGTCAAGTTGTGATGTTGAAAATTCAAAGGTTATTTGTATTTGAAAAGAAACGTTATTGCAGATAAAAAGGTATGGACATCTGAAAAGGGAAGCAATGTAGGCCATGCTTGAGTCACACAGCTGTGTACTTGAAACTATCGGGAAAAAATAAAGGATTTGACCCAAGAATACAAACTATATCAAAACGTTACTTGACTGAAAAGAATCACCAAAATACTGCAAAACACATGTTAAATACATCACCCTCAAATAAACATAATTGTTTGTTTCATTCTAGCCACTATTAAACATAAGCATATACTTTCTTTAAGTCATAATGCCCAGTTCTGTGTATGGTGGTGTACAAATCGATACTTGCTATTATTATATATAGGCTTGGTAAAACTTTAAATTGCAAAATTAACGAGCGGTTGGCTGCCACATCAGGATGTCAGTGTATGCACATTTAGGCTGAAAACGTATTTCATAACAAGTGCATATAGTCTCTCTTTTGCAAATCGCCTCCGGAGAACGGAAGGTCGGGACTTCGAACGCAAGCCGCGTCAAACCAAAAGACGTTAAAGGATGGTACTTGTTGTTGACCTGCCTGGCGCTTATTTATATAAATATATATAGGGCACTATGACGTCATAATAATGACGTGCGGTGTAGAACGATACCTTTGCAAGGTTTGCTTAGTTTTCTATAGGGGTGCCCACCTCATGTTAGCTTACGAAGTGAGTGAGTGAGTTTAGTTTAACGCCGCTTTTAACAGTATTCCAGTTATATCGCGGCGTGTCAGCTTAATGTGGGAGGAAAGCCCGAAGTGATGCAGGTCTCAGACGTTTACCACTTCGGTGAAACCCACGAGCACGGGTATGGTGCTGACAAACCTAGAAACATAATCGGGGTGAACCGGGATTCGAACCCACAATCATAGGTTTCTGGCGTGCCCAAGGGACGCAACTCTGCAACTCAAAACACTGGAATCAACCCAAGCCGCTTCACTCAATATAATTGCTAACACCAAAGAGTTCACGTTTTATTTAGTCATTGTAGAATGGAGATAAACATACTGTGTTTTGAATGTAGAGCTTTTATCTCCTAATACACCGAACAATCACAAACACACACACACACACACACACACACACACACACACACACCGTCATCGGCACAATGCACGTGTTCGTTGAAAACCTGCATCAGTTGCAGGTCGTTTAAATTTCTTCAACATGATGCTTACAACTTTATTAAACGCCTTGAAATAATTGACCCCCTGTTGAAACCAAACTGGCTCCCTCCGGTTCTTCCTACTGTTAGATATGTGTGACGTCGGCACAGTTCATGTGTTTCACGTAGATTGTGTCCTTCTAACTTTATTGTTAACGTCAGGTTAATTATAAATGCTTTATAGATATATATGTTTGTATGTATATTGATTTTCCGTCCGCAATAGTTGTACTATGAATTTGTTTCTGACTTGTGTTCATTCAATGCAAACGTGTTCGCCTTGCACCAAACATAATAGAATTCCATTTCTTTCATCTTAAAAGTCGCATCAATAGCAGGTATGGTAACTCTAAAACAAGTCAAAAGCTTCCCTTCAACCAAGTCATTCAACGGCTAATGTTGATCTCGTCAGGGTGGTTGCCTGTTTATCATTCCCCTGACTCCCTTATAAAAAGGACCTACCTGCGTACATACAGAGTTATCTCGGTTCTAGGGTTTCCTTGAAGGTCTGGAATAATGCTTAAGGTTTTTTCACGGGACGGTAAAATGCAACTTGTAGAGGTATTAGTCCATAGATCTATGTTTCACGAGATGTAGTGTTGCAGAAAACATATTGAGTAATTTTAAAGTTGTTATATAATTCAAAATATCTGTACCCTTCTTTCATACGTTTACTTTCCTAGGCGCGTGCGTGCGTGCGTGCGTGCGTGCGTGCGTGCGTGTAATTCTGGAAACCTATTGTCCAAATACAATCCTTGCAGTGACCAGTCACGAATAACAGTATTAACAAATTTCAACAAGCTGTTTTCATGGGTTCGCACTGAGGCAAGATAAATTACCCCTTGTTTGGCCACACAAATCTCCTTTGCTGAAGTCTCACACTTGACGGGGCGGTCAGGTAGCATAGTGGTTAAAGCGTTCGCTCGTCATGCCGAAGACCTGGGTTCGATTCCTGACATGGTTACAATGTGTGAAGCCCATTTCTTGTGACCCCCGCCGTGATATTGCTGGAATATTGCTAATAGCGGCGTAAAATCATACTCACTCTCATGCCTGGAATTTTCACAAACACAATATTTCTACAAGTATTGCTGCAACTGATGTTTAGTGTTATGTATATAAATTGGCCTTTTCCTTACATATTTGCTTACTCACCTGTAGGGTATATTTCTGTCTCACAAGTAATGGGTAGGTGTCTCAGCCAACGGATAAATGGGGACATTTACGCATAAATATGCGATTATAAAAGGTCAGGTAGATACTAATTTCAGTGTCTAGGAAATAACTACGCTTCTCTCGGTCACCTGGTGTCCTTACTGATTTTCAGTGGTCCATTCATAATTTATGTTGTATAATTTTCCCTGCAATTTTACACCCAATGGAAACTGTTTCGGAGACTGGTTATTCTCAGGTGCTGTTGACTTACATTTACATGTATATCTGTATGTCGTCGCCCTTGTATTTCGGCGCGTAAGAAAGGGCAATCGGGCCGCTATGTGACTGAATTTTTTAATACAGTTACGAAACGTTATGACAGGCCAAGCACACTCTAAACAAACGTGACGTGTCTTAGACATGAGTACTTTGACTTAAATAATGGGCGGTCGGGTAGCCAAGTGGTTAAAACGTTCGCTCGTCACACCGAAGACCCGGGTTCGATTCCCGACGTGGGTACTATGTGTGAAGCCCATTTCTGGTGTCCCCCGCCGTGCGATTGCTGGAATATTGCCAAAAGCGGCGTAAAACCATACTCACTCACTCACTCACTCACTCACTCACTCACTCACTCACTCACTTCAATAAAGGGCAATTACGCTGGCGGACTCATGGATTGTTGCGAAACTCGATCACTGACAAAGTTAAAAAATAATCTGTAAGCAATTGTCTTTTTGCCTATATGTCAAAAGGATAGGTTTCAGTTGTAACTATATTGAGTATATTGTCATATAGATTAAACACTGAAATTGTGGCATTAAATATTCCAGGAAAACATGCAATTTTTAGATACCGTTTGAAGGAGATTAAAATACTTATTTTGATGATTTACGAATGACATTATATGATAAAGAGGTTATCACGCTAGTGTATTTTTGGAAGGTAAATATCCTGTCTTTAGGGATAAACGCTGTGTATTTACCTCGCCAAGAGTCGCTAAATACAATGTTTATTCCTAATACAGGATACGTACCGTCCAAAAATACGCTCGCATGATAACCTCTATCAGGAAGACCGTACAAAGGCCATATAGACTCCCTGCCTCTATCTTCCAAATGTATCGCAATTGCGCACCGTAGCCGTGTCCCCCCGTCTCGCGATGCACTTTCCGCTGAACTTGTGATGCAGCTATATCAACCTTCGTGTAATATTTTATGCACCTATATTTATTTTGACCCAAAAACCAAGTTGGAGATAGGATCACCTATGTGGGACACGATGTTATGTTCTCTAACAACGTATACGTTGAAAATGCACTTGCCATATGTATACGAATGCAGATTTTGATTAAAAAGTCTTTCTTATCCCACAGATCTGAACCACTTGGTGGTGATGCTCAAATTGTTTCAGATAATGTTTTGCTTAACCTGGATTACATCGCTAGATGTCGCTAGACACTTTTGGGGTTTACGGTTTTCTTTCTTTTTTAAAAAAGTAGGTCGGTTGGTCGAAAAATAACAAATAAATAAAAAGTTTCAATTGTTTTGGGCTTTGCTTTTCTCGAAAGTCAAGTTGGCAGGTAAAGAACTTTTATAAAATATCTATAAAAAAATTAAAATAGAGGTTTTGAGATATAAAAAAATTACAAGTTTCAATTATACTATTTTAAATATTTTATCTTTATTCATAGCGACAGTAACTGGGTATATATTTTTCACATTTTTAGTTATTTCGTAAACCGTTTTCAAAAAAAGTCTAGCTTACTGTGCCGCAATATACTTTTCAGTGTTGCGTCCCTGAGACGTGTCAGACATCTAATATGTTTCTAAGGTCGCCAGTACCTTACCCGTGCTCGTGGGTTTAATCACAGTTTAACTGGAACAACGTCACCTACGGCTTTCCTCCCACGATAAGATGACTCCGTGATATAACTAAAACACTGTTTCAAACCAAACTCACTCACTCAGATGTGAGAGCGTGTATTTTGACAAATATTAATACAAGACTGATTTGATCTAAAATGATTCGTCATGCAATATCCGAAACTAGATGCGTAAATAACCCGTGATGATCTGATACAACCAACACTATAAATTGTAATGGCATAAGTAACCTTTACGTGTAATTCGTAATATGTAAATGGTTACATGACGACGGTCCACAAATAGCTGTTGACAGATAGAACATGGAAAACGTCCTCTCCGCCTGCTCTGGCAGTCCAATGTCACGAGACGTCTGGTAATACATCCGTAGCCATCTCGAGTATGTCCGTTTTCAACGTCTCGACCTGTCATCCTTCAGGAAGCAGTTCCTGATTAACTTCAGTTCACCTTACCGTTATAGAGTCGCCCCGACAACATCTTTGTATGACGTAGGATTCTGCAGGAAACTCCTCTCACGTTCTGTCTGACAAAAACAAATCAAAGAATCTATTGAGTTGTTTATTCTCTAACTACATCATCCTTCTTTGAAATAGATTGGGTATCTTTACTTCATTATGATAATTCCAACAGGAGAGTTCATAGTATCAAGTATATAGCTTCGATTGACTTTTAGAAGTAAACAGAACAGGAAGACATGAAACTAAACGGATAAATTCACATGAGGAATGGTCAAGAATTTGGAGTTGCCTTATCTATAAATAATCAAGAAGTATATAATGTTTCAGTTGCAAAGTATCAAGTCTTGCATCATGATGGTTTGGTGCAGATGAGAATGTGTATACTGTCACGCGAACTCATAACATTCGTACATTTCATGTTGTGGCGCCTAATTAATGGCGATTCTGGGATAGAAGTGGTTCAAATTAAGAAGCGCCTAAATTGCATTGGGCATCTCTTCCAAATTTGTGACTTGTTCGTTGTGCGTCATTGTAACCACATGGCGTGGGTCTTTGCTCTATATCAACTATTGGTTTGTCCAGGCTTGTGTAGGCCACCATCATATCGCTGGAATATTGCTGACTGCGTTAAAACACATTCACATTCACATTCTGCTCTTTGGGAGTTCATATGCATTAGAACTGTGATACCCCCAGTATTAGAAGTTCTAGACAATTGGTAAGTATGCAATAACATGTAACTTGAATCGGGTCGTTTGACAACGCCATTTCTTTTTCAATACAGCTTTAACAGGTCACGGTAGTTACATGAAACCAGAAATGCAGTCTCATTATCACAAAAAACAACGTCTTAAACTAGACGGATGGTTGGCACCAGACCTTTGCTAAGCCATCTGTCTATCAGTTGCCTTATTATAAGCTCTCACAAGCTACTTTACATGACGTTCGTGACATCATTACCTGCAAATATTACTTCCTTATTTCCAAGCCTATAGAAGAGACATTTGCAATAATCTTCCGGCGTCCACGGCCTGCTCGTGTTCATCAAAACGGCCCCTTATGACTGTGAACGTTCTCTCGATCTTATCGAACAATCGATTAGCTGCCAGTTTGGATTTGCCCTTCTTCACGAGTAGACAATAGTTGGGAATATATCAATGAGACGTTACAGACAGGACAGACAGAAACTAGATCTATATTTACCAAGCGATTAACAGCATGTGTGAAGGGTTGAGTAGCTCAGGACAAATGGCTTTGTCTGTTGAAGAGTGCTTCACAGGAAATTTGCAGGTTGACAAGGAAGGATTGATCCGTTGAAGCACATGGTCATTGCTCAAAGACATATATGGTTTCTTCTGCAGTGTCTTCTTTTGATACAATGTTGAAAAATTAACATATGGACCATGTTTATTTTACATCAAATATGTGGGACATAATATGTTTTCGGTGAATGCTTCAGAACAAAAACAATTCTCTGAAAGGTGTGGGGGGGGGGGGACCTGGAGCAACAGATAATTCCATTATTTTCTTATATTAATTATTCCATGTGGTTTAAAGTTTAATATTTGCGCTTGTTAACATCCATGATTTAACAAAATTATATCAGAGCTGAAACTGAATCCTTCTCCCAAAGGACAGTCACGGTGACATTTTCTTGAATAGTCTTCTAGTACAGGTATTTCTGGTGGTATCCTGTTGTCTGTTTGTACCTTGATCATGTGCAAGTTTAGCGTACATCAATTTCCAATGACTGTCAAATAGTTTTTAAAAAGTGATAATGAGGTGATCCAGTAAAGAGAGGAGGATATTGCAATATCAGTTCCCAGAAAAACTTATGTAAACTTCAAACTCGTTTTGATATTTAGAAACGTTTGTGGATTATTTTTGTCATAATTGTGTTGTGGTCAATCCCAAAGACAAACACCGTCAAGCGGTAGACAAAACAGTGCGAAAATCTCAACAGAATGGCCGAACATTCTTAGACCTTCTGCAAACAGGCTAATAGCTTCTGTCATGCTCCAGACTTGGGGAGAGGAATCTTGTCCAGTTGTTCTTCCAAGACGGTACAGCGCAGTTGTTTAGACACACGAAGGACATACATGTCTGCAATTATTTTCTGAACGCCTTTAAGGTGAACGCTCTGCATTTGATAACACCGAAAACAGAAAACATAGAATATGTATTTACCACATTACCTTGGTGTTTTCAGACATAGTTATATCAAATCCTTTTGAGAGGTTACGTGCGTTTTATAGGTACTCCACTATTGCATGGGTTATGGGACTGCAACTGTGGTCTAGTGGTAGAGCGTCGATCCCCAGCCGCGACATACCAAAAGACTTTAAAAGATGGTACTTGATGTTACCCTGTATCGCGCGACCGCCTCCGTGGTCTAGTGGTAGAGCGTCCACCAGGAGAGCGGAAGGTCAGGGTTCGATCCCCGACCGCGTCATACCAAAAGACGTTAAAAGATGGTACTTGTTGTTACCCTGTCTGGCGCACGGCATTAAGGGGATTAAACAAGGACTGGTCGGCTCGGAGTCAGTATACTTTGTCTCAGTGGGGTATTCATGTTAAACTGCGGCATGTTATCACAGTGAGCTACATGTAGCACTATAAATCGGCATCAGTCCGGACTAGTACAAGCAGCCACACACACACACACACACACACACACACACACACACACACACACGTGCATGCTCGTCGCTATATAAGTGCAATAATCTTTGACGCGACGTTAAACCCCATTTCACCTCACCTCGGTATTAAGGGGCTAAAACAAGGACTGGTCGCCTCGGTGTCAGTATACTGTGTCTGAGTGGAATATTTATGTTTAACTGTGGCATGGTATCTCAGTGGGCAAACACAATAAAATCGACATCAATCCGGACAAGAACAAGCAGCCACACACAAACGTGCATGCACGTCGCTATGTAAGTGCAAGAATCTTGGACGCGACAATAAACCCCATTTCACCTCACCATGGTTTTATGGTAACACGTCAACGACCTGCATGACTCTGGTTAACATTAAGCTGATAACTGCTGCGACATACCAATTATTGTCCAAGAGGTTTAATACCTTAACTCACTCAATCACCTACTATACCGCTGACTATAAATCCATGCCTTACAAATATTGTATTTATGATACATACGAGTAGTACTGTAACAATGGTGCACATGTATTATTAAGGCAGTGTCTTCCTCAACGTGCGTCGGTTGATCCAACTGACCCGTTCCACTGAAGAACCAACGGTCGAGACAACTAATTGCACATTCTCTCATCTCCATCTCTGTAGGGAGTTCTGTAATGAGAATTGTGGCCAATAGCACGCATTATCACATTTACAGTGAAGAGTAATTAGGTCTGGAAAAGTATGTGTTTACCTACAGACATCTATACTGCCGATTTTACACATCATATAATTAGGTACATTAGTCACTTACGAGCATTCATAATGTAGATGAACAAACAGTAGTGATTACATGTAAATATTTGACCGATGAACCGATTATTGCAATTTCAATTATGCACGCACAGTCTTTAAGAAGAATGTGGTTTGATGGCGAATATTCAAAAATGTTGATTTTTGGACAATGGAATATGAACAACATTATAAGTACTCAACAAGAAATTGCCATTTGTTTGATTGACAGCATCCTTTCCGTTTGAACGCTATGAAGATGTGTGTATCAACGCACCTGTACACCGACAGTTATGGATGAAAATAACCCCTGTCTGTTGTCCATGGTAAATGGAAACGGCTGCTTCCTAATTCCTTAATGAGTTTCTTGGTCCTGTTGAACACTTCCCATTATATTTTGCTATGTTTTCTTGTTAGAATTTTCATAACTGAATATGTGAGGTTTATTTGTGGTACACGTGGATGAAATGGTCATGTTAATCACATCCTTCGGATTGCAGGTACCCATTTGGGGATTCAGGAGCTGCATGGTACCCAGTAACTGTCGAAATGCCGACTTATGAGGATCACGTGGTTACCATATGTGGCTTTGCAGATTGTGTGTCATCTTACACGGACGCTGTTGGTAGATGCTCATGCTATCGACCACCTTGCCTGGCCCCGACTCGGTTATTTAACAGCCGCCGAAAAGTGACCACAGAGTCAAACATAATCCACTCACTCACATATAAAAGAACATGTGAAGTATGTTTTGAAAAAATCTACTCTTCCTTTAGAAAGCGCCTGAAGTAATTTCACCGAAACATAACCCGATGTTAATCTTCAAACGTCCACACATGGCACAAGCTCATTACAAGGATGACAACAGTGAAACATAAACGACATTTCAAACTATTTTTTACAACTATTTGGATCTGGTTCATTTCGGTTATTGCACTTAGAGTTACACATTGAAAACAACTCTATTGATCTTGAATCCCATCAAATTACTCTCCACTGAAACCCTGATGATGTCCTCTCCAGAACTAGCATTGACGTAATGAATGCTGCTAATAGCAGCGCAACCATGCAGTGTTACTCGATCAACAGGACAAGTCAGCGCGTTGGGATTTAAAGGGTGGGTTTCATTTCAAAGCGCAGCAATACTGTAGTAAGGGAATCTTTTACATTGCAATATCTGGGCGAGAATATGAAAATGGGCCTCAAGAGCTGCACCCACATTGCGAATCGAAACCGGGATTTGACGCGATGATGACTTGATAACTAGACCCACAGTGTTTACATTCGATAGGTTCGCTCTACCGCACCACGTACTGATGGCATGGGAAGAAAAGACCCAACGGTCTAAATTACCGCAGTTATGTCCCCTTGGTTGTACGCACAAAGATCTCCTGAACGAGGGTTAGATACGCCCACCTTTCCTCGAGCACCTGGTATAATCACTATTTGATAGTAATGCATAAACACATGCTTATAGTATAGTCGGAATCGTACAATCGCTTTTTAAGTAGATATTCCTCATGAATATAAAATTCGTTCTAATCATGGTTCCTGGCTTAGGGACGAAATCCGCTCATGGGTTTCATCAAGGTCGTAAATTGCATGCATCGTGTTTGACGTTCCTCCCCCTTGCTGACCTGACGTGACACGGCCCTATAACTGAAACATCCCTGAACTGACATAAAGCAATGATGAGTAACTCTGCATTAGCGACTGCAAAAGCCTTTGAGAACGTTCTTAATAGGTTTCTCCTAACCTACTCGTGTACTGAATTCCTTGTGTTCATTTCTAGCATGGTATTCCCAAGGGTTATTCTTCCTTAGTCTCTATTTCTTTTTATCTGAGAGTTAAGGGTGGCCAAGTCGTCTGAGGCACCGCCTCAATCTTTGTGTGGTCTCTGTTGTTTCACCTTTGACTGAATTTTTTCAACTCTGGTAACATGTGTTACTTCAAAGCAATCAGCTGTTTGCAAAAAATACTATCCTATGAAAAAGATATTTGCGTGAACCCATTTATTTGGTGCTCCCTACTTGGACGAATCGGAAATCTGAACTTTTAATCTGGTTTTGTAAATCTTGGTGTTGCCATGCCAATGTCGTCTTACGTGTTTGGTGGTTCTGAGTGATTTATTTATTTGCAATGCTTTCATATACCATCTTAAATCAACTATTGGTTCTGTCATGTGTACGTACATTTATATAGTGAGTGAGTGGGTGAGTGAGTTGGGTTTGACGCCGCTTTTAACAGTATTCCGGTTACTCTAGTATGTCACGGCGTGTCATCTTAATGCGGGAGGAAAGCCCGAAGTGATTCAGGTCTGAGACGTTTACCACTTTGGTGGTGGGATTTTTTATTGAAACTTGCTGCAAAACCACACATTTTCTTATTTCTTAATTGTTAATTAATTATGAGCCAAAATATGCTTTTACTAAAAAGCACATCCCAACAATGTCTTCTTTCTCTAACAATAAAACATTTCGGGAACAATATATAATTTTCTATAAAATCCCGGTACACATGATCATTTCTGTAGCTAAACAGGCCTGCAATGTATTCATGCTGTACTTTGTCTGCAACAGAAGAAAGGCAATGTGGTTGGGTCAGGTAGACCTTTTATACTCGGTACAAAGAATTAATCGTTTTACCCATTTGCACCTGTATGCAACAAAGCTTCTGTTAGAGATTGATATGTTTTGGTGGACATTTTAATGTTTAACTGATATGCTCTTAATTACATTTGAGCACCTTTGTTCTCCATGTTTTATAGCCCTCCGCCAATCCCGCCCATCTGACTGGCGGTTCTGATGAATGTGAAAATCATTTTTATTGACGTTAATTTGGAGAACAGAAACTGTCTGTGGCAGATTCGTAAAAAAGTGGAATGTTTACACATCCAAAGTCTTTAAAGTACACATATAATCAACGTGAGTCTGATAAGAGGCGAGCTTCGTGGGCCAAGCTGCCATTTTAGTTTGTGTTTTTGTCTTCAACGTAATGGTGATTCTTGATAACGAATTACCGGTTGATCCGTGCGTACGTCGACGGTGATAAAATGTTACCATCTGTAAAGACGATAACGTGTTCTGGACACATGTCCGTATCATCTAGAAAGATTAAGCAATGTGAAATATATCTGCCATCGATGGTTTTCAGGTGAAATAGAGGCCGTGAAATATTTGAAAACCTCGTTAATTACTTACGCCTACACTTGTTCATGCTGATTACTTGGTGTGATGCGCCAGGTTCAACTGATGCGTTTGTTAAGCTACACGTACATCTTCTTATTCCTATATTCGGTATTCCTATCTTCCACTGCTTTGTTTGGCTTTGAGTACGTAGCTCAGCGTTTTCGCTCGTCACGCCGACGATATGCCATCAATTCTCCACCCAGCATGGGAACAATATGTGAAGTCAATTTCTGACTTCCGCCGTGATGTTGTAATACTTCTAAAAGCGTCTAAAAGCCCTACTCACTCACCCACTCACTCAATTCTCTACATGGTATGTAGACTACCTTTGATCATGTGAACAATGAAATTACTACTATATTACTGAAAGCTAAAATCGTGTTCATTTTTTTCTCACCATGTAATTGTTTACCACAACTTTCAGTTTACAGTATTGATTTTACTTCATATCTGAAATGGTACCATTTTTCAGTCTTTTTCAAAACATTTATGCACTTTGTTTTTACCAAATGCCAATAACATTAAACAATCTCCATTCGCATCTCTGTCAGTTGTATCTCGTGTGAATTATTTCCAATTTCTGTCACGTCGTTTGGAATGGTGTATTACCAGCCATTTTACTGAGATTTTCAAAATGTTATACAGAAAGGGGAAGAAAATTAAATTTGGATCTTTTACCGCAGCCATTGCCAAATAAACATTCAAATTCCTTTCTATGTTCCATTTCCTTTCCAAAACCGAAATCCTTTCAGTGTGGTGAGTTAAGGTGAGGTGAAACGGTGTTTAAGGTCGCGTTCATTACTATTGCGTGCGTACGTGTGTATGTGTGGTGGTGCCGATACTAGTCCGGACTAATGCGGTTTTATAGTGCGTGCTCAATGACATAACATGCCGCAGTTTGACAATATATTCAAAAATAGTAAACTGACTCCGAGGCGACCAGTACTTGTTTTATCCGCGCCCAAGGGAGAATAACAAGTACCATCTTTTAACGTCTTTTGGTATGACGCGGTCGGGGATCGAACAATCGACCTTCCGCTCTCCGAGCAGAAGCTCAATCCACCAGACCACTTCTTCCTTTAAGTTAAAAAAAAGCCATAACTGTCCGCTCACGGTTTTGCCAAATTTGAAACTTAAAGAATCAACGTGATTGCCCTCATTATTTGACATGTCCAATAATGAAATGCCCTGTTCATAAGTAGGTTACCCTGTCCAATATAAGGCAATAAGTAGAAAATCCTGTTGAATTAGTACACAGCCCCAGATAATCAAACATTACAGCTCAGTCGGTTCCCCTTGGGCAAGTGACAAATATCCAAACAGATTACCGATATCGTGTTTCATGTGTCTGCAAGTCCCCGAAGACACCAGAGCCAAAAAATCAGTTGCATTAAATCGTAAAACGACTAAATGTTATCTCATTACGACGTAGTTTATGATCCCATGATCTTGAAACAAGAAGTACCGTTGGTTCTAACCACGCTACTTACTGTCTTTGGTTTCACTGAACGTGTGTTATAGTAGCCAAGGCTTACTTAGACGAGAGCGAAATGCTTTCAGCAAAGCGAATAGGCAGTAGATATATAGATACCTTAGGTTATTGTTCTCGTGAAATACGAGACTGGTAATCTTTCAGTAGTTTGTTCGTAAATCCTTCAGCTCTTTTGGCAACAGAAGACATTGCAGTCGTTGAATGTGTTTCACAAAATACCAGATTTACCTTGTTACCAAAATCGTACTTAAAATTCCATTTGGCTCCTCTTAAAATGTGCGTGTCTAGATCAGATGGGTTTACTTTCAGGAGAACATGTTTACAGTCTGTATATCCGCTCATATGGGGAACCATTTACATAGACAAAACCAGTTGTATGTATCATTTGCATCAGTTTGTTTGTTGTTTAACGCCGCATTCAGCAATATTCCAGTTGTATGAGGGTGGTCTGTAAATAATCGATTCTGGACTAGACACTCGTATGATTGACATCATGAGCATTAATATACACACTTGGGATACGAGAACATCAACCAAGTCAGCGAGCCTGATCACCCGATCCCGTTAGACGCCTCTTACGACAAGCATGGGTTGTTGAGACCGGCATTATTTGCATCAGTAACAACAATGGCATTAGATGATATCATATTGGTTACAGTTGCAGCATAAAAAGCAAAAAACGCGATTTTAACAGAACCCACTCAAGGCGCTGAAGATGATGTTGCGGCGATCTATACTCGCTGAGTTCAAGCCATCTGGGGCCATTAGTTGGGAACACGTATAGCAATTGGACACATTGCAGCTTCTCACCGGCCATAACACATCATTATAAAAGATAGGGACGAGTGGAAAGGAAACATATATATTTTTTAACATTAGATCATGTTTTGGGCCAAACTTTATGACCTGTGCTGCGTCGCGAAAAGTCGAGAAATGTCACAACCGATACCTCGTCACTCTTTTATCATTTGTTGAAGAGTCTAGCTCGCACAACGCAGTGAAGGAAGATCCGGAACATGCTCGTGCTCAGCTGATCGTTTGATGACGTAAATTTCGTTTGGGCAAAAATTTGAACAACGCCTCTTTCGTGTATTGGTGCTCGCTTTTGTATAATGTGTGTGATTTAACAGGGGGATACGAATAAAGTTTTCTCCTTTCTTGTTCTGAGAGATTTTACAAAAACATAATTATCACAAAAGGATTCCTTTGAGAGTAGATAAGTTGAGTGTGATATTTTCTTTGAACTTTAATCAACTGATTATTAAAGGCGTGACGCAAAGCCAACACATTACACAATGAGACTAGCATAAGAGTGCTAGTTTATATAAATGCTATTTTACAAATCCTGTATAACGCTCGGCATTAAGGGGCTAAAACAAGGACTGGTTGGCTCGGAGTCAGTATACTGTGTCTGAGTGGAGTATTCATGATAAACTGCGGCATGGTATCTCAGTGAGCTAGCACTATAAATCGGCATCAGTCCGGACTAGTACAAGCAGCCTGACACACACGTGCATGCACGTCGCTATATAAGTGTAATAATCTCGGACGGATTTCAGTTGGACCCCTGTTGTCACTGTCGGTTTGACTATTCACTAACCTGACGTAAAATGGTCGGATGGGTAGCCTAGTGGTTAAAGCGTTCGCTCGTCACACCGAAGACACGGGTTCGATTCCCGACATGGATGGGTAAAATGTGAGAACCCCATTTCTGGTGTGATATTGCTAAAAGCGACGTATAACAATACTCACTCTGCCATTCACCCCTAATACAGGATATTTACCACCCCAAAACACACTCGTGTGATAACCTCTATTTATCTGCCAATATTTGGTATGCCATAAAAATAATGTATACAAATATTGTCTAAACAACAAATGTAGTTTGAGGGGGGAAGAGACACACCACTGTTTAAAACATACGTCCTCTCGATCGCGATTACATTAGTGTGGGCACTGCATGCCATTCAAAACAAAACATAACGTGCATGTATGTACCTGACATTTCAGTTGTGGCGCGAGTACTAGTCAAAACATAACTCCCATGATCTCAAAAGTGTAAAACTAGTCAAAACAAATATCCCCAAGACCGTAGCGGGGCATTATCCCGCCTTAGCTGAAATCAAGGGGGCGTTTATTTTGACAAGTAGTGTATTGCACCGACATTTCAAAAGTGTGATGAATGTGCATTAGATGTGAGAAGAAAACACACGCAACAGGAGGCAATAAACAACACAACAATTATCCCAGGAAAACACCGACAGCATAGTGTCATTTGGTTATCATTAAAAGTCATTCTTCACACAGAATTCGTGAGCCGCTAAACCAAACAACTGATACCAATTGTCGAGGCGAGGTGCTGAGATAATACACAAAGCCTGTCTATTTCACAACACAACGCCCACTGACAATGTCTACCCTCATATCTACACATCCCTATTGCAGAAATCTTCGAAATTTCCATTATTTTTTGGTTCTCCGAACGCTCCGGAGACCACAGAATTAATTTATCCGATCTCCGCTTTCAGCTTTGTGTTGTCATCACTACGCAACCAGAATCGGGGCGATGTCTCCCAATTATGACGAGTCGAGCGTAAAAAGTAGACAATTTATGTAACATCGATTATAAAACATGAAAGCGTTATCTTTCACCAAAGTCTACTGGGATGATTCTCTTTACAGTTGTATGTGTCTGGGCGTAATAGGATTTCACCTTAGACACCCTTATGTCAGTAATTTCCTATCGAGATGGACAAATAATTCCTTTGAGATTGTGCTGAAAATAAGTATTGTGTTATTGCCATATTATGGGCATCACTGCGCCGTTTTAATGCGATATACTAGTCGTTTTGAGTTCTAAAAATATGAGTTGAGGTGAAAAACGCATCCGTCTCAAATCTACCATCAATCGCCCAGTTCGGTGTATTTAAAACACGGAGAGATAATGTAGAACATAAAATAGCAATAGATCATGATTTATGGGATAATGTGTATGATATACCATTAAACTACGGTTTACCGTCTCATTTCTAACACTTTCATATTACCAAAAACCTATATCTATATATGTATCGTGATAAAAGTAGGGGCCCTTAAATTCCATTTCGACACATGTCTCTGGCATGTTTAGACTATCGTACCACCTTATCAAGATATAGGTCCCGAAACATATTTCCACCTGTTAGGATTGTTATTGAACAAGTAGTAGCCATATGGCCAGAATACCAACTAAATTTTCAAAATGGCGGACGTTACCAACAACGCCACGAAGCCGAAAACAGGGCTCAACCTTTTCCCGTTGCTTGTTGAGAATGCTCGTAGTGCTTGGAAATAACATTACTTGAGTGTTAAGCGTCCGTTTCCAGGTGAGGAACCGGTTTAGGTTGTTTTATCAAAAGAGGGCAACAGATTAGCTTAACTAGAAATGAGCTGCGATATTTAATGGGGATTCACGCTATGCGTTGCCATCTCCTTAAAATCCACACACATCTGAAAGAAGCGTGAAATGGCCATGTGTAAGTAACTCTATGCTATGTAATGGAAAGAAGGAAACGAGGTTCTGTTTTTCTTCCTATGGTTGTCATGCTATGAAGTTCGGCTATGGCACCTTATATGTTATGTAAAGGTTCGAGGCAATAGTCTTAGATTGGTTTGTGTCTACATGGTATTCCGGTTGTTGCAATATGGCATGCAGATTTGTTATGTGCAAAGAGATTATTATCCATGTGACATTCTGACCTGATTTTAAAGAAATGTGTTGTATGCGCACGAATAGAACAAGCTATCTATTGTCTACATGACAACTTAATGATGTCATGTACATGTCTTTAAGGCTGAAAACGTGTTCTGAAGGTGCCTGTGTCTGATTCTATACTTCTCATTAATCAACCACTGATGGCACAAGAGAAAATACAACATAATATATGATATAAAACATAGTATGATGACTGTACATACGATAATAAATAAATTATTTGGTTACGTATTCAGAAGTGTAAGGAACGTCTTGAGATGTTGTAATATTAACGATCCGATGTATTTTGCGACATGACCAATTTTATCAATAAATTAAAAATTAATTAACGTTGATATAAGGTTTGTAGTATCTTGTCAGCGAAACAAGTATTGAAATTCATCAGCAACTGCTGAAAAACTGCACGGTTTAAATACATTCAATATGACGTCAACGATTGTGGGATATGACGTAACACCATTTCGCATGACGTTAACAATGCAGTCCGTATTACGTCAATAATGCAGTCAACGCTGTAGGATTCATGTTGTCGATACCACATGTTCCTAGTGTGCATCGTATACATTTGAAAGAACTTGCTTATGTTAAATTATTTTGATTTGAAGTTGTTATTCAAATACATATTTTAATAACATTCATATACTAACATATTTATACCTAAAATTCAAGTGTGAATATTTAAGTTAAATATGATTGATAAATACGAACATTTGTGACAGAATGCACTTATCGTTAAAGATCAAAATGCATGTACTTCACCTTACGTCATGGTGAGTGAGTGAGTGAGTTGGTTTTAACGCCGCTTTTAACATTATTCCAGTTATATCACGGCGTGACAGCTTAATGTGGGAGGAAAGACGTTTACCACTTCGGTGAAACCCACGAGCACGGGTATGGTCCTGACAAACCTAGAAACATAATCGGGGCGAACCTGGATTCGAACCCAAAATCACAGGTTTCTGGCGTGCCCGAGGGACGCAACTCTTCACAGCGAATCGCGGCGCCTTAGACGAATGGGCCACCTGATATACAGCGCTATGCATACAAACGATGTTCATCATTTATATTGAAACATAGTGTGGGCATGAATGACAATCTCACGTGAACATAACATGCCAACTACATATTAAATACTTTTTGTCAAAACAATGACGCCGTGTATCAACTTAAACCGTGCTATATCCATTTCAACTTCTATTGCATCAGGCGGCTTGGGTTGGCCAATCGTCTTCACGATTTGGCATTCACCAAAGTGGTAAATGTGTGAGACCTGCATCACTTTGGGCTTTCCTCCCACATTGAGCTGAAACGCCGTGTTTGTTTGTTTGTTTACGCCGCACTCAGCAATATTCCAGCTATATAACAGCGGTCTATATATAATCGAGTCTGGACCAGACAATCCAGTAATTGACGTCATGAGCATCGATCTACGCAACTGGGATACGATTACATTTATATATCAACCAAGTTAGCGAGCCTGACCAAACCATATCGTTAGTCGCCACTTACGACAAGCATGGGCTGCTGAAGACCGTGATATAACCGGGATACTGTTAAACGCAGCGTTAAACACAACACACTACATCACTCACTCTATCCCATCAAAAAACACGATGCTGAGTTAAAATGAGAAAGAGTAAACCACCACTTTTTAAAAATAAAATCTTTTCCAATGCATCTGTTATATTGCCATGTCATATAGAATGTGGAGACTGCAACGATCTGTTAATCTCATCTGAACTCCTTGTAATTTGCGGGGAAGGATGTATTTATTATGTAAGTATAACATTACCGCTGTGTTAATCAGCGAGCTGTATACCTGATCCCCCAAAGAAATCCCCCAGTGAATACGCACCATTAATACTGAAGGCTGAATTGTCTCCTATTGCCAGGCAGACAGAATTTAAGCGATCGTCTCAAACCAGGGCAAATATTTGCATTCGGTATAAATCAGAGGCAAGTTGATTAGGTTTGCGGCAATAATTAGACTAATCACCCCGCTTTTGACTGGATCGGGTATTTGTCGGGGAGTGGAATACGAGACGTTGGTTGTGATTGGATGATTTCTTTTCCCCATGTGTGATAAACACCAATATTGAATACTTCCCGGCGCTATTGGGTGTGTTCTGATAGTTGGTTCTGCGATGCGGCATGCAAGCCTGACACTAAACAGAGTGTATGATAGAATATTTGATCATAGAGCACATCTTAGAGTGAGGAAAGTAATACATTTAATTACAATATAAAACGACAACGCCAAAGAATACCCAGTCCCGATTATCCGCCGAAACAGATTTCATTTGGCGTAAAAGGCAAAAAAGCGGTGACAGTGATATGAATGGATCACTGAAAATCAGTGATGACACCAGGTGTTCGCGAAAAGGGGAAGCATGTCCTGCCTTCCGGTAGCTCACTTAAACACAATTAAAACAACACACACTGAATCAAATGGAATAACATCAGTTAATGCCTGGAGCTGTGTTCCTTTCGAAAATGTTTCGGATGATGGAAAATGCAATCAATATTTAATACATAGAGTTCGTGAGTGACCTGGGCTGATGATCGCTTTGAATCGTATTTCACGGTATGTCAGCTTACTGCGAGAGGAACGCTCGTAGTATAGCAGGTCTAAGACGATTACATCTTTGATAAAATGTACGTGTCTGCATAGGTATAGGGCTGAAAAAACCAGAAACACAATCAGGGCATTCCGAACAACGAGTACAGGTGTCTGGCACAACCAAGTGGTGCAATATAATGAAAGAAAATTCATATAGGACCTTATACGTAAGTGAGACGTACGAATTGTGAGTCATTTATACTCGTAATATTTTTGGACAGACACAGTAACCAACTAGTTTCCTTTGTATTTCGATTCCAAAACCAAAACGACATGACGCCATGGTTGCCATATCGGCTTTCAGTCACTCTACGAATCCTACAGCTCTCATTACTCCCCTTCTCAGCGTGTGTTGGTCTATTTATTTGACTGGTTATCGACGGCAGACATCAAAAGGAGCCGAGGCTTCATTTAGCTTCTAGATTAAATTGATTGTCCGGCAGCAAATCAATAGGAGATTGTTAAATTAACTTCTTTTAAACTGTTAAGATTGATTCAGATTGCCTGAGATGACAAGAGCAAACACGACTCGGGTCATTTATTGAGATACGTTTCCAAAGAAACATCTTCCTTTTGATGAAGATGTGCGTACGTGTACAAGCGTTTCCTCTGTTAAGTTCCTTCTTGACAGACACTAGAACCAGAGTATATTGCTGGTAGTGATGTTACCCAAACGAGAGTTTCTCAACAGTATTGTAATAACAAGCAACCGTATCTATGACACCGTCTTTGTTTACACGTAGGTGACGTTTTGGTATTGGTGCGAGCATGTGAAGAACTTGAATAGCGGAAGAGAGTACATGCTTGGGGCGGGATGTATACACATTCAATCACAGCTGGATTAAGGTCAAATACGTATACGGAGAGACTCCCAAGACAGGTATCTTAAGTGCAAGTGTGTCATTCTTCTCGTAGCCTGTACCTCATTTCTTGTTACAACGTATGGACTGTGAATAACACGCACATATGCTGACTTACTGGGAAAAGACACAGTAGTTTTCAGCAAACTGACAGAAAACAAAGACATTGGTATGTGGCAGCGAGGCCTAAGGTATGCAACATAGCAATGTTATCAGAGTTTTAATCCCTATTGACATTTTCATACCTCTACTTATGCTTCCACTTACATGTACGTGTTACTTATCAGGAGTCAAATTTAAAATCATACATCTAACTATATTTTGGAAGTGTCATCGAAGTTTTTCAAAGGTTCATGTACTCGTATGTATGCCTATAACATAATTATGTTACATAATTGCCCTATCCATTCACAATTTGAAGTTTATTCCGAAAGGGTTGATCATAACAATGGAAATATCTTATAAAAATGACAACAATGGTTTGGGAATGAAACCCCGACTGTTTCATGAGAGTCAACACAACGTTAACACTTGAACCAGTGACCTTCTCCATCACCTCTAAATCACCATTCGTCAGCAGCATCAGCTGAAAGGGACACGGGGGAAATTGAAGCAATCAGGAATGGGTGAGAGTGGACTCTCAAAATAGAAACATGGCAGTTCTAAGTGAAAGTACTGAAACTGACACTGGTTGCCATTGCATCGTGTTACAGTATTCGTCGTTTGGACTCTGCTCAGCCTCAAGACCACTGGATCTGAAGATGGTGTCCGCACACTTCAAGTCTCCATGAAAGTGATGCATTGAGATGTGCCTCTTCAACCTTGTCTAGCAGTGCATATAAGTATGGGGGCGAGCCCATTGTGCCTGTTAGCATAATGGCTATGTCGTGGTGTTCATAATATTTCATACATGTGCAAATAGTGAGCAGTGCCACATTGTTTATAGAAAGATTATTCACAGATTTGACCTTTACGATAGTAATGCATGACACACGGTGAAGGACTCGTAATGTCCGATTCGAGTTTCATAGGACTTACATAAGAAACGTAATTTTTGATAGGAAAAACACAGTTTTAACATAAACAACAATCCTAACAGGTTTTGCACAATGTTAACGTGTTTAAGAAGTGTTTAGAATAATGTTCATTGATTTGCATTCTAAAAATGCTTAACTTCCAAGCACGTTGAAAATATAAACGTTTAGAACCAAAACATGTTCAGGAATTCCACGTGGACATACTGCCAAAACAGTCACAGTTGTTTTATGAATCCAAAATGCAAAAGGCCAGTAGAAATATAGCAGTAGGAATTCATCAACAAAAGTTACCAAATTTAAAAACATATCAATTCCAATAATAGGTACCTCTCTTAGATTGCAATCTATTACTACTGCTTGCTGTTGTATTCATCAAAGCTGATGAAGACCAACAATATTCAGATAGTCAAATATTCAACTTGGAAGCACATTTGGACTGCTTGCTTATTTGTTGTTTAACGCCGCACTCGGCAATATGACAGCTATATGACGGCGGTCTGTAAATAATCGAGTCTGGACCAGACAATCAAATGATTGATGTCAATGTAAATGGACCATAAAACTTACAAAAACAAAAGGACTTATTCCGTTTAGTATTTTAACACAATCACAAGCTTTTTTAAGCCTGTTTAGAGTTCAACGTGTCTTTACAGCTAGCATGTGCTTAATACCTACACACGTAAACATGCTAGGACACACGTGTAAATGCGTTGCTGTCATGGATTCACCGATTCAGTTATAAAGGTAGGTGTATATGTTTGAACG
The DNA here is from genome assembly GCF_022045235.1 of Haliotis cracherodii. Classification (NCBI taxonomy): domain Eukaryota; kingdom Metazoa; phylum Mollusca; class Gastropoda; order Lepetellida; family Haliotidae; genus Haliotis; species Haliotis cracherodii. The sequence continues at coordinate 3,124,106 of NW_027266273.1, read as the reverse complement.
TTATCAAACATACGGTTTCCTCTGTTGATAGCCTCAGATTACGCGTGTTGTGTGTAGGTGATGTTCCAGGTACTGCCAGAGAATACAAGCAGAGTCCATTGCACGATTCATATTGTTTATGAATCAATATCAAATAGTGATGATACCAGGTGTTCGAGAAAAGGTTAGCGTATCCTGCACCACCAGCGGGACATAATGCTGTCGAATCATGTGACATTAATCAGTAGGAGAAGGAGGACATAAATTTAAAGTGAACACGACCTGACCTCTCTAAGTTCACAAAGACTGAAACACATGTTGACAAAACTAGTGTGTCGTTGGGCACATGGCGGCATGGTAGGCAATTCGCTATGCACAGTTGCCTCCCTTGTCCGCGACAGGATGTGCCCTGAATACGACCTTAGTAAGCATCATGCATGTATGTTTCGCCTGAGGTAAACGCCTATGACCTGCGTAGCTTTGGGCTCTCCTCCCAAATTCAGCGGACACAACATTAACAACTGGTTGTGACAAACTGTTAGAAGCGGCGTTTAGCCTCACCCCTTCACTCATAGGCAGGTTAATTCTGTCGTTGTAGTATCAGATAATAGGTAATTGATAGGTGAACATGTACTATGTATTGACATACCACGTAATAGATGGATTAGTTATACTCCCCAGGGAGAGGAGACGTGTATTTATGTACATGTATGACTGCACACTAAATCGAAAACGGGGTAATAATATGTCACGCGCATTGAGCGCATCTCTCAATTACGTTGAGATAGCGTTTTATATCAGCACAATTATTGTATCATAACTATGTATCTGCATGCTTCATCCCATCCCATAGTGTAACAGTACTAAAATTACGTTACACTGTGTTATGTTCTCACATTCCATCTCACGATGAGAGGCTTGTGGACGTGAACCTACACCTACTGAGTGTAAGCATTGCAGGGGCTCAGTAACATCTGGCGCCGTTACGGGCCGATGGGGGTAGCCTAGTGCTTAAAGTGTGGCTCGTGACGCCGAAAGCTCGGCTTCGATCCCCACATGGGTACAATTAGACTAACATCTAGTCTTTGAAAGGAACATATCGTACAGAAAAAAAACAGTTGTTCAATTATCTTAATAAAAATTAACAACAAGGAGCCTGGAGACCCTTCATCCTGATGCTGCAGTGTTCTAAACTTGCCAAACATTATAGGCTTGCATGGGCTGCATTTGATATATTTGTATCAGGGTCTGTAAGACAGACTAAGGTACAATGTGTGGAGCATATTACCAGTGTCCCCTGCTGTGGCTGGAATATTGCTGAAGCGGCATAAAATGCGACTCATTCACTCAATCTGGCAGAGCCATTATCATAAACAGGAGTTATTACTTCAAACAGTGTATGAACCGTCTTGTGGAGATTATTGTGTTTATCACATGTATGTGGACCATTTTCGTCATTAACTTGATAACGTTTAATATTGTTTATTAAAAGGAGAACTTATTTTGTGTAAGCAGCGCACGTGCGCAATGATGAGAATCCATTCAACGACGCTTAATACAGAGCTATGTGAGATCAATTGACAATTCAGAGGAAAATCTTAATGTTTTTGTATTATTTCAATATTATGTAAATACATTTTTTTCATTCACTACTTTTGTTTTAAATAATTCACAAAATACCAGTTTTGCATAGTTTTATGGCAATGGGTCATGTATGCTATCTCACGTTTTTGTCTCCGTCCGAACCTTTCACAATGAAATCTTTTTTTTCAAATACATTGTAATTATATTGTATCTCATATGAACTGCTTCTAGTCTTAACGCTTTGCATTTCACGATGCATTACACAGTGAAATATTACACACTGAGTGGGTAGTGAGGAAGGCATTACGTAATGCAATTATTGGTAATGTAACTTAAAGGAAGCTGAGCTGCTTAGGGAACTTCATGAAGTCAGTTTGATATTCTTGGTGGATAGATTATATTGCCAATGATAACGCCCGGAGATGTCGATACGCGTTAATCAGTTTCATGTGTTACTTCTTGTGTATTACCTAGAAGCGTGTAATATCAGATTTCTTAATTAAACTTCAGAGGGTAATTTTGTGGAAGTCTTGTGCCGTGCTCTCTCCTTACAACAAACATATATCACAGCAACATCTTCAAACGAAGGTCTGTTTCGCACAATCGCCCATCTGTCTGACACGTTTCCAACAAATATCTTCAATACGACTCAACTTTGCCAAGATGCAACACTTTCATTATCCCTTCAAGAACAGTGCCATTTATTTAACCCTTTATGGGTGTGCTCTTCTTGAAAGATAGGAAAAAGCGCTTATAGATTAATGTTATGACGCAACGTTGAGCGCATTAAAATGGACAAAAACCGTTGGAGCTTTGCACGAATTGCATTTCATAAATGAGTGTTCGCTTTTAATTGCAAAACATATCAATCGTTCCACAACGGAATACAAGATTGAGCTCCTGTCAGCCTTAACTACACAAAAAACACTTCTCAAGGTTGAAGAAATAAATTACTACATTATCCAATCCAAAGACTATTTTGAGTTTTAAATAACTCTCGACTAAAATTGCTTTAGATTTTTTTTTTCTATCTTGCATGTGCGACTTGGCTTGTCATTCTTATTTATTGTTGAGTTTGGCATTTTAAAATCCAACCGAATACATTTGCATGTGAAAAATTATCACTGTTTTCTATACATGCACATATTAACATTAACAAAAGGGGACACGTGTGGCGTATTTGTGAAATACGCTGCAATTCGCTGTGCAGAATTCCTTTAACGTCCCTACAACATGTGATCATTGGTTCCAATCCCAGATTCTCATGATTATGTTTTGCCAGCACAATATCCGTGCTCTTTGGTTTACCAAAGTAGTCCCAGGCGTGTATCTCTCATTACCTAATTGTTAATAAGTGAGTACGAACACAAAGGGATTTTTCAATTAATAATGCACTGTGGACACGGGCACGTTTAGACCAGACCTTGCACATCTGGACACGAAAGGTTAGAATAACAATAGAAGAAAACATTTAGATTCATAGTAGATATGCCAATAGAAGAAAACATTCCAATTCATAGAGGACATACCCAAAGAGTGAGTGAGTATGGTTTTACGCCGCTTTTAGCAATATTCCAGCAATATCACGGCGGGGGACACCAGAAATGGGCTTCACACATTGTACCCATGTCGGGAATCGAACCCGGATTTTCGGCGTGACGAGCGAACGCTTTAACCACTAGGCTACCCGACCGCCCCATACCCAAATAGGAAAACATTCATATTCGTAGAATGTTTATATGAGTATGGTATATGTACAATACAATATAAATATACAAACTAAGAAAACATTCCTATTCAAAATAGATGCAGAGTGAGGTGAGGTAAAATCGCGTTCAAGATGATTGCACGAATACAGCGACGTGTGTGTGTGCATGCGTGTATGTGTGCGTGTGTGCGTGTGTGTTCGCGCGTGTGCCGCAGTTTAACATGGATACCCCACTCAGACACAGTTTTCTGACTCCGAGCCGGTCAGACCTTCCGCTTTCCGGCCGGACGCTTTACCACAAGACCACTGAGGCGGTACCATTTTCTAAAGAGTGAATGAGTTAAATTTGAATGTCACATCGGCAGTGTTTCAGCAATGTACCGAGGTTTTCTCAGTTAATTTTCGTATCTATTTTTTGCTTCTCACAATTAAGTACAGAACAAGAGAATGTGCTGAGTCATATCGGCTAGCAGGATCCGCCTGATTCGAATCCCGATTTATTCCATTATGACCCTTGTCGGTCAAGGACCATCCTTGTGTTTATAAAGTAATAAACAAGGGCCTATTCAAGACAAGTACAATTTTAATAATTAGTATGACATTATTTCAGGCATTATTTTATTTATGTTTATTTTTTTGGGAACTGAAGTGGGCTCATGTATTATAGGCTATGACGAATGCATGGACGCTAAGCACACAGCCGAATTGAACGAATCTAACAATAGTACTAAACATGTTGCACGATAAGGGTTAAAGTGCTCCACCACAGTGTACTTTTATTTGGTTACAACGTTATATTAACTGTCACAATGTCTTGAATACATGTTATATTAACTCGCCAAGAAAACAAATTCCTGGTAATTTATTGTCAGAAAGCAGAGGAAATGAAAGTTTGCCTTTTCAATCAGTGAAAAATGGTGGCAAGAAAGAGACACTTTAAACAGAGGGCACAATGCGGACACACGCAATATTGCTGCTGGCTGCTATTGTGATATGGCCAAGTTTTATAATTACTGTCAGGTACTCGAAACGACCACCTGGCGATATTTTGGATTAAAGTTTAACGTTGGAAAAATCACATGGTGTTTTGTTATTAAAATATTAAAAGCACTGATATTGCAATTTGAATTTCTATTCTATTTTGAAATCATGAATTGGGTTATTGACATTTTTAACTTAAAGGGGTTTTTTTAAAGACAATCTGCCAAAATAAACACGAATTGCTCCACACATTAGAATTGACATAATTTTATAGTTACCTCTAATCACTCTCACTCTCTCACTTACCCATCAACCCACACTCACTCACTCACTCACTCACTCACCCATCAACACTCACTCACTCACTCACCCATCAACCCACACTCACTCACTCACCCATCAACCCACACTCACTCATTCACTCAATCATCAACCCACACTCACTCACTCAACCATCAACCCACACTCACTCACTCACCCACCACCCCACTCACTCACTCACTCACCCATCAACTCACACTCACTCACTCACTCACTCATCAACCCACACTCACTCACTCACCCATCAACCCACACTCACGCACCCACTCACCCACCACCACACTCACTCACTCACTCACCCATCAACACTCACCCATCAACCCACACTCACTCACTCACCCATCAACCCACACTCACTCACTCACCCATCAACCCACACTCACTCACTCACCCACCACCCCACTCACTCACTCACTCACCCATCAACACTCACCCATCAACCCACACTCACTCACTCACCCATCAACCCACACTCACTCACTCACCCACCACCCCACTCACTCACTCACTCACTCACCCATCAACCCACACTCACTCACTCACTCACCCACCACCCCACTCACTCACTCACTCACTCACCCATCAACCCACACTCACTCACTCACTCACTCACCCATCAACCCACACTCACTCACTCACTCACTCATCAACCCACACTCACTCACTCACTCACTCACCCATCAACCCACACTCACTCACTCACTCACCCACCACCCCACTCACTCACTCACTCACTCACTCACCAACCCACTAACTCTACATGTTATTGCTATAAAACAAATCAGCCAGAAATAAGCCGCATTTCTGTCAACCGATTTCATGCTGCAAAATACGGGGAATGATTACGCATAATGTTTACTAGTTTTACATTAAATAGATATCACAATACACCAGGGAGAAATCATTTAATAACCCAGTGAATGACTGAGGTGCCCAGGCATAAATCAATGTTGATATGATTGACTTGCGAGAATAATGAACCCTCCCTGTGGACCTTCACAAGATGAGTTAATGATTTTACTGACTATGAAATATAATATAAAATATTCGTTCAATCTTTCCTGGTAATTTAAGTACACTTAGGTTGTGTTATTTGATTAGAAACATGTGTTTCATTTTTGAAGACCGACGTGATATTGGATATCGGATATTAAAATACATGCTATTGAAAAGTATTTTTCAGTACATTCATGAGAATTCTAGGATAGAGTAGATCACAAATATTCTATCTTCGCCAAAGGGGGTACGGGTGGCCCAGTCGTCTAAGGTGCCGCGATTCGCTGTGCAGAGTTGCGTCCCTTGGCCACGCCAGAAACCTATGATTGTGGGTTCGAATCCCGGTTCGCCTCGGTTATGTTTCTAGGTTTGTCAGCACCATACCCGTGCTCGTGGGTTTCACCGAAGTGGTAAACGTCTGAGACCTGCATCACTTCGGGCTTTCCTCCCACATTAAGCTGACACGCCGTGATATAACTGGAACACTGTTAAAAGCGGCGTTAAACCCCACTCACTCACTCACTCACTATCTTCGCCAAACGTCCGAAGACTATGATGATCGCGTGGACACAATATTGGTGTAATAATTAGTGTTATAGTGGTCACAAGGTGATCGCAATCATGTACACCTGACTAGATAACTAAAAATGTTGGATGATATAAGTAGATACCTTTGTGTCCCGACTGTGTCTAGTTACATTTATCAGTATTTGATACCGGAAGACCATAAAACTGGATAATAAATTAAGTTGATACTTTTGTTGTGTCCCGACTGTGTCTAGTTACATTTATCAGTATTTGATACCGGATAACTAAAAGACTGGATAGTTAATTAATTAAGTAGATACCTTTGTTGGGTTCCGACTGCGTCTTGCAATATTACTTATTGAAACTGGACAACAAGATTCGTCTCAGTAGATTCATACACATTGTACTTTATCGTATGTTTGTTGCTGTTTTACTTATGTATGTAAAATGTCGAATCATGAATTTTTTTGGATATTATAACAAGAAAGCAAATTGTAAACATGATTTAAAGTGCTGTCCATTCATTTAACCTGTTGCGGGTTGAAACATCTAGACTAACATTTAGTGTATGCTCCCTATAGAGCTGGCTACAGCTGGCCAGACTTGCTTTTGTATTCGTTTCTAGATTATATATTTTTTTCATAAAATAAATATATTGCACAGTCATGGTGCAGGACTATGACACATGGAAGTTTAATTGGTGAAACAATATCCAGTTATTCAACGTAACTAATTATTGAAACACACAACTGCACTAGAAATGTTTTATTCATATTTATTATTCCATATATTATAGCACCAAATACACCTATTTACACACTGATATAACGATACATATGCAATGGTACATATGAACTCTCTTGATTTATCAACAGAGGCAATAATTAAGTAAGAAATGTCAATTATGAGGCAAAGCTAACACCTAACCAGATAAGGCATGACGACATATGTGTTGGCATTACCTGCAGAAAGTGCTGTTGCTATTGTTTTTATAATGATTCCTCATTTCTCTCTGGATCCGCAAATTGAGCATAGCAATTAGCGAATGGTACTAGAATTGACTCTCACACGCACTGTTGATAGGCACGTTACCAATCTCGAGAAGCGACTTACCGAAGCTTATTACATCAGGCTTTAATCTTCACATTAATGTAGGTATTTTGGTGTGAAATGAACACTTCAGGTACTAGAATTCTTGCTGGCTAATGTTTCTTTTAGAACAAATCCTTGAGGCGGAAAATAAGGCCATGTCGGACCTCTTCAAACAACGTATTAACATGTCTTGGTTATTCAAACGACCATAATGGTTAGTTTCCAAAAGAAGAACCTGTACATACTTCGAATAGAAGCAAACGATATTTGCCAGAGGAAATAGTTCGTATATTGCGGCAATAGGCTTTGCTCGTAGCTATGCCTGCATGTGTAGTTAATGTAGATTCTACAAATAAAGAAAATGTAATGATAGCCACAGTGAACAGAATAGTTAATGAAGTTTACATAGTTAGTAAATTTCACTATCCACTTCGACATTAACATATTGGTAGACTTTGATAACCAGTTAGACTGACTATTTAGACTTGTAGGTGGACTGTCGCAGATTAGTGCAATTTACTAATTACTAATCTTTTTCACATTATTTACAAACTGCCATAACATATTTACGGAGCTTGAAGTAAGTCTATCCCATTCATCCCACATGTTCAAATCCGGGGATCTGGAGGGCCAGGGGTGAACATCAACGTTGTTGTTGTGTAGGTTCTTGTGATCCATGCTGTATGCGGTCAAGCGTTGTCCTGCTGGAATACACTGTTGCCGTTGGCTGCAATCAGGAGGACGTGTGGTGGTTACTCTTGGTCGTCCCGACCTTGGCCGATCACGTGTTGACCAATGCTGTTGAAACCGAACCCATAGCCTTGTGATGGTGCTGGGCGCTACATTGAAAACCCTCGCTACAGCTGATCGGGATTCCCCTGCCTGTAAGAGGCCTATGACGTTGTTTCTTTGCACTTCTGTTAAATGTTGTTGAACTGTCACTGTTCGATTGACGCAGATGCTAGGCAATCAAACACCCTGCCCTTTAATACTTTTCCAAGTGCAGCGCGTGCAGCTCCATAGTCCTTTTGCTACTGCACTGGGTGCGTTTTTCCGAATCGTACGTGTTTCCCGACTAATGGTTTGCATGTCCTTGTTGTGATCATTTTGATCCGGAAAATTTGTCACTGACACTATAACACATTAAAACTCTTCCTTTTGCACCTCTTGGTCCGCTAATTTTGCGTTTATGGCCAAACATATACGTATTGTGTTTCTTTTTTAAGAGTATATTTACACAATACTAGGAAACGGCAATGGACAAGTAATTAGAATAAATAAATATTGTGTTACCCTGGCAAAATTAACAAACCTCCTTTCCTCGTTGAGTGCATGAGGCGGTGGGTAGCCTAGTGGTTAAAGCGTTCGCTTGTCACGCCGAAGACTTGGGTTCGGTTCGAAGCTAGTGTGAAGCTCATTTCTGGTATCCCCCCACCCCCACCCCCACCCCCACACCCACCCCCCGATATTGATGGAAGATTGCTTCGAGCGGCGTAAAACCATTGGTCGCCCCAGAAGAAGTAGCAACAATATACGTAGTGGTGATATAAGTAGCAGTAGTAGTAGTAGCAGTGGTTGTAAAAGTAGAGATAGATATAGCAGTAAATATAGCAGTATTTTGATTGTTTGTTTGTTGTTTAACGCCACGTTCAGCAATATGCCAGCTATATGACAAACACCTACCTGCATGATCATGACGCCAAACAGTTATTTGAAACGGTTAATTCAACGTTAAATATCCTTGTCCTTTGTCTGGTATAGTTGCATATTGATGTAACAACCATGTGCAAAGAACTAAATGTGACGCTCCTGCTGAAAATTGCAAATGTGACGGGAAGGATTATCTCCCTTAGACATCTCCATAACTATATTACTAGTGCTTCAATCGCTAATGTTCATTGAACGTATGGGAGTTATTCGTCGTTTTCATTAATTTCTTAATCACGGACGACATCATGAGGACGATTGCATCAAGGAACACAAAAAACATGGCAAGTGGCCGATGTCGTCACCAACTAGTCCCCTGCAACCTATGCTTGTCGTACTGGGCGTATTGATTGATCGTTTTATAGACTTGGTGAGAACTGCTACCACTGCTACAACTATTGCTACTTCTAGTACTGATACTGGTACTACTACTACTACTACTACTACTCATCCGTGAAGATCCGGGGTAGAATTGGTCTCCAGCAACCCATGTTGGTCGTAAGGGGCGACTAACGTGATCAGGTGGTCAGGCTCGCTGACTTGGTAGATGCATGTCATCGTATCCTAACTGCGTATATCGATGCTCATGTATTATCTACAGACCGCCGTCATATAGTTGGACTATTTCTGAGTGCGGCGTTAAGAAGGAAACAAACAAACAATCAAACAAAACTACTACTACCAAACCTTCTCAAGATGCTTGTCGTAAGAGGCGACAAAATGGATTGGGTGGTCAGGCTCGGTGACCCGGTAGCGTCTCAAACATCGCCTTTCCTGTCTCGGGTATCACAACCCAGATACTTGCACAGTATGAGATCATATTTTCCATGTTGAATTTTTGGCGTGTTTCAATAAGTGTTCTTCCCATCCATTGTCATGCGACATAATTTCATCAGCGAATCCCCAATTACAAACCTGAAATATCATCCCACACCCTAAGTAGAGGGACTACGTCATCGACCTGCTTTACCCTCAACTTTCCTTCAATTCAACACGCCGTTGGTGTAACCTGACCTCATCTCCATCCACCCAGTGTTTAAACCAAACATGCTATGATCCAAAAACACGTACACCCATATTGCAACTTCCGATATGAATGATATCCAATAAAAGTGATGTTGTTGCACAACTAAAGACTCACAATGGCACAAGAGCATGTCGAAAACGTCACATACATCATTTTATATCCATGAGACAAGAATGAGGGAAGAATTATCTCCCTTAGAAATCTCCTTAACTATATTAATAGTCCTTCAATCGCTAACGATCGTCGCAGAACGTATCTTTCTGGCACGTGCTAAGAACAGCATGTATGCTTTTGATGTGAAACACAGAGTATTGGGTGTTGGAGGTGATGTTTCTTTGGGTGCGTCAGTCACCACCTAACTGACGCAAGGGGAACGTTATGCATAAGTATAGAGTGAGTAACAATCACTCCTAACAGGCGACAGGGGATCGCATATAAGACATAAGTATTAAGTATTTCTGTGCTTATGTCTTTATTGCACGGGGAGTGGTAGGCATCGACCAAGAGTGTGACCGGGGCTCCCAGGACAATGGGTCCCGAGTCCCGTGTGTCAACCGCCACCACGGCCGTGTCTCTCTCACTTATGAAAGTACATGTATGCAGTTTTATAAATGATAGTGAATGCATTTAAATAAGTACGTACTACATTCTGATTGGACAATATAAGCAATGGATATGATACAAGTTCATTTAAATGGACATGAATATATTGACTTTACCTGTTTCACATTTATGCTTATCTATCTATAATGAAGTTCAAACTTAACGTACAAGACTGGTGTCATGTCGCTTGGGCGTCAATCAGCAATCCTTAATTACAAATGACGGACACCGTCACAAAGGACGGACAGGCCAAGCTGTGTCACTGAATTATCTAGTAGTACTGTTAGTGTGACATCAGTGCGCCAACTGTGCTGGACTTCTTTAATGATTTAATATCTTACTTCATATTTCTGTATGCTTATAAATTATGAAAATGTGTATGCACATTGTAAATATATATACACATAGAAAGGTAGCTGTATAATAGTAACTCCAAAATCGAAACGTATAAAAAACGTCTGCCAGTTCCAGATGAGGCACACACCATCGTTGTCAAACCATTGGACATGATTGACCTTGTAAGACGGTAACACGACTGGCAAGAAATCTACATGTCATCCACACTACGATTAACCATCTTATTGCACGCATAATGCACAGATAATCATTGCGCAGGATCTCCCAAGAAGCGGATGTCCGCGTGTAACGTCAAGACAGTGTTATCGTCCCTTCTCACTTGTGCCAGCGCCACCTCTCAACGTCAACTACTGCCAGGTAGACAGTTTATTGGAACCAACAACAGGCCTGTGGAAACAAACATTGCGGCAAATCTCAGGTGCCGACGTCCGTACATTCGGGCGTGTCGTTTGGAATTGAGTATAGATTGTCGATAATGCATTCAAGATATCTTTTCCAAGAATATCGCTAAGGGCGTTAAGAGTGTGATATGTGCTACATATTGCTTCAAAGTGACAGACTGTAATAAAAATACTACTTGATCTAACTCATTTATGTTCATGTTGCTTTTATTGAATGCGATTTCTATGAACACCGATCCAGTAGATCATGGGTATGCTGACATGGGAATTGATCATGTTTATGTATTTATGTATGATTTAGAATATTTGCCCTATGTATGTACACTATTGATCAACGTTAACACGTATATGTATTAAAGCAAGGAATGGTTTGAATAGATTTTAACACTGCACAATGCTGTTCTTTCAACCATACTGCAACGTCCTGGTTCTTAGCGCCAACTGTTCGTTTAAGCGTGAACACAATGAATGCAGTTCCACGAACCACGGCTACGCCTGCATTTATTGAATACATGTATATGCCAGTGAGCAACAGTGAGAAATCCTAACAGTGTTCTTAGAATCTCACACAAGTAGTTAAATCTCCATTAATGGTATCCTACTTCTTTCAAAGCTTCGTCTATAGAATGATGATGAAAGCAGAGCGTTAACTGTGCTTGTGAATTCATTCGAATTATGAAATGGAAATCATTATGCATTGGAAATGCCTTCAATCAGTACGGGGCTCGTAGGTGTTGACAACTTACGCATAGCTAGGGCGTGTTTATGGACAACTAGGTGCACGGAATCGCCGACTCAAAATGCTCACAAATGTTTAACTAACATTATTTTTTTAGAAATATCTTGTTTTCGACCATAAAGACTGTTTACTAATTTATCGATGAACAATATCTCAACATAGACATCATAGGGGTATCCCCTGAAAGAAACATTTATGCTATTAAGTTATCATAACTATGGACATTATTTATATATTTTAATATCGATAAGATATTTGTATATTTTACACGATGAAACAAGCTCTTGGCTTAACATATACATGCTTGTTGTATTGTTGTATCAGAAAATATGTATCAGCCAGCGACCATCAACACTAAAAATTGACATGTGCACAAGCGTCGCTGCAAGATCACCGATAATGGCTGGCAAACTCCGTAGCTTATATTTTGATACGTAAGTCAAACATTGAACAGCAATGAATAACACGAAAACGTTTGCTTATTTACGTATTACATTTTATTTCATGTGCATAGTTAGTGTACCGCTATGTTATCATAGCCGACGCTGATCAGAAGCATATGGAAAGAAGAAACATGTCTTGTAGCATTTCAGCTGCACTTGGCCTTGTAATGACTGATCTGCCAACACAAACCAGTACAGTTGTGGACACCCAGTGAACACTCTCGTCGCCCTGGAAACAAAAGGTTAGGAGTTCAGTTATGCAACATTCAACTTTTTTCCTATGGTGTTTCTGCAGCAGAACCTCAGTATCCAAAGCTTGAATCAGTGGTTTGTCTTGTTCGATGATTCTTTACGAGATTATTGTGTGCGGGGTAAAACATCAAGCAGAAGACGCTAATTCTAAAATCCGTTTCCGATTACTTTTATGAAAGTCTACATATCAAAAAGATAATTCCGAAAATATTATTCTTAAATCCGAATCTCTGAAATCCCGATTACAAACAAGATCTGTTTGTGGCAGTAAAATATGGCACCTACCAAGATCAGGTTGAAGTGTCGAGATGACGGAGACACTGGTGACGAACAGTGGCAGTGACAACACCTCGCCTCTATTGACGCCGTCGTCGTTCACTCGGATCAACCTGGAATACAGGACAAGGTGAACAGGAATCTTTCGGATCCTCAACCAGCACGTAGTTAACGTATTCATGCACTTCTTTGACGAAGGGGGCAAAATATTAACGTATCATTGCCGTTGGCTGCACTTAGAGAAAGACAATACGTTCATATCAAATATGGGAATGTGAACTTGAAATAGTTGTAATGGATTAGTAGCGGGTCGGCGCTCTGTGACTCATTAATATAGAAAAACTATTCCGAAAGGTAGCCTCAGAGAGGGAATATTTAGGACAACGACCTTGTGATCATCGGAATATATATAGTCAATTTGAACTATTGTGTCCTAAGGTTCGGTGGACATGCTGTGTGCCTTGAAAAAATGTAAACTATTTACATGTTCATCTTTTGCATCGATAACACTATTCATGATACGATGTTATTCCAAATACCCCATAAATGAAATTAAACGAGTGACTAAATATGAGTTTAAGCCGCTCTCAGTAATAACCGAGCATCATCTCGGCAGGGACACCAGAAATGGGCGAACATGTATTGTACCCAAGTGGGAAATCGAACCAGGGCCTTTGCCGTGACGAGTGAACGCTTTAACCTCTAAACTACGCCATCGGCCCTGTATGTAAATGACTATTACATGTGCTGTATATCAAGTTATTAGATGATCACTTCAATCTATGAGGATGACGTACTTTGAGTTGATATCGACGTAGAAGTAGTAGCTGTTCATTTGTCCGTAGAGGTCACTGGCGTTGTCGACCAGGATGGTAACGCCAGTGCCGTCAGTGTCACAACTCATCAAACTGCCATTAGCAAACCACATCAATCTCTCCACTGTAAAATGAACACGCAAAACATGAAGAGACTGATATCCTAATAGTTCAAGATTTAAAGATGTCGACATGATCAGATTGATGAGGACAAATAGTCTAAAGTCAGATATCTCTTGTTGGTAGAAGTATATTTACGAAAACCAAATATTCTCTTCAAAATATCTAAATAGTCTAAAGCAAAGATATTCAAATAGTAAGCTACACAGTCACAAAGTCAAAGATCATATAGGATAAATAGATCTAAAATCTGATATATCTTGTTGGTAGAAGCATAATTACGAAAACACAAATATTCTAAGTAAGGATAAGATTTATGGATGAACAACTTCTTTATTACAATTAAGCGCGACGTTTCGGTGTAGGTTCTAACAACGTTGTCAAGCAAACGATGTACAAAGTGACTGACTGACTGATATAGAAGATTTAAAGTGCGCTTTCCGACTGCAGCGTATTTCGCACACGGGCCTGGCTGGGCCATTTAGTGTATTCCGAGAAGGGTGAAAGTGGTGTGTGCAACCCAAGAGGGGGCTTTTAGGGGTTGCTTATATTGATTTTTTGAAATTTTTAAATTTAGAATAAATGCCGAGGTGGGTGGAGGAGGGAACTAAGGGAGCCGGGTGAGGTGGGTGTTTGTATGTTTATTGGATTTTGGATTGGTAGATTAATTAGTTTTTAGATGCGCTTAATTAGGTCTGTCTTGAAGTTTTCTAGTTTATTTTGAGGGTTTAGTATTTCATCTAGAGTAGGAACCTTATTTAGATTGAGGGTGGTTTGTAGTGTGGTTCTTTGTGTTTGGTAGTGGGTGCAGTGGATGAGTGCGTGTTCTGTGGTTTCGGGTTGTTTGCAGTGGGGGCAGTTGCCTGTGGTGTGTCTTTTAAGTTGTTTTAGGTGGTTATTTAGGTTCGTGTGTCCTGTTTGGAGTTTTGTAATTAATCTGTCAATTTTTTGTGTAGGGTGTAGGATTTTAGGTTTGGCTAGTGGTTTTCTGAGCACTTTTTTGATTTGGCTATTTGAGTTTTGATATTGATTATGCCATATTTTGGGTATTTTTTGTTTGTTTACACTTTTAATTTCTGATTTTGAGATGGGTAGGTTTAGGCTTATTTCTGGTATTTTGAGAGATAATTTAGCTGCTTTATCGGCGCTTTCGTTGTCGTAAATTCCTACGTGGGCGGGGATCCACAAGAAGGTTATTTGTTTGCCTGCTTTTGTTAGGTCGTTGGAGCTTTTAAGTATTTTGTTTATTAATTTAGGTCGTTTTTTGGTATTTTTGTTTTGGAGGGCTAGTAGTCCACTAAGGGAGTCAGTGAGAATTAGGATTTTTTGGTTGTTTTTAGATTGTTGGTTATGCAGGGCTGAGGCCATGCCCATAAGTTCGGCCGTGAATATAGATTGGTTGTTAGGGAGTCGGTAAGATTGTGTGGATATAACTGGTTGTGTGGTATGGACTCCGAAGCCTGTGTGGTTGGAGATCGGGTCTGAAGATCCGTCAGTGTATATGTGACACCAATTTGGCCAATTTTCGTGTATGTATGCAAGTGTGATGGTTTTAGCTATGTTTGGGTAAGTTTGTTTATTTATTTGGTTAGCTAGCGTCGTGTCTAGTTGGGGTATTTTGAGTTTAGGGGTGAAGATATTTGATTTTTTGCAGTTTTGTTTAAGATTTTGAGTTTGGTGTTCATTGAGGTAGTTAGTTATTCTTTGGGATATTGGGGTGAGTAAGGGGTGTTTGCGAGCTAGAGCTTGGTTTCTTGGTCTAATGTTTTGGTTAATTAGGTTTTGGATGAGAGGGTTTGTTTGGGACGCGGCCCAGAAATTAAGGCTTAGATGTTCCCTGCGTAGATTTAGTGGCATTTCTCCTGTAAGGGCCTGAAGTGAGGTGTAGGAGGTGCCATGTTGGGTGCGTGTAATTAGTTTGAGAGCCTGATATTGTATTGAGTCAAGTTTTTTAGATAGAGAGTTGTTTAGGGTATTGTATATGGCACAGCCGTAGTCTAGTTTTGATCTAATTAGTGTTGTATATAGTGAGAGGAGGGTATCTTTGGAGGCTCCCCAGTTAGAGCCGGTGAGACATCTTAATGTGTTAAGGTCTTTGCTGCATTTAGTTTTTAGGTTTTGGACGTGAGCCTCCCAGGAGAGGTGTTGATCGAAAATAAGTCCTAAGAATTTGGTTTGTTTTTGGAATTTGATTGTTTGGTTGTTTAGCTGGAGGATTGGGTAGGCAGGTTTCATGTTTTTATGTTTGAATACTACTCCTGTTGTTTTATCTGAGTTAAGGGAGAAGCCCCATTTGTCTGCCCATTGTTGTATTTTATTTAGAGATTTTTGGATTAAGTTTTCTGCCATTTTAATGCTTTTAGTGCGGATCCATAGGGCTCCGTCATCCGCGAATTTTGAAGTGTTTAGTTTAGGGGATAAGCCCTCGAATAGATCATTTATCATTATATTGAAGAGGGTTGGGCTGCGGATGCTGCCCTGGGGAGTGTCATTTTCTAAGGGACACTGGTCCGATAGCATATGGTCTATACCCACGGTAATTTTGCGATTGTTTAGGAAATCTTGGATGAAGTTTATTATTTGACCTTTTAGTCCTATTTTTTTTAGTTTTTGTATTAGCCCGTGGTGCCAGTCGTTTAGATTAGCTTCGTTGCATAATTCTTGGAATTGGTCCCAGTTAACGTTTTTGTACTGAAATTTAGGTTCCTGTTTAGGGGTTTGATTTGGTATTTTTATATTTCCTAGGGTTATATTTATGGGAAAGTGGTCGCTGCCTAGAGGTACTGGGTGGACGTCCCACATCAGACTTTGTGCTAAGTCTGGCGTACATATTGTTAAGTCGATAGCCGACATGGTGTGGTGGGTTTTGTCGTATCTAGTTGGTTGGTTATTGTTTAATAGTATAAGGTCATTTTTTTCGTTCCACTCTGATATTAGTTGTCCATGGTTGTCTAGTTTATCTGCAATGCCCCAGGTAGGATGATGGGCATTGAAGTCTCCTAGGAAGATGGTTGATTTATTTCCTAATTGGTAAAAGAGATCTAGGTCTGTATCTTTAATTGGTTTTAGTGTTGAGTGATAGATGTTAATGATTTTTATTTTTTGGTTATTGATGGTGACTTGGATTCCATGAGCTTCTAGATTAGGAGTGTTTACTTTAACTTCCTCGTAGTTAATATCCTCTCTAACATAGATGATTAGACCTCCTCCTGTTCTGCCTGGGATGGTTTTGAACCTGTCGGTTCTCACTGCGTTATAATTTGGTAGGTTGAATTTAGTTTTATGTGAGAATTTGGTTTCTTGAATACAAGCTACATGGGGACCTTTATCTATTTTGAATTTAGCTTTAAGTTCAGAACCATGGCCGACGAGGCCATTGGCATTCCATTGAAAAATGTTTAGGCCTTCCATTGGGAAACTGGGTGGATTTATGTTTGGTTTAGGTATTTACTTTAGTAGGTTATTAAGGTTGCTGCTGAAACGGTCGAAAGAGGTGGTGACGAGTTTTAGTTTATGTGCTACACCAAAGGAGGCTTTGGAGCTGGCTTCTGGATTAGACTGCTTTAACATGTAAGCTAGTAGGAGGACTAAGTTGTTTAGTTTTTTGCTTGCTACGTTTTGAGTGAGTTTTTTTCTATAGCTTTTGGTTTTTGGGGCTGACAAGGTAAGATCGTTTATTTCCTCTGAGGATGTGTACTCGTCCTCTTCGGTTAAGTTATCTTTAGTTTGGTCACTCTGTTCGGTGGTGGGTTGCATGCTGGGTTTGAGTGCGAGAGTCTGAGTGGTTTCTGTAGTTTCCCTGTTGACTGGGTGTTCGGGGGGTGCCTGTAGGTTTGGGAGTGTTGTTGCCCTTGTGGCTGTGATGGCTTGTGTTTGTGCTGGTTGTGTGGTGGTCGTTGTGCGTTGGGTTTTGCTTGCGGGTGTAGATGTGGTAATTGTAGGGTGAGAGGCGGGGAGGGTGAGAGTGTGAGTTTGTGGGATGTGTGGGGTGTTTGTTTCATTTGCGATGTATGCGTCTCGCTGATTTTGGTCCCATACGGAGACTGGGTATACAGTTTTGCGTGCGTGAGTGTTGTTGTTTGGGGGGAGGGGGGGTGTTGGTAGTAGTGGTTTGTATGCTTGTGGTGTGGGTTGGCGATGTACAAAGCAAGGTTGGCAAGTATATATACAGGTGGGAGGCAATGTTGATACAGTGGAGTAGATATCAGATGTAGTTATACTGGAGTGGAGAAGCCTGTTACGAACACAAAAGGGTAGTAAAGACCATTATCGGTGAAGTCAGTAACATAAGCAAAGGGTGAAGCCAGTAATATAAACAGCAGGATTATAGCTGATTGGGGTATTTGATGAGTTGATGGTACGTCGGGGGTATGTATAGCCTTGGTCACGGTTGATCGATGGTTGGAGTCCTTTGATGTTGATGGATTCTTGTAGTTTTCTGATTTTGAAGTCTACTCACACATATATTAGACTAAAATGTATTTTACCTTCAGTGTTGAGAATGAGATGCTTGACAGGATATTCTGCCTCGAGGACAACTGTCCTTGAAGTATCTCCATATTTGAGCTGCATTATTTGGTTCCCCTCAGCCCAATACATCACGCTGGAATAAAACGCAACATTTTAGACTGCTTTATCATAAGCTCTCAAAACTGTCTTAGCAAAAGTCGAGAAGCTGTAACTATATGACGTCAAAATTATCCTGCAATGTGGCTGCAATGACGTCGTGATTACAATATACGTGCCAACATTCATCCCCCAACACACACGTTTATTAATTGCTATTCTAACTCCTCAAACAAAATCATCATTCCTTATCTTTGACTGGCCTTACGGAACCATTATAATTTCATCTTGATATAAACATATTTATTTCCATAAAGTGGAGGGATTGGCAAACAAGCAAATTTTGCTTATCTTAATGCCTCTCCCAAACATGATACATATACAAATAGCATACATTGTATAATTGGCAATACAGATAAGTATTGTTCTGAAAGTGTTTAATTACTGGATAATCTTCCATAACTACAGTTACATTAATATTTACATTCAGCACAACAACATCGCAGTATCATATAGCAAAGCCAACATCTCAGACAAAATCTCTAAATCGGCAAGATGATAGAATAAAACTGTGCACCGATTTCAAAATTCCAAGATTTAGAATAGAATTTAAATCGTAGCCTTTTACGAAATAATACATGTTTTGCCTTACTGTACTGTTTAAGGGACACGTACGAAAGAAATGAAGTGCATCTTCTGTATGATAGCCACAACAACATCTAAGGCTGTCGAATATAAATCTGGCAAATTTGTCGGCGTTAAGATCACTGCAGCCAAGCCTGAGACGGGAGTGTATAACCTGACAGAATACTGATCCATAATTTGTATCAAAGTATATACCATTCCTATCATTGCTTTTTATAAAACTTTTAAAACTTCCTAAGCTACTGGCATTGGTGTATTCAATATGTAGTGAGTTCCAAATATTAACTGTTTCTGGAATAAATGATTTGGCATAATTATTTGATTTACACTTTGTGGTTTGCAGCTGTGAGCAGTTTCTCAAATTATAATCACTTGCACCCGACACTCTATTTGGAACTAAGGACGAGAGATAGTCCGGTACTAGATTGTTGACCATTTTATAAAAGATGTTTAACTTTTTTGAAAATGCCTTCTTTCTTCTAATGACGTAAGATTTGTTTCTGTATAAAGTTTACCGTGACGTGTGCCACGAACAGCCCAACAAATAGTTCTGAGTGAATCTAGATTCAGTTTTTCAAGTAGTAACGCCTGTTCTTTTGTGCAGTTGTCCCATATGCGGCAACAATAATCACATATCGGTAATATGAAAGATTTATACATAGTTTCCAGTGTTTTTCTATTTAAACGATACTTGAAACTCCCGAGACGGTTAATCATTGGACTGACTTTCTTGACTAGGCTATCAATGTGATCGTTCCACGGACAATCTTCTTGGAGAGTAAGTCCTAGATGTTTATGAGAATGAACTTCCTGAACAGTAGTGTTACTCATTTTCAAAACTGGTTTTACATTTGGAAGAATCTTCGGGGAAAATTGGTGAGATACTGTTTTATTAGAGTTGAAATCGACCTGCCAGTTTTCTGCCCAAGAGGATATTATCGTTATTCAGACAATGTGCTGCTGTATTCGGGTCATTAACCACGACATATAGGGATGTGTCATCGGCAAACAATCTTATATTACTATCAATGTCGTCTATAAATGTCGTTTATGAAAATTAGAAACAGTAGCGGTCCTAAAACTGACCCTTGAGGAACTCCGGCCGTAACTGGTCGTAAGTCTGAACTATACCCATTGATAACAACCCATTGGCATCTATGATTTAGGTAGCTTTCAAACCATCTCAATAATTTCCCTTCAATACCATAGGATTTGAGTTTATTGATAATGCCTTTGTGCCAGACTTTATCAAAGGCCTTACTAATGTCGCAAAAGACTGTTCTGATTTCTTTGCCTTTATCCAATTCTCCAGCAATAAAATCAAATAAGTAAGTCAGCTGGTTAGCGGTAGAATCTTCTGGCATGAAACCTGATTGAAGATTTGTAAGCATTGTAATTTCATCTTAAATGTATTACCCCGAGACGTGCAAGGAGTTCGAACGTTTGAAAGTCAAGGATATCGACGGATCATCGATTGTGTATACTATGTGACAAGTTTCTATTTCTGTTTGTTATTAAAACAAGTATGAGTCATTTTAATCTGGAGCTTCGTTGAAAGGGATTTGTGTCACCAGAGGTTCCCCAAGTACTCATTAGACATTTACAGTTACACGGTTTTAAAATAATTAGCCTGATTTGAGTCTGCAATCCACAACCAGCTGTAAACCTGGCTTCAGTATATAGTGAAACTCACAATTTCTCTTGGTGAAGTACAAGGTCACGTGGTTCATCTAGTCCAGATAGCACTAAAATGACACCCCCGAGGACAGCGGACACACCAATGAGGGCACCACTTTTCACAGTAAAGAAGACAATCCGAGACCTGTCGTCCACAGCCAAACCTGTGATCTCTTGACCTGGTCAATCATGGACAATGTTGTAAAAAGTATCATCCTTAGAAATAACCATACGAGATATTCAAATGTAAATGCCATGTCCATGTGGTGTATAAATATGACAGGATAATCCTTCTCATTTTTTTCTTTTGTATGTGTTATTTCAAATGTCAAAATATGACGTTAATATCCCCACTAACGTGAATATATCGACATATAAACAAAAGTGAACTATATAATTCAATGTAACCAGTAATTGATAACTAACTATCAGTAACGATTGTTGTAACCCATCTTTGGATTAAGAACGTCATTCTGGAACCGTAAATGTCGACTGCACAACATAACCTCAGATGGAAATTGAGATAATGACAGTGCCCTGGTATTATGTGTAAGTATAGCTACCTCCAATGGAAAGTATTATTTTCGACTGACTTCCACCTCGCTTCATTTTCCTGATCGTAGCTGGAGCAAATGTGCTGTAGTAGAAGAAGTCGTCGGTGGCGCTGTAGACGAGTTTGGAGACGCTGCCGGTAGTGATATCTAGGGTCAATGTCTCTGGGGTCAGCGAGATCGTGTTGAAAATGGTCAGCGTATTCGGACCACTGGTCACAAGGAGTTGCTGATCAGATTGCTCTGGGGCTAGAATATATATAAACATCATGGCATACGCGTATGGATGTAGTAAGAGGCGACATAAATGGAGGTCGGGTGATCAGGCTCTGTGACTTGGCTGAATTTGAATCATAACAAGACGGCGTTTGACATTCATCATGCAATCAACCATTGGTTTGTCTGTCCAAGACTCGCTAATTTGCATAAAACTGAGGTATATGTTATAATTCTATAGATCTAAAGTATCTAATAACGTTTACTCGTTTACAACATCAGGTAGACTAACAGTATAGTCCTTGCATCTCGCTGTCACATTGTGTGGTCCAAATACCACTCGTTTCACTTGTCGAATGAACATAATGAACTGGTATTTGTGATGGAGTGTATGTGTGTGTGTGTGTGTGTGTGTGTGTGTGTGTGTGTGTGTGTGTGTGTGTGTGTGTGTGTGCACGTGCGTGCGTGCGTGCGTGCGTGTGTGTGTGTGTGTGTGTGTGTGTGTGTGTGTGTGTGTGCGGGCGGGGGAGGGGGGAGGGAGGTGGGGGGTAAGTATTTGGAACAACGCTTCCGAACTAAGCTCAGTCACTCAACCATTAAATGGTTTAACGATATTGCGGAATATAAATCCATTTTGCAGCTGGAGTAACATGAACTTCGTGATCAGTTTTCACCAGAGAAGAGATAACTACGCCCAAACAAGCATATACGTTTTATATCTGGATATATCAAATAGCATTTAACTTTTACATTTTGTTTTAAGAAAATTTATAGCTCGAAATGTTTTGATCTATATGTGGTGCGCAACTACAATGTACAGATTTCGAAAGTCGAACACATTTTGCCGATTTTGTATAGCTTCTGACTTCCTGATTGATCAATAATTCGGTTTGATTGTCAGGTGGCGGTAGGTAATAACACTTCAATTAAAATGTCTGAAAGTCAGGTTCCTAGAGTAAGAATGTTGGGCAAAATACTAGTAGTATTCTATGAGACTAATAGCTGCATAATGAATTGCTTACCACTGCACATGCTTTGCTCTGTAATCCCAACCTCAAGGCTCGTACGGAAGCCAGGACAAGCTTTACACTCAGACTGTCCTCTCACGTCCTGATAGAAACCCAGGGGACACGACTCGCAGCGACCGTCAGTGAAATAGGTACCAGCTGGACACTTCACTGTGAACAAATGGTCATGTAGCTATCCATATAAACTTCACGTGAGAATGACATCAGTTCGAGATGTTCGAGTTTTCATTGATAAAATTCATACATTGGTGTTAAACTTATAATGCCTTTTCTTCTATTTGTATCAATATGAGGAGTTAATTCCAAAAATATGACTTCCTTCAAGGATATTTCCAAATGTGAATAGATTTGAATTGCGTTTTAAATCTTTGGACTGTGTAGTCTAGATCTGGGACTTATGTCTGAATTAATCATATAATACCAAACCCATAAGTTGTGACGAGGGCCCTTTTAGCCAAAGGAATCTCCACTATTTATGAAAAGAACAAAATTGTGATAATAATTATCACAGATAACCATATGAATGTGACCACATTTAATAACATATTTTAATCAATCAATGTTATTTCGTATAAGGCCTAAGTCCTAAGGCCAGCTGACAAAGTGAAATAGATATAAATTATAACCTGGACATTATAACTTCATAACATGCTTAACATGCTTATCATAGGCACGAAGAACATTATGCTGATGCACCTCTAGTATAACCAGAACAGTTCGTTAAAGTTAAAAGACAAACAATGCAATATTTCAATATAGTAGTTTTTATCAATATAAATCATCAAAGTAATATGAAAGGCAAATTTTATATTTTAAAAATGTCATGTTTTCTACATGGTAATTGATGTTATTGTATACTACAGTCTGAGTATTTTTTTATGATTCTTTATTTGGAGAGGTAGGCTTGTGGTTAAGGCGTTCGCTTGTCACACCGAAGACCCGGGTTCGATTCCCGACATGGGTATAATGTGTGATGCCCATTTCTTGTGTCCCCCGCCGTGATATTGATGGAATATTGCTAAAAGTGGCGTAAAATTAAACTCACTCACTCACTCACTCACTTATTTGGAGAAATCACGTTTTAGTTTGGATGATGTGATTCCATGTCTGAAGACTTTTGGAATGTTTTGAAATGGAACCTTTGTTGTCCAAATGCTATAATAATTCATCCTTTGGCGTGATCAGTCGTACTCACAGCAGAAGAAGCTACCAGGGATGCTCCCGATGTTGCACGTGACATTCTGAAACACCAGAAGGAAAGGTTCCGGCACGTTACCAGGAAGACCGATGCTGAAGTTACTGTAGCCGGCGGCTCTGACCTCTGAGTTGGCCTTGTCTAGTTTGTTCCAAGCTGCCAGGATGCTTGCCATGGTGTCTGTCACTGCAAGACAAACGACACATATGTATCTACAGTACACCCCAGTTAGGTCGGAAACTCTGCCTTCTGGATAAGTGCAGTGGTGAACGAGTTACAATATTGGGTAAGTAAAAACCCAATGGTTAATACCCATGATTTTGACGTATTGAGTTTTAAGCCTGGGAATGGGGTGGGGGTGGGGAGGGGGTTCAAGAATTGCCTTTAGATCACCGTGGTGAGCAAATGATTTAACTCGGCTAACAAACCTTCCAAACAATGATTGTAAAGGTTTTGCCACAATATTTCTGGTGATTTGTGGTTGTTATAGTTTCTCTCACGTGTTAAATGTTCTTTGTATCACAAAACAATCTTGTTCTAAAAGTGGGAAACAGATGGAACACACCTGGCACACAGTCCGCTTCCTGTGAGTACATATAGGGACACACAAGGACGTCATTGTCGACCTTCATCTCAAGGTCACGGTGTGCGGGTGAGTTAATCTCGTTTGTGTAATGAACATACCCGCCATTGGGGGATAGTACCTCTGCTGTGTACGGCAACACTGTCAATATAAACAACCATGCTCATCAAATGTTTGGCCTACGAACGAATAAAACCGATAAGGTATCTTTATATATTATAAATATAATTCAGTTATCAACATAACTACAATGAGTTAAGAAACCATTTACATGTATTTCATATGGTAATTTTCAGTTGCCTTTTGGCAACATGAATTATAGTATCTCAATAAATAGCATATAACATATAAAAAAGTGTTTGGTTATTCTACGATTTATATGTTAATTTCTGTGGTATATTTCACAATTTTTATTGATATTTAAAAGGCACCACAGCGACGTAAATGAATATACGTGACTTACGATCACTGTCCGTCTGCAGCTGCGTGACACTAAGGACACCAGGGGGTATGTCAATGTACAATGTCAATACCCCGAGTATTTTTCCATTGTTGTCTGAACAGATTCTGATATTTTCATCACAATCGTGAAGGTGACTCTTCCACTTGCAGATTCCCTCTCCCACACATGAGAAGCCAGCTGCTACCCAAGCGAGGGAGGAACTCACGGTAGAGTAGGAAACTCCATCTGCATACACCACGTTATACTCCACCTGAACTGTTAGCGGAGCCTCTGGTTCTGATGAAAGAAAGACCATATTTGAAGGTTTTGTTTCTCATCAATGATCGTCCGAGACTAAAATTGTTTTAGTTTGTTTTCTTTGCAAGCAAATTCGGTCTTTGAACTCAATTCTAGAGTAAAATTCAATTATGAACTTTTTATGTAACAACAATAAAGTTCGTGAATCGGGAACTTTTACATATCAATGTTTTGGAAATCGAAATAAAATGGAATTAAAATTTTTCGACAACCGATTCGATACTTATATTTTTTTTAAATGACGAGAAACAAAAAGTTGTCAATGTCGACTTTGATACATATGCAAAAGTACAATTTAAACTTAATAAAGAATGCGAAAAGAATATATATATTATGTTTTGAAGCGACTGCGTGATATCATAAAAAAGGATAGCATATAGCCTGTTGAGTATTCAAGATAAAAACATGAGTCATAAACAAATCTTTGAGATTTTAATCGGTTAAAACCAAAACAGATGACAACTGAAAATAGCGCATGACAAAAGGCATCACACGATGATCACATGTTGTATAGAAGTCAACGTCGCCAATGCCTATTGATAAACATCGTAGGAGAAAATCAAATGGTATAATAAAAGATCGATAGTTTGTACCCTCTACATGAGACACATATGACGTAGTACTGTTAGCTGACCTGACAACACCACTATCATTAACATTCGTTATAGCTGTAATTGAAGGCATGGGCAACGATCCACACTATCGGTTTACGATGACGCATAATTTAGCCGGATAATGTGGACCTGTTGTTCCCAGGAATACCCATTTAGTCTTCCTGACCTGTACATGAGTGGACTACCCGTCCTGGTGTCCAGACACCTTCTTTGCACTTGTACTCCATGTCATCCTGTGATGGCACCAGACCAACAGGGCAACCAGTAGTGCAGCTCAGGTTTCCCTCAGTTGACTGGCAGACATGGTTTAAGTTGATTTGACCGAACAAGTCCTCCTCCCGGCAGTCTGGAAATATGGTAATCATGCGTTGTGTAAGTCCTGCACCTGCGGAATGTCTGCGTTTAATTACAAAAAATAAACTCCATTTCTCAGACAGGTAGGTCTACCTGGCTATATTCCACCAAATCAGCAGATATATTTTTTAGGAGAGACAGTTATTGTGTAATAAAATAGTTTATTCAAGTGATGTACATGTGTTATACAAATGTACATATTTGTATATTACTATAAAATATTATGATTCATTTTAGTACTTTTGACTGAAAGTGAGCTCATATCGTTGCCTGTTTGTGCGGCGTCCGTCGTAAGCATCTTCTCCTCAGAAACAACTGGATCAGTGGAGCAGAAACTGCACACGTTTGCTTCCGCTAATGAAACACCTGAATGTGTCCAAGAGACCCAATGGCATCGGCATTACTTATCCATTTCTTTTAATTGCAATGCAATTAATTTGGTACATATGAATTTTGTTGTGGTTTTATTTTTAAATATGACCTTTTTATTGCCCTTATTGTAATCTTTCTTCAAATTGTACTGAAATTTGGTATATGAGCAGTCACATGTAGTTTTGGGGCTCACTTTATTTTAAATTTTGACCTTTATCTTATCTTCTACTTTGACCGTACGCCTAAATTCCCCCAGAAACATTTCTTTGCATTGTAAACATACGCTCCGTTTGCAAACACTGGACCAATGAAGCTGAAACTGCATATCCTTGCATTTGTTCCATATCAATGATAACACCTGCGCTTTTTTTCAGGTATGAATCTGATTTGCAATATGGCCGCTTTAGCCACCATATTGAAAACATATTTATAGCATTACGCTAAAATTGTAATGAAATGTTAAACTGTATTAATAACGCAATGGTTTATTAGTTGTGGGATTCAATTTATATATTCCGTTGTTGTTTTTTGCAATGTTTTAAACTTTGACCTTGTTTGGATCATGCTTTTTAATTTTCTCAAAATCTTTATTTTGGCTGTGTAATTAAAATTCTCACCTGATATGGCCAGACTGGGGTAGCTGAAGTTTGGCAATTATGTTTTTCTTATGATGATATCATGTGCTGTGCAAATACTCAGCTCATGCAGAACATATTTGAATATCCATGCTGACAGCGACGTTTTTAAGTATCTTTGTCGACAATTGTTGACTACATAAAAAGGTGAGCTACAGCGTCGTGGTGCTATTTCTTTTCTTTTTATATCAGGCAAATACCCAAAATATGTATTGATTTAAAATGTGATTATTCAAGTCATTCCTAAATTCCCAAATTCATGTCTTTAACGGTTTTAATTCTTAAAAAATCCAAAATGCGATTCCATGTGAGTGGATTTCCGGAAACGTGGCACGTTCTTTCTACAAGTATCGGGCAGAGATAATCATTGCCTTAATCTGAAATCCAATGGCCTTATAAAACAATAGGTTACCTTATATACACAAAGAAAAAAGTTAAGCACACCTCTATTTCTGAACCATGACAAATGGCAAAAATCATGTTATGAGATGACACAGTAGTGGGGCGATACTGATGCCATCGGTACAACAAACATTTGACAACAAATAAAGAAGATATTATTGAGTTGTGATTGAAATTTACTAACAAAAACATCATGGCAACACAGGTACTGTTTTTGACCTTAGAAAATACCTAATAAAAGTATGGATCTGCAGGATTAAGTAAATGCGTTACGTTTGATGTTTCATGTGAAAATGTTCTCTACTTGACATGACACGTGAAACAGGTCAGTAGCGGGTATAACCGCCCGGCATTCCACCCTACGTCTCATGCCTCCAGTCAGACGTTGGATCTGTTGATGGGTCAACAACAACCACTCCTGATGCAATGCTGCTTCCAATTGGCGTAAATCTTGTACAGAAGGATCTCGTGCCTGTTTGTGCCGCCCCAGGATATCCCAAACATGTTCAAGGGGGTTCAAATTTGGGCTCATTGCTGGCCAGGTCGTTATTGCATTGGCCCTCATGTAATCCACGACTGCATGCGAACGATGAGGCCTGGCATTGTTATCCATGTACTGAGATCGAGTAATAAGAGGAGTGTTGTCAAAATGAGGAACGACGACTGGCCTCAAAACGTCCCGGATGTACTGAGCCCCTGTTGAGTTTCCCCTTATGGTGACCAAATCCAACCTGCAATCATGAGAGATACACCCCCAAACCATTATCGAACCCCCACCGTATGCAACAGTCGGTCTGGGATTGTAGGCCATGTTCCGGTGCCTCCAAACTCTCGTTCTTCCATCAGTGACGTGGAGCAGAAAGCGCCTTTCGAAGGACCAATGGATCCGTCTCCAAGTTCTCAGATTCAAGTTCTGTCGCGCAATACACCACGCTAAACGAGCAGTTGTGTGGTGATCTCTCAACAAGGGACGCTTTATGACTCGTCTAGCCCTCAGTCCTGCTGCTCCGGGCGATTCTGGTGCTAAAACGACGATTAGGGAACCACAGCTGTTTCAGACGAGTACTTGTTAAGAAGGGTTCTCGGGGTATGAGACGAAGATGGTGCCTGTCTTCGCGCTGTTTCGTCACAGGAGGTCTTCCGGATCTGGGAAGGTCCTGAACATCACCGGTCTGAGCATGTTTGCCACCTTGTGGCGTTTGATGATCGCCTTCCTGCCATGGTCACACAATGTCATGGAATAACTGTTCAAAACCGAGCTTAGGAAAGCAATTTTAACGTTTGGATATACTGCTTTTAGAAATACTCGAGGGTAACATGCTGTATACTATGCATGGCACGTGAGCTTTCGTCACGCATGACAGATTACATCATCTCGAGAAAACATAATTCTTCCCGTAATTATATCTTTCATGACTGTTACAAATATTGGAATCAAACAATCATGTGATATATTAGGGTGTGCTTAACTTTTTTTTGTATATGTTAATCGAACCAATCAAATGTGTTTCGAAATTGCTATAAATGTTTATTTGTTACTCACCTGGGCATGGCCGTATTTGGCACACGGACTCAAGGGTTGCATTACCCACACATGGTTTGGTGCCGTCTTGGAGACTGTCACAGTATCGGCTCCTAGTCCGCTGACCATGCCCACATGTCACGGAACATGGCCCCCATTCCTCCCACATGCTCCACTCCCCGTCAGCTTTAGCGTAATAAATAAATGTCAAAAGACATTTTTCAAACATTGACTATGTTACACTATAGAATGCTGTCCCTTCAAAGTATCGTAATCATGATTTCTATTATTAATTGACGAGTTCAGGATCATTGCACTTATGTAGCGACGTGCATGTGTGTGTGTGTGTGTGTGTGTGTGTGTGTGTGTGTGTGTGTGTGGTGCACGTGTGGTGTATGTGTGGTGCACGTGTGGTGTATGTGTGGTGTACGTATGGTGTATGTGTGGTGTACGTGTTTTTGTGTGTGGTGTATGTGTGTGGTGTTTTTAGCATGTGTGTGTGTGTGTGTGTGTGTGTGTGTGTGTGTGTGTGTGTGTGTGTGTGTGTGTGTGTGTGTGTGTGTGTGTGTGTGTGTGTGTGTGTGTGTGTGTGTGTGTTCAATCACAAGACAATATTCTTATGCCGACGTGTCTTCGAAACTACATTTACCTTTTATCGTCTATGTGAAAGCAATTTTATGTTTCTTACGTAAATGAGCTTCACATAGTCTCCCTGTGGCCCCAGAAGGGCAGTTGCATGTGTACACGGCGTCCTCTCCTGACCCTGGGGAGCAGGTAGATCCCTGGGCACACTGATTGTCGACACACTGGTCTGGAGGGGTCAGACACTGAGGGCCTGTGTACCCCCCGTTGCACACACAGTAAGCCGATCCAGGTGAAGACAGGTAGCACCGTCCGTTTTCTCCACAGTCAGCGCACACTTCTGTATCTAAATTGGATGAGAAGAAAACGTATTTTCATACTGTACACTTTGGGGTGAGTTTGTGAAGTTAATGAATAGTTGCACTGATCATTTTTCATTATACTTGATAGTAAATTAAACACAAAGTTAGACTCTGCTTTAGAAATGTTACAAGACATATCAATTATTGAATTTCGAATAAACTTATTGGTCTACACCCAGTAGATACTGTCAGAATGCTATTCAGGGTTTAGAGAAGATTACTCAACGATTGATCATATATTTACTCTATATTCACTGAGATAAATATATTAGAAAGAAGCGTGGAACATTTTACTGTATTTTTGTTGACTTCAAAAAAGTATTTGACACCGCGGATCGAAATACACTTTTTATACGCTGCTCGGTAAAGGTATACATGGTAAGATAAGTAGACTACTAAGAAGTATATATGGAAACGTAAGCTGAAATATGCAAAAATACTATGACTGATTCATTCAATACAAGTGAAAGTGTAAGACAGGGATGTATACTATCACCACTCCTCTTTATCTTGTACATCAAAACTGTTTGTAGAGGTATATTTGAAAACGAAGTTGTACAGGTATTATCGATTTTACTATTTGCGGATGATGTTGCAATATTTTCAGATAGTGTTCTAAATTTACAGAAAAAGATAGTTGTTCTATATAAATATAGTGCTAAGTTGGGAGTATCTGTAAATACTAACAAAACTAACGTTGTTGTTCTCAAGAAAGGCTGAAGATATCTAAACATGAGAAATGGTTCTTCGGTCCAGAAAGACTAGAAGTAGTATCATTCTACAAATATCTTGTATTAACAATTTCATGTCGAAATTTATTTACAAAAGCATGTGAAGTACATTCAAGACAAGCAGATAAAGCAATGTATTCAGCTTAGCAGTTTATTAGTTAATTTTGAAATATATCTGTTGAATCGCTGTTAAGGATATTTGATGGTAAAATACAGCCAATACTGATGTACGGCTCGGAACGTTGGGTAAACTTATATCGCCACAGTATTGAGAAAAAACATACAACATTTTGTAAATTTGTTCTTGGCGTCGGCTACCGGTCACCAAATAAGGCATTGTAGTAGAATGCAGAAGGCACCCGATATATGTAAACTATCAATGCAGAGTTATCTCATACTGAATACGTTTGCTCAGACAACCATATGTACGATACTATAGACGATGCTATTGCATGCTTTAGCGCCGTGATGACTTTAGGCATATAAACTGGGCCTCAGCTGTTAGAGACATTCATTTTTCGCATGGATTTGCATAAGCGTGGATATTCCAGGATGTTGGAAATAAAATTATGTTCTCAAAAATGTTTAAACAACGATGTAAAGATTTGTATTGTCAAGGCGTGTCAGCTGATATCAGATGATCAAAATCGCTACATATTTATTCAATGTTTAAGATGGAAATGATACCATAAATATATTTAACTATTATTCGATCTATATGTTTACGCAGGTGTTTAACGAAGTTCGTGTGTGTTATATACATACCCTCAATATAAAGTTATACAGACATTCCAAATATAATGATTATTAACATCGATGTTTCCTTACTACAAATATTACCAAGACGATGTATACCATGTCTTATTAATATGTCCAGTATATAAGTGAGTGAGTGAGTGAGTTGGGTTTAACGCCGCTTTTAACAGTATTCCAGTTATATCACGGCGTGTCAGCTTAATGTGGGAGGAAAGCCCGAAGAGACATTTACCTCTTCGGTGAAACCCACGAGCACGGGTATGGTGCTGACAACCTAGAAACATAATCGGGGCGAACCGGGATTCGAACCCTAAATCATAGGTTTCTGGCGTTCCCAAGGAACGCAACTCTGCACAGCGATTCGCGGCGCCTTAGACGATGATTCTGAGCGTGTTCTGTCACACCCTTACCGTCCGCCCAGGCTATCTGAATTTTCTCCCACTTTAAGCTGACACGACCCGATTTAAGTGAAATATTTTTCAGAGTCACAATAACTCGACTTTGTCTCTTTTCCACGTTGTCTGTGATTTACGAATTTGGATAAACAAATATACTTTTTATTGCAGAATCTAGGTTGTACGGAGTATAGTAAATAGTAAGGCACAAGGCTATAGAATTCTTTTATAGATATAATTAATTCACTCGCACGGTCATATCCTTTCTTTCAAAAATGATTAAATTAAATTAAATTATTGATGGCTATTAAGATAGAATTCTTTATACGAAACTCGAGCTCACCATTACATGTTGAAGGGGTAGCTTCGAAGACCTTGGGAATTTGAACCATGTCCAGATGGTCCACTGCGAAAACAGATCCAGACAACAACGCCGAGCAAGAGGACGCCAGTCTGGATGCGTGCATAACGTCAACGGAGGGAACAACGACCAATCCACGGAGATGTATATCTAAATGGACACAAGCATTACATACAGCATCAATACGTCCACTGTTGCTGTAAGTGGTTGAGTTGCTCATCATTCGTCACGCTCTTGGGTCATGTGGAATTTTCTGTTTCTGGTTAGTAAGAGATGTGCATCCTATAGGCGTGCCCGGATCAAATAATCGTAGGTTCGAATCCCATATTCGACATCATCTTGGATTGTCAGAAGCATACCTGTGTTCGGGGATTTCACCAAAGTGGTAACGTCTAAGACTCATTTATGGTGTTGTCTTTCCACAGTAAGCTTTGGCTGGCATCGTGACATTGCTGTTAGTTCAAGAGTTGTGTCAAACCCAACTCAACGTTCTCATAACCGTTAAAAAAGCCAACAAAAAATTCTGGTACAGATATCTTAATAACTCACAGACGTCAGTTCCTACTGTGATTCTCATCTTTGATTGTGCTGGAATAGGACAAGCGGATGCCACCTGTCCTTCCCATCTCCCCTGTCCGTTTGTAAAGATAGTGACCTTTTCGGTGGTCCAAACAATTGTAACTTGGGTCCAGGCCTGTGTCAGAACATCTTGAAGAACCGTGTTGTCACTGCAATGATGATTTACTTAGAATTAACATCGAAACGTGTCTCTTGCATCTTATTTGTATGTCATGAGGGGCTATGTTTTGACAAAAGTTGTTTATTTGTTAACCGGTGCAAAATTTAGTATGTCAGACTTTAAACTTGTTTGGGGCAATATTACAAATATTTTCAGATTTAGTTATGCTTCATCAATAGTTCCAACAACACCGTATACTTGTATATCAATTGTTTACCTCTCTGTGTTGACTTGTATGTCAGATGATAGTTGAAGTCGGAGAGATGTTCCAGTTTCATCGCGGAAGACCTCAAACTCAGCCTGGTTACCCTGTGTTTCGACCTTGACCCACATTCCCAAGGTGAACTCGCAGACGTCAGATTGTGTGACAGACGTCATGTTGACTGTCACAGGTCCCTCCATTGTAATGTCACGAGCTACGACGTTATTAAAATGTGTCATAAATCAATTATCCTTCTGTGATGGCTTGTGAGTAATCGAATATAGGCGAGGCAGAAGAGTGAGTGAAAACATGAGCATGTTCCACGCCAAGCAATTAGCAAAGGTCGCTGTCTGCACACCTTATATCCAAACAAGTCGGCTTATGATGGTGACAGGTGGAAGCCAGTCGCCTAAGGCGCCGCAATTCGCTGTGCATAGTCGCGTCCCTTAGGAGTGCCAGAAACCTATCATCGTGGGTGGGTTCGAAACCCGGAACGCCGTGATTATGTTTCTAGGCACCAGTTCTAGAAACAGGTGGGGGGTGGGGTTCTATCCTTTTGCGGATTCCACAAGATAACATGATGTTGGCCAGAGAATATCAGTGTTTGTTCTCAGGTGGTCCAGTAACTGTCTAAGCAGAATTAGGCGTGCTAGTGAGATCACTCACTCATGGTCACTCATTTACTTAATATTCGCACTCACCAATGCAGTCCATCTGGGTGATTGACGCTGTCGTGTCAGTAGTGAACCCTTGGGGACAGGCTGTACATGATTTGTTGCCGGTATCTGGCTGGAATGTTCCCCTTGAACAACTTGAACATGGGACCAGCCCAGTTGGAGAAACATGACCTGGTCCACACATCGCTGTAACAACAATACTCATTATACATTGCTCACACAAAGAAGACGGTATTTAAAGTGATATAGTTATAATAACAGGCATTACATGTCGGCAAATTATTAACGTTTGTATGCATGCCGTTTTGGAAATAGTCTCCCTGGAGGTTTTGGCAGTTTAGCGTTTGCAGAATTTTCTCAAAGATAGATATTTAACGTGTGAGTGTCGATGGCATGATCACACACAACACAACGGACAACTGATTGTGTCACAATCCGTGATCAGCACTCTAGGGGTACCATAGAATTCCAGGACAGATCCCGTAGTGGATGTCCGAGGTGCTCCACCTGTTGTCAAGACCGACTCCTCGTCACACGAGTCCTCCGCAAGTGGCAGTAGAGCGCTACACGACTCTAACTGCAGCAAGCAATGGAGCCACGTATGTACACGTACAATTCGTAACAGCTTGTTTGCAGCCTTTTTGTGAGCACGATGGCTATTGTGACACTACCATGACACACCATGACATCCAGACCTCAACATCTACGTCTCGACTGATGCTGGTCACATGTGATGTTTACCAATTCGTGGTGAATGATGGTCGTGTCGACGTCATGAGGAAAGTCATCAGCTACTTTAGATGATGCCTCATGATCGTTATGACCGGGAATCAGTGGTGGTGGTGTGGGGAGACTTCACTATTACGGGCTAAACAGATCTCCACATGGACGAATCACTGCCTCCTGCTACCGAGACACTATCATCACCTTCCACGTCGTGTCGTTTCCTCAGCTCCAAGACAACGCCTTCGTGTCCAAGAATGACAGCGACAGAGCTCATCACATCATCCCCTACAAGATACAGATGCTCCGGAAAAGATGTCCCCTGACTTCTCCCACAAAGAAAAGAATGAGATATGCGAGGCAGATATGAACGGCAACCGCCTTCACGACGAGGGCCTGCCTCGCAAATATGAACGGCAGCAGTTCCACTAACTGATGATCGGTCTTGTCAGGAGCAGAAAGCGATGTCGATGTGTATTGATCACGTGAGATTTTGAAACTACTAGCCCCTTTGTACAATTCTGCTTCCTGGTATTGCAGCAAGCGGTAATATTGGAAATTGTACTGATATATTTGTATATACATATCTTCACAGTGTAAGTTATTCACAGTGAAATATTGGTTGAGAAAATGGATCCTAACTGATATGAAGGGATGGTGGAATGGTTTTGTTCTTGCTTCCTGCACATGCAGTCGGCGTTCAGAAGATGAATGTTCCTGTGCAGGGAATACTGACTGTTGATGTTGATCGGTGGATGTAACTGTATCTAGTTCACCACGAAATCCACTTACCCAAACACTGAGTTTCATTGGAACTGCCCTCTTTGAGACTTGAGAAGCCAATCGGACATTTCTTGCAGTCAGTTGAACCTGTCGTGTCCTGGTAGTATCCAACAGGACATAACTCACAAAGCTCTTCCTTGTAATAACTGCCTTTAGGACATGGCACTACAACAGAGTGGACGTGGTGAGAGCAACTGTTCTTTGTACATTTACTGGAACAAAATGTGTTATGATGATGGAACGAATTAAGTACATTGTAACAGAAGGTGTTATAGTAAGAGTGAGTGGGTGAGGATGGTTTTACGCCGCTTTTAGCAATATTCCAGCAATATCACGGCGGGGGACACCAGAAATGGGCTTCACACATTGTACCCATGTCGGGAATCGAACCCGGGTCTTCAGCGTGACGAGCGAACAATCAGTGAACACGCCATTTTGTAAAAGTCGGTCACCGGTAGTGATGTCATACGGAAGTAAACATTGGTGTACATATTTGGTAATTTCTTTGAGGTGTAAACTTTAAACTCGGCATCCAGCGTGTTCTTTGTTTTTGTCTAGTTTGCATTATCATCATCGCCTTGATAATCCTCGGACATGGCGGAAACCTTTTTTGTGTAGGGTCACATTATTTATGAGTAGTAAGCAGTACATTGGACGTCACTTATGACAATGGTGTTATGTATTAATGCGCCACTGCGATCATGAGAATATACAAAATGCATCGATTCGATGCTAAAAAGGTGCGATTTAAGGGGGTGTAAGAAACAGATTACTGCACTCGTGCCTGTCAGATACCACTGATCTTACAACTCGTTGTTACAAAGCGCTTCCAACTCGCTTTCGCTCGTTAGATACGTTTTGAAACAACTGGTTGTAAGATCAATGGTATCTGATAGACACTTGTGTAGTCTCTATGTCCTGTATAAGGGCATAGGTTGTCACTGTGACAGGAACAACTAATATATATGGCGAGATATACCAGTATGACTAACTACAGGGTTTTTCCTAGCATTTTAAGCTTTCGTTACCTAATTGCAAACAATGATGTGCAAGGTATACGAGGCTCACTGCTTGCTGCATGTACTACACGTGAAATACACGAGAAGAACCTTGCTTACACATGGAACAGTTATCAGCAAAATCTTAGTACAGAATACTCACCACATCCTTCTTCAGACATTCTAGGCTTGGTATACCCGTCACTACAAAGCGGTTGATCTCCCAAGGACACCATCTCCAGGGGGTTGATCACCTCCCCATTCACAGTAAAAGAACTGTCTCCATTTAAAGCTTGGAACAGACTGTCAAGAACGTTAGTTGCTTGTGCTGTTTGATCGGTGTCAGATAAAGCTGGGTTGTCAGAAAGTTCCACGTCTATATCAAAGGCAATATAGTTCAATGTGGGAGATCGTCCTAAACGCTTCAGTAATTCCTGTTCTGACCGTTTGCGTCTTCTTTGTCTGGTTGTGTTTTTTTTGTTAAAGGTATCACTCAGCAATATTTCAGCTGTATCACGACGTCTGCGTGTGCTACCACAGTAAACTTTCACATTATTTGGAAGGCAATGAGTTGCGCCATACCCAAGACAGATAGGGTTCATGGTGGATTTCGCCCTCAGTACAAAACTTGTCTTTATGTTATCCCCGGATCCTTCACACGTACCATTATACCACAGATAGACCGGAAGTCGTCTCAGATGCCTGCGAAATGGCAGCAACTCTGTGAAAACAGTATTTAAATCTAATGACCATATTTGCACTTTTGTGTTTTGAAATGTTATTATGATCAACACAAAGTAAATAGTCATAAAATATCAAACAAAAGCTAAATATTCTGAACACATCTCATTAAAATCAGATCTTATTTCTCGCTACCGCTAAACAAAGATCTGACGGACAACCCATTAGGGGTCACGTCAGAACGACCTTTCATCCGGTTACCAGATCATGAAAGTGACAGTCGGAATGTGATTTCTAATCATGCAGCCTCGAAAAGTTTAAAACGGGGTATTCCGAACGATAGTTACGGGCTTAACAACTGAATCTATACAATCTAGACCATATATTAGCCATTCGAGAATATTCTTTTGTTTAGGTTCCAAATTTTTTAGCGACAATTTGTCAAAATATGTCTGGAAGCGTAGTCGCCAATTTGCAATTAGTGCCGTAAAGCACGAGAAAGCTGTTCGTTTGTTCAGTTTTCAAAATTTTAATCGAGAACAGTGTCAACATATATTTCAAACGTAGTCTGAAATGGAAGTCTCCAGGGTAAAAACGAGTGCCGTAAAGCTCGAGAAATCTGCTTTCTAATTGGCTAATGTCGACTTCTTGTCAGTAATTCCATTGGTCGGTCAGAGTTCGCGAAAGGTCGGTCTGACGTGACCCGTAATGGGATGTCATCAGATCTCTTAGCCTCAGCGAGAACTTAGATCTGATTTCAATGAGATTGTGATGAAAAGGAAATGTTATATGTTCAATATACTTCGTGAAAATCATTGAATGAAACCAGTTCCGATTCCCAAGTATCACTCAAGACGACCGAATCATATCCCATCGGTTGCACTCATCTGGAACTACTTGTGAACCCCAGGAGCATGGATGGCCCGGTCGTCTATAAGGTGCCGAAATTTTTTGTGGGCTCGAATTCCGGTTCGTGCTAATCGTGTGCCTAGATTTGTCAGCAACATACCTGTGCTCGCGAGTTCCACCAAAGTTGTATCGTCTAAAACCGGCAGTACATTTACACTGACAACACGCTGACATGCCATGACTTCACTGGGCTACTGATCGAAGCGGCGTTAAAACCAACTTCAATCATTACGGGATGAGTCTACATCAAGATGCATGGACTACATGTATCCTTTAGGCTCTGTTTGCTCTATATTAACAGTTTATGAAAACGTACGTTCTAATTGTAAACGTACGTTCTAACGGACGTAACGGCCATGAATCGAAACAGGATGTTTGAAAGAGAAAGTGATTAAACGCGACGTAAAGGCCATCTCACTCACTCATATCGCATTGGAGTCAAACGTTTCGTTTCGAACTGTTGAGTGATGTACCTACTACGAGTCAGCGAGTGCATACTCACTTGTGCATTCAGAAACCAGAAGATAATGTCCGCCATTCCATGCTGCTGTTCCTGCTTCATCGCTGGTGCATCGAAACTCATAATTATACTTGTCATCTGGTACATCGTAGTCAGTGTTACAGTGTAGGTAGCAGATCCGCTGGCTGGCAAATTCAGAACATGAGAGTGCACCATGATCTGGTTGTCGTAGGTCTGGGCACTGTTCAACTGAAATTGAGAGACAAACTTCAGAATGAGATTCACCAATGTGTCTCACAAGTCAAGGTTACAGTGAAACTACGCTAATCCGATCACCCTTAGTCCCCGTCGTCCAGACGTTGCAGTTGGGAGTGTCTAAATACATGGATATGCAAGAAGAGTCAACATAAATTGATGAAACACTCTAGTTGACCAAAAGCTAGAAGAGTCCACATATATCCTCAGGTGAAACACTCTAGTTGACCCAAAACACGCTAGTGGATCACAAGCTAGAAGAGTCAACATATGTGTGTGAGTGAGTATGGTTCTACGCCGCTTTTAGCAACATTCCAGCAATATCACGGCGGGGGACACCAGAAACTGGCTTCACACATTGTACCCATGTCGGGTCCACATATGTCCTCAGGTGAAACACTCTAGTTGACCCAAAACATCCTAGTTGATCATAAGTTGGAGAGTCAATATAAGTACTGAGGTAAAACACTCTATTTGATCATGAGCTAGAAATACTATGAATTGGTAGACAGGTAAATATGTGGACATAGGTCTCAGGTATGAACATGTATGAGTTCACAGATAGGTGTG
This sequence comes from Haliotis cracherodii, assembly GCF_022045235.1. Classification (NCBI taxonomy): domain Eukaryota; kingdom Metazoa; phylum Mollusca; class Gastropoda; order Lepetellida; family Haliotidae; genus Haliotis; species Haliotis cracherodii. Next base: position 3,084,873 of record NW_027266273.1, on the reverse strand, counting down.
AAAATAAAATAATAATGTGGAGGTAATATTAGTCCAGATTAGTACAAGCAGCCACACACACACGCTACGTTAAACCCCATTCAGCTCACCTCATCTCCAAACTCGATTAATAACAGACCGCCGTCATATAACTGGAATATTCTGAGTGTAACCACACACACTCACACATACACACACGCACGCACGCACGCACGCACGCACGCACGCACGCACGCACGCACACGCACTCACACACACACACGCACGCACGTACGCACGCACGCACGCACGCGTACACACACACACACACAAAACGTACCTTTGCAGAATGGTTTGCTCTTAGGAGGCGTGTCATGCTGCCCCCAGTCCCAATACTGGACACGGTTGCTGCCCGGAGTCTCACTGCAGGTGATGTAGTTATTGCCTTCTACCGGTAAATCATAGCGGCAGTTAACCGTACAGACGGAACCCAGGTAGAAGGGAGGATTGCAGGCGGGCATGATCAGGTACTCTCCTTCCAACTCAGGGGGTTTACACTCCGGGGCTGTAATTATTGATTGTTATTTGTCTACCTATTCAGAAACGTAACTTGTGTATACTGTCATTATATATAAAACCCCGACATGGATGCACTCGGCTTATAATATCTACATAAGCATGGGGGCATAAAAAACTTTCCAGCATTTTTTTTAAAGACAGCTTATGAAGTATCATCGACAAATTGTCCAAATTTGGTGTCTACCCTGTGCTAGGTAAGTTGACCTGTCATGGAAACCCAATTACCTTTCTATATACGACAAAACTCTTAATTTATCCACGAGATTTAAAGTAAAACTCATTAATACGACTTCGTTGTTAGAAATAAGTATCTACCTGTATACATGTTATGAAATATGAATCTGTTTGTGTAACTATGATCTCACCTTGATGCCGGAAGATGAAATTAAAACCTGAAAATATGTAAAATAGAAAACAGTCTTCTTACCATCGACGTTCACTGCAAAGGTACACCGTGTTGCTTTATTTCCTGTGTCATCCTCAGCATCAAATGCTACAACATGAACCCCAGGAGGAAACAAACCAGAAGTCCGATTGTACCCACCCAACGGCAGGATGGAGGGAACGTTACCAGAGTTGTCAGTGGCAATAATCTGCGGCCAGGTCACAGCCGTCACGTCTTGGCCGTGCGCTGCTTGTTGATGAATGGTCTGCGATGGGCAATTTGTGAAGACAGGATCCTCAATATCTTTAAAGTGAAGGAAGTATATGTTACTGTCATCATGATAATTGTATTAATGTTATTATCCTTTTCTTCTATTATCAGGAAATGAATAAAGCTTCTTATCAGGAAATGAATGCAGCGTAGTTTTGCAATAGTTAGCGTCATTCGAGTGCATGGCCATTGTATAGCAGGTGCACTTGTTGATGACAATACTATATTTATTTACATATAGGTCGCACATCTTCCCTCAATAAAATGTTCACAAGAAAACAGCCTTATCACTATCCCCCGCCATGGGGCAAGTTAATACTTACTATAAATATAAGTCTTATAAAGCATTTACAAGAGATAGGTAGTAGGATGTTTTGAGAAAATTTGATTAAATGAAAAACGAATACACACAAAAGGTCCCTGCTAAACTTTTAAGTATGAACAAGTGCTAGACTCAAGGAGCTGTGTTAATGGGAAATAGAGTATTTAATAAAATCATATGTACATTTCTTCAGAGTTGGAAACGTACATGTATATTTTGCCATTTTGATCATTTGTGACACATCAGACAGGATCAACTGAAACAAGTATCTCTAAGGTAAGCTTGCAATTTTCATTCATGTAACGTCAGTAGTTTCTAAAAAAAGGGGCCATGATTCTGTAAAAATATAATTTACGGAACCAATTTTCAAACTCAGGCTTGAAAGGTATCTCTTTATATAAACATGCAAACTTTCATTCATTGAATTTCAGTAATTGCTGAGAAGATTTACCCCCATTTCACTCAGCATGCACTAAATTGAAAAGCATGGAGCAAGGGCCATAACTCTGTACAATATAAATGTGCGACACCAATTTTCGAACTCATTTGAGGTCGGGACCAGTAACATCAGTATGTATAATTTCATTTCTCTAGCTTGAATAGTTTTTGAGAAAATGTGTCCCCATTGAGAAGCGGAAGGACGGTCAGGAGGACGGACGGACGGACGGACGATCTCCGTTCCACTTCGTGGCGGGGGATAAAAAGTATTAACTCTTAACATCAATGAACGACAGATATAACTCCCAAATAAGGAACTCTGATTAAAATATATTTCAAATTGCCCTGAAAAGTGCTAACCTGAACATTCAAAATCGGTCGTTGACCAACTTGTTCCATCGCAGCGTGTGGTTCGATCTCTAGTGGCTGCATATCCCCCCGTGGTGTTGCACCTGACAATGCAGGTGCTGCCGTAGTTACTGCCATCATTACAGTCGAAGGGAAGGCCGTTTGTCACAGTTTTAAGATTGTTGCAGCTTGTCACTGAATGATTTCAAACGTTTTTAATTAATAATATGCATTTAACACTGCTGTTTTCAAAGAAAACTTAATGATCAATCGCTACTTAAATATACCTTATAAAGAGACATAATTATAGGCAATTGTTGAATTATTACTTAGAATAAATGGACATGTCTATATTTGAATCAGAAATGGTAGATAAGAAGAAACATGTAACTATTAATGAAGAGACATGTCATATTACTCATTTCAGAAGTCGATCAGGTCTGATAGATTAAAATGTAATGAAAGTAAGATATTAAATGGTTGCTAAATAATCTTCAATAACTATTCTTATATACTGAACCGCAAAAGAAACGTCACCATGGATTATTTGTCCAAACACTGTAAACATACTTTGAGAAATAATTATAAAGATGAAACTTGGCAAAACTGATCATCAAGGTTGAAATTAAAGTGTCAAATGTTCTTAAAGTGAAACACAACACTAGTCTCTGAGAAAATGGCATCCCAAGTCAGTATCTCGTGTGTCCGACGTGTGCATTGATGACTGCCATGCAACGTCGATACATGGAATAGATGAGGCGGTTGATGAAGGCCATAAGCACTTGAGCCCACACTCTGAGGAACGCCTGACGCAGTTCAGCTGCAGTTGTCGGCCTTGGTCGGACGTCATTTAGTCCTCTTTGAATCTCGTCCCACAGGTGCTCAATGGGATTTAAATGGGGACTGAGGGCAGGCGACTGCAAGGTTCTGATGCCATTATGCTGAATGAAGTCTCTTGTTGCTCTCGCAGTGTGGGCACGTCCGTTATCATGCTGAAACTCGTGGTTGCGGCGACGTGCCAAATGAGGTATGGCGTGTGGTCTCAAGACTTGATCAATGTACCGAGCTGCTGTGACACCATTGCCTCTGTGCGAGACCAATTCCACCGCACACCATGATGCTCGGACCACCCCATGAGTCTCTCTCAACAACACAAGCATCCTAATAACGTTCCCCACGGCGTCGCCAAACTCTCGTCGGAGAAGAGGTTCTTTTCTCCACTGCTGGTGGCGCCAATGCTGGTGCTGTGGTGCCCACTAAAGACGGTCCCGGCGATGCATGATGTCAGAATGGGTCCTCGGTGTGGCCTGTGACAATGGAGGTGTCTGCTCGTCAATCGTCGACGCACGGTGTCCGCACTAATGTGTTGTTTTTGTGTCCCCATGGTCTGTCGACCAGTTTCCGCAGCAGTAACAAAGGGATCTTGAAGATGCTCTCGCACAATCTGACAATCCTGACGTCGGGTGTTGACCCTTGGTCTTCCACTACGTGGTCGGTGGTCTGAAGTGCTAGTGATCTGGTACCGTTGCTGGAGCCTGTACATGGTTCGTACGTGGACTTGAAATGCATTGGCTACTTGCCGGGCGGTTTGTCCAGCTTGCAATCGTCCAAGGGTTTGGTGTCGCTGATTTCTTGTCAATCTTGGCATGTGGTAGCAATTCAATAACAAATGAATGTTATCCGATCTGGGTGGATTTTTATAGGTCAAGAACGCATGAGCATTTCAATTTGCACGGAACTCAGGTGCATCGGGTTACCATGGCCGTTGCCGTAATGCGATTGAGTGATCAGTTTCATTGTCATCTGCTTTGTTTTTTACCATCAAATTTCATTTTTCCGGACAAGGTAATGTTAACTTTTAGAAACTTTGACAAAAACTACCCAGATATTTAAATGACAACTTTCAATGCAATGTAACTTGGGGTGACGTTTCTTTTGCGGTTCAGTATATAAGTGGAATAGAGGACAAAAAAGTGTCCTGCTTGAGGGGAAGTTAGAGAGCTATTCCTGGGACACCTTTGTGAATATTTCAAAATTCACATATTCACCAAAAAATGGTTTCAGGTGGAAATCCCAATGCGGTCAAGGGTTTATCAATATTTGATTATATTATGCATATGAAGTATGTTGATGTATTCAATCACGTCGGACTTTGTGCATGTACTGTTTTTGGACGCGCATCTACGCAAATATTATTTGAAAGTTTCACAATTAAATAGTTCCATGGAGATCGTGTAATTAAGCGGTTACAATAAGAGAAGATGTGTTTTTAGTGAAATGTGTGCACCTACATGTACAGGTTGGTGGCTCATGTTCCCACGTGAGGTTGTAACTACAGGTGTTTTCGGATGACCCATTCAGTTCGAAGCCTCGACCACAAGAGTATGTGCAGTTGTCTCCGTACTTTACTCCTTGGATGCATTCAACACTCCCATGCCTTGGGCTGTGCAGGATTCGACACCTGCGAGCTACAACATATATACAACAATGAAACCTCTTTTACTCAAACTCCAGTAAGTAGATACATCATTAGGAACATACTCAATTGCACCTCGGAGGTTGTGAAATGAAGAAGCGATATATTTTCGATGTTCAGGAGACCTTCGGGATAACGAAGTTTCATTTTTGATCTACATGTTTGTTGTTTTACGCTGAACACAGCTTTATCCCAGCTATATGACGACGGTCTGTAAATAATCGAGTCTGGACCAGACAATCCAGCGATTGATATCACGAGCATCATTGATCCAGATGTAGATTGTAGAATTTCATAATCTAAATAGATATGAATATGTTAATTTCCTGTAAATACAAACCGTTTTTCTGGAACGTTCCTTACTTACCCTTCACAATAAATGACACACTGCATTGTGATGATCCACCCCCATTTGTGGTCTTGTAGGTTACTCTGTACGTGCCCTCAGGTAACGCTGACCCTGGCCGTGGGCCTTCAGTTCGCCTGCCAACATATGAAACAATATCAATTCACAGGATAAATAATATATATGTGGATATTTTGCGGGTGTTATTGTGTCTCTATTCATATCCGATTTGTTATGACATTGTAAGCCGTAGGTTTCAAATGCTGTTGGAAAGGGCCGGAATGTTATGATCATAATTATATATACAAGGTAAGACAAGCCTCGTGACAAGCGAATCAACCAGGCTACAGAATGCTGAAAATAATACCAGCAAATGTTGTTGATCATAAAATGTGGTGTAATATTGATGACGTCATGCTAAGTATATATTGGATCAATAGGTTCTATCCAGAGGAATACCGGGCCTCGATTTCCGTGATTTTACAAAGGTTTTTCATACAATAAGATTACGCCACGCACCCCCGTTCCCTTTTCAGTCGTCAATTACATATGTATGTTTAATATACTATGAATCTGTAAAGGTCATAAAGTTATTAAATGAAAACAAATGCATCACAACTTCTGGGTTTGGGTGACCGTTACAGAACTTGGCCAAAGCGTCCGAGGTGAGATCGGAGTCCTGTACCATTAGTTGTACTCGTCTGGAATTATTTGTATTGTGAATCTCATGGCACGTATGACCCAGTCGTTACGAAAGCAGATACACCACGCATGCACGCAAACACACTTGGGCAGGGATGGCAAAATCAGAGAGAGTTGTGCAGCAACCAGTCTACGTCTGTGGCAACCGTCTAGGACTTGCATCCCGTCGGGCTTTTTAATCCTGCATTAGGATGACACGCCATGATATAAATGAAATACTGATCAAAATGGTGATATACCAAACTCACTCGCTCACTGAATCTCCCGCTTCTTACCGTATAAAACCTCATAAACTTACATCGTATTTATTGTTGTGACAGTAGACCAACTAACGACAGCAGTTACTTTCCCTGGAGCTGTGTAGTGCACAGAGGTGATGTTCGGGCAGAACGGTTCTGGGGCTGGCACAGTCACATACACCGTCGATGCTACACGAAAGGCAAATAACTTAAAGTTAAGCGGTCCCCATAATTGTAGCTGTGCCATGACTATTTACAAATAAATCCAAACGACAGCGTCGGAGACACAACATCATTTCTCAAACATGGCGATCGCGCGCCGGTCGCAATCGAGATAGCATTGGTCTGTGATAATGTCGCACAAAGGCCGCGACCATAGGGACGTTTGTTTTGGACAGTGATATGTCGATCCGAAGTATATGCGAGCTGATTTTATAAGCGATATTCGAGCAATAACCCAAAATGTACTCTCTGTATAGAAACAAGCGTTTTTCGCAAAGGTTGCACTTTGAGCTTTGTGTTTCCTTAAAAAAATTCAGAACTACATGCATAGTGAATAATACAATAATAAGTTAAAACCGTATTAGTTCTTTCTATCAACTCTCGGAAGCAGTTCTATGTTTGTTTTGAGGTAATATTCAAATCTCAAATAATATTTAGATCAGCAGTTGTAAATAGTCAGGGGCCATCAATTTAATGAGAAGTGAAATGGTTTGGGCTGGAATTTCTGTTAAAGACATTATATATTTTCAGATCTGCCTCAAGATCTGCCTCTTGTCATGACACCCTGCGAACATTCTATATGTAATACCCCAAGAAAGACATTTGTTCCACCACCACCCATACCCACTCTTTCCCGGGTCCCGCATTGATTAGGCCATGTAGTGTATTGATGACACTTACTTTTTGATCGCCTACAGCCGTTCACATCGTGCATGAATACTGTAAATTGGAAATATAAAACCATATTAACATTCCAATGTCATGTCAGAGCACAGTAGTTACCCAGCTAACACACGACGTTGTCACAACGTTGTGGAAAGGTTGTGGATTGGTAACGTCGTGAAATTACGTTGTCACAACGTTATTATAACGTCAACGTGCAACGTTATTTCACAACGTTATAACAACGTTGCACATGTACGTTGTGAAAACGTTGTGCATCGGACATCACACAACGTTTTGTAACTACGTTTCTGAAACGTCATTGAAACGTTATAGAGTTTGCTTCTCGATAGTCAAAAGGAATAGAACTGCTTTATCAAAATCAACATGAATTTGTCAGAATACCAAGGCAGTAATGCATTACCTGTCTGTATATTCGGCGTTTGAATTTTCATCTCTTCATACTAAAATTTCAAGAACGTAATTTCGTATCTCTATGACAACGTTAGTATTACCTTACATTGCAACGTTATTCCACAACGTAACAACAACGTTGCAAATTAACGTTGTGATAACGTTGTGCTTTGGTAATTACAACACTTTTTGTAAATGATGTTTAGGAAACCACTTATATATCTACCATCTCTTAGTTGTTGTTTTTTAAACATATATATCTATTAACGAAGTTATCTGTCTACTAAATGACGTCACATTGTCGCGAAAGATTTGTTGTCACCAGCCATCTTAGTTCAAGCTCACTCTGGATATATTACAACCAAGTGATTGTGCAGCAACTGGAACTGGACAGATGATCTGTTAATCCGGATGAGGTAAGTTATTTTTTCAAAAGCAGTCTCCGCTTGTTGATATGTTTCTGTACATGCAGATAGCTAAATGATTAAGTGGCGGGGTTTAGAATGCAGTTTGCCGGTCAATTCACTGAGCGTCAGTATTTGATACACAGAACATGAAGTATATATAGAGGTGAAGGAGGCCCAAGATTTTTTTTCCATATTATTATTTTATGGATACCAAGGGTAATTACCAAGGGCAAGCAGTATATGTTTGACCAGAATTCAGTCTGGCGGCGTTTTGTGGTCGTCATATTATGTTCGGGTTTCGATCGTAAGCGTCTGTAAATAGGCCTAACTTATGCATCGCCTACTGACCACTGACAGTTATCGCCATTTCTTCCTTGTTATTTCTGAAATCATTACTTTTTAAAGTTTACATGTACTAATCTTCTGACTTTGATTTTTGTAAAACAATGTGGCTCATTCAGGCCATGGGAAAGGTTGAGTAGATTTCTCTTATACAGCGAAGAGAGGGAATCAAAACAATGGAAGTATTTTCAGATCGACTCTCTGTAGGCAGCTAGTTATAGCCCTAGTCTAAAGCGCTCAATGCTATGAAAATTGTTTTTCGGGAAGAGACAGAAACATACTTGTTGTTTCCGAAAAGACCTAATTAGCACTGACTGAAGTAACCTAAATGTGGATCATCTGGTTGTTGGTGCTGTCTATAAAGTTTATTTTTGCAAGGCGCTTATCATGTGTATTTTCAATATTTCCAAAAAAGAATCAATTCATCATTTTCCGACTAGATCTATGTCCGACGCCCGTCTAATGAAAACGAGCAAAAGAGAAACGTGTCTCTCGTCGTGCGCTATAACGGGGTGTTTGAGGTATTGTCCTCGCTGGTGATGACAAGCTAGTCGATAGTCAAAAGTTAATTATCACCATATATTGTCAGTGAGTTGGTTTTCGTTTGTTGATTTTTAAGGTGAGATAGGTGTAGCCAATGTGCACCAATGAAAAATACAGTGGAATTGATAGCAACCATATTCGTTCGGTTTTCGAACTCCATATGTTGCCACGTAGGCTACCATACTACAGAATTATATTTAACGATATTGATCTGTATTATGTTCACTAAATGTGGTAACAAATAAATTTCATATGATACTTGGTTTTGTGAAACATTTTGACAATGAGAGAGAATAAAATGGTGATCGAAAACTGAACGAGTAAGTTCCAGTGCTCGCTTCGAAATCGTACAATAGCTTTGCCACGCACCAGAAAATATCATATGGCCAACCCCTTACAATGTCTGCCATTCTTATTTTGTTCCCTGCAGTACTTGCCTAAAGGGTAATGGTGTCTGCCTTTGTTATAGTCATATGTATCTAGTTAACAGCTCAGTGGTGTTTTTACTTTTTGAACATTGTCATCAAGGCAAGATCTAACTGTTAACTGGGCCATTCGACGCCCTGGTTTTAAAACATTGGTAAAAGGTATCTCGAATCATACACATTCACGTGACTAAAGCATATTCTAAAACATTTCCGGAACATGTTTTTGGGTTGTTTTTACAACATTTTAGTGGGGAATGTTCACAACGTATTTCATCCTTGTAACACAGTTATTTCACGTGATTGTGACAACGCCCATGGTAGTACACAGAATAACGTTGTAGGAACGCATTATTACAACATTGCCACAACGTCAAATACAACGTTCCCTCAACGTAAAAATACAACGTCATTACAACGTTGTCACGACGTGAATACGACGTAACACAACGTTAGGCCATGACGTTGTGACAACATTAATGGGAGTCCACAGAATAACGTTATATGGACGTAACATTCGCAACGTTACCACAACGTAAACACAACGTTATTACAACGTTGTCACAACGTGAAATTGTTAGCTGGGTAAAGAGTTCGTTCGTCACTCTTAACATTCACCCTTAACATACCCTTTTCAAAATCGCCATGAAACTAACTAACTTTCAAAAGTATGAAACAAAGAGTGGATTTTCACGAGCAGTATTGATTAATTATATGTATGTAATTACCTGCAAACAGCAACAAGTAGGATGGTATACTGTGACCCATTGTTGTTTCTGCAACAAATGGAAAGACAGTCTCCACTGAGATAAGTATGTTACACTCGTTTATTGAGATTCAGTTTTCAGAAAGCGCAAGGAACAATTCAAGGACGTTTACAGTATGTGTCTAAACGTCGTCTTACACCACAAGGACGGCATCCATCTTGTCAATTTTGTAAAAGGGGCCACCAACTGATATTCCGGATGGAGGATGGCGGTGGGGGTGAAGGGTGGGAATTTGTCTAAAACTACTCTTTTCACGTAAGAGATGGAAGAAAAATTTGTTCTCATGTCCAGTGGACATGCTGATTGTTCTTTAAGACGATGACGTTGTTTTGTTTTGTGGTTCTAAACAACTGTTTGGCTCCTCTTAGCAGAAATAAACTATAATCCAACGCATTTCATCTTCATTCCAATCTGATTAATACCCTGGAACCATTCGTCACAGTGATGTGATGTTGTAACTCGACTACACTCATAAAAATACATCTCTTTGTTGGTAATGGATCAGTCCCAACACCAGCCAGATGTATAGTTTGGGGGTATTCAGTGCTAGTAATGCGTATTGTAATAGAAACTTAAGAATGAAATAATTTCTTATTCAACATTAAGTAGATGATAAGTAAGACACATTTATTATTAAGATGAATGCAACAGATCTTAAACAACAAATAGCCATAAGAGTCTGATAAAAGAAACTACTCATCTCCTGAGAAGACCCCCATAGTTGTTTTAGTATAGTAGCACTAGAAGACCACTCATCTTATCGAACACTAGGCTTAACAATAACAGCGGCCTGAAAAAAGATCGCAGCCTCAATAACAAATCTTGACGTCAATATTGCCATCGTCATCAATACAGAGTATTTCGAGAGCAAAACCATAAAGTTTGACATAAGGACATGAGAATGTGAGACAGCATGCCTATTACTCTAATTTATTAATATTAGCATTTCAAGAGGCCATGTCATGCAAGTAATGCAAGCCAATTGTTTCACAGGAGGTCCACTGGAGTTCCTTGCTTCAACAGGACATCTGCTATAAGTCGATTGAGTCAGTGCTTAGAACTGTAAGACACCTGAATACCTTTTTGTTTAATTTACATACTTGATTAAATATATTGTCTACTGCCTTTTTACCATATTTACTAGCCGCCTGGGGTGTCTATTGTTCTATGTAAATCACCGGTGCATAAAGCTGTTTGAAAACACTGTAGGCTTACTGCACTTTAGTAGACGACGCCTTCGAAAGTCCGACAACTGGTAGTATAGATCACGTACTTTCTGTACCCCTCTGTCAAGTGTAAATTGTCAAAAAAAAGCTATGAACACACAATGCCATTTAGAAAGTGGTCAAATGTAACAAATGTTACATCGACATAATTTTTTTTTTAAATGTTTAAAAATGTATAAAATAGTCAACGGCAGAGAATAACCAGTCTCTCTGAACGGAATTCATAGTGGTGATTAATATATTAAGGGATCACTGAAAATTAAGCATGTGCTGCCCAACTGGTAGCACTCGCCACTCACACAATTTGAATAAAAATGGAAATGTTCGTTACCTGACACCGCACAGAAGTACTTCCATTTAAATCTACTTACCTCGACCAAGTGTGTACCAACCATGTACGCTCTTGATTTAAGAGCGTAAACCGACAGGGTACAACCACAGCTACAGCCAATCACTATGAACTTCCATCTTCAATCAACCAATCGCATACTGACATGGCTTCGCTTACCTACATATACATACTGTTGAAAGAAGGTGCACTGTAAAGCCTGCATTGATCAGGACGTTGACAAGAGGACATACAGACAAACAAACAAACATGCACCCGCAGAGAGCTTTGTAAGGCATTTCAACTGTGAATTTTGAGTACATGAAATGCATACAGATTGCTTTAGTACAGTGTTAGCTAAATACAAGCATATTACCGATCTGGAATTTCATTTGTTTTTGAAAATTTGACGTGGCAAACATGATGATCCTTACTTGTCAAGATGTTATTATTTATTAAGGTGAAAAACAACTTTTTTTCAATTTTCTCATGTTGTTACGTTTTAAAGGAAATCTGCAGTTGATATATGATTGACAGAAAAATGTTCAAATTTTAGATGTTACCGATCTGGTACTGCATTTTGTTGCCCGGGGTCATACACGCCATTGGTCCTATCTGCCTAAACAATGCACCTGGACATGGGGCGGACTGGGACAAAGGAAGTTGTTGGTAATAGCCCAGGTTGTATACATATACAATACCGTGCCATAAGTTAGGGGACGCTTGAGACTTGGCAAGTTTGACAAGAGACCATCGCATTTGGTTTAGCACGTCTATGTTTCGCCCCGCGAAATGTTAAGATGCGAAACTTTGATTACAGATTGATGGCGTCATCAAGTATCGCGTGCCATATGCTTTGTTGTGGTCTGTTCCGTTTCTCACGGGTTCTGCCACTGTCTTTGTTATGGTTCAGAGAAGGAATATCTGTCGCCGGACAAAAAAGTTATTATAGACCTTCATTTGAATGGTAAATACCTGCAGAGAAATAAGTCAACTGTTGGATCTACCAAGAGCACAATGCATGGTGTGATTTTAGCGAGAGAGGAAGATCGGGGTGTGTGTGTGGGGGGGGGGGGGGGGGTGTAATCAGCCCTGAATTGGTAGACCGAGAATTCTGAGCAACCTTGACAGATATGTCTTGTTTCTTTGTGTCAAAGTCAATAGACGATCATCGCTTACAGGAATTACTAACAACTTGAATGAAAACATATCTTCTACTGTTTCCTAGGGAACTGTTCAGCGGGAATTATATCGTGAAGGCTCTCACAGAACGATTGTTTGCAAACACATCAGAATTCGAGAGGTAAACAGGAAAAAACGAGTTTCGTGGTGCCGATCTAAACTGAGAACGTGACGTCAATCAAGTGTCCGTTAACTTATGGCACGGTACTGTATACGTACTTGCACGTCGCTATAATAATCTTGGACGCGACGCTAAACCCAATTTCACCACCTTAACCGTTGGCTTTTCTGAAGCACCATGAATATGAAGATATCAACAGTTTTATTTGAATACAGTTATATCATACTTATGGTAAATATACACCTACAAATTAATTATGCATTGATAACTCTATATATCCGTGTCAGTTGCACTATTTTATCCTGTATCTGTTTTTTTTTGTCTCGAAAGGGATATGATCATATTGAAATACATAAACCAAAACCAAATATGTAATGAAATGTTTTGTGATTATTCCATGGCAATGTTTATTTGACTGACCTTTCGTCAAGAATCGGTGATTTCTTACATTTATCATCCAAAACGGATATCGCTTGTGTGAGATCAAGTGATATCTACATTGAAGATATCGCTGCAATGAAATTGCATCAAAATGCTCTGCAGACCAGTGTGACGTCATTGTTACCATGACGTCACATCACAATCAAATGACATCACTAATGGCTCCACTCCTGAAGCTGTTGGCAGTACTTTTTGCACTTAAGACACTACTTATTACTGTCTACAAACTGAAAAAGTTTTAAACTTTTATCGACTCGTGCAGATATATTTGATATCAAAAGATACTTGGGTGAGATTCTCCATGTATATTACAATTAGGTCAATGTCATAAGTAAATATTTCTAGAGAAAAATTAAAGTTTGGAATATGTGAAAAGAACGGAACATTTTTCCAGATGAAAAGTGATACTGATGATACTTGTGATAGATCAGGACATTACAGTTACATATGTACGACATGAGCACGTGAAATGGGAGTTATCTGCATCTCATGCTTTTTTGGGGGTACATTTATGATTTAATTCGTGAGTGAATAGGTTGGTTAGTGACAGCCTCGTTGTTTCTGTTCATGTCACTATTGTTTTATTGAAAATGCTCCATTTGGTTCACATTGGCATGGAGACACACGTACATGTATAGAGGGTAGCCTAGTGGTTAAAGCGTTCGCTCGTCACGCCGAAGACCCGGGTTCGATTCCCGACATGGGTACAATATGTGAAGCCCATTTCCGGTGTCTCCCGCCGTGATATTGCTGGAATATTGCTAAAAGCAGCGTAAAACCATACTCACTCACTCACTCACGTACATGTATATGCATTTGCATGAATTCACTGACTTAATTTGTATATGTAATTTTAAGTGAATGAGCGTATTTACATTCAAGGACGTAATCAATAATATTCATGATGTATCATAACCGAATCTGAGCCAGACAAACCAGTGGTTGAAATTATGGTCAACTTCCCACTTCGTTATGCTACGCTTGCACGCAATCAACCAGGTCACCAAGCCTGACCACCGTATTCATTGAAGTTGCCTATTAACAGGGACATATATTGGTTACACGGGGACATATCCTACCGGGGAATCCCTACTGTGTTGTAATTCTAAGAACGCCCTCATTATACATGAGTGTATGAACTCACTGAATATGTGACTGAATGTAATTCTAAGGAACGCGTCTACATTTACATAATTTCATTGAAAATATCGTTGAATGTAATTCTTAGAACACCCCTATGCATCTGCATGATTCCTTGAATATATCGCTTAACGTAGTTCTAAGAACACCGCTATACATTTGTATGTTTCCTTGAATGTACCGCTGAACGTTATTCTGCGAAATACCTGTATACATTTCCATGCATTCATTGACACTGTCGTTGATTGTCATAAGTCTCATATGTATAACTATTGGATCTACCTCTCACCTGTAAACATGCTTACATACACAGTACTTTGTGTACATATATGCATACTCGAAGAATCAAAGATTTGCACGACTAATAAAGAACATGAAAAGATTTGGAAAATATTTGTCGACGTCCGGTTGGCGGTAAACATGCTTTGCAAATCCTTCAGTCATGAATTTACAAAATCTGAGCTGCAGTTTCTCGAGAATGAATAATTGAATCAGAGTTTTTCAGGAGAATTGATTCTGTACCACAAATTCACTTTAATACAGGATTGCTGGCTCGATTAATGTTATGAATAATTTGCAAGTAAGAGTTGTAGGTATATCTTCATTAAGAATGGAGACTGAAGTTTGCGTTAGGCCTAAGAGCCTTTTTCGGGAGAGATTAAGCACTCTGTTTAAGTTTACCATTTGCTTCCAATGTAATTCCTAAGTAATTATATCTGCCCGAAACTAGTATTTTTGTATCACCTACATTTGTTTTGTCCCCATTTATCGTTAGGTTATCTGTTGCTAAAAATATGCTTTGACCTTCAAGTAACAGTTGTGTTGCTTTTTTGAATCGGCAAATAGTACTGAGTCATCGACAATAAACACATGACAAATTTTTAAACCATTAAGTGTTATATTATAACTGTCAGGTTTGATATAAAGTGGAAGATCATTGGGGAATAAATTAAATCATGTGAGAGACAAAATGCATCCTTGTCTTTATGTGTTACCCCGATGTTGGAGTTAAGGGATTGTGAAATGCCCTTGTCAGTTTTCACTTCAAAAGATATATAGTGATATTATTCTTAATACATTTTCTCAGTTTCATTTGATAATATCTTTGTTAGGAGTAGTAATCTGTCAGTTAAATCAAAGACCCTTTGAAGGTCTACAAAGCAACTGTATATTCTTTTCTTGTTACTTTTTGTAGAATATATTAATGTTAAAGAACAAATACATTATCTGATGTTCGATATCCCTTTCTAAATCCAGAGTGACAGTGGTCTTGTAATACATTTTTTGCATGTGTTCAAGTGAGGATAGCATATAGCTATCGTTGATGCCGCGCTGCACTATTGAAAACATTATAATCGAGATGACTAGTATATACACTATTACAATGAACACGTACACGATCATGCACTTCGTAATATCAAATACTAATATTTTATTGTGTGATGAATTTAACTTGATCAGTGGTAACACAAAATATCTGTCTTCCATCAATATCTTTCCTGGTTGGTCTATCCATGTCTACAAAATAAAAATGCTAAAATTAAAAAGGAGCACATAACAATTCTCCCTCTCATGCCTTGTGCTGATGCAATCTAGACTCCCGATCAGTCTACGCTTGAGTTGGACTCCTTTATTAATTTATTCTCTTCGGTCAAGGAGACAGTCTACGTCATTCAGCCGTCTTTGAATCTCGTCCCACCGGTGTTAATGGGATTTGAATCGGGACAAAGGACAGGCCACTGCATGGTTCTAATGCTATTCTGCTGGATGATGTCTCTTGTTGCTCTCGCAGTGTGGGCACGGGCGTTATCATGCTGAAACTCGTGGTTGCGGCGACTTGCCAAATGAGGTATGGTGTGTGGTCTCAAGACTTGATCAATGTACCGACCTGCTGTGACACCATTTCCTCTCCCTAGACGATGTTCTGGAAGAACAATTCCACTCCACACCATGATGCTCGGACCACCCAAGGAGTCTCTCTCAACAACACAAGCATCCGAATAACGTTCACCACGGCGTCGCAAAACTCTCTCTCCCTCTCTCTCTCTCTCTCCCTCTCTCTCTACCCATCTCTCTCTCTCTATCTCTCTCTCTCTCTCTCTCTCTCTCTTTCTCTCTCACCACGATGACATGGTGTCAGAATGGGTACTCGGTGTGGCCTGTGACAATGGTGTCTGCTCGTCAATCGTCGACGCACGGTATCCGCACTAATGTGTCGCTGGTGTGTCCCCATGATCTGTCGAGCAGTAACAAAGCTATCTTAAAGATGTTGTCGCACATTCTGACGGTGGTGACCCTTGAACTTGGTCTTCCACTACGTGGTCGGTCATCTGTAGTGTTGGCGGTCTGGCACCGTTGCTGGAGCCTGTATATGGTCCTTAGGTGGACTTAAATGCATTGGCTACTTGCCGGGCGGTTTGTCCAGCAAGCTTGGTGCCGCTGATTTCTTGTCAATCTTGGCATGTGGTAGCAATTCAATACCGCTGATTTCTTGTCAATCTTGGCATGTGGTAGCAATTCAATAACGGATGAATGTTATCCGATCTGGGTAGATTTTTACAGGGCAAGAAATGGGGGAACGCATGAGCATTTCAATTTGCACGGAACCCACGTGCATCAGGTCACCATGACCGTTGCCGTATTGCGTTTGGGCGATCGGTTTTATTGTCATCTGCTTTGTACTTTTATCATCAAATTACTTTTTTTCAGGACAAGGTAATGTTAAATTTTAGAAACTTTGACAAAGATTACCCAGATATTTAAATGACAACTTTTCATGCAATGTTACTTGGGGTGCCATTTCTTTTGCGGTTCAGTATATTTTAAATGACTGCAGCGCTCCATTTTGAAAAATATTGTGTGTGCTGTTTAACACCGTTCTCAGCAATATTCAAGAGATATGACTGCGGCTTGTTGTATAAGAAATAAATGCAACTTGAATCTCGAAAGTTGTAACTTTTCCGCAAATAGGTATCACATGCAGTATACAGCATAGCAAGTGCAATTTACTCTATACAACATGCACTATACAGAATGTGTCGCAAGCTCGGCGCTGGGGAGGAGCACACATTTCCTTCAACTCTCCCTTAGGCGACACCTCATGGGAGGTCACAGGTCAGGCGTGCACTCGTCAGTTGTCTTATACGGCCAAGATAGACTATCATCTAGTCTCTGAAATGAACAGTTGTTAAATTATAGCTACAAAATGTAATAAAAAGGATCCCAGAGATTTTCTTTCAGATACTGCAGTAATCTAGACTTGCCAAACATTATAGAGTCGCATAGACTCTGAGACCATTTAATAGACTATTATATGGTCTCTGATGGACTGTATTGGATATATTTGTTTCAGGGTCTGTATGACAGACTGACGTCCAAGAGTACGATCTTCCGGGCGAACACTGCACTAGATCAATGTGGATTGATGTACTACGTTGTCTGGTCTTATTGCCTTTTTAAGAGTATGATCAACACTGTTTTAGAAACTATATGCAGGTAAACCAGCTCGGGCGGGACAGTTGGGAACTGGGAGTGAAAACACAAAGCAACTTTATAGAAGAGCTCACAATAAACCGTTATGGACCCGTCGACGGACTTTTGTTTTCACGACGTATCGGGTAGAAGAACTTCTACGCTTCCTAACTGTTACATTAACTGAACTGTAATATCCTTGTCATAAGTTACTAACCCTGAGTGTTGAATGTTTACACCATTAATGGTAACAAGTGGTTGAATGATTCGTTGTCAGGATATTAGATTAAGCAATGCTCTGATTTTACAGCCTATACTCACGTCGACGGTTCGACTGTCTTCACCCTGAGAATGGAATGTATGGTGGCCGTTATTGCATTATATGAAATGGTCTGACTCAGCTTCACAATAATACACAAATAACGATACGAATGTATAATGAGATATGCAGCCATATAACGAAGGTTTCACGTTTTCAACAACATAATTTCAACACTATTTCATTTAATTCGAACCTTAGTCTTCTCCCTTATGTGTGAATATTGAAGATGGGATTGGCATGATTGCATTTTCGCATTGAATACAATGTGTAGACCGTAACCCAAACCATTACAACGTGTTTACTCAACAAATGCTTATACAAAATACATCTACAAATAACAGTCGCTGTTGAAAATACAACCTCTGGCCAACTGCTGTACTATTCATTACTTACCTGTTATTCAAG
This sequence comes from Haliotis cracherodii, assembly GCF_022045235.1. Taxonomy (NCBI): domain Eukaryota; kingdom Metazoa; phylum Mollusca; class Gastropoda; order Lepetellida; family Haliotidae; genus Haliotis; species Haliotis cracherodii. Next base: position 3,066,391 of record NW_027266273.1, on the reverse strand, counting down.
TAAACAATTGTCTTTTCAACAATTGTCAAGAAATGAAGATCGGAATGCTAAAATGACTGACCACAAAGGCAGCCTGAATCATGGCCTTTTACATGAAGCTATCTTACGAATCGTGGTGCTAATGGTACCCCAAACGGTGTGTATCCCATTCTGTATTATTAAACCATTTTAGGGGGCTTTCCTCTCACACTAAGCTGACACGCCGTAATATAGCCAAGCGGCTTCAAACCCAACTTTATCATGCTCAGTACCAGCTGTGCCGTGTAACAGTGGTGTTAGCAGTAGTAGTGGATCTCGCAATGATAGTCAATATTTTATGTTTTAAAATACTGATTAAACCAGAAAATTAAACTCATAAACCAATAAAACCTCTTCCAAATCAATTTACCCGTGAATGAACATTTGTACGGGGACACTATTTTTAAAATTTGCTGAAAACAGCAAACGAGGGCAAGAACATTCGACACCAGGCACTCTCAACGGCCTCATACTTCTTGTCTTCATCTTCATCGTTGGGAACATCTGATGTAATCATGTTTAGTGTCTTGATTTTAGGGTGTTTTTGGTGGGATTACATTGTTTTAGAGATGACGTGACTGGGTGAAATAGGCCAAAGCTCAAAGTGACCTGACGCACTGTGTGCAAACCGCGTTATTCCGGGTTAGATCTGATTCCCAGCAATCTCTACTGATCGTAAGACGCGACTTAAAGGATCGGGTGGTCCGGCTTTGATTGAGTATGTAATCGTACCCCGACGGCATGGATCAGTGCACATTATATCAATCACTGGTTTCACTGGTCCAGATTCGATATTTCCAGGTCGGAATATTGCTAAGTACGAATGAAAACAACCAGATTGAGGTTTAGCTGATATTTTAACCCATAAAAATAAAAAAATGATTTTTATATAGATCCCTTTACCACCACTGCGGCAGGATAAACTGAAAGTGGGTTCCCCAAACCCTTCGTATTAGCCAATATTTTTATAAGAGTTTATTTTATAACTCCCATTTAAAATGATATTACATATACACCTGTAATCTTCACATATTCAGTCATGTATGCAGTACTTGTCCTGGTCTTTGGCCTGTTGAAAACTGTTTCTTTGAAACCTGTTACATTTGTTCGTTTTAGCGTTGCGGAAATAAATAAATTCTCATCCAATTAATGATTGTAATTTATATCATGGTATAAGGCACCTGTCTCAAGTTTCAGTTTTACCCTTAGAAAAATTTAACATTAACGGACTAATGACAAAAGATGCGCCATCAGTAATTTACATTGACCTAATATCCGACGCACGTGTACCACGTGCATGTCTGTTGTACGTCACTCCGTCTTGGCAGGAAGTTATATCTGTGTGATTTAGGTTAACATACTATTTGATACGTGTTGACATCTGTTTCCTGTTTGTGTATCAAGAGCCATGTGTAACAAATGGCTATCAGTGTAACAGGGAATCTGTCAGGAGTCTTTGTGGATCACTCGCATCTGGCAGAAAAAAGTTATTGGATGGGGAATGATTGATTAAAATGAAAGTGTAGTTCCATAATTGTTTACATAAAATGTTTCTGATCTGTGTTAGGTGATTCAAACATAATTGACTGTGGACAATTCAGGTATGTGTAGTTAATATCAATGACATGTCAACGAGGTTCCAAAAGGTCAAACCCTGCTCCTAGAAATATCATTTACAGCGTTTAGGTAATCGAATAGATATTGAAGTGACATTTGATATTGGGCACTCTATAGTTGGACTCGACATGTATTGTTTGTTCTCAGTTTGAATGTTGGCACTATCGCATTGCTATCATTCAGTGTGAACATCCATTATGATTGTATTGTCAGTGCACATTTAAAATGCCCGGTGGTATGATATTGCTATTGTCAGTGTACATGTGTCCTGTGGTATGGAATGCATACTGACCGTGTAGTTGTCATGTAGCGTGGTATTGCCGTTGACAGTGTAATGGTCGTGTGTGGTGATATGGCTACCAAACACAGTGTAATGGTCCTGTTCGATGGAATGATATTTGATTTGTTAAAGGAATAGGAATGGGATGAAATAGTAGTTATAGATGTTAGAATAATGTTCTCGTGGGAAGATACGGTAATTATACCTGCTAGAGTAATGGTCTTGTGTGAGGCTAAGCTATACGTGTATATACTGTGGTGGTTCTGTGTGATGGTATTGCTACCTAACACATCGATGGTCCTGTGGGATGATACGGTATTTTTATCATATGATGTGTAGGTTCCTCAACAGGATAAAGCCAACGGATCATATACGGATAAAGATGCAAATATGAAAGGCCAGACGATCGGGTCAGAAATACCCATGGAATATGGAGAAACGACTGAGATAATTGTTATCATCACAAAACAATCGTCTAAGATACTGAAAATCAGTGTCTTACTGGGAAGGAGCTGAGCAGTTAGGGCAACTTTGGACAAAATAGATTGCGAAATAATTAGACGAAGACACCAGCCTAGCGGGATCAGTTTTTAAAGCCAAGGTTCTTTTCCCAATTTAAAACAGTTGGATTTGGCCGGATATGTCCGAATTGTGACCTTGTTTCAATTTGTCGCTGTGACCTGCTTATGGCAGGTTGTTTGTGCGAGATGAAAACAGGTTTATTGCATTATATGGTAAAGAGGTTATCACGCCTCTGTATATGTCCTGCATTAAGAATAAACATGTATTTAATCGAGCCTTGGCGATTGATTATTCCTAACACAGGATATTTACCATCCAAAAAACACTCTTGTGATAACCTCTATATACCTGTTTGAGTAATGGTCTCATGGGATGATGGGGTGTTGACATTGCCATTTTGATGGTCTTGCACACACACAGTTACATGTCCCATATTCAATAACCATTTGGTTACATAAAACAGACAATCCATAAATTGAATATTGAAACAAACGTTTTATCCTGTCACAGAATCATATGAAATATATATGCCATTGTACATTAACCATGCAGTAAACATAATGATAAACAACAAATGTGAGGACACTTTGAATTTATACCAACCTAAGACAATCATCGAAACGGTCATGTAAAAACAATGCCAAATATTATTTTTGACGAAACAGAAGTTCTACACATGGAAATGTTGAAATATGTAACTATGCATTCGTTGATTCATGTTTTTAATAAAACGTACAAAGATCATGATCGTTTTACTGTTTACATATTTGTGTGGTAGTCAACGGACAAACAAACACCCCATAGCGAACGTATAATGCATTAATTTATAGCCAATTATTAGCCCAGTTCCTACTCATTAAACAAAACAAAATGTAGGTTGTGAATTACTCTGAAGCATTCGAATCAAATTCAATTGTTACACTAAAAAAAGAGAGAGTAATTATTTGATACAATAAATTCAGAAAGCCTGTCAAAATATACAAATCTCGAGGGTAAAAAGTTCGATTACCGATTTTTAAGGATGTTTCTTACAAAGTTCGCACGGATCTTAGGAAACTTAAACACGTGTTTGATTACTTTTTTAAATGCATGTCGGAGAACATCTTTTTAAATGTAGACATTACATACAACTTTGTAAATTATCAACAATATTTACGCCCAGAACATTTCATTTCATTCCATGCACTGACTGAAGTAAATAAATTGAACAAGTAAACAAGGTCTTTGTCGTTGCCCTGAACCTTTCAACTACTAGTAACCTGATTTACGCATATGCGTGTTCTTTTCAAGGTTTCATTGAAGGACCTTTTCAGTTCACACCAAAACATAAAATATTCCTTTTTCACAAAACGCCTTTAACTTTACTGTTAAATCTGTGCGAACATTGTATATGTCAATAATTATACTGCGTCAGATTGGTTCTCGTTAGTCCCCAAACGTTTGGTCTCGAAGCGATCGATCTGCCAACACGCCTCACCATCAGGAACATCGCCACGACATTTCAGAGGTCCTGTGAAGAAAACAATCATATTTAACTATAGAATTGATGGACTGAATCGCAGCGTGTATCTTGAGTAAACAGAAGAGAAGAATGTATGTCAGTTGCATGTTAATAACTGTAGTATCAATGAAAACGGAAATGATGTATGGGTTCCAACTTATTTTACTGCTTTAATGCGATGTGTCGGTACAACAATAGACAGTACATTTATCATAAAGTATGCATTAACGTTTAATGATAATTTAAGATATTACATTGTCAGAAGAATGCAATGGAGATTTCTCATGATTATGGAAAGGGTTTTGTCGCTTTTATTCAACTTTTACCTTACACATTGGCATACGATTTGTCCCCGTTTAGCAATATTATTTCTGGAGTTTGAAAGCCTAAACAAATAACGAAAACGTTTAATATTCTCATTACCCCAATCCTGTTGGTTGGTGGAGATGACGGAGACGCTGGTTGGAGGTGACGTCAACGACATCACTTGCGCGCGTGTAACACCGTCAGCATTGACTCTGAACAGTCTAAAATATAGAAGGCAGTGCTAGCGGTAGGCAGAAACATGTACCAGATAAACGTATTGACACTCTTATCTATAGACAAAAATCAGAATATGTAAAAAGATCGTCGAACTCAAGCAGAAATAACTTCTAAACTAATGACAATGTCATTTCAGAGCAATTCTGAAATAAATCCTACCCTGTTTCATTGGCATAGAAGTAGTAGTCGTTCACGAGACCAAAAAGCGGACTTGCGTTGTCCACAAGATTTGTGACGTCATCACCGTCGGTGTCGCAGCTCATGAGTTGTCCGTTGCTGTACCACATCAGTCTATCAACTGTTAAACAGATGGACATAATTCTCTGAGATGAGCATCACATCAGTACCTCATATCCTCATATATATGATCAAACTGCAAATACAGTGGATAACCTCACTATTACGATACATTAAAGACTACCATCTTCACAAGCACACCTGTTAACCATAATACAGACAATAGTGTATTAAGTGTTAAATTGTGAGATGCGGATGCTCTGTGCCAATATCATGAATATATTATGCGTCGTTTCTGTCTCCCCATCCTCACAGGATCCGTCACTGAATATCAAATTTCAAGACCAACGTATGATTTCTTCATATTCAAATTGTTGTCACCACCTTCATTGCTCACTTATTTCCAACGGTCGCTATATGGCTGAAATATCACTGATGCAGTTTAATAATACTAAATTGACTTAAATTACAAGATCCCTTTCGAGGGACATATATGTACATATGTACATGTAGGTCACATAAGTAACATAGTACACACAGGTCATACTTGATCAACATCCTTCTTATTGGATGATATCTTATCGGTTGATGTGGATATAGTAAACATTTACTTTTATTATTTCAGTATTTTAATAAGTTTACCTTCTGGGTTGAGCCTGAGACCAAGAACGTCTTCTCCAGTGTTCTTGAGTAAAGTTCTCGAGTCGTTGCCATAACGGTACTGCTGGATTGTCTGCCCCTCTGACCAGTACATCATGCTGTAAAACACATTATTGTACAACTTAAATCTCTTGAGTATATCAGCTGTATGTTGGTCGCTATTTCTCCAGTCAGCAACATGCAGACTACATCAAAGCGAAATCAAACATCCGCTCCCTCCCGTACTCAATTAGTTTTCGGGTTACCTATCATATTTGATAACGGAGATGGATTATGCTCAGACCAGAATATACTGATGTTGCACTACTTAAGGGTTTTGCCCATCAGCATTGGCTTTGTGGGTATTCATGCGCTGCATTTAGGGACATGTAATTATGATGGGAAACTTGCATTAATACTTAATCGAGACATAAAAGAAGGTATGTTGCATATGAGTTGTATCGACATTGCTTTGCTTGGTTAAATATGTAAAGTTGTGTGTAATAATGCAGGGTGTCAATGACCAATGTGTTGTTTTGATGTTCTTATAACATAGTAATTTCAGTATTTCATATCAATCCAAACACGCTTACATTTATTGACGATGATATCGTTCGTTGAAAAAGTTTCGTGTTTATTAAGATTTTCACCTGAATTCCCGAAAAGCGACAGCTGATTCCTAAAAGAGAGCATAACAAATTTGCAACCTGCAAACCTACATATATTTCAGTTAATAAAAATGCAAATAACTGCATAGTATTCAATCGTCACTCTTAATGAAAGCTCTGTCTCCTAATTACGGTTTTATGGTAATAAATATACAGTTTTTACATTAACATAAAGGTTACGACAACATACAATTTTTCTTGATGTAGGACAAGGTCACGGGGGTCACTGAGTCCATCTTGTATCACTATGTCATCTTCGGTGTAACGGTCAGAGGTCACTGCCCTGAGGGAGCCAGTGCGCAGGGTATAGAACACAAGTCCTGACCTCTCGTCCACAGCCAATCCTGTAACTTCTTCCCCTGGAACACAATAAATTAAAGCCTCTGTGATGTTAGTGTAAGAACGGAAGCCACCAATTCATAAAAATAATACTCACTTATCTGTACAATGTGTTTGCTTAACGTCTGCACACGTGTTCTGCGCATGCCCCACCGTTACCAACCCTCGTGCCTGGAGGTCGAGGTCACTATATTATTGACTCCAGGAACAATTCTACAACTGCAATAAAATCTAGAAATGACCCCAAGAGTTGCTTTTTGGTGAATCTACGTTAATCTGCACGTGGTTCATTAAGTGAGTGAGTGAGTGAGTATGGTTTTACGCCGCTTTTAGCAATATTCCAGCAATATCACGGCGGGGGACACCAGAAAAGGGCTTCACATATTGTACCCATGTCGGGAATCGAACCCGGGTCTTCGGCGTGACGAGCGAACGCTTTAACCATCAAGACCATTGGGCAAGCCATATGACGAATACGCACGGTGTCATGTTCCAAAACAAAAAGGTCCCTAATATTATGTAAAAATCTTATTTTTATCAGGGGTGGGCATTCTGTGTACATTAATGGCTGTACCCAGCATTCTACGATTCTCCAACGAGACGACTAACGGGGATCGTGTGGTCAGTGTCATCTTGTACATATTGCGTGGATGGTAGTTTCAGTCATTGTTTTTTCTCTGAGTTGCTTACTCTTAACTTGATATTTAGAGGCCACCATGATACAAAAAGAACATACATGCGGCGTGAAACAACACCCACTCATTTTCTTCAAGTATCAAACAACAATAATTCAATGACCAACCTATTGTCCGAAATCCACCACAGCCTGGAATCACTTTAACGTCATTCTGAGGAAGCTCCTTTATTTCTAACATTAATGTCAAAGGTGTAGGCGTTCAGTCTTACTAACTTTATGACACATACAACCTCTAACTAGTCATGGTTGCTTGCCGCCGACAAACACTGATAAGAGTAAAACAGGTCGAGATTCCACAAACCTTTCAGCTTGATGATCGTAAGCTTCCAATTTCCATCCCATCGAATTCTTCTTATGGAGGCTGGAGATTGCGTGCTGTAGTAGATGAAGTTGTCAGTGGCGCTGTAGACGTGATGCGTTACACTACCGGTGATGTCGGGGAGGTTAATAACACTCTCATTTTGGAATGTCAGGTGAGTCTTGGACAGTGTGTTTTGACCATTGGCCACCAGTAGGTACTGGTCAGGAGATTCGATAGCTGTTAATGTAAAGCAGAAAGCAACATAACAACATTTCAGATATATGACGGCTGTCAGCGAATAATCGAGTCTGGACCAGACCATCCAGTGATTGACATCATGAGCATCGATCTACGATTGGAATACGATGACATGCAACAACCAAGTCAGTGAACCTGACCACCCGATCCCGTTAGTCGCCTCTTACATCAAGCATGGGTTGCTGAAGCCCAATTCTACCCCGGATTCTTCAAGGGATGGGGTGGTCAGGATCGCTGACTTGGTTGACCGTATCCCATTTGCGTAGAACGATGTGCATAGTGTCATTCACAGGATTGTCTGTTCCAGGTTAGAGTATTTACTGTCATCATATATCTGGTGCGGCGCTCAACAATAAACAAACAAACACTAGTTTTATATACATGTATGTTCATAGTTGACTGAGTGAGTGAGTTAAGATTTAACGTCACATCGGCAGTATTTCAGCCATATCGTGACGAGAAGTACATTAATAATACATATATTTATACAATATAAACAGCTGTCAACGATGGACAGTACAATAACTAGAGTATCACAGAGACTATTTAAAACTAGTTGAGAATATATAAAAGGCATAAGTATTATTGAACAACACAAGATAAAAATGGGCTAGAGATCGTCAGTAACTAAAGGGAGATCACCATACTAGGGACCATGGGGACTTACAGTGCCTTTGCTTCCTGCATGGACCCCGGCAGGATTTATATCATCCCTTCAGTCACTGGCGATAGTTTACCAGTTAAGACTGAGATTAAAATGACAAAAATACTACGTTTTAAAAGTCTGGTATGCATAAAATTACTTCCAATGATTTGGGACTTACATACCCTCTTATGGGGACAATAATTTTACGCTACTTCAACCCCCTTCGAGGGTACAGCCACTCACGATCTAAGTCATTAATTATGTTCATAGCTGAAGTATATAGAGCACACTGGTAGCTACATTTCGCCTGATGTGCTCTCTTTACATTTACATGGAATACTCTTGTCTTCAATCTGGGGTTTTGCATAAAGAAGAAGATCAGGGTTAGAATTAGTCATTTAAAACTTGATCCATACTCGATTATTTACAAACCTCCGTCATATAAATGGAGCATTCCTGACTGCACTTACCGAGACACATGGTGTGGTATGGAATCCCTGTGTCGGGTGTTGTAGCAAACCCCGGGCAGGGCGTACAGTCCAGCTGCCCCGAGTGTTCTTGGTAGAAGCCAATGGGACATGCCTCGCACATGCCATCAGAGTAGAAAGTACCAAGGGGACACTTCACTGAAAAAAACAACAAAAAAGTGGGAAAAGTAAAATTTTACTGACGCTTCATTTTCTTCGGGGAAATTAATGCTTCCACAGTTAAAGAATCCCAGCAATAAAGATCTAACTAATGCAACTGTATATAATGTTTACCTTGTAACTAACCATGTGTTGACTCATTACATGGTATTTGATTATGATTGTTGGCTTAACAACACCAGACCCATGCGTTCGGATTTCACCAAAGTGGTAAGTTAGACATGTATCACTTCGAGCTTTTCTGGGGGCACGGGTGGCCCAGTCGTCTAAAGGCGCCGCAATTCGCTGTGCAAAATTGCGTCCCTTGGGCACGTCAGAAACCTATATTTGTGGGTTCGAATCCCGAATTGCCCCGATTATGTTTCTAGGGTTGTCAGCACCATACCCGTGCTCGTGGGTTTCACCGAAGTGGTAAACGTCTGAGACCTGCATCACTTCGGGCTTTCCTCGCACATTAAGCTGACACGCCGCGATATAACTGGAATATTATTAAAAGCGGCGTTAAACCAAACTCATTCACTCGAGCTTTTCTTCCGTATAAAGGCGGCCGTGATGTAACTGAGTATTATTCAATACACAACCCATTGACATGTACCTTTACCATCAGACTCTTTACCATCTGTACCATCCTGCTTGTCAATAGACAGATGTATGGGTTGTGAACCTCATTGTTAATTCTGGCAGTTTGTGACCACTTACAGCAGTATAATCCCCCAGGAACAAGGCCAGCAGCACACGTGACATTTTGTTCGACCATCAGATACGGTTCCTTGTCTCCGACTGTGAAGTTCGTGTAACCGCCGGACCTGACTTCCCAGTTGGCTTTATCCAGGGTATTCCAAGCAGCAGTGATTGACTCCAGTCCCCCAGTAACTGCGCAAACCGAAACATCAAACTCGTGATTGTTCTTCCAGAATAGTCCTCTAATGTAAGAGGAATGTGTCATTAAAGGGTTCTCAGCCTGTGTCAATTGGCATCCTTAGAATGTTGATTCCTTGTTTAACGCCGAAATCAGCAATATTCCTACCTGCTACATGGCGTCTATGAAGAATCGAGTCTGGGCCAGACAATCCAGTGGTTGGTATTATAAGCATCGATGTACATAACTGGGATACAATGTCATGCATCAACAAATTCAGCGATCCCATTAGTCGCTTCTTACGACACATATGAGTTATTGAAGAACAATTCTAACAATTAAACACTAACTTCACGAATCAAACTTTGTTTGTCTGCTAATTGTATTACGTATCTCAAACCAAGTGATTAATTGGTACTCAGTGTCTCGACTTAAACTAGAAATGTGCAGGAGACCATGAATATACCCCCTCTTTAACGGGGTATGTTGTATTTTACGGACTGAAATATGTTTTATGTTGTAAAACAACGTACAGCTCATCCAAACAAAAACGTTTCAGTTCCTTAGACCATGTACAGCATGAAATGTTAGACCTAACTTGTTATCAGCCAAAAGTAGCTCCCTAATTCAAGTGTTTCTGACAATACAATTACAATAAATACATATAGCATTACAAAATAATGTTTCGACAGTCCAGTCCGAGGGGGGGGTAAAAACTTTCACTCCTCACGCCGAAGGTTTTGGTTCGATGCCCAACAAGGGTACATTGTGTGGAGCCTATTTCGGCTGTCTCTCGCCGTGATATTGCAGCAATAGTGATACATGTGGTGTAAAACAAAACTCACTCACTCCAACAGACTGGTCAGATAGCTGTCTTGATTGCCTTTACAAAACGCAACCGACCGAAACTTAATGCTTAATGAATCTGTACTTATGACATATTGACATATTGCATTTGAACTACACCCCAGTGACATGTCACTCATAAATACAATGAGTAAGTATTGGAGAAAACACGCTTGCGAGGTTTGGTAGACAGAGCATGCCCTGGGGAGAGGGAAAAACCAAGGGGGCAAAGCCCCCGCGGTTTTTCCCGACCCACAGCAAGTGTTTTTCCATACTTATAAACCGTCTTAATTGATTAAATATAATAACGGGCATCTATAAATGAGGCGTTTCATTATAGCGCTTCCTTGGAGACGTGATATCACAACTTGTACGTGAAACTCGCTGACTTGCCAGGCGTTCAAGAGCACAAACAAAACACAACTAAAATACTTACTTTTAAATGAAAGTGAAATCTTCAGTTTCTTAATGTTTGTGTTGTAATATTCCACTTCTTTTAAATTTTTCAAAACGAACATTCTTAAATTTTAAAGGTTTTTTTTGCTTTACAAGATTTTCGACTTTAAACAATCCAACTGTTACATAGAGGTAGTTGTGACGTAACGGCTAGCAGTTGCTGCACGTGCAAATTGTGCAGCATTGATAAGCGCTTGTTTAAAAGCATGTGTTTTGAAACCTCGCTGTCCTTTCACCAGAGACTCTGAAGTGATGTCGCTTTTAAATGTCCACGCGGAACTGTACACCTGACATTCAATTTTAATTGAATTAAAATTTTGAATTGCAACTTGTCATTTTTTCAGTTACTTGGTTAAACCTGGGATTTGAGGTTTTACATTCAAAGTAAAACCTGCCAAATGAAAATAAAAACCTCAAAATAGGTTTTACTTTGAAAGTAAAACCTCTTAATAGGTTTTAACGCCTATAGAAAGAACTCTCTTACTTAATAGAGATCCTAAGGAATAGGTTTATGAGTACCAGCAATAACATTGAAGCCTATCACACGCTATGTTGGGTTGTATTATGATCATGTGAGTTTCGAAATGAGTATAGGCGTCAGTGAAGAAGTAGCTGCCTCGAACATACTACACGAAATCTGTTCGAAAGAAGAGATTACATTTAAATGTTATCAACATGTTTTGACCATTGTAATGACTACTACATACATTTAAATGTGATTATACTTGGCAATTATTTTCACGAACCTTCTATCCCGCTCTTCTTGTGTCCGTATGGCTGCACCATCATATGACCTTGATGCATTGTTATTTCAAGGTCACGGTGGGCTGGAGTGTAAAGTTCATTATTTTCATGCGTAAATCCACCGTCGGATGAAAGCAGAGTTTCACTGATGGAGCCAACTGAAAACATTTACCAGAAAATAACGCAACATTCACTCATGAAGTAATATGTTAATGCTGTCCGCTTGTGTTCTTTTGATTTACACTTTACCTGTCCATATCCATTTCAGTTTTCTTGTGTATTTGCACAGATATTTAAGAAGTGTTAATGATTGGTTATAGGACCGATTGTTATATATTCTTTGGGAGTGGGGTTCCTGGTAGGTTTGTTAGAAACAGACTATTTACATAAACATAATTTAAATACTTCCTCTGTGACACTAAAATTATTATCCTGATTTTTCTGCTTCAGAAATATATCAGTATTAATAGATGCCCCATGTCGATGTAGACCTAACAGCGAAAGGACACTATACTCACGTTCTGGATTAGTCTGTATCGGTGAGACATCAACGGCACCGGGTACAATGCCAATGTCGAGAGTCAGAATACCCAGTTGCACACCTGAATTATCTGCACACACGGTTGTATCGTCATCACAGTCCAGGACGGTAACAGACCATTTACAAACCCCGTTTTTCACACACGCAAAGTTCTTGGCGATCCCAGAGAGTGATTCCTTCAGAATGGCTACCCTTTGTCGGTGAACTACAATATATTTCAACTGGACGGTAGCTGGAGATGCAGGTTCTACAAAAGATGAAACGATTGAATGATATTTTGATTTCTCCCTCATAACATGGTGACCACATTTGGGATTGGGCGATTGCTTTTCCATATATGTTTCCCCACAGTCTTCTGAGCATAAGAACCATTTCCCCAAATCAGATTTCAGCCTCTGATATGAATTTAAAAGAAAGGATACTAGAGACACAGCTGAAAAAGGGGTTAGTAATATTAGTATATTACTAATGTCAGGAATCAATCCCACGTGGTGATAGAATGATTTAAACATAATCCACAAGGTCACCCTGCTGCTGCTGCTGCTGCTGCTGCTGCTGCTGCTGAACCAGATGAAGACAAAGCACAAACCTGTACATGACTGCATGACCCGTCCTGGCGTCCACTCTCTTTCTGTGCAAGAATACTTCATGCCAGGGTGGAACGATACCAAACCAAGCCGGCATTTACTGTGACATCTCAATACGTCATCGCTATCTGTTGTACACTTCACGTCGGTGATATCCCGGCTATATAGAAGATACTCTTTGTGGCAGACTGGTAATGAAAGTGTTCAGACATTTTAGGTTCAAGTCAGTCTTCAATAGTCAACGTTTTACTGTCAATATCCAATGTGTGCAAGGTAAAAAGGGGCGTCAGTTGTATGAATGACCACGATAACAGAAGAATGAAATACAAATGCACAGACCTTGGGCGATAATCTGTTCAGAAAACTATCATGACGATCACAGTAACCAGAAGGTCAGTGTGTCAAGAAAATGTGTTCGAAATATTTCTCTATTGAACATGTAAAAATACAGACATAACAAATATGAATTCTATAATTTAAATCATACAAGAGAAATAACCTAAAATACTAAAAAATATTTTTTTTATCTCGATTTGAAACGTACAGTGTGTTTATGATAATTGATGTTGCACTTGTAAGATGAAAACAGGAAATGGTTAAATGATCAATTAATTACCTCGACAAGGTTCGGCATTACAAATTTCTGTGTTTATGTAGTTGCCCACACAAGGTTTGCTACCGTCTTTAAGGCTGTCACAGGAGCGATGTCTTGTTTTATGTCCACGCCCACACGTCACGGAGCACGTGCCCCAATCGTCCCACATGCCCCATTCACCATCCGCTGTGAAACATCAGTTAACTCATTTTACCGAATACTCTAGCGGGTAAATTAACAAGCATCTGCCAATCATATTACAAACTACATGTGTGTTTGCAAATGTCACAATAATATGAAAAGCGTAAGAGAAAAATAATGCTGAAATACGAAAAATACTACTCCCTACCATATACCACATATATTAGTGAACGACCTTTGTCGACCCCTAATACAACTGGCCAGGCAGTCAGGTCAAAACGTTATAGTTTATAAAATGTGAATTAACCTTTTTGAAAATAGCAGGTTTTTGTAATCATCCTCAACCATCATGCAACGGTGATTTTTAAGGTTTTAATTTTTAATTCTGTATCTGTGAATATACCACAGTTTAAATCTGCAAATGGTGAATTTAAAAAAAACAGCTGTGGTATCTTACGCTGTTCAACTTCACACAGCTTTCCAGTAAATCCAGGAGGACAAGCACAAGTGTACTCGGCCCCTTCCCCCGTTCCTGCCTGACATGTTGAGCCCTGAGCACAGTCGTTGTCTTCACACTTGTCTGGCGGGGTCAGACACCGAGGGTCTGTGTACCCTCCACTGCACGCACACTGTGGCTCAATGGTTGCGTCCAAAGAGCATCTCCCAAATGAGCCACAGAATCCTTCACATGGGTCGATTTCTGTGGTAAACATTAAACATTTAATTAGTACTCCCAATCTTAGGATAATAACAATACCAACAAGACATTATAAGTACCGACACGTGGGTATAATAGTATACAAATTCACTTGTGTAATTGGTAAAATCAAATTATTGGAATTAGTAAACCATGCATTGGTGAAATTAGATCAAACTTTTTTTTAATCAAATTTATTTTTGTTAATTTTATTTCCTTATGAACTGTTTGAATTTACTAATTCTAAAGATTCTAAGAATTTGCATGTTTGTTGTAATCCAGTATACACGATGTAATTATATTATGGATGGAAACCATGTGCATACTTATTGCATTTAGGGACCTGGACTAATCAAAGCTTAAATATTATATTCAGCTTTCCCTGTGAGGTATATCTATAAACTCAAAAGGGGGAATTATGTATCTCTTTAGACTCAATATTGAGGCAGAACATATACTGGACCTCACTATTACTTAAACACAAGACTGTATGTATGAAAAATGTTCTAAAAATAATACTCTTAACAGGTTAGCACTTTTTAAACTTTCTTTGACAGTTAATTCGATAATAATATAACAACAGTGTTCTAAATACCCAACTGCACAACACATTCATAGCCTCACCTCGACATGAAGATGGAATAGCCTCCAGAACCCGGTCGAGATAAGTCATGTTGAGGTTTCCCACCGAAAATATAGTGTTTGGCAACATTGCCTCGCACGATCCGGCTAGGGTTGCAATAGTGGTGGCATCAATTGACGACACCAACGCCAAACTCTTGAGTTGAACAGCTTCATGGAAAAATAGACATTATCACCATATAATTATATTTACATGTAGAATTATGTGACAGACACGAATTCAAAAATCATATTTTCTTATAACATTCACCTAAAATCTGGTTAAGTTTCGAGAAGTAGCCTTGAAGACGAAACGAGGGGAAGAGGAAATAGGACTCTTAATTGTTTATATTTTAAGGACAATGTAGATACATATATATGGACGCTATCAATCGTGTGTGTTGGGATGGTAAGTATCCTGTATTAGGAATAAACTTTGCATTAAGTGAGCTTTGGTAAGCCAAATACACAGTGTTTATTCCAAACACATACTTTTTACCATCCCAAACACACAAGCGTGATGGACATTACAACATTATCATTTTGGGTCATTTTTCAATTCTATCGTTGAAAACAGTACTTTCATCTCTCACAAATCGTATCTATACATTGCAAGTTTTCCTGGAGTGTGCGCATTAATATATTACGTTACAAAGTCAGTGCTTAGTCATTTGGAAAGGTAAAAATACTTCCAACTGAAACGTGTTTTTAAGACATTGATTTTCCGTATCTTAATGCACGCTTGACTAATAAGTATAAAGGTTTGTAAAGGAACCTTCAAGGCAGACATATGATTGGTGGTGGTATGTCAGTTAAAAGAAGTGGTTCAAGTTATCCTTCTTAATCTGTCCCATCGATTGGGACACGAATGACTTCTCCATGGAACTGTGATCTCTTATGCCAGTAATTTATCCGAATGTCCCATGGTCCATTTTTCCTCGATCGCCGATAGACAAGGACAATGTCATGTCTTTTAAACATGAAAGTATTACCTACCAAACTTTTCTCACTTTCATATTTATCCGGAAATGACCCAAAATGATACCGCTTTTATTGGTTTTATGCTGCCGAGAAACCTACCCATTATGTTATAACTATTGTGAATGTGTTCGTAAATGTGCGGGTATCACTGCGTATGTGATATGCGGCTTATGGCTGTGGTTCAAATTCATATTCCCTGGCATCAAATATCCAATTATACCTGAAAAAAGCCCACATAACGTCTCAACTTACTGACTTTGTCCTCGACTGATATTCTCATCCTTGTCTTGGGCTTAATTACAGAAACGGAAGAAGAAAATTGTTGATGATGTATCTGATCACCGCCTCTGAAGATAGTTACATTATTTGTAGTCCAAGCGCAGGCCACATGTACCCAAGAGGTTGAAAGAACATTTTTCTTGATGATGTTGTTACTGCAAGAACAAACGATGCTTTAATGATGAAGTGGCAATTCATTTTGAGAAGATCATTTAAATCAATTCAATGATTAAAGAAGGTCAAGGTGAGACAGTTATTTTAGGACTTCTGTTTTTGTATTATCTTTAAAATGAAATATTGGTGAACGTTTTGTGGTGAGCACATCATTGACCTTTTTAGAATGATGGTGTTTTGTTTTGTTACTTGTCTTTGTAATGGGTTAGGTATTGCAGCTCACATCACTCAATCGTTATCTAAATATTGAGGAAGGGACTTGCAATGTCATACGAAAAGATCCTCCTCAGGTGAATGTACAGTAAAATCTATTGTCGATTTAATCAGTCTAAATGTCTATTCCGTGACATCAATTAAGTTATAATGACACATGTCCGAATGATATTTTAAATCATCTGACTTAATCATTCAACATGATTTAAGGGTGAACATACATTTATTTACGGGCAAGAACACCATTACAAGTGGACGAAGGATAACGGACATGTACATGCAAATATAAGTAACGTGACGTGACGTTGTTGTAAATGTAATTACCTTCCTGTTGATACTTCAATGTCAGATGATAATGACACGGAGAAGGAGACAGTGTCTCCCAGGAACATCTCAAATTTGATACGATTGCCCTTTGAATCGACCTTGACCCACATACCAAAGGTGAACATTCCAAGTTCAGATTTGCAGCCTGGTGACATGTTTACATTCACAGGGCCCTCAATACTGACATCGTAGGCTATAATATAGTACAGGAAATGCTTAAATACCAGAATTATGTTTGTTCTGGAGATGTTTATCAGTATAATGGTTAAAAATGATACTCGACAACAGTAATCACAATTACATGCAAATCTATGAAAAGATATCACAATGTCAATAAATAGTAATGAAAGAGGCATAGATGTTAAAAACTATTAAAAGGTAAAAAGGAATGAAAGTGACAGAAAAAATATATAATTAATTTACGTTTCATCCGAGTAAATGTTCACAAATTTTACATGTTTTAAAATAACTTCGAAATGACTATTCATTCTATTAATTTACTTTGCATCTGTACTCCAACATGACTATTCATCCTATTAATTCACTTTGCGTCTGTACTTCAACATGACTATTCATTCTATTTGCTTACTTTGCATTTGTGCTTCAACATGACTATTCATTCTATTAACTACTTTACATCTGTACTTCAACATGACTATTCATTCTATTAATTTACTTTGCATCTGTGCTTCAACATGATTATTCATTCTATTAATTTACTTTGCATATGTACTCCAACATGACTATTCATTCTATTAATTCACTTTGCGTCTGTACTTCAACATGACCATGCATTCTATTAATTTACTTTGGATCTGTACTTCAACATGACTATTCATTCTATTGACTTACTTTGCATCTGTACTTCAAAGTGACTATTCATTCTATTAATTCACATAACGTCTGAACTTAGGGATCCCCACTCACTGATGAAAAATTGGCATTATTGATATCAATAATATACAATCCGCAACGAACTCGTACAACACAAATTCTCATCTAATTTTAAATGTACGGATATGTCCATAAATTGATAAAAAAGACACTACTACATCATCAGATGTAAGTACAGTGGTCCTTGAAAGAACAAAATAGCATAGTGAATCGGGAAGACGCCGAAAATCTACGTGGATCTTTAGAGTAACAGGAATGCTAGAAGAGAACTTACAAATACATTGCGATTGAGATGAGGAAGCCACCTTCTCTGTGGTGAGTCCAATGGGACATTGTATACATGACTTCTGTTCATATTCAGGTTGATAACGTCCTCGGCGGCAGGGTGAACATGGACTCAAACCATTAGCCGACAAATAGCCTGGCTTGCACATTTCTGAAATGTAAAGAGTTTGTCGACATCTAAATTAATACTGTAAGCATATCCGGATAGCAAAAGATTAAAGAACAGTGAATATGTTCCTGAGTGAACTTCCTCGGATTCCTAACATGAAACCTAGCATGTATGATTCTGCTCATGCTTTGACACCCCATGGGGAGTCCGACAAGAATTATAGGTCACCGGTATTCCAGTATTTTGTTATAAGAGTCAACTAAGTGAATCTAGTGGGTATTTTGTCATTGGCCCCGATGACTTGGGTAGTTGATCTCAACTACTTTCTTTGGTCCATGCTTACTTATTTACATACTGACGTGATATAGCTGAGATAAGCAAAACCTATTATAGCTGTATATTATATGGGTATTATTTTCGTTTATTCTATTTAGCTTATCTGTTACATTCGAAAATCCGGCGTAGTACAACTTTAAACTTGTCATCGATACAGTGCTGTGGATAAATGGACAATTCATCGATTAATTGTTACATCTCTCGTCCTTTATAACCCCGTAGCACAGACATACAGACTGAAACAATAATATCCGAAATAGGTCGGTTTCTAATATTTATGAAATGATAAATTTACCAAAGCATGTTTAACAGAACTGTTAATTTAGGAGACTATAGGCCCTACCTTTACACTGACTTGCGTTAAACCTGCCCTGCTGGAGAGTGGTATAACCTGCCGGACACTTCTTGCACTCAGTTGACCCTGTGATGTCCTGATAGTGACCAAGGGGACACAACTCGCAGTTTTCCTCATGATAATACATTCCTTTTGGACATGGAACTGGAATCAAATATGATATAAACAAGTATGTCCCATATATCTCATTGACGCTAATAGAGATGTTTTGCACAAGTGTGATTGCTATACAACAAGTGTCAGGCTTGTAAAATCAGAATGATACACACACCAATGCAATAATATGTACAGCTGTAGTGCCGAACAGTATTCACAATCGTCTCTAATAACTTGTGACGACTTTGCACATCACTTAAAGCAGGATATATCTTTTATATTAATAATCGTGAATGCATTTTCTTTAAATTATTATTATTATTGGTAACTGAGAAAAAGAAAATTTGCTCCATGTAGCTTGCTTATTCGCCCTTATTGTTTGACCTAAGGTGCTACTCAACGTTTAATATCCGACATATGCTGGTCGCTGCTGACACAAAGCTAAGAATCCTTCACAGTAATATTCCACTGTCCAATGCGAATTTTGCACTGGCATTCACAAACTCGGCCAGAGTGCAAATTACAGAATGTTGAGGACACGTTCATTCCACATAGTTCCTAAACCGTTGTCTTTAAAAACACAAGATATTTCATCAGATTATAAAGTTATGAACCTATTAAAACAAACGAGTTGCGTTTACTACATCGGCCACCATTACTGCTTTCAGATCATAGAGACAGAACTCATCACCTTCGAATTGAAGGTTCATTACTTATCACTAAATACAATTTTAATGAAATATTTAATGGTCTGTCCCTTACTCTATGAAGCAAAACAACTTTCGAAGAGAAACTCACCACAATTTGATCCAGAGTTTTCGCTTTTTACGTATCCATTCTGACATAGTTCTTTTTCTGGCAGCTTGGTAAGTCCTGATGGGGAAATCATTTTTCCGTTTACCTCAAACTCACAGTCTTTGTTCAATTTTTGGAAGACGTTATCAAGAGTGCCTCTGGCTTTGTTGACTTGTTCATCATTCGAGAGGGCCGGTGTGGCCTCTACTTCAACGTCGATGTCAAAGACGATGTAGTTTCTGGTTGATCGTCGTGAACGCCGGACCCCTGCTGGAAGTGACCGTCTTTTCCTTGTTCCTCCACAATAAACCTGCACGTTGTTCACGTTACAGTGAGGCGCCGCTGTCCCAGAACATATACGACTTGTAACGTTTTGTGCTTGATTAATGAATCCCTGTTTAATTTCATCAATGGCACTGTTGCAAGGTCCATCATAGATCAGGTATACTGGTAGACGTCTTCTGTTGAATGGAGCATTTACAAACCCTGCAAATTATAAACGTAGATGAAGTTGATTTTATAATAATTCAAACATCAACAATATTCCTCTTTCAGAGACAACCATTAATCATCTATGTGGCCGGGTGATCTGGGAAAGGAATACTGAATAATCCGGCTTGGCAAATCTGACTTATGTCCCCATTTCAGATGAAATATTGATTTGCTAGATTTATACCTTGAATACAAATGTATTATTATCTGCTTGGATGGATATTGTTTCCTTTTGTATGATATGGATTCTTGAAGACGGACACTCGCACACAAGCGAAATATCACAAAGCCACGTGTTCATTCTGATGACATTTCCCAATTCAGCCAATTGTAATAATGGGCTTGATAAAATTAGATGTGCATGGAATTAAGCACCTTAGGATAACATTTAAATGCTGTGTTTTAAAAGAATTGGTGATGCCAAAATAATGTCCCCCTACCCTCATACCTTTTCCACCAATCCTATTCAAATTATCCCCTTTTCCCCTAAAAATGCAATAATGCACACAGACCCTTACCCAAACACACACGAACATACGCGCACAACAAACACCCACGTACACAACAACCTCACCTTACAAATCCGCGAGCACACACAAACACGAACTCTCACAATTCCACTTACATGTACATTCTTGCGGTAGACGGTGGACACCTGGATGCCACGTTGGATCATTTTGAGAGTCACCATAACACTTGAATTCATAATCGGTTTGTTTAGGAATGTCGTACTTGTCGTTACAGTGTACGTTGCAGAGCCGCTGTCCAGTCCAGAACCCACAGGAAATAGCGCCGTTCTTTGGCGCCGTAAGGTTCTTACACATATCCACTGCAGAACATACAACACATGGTACATGTACATGGAACATCTATTTACATGTTTGAACATTTGACTGCTCTGGCTCATAGGAGTTACAAGGTACAAATAAGAACAATACCCGGAAATCTGAAAGCCCTTAAAGATTCAAGACGTTGTACGTAGCCTTCGATTTTTATTCTAAAACTTAGACAGAACCCTTAAGACGAAGAAATTCCTGCTGACCATTTTAATTTACAGAGATAATCTGAGGAAAATAGTTTGTAAAATTTTGTTAAATGTTTATTCAACCTATGCTCTATCTTAAATATTCATGTTATGAATGGTCGTTGTCGCAGTGATGCTGACATTGAGGACGATACATTCATTAGTAGTACACGGACCAGCGTATATTACTAAATTATATCTAACGTACATGTTTTACCTCCGTAAGGCATTCAGCATAGGCACACGTCATGAGTTGCAACACTTTCCATTACTAAAACCTTTATGTACACTTTATTCAGGCATTGGTGGTAATGATGATACCAATTAAGTAAGTTCATTTAGTTTTAAATGGAGAACTGATAAAGAAGAAATATTTCTTTATATTTTATTTTCGGAGATGTTTTTAATCTCTTGTTTAAAAAGCAGTTGATGTCGTTTTTACAACTATTGATGAAAGTATCTATTTTATTGGAGAGGTACTCTGTCATGCTGGTGAAGAAATGACGAAACTAGATCACATTGAAAAGAATACCTATCAATGGTTTTACTGGATGTCAGTTAGTAAAACAGAAAGTTGTACATACCTCAACACATTCAGAGGCGATAACGATCTGCGGTCGTTAAGGGAATATACAAGAACTAGAAATATTTACAAAACCATGTGCCGGGATAAGAAACCTATATTTCTTGAAAGACAAAAGAAATATTTGGAAGATAACATGAAGTCGTCGAAAGAATTTTGGACAACACTTGGAACGTCAAATCTATTTTATGAGTACATAAATGATATGGAAATTGATAAATGGTATGATTATTTCAAAAATATGCTCAGTGGTAAGAGTGCTACAATGATACAAACTTTGATTTATCAGATAAGGAAAAGTGTGAGAATGTCTTAACTTCTACATTTCTTCATACGCCAATTGCAAGGGAGGAAATTCAAACTGATATCTACGATTTGAAAAACAGCAAGAGTCCTGGCATTGATGATTTAATTCCAGAGTTGTTTTAATATTCTGGTAATATTCCAATCCTTTACCATGAATAACCTCTTATAGAACAGTCTTATTTCCCTTTGGACTACTGGTGTGACTATACTACTACTCAAATCGGGATCATGTACTGACAATTATTGAGGAATTCCCTTCTGGGTGTTTTTAGCCAAATATTTATTTCTTTGATCAATAATAGGCTTACCTATTGGTCAGATTCACTAGATAAAATTTCTGAAGAACAAACAGGTTGCCGGCAATGCAGAAATCCATGAAAAAAGAAACTGATGGATATCTTACATATTTTAAAAACGTTCACTGATCTTTCATATAAAACCGTTTTTAAATAAGGTTGTAAAAATTATTCCTCTTCATTTATATGGTGCAGATGTCTGTTGTCACAATGATTTGATTGTTTTTTGTTTTACGCCACACTCAGCAATATTCCAGCTGGTCGGTGGTCTGTAAATAATCGAGTCTGGACCAGTCAATCTAGTGATTGATAGCATGAACATCGATCCATGCGATTGGGATCAATGACATGCATCAACCAAGTCAGCGAGCCCGACCACTCCATCCCGTTAGTCGCCTCTTACGACAAGCATGGATTGCTGAAGACCTATTCTACCCCGGATCTTCACGGGTCTGACATAATGAGTACAGAGCTATCCATCTGCTCCATCTTTATGCGTGTAAAAGATTACTAGAACACGTCCCATTTTAATTCTGGAAACCCAAAAATAAACTTTTTTTTTTCTTTGTGCTTAATATATCCACATATCAACGAAAATATGTAATACATGTATCCACAAAAAAATATACATATACAGGCTGGGTTCTTGCCCATAGCAACACCTGCATAACTGTTTATTCGCGCGTGTTGTGGTAGATCGTAACTGACCGAGACCAGGCATTGTAGAATCACCTGTAAATAATGCCGACACTGTTATTAGATACAACGTACTAATGAGAATATGAGAATTATCATAAGAAGGCTGTTGTTTTTTCTGAACTGTTACCATTTTCATACCAAAAGTGACAATGCATTTAAAAGTTGCTTTAGTGTCATAATATTCACTCAATCGCCTGTAAACATCGCACCGCATATAATGAAATAATTATTTCGAGATTTCGTTAGAATGTGAGATATTCAGCTAGACGTAACGCAATGAAAGACGAATCGTTTTTTCCCCCATTAAAATACACGCACGTGTACCTGTACATTGCATATCTATTGTCACTTACTTTCCCAGTGTGATGTATTAACGAAATAGAACTAACTAATCTTTAATTCGTTGAAAAATAACGCCAATGAATTGGTGTACACGCGCATGAATTTGTATGATAAACTGTCAAAACGTTTTGAGAGATAAGGCCGGGTTCATTAAAGATCGTTGCAATCTGTAAAAAAGGTGAAATTTATAAAACTTCTGCAAAGGAAACATCCAACCAAAGGCCCTTTTATAATAGTAATGTAATGATATAATGCAAAGTGTGTTTCACATGATACAATATACTTTGTAAACAATTAGTTAATTCTTTAAAGGGACTAACGAACACATGGGCAAAATATTTTAATAACGCCAAAAATTAGTGGAATTAAATTAAAATGAGTTGAATCATATGTCATGCTTATAATCCCTTAATGTATTTGCGAAACTAAAACTGTTGAGAAAAGGAAAATATGCTCGCCCATAGGCCAAACCTTTTTCTCGCCCATGGGCGAAATATTTCAATATCGCTATAAAATCGTTGATTAATTTAAAATGAGTTAAAATTTTGCGTATGATACTTGATGGAATGCATTAAAATATATTTGCCAAACAAACACATCCGTTTTGTGTAATGGAAAATATTCTCGCCCATGGGCCAAACCTATTTCTCGCCCATGGGCGAACTATTTAAATATCGCTATAATTCGTTGAATTAAGTTAAAATGAGTTAAATTTTGTGTATGATACTTGATGGAATACAAGTTAAGTATTTGCGAAACAAAAACATGAGTTTAGTGTAAAGGAAAATATTCTCGCCCATGGGCCAAGCCTTTTTCTCGCCCATTGGCGAAATATTTCAATATCGCTATTAAATCGTTGAATTAAGTTAAAATGAGTTAAATTTTGTGTCATGATACGTGAACGAATGCATTAAAATATATTTGCCAAACAAACACATACGTTTTGAGTAATGGAAAATATTCTCGCCCATAGGCCAAACCTTTTTCACGCCCATGGGCGAACTATTTCAATATCGCTATAAAATCGTTGAATTAAGTTAAAAAGAGTTAAATTTTGTGTATGATACTTGATGGAATACAAGTTAAATAAATTGCGAAACCAAAACGTGAGTTTTGAGTAAAGGAAAATATTCTCGCCTATGGGCAGGCCCATGGGCGAGATGGTGTAAATATTGAGTTTTTAAAATTTCTTTTTTCATTTTTTCTTCCTTCGTATAGTCCCATGAAAACAACATAGTTATTTTTGTAAATACCTTTGACCGAGACTGGGAAAAGACCTTAGAGTTTCTGGACTTTTGGGTTTCCAGAATTAAAATGGGACGTGTTCTAGGGTTAAAACAGTGTACATCGAGTGTTATGGTATATCGTGAGTGTGGACGTTTACCACTTCACATATTGGAATATACTAGAATTCTTAAGTATTGATTCAAGATTCCTAAAATGCCTATTGATAGATTACCAAGAAAATGTTATAATATGATGTTATATGAAGAACATAGAATTCGTAATTGAATGTATGATGTAAAATCCTTATTAAATCAATGTGGCTATGGATATGTTTGGCATAATCAATGTATACCCAAGAATCCAGATTCGTTCTTATTATCTCATTATGGTCACTACACGTTTCAGAAAAGTTCAGAAAAATGTAATTATTACAAGCCTTTTGAAAAAACTTATTACCCGAGAATAGTATTTCTTTGATATCAATCTTAAAAGATTTATAACAGCCTTAGCATAATTTAGATTGAAGTAGGCAGACACAGAAACATAGCAAGAGAATGGAGAATTTATGAGCAATGTGATTTAAATGTGATGGAAGACGAGTTTCATTTTCTGTTAGTTTGTCAAAAATACGACTATCTAAGAAGTAGATAGCATAGAAGTGCCATTTTACACCGCACTCATGTCAAAAACTGAAAATTTTACCCTTAACAAACAAACAATGTTCATTTATCATGCTATGTTAATTAGAAGATGAACTTCTTTCGAGACTAGAATTGTACAAAGGGCCTGCGGTCTTAAAGTGTGGATAAAAAAACTAACGTTACAGTTCACAAGAAATACCTAAATACATTTATGGATTCCAGCAATTGTTACCTTGGCAATATGGTTTTATCAAAGGTGGAGATTCCTTCTGCCCCCAGTCCCAGAATGTAGTAGCAGGGTTACTTCCTGTGTCCATGCTGCAGGTGATGTATCTCTTCCCTCTCAGTGGGAGCGCCAGGCCACACTCTACTCGGCATTGTTTGCCCACATCAAATGGAGGACGACAGTTGGGAGTGTCAATGTATTCCCCATTAAAGGTCGGAGGGTCACACTCAACCCCTGCAAATGAGATGTTTCAATAAAATTCACCATAATAACATGTAAATTGTTGACCAGTAATCCATGTATCAATAAAAAGTATAATATATATTGTAATTATGAATATAATATTATGTACCCATATTCATATTTAATAATGACAATTTTAGCAATTGATTCGCCGCTCATCGTTGTTGTTGTTTATTCCGTAATGAGGCCACCGGCCCATTATACAAGATATACTCTCTCACACACACGCACACACACACACACACACACACACACACACACACACACACACACACACACACACACACACACACACACACACACACACACACACACACACACACATTCATATATATATATATATATATATATATATATATATATATATATAGTAATAATTAAATAAGTGGAGTAAGATTAAACACAGTTTTAATGGGCTAGCGCTTTCAACTCGTACCACGTACGAGTCTCATCAGGCCATAACTGAATAACGGATATGAAGTAGTAACATATAGTTACGTGACGTCATAACATTTAGGAAGCTATGACGTCACAATACCAAGGTGACAATGGACAAATAACTTACGCCTTTACATTTAACTTAGGCGCCTATTTATGAATGAAATGTTGCTCTTTTTGAAACAATGTAGGTTCATGGTCAAAATTTAGCTTATATAGCGGGAAAACTAAAAAGTTGCCGTTTCCACATGCTTCTAAATCGTGCGGTTGTGTGGCTGCTTTATTTGTGAACGGTGAAGATTCATTCTTCTTTTTAATTTATTTTATTTTATATATATATATATATATATATATATATATATATATATATATATATATATATATATATATATATATATATATATATATATATGTAATAAATTAATGAAGTCAACGTTAGTCCAACATCTTCTTTATATCAAGTGAGTGATCATTTACCTCATTTTTGTATATATACATAGATAGATATATTTCCCTAGAATGTTAAGTAAAGGCGGATTCGAGCTTGATAATAGTATTTTACTATTTTGCTTTTGTTTGGATGGAAACAATAATACTTTGGTAAAATGCCCGTTTTCCACGTTGTTGAAAGCCACGAGCATGGTGAAAGCCACGAGCATGGGCATGGTGCTGACAATTCTGCTGTCAGAAATGGTATTCTGAGTACTATGCAAAGTACTATTAGTACTATGCAAAATGGACAGAATCTTAAATTTCTGTTAATATTGTACCTATTTCTATCATTAAAGTATGACTAGAGCATCACAATTTAGCTCAAGCTTTAAGATAGTTCATATTTTGAATGCCAAAAATATTATCTTTCGAAACCATATTCTATTTTAACATGTCTTTTAAAATCTAACTTTGGAGAAGCTGCGATATTATCGTTCCATATCTATACATCAGTATCTTTACAGCGTTTCCAAACTGGACAATAAATAAATCAACAAAGCCAACCCCTTGATGAAGCCAAACTTCTCGAAAAGCATACTTATATAACAGGTTTTTAACATCATAAGCCCAGCATTTGTTCTCCATTTCGGCCTTACTGAACTCGACGTGGTACGCATGCTTAAGAACAATATTGGATTTTTGGCTCAGCAATCGCAACCAATAAGTGATTATTCTCTTATATTGTAAAACCTTCACAGAAAATCGCCCAACCTTCCCTCTCGCAGTTTATTCGGGGTTTGACGTTTAAGACACAAAACTAATTTATAAAACATGTCAAGAATTGTATCAGCATCTGGGATGGGTGGAAACCCCATAACCCAGATCCATATAGTAAAATTGGCATGATTTTAATATCAAAGATATGAAGCTGTTAACTTATAGGAAGTTTCTGTTGTCAAACTGGGGTGAAATAAAACATGACATTATCGTCAGCAAACAGCCATATTAACAACTCCAAGTGGTCCATGGTAATACCTCTTTTTCCATCAAGACTCAAAACGTCTACAATATCATTGAAAAACAAAAAAGGTAACATTTGACATCCCTTGCTCGATCCATTTTTACATGAAACAAAGTCTGTATGACCAGCATCCATTGAAATACAAGCTTTAATGTGTTCGTACATATTTTTTTAATAATCTGTATAATCTACCTTTAACCCCACCATGCCAAAGTTTATACAATAAACCAGTAAAGAGAGTCAAATGCAGACTTTAAATCTATAAATGCACAATAGAAACGACCACGTTTCTGGGACAAATACTTTTGGTATAAATATATTATCGGATGTCTGAAATCCTTTCCGAAAACCCGCCTGTTCCTTTATCATTTTATCCTCAATATCAGCCAACAATGTTAATCGAGAGCAGATAAGTTTTCCAAATATTTTCCCTGCAACTTCCAGTAATGGGATAGGTCTAGGCGCCCTTTCTTATAAATAGGCAAGATAATACCACGTATCCACTGGTCGGAATAAATTCCTGTCCGCAGGACAACATTACATAATTTTAATAACATTTCCATACAGGGTATAATTTTGAAAAAATCAATAGGCAAAGCACAATACCCAGGTGCTTTTCCAGATTTCATATCATGGATGGCTTCCAAGAGTTCAGATTCAGTTATATCAGAATTCATAAATGAATATATCTACCGAATTATTAATAAGTTCCTCGTATGCATAGATGCATATAAAACTAATGTGTTACAAGTATTATTGTCTATATTATGATAGTTTTAAAATGTATTCAGTGATACAATAAAACATCATGTACCAAATATAACATACTTTCAACAACAACGACGAAGATGCACTGCGTTGCCGCGTTGCCAGCTGCATCCTTGGCATCAAACCGCACTATATGTGTTCCAACTGGGAAGCTGCCGCCGATGCTTGTCACGGTGTGGGCAGACGTTGGTGTCATGGTCACCTGTTGACCAGAGTTGTCCGATACCGTTATTTTCGGCCATATCACCGCTGTGAGAGTACTGGAAGGGTCAAATGTTTGGTGTATCTTCTGTGATGGACAACTGAGGAAAACCGGGGGCTCCACATCTACAATAGAACGTTCACAGAAGACAGTTAGCATGCGAAGTAAGATACCATACGTAAATATTTTCTTTTCCTTGGCTAGCTTCTCATGGGAGTCTACGGTTGCTTTGTTCCCAGCTGCAGGCTTGGTTGTGTTCATGATGTTCATGATGTCAATCACTGGATTGTCTGGTCCAAACTCGATTAATTACAGACCGCCGTCATATAGCTGGAAAATTGCTGAGTGCGGCGTTAAACATCAAACAAATAACGCCATATGATTTATTGTGTGTATGGATAAGTCTACATTGTTAACACATAAAGGTGAATTCAATACTAAATGAGAGGGTATTATATGTCATGCCGCATGACAAACTTTGGTAGGACCTATCCTATGGAGGTTGTAGATGCGTGTTACGACAATTTCCTTCATACGGATGAAAGGTTTGATATTGTTGTCTAATGTAATTACACCAAATAAATACCTGCGCATTCGAAATCAGCTGTGGACCAGCCTTGTTCACCACACTTAGCGACTCGTGCTTTTGTTGCAGCGTATCCTCTGTTTCGATCACATTTCAGCTGGCACACACTCCCATAAAACCATTCATTGTCACACTCAAACTTGGCTGCATTCCTCGGAGGAATCAAAGCACTGCACGATCTTACTGAAAGCAGACATGTGACATATGTACATTCCACATATGGCGTAAGACCTGGTTATTCGAAAGAAAGCGTTACCTATTTTTGTCTGGCACACACAATACTAGAGATAAAAAACAACAACTGGGTGGAGTTTCTTTTAAATTTCTAGGTTTTGACCGAAAATTCGGCAAATGTGAAGTTTATTTCCACCAACGTCCTAGCGGTTCTTGTTAAAAAGCATAGTCTTAAAGAAGGTGGTGGAAAGGCGGTCTGACCGCAAAACTTCAGAAAAATGAATCAGACCAGTTTTCCCATTAATGCACTCAAGTATGCGTTAAGTACACATACAGTACAGGAATGTTCCTATTGTGTGCTTTCAGCCCCAACATATAGATCTACCCAGCTCCAATATCATCTGCTCCAGGCACATTTGCCAACATCACCTTACATGTATTCGGTTTAT
This sequence comes from Haliotis cracherodii, assembly GCF_022045235.1. NCBI lineage: Eukaryota > Metazoa > Mollusca > Gastropoda > Lepetellida > Haliotidae > Haliotis > Haliotis cracherodii. The sequence goes on along the minus strand of NW_027266273.1, from coordinate 3,036,398 downwards.
TCTTCTTAAATATACAAGAGTCATTAGAAGATTGCAAATCCCCCCTACCCCCACAAATTCGAAAGAACAAATCATCTGATTGTTACAGCAAGTCATACAAGAGTGATCTGACCAACTTGTTGCGAGTATTTTCTATTTAATCTGTTTGTCCGCATGTACGAGTAGTAATTCAGCTATTCAGAGGTAGTGAAGGTCATACAGTTGATAAATGGCTTACGCTGTAATCTTTTGCATTGCCAATTGTAGTTACCAATACTTACTGAAGCTCACCTTTAACATTGAACTTATGGAATCTTTTACATCGCAGCTTACTAGAAATATAGATATACATGTTAACAATAAACATTTCCCCTCTGTTACTTTGGTTCCCTCCACTGGTGAATAGCTATCAAGACACAGCTGCGACCAGTTAGACTAAATAGTAAAGAGGCACAACTTGACAACCTTATCTTAGTGTGTGCAAAGTTTCATGAAAGAATACTATTGCCTATTGTTTTGGAGATAAAAAGTCTGGAAACGGTAAAATAAATATTTAAAATCCTAAACTGCAAAAGACACAACTTGACAAAGCGGATTTTGTGTGTGCAAAGTTTCATGTAAGAATACCTTTTAGGTTTCGAGACATGCTCCGGTCAAAACATGACTACAGATGAATAATGAGAAGTGTTCATAAAATCAGAGAAATCCATCTGTTTATTCCTATGGGGTATTTATATGCATCAGTCTATTTTGCAAATACATTCTTTACTTGTGAGGCAGCTTACGTGCGAGTGAGATGTGTGAAACGTTTATCTGGGGAGCGTCATTTACATGATATATTGGTCCACTGTAACAAATAAGTCCGGAAAACTGGAACCGTAAATGTGGTCCGGCATTGAAGAGATCTGGATCAGAGAGATCATTACATTGTATTTATTACAAACCTTTACAGGTCGGAGGCGGTGTCGACCATCCGCCGTTGATCTTGCAAGTAGTTTGTCCTGATCCAACCAGATTATAGCCTTTGTCACAGGAATACTTGCATGTGTCTCCGTACTTCCGCCCCTGAAGACAGGTCACCTTCCCATTGTTTGTATGACCCAATATGGGGCACCTGCGAACTAATGTGAGACAAAATGACAATGTATTTGTCTTCGATATCATGCAAACATTCCACCATTTTGTATGTCTTTTAAACGCCTTCATGTTTGTAAAAGGGGCGGTCGGGTAGCCTAGTGGTTAAAGCGTTCGCTCGTCACGCCGAAGACCCGGGTTCGATTCCCGACATGGGTACATTGTGTGAAGCCCATTTCTGGTGTCCCCCGCCGTGATATTGCTGGAATATTGCTAAAAGCGGCGTAAAACAATACTCACTCACTCACTCACTCATGTTTGTAAACATAAATTTCAGGGATAAATATTTTGAAAACATACATGAAATAGCATGCGAAAACATTACATGGAATTTTAGACACGAGACGCAAATATGGTGACGGTGTTTGCGTGCTTATGCATAAATGTCTATTGACTATAATGCGATCATGATGTGATTTGAAAATGAACAGTTAATAATGAGCATACATTATATACATGTAAGTACATTTGTAATGTTGATAAATACAGGATACTATCTCAGTCGAAGTTCCAATTAACTTCATCTGCGCGGGGATTCCGGGTTAGAATGTTGGTCCCCAGGAACCTATGCTTGTTGTAAGAGGCGATTAAATCGATCGGGTGGTCTGGACACGGTGACTTTTGATTACATGTAATCGAATCCCAATTTCGTGGATCGATGCTCATGATGTAAGTCACTGGATTTTCTGGTCCTGACTCGATTATTTACAGTCATGTAGCTGAATTAGTGCTGAGTGCCAAAGATTTGTGTTGCACTAAAGAAGGCAGGGAGGCACGGGTGGCTCAGTCGTGTGAGGTGCGGTCATTCGCTGTGCACAAATGGTGGTTTCTGGCACACCATATACAGGACGTGTGTAATTGCGGCGTCCAGGAGACTTACAGCAATATCACGGCCAACAGCATTGGGCTTCACACATTGTTCCCATGTTAGGAACCGAACCTGGGCCAGAGCTGTGGCGAGGAAATGCTCTTACTTTAGGCTACTCTACAGCTGCTAGATATTTATCCATGACGCTACATATCACTGCGTTTTGGGGGTGAAACACAATGATTCATGCTTAAATCCCTTTGTTGTGAGTGTATGGGTAAGATATAGTACTTGTAAGTGTGGTTGTCTCCACTTTGAAAATGTGTTAGTCGTAATACCACTGGATCGTTGACTTGGTTTAAACCCTCGTGAAGGGTATGGGACCGACAAACTAAATGTCGGAAGTGAGGCAATAGTGTTGTTGAATCAAGATGAACGGACCCTGTCACGATTTTAACCACCAGACAACCCAACTGCCCCTGGTAGACAAATAAAATGTGTTGATAGTAAATATACTTCACGATGTACACATTGTTATGTGAGAGGAAATGAAACAGAGGACCTACCGTGCACCGTAAAACATCTGTCGCCGCAATTTGACGAGAGACGAGTGCAAGGGTTGAACGTTCTATATTGTATGCAGTGTCTCCCCTCAGCGAATGCTGAACCAGGTGGAGAACCCTTGATCAAGGTCAGCTTGTAACAATTACTGAAAAAACGGTACGATACTCGTGTCATTAACAAAGGAGGATATATCCTGTGTGTATGACGTCTAGATGTTGCAATTCAGTGTCAATGTGGCTAATGTACATTTACGAAGGTAAATAAAAAAAAGGAAAACCGAGGGAAAATCAAAACGTTCGTGGCCTCGTGGATATTGCTTTGGATAATGCCAGGTGTTACCAGATGTATGAAGAATATTATCTCTTGGAAGACATAACACGTAGTTAATGATCAGTGAAATGAAGAGATATCAGGCGAGAAACGAGCTGTGATTACGCACAACATATCAAGGAAATACACGAAAATATGGACAGGACGTTTGGGGAATGACTGCCAATATATTCAACTGTTACGAAAACGACTACTGGAATATAAATGAGGCAGTGACGGCGCTAGACCTGGTCGTCTGTAACTGAAACTGTACACATGGTTGTAGGTAACCAGTGTGTTACAATTCAGCATATGCCACCATTCGGATTAGTTTTGGATCAAAACCTTAACTGACGAACTCCACATGTGAAAGAAAATTACATTGAAAATAGAAGTGTTCTTAGGATCAACTTTATATGAGGCTACGACCATTGCTATCTAAGAAAGTTCTGTCCTTCCAAATCAGCAGTTGAGAGATTAACACACTGAGTTTTCAATGTAGAATTTGGTTACCTGAAGATTTAACAGCTATCAGTTGACTTTGGAACTAAACATGACAACATTAAACGTGAACTGTTAGCAAAGATATTGATTGAATTGTTTGATTGTGAAACATTGATAAAAAAAACTTTTAAACAACGTATGGCGCTTTAGGTGTGCTCGGGAAGTGTGCATCACGTTATAACATTTTACTTGCATATATGACAGGTATTGAAAGTGTGCAACACAGCTGCCTCGTTGGCATACATCAAGTCGGCACCTCTAAAGAAAATAAAGTAAACCTTGTAATATTCTACACAACACTTCTTTATATTGACGTCACGTCGCTCATTGTGACACAACATTATGTCAGATATATTGCAAAAAAATACTTGTGATATCATAGTAACCGAAATTGTACATGTATGACCTACAGTAGTACGTACTAATTTAATGTCCAAATGCCTATCGACAATGAATTGGAACGGAGTACTTTTCTGTACTGGCTAGGTGACTTTACAGGCTCGATTGATTTTGAGTCATCGAGGATCGTTGCTCTCAATATCGATCACTAGTTTGTCTGGTCCAGAATTTTGTTGAGTACGACATTTAACGACAAACAAACAGTGGAATTGTACAAAAGTCTATGAAACAAACTGACATTAGTCTGGACAAGCATAAGCGACCACCAACCCACCCACCTACACCCAAACCCACACAATAAATGCAATAATCTTCAACCCCCATTTTATCTGACCTGACCTCACTTGACCTGACCCCCTGACCCGACCTGACCTGAGCTCTGTTGAGGAAAACTATATGCACAGGTTTCTTTACTTACCTAACATCGAAGTTTAGAGGCATGACGTCGACAAACATGCTTGTGTAATAAGGTCGATGTTTTCAAATAATAATATCATCGAAGTCAAAGACGTGGGGCAGGTTACGCTTACGCTCACCTTTTCGCAAACACCTTTTCGCGAACACCTTGTATTATCACCATTTGATTGGGATTCATGGACACAAGCTATAGTCGGAATGGTACAGTCGACTCTGCTTTTGACAAATATTATTTTGGGCTTGTGTCGCTATTATTCGTATTAAGTATAACTAAATATAAAGCGTTTTCAGCTATTCCTTGAAATCGCCTATATTAGTCCATTCTACATATGCATCAATAAATCAGTACCATATACATCCATACATCCGTACTATATCAATATTGGCATCAGTTCTATATAATTCCATACATCCGTACTACATCAATCCACACATCAGTAGCATATTCATCCATACATCCGTACTATATCAATATTGGCATCAGTTCTATATAATTCCATACTTCAGTACTATATCAATCCTCACATCAGTAACATGAATCTACACATCAGTACTATATCAATACTCACATCGGTACCTCATCATCGGTACACATCAGTTCTATATAATTCCATACATCCGTACAATATCAATCCACACGTCGGTACCATATACTTCCATACATCAGTAATATATCAATTAACACATCAGCAGTATATCAGTCCACACATCTCTAATTAATGCTGTTGAAAAGAAACATCTGTCAATCATTCGTGTTATTGAGAAAAAGAGCAAATGCTTAATCATTGACATCGTTATATCCTTGAATTGAACTGCATGCATAATCACCTCGTTACTGGAAGTTGCCAGCGTACAGTTGCTGTAGTCTTTCCTGCGTCTGCATACATTGATGAGTGTATACTTGGGCACCACGCATTTGGTGGTTTCTTTTTGGGAGCCGCTGAAATAAAATTACAGTAAAAATATATGTATTATCATGTCATATTTTAGTCTTTTGGTTACCCGTAAGGATTCCGGGTGAGACTATAGGTCCCAAGCAACCTACGCTTGTAAATGGCGACTAAATGGACTTGTGGTCAAGCTTGGTGACTTCATCAACTGCATGTCATCGTATCCTAATGTTTGTATATGTCTAGTGCAGATTCGATTATTTACAGACTGTCTACATGTATCTGACATATTGCTAAGTGCGGCGTTAAAAAACAAGCAAAGAAACAAAAATATTTCAGCTGCTAAATATAGATAGGTTATTTTCGTAACAGATAGAAGACTAAAATGATTATCTGCTGGTAATAGGCCTTCGTACCTTATTTCTAGGGTTGCTGACTTCTTTGTTAAATGCTCATTTCTCGTACTATTTCTTATGGCTTCGAATCTCATAGCCATTAGCTCATTAGCACCAAAACTTTGTTTCTAAACCCGCCATTAATCCATCTGGCATTGTATTCTTTCTAGTTGTAAAGTGACCTTGCACTCATCTTGTATTGTGTATTGTTAGTGTGTTGTTTAATATACTTTCTGGCGCTCATATAAATTGAATCTGTTATTTTCTGTTATTGATACAGAAATCAGAATAATTGCCCTTTCATCAATGAATTACATTCTCGCTGGCGATAAGTTCAACAGAACATATTATACTTACGACGGCAGCAGCACGCATAGTGGACGCTTACTGCAACAAATATAGGTTCGTATTTTAAAAGGTAATATCGCTAGAGTAATATCAAACATTGATAGTTGATTATCTTATTTTATACGGATTTACTGTAGAAAAGATACCTATTCTATATGTTAATCAAATACACACTACCTGCTAAAACAACGGACGTGAGTCCCAGCACTATCATCCTCTGTCTGAAAACAAATCGGAAATTGTGTGTCATTAAGGTAATAACAGCAGATGTGTGTTATAAACGTTATTGTACGGGTTATCTGTTACGAAGGCAATACTCTGTATTAAAGGTTATTCGTTCAGAAGGTTATACACTGTTGTACAGGGCATCTGTTATCACGGTAATATACCGTAGTACAGGACGTCTGTTATGAAGGAAATAACGGTTATCAGCTATGAGTGAGCGAGTTAAAATTTAACGTTGCATCAGCATTATTTCAGCCATATTGCGACTATTATCAGCTATAAGGGTAATACACTGTAGTACGAGTTATCTGTTTTGAAGGTAATACACTGTAGTACAGATTATCTGTTATAAAGGTAATACACTGTAGTACGGGTTACCTGTCATGAAGGTAATACTGGGTAGCAAGGGTTATCTGTCATGAAGGTAATACACTGTAGTACGGGTTATCTGTTTTGAAGGTAATACAATGTAGTACAGGTTATCTGTTATGAAGGTAATACATTGTAGTACACGTTATCTGTTATGAAGGTAATACACTGTAGTACGGGTTACCTGTCATGAAGGTAATACTAGGTAGCACGGGTTATCTGTCATGAAGGTAATACACTGTAGTACGGGTTATCTGTTTTGAAGGTAATACATTGTAGTACAGGTTATTTGTTATGAAGGTAATACATTGTAGTACAGATTATCTGTTATCAAGGTATTACACTGTAGTACAGGTTATCTGTTATGAAGTTAATACACTGTAGTACGGGTTATCTGTTATGAAGGTAATAAATTGTACATGTAGTACGGGTTATCTGTTATGAAGGTTATAGTACATGATATATGCTATGAAGGCATTAGTACATGACTTTCGCTATGTAGGTAATAGAACATATCTTCTATGAAGGTTATAGTACATGATAGCTGATAAGAAGGTTATAAAACAGTATAGCAAACATGGATAGAATTATCATTAAAGTGCTCGCATGTTATCAAACATCTGCGGGCCACCGTAACTTGATACCAGCCCGGTTCTATTGCCATGTGACGTCATTGGCGTCACTGTTCTAGTCTGTGACGTCATCATATATTATGTTCTATAAAGTTGCTATTTGTAAATCAAAGACCTCCGTTTAGAGGATTTTATAAAGCCATTAAACGTATGCTGTTGCTTTTTGTCTTACTCATTTTGGGATAAGCTACAAATTCTGTACAATTTAGCTAAAATAACGGTAACGTTATTTGACCGGAGGTTACTGTTAATGAAAATGCCCTGGAAGAAAATGTCCTTTCTGTCCTGACCATGATCATGTCCATAACACACCTAATAAAAGCAAAGTACAACCTATGGGTATCTGATGTTACTGAGACGAAGAACACAACAGAGGCTAGTGTGGCACTAGCCTAGAAACATCGAATATGTCACTATAAGTCGCATGGCGTCATTTATCATTGGTCATTTACATATTGAGCTATTGGAACGTCAACTTTCTGAGTTGCTGGACCGTTACGCTGTAAAGGATGGTGCAATGATTGACAGTGTAATGATGGGTATTAGTAACTGCATGGAGGTTTGACATTGTTGCATTTTTCCTTACTGTTGTGTTCGATTCACCCTCCATCTGCAACCTCTTGCGTGTTTTATTTGATTTATCTAAATATCTGTAGTGTATATATGCACATGACCTAATCGACATATATCATTTATTTGATCGGCATAACAGAGGATATGTCCTATGAAGTTCCTGTGACAAGATATAATACAATAACCTAAAAGGTTTTCATATTTTCAAACAGACAATGACCAGCAAAACAAGTTTACACATTTAATGACACATGTCCTGCATAGAAATAACGTTATGACAAGAGAAAGATGCAAGAACAAAATCATCAATTCACACTTCAGTAGCGTGTGGGTCCCCCTCTCGCTTGGATGCATGCAATGCATCACCTTCGTATGAACGGATCAAACGTCTGACACAGTATTGTGGGATGGCATCCATATCTCTACCAGCCTGTCTCTAAGTTCCTGTACTGTGGTCGAAGCACGTGGTAAACGTCGGAAACTGCGGTCCATTTCATCCCACATGTGTTCAATTGGAGAAAGATCTGGAGAGCGGGCAGGCCATGGGATCACATTCATGTTGTTCTATCCAAATGCTTGTTGAACATTCCAGGTTACGTGATGTCGGGCTTCGCATGCTGAAAAATCATGCCAGGTCCATGTTGATTCAAAAACGGCACAACGATATGCTGGATAACCTCCTCATGATAACGCTGCCCGTTCAAATTGCCATTGATCACTTGTTCTTTGTCTCTCGGTGATGCCTTCCCACACCTTAACACTGCCTCCTCCGAAACGGTCTACCTCCAAAACACAGTTCAGAGCGTAACGACGTCGGTAAACTCGTAACCGGCTATCACCGTCGTAAGAAGTGAAGACGAGACTCGTCGGTGAACAGAACCTGTCTCCACTGAATTGCCGTCGAATGCACTCGCTGTCTGCACCACTGCCGACGTTATCGGCAGTGATTGTAGGTTAGAATTGAAAGTCTGGCTGGTCTCCTCGCAACAATCCCGTAACGTCTAAGACGGCGACATACAGTATGTGCCGATATTCGACAAAGTCCATGACCAGTGATTCATGCAGGCTAGAACCGATTTCGCAGATGGGTGGTTCGAATCCAACGATCTTGACGGACGCTCGTAGTGGGGAGCCTGTTGCTTCTTGGTCGGTCTCTGGCAGTGTTTGCTTGCTGCCACCGCTGCCATAACATCCAAATGGTGTTTCTGTGCACGTTCAATCGCCTAGTAACTTCACGATGTGACCGACGGTCCTGACTGAAACATACCGATGGCTCTCAAGCGGTTATTTTCAGATAGGCGTGGCATCTCCAAACTTTAAAAAATGATTGAAATTTGATGTTTTGTCTTTGTTGCAGTTGTCAAGACAGGCAGAAACAATGCATACCGAATCCAAACAACAGGCGCGCTTTTATACAATGGTTTACATCATCAATTGCATGATTGCTGCATGAAAGACACTTTGTGCCATCAGATTATGCTTTTCTGCTAAGGATGCGTTTGTGCTACATGTGTCCATATTTTTGTAGCTGATTTGAACACCAGAAAGGTTTTTCTTGTATGTAACCGATTGGAAAGGTGTGGCACAGGAACTTTTGTTGCTGAATATAGTAAGTGATATTAAGGTGTAAAACAATTGCTATTTGAAACTCTCGAGGCGTCGCCTGATCAACAGCTAATTTATTAAAAACGAACGAGTATGGTTTTACGCCGCTTCTAGCAATATTCCGTCAAAAAGTTCTAAGTCTGTCTAACTTTCAACTATGGACCATAACAAAGTGAACTAGTCCATGGTGTACATTGTTTGAGTTGTTCATTACAAGTGTATTTGGTCCAGTGATGCCGTTGGTATATTAGTGACAGCCAGTTGAACGTGATAAGGTTCCAAATGGACACAGAAGTGGAAAAGAACGCCTACCGCGGTCATCAAGTTTTTTACTTTAGAGAAAAGTACTTGCCAAGAAATTCATGGCCGCATGTCACAAGTGTATGGGGACAGGTGCCCCAGCTATTCCACTGTTAAACGTTGGGCAGCCATGTTTAAGGCTGGGAGAACAAGCCTTGATGATGGCCCTAGGTCTGGACGTCCCTCAACTTCCATCAATAAATATTTCAATAAAGGAGATAGAAAAACTTATACTGTCAGAGAGACATATTACTATTGTTGAACTTGAGTAATACACAGGTCTAAACCATGGATCCACTGGAACCATAATACATGAACATTTACAGATTAGTAACTAAAAGATATCTGCTTGTTGGGTGCCAAAGTTTCTAAATTCTGATCTTTAGGGAAAAGGAAATGACATTGCCAGAGAAAACTTTGAGCTAATTGTGGAGGAATTCGTGAAATTAAAAAAAACGATTGGTAACGGATGATAAAACATGGGTCTATAACTTTGATCCCGTGTCATAACGTCAATCCATGGAATTGCACCACTCCACTCCCCCGGCACCAAAGAAATTCAAGTTAAGTCAAAAGACGACTACCGGTGCCTACTATGCTGATTTTCATCGTCGCCTGAGAGATTCTATCAAAGAAATGCTATAAGGAATGCTAACTGCCGTAGTTCTACCGCTTCACGACAATGCCTCTTGCACTTCCCGACTTGCAAAGGCTGCTATGCGACAATTAGGGTTTAAAGAGCTTCGTCCATGAAATGGGCTTCACACATTGTACTTATGTGGGGGATTGAACAACGAGAGTTAGGGAGGTTTGACAACCAATATGACAACAAACCTTGTGCTTTCTATTCATAATTAATCATACTTTTATCGTACTTATCATAATTTGTAAGAAACACTGTTTGGGCATATACAGTACACAGTACAAAACTATGATCGGTGTGTCTCCTTAATTCCGATAGATATCCCACTCCAAACATTGGACCTGACAAATTTCGCTTCACTTCGCCTTTCATTTTGCCACATTAAAAGCGAGATTTTGCGCGTTCTGTTCCAAATACAATTGAGCTCGGTTAAATCTACAGGTAACCTAGCCTCACTTTGAAAACACCTTTGAAAACATGTTTATCTCCTATTTGTTTCTGTATTGTGTATTGTGAGTAAACGTTTTACGAAATACAAAGAGGACAATGCCCCACAGGAAACATTTGCACCACATTATACTGGATTCCATATTCAAAACCAGACACCATCCTTTGACAGGAGTTTAGATGCTATAAATAACATCAATGGGGATTCCTGCAGGACCTCGTTCCAGTTTGACTTCAGCGGGTATTGATGTTAACACAGTTCTGTGGCCTGGCGGAATAAGTAGAATAGGGAATGGGGGTTCTGGACCACTTGCACTAGAGCCAGATTTATATACCTATACCACTACTACAAAGGGAATTTATATATATCAAAATGATGATGCGATTCAATGATTGTCATGATTCATATTAAAAGAAATATTAATTAACAATGGATAAAATTTACTATAGCCCACGAGGATATTGGAAAGGTATAGGAGCAATACAAAAATTAGCCACCATGGCTAAGGTATCTAAAGATGTGGCCAAGGATTGGCTTAAGAAAAAAGCAATGTGGCAAATATACTTACTGGCACCACGTTATATCCCGAGGAAGAAGTTTGACATTTTTACAACGAATGAAGTTCATCAGGCTGTCCTCTTGTTTCTTCCCCATGATAAGGTAAAACGCAAAACGTATATTTACGCTTTAACCATAGTGGATGTGGCTAGTCGATACAATGAGGCTGAACCATTAATAACCTCGAAAGATTAAACAGAAGTAGCTAATGCACTGAGCCGCATATATAAATGCAGACCATAAAATGGCCTAAGTTATTTCAAGTAGATCCTGGTCGCGAGTTTATAAGATCAGTAACTAAACTGTTAAAAAAGCACGATGTTGAAATCAGGCGTGGTGAAAAAAAGGCCCACCATAGTCAAGCTATTGTTGAAAAATTTAACCGGACATTAGCGGAACGTTTGTTTGGCTATCAGTATGGGATTGAAATGAAATCGGAATGATTAAGATCAATCGAATGGGTGACACGATTATCAGTTGTTGTATCAGCACTGAATAATGAAGTAACGAGATTAATCGGGAAGAAACCATCTGATGCAATTAAAACAAAATCTCTGACTTCCAAATCTTCAGCACCGAGGAGAGGCAAAGAACAAAAACTTCCAGATAGAGTAAGTGTAAGATATTTATACCAACCCGGTGAACCTGAAGGAGGCCAACGTCGTGCAACCGATCTAATTTGTTCCCTTAAGATATATAACATTAGTCGGTTGGTTATGAAAATAGGAGAGCCTATTCTTTAGTATCTTAAGGATGGACCGGGTAGGGCATTTGTACGAGAAGAGTTGCTCATAGTTCCCAACGATACAGTAGTACCACCATAACCATAAGCATAGGTAGTTGCACGATCCTTATCAATCCATCTCTTTGTATCTAATGGGGATAATGATGTTTTGTTCATTCTTAATCCATATATTCTGTGATTGACACTTCTTAAAGCATTCATCTCGTGTTTAAATGTTCTACCGTTGAATAATGATTCTTTATACTGTTTGTGTTTGATATGCTTTTTTACCACATACTTCTTAACGCCCTTAGCTTTTCTTATCTCCCCATTATCAAACTTCTTTATAGAATACAACTAAGGTCTTAATCCGACATAGTACGCTGTAGGGGTCCCAGCACATTCATCCTTCATCTTACCTAACATCTTTTTATTTACTACACTGTGTAGTGGATTATCTTTTGGGTAATCGATCGTGTCGTACATATCTATTTTTTCTGCCATATCTTAACTAAGAATCTGTGTCGGTATATAACACCTCACACCTATCACCATACTGCTTCTTAAGTTCGTTGTAATAAAAGTCATACATTAAGTGTTTTGACAAGTCAAGAATACTCATACCAAAGTACACCCGTCTGTTGAATTTTATATTACTTTTCTGCATATGTAGTGTGGCTAAGTCGTTATTGAATATCTTGCTTCTGTTAAATGCCGGACTGGCTATAAGTTTCCTGAGTCTTTCTTCCTCATTAGATCTGACTAATTTAACATCAACATGCTTCCTTAGATTCTCCAAAGTTTTTCCAAATACTGACTTATTCATGAGCTTATATAGGTTCTTTTCGAAATCGCTGGTAGCCATCTTTCTTAAATCTGTGTTCAGCCTTATATAGGGCTCCATCCAAGGGCTTTGATCAAACTTAAGAACCCTGTGTATAACGATAGATATAAATGGAGATTTCTGTAGTGAACTATATATTTTGTCTTATCCATCAAATTTGGTACAAGTTTTTCTACGTTAGCTAACCTAGTATTACACATCAAGGAGTGTTGATATTCCCACATCCAATCTTTATTAACTATTAATCTTTCTGGAGCTAGTGGATAACTGTTATGGTCTTTATGTAACTCTTTTGGATATTCCTAGTCAACTTCTAGTATGTACCCTTTATTGGAATCTGTGGGAATATCATTCACATTGATATTATGAATATCGATCCACTCAATACCGCCCGTGGCAAAAGGTTGACTCATAGCCCATCCATACAAATTGTTGGTGTCGAGATATAATATGTGCCTATCGGGTTTACTCGGATCATATCCTTCCACTAATTTATTATAATAGCCTCAGAATACCTTTTCACTGTCATCGATATCCCATCTCTTAATCCTTTATCAACAAACAAGTGCATATCGTAATTGGTGAGTAATTTTAGTTCTACATCGGTCTTCTTCAACAATGCATTCCACAATAGTCCAGGGCTGGAATAGTACCATGCGGGGTCCAAGCCATATTGTTTTAAACATGTCTTTCTAAATATCTCGAATATATCGGCGAGTAACAGTACATCGGTTTTTAAGTGCAGATCGTGATAATCGCCTAAATTCTTACAACCTAATTTATCCCACACCGCCAGAGCGTGTTCATAATCAGCATCGGTTATTTTAGATTCTATTAAGTTACTATAGAATGATTCAAGAGGTGGTAATTTAGTTTCGTTGAATCTAGACCAATCATCCATATATTCGTAAGGATATACACCTTTTCTCAGCAACAAATGCTGTGTTAACCTATCAGTATATTGATTTGTTATTGCAAAGTCATTGGGATTGTTCGCATTAGCTTAATTGTCTAGGGAAGATAACAGAAACTGTACGGAGTCTATGAATCTAAGCCCATTACATTGTTTTGTTCTGGCTTTCCCATCCTTGCCCGTATAATGTATAGTTTTAGTCAACGAGAATGATATAAATTTTTCCATATTATTAGGAATGCACGTTAAGCCGCCTTCAGTCTTTGAGATAGCTTGCATTATTAGATGAGAATCATATCCACTAAGCTTGTGAAACAAAACAGGGATGGGTATTGTTTGAGAATTCATTTTTAGTTTTAAGTTACACTCGTTATGAGCGGCTCCCCGATAATTACCCGTGACGTGGCAATGATCTCTTATGGAGTGGTTTATTATAAACATGACAACTCGTTGACTTATTATAGGCCCTCCAATCATCCCTCATCATGGGTTTCTTATGCGATAATTTTACCCTGATTATTCTCTCTTCTTTTTGTAGGTATTCTAGGAACTTTCCCACCACATCCCGATCTATATAAATCACGGGTGGGTTTGTTTTCCCATCATACCTTACAACTATATATCCAAACCCACAATGAATATGTTCTTGAGTTTTGTACGTAAAACTACATTCAGTATTGTGTTCGGTATTTTCTATAGGTTTGATAAGTGCTTGAAAGTCAGCGTAAATTATGTATGGTACTGGCATTTGATTACAATAATGTTCAAATTTTAAAATATTTTCTCCTTCTTTAGGCATATCGATCCTAATAGTAGTCTGTCCAACACCTCTGCAGTCTTCTTTATGCACTTCTAATAGATCCTGTCTGCTGTACCCATGCAGGCATCTTTAACAGAAATATTTCTTTCCCTTATGAGTTGTTTGATCATATAATAGTCTGCTTAAACTCTTTATCCATGTATAATGATATTTACCATCGTTTTCGATCAGAAATGAATTGATTCAGCGAATATGTTCTGTGTACAACAATTCCTTCAGAAGAATGTCAGATAACATTTATAGTTAAATTATTTTGCTTTTCCACCTTGTCAATTTGTGAGATTGGTGTAGGTTCGTCTATACCATCAAAGTTGAGTCCATCGTTTTGGTGATAGCTAGAAGGTCTATCCGGATGTTTGTCAGCAGGGAACGATGCTGATCTTATCGTAATTCTTAAACAGCCAACGCCTTTATTTTTTACATTAACTATACCTTTTTTTATTCTTATGGGGGTAAATCTATATAAGATCCACCTTTGAAAGGCACATAATTTACTATATCTTAATATAAACTATCGATTTTATCCACAACACAACCCAAACCTCTATTAGTCCAAGTTCTGGTGTTTCTTGTATGCGTTGAATTAATGCATCTAATGATGCTCTTATATTATCAAATTCGGTTATAACTTCTTGATTGCTCCGGAAATTAGGTTCGGTATATTCGGCGGCATTTTTAATCAATGGTATTTTAACCGTTAGCTGGTATTTTATACTATTTAAGTCATCCAACTACTCATTAATTTTGATTGATATGATGGGCTTAACATCATTAACATCCATGTTGGAATTAATATCCATCTTCCAACCTCTTAGCTATTTACCAACACCATCTGTGGGTACAAATCTTAAGTCAACGGGTTGATTATTTTTATCATCTGGTTGATTTTTATCAACATCATCTGGTTGATTTTTATCAACATTCAGTAAAGCGATCAATTCAGCTTTTCTCATTCGAGAATAACCTCTCAGCCCACTTTTTTTTGCTTGAGCTTTGAGTTCTCTAACAGTCTGGGGTTTGTTGTATTCAAAATCGAGTAAATCAATCATTTCAGCTTCTCTCATTCGAGAATAACCATGTAGACCACGTTGTTTTGCCAAAGCCTTCAACTCTCTGACAAAAACCATTATGATTTAATGGTATATGCAAAATGAGTCAAATCTCTAAATGGTTGTTTTTCATATATCTAAATACATATTCTCCCCAACCTATTCCTCTCATGGATGTAATCTCTCTTCCTAGCATAAATAATCTGGTTCTTGACCCTATCAGCACCATGTTTCTTACATAAACAATAACGACCTTGGACCCCTATCCCACATACAGAACAAGTATAATTTATATTTCCCTGTCTAATGTAATAGGCATGTATACGACAGTATATACCAATGCAACGCTGGTTGCACAGAATTTGTTTTCCCATGTTTTCCATCATATCATTTATCTAAATGCAAATCACATCTCCACTGGTGAGCAGTTGAGTCATCGCTATCATAGCTTATGCATAATAACGTAGCTAAATATGGACACACCAGTCAACCCAAAAAACTAAAAAAGCTATCTTGCGGTCTTTCTGAGCCTCTGACGGTGTATAAAATTGAGAGAGTGTTGGTCTCGGTTGTGTCTTTCCATAAACAAGCGAGTATTCGTGCATGGCAGATTCAGATGTCCTTAAACGTTTGAATTGAATGTCCTTACTTACGCAGTTCATCATTAATAAAATCTAATTTCAACATCCTCTGTCTGGCACATTGTGACTGGGCTGCTTCGAGTTGTTCTAATGCTTTATTATGTCTTTTCTGCTCTTCTCCTCTCATACCAGAAAATAAAAAATTGCTCCCCGAAAAAGCTAGAGCATTAACAATAGCTCCACCAACCATCATTGCAATTGATGCCAAGGTGTTTTTAACTGTGTTCAATAATACTATGATTATAAAATATTCAAATGTTTAATTACTTCATTATGTCTTGTGGGATAAACCCTTGTTTGATTAGCATATCTTTTGTTGCCATTGCTAATCCTATATCGAGAACCATCATACTGATATCATAAGCATTAAAATCTAGCTTGGGCAGTGTGGATTTAGTAATCATTTTAGCTATATGGGCATAGCCAATGGCTAAGCCGCTGACCACCGCTGAATGATACGATGCGTTTACCAACATTTTACCATCTGTAACTGGAGTAGTCATGCTTTTATAACATTACATGAGGGCTTAACTCTAATTGAACCTCATCTAATTTTTGAACTTGTGGTGTTTTCTCTTCTCCGGTCTTAAAAAACCATACCGCTGCTATAGCAACAACCCCCTTGTCGTATCTCTTTTGTTCCTGGTGATCTTTGGTGTCGAAGAAGGCGATCATACAAAATGGCTAAACTTCTGGTATACTGGTTACGAATTTGTCTGGCTAATTCAGGATCTGTTATCATATCATGCTCCAGTGAGATATTGTCAATAGAATAGCTACCATCTTCAGTAGCTTTAATTACTCTGCTGTAGTCATTAAAAGTGAGTTCGTATTCTAACCTATCGCTTAGGGATGCTTGATAGAAGGGTTTGTGACTATCTAGTAATTAAAAGTCGAGCGGAATATAGAATTGATTACCAAATACATCAGCAACGGCCTTGTATCCTCGCCAGTAGACGCATCCACACGCAGTCTCAATGTGTTCTGATTAACAAATACCTTGGTACTGTTAGTTTTCCCATTCTTTAAATGTTCTCCAGAGATACATGTAACAGAAGTATATATTGCTGTCGTCAATACTCAAAACTTCATTACCACTCATTTTAATCACAATTTTCTTAACAATCGCACGACCTATATTCTTAACGACCTCTCTGTTAACATCGCTAGAAGTCAAATTAATTGTAAATGATAGTCGTGCAGTTCCTGGAACTAACACATCGTTAGCACCTAGATTAGGAAAGTCAACCAGAAGTGTTTTTATTCTGATCAGTGGTACTCGGGTTATTAGTTATAGTTGCAGACTGGCGAAATGCTTTGACCCTTAATGGATCCCGAAGTCTACGTTTTTGGGTTTAACTTCCGTCCGTATTGTCAAGACATTCTTTATATTGAAACTATGTAACCTTATGTTTAATATAAAAATGGATGATATTAATCTAGATAACCTAACTGATACTAGTACAATTGAAGAGGGTACTAATGAAACCAGCTTTATGAATCTTAACAAGGATCTTTTGTAATCAACCGTTAATGATGATTATGATGCCTTTAAAGAAACTCCCATCGGTCGTGATTATTCAAAGTTTACGATAGTAATAAAGGAATATTGCGACTGCGTGGCTCTCCGGATATTGATCTTATGAATTCTCATACTCGTAAGCCCCTAAACTTGTCTATGATGGCTAGTAAACACGGCATCAACATTGTTCGTAATGAATTAGGTTTTGTAGACTACTCACAAGAAAAACTTTCTGTGAAGACTATTAAGGTTCTTCAGACTGTGCGAACTGAACTCGGTGTCATAGATAAAGATAATTTGGAAGAAATCTTGAAGCGGGCCTTGCACGGACTCAGAGAAATCTTAGATACCTACTACAATAATTCCATGTTACAGGTACCACCATCCTTTGAGTACAATATAAGGGAATTACGAGGCCTTGACAAGGCAATGCAAACAGTACGAAAGATCGGCCCGCCTCAAAGCGGCTTTGAGTAATAGAAAAGCACTTCATTCACAAATCAGTCAAATTCGAGAAACTATCGATCAAGTCCTCAACGAAGATACTAAAATGGCCGATAAAATTAAAACATTGTTCAGAGAACAGGAGATAACCATTGCCAGTATTTTAACCGCATTGGGATTTATTATATCGACTTTGACTCTCCCGTAAACCAGTTGAGGTGGGCCACCCACACCACCTAGTGATAAGGATGGTGTAAAAGAGTGGATAAAAAAGCATTTAAAGGCATTAGGAGAAGCACTGGGAAAGCTCGCTCTGAAAGCCGCGTCTGCACTTCCAGGTATAATAGGGAGTATTGTTACCTGGCTCTTGAATTTATTAGCAAAGACCACCACTTGGCTTAGTCAAAACTTGTAGGCACTGATCGTAGCAATTGCCGGGCTGTTATCCATTAAAGACTATTTATGCAAATCATGAGTAAACCAGCAGCGACTCCACCTAATATAAGCGCTTTATTTTCATCGATATGTTGTTGATTTTTAGCGGCAATATGTGGCGGCACCTGTGGTTGTGCGTCAGTAGATGGCTGTTTCGGTGACTGTGGCTTGACTATCCCCTTTTCACCTGTGTTTGTTTGCGTTATTAATTCGGTGTTAATATCTGAATTTATACCTGGTTTTTGTTGATCAGAAGCAATAACAATTATAATTAGGGGACATCAGAAATTGGCTAAATGCATTGTACCCATGTGGGGAAATCGAATCCGGGTCATCAGCGTGACGAGCGAACGCTTTAACCTATAAGCGCCCCCTGTAGTATGAGATGGTAATGTAACTGTAAAATCTTCTAGTGCCTCATACAGGAAGATGGTTTAGATACTGCCAAGGTCTGAGAGGTCATCTTCGCTAATACCACTGGTCTTACGGGAATTTGGTCGAATCTCCCACTTTATTGCGTTGTATTTGGTTAGTTCTGACAAAACTACACGAAATTCCTCCTCCGATATCTTACAATCAGCCAGTGCTGTTGAAATATGATCCTCAATGCCGTTCAACTTTGCTTCGGCGAGAATCCGAATACTATCATGTTTTAATGCTTTCTTTTGCAACTTACGAGAAATAAATTTTATCGCCATTCCTGCCAGTCCTGAGACTCCGGCCGCTACTTCCATACCAAGTACGATAGGCGCGGGGTTATAGTTGATAATAAACCAACACCGGCTATACCAAGTCCCATGCCAGCTGTTACAAGCGCAGTGTCAACCAACTCCATCGAGAACATTCACAGCTCTACGATACTTTTTATACAATCCAAGTCTAAACTCCCTCTCCTTCTCTATTCGATGTTTTATGTCGCTTATTTGATGTAATCGAAATCCATCAACAGTATCCATCTTTTCGGATGCTTCATCGAGCACCGGATATAAACTCATAATGTATATTATTATATCATATAATAGTCTTTAATTGATCTTGCTTAAATGTTTTGAGAGTATACATCAACCTTATTAAATGTATATTACATGGCATAAATATCTTAGCAAGCGAAATGCTTTCCCCTTTATTAATTTGGCCCCCCTCAAGGGTTGCAACGGGTGATACTCCCATATAAATAATACTGCAATGCTGACGCTCGTGTCTCTTAAGCCATTTAATTGAAAGACCTGGTAATATCTCAAGGGCATCTACCGATGCATCCCCAAACAAGACTTCAATAATAAGAGTAGAGAGATCAGGTATAGCGTTCAAGTTCTGTTTTATATCATTGAATTGAGTAACCAAATTTAAAGCAACATTTTTTAATGCTGGACGACTCAATAACATATAACCTGGGTTTTCTGGCAGGGGAATGACTAACACACTTTTTCGTTTTGAGGGGATATAAGCCCCGAGTACGATCCCACTATTCATTATCTTAGTTAATTGATGTCCCTTACCCGTCATCACATATGGTGGGGCAATGATGATATTCATTGCGAGTAAGATTGTATAAAGTGTTTTTATTGAGTCTACTAACGTCGACATCACTTAAATCTCCTAGATTACCTGTAAATACAACTTCTTTCCACGTGTATACATTATCTTGTAAGTATAAAGCGTATAACTTACCATCGGTACCAGATTTACTGAATCCTTCTATGTCTCCAAGATTGGAAACCGCAATTGTATAACATTGTCTAAGGTTATGCATTCCAGGGCCCGATGAATCAACCATTATTTATAATATAGAGTGTTACACTCAAGTATCCTATATGTACAGGTTGATGCTTTTACATCTAATACAGAAATTTTGAGATCTGAAATAATGCCCCGCTTTAACTTTTTATATTGTAATGATGAGAAAGATTCCGTTCTTCCGCTATTGTATTTTTCATCCTTGACTGGAATAGATCTTAGCAGAGTTGAAGGACTTTCGAGTTGAATATTATCCGTTGTACTGATCTGATCAAGATGGATGCACAACTCTTTATAGGGAACTAAATCAGGCAATTTAACTCCATGCACTCTTTCTTTGGGTTGTTTTATTGATTTTAACCCCAAAAATCTAAGTGTAGATGATAAGTACGGGGGAATATCTACACTTTTTTCTCTAGGGGTCAAAATCAACATCCCATTCGACTCATTTGGTGTGAGACTAGCTCCCAAAGGCTTAAAAATTTCATCATTGAGTGAGCATACGCTTTAATACCCATCAGGTATATTGATGGTTTTTGATAAATCATCGGTTTCAACTAGTAATAACCTATTATTTTCTCTCACAGCATTTATATTGGCACACCGCGGGCAATACATCGCAGAGAGCTACTTCAAGTTGCCCAGCCGAGTTATTGATAGTTTGAAGCAATTGAATAGACTGGCAATTTGTTATTCCTGGGAGTGCAACATACATATTAAATATACAAAGATACTATATCATAACTTAAATATGTAATCAACTTACATTACGAATCAGTCGATTTTAGTTAGCGCCTCTGGAGCTAGGTTTTTCGTTAAATTTCCCGATATCTCTGAAAAATACAGGGTCGCGGCAACTAGCGATAAAATAGTGCATGATTGGTTACAAAATCCGATGCAATTTTGGCAAAACCAGTTAAATTTTGGCATATGGTGTTCCACAACAGGATGTGGTGTGTCTCTTTATGCCCCAGGATTTGAACTAAATGAGTCTGTTTTATCATTTCACGCGTACTATCAGATTAGACGTATACATAAAGAAATTAGTGCCCCATTACCGCAGGATCGAGCATGGAATTCATCAAATAATCCGTTCAATAGGTTTGCGTATGAACGTATTTGTCAGGAATTTAATATTTCTACGAGTAAAGATTGGCGTATTAAAGGACTTAACTATGGTCTAGCTGTTCCGTACAGCGGAAAAAGAACTGCTAAAGAAGAAAGAGATGATTTAGTTTTAAAAACTCATCAACCATTCGATCCATTTAAGTTGTTACAGAAAAACAATCTTTTTGTAAGATTGCATAATCTTAATCATGGCTGGGAACGATTGGAGAGCAGATCGTATGAGTTTTAAGAGTGGTTTAGCTTATATTGTTTGTGCAACTAAACGATACTGCAAACGCTTGGAATGAATTTCTGTATGATAAAAAAGATAATTAATTTACTAACCCAGGAGTTGTAAGAATCAATGAATCAATAAGAACTTATGTATGGGCAATTCTTGGTGCACAGTCGCAAACACGAACAGGAATAATCGGTTCTGGGACAGCGCTCGAATGCGCAAAAAAAGTTTGTCGCAAACGTAGAGGATGCTATCAATTCATTCACCAGTTGACATACCATCTTCTATAAAACGTTATCAAGATGTATTACAGTACGCTCAATCCAAAGTTTATGGGGCAGGACTATACATGTCTCCAAGTAATATGGAACTTAAGATCGGTCAAGTGATCCGCCATCATAATAGCTTTCAACAGTATTCCAGTTATATCAAGGCGTGTCAGCTTAATGTGGGAGAAAACCCCGAAGTGATGCAGGTCTCAGACGTTTACCACTTCGGTGAAACCCACAGGGACGGGCTGACAAACCTGGATAAAAATCGAGTCGACCGGGATTCGAACCCACAATCATAGCTTTCAGACGTGCCCAAGACAATCAACTCTTCACAGAGAATTGCGGCGTACGAGACATGTCCACACTTAACCCCTTGAGATCTAGACATATTCATTCACTGAAGTAACTTCAGCAACCGAGTAGTTGTATTGTGCCATTTATAAACGTTGTGCCAAATGATTACACCATACATGTTTATATATGCACTCACACATCAGGAAACCTCTTGCAGCTTTCAATTTCTCGCATCGATGAATGGTGCTTATTGAATGTAGTTTCTGCTAAATGACCTCATTGGCATGTTTCGAGGATCGTGATATCAAGGTTATCGGATTGCTTTATCGCATCGATAACACTCGCCGTTATATGATAATTGTACTTACCTGAGACCAAGGCTGCTGAGGATAGTTTCTTTCAACGTAATGATCAAGAGCCCTGCTTGCTGCTCAATGACCAAGTGCACGGTAGCTGTTTCAGTCTATCTATATAGTCATACCTCCCCTCAAAAACATCGTAAATCTTCATCAGAGATTACACAAGCTGTCGAAATCCTCCCACATGATCCTCCAATATGATCCTCCAACGTGATGCATTCAGGAAGATCGTAAAGTATGCCAGCCGCTCCAGCAATCAACGAATACCCGGATGAAGAAGTGTTATTTGACATGCAGAAATGACCCACAGCCAATCATTATAAAACAAATAAAAAAGTGGCATTAATCCTAATTTATAGATTACATGGTCTCATCCGTGTTCACAACTTCATGGTGTTTAAATACTAATATCAAACTAGAATTTTCCGCATCAGTCGGCGACAGGTTGCAGCACACCACGCATATCCGGTTCCGTGCACAACTTGAAATGAATTATTAATAAGGGGACTATTTGTTTATTCGGAGATATAATCTATAAGCTAAATACAACAAAATCGGGTCTAAAAGGTTTCAAATAATGAAAGGTGGTCATCCATGTTTAGATATCATTGCTAAAACTGGTGAATTTCAAGCGTCTATAACTCTGCAATATGTGTTTGACAAGTAACAATTGTTACGACGTAAATTATAATAACTCGGTGAATTGTAATACTGCTATGAATTGTAATACAAAATATAGAGGATATTATATTCGTGTTCATATCATTCCGGAATTTAGACACGAGTGTCGTAAACATAGTCTGACATGAACACGAATATAATGTTCTATTTATTACCAAAGAAGATGTCTACATACAGAGACGAAGTTTAGTGTTTACCTACATGTATAAGGACAGCAGCGGAACCACAATTTGTCGAATGACATCTACAACTGTGACGTCGTTTCTAGTGTGACGTCATTCCGACCTGACATTACAATAAGATTCGAATGACGTCAACAATGCCGTCCGGATAACGGAAACAATACACTGTTGTCTCTTGACGTGATATGACCCTCGGTCACATATGATTTTTATGAACCCTGAGCCCTCGTAGGTAGACAAAAATCTAGTCTCTGAAATGAACATATCGAAAAAACAACAACAGTTTTTCAGTTATCTTAATAAAAATATAATAAAAAGGAGCCCTGTGACTCTCTTCATTTTCAGCTACTGCAGTGATCTGGACTTGCCAAACATTATAGACTTGCATAGGCTGTATTTGATATATATATGTATCAGGTTCTGTAAGACAGACTACCTCGTAGGTAATAATATTCAATATTATACAATATTTGTCAGAATACAAGAAAATATACAAATACTTGAACATGTGAGACTAAGTTGTAAGAAATCAAAATCCGGACATTGAAAGCATATTCAACCACTGAATAGATACACCTCACTACATGAAAATTTTAATGATTTTTATATCACGTTATCAACAGAAAGAGTGTAGAAACCAAGTGTGTATTCGCCTTAACCACGGCCTATATCGACTGCTATCATGTCCTCCGTTGTACTCATACTGAGAAGCAGATACAGTGAAGCGTATAAACTCAGTCGTAATCTTAAATAAACTGCGATGAAATGTGGTAACTGACGTAAATTGTAATAAAAATCGAAACAAGGGAATCTGGTCAAGAAAAACATAATGTATAAGATCAGTTTATTAGTCCATTTGTCCCGAGGTAGAATTAAAAAAGGCATATGGAAATTCTAATCGTGTGTGCTTGTTCTCGATCGTGTAGGTCTAATTCATTGTTTCAATAATTGCAGACATGAAAATAACTGACTCTGGACTGGACAATCCAGTGATTGACTTCATAGGCATCGATCCACGCAATTGGTATGCGATGACATGTATCAACCAAGTCAGCGAGCCAGACCACCCGATCACATCCGCCACCTTTGTCCGACGGCGCGCCGCCTCCTCAGGCTGTACGGAGACGCGAGTTGGCATGCACATTGAACCCACAGCTGATTTCACCGATACTGCCGACTCATCAATCGATTTACATGTATGTTTAAATGACTGTTTGAAGTATCTCTCATTGAATTTGTTGATGGACATATTATTCAGAACTGGGCAAGCATAATTACATGGGTAAATGATGTGAGTGATGGATAAATGTTCTTTTGCAGTCATAGCCCGACAGCTTGTAAATAACCGAGTCTGAGGCAGTAGTTTACGGTACCAGCAACGAAATCAAGCACGCACACACGCACACACGCACACGCGCACACGCGCAGATTGTGGGGTAGAATAGGTCTTCAGCAACCCATGCTTGTCGTAAAAGGTGACTATGCTTGTCGTAAAAGGCGACTAACGGGATCGGGTGGTCAGGCTCGCTGACTTGGTTGAAGCATGTCATCGATCCCAATTGCATGGATCGATGCTCATGATACTAATCACTGGATTGTCTGGTCCAGATTCGTTTATTTAGAGACCGCCGTCATATAGCTGGAATATATTGCTGAGTGCGGCGTTAAACAACAAACCAAACCAAACCAAAACCCAGGCAGGCGTGAGATTTTGTACCAGACAAGGAAGTGAATATGAGCAGATTCGATAATTTACATGCCTACGTGGTATAGCTGGGGTATTGTCAACTTTGGCGTTGAACATATTTGTTCGCGCATATGTTTGAGATGGGCCTATTCCGACCATAACGATTTACGACGGCTCATCCAGGCTGAAGTGATGACACAGCTGTGCCCTGGCCATGCTACTCAATCTGGGTGTGTGGTGTTGAAACCATAAACAGTAGCTGGAAACAAGTTATTTAATGCTTCGTATGTCAGGATATTAGTTTAGTGTTAATATGATTTAACAAACTGGCTGCATGCATCGTGTTTACTCAACATATGTGGCGGTAGGGTAGCCAAGTGGTTGAAGGGTTCGCTCGTTATTCCGAAGGTTAAGTTCGATTCCAAACATGAGTAAAATGTGTGAAATGAGTGAGCGAGTTGGGTTTTAACGCCGCTTTTAACAGTATTCCAGTTATACCAAGGCGTGTCAGTTTAATGTGGGAGAAAAGCACGAAGTGATGCAGGTCTCAGACGTTTACTGCTTCAGTGAAACCCACGGGAAAAACCCGGATTCGAACCATCAATTATAGGTTTCTGACGTGCCAAATGGACGCAACTCTGCACAGCGAAACGCGACGCCTCAGACGACTGGGCCACCCTTGCCCCCGAATGTGTGAAGCAGATTTATTTGAACAGTATTTCAGTATTATCACGGTGTGTCAGCTTGATGTAAGACACACATTTGAAGTGGTTCTTAGACTCTAACCACTTTGATGAAACCCACGAGCATGGTTATGGTGCTGGAAAACCTAGAAAAGATAAACAGGGCGAACCTGGATTCGAACCCACGATCATAGGTTTCCGGCATGTCTAAGTGACTGAACTCTGCACGGAAAATGACGATGCCGTAGGCGACTGGGCGATCCGTGCCCCTCGAGGACAATAACACAGGAAAGGGTAAGTTCCCCTGGCCTCCCTTGCTTCCACACTCACTTATTGTCATATGCACGGACATGGTCAGACATACATGTATACCAATGAATACAGGATTCCCAAAGTAGATTGAACAAGGTCAGAAGAGACATGTGTTAAAAGGGGTTTCATTATGAGTAAGTGAGTTGTGTTTAACGCCGCTTTTAACAGTATTCCATTTATATCTGTCAGTGTAAATATCTCAGCTTAAAATTAATATCAATCAGTGTGTGTTCAAGCCGTATGCCGGCGGACTGTAAGTGATTGTGAGATGGGCTTAATATGGGAGGAAAGACCGAAGTGATGCAGGTCTCAGACGTTTATCACTTCGGTGAAACCCGAAAGCACGGGTATGGTGCGGACAAACCTAGCAACATAATCGGGTCGAACCGGGATTCGAACCCACAATCATAGGTTTCTGCACAGCGAATCGCGGCGCCTCAGACGACTGGGCCACCCGTGCCCCATTCATTATGAATTTGAGGGGCATTACACAATGGATATTTAATGTCACAATTTAAACAATGACGTGAAAGCGACAGAAGCATTCAATGGAAAACCCAAAATATATTCATTAGAAGAAACAAGCGTTTTATCGAGCAATATGCACTTGGATAGTTCTATTTCGAAAGAATTTGGTTATTTATGTCACCTCTCCGTTTCCTTTAGACACTTGTTGTTAGTCTTAAATACGCAAATCATACTAAACTGTGCCCCTTGTGGAATAGTATAGGAACGGGAATTTTCTGAAGAGTGTACATCAGTTCAATTTACAACTTCCATGTCGATAGACAGTCGGAAGGTCAGTGGTTCGATTCCCTGGTCGCGTCATACATAAGACGTTATAATAACTGGTGCTTGTTGTTAAGCTGGCTGCTTCTCGTCATCAAGGGGATAAAACATGGACTAATAGGCTCGGAGTCAGCATACTGTGTCTGCGTAGCGTATCCATGTTTCCGGTGTTCGAACCCCAGCCGCGTAATACCAAAATACCTCTAAGATTGTACCCTGCCTGGATCTAGGCATTAAGTGGCTAAAACAAGTACTGATATGCTCGGAGTCCGGGTCTATGTTTGGGTGGGGCATTCATGTTACACTGCGGCTTGGTGTCTCATTGAGTTAGCACTACACAATCTGCATTAGTCCGGACTAGTACAAGCAACCACACACACACACACGCACACGTTCCGCGACGTTAAACCCCATTTCACTTCACCTCACCTCGATGGTTTCACCAAAGTGGTAAACGTCTACGACATCACGTTCCCATATTAGTCACCAGACATGGGATAAAACTGAAATGCTCTCAAACAGGCGTAAAACCGTGCATAACAGGTATTTAAATAATCCCTAAACAATCACCGCTGTGTTCCCCATAGCACTTTGACAACATCATTGCGCAGTACAGCGGATGTCATAAACAGGAAATCACCTCTAGGTTTGGTCACATGACCTGTCACCTGTGTTCCACACTACGCCATTGCAACAGAAAACGTCACCCACCTTCCGCCCCTTCATCACCTGGGACTAGATTGGTACTGTTATAAGGTTAAAAATGCATCTCAAAAACATTAGAAAATGATAACAAATAAAACCATTATAGCTGCAATGAGGAGTTGCATTAGATATAGTTTGTGACAGAACTTTTAGTTTGAAAGAAATCAATAGATAAAAAACATTTCACATTTATCACAAGTGTATTCTGGACATTTCATAATTATCATTGGATTGGTTCCTGGCTATCGTCCATTAGTTAATGAAACAAATAGAGAGTTTCAAGGTATATTTCATTTGGATTCCGGATGCGTGTCGCAAAATCAATAGAGAGATGAGCAATATGACACGTCGGCTTCTGTATTTTTCCGTTTACGACACACATGAGTTCATGGTCAGATCTAAGTTTTAACGAATCCCCAGGGGTTTCCCCATGAATGTAGAAGTTGTCCGTCAGTGTTTACGTCATTTCAAGAACACGGTCTCGTGAAAAAGGTCTTCAGCAACCCATGCTTGTCGTAAAAGGCGACTATGGGCATCGTAAGAGGCGACTAACGGGATCGGGTGGTCAGGCTCGCTTACTTGGTTGATGCATGTCATCGTATCCCAATTGCATGGATCGATGCTCATGATGTAAATCACTGGATTGTTTGAATCAGACTCGATTAGTTACAGACCACCGTCTGGAATATTGCTGAGTGCGGCGTTAAACAACAACAAACAAATCATATCATACAAAAGGTCAAATCAAGCTCCTTATGTCCATGCAGACAAATCTAGAAATATCATTATTAACGATTAGGCAACGTGACATTTGGTTTGGGGCACTCTATAGTTGGACTCATTGTCGAATTTTGAATGTTTACCTGGTGGTATTGCTACCTTTTTGCTACCTTTAGTGTGATTGTACTATGGCCTGTATTATTGACACTGTCAGTGTACTTTTTATGTAGGATAATATGGTGTTTTGCTTGTTTACAATTACATGCCGCCGTCGTGTGACAGGAGTACTGTTTATCCCTTTCGCGAACACGTGGTATCATCACTGATTTTCGGTGATCTATTCATTCAATTTTCACCACTATTTAGCCCCAAAAAATCTGTTTCGGCAGATACTCGAACTTTTTTCTCTGTGTTCGACGTTTATTAGTAACCTAACACAGGATGGTCCCGCGGAATAGAATGATACCAGTATCTAATACATGTTTGGGTGATGATATTGTATACTGCCAGTGTAATGGTTCTGTGTGACGATATTGCTGACTAACACAGAACGGAGTGGTATATATACCAGTTAGAGTAATGGTCCTGTGGGACGATATAGTGTTGCCACTGACAGTGTGATGGACCTGTGGGACGGGGACGATGCGGTGTTGCCACTGACAATGTAATGGACCTGTGGGACGATGCGGTGTTGCCACTGACAGTCTGATGGTCCTGTGGGACGATGTGGTGTTGCCACTGACTGTGATGGTCCTGTGGGATGATGTGGTGTTGCCACTGCCAGTGTAATGGTTCTGTGTGACGGTATTGCTACCTAACAAAGTGATGGTCCTGGGGGATGATGCGGTGTTGCCACTGCCATTGTAATGGTTCTGTGTGACGGTATTTCTACCTAACAAAGTGATGGTCCTGGGGGAGAGTATGATACTTGTATTTGGTCCTGTTGGATGATGTGGAGTTGCCACTGCCAGTGTAATGGTTCTGTATGACGGTATTGCTACCTAACACAGCGATGGTCCTGGGGGATGATGTGGTGTTGCCACTGCCAGTGTAATGGTTCTGTGTGACGGTATTGCTACCTAACACAGTGATGGTCCTGGGGGATGATGCGGTGTTGCCACTGCCAGTGTAATGGCTCTGTGTGACGGTATTGCTACCTAACACAGTGATGGTCCTGGGGGATGATGCGGCGTTGCCACTGCCAGTGTAATGGTTCTGTGTGACGGTATTGCTACCTAACAAAGTGATGGTCCTGGGGGATGATGCGGTGTTGCCACTGCCAGTGTAATGGCTCTGTGTGACGGTATTGCTACCTAACACAGTGATGGTCCTGTGGGATGATATGGTATTTATACCTAATGGTCCTGTGAATTGGTATGGCATTATATCCAGTTAAGGAGTTGTGTTAGTTACAGACCTGCTCTCGCAATCCTTTTGATGGTATGGTACACGTACATTTCCATATCCCCTATTCAATTACCATCTCGCTACAGATAACAGACAATCCAGAAGTTGAAAGTTGAAACAAGCGTTTTATCTAGTCACAGAAACATATGAAATATACATGTACATTAAATATAAAGTAACTATAATGATATACTACAAATGTGAAGAATATTTTGAATTAATACTAACCACAGGCATACATCCAAGCCCCGTTCAAGGCAGCCAATCTATATAACACAGGTCGGTGACCACTTTTATAGTTGTTCCATTGCAAAAGCAAATACATATTCGGCTAATGTTCCGAAAGACCCAAAATAATTACAAATGGTAATATATGTTATGAGAAGTAAACGTCAACAAACAAATCAATCAACACCAATAAAATGAAAAACAACTCTTACATTAATTAAGCAAACAAACACAAACTAATACATTCAAAGAAAATATAACATAATAAGGAATCCAATTTAAAATTGAAAAGGTTAACAATGTGTTTGTAGCTGCCGTTGCAGCTACCATTCATTTGATTTAAGCATGTGTATGTTCCATTCCAGTTTTCAAGTTAAATATATTGAATGTCAATGGATATGAAGGACCTTTTCGCAAAACATAAAATAATCCATTTCCATGGAATGCGTTTCTGTACATGTTAATAATTACATTGTGTCGCGACGGTTCGCGTCAGTTCCCAAACGTTTGGTCTCGAAACGATGGATCTGCCAACACATCTGACCAATAGGAACATCGCCTTTGACATTTCAGAGGTCCTGTGAAGACAGGAATCATGTTAACAACAGTATTAATTGACTGAATCACACCATGTATCTTGGGTAAACAGTGGAGTAGAGTATATGTTAGTTGCATGTTAGGTGAGGTGAGGTGAAATTGGGTTTAACGTCGCGTCCAAGATTATTGCACTTATATAGCGACGTGCATGCACGTGTATGTGTGTGTGTGGCTGCTTGTACTAGTCCGGACTGATGCCGATTTATAGTGCTAGCTCACTGAGATACCATGCCGCAGTTTAACATGAATACCCCACTCAGACACAGTATACTGACTCCGAGCCGACCAGTCCTTGTTTTAGCCCCTTAATGCCGAGCGCCAGACAGGGTAACAACAAGTACAATCTTTTAACGTCTTTTTGTATGACGCGGCCCGGGATCGAACCCTGGACCTTCCGCTCTCCGGGCGGACGCTCTTCCACAAGACCACGGAGGCGGTCAGTTGCATGTTAGGAGCTGTAGATCAATGATGATCTAGTTGGTGTATGGATTTCAACTTATTTTATTGCTTTACCGTGATGTGTCGGTACAGATACTATAGACAGTTTATCATAAAGCAAACATTAAAGTTGAATAATATTATATTAAGTTTCGGATATGGTCACAATAGTTCAATGGAGATTTCTTATGATAATGGAAAGGCTTAAATCGCTTTAAATAAATTGTGAAAATTTGTAAGGCATTGTCACCGCTTAATGACAATATAACTTTTGGAATCTGAAAGCATAAGCAAATGACTGAAACGCTAACTATTCTCATTACCCCAATCCTGTTGGTTGGTGGAGATGCCGGAGACGCTGGTTGGAGGTGACGTCAACGACATCACTTGCGCGCGTGTAACACCGTCAGCATTGACTCTGTATAGTCTAAAAATAGAAAAGGCAGTGCTAGCGGTAAGCATCAAAACGCACCAGCTAAGCATATTGATTCCAATATTGTAACACTGAAATCGGAAGACGTAACAACATCGTTAAAATCAAGCTGTTATAGGATATAAATTTATGACAATGTCTGGAAGCAATTCTTATATAAATCCTACCCAGTTCCATTGGCATAGAAGTAGTAGTCGTTCACGAGACCAAAGAGCGGACTTGCGTTGTCTGCTAGATTTGTGACGTCATCGCCGTCGGTGTCGCAGCTCATGAGTTGTCCGTTGCTGTACCACATCAGTCTATCAACTGTTAATGGGATGGTAAGAATTCAGTGACATTAACATCACACCATTACCTCAAATGTATTCATATACACTGCATATGGGATGGATAACATCATTTGTACGATGCACTGAAGACAACCAACTTCCCAAGTACAGGTGTCAATCATAACACAGTGAGGGAGTGAGTGAGTATGGTTTTACGCGGCCTTTTTGAGAATATTCCAGCAATATCACGGCGGGGGACACCAGAAATGGGCTTCACACATTATACCCATGTCGGGAATCGAACCCAGGTCTTCGGCGTGACGAGCAAACGCTTTAAACACTAGGCTACGCGACCGCCCCACATAACACAGACACTAGTGTATCCTGATGCAGTGGATGTGGATATAGTACACATTTACTCTTATTATTTCAGCATTTTAATAAGTTTACCGTCTGGTTTGAGCCTAAGACCAAAAACGTCTTCTCCAGTGTTCTTCAGTAAAGTTCTCGAGTCGTTGCCATAACGGTACTGCTGGATTGTCTGCCCCTCTGACCAATACATGACGCTGTAAAAGAAATTATTGTAAACTTGAACCTCTTCGGGATATTTGGCGATATTTATGTCTTTGCAGTAATCAATATTCAAACCATATCACGGCGAAATCGAACATTCGCTCCCCCATTCACTCAGTCAGTTTCGGGTCCCCGAGCATGTTTGACCACAGAGATGAGCTCCTGATGTATGGCTTATGTGTTGTTTCGATGTTCTAATAAAGACATAGTCCTTTTTCAACTTTTATGTTATATATTTTATTGTTTTTGCCTCATAACCAATTTGCCATGTGCAACACCTTCATAAGTATGGTTTATAAAAATGTAAATTACTTTTTCTTTTTCAAATGTCAATCTTAATCAAAGTCCTGTTTCATCATCAAAGATTTTATTATACTAGTTTAAATACATCAGTATAAAAGGACACGAAAACATACAATTTTTCCTGATGTAGGACAAGATCACGGGGATTATTGAGTCCATCGAGTATCACCATGTCATCTTCGGTGTACCGGTCAGAGGTCACGGCCCTGAGGGAACCAGTGCGCAGGGTATAAAATACAACCCCTGACCTCTCGTCCACAGCCAATCCTGTAACCTCCTCACCTTGAACACAATAAATCAAAGCCTCTGTGATGTTCGTGTAAGAACGGAAGCCAACCAATTCATTAAAAAAGCGATACTAATCTGTAAAAGTACAATAATGCAAGGTGTTTGCTAAACGTGTGAACCCCACCGGTACAACTGGTACCAACCCTCGTGCCTGGACGTCGAGGTCACTTCATAATTGACTCCTGGAACAATTCTACAACTTTACGAAATCTGGAAATGGCGCCAAGAGTTGCATGTCAGTGTTTCTACGCTAATCCGCATGTGATTCATCAGACCATTTGGAAAACAATATGAAGAATATATACGATGTCATAACTCAGCAAATATCAATGTTGTCAAGACAAAAAGATCTCTAATATTATGTTAAAAATGTTCTAATTATCAGGAGGGGCATTCCGTGTTATTTAATGCAAGTCCCAAGCATCCCATGATTCTCCAACGAGCCGACTAACGGGGATCGGGTGGTCAATGTCATGTTGTACAGATATTTCAGTCTCCGAGTTGCTAGCTCTAGACGATTTATTTACAGGCTACCTTGAATCAACTGGAATATGGCTGCGGCGTTAAACATCCACTCACCCTCTTTAAGTATCAAACAACAAGATTCAAAGACCCACCAAAGTCTCCACGAGCCTGGAAACACTTTAATGTCATTCTGAGAAAGCTCCTTGAATTCTTGATTACATGAGGTCATATTATTTTAAAACATAAATAGCAAAGGTGCAGGCGTTCATTGCTATGTTAACTTCATGACACATACAAACCTCTAACTAGTCATGGTTGCTTGCCGCCGACATACACTGATAAGAGTAAAACAGGTCGAGATTCCACAAAACTTTCAGCTTGATGATCGTAAGCTTCCAATTTCCATCCCATCGGATTCTTCTAATGGAGGCTGGAGATTGCGTGCTGTAGTAGATGAAGTTGTCAGTGGCGCTGTAAACGTGATGCGTTACACTACGGTGATGTCGGGGAGTTTAATAATACTCTCATTTTGGAATGTCAGGTGGCTCTTAGTCAGTGTATTTTGACCGTTGGCCACCAGCAGGTACTGGTCGGGAGATTCAGGGGCTGATAAATGTAAAGCAGAAAGCTGTGTCCATAGTGGAGGTATATAGAGGGCCTATGAACCGGTATCTACATTTCACCTGATTCGCTTTCTTTACTGTCATCATATGGAATACGCTTGTCTTCAACCTTCAATCTTCAACTTTCAATCAAAAGTGTAGCCCCCGTGAAGATCAGGGTTAGAATTAGTTACGATGACAATCACTGGATCTTTTAGACTCGATAATTGACAGACTGCCGTCTTATAGATGGAGTCCGACATTAAACAACAAACAAAACAACAAAACATTCAGTGAATCAGTGCATGAACCAACATTCCTGATTGCACTTACCGAGACACATGGTGTGGTATGGAATCCCTGTTTCGGGTGTTGTAGCGAACCCCGGGCAGGGCGTACAGTCCAACTGTCCGGAGTGTTCTTGGTAGAAGCCAAGGGGACATGCCTCGCACATGCCATCAGAGTAGAAAGTACCAAGGGGACACTTCACTGATAAAATCAACATAAAAGTGTGAAAAAGTAACATTTTACCTACGCTTCTTTTTCTGACAGTGACATAACTACCGTCGATCTGCAATTTTTAACAGTAAAGGGCTAAATACAACAACTGTCGTACATGCCTACCTAGTAACAAACCATTAAAAGAGATTATTTGTACTCATTTGTTTCCTAATAAAATGACATTTGATCATGGCTGTTGGCTTGTCAGCAACATGCCCATGCTCGTGGGTTTCGCCAAAGTGGTAACAGACCGACCCAGTCTCGGCCGAAAAGCCCCGTTCCCTTGCTTCCGTCTGCGTTTTTTTTTATTTTAGGGGGCACAACCACTGGTTAATCGCTATGTCGTCACGACCGAAACTTGATAGCGCAAGCGACGAATTTGGCTTTGGATATTTTCGTACCAGTCGTTTGTCAAAAATATCTGAAGAGAAGGGGTTGAACATATTTCATTTCTTTTTTTTCTTTTGTTATTTTTATTAATATAATTCCTTTTTATTATTTTTGTTAATTTCTTCTTTTTTTCTTCCTTTATTTGGGGGGAGGTATATTGTAGTTGTCAAATATGGTGAATGAAAATGAATTATGCCTCGTGTAAATCGTGTTAAAGCCCCACCCTGACTATAAATAGCCCGCAAGGTGGCGGTGTTTCAGTTTCGAACAATGACTGACAATGTAAACACAACCGAGTGTCGGGAGAGGTTTTTTGAAAATCATACGGGAACAAGACCACCATTGACCGTCAAACTTCGTATCAACTTGAATGACAAACCATGGATACAATAAATGGCTCCATATTAAGATATAAGTCAATAAATTTTCTGTAGTTTTATCATAAAAAATCGAATCGATCGTGTTTGGCGTCTGCATCGATCACAGTGGGCGGAGCTTATTTACGTTAGCGCTATAAATAGCAAAGCACATGGTCAGATGTACATGTGACACATTCAATGCATTTGTGGTCAAAGGGAATTGTGTTGCATATTTTTACGGCAGAACAGCAGCAGAACATCAATTTCGGTTAATGTAACCGTAACGATACTTAAATACGAAATTGACGACGCGATTCTTTCAGTTCAATCCGAAAATTACATATATTTGTTTAGTTTTGGTCATTTGCATTCAACAGTTAGATTTGTGCCACACAATAATCAGTTTATATTCATAAAACTTAAATTATTACACAGATTTTCAACTAGTGTTTAAGAAGGGGCCTAATTTGAAGCACCAGAAGTTCCGCCAATATTTCTCAGCTTGACTACAATAGATGAATATGTCACGTGTATCAACATAACAATGCACATAAGCAACTGGTAAATAAGTAACGAAATATACTTGATTTTTTTACCTACAGAAGGCGTATCCAGATAATATTGTACTTACGATAAACGAAAACTCCAATACATAATTATATTCCAAGACAACTTTAATTATGAATTTCCTTTTCTTTCACAGAATTTTCACACACAAAACTGAGTTTGATCATTAGATCCACACTTGTCCCATGTATATGTTTGTTCGGGGTATTTGGATACATTTCGCGCACAAGTTATGAAATACAATCTGGGATCCCTTTCCCGTTTTGTCCACACAAATCCTTCATCTGCTGCAACGTTTAATTACGTTTCTTCAAGTCCAAGTATCTACGATGTCTCCAAACACTTCGTTTATTTAGCTCAGTCCAGAAGCAATGTGTTCAAATCCACGAATTTCTGCAACATGGTGGCCGCACCATTCACCAACTGCGATTGCCTGTGCCGTGTCACGCATGGTTGACAAAAGAAGTGTGAGCATACATATTCGGCTTCATCTGGTTCCACAATGAAATCTAGCTGTCACATTGATTCACTAATCCCAAGAATCGGCACTGAATTTATCAAAGTTTCTGTTGCACTTGCAAGGGCGGGAAGAGAGGCGCCATCTTGTCGATTCGAGTTGTGAATCGGAATGATGTCATCTTGAATTGGAACTTTCTCCACGATAAAGTCACCAATGTCATAATCGAAATGACCAAAGGCTCCCTGAATATCTCGAACAAATCTTCGTCAAATTAGGCTTCACATGAAAATGTTTTGTTGCTCATATTGAAGACAAGCTAAATTGCAAAGTTCTTGACAGTTGTAAGCAGCAACTCGATGCGCTCATGGGGCGTGGTTGCTAGGAGATCGCGTGGTCAGAAAGGGGAAAACAATTTTTTTTAGAAAGTAATAAAAGAAATACGCAGTGCAATCCAAAAGTACCATGTACAGGATAGTTTTTAATAATAATATTCACGAAAAAAAATCTTTTCTAAAAATGCAAATTAATTTATTAATTTATCCAAAGGTCGTAACCCTGAACACGTGGTGGGTATTTGGAAGGAATTTTTGCGATGACGCCGTGAATGAGGCCGTGTGTATTACATTGTTGAATTCAACTGCCCAGGAAGATTGTTGAGGCATTGAAATTTTGACAGATGTTCGTCATGAATGGAGAGAAAAATGTATCTGAGAGAAACATTGTTGCTTTGAGCTTCGAGACAATACATGTGTTAATGCCGAAGTAGCCAGCGACCTGAATGTAAGCTTGATGAAAATAATGTTAAAACCCATTTTCACATGACAGAATTAATGTGAACTAATATTTATCTGAACATCGTTTCGAAGTCTGTGAGGCTGTCCGTATTTTATTATTTATATCTCCATCCCGACGTGAAATAATATGTCTTCGTGTCTCAATTTTGCTGACGCTGTGGAAAATTGCGCACCGATCTAATAAAAGAAATACTACTAGATTTACCATTGCACCGTCATAAAAGAACCAGGTCAACTTTATCTTTGTTCCGTTGTTTATTAAAAATTCGTTTCCGAAGCAAAGGGAATCGATCTACATCATAACTTAATTCATAGACTAGATTCTAGTACCAAGTGTTAAACACTTTTTTTAAATGTCATAAAATAACTTACACAATTATTGAAAGAGATTTTTTTATAAGTAATATATTTTATTTCGTCCGCCCGCTCTCTGGTTAGTTTAGGCTTGAGGAGAGAAACACATACAAACAATATGGATGGCCTTATGCAAATGACACTTGGCATGCCAATCAACAGGGATGTGGGTCACTGGGACCCGCCAAGTTTCACGGATCGAGTTACTTCAGCATAAGGGCTTCATCGGACAAGTGTGACTTTGCCAAAATACATTGCTAGATCTACTTGGCAATGAAAGAATGTCACGGAAACGACAAAAAACTACTTTTATCACTTGAAAATATGTTTTCTACACGATCGTTGTCATCCAGATTCCAGATGAGGCAAGATGAACACAACGAAGAAAAACATTGTTGAAATCACCGATTGCCGTATATATTGTGAGAAATGCTATTTATAAACTGCAGATATACCGTACATCACAGGATAACGATTGGTGCCCCAACACATATTATGTTTCTTGTTCATTTACACTGCTCATATGCATCACGACAAACGTATTTCGTTCTCGTCCAGAGATCTATAGAAATATAATTTGTGTTGGACTGTGTTGGATAAATCGTGGATATTCCACTGTATCATTTTATGAAGATGTGAAGACGACATGGCAGGTAGGTTTTGAAACCAAAGACGTACGCGTGTGTTGAAAAGTCTTGGAATCGTTTGGTAGATATTTATATTACCATTAAAACTTACGTCCTTGTTGTCAAACGACCCACGTGGGTGGGTGTTTACATGACGTCACCCGTTTACGCATTAACCAATGAAATGTATGTGTTATCATGACGTCATATTGACCTGTCAGATCACTTGTATAAGCTCCGCCCACTAGAGTGCGGTAGTTACTACCTATAAAGAACACGGGATTGGGTTTATCATCAGGGGTGTATCTAGACCTGCTCAGAGGAAGCAAATGTCAGAAACATCTCCCTCTTCAAAAGTTTAACATGTGTATGCAATGCTAAAGTAACTCATATAAGTTAAAAAATCGCTATCTTACACGAATCAATTTTTAAACCCCTGGCCACACTTCCAGAGTATTGGACTAAAAGAACTGCCCGTATTTAGGTATGGGACAAAAGTGGCAAACACTGAGAGAATCCAAGATAAACACTCGTAGTTGCCATGGTTATTTCTAAACAATAGGACATATTTCCAGAAAAGGGAAACCTGAAATTGCAAAATTATGTGAACAGATCGAGCGTCTGCAATACGTCCAATCAATTAACTTTCATTGAAATACCATTCAAAAGAAGTGTCATGAGTCCAAGAATTTTTACAGTTACCTACGAAACATGTAAATGAGGTACATGAATATGTCATAAGTTTCAAGCTTTTATCAATAAAATTACATGTTGACATAATGACTGTAAGAGAGAGTGAGGCACCTAATCGCCAGCATACACAGCGGCACACAAAG
The DNA here is from genome assembly GCF_022045235.1 of Haliotis cracherodii. Lineage (NCBI taxonomy): Eukaryota > Metazoa > Mollusca > Gastropoda > Lepetellida > Haliotidae > Haliotis > Haliotis cracherodii. The sequence goes on along the minus strand of NW_027266273.1, from coordinate 2,997,650 downwards.
TACGCGATCTAGACTACCAGTTGTCAGACTTTCATTTTTGTTGAAGCCTCGGTGGCTGAGTGGGTTAGATCGCTCATTTTGTGTGCTGGCGTTTAGCTGCCTCACTCTGGCAGTGTGGGTTCGAATCCCGTACAGGACTCAACCTATTAAAGTACGAGAATCTGTACTTTACTAAGAAAGTGTTATCCATAATATAACAATGGTTACATTTGACCACTTTCTAAATGGCATTGTATGTTCATAGCTTTCGGCCATGGGAGCCGTGCCAATTAACACTTGTCATAGGGGTACACAAAGTACGTGATCTAGACAACCAGTTGTCAGACTTTCATTTCTGTTGAAGCCTCGGTGGCTGAGTGGGTTAGATCGCTCACTTTGTGTGCTGGCGTTTAGGTGCCTCACTCTGGCAGTGTGGGCTCGAATCCCGGATGGGACTCAACCTAAACAAGTACAAGAATCTGTAGCTTACCAAGAAAGTGCTATCCCAAATATAACATTTGTTACACTAACATGATATATACCACCAGTGTCATTTCCTTCCTCTAATATATAAGTCAATAGACAGGTTTATGGTTTGGGAACCTCCTTGTATTTAACTCTTGTGTTTTACAGTCTATGAACACTTACAGCAGAATATTGCCCCAGGAACACGGCCAGCAGCACACGTGACATTTTGTTCGACCATCAGATAGGGTTCCTTGTCTCCGACTGTGAAGTTCGTGTAACCCCCTGACCTGACTTCCCAGTTGGCTTTATCCAGGGTATCCCAAGCAGCAGTGATTGGCTCCAGTCCCCCAGTAACTGTGCAAACCAAAACATCAAACTCGTGATTGTTCTTCCGGTCTAGTCCTCTTATATAAGAGGAATGCGTCGTTAAAAGGAATCTCAGTCCGTGTCAATAGATCGAATACAACTTTGCATGTCTGTGCATGTGTTTGTGTGTTGTTTAAGGTCATATTCAGCATATTCCAAGGATATGACGATGGTCTGTAAATAATCAAATAAGTCAATCCAGTGATTGATATTATGAGCATCCATCTGCGCAATTGGGATACGATGACATGCTTCTACCAAGTCAGCTAGACTGACCACTAGATCTCTTATGACAAGCATGTGTTACTGAGAACAATATAGCCCCTTTTTCATAGGGTATGCGGTATATGTACGAGCTGAAAGATGTTTTAGCTTCTACAATATCAAACAATGTCATACAACTCATACAGCCATGTTTCAATTCACAAAACATGTACAACATGCCATTTAAGTGATTTACCCTTCGTTAAACAGTGTGAGTTGTTTTCAATAAGATACTTTGAAGCGCCAATTACATATAACTTATGATCCGACAAACTCACTAAGTGAATTGTCAATCATGTAACCCTTTATGTCAATGTTTTAACAGGCAAAGGGGCGATTGGGTAGCTTAATGACCAAAACTCTCTCTCCTCCAGCCGAAAGATTAGAGTCAATTTCCTTTAAGAGTAAACTATGTGAAACCAATTTCTGGTGTCCTCCCTCGTGATATTGCTAGAATACAGCTAATAGTGGCGTAAACCCATACATTTACTCCTACACACAGCTGGCTTGAATCTTTGAACAAAGCATAACTAAAAATAATTATGTTAATGCTTAATTCTGTAAATATGTTTCTCCCTATGAATCTGTACTTATGACATAAGATTGGTGTGGAACTATACCCGAGCGACTGAGCACTCATAAACGAGTTAGTACTACCAACAATAACATAAACGCCTATCACACAGTCATGTTGACCAATGAGTATGGACGCCAGTGGAGAAGGTGCCTCGAATATATTACAGAAAACCTTTTCCATTCTGAAAATGTTTTGATCGTACTGATGCCTACTACATTCATTTCAATGGAATAATACTTATTTTTACGAACCTTCTATCCCGCTCTTTTCGTGTCCGTAAGGGTGCATCATCATATGACCATGACGCATTGTTATTTCAATGTCTCGGTTGACTGGAGGGTGACTTTCATTACTTTCGTACTTATATTACTTCAGACAGTCAGACAGTAAGATCAAAACGTTATACTTTTTAGAATGAGAATTATCCGTTACGAGTGAGTGAGTTGGATTTAACGCCGCTTTGAACAGTATTCCAGTTATATCACGGCGTGTCAGCTTAATGTGGGAGTAAAGTCCGAAGTGATGCAGGTCTCAGACGTTTACCACTTCGGTGAAACCCACGAGCACGGGTATGGTGCTGACAAACCTAGAAACATAATCGGGGCGAACCGGAACACGTACCTATTTTTGATGATGAGATGTTGCTCGTATAGGAAAATGAAACTGATGGTGGTTTAAAATATTCTTAGACGATTCGGATAATATTGTGTTTGTCTGAGAATGTTACTTAAGTTGAAAGCATCAATGTTCTTGTTTGGAAATTTCAAACTCAGGAACATGTGGTCTTTGTCTTACTTAGTGTGTTTCTGGTTTGGCAAAACGTTTAAAAGCAATATAACAAAATACTCTACATTCGATAAATACCGTTTGCTGACCCATACATCAGCAAAACCTGCTGGAGCCGTTTGATTTCTTTCAACGACACTTAGTATGGTCAGTTTTCACTTTGTGTTGTTTCAATAGTTCCTGAAAGGGGCGAGGGGGCAAAAAATCGTTTTGGACCATGTTGATAGTTTCTGTTGTGTCTCTCCAGCATAAATCAATGAGTCACAGCTGATGTCTTTAGTTTGCGTTTACTGGTCTTTAAAAGGATTTGTGCAGAATGCTTTAGCTGTTAGATTTTAGTTCAGGATCAGGTGTCAAAGTAGGACACGTTTTGTATTTGTTTGAGTTGCACGAAGAAATATTTCACGGAGATGGGTTCAAAAAGAAAGTGTCTTCCAACTTTACTGAACTTTTTTGAATGATGTTAAAAACATCATCTTTATTTCATAAACGGTCTTCATGTAGAGGTTATGATATTCCGAGGACTGCAATCTAAACCATATGTTGTGGCAGTCCCGTCTGCAGCATGGTTAGATTGCAGTTTTGCAGTTATTGATATGTCTCCGGGTCAAATGTCATATGGTTGCGTCATACTTGATGCAGGTGATCGGCCGTAAGAGATTTGGTAGTTTGCAGTATTTTCATTGCATGAAAACATGACACAGAAATGATACCTTAATTTTTCCCAATAAGGGTTTTAACATGTCCATCACAGCTCATACCAGATTACAATTTGAAAATAACGTAGTTAGAAAGGAACGTGTATTGAGCCCAGATACTTTCAAATTGTAATATCTAAAATCTTTGGTGCAGTGAACTTGTCCCGATTTTGTTCGGACAAAACAGCAGCTGTCGTCCCATCTGTCTCGGTGACATTTAAATATTGTCTCTCAGTGAGCACACTTGTTTGAGGTCGCCTGGAATGCTGTTTTTAAAACATCTATTTGGGAATCTTGATCAACAGAGGTATCCATCCAAGAACACATTTAACCCACTACCATTCCAGCTATATGACGAGAAAATAATTGTTGATGTTATAAACAACATCAAGCATCGTCGGGTACTGCGACCCGAATCAACCAATCCAATGTTACTTGGGACTTCTAATCAAGGTTTGTTGTTGGTTGGTTTGTTGTTTAACGCGGCACTCAGCAATAGTCCAGCTATTTGACGGCGGTCTCTAATCAAGAAAAAGACTTCCATTTTATAGCCATTATTGTAAGGAAATTGCAACTTTTCATCACTTTAAGATAAGTAATTTTGTGGTAGAATAGGTACCCAGTAACCCCAAGCGTTGCCACGTTTCCAATATAATGAATAATATTTATTTTCTTGTATGCAAGTCATTAAATCGATAAAACTACCCTAGAACCAAATTAGACTAAGCAGGTTGAGTTTGAACGCCACCTTTAACAGTAATCCAGTTGTATCTGCTTGATGTGGGAGGAAAGCCTAAGGAAGCAAACTAGAACATGAGGTGAGGTGAGGTGAAATGGGGTTTAACGTCGCGTCCAAGATTATTGCACTTATATAGCGACGTGCATGTACGTGTGTGTGTTTGTGTGGCTGCTTGTACTAGTCCGGACTGATGCCGATTTATAGTGCTAGCACACTGAGATACCATGCCGCAGTTTAACATGAATACCCCACTCAGACACAGTATACTGACTCCGAGCCGACCAGTCCTTGCTTTAGCCCCTTAATGCCGAGCGCCAGACAGGGTAACAACAAGTACCATCTTTTAACGTCTTTTGGTATGACGCGGTCGGGGATCGAACACCGGACCTACTAGAACATGAGGACATGTATCAAGTATGCATTTGATCACGTGTTGTTTTACAACTTAAATGTCATGTTTCATCTATTAAGCCAACGTTGCCAGAAACACCAAATGGTGTTTCTGTGGACGTTAAATTGTCTTGCAACATCACATCGACTCGATCCTGCTTCAAGCATACCAATGGCTCGCAGACGCTCATTTTCGGACAGGCGTAGCATTTCGTAATGTTGAATAATTGCGTAATTTTGTTGTTTTTCTGAGTGGTTGTTGTCAGTACGATGTTAAACAATGCATATACGTTATACTTGGGTAGTTAAATGCATAGGGCTTGCATAAAAGTCAACTTATGCATGGAATGCATGCTTTTCTGTAGCAGTTACGTATTTGTGACTTGATTCCATACATGTACTACAATATTGAAAACCAAACTTTACTTGTTTGAAAAATACACTAAAATATTGGTGTAACAGGAACTTTTGTTGTTGAGTATAGATTCAGTAAGGGGAGAAGCATCATTTAAGAAGTCTGACTAATACTGTGGAGAAACAGAACAAAAGATGAGCACGTTCACGGCCTGGGCTCAAAAAAGCCCATGACTATCAGTAGAACCCCTCTGTGGACAAAGCCCGAAGATGTTGGTGTTAACCGGAACATGTTTCAGATCGTTGAGAGGTATATACAGGGGATGGTAGTAGTTGTGTTAGAGTTAACGGTTTTGCAAGTGAGGGGTTCCAGGTAACCAACGGTATGACACAGGGGTGTCTATTATCTCCTCTGTTATTTAATTTATTCATAATCGACCTTGCACTGATGTTGACATTGTCCCGATGGCAACAACAGAATCAGGATGTCAACGTCTTCTCAACTACCAGGGTACATGGGGTAAAACTAATATAGGTTTCAATGCCGAGATCTCAAGGTTTCTTTTAAAGCCGGTATTTTGCCCTTTAAAACTGATCATCGGTTGATCATCAAGAGTACAACTGTGGCTCAAGCAGCAAGGGGTGCACAAGGTCTTGTAATTGTCTGGTGTAAAGGGATTGGGTTGGGTTGACTACAGTGTGTTCACAAATCTGTATGATAGTTTGGTTTTACAAGTAATAATATGTTGAGCACCAGTCTGGGATCAAAAAGAGTTCTCGCCCATCAATGCAGTTCTGAAAAGAGCAGACCGTTCCTTTTAGAGAGTTGGGAGATGTACATCCTCTGATGCAGTACTTGGGAGACTTGGGATCACTTGCTGTAGGAATAAATCTGAGCCTAGCTGTGGTACGACAACGGCGCAGATTCAAGAACACGAGTGATCAGATAATATGTAAAAGAATTTCCACGTGGAATGACAATCTGTCATCTCCCCGTTGCAAAACGGGTCTTTGAGAGTCCATTGTTTATTCTACGAGAACAGTGCTCATATCCATTTACAAGATCAAGTTACACTATCAGCAACAAGGGCAGATATCGATAACCCGGAAATTGACTGCAGTTGGGGGATCGCAAATGCCACAGGAATACTCCGCTGCTATCGTACTCTTAAAATTACCCATCGTACTGAAGTCAATATGTTTATACATGTTTGGATATTATAGCTCTCAGTATGTTTTAGTAGTAACCACTTATGTTTAAATGTGCAAACACCTGTTTTAATATTCACACGAGACGTGGGTATCTACTACACAGGTAATATCTGTTTTTGTTCATTTATCTTTTTTTCTTGTATTTTACCCTTGAATTTTATGTGGTGTATATACACATAACCGTTCATATACACAAGTCTCTCGTAACTCTTACAGTGAGAGAGTTAAAATTGTCGCATCGGCAATATTTCAGCCATATAGCGACAATTAACTCTCACAGTGGCTCATGTATAACTATATGATGATGCTACTGTATTCGTATGTTCTTTTACATGTATATATGAGGTGAGACTCAAATATATTATCTGTCAGTGTTGGAATGCGGTCCTGAAACTATGAACTGGAGGACATTTCTCACAGACGTAGTGTCATGCACAATTCAACATCATATACACAATTCAATTTGAGGATGTGTAATTACTGCATACCCTTTGAGTGAGTGAGTGAGTTGGGTTTAACGCCGCTTTTAACATTATTACAGTTATATCACGGCGTGTCAGCTTAATGTGGGAGGAAAGCCCGAAGTGATGCAGGTCTCAGACGTTTACCACTTCGGTGAAACCCACGAGCACGGGTATGGTGCTGACAAACCTAGAAACATAATCGGGCCGAACCGGGATTCGAACCCACAATCATAGGTTTCTGGCGTATCCAGGGGACGCAACTCTGCACAGCGAATCGCGGCGCCTTAGACGACTGGGCCACCCGTGCCCCCGCATACCCTTTGAAATTACGTGGACAATAAAAATGATTGTAAATAATGTTTCTTGGTTGTCCATCACCACATACGTGACTGTGAAACATTATCATAATCAAGGCATCTTCCCGAGGCAAGGGGGCCGTATTTCCACCCTTGCCGAACTAGGCTGAAATTATGGACTCATAGATTTTGGCTCGACAAAAGAGTCTATGCATAGTCTAATCAAAATTGTGAAACGAAAGAGACATCCGGTTCATAAACTGTCGTGCAGATTTGGGTCGATAGCAGGATTTGCAAAGCATGTGTACTGTAGCGACATTTTCCATATCTGTTCATGTTTATAACCAGTGTGGTCACGTGATGCACTTCGCAAAGTAAGACCCTTTTTATTACAATATAGATCTTGATTATTGATCAGATCGTCTCGACTGGGCGCCGCCATTTTGTTTGAAGCATATGCAAGTGATATATGAGTCTCGAATCTGATTGGTCAATAGGAGGGACATAAAAGGGACATAACTCGCGATAGCCACTGGTGGCGCTACGATCGAGCCAAGAATTTCCAGCCAAGTACGACAACGGTGGAAACTGTACTTTTTTAGTCAATTTACTCCCTTGCCTCGAGAAGAGGTAATCAAGGTACCTCCTTAACAACCCTATTATACATTTGTACTACACCAGAGAGTAATTATTACTTTAAGCAGAACCACGTGCAGTTTAGCAATCTCGTGCTTATCAAAAATCATAAATGGAAATGTTTTAATGCGAAACATTGTTGACATAAATACAGAGAAGTATTAAACGACGATGACGGGGACTAGCTTATAACATTACTATTGCACACGGTCTATATGTAGAAGACAAAGTTAATTGTAAATTATGCAGTCTATAGATGCATTGGAGGATTCACACGCTTCAGGATTCCCTCAACAGAAAGCCTGAAAACCGTGTCCATGGACTCTGTCTCAAACTGCCAGCTGGGCCGTAGTACTTGATGACCTTCACCTTGTGACCTTTCCTCACGTGGCACACTGCAGTTCCTGAACCAGTTGACCAAGCACTTTCAACACGGACACGAGTGGAATAGGTGCTATCTTCACATTTGAGTTCGTATTCTTGTCCAGGGCCACCAGTCACCATCACCTGAACGGTGAACAGGTAAAATCCTAGTGGAAAGAGAAAACCGCAATGCAGAGTAATCTTACGTGAAATAAAACACACAAATATTTGAGTAGGGCAATAATTCAGTAGTGTCTGGGTATGTTTATCATCGCTTTGAACACTATTTCAATAATGTAGAAACCTAGAAACATAATCAGGGCAAGCCGGAGTTCGACCCAACAAGCATCGGTTTCCTCTACGTATGACGGACTCAACTCTTCACCGGAATATCGACACCCTTGACGACTGAGCCATCCATGAGTGAGTGAGTGAGTTGGGTTTAACGCCGCTTTTAACAGTATTCCAGTTATATCATGTCATGTCAGCTTAATGTGAGAGGAAAGCCCGATGTGATGCAGGTCTCAGACGTTTACCACTTCGGTGAAACCCACGAGCACGGGTATGGTGCTGACAAACCTAGAAAAATAATCGGGGCGAACCGGGATTCGAACCCACAATCATAGGTTTCTTGCGTGTCCAGGGGACGCAACTCTGCACAGCGAATCGCGGCGCCTTAGACGACTGGGCCACACGTGTCCCGAGCCATCCATGACCCTCGAGGACAATAACACAGAAATGGGTAAGTTCCCCTAGCTTTACTTTCACATCCGCTTGTGTGATATGGACAGACATGGTTAGACATTTACAAATTAATACAAGATTGCCAAACTACATGAAACAAGGTCAGAAGATAATACAGATAACAAAAGGGGCTTCATCGTGAAGCTGAGGGGCATTATACACTCTTCAAAAAAAAAACGTATAGTTAAAAAATAAGGATATTTATTAAGCGGATGTAAAAGTATCTACACAGAATATGCGGGAACACAATCAAATGAAATTGGACACAGTGATCGATAAAAGCATTGTCAGCATTAATTCAGTTCAGTCATTGCAATGTGTAGCCACAAGGGGGCGTCATGGTCAGAACCTGGTCACACCACCTCTTGAAGCCGTCACTGCTCAACTCCTCCTTGGCACAGATTGCACAAGTCGTCGGATTTTTTCGTGGGGAATTCTTCGCCATTCCTCCTGTAAGGCGTTGGCGAGTTGTGCCAATGTTGGCGGACGCATCGATCAAGTTCGCCCCACAAATGTTCAATCGGGTTGAGATCAGGCGATTTGGAAGGCCATGGAAGGACATTGATGTTCTCATTTACAAGGAAATTAACTGTTGCACGTGCTGTGTGGGGCCGAGCGTTGTCATGTTGGAACAGCTCCCTCTGCCGGTCCAAAGTTGGGAGGAGGTGAGGACGCAGAATTTGGTCTATGTATCGGTTTGCTGTAAGATTGCCCTGGACAACCACTAACCATGTAGGATATGACACTCCCTCCACCAAATCGGTCCACCTATCAAACGGAGTTCGGCGCAAAACGTTCACGTCGACGTCGGTATACACGTTGTCTTCAATCCCGTCGTTGAAGAAGCAAATGTGACTCATCCCTGAACCAAACGCGTCGCCAGTTCCTGAGATCCCATGCCTGTACTCTGTTGCACCACCGGACACGTCGTTGACGGTGTAGACGTCGCAAAACAGGTCCATCTTTTGGTCGTCTCGCTCGAATTCCCACTTCCCTCAGACGATTTCTGATTGTTTGATCGGAAATGTTTCGCATACCAGGCACCTGCCCTGCAGTGTCCGTTACTGTACCAAATCGATTCCGAAGGTGATGCAACCGGATGTACCGATCCTGAGCAGGGGTGCTCACTCTTGGTCTTCCACGTCTGGGATGATCTTGAGTCGAATTAGTGCGAGTATATCGATCCCATAGTCGAGATATGGTGCTTTGGTGAACGTTGAAGAGTCTTGCAACGGCAGACTGGGACTCCCCTGCTTCCAAACGTCCAATGGCGATATTTCGGTCAGCTGCAGTTAATCTTGGCATTTTTCGTTCTCCTTTCACGTCAGAAAATTCGTAATGAACAGATGAATTTTGTACGGTCTTTTATAGTCAGTGTCTCTACTCTTGTTTCCAACACTTTGCACATGCATTGTGCTGAAAACGTTTTCTGAAAGCAACTTCCGTGCATCTTTTGCATTTTTGCTGATAAACGTTTACAAAAAACATTTTTAAATGTGTTTGCGCGCAATGCACAACAAACATGACATGATTAACGGGAATCAAACATAAGAATTGTCTTCATGACGATTGCTGGGGAAAAAATCTAATTGGAATTCTCAAAACGCCTATGCGTTTCTTTTTTTGAAGAGTGTACATTACAAGGAACCTATTCAAAAACAATGAAGTAAAAACGCCCGTTTTGAACATGCAATAACCTAAAAAATACTCTTTGAAAGAAACAAGTGTTTTTGTAAAGGTTGCACTTGGATAGTTCTATTTCGAAACGAACATTGTTATTGATGTAACTTTTCCCTTTCCGCTAAACATTTGTTCTTGTTGTTAATTACGCAAGTCGCAAGTCATCCCAAACTGTTTTGTTTGTTCATTGTTTAACGCCGCACTCATCACTATTCAAGCTATACAACGGCTGTCTGTAAATAATCGAGTCTGAACCGGATAACCCAGTGATTGATATGACCATCGATCCATGCAATTTGGATGCAATGACATGCATCAACCAAGTCACCCGATCCTGTTAGTCGCCTCTTACAACAAGCATGGGTTGATTGACATATATTCTAACCCAAAATATGAGGGATCATACCACACTGTCCACCTTTCTGGCTTACAGGAACATTATGAAGTCAAGGGGCATTATACTAAAAACCTTTAATGTATTTTCAATAACAATGGAATTGCTGATGACTACATTGGATCATAATACGTGCTTCAACTGCAACAATCCGAAAAATCCACTCCTTCGTTCATATTGACGAGTGGCAGCATGTGCTGGTTTCTGAAACGCTCGTCATATCGGACGAGTACATATTTCAATCATATACATTTATCTGTACTCGTTTTCATCAAAATATGCAAGATAATCTCGAACCTAAAATATGTTATCACATCCCGTACGTTCTCAGTAATGATAGCGGAGTGCAGACAGACAGACAATTTCAGACAACTACATTGATACAACATGATAAACCACGCATGCGAGAGTAAAATACACACATACAACATTTTTTTATGAATGACAAAAAGGTATAAGGTATTCATAAAATTGAAGGCTTTTGCTAAGAACAAACCCATATTATGAAGATTTCACCCGTTTGCATTATTTGTGTGAAATGTTATTAGAGATCGATATTCAGCGTAATATGGCGATAGGTACTTTCTTTTTATAATGGCATATAAACATCTTATGGTATTCATCTTTAATATATTTGTAGTTATTGGACACACAGAAATCACAAAATCGTTCATTGTGGGAGTGCAACCGTGACTTCCAAGTTCCACATTTAAACGGAAATTATTACATCTAAACTTCGAAATATATATTTTAAAGTAATTTAACATAGATTTGTACTGAACATAGTAATTACATTTCGAAGCTAATTCCACTGAAGAATGCCAGTTGTGTTACAGGTTATCTGACAATCTTTGTTGAAATTACTTTAGGGATAATGTTGTATCGCCGATTTATTGCTATAACCAGACCAGCCCAAAACCTAAGCTGAACAAAATGTTTTTAATTCATGTAGCATATGTCCGTCTGCCCACCTCATCAAAGGATTCAGTGTTAAGAAGGTTTGACGAGGCAATCTGTGAGTCAAGACGAAGACGTTTGCACCAATAGTTAACTGCTCATGTCATATATACAGATTGCAGAGGGAGCCTGCCACAATCCCCAAGTACCATATTATAACACTGTCACATATTCAAAAGGCATCTTGAATGATAAGTATCCATTTTTCTTTAGATAGTAGTTGATGCATCTGATTGATTTGTTTGCTTTAGTTGTTACACTACTGAAGGTCTTACTCCACGACAACTTGGGGATGAAAAACTGTTCCTAAATATTTATCAAAATTTGCAACATCAATTTTTTTCTCCTTATACAATATTTCGTAGCTTTTTCATATTCCACCCCGTCGAAATACTCGAGAACATTTATTTTCGTCTGCATCTGCAAGGCACTGTCTGCAACAGACGATACATCGTCTGCGTATAATAATGCAAACAGATATGGTATCTCACTTCTAATAAATATGCCTTGACCACCATGTTTTTCCAACATCACTACTGGGCTCTTTTAAAAAAGATTATAAAAACACATTACAGGTGCAATAATCAGGAAGACCACCATCCTTCCTTCGAACACATGATGATAAGTTAGAGTACATCGATGTTAGTAATCGTAGAAAGTGTATCTATTCCCACTCGATTTAATCTTTCTTAAAAAATGCTGTGCTTCACTCGTTGAAAGCCTTCAAAAATTCAATAAAGCTCGATTTAATCTTTCTTAAAAAATGCTGTGCTTCACTCGTTGAAAGCCTTCAAAAATTCAATAAAGCTGCAGTAAAATCTCTCCTTGAACTATGAGATGTATCTTTATAACGGGAAAAACATGTTGCTAATAACAAAAATAGACGTCGCTCAAATGTCAAAGTGAAAAGGAAGGATTTTGTGAAGGAAATGGCTGATATAAGTTGGCCCCTTAATATTTCACATGAGGAATTTGTCATTCCCTCTATCAATCGTTCCTTTGTCACCTTTGACAAACATGTAAATAACTCTGTATGGCGTTACGGTTTGTGGAACAATAGGTTCACAGAGTGGAAGTGATGGAACATAGTGGAAGAGCTGTGGGTCGGGGTACGTACCGGATACAGGGGCAGTGAATTCACCAGTGTCCGGGTTGTACGCTCCTCCGATGTTCTCGTCAACTTGGTCAAACACTATGGTGCCTTTCAACGTAAATGCTGCGTCCTGTGTCAGTGAAGTTACGAAGTGCACTGTTCCTGTTAAAGACAACTACAGCATTACTTCAACACATATCAACGACAGCATTACTTCAACACTTCAACAATAATGTGTTAGATTCCACTTTGGGAGGACTCTCCCACGCAAATCGCTGTGTGGCTGAGATGCTAGTGCCCATAACACATAAAAAATAAAAAAGCGACAGAAAATCCAAATATTGAAATCAAATTTCGCACAGACCTCTCTTATAAGCATAAAAAGTGTTAAACAAACAAGAATCTATGTGGTAGTTTTCAAATTATAGGCCACCCCAAATAATGTCCTGGGATGGGCTGACGGGTGGAATTCCTTGGTATAACTATTAATATTAAAAGGGAGCATCACCAGGTGAATTGAGGAGAGGTTCACAATGTAAAAACAGTACCAAACTACTCTTGTGCCACACGCTGGACGGCACGAGTCCCAACTTTATCTGCTCTCACAGCCAAATACATAATCGTTTTCTAAACGTGTATAGTCTCTACTCCAGGAAGAATAAAAGGGGTTCAATCTGGTGATCTGGAGGGCCATGGCCGGACCTGAATGTTGTGGGTCTTGCCTTGTTAGTCTTGCCTTTTTGTCAGTCTTGCCTTGGGCGTTGTCTTGCTGGAAAACGACGTTCGCTTGTTGTATAATGGGATGGACGTGTGGCCGAAGAGTTTCATCCGTGTAACGCTGTGCCGTAAAAGTACCAGTGTAGGAGATGGCCGCCCACATCATTACACTACCACCATCAAATCTGTCCACTTCCTGTTTGCAGTTTCCAGAATAACGTTGCCCTCGACGCCTGTAAACACAACGTCTACGATCCGTACAGCGAAGCATAAGACGTGACTCGTCACTAAACCAAACTTGTCTCCAAAGCAGTTGTGACCATTCTCTGTGACCTTGACACCATTGACGTCGCAGCCGACGACGCAGGTCCGTCAAAATGACATCTCAAACTGGTCGTCCAGCGCGAAGACCTTCAACACGTAAACCGTTACTCACTGTATGGGCTGGTATCCTCCGTAATCCTGGTATTGCTATTGTTGTTGAGGTGGTTGTGTTTGTTCTGTCACGTAAGTGCTATGAATATGTCCTGTGCTCTAGTAGTAATCGACGTGGTCGACCGGATCTGGATAGGTCACGTGTTACCCCGTGTGTTTGATAACGGTTCCACAGTATTGAAATGATGCTTGGTGCTATGTGAAAAACATCTGGCTACAGATGAACATGATTCTCCTACTTGCAGTAGGCATTGTTGCTTTGGGCTATCGTCAGTCGTGGCATGTTTTCGTTGTTCACTTGCTGTAAAATTGTGATGACATGCACGTGCATGTCATGTTGTTGTGTTTCGGCGCGAGGCTCGCACGTAGTTGTGTTTTTGCGATTTTTCCATCTTTTTCTAACAAAATTCTGCAGTACCTCATTCTTTCCACACAAATCAATCCCAATCCATGCAGAAATGACCCTTTCACTTTGGGCATTAAATTCGATTTTCAGATATAAAAAATATTTTATTGATATTACAAATTCAGCTTTAGATATCTTAAAATTATTTATTGATTTTAAGAATTCGATTTAATGATATCATTAATTTATTTTTTTATATCAATAATCGATGTTTTGGTTGCGGAGAAGAAGCGTGGGGAGGTTTTTTAAGAAGTCACCAACCCAAATAAATATGCCAAATTTAGCTTTATGCGTGATAAGCGTGACATACAATATTGTAAGCATGTAATTATCTATTGTGGTATGACTTCAAAGGAAAATCATTTTTTTCATGAACCTAGTGATTCATTGACATCACAAATTCGATTTTGTACGTCAATAATACATTTCGAATTTGTGATATCTGAATGTAGCGACATCAAAAATAAAACTGTGATATCACAATTCATTTTTTATATCAATAATTGGATTTAGTAAAAATTCAAAACACATCGGTCTAACTGACATTTCAGAATGATAAAATAGGGAATATATAGTACAACGGTGCCGCATAGCCTTTCTAAGTATACAGACATAACGGGCCGATCTCTATTTTGAGAGAGACAATGCTCGCTGAACGATACATCTACTCACCACTAAACTGTCCGGCCTCAGATGCACCGAGTATGGAACAGCCCTTCCCGATGTCCATCAGTCTGCCAGAAACTAGCGACTTCCGATCGGTCGGTTTTCTCGCCTCGGGATCAGGTTTGACGCCGCGACTGCTCCGATTCCTGCGCATGTGTTTCACTTCCGCAAGCAAACTAGACTTGTCGGGTGCAGCAGTTGTGATGGACAATTCCACTGCATCTTTAGTCGATTTCCTGTTTGTCAGCCGGTCCGATTGAGCCTTCCTTCTTCCCACACCTTTCCCCCGTGCAGGCATGCTCTATCGTCGATTATTATCCTTGTATTTTGGCGACGAACAGTTTGACAGAGTGAGATCGCCCCGTTTATCCCGGTCGTAAGCGCACGAGATCTTGTCCACAACAGAGGCACAGCTCCAGAAGATTTATCGACTAGTAATAATCTCTGGGTTTCTTAGATATGCCGTATTAATAGGGACTGCTTTGATTTGAAGTACCAGCAGTAACTCTTCAGTACAGATTGTATCACGACATTAATGAATATATATTTTGTAATCATCGATTACCTTCACACTTACTTGTCGCATCTACCGCACGATTCACTTATTTCGTTATTGACAATGCGCCTTGGATGGTAGTGTCTAAAGGGACGCTACTCTTCACTGCTGTTTGAGTTGTATGGTAGGGCTCACGCATGAAACTGAAACGGCTTTCTATGTGCGATTTATAAATATCATTTTACAGACAAAAAATACCGGGTAAATTCAATGGACCGGAAACTAAGCCAAGAATTATTCCACAATGAGCGAGATGGATATGTAGTTTCTTTTCTGATCATTCTCTTCAAATTGAAATTTTCGCTTTGAAACATGACGTTAAAAACAATAATGTTAGGTTCAAAGCTATTCTAGATATCAAAATATTTTGTTGGTGTAACTACATAAACTATAGCGGTGCATATGCATACTGTACTAATATGATGTATCTATGCCTCTGTTCAGAACGTTTTTGAGCAACTTCGTGTAATAGCCTGATAGTATAAACTTTGGATTGAAATGGGTTTCACGCATTGTACCCATGTCGGGAATCGAACCCGGGTCTTCGGCGTAACGAGCGAACGCTTTAACCACTGGGCTACCCGACCGCCCCTTGGATTTAGAAGCTGTTACTGTTATCGAACCTGTGTCAGTGTGTATAGGCCCCCTCACAATCAATACGCCAAGATTCGGAGATAAGTCGGAGAATTACGATTTTTACTTCACGCTGATTGAGTGACTCAACTTCATCATTGTTAGCGAAGAGGTCCTAAAACAGATAACTACATTGTCGCGAAGAAAGGAATAACCTCATTCATTGTTTTTGACGTTACAGAATATATTTGTTGTGTCTCCGAAGTACATCAATGACCGAGCTGAAGTTATGGAATCAACAAACCCTCTTACAAGACCTCGGGACTGAATCACTAATAATAATCGCTCAAGACAGATATTCATAATTTCATAGTAGCACAAAGTACTCTCTAAATATCTCAGCTTAAAAATAATATCAATCAATGTGTGTTCAAGCCATATGCCGGCGGACTGTAAGTGAGTGAGAGTGATATGGGCTAAATATGGGAGGAAAGCCCGAAGTGATGCAGGTCTCTGGCGTTTACCACTATGGTGAAACCCAGGCTCTCGGGCGTGGTGCTGACAAACCTTGAAATATTACCGGAGCGAACTGGGATACTTCAGGTTTCAGGTGTGCCCAAGGAACGCAACTCTATCTGAACAACAAAAACGTCGACTGGGCCACCCGTGTCCCATATCTTATTGAGAATCTCTATAATTCAAGATAAATCTATTGTTTCAAATTTATCATAAAATAAAAGAGAAACTTTAAATTACACCAAACAATCATTCTACTATCAATCACACAACACGCACGTAAACGGGTGTGTATAAGTTTATTGATGTATCAGTCAATTGATCAAACAGTATCGTGGCAATATGAAAGTCTAAATAGTTTACTATGATTTAATGTGTATTTATTGATACGGTTTGATACTTGTATGTAGGCAGGTTATAAGTGATCATGCTGAATCACCTACTCACTCAACCACACAAGGAAATAATGTAACTAAGATCAATACAGATAACCTATGTGTAAAATAAACAAAGCATATTAAGGAAACAACAAGGTAATAGAAAGATTACATCTTTATTGCTTACATTTCGTATGTAGTAATACAATAATTTTAATTTAAACTCATATGCTAAAATCTATCTTATAACAAAGTATGGGTATCAACATCAATTTTATATTACCGGGATATTTATGATTCAAACACTAGCTGCAGCCATGAATAAATTAAAAAATGGTAGTACTACTTCTTCAAACGAATGATGGTGTTTTTGTCGAGCTAGCATGTCCTATGTTTCAATGTTTAATGGTACAAGAAATGGCCCCCGAAAAACATGCAGGGTACCGATAATCACTGTGGCTGAGTGATCACTTCCCTTGGACTTGCACCGGCAATCCTGGCTGTACTTTGCTATGTAATGCTGGTCCTCACTTGGACTCCATTTTGTGACCGGGGTAGGGACTGACCATTGATATCCTGGGTGTCGGGGGCCTGGGACTTTATCGAAAAAAATATTGTCCGCGACAAATGCTTGAAAAAAATAATTCTTCTTCTGACTGTTGAAAAAAGAAATTTCAGCCACAAAATACACAATCTTGCAAGATTGGTTGTTTTTGTTTTGTTTTTAAATTAAATATTTAGGCTCATTGTTTAAATAACAAAATATCTGATTTTGCAGCTGTAGCTGAAAAAAATGTGTTGCCTCCATACAAAATCCCCGATAGCAAATGGGATAGCCCATGACACATACATGTATTAACTACAAAGGACGATAATAGATTCAATAGATTAAAAACACAGTTATAAATACTCATATTACAGAATAATTACTACCCCTTGTATGACATTGGGGTGCAGACGTTACAGTGTCGTCGGGCAGATTTACCAAGCGTAACTAACTTTTGTGTTAACACGAAGCAACATATATATATGTAGGTGCTGCACCGTTATGTTGCTTCGTGTTTACACACAAGTTAGTATATATATATATATTTAAGCGTTATTAAAAGCATGGAACACACCGAAACAGTTCTGGCTAATACCACATTCAAAAGTACATGTACATGTACTCTATTCTTTCTCCCACACATGAAATCAATAAATCAAACTTTCAAACATACCACACTTCACTCGGAGAGAATTGAGTAATACTTGATTCGATTAGATAAGTTATTTTATTATTTTTTTTACTAAATTCTGAACTGAAATTCACTAAAACCGATTCATTGATGATATACATTTGGGTTAAATGTAATCATTTGGATTGAATTGACTGGTTATACTTTATATGCAAACATTAAGAACATAGCAAGAAAAGCTGTACACAAACAGTCTTTCTGGTGCAAAAGGTAAATGGGTAGTGTTGATTTAAATTAGGAAAGAGACATGACATAAGCTCACTTGACTTTCAGTCAGGTGAGCTAAAATGCAAAATATATCTCACTATACATTATTAAACAACAAGATCATTTAAATTAGAATTTGTAAATGTGAATGTATTCAGTTGAAAGCAAGATTTAACACAGCTCTTCAAAAGAAAAAGAGCTATAATTCGCCTCTACAATGTTAGCCTTCACTTTGAGAATATCCTGTCAATACAGTCAGGTATACACTCTAATTCCACAAACTGTTAGCACTAGTATGCTGGTGGTACCAGTAAATGTAACACCATCATTGGTTGGGCCTGCTCTGCCACTGTGAGAAGGCTGGTCAGTTGCACCGGTTGGCTGTGACACTATGTTTGATGAACTGGTCTCCATTATACTAGTATGATTTGTCTCCTTGTGATGATTGGCAAAAGTTTGTTTGACCAAATTGAGCAAAGGAAAGGGTCCTTTCTTGCAGTAGTTCTTGGCGTCGTCATAGCTTAGCTCCCAAAACATGACTCCCCCAAGATGTTCATCAATAACGTACTGGACCTGGAGTTATACCACACGAGTAATGTTATTTCTGCTGTTATATGTCGAGAGTTTAATCGTCGATAGTTAGACCGTGTTCCATAAAATATATTATGATCATGGCTCTGTGCTATGATGGTTTTGATACCATGTTATAAATAATTTTTGAACAAATAGCACGAATGTTTAATGAGAACACGTAAAATATGTATCGCATATTACTTTCATTCAATAACAACTTAACTTTCAGTGCATAATCCATTCTTTTTTCAGTCCACACCCCACACTACCTTCAGTCCACACCCCACACTACCTGCAATCCACACACCCCACACTACCTGCAGTCCCCATCCCACACAACCTGCAGCCTAAACCCCACACTACCTGCAGTCCACACACCAAACTACCTGCAGTCCCCATTCCACACTACCTGCAGCCTAAACCCCACACTACCTGCAGTCCACACCCCACACTACCTGCAGTCCACACCCCACACTACCTGCAGTCCACACCCCACAATACTTGCAGTCCACACCCCACACTACCAGCAGTCCACACCCCACAATACCTGTAGTCCACACTCCACAGTACCTGCAGTCTACACCCCACACTACCTTCAGTCTACAACCCAAACTACCTGCAGTTCACACCCCACACTACCTGCAGTCCACACCCCACACTACCTTCAGTCTACACCCCACACTACCTGCAGTCCACACCCCACAATACCTGCAGTCCACACCCCACACTACCAGCAGTCCACACCCCACAATACCTGTAGTCCACACTCCACAGTACCTGCAGTCTACACCCCACACTACCTTCAGTCTACAACCCAAACTACCTGCAGTTCACACCCCACACTACCTGCAGTCCACACACCACACTACCTTCAGTCTACACCCCACACTACCTTCAGTCTACACCCCACACTACCTTCAGTCTACACCCCACACTACCTGCAGTCCACACCCCACACTACCTGCAGTCCACACCCCACACTACCTGCAGTCCACACCCCACACTACCTGCAGTCCACACACCACAATACCTGTAGTCCACACTCCACACTACCTGCAGTCCACACCCCACTCTACCTGCAGTCCACACCCCACACTACCTGCAGTCTACACCCCACACTACCTTCAGTCCACACCCCACACTACCTGCAGTCCACACCCCACACTACCTGCAGTCCACACCCCACACTTCCTGCAGTCCACACACCACACTACCTTCAGTCTACACCCCACACTACCTGTAATCCACACCCCACACTACCTGCAGTGCATTACCCAAACACTGCCTTCAGTCCACACCCCACACTACCTGCAGTCCACACACCACACTACCTGCAGTCTACACCCCACATACCTTCAGTCCATATCACACAGTACCTGCAGTCCACATCCTCCAAAACCTGCACTACCTGCAGTCCACACCCAATACTACCTTCTGCCCATAACCCTCTTTACCGTTATTCCACAACTCATTTGACCTTTAGTCTATTACTTTTTTTACCATCTTCCCACAACCTACTCCACCTGCAGTCCATAACCCACACTACCTGCTGTTCATAACCCACTCCCCCTGCAGTCAATAATTCTACCTCTAGTTAACCCCCTTTACCTTGATTCTGAAACCCACTCCACCTGCGTTTAAAACCTTCTTTACAATCTTGCCACAATCCACGCTACCGTCAGTCCATAACCCACTCTACTTTCTGTCCACAACCTTTTTTACCGTCAGTCCACAACCCTCTTTACCGTCAGTCCACAACCCTCTTTACCGTCAGTCCACAACCCTCTTTACCGTCAGTCCACTACCCTCTTTACCGTCAGTCCACAACCCTCTTTACCGTCAGTCCACAACCCTCTTTACCGTCAGTCCACTACCCTCTTTACCATCAGTCCACAACCCTCTTTACCCTCAGTCCACAACCCTCTTTACCATCAGTCCACAACCCTCTTTACCGTCAGTCAATAATCTTCTTTACCGTCAGTCCACAACCTTCTTTTCCATCATTCCAAAACCCTTTTACCGTCAGTGCAAATACCCACTTTGCCTTCAGTCCTTAACCAATCTAAAAACATCACTTATGCTGCTATTTTACCTTGAAGTCAAAGCTCTGCCTGTCATCGTACCCCACCCACTGGTCGCCGCTGTAGGCGTAGGGCACCAGCTGCTCCTCGTCCCAAACTCGAGTCCAGCCCGTCTTGAGGGACAGGCAGATCTTGCAAAAATAAACCATAAGGCTTCAGATCACTTAGTATTTGAACTTCAACCAACAAACAAACAGCTCTGTCTATAGTTCAGTTAATATGTTTAGAGAGGGACGTCTATCCTCTATCCCCGAGAACATCACACCAGAAACTGATTAATTATGATAACAGGAAATAAAGCACTTGAGAAGAATTAGGATGAATGTTTTTGGCGCGATCCGACGTTAGTACTTTGATACTTTTGTTTTTGTGAAAACTTACCACTAGAAGTAGCGGTAGCGGAAGAAGTAGCAGTAGCAGCAGGGGTAGTAGTCATATTAATAGAAGCAATGCATAATCATAAGAGTTTTAAGAAATTCATATAATTTTCACAGCTATTTTTGACCTTAGTATCTGGCATTGACGTTTCCTACTTACAAACTCAGATAGATATATTTACCTCTGGATAAATAAGTCTGCCTGCTTGCTTATAGAGAGGACCGATGTGCCCTCCTCCGCGTATGACAGGGGACCCGACGTCATGATCGCTAATGTTGCGGAGGGTGAAGCTGGCTCCTGCTCCCGTCATCCCCATGATCACCTTGCTCCTGTCCGCACCCCCATTGATCCAAACGTTCAGGGCGTATTGCTGGAGATATTGACATTTATGTTGAAAACTCAAAGGACAAAATATAAAAAGCCACTGGTATTCAGGGTGAATCGAAAGGCTTTCTAAAATAATTAAACAATTATTCAACTGACTGAAAGTCAAGTAAGCTCGTGTTGTGGCGCAATCTTTGTCAGTATGTCCGTCCGTCCGTCCGTCCGTCCGTCCGTCCGTCGTTAACTTTTTAATCTTCGACATCTCCTCTCATACTACAAGCCTCAAAGAATTCCGAAAACATTTTTGGCCATAACTCAGCCATTTATACATGTATCATTGTTAAATTGAATGTGCAGAAAGTATGCGCTTTTCGAAATAAAATATGATACATTTTTCTGGCATTTTTTTTATCCAGTTACGAACTTTGACTTTCAAGTACCCCCATGTATCTGGTGTTACTGCATTTTTCGAAACTACTCTTTGAGGAGGAGATGTGAAAAGGACTTTACCGTCGCGTTCAAGATGGTTGCCCTTACATACAAGGCCTATGGAGCTGAAACCTTGTATGAATAATTGGTCGTCTTTCTGCAAATTGTATTGGAATTTGGCAGAGGTGAAGTTAGTAGTGAGGGCTATCATGTCTGTTTCAAATTTTGCACATTTATGAATTTCATTAAAGTATCTGCACACAGTTTGGTGCAATTGGAAAAAGTAGGTTTTCGCATATAGCTGCCATGGCAACCATAAGAAATGGTTCCGGAAACATTGGGAAAGGCTGCCGGTAGGTTCATCCAGACAAAGTTTCACCACCATACATATGAGAAAATAGCGAAACAAGTTCATGAAGGACAAAACTGTCCACGGATGGCAGGCCATCAATTTTGCGGATTTAAATAGTGTGTCATTTACCCCTTGACTGGTCAAATCCTTAAACAAACATTGCTTAGGGACATAGAGAACGTCAAAGAGGGGTCTCTTGCTTGTGATGCACTACCTAAATGACCATGTGATCCCTAGTAAGGCCGGCACTGACCTTTGCTGTGGAAAGAGTTTTGCCATTAAGCATACTTTTGAATATCTTCTCCTTTCATAAGGATTGACTGATGAAGCTGAAAGTTGGCATGCAAGTTCCTTGTTTTGTACAATGTTTTGTACTGCAAGAAATATTCCTTATTGTCGGAATAGAATGTTTCACTTATAGTTTTTATAACACATTCAGCTATCCGCGCAATTAATAACCACAATGTTTCGTGATTCTATTTCAAGTGGTAAGGACTATAGGCCATGTAGTGACTGGGAAGCCTTGACATGTTGACAATAGGCAAGCATTACATGAACATATTTCGGGTACTGACCACATTATAAATTTTCGAGAAGCGAGTGTCGTTCCTGGCATAGAGGGGGCTGTTAAATCCAGTGACAGTGCTCCAACTTCCGGAAAAGTCGTACGTCATTACGAAAATGAAGTCCACATTCCTGAAAAGCAGCAGTCGTTAATAGCATGTAAAGCATTCCCTTTTACAATTACATAATAATAATTATACTTCTTAACGTGTGATTGTTACGAAGTTACGACAACAAGCTTCAAGATTATTGCACTTACATGGCGACGTGCAAGTGTGGCTGCTTGTACTAGTCCGGACGTATGACGTTTTGAATGTGCCAGCCCACCCAGGTACCATGCCGTAGTTTAACATGGATATCCCATTCAGACACAGCATACTGATTCGAGCCGACCAGTCATTGTTTTATCCCTTTAAAGCCGAACAAGCACCATCTTTTAACGGACGGGCGGACAGACAGACAGACAAATAGATTGATTATATTAAAAAAGATAGTGAATACAAAAATTAGCTTTAGATTATATATATGTTAGACCTCTATATGTTGTCAAACGCTACAGTTATAAATGTTAGCTTTACTAGCTTCCACTATCTATAAATGTTAGACCTCTATATGTTGTTAAACGCTACAGTTATAAATGTTAGCTTTACTAGCGTCCACTAGATCACGGGGACAGTCAGATTATATAAAGAATGTCCCCAGGGATTTAAAACGTGTCTAGTCACGGTCTAATCTCCAGCGATTTAATGGTCCACTTTTATCATGTATTGATTTTAATATGTTATGTCATAGATGTTTGCTTCCTTATTCATGTGTTGAAAATGATTTTGTAACTTTGATTTTAACGCACAAACGGGATTATCTGGTACATTGTACTTGTAGATATTTCTCATGTATTTCTGGTCATTCTTGCCACCTCAATAATTGTACCTATCGGGTAGCGGTACCCGCCACGATTCGCTGTGCAGAGTTGCGTCCCTTGGGCACGCTAGAAACCTATGATTGTGGGTTCGAATCCCGGTTCGCCCCGATTATGTTTCTCGGTTTGTCAGCACCATACCCGTGCTCGTGGATTTCACCGAAGTGGTAAACGTCTGAGACCTGCATCGCTTTGGGCTTTCCTCCCACATTAAGCTGACACGCCGTGATATAACTGGAATAATGTTCAAAGCGGCGTTAAACCCAACTCACTCACTCACTCACTTTAGTGGTACCGTCTTGTCAATATCCTGTCAAAGTGTTGTTTCAACTTCTCTCGGTTTATTACTGTTATATATTTGCATAGCTAATCAGCTTGTGTATTTGCTCTAATGTAATTAATCAGTGATCATTGTAAGTGTAAATTAGGTTTTTGATCCTTCGTATTGCCGTCTATTGATACAATTAGCTGATAGTAATCAACCTGTAGGATCTACTACCACGTTATTATTATTTCTGTATTCTTGTTTAATGACAACCTTGTCACTGACAATCAAACTGTCATTTTGTTAATATTTCATAAATATTTGATTATTGTTATTCATGCAAACGCCTAAATTGTTGAAACGAATGGGTTTTGTATCTATTCTGTGTGAGTGTGTGGACATTAACGCCGCTTTGAACAGTATTACAGTTATATCACGGCGTGACAGCTTAATGTGATGGAAAGACCGAAGTGATGAAGGTCTCAGACGTTTATAATCGAGGCGAACCGGTCTTCGAACCCACGATAGGGACACAATTCAGCACGGTAGATTGCGGCGCCTTAGACGACGGGGGCAACTCGTTACGGAAACGAAAATAGTTGTGCATTTTGCGTTGTACAATACTCACGCACTGACTGCCTTGATGTCATAGCCGGCTTTTATTTTATCTTCACCTGCGGCAACTGCTGTGGTCAGCAACAGTGGCTCCCCATTCGTCGCCTCCTTGGTAAACTCTTGTCGCAAAATCTAAACGAAATATACAAAACAACACGCTTTACCAAATGACAACATACATGTATGATATCAATGTCAAAACCTATTTCCTCCATAGTCGATGATGTCAAACGCCATAGTTATGTCACAACCGCCTCTTGTCAGGACCTCTATATGTTGTCTAACGCCACAGTTATGTCACATCCGCCTCTAGTCAGGACCTCTATATGTTGTCTAACGCTACAGGTTGTGAGGGCGGCCTCTCGTCAGGACCTCTATATGTTGTCTAACGCCAGTTATGTGACGGCGACCTCTAGTCAGGACCCCTATATGTTGTCTAAGGCTACGGATTGTGAGGGCGGACTCCAGTCAGGACCCTTATATGTTGTCTAACGCTACAGCTATGTGACGGCGGCCTCTAGTCAGGCCTCCTATATGTTGTCTAACGCCACAGTTATGTGACGGCGGCCTCTAGTCAGGCCCCCTATATGTTGTCTAACGCTACAGCTATGTGACGGCTGCCTCTAGTCAGGCCCCCTATATGTTGTCTAACGCTACAGAATGTGACGCGGCCTCTCGTCAGGACCTCTATATGTTGTCTAACGCTACAGAATGTGACGGCGGCCTCTAGTCAGGCCCCCTATATGTTGTCTAACGCTACAGAATGTGACGCGGCCTCTCGTCAGGACCTCTATATGTTGTCTAACGCTACAGAATGTGACGGCGGCCTCTAGTCAGGCCCCCTATATGTTGTCTAACGCCACAGCTATGTGACGGCTGCCTCTAGTCAGGACCTGTATATGTTGTCTAACGCTACAGCTATGTGACGGCGACCTCTAGTCAGGCCCCCTATATGTTGTCTAACGCCACAGCTATGTGACGGCGGCCTCTAATCAAAAACAGATCAACCAGTGATAGAAAACAACATGCATGTCATAGGTGAACGATGACAAGCAATCAGCCAGAGCTAGAACCAGAACCAGAACCAGAACCAGAACCAGAGCCAGGGCCAGGGCCAGAGCACCCGATCCAATAAGTCGCTTGTTGCGAATAACAGGTTACCGAGAACCTGATTTCAGGAAGCCCATTATTACGAAAACGTTTATCACATGCGTGTTGAAATTAATGATATTCCATGAGTGAGTTGGGATTAACGACAGTATTCAGGTGCAAAGCCTGAAGTGACCAAAAACGTTCACCAGTAACCGCGGGCATGGTGCGGGCAAACCAAGAATGATAATCAGGGCCCATCTGGGATTTAAAACCACCATCAAATGACGCACGGCGAATAGTGGTACCTTGGACGACGCGGCAACTCGTCGCCTATCAACGGGTTTTTTAAGCAATAGTAATTAAGCAATTGTAAACCCATTTATACAAAGCAATGGTGTTTTGATGACCAAGGTGTTTTGTTTGTTTGTTTGTTTGTTTGTTGTTTAGCGCCGCTCTCAACATTATTCCAGATTTATGACGGCGGTTTTTAAATAATCGAGTCTGAACTAGACAATCCAGTTATTGACATCATGAGCTTCGATCGATGGGATACGATGACAAGCATCAATCAAGTCAGTGAGCCTGACCACCCGATTCCAGTAGTCGCCTCTTACGACAAGCATGGGTTGCTGATGACCAATTCTAACCCGGACCTTCACGGGTTGACCAGCCAGAGATGGGATCTATAATTAATTGTGCCATTTTTGTCTGCGAGAAACTTCTGTTCATGAATTAAGACAGGTGTTTACCTTGAGAAAATCTGTAAACTTCTGTTTTGTTTCAGCAGTGGGGTACTCCCAGTCAACATCTAATCCATCAAAACCATGCTTCCTCAAGAATGTGATAGTATTTTGAGCAAACTGTTGAAAGGAAGACGAGGCTGACAGTTGGGAAAACCCATTCGCTGAACCCTCACCGCCCACTGACAACAGCGTCTTCAGGTTTGAATTCTTCGATTTGAGATTGTTAAACTTCTCATAAAGACTATAGTCTTTAGCTGGGTCTATTGCAGCTATGGTCTTGGCCTGCACATCCAGTTTTGCAAAGGCGTAGATCAGATGTGTGCACAGATCAGGATCAGTGTCCTCCACTGTAAGACGAACTTGGGTATTGGTGGTTTGAGCAGACCAGCTGGTGAAATAACAGGCTGTGATGAAGCCAGCAACTGGAAATGAGGAAATAATGGCGTTAAGATTTCTGTGGATGCGAATTGATTTGCGTTCATTTAGTTTCAAGAAAACACAATCATAGCTTGTGTGAGTTATGGGGAACACCTTATATCATGTTAATGGCCATTTGGGGAGGGATCACATATACCTATTAAAGTAAAGCTAACTGGTATGATATCAATTATCAAACCTCAATGTCAGAATGATGATATCTGATTGGTTCACGTGATCTTCATAAAATACTGTGTAGCCTCGCCACGAGCATGTCAGGCTGCCCGTGTTTGTTTGTTTGTTTGTATGTTGTTTAACGCCGCACTCAGCAATATTCCAGCTATATGACGGCGGTCTGTAAATAATCGAGTCTGGACCAGATAATCCAGATTAACATCCGCGTAATTGGGTTCGATGACATGCATCAACCAAGTCAGCGAGCCTATAGCTGACCACCCGATCCCGTTAGTCGCTGAAGACCTATTCCAGCCCGGATCTTCACGGGTCCGTGGATTTGTGAGAGGCAGAATACATCATTTTACCCCGCATCAAAGCAAAAAGCGCACGCTTTTTCCGTGTCACCGGAAGTCATGTGACATAGCGCAAGCTAACCTCAGCTCAATCGAACATCAATTTTGACTTTGTTTGAATTATTTTACAATGTCATATTAAAACATCTCGGTAAGATAAATTCGTTGTTGCAGGATCAATCGGGGTACATCGGGTTGTATGCGCCCCCGTTAGGTTTTATACCACGAGCCGGGGGGTAGCAACAAGCACCATCTTTTTTGGTGAGGTGAAATAGGATTACACGTCACGTCCAAGATTATTGCACTTGTGTAGCGACATGCATGTACGTGCATGTGTGTGTGTGTGTGTGTGTGTGTGTTTGGCTGCTTCTACTAGTTTGGACTGATGCTAGCAGACTGAGATACCATGCCATAGTTTAATTTGAATACCCCACTCAGACACAGTATACTGACTCCGAGCCGACCAGTCGTTGTTTTAGCTCCTTAATGCCGAGCGCCAGACTGACTTAATACCATCGTTTAACGTCTTTTGGTATGACGCGGCCGGGGATCGAACCCCGGACCTTCCGCTCTCCCTGGGGACTACCTCTACCACTGGACCACGGAGGCGGACAAAAGTCGTAAGTTAAGGCTAAACTGGAATATGCAAAATGAGATTCGATACTACAAATTAGCATGACTATTTCATCATGCAACTGACAACTTCAATAACACGGTCATCATGGCAATTATGGTGATCAAATTTTAGAGACCCTCCAGATTACCATGATCATGAATGAAAATGTTAGTTACATATGTCTCGTCGTTTCTTCGGAGAAGTCAAAAAATTAAAGTTCACAGTCAGACATATAAATGAATAGACGGACGGCAAACAACTGGCCACGTCATTAGCTCACCGGAACTTAATGTTCGGATTTGGAATGTTGTCATGTTGTTTAAAGACCGGCAATACCTCACCTGTGCAGTTCTCTGGCACTGCCATCAGCATCAAGGCCGCCAGCAGGTAGATAGTGGCCATGGTAACGCTTTGAAAAGTAATGAATTAGACACTTTATTTTGTAACATCAATGTGACACATTGCGATTACATGTTTGAATTCGCTAAGAGAAAATGGTCCTGGGATAACAACGGTCAATTCTGATATAGTTGCATTAGTTTTACATCATAGTACCACAATGAGGGACGTTTACACCGCTGGTAACAGTATGTCGGTAAGGGGGGGGGGGGGCACTGTACTCATATCGGTTAGCCACTTGCTAGATTACAATTCCTTATCAAAATAGTTTTTACGTTTTTTAAAGTTTGAGGAGAGTAGTACAAGATGCAGGTCTTTGACGTTTGTCACGTAGGGTACCTGGGACCAGATATGTCTTTAATTACAACAATGAGAGAGAGAAATCCACTCACCCAACCCACACCCCACACCCCACACCCAACACCCCACACTGATAACCGAACGGTCGGCCAGTAGAGTGAGCGAAGAGCGATAAAGTCTCAATCTGCCGAGTCACACTTTGTGACCGATCACTGTGTGTACAAATTAACAACTGGGTACGCAGATCTATTGTTTTCCCTGACCTATGAATGTTGTACTTACCTCCAGCAGATTCAAGTAATCATACGTATCGGATTAAACGAAGATTTAAATACAACGTAACAGGAAGTTATTTTCAGTCCTTTCCTGGACATGACACTCGCATATCAGTTTAGGATTTCAACATGAGCCATGCGCAAAACAAGTCGTGACGATGAGTCATATCAAACTGGAACACGATCTTTCATATCTGATAAATGATTTTTTTTTTCCAATATGCTGAAACACATTGGCCGATTACGACATGAAAGTGGGCGAGGGTTGTATCAGACCTAATCATGCTATAATGCAATGTCCTAAATACATGGTAGTGGCCTGTACACAATCGACGATCAGTGAGTGAGTGAGTGAATACTCGTATAGCAATATCACGACGGGGGACGCCAGAAATGGGCGTCACTCATTGTACCTTGTGGAGAGTCGAACCTAGGCCTTAGGAGTACCGAGCGAACGCTTTAACCACCAATGAGTGAGTGAGTGAGTATGGTTTAACGCCGCTTTTAGCAGTATTCCAGCAATATCACGGCGGGAGACACCAGAAATGGGCTTCACAAATTGTACCCATGTCGGGAATCGAACCCGAGTCTTCGGCGTGACAAGCGAACGCTTTAACCACTAGGCTACCCAACCGCCTCCATTAGGGTACGATGATCCACAATCAGTCACGTCACACATTTTAACCACCCAATCCTCAATTTAGTCGGATACGACATGCATTAGATACCGGGGACTTACAAAAACCAGGCAGACAATATTTATGGATATTCAGATTTGCGGGTGTTATTGAGTATTCGATGCCCGGAAATTGCATTTGAAACCGACAGTGGTGACCGAAGGTTTCAAATGCTAACATTTGAGAAGAAAAAGATGCATATCAAGAAAAGTATTCATGCGCAGTGAAAAGTCCGAAAGTTTTCCAGGATCCAATCCCAATTCCATCCAACGTTTTTCAACCATAAGCTTGCAGCACACACTCTCATTCGTTTTACAGTGGTTTATCATCAGGTCGATTATCATACTTACATTTGATGGTTTGTCTGCTCCGATTATACATGCTGGCCAAATACCAACTCTTCAAACAATGCCTTTCAGCACGATGAGAACTCGTGAAAGTTGGTCGAAGGGTTCATAAAATCCTTAATTGTGCTTATGCTGTCGTTAATTGTTGTTTAACGCCGCACTCAGTAACATTCCAGCGAAATAACTATGGTCGGAAAACATAATCGCGTGATTGACATCATGAGCATCGTTTAACGCAAATCGAAAACGATGACATGTAATCAACCAAGTGACCGAGTCTGACCACCAGATCCATTTTGTCGCTTCTTAAATTACGATAAGCATGGATTGCTAGTGATCTATGTTACCCGGGATCTCAACCGGTGTTTTATCCGATGACTGCATCATACATCTCAAGGAAGAACCGTAGACAGAACTCTGGTTTTATGAGAAATTTATTTAACTTTGTTGCAAGTTTGATTTCCTAAAATAATCTTTAGGCTTATTTGCAGCTGTAGCTGTAAACAATTCTAGTCTCCATACAAAATCCCCTCTCCCACAACACACTCCTACCCCCTCCTCCCAAGAAATGGTTGGTCCCTTATATGGCGTGACAGGGTTCAAGGCGACAACAGGTACCATATTTCGGCATAACGTGTCCGTGTTCCGCTCTCCGGGAAGACATATTGAACATTGTCGACGATATACAAAATATTTAATACAGGTTCTGTTCACCATTTCGACGATATAGTAGACCACGGACCACATGGCCTTAAGACCGTATATAATAGCCCCAGTAAGAAATAGCTGTGCCACATCTGTTTCAAGCTATTTCTAAAATATATCAGAGCATTTTGCATTTGAACTGAGAAGCCTTCGTTCCATCGAGCTGCACGTGGAAAACATGTTCTCCGCGTTTGACGCGCGTGCACTCGGCTTTGAGGTCTTTGAAGTCTTCAAGACGCCAAGTCGGGACCCGTAAATCATTCTCTTCAAGACCTAAGCATTAATATTCTGTTTCTTCTAATTAGATGTGTACCCCAGCAAGAAGAATCTCATATATTTCAAAAGGAACATTTTTTCATTATCACATGATAACATAAGATATTTATAGTTTTCTTTGATATGCTTGGTAGGGATGTAAACATCAGTCTTTTGTGGATCACTAATCGTGTGTGCATTGTTACCGTGAAGCCTGTTGTCAGGGTTAAGCGACGGGATATATATATGCGTACGTGCGTGCATTTCCATTCCATGACTATCCATCAATCTCATGGCGGCCATCTTGAAAGTTTTGGCTAGCAGTTGGCTCTAGTGACGGTGTTTCATATCTAATAGTGTTAACTTTGCTTCAGTGAGTTAATGTGCCAAGTTGTGATTATGCATATGAATCCTAGGACTGATTTGGAGTTAAAAGCTTTCACAGCCTAATCTCATATTAAGAAAACGTGTCGCCCATTTTGAATTTTGTAGGTTTGTCAATGGTCGAAAACGTTCAGTAGCTCTCATTGATATGTTTTTTCGAAACATAGTATGTCTGTTTTGCAATACAACATATACTTTCGAAATACCTAACCTTACTTTGTCTTGACTATTTGCGGCGCTAATAGATGCCATGACGCAGTCTGACAAGAATTCCTCAGCCAGATACATTATACAGAATCGGAGCCGACCAGTCCTTGTTTTATCCTGTGAAGGTAACTAAGAGGTGACAAGGGGTTGAAAAAGAGAAGACAAGGGGCTGAATAAGAGGTGACAAGGGGCTGACTAAGAGGTGACAAGGGGCTGACTAAGAGGTGACAAGGGGCTGACTGAGAGGTGACAAGGGGCTGACTAAGAGGTGACAAGGGGCTGAATAAGAGAAGACAAGGGGTTGAGTAAGAGAAGACAAGGGGCTGACTAAGAGGTGACAAGAGGCTGACTATGAGGGGCTGAATAAGAGGTGACAAGGGGCTGAATAAGAGGTGACAAGGGGCTGACAAAGAGGTGAAAAGAGGCTGAATAAGAGATGACAAGGGGCTGACTAAGAGGTGAAAAGAGGCTGACTAAGAGAAGACAAGGGGCTGACTAAGAGGTGACAAGGGGCCGACTAAGAGGTGACAAGGGGCTGACTAAGAGGTGACAAGAGCTGACTAAGAGGTGATAAGAGGTTGAGTAAAAGATGACAAGGGGCTAAGAAGTGACAAGGGGCTGAAAAAGAGAAGACAAGGGGCTGACTAAGAGGTGACAAGAGGCTGACTAAGAGGTGACAAGGGGCTGACTAAGAGGTGACAAGAGGCTAAGAAGTCACAAGGGGCTGAAAAAGAGAAGACAAGGGGCTGAGTAAGGGAAAATAAGGTGCTGAGTAATAGAAGACAAGGGGCTGACTAAGAGAAGACAAGGGTCTGAATTAGAGACAACAACGGGCTGAGTAAGAGATGACACAGGGTTGGGTTAGAGAAGACACATGATTGCTGAGTTAGAGAAAACAAAGAGTTCAGTAAGAGATGACATGGGGCTGAGTCATAGATGACAGGGGACTGAGTAAGAGAAGACAAGGAGTTCAGTAAGAGATGACATGGGGCTGAGTCATAGATGACAGGGGACTGAGTAAGAGAAGACAAGTGAGTATGGGCGGTTAGAGATGAGAAGGGGCTGATTAAGGGCAGCTAGAGGTGAGAAGGGGAAGAGTATGGACTATTAGAGATGAGAAAGGGTTAAGAATGGAAGAGAGTGATTGTTTCATTAACCACATGCTGTAAAGCTGTAAGAGAGACCCATTCTGACCCTTGGTAAGAGAAAAAAATGACGAGTATGTAAAACTATTGTCAGACACAATATTCGACAAAATCGAACAAAAAGCCATGCTGTATATGTTAAACCGGTACAGCACGTAAGAGTGAGTGAATGAGTGTGGCTTGATGCTGTTTTGGACAATATCTCAGTTGTAACAAGACGTGTCCGATCGATGTTGAAGAAAAGCCTGAAGTCATTGCAGCCCCTAGACACCCACTTTGGTGACACTTTGAACATATCTGTCTGGCTCGAGCTCAATGTTGATTGCAAATTATTCGGCTTTCGGTTGTTTGGGTCGATCAATGTAATGAGGGAAATACGTGATGCTACTTTTTAACATATGTATTTCAGGATATTTAGTAATGTTCCATTGAGGGGGCATCTATTTGTTTTATGGAAGGGTGGAACGATTTTTAAAATAAAATGTTTGTCCAGAAACATTAATTTATTTGGGGGAATGGTTATGGAATGTGAAACATACTCAAATACCCAAGTTGTGTGTTAATTAATAGTGAAACTGAATAGATTGTTTGATGGTGCTCAGTAAATACCTGGTTTGTTGGATACAGCTGGGGGGGGGGGAATATTGTTCTCAAATAATTCCACCCCCATCCCTACCAGCCACCCTATAAATCAAATGGATGCTCCCTGATGTATGTGTAGTTAGTGATCTTTCTCATTATGAGAATAGCAAATGCCAGCAACATCACAAACTAGTTATCAATTATTATAAAAGTTAATAGCTACTGTAGATTGTTTTTTATTGTTTCTGATCCATCCAAGGTAGAGTAGTTGGGCAAAAAAATAGAAATCTAAACTACTTGTGTTATGTTCTGATTGTTTATTTTGGCTCCGGTCAGTTGAGTCCGCAAACCAAAAAATAACACTAAAAAGCCGATTATCCTTATTATGTGAGTGAGTATGGTTTTACGCCGCTTTGAGCAATATTCCAGCAATATCAAGGCGGGGGACACAAGAAATGGGCTTCACACATTGTGCCCATGTCGGGAATCGAACCCGGGTATTCGGCGTGTCGAGCGAACGCTTTAACCACTAGGCTACCCGACCGCCCCTCCTTGTTATGTTTCAACATTGAGATTATACTGACAAATAACGTATACTGCATGTGTGGAACCATTCCGTAAGGTAATGTCGGCTCAACACAGAATCAAATACAAACAAATATTATTTCGAGAAATTTTATTCTTAAAACAAGCAGCTGACACATAAGAAGCTATGGCGAAAGTTAAACTAATTCGTGACAATATTCTTCTCATTTCTAATGTTAATGTTCTTCGTGCACTTTATGATTTACGAAGCAAATGAAGCAGGGAAACTGTAAACATGTTTTAAGCCCTTATATTTGTCTCTATGGAGAGTTAAACTATAGAAGGCTGCTACATAAATGCACTTCGGAAACATCGTGGGCAGTGTGTGGAAGTTCATCTGAACTGGAGCAAATATTTGCATCTTTTTAGGGTAAGCGCCGTTGTTACAGAATGGGTGTCAATATCTCTTGACATTTTACAAACAAAGCGAAAATTGTTAAAACAACCATTGTTGAGGATTTGTCACGCAATCTGTCACTTCTCAAACAATGTTACTACAGCATAACACATCGTGTGCCGCATGGGCAATTATCCCGACATTTCTTAGCAAATATTAGAATATCCATATTTACGAACGTTTACAATTCTTTGATACAAATGAGATTACATGAGCCACACGCGGTCAAGAGTTAGTTCGAGAAAGCGTGGTTCGAGTAGCAAAATCCATAACCTTCACTAACAAATGTATTTGACTGAGTGAGTGTGTCTTGAGTTTTACGCCACTTCTAGCAATATTCCAGCAATATCACATTGCTTCCCATATTGTACCCATGTGACAAGTGAACGCTTAACCACTTGGCTAACCCACCACCCCACTATGTAATTAGACTTCGTTACTCTG
This sequence comes from Haliotis cracherodii, assembly GCF_022045235.1. Taxonomy (NCBI): domain Eukaryota; kingdom Metazoa; phylum Mollusca; class Gastropoda; order Lepetellida; family Haliotidae; genus Haliotis; species Haliotis cracherodii. Next base: position 2,962,899 of record NW_027266273.1, on the reverse strand, counting down.
ATGTTTTCTTTAATTATTTTTATCGGAAACAAAATTTATAATGTATCTTACAACTACAAAGATATAGAAAACAGTGTTCCTATTATCAAGCGAAGTAATATAATTGTAGATAGTTCCGATAGCCAGTGCAAGGTATTGCCTCAATGCTAAGCTGTGTATACCCAAGCCGCCTGCTAATAAAGAAAAATGTATACATTAATGTTAAACGATTAATGATTGGATAACGAAAAACGAATGTACTCTTATGATAACTACTTCTTGAAAAAAAACGATTGTTTTTCATTCATTCCATGTATGCATAACATGTCCCTTGCGCTACTAATTTATGGAGGTCAACTAAAATATACGTGTTATCTTTGTAAAACGGGGGGCGGTCGGGTAGCCTAGTGGTTAAAGCGTTCGCTCTTCACGTCGAAGACCCGGGTTCGATTCCCGACATGGGTACAATGTGTGAAGCCCATTTCTGGTGTCCCCCGCCGTGTTATTGCTGGAATATTGCTAAAAGCGGCGTAAAACCATACTCACTCATTTGTAAAACGGATTTTCCAGGAACGTCTCACTGATGAAATTAATCCAGAAAATTGTAATAAAATGTATCCAAACGTCCATCATTGTGACCAAAGGGGCAACATCTTGTATATTCTTGTTTCGGTTAGCCTCTGATGAAAGATTGAGTTTTACGTTCTTTTACATGATTTCTTTACATTTCTTAAAACTCAGTTCTCATCTCCTTCACGTGTTTTTCTGTTAAGGCAGGACATATTAGTCATCATTTCATTTCATCATTCCTCTTCATTCTTTTTCTTGTTTTGTTTAGTCTATTTTGTGTATATCTGATTTGGAAATATTGTAGGCCAAGCACGAGAAACACGATAATAATGAGTGACGCTCTAATTCATGTCCCTACATCTATCGATGGCATTATATATTCATAAGGATTCCACAAACGCACACTGTAACAATGAGTAGGTCGCTGATACATCTATAAGCGTGACTGGTAAGACTTGTTGCTCTGCCACCGTGAAATTGACTGATACGTTTGGTCATAACGACCGATGTATTCGCGCCTGTAGTCTGTGCTTCGTTGCTAGTGGAAGTTACCTCGCCTATATTTGCAAAAGTAATCTCCCCTGTACTTGTAGAAATTGGCTCCCCTGTACTTGTAGAAGTAGGTTCACCTGTGCTTGTAGAAGTTGCCTTGGAAGTTAATGCTTCCTCAGCTACATCTGTGGTCAGTGGCATCTTGGTTGTGAAAAATATTTCCCAGTTCCTCACAGATGATGTTCCCCACTTTGTAGTCTCTTTTTTCTTCATTGTGACACTTCTTCTTGTAGGCGTTACCCATCTTGGACGTGGAGAAGTTGCAGCCCTTGTTCTTGTAGAAGCTCTCTTTATTGTTGCCATGTATTGGTCAATTATCCCTTTAGACCTCCACACCTTTCGAGATGGTTCTCTCGCCCGAGTCCTCGAGGAAGGTGCCTCTGTTGGACCTCTCACCCGTGTTCTTGAGGGATGTGCCTCTATCGGGCTTCTCGCCCGAGTTCTCGAGGTGGGTGCCTCTGTTGGACCTTTCACCCGTGTTCTTGAGGGAGATGCCTCTATCGGGCTTCTCATCCGAGTTCTCGAGGGAGATACCTCTGATTGACCTCTCACTCGTGTTCTTGACGGAGATGTCTCTTTTGGACTTCTCACCCATGGTCTTGGTGGAGATGCCTTTATTGGGCCTCTATCCCATGTTCTTGGCGGAGATGACTCTGTTCGGTCTGGCTCCCGTGTTCGTAGCGGATACGCCTCTATTGGGCCCCTCTCTCGTGTTTTTGGTGGAGATGTATCTATTGGGCTATCGGCAAATTTATTCTTGACAACATTAAGCAAAGGATAGGACCCATTTTTGCAGTAGTTGTTTGGGTCGTCAAAACTGAGCTCCCAAAACATTACTCCTCCCAGCTGTTCCTCCACAGCATACTGAACCTGAAATTGATTGATATATTACCACATGTACTTCATACAACAGTCTTTAGACTCGTTTAACCATCACTTAATAAATTAAGTTTTATTCTATATTTCTGTATACTCGCTCGTTCAGTCTATACACTCACTTTACCGGCAGCCTTATGTCCACTCTCCCGTTTGTCTATAGACCCTGTTTCCCGACAAGCTTCAGGCCCACCTTCCCGTCAGTCTTATATACACATTACCGTCAGTCCATCGACCCTCTTTACCGGCAGTCTTATACCCACGTTACCGACAGTCTTATATCCATGTTACCGGCAGTGTTATATCCACATTACCGACAGTCTTATATCCACGTTAACGCCAGGCAATAGACCCACGTCACCGTCAGTCTTATGTCCACTTTACCGTCAATCGTATATCCTTTCCCTGTTATATACCAATTTCCTTTTTCCTTATCTCGACGTTTGATTGGCAGGTAAAATGTTAATGAATTGTTAGCGTAGTTTTACCCAAATGCGAGCAGGTTGATACAGAGGATGTCAGTGGGCTAGCACAATAAAACTGACATAAGTCCGAAATAGTAAAAGCAGCCACACTCACAAGTGCATGCACGTCGATATACACGCGTAATAATCTTGAACGCGACGTTTAGCTCAATTTCACCTCACATCAACCTCACCTTATTTAAACGTACTAGTCTTCTGTCGTCTGTGTTGCTGGTGGATTATAGTCCGTCTTTTAAACAGTGGTAAATAGTATTGTTATCCTAAAATATGTTTGACAAATTTGCTGTTAAATATAACTTTGTAGTCATGTGACGCGCCAGTAGCTATTAAAACCTCTTATCGTCGCTATATGGTTGAAAAACTGCTGATGCGACGTTACACTCACTCGCCCTGTCAGCCTTCTATTTTTTACTTTCAGTTTTCCACTCAATCAGTACATTACCCGCCTTACCTTGAGGCCAAAGCTGTACTGGTCATCGTACCCTACCCACTGGTTGCCTTTGTAGGCGTAGGGCACTTGCTGCTCCTCGTCCCACACTCGAGTCCAGCCCGTCTTGAAGGACAGGCAGATCTAAAGCAAAAAAAAAATAATACCCCTTCAAACCTATTGCACCAAGGTACGATACTATATTCAAGCAACATAAGTCATTCAACGATATTTTTAGTTCCTATTTCTTACCGCCTCAGTGGTGAAATGGATAGAGTGTCTGTCTTAAGACCGGAAGGTTGGTAGTTTTATCCCCTGACCGAGTCATAACAAAAGATGGTATTTGACGTTAATTTCACTGGTGTTGGGTTTTGAGGGAATAAAACAAGAACTATCAGGCTCGAAGTCAGTTTAATGTGTTCGGATGGGGTATCAATGTTAATCTGTGGCATTGTATCTCAGTGAGCTACATGAGCTATGCATAGGCACATGGACTCGCACAACGGTTCTGGTATCGCGATTCCTAGGTTAATCGTAACAGTCCAACTCAACGGTAACATGTGAAACACCTACCCTGCTTCCAACCTAGAATAGTAGTTTATATCTAAGTTTCCTCGGGCAAAGCATACGACATTACACTTTTCCACCATGAACGACATCTTTTTTATTATTGTTGACCAATACTGGAGGACTAATTACTGTAGTAAATATACAACTCAACGTCTGAGAATAATCAGTCTCAGTTATCTGCCGAAACAGATTCCAAAGGGCGTAAAAGGCAAGCCAGCGGGGAAAATTATAGGAATGGATCACTAGTGAGTGAGTGAGTTGGGTTTAACGCCGCTTTTAACAGCATTCCAGTTATATCACGGCGTGTCAGCGTAATGTGGTTGGAAAGCCCAATGATCCGAAAATGATCCAGGTTTTTAGACTTTTTCACTTCGGTGAAACCCACGAGCAAGGGTATGGTGCTGACAAACCTAGAAACATGATCGGAGGAATGGATCACTAAAAATCAGTGATTGCACCAGGTGTTCGCGAAAGGGTAAGCATGCCGTGCTCCACCGATGGCACCCATATAGTTCGCCTAAAAAGTAAGTTAGTTTGTTTGTTGCCTTAGCAATTACCTCTGGCAGGAGAAGTCTGCCTCTTCGTTTGTAGAGTATTCCAGGTCGCCCCCCTCCGACCTTGACGGGCGCCCCGACGGTGTTGTTGTTTTTGTTGCTGAGGGTGAAGCTAGCACCTGCAGCCGTCATCCCCATGATCACCTTGCTCCTGTCAGCTCCCCGGTTGATCCACACGTTGACGGCGTATTCCTGTATGAAGATGTTGCATTGTGAGTTGGGCTTAACGCTGCTTTGAACAATGATTCAGTTTTATCATAACTGGGTGTTAGCTTAATGTGGAAGGAAGAGAATGAATTTGGCTTAACGTCGCTTTGAACAGTAATCACATCCGTATAATGTTAATAAAGGTTCAAAGCGTCTACACGTTTACCAATATGATGCAACTCAAAGGGCGTCATGTGATAAACATAGGGCTGTTTTATCTGGTATTCAAGACAACGACCAGCGGATGCTTGTACGATCAAGGATGCAACTCTGCACTGATGGACTACCACTACAGGAACTATTTTTAATCACAATGTATTGTTTAATCAATATTATTTGTAAGTGTGAATGTATTTTTACCATGTCTTGACGATTTAACCGTGCCATCGGCACTAAAGTATAAGGAATTTAGAAACTGTTTTAAACTGCGATTAGAAGGGAGGACTAGGCCTTAACAGCCACAGAAATACGGACACTGTTAATGACCGATGGATCTTATCATTTAGACATCTGCTTATCACATAGGGTACAGGTTCTGGGTACTGACCACATTGTAGGCGGGGTTGAAGTGGATGTGCTTCTTGGCTCGGAGGGGGCTGTTGAAACCGGTCACGCGGCTCCATGTTCCGTAGAAGTCGAACGTCATGACAAAAATGTAGTCCACATACCTGGAAAGCCACAGTCGTTATTCGTGTTATAAATTCACTTTTTTTAAATTGATTTTAATCTATCATGAAAATAGGCATTTATAAATGATACATATTAATAAATATTGAATGCATGTTTATTCGTAACTACAATTTGTGGATCCTGTTTTCGTGTGAACCAAATGGTATATACTCTTTCCTCCTGAGGTTTCTCCTGTGGCAATTTCCTTTGTAAAATATGTTTGTTTTATCCACAGATATCTTTTTTATGATTACATTGTTCGATGTCATTGTCTTTATAACCAGCAGCGACCGCCTCCGTTGTCAAGTGGTAGAGCGTCCGCCCGGAAAGCGGAAGGTCCGGGGTTCGATCCCGGCCGCGTCATACGAAAAGACGGTAAAAGATGGTACTTGTTGTTACCCTGCGGCATGGTATCTCAGTGAGCTGGCACTTTAAATCGGCATCAGTCCGGACTAGTACAAGCAGCCACGCAAACACACACGTACATGCACGTCGCTATACAAGTGTAATAATCTTGGACGCGACTCTAAACCCCATTTCACCTCACGTATAACCAACAGCAACAGCAGCAAAGTGAGTGAGTGAGTGAGTTGGGTTTAACGTCGCTTTTAACAGTATTCCAGTTATATCACGGCGTGTCACCTTAATGTAGGAGGAAAGCCCGAAGTTATGCAGGTCTCAAACGTTTACCACTTCTGTGAAACCCACAAGCACGGGTATGGTGCTGACAAACCTAGAGACATAATCGGGGCGAACCGGGATTCGAACCCACAATCATAGGTTTCTGGCGTGCCAGGGGGACACAACTCTGCAAAGCGAATCGCGGCGCCTTAGACGACAGGGGTGTCCAGCAGCTAAGTGGGTGAGTGAGTGAGTTGGGTTTAACGCCGCTTTTGAACAGTAGTTTAGTTACGTCACGGCGGATGGGGTTAATGTATGTACACATTGTACAGACAAACAATGGAGCATAATCGGGATGGATATGGGATCCCAGCCCACAACCAGTGGATCCTGACAAAGCCACGGTATGGAACTCTGCACAAAGACGAGGCACCTCATATCACTGAGCCAACCCTACCCTGTGATATAGGACAAACTGCTCTTGCGTGAGTGATTTTTTTTATGCTTTGTACGAATGTGTATTAATTTTTTTCTCAGTTAAACAAATCATTTCACGATGATATAGTGCACAACTCACTTGTTGATGGCCTCTACGTCATAGCCGGCGCTTATCTTATCTACCCCAGCTGCAGCAGCTATGGTCAGCAACAAAGGCTCCCCATCTTTCGCCTCATCGTCGAATTCCTTCCGCAAGATCTGAAATGAAAGAATATCGATGAACGTTTAGTGGCAAAACACTGTTAGGCTCTGAATCTACCTTCAACATTGTCAAGTTACTTGAAGCCCAAGGGAGCACTGGACCATATATAACTATTCGCAAATCGAGTGGGCTTCCAACATAAGACCATAAACATTTACTGGGACAATGAAATGACACAGGTTAAGGATATATCGAGTATATTGTGTCACGACTACTCGGTAACTGTAGGGAACAACATAGATGAGCTGATTGTACGATAAATACTGACACTGACCTCTGTAAACGTCATCTTAAATCGCAATACCTACCCTGAATAAATATTAAACATTGTAATCGAGGACCGTAGTATCAAAGTTGTCTGATACCGATTCCACAAACAAATCATGACTACACCTAGAACGAGTTTCACAAATGTAATCCTAACACAACTTTGCACTAAAGTAAACTGATTTGCAAACAAAAAAAGGGGTGGGGGATTATTCACCAAAGTTGGTTGTCTTTCATGTGTCATCGATATTGGGTTGGCCAAGAACACAGAAGGTTCAAAACAAAATGAACGGATTTGAATGGCCAGCTTTGTTTATGGAGTTGGCACTTTTTATCTGAACTCGGGCCTCAACATATAAAATACCTGTATCGTGATATATTGTATCGTATCTTTTGTGATGTTTTACCACCCAAGGGTATGGACATCCATCTTTAAATCAGCGTATTTCAATCGTTATATTTGGTTCAGATCTTATAGTTCTTCAAATGATCTATGAGGCCATGATCCCTCTTTTTGTGTTTTCTTAATTACCGCAGACTCAACATTTCACAAATATGGATCTTATTCTTCCTGTCAAGTTTACCAGTAATGACAGGAACTTCAAATCAGGTCGATGTGGGGAGGGAAATGGAATTAATCCTTAGACTTTATATCCCAAACAACACATGTACATGCATGTTTTCACACGTTCTAGACATGCGATAATTCTTTTTTAATTGTTTACACTGGTGGCCAGATTTAAAACACATTTTGACATTTTGTCCTTGAGGAACATCCTTTCTGGAAATTTAAAGAAGAACTTACCTTGAGAAAATTTGTAAACCGAGATTTTGTTGAAGTATAGGGATACTCCCAGTCAACATCTAAGCCATCAAATCCATGTTCCCTTAAAAATCTGATCGTATTGTTGGCAAACTGTTGCAAGGAAGGTGTCGAAGCTGACAACATGGAAAACTCCTCGGCTATGCCAGGGGTTTCACCGCCCACTGACAACAGAGTCTTCAGGTTCGGATTCTTTGACTTGAGGTGGTTAAACTTCTTATAGTTTCCCCAAACACCATTGTGGCTGTATTCATTAGCTGGGTCTATAGCAACAACAGACTTGGACGGTACGTCTAGTTTTGCGAAGGCGTAGATTATATGTGTGCACAGATTAGGATCAATTTCTTTCACTGGAAGACGAACTTTGGTGAGACTGGTTTGAGCAGACCAGCTGGTGAAATAACAGGCGGTGATGTAGCCAGCAACTGAAACGACAAAAGAAATTGAATCGACTTGCGTTCATTTACCTCGTTTATGTGTCAGAAATCGTGAGTATCAAAAGTGGATAATAATTTGAGGTGAACATTTTAGAATCAGTGCCAACAGATGTATCCTTTTGTACATAAGTGAAACAACATGTTTCTATACATTGATAAAAGGAGTAATGGGAATTTTGTTTATTTTTAGAAGGATCCCCTCAGAAGGGTAGGGCTTCGGTTTACACAGGAAGGAAAGGATGTGCCGACTTTGTTAAACAGGTCCAATTGAGGACGAATTCCATTTCCTTGTAGTTTGAGATAATTTGAAAACTTAAATGAAGGACAGAAATATATACCCAGTAGACATTGGAGAAAAAATAGCCTCTCCATGGCTTTATCACTCTTATGTCAGGTAATAATGGGAAAAGTATCAGCAGTACATCATTATTTATTTGCCATACTTTTAGATATAGAAACCAGCTTGAACGCGACTTTAAGGCCCATTTCACTTGGCTTCAGAATGCTCAGTCGTATATCACGAAATGTTAGTTTCATGGGGCTTTGTAACACGAGGATGCTTTTGAACGCATAGCTTGGTAACAGGTAAAATACATAAATGGAGTAACTTACACGAAGATATTTTCATGTGATCCTATGATCATGGGTTCGAATCCCTGACTCGCTCGAATCCCTGACTTTTGTTTGCCATCACCATATCCGTTCTTATGGGTTTCACGAACGACCTTCAACTTACATCACTTTGGGCTCTCCTTCTATATCCCAAAGTGAAGATCAGGGGTAGAATAGGTCTTCAGCAACCCATGCTTGCCTTAAAAGGCGAGTATACTTGTCGTAAGAGGCGACTAACTGGATCGGGTTGTCAGGTTCGCTAACTTGGTTGATGCATGTCATCGATCCCAATTGCATGGATTGATACTCATGATGTCAATCGGTGGATTGTCTGGTCCACACTCGATTGTTTACAGATCGCCATCATGTAGCTGGAGAATTGCTGCGTGAGTCGTTAAACAGCTAACAAACAAATCCTTCGATATGAAGCTGATATAACAGAAATAACTCCCTCTTTCTAACTTAAAATGCTCGTAATTTGTGCAAGGAACGAACCTTGCTCAATGTATTGCATGATGGATGTGAGACATGAAGTAACTAAGAGGATGAACAGACAGAACACAGATGATCATGATCAAGCCATTGGTCTTGCAGTTAATTCTGCCAGGAATTCACTGACCATTTTGAACGTGCATTTAAAACAAGTAAAACTGACGTAACTATAGGTTGTTAAGCAAACCTATAGAGAAATTATACATCAACCATAAAATGGTTTAAGTCAGGTGAGGTGAAGTGCGGTGAAATGGGGTAAACGTCGCGTCCATATAACGACGTGCATGCACAGAGCACCAGGCAGGGTAACAACAACGTCTTCTAGTGTGAAGCGGCCGGGTTGCTCCACCACTAGACCACGAAGGCTGTCGGTTTAAGTACGAGAAATCACTCGAGCCTGTTTATTCCAAAACAAGACTCAACAGATTCTCACGATTTCTCCAATACAGAACCAATACTGCTACACAGACAAAAAACACACTACCAATCTTTTGATGCTGTTTGATTTTAGCTCAAGTTGGCCTTGATATTCTAGCAAGTATGTGAGACCATTGACATTTCATATAATATAGTTATTATGACTGATGAGATACATGAAATGATCCTATCATTCACTATAGGGCCATAACATTCTGATACTGGGTGACAAGTAGGGGATTAACTGTGCAATCACTATACCGTTTGTTATTGTAACCTGTCCGAAAAGTGACACCCCTGGCGAATTAGAAGATATCCATCCAGGAACCTCACTTCCGTAACCCCTACACTTACATAAACCCTACAGTCTTTAAATAGTTATGGCCCCCACACTAATCCTCTACACAAACTGTTGGGATCATGATAGTGTAGGGGGTAAGGTGACAGGGTAAGGACACCGCCCAGGCATACATTTCAGTCACACATATATATTACGTAACGTTGTTGTCTGGCTTCGTCCTTCAATACCTCACCTTTACAGCTCTCTGGCACTGATAGCAGTATCAAGGCCAACAACAGGACGATCGGGGCCATTGTTGCTTCTAAAACTGAAAAATATAATTGCCAAAGCCTCAAATGACATGAAAACAGATCCCTTCGACTACGTGCAACGGAGCGACTAAAGTGTTTTAAGAACTACATATCTATTGCTGGAATTGTTGTCGGTGAACTGAAATCGCAATGCCTGTATTATCGTGACACTTGTGGACCATCGTATAAGACACACGACGGTGATCTGATGACGTTCTTGGTTTCAATATTTTATTTATTTATTTTTGAATTAACTTTTTACGAAATTATTCCTTTATCGTTTACAGTAGAAACCATTAATCAGGGGTTACTGAAGACATAATTTGTTAAAAGTAGGAATTCCCATGTGAATTATTTACAGTTACCTTGAACTTAGAAGTCAACCAATCATATGCCAGAAATAAATCAATCAAATGTGTGTAAGATGTCTGAGTGTCCTGCTTCTGGAAGGGCAGGGCATGCTTACCTTCTCTGATTTTCAATCTTACATATATTATTCACCAAAATTTTGCCTTTTGCGCCCAATGGAATCCGTTTCGTCGGATATTAGACATTGATTATTTTCTGGCGTTGCCGTTTTATGTTTTATTGAATATGAGGTTTAATATAAGCATATGCATAATAACCGTTTGACTGTGATTGCAGTAGGGTTTTTTTGTGAAAATCTATTGATCCAGTGTGGAACCGATTTACTATAGTCCCCAGGACTATATTGCTGTCGTTAGAGTCGACTAAATTGGAGTGATAGTCAAGCTCGGTGACCTTGTCATTTGCGTGTAATCATATCCCGACGAAGTAGATATCATAATATCAACCATGGGTTTGTTAGGCCAGGGTTTGTTATTTAGAGGCGTCCGTGGTTTAGGCAGCACAACATTCACTCACCCCGATTACGTAGTGAAACTTTCCTCTTGGTCGGTCACATTTTTTCAAGACATAATTATTTTATTCTTCTTATCATTAAGCTTAGAGTTTGACAGGGTTACTGAGTATCAGATATTGGTTATTGGGGGTTCTTGATAAGAATATAGGTCCCCAGCAATGCATGCTTGTCGTAAGAGGCGACTTAACGGATTGATTGGTCAGGATCGGTCGCTTGGTTTGGTTCCATGTCATGTATCCTAATTACATGGATCGATGCTCTGATGTCAATCAACACACTGTCTGGTCCAAACTCGATTGTTTACAGACCGCCGTCATATAGCTGGGATATTTCAGAGCGCGGGGTTAAACAACAAAAATACAAACAGTTGTCTACCTATTCCTAAGTATTTCACACTGAAGGTGAGACAGTCACGAAAGCGAAACATAGCTTTGAACAGTATTCCGGTTAGATCATGGCGTGTCAGCTTGATGTGGGAGGAAAGCCCGAGGTGATGCAATTCTTAAACGTTTACCGCTTTGATGAAATCCACAAACACGTGTATGGTGCTGACAAACCTAGAAAAATAATCGGGGCGAACCGGGGACGCAACTTTGCAAAGCGAATCACGGCGCCTTTGGCGACTGCCCGTAAACGAAAGAGGTCTGACAACACTAAAAGAACTGTAGGTAATGCTCTTATATCTATAGTTTTATCATTTTAATGGGGCATATATGAGATTTTTATTATAATCCTGCACGACAGTAGATGACCGTCGAGTTAATTATAACAATCTGGTACACGTAACAAAATAATATTTTATGGGTTTGGGGTGCTTATTTCAGGAATTGTTTCTTGTGGACAAATTGAGATTATTTTGAGCAGTGATTTCTGATTATTATGGAAATGGTTTTGTCGCTTTAAAACAGGTAGAAGTTTGTTGTATCCGTACCTGAACGGGCGACTTCATGTACACAATTTGTTTGTCTCATTTAAGTTAAAACGTTTATGGTTTGTCTAAATCAGTACCTATTACAATGTGAGAACACACGTACTCTTTAACCAAGCGTCTCGGTGTTCTGCAGTAAAGATGTAGACTTGCGGGGATCGTTCATGACATCTGTAGTTTCTGTTTGTCCGAGACTGGACATTCGACAAGAACAGTGGTTGCGGGGCCAAAGTTAGCGATTGCTTAAACTATTACAAAGTAGTGTCAAAATGGATGGGGTAATATAAGAATGTGATAGTAGTGTCGAAAAGAAAGGAATAATATATAAATGTGATAGTAATGTCGAAATGGAAGAAATAATATAAAATTGTTATGTCAATGTCGAAATGGAAGGAATAATATATAAATGTGATAGTGATGGCGAAATGGAAGAAATAATATAAAATTGTTATGTCAATGTCGAAATGGAAGGAATAATATATAAATGTGATTGTGATGTCGAAATGGAAGGAATAATATAAAATGGTTATGGCAATGTCGAAATGGAAGGAATAATATAAAATTGTTATGGCAATGTCGAAATGGAAGGAATAATATAAAAATGTGATAGTAGTGTCGAAATGGAAAGAATAATATAAAAATAAGATAAAACGTTTAAAACAACTATTAAGTAGACAAAATGAACACACGAACTCCCGAAATACTTAATTAACGTAAGAATAAATCGCTACAACGAATGAAATAATGACAAACCATCCCCTGGTGTGTATCACCAATACTTGCCGAAGCTAATGCTGTATGAATATTATTTCAATGACGGTCACTATCTCCCGTTTGAACCTACCTTTGAGCCAGGATGTTCCTGTGTGGTCCTCACTTCACCACATCCACTTTAAACATGGCGTCTTCACATCTAGGATCTGTATGTCCCTACCGGGGCGGCCAGAGATCATTCTATCGACATTTTGTAGCTTGTGAAAACAAACCCAGCCATCGTGTTGATCGTACTTGTTTAAACTGTTGTTGTTTTGTCAGGCATAATGCAGGACAGCTTGTTTATTGTGTTAGTGTTGTGATCAGGAGTTTGCTCTGGCAAGTCTTGTTATACTTTCTGATGGCCAGTGGTCCATGGTCTTCCACGGTTAAGCATGTAGACATGTTTGTCAGATTGCACACTCTCGGCGACTCTACGTGCATGAGGATAAAAAATAATACGACATGTGATTCTTTGTGATATGCTTTTTTTCAGCGGCAATGAAGAGTTTGAATAATCAATTCAGCGATTATAAGAGTCATGTCCCAGAGAGGTGGCCTGTACCAGAGCTGGTCGTTGATTGGGGCCAGGATGTTTACTGCATACAAGCGTGTTGATGATTGCAATGGACGACACACATGCATGACCGAACGTTAATTTACTCGAACTTTACCCAAAAACAATCGATAAAAGTGTGGTGATATATTATATAATAGCGTGAGGCCAGACCAATTAAGTAATTTATTAATCCAGAAATTACATTAAGGGATGAAATATTTATTAAAAAGTATAAAATATTAATGTAACGACAAACCTGGAGAATAATCAGTCCTGATTACCCGCCGAAACAGGTTCTTTATTGGGGTAAAAGCAAAATAGAGGCGACAATTATATAAATGCATCACAGAAAATCAGAGATGACACCATGTGTTCGCGAAGAGGGTAAACTCTCTTTATTTAGTACTGATTTATTACCGACTGTGCCTATTGACGTATTTTGTTGTGTAACACACACACACACACACACACACACACACACACACACACACACACACACACACACACACACACACACACACACACACACACACACACACACACAATCACACACACACACACAATCACACACACACACACAATCACACACACACACACAATCACACACACACAATCACAAACTCGCTCACACTCACACACAAACCTTTTTGGGGGGTCGATTGTTGGCCTGGCCTCATTAATACGTGATAATTGCAGCCTTTGGAAGATTCAGTCAAACCATTGTTGGGTCTATCAAGTTACATATGAAATTTCATTAAAAGAATTTTAATGACTTTCGTTCGCAATTAGGTCCCAGTTTTGTTAAGAAATCCGACGACTGCAACAGCAGCTCACGTCTGTAACATCTGACGACTACAATGATGTATTGATTGGTTTCTGAGTATGGTGAGGTAGGTGAACGTCACTTCAAGATTATAGTACTTCTAAAGTATGGTCCCTGCACGAATATGCGTGCGCGTGTGCTTGTAGACCGGACTAATATAGTTTTATAGTACTAGCCCACTGAGTTACCATGCCGCATTTTTACATGAAAACCCCGCTCATACACAGTATACTGACACAGAGCCGACCAGTCCTTGCGTTAAAACCATAATGTCAGCGCCAGGCAGAGTAAATAAGTACCATCTTCTTTCAACGTCTTTGGTCTGACGTGACTGGAGGTCAAACCACCGACCTCCCAGTCTCCGGGCTGACGCTTTATCCACCACGGTCCTCTGAGCATGGATAACACCAGGTAAAACATCAGTAATATGAAGAACATTTATTGATATAAAAATGACATGACAGATCACAACAATCCAATTTTCCAAGTACGCAAACAAGAATAACAGAAAACAAAATCAATAAATTACATTAAATCGAACACATACGACGTGGTAGATACTTGACAGATTCTAGGCAATATACATGAAATTATTACATCCATGGCGCCAGGGCTGCGAAGCATTGTGTACGTATCAGTAAGGCCTATATATGCTAATGCTTTTTATTCGATGAACCTTAACAAAACTACTCACAAAACAGTAACCTACTGCGAAAGACTATCGTATATCGTCCTGTGCATTTAACAAATGAATATGAAAGAGTGAGTGAGTGAGTGAGTTGGGTTTAACGCCACTTTTAACAGTATTCCAGTTCCATCACGGCGTGTCAGCTTAATGTGGGAGGAAAGCCCGAAGTGATGCAGGTCTCAGACGTTTACCACTTCGGTGAAACCCACGAGCACGGGTATGGTGCTGACAAACCTAAAAACATAATCGGGGCGATCCGGGATTCGAACCCACAATCATTGGCTTCTTGCGTGCCCAAGGGACGCAACTCTGCCTTAGACGACTGGGCCACGCGTGTCCCGAATATGAAAGAGAATATAGAACGTCTGCATTGACTTTATACATTAGCGTCTATTTACACGTACGAAAACACAAAGTATACTTTCGTATTTATCGCAAGAAGTCACTGATTTGTTACTAATGTAACTTTCCTATCATTCTTTGGGTTCCGATCCAAAAGGCAGGACATGTCCCAGAGTTACAGTTACATGCTGGTTCCGCTGGCTCAAGACCCGTGAAGATCCGGGGTAGAATAGCAACCCAGCCGGGTCTTCAGCATCACATGTTTGCCGTAAAGGGCCGTAGAGGCGACTTACGGGATCGGGTGGTCAGGCTCGCTGACTTGGTTGATGTATGTCATCGATCCCAATTGCATGGATTGATGCTCATGATATCAATCACTGGATTGTCTGGTCCAGACTCGATTATTTACCGACCGCCGTCATACAGCTGGAATATTGCTGAGTGCTGCGTTAAACAACAAACCAACCAACCAACCTAGCTACATTTAACCAGGCTGTGCTCATGGAATGATTGCTTATAAATACACCAGAAACCCATTTAATCCGAAGTGAAGTTAGGAAGAATATTCTCCCCAGTATAGTGTTCAAAATGTATGTTGTACTATGTCCATCATTATCAATATACATCATCGTGCAGACACCTTGTGTGAAGAAACCAGTTTTAATTTCAAGAATGTCCTTAGGTTCGCGGCCGTTTGAAAGTAAATGTAAAAATATATCTTCAGTGATGTGGCCAATTTCTTTGCATTACTGGCAATAATTAAGATGTTGAGGTCTGGTAACCATTTATATGGGGCATAACTCCTTTGAACTCGCTCGAGCCAGAATATGAATAGGCCCTTGTCCCCTTGTCCCCGAGACACGTTGACTTTGATAGATTGACTTCGTTGAAACTACAGCATTAACATGGCATTCTCCGATTGGAGATTATCGATATCGTTTCCTAATATACAAAAAAGCAAAGATCAGTTGGTCCATATTAAAATCTTCACCAATGGAAATCTGTTCAATGTAGCAATGGACACCAAGGCCCTATTCTAATGGTGTTTGGATATTATAATCTGTGTCTGGTCAACTCTCTAAACCGTATCCTCATCAGAACCCAAACCATCCAAGTAAACACGATGAAATAGGGTAAGCATTTTCACGATAAGGATTCAAGTCATACGTTGTGGTTGATAAGCTTTTGCGAATGCACAGTATTCCAGTAACCTGCAAACAAAGCATATTGAATAGCTGCCTATATTAGCCTATTAGCTGATATAACGCTAAAATATCATTGTTTACTTTTACAGACATTTAATATAATTACATGCAAGTCATGGATTTTAATTTATAATTGCAAGCTCACCAAGTTGAGAGAAGGAGATCACATAGGGAAGATGAGCGATGAGTACACCACAACAAGTAACACAATCCAACATAGCCATGATGATACTGAGCAAGGACAGGAACAATTGTGTTTGAAATAACAAATATGATAATTTATTTAATAAATGTTCACGCACAAAACTTCAAATACTGTGATAGTAGGATAATCGAGTAACTATGGTAACTATGCCTGTCGCATCATCAAATATTCTGGGGGAATATTTTACATCACTATAGTTCATCGTTGCATGACAGACTAAGAATATAAATATGAAAGAATCAGGTGTTCGCTAACTTCTTTTGAGTAGTAGAAATATCAGTGTTAGTTCACCCTGTCATTTAAGACTATTGTCTTTGGAGACAGAATAGAAACACAGATGTTGTACTTTATTTTGATTGGTATGGTAGTCATTTGTAGTTATCATCGGGATTTGTTATTTCCTTGAAACGTTAATCCACACTTTGAACACATTTAAACATCATGTAATTCCATGCAGTATAAATTCGTAAATCATTCAAACAAAACTTAACAAACACAGATACAATAATCACAACTTCATAAACCATTGACAAAGACAGATACAGACTAAAGCACTTATAATAGTATAGAGTCCAGTTTCATTCAGAGTTGTCGACCCCTTGCCCTTGGTCATTAGAACTATATCCGGGTCAACGTTCTTCGTGAGTGGCGTTTCTCCAGATTCAAGTCCAAACGCTTTTTTGATTGTGTTGAGGAGTGGGAACTTCCCTTTCTCGCAGTATTTGCCCTTGGGGTCGTCAAAACTTAGCTCCCAGAACATCGCCCCTCCCAACTGTTGATCAATGATGTACTTCGCCTGTAAAGAGGGTTGACGTTTGTATTGAAGCGTTATCGTATCGGAGATGCTGTAATTGCATGGTTTAATGAGCATGGACTTACGCCTGGCCAGGGTAACAGAGATCACAAGTTTGGACCAGTAGAACAGGTCGTTCATAAGTGAATTCAAACTAAAAATGATGTTATTAACGAATATTAGTATCATACCTTTAATCCTACACTCTGTTTGTCATCGTATCCGACCCAATTATCTCCAGAGTAAGCGAAGGGTACTTGCTGTTCCTCATCCCATTCCCTCTTCCAGTTCACGTTCAAGGCCAAACATATCTTGAATATGATAAAGAAAACAATTTTAGATGCGAACAATTACTTGTGTAGGTAATGCATTAAAACAATTTCTTCTTGTCTGGTGTTTTACCTATATTCAATTAGGAGCCTTTTATATTTGATTGGCGAAAAAAATACTTCTGATGTCTCTGGAAGAACATTATTGTGGAAGTGTGACTTACCGTCGACACCCCTGCATGTCAATCGCAATCCTAAATAACGTCCTCAGTGACATCTATCCTTAAACATGCAGATATCACTGACCACATCCATTTCCACTCTTACAGCTGAAGTAATGCATCTGTCCAAAACTATATCCATTTCACTCACACCAAAGTAATGAATAACAACATCCACACTCGCACCCACTACCATAGCTACATACACTTACACATCCACGTCCACATCAACAACCCACTTCAAAACTAAACCCCCATCATTACCTAAAACCACATCCACATCCCTGACTAAACCCACAAACAAAACCACGTCCACAACTTGAATTGCTTGAGAGGCATTTCTAAGAAGTTGACTGGTGACAAAGTTGATACAATTTATGGATAACAACTTCTTTATCATACCGTAGGGACGTTTCGGTACAGGTCGTTCTTCTGTTGTCCTTGTACATCCACATCAACAACGAAATCCACATCTACAGCCACACCCATGACTATAACCACACCCATAACGAAATCCACACACCCAACGAAATCCAATTCATATCAATATCCACTAACTAAATTCACATCAAACAACGAAATCTACATCCATTACTAGATCCACGGTCCCATCCGCAACCGCATCCACGGCTAATTCCACAGCACTACAAATAACCAGCCGCATTCACATCTTCATCAACATCCAGAAATCCATTTACAACTCTCAACCACAACCACATACAACAACATACAAAACTACAATCAAATCCACATCCACAACTAAGTCCACATCCACATGGACAACTAAGCCCACATCCACATGTATGCACAACTAAATCTACATCCACAACTAAGCCCACTTCCACATGCACAACTTAATCCACATCCACAACTAAGTCCAAATCCACATGTATGCACAACTAAATCTACATTCACAACTAAGTCCACATCCACATGTATGCACAACTAAATCCACATCTACAACTAAGCCCACTTCCACATGCACAACTTAATCCACATCCACAACTAAGTCCAAATCCACATGTATGCACAACTAAATCCAAATTCACAACTAAGTCCACATCCACATGTATGCACAACTAAATCCACATCTACAACTAAGCCCACTTCCACATGCACAACTTAATCCACATCCACAACTAAGTCCACATCCACATGTATGCACAACTAAATCCACATCTACAACTAAGCCCACTTCCACATGCACAACTTAATCCACATCCACAACTAAGTCCACATCCACATGTATGCACAACTAAATCCACATCTACAACTAAGCCCACATCCACATGCACAACTAAATCCATACCCGCAGCTTAGTCCACATCAACATCTCAGTCCACATCCACATGCACAACTAAATCCACATCCACATGCACAACTAAATCCACATCCACATTCACAACTCAATCCACATCCACATGCACAACTAAATCCACATCCACATGCACAACTCAATCCACATCCACATGCACAACTAAATCCACATCCACATGCACAACTAAATCCACATCCACATGCACAACTAAATCCACATCCACAACTAAATCCACATCCACAACTAAGTCCACATCCACATGTATGCACAACTAAATCCACATCCACAACTTAGTCCACATCCACATGTATGCACAACTAAATCCACTTCTACAACAAAGCCCACATCCACATGCACAACTAAATCCATACCCGCAACTTAGTCCACATCCACATCTAAGTCCACATCCATATGCACAACTAAATCTACATCCACATGCACAACTAAATCCAAATCCATATACACATCTCAATCCACATCCACATGCACAACTAAATCCACATCTACATGCACAACTAAATCCACATCCACATGCACAACTAAATCCACATCCACATGCACAACTAAGTCCACATCCACAAGCACAGCTAAGTCCACATCCTCAACTTAGTACTCATCCAAAACTAAATCCACACCCACTAATACAAATTAACAACTTATTCCACATCCACAATCACAACGAAATCCATATGTACAGCCATGAGTAAATGGACATCCATATCCAAGACGAAATCCACATGCACAACTAAATCAACATCCATGACTAAATCCACATCCACATCTACATCCACATCCACAACTGCATCCAAACCAAAATCAACAGCTTCAACTACAACTACAACCATAATCACAGCCACAGCCACTACACGACATACAGTCAGGTATAAAACACCTACAGTTTTAGACACATCCTAACAAATTATGTTTTTTCACCGACTACAGTCATATGCATACAAACACTTACATCAAATCAGCTATGGATAATCAAATCCATACATTTCAATGTCCTCTTCCTCACTCACATAAGCGCCAAACGACCATAAAGTCCACACCTGTACCCAATACCCGAATATACATACCTCGGGGTAGATGAGTCTCCCTGGCTGGTTATAAAGGGTACCGGCTGGCCCACCCCCTTTCTTCACGGGTGCGCCTACTGCATGGTTATCGGTGTCGTTGAGGATGAAGCTGGCTCCAGCCCCCGTCATCCCCACAACCAGCTTCCGCTTGTCCACCCCACCGTTCACCCACACGTGGACGGCATGGTCCTGCAATAACCCTCGATCGTTACATGAAGCTCATGCTGGCAGAACAGAACGTATATTCCACTCTGTGAGGCTACATAGTATATTCGTGTTAACAGGGCATCATGTTTGTTTTTTATTGCTACAGGCAGAGTAGGACAAGCCTCGCCTTTTCGCGAACACCCTGTGTCACCATTGATTTACCAGGATCCATTCATATACTTCCTTGGCTATTTTCCCTTACGCCCTATGGAATCTGTTTCGGTTTTTTGTTTATTTTTACGATTATTCTACTGACATTTGCATGTTGCATTAAAACACATTTACACAAAGAAAGGTGGTGTGTTTTATCAAATATGCAGATATTATGAATTCCCAATGTTGTTAAAATAGTCGCAAAAATAAGGATCACCTACATCATCACGATTACATAATGTACAGACTATTTTATCCATAGGTACATTATTCCATATCCCTTTCTCAGTTGGTAGTCGATGGCACAAAGTTCTACATTTTGGCATGTTAAAAAGTAAAGAAGTCTGTGCGGTTTGTACACACAAGACATCTCTGCTACAAAAGAGTCCATTGAACGTTTCTGAATCACAATCAAATGGTGATAGTTCCCGGTGTTTTCATACAGCCGCACAGGTGGCAGACGTCACAAACACATGCAAAGGCAAGTCAATTATTCACATGAAGAAAAAACACGGGGACATACGGCATTAGTCAAAATATGGAATTGCATCGATCATCATCTTGGTCTCTGAAGCATCAATTATGTAAATGTGCTCCCTATGTCCTCCATAAACATTTGTCAAAGCTTTACTAAGGCCTTGACTGTTGTAACCATGAACAGCTTTCGAGCAAGAGCAATATCTTCGTAGAAGGATCATGCTCGATTGAACCTCAAAAGTTGTGCATGTTAATTCCTTTTGATCCCACGTGTGGACATGTGCTGTTTTGTGCACTGGAGCATCACCACATTCCACAATTACTCCACGTGCCTGGTTATTATGAATCCATACGACATCCCTAGACATTATGAATCTCTCCTCATTCCAAAGTATCACGAGTCTCTCCACATTCCTAGGTATTGTGAGTCTCTCAACATTCCTAGGTATTGTGAGTTTCTCAACATTCCTGTGTATGGAGTCTCTCCACATTCCTAGGTATTATGAGTCTCTCCACATAACTAGGTATTATTAGCCTCTCTACATTCCTAGGTATTATGAGTCTCTCCACATAACTAGGTATTATTAGCCTGTCCACATTCCTAGGTATTATGAGTCTCTCCACATAACTAGGTATTATTAGCCTCTCCACATTCCTAGGTATTGTGAATCTACTCCACAACCTCTGAAACCCAGAGATGTCCATAATGTTCAACGTAATGCCCGTGAAACCCTTAGAAGTTGTGTCCAAAAAGTGGATTCCACTGTGGCGCAGTTAGGGCACGTGTTATTTCATGTCTTCCAACCTTTAAGTAGCGTTCATTATCTTCCTATTGTATGCCAGTTGTCAATAGCTACGGTATCCGTCTATTTAAGAAATGACGATGAGTAGGAGTAACAATATGGTATAATAAAACACTGCAGGGAGAATAAATCATGAGGGGCGCAACCCCCGAGTGGTTTATTCTCCCTGCAGCGTTTTATTGTACGATAAACAACGACCGCGAGTCGTTTATTTATTATATGAGATATCAACAATGTGTTTTGCCTTTTGAAGAATGTCGACAAAATTGTACAAGCTTTAAAGACATTTGAATATTGCCGAGTGCGGCGTCAGACAGCAAACAATCTACTTACAACGTTATAAAGTTTGGAAAATGTTGGATCACTTCTTTCTTTAAGAGGGCTGTTGAATCCAGTCACTGTACTCCAAGATCCAAAGAAATCATACGCCATCAGAAAAATATAGTCCACGTGTCTACAAACAAAACAAATTGATCAGTCTTCTTAATTTGGTGTATATTTACAATAAAATCAAAGCGACAAACACATTTCCATAATCATAAGAATATCCAGTACTTCACACTGCTAACAACCTGTTGGTAACATAATCACGGCTGACTTCTTTATTGATGACTTTGGCAATAACAGTGAGTGAGTGAGTTTGGTTTAGCCCCGCATTTAACAGTAGTCCAGTTATATCACGGCGTGTCAGCTTAATGTGGAAGGAAAGCCCGGTATGGTGCTGACAAACCTAGAAACATAATCGGGGCAAATCGGGATTCGAACCAACAATCATAGGTTTCTGGCGTGCCCAAGGGACGCAACTCTGCACAGCGAATCGCGGCGCCTTAGACGGCTGGGCCACCCGTGCCCCCTTGGCAATAACAACCTTCGCCAGTTATTCAAATGTATCCGAAAACAGCATACGTCAAGTAATAAACCAAACAAGGAGATGAAGCTATTGAATGTATTTCAGAGTGTGTTAAGTCAGTACGTAATGTTGAAAAAAAGGCAACACAATTGGTTTAAACCCATTCTATCCAATGTGAAACGCTTAATAAAATAAGCATAAGAAACCTATTGTCAGTAACTTCACATCATAAATACCTGGGCATTATATTTTCTTCCAGTTTAATCTGGTCTAAAGCTTGTGAGACTATTTCATTACAAGCTAGAAAGTCATGTTTCCCGTTATGTCAACTTATGAAAATCTATCCAGACGTCTTTGAAGACACATTTTGCTTTGTTTTATTAAAAACTTCCACCCATCCTATAATATGGAAGTGAAATCTGGGGATATACATACAGAAAATCTTTAGAAAGAGTACAAAGTTTATTCTTTGAAAGATTTTTGAAACTCGGAAAACAAGCACCTTCAAATGCCCATTTGGGCGAAGTTGGCCTTTATAATTTACTAAAACTATTTTAGCAGGTGTTTAAAATATTGGTATAGATTTCTATGACTCCGAAGCGTACCCTGTTAAGTCAGTTATAAAATGTTACTGTCACACGATGCGACTGGGGATATTAACTGGGTTTCACATGTCAGGGTGTTATTATTGCAAACAGGTTTTGCTTATGTCTGGATTGCACAGGATTGTTGAAACACGAAGGGTTTCATCACTGTGTTTAAACAGAGATGCGCAGGTATTGAGATACAGAAATGGTTTCAAAAGATTATTTCCTGTCACATTGTAATTCATACAAGTCATTACCAGCGCCAGAGATGTATATCACTTCCGGTGTTTCAGATAAAGAATTGATCTGTGTATTAGCTAAGTTCCGCACTTTTTCTCATATAAAAACTGCGTTATAGTAACAATAATGCGAAAACAAATGTAGATCAACTGCTGCTTTACTGTGACCATTGTGATGAATTAGTTGTTGAGGACGAAAACAATTTTGTACTTGTCTGTTCATATTACAAGCTAAGTAGAAACACATTCATTCCACAATATTACCATAAACATCCTTCTCGTCAAACATTAATTGAGCAAATGTCCTCTACAACACATTCAACAATCAAAGGTCTTGCTTTGTATCTGAAGAGAAATTTAAAAAACACAAGAAACAAACAAACATGATAATGTATTATGTATTACGTCATATATCATGGACTAATTGTATATTAATTGTGTGAGATCAATAAATAAATTAGATACAAATGTGTTGTACTCTGGCCCACGAGGCCTCCAATACTGAAATAAAGAATCTTCAATCTTGAAAAAGAATCTTGAAACCTATTCTGAAAGCAGAGTCCATTGTTCGATAGCGACTGCATCATCAACATGTGCTTAGGAATAATTATCAAATAGTGATGATACCAGGTGTTCGCGAAGAGGTGAGCTTACTCTGCCCCACCGGTGGCATCCATCACAAACACATGCAAAGGTAAGTCAGTTGTTCACCTGATAAAACACGGAAACAAACTGCACAAAATTAAAATTGAGTATTGCGTCGGACATCGTTTTGGTCACTGATGCATCACACTTGGAGTGAGTGAGTGAGTGAGTTTGGTTTTACGCCGCTTTTAGCAATATTCCAGCAATATCACGGCGGGGGACACCAGAAAAGGGTTTCACACATTGTACCCATGTCGGGAATCGAACCCGGGTCTTCGGCGTGACGAGCGAACGCTTTAACCACTAGGCTACCCGACCGCCCCTATCACACTTGGAAATGTCCATCGTCTCTTCAAAACTTTTTGAAAGCTTCACGAAGGCCTTGAATGTAGATCAAACGACCATCAGCAGGAGTCATATGTCGCTCTTTGGAATCGTCTTAGAAAGAGCATGCCATACTTGAAAAACATAATTTGCAAAATACGGTCCGTTGAGTTAGAAAAGGCATTTTGGCTGAAAATGAGTACTGTACGATTTCGTTTGTTTATTTTTATTTGTCAGTGTGTTGTCATTATTTAATCATTTTTATTTCTGGTAAAAATATAACACTAAATATCTTACGTTGTAATGCTTCTGATGTCATATCCGGCCAAAATCTTCTCCTCCCCTCCCGCCACCGCCACCGTCAGCAACAGCCGGCGTCTACCCGTCTCCTCCGCCTCACGGTCGAACTCCGCTCGGACCCCCTTAGAAGATTAATGTAGGTATGAGTGAGTGAGTGAGTTCCAAACAGTATATCAGTCAATAAGCGACTATGTTTATATGTAAACATTTTCCCGGTATTAATGGGAAATAATTTTGCCTCATGTATTTAAACAACATATAAATGTTCTCCGGGCATGCTTGAATTCATAAAAATAATCTGTTCTTAATAAAAGTTGTTGTTCTCCTTGGACAGTGTCTCCGTGCTGTCTCATAAGCTACAAATAGAAGAGACATTTTGTTGTCTAGATCACGAAGAAACTATAAAACTGAAAACTTACAAAAAAGCAATAAATACAACATCTAGACCCAGCCCGTTAGTCGATACCAAACAGTGGAACTTTGCTTCTCTCGAAGTCAAACCAAATAGTTATTTCTTATGAAACGCTTGCTCACGGATTTTCCTCTAAAAAATAGGTGTAACCATTTGTACCCGGAGCGTATCCAAACTTCCGGTGATCGCAATGAATGGTTTTCCTCAACACTCAGAGGGTAATTTGATCCGCATGTGCCCAATCAATTGACCTGAATACAATTCCATCGGGGCATAGACGATGAAAGATTTCAACGCCAATCACACCTACCTGTAAAAGTTTCACGTATAAATGCTTGGTTGTGGCGTTGGGGTACTCCCAGTCAATGTCAAGGCCATCAAAGCCTCGTTTCCGCAAAAACTCCGCAGAAGATTTGGAAAACTTGGTAATCCACTCCGTTTTGCTTGCCATGTGTGCAAAGCTATCTGACATAGCACTGTTTTCACCTCCTACGGACAATAGCGTATGTAAGTTCGAGTTTCTTTCTTTAAGTTTATTGAAATGGGTGTACCGTCCATTTCCACCCACGGGGTCTTCAGACCTTGCGTCAGCCGCCACGAGTTTCATAGAGTACTTGTCTAGATTTGCAAACGCATAAACAAGATGGGTACATATCCCTGGGTCGATGTCCTCTACAGGGAGCCGGATGTTGTTGTTGGCTCCGGCAGACCAGCCGGTGTAGTAGCACACGCTGACGTACTGGTTGCCTGCAGAACAAAACACAGTGAACAGCCTGCAGGAAATGACTCAATTCTTCTTTTGGCCTACATATACTTTTCAAAAGTAGTTCAAGAACACTTGAACACATTTGTCAATCTGTCATGTCATTTACTATATTCAATCTGTCAAGTCCGATTTGTTCATATGACTATAGTTAATCTGTCATGTCATTCACAACAGCCAATCTGTCGTGTCCGATTTGTTCACATGACTATAGTTAATCTGTCATGTCATTTACAACAGCCAATCTGTCGTGTCCGATTTGTTCACATGACTATAGTTAATCTGTCATGTCATTTACAACAGCCAATCTGTCGTGTCCGATTTGTTAACATGACTATAGTTAATATGTCATGTCATGTACAACAGTCAATCTGTCGTGTCCGATTTGTTCACATGACTATAGTTAATCTGTCATGTCATTTACAACAGTCAATCTGTCGTGTCCGATTTGTTCACATGACTATAGTTAATATGTCATGTCATGTACAACAGTCAATCTGTCGCGTCCGATTTGTTCATATGACTATAGTTAATATGTCATGTCATTTACAATCAGTAATATGTCAAGTCCGTTTTGTTCATATGACTATAATTAATATGTGATGTCATTCACAATCAGTAATCTGTAATGTCATTGTCATTGCATAACTGTAGTGATATCGGTAAATCGGGTGTTCTTTAACTACTTAACTACTTGAGTCTTAAAATCATGGCTTGACAGAGTTACAATGAATGCACTCTTTATTTAGTGCACGTTGGGTTTAAATAATAACAACCCTTTAATAGAACCTGAGAATAAGCCTGGAAATATACATGACATAAATATATACATTGCAGTACTGGCACGTAAATAAACAACAATGCGTTTGGTCATTAATTGCAATAGACATGGCTTAGTTGTGCTTATTGGAATTTTAATTGCTTTGCAATCTGTTACAGCTTGACGCCGCATCGGCAACATTACAGCTATATGACGGCGGTCTGTAAATAGTCGAGTTTGTATACGATGACATGCCTCAACCAAGTCAGCGAACCTGACCACCCGATCCCGTAAGTCGCCTATTTCGACAAACGGGGATTGCTGAAGACCAATTCTAACCCGTAGATCTTCACGGGGGAGTAGTAGTAGTAGTAGTAGTAGTAGTAGTAGTAGTAGTAGTAGTAGTAGTAGTAGTAGCGGTGGTCATGGTGGTAGTAGAAGTTGCAATTGTGGTAGTGGCTTAGTTGTGCTTATTGGAATTTTAATTGCTTTGCAATCTGTTACAGCTTGACGCCGCATCGGCAACATTACAGCTATATGACGGCGGTCTGTAAATAGTCGAGTTTGTATACGATGACATGCCTCAACCAAGTCAGCGAACCTGACCACCCGATCCCGTAAGTCGCCTATTTCGACAAACGGGGATTGCTGAAGACCAATTCTAACCCGTAGATCTTCACGGGGGAGTAGTAGTAGTAGTAGTAGTAGTAGTAGTAGTAGTAGTAGTAGTAGTAGTAGTAGTAGTAGCGGTGGTCATGGTGGTAGTAGAAGTTGCAATTGTGGTAGTGGCAGTGTAGTAGTACTAGTTGTGGTAGAAGACCTAGCCTCGGTGTCAAAACCACAAGCATGGCGAAGACGGTAATACAATGATCGAGCCACTCCATCATGTCGCTTTAGATACTGTGTTTGTGCTAAAGCTGGGCATCCACTGACAATGTGTTAGACAGTCTCATTAAATTCATTACATAATCCACATTTCATATTTTCATTTCGATGCAAAATCGCACATTGACGGTTACGAGTGCGAAGTGACTGGTCCCGAGCAGCAAACAGAAAGCCTTCTGTTTCACTTTTCAGACCAGACGACCTCATCCAAGCGAAGGACTCTGCAGGGCCGCTTACCTTCGCAACACACTGCATATAAACACGATGCAGTGATCGTTCACATAGCCTCTCCTTGGGCCAATTTGATATGGCACCTCGCTTGGTTGACACTCATTTCTGTACCGTCCAGCAGTACAGAACCATCAGTATAATAAACACTGACACTGAGATTATGTCCAACATCCTTGGCTCGTTTTAGAAAACTGTTGAATGCCTTGTTTTCATCACGAGTCTTGACATGCTTCACGAGAGGATCCTCAGATAAATAAATGTGTGCAAAAGTGCACAAAACAAATTTATCATGAAGAGCCTCCACATTAATCAAACCACGCCCTCCCATCATAATTGGTAAATATAGTAGTAGTAGTAGTAGTAGTAGTAGTAGTAGTAGTAGTAGTAGTAGTAGTAGTAGTAGTCCAACAAAACGGGTTAAAAGAAAAAATATATAACAACTGAGATGACAAAATGTACAATGGAAGCTAAATATATTTCCGGTCGGTAGGAACATGGTGATGGCCTACAATAACTGATGTCATAGCGGGTTTTTACACAAAACTCGTTGCAGAAGATTCAACCATTCTTGGACTTAACGTCCGTGTGACCTTGCTTAAGAAACGTTCTCGCAGTTTTGTTCCGAATTGATAAAAGAGAGCCGTACCGTGCACACCCGTCAACGCCGCCACGAGCAGCACCGTCACTCCTTGTATCCAGTGACTCATTAGCCTCGTTCTGAAACAAACACAAACAAGACGTTTAAGAGTGAATATCTTGACCCAACATGACAAACATGAACCATTCCATAATATTACCACGAAAGAAAGAGACAGGTAGCAACCTAATAATCCCGAACAGCTCAGCGAAGTTCCAAATGGTGCATGTTCGTGGCTACAATAAATCTACATGCCTGCTGATCAGCCGTGTGTATAAAGTTCATGCATCGTTCATGCTAGCTTCAACATGACACCGCTCCACGTACTGATTTCTGTACGTTTGCATGCCAGGCTTGTGCTAACAGAGACATTTGATCAGGCAATCCCCGGGGCAGTGGTGTACACCTGTATCGTGGCTTCAGCTCCCGAATGAGATGATCTTAGTCACTGACACGGTTGAATAGTTCCCATGTCTGATGTTTGCAAAGATTGGCTGAAGTCAGGTGAGGTGAGGTGAAATGGGGTTTAACGTCGCGTCCAAGATTATTGCACTTATATAGCGTCGTGCATGCACGTGTATGTGTGTGTGTGTGTGTGTGATTGTACTAGTCCGGACTGATGCCGATTTATAGTGCTAGCTCACTGAGATACCATGCCGCAGTTTAACATGAATACCCCACTCAGCCACAGTATACTGACTCCTTGTTTAGCCCCTTGCCTACCGAGGTTTCCGGATATCTGAAGTCCATATAAGCGGGGCATGACTGTATACTGACTCCAGTCCTTGTTTAAGCCCCTTAATGCCGCGCGCCAGACAGGGTAACAACATGTACCATCTTTTAACGTCTTTTGGTATGACGCGGTCGGGGATCGAACCCCAGACCTTCCGCTCTCCGGCCGGACGCTTTACCATTAGACCACGGAGGCGGTCGGCTGAAGTCAGCGTTACATGTGGACATGTGTAGCATCCACAGTTAAATCCGAAATTGGTACTTAATTATCATAGATTGCCAGACACATCTTCATAAAATATATAATTTGATATAATCCGTTCGTACGTTTCTGATCATGGAATACATTTCCTGGGTAACTTCATCACCGGCGAAGGAGAGGTTTAGGAGTTTGCTTTACAGCAATGTCCTGCTACAAACGTTACACGGATATTCGGGACTGTTCGGCTTGCATGACTTTCGTGCGTTCAATCTCGGGTAGCAGTTCAGAAGTGAGATTGTGTCTGATTTCACTGTAATCGACATACGGATCGAACCCAATGAGTTCGTGACGGCCGATTTTGAGAAACTTGCTTTGGTTTTATAGAGCTTAGAAACACGACTGATGTGGAGCAACAGTTATATAAAGTGTCAAGACTGCAACAACAGTGTCATGTTGAAGTCAGGCCGCGATAACTCATGGGATTGGGACTGCAAGTAAAGGGAGATAATTTAGAGAATTGGCGCTTGCTGGACCAATGATTTGCTCCATACAATAGATGGTATAGAGAAGGATTGTCCCATTCTAGACACCTCTCAACACAGGAACCATGCCAGACATTGAATGTGACGGCTCTAATCGTCAAAACGCCAACAACCACCGTCACATAGCTGGAATATTGCTGAGCAGCAAACAAAACAAAACAAACAACTGTTGGCTGTAACGGCCTTATTGAGCACAACGCTCGTAAAATCACCCGAAAACCGCCTCTACGTGTAAGTCCAGGCACTTGTTTTGTTGGAACCATTTGATTTTCAGGGGGAAAGTCTGGATTTTAGTTCGAGATCAGTATTTGTATTAAAAATGTTCAGAAATTCAATTATTTTTCCAACATAAAAAGGTGTCCAAATATATATTTTCATTATAAATGCTGACGTCTTTACTTTCGGCACTTATCTGCATGTTACTTTTTTCTGAAGTAAATATTAGCCATTAGTTAAGTAATTATGGGCAAAAACAGGAACCTTCTTGCGATTCTTGGGTGCAGCAGGATGGAGGACGGTGGTCAGATTAGTTTAAGTTGTGAAAAACATTGAAAATACACGAAACATTGAATTAAATGTGTTACCTGTTGTTCCAGCAAAAAGGGCTTGATTATCTTTGTAGAACACACACACACACACACACACACACACACACACACACACACACACACACACACACACACACACACACACACACACACACACACACACACACACACACACACACACACACACACACACACACACACTGCGTGGTAGTGGGTAACACAGTGATACAGTGTATTTGCCTCGTGTACATACTCCGCATAGCGTCACGAGACAGAGTTATCAAATGGGTCATCAAACGGACATCCCCCACAACGTGGACATCTCCCGTCGTACTTAACCTACAAAAATGTGTTTATGGAAATAACAGTTATAATGTTGTCCCCTGAATGTCCACCACGTTCACGTGTTATCTCCGAGAGTCATTTAGACGTATGTTATGTATCCATATAACTGGGGTGCGGCGGAATTGGCGAGTATTATTCTAGGTTAACATTGCTGATGCGCATGGGTTCAAAAGCATAGTATTACGTAGTCGTTTGGACATTGGTTAGATGGGGTGCAGTTAAAGACATCTCGACTTGATCGCCAGTGTCCCCCGCCGGCCTCGAACATGTTGATTAAACTGTCACGATACAATTTTGTGTTTAATTCTAACACGGTAGCTAAACTGTCACTCGTTATAGTTGTATATATTGTGCACTAAATTGAACACGATGGCTAAACTGTCACTCGTTATAGTTGTATATATTGTGCACTAAATTGAACAAGATTGCTAAATTGTCACTCGTTATAGTTGTATATATTGTGCACTAAATTGAACACGATTGCTAAATTGTCACTCGTTATAGTTGTATATATTGCGCACTAAATTGAACATGATGGCTTAAGTGTCACTCGTTATAGTTGTATATATTGTGCACTAAATTGAACACGATGGCTAAACTGTCATTCGTTATAGTTGTATATATTGTGCACTAAATTGAACATGATGGCTAAAGTGTCACTCGTTATAGTTGTATATATTGTGCACTAAATTGAACACGATGGCTAAACTGTCACTCGTTATAGTTGTATATATTGTGCACTAAATTGAACACGATGGCTAAACTGTCACTATGAATTATATGTGATCTTACGCCATCGCGTCAGCGAAACTGTCACTTTACAGTCATGACTGTAAAACTTGCTATGCATGACTGTTCAAAACACGACCATGTCACCGCTCACGGATGACCTTCACGGATGAGTAAATGTCAAGATAAATATAAACGCCTAAATGAAAGTTATCTATGTTAAAGATGAACAGA
This sequence comes from Haliotis cracherodii, assembly GCF_022045235.1. Lineage (NCBI taxonomy): Eukaryota > Metazoa > Mollusca > Gastropoda > Lepetellida > Haliotidae > Haliotis > Haliotis cracherodii. Next base: position 2,931,379 of record NW_027266273.1, on the reverse strand, counting down.
TTAGTATTTGCTCAGGTACTGAATATCTCCTACCATCTGCGAGGTAAACATGTGTACAGCTGGACACGCGGAAGCTTCAGCCCCAGTAGTTGCACAGGGACTGATCCTCTCACTCACCCACTCACTCACTCACCCGTTGTAATTAACGACTTATGTGAAACTGAAATAGTGTGTGAGATTACGACATAAACTTTCTTTATGTGACAAGCACATAGGGCTTTCAATGCCACGCCTAACTCAAATTCAGAGAAACCAAGCTATCGGACGTTTGGAAGCTGGAGAGTCAACGTCAACATAACCACAATTTACCGTCTCCTGCATCCATACAATGCTACACAGATGACCTTCCTCGGAGCGGTCGTCCTAGACACACATCGACAAGATCGGCAGATTACCCGTCAACACCAGCGACATCCGTTCCTAACTGCAAGTGAAAGTGCTCGACAGACCATAGGAACACATAATTGACACATTAGCCGGGACACTGTGATCCGACATCTCAATTCCAACAACCTCAGATGTCGCCGTCCAGCACGTCGTCCTGTTCTCCAACCACGGCATCGACAGGCACGACTTCAGTGGGCACAGGGTCATCACAATTGGCGTCATCGTGAGTGGAGGCGTGTCATTTTCTCTGATGAAAGTCGCTTTTATGTCTCCCATGCAGACGGAAGAGTCAGAATTTGGCGGCGTCGAGGTGATCGTTTCGCTGTCAGAAACGTTGTGGAAAGGGATCTACGGGGTGGACCCAGCGTCATGATATGGGCAGGGATTGGACTTAATGCGAGACTTTGACCCATGTGCTTTCTGAATGTTGGTCAAGGTCGGGGACACGGCGTCACTGCTCAGCGGTATATCGACCAAGTGATCAGACCCCACGTTGTTCCATTTTTTGCACAACATCAAAAACACATTTTCCAGCAGGACAACGTTCGTCCCCATATTGCCAGAGCTACCATGGCCTTTCTGCAACAACACAACATACGTGTTCTACCGTGGACAGCCATCAGCCCTGATCTGAAACCCATCGAACACTTGTGGGATGGATCCATAGGGCAGGAGGATCCCTAGGGCCTTTACAAATCGTCTGATCCACTCAATGTACAGGAGATGTGTGGCAGTGATCAATGCTAATGGTGGTCACACCAGGTATTGACCGACATTTTCGGTATTGACTCGAAACTGTGTAAGCCCTTAACATTTGAATCATTTTTTTGTCAATCTTGCCCTATTAGTATTCCTTGTCTTTACAGTTGAAAATAAATAACATGTTTACTGCATACTCGACTTGCGTTTCTTTTGCATGTGAGTATATATAAATTATGATGCTAGTGATTATTGCGAAATAATCCAAAGTGGCGAATTGGTTTTGGCGTAGCAGAGGTTGTTGTACTCGTAGCGTCGTAGCGTAGCGTAGAAGAGTCAGTGAGTATAGTTTTACGCCGCTTTTAGCAATATTCCAGCAATATCACGGCGGGGGACACCAGAAATGGGCTTCACACATTATACCCGTGTCGGGAATCGAACCCGGGTCTTCGGCGTGACGAACCAACGCTTTAACCACTAGGCTACCCCACCGCCCCTTTAGCATAGAAGAACAAGTGTTTGTGCAGTAGTAGTGGTAGTGTGGAAGTGAATCAGTAATATCAGTACCAATAGAGATAATAACATTGAAATCATAGTCACTAACGGTTACTAGCAATAATTGCGACAGGCTCTATAGTAATTCTAGTATATAGTAGTAGTGTGTGAGAGTGACTGAGTGGTTTAACGCCGCTTTTAACAGTAATTCCAGTTATATCGCGGCGTGTCAGCTTAATGTGGGAGGAAAGCCCGAAGTGATGCAGGGCTCAGACGTTTACCACTTCGGTGAAACCCACGAGCACGGGTATGGTGCTGACAAACGTAGAAATAATCGGGTCGAACCGGAATTCGTACCCACAATCATAGGTTTCTGGCGCAGCTCAGGTAGACAGATATACACTAAGAACACGATTTGCCATATCCATAAAATACACTAAAACCTCGTTAATCCACACCCTGGTCTTCCAGACACCCTTCTTCAGTTTCATTGCAGCGTGGAATGTTGGGAACAAAGTGATGTCATTCCGTTCCGATAATCCGTGTACATTTTCCTAACTGAATGAAATACTGAAAAGAATAATGCTGGGTCTTGCACAAATGATTGACACTCTGGACAGATACCCCACGAGGGGAGATCATTCAATTGGAAGAATATCTCTCCAATTGCCTAAATTTAATGGCCAAGGAGATTATCGTGCTTTCGAAGCACAGTTTAAGAATCTGGCCGCACAGTCATGCTGGAATAATACCCAGGCAGCCCAAATGTTGGGATGTGCTCTGGAGGGCGTAGCCCAGCGGTTTTATGCAGGCCTTCCTGAGCAGGAGCGACTGGATTACCAGTGGCTTTCACACTCTCTGCGCAGGCGGTATGGAACCAGTCTTCCAGATGTTAAACGTGAAGAGTTGATGAGGCGAAGCCGTAAGTCCGGTCAGAAAATTGCCGACTTACGAGCTGATCTCTGGCATCTTGCTCAAGGGGCATACCCTGATCTTCCTTATGAACTTCGGGAGAGGTTGGCCCTGGACGCATTGAAGAGGGCTGTGGATCAAGATTTGAAACTCCGGTTTATGGACTGAGGTGTACGTACCTTACAGGAGGCGGTGGATGAAGCTGAGCTGTACGAGTCAGTTGTAGGCAAACCTGGTCAACAGAGGTCGGTGCAGGCACTGAGTCCCTACCCTTCACAAGGAAGGAGAGTTCATTTTAACTCAGAGTTGGAGGAGAAATCTATCAACTAGAGACTGACCAGTCAGCTGGCTGATCTTCAAAAGACAGTAGAGAAGCTTGCATAAATGCAGCCATCTCGCTCACGAAGTCGCACTGGTAGAGGAAAGCCTGTTGAGAACAATAAGAGCAACACATTTCAGAAGAATGTGGGGCGACCTCAATCCTCTCAAGATAGGAGAGAGCATTCCAATGGGCGTAGTTATTTGCGATCCCCTAGTGCTTCTAGGAGAGGAAACACTGCCTGTTTCACATGCGGTGAGAATGGTCATTGGTCTTCCGAGTGCCCTCAGAATTCCAAGACAAATAGTTGTCAGGGAAACGGTACCCCGACGACCCAGACATAGGTCGGGCTTCGGTGGAGAGTTCTGAAATAGAAACCACAAATCCTAAGGAAGTGAGAGCTAATAAAGCAATGGGTCATATGGAGGGAGAGATTTGTCTGGTTTCTGTTCAAGGGGAGATAACCCCTGATTCGTGCCTTAATCCATCTGACCCAGTCAAGGTGAAGGCAAATTTCCAGGCTTGTTTTAAAGTTGGAGATAAGGGCCAATAAGTGAATGTCAAGAATGGCAACATTTACTTCACTTTGCTTGTTGACAGAGGAAGTCAGGTGACCTTACTTTCCCCAGTAGCAAGCAAGCGCTTGCCGTTTTTGGTAGCTGTCAACTCCATTGACATGGTTCTGGAGGCTGTTAATGGCAGCTTATTCAAAGCACATGGAATATTCAAAGCACCTGTTCACATTAGTGATGACATGAACCCCACTATGAGGAATTCCTGGTTGCAGAGGTTGATAATTCCCATGATTGTGATGGCATTCTGGGTATAGATGTACTGGATAGACTGGAAGGTCTGATCGACATCCCTGGGTCAAGGATCCGGTTGATGGGCAGGTGGTTACCAACTGTGAGAGCTGAAACCACTGTCATCGTTGCAGATGATGTCTCTTTGCTGCCCCAGTCTGTATCTTTTATCCAAGTGAGCTTGCCTCAACTTCATCGGGATCGGTCCTCGATCCTGATAGAACCCTGCACATTCACACATGGTATAATCCTGGGCAATTCAGGAGTCACAAATAGTAATAAGGCAGCTACAGTTAAGGTTATCAATGTTCTTGATACCAAATACACTTTAGCTAAGGGAAGAATTATTGGTCAGTGTCAGTGTGTCAATGTATTACCAGATAGGCAAATAAAGAAAGTATCACGAGTTAGTGTTAAAAACTCGAAGTTGCCTGATCATTTAACAGATTTATTTGATCGTAGTAAAACAAACCTCAGCTCTGAGCAGCAGGATGAGCATTGCAGACTGTATTGACAGTCTGGGTGGTGCCAAAATGTTCTGCACAATGGATTTGCAAGCAGGATACTGGCAGGTAGAAATGGATCCTCGTGATCTAGAGAAAACAGCCTTTGTCACACATTACAGACTGTTTGAGTTGAATGTCATGCCCTTCGGTCTATGTAACGCCCTAAGTGTGTTCGAGAGACTTATGGAAATGGTGCTTAGAGGTCTCCAGTGGAATGAGTGTTAATGTTTCCTGGATGACATCATTGTCTTCGGAACTACTTTCGAAGAAACAATGTTCCGGCTTCAATCAGTTTTCGACCGTCTGATCTCAGCTGGCCTGAAATTAAAGCCTAAAAAATGTCACCTTTTTTAAGAGAGAGTCGATTTCTTAGGCCATGTTATTTCGGCTGATGGTGTTCACACCCAGCCAGAGAAAATAGAGGCAGTAAGATGTTGTCCTACCCCAAAGTCTCGGAAGGAGATACTACAGTTTTTGGGTCTGGCTAACTACTATCGGAAATTCATAAAAGATTCATCTAAAATTGCCAGGCCACTGACCAAACTTACCAGTCCATTGGTTGATTTTCTTTGGACTGAGGACACTGATCGAGCTTTCATCAGCCTGAAGGAAGCACTTACCTCAGCACCAGTTCTCGGATTTCCAAGGCGTGAAGGCGAGATAACTGTTGACACAGATGCATCCAGTGAAGGTGTAGGTGCAGTTCTGTCACAAAATCAAGTTGGCAGAGAAGTCGTTCTTGGCTACTACAGCAAAAGTCTCACACTGGCAGAAAAGAATTACTGTGTCACCCGTCGAAAATTGCTGGCAGTAGTAACTGCATGTCGCCATTGGCATCCATATGTCTTTGGTAGGCCTGTCACTATCAGAACTGACAACTCTGCAGTGGTCTGGGCAAAAAGAATTAAGAGGCCTGTCAACCAGATGGCTTGCTGGCTACAACAGCTAGACAACTATGATTTGACCGAAGTACACCGGCCAGGCCGAGTGCATTGGAATGCTGACGCACTAAGTTGCACACCTCAGGCATCCTGACCCCAATGTAAAAGGGCGAGTGGACCTTGCAGCATAGGGTTGGTAGAGTCGAATCCTAGTGGTTATGCCATCACCAGATCACAAACTGCCAAACAGGATAAAGATACCTCCTGTTCCAGCTCAAACCAATTGGGTAGAGTTGAGGAAAATTCCTTCAGTCCTGAGGAGATTCATGACCTGCAGCTTCAAGATCCCGATATCAGCCTAATATACAAGGCTAGAGATCAAAATACCCGACCTGAATGGGAAACTGTTTCAGGATATTCTGAGGTATGCCAAGCGCTGTGGGGTCAGTTTAATCGACTGTCGATAAGGCAGGGTGTCTTACACAGAAGATGGGAGACTCAGGATGGAAAGGATTGGCATTGGCAGATAGTTGTACCATCCATCAAGCGGCGAATTATCCTCAAAGCGTGTCATAACTCACCTTTGGGAGGCCATCTTGGGGTTTCCAAGACTTTTGCCTAGCTTGAACAGTCTTACTTCTGGATTGGTATGAAAACTGATGTGCGTCGGCACTGCATCAGTTGTGACAAGTGTGACGCGAGGAAGAGTCCTAGAAAACAGAAAGCACCCATGAAAGAGTATACAACAGGCTCACCCATGGAGAGACTCACCACCTACATCATGGGCCCACTGGTCCGTACCTCCAGTGGCAACAAGTACATACTTGTTGTCACTGATTCGTTCACTAAGTGGACTGAGGCCTATGAGACTTCAAATATTGAGGCAAAAACAGTGGCAAAAAAGATTGTCGAGGAGTGGGTTTGTCGCTATGGTACCCCAACTCTTATACATACTGATCAAGGTAGACAGTATGAGGCTAACCTGTTCCAGGAACCACAGGCAAATGGCCAAGTCGAGCGGTTTAACCGAACATAAGCAGCCATGCTTACTGACTGTTTGTTTAATGTGCAAAAACAAAATGTGAACACGTTCTAAATCACCTGTTTCGAGTTGGCAACGTGACAGTTCGTGTGACGTCACCTATATTCGTGAGTCTGTTCCACGAAACTATTTCTTGTGGTATAATGGCTTAAATCTGCCTTGTATGGCTACAAAATTGCATCTAAATGCATTGTATATTACTTCATAGCCGTGACACGAAGTAAAATAACTTCTGTCACTGGTGGAGTGCAATTTCGCCACGTTCCACCGACCGCATCCTTGTGCGAGAGACTACTTCCGGGATGACGTCACTTTGTTGACAGTTTGATTTTATAGCCGGTTCGAGCCGAGATATGTGAGTTGACATTCAAGTATTTTATATTTATTGTACATTTTCCTAACTGAATGAAATACTGAAAAGAATAATTCTATTCTTGTAATGTAATAAATGTTATGGTGCAATTCTTAATTGTGAAATTATTCTTGAAAAGTTAAATAATTAAAACTGTGGACTGTTGGTGGTATGGGGAGTGATCCACCATTCGCTACCCAAAGCTGTACCCCAATACCCACCCCTGAACCGTTACAGTCCGGATATTCGATAACCTGGGCGATTGCAGTGGATAGCTACAGTCCGGATTAACTAGGTTTCTTTGTACTTAAGAAAGAGAGCATCATGGCTCACTAGGTATCTTGGCCTACATCTGCTTCAATTTAAAACATGTATACATTTTGTCACATACGACGGGACACGGATGTATGTTGGTCGTCGGTCGTTATGCCCACATGAACAACGGAACATTGATTTGTTTTTTGGTTAGGTTGTATCGTATTTGTGTATAGAGCAGCTGCACATATTATATTGCCAGATACATGAGTTCCTCATTTCAAATAATGTCATCACCATACCCAGGTTTTACCAGTTTTGTAAAAGTCTAAAACCTGCATCGGTTAGGAAACTCCACCCTAATCAAGCTGACGCGATCTGATATAGCTGAAATATACTATTCAAATTAGCCTTAAACCCAACTATTCTTGTCGTGCGAGGCGACTTACGGGATCGGGTGGTCAGGCTCGCTGACTTAGTTGATGCATGTCATCGTATCCCATTTGAGTCGATCGATGTTCATGGTATCAATCACTGGATTGTCAGGTCCAGACTCGATTATTTACAGACCGCCATCATATAGCTGGAATATTGCTGAGTGCGGCGTTAAACAACAAACAAACACATTATACCTAACTCACTCAAACATGCCATTAACACTTTGATTGAAACATAAATCATAACCCCAGCCTAGTCATAGGTTCAACATAATTGGATTCTGGATATCGCAGCGAAAATACCTGCACAAAGCTATAAATTATGGTCACATCACACGACATTGTAAAGCGCAAACCACTTACCATGAAATTAATCTCAATCAAACATCACAGATGTCACTTAAGTACAGGTTAAATATAACCACTATATATCGCTATATAAGTGCAATAATCTCGGACGCGACGTTAAACCCAATTTCACCTCACCTCTTACCCAGACAGTGGTTAGACTATGAAACAGGCGATGATCGTTCTTGACAGGGCGGCAATTAAACGTGCCTCATTCTTTCATTGCCGTGTTATCCTCAATATTTGCGTGGGTTAAATCGTGCTCACGTCCTTACTATGTCAACAAGACAACGGCTTTGTAAAACAATAATTTCACCAGTGATAACTGGTATGACAAGACTGTAGCTCACCTAATGCAACCATTAGCTTATAAAGGTCGTAATGTGGTTTAACACACTAAAATGTAGAGAGCCTCACATACTTTGATACAACCGAAAGGGCCAGAAAGGTCGCTGCAGGATCCAAAACAAATTATGTCCAAGCAAGTATTATACATTTGTTATTCCACATATCACATGCGCCATAAAATCCAAATGACAACATATGAAAAGTCAGATCCGACTCCTGTGAGCATGTTTAGAGACACTGTCGGTGGGGTTGTGTACAGTTTTCAACTTCATAAACTGAGAGGTTTCAGAGAAGATATTGAGTTACAGTCCATCAATATTGATGGGGGTATATGAGTCAGAAGAGAAGTAATGTTTCACAACTCTACGCTCGTAGCCGGGAACAAAAATCTACGGATGTCCGTTGTGGTTATAAAGCGACCTGAAAGCACTAATTAAAATATACGGTTCCCTGTTTGGCCTATAACTTGCCTGGAGAATCACAAATGACATTCGGGTGACATGTTAATGAATGCCCCAAGGCGCTGAGACATTTATGGTATCACTTGCGCTTCAAGTGACTCCTATGCAATAATAAAAACATAAGATCGCAATCGCTTGTGAGTTCATTTCGAGTACAGCAAAATGACGGCGGTTTGTAATTCCAGCAATATCACGGCGGGGGACACCGTCAGTAGTAGTAGTAGTAGTAGTAGTAGTAGTAGTAGTAGTAGTAGCAGCAATTAGAATCTGCACAAGCTACTCTCGATATTAATTTTAATTCCTTAGAATACAAACGATACGTAAACGCAAGAATGTCATAATCTCTTTCTCATATAATGTCATTCTTAAAATATTGAGTGATTAAGGCGTAATTTTACACACTAAAGTAATTTTAGAATTTGCTCAATTTATGACACAGTGCCAAATGCACACACGTTCGTTGGCAGAAACACAAACATTCAGAAGTCCCGGTACAGTAATTGCGGACATTAGGTAGAAGTTCTTTTCAGCATAGGGCTTATTAAATGTCAGGTGATCTTGTTTAAATATTTATCGCATCGTTATAGCAACTGTACTGGACAACAGTATCCATTACATGAAAAATAGTGCACTTAACAATACTTTCATAAACTTCTCTCGATAAAGATCCGCATCACAACCAAGGCTTACAATATTCTGGGGAGTTTGGTCGAAAAAAACCTGAAGTTGCCGTGACGTTAATCTCAATATACTGACCATCCTCAATTCCCTACGGTATTTTATCGCTATTAAGTTGTGATAAATAACCCAAAACCATTAGCTCTTTGACCAGCAATCTCCCAACTAATATATTTCCCATATTATTTGAGACGACGGCTATATTTAGCGTCGTGTCATTTGAATCGAAGCTATGGTAGAGGATGAGCTCAAGCCTATGTGTAACAATAGTTTTAAGATATGATGCACTGGGTAATTTTGATAAAGACTAGGAATTGAAAAAAGATATTAAAGTTTAAAATCCAAAGATATATATACATGTATGCTCACGATCACTGACACGCATGAAAGGCGTATTTAGACGTTATAAATTAGGGTTCGATGATTATAAATAGATAGTCTGGGCAGCAAATCGACCTTTACTGAACTACTCAGTAAAGACAAAGGCAGCAAGGTGAGTCAGAAAAATGCCGGGACTTGTGACAGGAAGCCATATCTGTGATAGCAATGTGACAGGCTGACATGTAAAGGGAGGTATGCAGACATACGATCAGAGACAAATGATGTACCGAGTCTATGCGGCTTGACTGACTTGGCGTGTTTCAGGGACGGACAGGTCAAAGGTGACATTTGGGCATGGAGTCTGATGTGTTGATCAGATTGGCATTGTGAAAAGTTCAACACACGATGTAGGCGACGCACTAGGCCAGTCATCACATTCATAATCATTTGTGTCATAACACATCTTCGGCTTTTGCCAAAAGCATCTCGATTGTCATAATTAACATAGCCATCATCATTTCTATAACAATAACATAACTATCTTCATCGTAATCTTTATTTTCTTTTTCTATTTTTCAGATCATGATACCTTAAAGATATATTCAGACATACAGTTTTGCATACGATTTACAGTAAGTATACTAAAATATGCAAGGTGTGGTCGGCTTTCCGTAAGGTCGTAAGCTACATGTGACGAAGACCCGTGAAGATCCGGGTTAGATCTTCAGCAACCCGTGCTTGTCGTAAGAGGCGACTAAGCATCCAAGCCTGCGTGTCTACATTAACACAACAACTACTACTTCTACGACTACTACTACCGACCCCTGAAGATGATCTACTACTACTACTACTACTACTACTACTACTACTACTACTGACCCGTGAAGTTCCGGGGTAGAATAGGTCTTCAGCAACCCATGCTTGCCGTAAAAAGCGACTGTGCTTGTCGTAAGAGGCGACTAACGGGATCAGGTGGTCAGGCTCGCTGACTTGGTTGATGCATGTCATCTTATCCCAATTGCGTGGATCGATGCCATGATGTCAACCACTGGATTATCTGGTCCAGATTCGATTATTTACATACCGCCGTATACCTGGAATGTTGCTGAGTGTGGCGTTAAACAAGAAACAAACAATCAAACATGTGACGAATGCATTAGAGTGAGTGGGCGAGTGAGATTGGATTTATACCTCTTTGAGCAATATTCCAGCAATATCACGGCGGGGGGCACCAGAGATGGGCTTCACACATTGTACCCACGTGGGTAATCGAACCCGGGTCTTCGGCGTGACGAGCGAACGCCTTAACCACTAGGCTACCCCATCGCCCGAGTTCATGATTCAGACTGATCCTACTCAATTCATATATGTTCCTCCCATGTTGAATAACGTATCGTATTTCGGGGGCGGGGTGACACAGACAAATGACAAGACACTGACGCGGACACACAAAGAGATAACAACATTTCAAAAACTCGGCAGATAACGAAGAGAAGACGCAGTATCTGCCAACTGCAATATGTTTAAGTTTGACAAATACCAGTTTCTATGAGGAAGAAAATGTTCTTAACGTCCCAGTTACACAATAAAGGCGCAGGCAGAACACGCCATCCCGGTCCGACAGATGACCGTGTGATGACAAATTAATTAGGCACGTGAGAATGTGAAGATGTAAGAAGGCGCCCACATTGGGGACTAACTAAACACAGACCTTCAGCTTCTATTCTCACGAGCATTAGATACGAATCGTAGAGAACCACTCAGAGCGAGCATTTTCACTGGAATAATAGAATTTATGCTTTGGAAATTGTGTTACTTTCTGTTTTGTTGTAGTTGTAGTAGTAGTAGTAGTAATAGTAGTAGTAGTTGTAGTAGTAGTAGTAGTAGTAGTAGTAGTCGCCGCACTCAGCCATACTCCAGCTATGTGATGGCGATCGAGTCTGGACCTGACAATCCAGTGATTGATAGCATGAGCATCAATCCACGCACTTTGGATACGATCACATGCATCAACCAAGTCAGTGAGCCTGACCACCTGATCCCGTTAGTCGCCTTTTACGACAGGAATGGGATGCTGAAGACCTATCCTATCCTATCTTCACGGGCCAGTAGTAGTAGTAGTAGTAGTAGTAGTAGTAGTAGATCATCTTCAGGGGTCAGTAGTAGTAGTCGTAGAAGTAGTAGTAGTAGGAGGAGGAGTAGATCATCTTCAAGGGTCAGTAGTAGTAGTCGTAGAAGTAGTAGTTGTTGTGTTAATGTAGACACGCAAGCTTGGATGCTTGAATTTTGACATTACATTATGTACAAACTTACTCAGCAGGTAGGAATTCTATTCCACTTATGTTCAGATTCTGAAAATATGATAGTAACAGGCAACTGCACTTAAACTGAACAGAAGCCCCAGAGAGATGGGAGTTCCCTGGACCTGTAGAAAAGCACTATCAGTAGAAGTGATAGTAGCAGTAGATATGTTAGTGAGTGAGTGAGTATGCTTAAGCCATACTCCAGTCATACACAGTGAAAACATTTCCTCCTCACATTATCAGGCCTACCAATGAAAACTGTCAGACTGCAACAGAACACTGTCATATGTCTACAATACAGAAATAATCGGCAACATAAAACAATGACTTCGTAACCAAAATCTAAGAAACAGCATTATAAATCTGATACGCTGCCGAAAACATGGAAACGGCAGCACCTAAACACACAGACCACGGCCTTCTAAACTGGGCATGCGCAGAACATAAGAAAGATGACAGTCATGTCATGAGGATCAACAAACAAACAACGAGTAAATTTACATCTTACAGCGCCAATAAAGAATATTCTGGACGTGTATTGTTGTATTGCCGCTGTGGGATGTAAATGTATTCGCGTATAAATATACCTGTACTATTGCTTGCTGTATAAACAGATATGGGTTCAGACCTGTACTACTGGTTGCTGTATTAACAGACATGGGCTTAGACATGTACTGTACTAGACATGGTTGCGGTATAAACAAATATGGTGATCAACTGATGTACCTTGAAGTACTGCATTACTTACGACAATACTTTGAAGTACTTCATCACTTTACAGCAATACCTTGAAGTACTTCATCACTTTACAGCAACATCTTGAAGTACTTCATCACTTCACAGCAATACCTTCAAGTACTTCATCACTTTCAAATTGTGTACCGTGAAGTACTGCATCGCTTAAGACAGTACCTTGAAGTACTCCATCACTAAATAGCTGTGACTTGAAGCATTTCATCATTTTTACAGCAATACCTTGAAGTAGTTTATCACTTAAGGCAGTACCTTGACGTGCCCATAACTTAATAGCTGTGCCTTACAGCACTTCATCATTTTTACAACAATACCTTGAAATAGTTCATCACTTAAGACAGTACCTTTAAGTACTTCACCACTTTACAGCTGTACCTAGAAGTGCTTCATCACATAACAGCAATATCTTAAAGTACTTCATCACTTAAGACAGTACCTTTAAGTTCTTCTCACGTTACAGCTGTACCTTGAAGTAGTTCATCACTTAAGACAGTTTCTTGAAGTACTTCATCACTTGAGACAGAACCTTTAAGTACTTTATCACTTAAGTACCTTGAAGTCCTTCGTCACTTTACAACATTTCCTTAAAGTCACTTTACAGCTGTACCTTTAAGTAGTTTTTCACTAAGACTGTACCTTGAAGTACTTCATCACTAAGACAGTACCTTGAAGTAATCCATCACTAAGACAGTACCTTGAAGTAATCCATCACTAAGACAGTGCCTTGAAGTACTTCATCACTAAGACAGTACCTTGAAGTAATCCATCACTAAGACACTACCTTGAAGTAATCCATCACTAAGACACTACCTTTAAATAGTTTTCACCAAGACAGTACTTGAAGTAGTTCATCCCTAAGACAGTACCTTGAAGTACTTCATCACTAAGACAGTACCTTGAAGTAATCCATCACTAAGTCACTACCTTGAAGTAATCCATCACTAAGACAGTACCTTGAAGTACTTCATTACTAAGACAGTACCTTGAAGTAATCCATCACTAAGACAGTACCTTGAAGTAATCCATCACTAAGACAGTACCTTGAAGTAATCCATCACTAAGACAGTACCTTTAAAAGGTTTTCACCAAGACAGTACTTGAAGTACTTCATCACTGAGACAGTACCTTGAAGTAATCCATCACTAAGACACTACCTTGAAGTACTCCATCACTAAGACAGTACCTTGAAGTAATCCATCACTAAGACAGTACCTTGAAGTAATCCATCACTAAGACAGTACCTTTAAATAGTTTTCACCAAGACAGTACTTGAAGTACTTCATCACTAAGACAGTACCTTGAAGTAATCCATCACTAAGACAGTACCTTGAAGTAATCCATCACTAAGACAGTACCTTGAAGTACTTCATCACTAAGACAGTACCTTGAAGTAATCCATCACTAAGACAGTACCTTGAAGTAATCCATCACTAAGACAGTACCTTTAAATAGTTTTCACCAAGACAGTACTTGAAGTACTTCATCACTAAGACACTACCTTGAAGTACTTCATCACTAAGACAGTACCTTGAAGTAATCCATCACTAAGACAGTACCTTGAAGTACTTCATCACTAAGACACTACCTTGAAGTACTTCATCACTAAGACAGTACCTTGAAGTAATCCATCACTAAGACACTACCTTGAAGTAATCCATCACTAAGACAGTACCTTGAAGTAATCCATCACTAAGACACTACCTTGAAGTAATCCATCACTAAGACAGTACCTTGAAGTAATCCATCACTAAGACAGTACCTTGAAGTAATCCATCACTAAGACAGTACCTTGAAGTAATCCATCACTAAGACAGTACTTTTAAATAGTTTTCACCAAGACAGTACTTGAAGTACTTCATCCCTAAGACAGTACCTTGAGGTACTGCATCACTTTACAGCAATACCTTCAAGTACTGTATCACTTTACAGCAATACCTTCAAGTACTGTATCACTTTACAGCAATACCTTCAAGTACTGCATCACTTTACAGCAATACCTTCAAGTACTGTATCACTTTACAGCAATACCTTCAAGTACTGTATCACTTTACAGCAATACCTTCAAGTACTGTATCACTTGTCAGCAATACCTTCAAGTACTGTATCACTTTACAGCAATACCTTCAAGTACTGCATCACTTTACAGCAATACCTTCAAGTACTGTATCACTTTACAGCAATACCTTCAAGTACTGCATCACTTTACAGCAATACCTTCAAGTACTGCATCACTTTACAGCAATACCTTCAAGTACTGTATCACTTTACAGCAATACCTTCAAGTACTGTATCACTTTACAGCAATACCTTCAAGTACTGTATCACTTTACAGCAATACCTTCAAGTACTGCATCACTTTACAGCAATACCTTCAAGTACTGTATCACTTTACAGCAATACCTTCAAGTACTGTATCACTTTACAGCAATACCTTCAAGTACTGTATCACTTTACAGCAATACCTTCAAGTACTGCATCACTTTACAGCAATACCTTCAAGTACTGTATCACTTTACAGCAATACCTTCAAGTACTGCATCACTTTACAGCAATACCTTCAAGTACTATATCACTTTACAGCAGTACCTGGGACTCTGGACCGGTATTTATCTACAAAATTTATGAAATAATGTGTACATCTAAAATTCAGTGAGCCTCAAAACATTTTTTAAGTTATCCCAACTTCAGGAAAATGTTAGAGATATCAATCTGGTGATAAGTCCTGGCGGCAAACCAACTGATCTTCTTTTTTAACTATGACATTTACATAATATAACCTCAGTTCCATTCGTTACGTACACGTTGCAGTTAAACCGTAAAATGTTAGTTGCGTTAGCTCGGTATAATATAGTTATTAAATTATCGTCTCATTGTTCAACCATATAGAATTATTCTCTAAACATCCCCGTTAAACGTACGACAAGACATACACTTTGCAGCCTGCCTCTCTATAGAAGGATTCTCGTGCAGAAACGCACAATTGAGTTTCAGAAGCTACTTCAATGTCGTTGTACGTGTTTTAATCCCGCCCAGAAACTGACACTAACCTCATCGTTGATTTATGCCTGTGTCTAAAAATTCCAACTGTGCATCGTGGTTCGACTGTCTCACGGGGGAATACAAACGCCCTGTTGCGTTTTTCAAACACGGATATCTGAAAATGGTGTTTATCTCTACGCTCGTACACTCAGTTAATCCCACCCCTCACTTGATAATGGACAGGTCCAAACTCCATAATACTTGAGACAAAAACCTCAACACAATTCAATCTTGAAATTAAGCCAAATAATTTTAAATACTCTGCTGGGGAGCAGCTTACACGGGCTAGTCTACCGTGTTTCTGAAGGGGTCAGCCTATTACTCCTCTAATCACTGGCGCATAACTTTATTTGGATACCACTGTAGGCGAAACAACTGTAGACGAAGGTGGGCGTTAGTAAATCAATATTACACTGGGTGTAAGAATTTAAAATCAATATTCCAGGACACGGTAATAATATATCCCTTACAAGTAAATGTTCACTTTCCAACCAGGAAGCAATATTTACATGTGTGACGACATTAAATAAAAAAACACTTGTATTCATGCAATACAAATCCAATAGAATCCCGGGATTATACTTACGTAAGACATATATAAGTGAGTGAGTGAGTGTGGTTTTACACGCTTTTAGCAATATTCCAGCCAAATCACGGCGGGGGACACCAGAAATTGGCTTCACATACTGTGCCCATGTAGGGAATCGAACCCGGGTCTTCGGCGTCACGAGCGAACGCTTAAACCACTAGGCTATCCCACCGCCCCGAGAACTTTACTAAAACAATAATGATAATAAAGAAATCATCATTTCAAAACAGAAACCATTCTTTTTTAAATAAGAAAACACGCTACTCTCTCTGGTCAGATAATGCAAGGTATTGTAATTCCCCAAGATGTTATTTTTGAAATTTCTAAAAGAACACCAATGTTCCGTCAAAAAAGTCCAAATTTACCTGCAATCGAATCTCAATCACGTTCGAGTACTCCAACCGGTATCCACAAACGTTATGTTTATATCACAGACCCAGGCACGTCATGCAGCGTACATACTGACCACTCAGAAGTATAGATACAGAAACACATGCGCCAGCTTTCATCCACAAGTTGTCTCCGCGTGTAACGTTGTTCAACGTACGCCCCGGTCTCACTGCTTGTGATCCGTGGATAACCTGTCCTCGGGCTAAAGCCGGGCGTTGTTAAAGAATTGAGTCATAGCTGCATGCCGTTTACTGAATTGGGTGGTTATTGCCGTTATAAAAGTGCATTTATGTCGACACAAGACAATTTATGGGTTTTAATTGCCCCGAGTGACGTGTAAAAAGTAACTTTGACGCGAGATAATTAAACAAATGTTGTAGTGGACTATATGACCTGTTTGGTAGAACAAGTGAATGATTATTGTCCTGCTTCCGTCTGCGCTCCCGTCACGATCCCATGTCACATTTTGTAATCACTGCAACAGGATAGTAACGGGTTCAGGAAATCACGAACATGATAAATGTGTATATATGAGTACAGCACCCCTTGTGGATTGTGGATTGAATTTGTCCCTAGCAACCTATGCTGGTTGTAAGATACGTCTGAAGGCGTACACCCACCCCCCACCCCCCACCCCCCCGACGACGTGGATCGATGTTCATGATATCAATCACTGGCTTGTCTGGTACATATTTCAACGCACAGGTGGATCGTAATATAGGTGGAATATTTCTGAGTACAAGCACAACATTTCTTATACACACACACACACACACACACATACGCATACGCACACACACACGCACGCACACAATCAAACAAACACACACACACACTCGTGGGAGTTTTGAATTAGTCTTTAGCATCCCCTAAACAACAACACCTAGGGGCGAATGGTGATTAAATGTATACAGTTGTACTTTAATAAGTCTATGTTAAAGAACATGCTTTTTGCGGAAAGCGAGACTGCACTCACTGACTCACTCACTCACTCACTCACTCATCCAAAACATCAACAACGTCAAATCTGCTCAACCACCCTCTCGTTGCAGATGCCATCGGTCTCTCGCCAGCCAGACACGGATAAGGTTCACATGTGGTGAAACGGCTGAATTGTTACCTCCGGCTAAACATTAAACTTAGTCGGCGTCTTGCAAGTCACCGTGTCAAAGCTCACTATCATCAGTCAGTGACTATAAAGTAAATCACTAAGCATAATGATACGTATATAATAAGTATAAATGGGAACAATTGCCGCGCGGTTAGTAACATTTATGCAATTATTTATTCGCACTAATGCCCTGTCTTGCGGGTGGCAATAATGTTATATGGGATCTGGTATTTGAACAGGAATAATGTAGGAAAGTATAAGCCTCACAAAGAGGAAGGATGAGTGGAGCTATTCAACCAGGAGCCCAATCCTTATTTCGCCCACCTTCCAACAAACCACATACACATATTAAACTGCATCACTGACCCGAAAAAGGGATATTTATATCACCCGATTTGTTGTTTTTCTCGTCAAAGGTTTATCTAATTGCTATAAATATGAACATTGTTGTAGGTAACCTGCTGTAACACAAAATATATACATGTTATTTTGAGCTTTTAAGTATTGCGCAAAATTATGAAAATATTTAATAGTTATTTTCACACCATACCTTCATGTGCCGCCGTAGCTGAGGTTGACAATTACACATTCTCAAATCAAACGATGCGGGCGACACATGTTTTCGGAAAAAAATGAAATTATTCATTTGTCAATAAATGTAAAAAATAGTTCTGTCTATCCCAAGTGGAAATTATTTCAAATGTTGGTTCAAGATAATGAATAGTTGATAAACAACTCTCCATTCCTGAAAAATAATGGAGCGTTCAAATAATAGAATGACGTCACAGATGTGTTTTAATTTTGAATAACGTCAACCACCCCGCCTTTTTCAAGTCAATATATGTAAACCCATGTTATATTTTGAAACAATAACAATGAATTTGGTAGACAGTGTCTGTAGAACTTACATGTGTACCGTTCTCCAAAGTATCCAAACACATCAGTTCACCACCCCTCTCCAATTTGTCTCTGTAAACCCTTTTTTGTAATTACTCCGTCTAAGTTTGAAACGATGTCCATGAATTCAGAAGACGGTACTTTTGCAACACTCGGGCGACCATTACACGTGAATATTTTAAGATAAATACAGTAAGTGACCAAATGCTGGGTACGCCGTTGCCATAAAAAAACAGCTATATCTCGGTAATAAAGCTGTATCTCGAACGCTTTAACCACAATATCACAGCAACACAGCTGTATCATGGCAACACAGCTGTATCACGGCAACAATCGTATCCCAATTACTAGGATCGATGCTCATGATGTCAGTCACTGGATTGTCTGGTTCAGTCTTGATTATTTACAGACCGCAGACTTTTTGCTGTCATATAGAGTGTGACGTTAAACAACAACAAACAGTCTCATCTAAAAGCTGTTAATATCGCTGGTCTGTCTTCCATGAACTCTCCATGGACATCGTGCCCACAGGCCCTCATTGGGTAGCATCTTACAACTATGGGTAACCCGTCCTCATTGGGTAGCATCTTACAACTGTGGGTAACCCGTCCTCATTGGGTAGCATCTTACAACTATGAGTAACCGGTCCTCATTTGGTAGCATCTTACAACTATGGGTAACCGGTCCTCATTGGGTAGCATCTTACAACTATGGGTAACCCGTCCTCATTGGGTAGCATCTTACAACTATGGGTAACCGGTCCTCATTGGGTAGCATCTTACAACTGTGGGTAACCCGTCCTCATTGGGTAGCATCTTACAACTATGGGTAATCGGTCCTCATTTGGTAGCATCTTACAACTATGGGTAACCGGTTCTCATTAGGTAGCATCTTACAACTATGGGTAACCCGTCCTCATTGGGTAGCATCTTACAACTATGGGTAACCGGTCCTCATTGGGTAGCATCTTACAACTATTGGTAACCGGTCTTTATTGGGTAGCATCTTACAACTGTGGGTAACCGGTTCTCATTAGGTAGCATCTTACAACTATGGGTAACCGGTCCTCATTAGGTAGCATCTTACAACTATGGGTAACCGGTCCTCATTAGGTAGCATCTTACAACTATGGGTAACCGGTTCTCATTAGGTAGCATCTTACAACTATGGGTAACCGGTCCTCATTAGGTATAATCTTACAACTGTGGGTAACCGGTTCTCATTAGGTAGCATCTTACAACTATGGGTAACCGGTTCTCATTAGGTAGCATCTTACAACTATGGGTAACCGGTTCTCATTAGGTAGCATCTTACAACTGTGGCTAACCAGTCCTCATTAGGTAGCATCTTACAACTATGGGTAATCGGTTCTCATTATGTAGTATCTTACAACTATGGGTAACCGGTCCTCATTGGGGAGCATCTTACAACTGTGGGTAACTGGGGAATTATCCTCTCTAGAATCTCCAAAAGAACAATCTATGTTGCACCCCAGTGTGAACTCCTTGTGTCTAAAAGGCCCACCCAGACTATTGACCCTGATGTCTGGTCCATCAGTCACCACCGGTGGAGCTACTGTGTGGATAATTGTGTCGAAAGCTCTCTTGATCTCACTGCCAATTAGTCAGACGCCTTCATGTACAGCGCAACCAACACAAGATCACCTTCATGCTCAGTGAGGGCTGCTAAGTGGGAGTATTCAGCCCTCGCTGTGCGTTACTGCCAATTAGGTGTGTCAGGTTCTCTCTTGATTTATTCTTAAAAACATAATGCGAGTCTAAGTCCTTGTTCAGGGCTGGTAAATATATTTCTCGGCCCTTATTGTGGGTAAATAATTTATTATTACACACTTGACAGGTAACACTTACAAGAAAGGTATGTGTCTGTCATTATTACGGACAGTTTAAACAGGTTTTGAGTAACCACAAGAAGTGCAGTTTAAACCACTTCGTCCCATAGCGTAAATTGCTGAGTTTACTCAGTACAGCAAAAATGGCTGTATTGACATGGACAGTCAGCAAGTCCACTTGTAGCAATATTGGCTTATCGATTTACCCAATGTCGCGATCCCTTATAGCATCAGAGGCACATTGAACCAGAATCCTTTTTTTTATGGAGGGCGATATATTTTAATACAGTTGGGAATTAACGTAATATATTTCGTTACGGCTAATCAAAGCATTTGTTCAAATACCCTTTTTTGCCATGTTCAGAAATGATTATGTAGGGTTTCAGGGTTTAGGGCGGCTTGTGTGAGTGTGTGTGTGTGCGTGGTGACGGGTGGGGGTGGTGGGTGGGGGTGGTGGGTGGGGGGCGTTAAACAACAACAAAAAACACAATACGTATGTTCTGACCTTATTTGAGACATTTGAGACACAAATAAGGGCCCACTATGGCATCATAGCC
Source organism: Haliotis cracherodii (assembly GCF_022045235.1). Classification (NCBI taxonomy): domain Eukaryota; kingdom Metazoa; phylum Mollusca; class Gastropoda; order Lepetellida; family Haliotidae; genus Haliotis; species Haliotis cracherodii. The sequence goes on along the minus strand of NW_027266273.1, from coordinate 2,910,647 downwards.
GTGTAACCAATTGCGAGCTCTATTATTGTCTCTTACTTGAGGTAATGAGTGAGTAGTGTTTAACACCACTTTATACAGTATTCCAGTTATATCGCATATCCAGCTTAGTGTGGGGGGAAAGCCCGAAGTGATAGAGGTCTCACACGTTTACCACTCCGGTTAAACCCACGAGCACGGGTATGGTGCTGACAAACCTAGAAAGATACAACCAATTCAATTATAGACTCAATTACTTACAGACTGTCGAGACAAAACTTAAATAGAATACACCTGCGTGCGGGGTAAAATGACAAATACACCTCGCGCACACTATGGCTGAGGCTGATATAACCATAGAATGAATGAACAATATTTAAGACGTTCATTACTTGTCCAACGGGGGCGGTCGGGTAGCCTACTGGTTAAAGCGTTCGCTCGTCAGGCCGAAGACCCTGGTTCGGTTCCCGATTTGGGTACTATGTGTGAAGCCCATTCCTGGTGTCCCCAGTCGTGATGTTGCTGGAATATTGCTAAAAGCGGCGTAAAACAATACTAACTCACTTACTACTTGTCCAACGGAATCAATAATATACAAGGACAACCAAAAAAGCAGCAGAGTGATTCTACATAATTTAAAGCCGAATTCAGCAATTTTGATAACTGATACACAACTGGCATAACTCTTCAATTCCGCCGTCATCTAAATAATTATCCCTCGTTTAATAATTATTACAATTACCTCTAACCAAGATTACCAAACACAAATAACTATGGTCAACACAAGGAATACAATTGGTGCATTGAATGCTAGTATTTAATTTATGATGTAAAATACAAGCGTCTTCAACCTCATTGGCCTCCAGTGTTTGCTTCGTGCCCACAAGCCTACTTGTAAATAGTAAGCTCAAACACACGACAGTAGAAATTGAAACATTATGTGAATTACAAAAAGGCGTGATCTGAGGAGCGTTTCCTACTTGGACGAGGGTGTTTCAATATTTTGACTGACACACCACATAATGTGAATGTCCAACGTGCGCCATTCTTTATAAAGATACAACTTAATCTAAAAAACTTTGTCTAAAAGACATTCCTATGTCATATTATACTTTTTCAGTTTGATCGTCTTGACTAAAACATCTTTCATTAAAAATATAAAATTATTGTTTGTTTTACGCGACATGGGAACCGCAAATAAAATCACAGCTTTATGAAAGATAAAAATGCTAGGTGAGCTGTTCGCGAGATTGGACTTGTGTGAAGTTTGACACCTTTCTTTGTAAAGGGATTCTCTTATTTGCCCCGATTTGGTCGGAATGGAAACAACTGCCTCAATGCAAACTTGTATCTTATACTCTCCTGAATCGTCTCAGAGCCCTTTGTGGATTTTTTCCCCTTGACGTTATGGTATGTGTACCAAGTTGCTTTGTGTGTTTTAGGGGACAATGAATTTTGATAATACACGTTCGGTCGCCATAATGATAGACACTCCTTGTGAAACAGCTGAATATATTTTATCATTTCATGAATGAGTGAGTGAACACTGTTAACGTTGCATCAACAAGTTTGCAGAAATGCGCAAGGAAAAACATTTATCGAACCCACTGCATAAACAATAAAATTCTCAAATATACGCTGTTACGGTTAATAGTAAAACTAACGTTTTCTTAAATATAATTGTTAGCATTATACTGACCAAAATTGTCAGGGATCATGAATATTTTAGGGCATGTTTTTTGTAGTGAAGACTAAGTACACAGTTTCATAAAATTATCCCTCGAAATATTCATGATCCCTAACGTTTTTATGTTCAGTAAATTTACACAATGAAAACAAAAAACTTCCGAATGCGTATTACAAATTATAGGATTTCAATATAGTAAAAAAACGGGCAACTAACAACCAACGGCAATATCATATAATAGGTTGAAGATCACAGAATAATAAATTAAAAGTTACGAACGTGTATAGAGATGAAAACTGTGATATAATGCACGTGACTGTTGACATCACTGCATGTTTAAAAAATGTATTTTAAATATTCAACATGTGGCGTGTAATTATATGTTTTAAAACCTTGTCGATATTGTATTGTGTTTATGGTCATACAAATGCACTGAATGGCCTACATATACACCAAGGTCAGTAATAAACGTAAGCTTGCCTGGTCTATTCCTGACTGTGAGGTTTCCGCACAATGTAACGTAAATGTGCTGTAGCTATTGATCCTATTTAGCATCCCGGTGTTTTACAGTACCGAAAGCGGCGACGTAACCCTGTGAGAATCCGCTGCGGATGGACCATGACAGACGATACAGTGGTGCTTTGTCTTAATAGGGTTTTTCCTAAGGCTAAAAAAACATCAGGTAGCTTAGTAACTTCAAAACCCAATAACAGGTGGCGAGATATGGGGTTTGCAGGAAAAAAACATTCAATGACTTTGAGACGTCCATAGTATGCGTTTGAATTATTTGATCCGATGTTTGAGAAAGAGGCATGTCGAATGTGGCGGGAATACTATATGAAACGATTGCCAAAAAAATGAAAAAGAAATAGAATGGTTTCATTAGATTTCCTCGAGAGCCGAAATGCTACCAATTTGATCGTACCTTTAGTTAAACTTGGGTAATCTCCCAAAGCGGTCTTTTTCTTGTGTTTGAAGTTTTTTTTAAATCTGGTGATCGATTAACAAACATTGTAATAAGCCCGAGAGGCAATATTGGAGTTTGGATCAGGTTCATTTGAACATTCGCTTCACAGACTTCGGATGGGATCAGCACATGCTCTGAAGAATCTGTGGTTTGGTAATTTGAATCTCTGGAAAATCAGGCCATGTATTAAAGACGTTTGAGGTAGACCTCGAAGGAAACGCCCACTGAGTGGAATCATATTATATGTAAAATAGTTAATTCAATTACATAATCATTTTCATCACTGATAAAACAGCAATTCAGAAAATATGTTGACTGATTAATTGTGTTAACCATCGTATCTGTTTCCGTAGTTGGTAGGATTTTACAGATTTCTAGTTCATGTTAACGTTCCCGAAAACGGTTTATGGAAGTGATAACCTCACCTCATACAAATGGCATTGTATCCGTAATACATAATTCTTGGTTTGTTTGTTGTTAAACGCCGCAGTCAGCAATGATATGTGACGGGTAATACCTAATTGTTTGTTTGTTTGTTGTTTAACGCCACACTCAGCAATATTACAGGAAATGACCGGTAATACATAATTGGATGAATAGAAAGTATAGTACACGGTGTAAATTGGGGATACCTTTGCGTCTTTCTCACCTGCAGACAACAGATGATAATCTTCTGTTGTATCATAAAACACACATTCGCACATGTCGATATGTAACTAGATGTATGTAAAACTAACCTAACGACATACACCGTCTCTGAACAAATCCTCACATAATGATAATCCGCTACTGTACTATAAAACACACATCTGCACATACGTCATGACACACATAAAAACCTGATGGTACGGCTCAATGTGTATGGTCAATATGTAATTATTATATAAATCTCAGAGTATAGCCTGTAGACGCTGAAGATCGATTAATGACTGTATGTAGAGGTCTCCTATCGAAACACACATTATCTCTGAACAAACCCTCATAGAATGAGGTCAAGTGTTTGAGAGTACACGTTCATTATTATGTAAACACGACCAAAATGACCAACATACTGAAACACCACCACCCAAAGAGTTAAAAACAGTATACCGCACCTACCGCGTGATGCTTGCAAACACGTCACCCATGATAACCATAGAACGCGTTGTGTCTGTACAACGAGTACGGGACAACTTGAAGGTGTGGTTTTCGGGAACTTGGAGTCAAAAGAGAGAGACAAGGTAGTCTTTGTTTGGGGATTTTAGCCAGCGTGGACGCTTGATGGTGGAATCGATACGACGATGTTGACACGAGACAAGCGTCCAATTCTAGCCTTGATTTTCAAATCAAATAAACACACACTGGGTTTGCCATAGATGCATGGAGGAATACTAGCAATGTGAGCGGTAAAAAGTCGAGACTCCGGGCTCCAATATTGGTCGTAACGGTGTAATTGTATCGTAATGTTGATTGACTTGCAGTCTGGAATCACTGTGCAGTTTGAGAGACAAATGAGAAACATGTAGACTGTCATTGCTATCTGCATAGTTCATTTGCAAGTCATCGATCTCGCCTAAAAGAATAAATAGTTTGAGCTTCAAACTTTGAAACACCGGGTGAAATTACGATGTTCCAACTTCCTAGAAGTCTTGGACGAGGAATTGTTGCCATGTCGAGGACTAATTGTCTACATATTGTAAAAAGACGTAGTTCCAAGGTTAAATAATCGTTCTGTCTGAACTAAAAAGCCTCATTAATGTTGTATATATAGCCTACTGACGTATTTGCGTCAGATAATATTAAGCAATTAAACATTTAAACCAAATATGTTAAATCCAAGAAAACGTAACTCGTAAAGAATAAAGAAAAGATATAGCTGATAACTAAGTATATTACTGGAAACGATTATTATCACTATTAATAACTTTGCATTGAATGAAGCTTGAAAAACATGCATTAACGCTTCACATTCATATCACTGAATGCTGATTTCAAAACAAACGGGGGGGGGGGGCACGGGTGGCCCAGTCGTCTAAGGCGCCGCGATTCGCTGTGCAGAGTTGCGTACCTTGGGCACGCCAGAAACCTATGATTGTGGGTTCGAATCCCGGTTCGCCCCAATTATGTTTTTTAGGTTTGTCAGCACCATACCCGTGCTCGTGGGTTTCACCGAAGTGGTAAACGTCTTAGACCTACATCACTTCGAGCTTTCCTCCCACATTAAGCTGACACGCCGTGTTATAACTGGACTACTGTTAAAAGCGGCGTTAATCATAACTCACTCACTCACTCAAAACAAACGGAATAATATATAGTTACATAGATGTTGGGAATGGAACCCAGGCTATGTGCACATGAAATAACAAGCCAAGTTACCAACGGACTACCCAACCGACCTATAACATCCTGAAGTTAGAACTATGTTTCCACAGATACGTGTGATTCATTCATACAATTTCACTTCTGTTTCACGTCCAATAAAATCTGTTTCGGCAGATAATCGAGACAGATTATTCTCTGGCGTTGACGTTTTATATTTCCGTAGTAGAGAGTGGGTTTACTGGACGTGTACTTATCTCCTGTTGTAGTCGAGTTATATTCTTGAGTGGTAATGACAGGCGATGTCTCTGCAAAACATTCTCGGCTGCAAGTCAAGTGATGACCGCTAATCTCGGGACACTAAACAACACAACGCCACTAGGAAATACGTATGGATTTCTGATAATTGCCTTGGAATTGCTGGAATTTTTCTAGTTTCCACAAGCTACCCTTCTAAGTCAACACTTCGGTTTAGAAATCATAAACCTGAGTGTATTCCAGACAATATGACAGTGGGAATGTCCAGATTACAAATGTGGAACTTAAAAGGATCTAACCACTGTTACACTGAAACATCAGTTGTGATTTCGCGAAGGTGAAGTAAATACTGTAGACATTGTCAGTCCTGTCAACAAACACAGTGTCCCTTTGTGACTCTGTAAACTTGGCTTTAGGATTACTGGCCAGAGATCAATGCAGTGAGGACATGTGTCTATGGGCTGACAGTATGACAAGCTGGACATGGGTTGGCGTAACTGCAGGTCTCCTACATTTAATGTAACTAGGCTACCAAGGTCACATGGGAAGATACATAACGTACACTTGTGTGATGGGCATTCCTTAGAAGTTGACGGATGACAAAAGTAGACACAATTTTTGGTAACAACTTCTTTACTTACTGTAAAGACGGGGTTTCGGTATAGATCCTTATACCGTTGTCAAGTAAGACTCAGTGATGAACATGGTAAAGAATATATCTAGAAGGTGGAGGATTAACAGCTATATGTACATGACGGCGTTCTAAATAATCGAGACCTAAACAGACAATCCAGTGATAAAACATCATGAGTATCCATCTACGAATTGGGATACGATGACATGCATCAACCAATTCACCGACTTCCGATCGCCTCTTACAAGCATGGGTTTTTATCCGGATCTTCACGAGTATACACACCGACAAAGTGTAAACTTTTAACTAAAATATGTGTTCCTTACGCAGACAAACAGTTGCATACAGGTATTTTACAATCGTGAGATTAACTATATACATGTACACTGACTGGTTTACCTTTAACTATAAAGTCAGTTCTGAGTGACTATGAAAATGTACGGAATATAAACTAGACAAATGACGATTGAATTTCCTCAACTGAGGCCAACGTTGTGAATATCTCACAGGAAAGCAGTGATATGGAGGGCCCTCAAAATGAAACTTGTTTAAGTCACTGTCCATTCAACAAAGTGTACCTATGTAGCTACATGGACACATCTACAGACAATCCTTATTAAGGAACTATTTTGTAGGTCCATTCAGGCAATGACATAGTATAACCATGTGATAGTTTTAAAATGGACACCTACCTTCCAATGCTAGCACTCTTATCAAAGGCGTGTGCTCTTTTACGCGTGTGATACGACACTATTAGTTTCAACATTTCAGACATGTTGTTACGAAAAGTCGATGGCAAATGCAAACATTTATCACACAAGCAACGCTCTACAAGTAGCCGGGAGAATTAAGCTGTACCTGTTTCTACAAATGGGCGACGAGGTCCTTCACAATGGCCTAACGGGATAACCCGCGGTAACTTTATTTGATGTTCCTAAGACCACTGATCCTATACCCTGTCGGCAAGTTGTACGCACGCGTATGCCAAAAGTTGCTTTCTATATCCTCAGATTACCAGATTTAACGTTTGTTCCATATTGAGTTTTAAAAAACGGCGAGTTTCTGCTGTGAGATTCTGATGGTTTTCACTTTCTGTGAATGCAGTGTACAAATTATAATCTTAATGTATGAAAACTGTTCTTCACGTGCTTATAAGTATATGTATAACAAACGTGTGCACTTCGCCGATGTTTTTAAAAGATAACATAATACAAAGTAGTCTAAAAGAATGTTAAAAATAGAATATCAGTTTTAATAAATCAAATTTCATATCTTTCTCAAAGCATGACATTTTCAGGGTGCACAAGCAAGCGTCTAAATGAGAATTTGTGTATTCTAGAAACCTTTTGACCGACTTCAATCCTGAAAAACTAACACAAGCAATTTATCCATTTCAGACTTAGAAATAACCTCCGTGGTCGGTGATAATCTCGGCTCCGCCTGTGCCCATTTATGACTTGCGACTCTTAGGCTGTTTCTTGAGTAAATCTTGAAGCATTCTCCGCCTAAACCATCTGTTGAGCACTGAATGTGACAGGTTGCAGACGCAAGCTGTCGTTTAAACATGGAAATCAACAAGTAGACAACCGTTTGATCGGATAAATCTTAGAGTATAATGAAAAAATGACGAAAATGCTGTTTAATGCGGATAAGGATAGCATGGCTTCAGAGAGCTCTTGCTCTTGAGGGCATGGTAACCATTTGGCAATGTGTCAGTCAAAATTAGATATCTCTGTGAAAATTTCAATGTCTGTAAGGTGTTTTGTTTTTAGGTGTTTATTGACACACTGTTGCAATTATTTTTTTAATCAAACTGTATGTATATGATAAGTATAGAAAATAACAAATATCACATTACAAGTAGATAAATATTTTTGAAAGGTTTAAGCCGATATTTCCCATAACGGTAATTTAACCACACAGAGGTATTGGTGTGGGGATTGTTTTTTGTTTTAGAAAACGATAAAGCATTTACTCCAAGTGAAAGTCGGCTTTAACTTGTAGCTTCAACGGCTATAACTTGTACTTTCAATTTCGCAACATCATAAAGTACAGTACGTGTATGAATTACCTGAGTTTGTTGAAGTTCATAAATCATTGTACGTGTATGTATCTTGTTACTGTTACTGCCTCATGCACTGTACTGACTTTTTATGAATGTATGATTATTTTGTTCAGGTCGCAAAATAGCTGAGATATTGCCGACGCGATGTCAAATCTGAACAAACTTTCTCGCCATAAATATATAACTTACGTTTTCTCTGGTTGTTGTATGCATACTCCTGGTGATATTTTCACAATAACACTGTCGTAAAAGGAGAACATATTGTCAGGAAAATACCCATGTGCGTAGGTTTCAAAGAAGTGGTAAGCAAAGTCTACGACTTACATCTACAATTAAGCCTATACGCTGCAGTGATGGTATGCCTGAAATACTGGCAACATAAAACTTGACACTTATCCGCTCAATTTTCAGCCGACCCGTGAAGATCCGGGTTAGAATAGGTCTTCACCAACCCAGGCGACTAACGGGATCGGATGGTCAGGCTCGCTGACTTGGTTGATGCATGTCATCGTATACCAATTGCGTGGATCGATGCTCATGACGTCAATCACTGGATTGTCTGGTCCAGACTCAATTATTTGGACCTCCGTCATGTAGTTGGAATATTGCTGAGTGCAGCGTTAAACAACAAACAAACAACGTTCAACTATAATGCAACACATTACATGCGTAAGAATTATATAACATTCATTTTACACAAAAACGTAATCGTGCAAGTTGGAAATCATTTTATCACTACCAACCGTACCTAACATAGAGACCTCTTTCATCCTATATTTAATTTAATGACTTGGAATTTTTTAGGTCAGCTTGGCAGTCAGTATTTCGGTTTGTCTTAACTTGCGAGAAGAGCACAATATGGCGCAGTAACGTCTAACACCTTGGTGGAATCCTCCGCCTGCCAAACCAAGTTTACTGTCGAGGTGAATCTAGTATCCGAACCTGAGATCTGCCAGCTCAAGCACCTCGTCGCAGAGAACTGCTACGTCTTTAGCAACCAGACCACTTATGTACCCATCTTTGCATTAAAATGATCGATTTTGAAAGAACATTTTCTCTCAAAGACAGATATAAAAGGACCAGCTAATGCACAATCACATGGTATTATGTATTAGATTTTACATGTTCGTATGTCTACGTGTTGGAGGTAACAATAGCTGTTATTGCTTTTATGTGGGTATATTAAGATTTATGAAAATAGTTTTTTATAAAGGTAACATAATGTCTCGTATGTCTCTTTGGCATCATGCAGAACAATATTTTGTCCCATTGTTTAACCCAATTATTGCTAAGCTTTGGATCGGACTGAACCAACTCTTGGCGAGCTTCAGCAATATGTCTCAACCGGGCGAACACACAATGCAGACCCCTCGCTGCTGTTGTTATGCCAAATGCGTAAATGAGAATGAGTCTTCCAGGTGTGAAAGGTGTTGGCTGAAACGACCCCTTGCCAAAACGGCCTCATATTTCGCTGGCGGAAACGACCCAAAATTTGCAAAATGTGTGCATACAGAGTAGTCATTGTATTCGACGGGAATTCGGTGGTTTGTTCTTTTTAATTCCACGACGAGAACCCAGGTTCCTAATTCCCCATGGATACAATGCGTGAAGCCTATTCTTAATATAGTTTCGTATATTTTCATTAATCTATCAGCATGTATTTTTTTATAAAGCGACGGTTAAGGACAAAACCTACATAATACATATCAGACCGTAACTAGCATATGAAATTAGAACCAGCGACCCCCTAATACCAAACGTAAAATATAATAAATTTGGACAACTTATCTGATGCAACCAAGGATACTGATAATGATGCTTCACATGAAAATGACGTAGCCCATGATCCACGTATCAACCTCAATAAATAACCCATTGACGTCCACAACGATGTGACACAGTTCATTTTAAACCGAAATCACAAAACGACATAATTTCATTGATGTGCGTACTTGCCCATTGTGATAACCGGAATGAATAATCCACAAAAAAACAGTCACGGTCCTTACACAATATATACTTCACTCAAAGAGCTGTTACACACAATCAACGCAGTGAATATTTTATACCAACCAGCAAAAGATAACACAATTCTTTATAAACCAGCCACACATGAATGGAATATTAAGCTCATGAACAGGTGTACTGAAGTGCTAAAAGTGAGATCCATGTGTTAAGATGACACTGCCAACCCAGATATGTCAAATAAACCAACTTGATATGAACATCATAAACTTACTGACTCAAACTAACTATGAACTCATTAAATAAGACCAGTATGTTGTTAATTGAGTTCAAAAGCAAATCAAATAGCAATTACACACATGGGCACGATGTACTTACTTGTTCACTGCGACAATCGTAGAGGTATAAATCCAGCACAGGTGGTGCTGTTGTGCCTCTCGCTCTGACTGGCTGCGGTGAGACAGAGATCCTTGTATCTAAATAATTGTGTCGCTACAATGCTGTTGAGATCCGCTTTCTGTTTGGAAATTCCTACAGCATTAGGCGCGGTAAGCGAATGCGACTTCGCCGATAAGCAAGAAACTTACGACAGCAACTATTTAATCTTGAATAGACGCTGGAAAATACATTCAAAGCGACGCTTTGTTAACATACATGTACATATTTGAAGTTACTTACATGAAATAGCCTTGAGGATGCAGGTAATCTAAGCACACACAGATAGAGTTCACATGCATGTTACGCCTTACGGTTGTTTACAAGTTAATATTTATTTAGCTGTGAGTATGGGTTCGTATAAGTGTGCTTAATAAAAGCACAATGTATATTGTAATTGGCTGATCATGTCAGTTAGTATGCATCAATACAAAGACCAAAGCCTTTAGAGTTTTAGAAAGTTATCGCTATCAACATAAAGCTCGTTTATATGACCCTAAATTGCTTGTGAAAATACTTTCTGTATAAACATACATCAGGTAGCATTAGTAAAATTATCCCCCGTTTAAACAACCATAATGGCACTAGTAAAAGAATGGTAACAGTTTTAAAAGTTCATTTTTGACTATCAGCGTGAAGACATAACTCGCTCATCAGTGAAGTAGAAGAAAAACAGACGCCTTCCAAGGCTTCCATATAATTTCGGGGCTGGTCTCGCCTTGGGGCTGTCTCATGACAAATAGACAGACAGTCAGATACTCTAGTATACAGAAGTGACAAGAGCATACATTGTGAGAAGTTTATGGGATGGCTTCTGAGAGAGAACAACATCAGTGGTACATGGGTGTGGAATTTCCATGTGGAGAGTGTTTCGGTGTATATGATGCCGAATGTATATATGTTATGTATTCATATGACCAAACGATCGTCGGAAGCATACAAGCAGACAAATTATTATCTCATATTCGCATGACCTCCAGACATCATGATATTGACATGGGTCATTGATTCGGTCATGGCTTTAATACACTCTCTTTTCTCTAAAATGACCGAAGGAGCGGTTCTGGGGACACACAACCTGTGAACAGTTTTTAATCCTGTTTTGTTTTATCAAACCTGAATTATGTCTTGACAGTATTTTCTTATGTTTTTATATCCTTCGTGTATCAGACCCATGTTTGATCCTTTGAATAATATGCAAAAACTTATAATAGGATCAACACAGGACTGCAACACATTTTAAATTAAGTGATAATTGATCTTTCAATTAAAGCTGAAACTGTTACCTTGGTATTGGAGTACATGTCGAGCATTCGAGTACACGTCGAGTATTATTACTACTCAAGTATCAAATTAATATTCAAGTAATTGGAGAGTTATCTATCTTGTTCAGTGTAATTATCTCCCTTTTTAGAAGCCATTGCAGCCATAGAAATTGGCACTAGTCGTGCAGTCCTTGCCAAACTGTCTTAAGGACTCATAGAAATTTGCCGTTTTAAGGGTTTTGCAATATACTATGAAAAAAGGACTATTGGTCCAAATATGTTAGCTTCTATCGATGCACTGTGGAATTTGAATGAGTATGAATTGTGGCGCAATGATATATGACACAAAAATATATTTGATCACTGAAAAGTATGGAAGACAAACAAACAAAAATAGTTAAAGGTACATTGCCATGCTTGAAATTCCACAAATTGCATTTTCTGGGAATAGGATTTTTAAAAATAGAAACAAATTTGTCTGTTATTTTTTAGGTGGGAGGTTTACAGCCTCAAACATCCCCATTATTGACAAACACATTTTAATTTTCACTCGAAAATGGGGAGATGGTAAAAAGGTACTGTCGGTAGAAGAAATAAATTATTTTCAACATGTTTGGTAGTTAAACAGACAGGGTGATTAGGCTATCTGACCAAAATATGAGGGTAAATTGTGCTAAAGTCCATTGAATGCAATTTTTCGGGACGGCATTGGCATTTTTTTTTTCTAGAAGTCTCAGGAGTGAGCTGTGGCTTGGGGATTGTTTTCAACCAGTAATCATTAACGAGTACTCAAGTAGTGATTTCAGTACCCATTTCAGCAAAATTTCAATGTTTTCAAGACTTTGAACATGAACAGTATTTAAATAAAACTACTGATACCATTATTCATGCAGAAATTCTGCAAAAGCTGGCCATGAAGAAATAGAAATAATAACAGATTACAATACTTACATTGTATGAACACATGAAAAGAATGGTTTCTTCTTTTGGACAAACAAATTGAATACTTACTAATTTCCACACATATCCAATAAGTAATAAGTAAATAAGTAACAGTAAACCTTGAACCCATCGGCATGTTGGATACATTCTAATTATTTCCAAAGGATGGGATATAGGACATCTTGCCAGAATATGTTTTTTCACACATTTTGTTACATCAAGGTTGATGACAGTTTAACAGTGATCTGTGACGCATCTCCAAATGTCCAAGTTGTTTTGCTGGTCATGGCTAATCCCCAGCAGGTAATCCGCAAGCTTGGGTGTATTTGCCTGAATGGGAGACAGCCAAGCTGGGCTTTAAACAAGGAAGGAGACAAGCATGTTCTCTTCATACAGATCAGTGTAGATTTGCCAGACGAACTTGGAAAACTTGTGATGTGTGTATTCGCTATGTTTTCCATCCAAAGACAACAGCCAAAGGCTCAGCTTTGCTCAAAATATTTTTCCTCATTTTTTTTAAAACATATTCTTAAATTTGCTTTAGTTGAAGCTTATTTCTTTGACATTTTCTTGAAAGCCTGATCATAGTGTCTGACTAAAAGAAATTAATTTTCATGAGTTTCATTTTAGTTCAAGAATATATGTAGCTGAAACAAAGGAAGCCACATCTACATTTATTCATACAAGTAAGTTACTGAGTGAATGAGTGGGTGCTTCACACATCATCAGCAGTTTGGCATATATACAGCAGTATATACAGTAATTAACAGAAGATGGACATAATCTACATTACTTTTCAAATATTCACTCGGATAAAGCATGTGCACTTAAAAATTATTTTGAAGTCATCAAAGCTTTATAAAGTAATGATGTGTTACTGTCTTCATTCACAACAACAGGTAAATGTCTCTCCAAAGCACTGCCTTGTTAGTTCCATACAGGCAGTTAATTAACAATAAAAAATAGGGTACCTTACAGAAGATAATGACATCTGTCATATCAAACCCTTGAAATTAAGAACACTTAAAAAGGTGTTCTTAACTGGTATAAGATCATTTATGGATCACAATGAAGAATATAAGTGAGAGAGTGAATATGATTTTAAGCTGCTTTTAGCGTTATTAAAGCAATATCACCATACAAGAACTTCACACAATGAACCCATGTGGAGAATATACCTGGGTCTTAGATGTGACGAGCAAATGTGTTAATTACAAGGCTAACCCACCGCTCCATAAAGAATATGAAAGAACAGCATTGTGCACACAAGGAAACTATTTCACAGTTGAGTAAAGAGTATCATGAGGACAGTTGCAATGCACTTATTGTTTGTCATCAGACTGTCAGTGGCTTATTCTTCCATGTCGGGGAACTCCCTGGTGTACTGGGATCTCAGGTTGCTAAGATACAGCCTTAAACTTTCATCATCAAGTCGAGAATTCTTCGCTACCTGAACCAACTTAGTTGCTAGTTTGAAATTCATTCGTTGTTTTCTTGATTCTGAATCTCTTTTCCTGTTTTTCTGAAATGGACATAAAACTGATAAATTACTATGATAAATGGAAGGAAACTGGCTAATTATCTAAGACAGAGAGTACCAAAGCTAAAGGTTTCATACAGAAATACCAGTGACCTTGCATTTACCTACTATACATCCACTGCATTAAAAATGGACTTAAGAAGGATTTGTCTACCAAGCAACACAGATAAAATAATGAACAAGTATTTGTCACAAAGTGACGAAATGTCCCTCGCCTGTATATACACCATAGTACCAAATATGAAGACAATCCAGCGATTAGTTCTCTGAGATATCGCGGCAACACCGTTTTCCAACTCCAAAAGCAGATTTTCCTCGCTGTGACCTTGAAAATGGGGTCAAGGTCACCAAAACCGACTGGTGTCTGCGGAGTCTGTATATACACCATAGTTCCAAATATGAAGACAATCCAGTGTTTAGTTCTTGAGATATCGCGGCAACACCGTTTTCCAACTCCAAAAGCAGATTTGCCTGCTGTGACCTTGAAAATGGGGTCGAGGTCACCAAAACCGACCGGACGTACGTATGTACGGACGGTCGTGAATACTATATCCCCCTCTTCGCACTTTCGCGCGGCGGGGGACAATAAGACTGCCACTATGGTCAAGTTGATAGAGTATCTGCATGGAGAGCGGAAGGTTGCCATATCATACCAAAAGACATTAAAATATGGTACTTGCCATTACTCTGCCTGGTGCTTGGCATTAAGGGTATGAAACAAAGTCTGGTCAGCTTGGAATCAGTATACTGTGTCTGAGTCGGGTATCTATGTTAGCCGGGATAACAAGAAGCCACACACACACACATCGCTATATATGTGCAATAATCTTGAACATGATGCTAAAGACCATTTCATCTCATGATGTTTTTCATCTTTGTATTTGTGGATCAAAACAATGGACAAAGTTAAACTAAGAATCAGTCCATGTCTGTTAGATTTACTAATAAAATATGTAGCAGGAACCGCAACAATGTTAAAGTGTCATCCATCATGTCCGTATTTGCTCCCTGTATGTAAACAGCTCCCACCACACAAAGGTGGCAAAATAATATAGATTCTTAGGCTAGTGTTCATAATAGGTGTCCCCATAGGGGAAGAGAAAAGATACCCGCACATACACTGCAATCATGGTAAACTGGTCCCAGACTAGCAAATAGGTGTGTGGACAAGTAGTTTTCTCCTAAATGTTAGTAATGTTACAATAGAAAACTAGTACAATGAATTGTGGAATTTAGCTCTGAGATTTGTCCCTGCAGTGTACTGTTAATTCTTTTTACCCTCTGTTGTTCACAGAAAAGTGTATACAGACAGTATGATGTAAATTCCTTATTAGATATTGCTGTTCCAAAACAGTCTGGTCAGTTTTTTACCTAATTTTGTTAGTTTTTGGTGCTATGGACACCTAATATGTCCCATACCCTCTATCGTCCTCAGAGAAGGACCAACAGCATTAAGTAGATCCCTGCACCATATTACCCTCTGAACTTCAAAGAAAAGGTGAGCATGTACAGACAGTATGTACATTCATGCACCATATTACTCCCTACTGTCCAAAGCAGGGCTGAGCATGTACAGACAGTAATATTTCAGTTCCTGCAACAAACTCACCCCTACAGTTCACAAAGGCATGAGCATGTACAGACAGTATCAGGTAAATTCCTGCACCAAATTCACCCCTTCAGTTCACAAAAGCATGAGCTTGTACAGACAGTATGATGTGAATTCCTGCCCCACATTAACCCCTACTATTCACAAAAGGTATCAGCATGTACAGAATATATGATGTAAATTCCTGCACTATATTACCTTTCGCTGTTCCTCGAGATGTTTGGCCAGTGTTTTTGCCTCCTCTGTAACTGCTCTTGGCATTGTGGACACCTCTGCAAGCTGAAGCCCTGTAAGGAAAGATCATGTAACAGTTTACCTAAACTCCTTCCATGCAAACTGGTATGGCTGGCTCATAAGTGAGTCAAACTTCAAAGCAGACACAGTAAATATACATGAAACATATCACATGAAATGAATGTGAATGCTGTAGCAATGTCCTCGTGAAAGGTAAAACATTGTAGGCTGTACTGTAGTGGGAAACAAGTATTTTAAAGGTTGAAGTATTCTGAAGATGTCAAAAGTCACTAAACAATCATGTATAATAAAGTAACATTAGCCACATCCATTCTGCCACTAGCAAAAAGAGGAAATAATTACAGACTTGTTAAATATTTCTGCTGGTTTTCAAACATTGATATCTCTTTGTGTGTCTGCTAGTATGATCAAAGATATTTGTGTACAAAGAAGGCTACACAAATGTAAACCATGAACCAATATTCTCCTCCGAGTATTCAATAAAACGGAAAACATTTATTGAAAATGTCTAGACTTTGGAAGAAATACTACTTTCCAATTAAGATGTGACTGTACATCTACACAAGGAAATAAATTTGTTACAAAAAGTAGCATCAGGAACAATAGTTATTCCAAGCAGTGCAAAGAGAAATAGTTGGCTGTGTTGAAATCTCAGAGACAAGAATAGAAGCCTTGTCACATACCTCAGAAATGCAGAGGTTGGAGGATACTCCTCAGACAATTCACAAGTTGGGTTGAGATTTGCAGCATGTCAAACATAATCAAGATATGAGAAGAGCTTCAGCTGGAATATTTCTTACAGTCATGTCAACATTTAAATAATGGAAGCTTTGTCTGTACTTTAGCACATCGGCTTATTGTCTTACCAATCCATACATCAGTTGAAGACTTTTAATATCTAACACAACTTTAATACCTGGGAATCATATGCTTATACAGAACTCTATATGCAGATGGATAACCTTGGACAGCCAATTATCACGGCCACTGACTATCACTGCTTCAGAAATGCTGCTGTTTCAACCCCAGACAATGGAAAATGTGCATATTAGTGCTATAAACTGTCTTCTTGTTTCTGGTTGATAATGTATATTTGTTGATCAGTTTTTCAGTCACAGAAGCTCCATTGCGATTAACAGAATTTCTCATCATAGGACAAATCAATTCAACTATTTTATAATTAGTTTGTTAACATTATTTTAGCATGTACTATAATATAGACCTTTGTCCATCAGAAGTGAAGGGAAACAAATAAAATTTACATGATGAAAACACCAAAATTTGAATACATGTATGAGAAGATAAATTTACATACATGGAGAAAAAACTGTTAGTTAAGATATGTAACTTTATATGTGTCATCTGTTGAAAACTCATTTTATATAAATAGACCCATTCTCATTTAAATCAATTAAGTCATACTAACACTGTGTTACTTTTCAGCATACCAACATCACAAACAATGTTGTGAGTAATTGGGATTTCTTTCATTTAAGGATTTATATACAAATCAATAGTTACAGCTTCCAAGTAAATTCACATACTAGACACCCAAACTAATACAGTTTGGTAAACATGAAAAAAAAAAATAAGTTGAAAGCATATGCTTTTGGAAAGAGATGGGGTACTTTTCACATCAAGAGGTATAGCTAAACTTTGATAGTTAAGTTCTAGTAACTAAATATAATCATTTCAGTTGCTGCATTCCTGCAGTTTTGTCATATATTCTGTCCACAAGGTAACTTTCTGAATGCATTTGTGTAGTTTTTAATGCCTGTGAACAGTTTTCTTAAGTAAAAGACAATTTGACCAAAAAGACATACCATAATGTTTCTCCTGTGTTTTCCCTTTTGACAGCACATGCGTGTAGTTGATCTTCTCACAGTTACCCTCGGTGCTAAACACTCGCTGAACCTCGAAAAAATAGCTGAAACATAGTTACAACCCAGCTTCGAGATGATAAACTATGACATGTATTTGTAGTCTTTCAGACCACACATAGAGATATTAATTCCACTTCCATTTAGACTGTAACTAGAGAGCAACTAATTAAACCATTGAATATGTTCACACTTTATATAGAAACAGCCACACAAATAAGAAAAGAGACTCAATCTCAATGAAGTGTGCCTCATAATGATTAAAACCCACCATTTTTTCAATGGAGACAGCAATAAACTAAATGCGTACATTATTGGTTCCACTGACAATGTGGCAGGTTTTCATCATTACGATGCGTACTTAATTGGGATTGTCTCTTGTTTGTAATTAGTGTGGCTATTTCTGTTTAAAGTGTGCACATATTCCATAGTTTGGTTGCTCTCTGATTGTTTTTATTGGTAGGCCTGAAATATATACAGATGTTCTGGACAGTAATTGAGTGGCAGAAGAGGTTTTCAAGGCAAACATGGTCCAGACTATCGAAGTTTCCCTGAATGTCAAATCATAGCAGTTTAGACCAATTACTGGCTATTAATCTTAAACAATCTAAGATCATGTATCAATTTCTTAAATATTAACAATAGCTAGTTAAAAGTTTTGCCCAGTGTTCACTTCTGACTTGCATGCACACCGTAACATTTTTTATTGATAATATCAAACAGTCACCGTCACATTGTTCCAGAAGTGTTCAAACTAAGATATTTCAATTCTTGCCTTGCCATTTGTTAACAGGATTAGAACAAATCTCTGTTTCCAAATTCTAACATATCACATAATCCACTGGGAAAGGAGAGTGAAAATCTATAGTCTTGATTTTGTAAACCAAACTCGGATGTTCTTGCAGTTGCTGATTTAACACCCTTTTCATGACATATTTGATGAGATTTAGAAATACTATTTTAAAGCACATTGTCTTAGCATGTAACCAGAAACTGTTCAACCGAGATCCTTATTTCAACTGCATGAACATTACTTAAGGGGGATACTTCTCCAAACATTCACTTGAACTGTGGGGTAGCCTAGTGGTTAAAGATTTTGCTTGTCACGCCAAAGACTCGGGTCCGATTCCCCACATGGGTACAAAGTGCGAAGTCCATTTCTGGTGTCCCCTGCGTGTTGTTGCTGGAATATTGCTATAAGCAGTGCAACACATTACTCACTCACTCCTCAACCAAACTGAAATTTGATTAAAACAAATCGAAAAGTTTGCGAAACATTGTTGTGTTAACATGGCTCTTGGAATTTTGTTTTCATCAGTGTTGTGCCATATTGACAGACAGTGGCCATTGTGGTGCTGCCATCATGACAGTCAATATTCCAAACTCTTGACAAATATGGGACCATTTTGTGACAGAACTTGAAATGTCCGAAACACTGACCAGTCAGTAAATATCAGACATCATCCATGAGACCACAGCTAACTTTTTCCTTTGGGTCAATATTTGAGAATTTTAAGAGAATTTGGCGAAGTAGTTGTCGCTAACTGTATGAATCTCTTTTCTCCTAGTAAAGACGCACTTCGGCAAAATATGCAAAGTTCCTTTTATTGAAGTTGAGGATTTATGTAGCCAAAGAAACTGACCTTTTTAGTCCACTAGTCCTTATAATGATAACATATAGCAAAACCCTTAAAAATGGCAAATTTGTCCTAGTCCTTATGATACCATAACTATTGGGCAGTGTGGCAAGAACAACAGGACTAGTGCCAATTTCTAACGCTCTCATGTTAAAGTTGGAAAATGATAGCTAGCTTCACAAGGTAATATTGTCTATTTGTAATAAAATAATTAAGTATGGAAGCATCCTGTGGAGATTCTGAGATAGAATTGGTCTTCACTACCTTATGCTTGTCAATGGATTGTGTGGTTAGATTTTATGGCTTGTTGATTGTTGTATGCCATCATTGGACATTGCTCACAATATCAATTACTTGCTTTTCTGGCCCAAACTTTATTGTTTGCTGGCTGCTGTGATATAGCTGGAATATTACTGATTGAGACATAAAACAACATTCACACACTCGCAAATGATAGCACATTTACCACTAATTATTACTTATTATAATTAGTAATCAATCAGATACTCAGTAACACTGAAATGATTGATTGTATACATCATGGTCAGTATTCAATCGGTCAATATTTATTTATTTTATAAGCAGTTTCAGAAATAGGCACAAGTCACACCATCAAAACAAAAATGCTCAATGCTTAATGCTTCAGGTTTAATAGACATGTTGTGTTAGACAAAAAGGCATTCCCAGTAGTGGCATCCACTAGAATTCTGTATACCACATACTTGTCGATCAAATTTCAAAATGTTTCATGCAGAAATATCTGAGTAATGGGCAATAATGACATTTCAATATGAAAAATTGGATCAGAATTCTGTGAGCAATTATTAGAGACACCATGGCTGGAAACATCCTTACAAAGTTCCCAAGCCTTGTGTTTTCACACATGTGAAAATGTAAAAGATGAAAAGACGGACCGTGGACAACACACCTTTCCATAAGTCACTTGATACTGAAAGTTCAGGTAAGCCAAGCACTGTATGAGATTGATTGTTGTTCAAGCAGTTTAGTATTTGTCCAACTTACTTTTCCACATTTGGATACAGACTATCCATATTTGTCAGTTCCATGAAATGTGTCACAAAGAATGTATATGCCTGAAAAAAAAAGTTATTGTTTTTAAAAGCATGAAAACATGCCTAACATTCAGAAGAGAATATAAAAAGTGATTCTTTTTCTTGCTGACTCATTTCAAAACTATCATGCATACAAAATTAGTGCTTCAGAATGAGCCTATGTTCAATTACTTAACAAACAAAGAATACATATTGTCATTGTTAACGTTGTCATTCATATTGTCATGAACACACATAACAGAGCAGATAATAAGTAAAATTGTTCAAATGTTAATACAAGTACAAACTTCACATATCTGAGATTTAGAAAGATCTGTTTCAGTACTGGTTGTTGGTCTGGTAAATTGTAGGTGCTAAGCCTGCACAAACTGAAAAGTTAAAAAATAAGTATAATTTCTTATCAACTTAGAAACATGTTGGAGATTCCAGAGACAAAACTCTTAAGGACACCTCATGTAACATGACTCAAATTCCATTCCTATAAATACTAGGGATGGGTATTGGCAGAAAATCTGTATTGATATATCACAATAAGCAGCGCTGAATTGCAATATATATGGCGATACATATTGATGGAATGTTAGTGTAAACAGCGCAAACCCCAGTTTACCTAAAAGCCTCAAGATAGTAGATATAATCAACACAATAATGTTTCAACTCTTCTGTGACTGTGTTGGAAAATATCAATACACAACAGTCGTAGTGTGATACATGTAAAGCTGACAGCCATTTTGCAACAAAAAGGTCATAAAGGTAATATTGCACACCCCTACCTAATACATTTATGTCCTACAACCGTTGTACGGATGCATTAGATTTACTTAAATATCAGATAATGCACAAGACACAAAACACTAAACAGTTTTTAAGAGACTAATATCAGGCCTCTTTACTAGTTTTAGTTCTCATAGCCAACAGACATTAAAGAGTAGTTTGAACTTTCAGTTGAGGTGTGCTAAAATCAATATGAATCACACATGTAATAATGACTTCACATGTCTACAGCATTGTTGAATTAATCATGAAGACACCATTCTGCAATACACACAACAATGTTGAAGTAATGTGTAATGACATCACCTCCTAGTAATAGAAGATGAGTGACAGTACTTTATTGGCTATAATGGTAGTTGTAAGAACAATGGTTAAGGCGAAACACAAACGTCACTTTATACTTTATACTCAAAGCACCAAACAGATGGCATAGGTGTTCATGCAGTTAGTCTAGTTGTACATGTATGCAGCTCAATGGCACTGTTTTACAAAGTCTATATGATGTAGGAGTACATATTTTAGATATAATTGTAATGCATGACCCAAATGACAAACACCAATTGGACAGTCGTGCCACAATCATTGCCAGTGGGGTGGTGACTAATATTCTAAACACAGTCACGCTGTTATGAATTGTTGATGACAAAGATCTTAAAATTGCAAATGTGTGTGTTATACTGATTTCACTAAAGTTGTGTCAGAAATCCTGTATTTTCTTCACACTCAAAAAATACAAAAGCCTGTCTAAAAAAAATCAAATCAGTATGACACAGGGACTCATGGAATAGTCTCAGTACACTGAACTAATCTATAACGAGTCAAATCTAAATGAAGATCATACTGTTGACAAAGATTTCAAAACAATATACCTATTGTACTTTTAGCAGGACTATTTTAACAAGTTTACACAAGCTATTAGCCTAAGGGCATTAACGTTGTAAAATCCTATTATGAGGACTGGGTGGCAACCATGTGACTTGGCTGATCTCTTGTCACTGTGGCCCGAAGATGTAGTTTGATGCCAAACATGCTGCCTCACACCATTATATTATCCCAGAAATACCTCACTATAAATCACTGTGTGTTTTCCTTCCTTTCTTTACTTGATGAAATACACCATATACATAGTCCTTCCAAACATGACAAGTCTTGAACAGTTGGTTTACAAAATATAAAACATATTCATTAAAATGCCTTCCACTTCATACATACATATAATAATTTATGGTAGCCTAATACATAAATTATATTTTTTTTGTCACATTAATACATGGCTAGGAATTTTATACCTTGTACAAGCATTCGAATTGGACATAGTGATCCATAAATTCATTTGTCTTACCTCAATAGATGTGTCATGGCCCAGGGGTGCTCATAAATTGAATTATGGAGACATTTATCATACATATATCAAAATCAAAAGGAACGAGATGTCATCTGTCACCCTTCATTTCATCAATTCATTGTAAATAGGTGTAGATGATATATTTCAACTGTCATGTTTAGGCACCAGTTACAAATAAACTGTTATATAAGTGAAACAGTGCTAAATGTAATAAATATTTATTAAATTGTAACAGCATATCAATATCTATAATAATTCTATAACCAAACATATAGATGATCTGTGAAAGATTTTCTTATTCTTCAAAAATAAATATAAATTGGGAGTGTTGTAAATACTGGATACCTTATTGATCATGTTGATGTAAAATACTCCAAGGTAAAATACAAGGTGCTCACTCAACCAAGCAATTGGTCCAGTGTTAAAAGTTTTCTTTGAATATGCACAAATTTCATATTTTTATCAGTTGCCCATTTGTTATCATTATTCAGACAAGTGCTGTTAAAAGTGAGTCATTTTCCCTGCACTCCCTTGAATTATTTACATTCTTGTCAACACTACTGTCATAGGAGTGCAAAAAATGTTCTCAAACATGCCATTCATGTGGCCAAAATGTCCCATATGCTCTACATTCCCTGTGCTATTAACAGGGAAAGGCGAGACAAGCAAACAATCTCCAATAAAGGTTTAAAGTCTCCTCAAGGAGGAATTCATTAGACAATACACAGAACCCTCTGTGAAACAAAATTATGAATAGGCAGTGAAATCACTGTTCACACTTTTCTTAATGTGTTAAGGGCACAACAGCCTTAACAATAACTCTGCAATTGTTTCAAAACTAATCCTTGTTGAAGTTACATAAAGCTTATCAAAGTCTTGAGCTGAAACACTTGGCTAAGGACTGAATAAGAGTGAATTTTCCCCTTTACCTATTGAAAGTGTGTGGGTCAAGTAGGCTCTGTACTACTGCAATGCGAAGTTGTGCTGTTCAGTGTCTAGGCATCACAAAGCAGGGCTACAATTACAAAGCTGAACCAAAAGACAACATTCATTCAACAGATCCCAATTAATCTTTACAAATCACTGTGACACCTAGGGCTAGAGTAATAGCAAGAATGGAAACATTTCCATTGAATTGAGTATTTGCTGCTGTCAAACACTGCTCCTCTACATACATGTGAAAAAATATGCTGTCAAATGCCTTAGAGAAATCAATGAAGTGGCAGTAAAATCTTCCATGTTTTTTTTTAATAAATATTTCTGAGCCATAGTCTGTAATACAAAAATATTATCAATTGTTGAATAATTTTGCCTAAAGCCAGCTTGTGATTCGTACAATATTGCTAGACTCACGCCATGTTTTAATTCTATTGTTTACAATTGACGTAAACAGTTTGCTTATTGAGTTGATTAAAGATATTCCCCTGTAATTGTTGGGGTTATTGGTCACACCTGATTTGTGGATTGGACACATAATACTTTTACCCCAGTCATATGGGAATTCACCCTTATTCAGTATCTCATTAAACAATTTGGAAAAAATAGGTATTGTATAATGCTTTGTTACTTTAATAAATTCATATGGAAGTCCATTTGGACCTGTCGATTTGCCATTTTTCAATGACTTTAAGCCAAAGTAAATTTCTTCATTTGAGATTTCTTTATCTAGATCATTATTTATTACTGTTGTGGTTTCATCTGGGATATGAGAATTATAGTCAACCTGATTTTCACATTTCAAAAGGTTTCCAAAATAGTCAAATCAATTCTGATGTGACAGTCTTAAGAATATGTTTTTTAAGTGTTTCCCAAAAATGTTTAGGATTTTTCCTTGCATCAATAAGCAGCTTTTTCTTTTCTGAAATATTCTCCCTTTTTTTGGCAAATAGTCTTTTAAATCTATTGCTTTTAGTTCTGTTATTACATATATCTAAAGCATAGTGTCTGTGGGCTCTAAGAGATGAATATTTTGTATTTTTGGCACATTGAAGGTAATTATCCCACTAGGGTGGTTGTCTATTTGATATGTGTTTTTTCTTATTGCCCATATATAATTTTCTTGAGTCTTCAGCTGCATTTTGAAAAATATCAACTAACAGATCTAGTCCTTCCAGGATGTTATCTTCAATTGTTGAAGATATCTGATCATACATTGATAGAATTAAACCCTGAAAATTAATTAGAAAAGATTTATTTCCTTGTTCCACTCATATTTTACCCAGTTTGCAACCTCATCATCATTTTTATCAGTAGTTTGATGTGTGTTATCTGTAGGCATTGGTTTAAATTTTAGTGGCAAATTCCATTGTTGTAAGATGCATTAAATTTAGTTTTTCTTGGCATTTCAAAGTATCTTGGCATTATTTATAGTCAGTTTTATTATTCCCAAGTCAAAGGCCTGTATTATCATTATGGACAGGTGGTATCTAGAAATACATAAAATCACGCTCTCTTTCTAAAGTAATACTGAATCATTTTCTTGTTTCACGCAAGTTAGTTTTGGAAACAAATGACGATTTTCATTTTGTTGTTTTGAGGAAAAATAGAATCTAATCAATTCGGGTGAAATTTATATTCATCATGTACACTTTTACCACATTTTAAACACCAGGTATATATGAAAAAGACAATGTTATTTTACATGATACCAAGTATATATCATACACTATTCAAGTAGACAGTTTTTTCATGTTCTATCATTTTCTAATTTCAAAATGATAAAACAGGCCCATTGACATGCAAATTTGTTGAAGATACGTAATATATTAGCAACCAATCTTCAATGATGATTCATCCCTTTCAACTAATCAGTTACAACCATTGAGTGACTGATCATATGATTATTAGGGGCAACATATATTTTAATATACCGTATTCGACATAATAAGCGCCCCGCTCTAATAAGCGCCCATGGCGGCATTTGCTCATATATTGGCTAATGAACAATCCCAATAAGCACCCCTTCCAATTGATCAATGTACACAAAACTTATTTATGCACCCTTAATTATGGGCAATTAAAATCTGGAAAAATACATTTTTGGAATATAAACATTTCAGGCTGTCAGCGTAAACCACGAAATTTATCTTTCAACTCAAAATTCTCTTTTTTTAACTCTTTTTTTCACCAAAATAATATTCCAATAAGAGCACCTTATTTCTAATTTTGAGAGCACCCTGGGCACTTATTACATCGAATACGGTACATTCAATCGTCAAACTACAACACATATGACTTCACGGGTCAAAGTATGGCAGTTTTGATATATGTATCCATTCTCTGTCAACTAAGGTTCGTTTCAAGATGTCAGTAGTGGTAATATGATCGCGGTTGCTGTAAATAACGGTGAGTTGGTAAAGTGGACCTTAAGGAATGGGGCAAACAGAAGTTCTAAGTACTGGAGGGACACACGCTTTCGCCGAAATTAAAGTAAATATTATTGAATGAGAGTTTGATTAAAATTAATAAAATAGATTACGTAGATTACAAACATGAGTCCAGATATACAATGAACACTATTTGTTCTGATGGTGTAACGACAGGATTAACTTGCGTAATTAAATATGTATTTGTTTATATTCTATCATGACAGATCATGATGAGACAAAGTTTTAGGTCGAGGTCTAGCTTATCTACCGCACATGACATTTTGATACAGATTTCAAGGACCAAATTAAAACCTCAACTTATCTATGAGATCGGCTTATCTATGGTCATTCATCAGTTAGGGTGGGGAGGAGACTGCAACAGAGCAAAGGGGATTAATAAAGGGTATTTAAACCAATCTAACATGAACGTGGGATAGAGAAGACATCTAAATAGGGCCATGATAAAGCACATTCCATGTCTGCTCAGTGTTATCAGCACAGGTAGGAAGAGAGCAAATATTTTCTTTAGCATTCTCACAAATCCAGTCATACAAGGGATGGTCTGATATCAACTCATACCAAAGATACACGTCAAGCTTAAATCTTTCATGATCAAAACATCTTTGACACACATTAATACAGAATGATTTTCGATGCAAGTAACAGTAGCCCTTAACTATTATATTCAAGTGGATTGGAACTGAAACAATTGGTGATCTATTAGCCATTGATATTTAAGTGGTAGACCACTTTTGAATGCATGCACTACCAGCATGTATAAAGTACAAGTTCATAACAAACTGTTATATATGTACAAACATGGGGAGGATATTTCCCACAATATTGAATTCATCTCATTGATCTAGATAAGGACAATAGATTGTATATTTGTTTAATGCTTCACTTAGCAATGATCCGGCTATATCACAGCAGCCTGTACATAATGAAGTCTGGATCAACAAACTCAGTGATTGACACTACCATTATGAGCTTAGTCCTTCAAGACACAATGACAAACAATCATCAAAGTCACTGAATCTGACCACCCGATCCACATGGTTGCCTCTTACGACAAGTACTGGCTATTTGGGTACAGATTCTTAACCAGATTCACAATACCACTCATGTACATAGAGATAAAAGTATCAACTGATATACTTGGGCAACTGTTAGTGTGATCAACTTGTTGCTGACGTGTTCTGCTGAACTAAAATTAATGCTTTTGATACTGTGTACATATTTACTCATGACATTAACATCCTGTTTCTTTCTATTTCAAGAAAGTACCCGGGGTATATTGCCACATCAAGATTTCACCAAAGACATCTTAATTACAGACAGCTCGGTTAAGTAAATATGGGTCCACAATCTCAAACTGATACCTGAGACGTTGATAGTTCAGGGTATATCTAACCTTGGTAACATAGTTAGGAAAACTACAAGTACATATTATTCCGGGACAAAATAACTAATGATTTCAATGTAGCTATGATTGAGGAGTATATATTCATTACCGTGGCATTGCATCTGAATGTAACACAGAGTTTCGACAAATATGCCGGCCAACTAGACTGATGCTAGTAAACCTTGATCTGGGCTGGTAATTTTATATCTATACTGGACCAGCTGGTTATTGAAATAATATAGTGTACCAATCGCTTTAAGTCAGATTAAAACTCACTCAACCTTTTATTCAGTCAACAAAAGCCATACACTAACATGTCTCTGCCAACTACCAATCTTAGTTACCTCCCTTACCGAGACCGTAACACGATGCATAAATGACACCTAGCCAAGATCATCTCATTACATTATTTACACTACACAACTGTGAACAGATTCAAATCTGTTCCTATTATCAAAGCAACTTCCATACAATAACAGAAATTTAGGCAAATTTCAACATCTACCATTAAAAGATGCTCTATGCAGGTAGCCTGAAAGCATGGCATCCTGCAAAGGGGGTAACCCTAACAGCTGGTGGCAAAGATTGGGATGGCAAAGATGGCAACTTAAACTTAAACTGGTTTCTAAAGAGATGATGCTTACAGTGCAAAGAAATGCAGTTTGAGGGAATTTATGAGAATTGTCAAAACACCAAGCTTAATTCAAGGTCAATCATTAAAATATCATCCAAAACAACCATATGACCCATACTAGCTTAGCATAGAACAATACCAAATTTCATTACATTTATAACAAAAATGGCTGAGTAACAGCCATAAATAAGTTTTTCAATAGGACTGCTGTGGTGGCCATACTAAAAATTAGACTTGAATCTTTGAACAATTTGGATTAGCACAATTGGTAGGAAGAAAAAAGTGACGTCAGCTTCAATGGTCTTGGTCTTCATGTTTACAATGGACAATGGACGAACGGACCACAGCATAACTTTGCTCATTTCATAAACCAATGATTTCCATGGCTAAAACTTCTTTACTTACCATGACAGCTGGACATTTGCTGACCTTTACTAATCAATCACTCACTCACTGTAGCACGTAGCAAGTACCAATGAAGTACATGTATTATGTATCAATATGTACACAGCAGCCTTTTCAATGATCGATTGTTTCACTGCATTTCACACAGTATCATGTATTCTAACAGGATATTGTTCACTAGCCTACCTTGAACTTGAGCAGATATTCACAAATAGCATGGCAGATCCCAACACCCTCTTCAGCACTGGTGCCTATAAAAAACAAAAACAAGGACCCTGCATAGTTTGCATTAATTCAATGGGAAAACATAACGGGGACTAATCAAGTATTTTAAAATACAAATTGGATATGACACATTTTGTCCAAAATTGTTTACAGAACAAAGTATTTAGCATGATTACTGGTAATTCTTTTTTCTCTCTAGTGAAATACAAGTCTCCTTTACAAAGCTTACACACAACTTATAATAATAATGCCTTGTAACGTAAATGGGCAAATCTTTAACAGTGATTGAGAAATTTCACTGACATCTGCAAAAGACTTGAGGCCTAATATAAGCCTTTGAGAAGCCAACATAAATGCCTGCTTTTTGGTGCCTTAGAATCTTAAAAGTTCAAGAATCCAATTTTGAACAATGACTTCATGAGAACATATATACTGTTTGAAAAAGAAATGTAAATGTCAAACGTGAGAATGAGCTAAAATGCACTTTCTGCCAATGATGTTTGAAAGTTTGAAATCTGTTTATATTATCTGTTTGAGTAAATGAGAAGAAAAGGATGATAGATCAAGAAACGCTGAGCTTGTGTTTAATTGTCATAATGGACACTTCCACTAACTAGTCTACCAAACAATTTCAGTAAATATACACTTGGGTCCAAATGGTCTAACCTATTTAAACTATGGCTAAAAGTCAAAGAGCCTAAGGACCTAAAATGCTTCCACAAGAATCATATTTCAAAAGATATTTGTGAACTCTATGCTTAACTGTGAGACCACTGTGTGAGTCGCTCTTAATGATGAACATGAAATGTGTTCACTGAGCCTTGCACACTCATGCACTTTGCTCACTGGCAAATCAGGTATGAAATGCATGTCCCAGGGCAAGGATACAGGACAATTCAAGTATATTTAAAAATAATCAAAATACTGTTTGCCTTATTCATATAGGAACAACTTGAACATATTTATCAATAACCAAGATATTGCTTGCCCATGTTGATGTGCCTATAATAAACAAACAAGCCTGTGATTAGTTAAAGCTGTTTTCAAACAGAGGAGTAATTTATTTAAATACAGGTAATGTTTAATGTCTCACCTCTTCCAAGTTCATCAATGATGATGAGACTGTCATTACAGGCATTCTGGCAGATATAGTTGATTTCCTTCATCTGAAGCAGATATTTTACACATGCTTCAGTGAGATAGGTGGTGCACATTATTAGCAGGAGTATTTGTTGTTACACAACAAAAAACAAAAGAAATCATTTATGAAACAACAAAGCCAAAGGCCTCCATCAAAATCATGTAACCTGTGCTATGGGTTTTCGGATGCTTCAGCAACATTTCTTAGAAAAGAACAGTATAATCTGAGATCACTGCAAACGGATGATGAAGAAACGAATACCTTTCTGACAGAAATAAATACTCATCACTATTAAAACAAGTAATTATTTTTTTCACACTAAACTGACAAACCTAAAATATTGAGTTACAGTTTTTTTCATTGGTGTACCTAAGCTAATTTGTTGCCTCAAAAATGTAATTATATGATAAATCTAGTGTGGCCTTTCACATGCATACCACTACACATCACTTGTGTTGAAAATAGTAAGTGTGTACAGTGAATGAGAACGCAGAGAGAAACTATACTGGTAAATAACTTCACTTTAACACCACTGATCATACATATCTTCTCACAAAGCCACTTTCCATATCATTCCTTCCATATGTTTATAACATTCATGTCACAATGTGTTGTTAACATAGCACAGAAATTTATCCAGGATTCTAAACTAAATGACCAAATTGGGACAAAAATCATTATTTGGTTCAAAATTGAGATTTTTGTTATAGTTTTTTTTTTCCTTACATCAGAGACATTTAACACTGTATATAAACATTGCATTCAGTTGTAATTTAAAAATTAGCTTTAACTCCTCTTCTAATTTATTGGTCTTGTTATCAGTTAAATACAAGTCTTATTGACAAAACCATAGCATTAGAATGATGATTCATAAATATCATAGCATGAATTAAGACATGTTTTAATCCAAAAAGTGAATTTTGACTGACATTAGCTGCAGATTTAGAGCTGAATATTGGCCTCGGAGCAGGTGTAGATAAGTCCCATGTAAGTATCATGGTTAGAACTGAACACAGGACAACTGAACTATTATAGAAGATTTTACTATAAGTTAGGGCCTATTTTTAATCTCTGGTTTATAAATATTTTATCTTATTGTGTCATTTGGCTGTAGTCTGTCGAATCCATAAAGGTGTTGCCATACTTACAACCTATATGACAAAAATATGAAGACATGAAACTTTTATGGATATATATAACCATTTCTTTATCATTTGCAACTTTGTGATTTTGTTTCAGGGATTCTATTGGCAGCTTTATCAGGTGACTACTGAGAAAACATTATGTGATTTAAAATATACACATGCTGATATGTTTACACAGGGTGAAGGTTAACGTACAAAGATAAACAGGACAATGAAGAAGCCAGTGGGATAACAACCAAGAAGCTAAAATAACTGCAGTGAAAACAGAGTGATAGGACTGAGCATGCTAACTTAGAGCTGACAAGGATTACAATATGACAACGTAAAAAGTTAACGATCAAGATGTCCATTTACTCACTCAGTATTCACCTGATGAAGAGGCAAGAAATGCCTATCAATGACCTCCTATATCAGCAGATGGCAACTGCTTACTGCCAGGTTAATGTAATCAAAGTTTGACAAACCTCCAACATAAACGTTGATGAGTTTGTTTCCATGTCATCATCACTGCCAATACGGGAGAAGATCTGACTGGCAATCCTGAAGGATGCATACTGTGCTGGAACAAATGACCCAATCTGTGCCATGATCTGCAGAAGAGCCACTTGACGTAGGTAGGTCGACTTCCCACTCTGAAATAAGTTATGGAAGCTGATAAACAACACATGATCTGCACTGGGAATATCCTTGGTCATTTCACTTCAATTGCCATTTGTGTCAAGTTGGCATAAACTTGTACTATAAAGGCCAGATTAGGCAATCACTTGTTTTACAGGCAAAATCTGTCATCTATAAGTCATGTAAAAACATCTGGGAAGGGAACCAGGAACTAATGGTGACTAGTAATCTCATCTCACTATTTACAGTTACATTCATAATTCGACTGAATGGAAAGGAAAGCATTGTGTCCCCTAAACACTGCTAAAGGATTAACCCCCAAATGTGAGTGTATGACATAAAAGAACATGTAATAACGCAGTAATAAATTAAGTCATGTCAATTTATTTTTCCTCCTTCCTGTGTTCAGTTACTTTTGGCATAAACATCTGTAAACAAGTAATTAAATTGGTCATTCCTAAAGAAACATTTCTCCAGTCAATCAAATTGCCAAAACACACATCAACCTCCAATAACTCACATGCACAGATGCACAAACATTCTACAATATCTCATCTATCAGAATCATGTTGAATGTGTCACTTAACCCCCTTGTATAGGACTGTTCCTAGTTACATTTGTCTGGTCCAAACATACTTATAGGCCACTCAAATATAGCTCCAGTAATGCTGAATGTTTGGTTAAGCAACGGTCACTTACTCCTTGCACTACAACAGTTTTTTGATAAGTGATGTTAACAATCTATTCATATAAAATCTTTGTAAACGTTTGATGCGTGTGTCCTTTTGATCAACACATAATTTCTTCAAAAAGAGCAGGTCAATGGATTTGTTATCAAATAACCAAAGAGATGTTATTATACAAACCATGTTGGGACCTGTGATGATAATAAAGTTACTGTCTTCAGATGCATACTGAAAACAGGAAAAGATTCAGTTAGGCACATATAAATGTTTCACTTACAAAAAGATAACAATCTAATTTATCCTTACCAAATAGGACTGACTTTTCAAATCATATCTCATTGTCTTCATACATTAGCAGCAACGAAGATATATCTTGATGACTTAAAGATGACCTTGGGGATTCTGGGTAAGAATATAGATGACTAAATGGATGGGAAGGTCAGGCTCAGTAACTTGATTGAATGCACATCATGTTACTGCATTATATCCCAAATTGTGGATCGATGCTCATGATGTTAAAGACAGGATTGCCTGGTCCAGATTTGATTACTTACAGACTGCCATCGGTATCATTGAGCTCGAAATTGCTGTTTGTAGAGTTAAGAACAAACAAACAACAATAAAAACAGTCTTAATCCAAGGACTCAGTACATACTCACAGTATTGTTTGGTACTGGAGCTTCTACTCCAATATTTTCTAGAATGGGATGACGGCCCTGCTTGATTGCTAATGTGTCTGTAAATTCTGGTCTCACTGTAGAAAAGAATACACCACTGACAGTAATATTGTACCTGAAACTTCATATCAAACCATGGTGCAGACACACCAAGGATCAGGTCAGTCTTGGGGTTCAACTCCATTATCAGCAGATCTTGCCAGTTGACAACCAATGGATGCACTCTGCACAGAGTAAGGTCACACTAGAGACTGCTAGGCCACAGTGCCCTCTTTTGTAATATAACATACAGTTGCATTCATCTGTTTCAACAATTAGAGCTCAAATCATGAAAACAATGTCAAGATGTCATCAAAGCAGGCAAAGATCTAACTTTAACATTCTTTCTCAGCTAAATAATATTGACATTATCTAAATCGCCTATAGTCTTACAGTTTATGACAATAAAAATATATGTACTGGGTATTCCTTTAGTAACAGGATCAGAACAATATGTTATGATTTTTATACAACATAACACAAAATACAGAATTTAACATGAAATCTCATTAAAATAAATGAATAATGTTTTCAAAAGTCTTAAAACAAAAGAAATAGGAACATGCATGACCAAATCAGATGAATATTGAGGCAATGTAGTAAATGAAACATGTTCTCAATGTCATCATTAAATGATTAAGAGAAATCACATTTTAATCATGTCAATATGTGATATACCATTTCAAATTACAAAAGTTTTAAGCAGACATTCACATTCAAGACAAAAAGGATATACCAGGGGTACCTTTTAATCCTCAGACAAGGGTTTACATACCAATAGTGATGGTTTGTCACTGATTGATTGCTGATAAGGCTAAATTAGTTTTTTTTTGGTTTCCTGAATAAACAACTTACCATATGAGGAAAGACTACAGGCCTTGGCAAATGCAAGCAGCATATCCAGGTTTGAAACACATTCAGACAGCTTGTACAAGCAGCCAATATGCTCTCGAATGTCACTTAGGAGATCAGACACGACACTGGAACAAACATTGTAATTTATCACATGAAACAGATAAGGTCACCTGTGAGTCTCATCTAAATCCATGTCAATTCCCTGATACATTAAACATTCAAATGAATAAGAATTCTCAGCAATTATGCAACAATAAATTCATTATTAGATTTTCATCCAAATACTTTCATCCTGTAAACCAGGAGGCATAACATTTTTTATATTCTATATTTTGAAAACAAACTGATATAAACATCTGTATACATTGGTTGTTGATGGATGAGATGTTTGGTAGGATTTTGTATATGCGGTATTTCATCAAGGAATGAAAGAAGGGAATACACAGAAATTTCCTTCTTGGGGACACTATAATTATGTAGCGCAGGGTGAGGCATAAGAAAACCTATTAATATATCAATCATGACCTTGAAGAATGAAGATATATTTAAGTAACTGTAACATCTAAACACATGCAAATGCTAACAGATTTGCAAAATGCATACTTACATGTTTGTCATGAGATAAATCTCTTGTAGTGATTCTTTAATACGATCTGAAGAGTCAATAAATACATTCACTTAAAGACCAGTAATTGGTTCAGATATAGGCTGCATGTATTAAAGGATTTGAGCGGCAGACATACTTCTCCATGTCATCATGGTCATATTCAATCACTCCATCTTATTTCTTTACTGATCTGTTACCACCAACATGGTAATTATGTACTGATATAGACCAAATATAATCAATAATAAGCGATGTATCTTATAAACAATTTCATGATAATAATATTAGCTAGGAAAAAGTTAAAAAACATCAAAGAAAAAACAAAAAACATGAGTTAACAGTAAATTATCACTGTGGGTTAATGCCCTTTTACTAAAGAATATGAACAATGATTTTAACAATTTTTCATCTAATGATACATTTCTTCACCCAAGTGAACAGCCAACTATAAACAACATAAACTCTACAGTAACAAAACTCACCTCAGAGGATGAGTTTCACTGTTAACCAAACACAACTTACCATTCAGTTTGATCTGTGGATAAGTGGATTTTACCAACATTGTATTTTCACAACATAATTATACCATAAGGTTCATCACCTAACACAGTTGAGACATCCACCATATTTTATTTTTTTCAATATTTGAAAACACAAATTAACAAAAGGACTAATATGAACACCCACACGCCCACGCGCCCACCTGCACGCACGCACAATACAATACAAAACATGTACAAATAGTCTTGTACAACATGTCTTGTATGTATATGTCTATCAAGAGTTGTTTTAGATAAGGATGTCTAAATACAGGGAAACAGACTCATATAAACCTGAATGAGCAGATACTTTGGGTGCATTTAGCAATGCCAAAAATTTACAAGTTATTTCATGACATAATGTTGATTTCAACATTTAACATGTGTTTAAGGGTCAAATGATGCCCAGTACAAACAGGGTTTCAGGAATATCAAAATCATTTGGGTTTCTTCAGGGTTAACAAAACTGGTCAATGACCTGTGCCTCCTGGCAAACTTAAACTCTTGATATGTTGCAGCTTACACATACTTCATAAACACATCACCCAAAGAACACAACTATTGTACATGTATCCTCCTCCTTGGGCCACAATAAATGAACTATTAAATTTTCATCCAATTCATTTTCAAAATAGTGGGAGTGAGTGAATTTTGTCATAGCCTATAAATAATTAGAAGTGGATCAGGCACACCAGAGTCTAACAGTGGGATCAAACATCCAATTATTTTCTGGCCACAATTACATACAATCAGTCAGGTCACACAATGTTTCTACCTCATCCTCACTACTGGGCACTGGCAATAAGCATATGATTCGGCCTATTCTATCCTGAATCCCATCTGGGCTCTACTACTTACCAAGTCTGACGTGGTGAAACTGAGAGTGCTCTTGCACTTGGTGATCTTGATGAAGATGCCCGGCAGGGTCTCCTGTGTGTAGGCCTCCTTCCCTCCGCAGTACAGCTGGATGTAGAACCCACGCACTGTGTTGTATGCTGTCCGTAATGGGAGGCTGTACTTCTCACCAATCTGTTTCACCATTTCTGGAACATTGCCACAACAGGGTCTCTGCTAATGACATCAGGGGTTGCTTTCAACCACAAAAATACCCGTTATTTGTGGTGTTCACAATAGTAGACCACAAAGGTCCCATTATCTTCTCTCAAAGTTATTTTAATATTTTAGATATTAGGTGAAGAAATTGAAATTGTTTTGATCTGTGAGAGTATGGTGCATCCAACACTGTAAACTGATGTGAATAGTTATGGTCACTTGAACCAGTACCTCTTAAAAAGATTGGCCAGGAGTCAGGGATATAGGGCAATGGGGTGGGGTACACTGTAACCCTGTCTATTAGCTGCAGAAAGCAGTAACGGTCACTTACCAGCAATGTCATCCACAATTTCAGTGTACGTCCTCCGACCAACATCCAACAAACCTGAAATCAATAGAAGAAGCAATATTACTGCTATATACAGGTAATACAAAGAAGTGAATATTCAAAAGAAATATTTAATAATATTAGTATATTAGAAACATGTGACACATCACATTAAATCTTTCAAATAAGTCTACACATTGTGTGAATGAACATTTGAGTTAAATGTGATTCATTTCTTGTGCATACGCTAATTGTTATCCACTCACCATTGAGATTTGGCTGAAAAAATACAAATGAAATGATGCCATCATATGATAATCAACAAGTATAATTTTGGTCATTTTTATCATTTGAATAGCTTGTGATGTGGTTCTGGCCAACAGGTATTACCTCTAAAAGTTGAAATGGTTCTGAGGGAAGTCCTTTCGTAAAAACATATTAGTCGGTAAGGGTGAAAAAAGACATTCTTCTGTTCTGCATGTTGCCATGTGTGCCATGCCAAGATGGTATTGCTGGTCTTGGTGTTTATTGTATGCTTAACAAAGCTGTTAGGCGTGGAACTAAAGAAACATCCATTTCTTATGTAGAAATATAAGAAAATTTGCAAAGATAAACTTTACTTAACATAAAATACTAATAACTACATTCATTAGATATTTTTTCCCAGAAATAGATAGTAATGTTTTATTCAGGATTTCAACATGCCTACCTTGACAGCAAAACACTTCTGTGTCCTCATGTTGAGCGTTCCTTTCTCGTACTTTGTGTCTTCATGAATCACTGTGTGGATCTTTGACATGATTGCCTCAAAACGTGGATCCTCAAGAGACTAGATTTTCATGATAAATACATATATTGTTTTCATTTCATATAACAAATATTTTAAGGAAAAAGTAACTGTTATCATGTTTCAAAACTTCAAAACTTCCCATTAGTGATGTACAGCAGTTGATAAACAGTCAAGTTTTAGATGACTTTCTTTTCTACAACAAATGTCATTGCATGACATATTTGTTCCGTTCGTTACAGTCTGATAGTTGCAGTTTTTGCCTCTTGAGCCGCTTGACACGTCCTATGAAAAATATTTATGCTACCCTGGTTATTGGCTGCAGACTTTGCGGGCATGTCAAGTTATGTGCATAAATGAAACAATCACCTGATTCATGTCATGTCACAGCATGTATTCCTACGCCTGTTTATCAATCTTGTCCTATTTGTCTTCTTTGACTTATATAATTGTATTTAAGTAAACCCTTGTAGATAACACATTTTTTGTTGTCAAATTTAATTGTAAGGATTGATTGTGTATTTTTTTCAGTTCATTGACGTATGGATTAAAAAAAATGAAGTGCAACCTGTATGAATCTGTGTAGCACAGTCAATTCTTCAATGCATGTAATCATAGCTACACTGAGTATCTAAAGGACAGACCTTGTTAAGGAGAGCACCAGAGATATATATATGTATATGTACTTTCATTATGACCATGATATTATATGTTGATGAATCTGTTTATTTCAGACTACAAATACATGAGATACAGGTTTGAATTGAATTGTTAACTTTTTCATAACAAGTGTTTTGTGAGCCAGAAAAATGTTCAATTAATGGAAATGAACATACTGTCTCGCTTACTACATCAAACATATTATTTATTTATTTTTAAATATTATCCTAAAAATCAGGAATGAAATATTACTATTATTGTTTCATAAAATATTTACCTTGCAGTATGCTTTAAGCAAGTCATTTTCACAGTCCTTGAGGAACTCAGTGAGATGGGACACCAGCTCCAGTGTGTGTTTGAGGTGAATGATGTTGGTGATCTTCGACTCTGCAGTCTTGAGCGTCTCCTGTTTGGGCAGCTGGACACACAGGGAGATGAGGTGATCTATGTCCAGGAAGCGACTGACCACAGACTGCAGGTTCAGAAATATCTCCTCCTTTTCAGTCAGCTCCGCCACGATGTCCTGTCTGGTGCATATTGTTTCAAAATCTACAATAGAAAAGAAATGTTTTCATATCTGGAAAAGTCTTTTTAAGACAGTTTTGAAATCGGAAAAGATATATATTATACCTGGGGGTCCAGAATGTTAATTTTTTCGCCTTACAATAGAATGGAGATATTTCCAAATGTGCCATCATATGACAATGTTTTGTTTAAGCCTAATTTGAGAACATATTATCTTATGTGACATATTGGCATGGCTGGTGTTAAACACTTAATAACAAACGGGACAGTTCATTATTTCATCGATTTGGTATCATGTACACAGAAAGTGGTAAATTTCAATCAGAATACAACAAAAAGTCCTTAGAAGTTGTATATACGGGCGTTCTGAACAATTTTCAACAGTGACCAATTAGCTGCATGTGCTACCAGTGTTAACGTAACGAACACAGCAGTCAAACTTAATGCATTACTGAATCTACAACTGTACAAAAGCAGTCCAGATACCAGCCAAATCAAGTAAATGTAGGTCTAACACATGTAGCTTAAACAGTTGACATTGTAAACATATTCTGTAATGAAAACCATTTTCAGAGCAAAGACAATTATCATAACAACTTTTTTTATCCACAGACTAGACTTGATTTCTTTTATCTGCAGCTGAAATACTGCAGATGCAACATTAAACCTTTAACTCCCTACTGATAACAAACAATCTAATTAATGTTGTCATGATATAGATGTGAACCTAAGAGAGACAACTGTGCAGTTTATCTGAAGGGATCAGGGTTATCTCCCTTTTTTATATAAAAGGTCTTTTGTTTTAGCGGCAGGCAGTTAATCCTCATGTATTATTGCCCTTTGTTCCGCCATGTGGTCAAGCGAAAGCGCGCTTTCCGAGCATGTATCGGAAATAGTTTCTCTACAATTATGTAGCACGCACTGTGTTGTAAGTACATGGTATGTTTTAATTCTACCTCTTAGAATTCATTATGATGTATATTTGTCAGTGACAAAGTGTCAGTTAGTTATATAGACTCTGAATGTATGAATATCCACAGTATGCATTTCTCATCGGCTTGCCAGAGGCCCTGATAGGGTTGGACTATTGCTGATTATTTCTCAGCTCAACACGTAGCGATTCTTGCTCTGATTTGGAGGTACTGATGTATGGCTAGTCATTTGTTCACATGTATAAGCCAATATATACGTTCGAAGGTTTTGCAGATTGATTATATGGAGTATATATAAGCCCAACTCTTGATATCACTCGTTCGTGGCTATTAGTAAATTGCTGCACAGTTAGTTGTAATTGCAATATCTTGAGAGAAAATATGTAGTTACACCTTTTACTTTATAATGGCGTACTAGTTCATTGTGTGTAGAACTTGACTGTATCACACACTCCTTTCTTTTTCCAGCTTTTATCACATACTGGCTCATCAATAAACAAGCCTGGTCGGTTATACTATCTGTTGTGGTTGACTTCTTCTTACAAGCAATCAGGAAAGGGAATAACAACAGTATGTTAGAGCAGAAAAAGGACAAGCTATTTAACATTATCAGATAATGATAGAGATGTGAAACTGAGGGAGTACTACATTATTTTGGAGTTAGATCCCAGTATTTAATATTGACAGATTATGATAGAGATGTGAACCTGATGGGGGCTGCAATATGTTGGAGCGGAGCATCCTGGCCCCACCCTGCGTCTTGGTGTGATTCAGGACGCCATACAGCGTATGCTCACTCTTTGGATCTCGTCTGTTCTGAAGCAACTCCAAGTTCTTTGCAGTTGATGCATCTGCAGTATACATGTCACTGCTCGAATATGTGTCACACAAGATGAATGATCATATTGAAATAGGTAGATATCATAATGTCCCAAGAGATCAAAGATTGTGTAACCTCTGTAACATTGGTCTTATCGAAAATGAATACCACTTTCTGTTAATTTGTAAAACATATAATAATCTTAGACATAAATATATTCCAGGAAAATATTATGTCCATCCTACATTAAATAAATAGTCATCATGCCATGCTGAAACCATGAAATACCTTTCATTATATATGTTCAATGCAATGAATGTTAGAAGTTCTATAATGTCATTTGTGGACCGACCTGACTACCCAAATGTACAATGGGTTGTCGGCCTACAGTGTGATATGAATAAAGAATAACCATATCCAAGAAGAATGATAACTATCTACACAAACCAAAAGTTTAAATTTCCATACATAATGTCAGACATATAACACTTCCTCTTGTAAGATGTGTATCTTTTTTTGCAATATGTCTGTTTAGCATATGGTTATTGAAAAAATCATATTTCCATATGTCCTGATATCAATATCTAGTTGTGTATGCCTGACCTATCATTGTGGTCTGTTCACTGCCCTTGAAGATCACCTTGACGGAGGCTGGAGCGTACATGATGTTCTGTATGAACTCTGTGTACTTGAGCAGCGCTGCTGTGGTTGCCAGACAGTAGTACCTAGTGGTGTGCAGTAGGGCATCAGTACGGATGATATACTGGTAGTTTTACTTGTTTTCAGTAAAGGGAAGCAATATTCAAAGGCTTGAAGGCCTAAAGTAACACACAACATAAATACATAACAGTGGAATTAAATGTCTGCACCGACACAAGTGTTTTAACAATCATGATAATGTAAGTCTCTTTTCTATATTATCATCAAATTTGAAGAAGATCTGTGGGACATCTCAGAAAAAAATCAGTCAGTGTCCTAGAAGTAGAAAATGAACCAATCTGAAACAATGTCTCTGTTTTTCTTCCTTTCCTATTCCAATGTTTGAATTCATTAAAACAAGCCTATTTTAAGCTTTTCGCTCATTTCAAAGAGCAATATAATAAAATATAAAGAACAAAATCCTTCATTTCCTTCCTAACATATTTATTACCCAGAGCAAATGTTTCACGTACTTGGATGCCACCTCTATTTCTACAGTCTTCAGGTCTGGCACGACAAGGTAGCGGATCTGCTGCAGGCCTGGAAGGGAGATAACCCATACTGTCAACATATCAGCAAGCATGACTACCACAAAACATCCTCAACCAGTGCAGTTTTATTATACATGATTGAAATCTACAGCTTGTTTGCTCATTATACCCCAAAACCAGCTCAGCTCAATACAATTTACTTGTCTTATTTCTTGTTAAATTTTAAGTAAATATTCACTTCATCTTAGAATGACAAGAATGAAAAATACAAACCTCAATGATATGAAAAAGACCTACCTATTTAACTCAAATCTTAAATTGTAGGGTGGGCACAAACAAGTCAATACATTATGTTTGAATGGTCCCTATCCCAACAACGTGAGCTCGGTGCATCTGTTTAGTCAGGTTACTCCAGAGAAGAATGTCCTGAGTACCCCTATGCTTGTCAATGCTGGTCAAAAGAACTAAATAGAACGAGGATCAAGTGGCTACCCAATGTTGACAATGGTATCAACTACTTGTTTGACTGTCCCTAACTCAATTAACAGCTTGCATGATACAGCTGGAATATCACTGACTGTGGTGTAAAATAATATTCACAAGCTTATATCATGTCTCTATCAGGGGTGAAAACTGGTCACAAAATCACCACCAGTCCAGCTCATAAGTTGCCAGTCTCCATTTTCTTGGTAAAAGTGAAGATGCATCTGTTTTTCTCTTACAATAATAACTCCTTCTCCATCAGTTAGTACTAGAAGTATGAAACACAACATATATTCTAAATTCTAGTTCAAGGATATAATTTACATTGCCATGATATCTGTTACATATCCTGCTGCCAACCTATAGTCCATGTAATACAACAATATCATACGATGTGAGAAATTAAATGTATCTGAATGAACGATATGAGTGGTCACTTGTAAGGACTATTGAAACCAACACTAGTTAGCCAACTAACATACCTTTTGTTTCATTAAAGTATTTTCTCTGCACAGTTGATACTGTAGAGTTTTGGAAGTGATCGTTGATGAGGGTGTAAAGTTTGGTCATGTTGCCAGTCTCGCAGGCCGTGTTGGGCATGATAATCTGAACAAAATGTCCAAAAACAATTGCAAAAATCATAGGTATTGGGTTCAAATTTCAGATAAGCCGTCATGGCCATGATTATGATCCTTGGTTTGTTAGCACCATACCCATGATTGCATGTTTCACCAATATCACACTATTTATGTCCTGCATCACTATTGACTTCCCTCCCACATGAATCTGAAATACTGTAATATACTTGTTACAACATAGTCACTCAAAACAATTAACATTTTAAAGGGAGTCATCTCTGACATCCAAAACACGTCAGCGTTAGAAATTGGCACTGGTCCTGTAGTCCTTGACAAACTGCCCAATAGTTAAGGAATCATAAGGACAAATAGAAATTTTCCATTCTTATGGATTTTGCTATATGTTATCATTATATGGACTTGTGGACTAAAACAAGTAGTTTCTAACGCTGCACTTCAGAAAAAATAAATATGTACCAGGAAAGTACTCTAAGGAAATGATTTAAAAATTCCATATTGTTGTTTTTTTCACTACTTAAATAGATCTTTTACCAATTTCTGATTTACTTCTCTTATTTGAACTTTTGGATATATTTGAATGACAGTATCTCCTTTCATTTTTCAAAATCATACACTGACAGACATTGGGCATCAACCGTTATTGTTGACTCATGTGATAGTTGATAGAGAGTGCTAGTTGATCAGGTACATGCAGTTCTTCACCTCTATTGGCTGAAGTATCTCCAGCTTTGTCATGGTCTTCACATACGTCTGTGTATCAGAGAACTGGGAGAGATTCAGAACAGGGGACTTCAGATCCAAACTTGTCATGCCAATCTCTCCACGAGCCAGACCACGTCCCTCAACAATGGCTGAAACACCATAACATATGTGTACTTATCTAGTCTGACAGATGACCAATTAGAAAAAGACCATGACTGTGACCTGCAAATTGATGCTAAATACTTAAAATTATTTACAAACATTGACAGAGCAAATGTTTAACATCACAGACAGCCTTACACCACAACTTTTTTAAAGGAATATGAATATTCTTAAGTTACCTATGCAAGTGTTAAATTCAAATAATCGAGTCTTGACCAGACAAACCAGTGACTGAAAGTCTGAGCACCAAACTAATTTGATTAATTCTTATTACAATGATAGGTTACTAATTCTTCCTACAGGATGAAAACTCTGTCCTTGTTTGTAGTGTCAAATTCTAAAAATCCTATACTGTAAATCATGAAGTTAATGCTAGAATGAAATTAATGTGACAAATGCAATCGCATTAATAAGGTGACACATTCTTATCAGGCATATTGGTGTTTTATGGTCCGTTCACAGCACATACTGGAAACAATCATATGACCTCCCAATAAGCTATTTAATAGTGACAGACTAAGTGTTTTTCAGTAAGTATTGTGTCAAGCCTTGTCACTGTTTGTCTTTAAGACTAAGCAGTTACGACACTTGTCTGATGGTGTCTTCGTTTTTGTAGCCTTGTCAAATAATGTTATAATTAAAAGGCACAAAACTGCTCATCCACATAGTGAAAATGTCCAGTACAGTTATAGTAAATTTGGTGATGCCTTGCTAATATATAAAATCACCTGTCCATGTTCATG
The DNA here is from genome assembly GCF_022045235.1 of Haliotis cracherodii. NCBI lineage: Eukaryota > Metazoa > Mollusca > Gastropoda > Lepetellida > Haliotidae > Haliotis > Haliotis cracherodii. The sequence continues at coordinate 2,866,714 of NW_027266273.1, read as the reverse complement.
TTCAAAATACATGTAATGTGTAATATAACTTGGAACCATTACATTTTTCATTGACTGACCTGACCAATGTTATCTGAATATGCCAGATTTGGCAGTTACATCATTGTCAAGGAGGAGGAGTTTAGTTTGTGAGAAAAGGAAATTCTATTATTCAGTCAATGGTAATGATTCCCCACACATATACTGGTATTCTAAATTAACAACAGCCTTGGTGTTGTTGATTGCTGATGAAGGAGAAAGTGTTTATCAAATTCAAAGGCATTGGGCCACTAGCAATAACTACATGACACATTTTAGGACAGGAGACAGCACTCAGATTAATTTGGTAAGAATTAATTTCAAGATTTTCAGTATCTTACCAACAATTACTGATGAGTTATGATCAGCCGGTGTAGTGGTGGACCCTCCGGTGTTGTATGAAGTTCTCCTTGACCCTGGGGTGCGCATATTAGAGGATGGGCCTCTCGGTGTGATGAATGGTGTTCTTGGGGCAGGTGTCTTGAACAGCGAGCGGCGATGTGGGATGGCCGGAGTGGCAAAGGAAGAGGATTCTTGAGGGTACTTTGACACAGAGGAACTACATAGAAAAGACCATTCGAATTGAAACTACTTAACATGCAATGACAGATGTTCTACTTCTTAGGTCAAAGATATGATTTATTTAGAGCAGCTAGGGTTATGTGAAATAAGGTCAGAAAAATCTTTTCCTTTTTAAACAATTTTGCCATAATTTTGGATAATTGTTTTGAATGTTTTATCACTGCAAGTGCAGCAAACAAACATGTTTAGTAATCTGAAGTCCAAAAAAAATCAATGCTTACTTACTCAACTAAAATTCTAACTTGTGTCCTGAACATTTCTATCAGGAATCTCATGAAAGAGTAGAGGACAGGTCCAAGTTTTAGATGCAATTTCATGTAACAATAACAATTTGTTTTCATAAAAAGTGATGTCTTGGTCACTATACCTCCTGGATGAGGTGCTGTCACAATAGGCTGTAGGCACATGAGCTTGTTGGTGAACGTCACTTTTCGAGCCTGGTACATAACTAGAGCTTGATAGATCTGTGGTGTCTGGTGTCTCAAGAAGTCCAAAATCTGTTATTACACCATACCATTGCAACAATATCAAAGTTAAACCTTGAAAATTACTGTCAATTATAATTCTAACCCAAGAGCTTATATTTATATTGTTCCAGTGAAGCATAACACCACTCAATATTCAAGCTCATTTTTGTGGCCAAAAATACAAGCATTAATGATTATTATGAGGAGGAGATCCATGCATGAAATTTGGCATACCTGTGAAAAAATAGAGGTGACTTTGTCCAAATATTGGTTCAAGCATATACTGATGACTGATATAACCATATGTTTACATGGGTAAGAACATTTAGGCATTGGTTGACCCAATAAATAATCAATTTGATTTCTACATAATACCATTAAACAGGTCACAGATCAAAAGAATAATATACACAGTGTTTGAAAGAAAAAAAGATATCTATCTGCCATGAAGACACAAATACTTTAGAAGCTGCAGCCCCTGACCAAACTCTACAGGCCCTCATTTACAAAACTGTGATACAAAACAAGGCATGTAAATTTACTGAAGGCAATAAGGACCCATACAAATTTGAAACTACGCCCCAACACAAGATCTACCCGCCACAGGCACTTATTTCGAACACTGAATACATTTGATATGTTGATACAGATTAAAAATTATATGAAAGCCTTTCTGATAATTTTTTTGATAATTTCTGCATTGAAAACTCAATCAATCATATCAACATGATCAATAAATTCAAAATTAACAGTTCTTTCATTAAGCATAAATAGATAATATGTTATCTAAACTAGAACAGCCTAGTTCCTTAAAGGTCTGTTGTTTCCATGTGTGTCTGTTGAACATGTTAATAATGAGGTCTCATAATCTCCTAATTTTCAGTCTGGGCTCACAAGCTTAATTAACTGGCCTACTCATAAACAACTTGGCAAGATATTTTGATTATGATAGCTGTTATGATTATTATATTTTCCGCTTTTTTAATAGTCTCTTTCCGTTCAAAGATCATCATTTTAACCATCATCTGGGGTCATACGGTGTCTAAATTCTAATAGCAACTTATTACTAACCCCTGTTTGTAACGTTTGATGAACGTCTCGTGAGTGCGACTGTGATTTTCTTCTGTACAGTCAGCTGAACTGTAGGCGAGCCTTATGCACGTTCAACATTATTAGCAACATATTCGGTTAGGCTATGTACGACGATGAGACTTCGTGTGTACAAGTTGATTAGTTCTGACTAAAATAAGAGGACACTTACTATATTTCGGCTGTTTAGGTTTGGACGCCATATTGTATTTAAGCCATTTGATTACACAGTTTGCATTCTCGTAAAAAGGACCAAAGAAACGTGGCGTGGGTTTCGTTGGCAGCAACTTTGCGTCCGTCAGTTCGGACGGTCATCCCTCAGTGCAGGAATCGCAATGAAAACTAGTAGAGTTTGATATACATGCGTCATTCTTCGGAGAAATATTTATGAAAAGGTGAGCACTCGTTTGCACTTTCCCTTCTGTTGTCGAGCAGTCGAGCAGACGATTTCAAGATCGCGCACCTTGGTTAGAGTAATCTCCCTTGACGCATCAGGGGACATAACTGAGACTAAACCGTGAATATTATATGGTCACGTTCAATGTCATTGAAATCATTTCTTTTACGCGCCGATACGATACCTCTCAGCACGACGCAGATCTGATTTTAATGAGATTTTAAGCGTGGGTCATATTATAAGGACCTATGCGTCTGAGTTAACCAACCAAACAAATCCGACATATCAAGTTATTTTTAAAGAAACATTTCTGAGATCACAGCTATAGTAGTACCATTTGCAAGAACATCATTCAAGTGAATATTTAACGTTGAATTAAAGTTGCAATTTAACGATGCATTGTTATTTTTCCCTCGGTTCATGAATTTATTACTTAAAATTACTACTTTCTTGGAGGACCCGTGAAGATTCGGGGTAGTACAGGTCTTCAGCAACCCACGCTTGCCGTAAAAGGCGACTATGCTTGTTGCTAGAGGCGACTACCGGGATCGGGTGGTCAGGCTCGCCGACTTGGTTGAAACATGTCATCGATCCCAATTGCATGGATAGATGCTCATGATGTCAATCACTGGATTATCTGGTCCAGACTCGATTTTTTACAGACCGCCGTCATATAGCTGGAATATTGCTGAGTGCGGCGTTAAACAACAAACAAACTTAAATCAATGAGCCTTCATTATGGTTTTCTCCATTACGCTCCGCGTTTTAGTAAAAGAAATTATTGTTCTGTTTCTTCTTGCAAGGAACAACTCGTCATTATCAATGTCTTTCAGTGTATTTCTATATGATTTAAAACATTGTTTATTCCTTTAATATATGTTACGTAAATGTATTTGTTTTATAATATTTAGAAATGTGTTGATGTTTGAGAAAGTACATGGCATGAAAACCTGCGACAATGGCAATCACACAGATTGGCCTCTCTGTTATTTGTGACGGTTGGAGTGGATGCAACCTTGGTCGTTAAAGTAGACATAAGTGACCACCACATTTGAAAGCCTCCTGAGTACTACCTTTGGTGATTCTCTCAGCGATAAGAGAGTTAAAGTGACTTTATGCCACAAATGGATGGACTCCCACCAACACAGCCTGTTCAGGTGTCCCTACATCAACAATATACACCTGGGCCCTGTTCCACAAAGCGATCTTAGTGCTACGTTGATCGTAAGCCTATGGTAAAGTATGGGAGTTAAGACCAACTTAGCACTAAGGTCGCTTTGTGGAACAGGGCCCAGGTTCACTTGCAATGAGCCAATTTGGTAACATTTGCAGTTACTCCATCTGGGACGTATGTTTTGTCATTTCATACCTCCATACATCCTACCGTACGCACGTACGCACGCACGCACGCACACACACACACACATATACACATACATACATACATACATACATACGAAAGTAGCCATGCAAATACATACATTATTTAAAATAAAACCAGTGGTGCTTCGATCAGCTTTCTTATTTCAAGAAGATTAGAGACATTCTGATTCATTTTTTGTAGAATCCTCAGTTTAATCCATGCTTACAGTATTAACTAGTTCTGGGACCTGTGTGTCATATGCGAGGTGTATTTTCTACCACGTTGACTGTATATTTATCCTGTTTTCGTTCAACTGTGAAAATCGAAAACAAACATTTGATGTTATATCAATGTAAATAGTGTTGTAATTTGTTATACGAATGCGTTTAAAATATGAAACATGCTTCACCAAGGAAAACATATTATGCATTTCTTTGTTGTAAAATTTCAATCAGGTCCATCTGTCATTCTAATTTAATGAATAAAATAACATTTTAAGAACTATATCCAGTTCTAAATCTGTGCAGAAGGTTTTTCAGTTTCGTTCCGGTTCCATTTGTCCGGGGACTGTATATCAGAGGATACATATGTGTAAAATTGAAGTGACTTTAGAATTGATTCGAACCTGTGTATTGTATTATGAGTAGAAATGAGTCTAAGGCAAGAAGTGTTTTTAAATACAATATGACTTTAGGGTGAAGGTTTCTTTTGCATTGACATGTGCATTAAACCCGACTGAGGACTATATTTAGCAGCGTACGTACATTACCAGCACGGACTGAAAGAAAAGTTTGTGCAGATGTAGTATTTAAAGAGCTATTGTCCCTGGTCAGCTAAATATAATCGCTCGCAGTCACCTTGCTGTTGATTATTACCGGGATCGCAACCTTGTGATCAAAACTCAATGATGTCTGTCGCTATGAAACCGGATTTCTTTCTTGAAAAGGGCTCTTTGCATTTTTTTCATCACTGTAAGTAATATTCGTTGTCGGCGGAATGGCTTGTTTGCACTATAAAGACGGGAAATACGTATTAGCACACATGCAAATATTTCGTGATTCTATTTCAAGTGGCGAGGACAATAGGATATTTCGGGTAGGTCTGTTCTGTTACATAAAATGTTGTGTATGATCGCAATAGATGTACATAAATAACGAACAATGAATCAATATATATAAACGTCGTTGAAAGATTACCGCCAGTGCGGTGTGTTGTGAAGGCGGCAAGCCGTGTAGCGCCGTCAATGTTAATGGTCTAAGGGAAATAATCGTGTTATGATATGTTAATGATAAGTAAGAGTAAAGTCCCTTGAGCTCCATACACGCACTGACGAAGAGCTTAGACATTTATGGTTATCTCCCTTGTTACAAGGTCTAATGACGTCATAATTTAGTTTGTACATGCGCATAACGCCGATTATTTTCACAGTTATTTCCCTTTGATTAGTTACAACGCAGTGTCTGAAGTTTACATATCAACCCTGAAGGGAGCTTGTACAAGGGACGTAACTCCGTTTGAAGTAAACTGGTTCCACTGTTGGTACGCGCCGCAAGTTTTGCGCTTTTAGACATACAGGAGCACAGTCTACTAAGCTGAATTACTTCCCTTTGACCACAAATTTTCATGCTTCTCACAGCGATATTACGTTCCCGGAGCTCTCTATACTATCGCTGCCACCAGTCAAAACTCCCCACTGTGAATAGGTGGCCACAACCATGCTTGGAGTTGAACTCGCAACCGAATGGCCGTTATGTTTACAAACATGTGACGACTGTCGTGACGCCGAATACACTTATCGCTGCTAAATAAATTTCTTCTATTGTCAATTTGAATTTCTGTTTCATTAAAACTATCGTGTTATTGATATAGTAAGAATGTAAGGGAGAAGTTGGTTGATTTTCCGTTAGTCTGCAATCTCGAACCAATCTGATTATCAAAACAACAAAGTAAATTCATCCTGGAAAACATGGTCAGTCGTAAACCTTTTCAAATTGAAATATGATGGCATTCCTAAAGACATAAACAAAAGTATAAACATTACTACACACAGGGCCACGTATAGCCATACTGTACTGACACACTAGTGTAACCAGTACAGTCAGTATAGTATGGCTATACGTGGCCCTGTGGGCATGTGCAACAAATAACCCCACAAAAACATTGTAGAAAATCTTTATTAATACAAAATGTGGATGCTGCGATAACAAATATGTCCCATCCCATGACTTCAAAATATACATGTAAATATTATGTTCAACATTTCATGGTCTGAGACATTTGAAGTGTTACTGAGAACAAAGGGTAAATATACACTAAAAACGCCACACTGTACACACTTTGAACCCTCTTTTAAGAGGTAATAACACTGTAACAATGGCATAAAATTAATAATCATTTACAAAAAAATAACCATGACTTCACTTTGAAAATATATTATGCTTCTTTCTCTCATATATCCAACCATCCAAACCACTAAGAATGCATTTCTGAAAACAATAGTCACAAAATATTTAAATTTAAATATATAAAAAAATCTAAAAATTCTAAAACTACTTTTGGAAAAAGTACCCATCATCTACTTTTTTGATGCAATATTTGGCATAAGTTGCACATTCTATTTTCACTGTTAAAAATCCAGAATATTATGGTAACTATCAGATTCAGTGAAAATCTAGGCTGTTGTGTTTGGTTAATAAATGTGAGTGAAACTGAATATCTCGATATATAAATCAGACAGCAGTTACAAGTTAGTGTAAACCAACTAATGACTAACTATCACTGAACCAGCAACTCATCGCCACTTATTTATCAATTAGCTTCACACCCAAATAAGATTAGATCTTTCTATGTGTCAAACACTTTCTCTACCATGTACAAGATGACAAACTACCAGTTCCTTTGGTTCTGGTGTCAGACACGGCCAAACCTGGATTTCCCAGGATATTTTATCTTCATTCTATAATGATACATTCCCTGGACCCATTCACTACTAAAGCTTTGTTTCAGAAGTGATTTTCACGATCAATATATTTATTACATAGAATGTATTGCTCACAAATACAATTTGGATTGGATAGCTATTCTTGTTATCATTTCATTGGAATCAGGCACAAGGAACTTATAAATGGTGAGGTGAGGTGAAATGGGGTTTAACATCACGTCCAAGATTATTACACTTATATAGGGACGTGTGTTCACGTGCGTGTGTGTGTGTGTGTGTGTGTGTGTGTGTGTGTGTGTGTGGATGTTCTACCACTAGACCATGGAGGTAGTCAAAGCCATGTATGGGGTCCAGGAAACTTGACATAATAGAACGAAGATATGATCCTGTTTATTCATTGAGGGTGGGTAGACCCTAAATTAGATAGTGAAATGAGTGAGTGAGTTGGGTTTAAAGCCGCTTCCAGTTATATCGCGGCTTGGCAGCTTAATGTGGGACGAAGGTCGGAAGTGATGCAGGTCTCGGACGTTTACCACTTCGGTGAAACCCACGAGCATGGTATGGTGCTGACAAACCTAGAAACATAACCGGGGCGAACAGGGATTCGAACCCACAATCACAGGTTTCTGGCCTGCCCAAGGGACGCAACTCTGCATAGCGAATCGCGGCGCCTTAGATGACTGGGCCACCAATGCATCCAGATAGTGAAATGGAGTGATTACCATTTTGGTCAGTTGAACATCATGAACATAGAAAACCACTTAAGATCGTGAAAGGTTCTTCAGTGAGAACTATCTGAAAGAGCTGGTCTAACACATGCAGTGGGTGGGAAGTTCCAGGTGATGTAGTGAAATGGTGCTGACCAAGAATCTCCATGTTACATCCCACCAACTGAGACACAAGACTAGACTGCAAACAACATCTATAAACGTGCAAGTTTCTACATCATAAACATTTTGTTAGGAACAAAATTGCTGTATCTATTATTGGTGTAAACAAACAGAAAACAATATACACCGATTCTTGACATGGTAAACAATGTGACAGATAGAGCAGGACCTTCACCAGAACAATTTGAGATACTGAATGGTTAGATTGACAACACCTTTTCTTATCTATGTCGGAGGAAATGTCACGTGAGAGTGAGTGAGTGAGTTGGGTTTAACAACGCTTTTAACAGTATGCCAGTTTTTTCATCTTAATGTGTAAGGAAAGCCCGAAGTGATGCGGGTCTCAAATGTTTACCACTTCGGTGAAACCCACGAGCATGGTGCTGACAAACCTAGAAACATAATCGAGGGGGAACCGGTCACGTGAGAAAGGTCATAGACATCTACCACTGTGAAGAAACCCACCAGTACGGCTATGGTACTAACAGACCATTGAAAATTATCTGAACAAATTCTGGGGTTCAAACCAACATAATCAATAACAGAAGCTAAGATTTATAGAATCATTCAAACATAATCATAGTGTGCTGGTCGGCTATACAGGCTAAAGAATAAGTTATTTTCTAAATTCTGTCTTCGTCTCTGTAAACACACTGTATTTGTGAACCTGACAATGCAAAAGCTGACATATCTCAACAGTTGAGTTTGATGAGTTATACACCCAATAGCAGGTAAATATGGACATGCCGCCGAGACAAGACACAGATGTGTTGGCTCACTCAACCTGTGCTTTCCCAAACTACTCTGGGAAATAAATGGGAAATAAAGACACTTCTAATCTTTCTAAATCCTGCATGATGCTTACTTGCTGTGGATATGTTCATTACATGATAACTCCCATCCCTAGTATATGAGTCTCTTATCTGAAACAACGTATAGAGCACGACAAGCCTCGACAATATTGCATAGTAATTCAAACCATATTGCATGATGATACGTAATGACTAAATTGCACTATTGATCTAGGATTATTTGTTCTTACAGGCAATAATCGTGTACACAGATGATGTATAAAGGACACAGTAACGTCTAAAGCATCCACCATTACCCAGTATGGTAGTCTCCATTCTATAATACCCTGGACCCATTCACCACCATTCGTTCAGTTTGACTGAAAAAAAAACCATCCAATCAAATTACCGTATTCAGCGTAATAAGCGCCCTCAGCGATATTTGCTAATTTATTGGCTAGTGAACAATCCAATTTAAAACCCCGTCCGATTAATCAATGTACACAAGACATATTTATTCGCATATAATATGCACTCATATGTTATATGCACACTTAATTATGGAAAAATATAAACATTTCAGGCTGTAGGCTGTCAGAAATTTATCTTTGAACTCACCAAAATAATATGCTAATAAGAGCCCCCTATTTCAAATTTTGAGAGCGTCCTGGGCGCTTATTACGTCAAGTAGGGTACACTGTTATTTCATAGCTTCATAGCAGGGGCGATATCACATGATATCACATTACCTGAGTCCCCATGTTGCACACTATATTAAAGACACCTGGGAAAGCCTGGCAGAATGAGCTAGAATGAGAATAACACCTTTTCAACTAAAATAAAAGCGAGTGAGTATGGTTTTACGCTACTTTTAGCAATATTCCAGCAATATCACAGCAGGGTACACCAGAAAATGGGCTTCACCCATAGTTGGGAATCGAACCCGGGTCTTCGGTGTCACGAGCCAAGGCTTTAACCACTAGACTACCAAACCGCCCATTTCAACTGAAAGACCATTAGTAATAGTGAGTGAGTGGGTGAGTTGGGTTTAAAGTCGCTTATAACAGCATTCCAGTTATATCAGTTCGGTGAAACCTACAAGCACTGGTATGGTGCTGTCAAACCTAAAAACATATTTGGGGCGAACCTGGATTTGAACCCACAATCATAAGTTTCTGGCGTGCCCAGGAGACGCAACTCTGCACAGTGAATCGCGGTGCCCTCCCCCATTAGTAATAGTCTTCTTCTATAAAACACAGGAAGGCCTCACTTGTTTGAGAGCATAATTCTAAATGTAGGTCAATGCCAAACTCTCGTTCAGAGTCACCTCTTCGGTTCCAAGCTCACGAGAAAGAGAAATGAAAGTTAATGGTGAGAGACATGGAGATGTCACAGAAACAAAGCTCTGGTGGAGAAGCAGTCCAGGGTATATTTACATAACAGAATGGAGATATAATCCTGGATAGTCAAGGAAGGCAATGATTCACAAGTGGTACACTCACGAAACACACTCAGACAAATACAATCGACCACACAAGACATCTGACTAAACACTCACAGCCTTTTTCTCATCGAGACTGTATTTCCAGCCAACCATTTTCTTTCATAATTTGCCTCGTAGAACAAATATTATATATTTGAATTTGTACAGCAAAATTTCATATTACATTACACAATGCAAATCTCAACAAAGCCTGGCTCAAACACCACATGCTATACAACTATAAATGTCCCCTACAGGAAAGGTGAGTTCTGGGTTAAGCAACGCTAACAATTAACAAATTTAGCCCCACACCTGCCTTACATATACTTTTCATATGCTCTTTCATTGTTTAACATCACACTCAGCAATATTCCAGCTATATGACAGTGGCCTGTAAATAATCACGTCTGGACCAGACAATCCAGTGATTGATATAAAAGGCAACACTCCACGGGGTGTGATCACAACCAGGCAACCAAGTCACCGAGTTGGACCTGATCCGTTGCAAGAACAGGTTGTTTCAGTTTCATGTTTCTTAACGCCGCACTCAGCAATATTACAGCTATATGACGGCGGTCTGTAAATAATCGAGTCTGGACCAGACAATTCAGTGAACATCGATCCGCACAATTGGGATATGATGACATGCATCAACCAAGTCTGCGAGCCTGACCATCCGATCCTGTTAGTCGCCTCTTACGACAAGCATTCTTTTATGGCATGCATAATCGCCTTTTACAGCAAGCATGGGTTGCTGAAGTCCTATTCTACCCTGGATCTTCACAGGTCCAAGAACAGGTTGCCCGGGACTTATTCCAATTCCTATTCAGGAGCAGGAGACACTGAAACTTGGACCTATTTATTATTTAGACTGACTCTTAATCAGTACAAATTATAGTTGGGAGATAAAATCAGCTCAACTGCCAAAAATTGACACTTCTGTGCTGATACAATCACACCAATCTTGTTGGCTGAGAACAAGGAATTTCAATATCATCTTGGAAATGTCCAATTCTACAACAGATCTCATTTTGTGTATTTTCTTGTCTACTTCTATTTAGCATGTTCACTGACCTAGATTATTGGGTACTGAAAGAAACATTTTTCCCTGAAAAATCTGTAATGTGGTAGAGATGTACTTATGGAATGTTATTCTGCATCAAACTTATGGACAAATGCAAATAAGTTGATTAAGGTTTGATAACAACTAAACATCTAAACTAGGTCTAAAATTCAACATGCACTATTTCAAACACATACTCAAATTGCCTTTGTACTAAACAATTACTTTTTAATAAAATCAGGTTAATTCTTTGAGCAAACCTGACACAAGTTTAACAACAAATGCTTTAAAAATAGTCACACAGCTCTGAAGCTTACCTTAACTTGTCTGGAATATTTACAAAATAGGGTCTCAAGTTCATCATAAAATGGTAAACAAGAACATGGAAGCGTAAATATTTCCACACAAATAAAAGAGCCTGAACATTTCATGATCGGCCATTTCAGGGTCAGAATTCAACTTCTGACATGTCTTTCCACATGCCACACACTGACAGCACATCAAATTTCACAACAATATATGCAAAACAGATGACTTATCTGCAAAAATGACAAATTCAATAAGGTGGTCATGCAAAAATCATTTCAGAATTTTACAGAAGCCATTGTTGGAATCATATATGCCAAATTTCATCATCGTAGGCCTTGTGGTTTCAGAAGGAGTAAGTGAGTGTGGTTTTACGCCACTTTTAGCAATATTCCAGCAATATCACAGCAGGGGACACCAGAAATGGACTTCACACATTGAACCCATGTCGGGAATCGAACCCGAGTCTTAGGCGTGACAAGCAAATGCTTTAAACACTAGGCTACCTGACCGCCTTGTGGTTTCAGAAGGAGTGGTTCAAAATGTAGAGGTTTAAAAGCGGTAAGACAAAGCGCAATGACATAAGCTTGCTTGAGCCATCGGTTCAGGTAAGTTTAAAAGGTTTACTAAAAACTGCCGGAAAATCAGAAAAACATCTGCAAGCTATTTCATAACCATTAGTTGCTTGAGCGGCACAATACAGAATTCAGAGTGATTGAGTGAGAAAAAAGCTGCCACCAGCTTCCGAAAGGCAGCCTGTATATTACATAGCTAGTGCTGAGTTTGGTAGAAGGAGCAATGATTGTAATATTTCAATCCTCTCAATTATGACTGGGAAAGTGCAATGGATGAATATTAACAAATTACAGCCTGTCATCATTTTCTATTTTCATTTTTGGAAGGAAAAATCTTTGTAGAAGAATCACTTATATGAGCCAGTATTCCCTGTGTTAAACATACTTAATCTGAGGTCAAGTAGAACTTCAAGCTGCATGGAGATTTTTTAAATGGAAGTTTGCAGATTAATTACTAACGACAATAAACACAATCTGAAATTTCGGATTGAAATGTCACTGTTGTTCTTTTTGTCCGGCAATTGTACATAAACTTCACATATTGGGTATTTTCAAAATGTACAAATGATATGTTGTACATCAGGCATTGTAACTGTTACAACAATTTGAACCTTCACAATACAACAACAAACAGGTAAAAATCACAATTGGTAACCCAATACCTTGCACCATTATAGTCAGCTATCGGAAAAAGCTAATATCAATGTACAGCCCATCCGATCTGTGTTCCTATTGGTTGTGTATACAAGGTCAAGGTCAAGGTCAAGGTCGAATATGTTACTTGAGGTGAGTCAGGATGATAACTGACACTTAACATTTGCATAATGTTTATGCACAGGTCAGAAGTCTGAGCATGGCGATACATGTACTGTATCTACTGGTATACACAGATGTGTTGAAGGTGCACAGCGACGCAGTGGGTGTCATGGATGATCCCAAAGGGTAGTTTGTAGGGCTGGGACGGGTAACTCGGGCACACAGGTCAGGTGGTTCTGAGTAGGACCCGGGTACCCACATGACTACCCGGACCCATCGTTAGTCACGTGACATACTGTTTTAAAATAATGACATCAACAATAAAACTCAATGGTAACACTACAAGTATAGCTAATGTTCACATTTCTTTCTCATTATGCAAGCATTCGTGCTGACTTTTAAATGTTCGAGTAAGGATAAAGCGTCTGTCAAATGTAGAGTATACATTATCAGATCGTTTATACGTGTATCTAAATAGTTTTTGCCAGGGCTGCGGTAAAACAATTCCCATTCGGACATTTTGTACCCAACTCTCGAGGCCTATAGTGGGTGCCCGGGTAGGGTCGGGTAATGGGGTGTCGGGTACCCGGGTAGTAAATTTGGAATCATCCCAGCCCTAGTAGTTTGCTTAGTGCACATGTTCAACATGGAGAGCTTGCACCTAAATTCATGATTATACAGTCAACAGTGCTACTGTAATCCTACAACATTCTGACCATGCCACACATTCTTGTTCATTGAGGTTACCACGGATCATCATTCTTCTGTTTGTACCTGTAGAGTTTGAAAATATTCTGAAAATAACCAATGGAGAAGGACAAACTGTGTCTATTTCTATACCGCATGTTGTAAATGTTCTAAGATACTTCTCAACATTTGCTAAAGACAACACCTATGACTAAAGATGACTATTTTTGTCCTTAAGCAATGTTGTGTATTACACAATGCAGGTCAGTGACCCCGCGTTATGGTGGGGACACCCAGATGTACCACATCAGTCGACATTGAGGCATTGTGTGTCCATGAGGTATACAGTAAGCCATGAGCTTCAGCACTGAGGTGGGGGTAACTTGACATAAGCATAACATGTGGCAATTAGGTCATAATGACCTGACATATGTCATCTTGACATGTTGTCTTGACCTCCAGAGTCATATTGACATCACACAACCATCTATGTATCACAAACGCTGAACTATATACTTTCAGATGAGCAATATTGAAAATATTCCCCTTTTCTCGTTGTACATCATGCTTGTCTACCTTTGTTGGTAGTTTGTGGAGAAATACTTGAATCTTGACTGTTCAGTTTTCCCATATCACACTGTTCATATGTGACCTGAATCATTCAAAGCTGTGGTCATCTTGATTTGATTGGTCAGGTTTTACACCAATCAGAGAGAGCTGTGGCAATTTCATCTCTGACTTGGCCTCACAATCTGATTCTTATACTGGTCATCAGAATCACTGATAACTTTTAAGACCATCCTCGAAACAGGGATATATGTCTACTATTCACTTCACACCCAGCCCTGGGATAAGACCATGGATAACTCTCACTGCTAATTATGTGACTGATAGGGAAATTAAGAAACCAAGGGAGCCTTATCCTCATTACAATACAACAAATTATCACAAACATATAGGACATTTCTTCTTTGAAGCAAATCTTTCGATTAACTGAAGAAAATCGCATTTGGACAGTAGAATTTAACATGTATGCTAAATTTAATGCCAAAACTGAGCAGTGGGGCTTGCAGTCAAACCATTTGCATCCACTCTTGCTATAGGATGCAGGATAGTGTGCCCAGCTTAACCCTGGTCTTGTCACAGCAGCAAGGGTGCTAACAGTCGTTACTTGAGGATGTTTCGACATATACATTGTCATACTTCCATGTTACAGTTGTGACCAGATTCTTTCAATCCTGTTGATTGCATAGCAGTCTGAAAATTCTTTTCAAATAATTTGATTTGCTTTTTACAAAAATATCATCTTATTGTTGACATTGAATAAATAATGACAAATTACTTTTAAATGTAGCAGTTAGTCTGTACAGTTACCTGACAATCCAAATTACTCTCACACTGAAAGATAAAAGAAACTAAGCACTTCGATCTTCCAAATTTCTTGTCCATTATATCACAAATTGTTGACAGCCACCATCTTGGCCATCAGTCATGCATCTGGGCCAGTTTGACCATAAGAAAGTTAATGAGACCAGCTTGTTTGGAGCGGATTTTGGTGACAGTTTTGGGTGAGATTCGACCAGTCTTTCCTTCCGGCCTTGTAACGTGAATCTCCAGCAGTGAATACTCCTGGACATGCTGCCACTCAATCTCAGAGTACTTGTATGACTGAAGCATTGACTGGGGAGAAAGACAGAGCAAGACTTAATGAACTGATCAATCCAAGCACAGAACCAATAGTGCCATAACACTGCAGCTCACCTGGCTATGTTCATGTTTAAAACAATGAGTCATATGACTTGGAACCATTACCATGATGAACTACACATCACCATGAAACAATGTTTCTCATCCAGACTGTATTTCAAGCCAACCATTTTCTTTCATAATATGCCTCGTAGGACAAATATTATATATTTGAATATGTACAGCAAAATTTCATATTATATACACAATGCAAATCTCAACAAAGCCTGGCTCTAACACCACATGCTATACAACTATAAATGTCCTCTACGGGAAAGGTGAGTTCTGGGTTAAGCTACGCCAACAATTAACAAATTTAGCCCCACACCTGCCTTACATATACTTTTTATATGCTCATTAGTTGTTAAACTCCACATTCAGCAATATTCCAGCTATATAATGGCAGTCTGTAAATAATCAAGTCTGAATCGGACAATCCAGTGATTGACATCATCAGCATTCATCCATGCAGTAGAGATACGATGACATGCATCAACAAAGTCAGCGAACCTGACCACCCGATCCCAATAGTTGCCTCTTACAACAAACACAGTTTACTTAAGACCAGTTCTAACCTTGATCTTCACATAACAAAAAAGCCATGAATAGGTTTACAGTATGGTTGTCATGGCAGCCATGTTGAAAATCGTCTTTGAAAATCGTCTTTGAAAAAAAATCGTCTTTGAACCTCGTGTGCAAATTCAAGAGTCATCATTGGCAACTAATGACTGGCAATATGGGCAATGGTACAGACAAGTCACCAACTCTGACTACCGTCCTCTTTAGTGCAGGACACTGCAAACATAGGATCCTGTAAAGCTTTCTTTGAGGAGTCTCCACAAGGTTGTAACCTCTCAGGTTCAATGATGAAATTATTGGTGTACTGTTCCCTACACTTTGGTTAGTATGAGTATCACAAAGACATGTCTATCAGACTAATACTGAACACTTATAGAAATATATGTATGTTTTTGCCGCCTCTGTATTTTCCACATATACGGTAACAAAAAACAGCACAGAAGCTCAACCTGGTGTCAAGTAATAAAGGCCATCTAGTTTACATTATATCAAAAGAGACCCGTGAAGACCCATGCTTGCCATAAAAAGCGACTATGCTTGTCGAAAGAGGCGACTAACAGGATCGGGTGGTCTGGCTCACTGACTTGGTTGATGCATGTGATCGTATCCCAATTGTGTGGATTGATGCTCATGATGTCAATCACTGGATTTCTGGTCCAGACTTGATTATTTACAGACCAGCGTCATATAGCTGGAATATTGCTGATTGCGGCGTTAAACAACAAACAAACTATATCAAAAGATTTGTTAAATTTGTAAAGAAAAAGTAAAAAGTAAGTAAAGAGGCATAAGTAACTGCTTAAAACTAACTAATCTTTTTAACTGCAGTCCTCACCTTGTTCTGCATGCTGATGATATGTATTCCGACATCGTTCACTCCTATGTGACATTTTGTTGGCGAACCCTGGGAAAAAAGAAAGAAATGAGACTAAATACATGGAAATGATTCCCCCATTTGAGAGAATTTGGAAACATGGTCAAAGTACGAAGGTCAAATAAAGGCCCAAAATTAAAATTTGTGAAAAATGGAACCCGAAGACCGATTATTTTCTAAGTTATATCATAATTACTTTTAGTTTACTGTGAAAACTTGAGAAGAAAATGATAAAGTTCATCAGCTCAAAAAGTTATGTCATATTCACCTAAACAGCTAAAATTGCCAACAAATGAAAAAAATCTTGCAATTTGATCAGCATCAATTGATACTATTCACAGCTTCACCAGTCCACCCTAAGCAGGGGTTGGTTTTGTCTTGTTCTAACATGAACACTTTAATGTTTCTCCCATTCCTGTCTCAACAGCCATATGAACATACACTGAATGTTGTTCAGTCTGAGGTGAATGCTGTCTTACCCTAATGCCTTGGGCGTTTGGTAAAGTCCCAGTGAAGAAAGCAGAGCCGTAGACAGTGAGGTAGTGACAGTGTGTTAAAAACTGACGTTTCAATGCCTGCAAAGAACATAAAGAATCAAATCAAAAAGTTGATGCAGCTATCAAACTGTGCATCTATATCAGATGAGATGAGTGATCATCGTGTGTGACGTATGAGAGGAAACATGTCCTACCCCTGGGTGGTCTCATGTCACTCGTCTCTGTGACTTATCAGAGGAGACATGGATGATCTCATGGCACTCGTCTCTGTGACTTACCACAGGAGACATGGATGGTCTCATGGCACTCGTGTGTGTGACTTACCAGAGGAGACATGAATGATTTCATGGCACTCGTCTCTGTGACTTACAAGAGGAGACACAGATGGTCTCATGGCACTCGTGTGTGTGACTTACCAGAGGAGACATGGATGATCTCATGGCACTCGTCTCTGTGACTTACAAGAGGAGACATGGATGGTCTCATGTCACTTGTGTGTGTGATTTACCACAGGAGACACAGTTGGTCTCATGTCACTCGTGTCTGTGACTTACCAGAGGAGACATGGATGGTCTCATGTCACTTGTGTGTGTGATTTACCACAGGAGACACAGTTGGTCTCATGTCACTCGTGTCTGTGACTTACCAGAGGAGACATGGATGGTCTCATGGCACTCGTGTGTGTAACTTACCAGAGGAGACATGGATGATCTCCCGCCACTCCTGTGTGTGACTTACCAGGGGAGACATGGATGGTCTCATGTCACTCGTGTCTGTGACTTACCAGAGGAGACATGGATGGTCTCATGGCACTCCTGTGTGTGACTTACCATGGGAGACATGGATGGTCTCATGGCACTCATGTGTGTGATTTACCAGAGGAGACATGGATGATCTCATGGCACTCTTGTGTGTGATTTACCAGAGGAGACATGGATGGTCTCATGGCACTCGTGTGTGTGACTTACCAGAGGAGACATGGGTGATCTCATGGCACTCTTGTGTGTGACTTACCACAGGAGACATGGATGGTCTCATGGCACTCGTGTGTGTGACTTACCAGGGGAGACATGGATGATCTCATGGCACTCTTTTGTGTGATTTACCAGAGGAGACATGGATGGTCTCATGGCACTCGTGTGTGTGACTTACCAGAGGAGACATGGATGATCTCATGGCACTCGTCTCTGTGATTTACCAGAGGAGACATGGATGATCTCATGGCACTCGTGTGTGTGACTTACCAGAGGAGACATGGACGGTCTCATGGCACTCGTGTGTGTGATTTACCACAGGAGACATGGATGATCTCATGGCGCTCGTGTGTGTGATTTACAAGAGGAGACATGGATGGTCTCATGGCACTCGTGTGTGTGACTTACCAGGGGAGACATGGATGATCTCATGGCACTCGTGTGTGTGATTTACCAGGGGAGACATGGATGATCTCA
This sequence comes from Haliotis cracherodii, assembly GCF_022045235.1. Taxonomy (NCBI): domain Eukaryota; kingdom Metazoa; phylum Mollusca; class Gastropoda; order Lepetellida; family Haliotidae; genus Haliotis; species Haliotis cracherodii. The sequence continues at coordinate 2,848,159 of NW_027266273.1, read as the reverse complement.
TGGCACTCGTGTGTGTGATTTACCACAGGAGACACGGTTGGTCTCATGGCACTCGTGTGTGTGACTTACCAGAGGAGACATGGATGGTCTCCCGCCACTCCTGTGTGTGACTTACCAGAGGAGTCCTGTCCTTGCCCTGAATGATCTCCCGGCACTCTCGGAGGATCTTGTTGGCCCAGTGTGTGGCTCCCCTCTGCACCAGGATAGGCTGAGGCACGAGTTCCTGCTGCTTCTCTCTGCTGCAATGAGAACCAGTCACAGGTCACTGGACGATGCAGAGTTAGGGTGCGTGGAGTGTGCACCCCATCCTTTTTTTCAGACACCATACACGTTAACTGCACCCTTGGCCAAGTCACTTTTTTTATTTGGTGTTATGTGCACACACCCTTTTTCAAAATCCTGGATCTGCCTCTGCAGGTTGAATACTCAGCACATGACACAGAGAACATCTTGATGTCAGGGCTACAACCATACACTGTTGTATTTTTAGATTGTGTACCAATAACAAACCACATAGGAAAAAATAAGTGAATGACCATGGTGATGCTGGGATGTGTTCGGGCAAATGTTTTTAGAAGCTGGAAACTTTGTTCAAACACTTTTCCACATAAGGATCGAAATAAGAAGGAACAAATGCAAAGTGTGAGATAGGATAAGTTTATAATTATGGAATAAATGGAGCCTGTTCCTCCCTGTGATCCCAACAGGGACTGAACCATGGCAGAGAGATAATCACAATGACTTACTTTGACAGGAAAGACTTCGCTGAACTGGAGTCCAAGTTGCCATGCCAGAGAAGAAACAAGATGGCGGCAAATATAACTGCATCCTGCTCCTTGCATGGGTAGAGGGCGTTGATGTAGTTGTAGTATGCCTCGTGGAAGAGCAAGTCGATGGCCTTCTGATGTGTCAGCTGTACAGAAGATAAATATATGACCATTATATCCCACTTTTGTGGCCATGGTTTCTTTTGTTTCAGCCATAAGTGTTTAGTCAAATACCTCTCTAACTTAAAGTGTAGATGTATAGTACCATGCCATCACTGTATTAGTTGGCTCTTAGGGACCAATCATTTAATATTTTGGGGGGCCAAGGATTTTGGTTACAGAAAGAATATTTTGTCAGAGAAATGAATTATCAATGAATAGAGGCGGCATGCAATAGTTTTTTCTAAGCACAATTTTTCCAGGTCATCCAGCATGTCCCACAAAAACTTGGTTGTCGTAATACCCGAGGCACAATTATTTTGTCAAGTATTTTCTGCTTGACAACGGTATAAGGATCTATACCGAAACATCGCCATTATAGTAAATAAAGAAGTTGTTGTCAATAAATTGTGTCTACTTTATCATCCGTCAACTTCTAAAAAATGCCTAGAAGTATCTTCTGGAACAAACTATCCGTTATTATTTGTTTCCCCAAAATATCTGGCCCCAAAACATCCAATGGTTGGACCCTTCACACGAGGCACTGGAAACTTTGTACTCATCTGAGTTCCCGCTATGTTTTTGAACAAACAAATATAATGTGTCCATTGCAGTGCTCATCATATAAAATAACACTCTCTCATTCATGTCCAGACAGAAATGTCAAAGACTAAATCAAGTCTTCCAATACTAATTTCTTGTTGAACATTTGCTTGTTGATCAGGTTAATTCTGGACCAATGGAAATACTGGTGTGTGTAGTTGAGGAAATGGTTCCCAATTGTCTGACTAATAAATAACTAAGCATTTCAGAGATATACAAGGAAATCCATCCCACTACTTTTGTTGGATACCGATGTCCCCATTAAGGTGTGAAAACCATTGTCAAATAAGATCCATGTTGTCAGTTGTTTGTCTGCTATTGTAGAATATAGCAAGCATGTTGTATGTTAGAAGTGAATATACCTGTTTTTCAATCTCCACACCAATTTTGGCATTTCTTCTCCACTTCAGTACCGGCTCCTCGTGGTCGGGGTTAGCGTCCGACAACATCCCCACAGTGCGCGTCTGCCATATTCGCAACTGGTTCATCGGCTCATGCTCCGGTTTCAGCTGCAGCTCTGCATGACAAAGAGGGAGGTGTGAGTGAGTGAGAGAATGTTGTTTTATTCTGCAGTCGTCATTGGTACAAACCAGTGGATGCGAGAATGAGCTCCAAATGAGAACACTTTAACCACAAGGCTACCAGTCCACCCCTGCATATTTGTTGTCAAGCAATGCAGTCTGATTTTACACACACAGTGGCCTGGTAATGAGGTGAGGTGAAATGGGGTTTAACGTCGCGTCCAAGATTATTGCACTGATAAAGTGACGTGCATGCACGTGTGTGTGTTTGTGTGGCTGCTTGTACTAGTCCGGACTGATGCCGATTTATAGTGCTAGCTCACTGAGATACCATGTCGCAGTTTAACATGAATATCCCAGTCAGACACAGTATACTGACTCCGTGCCGACCAGTCCTTGTTTTAGCCCCGTAATGCCGAGCGCCAGACAGGGTAATAACAAGAACCATCTTTTAACATTTATTGGTATGATGCGGCTGGGGATCGAACCCCGGACCTTCCGCTCTCCGGGCAGACGCTCTACCACTAGACAACGGAGGCGGTCACCAGTGGATGAGAGAATGAGCTCCAAATGAGAACGCTTTAACCACAAGGCTACCAGTCCGCCCCTTCATATTTGTTGTCAAGCGATGCAGTCTGATTTACACCAGCCTTAGCACAGTGGCCTGGTAATGATCAAGTCTGGACCTAAGAAAACAGTGATTGATATTACCAACAACATTCCAAGCTGTCTGCTTACAATGACAAGCAATCGATCAAGCCACTGAGGTTACATGGGACCTATACTAACCAAGAATCACCATGAGAGACCAGTTGTGGGCTCCCATGACAAGCAATCAACCAAGTCCAGGGACGAGTCCAAATTTTCTGCCTGGGTACCTGATCCTCCTATAACATTGCCCTACCTGGTACCCGCTATAGGTTTCAAGAGTTGGGTACAAAATGTCCAAATTGGAATTGTCTTACTGCAGCCCTGGCAAAAACTATCTAGATACACGTATAAAACAATATGATCATAAATACACTGTAGTTGATACACGCTTTTTCCTTACTCAAACGACCCGTGAAGATTCGGGGTAGAAGAGGTCTTCAGCAACGCATGCTTGCCGTAAAGGCGACTATGCTTGTCGTAAGAGGCGACTAAGGGGATTGGGCGGTCAGGTTCACTGACTTGGTTGATGCATGTCATCTTATCTAAATTGCATGGATCGATGCTCATGAATTGCATGGTCCAGACTCGATTATTTACAGATCGCCATCATATAGCTGGAATATTGTTAAACAAAAAAACAAACATATTATCATCAGAAGAAAGCTTGTTTAGTCAGAAAGAAATGCAAAAAGTTAGCAATATTTGTAGAGGTAACCATGGAGTTTTATCGTTAATGTCATTAAACAGTGTATCGCGTGACTAACCACAGGTCCAGGTAGCCATGTGGGTACCTGGCTCAAACTCAGGACCCACCTGACCTGAGTACCTGAGGTTACCTGTCCCAGCCCTAGTGACTCAATCCATTCAATAGCTGTTATGACAAGCTTAGGATACTTGGGACAACAGGAGATCCTAAAATAGGGCTCAGGATACTTGGGACGACAGGAGATCCTAAAATAGGGCTTAAGATACTTGGGACGACAGGAGATCCTAAAATAGGGCTTACGATACTTGGGACAACGGGAGATCCTAAAATAGGGCTTACGATACTTGGGACAACAGGAGATCCTAAAATAGGGCTCAGGATACTTGGGACGACAGGAGATCCTAAAATAGGGCTCAGGATACTTGGGATGACAGGAGATCCTAAAATAGGGCTTAAGATACTTGGGACGACAGGAGATCCTAAAATGGGGCTCAGGATACTTGGGATGACAGGAGATCCTAAAGTAGGGCTCAGGATACTTGGGATGACAGGAGATCCTAAAGTAGGGCTTAGGATACTTGGGACGACAGGAGATCCTAAAATAGGGCTCAGGATACTTGGGATGACAGGAGATCCTAAAGTAGGGCTTAGGATACTTGGGACGACAGGAGATCCTAAAATAGGTCTCAGGATACTTGGGACGACAGGAGATCCTAAAATGGGGCTTAGGATACTTGGTACGACAGGAGATCCTAAAGTAGGGCTTGGGATACTTGGGACGACAGGAGATCCTAAAATCAGGCATAGGATACTTGGGATGACAGGAGATCCTAAAATCGGGCTTAGGATACTTAGGATGACAGGAGATCCTAAAGTAGGGCTCCCATGATAATCATAGGTTGATGGGAACCTCTGCTGCCAAGGAATCCTCACAGGAGAAATGACAAGGCATTTGAGTACATGTGGTTTTTTTGCCAGGGTTTGCTGTTAATCCAGACATGTGCAGGGTGATGGGTAAATGCCGGTTACACTGAATGGGTCTTTGTAATCTACAGTACTACAGACATACACTGAAATATTCCCTTGCTAAAATGAGTATTCACAAATGTACCCTGGGAAGAGCTCTGATATCACATAAACAGCAGTGTCCCTGACAACATGACAACAACATGACAACAACATGACAACAACATGCACAACAACATGCACAACATCAGCTCTACACACAGCTTCACTGGACTTCTGTGAGTCAGGTCCTCATTTAAAAAGCTGACAGAAAATAGAGATACCGGACCAGTACACTTCTAGAGGACTCATGTATTCAGGGCTGAAGGAGGAACACAGTGCCTACAGCATGTAAGTGAGTGAGTGCGTATGCTTTTACGCCATGTTTTAGCAATATTCCAGCAATATCACGACGGGGGACACCAGAAATTGGCTTCACACATTGTACCCATGTCGGGAATCGAACCCGGGTCTTCGGCATGACAAGAGAACGCTTTAACCACTAGGATGCCCGACCACCCCGCCTAGAGCATGTGAAATAATGACAATTAGATAAAACAATGTTTCCGATTATTGTTGAATATGGTTTTAAAGTTGCTGTAAGTACTTCCAGCAATATCATGGCAGGGGACTCCAGAAATGGGCTTCACACATTTTACTCACACAGGGCATTGAGCCTGGGCCTTCAGCATTATGAGCAAACACTTTAAGCACTTGGCTATCCTACCACCCATTTCAGATATTATACTGAGAAAAGATCATAAAGAAATAACAGTATCATACAGGAAACTCTATACGGTTTTATTTCCAACTTACCGAGACTGTTAGAGCAGATCCATATTGTGAAGATCTGAGCATATGGAACAGGTGGCATCCCAAACTCCTGAAACACACAGTACAACCCATGAATGTCGGCAGGTGCTTGCTGTCTACAGCCTTCATACAGTTTCAACAGAACAACTTCGGAATTCCATGCTAAAACACTGACAAAGCTTTAAGAGAATAGTTTATATGAAAATGATTAATCAATACTTTATTATCATACCAACAGCCAACTTTGTTTTGTATAGGCACTGATGTCTTATACTGAGAGACTGTTCTGTGATATCTGACATTGAGAACCGGTTCACTGATATCTGACATTGAGAACCGGTTCACTGATATCTGACATTGAGAACCAGTTCACTGATATCTGACACTGAGAATCTGTTCACTTATATCTTACACTGAGAACCTGTTCACTAATATCTGACATTGAGAACCTGTTCACTGATATCTGACATTGAGAACCTGTTCACTGATATCTGACATTGAGAACCAGTTCACTGATATCTTACACTGAGAACCTGTTCACTGATATCTGACATTGAGAACCAGTTCACTGATATCTGACATTGAGAACCTGTTCACTGATATCTGATACTGAGAACCTGTTCACTGATATTTGACAATGAGAACCTGTTCACCGATATCTGACATTGAAAACCTGTTCACTGACATCTAACACTGAGAACCTGTTCACTGATATCTGACATTGAGAACCTGTTCGCCGACATCTAACACTGAGAACCTGTTCACTGATATCTGACATTGAGAACCTGTTCACTGATATCTGACATTGAGAACCTGTTCACTGATATCTGACATTGAGAATCTGTTCACTGATATCTGACATTGAGAACCAGTTCACTGATATCTGACATTGAGAACCTGTTCACTTATATCTGACATTGAGAACCTGTTCACTGATATCTGACACTGAGAACATGTTCACTTATATCTGTTATTGAGAAACTGTTCACTAATATTTGACATTGAGAACCTGTTCACTGATGTCTGACATTGAGAACCTGTTCACTGATATCTGACATTGAGAACCTGTTCACTTATATGTGACATTGAGAACTAGTTCACTTATATCTGACATTGAGAACCTGTTCACTGATATCTGACATTGAGAACCTGTTCACTGATATCTGACACTGAGAACCTGTTCACTTATATCTGCCATTGAGAACCTGTTCACTTATATCTGATATTGAGAACCAGTTCACTTATATCTGACATTGAGAACCTGTTCACTGATATCTGACATTGAGAACCAGTTCATTGATATCTGACATTGAGAACCTGTTCACTGATATCTTACACTGAGAACCTGTTCACTTATATCTGACATTGAGAACCAGTTCACTTATATCTGACATTGAGAACCTGTTCACTGATATCTGACACTGAGAACCTGTTCACTGATATCTGACATTGAGAACCTGTTTACTGATATCTGACATTGAGAATCTGTTCACCGATAACTGACATTGAGAACCTGTTCACTGATATCTGACATTGAGAACCTGTTCACTGATATCTGACATTGAGAACCTGTTCACTGATATCTGACACTGAGAACATGTTCACTTGTATCTGTTATTGAGAAACTGTTCACTAATATTTGACATTGAGAACCTGTTCACTGATATCTGACATTGAGAACCTGTTCACTTATATCTGATTTTGAGAACCAGTTCACTTATATCTGACATTGAGAACATGCTCACTGATATCTGACATTGAGAAACTGTTCACTGATATCTGACATTGAGAACCTCTTCACTTATATGTGACATTGAGAACCTGTTCACTGATATCTGACATTGAGAACCTGTTTACTGATGTCTTACATTGAGAACCTGTTCACTGATATCTGACATTGAGAACCTGTTCACTTATATCTGACATTGAGAACCTGTTCACTTATATCTGACATTGAGAACCTGTTCACTGATATCTGACATTGAGAACCTGTTCACTTATATCTGACATGGAGAACCTGTTCAAAGATGACATCTTACAATGACTGTGTACTAACCTTTAGCATCTGTTCATTGAGCTGTCTGACAGATGTATGGTATCCAGAGGTCAGTCTGAGGTTGATGATGTTTGCATCCATTGTGTTCACAGCGATTGTGGGACTCTACAACATAAACACAACTCTTACACCCCAAGAAGTCAATACAATAGTCACTGTTAGACACTGCTTGGTATCAAGCCACAGGATAAATACTGTAAGTGTACCAAACTTTACCATGACAAATTGGAAGCAGGCACTGGGCAGGTACAGAGTGCTGTGTTCAAAAGTGAAAGCAGGCCATGGGCAGATAAAACAGTTGGAAATGTAAACACTCCTATGCAGGAAAAATCCCAGGGTCTTCAGCTTGCATGCTATTCCCTTATCCCACACGCATTTCCAACCCAGCCCCAAGCCCCTGTTTTATCCGTCACAACAGCTCCTCAGACATTTCCAACCTAGCCCCTGGTTTATCCATTACAACAGCTTCTCAGACATTTCCAAACTAGCCCCTGGTTTATCCGTCACAACAGCTCCTCGAAATTTCCAACCTAGCCCCTATTTTATCCATCACAACAGCTCCTCGAACATTTCCAACCTGGCCCCTGTTTTATCTATCACAACAGCTCCTCGAACATTTCCAACCTAGCCCCTGTTTTATCCATCACAACAAGCCCAGAGTGGTGAGGAAGGAGACACAGCTTACCGGCCGTGTGCCTGACTGTTTGATGAAGTTGGCCACCTGCTCGTGTTTCCAGGTGTGGTCCGGACCCGATTGGCAAATGTCCAGCGCTGTCTTGCCATTCTTGTCACGTGCAGCCTGTGTTGGGAGGTGGATAGAAAGTGTGACAGTGAGTTCAGCTATTTGCCAGTTTGTACAGCATGTCAGTTCATTTTGGTAGGAAAGCATAAGTGAGGCAGGTATAAAACATTTACCACATTGGGGAAACCCATATTCTACCTATATTCCATCAATATTCCATTATTATTTCATCTTTATTTCATCTATATTCCATCTATATTCCATCTATATTCCATCTATATTCTACTTATATTTCATTTATATTTCATCTATATTTCATCTATTTTTCTCTATATCCCATCTATATCCCACGCATATTCCATCTATATTCTATTTATATCCCATCTATACTCTATTTATAACCTATCTATATCACATCTTTATTCCATCTATATTCTATTTATATCCCATCTATACTCTATTTATAACCTATCTATATCCCATCTTTATTCCATCTATATTCTATTGATATCTCATCTATATCCCATGCATATTCCATCTATACTCCATCTTTATCCCATCTATATCCCATGCATATTCCACCTATTTTCTATTTATATCCCATCTATACTCTTTTTATAACCTATCTATATCCCATCTATATTCTATTTATATCCCATCTATACTCTATTTATAACCTATCTATATCCCATCTTTATTCCATCTATATTCTATTGATATCTAATCTATATCCCATGCATATTCCACCTATTTTCTTTTTATATCCAATCTATACTCTATTTATAATGTATCTATATCCCATCTTTATTCCATCTATATTCTGTTGATATCCCATCTATATCCCATGCATATTCCATCTATGCTCCATCTTTAACCCATCTATATCCCACCCATATTCCATCTATATTCTATTTATATCCCATCTATACTCTATTTATAACCTATCTATATCCCAACTATATTCTATTGATATCCCATCTATATTACATCAATGCTCCATCTATGTCCTACGCATATTCCATCTATATTCTATTGATATCCCATCTATACTCTATTTATAACCTATCTATATCCCATCTATATTCTATTGATATCCCATGCATATTACATCAATGCTCCATCTTTATCCCATCTATATGTGTACATTGACCCTCAGACACTTAAAGGGGACAAGGCTTGGTCCAATTGGCAGTCCCATCATGTTTATGTCTGCTAACTCAAATGTGATCATAAATATGAATGACACAGCACAAAGTACAATGTCTATCACAGAGTGCCCCACTTTCCATTCAAGCCCTTACCACATCAACTCTGTGCACCAGCAAGGTCTCTGCTACAAGTGAGTGACCTTTCCGCGCTGCTAGGTGGAGAGGTGTACTGTCCTCACGGTCGGCAATGTTTGGGGAGCAGCCAGCATCTAGGAGTGCTGTCACCACATTAGAGTAACCATACCTGTCAACATGCAGTTGAATGCTCAATAACCAGCAGCCCTGATTGTTGAAATGTACATTATACTCCTATGGAAATCAAGTACCTAATACCCCTGCCTTAACTCGTGCACCACACAGCTCTGTCCTGTTTACAGCTGATGCCTGTCACAGTCAATTAGACATCAGGGCCCGTTCCACAAAGTGATCTTAGCGCTAAGACGATTGAAACCCCAATTCTTTAACATGGACTGATGACAGTCCTAGAGTTACAAAATCACTTTCTGGAACGAGGCCAGGTCAGTTTGGACCAGATAAAAAGTTTGACATTTCCCAGTGGGAATAACCAGTCAAATAATTGATGCATCTTAAGAAACATCCGTTTCCAATTTACAAGGGTGTCCATTGAACTGTATTCAGAGTATTTAACTAAGATAGGTATTTGTAGCAAATGTTATTATTTAATCTAACTGTCCAAATCAGAAAAGAAAGGGGTTAGTGTGCATTTTATTGCGAGACAGAATTGTTAACTACTGCTCCAAATTCCCACTTTACTACGGAGGAATATTGGAAAATCATTCACGGTGTTAAAAGTTTCATATAAAAGTATAATTAGTTGCTCTTAAAATATTTTGACCACATACGGATAAAACATTTATCTATGTTAGTGTTGCAATTGTTTCAAAACGTCTATACTTCTCTGTCACCATGGTAACAGAAGAAGGACGCTGCTACACGAGGATGAGTGAAGCAAGAGAGGTCGAGGAAGCAGTTACCATGCTGCATAGTGTATAGGTGCCCACGATATGGAATCTTTCTTGGAATGCAGCTGGCCTTGACTCAGCAATGTCTTGACCCCATCAAGGTCACCTTCGGCAGCACAGCTGTGGACGGGGTACTTTTCCCTCCATTTCAGGGCTCTGCAATACCATGCAGTGTACAGAGTGTTTAGCTTGCTGGGTCAGAGCAATCAGCAAATCTACAGAACTTGCAGTGAGATGAGTGAGTGAATGAGTATGGTTTTACGCCACTTTAAGCAATATTCCAGCAATATTTCAGCAATATCACAGCGGGGGACACAACAAATGGGCTTCACACATTGTATCCATATCGGGAATCGAACCCAGGTCTTCGGCGTGATGACCGAACGCTTTAACCACTAGGCTACGAGACCGCCATGAGATGAAATGAGGTAGTTTGTGGTGAGATTGTGATTGAGGTTAAACAGATTTGCAGATAAAATGTTTTGTAATTGACACAAATAGACATGATACATACACGGCATGGCATTATTAAACATTATCATGTGATGTACAATCAGTGGATCAATTCAGTCTTGGTTGGTTGGTTTGTTGTCAGCAATATTCCAGCTATATGACGGCAGTCTTGGCATCCTGCCAATATCATGTCCCTACAGTATCAAGAAGCCTGGTGGGCTAGGGGTTGATAGTGAGAGCAAGAGTGTTTGTAACCATGGTAACACCCTGTCAGGCATACAAAGCATTGGTATTGTTAGTCAACAGTGGGAAGCAATGCCATGCAACAACTCTCCACAGACCAAAGACATTCATTGAAAATATGTACTAAAAGAAACATATGTGATTATTTGTATACAGACATATATCAACAATAGTTCATCGGGTGTTGTGTAAATACAGAATACAAAAACGAGCTCCCATGTAATACCAATTTTATGAAAAGTTCTGGTATCTGATGAGCAAAAGTGATGATAAATAAAATATTCAAATAAAAGATTTAATGACAGCATTATTATAGTAGGAATAGTTTACAAACTGGTGTTTACACATATTTATCAAACATGACATGTACCTGCAATCCATTCACAGTGTAGTGCCATCGTATCCATTGTACTTGTACATGTATGGATGTATTGCCATGGCCTGACATGCATGAGCATCTTAGTCCCATAGAACACTAACATAGTTTCGCAGAAATCTGCAGATATCCACAGACTATTCACAAATCATTCCACATATCCACGAATTTTTCACAGATTAATTGTACTTTTACAACAAAATACGACATCAAACTTTTGTGTTGTTGTGTACATACTCTGGTATGGGGTCTGGAACCACTATTCTTCCATAGTCAGGCTTCTGGGGCCAGAAGTTGTTCTCTATCAGTCTGTTCACCTGCAAACATACAGAGTTCTTCTGGGTAAGGGAGACAATCACTGGGATGCTGGAAACTCATCACAAACTATCTGGTGAAATAGGGTTTAACGTCGCGTCCAAGATTATTGCATTTATATAGCGACGTGCATGTATGTATGTGTGTTTCTGTGGCTGCTTGTACTAGTTCGGACTGATGCCGATTTATAGTGCTAGCTCACTGAGATACCATGCCGCAGTTTAAAATGAATATCCCACTCAGACACAGTATACTGACTCCGAGCCAACCAGTCTTTGTTTTAGCCCCTTAATGCCGAGCGCCAGACAGGGTAACAACAAGTACCATCTTTTAACGTCTTTTGTATGGATCGTACCCCGGAGCTTCCGCTCTCCGGGCGGACGCTCTACCACTAGACCACGGAGGCGGTCGACAAACTATCTACATCTGAGTCAAAATTATACCATTTTCTGCAGAAGCTTGGTTTGTTCCTTTCTCCTTATTGCAAACATTCATGTTATGTTTAAGGTATAATAACATGGTCCTACATTAGATGCTGCTCATAATATCGATCACTGGATTGTTTTGTCCAAACTTGATTATTTACAGGCCACAACATATTGCAGGAATATTGCAGCAATGCACAAACAAACAAATTGGTTGACAAACTGACTGTCTTATGACCCTGTTGGCCTTATCACCTATGCTGGTCGTAAGAGGCGACTAAATGGATCGGGTGTGCTGGTCTCTTTGACTTGGTTGATTGCGTGTCATCGCACAACTCATGTCATGCCCTTTGTCTTGACAACACTGAAAACACTTCCAGAATATATCTTAAACTTTCAAATGGAAGAACTCTCATTGCGAATCATAGAAAACATACGCCAGCTCAACCTAAATTGAAGAATATATTTGGGTCACAAACCTTTGTCTTATACTGTAGGCCAGACCCAAACAAGGGGTTGATAACAACAATATCACACTTCTCTATGGACAACATTTTGGCTCGGGCTTCATTGGCTGTGAGTTGTATCTCGGCGGGGAGGTCACCCATGTTCTGAGTTCCGCTGTCCTCGGGGGAGATCCTGCTGGATAGGAAGACGGGGTTGTGTACCGTCAGACGCATCCTGTACTCCGCCCGAGACCGGAACAACGCCTCCACGGAACCAGACCGCATGTGCTTCTCTCGGAGCCAGCTGCAGACAGGAACATGTGTCACACTTCAAATCATTGCCCATTTTAAGAGTGAGTGAGTATGGTTTAATCCTGTTTTGAATAGTGTGTATTATACTTGTCAACCTCATGTGGGAAGGAGTGACTGAGTATGGTTTTATCACGCTTTTAGCAATATTCCAACTGTATCAAGGCAGGGATGGAGGGGGCACAAGAAATGGTCTTTACATCTTGTACCTATGTAGGGAATCAAACCCAGGCCTTCAGTGTGACATGTAAATTTTTTAACCACAAGGCTACCCGACCGACCCGTGGGAAGGAGCTTGAAGTGTAGAATAACATTTACCATGTGAGAAGGTGTCTGCCTCTGTGTTGGTATGCAAGATTTATGGCCTTCTCATAGAGTATTCGGGTGGTGGTGTAGCCTAGTGGTTAGAGCGTTTGCTCATAATGCCAAAGTAAGTGAGTGAGTATGGTTTTACACCACTTTTAGCAATATTCCAGCAATATCACGGCAGGGGACACCAGAAATGGGCTTCACACATTGTACCAATGTCGGGAATCGAACCCGGGTCTTCGGCGCAACGAGCGAACACTTTAACCACTAGGCTACCCGACCGCCCCATAATGCCAAAGACCTGGGTTACTACTGAAAAGTAAAACTCTGCCCATGTCACTCTTTTGCTGCCTGGTTGCCAGGCCTGATAAATAATGTAATTGTATTCATTGTTCAGACAGAGAGCAAGAATGTGTGTATCAACTATGTAGGATACATCAAACTACCAATGTCATCAGGTCACATTGAAATGCCCTTGCGACTCCAGGGGCTTTCCAGTCTAGTGTCCTGCCCCTCTCTGAACGAAGAAACATCAGAGTTGTGAGTGAGTGAGTGAGTGAGTATGGTTTTACGCCGCTTTTAGCAATATTCCAGCAATATCACGGTGGGGGACACCAGAAATGGGCTTCACACATTGTACTCATGTCAGGAATCGAAACCGGGTCTTCTGCATGATGAGCGAACGCTTTAACCACTAGGCTACTCGACCGCCCCCTTCAGAGTTGTAACTATCATATTGCATTTTAAAGTATGGAGTTATGAAACTCAAAGCTTTAAGGCCCTGGCATGAGTTCCCTCCCCTTAAACATTCTCCTCACTTTCCAAGGTGCTGCAGCAGTGGTAATGTTGGCGAGGGGAAGTTGACGCTGCCGTTGCTGAGCATCTCGATGACTGCCTCCATGGAGTAGAAGCCCGGAGCGTTCTGTGCCTGGTCCACGTAGCGCTTACTGAGCTTCTCTGCAACATCACACAAACTCACTGGCATATTTGTTTACAGATTTCAAATTAAAACAGCTTCCTTATCATACCTCATGGGACCTCATGGATGTAAAATATTTCCATCTAATTTCCACATACTGAACTATAGAAAGCATGAATGAACATAATTTAATAGCTGTACTAAAACCTGTGTAGGATTATAGGTTTTGAAGCCCTTGTATCTTCTATTACCAATTTCATGTCAGAATGAGAAAATGATCATTGCTTGCTTGTGCACGGCCCCCACTTTTCAAAACCAGGGACCTGCCTCTTATGTATGGTGTGAATCTCATGAGAACTTACCTAGCTGTGAAATAGGCACACAGAACAAGGAAAATCTGGACAGGGATTCTCGGGGGCCTCTGGAACTGTCGGACTGATGTGGCGGGACCAGTATTGCCCTCTCTCCTGTAACAGATACATCAGTAGTTGAAGTCCAAACTGTATTCCATGTCCTCAGTATCAGGTGTTCCAATGTCCATTTCAGACCCTATTGTATTCCGTGATTCTGGGGCCGCAGAATATTTTGCAGAAATGGTCACACAGTGCATAATGTACCATCTTGCAGAAAAATCACATGCTGTGCCAAACTTGAAAACTTTGCATTTATCTGCTGCAGAATTCATCAAATACACTGCAGAGATTTAGCATGTGAGTCGAAACCTAATTTGAAACATGTAAACGGACATTGATTTCGTTTTGAGTGAGTGAGTATGGTTTTACGCCGCTTTTAGCAATATTCCAGCAATATCACGGCGGGGAACACCAGAAATGGGCTTCACACATGATTTCGTTTTGAAGTGAAACTGACATTTGTATTATTGCTTACCGAAAGTGCATGTCTGTATGTTTAAACTAGTGATCTCTCGATGCACTTCAATAATCTATTCTAGCCAGGGATAGGGTTATCAAAAAGATGCCTACCACAAGTCAAACAGGTGCAAAAGTATGAAATTCACGAAAACTAAAGTTAAAAGTTGGCAGAATTGTGAGTAGAACAATCACAATTTGGTTGCAGAATTTACAAAAGTTGACTGCAGAATTTATATTTTGGCCGAGGAATACAGCGGGGACTGACTGACGTATGATTCAGTGATAATACAGCTGAGTGAGGCACTCTCCACCTCCCACCTTCCACACCCTGTGAGGCCTCCATGGTAGAGTATTCCCTTATTGACACATGATGCAAAGGATTACCAAAATGAGGATTGGGTGTTTCCAATGTGTAATCTGGCTAAGAACGTATGTTTTCATAAAGCCAGTTGCCCTTAAACCTGGCATACTTAAAAAGTTTAGTTAGTCAAAGATTTTTTTTTTACACTGCACTCAGCATGCTCAGCAATATTCCAGCTGCATGACATTGGGCTGGAAATGATTGAGTCTGGACCAGACAAGCCAATGGTTGATATTATGAGCATCATCCCACATCACATCCCGCCCATTCAACTAGTCATTGAGCCTGACAAGTCAATCCATTTAGTTGACTCGCATGAGAAACATACGTTGCTAGATATTTTAACTTGGAATCCCCACAGGTCTAAACTGTATTTATTACTCGCCCATTAAGAGATCCCCCGTTTAATACATTTACAGCTGCATTACACATTGTGTAATACCAAAGCATGTGCTTATGTACTGTGGGAACAAGTTTCACAAACAAATATTGAAAACTCCCAACATCCCTGGGCTTATTCAACGACACTACATGTAGAGATGATAGGTCACCGAGAGGAGCTTATGCATGCTCAATTACCCATCAACCCTGTTGACGTCACACTGCATTGTTTTGCCAGTAGACCTTGCATCCAAATTCCACAAATTTGTCATAGGGTATTGTGACGTGATTGTAAACTGTCTGGTGCAGAGCCCCTGCACCAAAGCGTTCATTGTGCAACAACGGTTGTAAGTATATGGCATTAAATCAATGTGTCAACAACTTTCAATGTGTTTGAAGTATTATTCTGTTAAACTCAATGGGATTATGCTGTGAATCAATTTACACACGACAGTGAACTTTTTACATAAAGTTATAAACAGCAAGTAATAAACACAATACTAAACTCACTCCTGTGTAACACCAATTTTATCAAACTCATGAACAGTTCTGGTATCTGACTCACTTTCGCTCATTGGATACCAGATGTACTCAGTCGTTTCAAAAAATTGGTATAACTCAGGAGTGAGTTTAGTATTGTCAATCTGAGGCCGAGTCCCCCACCTTTTATCCCCAGCCCCATATCTCCTCCGGTCAGCGTATAGAGGTGGGTCAGGACCATCTCTCTCGGCTCATCCTCTCCTAGCTTCATTGAGACCATCGGCAGGTATTTGGCAGCCTTGACCTTGTCCCCGGGAGGCGTCTTGCTGTCCAGTAAGAGGATATCGTACAGACGTGGACGGTAGTCGCCCCTGGCAACATTGGCCTTGGGGCGTATGACTGCTAAAACACCTTCCATGTTGTGCGGGTTCTGGTCGATAATCATCTATCTGGAAACATGATGATAACAATGTTTTACTTTCAGCGCTAACTTTGTTACCTACTACAGATTGGAATCAATTGACAAGGTCAACAATCCGAAATAATTTACCGTTTTCAACCGACCACCTATAGTCACCTACCATCAGATACTTGGTGTTTCTGGGGAGGTGAGGTAACCTAGTTGTTAAAGCATTTCCTCAGCACACCGAAAGCTCAGGTTTGATTCCCCACATGGGTACAATGTGTGAAGCCCATTTCTAGTTCCCCCACCATGATATTACTGGAATATTTTTATAAGTGACATAAAACCATACCATTCACTCTCTCTTACTCTTCATTCACACTTGGTGAGCCCACTTCACTGGTTGCATCACACCATTAGGCCAATGAATATATCGTTATGTAAGTTATGTTAGTGTACCGGTAATTAATGGCTGTTCTGTGGCCCATGGCTACTTTCTTTGGTTCTGGCTACAGAAAATATTTAGGCACCGCGCTAGCTTAATTTTCTATCTAAAGAGCAATAATATAAACCTTAATTTTGACAAACCTTGTGTTACTTTTCCTGACTTATGTTATGAAACATTTTTAGTGATGGTTGATTGGTTGTGTCCAACCAAGCATCAACTACTGCAATGACACAGTGCCTCACTCCAAGCTCCCATCTTATCTATGAAATGATATATTTGGTTGGTTTGTTAGCCGCACTCAGCAATATTCCAGCTATATGACGGCGGTCTGTAAATATTCAAGTCTGGACCAGACAATCAGTGATTGGCATCATGAGCATTGTTATGATGAAATGCATCAACAAAATTGGTGAGTCTGACCACCTGATCATGTAAGTTGCCGCACACATGACTGGGTTTCTTAAGACTGATTCCAACCCAGATCTTTACAGGTGTATTTCTGAAATAATGTCAATGACACGCAATCAAAATAACATGAATGCACCTGAAGATATAAAAACAGCCAGTGATCTACATGATGTAAGGCGTAGTAACTTGCTGTGAGGCTTAGGCCCATACAATTATATATTACACCTATCTGGGCCCACTTGGACAAAGCAATCTTAGCGCTAAGATGATCTTAACTCCCATACTTTAACATAGGCTAACAATAGTCTTAGCGCTAAGATGATCGTAACTTCCATACTTTAACATAGGCTAACAATAGTCTTAGCGCTAAGATGATCGTAACTTCCATACTTTAACATAGGCTAACAATAGTCTTAGCGCTAAGATGATCCTAACTTCCATACTTTAACAATAGTCTCAGCGCTAAGATGACCGTTACTTCCATACTTTAACATACGCTAACAATAGTTTTAGCGCTAAGATGATCATAACTTCCATACTTTAACAATAGTCTCAGCGCTAAGATGACCGTAACTTCCATACTTTAACATACACTAACAATAGTTTTAGCGCTAAGATCACTTTGTGCAAGTGGGCCCTGGAGTTCATAACTGTGGGTTTGAATCCAAGGTTACGATTCTTGGGAGTTTAACAGTCAGCATCAGATCTGTGCTGGGAATTTCACCAAACTTTGTTTGTTGTTTAACACCTCAATATTCTGCAGGGCCAGATAATTTTTCAGCATCAAAATATTGTACTTCTTATTTTACTATTGGAGTACTGGCAAAACTTAAGAATACACGTAGAGTGCTGAATGGAATTTAATGGATTAATCTTGTATTTCATTTTAGATATACATGACAGCATTTCTACTCTCATGTAAACAAGTCAATAAACAATAAATAATACTTTTTTCATTGTTGTACATAATGCGCACTCTCCTCTGGAGTATTCAGTATTTGGGGGGTGGGGAGGTGAGTATTATGAGTAGAATACTTTTACATCATATCCCCTCAGTAAAGTAAGGTAAACAAACAGTTGATAACATATTTGAGGAAATACAAATTTGAAATTTGAGATTAATTACCACTAGACATGATTTTAAATTGTATTTCCAGTTCTACTAGCCATTGTTTTACATGCAGAGATTGAGATAACTGTGTATTTTCTCGTAAATTAAACCAGAAACAGCAATGAGCTGTACACAAATTTTCTACCAATCTACCAGTGATTCGGTTAAAAATGACCCACTAATGTAACTTTAAAGAATGTTGATGCAATGACCAGAAGAATTGTACCTGAAAACTATTATCAAATCAAGAATAATATATTCCAATTTCATGCTATTTTAGTTGCAGCCTTGCTACATATATCTATAATAAAAATAAGCATTAGCATACCACTAACTTTCGTACAGCAGATGGCTATTACCGGATATATATAATAAAATAGGTTACAAACAAGCCCAGATACACAATTAAGACTTTTTGTAACCAGACAGTATAAATGCATGATTTCTTTGCATACTTCAGTTCAGATTTGTTGACATGGTATTTCCATTGTTACTTGCTCATGGTAATGTCTTTGTGTTGGGAAAAAAAACCATCAAAACTCATTATGGCAAGTTTAATGCACACCCCCTCTACAATAAGTTTACACAGCTGTGGGTTTTTTTAAAAGTGTGCACTAAAATAAGGAAAGTATGCTGCTTGAAATCATAATATAATTTTGGGGAAATATGTATGCAAATGAATGTTAGACCGTACATGTATGCTGGCATGTGTATCTGATATGTTTTCCAAATTATCCCCCACTGTTTTGTGCATATTTTCAACGCTACATAAACCATAACCCCAATACCAGCTATATCACAGTGGCCTGTAAGTAGTCCAACCAGACAATCGAGAGATCGATATAATGAGCAAACATCATGCTGTTGACCACCCGATCCACATAGTCAACTCTTACAACCAGCTTAGTCTGCTTAGTCGGAGAATAATACTAACCCAGAACCTTAAGAGTGTTCACCAAAGTAGTACATGCTAAATACTTCAGCTCTTTCGACTTTTTTCCCTCCCATCCAAAAAACTGACAGTCATGTCACCAAACATAACAAGCTTCTAACTCACACACCAATATGTTTTCGATTAATTTCCAACTGATCTCTGCATTTTATTTTAATCCAAGCACTGTAATCAAAACCGCAAAATTTAATCATTTTGTCCTGATGTATACAATGTCTTGATCATGTTGATCATGCTAATGTTATTACAGTTTTAGGACCCGTGAAGATCCGGGGTAGAATAGGTCTTCAGCAACCCAAAAGGCGACTATGCTTGTCCCTCAGAGGTGACTAACGGGATCGGGTGGTCAGGCTCCCTGACTTGGTTGATGCATATCATCAATCCCAATTGCGTGGATCGATGCTCATGACATTAATCACTGGATGGTCTTGTCCAGATTTAATTATCTAGAGACCGCCATAATATAGCTTGAATGTTGCTGAGTACGGCATTAAACAACAAACCAACCAACCTTATAACAGTTTTAAACAATGTTATAAACATTTTACTACAGTGTTGTTATATGTAGTATGTACAACAATGTTCCAATCTACAAGTAATAAAATAAGGCTATCGAACTTCCACTCATTTATCAGTTAAGTGAGGGCTTCCTTAATGTCAGAGACAACCTGACTCTCGAAATACAAGCCAGCTGCTTTTGTGTATAAAGAAACATGAAGGTAGCAACAAAAAATATCGTACTCACATTCTCAATCTGAAGTCATTAATGACCGTATTTTTACATGAACTTGCCGTGGCAGAGCCTATCGTCAGGGCGGCCGCTGCAGAAACACTGTCATTATTTCAGCTACTTCGCGGTCATTACTAACTGAGGTGTCTTGCAACTATGTAGATCTCACATTTGAAACATCGCGTTTAATTAGAAAACTTTGCACGGAAGTAAACTCCATAAACTTCGACCATAAAAGTTTGCTACTATTTGTGACAGGAGAGTCGCAGTCTAGGGAGCAGTCATTTAGGTAAACTGACATTTGGCATTCTCACACTGCACGCTATTTGCGAGTGAAGTGGGTTTAAACGCATATTAGAAAAGAGATTTGGCAACCATTCATTTCACGTAACTATTCACATGATTCAGTTCTCCATGTGTGTTAGGCTATGACCCTGACGTCCAACGAAAACTATGCAGTTTTTATTCATGAAAAGTTGACGGTGGCGAGAGGGCGTGCTTCATTTGTGTTGGTGTCAACGTATGCATCCGCAATACCTATGTGAATCGAACAAAGTTAATGGCGTCGTCATCAGTAAAACCAAAAGAAGATTTATTTATTTTAAACTAATTAAGGTTATTTCACATCATAAACACCTCGTTAAAACATAACAATGAACAATATGCAATTATGTTCATAGTTGAACTTGAAGTATCCTTTTCGTCATTTTACAGTCGGTTACATGGAATGAAATGTGTAAACATATCTTTGCGACACATGCATGTGTTCTATTTTTATGGTTATAGATATAGATTATTACTGAGTCTTCAGCAACCCATGCTTGCAGTAAATTGCGACTTTGCTTCTTGTTAGAGGCGACTAACGGGAACAGGTTGTCAGGCTCGCTGACTCGGTTGATGCATGTCATCGATCCCAATTGCGTAGATCGATGCTCATGATATCATTCACTGGATTGTCTGCTCCAGACTCGATTATTTACAGACCGCCGTCATATAGCTGGAATATTGCTGAGTGTGGCGTTAAACAACAAACCAACCAACCAACGTGAGTGATTTTCCTGACGGTAACAGGGTCAAAATGACGTAAACACGACTCGGTGACGTTATCATTGTGACGTCATCAACCAACACGTTAACACTATTACGCTCTCTGTATTACAATGCTGTTTGGAATATATATTGATTATCATACGAGCATGTGTGTCATACTGATTATACGAAATGAGTGTCAGAACTCCTGTGTTTCAGCGAGAAGAAAGGATATTATATAAATTCTTACACGAGTTTCGTCAAATAAGGATGACACATGCGAGTGTAATAATTTCTTTTATACCCATTTTCTCTTAATCCTTTTGAGCGCCCCTTTAAAAAATGCACCGATAACGACCGCCATCTTAGAAAACCACATTTTTCGAACGACGTCAACAATCTTCACCTCTGACTTCTTTGAGAGGTATTTAGAAGTTGGAGTACTAAGTAAGGATAAGATATATGGATGAACAACTTCTTTATTACAATTAGGAGCGACGTTTCGGTATAGGTTCTAACACCGTTATCAAGCAAGTGATAGGGATACAGGTATGAGGCAGTGTGTATACAGTTGAGTAGATTGGGTGTAGTTACATTGGAGTGGAGAAGCCTGTTATGTACACAAGTGATATAAGGTTAACATCAATTAACTGTGGTTCACTCCCAATATTGTCAGAAGTGCCAATCATTGGACAGTGTGACCAGTATACCTGCCTACCTACATAATTAATGAGCATCTCCCAACTGTGAGCAGAGTAAGATTCTTCAACTCGTTAGAGGATACAGATTGACAAGGTTTTTACCAGTGTTTTACTAGTATTATAAGTTGTGTTTGATCTGTGCACGTTGATTTCAATATCCCACAGTCTATTGCCCATGTGGGTCTAGGCGTCTCTAAAAGTGCAGGGTGGTATTGAGGTAGTGCCTGTTTTTCGAGATATTGGACGTTTGTAGAACACTTCTGAAATGTGTTTGAATGATCTAGCCTCACCCAAAACATCACAC
Source organism: Haliotis cracherodii (assembly GCF_022045235.1). Lineage (NCBI taxonomy): Eukaryota > Metazoa > Mollusca > Gastropoda > Lepetellida > Haliotidae > Haliotis > Haliotis cracherodii. The sequence continues at coordinate 2,825,970 of NW_027266273.1, read as the reverse complement.
ATATAAGACAAATATTTGATCCATATATAGTCCCAAACTGGACTGGTATAGACGTCGTAGACGGCGCGTCACAGTGGTAAAATGACGTTTAGCCATGTGACGTGAATCAGTGTTGCCTTTAAAATGTCAGCATAATAACTGCTCCCTGAGCACGAATACAAGGTATTATTCTTTACAACTATCTATTTAGCTTGTCTTCTCTATGGATTTGACGGTATACTGTTGATATATAATTACAAACTAAATCTATTTTTATATACATATTACTATAATAATTGATTCTGTAATATTTGATGAAAGAATATATTCATTTAAAAAGAAATACGTTACTATTATGAATACATTAACATTAGTTCTTACGAAACATACATTCGAAGGGGCATCTGCAGCACAATGAACCTGTGACATTGCAGTCATAACAGGATGTGTGTTCATCCTTTAAAAGGGAAGTAACTACAGGTGAATAAATGTGAGGTCAATGAACAAACCACAACAAACATATCGGCAGGTGTTGAGAGTGAAGTTTTGTGGAATATTCTTTGTGAAGGTAGGAGAAATTTATGATTTTGCATATTTGTAAACGATCACTACATGTGATCGTCAGCGTTACTTTACCATGTTTGTGTGTGTATTGAATGAAAGGGGTGGAGCAGACGGAATGTCTTATATAATTGTTTACACCTGTGGATAGACTTTTGGGTCACGTGTAACTTTATTTCATAACGCGGAAATGTCATGTCCCGTCGAATAACGCTGGTCGCTTTTCACCCAGAATACTGACCTAGTAGGGTATGCCGGATTCCAAATGATGCTTTAAAGGGGAAGTGTACACGCAAAAATCACTTTCTTTCTTTTTCTAAACAAAACGCAATTTTAGAATTAGTTAGTATCTGTGTTTGAAAATATACTCATTTTTTTCATAGTGAAAGTAGGAAGCTCACAATAGTGTGAAAGTGATATGCCGTTATGAGGCCTTCGTTTTACGAGCGAAATAGGCCTGAGTTATCCCCCTTAGATTATGACGTAATTGGTGCCAATTCAACTGGGTCCCTGTCTATTCTCAACGCAAAAGATATCAAGGACCAGTTTGCGGTAAAACAACATGGTCTACGACACACTCGGGCGCAGGGTGACTCAGCATAACACAATTCTGGCTGGCATCTGAGATGCTAGAATCACAAAACAGTACCTACACCACGTGAAGCGGCTCTAACAAAGCATGATGACGTCATAATGTTTATCAATTGGCACCAATGACGTCATATTGCAAGGGGCATAAGCCATGGTGTTTTTGTTATGGAAATAGAACACTTGGTAAATGTGAAAAATATAAATCGTTTTAGTGCAAAAAATACGTTAATTAAATATGATGTTTTTATATTTTTGTCTATGACACTTCTATGTTAACACTTTTAATGTGGAAAAAGTACAAGAAAAAATGGTTCATTTCCGTGTGAACTTGCCCTTTAATATAGTGACGCCTGTAATATCATCAGCTGATCATCTGAGGTATAAGGCTTACAACTTACTGTAGTGTGTGACACTTTGTTGTGACTTTTTTTTAAGATTGACCCATCTACGTGATCAGTTGATGACAGCCCCTTTAGATTTAACTGTCTGCATTGCAATGCAGTATGTTGGAAGCGATGAAATGTTTATCTGGTATGGATGCCTGTATATCAATGTTGAAATATATTTTTCATCTTTTTATTCTTGCAAAGAGTGACAAATCACTAAACTATTTCGCCTGAAGCTTCTCAGCATGCACACACAGTGTATACTGATATGACCAGAGTTGTTGAATTGGATGCTAAGACAAATTAAGTGGTATACACAAGACCAAATAGCGTCCATTCCAATTTGGAATGAACGCTGGAATGCTTTGGAAAGATCGCTCATTCCAAACTTTCCAAAGCTTGGAAGGATCGATCTTTCCAGAAAATCCAAAATTGGAATGGCAACATTTCCAAACATATTTCCAACACAGGAAGTGTTTGGAATGACTTGGAATTGTTTGGAATTATTTGGAATTGTTTGGAAATATGGTTAGAAGGAACAAGTTAAAATATGTTTTATCAGTAATTTGAACAATAAACATGATAAAAAGACTATGAATTATTTATTTAGTTTAAACTATATATAATAAATAATAAATTTATCTCAAACATTCACTACTTGTCTGTCTAGCGAGGGGCTTTTACAGTCGCATTCTCCCTAAGGTGAGAGAGAGACCCGCACTTGACTCGAAAAGACACTTACTTACTTACTTACATTGGAGATTTAACGTGCGCTTTCAGACTGCAAGCGTATGTCGCACACGGGGCCCGGCCAGGCCATTTAATGTGTTTCCAAAAAGGGGAAAAGTGAATTTGTGCAACCCAGGAGGGGGGCTTTAGGGGTTGCTTATATTGTAATTTTGAAATTTGGAAAGAATGCCAAGAGTGGGTGGGGGACGAACTAAGGGAGCTGTGTGTGTTGGATGGTTGTTAGATAAGGCAGTTTTGGTTTTATTATTTTATTTGGGGTTTAAATGCGACTAATTAGTCCTGTTTTAATTAGGTATAAACCTAAGGCTTTGAATTTTTCTCATTTATTTTGTGGATTTAGGATTGGATCTAGTGTAAGTCCGGTTTTAAGATATAGGGTGGTCTGTAGTGTTGTTCGGTGTGTTTGGTAGTTTATGCAGTGAATGAGTACGTGTTCTGGTGTTTCTTGTTGTTTGAAATGTGGGCAGTTTCCTGTTGTGTGTAGATTAGCTATTTTGCGGTGATTATTTAGTTTGGTGAGGCCTGTTTGTAGTTTAGTAATTATTCTGTCGATTTTTTTGGATGGGTGTAGTATTTTTGGTTTATTTAGGTTTTTTTTTTAGTACTTTCCTGATTTGGCTATTTAAGTTTTGGTATATATTTTGCCATTTTTTGTTGATTTTTTGTTTAGTGAGACTTTTGATTTCTGATTTTGAGCTGGGTAAGTTTAAGCTTATTTCTGGGAGTTTAAGGGATAATTTTGCTGCTTTATCTGCCTTTTCATTTCCAAAGATTCCTACGTGGGCGGGGGTCCAAATGAACTCTATTTGTTTACCTGCCCTAGTTAAGTTGTTTGAGCTATTGAGTATTTGATTTATTAGTTTGGGGTGGTTTTTAGTGTTTTTATTTTTAAGGGCTTGTAGTCCACTGAGGGAGTCGGTTAGGATGAGGATTTTTGTTGTTTTTTAGATTGCCGATTGTGTAGTGCTGAGACAACTAATAGGTCTCAAGATTAAGTATTCAGCTGGATGGCAGCTGCCATTTAATTACAAAACAGACAGTCGTCTAGACGGCTCACATGTAAGTGCTCCGACATGTGCCTAAGATCATAAAATGGACAATCTTTAGTAACATCTAATTTATTGTTGTCTCATGCCAGAGCTGTGAATGATTCTGTTCATTGAACAATTGGAATTCAGGAAGTTATCAATCATTGTTTTACTTAACATAAGATAAGATAAGTTGTTTACAACATAATATTATGATGTCAGGACGTACTACAGTCAAAACCATATATTTTAAAATCAATTTAATGACAGACTATGATTTCCAAGTCCCGATTAGCAAATCAATGAGGTATCAGTTTCACCACATGTGCATAGACCGCCTGTACTTATATATATATTTTTCATAACTATTCTCCAGTTAAAGTCCTATCCTCTTATAAAAAATCTGTGAGAGTGATCATCATCAACGAAACTCATTCTCATCGAGGAATACAGAACAAATGAAGAATCAGATGCATACATTTATTGCCGTGCTTCATTCATCATGAAGTAGATTTACATACATTTGTGTGTAGCACTTAAACTGAGATAATGAATTTTACCATTGTCCATATTATATTATAAATATTAACCATAATATGGATTTCCGAATATATAAACGACTCCAACGTTGATATTTCAGACAAAAACAAAGTCAGCTGTCTTTTATGTTCAGGGGAAAAGGGTTTGCTTTCACAATTGAACATTTGTTTTCACCAAAGGACAATCAAATCAAGCCAAAAACAGTAAAAATACACATATATGGTTAGCGACCGTCATTATACAGCGAGGGGGGAAATTCGTCTGCTCTAACTGCCTTCACAAAAACATTCCAGCCCTTAATTACCGAGGCAGCTGTGACGTAGTAGCATTACATTCGCTGTGTTTGCAGCATGTAAGATGTGTAATCTGTGGAGTGACTAAAGTAATATTACAGCTGAAATCTTACTTGCATGGTTGTTTTAATAGAAAACTTACGGTTTAAAAACACAATTGTTCTTATATAATGTTTTTAGGTTTGGTTTATAAATACAAGAGAAGATTTTTTATACATATAAAACTGGTCGAAAATACAGCTGAACAATAGAAAAATAAAAATAGGAGTTGTGAATAGTGACAAATTTTAATTACATCACCGTGTCAATAATTATTGATTGATTCCGTCAAACAGCTGTCAAACCATTTATTGCCATGTATGTACATGTACACAGGAAGTCGGCGCTGTCGGAGGCTCCAGGTAAATAAACATCATGGTTTTATGACGGGAGATCAGACGAACCGTGAACCAGGGGCATGCGACGTAATTACACCTAAAGGTAGTAGAACCAGGGTATTGTATCTTCGACCGGCTAATTGACCGTACGTATAATTGGTAAATATATTCGTTTTGACACCCATGTTTCATGCGCATCCCGGCTTATAAGCTGAATACAGACAAATGAGGCCCCGTGATCAGCGGAGCGTGAACAACATGGATGCCGCCTTTCGGCCGTACCGAACAGTCAAGCTGCGATCTCGGAACTGAATCCAATTGCAAGCGGAGACAAGATTACTTCCCTTACCCAAACATGATCGTTGCCCAGGAATGTTCAAATCTATCTTCAGTAAATCATGAAATTAATGCGAGCATGACATTTATGCAAAAAATGCGATCGTCAGTCCTTCTGATTATTTTAATATGTTTCATTTCATCATGATAAAAAAGTTAGTCACTTATAATTTTACCATGTTGAAAATGGAAACGATCGTTAACAAAAACAACAAAATGTATTCTCTCATCACTCAGTTATATCACAACAGTGATATAACTGCAAATTAAACAATCAAGTACGCTAAAGTATTACACATGGTGGGTGGAGGACCAGGGGCACTTTGAGTTTGACAGGTGTCATCAACTGGTTAAGTAACATCACGGTTTGTATATTCACGTTGATTGGACAGTCTAGACTGGCGCCAACTAATCATGACGGCGTCTTCAGAACAGAACAGAACTTTATTTCTCCCAGGTTTAGGCTTACGTGGATAACGGAAAATTTTGTTTAAGTGATAGCACATTTGTAATTCAATCTAATATACTTTCCTTGATTGATTATATGGCTGCGGTGGCTTGCCCTCATTTCGCCTACACCTCATTTCGCCTACAATAATTCAAATGCTTAATTGCCTCACCCCTATTATATGAATGGGCATTGTCCATCTCAGGCTGTTAACTAATCACATTGTTTGTAATTGTTACAAATTGGTTAGTTCTTAGTATCGGTTTAATTAAAGGAAATTAGATGTCTGCTCAATTGTTGAACTGTTATTGTTGTTATTATTGCATTGGTATATATGTACCTGACCTATCAGCTTACTAGTCAGCATCAAAATGGCAAATCTTCAGAGAGCGGAGTTTGTAACATCACAAAGACGTGGCCAGCAAGTACTTTATGCAGGCTATAGATACAGACTGAATGTCAAGCGTCAAGTTGCTGTTCACTGGAAGTGTGTCCACACAGGTCAAGCAGCATGTCCAGACCAACATTTCTCCTGTACAGCAGATATACAACGCAGAACTGGATCAACTTGATGAAGAAGTAGCTGCGACTGCCCCTTGTTTTGCAAGTGTTCAAGCTTCCCTGTACAGAAACAGAAACAGAGCCAAGACAAGTTCCAGAAACCAGAGCAGCAGTCAACTTGGAAGGAACGTGGACACAGACAGAAGATGGAAGAGACTTACTGTGCATCAATGACGGGGAAGACGACAGACTACTGGTGTTTGCTACCACTGAGATGCAGCCCTGCCACTTCTCCCACTTGACCAGGTACAGAATGCAAGGGTTGAGGTGATGGAGCAAGGACCTGATGATCAACAGATTGGTGATTTTAACAACTATGTCACCAGCACATGGATAGATGACGACGCTAGATTCCCCTGCCATATTTGGAACCAGCACGACAACACCAGTCCCCGATCCAACAACCATCTGGAAGGGTTCCACTGTGGACTGAAAAAGAGAATGCCCCGATCTCACCCTAACATCTATCAGTTCTTGAAGGAGATCAAGAAGGTTGAAAAGGCAGACAGACGCTCCAGGAAACAAATTGATCTTGGAGGATCATGCAGACCCCGAGCTCGTGTTGACAGACAAAGGGACGAAAGAATTGAAAGACTAAAGACACAGCTTCTTAGTGGAAGAAAAACTGTAATGCAATTTCTTGATGCAGTTGGATATGTACTAAAGCTACAGTAATCATGAGTCATTATTATTATTACTGCATAATGTAAATATCAGCTATTAAACAATGTATGAAGCTTCAAGATTGTCTTGTCTGTTTAACCTTCTTTTGGGTCAGTTCATTATTTTAGAGGTAACGCAGCACTTGACTTATGTGCAGTCAGCTGTAAATTTGTTTTGATAAGGGTGTAGGCGAAATGAGGTGTAGGCGAAATGAGGACAGGCCGCTGCGGTCGTAGATCCGGATGTATCTAAATATGCTCAATATATACACAGGGTTTATTGTTATACTATTAGGATTAATAGATACAATTGAGTATTTTTACCCTTGATCATAAAGTTAGTCACTACTTTCACATTTTGATTTGTATGATTTGTGTTATGATTAAATTGACAAAATAAGAAATCATTCCGTGTATATGTGTATTATATATTGTACCCCAATATGTAATTAAATTGTGTATAAATAAGGACACTAGGTTAATTACTGTAATTGATTATTTGATAAACATATTCACATTTAGTTGTGTGATATGTCACAGAGGTGAAGCTAATTCATAACAGCTGATTGTCCCATTTATTTGGCTTCTATCTTTTATATGAAACAAATGCTATAACATGGGGTGATAAACTTCATTGGCAATAGACGTAGCATATAATTGTCCGCATGAACAGTCTATTCTGTTCCAGATATGTTTATTCATTTTGTCAGCATTTAAATTGTTGCATTCCTGGCTCAATGATTCATTTGACGAAATCTTGTTCCCTGTTTTGAATTACCGTCAGATAGTTCCAGAACAATTATAAAATTTCCAGCCCTATGTGTTGCGCATAATACTGAGATAATTCGAAGTTCATATTCTTGTACGAACACTTATCAAAATTCATTTATACCTAGTACTATTATGTACATATGTATATTAGTTCAAATTATAATGATGAGGCCCTCTATATTCTCGAAACGGTCTTTGTTCTACAACAACCGTAAGTTGGTATGGGAAAACAAAATATTTGTTTCATTGTTCAAAGTTCATAGTCAATGTCATATAATTATAGACAAGGAAGATAAGAAATTAAATATAAAGAGTAGCCACTTAAAATGACAGAAATTCTTTTAGTTAATTTTGCTCATGATTTGGTCTTTTCGTGGTACAAATACTCCTAATTATTTACTTTCATGTCATTACTAATCTCACATAAGGTCAAAAAGTTTAACATATATGATTATGACATGTTGTATCCAAACATTTCCAAATAAATCCAAACAAATCCAAGCTTGGAAATATGACCTTGCCAAATATTGGAATGGTCATATTTCCAATTGGAATGGTGGTATTTCCAAGTTTTGGATTTTTTTTGGAATGGATGATATTTTGTCCAGTGTATACCGGATGCAAAGAGGGTCGGGGGTGGCACCCCCCTTAAATGACTGAGAAGTAACCAATAAAGATAGAAATGTTAATACCTGGGCCCACTTGCACAAAGCGATCTTAGCGCTAAGATGATCATAACGCCCATACTTTAACATAGGCTTACAATAGTCTTAGCACTAAGATCGCAAGTGGGCCCTGATGTAGGGTACAGAAACTACACATTAATTACATAATGTGTAATTATTATAATATCTGTGATCATTCGTCATATTTATAATTTTGATCAGATTAACAAGAAAAAAATGCCTATCAAAGACATGAGAAAAATATTGTCACAGACCATGTAGATATGTTTGGTACATTCATCCCTCAAGTCCAGTTACTGTTACTATAGACTATGGTTGTCAGCCTATATTGCTAATGTCCCACATTGTTGTTGTCGTGGACCATTTTTATATGTTTGGAATTATATGGGTAGTTTATGACAGTTAGCAGGTACCAGATGTCTGTCTGCATCCCGGCAGTGGCATATCATTGTAATATATATGTCCAGTCCTTCTCTTTTTATGAAATCTCTTTGAGGATTCCGGGTTGGAATTGGTCCACAGGAATCTTTGCTGGTTGCGAGAGGCAGCTTAATGAGTTCAGTGGTCAGACTTGGTGACTTGGTTGATGGCCATGATGTCATGTGATTCTCCTCTAAAAACGTGTATTGTTGCTGTTAATAACAATCACAGGATTGTTTGGTCCAGAATCAATTGTTTACCAGCTGCAGTCATAAAGCTGGAATAAAGCTGAACATGGTGTAAGCAACAAACAAAACAAACTCTTATTGGAAAACATTACAGCTTAATTACCAAAACCTCCTGGGTCTACTTCTCAAAATTGTTTCTTGGCATCATTATTAGTAGATTTTAGCATTATATTAGTATTAATATGGACTCTCTTCGCTGAGTGTACCAGATCAAAGACAGTTTGACGAGACATGGACTTTGGACTATATATATATAGTGGCTGATGTCCAAGCCTGACAACATGATTTATGTCACTGTGTTGAGTAATGTTGAGAGGGAATATCAATGCACTATACCTTGTATATGTTTCTTTTTTTAGGGCTGTTTCATTTAATATTGCTGATGTTGGATAACATGCTTATTGCAACAGGCTGTGTCTCCGGGATCACAATGTACAACATGTTGCAATATTGTTTTGCTGCTTCACAGTTGTTGCCCATTTCCAGTATATAGAGTAATGATGTAGATGTTGTAAACTTGTATTCATTATCATGATTACTGCAGTGTGTTAAACTGAAATAATGTCTCTCTGAAATTAGGATATTGAGTAACTGACAGATTGATAAACAGAAATCGCATGGCAGTCAAAGCTAAGTGGTGTTTGAAAACTTGCTATGACTTCAGATTTGATCGAGAAGGAGCAATACCAAAGTTATGAATACACAATGCCATTTAGAAAGTGGTCAAATGTAACTAATGTAATATTTGGGATAACACTTTCTTAGTAAAGTACAGATTCTAGTACTTTTTTGGGTTGAGTCCCGTCCCGGATTCGAACCCACACCTGCCAGGGTAAGGCACCTAATCGCCAGCACACAAAGTCAGCGATCTAACCCACTCAGCCACCAAGCCTTCCACAAAAATGAAAGTCCGACAACTGGTAGTCTAGATCACGTACTTTGAGTACCCCCCTGACAAGTGTAAATTGGCACTGCTCCCATGGCCGAAAGCTATGAATACACAATGCCATTTAGAAAGTGGTCAAATTTAACTAATGTTATATTTGGGATAACGCTTTCTTAGTAAAGTACAGATTCTAGTACTTTTTTGGGTTGAGTCCCGTCCGGGATTCGAACCCACACCTGCCAGGGTAAGGCACCTAATTGCCAGCACAGTATCTTGTCATGCTGTTGGTATGGGACATTAAGCATGTTAAGTCTCACAGTGACCTGATCTGGAGGCAGCCCTAGTAGTGACCCAGTTACAGTGATATACCCACCATGGAGACAGCTCTGTGTTATCATGGCCACGCTGAGGATGGGTATTGTTATCTTAATCCAGGCTTATCCTAGTCAGAACCTGCTCTCTCTGGATATTATATCTTGAGGGATGGTGTATAATGATAAAGATTATAATGTGAGGTTTGGAATTATTTTGGGCAGTCTTAGAACGTTTTGTTTTGCCAGTGAATTGTTGTTCAGGGGTGGATTTATGTTGAGCCAGCTGATGTTGACAGTGACTGGGCCAGCTGATGTTGACAGTGACTGGACCAACTGATGTTGACAGTGACAGGACCAGCTGATGTGGACAGTGACTGGACCAACTGATGTTGACAGTGACAGGACCAGCTGATGTGGACAGTGACTGGACCATCTGATGTTGACAGTGACTGGACCATCTGATGTTGAAAGTGACTGGACCATCTGATGCTGACAGTGACTGGACCAGCTGATGTTGACAGTGACTTGATCAGCTGATGCTGACAGTGACAGGACCAGCTGATGCTGACAGTGACTGGACCATCTGATGCTGACAGTGACAGGACCAGCTGATGCTGACAGTGACTGGACCATCTGATGCTGACAGTGACAGGACCAACTTATGTTGACAGTGACTTGATCAGCTGATGTGGACAGTGACTGGACCATCTGATGCTGACAGTGACAGGACCAGCTGATGTGGACAGTGACAGGACCAACTGATGTTGACAGTAACTTGATCAGCTGATGTGGACAGTGACTGGACCATCTGATGCTGACAGTGACAGGACCACCTGATGTTGACAGTAACTGGATCAGCTGATGTGGACCGTGACAGGACCAACTGATGTTGAAAATGACAGGACCATCTGATGTTGACAGTGACTTGATCAGCTGATGGTGTCAGTTACTGGACCATCTGATGCTGACAGTGACTGGACCATCTGATGCTGACAGTGACTGGACCAGCTGATGGTGTCAGTGACTGGGCCATCTGATGCTGACAGTGACAGGACTAACTAATGCTGACAGTGACTTGATCAGCTGATTGTGGCAGTGAATTGACCATCTGATGCTGACAGTGGACTAGCTGATGTTGACAGCGGAACCTACTTTGACTTGATGATGTCATAGCAGCTGTAAGAAGAGCTACAATTGACTAAACGACAATGAGGAACACTAAATGAGGGCTATTTTCAGCTTCTCCATGCTGTCCTGGCTGTTGATAATCTGAAGTGATTGTGAAATGAGGGGGATAAAATTCCTCAGGGAAAAAGGTGCTCAGAATTACCTCCCTTCTTCCTCTTGTTCAGACAATAAATTGTCAAATATTTTTTTTTTCCTTGTTAACATGGTTAGTTTATCTGTTGAATGTCAGGGTGCCGTTGTACAAAGCGATCTTAGCGCTAAGGTGATCATAAATTCCTTACCTTAACATAGTATTACGACAGTCGTAGCGCTAAGGTTGTTTTGTACAACGGCACCCAGATATGATAATTAATTAGACCATGATACATCCAGACTGATATAATTGTACATACATACATGATAATTGATAGACAACAGCTGTTTGATTGAGCGTAGGTGAACTTGTGCTGTGTCACGTGACTTTCTTTGACTCGTAAACAGCGTCCAGGCGGGATGCATAGTATTTGATCAAGATTCTGTTAACCACTGACATGGAGATAATATATGCATGTAAAATAGCATGCCTCTCCTTATCATTCTTTTGGGTAGAGAGCATGGAGATTCTGGCATGGAGATTCTGGTTTAGAACTGCCTATGCTGGTTATAAGTGGCGGTCAAATGGATGGGGTGGGTGGTCAGGCTTGGTGACTTGATTGATTGCATGTCATTGTATCCCAATTGCACTGATTGATGTCAGTCACAAGACGGTCTGGTCTCAACATAATTATTTACAGGCCACACCATATAACAGATATATTGCTGTGTACAGAGCTAAAAAACATAACAAAATCATTTATGCATGGCATATAGAAATGGGCTTTGTCCATCTGCCTGTACATCTTTCAGTGTGGCTTTGTGAACCTTGTATGCCCATCATGCTTGTGTTCAACTGGTGCCTTTTACTATTCAGGAATTTCTGAAATTAATCATTTTTCAGTTTCCAAGGCAAACACATGTACCGTTACTTTGGTAAAAATGAGTGTAACATTCATTATTAACCACAGTAAACTACGTTTATAACGAACACGCTTATAACAAACTGACCGATATAAGGAACCTATTTTTTAGTCCCGGCCATTTGTTGTATTTATACTGTATATATGCTTATAACGAACTGCGGTTATTACGAACTAAAATTAGTGGTCCCTTTGAGTTTTATAACCGTAGTTTACTGTATTAATCATATATCATTCCACATTTCTTTGCGAAAGTTTGTTTGCAGGCAGGTGCTGAGCTGGTGCTATTCTGCTATTTAGAAATTTGTGAAATCTCTATTGGTTGTGTTTTCAATGTTCTTAGGCCCTCGATGTAGCTTTTTCGCCTAGTGGGAACTGGTGCCTATATATTGTTTCACAGAATGTTACCATACAACTGTAAACACATAAAGTTGGCCGGGGATGTCTGTATCTTCATGTTCTGTTGGTAATAAACATGGGTTTCAACAAAGCAAGCCCTGCATTACTCTCTCTCCCAAATTGAGCCAGCATTCTGGGATATAACTGAAACACTGTTGAAAACAGCAATGAGCTCACTCATATATCGTCAACACACACCCATGTATTGCTGTGTCAGTGAGGGTTTGGGTTATCAAGTATTGGTTGTGTTATCACACAACTTTCACTGACCGTGCTCACTGACTTTGAAGCAGGAGTTGATGAGGTCGGACACTCGGAGGTAGGCGAGATATGTGACAGTCATGGTGAAGTGTTGTAAGACTGGTGGTCGTACACATGGGAGATGGGTGTTAGAGGAGAAACAAATGTTTTGTTAATCAGAAAGGTAGGTGGGATAAACAGTTGGATGAACATTCGGGTATTAATTACATGTATGAGGCATCCTGCTCCAACAAGCACTCCAAATGACCATATTCTAGTCTGCAAATGATGTTTACATAACGGTTACTTAATGGTTGGTTACATAACCAACCATCTTATCTTATATATAATACACATATTTTCCAGCCATAACAGATGCATATTATACATGCAGACAATGGATATTGACTTATCCCAAAGTGAAGTTATTACCATGGACATGTTGTCACCGGAAATGCCATGTCAGCAGATCCTCTTTTAGGTACTCTGGTACTGAGGTTTAATAAAGTGATGAACAGTGTCACTGTCTTTCAGTATTTATGATGCATTCATTACCACAGTCATATTATTTAAGAATTGATCTCAATACACATATTTCTGTAAACATAAACCCAGTGTGCACACTGTGAATTGTTATTCACTTGCATTCACCTTCAGGATTTACACAAAGTGTGTTCACCGTTTTTTACTTTAATACCTCTAAAACCGTGACAACATATTGAAGTCAACTGTTATAAATATAGAAGTCAAGAATAATATCTTCACAGATTTAATGCTTAGCACAATAAACGCACACAACCACACAAAATCAGTGACATCTCTTGGTGCAATAATGAAATCCAAGCCCAGGCTACCCTGTCATCAGCCAATCAGGAAACAGTAGTTAGCTAGTGGGTGTGGCCAAACTATTTTTCGGTATATAAAAACACGAACATGAAAAAAAATGCTTGCTTGGCCGACCAAATGCCATGGAGTCACTTGCAATTGATTTATACAACAATTTATGCAATATGGAGAAGTTTACTTCCTGCAAAATCATGATGAAACTGATTATCAGCACCAACTCACCAGCATTTACAGCAACACTGACCAGACAATCGTTATTGGGGTCTTGAAACGAACCTTTGTTGTCACAGATAAATATATTGACACAGGGTTGGCATGGTGGGTCATGGTTGTTGTTATTGGATGATCATCTGTCCAGTGTTCCCCTTTACCGGTAATTACCAGTTTTTAACCGGTAAAATTAGGCTTGAACCAGTAATTCATGTCTCTGCAAGTCCCTGTGCACCAGCAAATAAAGTACCTCATAAATCTTTGTTGTTGAACAAAACATAGGCGATGTTCATATGAGTATATTTTTCGAAGTCAGCTTCACTTTGTGTGAATGACGTGTAGATCTAAGTTACTTCAGAGATGACATCATTACATTGAACATGATGTTGAAAGAATGAAATCCAGGTAATTTTCATATGTTTTTCTATTTGTTGAAAGTTGGGACTGACACAAATTAGGGGGACTGGTAATTTTTATAGTTGCATTGTGTGAAACCTTTCCTCACTCACTCAAGTAGAGGGGGCACGGGTGGCCCTGTCATCTAAGGTGCCACGATTCGCTGTGCAGACTTGCCTGAACCTATGATTGTGGGTTCGAATCCAGGTTCTAGGTTTGTCAGCACCATACTCGGGCTCATGGGTTTTACCGAAGTGATTAACTTCTGAGAGCTGCATCATTTAGGGCTTTACTCCCATATTAAGCTGACACGCTGTGATATAACTTGAATACTGTTAAAAGTGGCGTTAAACCCAACTCACTCACTCACTCACTCACTCAAGTAGAAGATCAGTATGGGTAACTTAATCTTACAATAAGCAAATTTTGTATATTCAAGCAGAAAATACCCTACTTTATATTATACTGAACATTTGTTAGGGATCATGAATATTTGGGGGAAATTTTTATGCAGTGAAGACTCAGTATACTATTTCATAAAAGTATTCAAAACATATTCATTATCCCTTACTATTTTTGTTCAGTATATATGTTCCTTGGCCAGTCTCTATTAGCTGAACCTTGCATAATAGTTTGACAATATTGTTAACAGGTTGAAGAAAATATATGTGTAACCATTATCAGAGCTACCGGTAATTAAAATTACAACACTGGATGGAGCTTTTATCATTACTGTTAGTAAAAGCATTATCAGTTACTAAATAATCCAGTATGTTAAAGGATTGTTAAGGTAGGTTATCTTGACATTGGCAAAGTTAATTATCAAGAACACCTTAAGAAATAATAGTAAAAGCTTCATGTTTTTGGAAGTATGAATTTGTCTCTTTTTTTTTTCATAGTTAACAATATTGTTTTCAATAATTTTGGCTACCATTAGTGCACTAATCAGCAGATCGCACCAACTTTCTGTCTTTTTACTGAGAATATGATCAGATTACCTTGAAACTAACTTTAGTTGTCTAAGAATGGGTTCATATGCCATTAAAGCTTTGCTTTGACTTAGAAGTCATGTGTGTTGTAGTTAAACTTTTATATGTCAACGTAACATTCTCACGATCGAAATAGCAAGCCTGCAGGAAGTCTCTACGGTGACTTGTCAAACTGTTCCATATGTAAAACAACATCTCTTGCAATAGCAATCAGCTGTACCAAAGTGCTACACTTATTTTATTATTATTTCAAATATACATAGTAAATGCAACTAAAATTACACAATATTGGAATTTATTATTCCTGATAAAATAATAGTTTAAGATACAATTTCGTCCGACCAGTGCACCAAAATTGGGTATTTTTTAACTGAATCCCCGGTAGATTGGCAGAAATGCATGTACAGCTGATTGCTATTTCCAGCTTAGTTGATGAGAAATACACATGGTAATCTTACTCCCTACATCTGCAACAATGCTAAGCAGAACAGGGAATATGTAAATGATGATGTTGGGTGCCAGATGATAAATTGCTAAACAATCATGGTCAAGCGTAACTGCTGTCCGGCACAAAGTGTGTATTTTGCACTCTGTGTGATTGAAAATCACTGTCTTGATCCAGAAAGTGGATTTCTAGATAAAAGTAGTATTTTATGTAGTATATATTTCGTACACATACATATCATCTGGTTGGGGAGGTTTCGGGTATCTGAGGTCTGGACAAGGAGGGTTCCACTGTACATTGCCCGTTTGCTCTAGCTTGATAATGGTGTTAGAACCTACAACAAAACGTCGCTCCTAATTGTAATAAAGACATTCATCCATATATCTTATCCATACTTAGTTCTCCAAATTGTAAATGCCTCTCAAAGAATTCATTAATAATATTTTTACTAAAATAAACAGTCATTTGAATATACCCTTGCTTGTGTCTTCAGCATGTACAGTAATTCTGATTGTATACTTGACACTGTTGTCTGTCACAAAGTATCATGTTAACTGATAAAGGCTTGTATTTCTTAATCCAGTGTTTGACTCAAGAGAGTGTGACGTCCTTGTGACTTGATCACTGTGTCGTGGACTTATATATAGGAGTTTCAACAACAACAACATATTGGTATATTTGGATGAGTGAAGGCTTGTTTCCTGTGAAGAGTTTTCCTTTTAATGGGCAGACAAGAGTATCAGTTACACTTCCTGCTCCACATTTGTAGTTTCAACAATATCCCTGAATTGCGATGCAGCAATGTCAGTTGTGAGACTAATAAAGCATTGAGATTTTTATGAATATGTCATCTTTCCTTGTTCCTTCCTCATGCATCTCTTTAATCATGCCTTCCTCATGCATGCATCTATCTGTGTGATGTCAGGACAAGATAGGTGTTGAACGCTGACTTGGGAGTCCTCTTTGCAAGACATGCAGCTAGTGAGTACATGGCACAGCCAAATCTGACAAAACTTATTTGCTGATGACCATGGCACTTTTCAGGAATGTTAGAATAGCTGTGTTTTTATAGCACATACATCATGTATGTCTTGGACCATCGACAATGGAAAATATGTTAATTGTTATCATGGCTATGGGCTGTGTGCTGGCTGTGACCATTAGCACTGAAATGCAAGGTCTGTTCTTGTCCAGATCTACTGAACATAGCAATGTCATTTTCACTTAATGTCTTCTACATGGCCCAAGGAATAACAAAGGAAACATAATTTTGAACAATTGAAAATTTGAAACAATGGCTACCACTGTTGCTTTTTTTTGTGTGAAAACTGCAGTCTTCATGCAACTCTCTTCTTTTCAGATGCCACTGTACAGAATGTTGTCAAAAGATGTTCATAAAATCTTTCTGTACATGTACAATTAAGTAAGGTTTTACTTTTGAATTATTCAAAAATGTTGTCATGGCACCTGCTAGAAAAAAAAGGTGATTCTTGTCAGTTGAAGATCCACTTTTGAGGAGAAGGACACTGTAGGTGGGTAGAGGAGATGGGACACTGTAGGTGGGTAGAGGAGGTGGGACACTGTAGGTGGTAGAGGAGATGGACACTGTGGGTGGGTAGATGAGATGGACACTGTGGGTGGTAGAGGAGATGGACACTGTAGGTGGTAGATGAGATGGACACTGTAGGTGTGTAGAGGAGATGGGACACTGTGGGTTGGTAGATGAGATCGACACTAGGTGGGTAGATGAGATGGACACTGTGGGTGGTAGAGGAGATGGACACTGTAGGTGGTAGAGGAGATGGGACACTGTGGGTTGGTAGATGAGATCGACACTAGGTGGGTAGATGAGATGGACACTGTGGGTGTGTAGAGGAGATGGGACACTGTAGGTGGTAGAGGAGATGGGACACTGTAGGTGGTAGAGGAGATGGGACACTGTGGGTGTGTAGATGAGATGGGACACTGTAGGTGGTAGAGGAGATGGGACACTGTAGGTGTGTAGAGGAGATGGGACACTGTGGGTTGGTAGATGAGATCGACACTAGGTGGGTAGATGAGATGGACACTGTGGGTGTGTAGAGGAGATGGACACTGTAGGTGTGTAGATGAGATGGACACTGTGGGTGGGTAGAGGAGATGGGACACTTTGGGTGGGCAGAGGAGATTGACACTGTAGGTGTGTAGAGGAGATGGACACTGTAGGTGGTAGAGGAGATGGGACACTGTAGGTGTGTAGAGGAGATGGGACACTGTGGGTTGGTAGATGAGATCGACACTAGGTGGGTAGATGAGATGGACACTGTGGGTGTGTAGAGGAGATGGACACTGTAGGTGTGTAGATGAGATGGACACTGTGGGTGGGTAGAGGAGATGGGACACTTTGGGTGGGTAGAGGAGATTGACACTGTAGGTGTGTAGAGGAGATGGACACTGTAGGTGGTAGAGGAGATGGGACACTGTAGGTGTGTAGAAGAGATGGACACTGTGGGTGGGTAGAGGAGATGGACACTGGTGGGAGGGCAGGAAGGAAGATAGTCAGTAGTGGGCAGACATTGGTATTTGGATGTGAATGTCAGTAGCTGTCAGTAGTGGGCAGACACTTGTATTTGGGTGTGAATGTCATCCAACATGACAGTGTTGGTTACAGATATGTCATGTGACATTTGCAGCTTTTATCACATTCACATTTGCTGACAAACACAACACCTACTTGATAATCATGAAGTATTAGTGATTGTGAAACACCTGAAAGTGGCTGTAACCTTACTACTTAAACACTATTGTGACTGAGTGAGGGCTAACACAACTCTGGTCTGACAGCTGCAGCTTCTTGCAAGCTGGGCCACATGGAACATGGAATAGTTCACACAAAAAGTAGTATAGTGATAATCATATCATCACTCAAGTACCGAGATATGTATTAATAGGTGTATCTTGACATCAGCTATCACCAGTGAAGAGACATGGAATCATGGCCTTAACCAACTACCAACAATCAGTGGAAGCACACATCCTATTATTGAAGGAAGCTAACATGTAATGGCCAAGATCTAATATCTTTTCAACTTTCATACTTGTATGAAAATTAACAGTTTGAATATTTAATGTTTATTAATTTTCTTTTTGACATTACCATGATTACATTACAGATTTCTGTAAATCAACTTGAGTGTTTGATAGATGATCAGTGACTAACATTGTACATGTCTTATGTATTGACTGCATGGTAGATTGTTGGTTAATTACACACCATGCAAACATAGACAGTCAAATAGCACATGTTACTGACCAACTACTGACTATAAAACACCAAATATCACCTGTAGTAAGATATTATTTGTCATTATTACTGGATACCAACTAGACATCTCTAGTAAGGGGCGGGGGGGGGGGGGGGGGGGGGCAGTCGTCGAAGGCGCCGCGATTCCCTGTGCATCCCTTGGGCACGCCAGAAACCTATGATTGTGGGTTCGAATCCTGGTTCGCCTCGATTATGTTTCTAGGTTTGTCAGCACAATACCCGTGCTCATGGGTTTCACCAAAGTGGTAAACGTGTGAGACCTGCACCACTTCGGGCTTTCCTCCCACATTAAGCTGACACACCGTGATATAACTGGAATACTGTTAAAAGCGGCGTTAAACCCAACTCACACACTCACCTCTCTAGTTACTGTCTAACTATTCACTATTCTTTACCAACCATCACCTGTAGTCAGACCTCTCTAGTTACTGTCTAACTATTCACTATTCTTTACCAACCATCACCTGTAGTCAGACCTCTCTAGTTACTGTCTAACTATTCACTATTCTTTACCAACCATCACCTGTAGTCAGACCTCTCTAGTTACTGTCTAACTATTCACTATTCTTTACCAACCATCACCTGTAGTCAGACCTCTCTAGTTACTGTCTAACTATTCACTATTCTTTACCAACCATCACCTGTAGTCAGACCTCTCTAGTTACTGTCTAACTATTCACTATTCTTTACCAACCATCACCTGTAGTCAGACCTCACTAGTTACTGTCTAACTAGACCGCCTCCGTGGTCTAGTGGTAGAGCGTCCGCCCGGAGAGTGGAAGGTTCGGGGTTCGATCCCCGGCCGCGTCATACCAAAAGACGTTAAAAGATGGTACTTGTTGTTACCTTGTCTGGTGCTCGGCATTAAGGGCTTAAACAATGACTGGTCGGCTCAGAGTCAGTATACTGTATCTGAGTGGGGTATTCATGATAAACTGCGGCATGGTATCTCAGTGGGCTAGCACTATAAATAGGCATCAGTCAAGACTAGTACTAGCAGCCACACACACACACACACACACACACACACACACACACACATGCATGCACATAACTATATAAGTGCAATATTCTTGGATGCTACGTTAAACCCCATTTCACTTCACCTCACATTCTGTCTAACTATTCACTATTCTTTACCAACCATCACCTGTAGTCAGACCTACTAGTTACTGTCTAACTATGGGCTATTTATTACCAACCATCAACTAGTTTACTGACCAACTCTTGACTAAACTTAGTAGTTGCGGTCGGGTAGCCTTGTGATTAAAGCATTTGCTCGTCTGAAGACCTGGGTTTGGTTCCCGACATGGGTACAATGTTTGGAGCCCTTTTCTGGTGTCCCCTGCCATGATATTGCTGGAATATTGCTAAAACTTGTGTAAAACCTAACTCACTCACTCACTAAACTTGGTAAAATTGGACACCATCAACTATTCAGAACAGCTCCATTCTATCCTGGGTTGTGAGTAGTTTCTGTTAACTGTTGGTGGACGAATGTGTAGCACCCATGAGCCTCTGTCAAGACAAACAATGAATCTTGTTATCTGCGGCAGTAATATCTGGCCAATTTAAACAAGGAAGTGATGTTCTCCTATCTTGTTCCCCTTGTGATGTATAGTGCTTCAACACCATGTTCACTCAGCCATATCTAAGCAGGAGTTCTATGATAAGGCGGAAGAGTGAAACATTCATAAATCGTTTTTAAAGAGACCCTTGTTAGGTGCTTAATTTACATTTTTATGTTGATTGAAAAGTTCAGAAATGAGATCACTTTGCACAATGGCCCCCAGTCTATCTAACCAGACATGGATCTACAACTGACTGGTAACCTCCTTGACACTCACCAGTATGGCGTGCTATCAAATATTATCTGTCTTCACATAATGAACACAATTGACTTTGAATTGTGTCAAGTACATCCATATTTGTTCAAGTAATGATCATGATCCTCTGAACATGATTCACACACCTGTGATAGATAACTTCTTATCTTACCTTACACACAAATGTGGGATTCTGATTGACTCAGATTCATTCTATTATTTCAATCTACCGCGCCAACATGTAAGGTACATTTCTTATGTTCCCCGCTGGAATTGCCCAACTGTTGGCATGACATTTGCAACATACCAACTGATAATTTTGTCTCGAAATCTTGAATAAATGAAGAAGGAAGCCATTTTCCAGATATTTAAGATATTTCTAGAATGAAATAGATCTAAGACTAAGTTTGGTTTCTGTCGTCTGCTAAGTGGATATTAATGCCGAACTATGGTATAACGATTTGGACCAGAGCATGTATGCATAAGACATACCTGCAATATAATTAGGTTTGCAATAAGATAAATTTGTTGTGCACCGATCCCTTCGGGCTCATGAACATGATGAAGGGAATTTAAATTAACATAGGGGGTACATCAACCCATGCCCCCCTCGAGACCGGTCTACAACTTGTAATGTTTGTCCGGACACTGAACATTAGCTAACAACAGCATAAAATCAAATAATATCAGTCATGTGACCCATGACATCTTTGCTATTTACCTGAACCTGGCTATGAACCAACTTCGTATCTATGAGCAACAATCATGAAAAAAATAAATTAAAAAAAATTTCATCTACAGTAAACAAAAGGCTTTAACAGACAATATGATATTATTAAACTACTTACCAAGGCTCTATTTTTAAAGTCAAAATCTTGGACTGTCTTTTGATTTGATGATCAGGCTGACCTGTCAGTTATGTACAGGTCATCACGACTCCTGTTCTATATTTGATTGGTCTGTCAGTAATCACACAAGCAGTTTTTTCAGGAATGCTAGGTGTTAATTTCAGGAGAAAATGCTTCATTGAACTCATGAGTTGAATTCCCCACATTTTCTTTTCTACAACTACCAACAACCTCTCTATGGTGCCTTCCAATGTTTTATTTACTTCATGGCGTAGAAACTGGCAAAACCCCAGTCATGTATTCAAACATAATTCAAAGAACTATCAAATTAATCCACTTAAACGTCATCAGAATTTCAAATGCAGCAATCCCTGTTTTGACAATGTGTTCAAATGGACTTATGTGTGCATAAGTATAACCACACTCTTACATAAGAATGGTCATGATCCTCCGATAGACATTGTACAAACTATAGTCCTGTGTCATTGATGACATCATACCATTGTATGACCTTCTTCATAGTGAAGTGTACTGATAGCTACAAACATGTACCATTGTATGATCTGCTCTATAGTCAAGTATGCTGATGACATCATATCATTGTATGACCTGCACTATAGTCAAGTGTGCTGATGACATCATACCATTGTATGACCTGCTCTATAGTCAAGTGTGCTGATGACATCATACCATTGTATGACCTGCTCTATATTCAAGTGTACAGATGACATCATATCATTGTACGACCTGCTTTATAGTCCTGTGCACTGATCCTGGTCTATAGTCATGTGCACTGATCCTGCTCTATAGTCATGTGTACTGAGCCTGCTCTATAGTCACGTGCACTGATCCTGCTCTATAGTCACGTGTACTGAGCCTGCTCTATAGTCACATGTACTGAGCCTGCTCTATAGTCACGTGTACTGAGCCTGCTCTATAGTCACATGTACTGAGCCTGCTCTATAGTCACGTGTACTGAGCCTGTTCTATAGTCACGTGCACTGATCCTGCTCTATAGTCACGTGTACTGAGCCTGCTCTATAGTCACATGTACTGAGCCTGCTCTATAGTCACGTGTACTGAGCCTGCTCTATAGTCACGTGTACTGAGCCTGCTCTATAGTCACGTGTACTGAGCCTGCTCTATAGTCACGTGTACTAAGCCTGCTCTATAGTCACGTGTACTGAGCCTGCTCTATAGTCACGTGTACTGAGCCTGCTCTATAGTCACATGTACTGAGCCTGCTCTAAAGTCACGTGTACTGAGCCTGCTCTATAGTCACGTGCACTGATCCTGCTCTATAGTCACGTGTACTGAGCCTGCTCTATAGTCACATGTACTGAGCCTGCTCTATAGTCACGTGTACTGAGCCTGCTCTATAGTCACGTGTACTGAGCCTGCTCTATAGTCACGTGTACTGATCCTGCTCTATAGTCACATGTACTGAGCCTGCTCTATAGTCACGTGTACTGAGCCTGCTCTATAGTCACGTGTACTGAGCCTGCTCTATAGTCACATGTACTGAGCCTGCTCTATAGTCACGTGTACTGAGCCTGCTCTATAGTCACGTGTACTGAGCCTGCTCTATAGTCACGTGTACTGATCCTGGTCTATAGTCACAGGTACTGATCCTGCTCTATAGTCACAGGTACTGAGCCTGGTCCATAGTCACGTGTACTGAGCCTGCTCTATAGTCACATGTACTGAGCTTGCTCTATAGTCACGTGTACTGATCCTGCTCTATAGTCACAGGTACTGATCCTGCTCTATAGTCACATGTACTGAGCCTGCTCTATAGTCACGTGTACTGAGCCTGCTCTATAGTCACGTGTACTGAGCCTGCTCTATAGTCACGTGTACTGATCCTGCTCTATAGTCACATGTACTGAGCCTGCTCTATAGTCACGTGTACTGAGCCTGCTCTATAGTCACGTGTACTGAGCCTGCTCTATAGTCACATGTACTGAGCCTGCTCTATAGTCACGTGTACTGAGCCTGCTCTATAGTCACGTGTACTGAGCCTGCTCTATAGTCACGTGTACTGATCCTGGTCTATAGTCACAGGTACTGATCCTGCTCTATAGTCACAGGTACTGAGCCTGGTCCATAGTCACGTGTACTGAGCCTGCTCTATAGTCACATGTACTGAGCTTGCTCTATAGTCACGTGTACTGATCCTGCTCTATAGTCACAGGTACTGATCCTGCTCTATAGTCACGTGTACTAAGCCTGCTCTATAGTCATGTGGGGCGGTCGGGTAGCCTAGTGGTTAAAGCGTTCGCTCGTCACGCCGAAGACCCGGGTTTGATTCCCTACATGGGTACAATGTGTGAAGCCCATTTCTGGTGTCCCCCGCCGTGATATTGCTGGAATATTGCTAAAAGCGGCGTATAACCATACTCACTCACTCACTCACTCACTCACTCACTCACTCACTCACTCACTCACTCACTCACTCACTCACTCACTCACTCACTCACTTTCTATAGTAGGGCAAGATTGACAAAAAAAATGACTGAAGACAGTTTAATGGAATAAAAGGCAGATGACATAATTGTTTTTTTCAAATGTTAAGGGCTTACACAGTTTCGGGTCAATACCCAAAATGTCAGTCAATACCTGGTGTGACCACCATTAGCATTCATCACTGCCACACATCTCCTGTACACTGAGTGGATCAGACGATTTGTGAAGGCCCTAGGGGTCCTCCTGCACACATCCAGAGCAGTTGTGCGTAGTTCATCGGCAGTTGTAGGGACTGGGCGCACATTGTGCAGACGCCTTTGAACCTCATCCCACAAGTGTTCGATGGGGTTCAGATCAGGGCTGAGGGCTGGCCATGATAGCACATGGATGTTGTGTTGTTGCAGAAAGGCCATGGTAGCTCTGGCAACATGGGGACGAGCGTTGTTCTGCTGGAAAATGTGTTGTTGATGTTGTGCAAAAAATGGAACATGATGGGGTCTGATCACTTGGTCTATATACCACTGAGCAGTGACGCCGTGTCCCCGATCTTGACCAACATTCAGAAAGCAATGGGTCCAAGTCTCGCATTAAGTCCAATCCCTGCCCATATCATGATGCTAGGTCCACCCCATGGATCCCTTTCCACAACGTTTCTGTCAGCGAAACGATCACCTAGACGTCGCCAAATTCTGACTCTTCCGTCTGCATGGGAGACACAAAAGCGGCTCTATTCACGATGAAGCCAATTGCGATGACCCTGTGCTGAAGTCATGCTCGTCGATGCCGTGGTTGGAGAACAGGACGACATGCAGGTCGGCGACATCTTAGGTTGTTGGAACGGAGACGTTGAATCACAGTGTCCCGGCTAATGTGTCGGTTATGTGTTCCTATGGTCTGTCGAGCACTTTCACTTGCAGTTAGGAACGGATGTCGCTGGTAATCTGCCGATCTTGTCGAGGTGTGGTGACCCTAGGACGACCGTTCCGAGGAAGGTCATCTGTGGTCTGTGTAGCATTGTATCGATGCAGGAGATGGTAAATTGTGGTTATGTTAACGTTGAAATGACGGGCAACATCTTGTACAGACTCTCTAGCTTCCAAACGTCCGATTGCCTGGTTTCTCTGAATTTGGGTTAGGTGTGGCATTGTTGACCAAGGAGTGGTAGGTCCAAGAATTTGCCACAGTTTTATACCCACTACAGTTCGTGACAGTTCGTGCATTTTCGATTTCGCGAGAAATGGGTGCATGATACCCACATATTCATTGAAATGGTGCGTTTTGGCAATTCATTTTTTATGTTGCGTTTTTACCCAGGGCTTCCAAAATGCAACCAAAAATATTGATAACACCATCAGGCTTCACCACATGCTAAACCTCGTATCAATGTATGGTTCCGTGTTTGTTACTAAACCATTTGCGTTTGCTTAAAACCATTTGCGTTTCTTTTGCATGTGAGTATATGTATAGCAGATGAAGCACATGTGGTGTCTTCTTAGGCAAGTGACTTTGTTCGAAATATGCCTCTTTTCACCCAGCAGTGAAGGGGTACCCAGTAGCTGATCGTGACTGTTAACCTTCTTGTGCCTCACAGGCAGCTTGGGTTGTATACTTCCCAGGGAGCTGAGAAGGATAATAATAAGTGCACACTGATCCTTTGACCAGGATAATGATAGTGTTAGTGCTTTGAGCTTCAACGGATGGACTAGCGCATTACAAATATTCATATAGTACAGTAAACTACGGTTATAACGAACTAGAAGGGACCATTAATTTTGGTTAGTTATAACCGTAGTTCGTTAAAGGCACATATACAGCCTATATACAGAAAATGGACGAGACCAAAAAACCGTTTGTTATATCTGTCAGTTCGGTATACAGGTGTTTGTTAAAAACATAGTTTACTGTATCATTATTTATTATTTTTATTGTTGTTGTTATTGTTATTCTTTTTATTACACAGTGTATGATTGTATATCAAACTAAAAACATGATGATATTCACCCCTTGTCATCATTATGTTGATTATGACATGGTGTCACTTTAACATAGTTCAAGGATATTCTTAAGGTATGGCTCAAGACCTCACTTGTTTGATGTCTTCAAGCTTGTGAGAACATATTCATGATAATAAAGTCAATGACTATTTGCCAGGTCAAGATGGGACATAGATTCTGTGGTTTAAGATAATCTTTTTCTACGCTAACACACAACTGATAATAGCCAACATGTTTGACATGTAGGTGAGTATATGCTAGGTTTTGTATCTTGCTTAATGACAAGTCTGATTTCATACACCTTGGACCATGGTTGTTTCTTAGGCAAGTGGTCAGTGTGTTTGCTCATTTGACAGATTTTCCTGGTTTGATTCCCAAATGAGTCAACTGTGAAAAGACCATTTTGGCATAAAATATTTAAGCCCCCCCCCCCCCCCAATAATTATGTGTCATGTTTATGCCGTTTAATGACACAACGCTTATTATAGCTATCCAGTGAAATGAAGGTGTTCTTTAATTATTGAAACATGACCCTTGATATGACCAGTCCTCGTCTCACCCTTTTCCATGTACACTCAAATGATACTGGGAATGCCTTGTAGAAAAAGAACATCCTGCTCATCTTCATAATCCAGATAACAACCTTTCCATCAAAATATAATTAAAAACATGAAAAACAGACCTCTTAGTCGCCCAAATATTCTTACTTGTATGAAGCTGCGATTTTGAATGTAGATCGATCCTGAACTCACTTGAACAAAATTCATTTTTATTGGTTATTGATTTGAAGCATGTGAACTAGAGACATTCTGTGCTAAATTCGTCATGGTAATACAGATGGAGATGGAGATGTCACTTCTGAAACAAAGCTGTGGTGGTAAATAGTCATGACATCATTGTTTCATTGTATAAATAGAATCAAGTCAAATGCCCAGGACAATCGAGGATGTGTTAATTCCCTTATCATTTCCGACTTTCAGCATCAGGGTCCTGCTCCACAAAGCAGTCTTAAAAGCACTACGCCTACCGTAAACCTGTGTTAAAGTATGCCATGTTTTGTACCAGCTGCAAGAAATGGGTTCATATTCAGCTGTATGCACCAGGTATTTACCTGGGTCCTGGGAAAGCTTAAGAGTAAGTTTAGGGATCCTCATGAATTAGCATGAAGGTGGGAGTCCCAGGTTTTAACATCGTCAAGCTGGCAACATGTGGCAGACATCATAACCTTGTCGACCGCCTTCGAGGTCTAGTGGTAGAGCATCTGCCTGGAGAGCAGAAGGTCTGGGGTTTGATTCCTGGCCGTGTCATACCAAAAGACGTTAAAAGATGGTACTTGTTGTTACTCTGTTTGACTATTGGCATTAACGGGCTAAAACAAGGACTGCTCTTCTCGGAGTCAGTATACTGTGTCTGAGTGGGGTATTCATGTTAAACTGCAGCATGGTATCTCAGTGGGCTATCACTATAAATCAGCATCAGTCCGGACTAATACAAGCAGCCACACACACACGCATGTGCATGCATGTCGCTATTAGTAGTGCAATAATCTTGGATGTGACGTTAAACCCCATTTCACCTCACCTCACCACTATAATCTTGTCCAGGCTCTGTAACCCACCGTAATTATACACATATGTGGAATGCTTGTTGGTAACAAACATTATGATTGTAATTTTAAGAAACCTAGTTAATTTAAATATACATCATAAGACATGCTGCTATTGAATCATTAATTATTCAAACAGGAATTTGCTTTTGGCCCATGAGACTGGCGGTATGTATTATTCTTAATTGTTATATGTTAGGACTCAAAAATATTTTTAGCCGGTTGCGCCTTGATGAACCTTCAATGCCCTACACTTTATAATAAAAAATAACTACAATATCAAAAATGTGATACAGTATATAGGCATTGAATGATCTTAATGAACATTTTATCAATTTGCAGTGGACCACAAGTCTGATAAGGATTCGTTTCATTTCATTGTTCATTTAATACACTGTCACTACACATCTGTGGCTAGTGTTCCAGGTTTGATAACTATGTGCTCATTGTTCACTGTGCCGCCTTGATTGAAACATTAGGTAGACATGTAGCCAGGGCACAGTGTATTGGATGATGCATCACGTTCACATGACTCACAACCATTCAGGATGTGGAATTGTTTTGTGTACATCTATGACTTGGTTGACATGAATTTGTTTGTCTGTTGATGTTTAAATTTAGTTGATAATATGAAAACTTGATAGAATAGCTAGTATAGGAGTGCTGAGTAGATTTTCTGGCAACCAACAATTGTGTAATGTAAATATGTGATAAAAAGATGACCACAAGTGAAGGTCACCAGACAAGAGCACGTACCAACTTGATAAAACACACTGTATTCATAACTGACATTCTTGAACAAAGTGGACAGATAGAATCATATGGTTGACAAAAAAAAGACAGACGTTTGGACAGATATTAGACATTTTTTAAAGTTTTATTTTAAATGAAGGACTTCCAAACAGGAAACAGACAAGACAGAAAATATGTTGTAGCTTTTTGCCCAAATCAGTCTTCACAATGTCAACATGGTGATAATGGTGAATTATACAATCAAAATGAAGATGGTTATAAATGGGCATTCAGAACTTTGAGGATTTAACTGTACAAAATGATGGCCATAGTGTTGTAGAACAGGAGCCTGTTGTCACTGGTCAGTGAGTGGGCCATCTCAGTGGACAATAGCCGCTCAGTGACCATCAGCCTTGGCAGGTATCAGAAGAGACTGACTTAATCAGAACAATTTTACATGCTCAAATAATAAAAGTCAAATCTATACACTTAACAAAAAACTGCCCAAAAGCACTTGTGAAAAAGTCTGGGGATATCCTAGGTATATATATACCGTATGTGTAGATCATGTTGAGTGTAGATATGCGTTTTTAGCCTTGACTATAAAATGTTGTCCTGGCTGCTTCTCATGTTAGAAGGTAGAGAGTTACATGAAGAAAGTCGTGTAAGTATCATTCACAGCAATCCCATTGTTCAAACTGGTTTAATACACTATTGACACAGCCCTCATATGTCAGTGCCAGTTGCTGACACTGGATCAGTGACCGTTGCTGACACTGGATCAGTGACAGGCAAGAATGAGCTTCTGTACTTTCATCCCTGAAGTCCTCATCCTCCCAACTCATGTGCTTACTGAATAATTCATGACTAGCAGTGTGACCAGATCACTGCATACAGCATGGGAGAACAGGTCTGCTCAGGTGATCCCTGACCAACTTCTAGACTATAAACTGTAAGTGATCTCTATGACTATCCCTTACTCAGCCCGAAAATTAACATGTCAGTCCATATTTTCTTGATTAATTTCAGATATGTTTGAAAAAAGAACAGCATGTAGAAGGCATATATAATTGCCAACTAAATATAATCAAAATAGTTTTAGTTTTATCGATAATTTTTTGCCTTTTATGGCAAATTGGTATTGATTTGAGCGTCATTCCTGGGCAGTGAAGGTTGAGTTGCCTGCTGTAGTGACTGGTCAAAGTCTCATGTTTCATTGCACAGATCAGATATATCACAGGTATATCTTTCACTGCTTGACTTCTTTCCTCTATCTTCCTTTTTTCATCTTTCTTTTGCTTTTCTTCCTAATTTCTTGGATTTTGGTGCAGCAGTCTCCCCTACCCCATGCTTGCTGTATGAGTAACTATAATGAGAATCGATCATTCATGATTACCCAAGTGTGATTTGCTGTTTGTCATTGTATCCTGAGGATGTGAGGTGATGTTCATGGTATCAACCACTGTTTTGCCAAGCGGCAGTAAACTACGTTTATAACGAACACGCCTATAATGAACTGACTGATATAACAAACTTATTTTTAGTCCCGGACAGTTGTATATATGCTTATAACGAACTACGGTTATTACGAACAAAAATTAGTGGTCCCATAGAGTTCGTTATAACCACAGTTTTCTGTAGTTCTGACAGCAGTGCAAAACAACATTCACTCTGTTTCTTTTTGTGACTATGATCTAGGGTAATAATCTACATTCATTATATACCCTGGACCTGCTCGCCACTACAGTGACCTCACTAGCTCATCCTGATTCAGGGTAGAATTTCACTCACTCATCATTGTCACAGGTCCTGAAATAAACAAACAATCAAAATAGAGAGATCTATATTCATGATCTTGTTTGAGTGAGCCCTCAAGATATACTACTCAAAAGAAGTTTCAGACCACCTGATTCTTTCATGTTACCTTGACAGATTACAACTATAGTATTAACATAAAAGAATCAGGTGGTTTTTAACTTCTTTTGAGTAGAATATTTAATTGTTGCAGAAGACTTATGAATAACTGGTAGCTGGAAAACATTAGATTAGATGAAATGTGAGGGAAGACCTTGTTGGTTTGGCTGCTTAAATGTTAAGAAAGAAACCCTGAAACACCTTATCATGCCTTATAGCTCTGGCAATTATTGATATTTTATTTGCTATTGATAAGCTGAAAGGTGCAATCAAGAAACGATTACTAATGGCACAGGACCATGTAATAATAATAATAAAAATTATAATAATAATAAACGAGGACTTGTCTGCAAGTTTTTTGCGAGTTTGTTTATTTATTATTTGTAGTTACACGGTCCTGTGCCTTAAAATTATGCTACAAATTGTTCCTTCCCGTGAAGACCCGGGGTAGAATAGGTCTTCAGCAACCTATGCTTGCTGTAAAAGGGGACTATGCTTGTCATAAGAGGCGACTAATGTGATCGGGTGGTCAGGCTCGCTGACTTGGTTGATCCATGTCATCGTTTCCCAGTTACGTGGATCGATGCTCATGGTGTCAATTGCTGGATTGTCTGGTCCAGACTTGATCATATAGCTGGAATATTGCTGAGTGTGGCGTTAAACAACAAACAAACAGACAAATTGTTCCGGTTGTATGTTGCAGGCAAAAGTCAGGTTCAGGTGATATTGAGGGCTTTTTCGGCACATGTTCAGTGTCATCTTTCTATGTTGAGTTTGTTTGTTGTTTAACGCTGCACTCAGCAATACTCCAGCTATATGAAGGCGGTGTGTAAATAATCAAGTCTGGACCAGACAATTCAGTGATTGGCATCATGAGCATCGATCCACGCAATTGGGAAAAGATGACATTGCATCAACCAAGGCAGCGAGTCTGACCACAGGATCCTGTTAGTCGCCTCTTACGACAAGATTAGTCGCCTTTTACGGCAAGCATGGGTTGCTGAAGACCTATTCTACCCCGGATCTCCACAGGTCGTCTGTATTGTGATACATATTGCGATATATTTTGGGAGCTGAAGTACAGTGATTGACACTGATTGTACTTGCAGATCCTATTTTCTACATAGTGGGGAAAGTGTTAGACAGTTTGGTCAATCATCGCCATTTTGGAGTCATGGACACAGGAGAGATAACATGATAGAAAAATCGCTTCTGTATTTCTGCCATTTTGTCAATCAGTATCAAAGGGAAATGTTTGTAAATGAATGTCTGTGTAGATGGTAGGTTAAATGAAACATATAATAACAAAATTTGTCACACTACTTTTAACTCAATATACCAGAACACACTCAAAATATTGCAATACATGTTGTTTGAAAGCGTAACGGGGCGGTCGGGTAGCCTAGTGGTTAAAGCGTTCGCTCGTCACGCCGAAGACCAGGGTTCGATTCCCGACATGGGTACAATGTGTGAAGCCCATTTCTGGTGACCCCCGCCGTGATATTGCTGGAATATTGCTAAAAGCGGCGTAAAACCATACTCACTCACTCACTCACTTGAAAGCGTAACACAGTATACCAGTGTACCAGTAATACTGTGCAGACCTATTCAACAGGTAATGCCAGTAACATGACCTTTTCTAATTTGCATGGTGAAATATGATTTCTTGTTAATCACAAAAGTGAAACTAACTGGTGTCTCTCACAGTCACAGTCTCACACTGTGTTGACATATTCCTGGAAATTATGGAAGTTGTGTTTGGTCTTGTTTCAATGAAACATCGTCAGTCACATAGTGTGAAATACATGGAACTGAACAATGCTGAATATTATATATGCAAAGTATAAATGCACAATATTCAGAAGATTTAATATTAATTGGTTATGCATTTATTTATGTGTGTGTTGAGGGTTAATCAGAACTGTTTGACTTCACACATTGACTATCCATGGATGTAATATTGCATATAAGTTAGGCAGGACTGTTCTACTGTGGACTGTGAGTATTCAAGGATGTAATACTGCATATTGGGTAGACATAACTGTTCTACTGTGGACTGTGAGTATTCAAGGATGTAATACTGCATATTGGGTAGACATAACTGTTCTACTGTGGACTGTGAGTATTCAAGGATGTAAACTGCATATTGGGTAGACAGGACTGTTCTACTGTGGACTGTGAGTATTCAAGGATGTAATACTGCATATTGGGTAGACAGGACTGTTCTACTGTAGGGAGTGAGTATTCAAGGATGTAATACTGTATATTGGGTAGACAGGACTGTTCTACTGTAGGGAGTGAGTATTCAAGGATGTAATACTGTATATTGGGTAGACAGGACTGTTCTACTGTAGGGAGTGAGTATTCAAGGATGTAATACTGTATATTGGGTAGACATAACTGTTCTACTGTGGGGAGTGAATATTCAAGAATGATATACTGCATATGAGGTAGATAGGACACTTTTGCTGCTCATGGTAAATACAGTCTTTCCTTGAATACATATTGAAAACATTATCAGTTGTGTAGCAAATTGTTTTAGTATTCAAAGGAAAAATAACTTCGATAATATTTTTATTGATAAAAGTCATTTTATGATAATTATGGTGTGGATTATGTTGCTTTGCAGACTGATAAATTTTCTGAGTACACAACAAACCAAGAACTGTTTGATGCCATATTAATGTGTGGTAGGAGTCAGAAAATGACACACCTCAGCTTTTCTTTGCCTTTCTAACTGCAGGGGAAATAACGTGACCAGACTTTTGGGCATAATTTGTGTAAAATATGCAAAAATTGTGAGGCATAATTTG
The DNA here is from genome assembly GCF_022045235.1 of Haliotis cracherodii. Classification (NCBI taxonomy): domain Eukaryota; kingdom Metazoa; phylum Mollusca; class Gastropoda; order Lepetellida; family Haliotidae; genus Haliotis; species Haliotis cracherodii. The sequence goes on along the minus strand of NW_027266273.1, from coordinate 2,792,922 downwards.
AACATGTTGAATTTATTTTAATTTTAAAAAATAAAACTCTTTAAGAAAGCTTTTGGAGTCAACTTTCAGTCCAGTTAAATACAAGTACATGTCAAATCTTCTGACAGTAAGTATTATAAGAGAGGATTAATGCATTCTTAGCAATAGGGTAGCCTCAGTGGTTAAAGCATTTGCTCGTTTCGCCGAAGACCCGGGTCCAATTCCCCTTATATTTACCATGTGTAAAGCCCATTTCTGAAGTTGCCCTCCGTGAAATTGCTGGATTATAAGTGGTGTAATACTATGCTCACTAAACCACTCGAGAAATATCCCATCATGATAAGTAAGAACAGTTACTTTTGCCACTGAGTATACATGTGAACAATGGGACGTGTGTACTCATAATGTGGCACCTAGATGTGACCTTTCACTTCTGTTGTATCACGATTGATAACAATTATCTCCCGCAAATATCTGTTTGTCTTAGAATAAACATCCATTTTCAAGGCCACTTGATGGTTTATTGTTGCCCTAATCATGGATAATTTGCTATTTGCAACAACACTATTCACTGAATGTATTTATGACAGCAAGCGATTGACTTTGGCACATTAGCATGTGACCCAGATACTCAGTGCCAATGACATTTACACTTATCGTCACTCTACTCGGTAGGTTGTTGAAGAATATTTGAAAGCAATTTCTATGGCCTGATGCAGTTTTTGCTTATTTTCAGGATGAGGCTACCCTAAATTTTACAAAATTGAATGAAATAAATGTACATTTTGGTTTGGAAAAGTTTTGGTAAAAGTGATGTTATTGAAAACATGAAAGTGAAGAGCTCTTGTCTTGGTTATAAAATATAAGACCTGGGCACCATTCCACAAAGCTGTCTATGTGATACAACTGTTGTAGCTCCAATACAGTACTTTTTTATACCCCCGATCTATAAAGTTATACCAAGGAATTCCATCTGTCCTTTCATCCATCCGTCTGTCCCAGGAACATTTTTTTTGTGAGACCTATAACTTGAAAACTACTGCATAGATTCTTTTCATCTTTTCAAACTTGGTGAACACTTGTTATACCTATAGGACATGTAGGAGAGGAACAGTGCAAACTTTGATTTCAATATTTGGATTTTCTGAAACAATACAGCTTTTATTCATTTTTGTACTTAGAATCTTTTCAGTTAAACATTTGTGCAACCTGTAACTACTTCAGTTTCCAAACTATTAGGAGAGTGCAGTTTAAAGTTTGTTTTCAATGTTTGGATTTTCTGAAAAAATACAATATTTAAACAAAAAAATTTTTACTTTGAATGTTTTTACTTCCAACAATTATGTGACCTATAGCTTGATAACTACTTCTTCATAGATTCTTTTCCAACTTGGGGTACAGCTTTCCATACCAATAAGAGAAGTGCAGTGCAAAGTTTGATTTTGCTAAGTGGATTTTCTAAGAAAATATTGTTTATTTGCTTTGAAATATATTTTACTGTAGTCAAAGTCGGGTGTATTAGTGAGTCCTGCTCACTTTTTACCTTGTTAGATTTGTCTTTTACTTATAATACCTGTAGCCTTAGACCATTTTGCGGATTGAGGTCGTGATTCCAAAGTGATTAAGCTGTGACAATCATTTACAATATTCATGATGCTATTGTGCAGAGGTACAGCAGCTCATAAACTCAGAAATTCAGATATTTCGTATTTGTTCTAACATGTTTTCCAATTCTGTTTCAGATGATGTTCAGGAAAAATGCATCACAATTTGAAAATGACGACACCCTGTGATAGAAAACCCGGTCTTTCCTGGTAAATCCGCATTCCGCACTACAGCACCTGCCAGACTACCAAATACTACACTCCAAATACCCTATACCACACTGACAGTGTCCAGCCAGCCCAACTCCAACCCTGCCTTGCCTCACACTGCATCAGTGATCTACATAAGATTACACTGGTATGTGTAATCATTAAATCATCTACATAAAATGAATGATTCAGTCTGCCTCATATCAGATCTAAATCTGACTCCAGTCTCTCTGTGCATCAAGGGAAACACTTCAAGATGAGCATGTTGAGCTGGACATCATGCTCAGTATTTCTGGTTCCTCAGTGAGGTGGAGAAGTCCTGGAGATTTTACAACTCTTCTCTCACTGTGGCACCATAGGATTTTATGAAGAGCCTAGAGATTTGACAACTGTATCTAGCTATACTGCACATTTGAAGACTTCTGCACTGGCTTCATTATCCCCAAGCGAGTTCCTCCCATCATCAACCTTCACACTGATTTCTTAGAACATTGTGTACTGGTTTTAATCTGACATTTGAACCAAAATTTGTCACCCTGCTGATTTGTCTTAAAGCCATACTCACTCCCTCACTCAATACATGCTGCAGATGCCATACAGTACACACCACTGCACTGGTAATTGCCAATGAAATATAAAACTGTAAGTCTAATAATGTGGAGGTACGAGTTTGTGTACATAACATGAAAGTATGATAATGTTTGCAAAATAAGTGAACAGAGGGACAGAATCATGAGTATGTAAGTTTAGGTTTGTAGATTACAGGTACAAATACCAAACTAAATTAACTTAAATGATACAGATATCTATTTGAAATGTTGTCTAAAAACAAGTCTGTGAATAAAATGGAGTATGAAGTTGGAAGAAGAGCTTCATGTTTTCTGAGAAATTTGTTTTTAGTTCTGAATTGAAACTAACATATGTCACACCCCCGTCATTCCAAAACCCGCACTGCACAGGTACATGAAGATCATCTGGCCGAAAGTTTTAAATCTTTTTAAACAGACCATGAATATTTTATGATCTTCTAAAGTAGCTGTTAAATACATCTTTCTTTTCAGGCAGTGTTTGCTTTTAATTTTTGTTCCATGATAAAGAACACATATTTTTAATATTTTCTTAGCATCATACAACACTAACTGTATATTCCTATTATTTAAATTATTCTTAGCCCATTTTTTGTAATCTATAAATTGCTACAGCTTTATTATTATAGCTTGCTTATGCTGAAGTCATATTGGAAAGAGTTGTGTCCCTTTAACTGTTGCCCGTAACCATCAAGGTAAATGTGACTGTTATAAAGATAATGCAAATAATGAATAAATATTAATGAAAAACATTTGTCTGAAAATATATAAATGATTATTATTTAGGTTTTTTTAAAATTTTATTAATAGTTTTATATAGAAAATATCTAATTAATAACTAATAGTTTGTAATTAAAGAAAAGAACATATAAAACAAATACACAAGGAACATGGACCTTTCTCAGAAATAATATATTACAACAAATATATTTGTCATAAAGATTCACTATCATGCTACCATATGTCCCTAACACAGTTCAGTCACAAAGCAACACAGAAAGAGGGAACGATCAGATTCTGAGGAGAAGAGGTGTTTTAAATCGAACAATGGCAAACCATCACTTTACTCAGTCTGTCTTTGTGACGGGGACTCCTAGAGAACACTCTCCAGTCCAACAGCGTTGGATGGGTGAATCTTGTGAAGTTGTACCCCGAACGACAGGGGGATTTCAAATCTACCAACCTAACGCAGCTGCAGAGTATATGCAAAAACAGGATGAAAAGAAAGCTGATCTTCGAAATGATTTAACGCGAAGTATAGAAATGGCAGCTTCCAAATACAAACATAACATTCGTAATCCTGAGATGAAGAAGATGCAGATCGAACGCTCGATAGTGTATGAGAAAAAACGAGCAATGACGAGATCATTGTATGTGTCAAGGCATCATAACACTGGTACTCAAGAGCGAATAAGTCATCATGAATCCCTGCTACCGGCAAAGATGACGCGTGAGCATGAATTTCAGTGCAGTTGCAAGGAGTATCATTCCCATCCTCTTGTAGTGGTGGGTACACCTGTCAACAAAAGCATTGCTGCTGAAATGCGGAAAAGGGAAAAAGTGATTGCAGCATTGAATTCATCGACTTCCCATGTTGACACACATGATGATCCAAGAAATATTTTCTGGTCACCTGAGTTGTCCTTCCATCCTTACAAACATGGTGATTCATTGGTAGATTTTCCTTCACTTTGGCTGAAAGAGAAAGAGCTGAAGAATCACCTGAAGAACCCTGGGATACAAGTGACTATGCTACGTGGTGCAGTCCCTGACCTGTGTAAGCTGGCCGTGACCTGTGGCCCTGTGCGTCTGCTGCGATGTCTCATCGATCTGTCTCTCATACGTGAGTATCATTCTTTATGGATGACCCTCATTAACCCCAAGGCAAATGAGTTAACTGACTAAATAAGTCCAGTTTCATCCCTTGCCGAGCTAGGCTGGTATTATGGAGTTACATTTTGGCTGGACTAACGAGTCTATGCATAATCCAATCACAATCACGCAACGAAATCCGGTTCGTAAACTGTGATGCAGTTTATGTTGATTGCAATATTTGCAAAGCATGTGCACCGACAACTCATTGTCAACAGTTATTTACCAAAACTTTTCATGTTTTTAATCAAGGTGCTCACGTGATTTGATGCACTTCGGGATGAAGGACCCGTTTTATCACAATTTAGATCTTGATTATCAATCAGATCGTCTTGACTGGGTGCCGCCATTGTTTGAAGCAAATGCAAGTGATACGAGAGGTGGAATCTGATTGGTCCATAGGAGAAGCATAGAAGGGACATAAGTCGAAATAGCCACTGGTGGCGCTACGGTCGAGCCAAGTAACTCCAGCCTTGTTCGGTAAGGGTGGAAACTGGATTTTTAAAGTTAGTTATCTCTCTTGCCTCGGGAAGATGTGTAAGAGCAGACCAAGTACAAAAAACTATATCGTTGTCAACATTTATATATTTGTTTAATATGTGTAGATGTTGTATTATTAAATGCAGCATTTACTCTGCAACCATTTTTTTTTTAATCCAGAAATTTCACAGTACCATCCAGATTAACGAGATCTTGGCGTATACTTTGAAACAACATTCTTTTGGAACTGAAGTGATACACCATGTACCTTATTTCATATTTACATTTAGTACTAGCGACTAAATGTTTTTATTGCAGGTATATCATCTTATGTTTACAATTTTACTTACTTCCTGCTACGTCATAGCACGCGCGTGTCTTCGGAAGTTACGTAACCATCTCGTGGTGACGTAATCACTGTTTTATTTTTTCATTACGTAACCGTCTCTACTCTTCACTTTCGCACAGCTGTCAATCCGTGGAACATCGCATTGTCGCTCTCCGCTTTCCCACCCGCCCGCCCTGTTTGCCTCCATCTATCTCATTTCCATTGTACATCAATTTTATTGTCTATGACAGGTACCAGGCACAACAAATTGTACATATCTAATTATATATCTCTCTAATATTGTACATATCTTGACAATGTGAATAAAACAAGTCGTGGAGTGGCGTGGTTCTTCTGGGCTACCTCCTATATCATCATAATTTATATTGATATATATACTAATTAGGGTTTCCGGTTACCTGCTTTCCAGCGGGAACCCAGACTGGGTTACCTTCTTACCAGTTGGAACCCAGTCTTTCCCGGGTTTTCACTCGGGAATCTAGTAACAATTATATTTGGCAACGCAAGTTGCCACATAGCTGGGCCTGGCGGCGTTCGCTCCCATTTAGACCCGCAGCGTTGGTCGGGTTGCGTCGTTTCCGTCATTTGGGCCGTAGCATTAAGTATATATTAACAATTAAATTTGGCCTGGCGGCGTTCGCTCCCATTTAGACCCGCAGCTGTGGTCGGGTTGCGTCGTTTCCGTCATTTGGGCCGTAGCATTAAGTATATATTAACAATTAAATTTGGCCTGGCGGCGTTCGCTCCCATTTAGACCCGCAGCTGTGGTCGGGTTGTGACATTTCCGCCATTTGGGCCTTACCATTAATTATATATTAACAAATATGTTTGGCGACTCAAGTCGCCACATAAATACTATTTATTCCATTGCTAAATTGGGGTAGCCCTTTAGAACCTCCACACCCTCGGCCATTAAATCCACTGTTGCGTCTTTGTCATTCTTTCAACATAGCCCACCTTCCTCAGGGAGGTGGGCCATCGCTGTAATATCCTGCAATAAATAGGAAGTATCTATGGTGAAAGTGAAACACCATGTACCTTATTTCATGTATAGGAAGTATCTATGGTGAAAGTGAAACACCATGTACCTTATTTCATGTATAGGAAGTATCTATGGTGAAAGTGAAACACCATGTACCTTATTTCATGTATAGGAAGTATCTATGGTGAAAGTGAAACACCATGTACCTTATTTCATGTATAGGAAGTATCTATGGTGAAAGCAGCACCATGTTTATGTGTTCCCGTTTGTATTGCCGTGATAGAGAGTGTATGCAGCTGTGAATCCATCAATATTTTTGTGTTCCCATGTTTATAACCATAAGTATAAATACAATCATTGTTAATGGGTGATTCTAGATTTGCAAGAATGAAGCTTTGGTAAAATAAAAAAAACAACTCAGAAAACAAATTTGAAAAGTTCAGAAGAAGAGAAGAAACATTTTTAATATCAAAGTGTTCATACAACATATTGTTACATATTGTAACAGCAAAAAAATTTCGTTACTCTTAAATGAGCATTCTGAAAAATAATATTTCCAGAAATATTCAGGTGAGCTACAGAGATTTGTTACTCGTTTTCTTCACAGAGATTGTTGTGATACTTAATGAGCTGCATCATGTCCAAGGTATATCTTCAACAAGGAAAATAATAAAATATTCTTCGTGGATATGATATTTGATCTATTCCCCACCCAAATCCCTCAGTTGTTGAGTTGTATACCAGGTTACAGGTAACAATTTCGATGAGATGTTTTTATCCTGTATGGCTCATTTTATTTCATGTACGCTTATGTTTGTGGAACATTCATGAAAGTGTACCGTATATAAAAGATATGCCGGGAAGGATGCACCATTTCCTGAAATGGGGGAGGTGGGGTATCCTAATAGTTGAAGCATTTACTTGTTGTGCTGATAGCCCAGGTTAGATTCTCCACATAGGTACAATGTTTGAAGCCCATTTCTGATGTCCCCCACTGTGATTTTGCTGGGATATAGCTAAATGCGGACCAAATCCAACTCATTTATTCATTTAACCTGAAACATTTTACAAGCCTGAAGAACACCCACTTATGCCGGAAATTCTGCTCGGCCTTTTGATACTCTCAAGTTTACTTGTGCCAATTAGCATCCCTGTGGCATGTCTTTACTCAATACTTGCCAATATAGGCCCTATTATGCCCCCTTCTCTCCCCAAACAACATTTTTGTGTTTCTAGACCCCACCTGCACCATTTTCAACCCCCCACGTTGTTCATTTTTTGTGTTTTCCCCCAATTTTTAACAAAGGGCAGATAACTCTAACAAGCTTTATCAAAAATGAAAGAACATACTGCACATGATGCAAGTTATGTCTGTGCAGGTTGTATGTGCGTGTGTGTTGCAGGGGATGGGGAGATTAGGCCTTTAGGGCTTGTCAAGTGTAGTCTAGACACCACTCTACAGAACTTGTACAAATCACTTCGAAAAAGGTATTCTAATACCAGAGACAAATACGTTTTTCTTCCAGAATAGAAAGGTTGTACTGCACAGGTCAGTGTTTGTGAAACATGTAAATTTGTTTGTCAAAAAAAAAATAGGGCATCCAGGGGAAGGTCATTCAAAAATAGGATAAAAATTAGGGGAGGGTAATTATTTTCAGTACATTAATGCACAAAAAAACTCTTGACCCACCCACCCATTAATATATGACCACTCCCTTATTACCGAAAGATGATGATCAAATATGTGAGAATAAATTGAGAATATATGTCAATTATAGAGCATCCCAACTACTTGCATGGTTTGTTCCCCTGTACAGATGTGCCTGTACCATGCAACATGTTTCTCCTGACCCAAATAAAATCTGTTTAAAAATATAGAAGAGAATTTGTATTTTTATGGAATCTTACAGATGTAATTGCACATTTTAAGTTAAAGATCAGTTTAAAGAACAACAAGAACAAACATATTTTCAAAATATTCAATTCTAACATTTCTAAAGAAATTTTTTACTTGTTTCCGTGAGGCCTAAGTGGCGGCATTGATGTTGAGCTTGGAAGTAGTCTGATGTACTGTACAGGTTTAAATATAAGTATCTGGAACCATTTTATTAAAAGTTGATTGACTGGTTACATAATATAAGGGGAGGCCACAGGTGGTTCAGTCATCTAAGTTGCCGCAATTGGCTGTGCAAAGTTGCATCACTTGGGCACACCAGATTGTGGATTTGAATCCCCACCTCACCCCACCCCACCCCACCCCACCCCACCCCACCCCACCTCAACCAACCCCACCCTACCCCACTTCACCCCACCTGACCCTATCTGGGTACCTGCTGTCGGTCTCTCTAGTTGGGTACAAAATTTGTGTTTGGGAATTGTTTTACTGGAGCCCTGGAAAAAAAACCTGTTTAGATACATGTTTTACACAATCTGATCATGCATACATTGATATTGAATGAACCTTTATCTTAACTCAAATAAAATCTGACGAATGCATGCATTGTTAGAAAGAAATGTGACCATAAGTGACTTGTAGTATAACCATGGAGTTTTATTGTTTATAATATAACATGACTTACCATGGGTCTGGGTAGTCCAGTGGGCACCCAGGTCCTACTGACGTCCCACCCAACTAGTGTACCCGAGTTACCCATCCCAGACCTAATCAGAGGCAAATAAGAAGAACAGATCATGCCACAGGAGGTTTCTAAGAATTGTTAGCCAGGCAGTGATGTGACTACTGATGTGGTGCATTGTTGAACCCCATGATGACTTGCTAATGCCACACAGACCACAAACAGGAACTAAGTCATACAAGCATGTGACATGGCAGAAGGATATAAACACGATTGTCATAGGTCTGCAATTTGATCTTGTGATGCAGCTGTGAGATTCAACAGTTTTATGGGAATGTAGGTAAGAGTTTTTTTTGCATTGGATGAAGAGAAGATATTTGTTTGTTCTTATCAAATAACATGTTTTATCTCATTGAGTGACACAGCCACGAGTGGCAATGTCAACGTTGTCAGGCCACTGGATGAGATAAACATGATAGTTGATAAAGAAGGGACAACTGTTCTCTTAATCATGTGTTTTCTTTATGAAGCGATTGAAAGTACCAGTTGTTCTGACATTCAGTATTACTTCTCTAAAGTGAATATTGATTTAAAAAACAGCATATTTAGAGTCCAACGCCCTGTGTTTTGACAGCTGTACATCAGCTGAGTAAAGTACAGTTTTATACAGGATATTTGAGTTATGTTGCCAAATGACATGTTTAGCTAATCTGTGATATTTTCATGAGTGACCCAGCTATGTGGAACTCTCGACATTTTGTCAAAATGAGACAAACATGTTGTTTAACAAGAAAAGACAAATGTTCAATGTTTTACCAGGGCTTGATTTAGCTATATATAATATGCACCAGTGCAACCTATGTACAATGAATACATAATAGCATCAGTTGTATGGAAAAAATGTATTCTCCTGTTTTGTTTACTGCATAAGTTGAGTATAGAGAACTGTGTAGAACTTAATCAGTGAACTTACAATCTGCTATTGTGTTCTCTTGAAAAAATGAGTTGTAATCTGGAGATAATCTACTTATGTAACTTTGTACAGATGCCCTTATAGACACTACTGCACTGAATGAACAGGTAAGACAGCAACTTCAGACAAAGCTAATTTATTTGAGGCATGTTAACAAACTAGCTTTTTTAAACCTGCACATGAATGGTTTGAACTTCATTGATTTTTGTAGTTGATGTCTACATTACAGTGTGAACGCCATTTGTTGTTATGTAACATGGATTCTGCTAAACCTCAGTGAAAGAAGAGAGTGGTAGAGAGTAGTACTTAACTTGTACAGAGTATTATTTTACTTGAACAGAGTGATACTTCACTTGAATAGAGTGACATTTTACTGGAACAGAGTGATACTTCACTTGAATAGAGTGACATTTTACGGGAACAGGGTGATACTTCACTTGAATAGAGTGATATTTTACTAGAACAGAGTGATACTATACTTGAATAGTGATATTTTACTAGAACAGAGTGATACTTCACTTGAATAGAGTGATATTTTACTAGAACAGAGTGATACTTTACTTGAATAGTGATATTTTACTAGAACAGTGATACTTCACTTGAATAGAGTGATATTTTTCTAGAACAGAGTGATACTTCACTTGAATAGAGTGATATTTTACTAGAACAGAGCGATACTTCACTTGAATAGAGTGATATTTTACTAGAACAGAGTGATACTTTACTTGAATAGTGATATTTGACTAGAACAGAGTGATACTTTACTTGAATAGAGTGATATTTGACTAGAACAGAGTGATACTTTACTTGAATAGAGTGATATTTGACTAGAACAGAGTGATACTTCACTTGAATAGAGTGATATTTTACTAGAACAGAATGGTACTTAACATGAAGAGACTGATATTTACTAGAACAGAATGGTAATTACCTTGAACCAGGTTTTGTTTTACTTGAACAGAGCTACTTAAGTAGAACATCAATGCTTTACTAGAACACACTGTTACAACAGTTGGACATCTCACTGTAATTTTGCTGTGATGTCACAAATAAATATCTCACTGTAACACTGCTGTGATGTCACAGTTGAGCATCTCACTGTAACACTACTGTGATGTCACAGTTGAACATCTCACTGTAACACTACTGTGATGTCACAGTTGAACTTTCACTGTAAGGTTGCTGTGATGTCACAGTTGAACATCTCACTGTAAGGTTTCTGTGATGTCATAGTTGAACATCTCACTGTAACACTACTGTGATGTCACAGTTACACAACTCACTGTAAGGTTGCTGTGATGTTACAGTTGAACATCTCACTGTAACACTACTGTGATGTCACAGTTGAACTTTCACTGTAACATTACTGTGATGTCACAGTTGAATACCTCACTGTAAGGTTGCTGTGATGTCACAGTTGAATATCTCACTGTAACACTACTGTGATGTCACAGTTGAATATCTCACTGTAACACTACTGTGATGTCACAGTTAAACATCTCACTGTAAATATTACAGTGATGCCACTGTTGAACATCTTTTCCCTGTTATCTTAAAGGTTGGCCACAATATCATTGATAGTGTGATCATTTTTTATTAACATGTGGATGGACAACTAAAAACATCTGCTGCATGGAAGACTTGAAATGAAAAGAGTTCTCTATTTTAACAGTTATTTCAATGCGTTGTTCACATAAGGCCATTAGAACTGTGTTTTTAAGTAAAAGGGAGACTACAATAGAATCACTAGTGGGAGGTTAAATATTTCAGTTGAGACCCACCAACCATTTTCTAAAGAAGTAAATAAAGATAAAAATAAAGAAATTAAAATTGCCTAAAACACTGTTTTCTGGCTCCCTGGTAAGATTTTGTTAGGGTCAAAGAATCAGGAATTTGAACATGCAACTGGTATATTTCAAACATGTGGTACTTAACATTTTGACGCAGAAGAAATATTATTACTGTTGTTTGTGCAAAGTGAATGATAAAGTGGTCATTTGTCCCACAGTTTAAGTTCACAATGTGGAGTCATGGAAAAGTCCAGAGTTGTCAGATTTTCCTTCATGATAAAATAACGTGGTAAATTGACAGAGATCCGGATAAGTCCAATTTTGAAAGATTCCACTTTATGCATGATCACAATTAAAGCTGATTCAATTATGATGTATATAACATGTGTAACATTAGGAAATTAACAATTGCGAAAGGATGTCCACACATCAGAATAATGTTAGTTATGGTGTCTTTTTGGACGTATACGGTGTTATGTTAGGTAAGCAGAAAAATACTGGCTCAGTATTTTGTATACGGCAACTAAAGACACAATAACAACAGATATCTGTACCAGAATTTTCACGTAAACTATGTGAAGCGGATGTTGGAAAATCCAAGATGGCTGTTACTGACGGTATACTGTCTCATATTAGGTCAGTAACAAACATTTTGGAATTTTACTGATGCTCTACGTGCTCATGTGGGGTCAGTAGTTCTACTCTCTGATTGGTCAATCTCACTTTGACGCTTAATAAATCTTGATATGAGCTCTTTCAGCCAATGAATGTTAATACTACCATCTATGATATCTTATTAATGTGTTCATGACATATCACATCAATGGCATTGCCCTTGACTTTCACTGATGTAAGAGACAGACCTTTATCGGATGACCACTGGACTGTTGGCAATGCTTCAACATTATACAAGTGATGGGTTTATCTGACTGGCTGACGTGGCACAGTCTGTTAGCCCTGACCACTATGCACTTGAACTATCCTGCATGATAGCAGAACTTTGAAATTAGACAGAGTTTTATTCGGAGTAAATGGTGGCAGATGTGGACAAAGCATTTATTCTAAACAGGGCATCAGGCCATCAGGGCATTGACATATTTGTTTTGGTTATGACACTGAAATATAAACTACATGCAGAAGTCGGATGAATAGTTTCAAAAATAAAAACATAAGGGAATATGTTTTGAATAGGTTAGGAGCTTTGTTCAAGGCTTCAGAGTTGATGTATTGATTGCAGTACCTGACACATGATACATGTTGTTGAATTGCTTGTTTTAACTTTTGGCTTACGCTGACATGGGTACAGCTCTCTACGAGCATGTAGATACATGCAGTAAGAGTTTTTAGACATTTTAAGAGAAAATCCAAACAAAATACCGAAAAAATGTCAAATTGTGGACTTCCATTCATGAATTTGAAGTGTGACGAACAACTTGGAGCAATCTCATTAAAGTCAGATGTGTCTCTGTGTCAAGACCTGACGAGACCTCCATGTCACATCAGCTGAACCACGAGCAAACTTGGACTGCCCAATCAAAATGACAGGTGCATGGGATCTTGAGTCAAGATGTCAACTGTCTAAAACAATTCAGCCTCCTTGATTTGGAAATTTTGATCTTAACAAAAGAAAAATGCTACTGAACAAACATATACCCACCATAGTATACCCTTTGGGTGAAGATGCCATGGCATTCAGAAACAACACTATACCCTCCACAGTACACCTTTGTGGGTGAAGATGTCATGGCGCTCAGAAACAACACTATACCCTCCATGGTACACCGTTGTGGATGAAGATGCCATGGCATTCAGAAACAACACTATACTCTCCATATTACACTGTTGTTGGTGAAGATGTCATGGCGCTCAGAAACAACACTATACCCTCCACAGTACACCTTTGTGGGTGAAGATGTCATGGCGCTCAGAAACAACACTATACTCTCCATAGTACACCTTTGTGGGTGAAGATGTCATGGCGCTCAGAAACAACACTATACCCTCCACAGTACACCTTTGTGGGTGAAGATGTCATGGCACTCAGAAACAACACTATACTCTCCATAGTACACCTTTGTGGGTGAAGATGTCATGGCGCTCAGAAACAACACTATACCCTCCACAGTACACCTTTGTGGGTGAAGATGTCATGGCGCTCAGAAACAACACTATACCCTCCATAGTACACCTTTGTGGGTGAAGATGTCATGGCACTCAGAAACAACACTATACTCTCCATAGTACACCTTTGTGGGTGAAGATGTCATGGCGCTCAGAAACAACACTATAAACCTCCACAGTACACCTTTGTGGGTGAAGATGTCATGGCGCTCAGAAACAACACTATAAACCTCCACAGTACACCTTTGTGGGTGAAGATGTCATGGCACTCAGAAACAACACTATACCCTCCACAGTACACCTTTGTGGGTGAAGATGTCATGGTGCACAGAAACAACACTGTACCCTCCACAGTACACCTTTGTGGGTGAAGATGTCATGGCACTCAGAAACAACACTGTACCCTCCATAGTACACCTTTATGGGTGAAGATGCCATGGTGCACAGAAACAACACTATACCCTCCATGGTACACCGTTGTGGATGAAGATACCATGGCATTCAGAAACAAACACTATACCCTCCATAGTACACCTTTATGGGTGAAGATGCCATGGTGCACAGAAACAACACTATACCCTCCATGGTACACCGTTGTGGATGAAGATACCATGGCACTGAGAAACAACACTATACTCTCCATATTACACTGTTGTTGGTGAAGATGCCATGGTGCTCACCAATTTGGTGTCGCACAGCATCAACACACCAAATGTTTCCGTGTGCTGGAGACAAACATGTTTACATTGTCAGAACTGTGTAGGTACTTGTGATGTGCTATATTCTATAACGCTTTATGGAAGGGTATATGAATTAGCATTGATTTTGAAGGTTTTTACAGGGTGGGTGGGGGGCCCTTATGGGTGGGGTCTCCTAAATTATAGGTGGGGTTGCTTTATAGACAGCGATATATGGGAGCTTCCATAATTCAATAATACAACCGTTGGGTGTAGATGCCATGGCACAACAATATGAAACAACAATTTATTGCCAGGCTTTAAGTTTTGCATGTAGAACTACCCAATAACACTTTTTTTAAATACAGAGATGAGATATGCTAGTCTGAATGCATTTCTCATTTGACTAATAATTTAGAATCTGATTGGTTGATTTTGGCAATTACATCAATTGAAAGAAGAATCTGTACAAGCCTTTGATGAAACTCTTTAAAATAAATTCAATTTCTGGTTTGTGAAAATATGAACATTAAGTTTGAAAGTGTCTAAATTGTAAGTATGCTTGTGGAGCATTGATTATTAACTTGATGATAAAGAAAATACTGAACAATTGGTCTGATATTGAAATAGATCTGGATTAGACAGCACCTGCTTTTGACAGATTCCACTGTATGTATACATGATCTCTGATAACGCCTACTTCATGTATTTCAGTATACAATTATATATAATTCATAACATCATGACAACTGACACTTACATGGTGCATGGCCATGTCCACATACTAGAACAAATGTAGAAATGTGTAGTTATATAGTATAGTTATTACTACATTGTACTATCTGGTGCAGTAACCTAGTAACCTTTGTGATATAAATGTGTTATCGCTTGTAATGCTGTTGCTAAGCTTTGACCTTTCTTTTCATGGATGTAACTAATGTCTACACATGAGTTTTATCAGATGACGACGAGACTATCACATTTCCTCTTATTCTTTGAACAAGTTTCCAAGCCCAGTGGGAGGCCTGCTGGCAATTAGAGACCTTGCGCTTTATATTTAAACTACTGTCTAGCATAAGCTACAGTCAGTAATAAACTGACATACAATATAATTTTATGTTCTTTATACAGAATTTACCTGGCGCTTATGAGAGAGAATTACTATCCAACAAATTATGTAGTTTATATACTGAACCATAAAAGAAACGTCACCCCAAGTAACATTGCATGGAAAGTTGTCATTTAATTATCTGGGTAATTTTTGTCAAAGTTTCTAACATTTAACATTACCTTGTCCAGAAATATGAAATTTTATGATAAAAATGCAAAGCAGATGACAATAAAACTGATTGCCCAAACGCATCACGGCAACGGTCATGGTGACCTGATGCACGTGGGTTCCGTGCAAATTGAAATGCTCATGCGTTCCCCCATTCTTGCCCTATAAAAATCCACCCAGATCGGATAACATTCATCCGTTATTGAATTGCTACCACATGCCAAGATTGACAAGAAATCAGCGACACCAAGCCCTTGGACAATTGCAAGCTGGAAAAACCGCCCGGGAAGTAGCCAATGCATTTCAAGTCCACGTCTGGACCATATACAGGCGCCAACAACGGTACCAGACCACCAACACTGCAGGTGACTGATCACATAGTGGAAGACCAAGGGTCACCACCTGACGTCAGGATCGTCAGATTGTGCAACAGCATCTTCAAGATCCTTTCTTACTGCTGCGGAAACTGACAATTGACAAGCAGACACCTCCACTGTCACAGGCCACACAGAGGACCCATTCTGACACCACGTCATCGCCGGGACCGTCTTCAGTGGGCAACACAGCACCAGCATTGGCGCAACCAGTACTGGAGAAAAGTCCTATTCTCAGACAAGAGCCGTTACTGTATCTCAACAGCAGATGGCAAAGAGTCAGGGTTGTGGGAAACTCAGTGGGGAACGTTATTCGGATGCTTGTGTTGTTGAGAGAGACTCGTGGGATGGTCCGAGCATCATGGTGTGGGGTGGTATTGGTCTTGCACAGAGGGTCTGCTCCGTGGTCTTCCAGAACATTGGTACAGGGATAGGCAATGGTGTCACAGCAGCTTGGTACATTGATCTTGAGACCACACGCCAAACCTCATTTGGCACGTCAAGTTTCAGCATGATAACGCCCGTGACCACACTGGGAAAGCGACAAGAGACTTCCTTCAGCAGAATGGCATCAGAACCCTGCAGTGCCCGACCTCAGTCACGATTTAAATCCCATTGAGCACCTGTGAGACGAGATTCAAAAACGGCTGAATGACGTCCGACCAAGGACAACAACTGCAGCTGAACCGCCTCAGGCGTTCCTTAGAGTGTGGGCGTCATCAACCGCCTCATCCATTCCATGTATTGACGTTGCACGGCAGTCATCAATGCACACGGCAGGCATACACACGAGATACTGACTTGTGATGCCATTTTCTCAGAGACTAGTGTTGTGTTTCACCTAAAGAACATTTGAGTCTTTAATTTCAAATTTGATGATCAGTTTTGACAAGTTTCATCTTTTTAATATGTCTCATAGTATGTTTACAGTGTTTGGACAAATAAGGTTTCTCATATATCTATCCATGGTGATGTTTCTTTTGTGGTTCAGTATATGTGCATTACCGGTATATATCATATCGTACATAATTTTTGAATAACTTACATGGTGATACATGTATAACAATAGTATTAGTATTTTCATCAATGAAAACAATGTGTCAGAGTGTTAAATAATATTTCAGTGCTATTGACATGTGTTTAAAGGAAAAGCTTTTTATTATACTCCCGACCTAAAACGGCAGGGGTATATGGTCATACCAAGGAATTCCGACCGTCCTTCCGAGGACATTTTTGTGTGTGACTACTGCATAGATTCTTTTCAAACTTGGTGAACACTATCTATACCAATAGGAGAGGGGCAGTGCGAAGTTTGATCATGAATATCACTCGAGCCTAGAAGCTTTAAAACATTTGTCTATCATCAATTGATATTAACATTCTCATATTCCATAATATGTGTGAAACCCATTTCTGGGGTCACCCGCTGTGACATTGCTGGAATATTGCTAAAAGCGACGTAAACCCATATTCACTCACTCACTCACTCACTCACTCACTCACTCACTCACTCACTCGATAGAGATTATTAGTTGAGTGTATTTCCATATTATAAATATCCTGTACATTATAAGAAATATAAACTGTATTATGCGAGCATTATACATAATATTTTTCCGGATACATGATGATAAATGTTATGACTGGGAACATTCAGGTAATAATCACTTTGTGCCTTGGATAAAGGAAGATCCAATGCAACATGCAACTGATATACAAGCCAGCGATGAATCCATCCCTGCTTTGTCTTAACTTATCATTGAAGATACACTGGTGATCCAAGCAGTGACACTGCCTTGTACTGTAACAGCAGAGATGGGATGTACGCTTCATTAGCAGATAACATTGAATGTAGGGAGTGTTTCCACATGATAACGCTGTCTCTGTGGCCAAGGTGATGTAACTGCATGGAGAGTGGAAGCTCGGTGGTTCCATCCCTGGCCACATCATACCAAAAGACGTTAAAGAGATGGTACTTGTTGTTACCTTGCCTGTATTCAACATTATGGGATAAACCAAGGACTGGACGACTTGGATTAAGTATACTGTGTCTGAGTAGGGTATTCAAGTAAAACTGCAGCATGGTATTTAAGTGGACTATCACAACAACAAAATCAGCATTAAGTCCTGGTTAGAACACGGACGTATATACATCTTTGGTTAGTACAAGCAGCCACACACACAAACACACAAGCATGCACATCGCTATATCAGTGCAGTTATCTTGAAAGTGACGTTATGCCCCATTTCACCTCACCTCCATCATGAGAGCTCATCTCCAGATGGGTGCATTGAAATTTGACAGCAATATATAGAACCAATAGTTAACATGCTATATATTACAGCTATGACACTGTGGCCTGCTGGTTCAGCAGCCTATTGGTTGACCATTGGGTGCAAATGACACAGTCATGTGCAGTGCACTGGTCTTCCCATGATCATCACATCACTGTCCATACTCAGTACCCATAGTGACCAAGTAATCTCCATTCTACCCAAGTCTGAGCTACATTGGTGAAGGCCATGGTTACCTAATGCTCTCACTCAGAGGTGCTGTATCGCATCACTAGCAGAGTTGCATCACTTGGCAGTATCAGCATCTGTTGCCAAGGTTCCGATCCCAGATTCAGCCTATTTGATCCTGAATACTGTTCACATTCTCAAGGGCTTCACCAAACTTGTAAATGCCTCATTAACTGGAATATCAACTGAACCTAGCCAGATCACGCAACACTAACTGTATCAACTGAACCTAGCCAGATCACACAACACTAACTGTATCAACTGAACCTAGCCAGATCACGCAACACTAACTGTATCAACTGAACCTAGCCAGATCACACAACACTAACTGTATCAACTGAACCTAGCCAGATAACGCAACACTAACTGTATCAACTGAACCTAGCCAGATAACGCAACACTAACTGTATCAACTGAACCTAGCCAGATCACGCAACACTAACTGTATCAACTGAACCTAGCCAGATCACGCAACACTAACTGAACTGTTCACAGAAACCAAGTTTCCATAGTCCCTATTGACATACAGCTGGTCAACTGTGTCCAGATTTATACAACTTGGCAAGATTAATTGCAGAGTACTTAAATTTTCTCAAAATGTACAACTGCCACAACTTCTGCTATAAGATATGCATGTATGTATAGATGCTGTGTTGTTTCTGTCCTAGGCCACATTGCCTGACATTGTATACAGTTCATGAATATGTTTATTTTCATACTTACGTTTTACGCTTTACATGTGTGCCTCTTCAAAATTATATTTTTCTTCTTTTTCTCTAGTCATTCAACAAAGTCCCATTGTGCATGCAATTGTTTGTGAAAAGATTTATGTAGGGCATATATTTTTCTTGTGAAGACAAGTCAAGTTATTTATTTTGAAGATATTTTCAACATTTAGCATGTAATACAAGGCATCTTTGAGAAGCATCTTTGAGAAGCAGCTACATCCACATGACAGCTCAAAGGGTCAGTACGTCTACTGATCTGGAGCATTGTTTGCAAACAATAGACAATAGAGTTTACTCGACTAGATTCGCCTTACTCTGTTAATGAAGTTTCTGCTCCAGTGACTCCACAGTGGGTGTTGGCTTAACACATGATCAAACTTTTCTCTTGTTTGTAAAAAAATGCACTTCTTCTGAAATAAGAACAGAGAGGCCCAAAGAAAGCCTTTCAGTGCACTTTCCATATTGTTTTGCATAATTATATAGATATGCTACTAGAAATACAACAGTTAGGTGCATGACAATATATTTATACACATTAAAGTGGCCGTATTAAAAGCTCTCCATAGGGCTTCAAATATAGTTTGTATGGCCGTATACCCCACTCCAACCCCACTCACTCACTCACTCACTCACTCGATAGATAGAGATTATTAGTTGTTGTTTCACAATTAACCATGAGAGAATTGATTTAGTCACATATGTACATAACAATAGATTCATGGTGATTGTAATAAATATTTCTGCCATTTAGTTATGCCTGTTTGTACAAAAAAATGCAATATGAGTAAATCATAAAGGTTGTTTATTGACAACTTGTGAAAGAGAGAGATAGGACACTCCTTGCAGTTATGATTCCCTCTTATCACACATGTGGCCAGTATTCATCAACTGGGGTGAAGCAAGGGGAGCTATTTTGTCATATTGCATTCACAGTGAATGCAGAATTTTGATTGATATTTCTCACATGTGTAACTGTGATTCTCCTTTTCAAGGTATGTCAACATTTATAATTATTAATGAGGATGCACATTGTGGTCATATGACCATGAGTGGTACTTTTATCAATGAAGCAAGCATGATTATTTGCCACAGCAGTATCAGCTAGGTGCAAAGAGAACCAAATTGTGTAAAATAGTTTGTTATATGATCATCATTCATTGAAAGATTTTATGATTTATTCACCTATATCATC
This sequence comes from Haliotis cracherodii, assembly GCF_022045235.1. NCBI lineage: Eukaryota > Metazoa > Mollusca > Gastropoda > Lepetellida > Haliotidae > Haliotis > Haliotis cracherodii. The sequence continues at coordinate 2,772,626 of NW_027266273.1, read as the reverse complement.
ATGCTACTAATTTGTTTTTAATTCACATGGTACCAAATTTAATAATTGAGAAATTAACAGTGTACATTCAGTTGAAATCTAAAGGTTCTAAATTCAAGTTTCTAAAACTAGTCAGCTTTGTTTCACAAGAGATTAATAAGTATTGCAGAATTTGAGATAGTGGAGAAATTTTAGTTGTTTGGTCATCTAGCCTTTTGAGCATGTTGAGTTACACATGATAGTTTTGATTTGAAATCTGATGTACATGGAACAGATACTGGCTTTTTATGTTTTATGTTATGTTCACATTTACAGCTGGTTTATAGTTGCTAAGTAATGAAACTGTTAACAGCATGTCGGTTTGACATAGCTGTCAGTCATGTCAGCTGTCGGGGGGGGGGGGGGTCATAGAGCCCTGCTGGAATGTACTCGTTGATGAACATGTACTGGTTGATACAAGGAAGATCTGATAGTGAAGAGGTTTATTTGTGTCTACTGGTACTCATATTTATTCATGAGTACAATGGCCATAAACAGCCATCCTCTCGTGATACGTGTAGAGACAGATACAATATATCTAGCTTGGGTCTTTGGTATGGACATGAACCATTTTGAATTGATGCAGATAATGTCAATGTTTCATTGTAAGCATTCTAATCGTGGTGTGATGTAAATCTCATTCAATTTACTGTTTAGCTTTTAAGAAATTGTAAGACTACATGTTCATGCCTCATTCATTCTAAGACAATTTTGTTCTTGTCCAAGTAAAGGCTGTCGTCTCCTGGTTCGTTTTATTTAAAGTTACATACTGTTAATCATACTTTTATGCAAAAGCGTATAGAAGTAGAGGGTATTCCCTATATTTCAATGTATAGCAAACTGAATTTTGCACACTGGTTATAAAGTGGTCCCAGCCTTATAGAATGCATACTAATTTCCTTCTACAAATTAAGTTTAAGTCATCCACAATTTATAAAATACCCATCTTAGAAAAGTTAATTATTTTGTATACAGATCAGCAGAAATCTTTAAAAAATAATGTTCATCTCACCACTGCTTAGAATTGTTTTATGATTAACGTAATTAATAAGAGTCAAATAAAAAATCAGAATGGATAAGCTCCCAATGATTCTGTTCTAAGTTATGATTTTATTATGTAGGTTTAATATAAATAGAGGGAGGGAAGTAATATTTTTAATTGTCATTTTATCATAGATACAACCGTACATGCCTGATTTTAATTTAAGATGTTTATGTATGTTTGCATGCCTGCATGCATGTAGGATGATTAACAAAATAATGAATATGTATATTTAAAAAAAATTGTATAACATCCTACATGTCCTACCTACCATACCTTCAATAAAAAAAAATTCACATTTTTTTTTAAATTTTAGCTTTTAATTTCTCTTTTGACCACAATCAGATTGGTTTTGAGTTCTAAGGATAAGTTTTCATAATGCTCCCTTGATAATCATCACTGCTTTGTTAAAGAAATTGAAAATAGTGTCCTTGAAATTTGAGTCACAGTGAAATGTGAAGGTGACCTGGTCGGATTGCGGCTGATTGCAGGTGAGATAGTCACCTTGCAGTATCTGGCGTAACTGTCGCCGGTGCCTGCACTCAGATAGTGGGTGCTGCTGTGTCATAGTGCTGCAGCAGTTGTGGGTCGCTGTACATCAACACGGAGAGACAGTCAAGATAAAATTGTTATCCTTAGTCACCACCCTCCCACCCTGTGCCATATCCACTCTCTCTACACCCACCTTTCCATTCTACAATAACCCTCCACTCCATCCTACACCAGCAACCATCCCTACACCCACCACCCCATCCAAAAACCTCATGCCACACCCACTCTCCCATCCTACACCTCATGCCACACCCACTCTCCCATCCACCAGCAACCATCCATACTCCAACCCTCCTATCCTACACCCACTCTCCCATCCTACACCCACTCTCCCATCCTACACCTCATGCCACACCCGCTCTCCCATCCTACACCTCATGCCACACCCACTCTCCCATCCTACACCTCATGCCACACCCGCTCTCCCATCCTACACCTCATGCCACACCCACTCTCCTATCCTACACCTCATGCCACACCCGCTCTCCCATCCTACACCTCATGCCACACCCGCTCTCCCATCCTACACCTCATGACACACCCGCTCTCCCATCCTACACCTCATGCCACACCCACTCTCCCATCCTACACCTCATGCCACACCCGCTCTCCCATCCTACACCTCATGCCACACCCGCTCTCCCATCCTACACCTCATGCCACACCCGCTCTCCCATCCTACACCTCATGCCACACCCGCTCTCCCATCCTACACCTCATGCCACACCCACTCTCCCATCCTACACCTCATGCCACACCCGCTCTCCCATCCAACACCTCATGCCACACCCACTCTCCCATCCTACACCTCATGCCACACCCGCTCTCCCATCCTACACCTCATGCCACACCCGCTCTCCCTACCTACACCTCATGCCACACCTGCTGTCCACTACAACACCTCATGCCACACCCGCTCTCCCATCCTACACCTCATGCCACACCCGCTCTCCCTACCTACACCTCATGCCACACCTGCTGTCCCATACAACACCTCATGCCACACCCGCTCTCCCTACCTACACCTCATGCCACACCTGCTGTCCCATACAACACCTCATGCCACACCCGCTCTCCCATCCTACACCTCATGCCACACCCACTCTCCCATCCTACACCTCATGCCACACCCGCTCTCCCATCCTACACCTCATGCCACACCCACTCTCCCTACCTTATAGTTGATAGATGATAGTTGGTTCTTCCACATTTTTGAATATATGTAAATTATTCTGTCTAAATTCCCTCCCAAAACAAGATCAGTTTTCCAAACTGAAGTGTGTGTACCCAGTGGTTGACCAGCTTGAACGACCTGTTTATGACAAGTTCTGACTGTCAGCACAGTCGCCAAGTACACAGTGTTGCTGACAGGTTTAGTAAGAAAGAATGACATTCACTTCTTGCATTGACATTTTCCTTTCCTTCAGATTAAACGAAGAGGTTTTCCTTACTTCATTGACAGTACTCCGGATATATTGTCAAAACCAGAATCAATGTTGTAATTCAGGTACACAGTACACTCTACTTGTGACTGACAGCTCAGTCCATCATGTTTTAGCCACATGTTCATTTTGTAGACATGGGGCACAGGTGGCACCACTGTGCAGAGTTGCATCAGAAACATAGGGTCAGTTTCTTAGTTTTGTGTATATCACTCACTGACTAACTCACTCACGGACTCACTCACTCACGGACTCACTCGCTCACTCGCTCACTCACTCACTCACTGTGCCTCATATGCAGTGGTGCGGTAGATATACATCATGTGTCTGTACTGTGTCAAGTGCTTGACACACGTAGATTACCCTGCCTGGCACCCGGCATTAAGGGGCTAAAATAAGGACTAGTTGGTTCGGAGGCAGTATGCTGTGTCTGAGTCATGTTAAACTGTGGCATGGTGTCTCAGTGCGCTAGCACAGTAAAATCGACATTAGTCCGGACTAGTAAAAGCAGCCACACACACACATCCATGCACGTCGCTATATAAATGCAATAATCTTGAACGTCACCTCCCTCACCATCTTGTCCAAAACATAGAAATCGGCTGGCTGGCTGGCCTATATGAATACCAGGATGTCATATGACATCACTATCTCTCCATGCACAGTTTGTATCAGTATACTAATAGTGTCACACATTTATATTTTATGGAAAATAAGTTTATATTTATAGTATACAAGTCAATTTCCGTCATAAAATTCTGGTGCATAAAGTACTAAAACCTATAAACAGTACAGTTTTGCAACAAGACAGGAAATAAGGTATATTAAACATGTGGTACAGTTTCTCAACACTCATTCTGGTGCATTGTGGGTTGCACATGATAGTTGGGTAGAGATAAACACTGCCTGTGTTTTTGGACACTGTTAGGAATTATTGAAAAACATCACTCATTGGAGGGATGTCAAACACTGATTCACATTTACTATACCACTGTACTGTTGGTGATGGGGCAGAGACTCAGCCTAGTGGTTCCTGTGTTTGCTTGTCATACGATAGCCTGAATTTGATTCCCGCATTGGTGCATTTTTGGTGTCCCCTGATGTTATGTGACTGGGCGTTTGATGAATCAGCATGAAACTCCACTCACTCACTCACCGATTGGAGGATGATCTTGTGTTTGGACACTCGTCACCCACCCCTCCTTCATTACGTGGCCTGTCCCCGCCCCCTCAAGCACATGTCAACTACCATTAGTATAACCTGTCATCGTATCAACAGGTGGTAAGCCATTAGTCACCACTCGCCCCTTTCCGTAACCTGCAAGAAGACTCGTACCCCTATCGATGAATGTTATGTGCAATAATATGACAAACCAATCAGAACGCGAGTATGATTTCAAGTTCTTCGTCAAAGAATCCCTCAGAAATAATTTTTGATTTTACATATGTCTTGCATCTAAAAATATACCCAAGACACAGTTAAATGTGTTCAGTCATACTGTATAATTCAGCATGTCCTGATGTGCTTTAAATTGCATCTGAAATATATATGATATATGGGGAAATATATGTGAACCACTACACAACGAGTTGACAATTGTTTTAGGTATGCCCGTTTGTGCTAAGACGGAACCCAGTCACAAAAATGGCCACGAGAGGGGCACGAGTCGCAATTCGGCTTGTCCCGAAATAACACGAGTTGGTCACGAATGGTAGTGAGCAGATGGCGTAAAAAGTTCCCTCTCAAGGTTGATAATTGCTGCTGTGTTACTGTGACGTCAATAACAAGACCCTTACACTATATATTAGTACAATGAAATCAGCTATTGTCTATAGATATGGTAAAGGTAGATAGCAAAGTAGTTGAGTGTTCTCATGTCAGATGTGTGCGTGCATCATGCAAGTGTAAGTAAGTGTAAGCAAGTGAATGGTGTTTTATGCATCAGTCACCAGAATACTAGCTATATCACAACCGCCTGTTATTAGTCCAGTCTGGGCAAACTGCATGAACACAATCCATCCTGATGCCCCCCAAACAGCCTGGTTATACATTTCCCTTCATTCCCCATGTTACAGTCATGGGATTTGACATTACTGGTTTGCTAAATGTCCATGCACATGAAAACAGTAAAATGATATCAGATGAGGATGATATGTGCAGAACTTGTACTCCACACCAAGTGTGTGTACCTACATGAGTGACAGTGGGCTAGACAAGTGGTAAAGGCAGCCCAGACTGGATATTGCTGGAACACTGCTGAAAGTGGTTCAGAACCCAACCCACTCACACACTGTACCTAAATGTGTGGCTGGATCAGTCTTGCTATTGAATGGATTTGCGCAGTTATCTATGAGTGTTCCATGTAAATATTATTTGTTTCATAATCTGGTGATAACTCCGAGTACTGTCTTGCGGAGTAAATATTTTGATGTTTAGATATTTCCTGTAAGCATGTTATGTATGACAGTGTCAACACCAAGCCTTTGCCACTGATAACCTGTTTTTATCTCGCACATCACGTTGAGCAGAGATGATACCGACTGTCACAATTGTCGAACCTTTTAATCACACTGTCACATTGGTAGGCCAATGACAACAATTAGCATTCAGTTGACTCCCAGAATCCACCCAAGCAGGAGCTAGTTCTTCATTCTTGCAAAACTTTTGGAACTTTCAAAATGGCTTCCATTATGACTTTTGGTTTGGTTGATGTTTATAAATCTGCAAACATTCATCATCGACTTCAGCGTAAGTAGAAATTGTTGTTTATTGGATGTTTATAAATCTACAAACATTCATCATCCATGTCCGCGGAAGTAGAAATTGTTGTTTATTCATCAGAATGTGTAATTCATTCTGTACAAATACAAAATTGCTTCCACGTGGTTTCAGATTGACTAGTTTAAAGTAATATCAACGTACTTGTACTTGTGACAAGAAGGTTATTGGTACACATGTGAAGTTCATTAGAAGCTGGTTGCGTCTAGTCTTTGGAGGGTATTTGTTAAATTTTATTGTTCTCTTTTTTCGATTTCTGAGTGTGACACATCAGTGCATGAGAATCATTAAAAAAGGTCATGCGTTTCATTCAATGAGTATTTATCCTGACGACACAGCTCCCACTGAGCATGTTCAGCTTCTCAGTGTCAAAAAGGAACTTAATATCATGTCATTTAATTAAAAACAATTCTTACAATTTATCATTGCTCAACTTTTTCATTTTGAATAATTATTTTGATTTATTGTGTGTAGTTGAGTTATCGAGTCTATATTGAGAAGACAGGGCTGAAGAAAAGCTGCTTGTCCACTCACATTAAGTGGCAGCATGTGCAGGATGAGAAGGAAGTAAAAAAAATCTTGTACATATTTCAATGGTATCAATTTATCTCAATTCGTTTTCAATAAAAATATGCTTGATAATTTTGAACCTTACATAAGTTTTCATCTCTGTTACATTCTTATCAATAATAATGAAATATATATGTCACTCATATCATAAATAGACAGGATTCTTGGCAACTGTCTGTTAAAGAAATAAACCGAAAGAGTGTGTGGTCTCGAAACTACTTTTAGAAGGAAGATAATTATATTTATTATATTTGTTGTAAACTACTCATTACAGACACTCAAATGACAAAGGTAATGATTTTATGAGGGTAACGGTTGATATACAGAAGTTAATAATCAGGGATGGTGGGGGTTGATGAGCAATATCACGATTTTATTACGGAACAGGCTGAACAACAAAAAACTTCTCCAAAGCAGTATGACTAAAACAAGCAAACAAATTGTTCAAGATTCATGGTTGAGCGAGTTTGAAATGTTGGAGATGAACATAAATGAAAGTGACTGTGAATAATTTTGTACTGTCTCTCGTAAATATCCTCATCTTCCAGGTCCAAAATCTGAACTTGTGATTGGGTTAGAAAATACGTTCAGAAATGTGAGGTGAGGTGAAATGGGGTTTAATGTCCCGTCCAAGCTTCTTGCACTCACATAGCGACGTGCATGCATGTGTGTGTCTTCTTGTACTATTCCGGACTAATGTCGATTTAAAGTGCTAGCACACTGACTTACCATGCCGCCGTTTCACTCAGACACAGTATACTGACTCCGAGCTCTCACCAGTCCTTATTTTAGCCCCTTAATGCCGAGCACGAGACAGGGTAACAGCAAGTATGACACAGTCGGAAACATTAAATTTTCACAGGAAAAGTAGAAAACACATGCAGTGCTAAGTTGATGAAAATGGCTGCAATATGTTCTCACAAAATACTGCAGAGTTATTGAAGGTACAAACTATGGATTTAGAAAACAGTAGATTTGTAAGCATTTATTTATTGTTTAATTACAGAAAATGGTAATGTTAATTGAGAACATGAAGTTTTTGAATTTGAAATTTAAACTTTATTGCAGGACAAATGTGAAATAATATATACTTGTGCTGCAGGACAAGGGAAAGGGCACATCATGGTTCAGGATATGTATTGCAGCTAGCACCAAATCACATCTCCACAAACCTTCTTTTAACAAGGGTATTCATAACTGACAATATTTGGATTGTTGTAAGTGCAAAATTGTAGCATATGCCATTCAAAAAGTTGACTGTGTGCTGAGCTATGAACTGAAAAACACTTTATAAATGAGTGTATTAAACAATGTTAAAGAAAAACTGTAAACTCACCTATGTGCACCGTTATTGTTTACAATGTATTGTTAGAAGATGTCAACATTAACAGTGCTTCTGAGTGATGAGTAATATTCAGCCCTGTTTGACATTGAACAGTTTAATGAATTTCTGTGGATGATGTCTTAGTTTGTGATTTATCATGATTGTTGTGTACTCAGTGTCCCAGTAAAGACAGAAGAATAAGGACTTTTGTTGCATGCTTTATATATCCTAGTACTAGCATTCTTTGTTCAGGAAGGTTTTGCATGGTATGAATAGCAATACTGGAACTCTTTATTGCTTTACACTCATCAACCTTCGCAGTAAAAAAAACACTCCCAAATTGTCTTTAAATTGTCAAGATTTGTGACGTGTTTCTCATGAAATGCCAACATTGATTGCCTTCATTACAATAATGAATATTGATGAAAAGTGTATTGGTTTTACTGGATTAGATGCATACATTAGGTAATGGATTATATAAACAAAACACACGGAAAGTTTCTACTTTTCTTGCTGGGGCTTCTAAGCCATTTTCCTGTACTATGTATAAACACCCATCTCTGAGCCAAGGTAAGTTTTGTAACACTGAAATTTAACCCTAGGAGGAGCAAAAATCACTTGTATCATCATACACTAATCATTACCTGGAATAAACCATGGCATGTGGATATTTGTTTCAAGCAAAATACTTTTCCCTCCTAATTGCTCAACTGTGCATGTCGTATCTTAACAATTCCTTTCCAAGCTTTATAATCTGTTTTATTCTTTGATAGGCATTTAGAAGTTGGAGTACTAAGTAAGGATAAGAAATTTATGTAATTGTAATAAAGAAGTTGTTCATCCATAAATTTGTTATCCTTACTTTATAATCTGTGCTAAATCCATAGATCCCGAGTGCTTAAATCTCTTTGTATTGTGCTGGGCTGTCAATGTACATTATGCTTGTTACCCTCATGGATGTGTTTGACATGTGAGAACTTTATTTGTGGTGGGAAATAGGGCTGTTATCTGAATGTACACATTGCTCACTCCTGCTGGGTATATTTTTATTTTACCTGTAAAGGTGAGAATTTGTCTATGACCGTCTTTACGTTCAACACTGACAGCAACAGATACAATGATTCATACACTGACTTAGACATTTAGGATTGAGTGTTTATAGATTTAATAATAATGTCTCCTGGTGTAACATACTGTACACGAGTAGATCCTGAGGGGATTATTGTAACAATAGCTGTTAATTCTGAGCCAAAAGGAAGACTTTCAGAAATGGACAAACTGATTGATATATAATGATAGCACCTGAAATTATGTCTTTACGTTGCTATCAATCTTAATGAGAGCATTTCTGTGTCCATGGCAGTGAAGATATGGCTCCTAACTCAATATACTGACTAGACTTCACAATCCCTGTATTGCCTTTTCCCTGATTAAGTGTCAAAGCTATACTGAGAACAACATTTTCGCTACTTGCTGCCACTAAGTATCATAATTTAATATATAATAATTAATGTTATTGTTTTTGAATATCTGTTCTTTTTTGTGAAGAATGGTATGTTGAACATTATGTGATCCATCTTGGGAGTAATACTACCTAGAACTAAACCAACATAGTATGAAGCAGGGCTGGGACGGGTAACTCAGGTACTCTGGTCTGGTGGGTACTGAGTAGGACCCGGGTACCCACAGGACTACCCAGACTCATGCTCAGTCATGTGATATATTTTTTTATGACATTAACTATAAAATTCATGGTTACACTTTATAAGTACAAGTCGCTAATGTTTGCATTTCTTTCTGACTATGCCCACAATCCTTCTGATTTTTATGTGTTTGAGTCAAGACAAAGCTTCAGTCAACTTCAGTGTACGCACGATCAGATCATTTTGTACTATATCTAAATACTTTTTGCCAGGGCTCCTTAAAAAACCTCCAAATTGAACTTTTTGTACCCAACTTGAGACCTACAGTGGGTACCCAGGTAGTAAATTTAGACTCGTCCCAGGCTTAGTATTGAAACTACGCTTGTAGAGGAGAACGCAGTCTTGTGAATCCCTCATGTTCACTCCCATGTGAGGACTTAACCTGCCTTTTATAAGAGGAGACCGCCTCCATGGTCTAGTGGTAGACCACAGAGAGGAATGTCAGGGGATCGAGCTCTATAAACTCCTCCGCACTAGTACATGCCGCCACACACGCGTGAAAGCATGTCACTATATAAGTACAATCATCTTGGACTTGACCTTAAATCCAGTTTCACCTCACCTTATATATGAAGCAAGAGGGAGATGTCTTGACAGTGAATGATGAGTTCACAAAAATTAGTGTCTTCAGTGCCTGCCAACATGTTTGTGGTTAATGGGCTTTTTATATACTTCTATTACAGTCTGTGGCAAAAACAATTTGACTCTGCTTGGCCAGACCTGTCACTTAACATTATTTTCAGTAGATCTTAATGTATGGATGAGGTGAGGTTAGGTGAGGTGAGGTGAGGTGAGGTGAAATGGGGTTTAACGTCGAGTCCAAGATTATTGCACTTACATAGTTACGTGCATGTACGTGTGTGTGTGTTTGTGTGGCTGCTTGTACTAGTCCGGACTAATGCTGATTTATAGTGCTAGCCCACTGAGATACCACGCTGCAGTTTAACATGAGTACCCCACTCAGACACAGTATACTGACACCGAACCGACCAGTTTTAGCCCCTATTTGCCGAGCGCCAGACAGGGTAACAACAAGTACCATCTTTTTTAACGTCCTTTGGTATGACGTGGCCGGGGATCGAACTCCGGACCGTCCGCTCTCCCTGGGCGGACACTCTACCACTAGACCAGGGAGGCGGTTCTTAATGTATGGACTTTGATGAACAAAGCTTACTGGACTGAAAGATATTTTACTAGACTCAGGCAACAGGCTAGTGTCTAAAGTCACAGACTGAATTACGGGAATACTTTGTCAGATTACGATTGTCAACTTACTGTTTTCTTAAGATGTTGCCATTATTTTTTAAAATTTAGTAATAGTAGCGCTGTCTCATCCATTTTATCATTATCCTGAATATTATTTAGAGTCAAATTATGCAGGATATTGTCATAAATAGATTTTTACATTAATGAATATGTATTCAGGTTGACAGAGTCATTTTACAGTCACCTGTGATTGTGTAACTTGAAATCTTCATATCACTACCCCGTCATCATTTCATTGATAAGTTGCCACTCATGTTTTTGTTGATAGTATGCAAGTGATTATATAGGCCTCTGTAACCCAACATTCACAGGGGGTTGGGAACCTTCAGGCCAAATACGCTTATCTAATGCTAACCTGATGTTGATTGACCAATGGAGAGATAGTTTGATCAGACTAATTTCAGAACATAAACTTTGTAGATGTGATAGCATCTTCATCTGCTCCTGCTAAACGTAGGCTTTGAGCAGACGAAGACACCACTATCATAATGAAATTAAAATTTCACACATACTCAGGGTGCTTCTGAAATTAATAATTTAATTTTATGTTATTCATCTACTATTTGATGACAATATGTCAATGTCGGATTGATTTAATACGTGTCATGTTATAAAAGTTGATGTTTAACATCAAGTAAGCATGAGTACCTGAGGTGAAAATGAAAGTGAATCTCAATAAGCTTGTGGTCCAGAGAGAGCGGTCTGAGTTCGTGGAGGCCGGAGGGCAGTCGGTTAGCCTAGTGGTTAAAGCGTTCGCTCATCACACCGAAGACCTGGGTTCAATTCCTGACATGGGTACAATGTGTGAAGCCCATTTCTGGTGTCCCCCGCCAAAATATTGATGGAATATTGCTAAAAGCAGCGTAAAATCAATCTCACTCACTCACTCACTCCGGGAGGCCAGACTTGATGGCAAGGTTTGCCAGATGGCAAATGCAGCTGAATTAGAATACTGCTGGCTCTCTCTCTCTCTCATCCTTGACAGAACAGAGTTGTGTCATCCAACCGTCACACTTACATTGTCAGAACAGTAGGCTATCAGGTTCTTACAATCAAAGCCATGGTCTATGTAAGAATATTAGAGTGGCAATTAGTTGCAAGTGTCTTTCAATTAGGATGAACCTACAATTAAAGTCCAAACTAATTTCAAAAGAAACAATTGGCCATGATCAGTTTTTCCTCATTGTTTGTTATTTATATAAAACAAAAGCAGTTTAAATAAAAATGTGTTTACAAATAGCAATTTATTTATGCCAACACAATACATTTACAGATGATGAGGTCATCTTATTAAGAAAACAAAATATATTTTAAAACAACAATTTAGAATCACATATCAAAGAATGTCAATATAAGTCAAAAGATTTTCTCTTCATTGTATTATCCTTTTCATTTTCTTGCAGACGTTTCAACACATATATGGTTCTCAAAATTCATTAATTGCAGAGGTTTCAACATATCCACAGTTTTCAAAATTTATTAATGATGAATGATAAACTTAGGTGATAAATCTTGAAGCTGTATTTACTTACTCGAAACACTTGTCAATGGCCTCGAAAAGATTTGCTGCTGATGAGAGATTGCACACTGGCATATCCAGGAACTTTGTGACTATTTCTTCCTGAGTGTCTTCAACACATCTATGCTTGTTGTAAGAGGCAACTAACAGGATCAGGTGGTTGATGCAAGTCATCGTATCCCAATTGCGTGGATCAATGCTCATGATATCAATCATTGGATTGTCTGGTCAAGACGCGATTATTTACAAAATTTGAATATTGCTGGGTGCAGCGTAAAACAACAAACCAACCAACCAACTTTCCATATTCGTTTTCGTCTTTCCGCACTTGAATAGAGATGCAATCTTGCCTTCCAGAAACACCTTTGTTTGTAAATATCATCGGGTGTTACAAAAAGCTCTGAGTTTTTCATGGAGAAGGGTGATTGCATCTGAATTTGATCAGAAAACTTACTTGTAGAATTCTGTTATCATCAACTTCCTGTTCTTGGTTTTTACGTGTAGGACAAAGGAGGCACATTTTACATTCTTGAAAAATGCTGTTTTGTGGGAGAAGTAGTACCTCATGCGGGAGACTGGGAGATTTTATCAAATTGCATGAGTCTCCTGCAAAATGCAGGAGGGTTAGCAGGTCTGTCTGTGACAGTGAAGAGTTGCATCCCTTAGTTATGCCAGGATCTGCTGATTGCAGGAACTCCACATTCTTTCTGATAATTCTTCATACATCATCACCTTACCTATTCTTAAGTGTCTTGCCAAAATGATAAACCTCTAACAGTGTTATTTCTGACTGTTCTGTCCTTCGTAAAGCTGACATGCTCGCATACTGCTGAGTCGCATTAATCATAACTCACTCACCTGTTCTTCATCTGAACAGCTTGATTTGGCTTTTAACTAGCTCTAAAAGAATCAAACGTGGTCAAGATATGAACGTTTACACAGTGTTTGAAATAAAGGTGGGTCCTTGGGTACCTGAGGTTATCGGCTGTGGTATATGAACCAAGAAACACCCCACCCCCCCCCCCTCCAGTGTGTGCAGTTTGCAATTGTACATGGTTAAGAATATAGTCGGTTTAAAAGTTTGGCCTTTTTGCTTGTTTACCTGTGGGTAGTTGTACTGTGTTTCGACCCCTGGAGATCAGGTCAAAGGTTATATTGTTATGTCCTTTTAGTGACATAAACAAATTGTAGATCACAAAAATGTTTGATGGGTTAGATGAAGAGCTGGAATGTTTATGTTGAAGTATGCATGTATAATATATTATAGATTCGGGCTTAACAGGATTTATCCTAAAAAGAGTTTTGACATATTTGTTCAAGATCATTCTCATGATTGATTTTAATTATTAGGAAAAAAATCATATTTTAAAGGAAAACAAATTCATATTTGAAAGGACCTTTTGAAATTACTATGTATTTACTTGAACAAAAATATCATTGAGAATGTGGTCAATCTAATAGCACAGATTTCACTGTTTACTTTTATTTTGTAATACAAATAGAATTATTCATGTGTGACTGCAGCAGTAAGCACTATATAGGTGTGTACATATTCAATTTATTTCATCCGGATACATGACACAGGTGTCTTCACATAAACTTGTTTAGACTAAATTTAGCTATGACTTTATAAGTAAATACACTGCATGAATATCATCTTGTTTGGCTGATCTGTTGAGGTAAGTCGCATAGTGCGTGTGTTGGAAGAGTTACATAGATGGAAAGGATTTTGTTATTGAGGATGATGCTAACATTACGAGATCGTTGCATTAACCATGAGATTAAACCAGTCCCGTTAAATTTCAGTTGGGATCTTGGTACTTGAATGTAAAATGTGTACCTCAAGACCTTTAATCCTCAGCTTTATATTCATATTAGCTTAAACCCTCAGTCAAGTATAATTTCTGTTTGGCTTGTACACTTGGTTCATGGTAGCCAAATCTGGTAATACATGTATACCAGTTTAGGCAGTAGGTATATTTCAGTTTAACTACAGCAGGTACACCAAGAATGGGCTTTGCATTTTGTACCCACGTGGTGAATCCAACCCATTTTGTGTGTATTGTAAGTGAACCTCTGTATTGTCAACCACTGAGGTCACCCCACAGCCTACACAAATTTAAGAATTTATTTTGTTGAATTAGCAAAACATTATGTCTCTGGAAATTCTGCTCACAGAATAAAGAGTACAAAATTCAGCAGTGATAAAAACAAGTGTTTTTTAAAGTGTGCGTCAGGGCACTGATAATGTTTTTTTTGGTGTGCCCTGGGGTGTGTACGTGCCATTTATGTACATGCCAACAACATCAGGGACGTTTCACCACCCCTTGTAATTACGACTTAAAATATAGTTCAGTGTAACAAAATATTTGAGGTCACTAAAATTTTTATAATATATTTGGGTATGATTATATACAAATTCAACTTCAACAAAAAATATTATTGAAATCTATGAGACTGCTGTTGGAAGCGAAAGAATATACGCTGGTCAAGTGAAAAAATGGTGTTTTGGGAAATGAACTGTTTCTATATATTGACGAGTTAAATGAGACATTTACAGATTATAGCCAAACATTTTCAAGAGAATAACAAACAGTAAGAAGCATTATTAACTCCATAAGTCACTATTGTGCCTTGTCAATGTGGAACTAAAGAGAATATGAAGTCAACAGTTTGTGTACAGGCAAGACACTTACGATAAAGGGAGACAACTTGGGGAGGTAACTCTTGTGTGCCAATAGTTCCGTCATAGTGTCATGTTCTCTTCAGTTAAATATCAAGTGTTATTTTCACTGCAATGTAAGTATCAAGTGTTGTGTTCACTGCAGTGAAATATCAAGTGTTGTGTTCACTGCGGTGAAAATATCACTTTTCTCAACTTCAGAAACTCAGTCTTTCACACCGAAGTATATAATAAAATATGTGAAGCTGAATTTCCGGTGTCCAGCGTGATATTGCTGGTTTATTGCTAAAAGCGGCGTTAAACCATACTCACTGACTATAACCCTATACAAGAACACGACCTGACTTGTTGTGGGACATTCTGCAGGTGTTTCTATTCTGTAGCAGTTGATAGGAGAATACTACTGTTGTGGTATCTATACCCACCTGGTTCTTACTGAAATTCGGTCACCTACATAAGTTGTTCACTATCTAATGTGTCCTTGGTGGCAGAATGTGTCTTCTTACATCAGCTTGGGGGAACTGGGACTGTGTGATTGTTTGATCATTATGTGTTAGAAAAACTATTAGTTCACAATCTGGTATCTGGGTAAGTATTTGTTAACAGTTTCATGTTTATCATGTTGATGTGTGGCAATCAGGTATTTCATATTTCTGCAGTGAAGGCAATTTCTATTAGCCCCCAAAACTGAATGATACATAATTAAATGTACTTTGGACAATAGGTATATGATGCATTTATGGCTTCCTGAACCTAGTTTAATGAGGATGAGTCAACCAGCTCCTCATTTTGGCTAAAACATCTGATGAACAATAGATACTTTTCTGTGGCAGAAGTTGTTTCTTCTCCTGTGTATCATCTGGCATGCAGTGTGGTTGGTAATCAGGATACAGTTGATTGCTGAACAATTATCATTATAACTTTCTTGATGTTTTCAGGTTTTTTTGCATGGTCAAAAGAGTATTAAAAAACACATTGCATTTAGGTCAACAGTCTTTATGATTTCTACCAACAAGCCTAAAGCTACTTCAGGCAACAAAATTTGGAATAGTTGCAATTTTTCGTTTTTTTCTGTTTTATCTTTGATGGATAAGAACAATAAAAAGATACAACTACAAAAATGATATGAAAGTAAACTAACTATTAACTTTTTATGTAATGATTGATGAATGTATTGTATGTAGTCTCTTTTAAAGGGAACAAAACTTCTGAGCAGTAAATACAGACACATCTCTTAACAATTACTAAACAACCTGCACTTTAAACACTATCAGTATTGATTCGCTCCCACTGAACCCATCGGTCCAAAGAACTTTAGGACAAATAGAATGACAAAAAGTTACACAAATTTCTAATAATAGATTTCTTTGGCTATGTAGACCGACTCAAACTATTTGGAAAGCAAAAATCTGAGAATCATATATTAGAAAAAGTTTCGCCTAAGGGATGATTGGGTTGTGTGGTTAAAGTGACATCATTTCCCAAAGAAGTGGACACAATAAGGAGCCGCTATTTTGTCTACCAGTCATGCTGCTGTAGTTCTCTTTCTGAACATCACATCCTCATAAACTAAATGGGGAGGATTTGGTTGAGATCGTGACAGGTCTGGGGTTATTGTCCCCGAGGTCGCTTGCCTTGGTCAGATGTCCTCAGACTGACCCTAGGCTTTATTCCGTATGCTTTAGTTGGCAACAAGGTTCAATCACTGATTTATCAGGTTTATGGTAAGCAAATATTGTTTTTCTTCCAGTTGGGCATACTATTATTATTATACATGTGACAGCTTGTTTGTCATGATGTGAATAATGTGTGTACTTATATTGCGCTAGGCTGCATACACTTTGGGAAGTATACAACTCAAGCTGCCTTGTCTGTTGCTAGATGGTTAACAGTCACTTTGTCAGACTTTAAGATAATGGTGTCCATAGAAGAGTATTACCCTTCTTTTGTCTGTATTATTTTTACATAAAATGTTTCCTGCAAACAGTTTAATGTGCATTGGTTCTGTTCTATTGCCTTTGCATTAATAACATAAAAATGTAAAAATCCAGAATATAAAAAAACCTTGTAATATCACATAGGAAAATATGTTATTCATCAATATTTGATATATTTTTTTTTCTGAGGCATGTTATGACTTTAGACTAACATATAGTCTCTGAATAATTTCTGTATTTACTGTGTGAAGCAAGTGTAGTAATTCCAAAGGAAGGCACCATGGGATCACCACTGCAGCAACAATTCCAATTTCTGTCCCGTCAGGGTTTAGTACAAAATATATTTTTAATAACTACCGACCATATTTTTCACATATTTGAAAGTGATTTTTTTTAAATCACTGAGTTCAGCTTTTGAGAAAAAAATAAATCTGAAAGCCAACAGATATAAAAAAAAGACCTTGGTTAAATAACAATAATTCTGTAAGGGAACTCCCAAGTATTGAGGAACCCCGGAGTCTCTTAATGTTCTAGAACTGAGAATTAAGGATGAGTATTGGCTGACAGAGAAGGGGATGAGGCATGGAGGGAAGGCAGTGATTGTTTTATTCAATTTATACTTTGGGGTCTGTAACAATAACTAATTATTTACCAATGAGGCATGTTATAACTCCTTAGGATGTTCTGTTTTTCTTGTTCTTCCACCTGACATGTTGGGGTCATATAAAGGCCAGGGTATGCTCATTGGTCTTACATTTGACAGATATAAGTGTCCAGTTTTGCACATGTATACATAGTAGTTACTCTGCTAGACAGGTTCTAGGTGATGTATGTGTGATCCATGTATGGTTGAGTATCTTCAGATATATCTTTCATCCTTTATCTATGCTATATTATATATAAAGCTGGAAACTAAGTTCCTATTTCTCTATTGCAGGTGTGGACCAGCAGTTTGATAATGGCAGCGGAATGCTTCACCTCGCGTGTCTGGCCCGCAACAATGATGCTGTACAGTACCTGATAAACACTGGTATCTCTCCAAAACTGAGGGATAAAAACGGTAAGATCCCCATGCCACGATATATAAATTATTAGATTGTCATCCAATTATGATTTTAGTTAGGCTGGAGGCACTTCGTAAGTACATGTGTGTATTTTAATAAAAAAAATTAACTAACTCTTCAAGGCATATGTGAACATAAACTATGGACGGATGTGATTCACGTGAAACACGAGTCTTTCACAGGACTATGTACACGGTGTTTCATCAAGTGTAGAAAGTCTCAACACACAGCCAAGACACCCTAAATACCATGAGTATTCCAATTACAGGATATTTACCATCCCCACACTGACTTGATAATCTCTATTTATCATGCAATGACTGCACATACACCTGTACGGGCGGTGTTCTTCAGGGACCTGCATGTGTTCTTTCAATTCATTTATTTATATTTTATTACATGTGACTATGAAATGTGTGCACTGGCACGGTGGTGCACCAAACCGGTAAAAACTGTGGATTGCAAAGTTTTAGTGTATGTGACATTTAAAAGTCTTTTAATGCCAAGAATAAAAATACTTTTAAAAGTTTAAAAATATCTTGCAAAGATTAAAATGACTTAGACTAGTATGGCATGCCACAGGATTTACAGACCCTTGATACAAGTTTCTTATTGAATGTCTGCATGAGGGATGGTTTTTGATTCTTGCTGCCATTCAATAAATGTCAAATAAGGGCTGTGTAGATATAGTTATAGATAACACAGAAAGTAACCTTCAACAACCAACTTTTTACCTGGTAACAACAAAAAACAGACATAGAACATGGTAGGTTGAACAGGGAAATCATAGTTGTTTTATTATATCTTTTTGACAACATCCAGTTATTGCAAATGGAACCAGTCATGAAAACAGCACAATGACCACCTGCTCTCCCAGAACAAAGAAACTACTTTAATATGTTGTGTATATAGGTGTCTCTATGTAGCTGGACAAACAAGAAATTCAGTAATTGGAATAATCAGCAGAGCGTGTTTTGATATGGTTATGAAATAATGAACATGGTATTCTGGTATGTGGAGGACTGAGTACCAACATGGAAGATTCAACAAGTCCAACTCTGAACATTTATAAGAATATACTAAATTACAAGGTGCTCAGCTCTAGAGTATTTGCAGTTTGCTGGAATATTTCTGACTGTTGCATTCAATAACACTCAGGTCCTTACTCTCCCTGACTTGTTACCCCCATTAATCTGAAGACCCGCCTCCTATGATCTCGTAATCAGCAGGGGATCTGGAATTAGCAATTGAGTTGTTAATTAGTTGCTATTAAGAGATTAAGATAACAAACTTTGGATTAGCTGTACATTATAATTAGAGGATATTGAGTTCATAGAAAGATGGCGAGAACCATGTGAAAATAGGTCAATAGGAAAAATTAATTCTTTTAGAATAAATCTGAAATTAAGCATATTATGAATGTGGTCGTTACGACATGATTAGTTTATTGTGTGTCAATATGGGTGTCCAGACATGAAGACCAATACTGGGAGTATTATCCTGATGTCTTAACATCAGAGGTGGTAGTTATTGCACTGATTCTCACGTCAATAAGTACCGATATTACCCATAATGCCCAGCTTGTAGTCAGTGAATCGTAAGGGTATATATAACAAGGACAGATCACATTGGCATGATTCAGCGTAATGGCTGTAATTGGGGAGAGTTTTAGAACATTTGTGTTTCCTGAATCGTATAGTGTCATATACTTGTCAGAGAGTGATGTGCGGATGTATGTAAGACCTAAGGACAGTTATCATTACAGGCCAATGGGTAAGTAGAAGATCTGAAGAACAACCCAAATGTGACATTTAGCTGTATAGGAATCATGCTTATGTTATCACAACTTTTAACCAAATGGGGATGGGAGTGAGAATAGGCCCCCATTCTCTGGTGCATGTCAGAGCATGGGTATCCCTGTCATCAAGGTGCCAGAATTTGCTGTGCACAGTTACTTCCCTTTGGTGTACCAGCAACCTATGATCAGAGGTTTGAATCATGGGTTTGAATCCCAGAGTCTACCTGACTATGATTCTAGGTTTGTTAGGCTTCTAAATGTGCTGATGGGTTTCACCAAAATTATTTGATGAATGTATATCATGGAAAGAGATATGATTTTCCTATTTTAGTTGTTGTCTGTAATCTGGGTTGTGTAAACTCATGTTGATGTATAGACCACCATGAAAGAAGAGGTGGGGTTTGTGTAAGCTGACTGAGATAAGTACTTTATGTGTAGAATATTGAGTATGCATGTTTTCATTGCAAGCAACAGTCAGTGTTGTGATTTAATCTTGCTGGGCTTCAGAGTTGAAACTGTTTCTGATGTTGGTGTGTTGTCATTTTTTATTTATTTTTCTCTTTAATAGTATAACAACAAATTTCCGGTGAATCCTATTTCGTAACTTATTTTTCCCTTTACTTTTAATCGACAAAGCTGTGAATAGTTTTCAAAATTGCACCGTAATGCAATGTTCACTCACAAAGCTAAAACAAAAAGTTCAGTCTACGCAAACTAAGTTGAACTGTAATTGTTCTGCTGCTAGGAAAGTATACCATAGGGATTATGGGATTAAATTGTGCCAGATTGTGGTATAGTCAGTTGATACTGTCTTCTTCCATAGCAGCAGAAAATCAACAGACAGAATAAACCAACATTTATAAAGTCTTTATGTCACAAGCGCTAATGTTCAAGGATGTACTGACAGTGTATCTTAGAGCTGAGATAACTGTTGGTCACTGCCTATGGTGGTATTAACACTACTTGCGTGACAAGCTGACATCAGACAGAGTACCCACTGACTTGAGAGACCTAAGTATGATAATGTGGTATTTACAAGGAATTACTGTTTCCATCTGTCTAGAAATGTGATTAATAGCAGACACAACAAGTCAGTTAGTCAGCCAGAAGGAGGAAGGACCTGTATTTACTTATAGACTGTTCAACACATTAGTTAGTCAGTAGGAAGAAGGACCTGTATTTACTTATAGATTGTTCAACACATTAGTTAGTCAGTAGGAAGAAGGACCTGTATTTACTTATAGATTGTTCAACACATTAGTTAGTCAGTAGGAAGAAGGACCTGTATTTACTTATAGACTGTTCAACATATTAGTTAGTCAGTAGGAAGAAGGACCTGTATTTACTTATAGACTGTTCAACACATTAGTCAGTTAGTAGGAAGAAGGACCTGTATGAACTTATAGACTGTTCAACACATTAGTCAGTCAGTAGGAAGAAGGACCTGTATTTACTTATAGACTGTTCGACACAGTAGTCAGTTAGTAGGAAGAAGGACCTGTATGTACTTATAGATTGTTCAACACATTAGTTAGTCAGTAGGAAGAAGGACCTGTATTTACTTATAGACTGTTCAACATATTAGTTAGTTAGTAGGAAGAAGGACCTGTATTTACTTATACACTGTTCAACACATTAGTCAGTCAGTAGGAAGAAGGACCTGTATTTACTTATACACTGTTCAACACATTAGTCAGTCAGTAGGAAGAAGGACCTGTATATACTTATAGACTGTTCAACACATTAGTCAGTCAGTAGGAAGAAGGACCTGTATTTACTTATACACTGTTCAACACATTAGTCAGTCAGTAGGAAGAAGGACCTGTATTTACTTATAGACTGTTCAACACATTAGTCAGTCAGTAGGAAGAAGGACCTGTATTTACTTATACACTGTTCAACACATTAGTCAGTCAGTAGGAAGAAGGACCTGTATTTACTTATAGACTGTTCGACACAGTAGTCAGTTAGTAGGAAGAAGGACCTGTATGAACTTATAGACTGTTCAACACATTAGTCAGTCAGTAGGAAGAAGGACCTGTATTTACTTATAGACTGTTCGACACAGTAGTCAGTTAGTAGGAAGAAGGACCTGTATGAACTTATAGACTGTTCAACACATTAGTCAGTCAGTAGGAAGAAGGACCTGTATTTACTTATAGACTGTTCGACACAGTAGTCAGTTAGTAGGAAGAAGGACCTGTATGTACTTATAGATTGTTCAACACATTAGTTAGTCAGTAGGAAGAAGGACCTGTATTTACTTATAGACTGTTCAACATATTAGTTAGTTAGTAGGAAGAAGGACCTGTATTTACTTATACACTGTTCAACACATTAGTCAGTCAGTAGGAAGAAGGACCTGTATTTACTTATACACTGTTCAACACATTAGTCAGTCAGTAGGAAGAAGGACCTGTATATACTTATAGACTGTTCAACACATTAGTCAGTCAGTAGGAAGAAGGACCTGTATTTACTTATAGACTGTTCAACACATTAGTCAGTCAGTAGGAAGAAGGACCTGTATTTACTTATAGACTGTTCAACACATTAGTCAGTCAGTAGGAGGAAGGACCTGTATTTACTTATACACTGTTCAACACATTAGTCAGCCAGTAGGAAGAAGGACCTGTATTTACTTATAGACTGTTCGACACAGTAGTCAGTTAGTAGGAAGAAGGACCTGTATTTACTTATAGATTGTTCAACACATTAGTCAGTTAGTAGGAAGAAGGACCTGTATTTACTTATAGATTGTTCAACATATTAGTTAGTCAGTAGGAAGAAGGACCTGTATTTACTTATAGACTGTTCAACATATTAGTTAGTTAGTAGGAAGAAGGACCTGTATTTACTTATAGACTGTTCAACACATTAGTCAGTCAGTAGGAAGAAGGACCTGTATTTACTTATAGACTGTTCAACACATTAGTCAGTCAGTAGGAAGAAGGACCTGTATTTACTTATAGACTGTTCAACACATTAGTCAGTCAGTAGGAGGAAGGACCTGTATTTACTTATAGACTGTTCAACACATTAGTCAGTCAGTAGGAGGAAGGACCTGTATTTACTTATAGACTGTTCAACGCATTAGTCAGTCAGTAGGAAGAAGGACCTGTATTTACTTATACACTGTTCAACACATTAGTCAGTCAGTAGGAAGAAGGACCTGTATTTACTTATACACTGTTCAACACATTAGTCAGTCAGTAGGAAGAAGGACCTGTATTTACTTATACACTGTTCAACACATTAGTCAGTCAGTAGGAAGAAGGACCTGTATTTACTTATAGACTGTTCAACACATTAGTCAGTCAGTAGGAGGAAGGACCTGTATTTACTTATAGACTGTTCAACACATTAGTCAGTCAGTAGGAAGAAGGACCTGTATTTACTTATAGACTGTTCAACACATTAGTCAGTCAGTAGGAGGAAGGACCTGTATTTACTTATAGACTGTTCAACACATTAGTCAGTCAGTAGGAAGAAGGACCTGTATTTACTTATAGACTGTTCAACACATTAGTCAATCAGTAGGAGGAAGGACCTGTATTTACTTATAGACTGTTCAACACATTAGTCAGTCAGTAGGAAGAAGGACCTGTATTTACTTATACACTGTTCAACACATTAGTCAGTCAGTAGGAGGAAGGACCTGTATTTACTTATAGACTGTTCAACACATTAGTCAGTCAGTAGGAAGAAGGACCTGTATTTACTTATAGACTGTTCAACACATTAGTTAGTCAGTAGGAAGAAGGACCTGTATTTACTCATACACTGTTCCCGGAGTCTGGAAACTGTCATATACGCCGGACATGTCTGATTTGGAATCTCAAATGTACGGTTTAAAATATTACTTACCGGACATTTAAATTTTTCTGTCCGGACATTTTAAAAAGTATTGTCAGGACATTCTTAAATTTTGACCGGATGTGATCAACAGTTAGGACTGAGCAGTTTCTGTCTGCAGTTGTAACACAATGAAGATTATCTACACTGACAAGCTTTGTTTGTTTTGATTGCTGTAAATACATTGTAACTACATGATAGTCCAATCGGTCAATCACAGTAATAGGCAATAAACTGAGTTGACGCTGATTAATCGAGGATTAATTACTGAGAACATCTTGTTAATTTGAGTAAAATGTGTTTACAACTGTACATAAATACCTTGCATCATCGATGTACCTCATTATCCTCACAATGCTACGAAACGTAACCTCAGACAAGAAGCGAAAGCGTGACGACAGCCAGTCGACCGATGCAAATCAGTCGAGCGGATCTGCCAAACCCTAAAAGTCTGAATGATCATTTTGTAAGTCTTGGCTAACGACTTTCACTTGGTTGACATACAATGAGGATTTGCAGATTTTATTGTTTTCAGTAGCTAGTCGTATATTGAATCTTGATTGACCGCCATTTTGCTTTCTGTGACGATCGATATCAAATTTTTTTATGGTCAATAATTAAGAACAGATGAAGAAAGTATTCAAATAACTATTGCTATCAACAATAGTTTAGTATTTATGATTATATTATCTGTCTTGTTTTTAAATAATCTTTAGTTTAAAAAAAAACTTTTCCCGTGAGGTCACGTGATAACCAAATATGGGATAATAGTCTCGATCCAAATGTTACAACGCGTACACTTGAGCAGACTCATGAATATTAATTAGACCGTTCACTACGTTAACAGATCGTTATTATAACAGAAACAAACGTATGTTTTCCATATATATCTAAAATGATATTATTTGTTATTAATTGTCCGGTGAATTAAACAATTTAAATTGAAACAATTCACGTAACAACTTGTAATGTGTGTGTAAAAAGTCGTATTAAAATACGCTATTTGCAGGGGAGATGGCCTAAATGCAAATGTCTGATTGGGATTTTAAATTTTCCGGCCCCCTGCACTGTTCAACACATTAGTTAGTCAGTAGGAAGAGGGACCTGTATATACTTATAGACTGTTCAACACATTAGTCAGTCAGTAGGAAGAAGGACCTGTATTTACTTATACACTGTTCAACACATTAGTCAGTCAGTAGGAAGAAGGACCTGTATTTACTTATAGACTGTTCAACACATCAGTTAGTCAGTCGGTAGGAAGAATGACCTGTATTTACTTATAGACTGTTCAACACATTAGTTAGTCAGCCAGTAGGAAGAAGGACCTGTATTTACTTCTACACTATTCAACACATTAGCTTGTTTGTGACATTCTGCAGGTAGTACCGCTGATGAAGTTTGCATGTGCCCTTCGGTCAAGCGGCAGTTGCCCCAGCGCTACCTGGTGTCCAAGAGTGAGGTTTCGGCCACTGGACACAGGATGCTGATGAACCCCAGCCTCCAAGACAAGGACAATATATTCAGTCTCGCCAAGAACCCAAAGTTCTTTGATGAGATTCAGAAAAAGTTACAGGTATGTAAAATTATTTCCCCAAATGTATCAAAATATCTGAAGAATTAACATGTTTGAAACATAGCCTGAGAGTTGCTTCCCTTAGCTATTACAGGATATGTTGGAAATGGATTTGAACGCCAAATATACCCCCATCTTAATACTTGATTTGGCAGCAAGATACATGTTCTCATGGGTTTTTGACAAAGGTTCTAAATTTGTACAATCTGCATCACATTGGTCTTGTTCGTTTTTGTCTTAACCCCAAATCACTCACAACTTTTCTAGTTGCTCACTGAAGGCTGCAACTTCCACAATTCCTACTCTTACACAGATTTACTATAGTATAACACTGTGGTCAGTTGTGGAATGAGTCAGGATCCAGTGTTAGTATTGCATGAAGCATGCCATGATGACCTACATGTAACCAAAACAAAACATACAAGTGACTGGAATAATTAGCAATGTTCTTACTCATGGTCAGTTTTTTATGCTTTCTTCAATTATTTTTCAGATATTTGACTTTAATGTAAACACTGAGTGTGACAGCAATGGTGACTTCCTACTTCACATTGCATGCAAGGGAGGTAAGTGAATATTAGAAGGAATATATATTATTCAATAATAAGAGATCCATATTATTTTGTTCATAAATATATGAAACAGTTCATATGTGTGATAATCATAGTAAACCTTCCCAGGGAGAGCCCAGTAGCTAATAGGCTTGTTCACATGTATAAGATTCATGTTTGATTCCCCAAGTGGGTAACCAATTCTTAGTTTCCCTACCTGTAATAGGGATTCAAAATTGACCATTGAATAAGACCTTCCTTCCCTCCCTCCTTCCCCCTTCTCTCTCTCCTTCACTCACTCACTCCCTCCTTCTGTAGGTCTGAGTCAGCTGCCGCTGGTCATGGCGTTGGTCAAGATCCAGGGAGCAGACGTGGAGCTGTGCAATGCAGACGGGATGACGTCACTCATGTTGGCTGCCACGGCTGGCAACTGTGTACTCTGTGATGTGAGTTTGGCATCGTTACTTGCAGCAAACTTGTCTCATAGTTATTACATGTGTTATATAACCCCAAAAGTCTGGAAATACCTTCCTTCTATTTGGAAGGTCTACACATAAAAAAGTACTCCATGTCCATGATTTGTAAAACTAGACAAAATTATTAATATTTCATGTTGTAGGGAGATTCTGTTTGTTTGATTTTCAAGGCTAACTCAATTTTCATATTTTACTTTACATTCAAACAGTATTTTGTGTTTGAGATACCTTTGCTTACAATTTCAAGTTTTAATTATGTTTGAACATTCTTTTAGGACATTTACAGACACAAGTAGAAATTTCTGTATTATGTTTCACAGGTGTTGATGTGTCTGTTTGGAGCAGATCCGAACAAACCCAACCCAAACAATGGGAGATCAGCATTGCATTATGCTACAGAAGGCAATCACAGGAAGTCTGTCGAGTGAGTTGTCATCTCTTTGAAAAACAATCAGGCTTTCCCTGCTCTTATCAGGGGAGATAACATCCTGATTATGAACTATTATAAGGTTAATTACTGATAGTTCTTCTCAAGCCAAACATTAAATTATGCTTCTTTCAAATTATTTAAGGTGTCTTATTCGACGTGGTGCAGACGTGAATATCGAGGACCATGATGGCCGCCGCCCTGATGATATCCCATCATGCCAGAATGTGCAGGATGACTGCAAAGAGGTCATTGACTTCAACAGAATGCAGCGTCTTGAGACACTCAGTGAGAAAGTCCGTAAGGTAAGCTGACATTTAAATTGAAAACTAAAAAAGGCATAATCAAATCTTCTGTTGGCATTGCTGGCTTAGAACTTCAAATGACAGTCTACACTCAATAGAAAGGTAGCCAAATATAATAGGTGTAGTCATAAACCCATCTTAGGACTGACTTTACGCTTGTCTATTGAGTTTCATGTCTTCATGTGTGTTGCAGGGAGATGTAGAAGCCAGCATGTTGCTGCCGACTGACCTGTGTGTAGTTGCCGACGACGGCTACACACTGCTGATGATAGCGGCCATTTACAACCGTGGTAACACATTGTCTCATCTGCTGGCAAAGAATAAAGCCACCATAGATGCTCAACATACCAAGGTGTGTCCAGCTCAACTGAAAGAATTATACACCAATTCTCCATACAATTATGTGATCATCAAGTTAAAAATCTAGTAAAATTCATTTTCATGTAACAGATTGTTATTTCTATTGGAAATTAAAACTAATCACCTGTATAACAAATTTTATGCTTAATGGTATAAAGGTATAGTGAACCATCATTCTTGTAATTATATCATGCAAAGTATCTGATGATAAGTTAAAGTTCATTTGAAATTAATGAAATTTGAAGAAATTGGATGTAATTTGTAGTAAAGAGTTAATACCATATTGAGAAGGCTTTATTTGAAACCTGTTTCTCTTTACCAGACTGGAATGACCGCTCTCAGCATTGCATCACAGATGGGCAATGTCGAGGCAGTAGAGATTCTTCTCAAGTAAGTGGGGCAAGAAATGGCTTCATATGATGGACTTATTGGTGAATTACGAAATATCAATCGCATGTTTTGCCTAGTCAAGAGTAGACTAAAAAAAATAATAGTCTTGGTTCTCAGGCACCACCCGCATCATAATAAAGCCTGCTGCATGTATTATTGTTTATATTTCCATTTTCAAAAATATAAAAAAATCCTAATACTTAAACACAATGCACAACAACAAAATGAAAATGGAAACAAAAACGAAATGTGCAATGAACTTTATGATGCCTGAGAACCAAGACAATTTTTTTTTTTAGCCTTATGATATTATCTTTTATATGGAATATTGCTGAGTGTGGCCTCAAACAAACATACATTTAGCAAGTTAACTGTGATGTGTGCCATATTATAATGAGAAATACGTAGTGGTAAAGGTAATCAGCTGATATAGGGTAGGCAGATACATATATAATATGAACCTTTGTTTCGCAGGAACGGTGCTAACCCCTCCATCTCTGACATGGAGAGTTATCTCCCCCTACACCATGCAGTGCTCAACAATCATGAAGCGGTCGTGGACTTATTTCTTGATTTCTTCCCAGATACATATGTGGTTAGAACCTTTTGCCTTTTTAAAACTGATACTATTTCAGATAAGATTGAAATAATCATATAATAGCCTTGTGTAATTTTGTTTCGGTGGTTATGGAAAATAGTTTCTCTTTTTGTTATTTGAAGTTTGAGTTCATTTGAATTCATGGCTGTCTGTGACCTTAGTCACTAGTCCAAAGCCCGTGTCTAGTAAAATTATGTTCAATATGAAATATGCTGAAAATTATGCTTTGAGCCATTTTCGGGCCAGTGGACTCAAATGTTTTGGCACGGACTGCATTGGATTGGATTTCTGTTTCCAGGGATTGCACACAGCCCAGAGACTGATCAAGAAGTCGTCCATTCATCATAAAGTAAAGTCGGCATGGGAACGGTCAGTACATATGCACTAAATGGAATAAAGGTTATAAAGGTTTCATTTTATGTCATTTTTTCAAAGTTATAATTTTATTTCTGTTTATTTGATGATAGATTACCGGTAAGAGTATTATTTATTGCATTACTTTTCTGACAAGAGTATGTGGCCAGTTGAATTTTCCTATGATGTTTTCCTGTACAAATATGAAGTACAATATATTTGAAATCAGTAGATAGTGCAAGGCCTTGGTCTTAGACAAGGTCTTATTTCAGAACCCGGGAACTTAAGCACTGAATGGGGCGGTGGGGTTGCCTGGTGCATAAAGCATTTGTCTGGAATGCCAAAGGTCCGAGTTTGATTCCCCATAGGGGTAAAATATGTGAAACCCAATTCTTGGGCTGGGATATTGCTGGAACATTGCCAAAAGCAGTGTAATACTGAACTCACTCACTTGAATCGTGATCAAATATGGATAATGTCAGATGTGAATTGTGAGCAAGTATGGATAATTGTAGATGTGAATTATGAACAAGTATAGATAGTGTCAGATGTGAATCGTGAGCAATATGGATAATGTCAGATGTGAATCGTGAGCAATATGGATAATGTCAGATGTGAATCGTGAACAATATGGATAATGTCAGATGTGAATCGTGAACAATATGGATAATGTCAGATGTGAATCGTGAGCAATATGGATGATGTCAGATGTGAATCATGAGCAATATGGATGATGTCAGATGTGAATCATGAGCAATATGGATGATGTCAGATGTGAATCATGAGCAATATGGATGATGTCAGATGTGAATCATGAGCAATATGGATGATGTCAGATGTGAATCATGAGCAATATGGATGATGTCAGATGTGAATCATGAGCAATATGGATAATGTCAGATGTGAATCGTGAGCAATATGGATAATGTCAGATGTGAATCGTGAGCAATATGGATGATGTCAGATGTGAATCGTGAGCAATATGGCTAATGTCAGATGTGAATCATGAGCAATATGGATGATGTCAGATGTGAATCATGAGCAATATGAATAATATCAGATGTGAATCATGAGCAATATGGATGATGTCAGATGTATGTCTACAGACGCCAGGAGGAGGTGGTCATGCCCAAACTGATCCAGTGTGCCCTCAATGGCAATGCTGAAGACCTCTACTGTGTCCTGGACGAGGGGGACAGCATCAACCTCAAGGTAGTCAAACATTGCATACTGTGTCTCCAACACTACTTCCTTCAGTCAAACATTCATCACTATCCTCTATGCTCATCTTGGAGTAGAATCTGACTTTGCTAATAGGATCAAGTATTAGTCTGTGCTCATAGTTTTTTTCAGTCTTTTTGAATATTTCTTCAATTCATATTTTGTTATGTTAATACTTATATCATTGATCTCTATGCTCATCGAGGAATAGAATATAATTTTGACAAATCTGAAACAGGTGTATGTATGATAATACTTGCTTAAAGTAACAATTGCTGATGTGATTCCTTCAGAGTGGGAGCGGGAACTGGCCTCTGTACCTGGCTGTAGAGAACGGACATCTTGACGTGGTCAAGCTCCTCTTTGAGGTCAGTCCCTGGCACAGATAGGTGTAGAATGATATCAAATATGGTTAATACAGCTTTCTTACTCATAAAATAAATCTTGTGTACACAGAAGTAATGATTGGTTCATTGTTACACTGTTAGATTCAGTCCCAAGACTCCATCACAACAATCTGAAATTCAGACTAAAATTACAGTTTGTAATTCTAATCAGACCTTCAAATTCCAGTGTGTTGTAGTTATGTATTTAAAAGAGTCTTTGATGAAAGAAATGTTCTTATTTTAATCAGAATTTATGAGACTGACTCAATGCTCAGTGTCGTAGCCAAATGGTTCATTACAAAAAGTAATATCTTTTTTCATGTAAGCTGGAAAAAGAGATGAATTGTTTTTAAAAGAAACAGGATTTTAATTTTGATTAATAATGGGATAGTTGTTTAACTTTGGTCTGCTCTTGCAGAAAGGTGGTGACATTCGCAAGCGACACTCATCGACTGGTGCAACTGTGTTGCATAGGGCTGCCAAGATGGGACACTATAAGATTGTGGACTTCCTCATCCAGTTCTGTCGGACTGCCACGCCCGGAGACCAGGGTGGGCGGGGCAAGAAGCTGCTGGACATCAACGCTGTCGATGCCGAGAACAAGACAGCTCTACAGTTGGCTGCTGAGAAAGGTACAACAATTAGGGGATTTGTGCAAAGGAGAGAAAATATCAAGTGAATGCAATAGTCAGCAATGTTGTCATGGCTCCCTGCAGAGTGACTTCAGACCTGTAGACAAGCTAGTGATAATGTGAACACATACCCTCTCCATTTTGGCATGATCAAACACCATCTTAGCCAGGTCTTGGTAATACTCCTGTCCAGGCCAACTAGTGGTTGATACATAGGGAATGGTCCATGTCAGCCAGGTATGATGGATCCCCACTGGCCGGTCTCAATATGGATGCTGAATATATGACATAACTTTGTCTTATTTTTAAGAATGTCAGGGTTATTTACTGTCCCAGAATATGCTTAAGAATTGAAGAAGAAACTTGCCTAATGCCTTGGATACTGTTGTTGTAGTAATGGTGTCTTCATTCCTCAACTCCAACACAGTAGTTTGAAAAACTTAACCTTGGTTTACCTTTCAGGGTTCAGTCAAATTGTTCTACTTCTGCTTCAACATGGTGCCACGACGGCCATCTTGGATGCCCGGGGTGCACTGTTCACATGTCCTGAGTACGAGGGTGTGCGGATCATGATTGAGACTCACAGAGAGAAACAGACCAAACTCATCATGAAGTGTGTGCAAGACAAGTCAAAAAAGGCTCTGGCGATGTTACAGAAATCATGGCTGGTATGTGTACATTTATGTGGTAGTTTGTTGTTTGATGTTACACTCAGCAATATTTCAGCTGTATGTTGCTGTTTGTTAATAATCAAGGCTAAAACAGAGAATCCAGTAATTGAGTTCATGAGCCTCCATCCAAGCAATTGAGACATGATAACATGCAATGAAACAAGTCACAGAGGCTGACAACCTGATCCATTGTGTCACTTCTTAAAACAAGCATAGGTTGCTGGAGACCTATATTCTTACTTGATTTGTGTGTCAGCCATCTTTGCGCTCTTGTAATGATATGCGTGTTTGTGTTGCAGCCCTGTTTTGACCACAATCTGCGGACGAAGCTGGGAGACACCCCCCTGATGGTGGCATGTCG
The DNA here is from genome assembly GCF_022045235.1 of Haliotis cracherodii. Lineage (NCBI taxonomy): Eukaryota > Metazoa > Mollusca > Gastropoda > Lepetellida > Haliotidae > Haliotis > Haliotis cracherodii. The sequence goes on along the minus strand of NW_027266273.1, from coordinate 2,740,766 downwards.
GGCGGGGCGGCTGCCGACAGTCAAGTTCCTCCTGGAGTCCGCCGTCTACTCAAAGGATGTGGAGGAGGAGGAGTGAGTCACATGTTCTTTTATCCCTGGGAGATGAGGCTCCGACATATAGGCAGCCTTAGCATGTTGTATAACAGTCATTCAAACACCACTTTGGTTAAGTATTTGGAAGCATTAGAAGTTGGAAGAATATGGAGCATGAAGTTTCTCTCGTTAATCCCATTGTTTTCCTCATTATATTGTTATCCTTGTACAGTAGCTCTTGTCATGTAACATTAGATATAAAATCAGTTAGTAAAAATTGGGCAGTTGCAAGGATCGTTGTAATCTCTTAGTTCTCATACAGACCCCAAAATCAAAATATCTGAAAAAATATTGGTATAGAATACTATGGCAAGTCTAGATGCCTTCAGCTCTGTGAAACTGAATAGATTCTGTGGACCCCTTTTCCATGACATGTATATGTTATGAGAATATTTAACAAGAAAAATAGTAAGCATGGTAAGATGTTTTCTTTTCTGAGACTAACTGTTGGTCTGTGTTCCCTAATCAGTATAAACAATTAGTTGTTGATTCTGGTGTGGGGGCTTCTGTGACCCATCTAACATCACATCCTGACATATTAACCATCTGGATTTTCTATCTTCAGTTTGGATGATTCGGATGTTGACTCCGGAGTCAATGACCCAACCCGAGGACCACTAAGGTCACGAACTCCAAGACACATGGAAGGTAGGTTCTGACTGAGAAAAGATAAATTTGTCACTTTGGGGTTGGTATAGTTGAAGTTTTGTTGCCTTAGGAGAAAAAAAGTCACTTCACCTATGAAAAGCTGATAAGGAATTACCGTATTTTCTTGAGTATAGTGCACACTTTATTTCCAAAACACACACCTTTGTAGAAGGGGGTGCACATTATACATGCCATAATGAGTTTTGATGTTTTTATGCAAAGACATTGCCGTGAGCACGTAACACCGGAAATACCATGTCAACAAATCCATATTGAAGTACACAAATTAATCATGTAATTACACTGTCCGTCTATAAAAAGTGTTCATTGTATATCTGGACATGTGGTTGTAACTTATTTCATTAATTTTATTCAAATTTCCTTTTAATATTATTTTAATTAATTTCGGCAAAATTGTGTGTGAAGTGTGAACTTTTTTTTCCAAAACACTGAATCCACTAGAGGGGGTTGCGCATTATACTTGGGTGCGCACTATTCTCAAGAAAATATGGTAATGCATCATGTTTGGATGAAAAAATATGTTACCAGATAAAAATGTAATTTTTGTTGATGTATTGTAGATACATGTAAAAGAAATTGAGCTCTGTCCCTCCAGATAAGTATAAATAATATGATCTATGCTTTGGTGATATATCTGATGCAGTATCATGTGAATATGGTCTTCAGTTGATTCTCATGACCTTAAAGATAAGGTCAGATGACCTGAAGGGACCAGATATAGCTATCTACCAGATAACCCTGTTCAGTGAGTGAGTGAGTGGGTGGTTGGACGTCACTTTGAACAGTATTTCAGTTTTGTCATGGCTTTTGAGCTTAATGTGGGAGAAAAGCATCATGATGCAGATCATAGATGTACATGATTTAGATGGATCAAGGATAATTCAGAAGGAATCTGAGATTTAAACTTAGGTCAGTGGATCCTGGCTGAACTAGGGGGGAGGGAACTCTATAAGATTAACTGAAGGCTTTGGACAGCTTTCCCTTCAGTACCCCAACTATTTGAGATAGTACTGAACTGTATACCTATTGAGATACTGAGTTCTCTACCTTCTTGTTCAGATTGTGAAGATGGCTTTGCAGCAAGTGGTAACTTCTCTCAGTCAGTGGAGGTGCATAACGGGAACCGACTTCAGACCAGTGGAGACTTCACACGTTCCATGGAAGTGGAAGCCAGGTGGGTAGTGGGCTTTGCCACCCTTGTGGAAGCTTGTCTCAGGGATTATTTCTCCATCACTACTGCCTTGACAACAGAGCAGAGATACTCATAAGTGTAAGTGACCACTGAGGTTGTGCCCAGCCAGTTTTCAATCAAGGCATGCAGGCTTACCAACAGTGGGATGAGCTCCCTTAACATCATCCTGGAGTTTCAATGATTGTGGAGGACCTGTCTCTAGCAGATCGCAACACAAGCTAAATTCATAACCTCAGTTTACGCACTGTGTCGATATGCGGACACCGGATGTTGATCAGTTACATGGTAGTGGACCAGGATTGATACCGAGTAGTAAATGTTACTATGTTGCTATGACGATTACAGTGTTTATTCTGGTGCTGATGTCTTCTGTGACAATTTAGCTGCGACCAGTGCTGCCTGCCTTGTAAGAGAGTGGTGTCGTGTAGGGCTGGGATGGGGAACTCAGGTAGTTGGGTCAGTTAGTTTCTGGAAAGAACTTGAGTACCAGGACCTGTGGTTAGTCACAGGATATATTGTTTAAAGACAATAACAATAAAACCTGACAGTGTTCGTATTTCTTTCTGACTATGCATGCATTCCTTCTGACTTTTGTATGTGTTTCAGTAAAACTAAAATTTCAGTCAACTTTAGTTCATGCATGATCAGATTGTTTTACATGTTTATCTAAATAGTTTTTTGAACGGGCTCTGGTAAAACAATTTCCAACGCTTGACACCTGTAGTGGGTACAGTGTTAGCAGCTGGCAAACATGAAACATCCATGGAATTGTTACATGTAATGCCATCATCAAAACATTCAGTTACATTTCTCATCAACCAGACCAAGACTTGGAGAGATGAAGATCCATCGCCCTCTGTTGTCCTCGCATACTGACAGCACAGTACATGCACTGCTGAGAGATGTCAGCAGACCTAAGGGTCTCTTTATATATCATGGTGAGTGAGACAAACGAGAGCTAGCTACTCCTCCCTATGATCCTGGTGGGGTATATTTTGCATTTTAGTTTGTTTTTACAATGTTGGTGGTCAGGAAAAAAGAGAGAAAAAAATCATTTTCAAATGAACATGTCTGAATTTCCCGAATTATGCCCCGGGACTGCACTCACAAGGCACAAAAATGTTGATTTGTTTTTTCGCCTAAACTACTATATAACCACATATGTCATATCAAAGGGCCTTAAATCTTTATCAATCTACATTGCTTCAATTCTTTGCAGTAAACATTGCGGTATATACTGTATTTGACGTAATAAGCACCCCACTCTAAAAAGCGCCCACAGCAATATTTGCTAATATATTGGCTAGTGAACAATGCCAATTAGCATCCTTCCGATTGATCAATGTACACTTAATTATTCATGTATAATACTTGTGTGTTATATGCACCCTTAATTACGGGCAATTAAATTCTGGAAAAATATATCTGTCATGTATAATAATCACAGGCTTTTCTTTTGTATCATGTCAGCCTGTAAGCATAAACCACGAAATTTACAATCTTTCAACTCTTTCACCAAAATTATATTCTAATAAGAGCCCCCTATTACAAATTTTTTTAATGAATCCTCTTTGCAACTAAAACTAATTTGAGTGATATTTCATGTTAACTTCTTTTTGTTACTTCTTCTTATACCAATAGAGTTGGCGGTATAAAAAAAATAACAACAGAAAAGCCATTTCAATCTTATTTTCATTTTGCTATTTTTCATGTCGATGAAAAATTAATCACCTTACCTGTCAATACACTGGACATTTTAGAAATGTTTTTACTTTTTAGTTTAGATAAATCCACTTTGAAGATAGCCAGACAGTGCCTGTAACATGTCAATCAGATTTCATCTGATCCTGTAGGAATCTGCGTTAGAATAGCTAGTTGTTAAAGACTTCTATATCAGATCAGAACAGAACATTGGCCTCATGGCCAGACTATACGAAATAAATTCTGTTCTGTTCTGTTCTCTATGTCAGATCAGGTGATACCTTGTTAGATTGAGTGTCTTTGTCCCCCGATGGTGTTGCTCGTAACATCAGTCACTGGTTTGGATGGCCCAGATTCCTTTGTTTACCGCCCACCTTGGAATGGATGGAATGTTGCTGAGTACTTCATGCTGATGTACACAGCGCTAGTGGAAGTATTGGCTTCCTACTTTATGTAGGACTTTTGAAAGAGAAATAATGACTTGTTAATGATGAATTGATGATTTGTTGATGATTAGTTGATGATAATCTCTAGTACTCTATTGCACATTGGGGGCATGGAGGGCCCAGTCATCACAGTGCCAGAATTTACTGTGCAGAGTTATGTCCTTTAGACATTACAGAATCCTAAGATCATGGGTTTGATTCCCTGAGTTTGAATTTGCAAGCTAATGTTTGTAGACAAAAACTTCTGTCTCGTTCATTTTGGTAGGCATTTTGAAATAATTATATATACAGTTATATGTTACTTAATGTAAATTACATTTGCTGAAATGTTCAAAGAATGTGTGGCAATAGATATTGGAAAGAAAACATGATAGAGATGGACTGAGAGAGAGTCTGTTTCAAGTTTCTGTTTATTGTTCTCAAACAGATGACTGCGTAAGTCATGTATCTGCTGTGAATCTCTTCGATGGCTGCACGTCACTGCACCGCACGATCGAGGGCGGGGACAACGTTCAGATCGTGAAGGCGCTACTGGGGGAGGACGCCACCTGTCTCAACGTCCAGAACGATGCAGGACTGAGTCCGCTGCATCTCGCCTGCACCAACGGGAGAAAGAAAACCATTGAAATATTGTTGGTAGGTGTTGGTGAAGAATTCCTGTTGTTGACTGTAAGTCAGCCTGTAGACTGGCATTTGTGTAGTTGGTATTCATCCATAAGGTGTATTCATGGTCCTTTAACAGCCATCTCTGTGCCCTACACCTCCACACTTTGGTATGTAACAATTTAACACCAAACACCTAGCACACTGACATCCAAACCCTTGACACTTTATACAAATCCAACTCACCACTCCAACTCATCACTCCAAACTCACCACTAGAACTCACCACTCCAACTCTTAGATCCAACTCACTACTCCAACTCATCACTAGAACTCACCACTTCAACTCACCACTACAACTCTTAGATCCAACTCACCACTCCAAATCTTAGATCCAACTCATCACTAGAACTCACCACTCCAACTCTTAGATCCAACTCACCCCTCCGACTCTTAGATCCAACTCACCACTCCAACTCATCACTCCAACTCTTAGATCCAACTCAACACTCCAACTCATCACTCCAACTCTTAGATCCAACTCACCCCTCAGACTTAGATCCAACTCACCACTCCAACTCTTAGATCCAACTCACCACAAGAACTTACCACTCCAACTCACCACTCCAACTCATCACTCCAACTCAACACTCCAACTCATCACTCCAACTCTTAGATCCAACTCACCCCTCTGACTCTTAGATCCAACTCACCACTCCAACTCATCACTCCAACTCTTAGATCCAACTCACCACAAGAACTTACCACTCCAACTCACCACTCCAACTCACCACTCCAACTCATCACTCCAACTCTTAGATCCAACACACCCCTCCAATTCTTAGATCCAACTCACCACTCCAACTCATCACTCCAACTCATCACTCCAACTCATCACTCCAACTCATCACTCCAACTCACCACTCCAACTCATCACTCCAACTCACCACTCCAACTCATCACTCCAACTCATCACTCCAACTCATCACTCCAACTCACCACTCCAACTCATCACTCCAACTCATCACTCCAACTCATCACTCCAACTCACCCCTCCGACTCTTAGATCCAACTCACCACTCCAACTCATCACTCCAACTCTTAGATCCAACTCACCACTCCAACTCATCACTCCAACTCACCACTCCAACTCATCACTCCAACTCTTAGATCCAACTCACCACTAGAACTTACACTCCAACTCTTAAATCCAACTCACCACTCCAACTCATCAAACTCATCACTCCAACTCGCAGATCCAACTCATCAACCAGGAGGGTTAGGCCAAAAACAAAATCTTTGTGGTTCTGGTAATCCAACTGACCCACTGTTTCACTTGATACCCAAATGTTTTTGTCACAGCTGGTAGCAACTGTCTAGAAACCATATCTTAAATTTGGAAACAAATCCTATATTCCCACATACATACAGTGTCGCGGGTATAGACTTGTCTTCGATCGCTAGTCCTCACGCTTTTTTAGACAATGATCGATACAGTTCAAGTAAGTAATACCTAACTGCTCAAACTGCTCTACATCGAACCTGGTTGTCATGTTTATTGACAATTGTTTGAGAAAAAAGTAAACCTGTGAGATATTTTAGAAGTATATGGTCATTATTGGATCAAGTTGTTCCACGAGTGAACACACTTGTCATTTCCTAAATACATGTATCTCTTCAAGACGATTTCCAATGTTATTTCGTTTGTTTTATTCCCAGGCTCGTGATGAGATAGATCTGAACTGTCGCACTCTGGACGGACATCTTGCAGAGGAGATGACATCCAACAAGAGCATAATCAAACTCATCCAAAAGGCTCGCCTCATTCAGACAGGAGCGTATGTATATTACTCTCTCTACCTTACCATCAGTATAAGAACTATCTGCCATGTAGAGGATTGATCCCATCTTTGTTGAGGTGATAGAGGATTTAATGTTTGTTGAGCTGACAGATGAGGATCCCATGTTTGTTGAACTGACAGAGGATCCCATGTTTGTTGAGCTGACCCATGAGGATCCCATGTTTGTTGAGCTGACAGAGGATTTCATGTTTGTTGAGCTGACAGAGGATCCCATGTTTGTTGAGCTGACAGATATGGATTCCAAGTTTTTGAGCCGACAGCAGACAGATTTTCTCATGACAGAGCACCTGTCTCAGTTACTGAAATCTTCTTCAGCAGAAAGATCGATAGCATTTTTCGGCACTGAGGCTATACAATGCTTCCAAGGTTTCAAAATTTGCACTTAAGTAGGATATTAAAATAAGACCCCCAATTATCAATGACATGAAATAAAGTGCTTCTTATTATTATTTTATATTCCAATGATAGTGTTTGAGGTGAACAGCAATATTTCTTGTTGTTTGTTGCCATGACAACTGATTCTTTGCATTTCAGAATTCTCCCCAACACTAAGGCTCCAGAGTCGCCGGATGCATCAAAAACTTCCAGTATTGAGGGAACAAACATCAGCTTCGATCAGCTACAGACGCGATATGAAACACTTAAACAGGATATCCGGGCGAAGGCCATGTTCAAAATGTGAGGTCAAGTTTCTGTAGACTTTTTAACATGGGCTGCAATGGAGAATGGATGTCAGCAACGCTTCATTGAAACACTGATTAACATCATCAACTTACATAACACCTTTGACATCTCATCTTAACATCACTTTGAAAGCTTTACATTATGGTGAAATCCCTAACATTGTAACAATATCATGGTGGTTGGATGTGTTGGTTAGCTTGTGAGACTAATGGAGATGATTTGGAAAAGGATATGTCTATAGAAGGATGGTAGCAGAAGATGGATTTTACAAATATAGGAAGATTTGTGAAAATTATTGTCTTCAATGAGTTTTGTCACGATGCGCTGAATAAACTTTGAAGGCCATAATATTCTGCCCTCATTGGACAGATTTTATTTTTCAGACTGGAAGACTCTCACAGCCAAGATTATCCTTGATATTATTTACCGGTATTTATGGACTATTAATACATAGCTCACTTTTTGCATGTTTATACATGTTTGTTAATATTGTCTGGCTTGTGACATGGGTGTTTTGTGGCATTACTTTTGTTCAGCTTGAGGCAGTACAGGTGGGCAGGGTGTAGGGTTTAACACTAGGGTCACTGTTGGTGCATGGATATGTGTGTGTTCACTGTTTGGTGTCTGACTGTGTGACAGTCCTGTTACAAAGCTAACAGCAGCAAAGGATTCACTTTCACATCAAGCTGTAGGATTTGGGTGATGTGGAGATCCCAAATGGTGTAAGCAAACATGTATAGGGTTACTGAGTGTGGAAAGAACATCCTACTCGGGACAAAGGAGAACTACCTACTAGCTGAAAACCGTGTCTGACCAAGGAAGAGCAGACGTCTACCTCAGACAGCACCCACAAGCTCTAGACGTCTGACCAAGGAGAGCAGAGGTCTACCTTAGACAGCACCCACAAGGTGTAGATGTCTGACTAAGGAGCACAGATGTCTACCTCAGACAGCACCCACAAGCTGTAGATGTCTGACCAAAGAGAGCAGATGTCTACTTCAGACAGCACCCACAAGCTGTAGACATCTGAACAAGGAGAGCAGATGTCTGATGCCAAGTATCAGACATCTACCTCAGTGTCTTGTCACAAAGCAACAGATATACCCAGTTACCTGACAAAAACGTGAAAAGCCTGTTTGAAAATGATTACGTTATGTTTAACGCACAGGGTATTGGACAATGAAGTAGTCCGAAAGTACAGACTTGAACCCTACATCGTGTTTATACTGACCATTAACACACTGTACAAAACAACATATTCTGTTTATATATGACCTGTATAGAGACGACAGCAATATTATTTGGCCAACATTCTTAACAATGTGTCTCATGATGTGGAAAATGACAATCAGGGTGAGAGACAATCTGTGATATGAACCATCAGGACACTCAAAAATATTCCACGTCATTCCTGTAGGTGGTGGGGTGAGAAAAACTCCAAAGACTATGAGATACCGGTACACAAGGAATGTTTCCTTACAAAAGTGCTTATCTGTTGCTATAGTTACAGGTTTTGAAAAAGAATCTGTAAGCCAACAAATGAAAGAAAGTCAAGATTGCTCTGATACGAGTGTGATTGAGGTATGTACCAGCATGTGTTATGTGACCTGTTATGACTGTTATATGTTACTGTATTGTATTCCATGTATTTGTTTTTGTTACATGTGATTTTACAAATATTTACCCATGTGTATAACATGTGATATAGATGTATTGAACTATAAGGGATTTTTCTTATAATCTCTTAGAACACACCTGGGACGAATTTAAGCACTACCTTTTGTTCTTCCATGTCTGGTGGCCATTTTAAGAATTACATCCTGTGTCAGTTTTCTGATTAAACATATTTATCTTGTTTAAAAAGTGAAATACTTGTATTGAGATACTGGAAGTAAAATATATTTTTTCATAATGTTTTTGGTAACTGTTCCATGGCAATAGTTATTTGACTACCCAGTGTATGCTTCCTCTGCCTCTTTGGTTCACAGGCATTAATAATACTTGTGAATATCTGGCAAAACATACTGTGTGTTTGTACTAACATTTTTATAGCAGGTGTTGCTGGTATCTAACACATTTATCCAATGAGATCAATTTCAAATGTGGATATTGCTGTTTGTTTTGATCCCCCCAGTTTGAAAAATTGAGGATATAGAGATCACCTTGTCTGTCCGTCTGTTTTCCGTTTCCGGAGCAGAACTTCAAACCGTTAATTGTTTTTTAAAAATTCATGGAAACAGGTACTTTTGCTTGCTATACTAATCAGTCAAGTGGTGAACTGGTGCCTTGGGTTTTGAAAAATACTGAACACCATTATTTTTCCCTACACTTAACTGACGGTCATCTACCCGAGGCAAGGGAGTTAACTGACTGTAAAAGTCCAGTTTCCACAGTTGACGAAATAGACTGGAATTACAGACTTACCTTATAGCTGGACTAAGGTGTCTATGCATAGTCCAATCATAATTGTGCAATGAGCTAGACATCTGGTTCGTAAACAACTTGGATTTGAATGTGCAGATTTCCATCAACTGCAAGATTTGCAAAGCATCTGTATCATCAACAGAGAGTTGATAAATATTTTCCAAATCTTTTCATGTTTTTAATCTAGGTGCTCAAATGATTTGATGCACTACGTGAGGTAAGACCCATTTTATTACAATATAGATCTTGATTTTCGATCATATCGTCTTAACTGGGTGCTACCGTTTTGTTTGAAGCAAATGCAAGTGATATTAGAGGTGGAATCTGATTGGTCAATAGGAGGGACACAGCAGGGACATAACTCGTAATAGCCACTTGTGGTGCTACGTTCCAGTCACGAAATTCAAGCATAGTTCGCCAAGGATGGAAACTGGACTTTTGCAGTCAGTTAACACCCTTGCCTTGGGAAGATGGAGAACCAATAGGTAGCCAAATTCCATTTCCAAATTGCACCAGACCAGGGGAATATGTCATCTCCTGATGACTCTTGTTAAAATTTCACTGCTGATGTTAGACACCTACGCGATGCACAGCATAATGCAATTGGGTTTAACAGAATAATACTTCAAACATATTAAAAGTTGACATGTATTGATTTAATACCATACAACTGCCTAATTTTAGAATTCAGGTGTCCATTCAGCAGAGCTGTCGAAGCGCTGAGGTGATCGTAACACCCATACTTTAACATAGACGACATTCACAACAGTCTTTGGGCTATGATCACCTGTAGGGCCCTACATACAATGTCATTGAATAAGCCCAGAGATGTTGAGAGTTTTCAACATTGGTTGGTGAAACTAGTTCCGGCAGTACATAAGCGTTCGCTTTTCTATTAAACACTGTGTAATACCAGCTTGTTCTAATTAAATAGTTCTATCTTCAAGGGTCGAGTACTAAATATGAATATGAAGAAGGTTGTGCTTAACCTTTCTCCAGGTGTGTATATGTACATTTGACATAGAAATGACAGATACTGTTCCTAGAAATTCAAATGTATTAAATATGTGAATTAATTTTCTTCATATGGAATGTTTACATGTGTACTGTCAGTGCAATATTTTTCAGCAGTCCACATGGTCACACAGGGGAGGTTGTGATCAAGCGTTGCCACATGGCTTGCAGGGCAAATGTAGATGACACTAAAATATAATATCTTGCTTGATAGGTTTCATAATGTCTGATGGTTTAAACTTTATGTATAGGTAGTTATCAAATGGGAAAGGTCTCCACAGATATGTGACAGATAAGAGGTGAATTAATATTTTATGATGTGTAAAGATCTTGTAAAAGCTGGATTTTGACAAACACCGACCCCATACCGATAAACAATCTTGGGAAGGGTTGTGCACAAATGTTTGCAAACACTGTTGGGTCAGTTTGCAGGAGTACTTGAGTTGAGACGTTTGAGACCAAGTCCTGCTACCCAGACAGGCAAGTTGGTCCTTCCATGTTTTTATAAATAGAGTTTGTGATGATCATTGAGGACAAACCTCCCCCCAATCTCTTGTAATGTATGACTGGTCTCTTTCATTATTGCAGGCAACTATTGTTTGTGAAATGGTTTATTGGATTAGAAATTGTACACAGCGCACAGTACGTGTGAGAACACTTGCGTGATGAAGGCTTTCTCCTACATTCCCTGTGAGAATCAAATCCAAAGTGTCCGCACATAAACCAACACACTTACAACTCCCTACCCTCCACCAAACACATAACATTGCAGTGTTGGACATTAACAAAATTGCCAAGCTGCCATCAAGACCCACAGACTTTAGAAGCTGCAGACCCTGACTAAACTCTTCAGGCCCTCTTTTAAAAAACTGCAGGTTATTGTGACATATAAATAAAAATGTAAATTTACTGCAGGCCATAAGGACCCATACAAATTTGGAACTACAGGCCCGGACACACAACCTTCCTGCCAGGGACCTACAGGCAGGCACTTATTTCGAACACTGTAACATTGTGAGGATGTGGCGATGTGATTAAACTTAGCATTTACATACAGGGTAAGGTGTCCTGTGTTTGTGAAGTGTGTGGAGGTTGCTAGTTCAACAGTCAGACCTTGTTCAATCCCAAACCATGTCTTGGCATCAGTAGGGCCCACAAAGTAGAGTAGGGATGATTGCAGAACAATTTGTGTTTGTTTGTTGTTACAACCACATTCCAATATATTATGAGCAACATTCCGTGTTAATCTAACATGTACCAAGTCACAGAGTCTTATCACTGATCCATCTAGTCACCTCTTACGAGCGGCATAGGTTATTGGAGTCTTACACAAACCCAGAACCTCCTTGAGAGTTGCTGAACAATAGAATACAGGAGATATTAAAGTCTGTTAGGTTATCCAGTGAGGCATTCATCTTTTCACCATGATCCCCCAGATCGGCAGTCTTGTCATTGTAGATTTGTTAATTGAGCAGGTACTGTGTCAGTAGCTGGGTTAGTTTGCTATCATAAAGAGGGAGGTAGGAGGTCATACTGGAGGTGTTTCTTCTGTGGAGGCAGATGTCCATGACCTTTACTGGGGCCGGCATCAGTGATAACATTTAGATGTGTTTTACACAGTCCAGTTGACATATCACCCCTTCACTGTGCCACTGTCATTTGTTCACGGCGATGTCATATTGATGTGTTGTTGGGGGCAGACAGGTGTTTTGTGTGTTATAGCTTGCTTCTGTTTGTGTGAAGAATGTCAACTTTGGAGGAGGATGAGGCCTTTTTTTGAATAATAATAATAATAATGATAATAATAATTCCTTTCCATATTCATAAGAAATCTCTGCTAAAACAGTCTGTTGTACGATGCTGACTATATCATATATCACACTATGACTATCACAAGTCAGGCTACAGTGTAGGAGTTTCAATGGTTGATGTGATTTGATTCCTTTTTAAACAAGTTACTGAAGAGGTGAGATGTTTAAGATGCTGAAAGTGCTGTAAAACCATGTCCTTTATGGTTGTGTACTAGTCAAGTGTCGTGTTTCCTGTGTATTTGTCTGGGTTTGGAACTTGTGTACAATTGTTTGATTCAGCAGTGTCACTGTGGGCTTTGGTATGTCTGCCTTGTTGATGGCTCGTATGTTGCAGCTTCTCCTTGCTTCTGGGAAGGTGATAATGCATTTTGTTGGATGCACCTGGGGCCATCGGTGATTTATATGGAGTTGGGCTAATTGTTTCTCTCAAGTTCCTTCTGTTTCAGGGATAATATTTCCGGGGTGTGCCTATTCTGCAAGATGGGGCAGCAGGTCCATCACCTTGGTTCCATTGATGTCCTGAATCCTCTCTGATCTTTAAACAATGCTTAATAGAGTCTTGTAATCTTGATGCAGTGATATTTTCTGTTAAATTGTTGCATTTGAGACAAGTCATGTCAGAGTATACCCTAGACCAGGCTCATATCAGGGTGTACCCTAGACCAGGGTCATGTCAGGGTGTACCCTAGACCAGGGCCATGTCAGGGTGTACCCTAGACCAGGGCCATGTCAGGGTGTACCCTAGACCAGGGCCATGTCAGGGTGTACCCTAGACCAGGCTCATATCAGGGTGTACCCTAGACCAGGGCCATGTCAGGGTGTTCCCTAGACCAGGGTCATGTCAGGGTGTTCCCTAGACCAGGGCCATGTCAGGGTGTACCCTAGACCAGGGCCATGTCAGGGTGTACCCTAGACCAGGCTCATGTCAGGGTGTACCCTAGACCAGGCTCATATCAGGGTGTACCCTAGATCAGGGTCATGTCAGGGTGTACCCTAGACCAGGGTCATGTCAGGGTGTACCCTAGACCAGGGCCATGTCAGGGTGTACCCTAGACCAGGCTCATGTCAGGGTGTACCCTAGACCAGGGCCATGTCAGGGTGTACCCTGGACCAGGGTCATGTCAGGGTATACCCTAGACCAGGGCCATGTCAGATTGTACCATAGACCAAGGTCATGTCAGATTGTACCATAGACCAAGGTCAAGTCAGGGTATACCCAAGACCAAGTTCAAAAGCCTGTAAAATGTACATTTAGGAAATATATTCAGCTTTGTGTAACCATTTTCATAACCACTTAGCTCAAACTGTCAAGACCATCTGCTGGCAAGCAAGGTGATTTTCCCCTTGGACAACTGATGTGGCAGACATCTACACCATACATCTACATGTGACATAACTAAAATGCTGTTGGAAATAGTGTTAGAACTATTGTCACTCACTCACTCACTCCCCTCATAGGTCTTCATTTTACAACAGTCTAGTTGCCATGTTGAGAAGATGGTACATCCTACTGATGGTTGTGTCCACTGTATGGATGATGAGCAGATGTTTGATGTAGGTGAGGTGAAATAGGGTTTAATGTCACTTATATCATGTGTGTGCGTGTGTGAGAGAGTGAGTGCGTGGGTGAGTGAGTGTGTGCGTGCGTGCGTGCGTGCGTGCGTGCGTGCGTGCGTGTGCTTCTACTAGTCCTGACTTATCCCGGTTTTATAGTGCTAGTCCACTGAGATACCATGCTGCAGTGCACACTCAGATACATTATACTGACGCCGAGCTAACCAGTCCTTGTTTTCTTCCCTTAATGCTGAACACCAGGCAGAGTGACAACAAGTACCATCTTTCGACATCTTCAGATATGGACTCTAACCACAGACCTTCCACTCTCTGGGCAGACTCCCTATCCACAAGACCAGGTGGTCAGGCAGCAGATGTCTGTGTTTAGTTAGACTGGAACCAGTCTCTGCTTCCAACATGAAAATGCAAATAATATAAAAAGTCTGAGATATGTGTTTTCGTCACCACTGGTGTGTTCCAAATGCATAAAGTTGTCAGGGTTACATTTTAGAACATCTTTTGACAATGTTTCAGATTTAGGAATGTTTGAATGTTTTGTTTGTAGGCTTATTTCGTGTCTTGTTTACGGGAATTAGAGACATTATTTTATCAAAATAAAATGAAGACTGGTCAAGTGATAATTCCACCTTCAAATATCCTCACTGGGATACCTCTATGTATAGGAGGGGCGGTCGGGTAGCCTAGTGGTTAAAGCGTTGTTTGTCACGCCGAAGACCCGGGTTCGATTCCCAACATGGGTACAATGTGTGAAGCCCATTTCTGGTGTCCCCTGGAATATTGCTAAAAGCGGCGTAAAACCATACTCACTCACTCACTCTATGTTTAGGAAGTCCCTCCCTACACTAACACTCTTGTGTATGTGTGAATGATAATATCTCCTCCTTGACTTCAATGCATACCCTATATATAAATTCAGGACCACCCAATTCTTTCATATACTCATTTTATCCATGTCATTTTCATGCATTACTGAATCATTCATGTACAAATGCTGTAAATATTCATGGCATGACAGATTAACTATAGTAATATGAAAGAATCGGGTGATCCTTAAGTTATTGTGAGTAGTATATCACTTCCCTTCAGTTGACTGAAATGAGGAATGTGAAGATGTAATTACATTCAATAAAACCGTCTTGACTAAAACTGTATTATAGCTAAAATGGATGGAATTATCATTGAACTATCCTCATGTTAACGTCACGTCCAAGATTATTGCACTTATATAGCGACGTTCATGCACGTGTGTGTGTGTGGCTGCTTGTACTAGTCCGGACTGATGCCGATTTATAGTGCTAGTCCACTTAGATACCATGCCGCAGTTTAACATGAATACCCCACTCAGACACAGTATACTGACTCTGAGCCGACCAGTCCTTGTTTTAGCCCCTTAATGCCGAGCGCCATACAGGGTAACAACAAGTACCTTCTTTTGGTATGACGCGGCCGGGGATTAAACCCCGGACCTTCCGCTCTCCGGGCGGACACTATACCACTAGGCCACGGAGGCGGTCACATGTTATCAGAAATCAGCGGGCCACTGAAACTTGATAATGCCTCATATTGCTTAACAACGGGCCATTATCACACCCGTTGTTAGGTGATGCCATAAGGTAGGGACAGTGATGTCATGTTTAATAGTGACCTCATCTGGTTTATTCTATGACGTTTCCATATTTGTAAAAGTGGGTCAGTGACATTCATGTTGATTGCAGTAGATGTTTCAAAACCGATATTGTTATTTCTTTTTAATTGATGACAAATTCCATCCATTTTAGCTATAATAACGGTAACGCTATTTTTCAGGGCATTATCATTTGCAGAAGCCCTCTGTCTTTTCAACCGTCCTCCTTCGTTGGGCAGTTAATGGGAGCCTGCGGGCTTCTGCAAATGATAATGCACTGAAAAATAGCATTACCCTCATATCATACCTGAGTTGAAGTTGACATGCAAGGTAGCATGTATCTGTATTTTCATGGATATGTGCAATGCCTGGAATTTGTTATTCCCATTCTTTATAATACATGTATATCCCATTACCTGCACCATCTTAAGGAGATGGTCTGTTGTTCCTTTATCCAAAATACTTTCTGCATAATGGACGTGAAGTTTCGAACATAAATTTAGTTTAAACAATATTTTAGATTGTATAAGATTTGAAATACCTATTAGCTTTAATACAAAATCAAATAGTATCAGAGTGTATGTTTGGAGAAACCTTTGTCCATTGGTGGCCATTGGAAAAGGGGATATTATAATCTGTTATAGCTGTTTTTGTATTTAATATAATGTTACTTGGTATGTAATTTGTTAATTTGTTTTGTTTTTATAACACATTCGGCACATCAGAGATATTATTTTGTGTCAACATGTGTATTGATGAAAGATGAGACATTGTTTTATGTTTTTATCTCACACAATTCATTTTTTATATGTTCCTCATATACTCATTTTGTCCGTGTCATTTTCACACTTTATTGACTCATTTCTGATGTACAAATGCTGTAAATATTTGTATATTGAAATTATCTGTACAAAAGACAGATTATTCTTATATTAAAGACATAAAATATTTTCTGTTGTTTTGTGTTTTAATACAAGTAACCAGTTATGAACTGTGGGAGAGTCTGAAGGCAGGGGCGGCTCTGGAAGCCAAGTCGCACACAACACTGACTTGTTGACTTTCTGCGGAGAACTAAAAATTTCTCATAACAGTTTTGATAGCTAGTGTTTAATATAGTTTGATCAGTAAACATCATTAAATAAGGAACATATTTTTGAGTTTGCCAGAGAGCTATGATCATGGTTACAAATCCTAGATTTGTGGTGAATATGTTTCTAGGGTTTGTCAGCACCATACCCCTGCTTGTAGGTTTCGTCAAAGAAGTCTCATCTCAAACTTGCATCACATCTGGTTTACCTCCATCAATCTGACATGCAGTGAAATAACTGAAATATTGTTCAAAGAGGCGCTCACTCACACTTAGTATTATTTGTATAACATACGATACTCCAAAGAAGTTAGAGAACATGACATGACAGATTAACTATACATATGTTACTTCTTTGATAGGCAAAGTTGGAGTACTAAGTAAGGATAAGAATTTATTGATGAACAGCTTCTTTATTACAATTAAGAGTGACGTTTCGGTGTACCTACACCGAAACGTCGATTTAATTGTAATAAGAGGTTGTTCATCCATAAATTCTTATCCTTACTTATACATATGTTAGTTATAGGAAAGACGTGGGTGTTCTTTAACCAGAAATGGTCACACATTGTTCCCATGTCTTGAAATCAAATTTGAGTCCTCAGCATGACGAGCGAACATTTTAACCACTAGGCTATCCAACGCATATAATATCTAAATATCTAATCATTGAATAATATATATAAATTCCTATCTGTAAGGGTATGAAACAATACCGAGGCATGTCAGCTTAATGTAGGAGGAAAGCCCAAAGTGATCAATGTCTCAGATGTTTACCACTTTGGTGAAACCCACGAGCACGGGTATGGTGCTTACGAACCTAGAAACATAATCAGGGCGAATCGTGGTTCAAACCCACAATCATAGATTTCTGGCGTGCCCAAGGGCCGCAACTCTGCACAGCAAATCGTGGTGCCATAGATGACTGGGCCACCCATGCCGCCTCAACGATAATAACTTCACGGACTTGTTTTTTATTATAATCATTAACATAAAAAATTGTAGACAATATGAAATAATTGACATTCAGCGTAATCAAATAACACAAACCCCACCCAACATCAGCCAATCAGGAAACAGTAGTCCATTAGTTGGCATGGCCTAATTGTTTTTCGGTTTGTGGAAACTTAAACATTAAAAATTAGGTTGGTTAGTCATGCCATGGAATTACTTGCAATTTATTTAATTACAAGTATTTATTATTCATATATTGAATATTTTGTCACAGAATATCCAGCTAAGATTCTTATATGATTAGTAACCTGTTAATGGATTTGTATCTTGACAGTGTTCGCTGAGACCAGCAATTACTGGCATTGTCTGTAGGTGATGGAGTGAGATTGTACCCAGCTATATCACAGCAGCCTTCAAAGTGTATCAGGCACATGAATCAATGTCAGCTTTCACTTACTTCAGAGTACACTCCATCAGCCATGTCACAAACAACTATCAAACTGTCCTCAGTCAACAGCCATTAGTGCAATCAAATTCTCATTTGGTGGGGGGATCTGTTACCGAACATCCTCCTATGAATACCATCTTCACAAGGCAAGGGAGTTCATTGACTTTAAAAGCTCAGTTTCCACCCTTGCCGAACTGGCTGGAATTATGGAGTTATACTTTGGCTGGACTAATGAGTCTATGCATAGTCCAATCAAAATCCTGTAACAATATCGACATCCAGTTCATGAACAATATTGCAACCACCGTGCAGAATTTAATAGCAGGATTTGCAGAGCATGTGTCCTGTCAACTGGGCGTCAACACATATTTTCAAAATCCTTTCATGTTTTTAAGAAAGATGCTCAAGTGATATAAGGCACTTCTCAAGGTAAAACCCCTTTTGTTACAATAAAGATCTTTATTATCGATGAGATCATCTTGACTGGGCGTCACCACTTTGTCTGAAGCAAATGCAAGTATTATCAGAGGTGGAATCTGATTGGTCAGTAGTGGGGACATAGAAGAGACATAACTCGTAATAGCCACTGGTCAAGCTAAAGTACTCACGGAAATGAAAAAAAACTGTTTTTTTTATCTCAGATTTTAAATAAATGCAGTTAATATACAAAATATATAAATATTCAAACAACTCAATTAGTACTAATTGGGCCTTGGCACAAATACAGAGTATCAAAGGTTTTTATGTCTTTTTACATGTAAAAGTGTGTAAAAATATGAACAAAACAGACTATTGTGAAACTGAGCATAACCAGGTGTTAGTAGATCAAGGTGAATGTCCATGACCTATGACAGCTTGACGACAGGTGCTTGAAACCCACGTGCATGTGATTTGTCAGTGGCATTGTGGGATAGTAAATCATCGTCAAAATATCAGAACGTAAAAGTAACATATTCCCTTCTCAAACAACTTATTTGTCATTATTATTATGTACATAAACATAGCCGTTATTTTTATTGCTGTTTTGATCACTTTTTTCCAGGCTAATTTGCATAATGCCTATAGCCTGTTTCTGCCATGTCAATTTGGACCTAGTTTTATTTTTGAATGTTGAAAGTGCCTACAAATTAGCTCCTGTAGAGTACATTTTGTATTGAGCACTGAGATAAAACTAGCCAATCTAGACTAGTACTTTTCCAGTTGTTTTGTTATTTTGTATTTACATTTACGTAATGCTTTGTGTCGATTATTAAATCTAGCAAAACAGGTTTTTTTCATTTCCATGAGAACTTTAGTACATTCCAGCCTAGTTCAGCAAGGGTGAAAACTGGACCTTTCAAGTCAGTTAGCTCCCTTACCTTGGGAAGATGTATGAATGCAACCTTAAACTTACATCTACCTGTTTTCCAAGAAAAGATGCAACCTAATTCCATTACAAATATTAACATAGTTATTCATCTATGTTTACCAAGCTTGTTTATCCATGTAAGAAAGTTACTCATATTTCATGTCTTGTAACACTATCATGATTACAATATGTTACATTGCAAGATGAATATTTGACCTGTTTGACATGTTGCACAGGGTTGTATGTACAGATTACATTTTGAAGACATTTTCAATAAAATACTCTGTGAACTGTGATAAGAAATGTCTACCCTGTGTGCAGTGTGTACAAGGTTTATCTTTTAATACAATATTTAGCACTATTTCATTCTTCAAATAAAGGTTGTCCTAGAGTGATTCTAGGTAGAAGAGGTCATCATTATACCATGTTTGTCATGAGTGAGTTGGGTTTGAGCAGTATTCATGTTATATCATGATGTGTCAGCCCAATGTGGGACGAAAGTCCGAAGTGATGCAGGTCTCGGACATTTACAACTTTGGTGAAACCCACGAGCATGGGTATGGTGCTGACAAGCCTAGAAACATAATTGAGGTGTCCCAGGATCTGAACCCACGATCATAGGTTTATGGCTTGCCGACGTGAGGCAACTCTGCACAGCGAATTGGGGTGCATTAGAAGAATGGGCCACCCATCCCCCTCGTGTCAGGAGTGTCAAGTAGAGAGCACTGGGCAGTAACAATCTGTGACCTGGCTGTTTGTGTGTCCCTGTGCCTCATAGCATGGATTGGTGCTCCTACTGTTAACCATTGGTTTGCCATTCCAAAACTCAGCAACACACAGGCCATCATCACTTGGTTGTAATATAGCTGAGTATGAAGAAAAACAACATTCACACGCACCTATACACACACATAATGAATAATGAGTTCTCACATGGTTTTCCTCAGGCGAATCAAACTCGGCCATCAGCATAATTGAGTGAGTGAGTTTGGTTTAACGCCGCTTTTAACAGTATTCCAGTCATATCACAGCGTGTCAGCTTAATGTGGGAGGAAAGCCCGAAGTGATGCAGGTGTCAGACGTTTACCTCTTCGGTGAAACCCACAAGCACGGGTATGGTGCTGACAAACCTAGAAACATTATCGGGTCGAACTGGGATTCGAACCCACAATCATAGGTTTCTGGCGTGCCTAAGTGACACAACTCTGCACAGCGAATCGTGGCGCCTTAGACGACTGGGCCACCCGTGCCCCCCCATCAGCATAAGAAACAAACACTTGAACCATTGGTCACCTGGCTGCTCTGTTATCCTACTGATGTCATAAATCATACAGGATACATATTTTGTGTCTTGAAGTGAACTAGAATACAAACCACATGATGTGATAAACAGTTTATTGTATAAATCATAAGGCAGCCAATGCATGATAAACACATACAATATACACAGTAAAGCAAACCTACAAAAGTAATACTGAATGGTGCTTCAAATACATGTGTACATATCTGAGTAAATATCCTGACAGGAGATGAAGAAAATAATACTTATAAAAGGTTTTCACCTGTTTGATTTTTTTGCAACGATGAAGTATCATAACTAGTTACTGTCTTTAAGTCAAGAACATATACAAATGAATTGATTCTTATATTTTAAGCATGATAAGCGAACAGTAATTT
Organism: Haliotis cracherodii; assembly: GCF_022045235.1. Classification (NCBI taxonomy): domain Eukaryota; kingdom Metazoa; phylum Mollusca; class Gastropoda; order Lepetellida; family Haliotidae; genus Haliotis; species Haliotis cracherodii. Next base: position 2,719,554 of record NW_027266273.1, on the reverse strand, counting down.
AAAGGTTATACCAAAACTTGAACTCTGAAAAGGGATCTGATTTGATGTAAGAAACTGTAACATTGTTCAACAAAAACAAGTGTGTACAGTAGTTACTACAAACAAGATATCTTTGACTGGCCTACTCTAATTCACTTGAAATACGTGATGTATCGTATTCGACGTAATAAGTGCCTAGGGTGCTGTCATAATTAGAAATAGGGGTCTCTTAATAGAATAAAATTTTAGTGAAAAAAAAACAGTTGAAAGATCGTAAATTTTGTGGTTTACGCTGACAGCCTGAAATGATACAAAAGAAAAGTCTGTGCCTCTTACACAGGACAGAAATATTTTTCCAGAATTTAATTGCCCATAATTAAGGGTGCATATAACACATGAGTGAGTATTATACACGAATAAATAAGTCTTGAGTACATTGATCAATTGGAAGGGGTGCTAATTGGGATTGTTCACTAGCCAATATATTAGCAAATATTGCTGTGGGTGCTTATTAGAGCGGGGCGCTTATAACGTCGAATACGGTATTACTTGTCTGCACCCAGAGAACCTAAAAAGAATTAAAGGCAGGCATTGATTAAAGAATACTTACCCCTATGTTAGCTCTGGAATAATAGTACTTCATTCAAATATCAAAATGAAAACACTCAAAAATTATAGTTTTCGAAACAAAGCTTATTGGAACAGAATGCTTAGGTATGTTCAGTGTGAGTCAGACTAGTGCACTCGTACCCACATCCACTAGTCCTGACTTCCAGTGTTCAGGACAAAGTAATCTCAGCCCTGATTAGGCAAGTTCCCTTAAACAGAAAAGGTGGTCACTTTGAAGGATGTTGTGTGACTGGCTTTGATCCAAAGAGGTATTCAATCATTGTTTGTTCATATGCACTAAAACATCTGTGGTCCTCATTTGATTGGTTGATGAGTATGACAGTACAGTAAAATACTATTATCATAATTATTGTAGCATAAGTTCCTGGATAGTTAGGATGAAATAAATGTAAAGAAAGACTTATTCATATCACGTAAGAAAATCAAGATACATCATTGATTCTCAAATCAATAGACGATTCAAACTTAGGTAATCAAGTGGGGCTATTAACATGACAAACAGCCTCAAATCTTGTGATAAAGAAGTCACAGTACTATGTTAGTGTAAAGAAAATAAAGAATGTGAAGTGTTTACAGGGTGAATAAGAATAGCTTACTCGGTGACATAAAATATATGTAACACTTGACACTAACAAAACAAATATCACAGGAGCTTAATAACAGGGCAAACTTCTAGATATATTTCAAATCAAAAGTTCTAACAAAGTTATAATATTCATAAAACAGGAAATATTGCCACTTAAAACATGTATGAAAATGATCACAAACTTGAAATGACATCTTATTAACGAACAGTTAAATTATTTTGTTCCAGCTTTGACGGCTTTTGTGCTGTTCTTTGAAAGGAAGATTGTTTTACCAGATAACATGAAAAATACTGTGTATGGATAAAGTAATACTGACAGTCTTAACACTATAATCACTCATCACAATTATACATAGGGATCAACTTTCAAAATTTAAATACTTAATACAGAGGTGACTTAATAAAACCCTGTTGCATTGTTGAAACACATCCAAAAGTATGTTAGGACAGCTTATATTAACAATCAGCAAAGCTCTTGCAAGTGCAGTGGTTGCCATGGAGACAGGTTGTCAAGTAGGACAGGTGATACTGTATTTCTACCATTGTTGGGTGTAGTCTGTGGACTGAAAGAGGAAGATAAAACAATTAATTCACACAACTAAAACAGATTTCTTTACATTAACAGCAAATGTGTGAGGAAAGTTCTAGATGAACCTCAAAAGTACTTATGGAAATGAAAAACAACAGTTTTGCTGGATTTAATAATCGACACAAAGCATTACGTAGATGTAAATACAAAATAACAAAACAACTGGAAAAGTACTAGTCTGGATTGGCTAGTTTTATCTCAGTGCTCAATACAAAATGTACTTTACAGGAGGTAATTTGTAGGCACTTTCAACATTCAAAAATAAACATGTCCAAATTGACATGGCAGAAATAGGCTATAGGCATTATGCAAATTAGCCTGGAAAAAAGTTATCAAAACAGCAATAAAAATAACAGCCATGTTAATGTACATAATGATAATGACATGTAAGTTGTTGTTTGAGAAGGTAATATGTTACTTTTACGTTCTGATATTTTGACGATGATTCACTATCCCACAATGCCACTCACAAATCACTATCCACTCACAAATCACATGCACATGGGTTTCAAGCACCTGTGTTCACCTGTTGTCAAGGTGTCATAGGTCATGGACATTCACCTTGATCCACTAACACCTGGTTATGCTCAGTTTCACAATAGTCTGTTTTGTTAATATTTTTACACACTTTCACGTGTAAAAAGACATAAAAACCTTTGATACGCTGTATTTGTGCCAAGGCCCAATTAGTACTAATTGAGTTGTTTGAATATTTATATATTTTGTATATTAACTGCATTTATTCATCCTATTGTTCTCAAATTGGGTTAAATCTCATAACCAGGGAAGTTAAAATATCCCAGGGATTTTATTTATACAACTTCCGTTTATATTGTAACATGTGAATGTCTCTTGCTAGAAATAAATATTGTAATGAAAGGGGCGGAATGATGTCACATCAAATGACAAATGTTTTCTTTATATTTTCATGAATTGTACATGCAACCTTTGTATCTGTAGCCCAGTGAGTGTTCCACTAGTATACAGGCTACAGAGGCGCTGATAAACCACATTGCTTTTAAGAATGTTTTTTTCAAGTACCTGAACACCAGCAACAGAGGTGTCCGTTTCCTAATGTTCATGTAAAGTATGTTTGAAACATAACAATGTTGACAAATGTTGTTTTAAGGTTCTCTTTTTCGGTTTCTAAGTCAGATAACACACTCTCCCTTGGGTTTTTATGAGCTATGAACCCCTTGATTTTCTCCCTTTGATTCAGGTTTTAAATCTCATAAAAAGAAAAACTGACACTTTTTTCTACATGTATAATCTCCAAAATAGAGTCATACTAGGTCAATTGTTAATGATTCTACAAAGAAATCCTCATGTATCAAGGGGCCCTCAAGTCTCTTAATCTCCAAGTGCTGAAGAGGGGATGAGTAAAGGCTGCTTGAGCTGATGAGGGGATGAGTATAGGTTGCTAGAAGTGAAGAGGGGATAAGTATAGGTTGCTAGAGCTGGAGAGGGGATGGGTATAGGCTGCTAGAGCTGGAGAAGGGATGGGTTTAAGCTGCTAGAGCTGGAGAAGGGATGGGTATAGGCTGCTAGAGCTGGAGAAGGGATGGGTTTCGGCTGCTAGAGCTGAGTGAGTGAGTGAGTTAGTTGGGTTTAATGCCGCTTTTAACAGTATTCCAGTTATATCACAGCGTGTCAGCTTAATGTGGGAGGAAAGCCTAAAGTGATGCAGGCCTCAGATGTTTACCACTTCGGTGAAACCCACGAGCACGGGTATGGTGCTGACAAACCAAGAAACATAATCGGGGCGAACCAGGATTTGAACCCACAATCATCAGTTTCTGGCATGCCCAAGGGACGCAACTCTGCACAGGGAATCGCGTCACCTTAGATGACTAGGCCACCTGTGGCCCCTATCTTGAGCTGAACAGGGGATGAGTACAGAATGCTAGAGCTCGAGAAAGGATGAGAGTGGACTGCGGATTTTTCATTTAATATATGCTCTGAGGTCTGTAAGTGAGACAAGGAAAGCTCCTCAGGTAGGAATTTCTCAGTTTACATATTTTGTCTTTCAATTTGAGGGGTTTGTTCCTCAAGTTATTCAAATATATTGCCATGTATGCAGCAGCGGTAGAAACTAAGAGTTTCAGTCCACTAGTCCTTATAATGATAACATATAGCAAAACCTTTAAAAATGTCAAAATTCTACTAGTCCTTAGGATACCTTTACTATTGGGCAGTTTGCCAAGGACCATAGGACTAGTGCCAATTTCTAACCATGTGCAGTGTTTCTGAATCTGGTCTAATCAGTTTTCCAGTTTAAAATATTGTATATACAATCGTTTTGTGGTGAAGAGTTCATTTGCAGTCAGTATAATCATTTTCAGTATTTCTTTTTCCTCTTTTCATTTTATTAGGGTCAGCGTATCCATATTTGTTTGGCCTAAAGTTGCACTGGCAATAATTTGAATTATACTTTGAATGATCAAAGAACAGCAACTCATCATTATGTATACATACACCTTCAAATAAAAATATTTGAAACTCCCACTGACAGGTTTAAGAAAGCATTATTTCTTATCTCCCCAGTCTCTCTATTAGCTAACATGATGATGCGTTTTTTAAATAAGCATTTTTCTTGTTAAAAGAAGCCTGTTACTGCGATTTGAAACCTCTGATAAGCCAATCACAACTGAGTATTTCCTAGTAATGGTGAAATTCACATTCACAGTGTAATTACAGTGAAAGCTCATTATTCCAGACTCCATCAGTACAGAAGCCCCTCCTAGACGATTACCAGATTTCTCCAGGAAAGCTTACTCAGTAACCCATGATTCATGTACCGTATTCGACGCAATAAACGCTCCGCTCTAATAAGCGCCCACGGCGATATTTGCTGATATATTGGCATGTGAACAATCCCAATTAGCACCCCTTCCGATTGATCAATGTACACAAGACTTATTTGTTCGTGTATAATATTAATTCAAGTGTTATATGCACCCTTAATTATGGGCAATTAAATTCTGGAAAAATATATATGTCGTATATAAACATTTTAGGCTGTCAGCATAAACCACAAAATTGATCTTTCAACTCTGTTTTTTTTCTCCATCAAATTAATATTCTAATAAGAGCCCCCTATTTCTAATTTTGAAAGCTTATTACGTCAATTACGGTATTCATAATTTAGTTAATCCAGATGTATCCCCTGGAAATAGGACTGTCCAGATTAAGAAGGTTTCAGTGTAACAAGGTACTCACAGAAAGCCTTCCTGGTAGTTTGGCGGAGTAGTCCACTACCTGCTGTTGTCTGATTTGTTCTCGCCGCAGTCTGAAGAACAGGAATAAATACATCAGCTGAACAGCAATATCACTGTGGGGACACGGGTAATGGAGTTCCCACATTGCGCCCATGTGGGAAACCAAACCGAAGTTATTGGACAGACAACTAAACGTTTTAACAATTAGGCTTCCCTTGAAAATGTTGATTTAGTTTTACACCAAATCCAGCATATGAGTGCATAATCTTTCTGAGTAAACTTTTGGTAATCCCGCAGAAAACAGACACTTCCTTTTTATTTCGTCATTCAATGTTATTTACAATAAAATAAGTAATTCTCTTGTTTAACACAGAATGAATGATTCTCTTCTTTAACACAGAATGAATGAATGAATGAATGAATGAATGAATGAATGAATGCGTTTGCATTATTGTTTAAGCATATATTTCCTGAATATTTTTAGGGATTTAACTTCTATTTTTGTGATTATTTATCTTTTGCACAAAATATGTTATACAGAAAAATTGGTATGTCAATAAACATGAAATAATTATATATATACTGCTAAATATTCAACAATTTCAGGAAGGAACAGCATTTCAGACATGTCCATATTATAGGAGTACTCACGACGATTCAGTTTGTCTGATAAAGTTCCATTACATCATTATAACCAAACATCTAATGACCAAGCACTCAGCAACTATTCCCAGAGCGTCAGTCTCATCAAGCTCAACAGTCTAGAAAAAGTTTGTTTAAGTGAGTCAGTTTCTTTGATCAGAAGCAAATACCCATACACACTGTGTAACAAGACAGCATTCTACATGCCTGGCATGAAATATTTACAGACTGCTGTCAAATAACCTAAGTTCATTTCCTTTTGAAACTAGCAATATCCCATAGTTAGACAACAATGTAGGACACAAAGCACTCTCAAGTCTTTTAATTCTGCAGACACTGTATATTAGTCTGCGGAAAATGGCCCTTTGGTCGGATTAATTTCATGAGCAGTTCTTTTGCTAATACAGTCAGGTAGAGGCAGTTAAGCCACAGAGAAACATTCTTAGCTTAGATCAATGGCTTGGCTTGTCCATATCGACTACTGACAGCTACAGGGAAACGCCACAACGCTTCGACGCCTGCGGTGAATAGCGTGTATTCATTGATCAGCATGCTGTAGGGTAATCACCAGTTTCCTGGCTGGGACCGAGTTTGTCTCTAACGAGAAATAGATCCGAACGGGAGAAGTGAGATTTCTGGTATAAAACAGCCTGGCTGATTGCACAAATGGTATTTGATGTCCCTGATCTGAGGGATTAGGAGAAATAGCCAGAAGTGTCGAAGTGACTGAAGTATTAATCCTTTCATTTGATGTCGACTTAATAGCTTTCGATGGCCTGAGAATTAAGTCCCGTGAGAGAGATAGGAAGTAAGTGGCTTGATTAATTTTAACTACCTGGGGAGATTTTGTACATAAAGTTATTAAACCTAACTTGTTGAACAAAATTTATGAAAATATATCATTTGACAAGGGATACTTTTCATGATGTTTACGAGGCCAACCAATTAAATTTCTTGTTTTAAAGATTTGCAATGGCCAGTGAGTAATAACAAACCAAAAGATAAGAGGAAAAAAAGGTCCCCCAAAAACATAAACAAAACATCCTGCAAAAAACTTTTTTAATTTGTTCAACCCCTCATGGGATGACATATGTAACATATAGGTAATGACCAACCATGTAGCTTAAAATTCAAGACTAACTTAATCATGTTAATGTTGACAATGAATATAATAAAGTTAGACTAACTTAATCCTGTTAATGTTAAAGGGGCACTGATCTAACGCAATTCCCCGGACTGGTTGTTGCCTTTGTTATTGTTTTTTCCCCCGTGAGTACCCGGATGATACGCAACGCAACTGAGCGTGACCAGAGACTGGGCTACCGTCTGCAAGGACAGCTAAATAAACTTGGAGGCTGGAGGCAATATTTGTTTTACGCATTTTTGCATAAACACTGATTGGTTAACAGTGATCTATACAGATTTCGACAAAGGGCGCATGTTAATTAATTTCTTCAGCCTAAACAAGCAGACAAAAAGAACAGCGGGGCTCATCGGATGTCGTCATTTGGAAATACCCCAGATGGTTATAGTTTTATACTAAAAAAAGTATCCATGCAGTGAAAGCATTTTCGGATTTCGGCTTGCGTCGATAATACGATTACTACTCCCTTGTTGACATCCACGTTTTCTCGCATAACCCTTCACTTGTGTATTTGTCGTCATTCACTTGATGCTCAGTTAATGAATTTATTACAGGTACTTAGATTACCTGACAAAGGTTCCCATTTGGCATTTATTGTGTCTGGGGTAATTATTCAATCTAAATCCAGGTTTGAAGTGAGGTGAAATGTGTGTTATGTAATATGCACGTGGCAGCCCAGCAAGAGATGAATGATCAGTTGATTTATTTTTTTGTAAATCAACGGAACGTTCCTAGTCATCAAAGGATTAACAGAAAATACGTTGATTGATTAATCACTGTTATCTTGCACAGTGGATATGTCAAGAGTGAGTGTTTACATGTCTAGGTTTACTAAAACAAAGGGAATACATTCATACCATGGCGTGAAATGCCGATGTAAAAACAACATACTTTGTTCAAAGGGTTAACTTATAATACATTGATTGATTGATCATTGTTATCTATCACTCAATGGATTTTTTAGGAACCATGAACGTTATGAAAATAGTTGTCACGTGGGCTTTCTCAGCCGACCATTGAGACCTGACACCTATTTAAAACACCTGAAACAATCCAAGTGATCAGTTGAGAAACGAACACGGGTTATAATATCCCGAAACGACATATATCTTTTAAAATATTTGATTGTTACTGAGACACGTGACATCGAATAACTTACTTTGTACATCTGCAGACGAGTGGGATATTGTTCCTTTGTGTGGATATTCACGGATACATACCGAACAAGGACGCTGCCTAAAATTTATACACATAAATTTGGTAGGTTGTAATTATGATATTTGCATTTTGTTTTCCTTCATTTGATGCGATTCATTCTTGTTTCTCTACGTCTTGTTTGGGAAATTCTTCAATGCGCGAGAGACGTTGTTTTCACAGGTCGTTTCCTTTGTAAGCGTGTATATATTACCGTCAATTTGTAAAATGTGATTCTCTCAGGCAATTTATAAAATGTGTAAATATTTCAGTCATTTTGACTAAAAAATCTGTCCAGATTGATTAAGACGATCAAAAGGGCCTACAAACGTCACAACAGATTATTATGTAGGATTAGAAGCCAAACAACATAGAAATGTAATTTTCTCAGCGTAACATTTTCAGTCTCTTTGTGATGACATTAAACATCAAAATGTTTGGAATTCGTTATCATAATAATACAGAGGGAAATAACTGAATATTTAGACGTTTAATAAATTTGTTACACATTTGACAGTAAAAAAAAATACACACTATAAAAACAGCAATGCTCAGGTGAAATATGTACTTTGTGTTGCAAGTCAAAATAGTGTAAACGAAAATCGCAAAATTACCAAGCAAGTGACTTATCAAAACTTCGTCACCATTACCGATGCTACCCACAAAGATACCTACATTTCCTTATTATCTCGAAAACTGTATTTCATTTTGTTCATCAATGTGACCATACGCCCTTATTACTACCCATAAAAGCGACTAATGCGCTTACGAATGGCGCAGCAGAGGTCGCGAACTAGTCTAGATTTCTGCTATACATCCGGGTACACACTGAGAAAAAACAATAACAAAGGCAACAACCAGTCCCGGGAAATTGCGTTAGATCAGTGCCCCTTTAACAATAAATATGATAAAGTTGGACTAACTTAATCATGTTAATGTTAACAATACATATAATAAAGTTTTTAACAGCTTTTTCGCTATGAAAATATTTTCCTTTCAATTATATTTTCAGGATCAACGGGTTCTTAAGAAGCCAATGTATCCCTAACCAAGTCTGACACCTTAGGAATAGGCTTTTAAAGTTCAGAGATATAATCACAGTTAATCTTTCACCTGTGAAAATGTCAAGTTGCTTGATATCGATCTTCCAGTACAAGCTTTCCATAGCCCAGTTAAATACACGTATTCACAGCCAGACAAACTTCTGATCATTGATATAAAGGCACAGTAAGTATTAGGTGGCGATAAAGGATAGCTTTTTCACAGTCAAGCCATATTTATTACACCAACACCATGCTGATAGAGGCCACAACTCTTTACAGAGTATGTCTGTCACGGCAGTGTATTGAGCTTGTATGTTGAAAGCGCCCAGCTGATACCACTCACAACTGATACAAGTTTAATGAACTAATGGATCGAAAGGACACAATTCTTTCCTATAGTGGTTTTTGTTATTGGTAGTGTATACATGGTATATAGCATATTCAGGCTTCGGGTAATTGCAATATACCCACTCTGTGACATATACTGATGGTAACCATAGGACAAGTGAACAAGTGTAGCTATTCAACTGTCCACAAGGAGGAGGCCAGGCAGATCAAGTGTCTGAGGAGAAGTTTTGACATGCATGTTGTATACTGTATTGTTTGTTTCATCTTCCCGAGGCAAGAGAGATAAACTTTAAAAGTCCATTTTACACCCTTGCCGAACAAGGCTGGAATTACTGGACTCAATCGTAGCGCCACCAGTGGCTATTACCAGTTATGTCCATTCTAAGCCTCTCCTATGGACCAATCAGATTCCACTTCTCGTATCACTTGTGTTTGCTTCACACAAAATAGTGGCGCCCAGTCAGGACGATCTGATCGATAATCAAGATGTATATTGTGATAAAACATCGTGAAATGCATCAAATCACGTGAGCACCTTGATTAAAAACATGAAAAGATTTGGAAATTATCTACTGACAACGAGTTGGCGGTGCACATGCTTTGCAAATCGACCGAAATCTGCACGACTTCACGGTCACTGAGCTATTCTTATAACCTATTCTTCAGTCTCAGACACTTGATGCTTGACTTTAGGTCTTGTGATTCCTTAGAATTAAACATTTTATTTTGCTATGTCAGACAGGTCTATCATGTCTTGGGTGACAGATTTTAAAGCTTAGCATTAGGGACGTGTCAGTAATCAGGGATGGGCTGACTGGAAAATTGGGGAATCGGTCAGCTAATGAATATTGTCTTGTTGAAAATATGTTGTCAAATGATTTAGTTATGTTTTTTTTCTACATCAAGATGATTAGTATGCTCAAAACACACATGCACACACAATCAAACACACACGCACACACAATCAAACACACACTCTCACACACACGCCCGTGCCAGGGGTGGGTTATAAAAGAACAGTTTGACATCACAGGGAGATTCATGAGAAAAGATACAATGAGGGTCACCAGTGAATGGCAATGGTAGAAGGTCAAATCCTTTTCCTAACTCCTCTCATGAGCAAGCCATCACAGTTGGCAATGGACAAAGTACCAGCAAGGTCAATCAATAATTTTATTCAAACAAAGCTTTAATCTCCTGAGACAAGGATATGTATGCTATGGTATACCCAATAAAAAAAGCATATCAAATTAATATTGAATTTATACAAAGGAGGCCAAATTGATTACCTAACAAAAGGTAAGCCATTGCAAATAGCTGTAGAGAGTTGCATCCCTTAGCTGTCACAGGATCTCCTTGTGTGTTACCTTCTTTCAGATTTGTACATCTTTAGGATTCTGAGGTAGATTGATCCCCACTATCTCATGCTTGTTGTAAGAACCAACTAAAGAGGATTAGTTGGTCAGACGCAGTGACTAACCTAACACAGTGTCATCACGCACTGCTGGTGTGGACCGTTGCTCTTACTTTCACCTTCAGTTTCTGGTTTGTCTGGTCTAGACTGGATTATTTACAGTTATCTGAAACAAGATTCTGACCTCCATCAGATCTGCAAGAACGTCTCCTCACAGAGTGTAACTTACTTGTCAATGATGGGGGCGTGATGGTCCGAGATCCCCGGGGGACTGCCAACTTTCCTCATGTGTGAAGAGGAGTACTCTGCATCATACGTAGACTGGGGACGCTCTGCTGGTGGGGGCAAGAACATGTCCGGGTTGTCTCTTAGTTCCTCCTGTGAAGGGAAAATATATATTACAATTCTTAAAGATTTGAAACACATTAAAGGACTAACCAACAGCTTTTCTTGTTTTCAGATATGGGATATATTGAGAAAATGACGAACAAAATGATGTAAAAACAAAAATTATATGGAATGTTTAGTCTATGTAAAATTATATTTTACTTTTGCATACTGGCAATTCATTGTAGACATGTCTGCAAAGCAAGAAAATTTCCCAGCAAAAATAACAATGTAATGACAGGTGTAGAGTAAATCTAACTTACACCTGGCGTAATTTTGCCCAGTTGTACTTGTAGACTAAGCCGACAGTCACAGCAGTGAATAATCAGATTTAAAAAAAAAAAACAGTTCAAAATTTAAAAGTATCATACATAAAGAGTTTGTTTTCTATGATGTCTGTCAAATAGACACAATTTGGGAATGGTAACCTTGGGGTTAACAAACTTTGAACAGTGTGATTGTCAAGTCACTGATATCGACACTTTGAGTCTGAGTAGAGGAACGAATCTTTGGAAACTAACTTTTTATGTATTAAGGACAGATTTCGAAAATATTTTATCGCTTTTTCAGTTACTTTTGTCAGCTATGAACATCACAATTAATGATTGAAATAAATGATAATAAGTTATACCCATACCTTTCACAGAGCATCGACCAAATACACCAACAGTTATATCTTTGAATATCTTAGGCTGAAGTTTCAGAGATCCCACAACAAAACTGTTGGTGTACTAGCTGACACACCTGGACCAGCATGGGGATAATTCTTACATACAGTCAAACCCTGTTAATCCAGATGATACTGTTTCCAGGAACACTATATCCGGATTAACAAATATCTGGATTAACTTGTAACAGGATAATGCCTTTTGTCTGCCGATATTGCCAACAGAATCTTCCAGAAACTTGACTAATGAGGTCTGAACTAACATGACTCTACTCTACTTGGCAGACACTCATGCTTGTTGAGTTTTTCTGTCCGTGATATTTGTCTGTTGACTGTGGCTCGTGTGTCTATCTTAGCAATTTTAAGGCCTTTAATATAAGGCCTCACGGTGATCTCACTATATTAACATGAGAAGAGAGAAAAATACCAGTATGTGAAAATACAATGACACCTGTTGCTTATCTCTGTCAGTACATTCAGTGCTTGTGTTACTTCCATTTGAACATATTATAATGAATTTTTCAATTGAAAGATGTGTTGTTAAAGGTACTTAATTTTGTTCCTAGGACAGTTAAAAATATTCACATAAGTAGGAAGATATTCTCTTCACAATATTAATTCTTCCTAAACAAATTCAATTTATGTCTTCCAAATGTGTGTGATAAAACATTACTCAAAGAAATTTTCATCCATACCATTTACTGTTCTCAGTGACCTTAAAACTCTCATACCCATTCGACTAGCACTTAGACAAAGCACCCTCCAAATGACACCCTCAATAACAGTGTAACGAGTAGCCTTTGCATACCATTTAAGTTGCGTGTAATATGCATAAATGCTCAGCTTGTTTTCAGTTGTTTATTTACCTCAAAATGAAAACATTGCAAGTTAAGAAAGTATCAATGACGTAATTCAGGAAAGTTCATGAAAATTTACAAATTTTATGTTCACTTTGGTCTTACCCTTGGTATGATTGAAAACATCAGGATAATTTTGTATAGTAATGTAAAGTTTTCTATCAGGAAAACATGTGCAAAATAGTTATTCAATTGTCACTTGTTTATGAAGCACCGACTGTTTAAAACCGTCCACCTTCTTTACAGTGCCTTATGCTAAAACAATTCTGCAGGCTAAAGGTTAAATACCAAGTCTAATACTTAGTTCATAATGCAGGGTCAGATCTAATTCATCATAATATGATATGGTTCACTGACAATACCTCATTAACATTGAGTGCTTAACTCATATGAAAATAATCCATTGTAAGAATAATTAAAATAAATCAAATTAACTTAAAGAAGCACTGGGGTAGAAATATTTTTTTACAGTTCTAACAAAACGAAGGCAAGTCTCTCAAACGCCACTCTGTCTCTTAACCTACGTTAACATGTTTACATCAGTGTGGCAGTTCAATGGTATACCTTTTTCAAAGAGACAATGTCACAGTATCATACATGGAGAAAGTACCAAGTCTAGACCTAGACAGGACACAGGCTCCAGACAGTTGGGTTTCGTGCCCTTTAATTGACTAGAGAAATGTAACCTATTTGAACATGGCATACTTTTGGCTCAATTTCAAACACTGTTTGATGTAAGGATATTTATATATATAAGATGTATGTTCCTTACAATCATATTCTTGATATTGTAGGCTCTCCTGTTGACGAAGATCTGTTTCCTGCGAGCTTCAGCATGTTCAGCTATTCCAGAGGCAGCCATGTTTATCAAAACTCCTGTTTCCTGAAAACAATTCCAGTTTGATAATGTTCTAAAATTAGGTACATTATCATACTATTTGTGAAACTAGATAACTTTAAAGTGAAGTTAAACATTTTTATAGCAAATATTGAATTAAATTAGGTGTTTGAAATTAATGGAGGCCCCTGGGGTGTTTGAGGTTTGCTTCTATTGTATTCGAATCCTGGGACTCTAAATAATACACTTTAAACCAGTGTTAATGATCCAAAAGCCACCCAGGTAAAAAAGTTGCCAGTTCAGATGTTTCATACAATGTTCAATAACCAACTTGGGGGTGTCAAGACAATCTGTAACTAAGTTAAATAACACTGTCAAGTATCATCAGCTGACCATGCACTGTTGTCTATGTGGAATTTCATGTTCAATTTCAAACACTGATTACTGTAATTTTCTTGACAACGGTAACCTCCTGTTTCATGACTTAATTAGGAACCAAATATACACATAAAAATATATATTGTATATTAGTTTGTCTTTGAATGAGAACTCAAGACAGAAATTGTTATAACTGTGTGTTTACAAAACAAAAGGGGCATCTTGAAGTTTGGCTAGTAAATTATAAATTATATCTGCAAGAATAAAATGAAATAGGATATGCTAAAATATAAACATCTGGGAGTTCATAAGTTCTTATTACCACATAATTCTTATATAGGATATATTTATATCAAATAATCAAGTGATCATATCATTCGATTTATAGTTCAAAACATAATTTCGGATTTCCTTGTTGGACCAGTAATACAAGTGTTGCCAATACGTTAACCTTTTATAATGCGATCAAGAAGAAAAATGCCAAAGAAAGAAAATTAAGAAAGAGGTTATTAATTATAAATGATGTATTTGTTAGACCTAGCAACACAGAATGAAATGGCATCGACCGCTGGATTATCTGCTGGTTAAAAGTGGATTTGATGAGATGGCTCATTTGTTGAGATGCTTCAAATGGGACGTACGCTATATTCAAATCGGCATAAAACCCAACCTACCTTATAAAAAAGTGACGACAGTTAGAAAAACTTTGGAATACTCCCTAGCTAGCTCTGTGGCAAACCACCTGTCGATCAACCGCTGAGATCACTTGCACACTGAATCACTGGGACGGGTCCTATCCACACCTGTCTTGCGTTGCCTAGCACACAGATGCTGACCTTTGACACATAATAAGGGACGCAACTCTACATTAGTAACGTAGGTTTTTAAGCTGGCGATATATACGCGCTGTTGACCAAGATCGAATCCGTATTTGTCTTTCCTTTTTAGTATTTCGTATGACGAAATGAGTTTGTTGGATTATACAGGAAAGTCACAATTGATGTGATTTTATCTGGAAAAGTTTATTTAAAAAAAATAATTTGGCAGATATTGTAAGAAAGATTATTTAGATCATCTCATGATCAGGTCTGGTTAAAAAAAGATTTGATTCGCATGACTCTATACTAAACTGACTATGTATGGAGTGTCTGTGTTTGTGTATGTTCTTAATTTCTTTATCAGGTTACAAATGTATTAGCTTGAATCTATTATACCATATCACCTCTAATTCTAATGCCATGACCTCCCCCCCAAAACTAGAAGAAGGAAGTGATGTGACTGAGGCCATGGTGATGACCATCAGGTTCCCCTGTGAATATGACTCATAATGAGAACATGTACCATTGTATGTGCAAAAGTCTGATCTTAAGACAAACTGTGAATTGAAAAGTTTTTTTCTTTACCGGTAATAGAAATAGGACTATTATGAGGGAGGGCAAGTTTAGGGGTGTGCAGGTCACATGACAGATTTAACAAACCTTACAATTAGCACTGTGTCTATAAATGGCAAACCCGTCACAGAAGCATCTGCCAGTCAGGCAGAATATCCCAAGGCTGTGGCTTCTTTATATTACACTACCTGTCCCATATACCACCTTATTGATCTGTTAACTCTAACTTCTATATGGCCAAAGTACTTGGATGCTGTCAAATTGTAACACACTCATACACTTAAAATGGACCTCATACGTAATAACTTCGTGGCCCAGTGGTCTAAGAAATGAACATTAGCTGTGTAGAATTAGCTCTGTCAGTTACTCCTTCATCTGTTGAAAACAGAAGTTGACATTTATATACTCCGCCTCTTATTAGTCATTATGCACACAATAAAATGTCTGTGGATAATGTACCTGTACCCATTTTTGATCTGGAAAAAGAGTGAGTGAGATGGTTTTAACGCCACTTTGAAGAGAATTCCAGTAATATGAGAGCTTACTAGATTGGTATGTGATAAGTGATACATATCTTAGCATGTGTATGGTGCCAACAAACCTAGAAACATAATCTAGGTGAACCAGGATTCAAACCCAAGATCATAGGTTTGGATGCAACTCTGCACAGTGCATTGTGGTGATTCAAACAACTGGGGCTCCTGTGTCTCCTGATAAACCAAAATTTGTAATAGGGTGATTTTATACCGATGACCAGAAGATCCAGGGCAGACTATGAGGCACAGCAAGTTGTGGAACTCAAACAACTTGACAACCAAGTTCTGATAACACGAACAAATTTGAGCAGTTAATCACCTTGAAGACTCTCTCCCAGCTAAAGTGAGACCAGAGCTTAAACCCTGATAACATCTAACAATGTGGCCACTTGGGAACAGTGACAAGATCTGCTGTGTGACCCCAATGAATATGACGGAGTGACATGGCCCAGACCAGTGGAGTTCTTGGTATTCATGGTATTCTGTGGTACAACATGCTGTGCACATTGCATCTGACTATTGTACTGCTTACATATTCAGAATACTGCGGTACTTTAGTTACATTAAATCAGCCAATTAACATTAAAGATATCAGTAGAGGTATAAGTTACTAGTATTGCCCAAGTCACTGCAAGTTGTGTATATTGTGTAAAACGTCCTACAGGCTAAGGTAAATCACAAAAGATTGTCCTTGCACCATTGTTTAAAATAACCGCCTGCCCGACAGTATAAGTGGTCTATTTTGCTGATGGATGGTCAGTCTTGAAAAGTTGCATGCCTGATGGTAGGGCTGTTATAGAATTCCCTAAACATGTTATTGATGAATAAAATCTCAATGAGTTAAAGTTACTAAGTTTATAATCCACCAGTTTATTGTTATTATCTGAGAACTAACATTAAATGGTACAATTCTTATTTACCTTTTGTTATTTCTGTTTGTTAGTCTGGATCATTCTGGACTGACAACATTCTCTCTGGTCTGATACCTCTGCAATGTTGTCAGTCTGGATGTCTGACTGAAATTTTGGGGAAGTTTATACACTGCTTGCATGGCGCCTACATTTCACAAATACATCTCTGCATCTCAGTGTCCACCACATTGTACCCATGTAGCTGCTCTTGGCACCGCTGATGTAGTTATTTGTCTCCTTTATCAGTCTGTTAACACCCTGTCCGTATTGATGGTGTTTACAAGTTTTTATACAACATATGTCAGCAATACAATCTACCTTGTACAAGTCAGTATGTTTGTTATAGTTTTATGAGCCAAATTATGTTGGTTCCATAAATTCTCCCATTTCCTAGTACCAGACCATCATGGTTGAACATCACTGTAATTCCTCTAGATGAATGACGAACAACATTCAAACATTGTTTCTGCAGTAACCTCTCCATGTGGACCATTCCAGCAAACACAATCCATAAGGTATGCTTTCTCAAGTTAATTCTTGTGGACCCATAGAGCAAACATTTCACTAATGCAGTGTGAAAAGAAAAATAATGTATTTGCCACTCACCCTCCAACCCTCCATAGCAATTTAATTTAAAAAAGGTTCAAAGTTGGTCAATATTCAAAGCAAAGTAATCCTTGAAAACTTCATTTGTTCCCTATTTCACATGACCCACAATTCTTTTCAGAAATCACTTAAAAAACATGTCATTGAGTCTTGGTAAAGAAATTTGTAACTTGATAATGACATTCATAGGCTGAAGTAAACTTCAACTGGGACTTGTTCCACAAAACAGTCTCAGTGCAAAGATGATCATAACTCCCAAACGCTCACATAGACTTAAAACAATCCTAGCGCTAAGATCGCTTTGAGGGTGGGGCCCTTGACAAGGTCTACTAACTTTGTCAATGAAAGAACAATAAAGTCAATGTATAGTCAAATCTTTTATCAAGCAAACTACACATACATAATACATGCACTTGCAAGTATTAACATTAGCCAATGATCACATTAAGCCTCTTGGCTGCAGATAAATAGGAATGTTATGCAAGCTGACCAGCATGAACACATGAAATCAAATTACATTTCAATAAAATTATTAAAACATTATTTAGAAAACTCTTTGGAATCTGATTTCAGTTGCATTAGTCAATACTTTGACACAACAATGCATATTACCACCATGTGTCCTAGGGTCAAACCCAAGATTTTCTCTTATGAAACAATTCCGTTAATCACCCCAAAGAAAGCCCAAACTAGATAACTGACGGATTTCTTTTTTTATTGTCACAAGTTTATTCTAAACCCTTATAATTACATAACAAATCTGTGATAAGCTTCTTAGCTCAATAAATCTTCAACATGTTCAAATGTGAAATAAATCTGTATGTAACAGGAGTATTCAAGTTGGGCACTCAGATCACGAATACAGCAGCTGACACTATCATACACAAGCAATTAATAACATGAAAGAAGATTACTAAAGTACTCACAGAAATGAAAAAAAACTGTTTTTCTCAATTTAAAAATCGACACAAAGTGTTACGTACCTGTTAATATGAAATAACAAAACAACTCTAAAAGTACTAGTCTGGATTTGGTAGTTTGATATCAGTGAACAATACAAAAATACTTTCAACATTCAAAAATAAAACTAAGTCCAAATTGACATAGCAGAAACAGACTATATGCATTATGCACCTGTTCTCACCTGTCATCAAGGTGTCATTGGTCACCTTGATCTACTTACACCTGGTTATGCCCTGTTTCACAATAGTCTGTTTTATTCACATTTTTACACACTTTTACGCGTAAAAAGGCATAAAAACATTTGATACGCTGTATTTGTGCCACGGCCCATTTAGTACTAATTTAGTTGTTTGAATATTTACATATTTTGTATATTAACTGCAATAATTAAAGATCTGAGGTCGAAAAAAGTTTTTTTTCATTTCCGTGAGTACTTTAGTCTGTGTGATCTACTGTGCTCAACTGACATAAGAAATGATGGCATTCCATTAACTGATTCAAGTGCTTCATACAGGTTTCCATTAATCTGAGAAAATTAAGAACTACCCAAATTACACTAAGTTCTCCCAAGTTTGAGACAAGCAGAATTCTGACATCAAGTCATAGTGTCGATACTATTTGTTGTTTAATCCCTGACTAAGCAGTATTCCAACTGTACTACTCAACAGCTGACATGGACCAAAACAGTGACCTTTAGTCAACAGTGTGAACCTTAGCTAATGTTGAGTAGTATATATGAGAACAACCTGTAAATAATCCAATCTGTACCAGACAATCCAGTGATTGACATCATGAATGTAAATATGCTATCAACCAAGTCATCTCTTACACCAAGCTAATGTTGCTCGGCACCAACCCGGGATCCCAGTGTGGTTGTGTGAGATACTGACAGGGCCTTTACAGTTACAATCATATTCTGAGTTCAAGGAATTTGAGGTCATGAAATTTCTGTTTGGTAACAAATAGACAGAAGAATCAATCTATATCACATGAATCACAATCTTAACCTTCAGTTGTTCAGTGACATATGAAGACCACAGTTTTTTCCAGCTGTCCTACTGGTATTTCTAATTTTTGATGACAGAATTGGTCATTATAGAATACATTTAATTGAAATTGGTACTGGAATTTTATATCTTTTCTTACGAATGCATTGGTAAGTTTAGACATCCTTTTCTTGAAACTAGTCTGAAAAAAACCCACAAACACTAGGGAGTTATGAACTTTACAGGGCCGACTTCTTTCGGATTTCAAATAGCACAATGTGGAGGATCAAACTCATGTTGCCAGCTGAGCTAGGCTAGTGAGTTAATCTAATACCACAGGTGCTATCACAAATACTTACGTCTCACTTACCAAGTGATCAGCACCTGACTGTTCACCTTTAAGCACATGTGCAGTAGCCATTTTCTCTGCGAAACTTGATAAAAATTGCTAGGATTTTCCTCAAATTAAATTGGATAAAATTGTCCAAAGAGATACCCCATATCCTTACTCACAAGTAACCCCTAGGTTCGAAAGGGGTGCCCAACCTAAAGGGGTGTTTTATTGACAAGGAACGCCCCCAATACTAAGGATCATGAAGAGGTATTAAACCGTGTTTGATCGGAAAGGGTACCTAACCCAAATGATTGTAAAGGGGATCTAAGGCCTAAGGGTAGAGTTCGGGGTAACCAATCCCAACTGGAACTTATTATCATAGAAGAATGTTCATTTGATAAATAACTATTTGTAAGCTAAAGAATCTGTCAATGAGATCTGTAATGAATTCAGTCAGCTTGACCAAGCAGAGAAAATTATGTATATCAATAACTACTGATACAATTTTATTCAACAAAACAATGTCATTGTAAGGAGATTGAAAACACATGATTGCTTAAACAAATACATCTTCTGAAACAGATTTAATCAAACCAAATAATAATTCTCTTACAAGTCAAACTATCAGCAAATGTCATAATACTGTTCTCCTTAAAGACAAACATGCTTAACCAACCATATTTAACCATATTTAAATCTATTTCCAAACAAATTTCTCCCAAAACTGTATGGAATGGAATTGGTGGTACTGCGATATTTCCCCCATGCCCCGAACGGTATAATCATTGCTGTGGTGTTGTCCTCCGAGCCGAACTGAAGTGCTTGGTCAGTCAGCATACTGGCAGCCTCATTGGTATCACGACAGCTGCCCACGATGTCCACCACTTCCTGGTCGCCCATGACGAAACTCAGCCCATCCGTGCCCAGAGCCAGAAAAGCATCTTTCCCGTGTTTCACCTGCAACAGAAAGTAACAAATACAGAAGGGATGTCACGATATGACTATCTCCCATTATGAAACATATCGCAGTACTTTGTTCACGATATAATATGCATCGAAATACCTATTAAACATCACCAGCAGAGTAAGGCACAAAATGCAACTTTTTAATTGTATTTTTTTATCACAAGTGAACTTAACAATAATTAACATAGGAAATGGATAAACTCATATGCATTTACCATGTTAATGTATTTCCCTCAATTTCAACTGTGCAACAACATTCATATGGTGATGCCATGCAGTGCTATGATGTCACACAAAGTGAGCAGTGAACACAAAATTATAACAGCAGCATCACTAAGCCTTCCCAGCCTGCTCACCTCAATAGACCTGACATGAGGCTTGGCAGTGACACCATACTGCTTCAGCTCCACATCTCCAATGCTCCTGGTCATAGAGAGCCGTCCATTCACCTGGGCAATACCCAGACTGTTGTGCACGATCTTGCCTCCATGTTCCTGGATCCGCCTGCTCTCCTCAGCATTATCTGGGTCATCGTCTTGTGTCAGGCGGATCGGGTTCCCACTCCGGCAGAGTAGAGCACAACTGTCCCCAACATGACCAACTACCAACTCCACACTGTTTCTCAACAAACACACAGTAGCTGTTGTTCCAGTATTGAAGGTCTCCTTGCCTGTAAACAATGGAAGGATACAGTGGTGTCAGTTGTTAAGGATGATACTGTGAACGGGATGACGATTGAATGTACAGTTGGATTAACATCGATACAAACAATATTTTGAAATATACGGGATACCTTGTTTGAGCATGTTAACATGTAGCAATGCTTTGTTTTACCAGAAGCCATGCAATAATCATGATGTAATTTCAAAATGGACAAATTTGTGACAGATAGGTGACTGGAATTCAAAGTCAAACTCCAGATGGTCCAAAACACGAAAAGAAAACAAGATTATGTCCATAAATAGCCAGTCAACTAGAAGTCCATACTGACCAATTGGGCCAAATATGTTTACAGGGTATCTGAAGAAGTTTTGAACATGTTAACCATTACAGATTTCTACAGACCTGTAAACATAGTAAATGACTAACCCTTGTACCTTGTGTACAGACTTACCAGCATGATAGTGAACAATATGGCGAGTTAATACATTGTTGATATCCACAAATGACTGGTGGAGCACTTTAGTGAGGTCAGACGTCTGGGTGAGCCAGTACAGCATATGATTCTCCAGGTTGTTGCAGACATAGTCTACAGCATAGGATCCCCCATGTCCATCAAATATACCAAAATATAGCAGAGACTGTGGCGCCAGCTCCTTGAAGATGAATCTATCCTCGTTCACCTTTCTCCGACCAATCACACTGGCAATTCCAATTTCATCCAGGGGAATACGAGGTATTGGTATCCCTTTAATGATACTCTGCTCATACCAAATGGGCATATCCAGACGGTTGTTCCATGACCCGAGAGTGTCGAAGTTGACTCCCCGACTGTGATGACCCTTGTTCTCTGGGTCAGTCATGGCCCGATGTTTGTGGCTGCATGACTGGTGGACATGTCGTCTTGGCTGCAGCTGGTTAGCTGTTCTTGGCTGACAGCTGTTGGCAGTTGATGACAGTAGCACATAAAGCTGTCGCCATTTGAGCAGAAAAGTTTCCTGGAGTGCAGACATTCAATTATCAGTATTGTCTGTTGGAGGCCTTCTGAAACATTAAGATGACTTTGATTATTATGAGACGTGTTCATTGTTCAAAACAAAAGAAACTAAATATCAAAAGATACATTTAGGGAGTCCATAATTTAAAAAACCCCATAGCAAATGGCTGTGTAGAAAATGCAAGCCCCTGCACACAGTTCATATGCAATTACTGTGATCACTATACACTTCTGGCTCCTATTCACTCCAAACAAACGTTTGCCAGCTACGAACATGATGAAGACATTCAGGACAAAGAATTGATGATGTTAAGCCTGGAATAATTGAAGAATGTCATTATGGACATTATACATTTTTAATGATTGATATCATGTTAAATTAAAAAGATTGACATTTGATGCAGGTATGTCTTTACAATCACACCAGGGACATGTCATTTTGGGGACAAATAAATTCAAAAAGATAATATACACTAGATACATTTTGTTGCAATGTGTCTTTTAAAAGTACCATAACCTGTTTGAACATGATGAGTATGCAATACTTAATCATGTTAATAAGTCTCAAGTTTTGATATATTAAGCTATGAACCTGTATTTGTTAACATGGTTAACACGGCTCATGTCGTGAACTTTCAGTACAACACAATGTCAACTGTAATTGCAGAGTACCTATTATCGCCAACATAATATATGTTATAGAGTGCACATGACGGAGGCTCCTTTTACTTTATTGGAAACTGATGAGGAAAATTGATTCTTGTAAGGAAATATATACATTAGATAATCACCTTTCTTCAACACAACTTCAGCATGTTCAGAAAAGACTAGTTCACATCAACAAAAATCCATCAACTAGATGATAATGGTACTTGCACATATAGTTCTGTTATTGGTAACAATCTTTCTGTCATTTCTTCCTGAAAGTATTTGTTGAACACTCAGAACAGGTCTATTGTGGTTCCTATATACCTGATAATGCCACAGACACTTTTGTGTACAGATCAATACAATTATGTATATATATGTATATGTTTCCTGGTCAGAATGAGCAAATGTTGTACCAATATACATGGTTTAAGTGGACAGCCATGTATTAATATGATACTGGTTTGTTTGTTGCTTAACGCCGCACTCAGCAATATTCCAGCTATATGACAGCGGTCTGTAAATAATCGAGTCTGGACCAGACAATCCAGTGATTGATATCATAAGCATCAATCCATGCAATTGGGATTGATGACATGCATCAACCAAGTCAGTGAGCCTCACCATCCGATCCCGTTAGTCGCCTTTAGCAACAAGCATAGTCGCCTTTTACGGCAAAGCATGGGTTGCTGAAGACCTATCCTACCCGCATCTTCCTGGGTCCAAATATGATACTGGTACTCAAATGTACTCATTTGTACAGCACATTGATGCAATGCAGAAGATGGCACTGATGTACACAAGAGTGTAGGTAACTAAGTACTGCTGCCTCACATCTCACAAACTGACTTTACATATCTCGGTTACTTTATGATCTTAGTCCTTGACCCCTTTACGATCGTACACTTTGGGTTGTGATGGAACTTTTGCATCTTTACCCTGTGTTTAAATCACATGCCTAGGAATTACAGTGCAGTTATTGTGGGGTATTTATAGGTTTGGGCCCGCGGTGAGACAAGTGACCCGGCAAATAGCAATACACATACCGCAACATGCCGACATCGCATGATCATGAAGATAGATCTACACACAAGTACAAGTGTGCATGAGGCCATTTTCGGTCTCGGTATTCTATTTACAAACGTACTTACACAAATACAAAGTTTGCAAACACTGTTTTCTATCACGTCCCCGACACGATAGAAGATGGCCTAATTGACCGTAGTCCCAGATGAGGCAGTATTGAGGTCAAGAAATGAGATCGTCCCGTCTGCTAGTCTGCCAGTATTTTCACCGGATGTTGTCAAGTGCTCATACAAGGGGACGCAACTCCGCACCTTCTTTTTTCCGTTCGCTCAAATAGACCTAAGTTTTACTGGTCCAAGCTCGCCCAAAGTTCTACGACTGCTATTAACATTTAACATCCTTATTTGCCACTTAGACCGCAAATCTTTTTTCAATGAAAATATAGATCTATACGAATACTAGCCAGATAACAAAAGCCATGCGTAATGTTTATACAGTTTTACTTATACCAATAAAAAGTTATTTTTGAAAAATTATTTAGACTGATAATATGTTATGGTGTGTGTCATGGACAATTATTTCACTAAGGGGTTTCAGGCAAATATGAATAGTCTTGACACCAATCTCCCCCAATCCAACCCTATAATAAATTACCAGTCACAAATAAAAATAATTGCGGCTTATTTGATCTTTTACTTAGTTTTATTTTTTCATATCCTAAAATATTTTGTTGTTGATATTTCCGTTTCCACTTTTTTTAATTCTCTGTTTGTTGCACAAGGACGTTGAAATACTACCATGCAACTTGTTGATGATTCATCCTCTTTTTATAACATTATTCTTTATGGTGTCATCCTTTAAAGGAAGTATAGTGCTTTTAAAATAACTTTCACTATTTTTTTCACCAGATGCCGACAAAACATCTGGTGAAATGCCACCTTAATTGGAAAAGCAATGCATCACTTATGTAAGGGGCCTAACTCTTCATGTGATGTCGTAGCGATGCCATTGAAAGATACACCAGTAAAATGACCATCAAAGGTAGGAGTAATGTTTTAAATGGAACTCTTCACACGGGGTTTCTGTCAAACACCAAGGTGAAGGTGATGTGAACTACAACTGAAACCTGTATCTCTACTACTACTACTACTACTGCTACTACTACTACTGCTACTACTACTGCTACTACTACTACTACTACTGCTGCTGCTGCTACTACTACTACTACTGCTGCTACTACTACTACTGCTACTACTATTACTACTAATACTACTGCTACTACCACTACTACTACTGCTACTGCTACTACTACTACTAGTGCTACTACTACTACTACTACTACTAATGTTGCTGTTGCTCCTCTGCCTACTACTACTACTACTATTACTACTACTATTACTACTACTACTACTACCCGTGGTGATCCGGGTTACAGTCGGTCTTCAGCAATGAATGCCTGACGTCAGAGGAGGCCACCGTAGGATCGGGTGGTCAGGCTCTCTGACTTGGTTGATGCATGTGATCTTATCCCATTTGCGTTGATCGATGCTCATGATATCAATCACTGAGCTGTCTGGTCCAGACTCGATTATTTACAGATCGCCGTCATACAGCTGGAACATTGCTTAGTGAGGGGTTAAACAACACAATGTTTTAGACAGATTTTAACCCGGAACTTCACGGGGGGCGATTCTGAAGTAATATTTCAAGGCATAAATTCTACTTAAGGGACTGTAATAATTATTTAATGGGGTAGATGATATCTACCAAACATTTAGGAAATGCCCCAACTACTGTCGGTGAAACTGAACTTGTACTTGTACAGAAAACATTTGGCATTTGCTTATAATTGACGGTGTATAGCAACAAAGACAACTATATCGCTAGAAAGATGTTATTTAACACTATTGTTACCCCTCTCTACACACGCACGCGCAGTTGTCTAAGGCGCCGCGATTCGCTGTGCAGAGTTGCGTCCCTTGCGCATGCCAGAAACCTATGGTTGTGGGTTCGAATCCCGGTTCGCCCTGATTATGTTTCTAGGTTTGTCAGCACCATACCCGTGCTCGTGGGTTTCACCGAAGTGGTAAACGTCTGAAACCTGCATCACTTCGGGCTTTCCTCCCACATTAAGCTGACACGCCGCGATATAACAGTACTACTGTTAAAAGCGGCGTTAAACCCAACTCACTCACTCATCTCTTCAGAAGCTTTGGTGTGTCCACACAGCCATCCGTGCCCCTACTTGCGTTGTTGCTACTGACATCACGTAACGACACTCATAATGGTTTGTGATCCAAGTCAAAACTTTACGACACTGTTGTATAAACTACTTTACTGTAATTGTAATAGTTATGCCTATCACTTGTCCATGTGACAAGTTCGCTGACCTCATCACGCGCACACCTGGGAGTTTCCATACCTCGCAATACCGCGGCCTGTCGGACACGACTGCGCCAGCCCAAGCGCTGTATAATACTCATAGCAAGAAGTCGAGTGTTAAACACAACAACGGGAAACTGAAACAGTAAACTGCTTCCCGTTGACGGTTGCGTAAAGACAAGACACCCAGTTTGTCATACAATAGTGACGGAACAGAGGCGGGGAACCAGTTCACCCACCAGACGCGACAAAACCGTATCCGCCAAGCGTCATCTAAACTGCCAGGCTGAAGAAAAAATACACCCATGTTTGATGGTGGCTAAAAACGGAACAAACAAGAAACTGTTTTTCGATGGTGATGTATTTGATTCGGGTATCTTAGTTGTCTTGGTTGTCGCCGTAATCTACAACAAGACTTGTTCCGGAATGGGACGAGTTGGTCACGAATGGGTGTTTTGGCGACTGTTTTCATCAAAGTAACGTTTTGATAACGTTTGTAATTTCTGGTCAAATCCACTTTTTATAGGTATACTTTATGTGGCAAATTTAGTTTGCGACAAATTACCTTCGTCTTCATTCTTCTCAACAGATGTAATTTTGTTTACCAACCAGTAGTGTGGCTGAGAATGTTTCGGTCTGCATCATACGTTACGTAAGTTTCTAAACAATGTTTGCAGATAGATTGAAAAGAAACAGGAAATAAAAAACGAAGGCCGCATATCGGGCACAGGTGGCCAATAGGCCGCCGCAATTTCTTGTGCAGAGTTGCGTCCCTTAGCCATGGAAGGATCCTCTGATCTTGTCTTCGAATTACAGATTCGGTCTGATTACGAACCTTGGTCTAGCAGCACCCTGCTTGTGCTCATGGGTTACACCAAAGTGTTAATCGTCTTTGACCTACGTCACTTTCCTCCAACATTAACCCTCCTTGGTCACTCTGATCACAATAGGCCCACGCTCTGCATTGCTTGTTGGGGCGACGAGGCTGCGTGACTTGGCTGATTGCGTGTCATGCCCCGATCGTTGCTCAGTTTGGAGTCACTGGCTTGTTTGATCTGAGATCGATTATTTACAGGCCGTCTTAATGTAGGCTATTGCTGACTGCACTCACTCACATATTAAACTGACACGCCGCTCACTCACATACACATATTAGTTTACCGTATTTCCTCTTTTAGACACCGGACTCTGATTGACGCCGGGTCATACGGTCTGTCCAGATGATAGAAGCCGGAATTTTTTTAATAATGACCGTTTCCTACAAATGTACCTTTTGAATGACTGTGGAGTTTGGGACTCGGTAATGTAGTGAGTCTCCACTGTGACAGCATTAAACAGAATATACGCCGGGTCAACAGCTTGCGCAAAATTAATAGAGGAAGTACGTTACCTATCTATATTAATATTTTTAAAATGTAAAAAGTATTTTACCCGGATTATTATTTATCATTACTCGTTAAAGAATCTATGGCTATCTGATTGGTCAGTCGTCGTCTTGTGAAAATCAAAACAAGTCAACTCGCCGTCCTGCACGGACAAGATGACGTCTTAATATTTGATGTGAAGTCAACTGCTTGTCACGCCCTAATTGACCTTGTCCCCGTGATCACAAGCTGGTTCTAAATGCTGTAAGTATATTTCTAATGATGATAGGTTGTAACAAATTAAAGGGATCGTAAAAAAGAGTGACCTCCCTTACTTACCGTCTCACTGCTTGACACCTTTCTTAGCCTCCTGTTATAGATAGCTGCGCTGTGATGAGCTTGTTTACAGGCGTTGATTCGCTTCTGGGACTTCCTCCGTCATTCGTAAAGTTTTGCGAGGGAACAGTTTCTAAAAGGCCGGCTTTACCCACAAAATAGCGAGACGAGGGTGGTTCGACGCCTTCTACGACCTGACATGCTACATTTACCTTTTACAACGCGGACGGCGTACCTATCTGAAAGTGCCGACATTTCTGCCTGCTTCAAAACATTCGACAGATACGAATTCTGTAAATTCGTGTGTGTATTGACATATGAAACAGTGCTGTTGCCACATATTTGACGCATTGAATAGTATTTTATGATTGTAAGATGATTTCGGAATAGTGAAGATCCGTGTAGAGAATAGGTCTTCAGGAAACTATGCTTGTCATAAGAGGTGACTAACGGGATCGTACGGTGGCCCATACCCGCCACTGGTGAGATAATTTTTCACTGTATGCCTCCATAGTTTATCTGGCGGTCTCCAGACACTTCCACCAGTGATACTTCCACTGGTGAGATAAAATATAGAGGTTTACAGGGGGAAATGATCTCACAAGATCATGGGCCACCGTAGGATCGGGTGGTCAGGCTCGATGACTTGGTTGATGCATGTCATCGTATCCCATTTGCGTAAATCGATATGCTCATGATGTCAATCACTGGATTGTCTGGTCAAGACTCGATTATTTACAGACCGCCGTTATATAGCTGGAATATTGCTGAGTGCAGCGTTAAACCTATCTAACAATGTTACAATGGACGGCACTGCTGGCGAAGGCATAAAATATAAACACAAACAAACAGGTGGGAACACAAGATAAGCAGCATGTGTGTGTATGGCCTTGACAACCATCGACAACAAGACGGACATAAACAGCTGATAAAAGTCCAGTTTGTCAAGTCCATATTCCTCATTTTCCAACCGGGTTTTCGGATATGACAAGAGTGGGCAATTATAAACACGATTCTTTAGCAGGGCTTTCATGATTATCTTACGTTAATCCCGTCATCCTGTGGGGACACCGATTGGAAGACCGTATTTCCTCTATTAGACGCCCAGTAGCCACCTCTAACTGACGCCGGACCATATACACCCTGTACACAAATGTACCCTTTGTATGGCTGTAGAATCTGGGATTCGGTAAGGTATAGCGAGTTGCCATTAACAGAATAGACACCGGGGCAACCGCTTACTTGTTTGTTTGTTGTTAAAGGCCGCGCTCGGCAATATTCCAGCTATATGAAGGCGGTTTGTAAATAATCGAGTCTTGACCAGACAATCCAGTGATTGACATCATAAGCATCAGCTACGCAATTGGGATACGATTAGATGCATCAACCAAGTCAGCGAGCCTGACCACCCGATCCCATTAGTCGCCTTTTACGACAAGCATAGTTGCCTCTTTCGGCAAACATGGGTTGCTGAAGACCTAATCTCTACCCGGATCTTCACGGGTCTCATCGGCTTGAGCGACTCCAGCGCAGCAAATTTAGATTAATTGTGTTAATAACCTCATTTGACTTTTATTAACCTTGTATAAGCTGCAACATATCTAAATGCATCGTGTCAAGATAGGCTTTCGTTTCGACAATCAGCAAGTCTAGATGCACCGTTTCTTTACCTTTACGCCTGGTGTCCTCCATTGACTGCCCGCGCTCTGCGGATCGGCTCATTGTGACAAGGAATGCATCACGCTGGTGGCAAACATTACTCTTTATGTCCAGGTAGAAACAGCGGGGCAAATATTACTTATGTTTTATTTGGCCGTCACGGCTCAGGTTTCAGAAGGGTTAAAGAAGGGGTACAAACTTCCCCTGTCGCGATGCGCTGATAAAATGAGCATTGGGTAGCGGTTTCGATTTGAATAAATGGCTGGGTCATTATTGAAGCCTGAAACACAATATGTTTGAGCAAGCTTTGAACAGGATTTGGAGATTTTTATCGGCTATACTCCACAAGCCATTTTTTAAATCCACATTTGCAGCTGTTGAATTCCATCGTTTGTTAGTTGTGACGTCAACTGTAATTTCAACTCGAATGCATTTTGTTTCACTGCGTCACGTTATAGGCTCTCATCGTTAGGATTTGTTTGGTGTTTAACGCCACACTCAGCAGTATTACAGCTCTATGACGGCGGTCTGTAAGTAATCGAGTCTCGGACAGACAATCAAGTGAGTAACATCATGAGCATCGATCTTTGCAATCGGATACGATGACATGCATCAACCAAGTCAGCGAGCCTGACCACCCGATTCCGTTAGTCACTTCTTACGACAAGCATGGGTTGCAGCTGAAGACCAATTCTAACCCGGATCTTTTCGGGTCGGTTACGATGAAAGCAAATGTTTGCTGCATCATACAGACGGGAGGGCACGAGTTTGGAGGCAGAGAGGCACAGCATATGATCAGAGGAACATTCCAGCTGATGTTCCATTTGGGGTTGGATCCGTCATGGTGTGGGGGTGTTGTTCCTATGATTGTAAACTTGACCTCATCACAGTTCCCGGAACACTGAATGGACAGAGGTACCAGAACTTGATCCTGGACGGTGCTTTTCTGCCTCATTTCGATAACCATGCTCTCTCCACACGTCCAGTCTTCATGGACGATAATGCCAGTCCACATCATGCTCGAACTGTTGTTCAGCATCTCCAACACAACGCCATTGAGACACTACCCTGGCCACCAGAAGTCCAGACATTAATCCTATTGAGCATTTGTGGGACATTTTTGGAGGTAGGGTGAGAGCAAGGGATCCTCCAGTTCAGAACCTTCAGGAATTGACCCATGCATTGCATGATGAGTGGCAGCAGATCCCCCAACAGAGATTCAGACGTCTGGTGACCAGCATGAGACGGCGTGTAGAACATGTTATCCAAGTGCGAGGCGGTTACACCAGATACTGAGTTAGCCAGTCATTGTGGACCTTACTGGTGTGTTCGACATTAATGAAATGTGAACTGTGTTGTGTGTCTGTTGTAACGACTCCGGCAGCCATATTTATTTCACCTTATTTCACGGTGAACTTGGTGAACTTTAGTTTGCTACAATGAAACCCTCAATTAGAGCTCAAATTCGGTCTTGTGTTGTCAAATTTCTGACTGAACGTTCACATGAGGCCATATAAACAGTTTAATGTGCTTTTCTAAGCCCCATTTTTATGAGGTTGAAGATCCAGTTTTACTTGGTGAAAAAAGTGGGTGGTGCGATATTTATGACGAGGTGTATATATGTATCGATCAGTTTTATGCACTCCACAGCCTGGCGTAAAATAAACTTTGAATAATTAATTCATTAAATCAGATATCAGCACAGCCAAGTGACATTAATATTTCAGCACGGTCTTATTCCTAACTCACCATACATGGAGGCGGGCCTACCTGCCAATGTATGCTTTTTGTCTGACCTTCCAAGATTGCCGTGTTGCGTAATGACTAGATCATGTTACAAACGGGAGACTGACATTTCAGTGGTCGTGGGTAGTGCTCGACGGTGAACACTACTTGAGGCGTTCTTGCTAAAGAACAAACCTTTGGTTGGTTGGTTGGTTTGATGTTTAACGCCGCACTCAGCAATATTCCAGCTATATGACGGCGGTCTGTAAATAATCGAGTCTGGATCAGACAATCCAGTGATTGATATCATGAGCATCGATCCATGCAAATGGGATCGATGACATGTATTAACCAAGTCAGCGAGCCTGACCACCCGATCCCGTTAGTCGCCTTTTACGACTAGCATGGGTTGCTGAAGACCTATTCTACCCCGGAAAACAAACCTGTGGACATCCTTTTTGTCTTTTCGTTCCCAAATATCCTGGAAAATGATTTCGCATCATACTTTATTATGATTTTATTCGATAATGACAGCACGTAAAGATGTAACAACTTTACAAACGCTTCCTGTCTACACTTGAAGATATCTGCTGCGTATTGACATAGGTAAATTGTCGCCATTAAAGGTATTTTCAGCGAAATTCGAAACAGCAATATGTGCATATGAAGTAAGACCTGCAAACATATCTACAAAGCTGGGGCAAATATACAGCTGCGATCTGTGCGGATATCGTACGAATGTATGGGTTAACCAGCTGCATGATTTGCATGTGTACCCCCAGGACCACGGATCCATTCATATGGCTTCCCCTCTTCGACAAGCCCGCGGCATATATGCTGAAGGTGACCCGGGACCATCATTTCCTCGAATGTCGTAATATCATTAGATCTCGTAGATTACTGCTACATGAATTGTCCAAATTTGGCCTAAAATTTAAAGTTAACATTATGCTTTATGGCGAGTGTCAAGGAATTCCTTTTTAAAGCTCAACATAACTATATTCTGTCATAAGTCTTTTGCATGATTCATGATTTTGTATCCAGTTATGTTTGTTGCAAAAAATACTGTTAATGCATATATTGATGTATTATCCAATCTGTACTTTTGAAAAAGTGTATTTCTAATCCCATTGATTGTCAATAAAGATGTCTGAATCAAAAGCGTCAACTTATCCAAGATAATCATGAAAGCCCTGCTAACGAATCGTGTTTATAATTGCCCACTCTTGTCATATACGAAAACCAGGTAGGAAAATGTGCAATATGAACATGACAAACAGGACATTTATCAGCTGTTTATGTCCGTCTTGTTGTCGATGGTCGTCAAGGCCATGCACACGCATGCTCCAAATCTTGTGTTCCCACCTGTTTGTTTGTGTTTATATTTTATGCCTTCGGTGATATCCAGCAGTGCCGTCCATTGTTAGATAGGTGTAAACATCCGAGTGAGAGAACATAACTCACACTCACATATGCAAAATAACGTCGTTCTCTCAAACACTCACAACACGCAACAAGAGCCACGCCAGCCGATACATTAATTGTCGTTCACGATCAGCATCAGTTGCTTGCGACCCGGAATCACCCCGGCGCGATGTTTGTTTACTGGTTGGTCGTTGTGAAAAACAACTATCTGTGTAGACAAATGCACGTGAAGCACGGACTACTGATGTAATTATGTGAGTGAGTTGTGTTCAGGGTGCTTTGATAAGTATTTCAGTTATATAATGGCGCGTCTGCTAAATGTGAGAGGAAAGTGACGTTGGTTTTAGATGCGTGTCTTATGAGGTTTTTCTTTTGTTTGTTTGTTGTTTAACACCGCACTCAGCAATATTCCAGCTATATATGACGGCGGTCAGTAAATAATATGGTCTGGACCAGACAATCCAGTTATTGACATAAGCATCTATCCACGCATTTTGGACACGATGACATGCATTAACTAAGTCAGCGTGCCTGACCACCGATCCCGTTAGTCGCCTCTATTTACTATGAAACAAAGATATGAGTAAGTAAATCTTGTCTAACGCAGTTTTGAACACTTTTTGAGTTACATCACGGTTAGCACAGGGCATTGCGGCGTAACCCACGAGCACAGATATGGTGCTGACATACCTAGAATGTTGGATTCGCCCCCCTCTATGAAATGGCATTGGTGCATTCAGGTGAAACAGGGTTTCACGTCACCTTCAAGGTTATGTTGCACTTTAAGCGACGTGTGTGTGTGTGTGAGAGAGAGAGAGTGTGTGTGTGTGAGAGAGAGAGAGAGAGAGTGTGTGTGTGTGTGTGTGGCTGCTTGTACTACTTCTGAGTTATGACGGTTTTAATAGTGCTAGCCTACTGAGATACCATTCCGTAGTTTAACCATCTTCCCGAGGCAAGGGAGTTATCTGACTATGAAAGTCCAGTTTCCACCATGCCGAACCAGGCTGGAATTCCTGGGCTCGATCGTAGCCCCACCAATGGCTATTGTGAGCTATGTCCCCTCTATCCTGCAATCCGCCGAAATCTGCATGACAGTTTACGAACCGGATTTCGATTTCGTTGCGCGATTTTGATGGGACTATGCATAGACTCGTTAGTCCAGCCAAAATGTAACTCCGTAATGCCAGCCTAGTTCGGCAAGGGTGGAAACTGGACTTTTAAAGTCAGTTAATTCACTTGCTTCGGGAAGATGTAGTTTAACATGGATACCGAACTCAAACGCAGTAAACTGACTCTGAGTCCTTGTTCTAGCCCCGTAATTCTGAGCAGGGTAACCACGAGTGCCATCATTTAAAGTATTTTGGTATAACGCGTCCAGGGGATCGAACCACCGACCTTCCAGTCTCAGGGCACAACTATTGAAGGAATAAACCCCGTCTGACGGAATGTGATCTTAATGTATGACAAAAGTCGTCTCAGATTTCCGGTTAATGCCGAACCTGACCTGGGTATGTGTCTGGAATCTGAAACAGATAACAGTTTAGATTCGAAACGTCGCCATTAGTTTGAAGGGCCCTTATAAATAAATGCTTTATGTAGAAGAGCTTGTTCGCTTCGTATCCAACATGATAAACGTATACGGGGATAAAAAATGGAAGTTATGTGAACTATTTCGACGCGTTCCATAAAATGTAAAATAACCGATTTAATTTCTGTTAAAAATCTCTCCGTGGTCTCTGAACTGGTTATTGATGCGACATTCAGCTGACGTTACCCTCATTACGCGGAGTAAACACACTACGTTACCATGGGGATGTTTCCCAAATTAAATACACAACTACATTGTATGCCACACTGTCACAATCACTAACGTCCTCACCATGCAGTGCAGGAAAATCCCGTGAGGATTCCTGGCTAGTACCGGTCTTCAGAAACCCATGTTTGTTGTGTATGAGGAGGCTAACGGGATCGGTTGGTCAGACTCGCTGACATGGTTTGATGTATGTCATCGTGTCTCAGTTTCGTTGATCGATGCTCATGATGTCAATCATTGGATTGTCTGGTCCAGACTCGATTATTCATGGACCAAAATAGCTGGAATATTGCTGAGTGCGACTTAAAGGTCAATGTCTGAAATGAGACGCGACGTTTTGCGATGAATCAGACTTAACCTGAGAGATGTGATTTATGCGTTATCGCTCTCTTTAAAATTTCAGTATCTCGAGAATTGATGCTGGCGCCTTAAGCTATGCAATCACTTTTCAAGTATTTTGGAATGCGGTAGATTCAGATTTGGGAATATATGATGGTAATATAATTATGTCAGTATTTACTTAAACAAGAAGATACAACCCTATGGGAAACACGTGGCTATATGGCTCAAATGATGCCGATGCGACGTTAAATTTTAAATTTTAACCCACTCACTATGCGAAACGCTTTGTTTGCTTGTTGTGTTTGGCCGCAATTTGGATACGATGACTGCATTAACCAAGTCAGCGAGTCTGACCACCCGATCCCGTTAGTCTTACGACAATTGTTGGTTGCTGAAGACCAGTTCTAGCCCGGATCTTCACGGGGTCGGTAAGTCGTTTAGTTTCATATTTCCACTCCTCTCTGGGTTGTGGGACGGCAATGGCGTGTCAGCCGTGACTTAATGGATCGGGTGTCACCGTAACCTAATGGCGTGGAACGGTGATCATGCTATCAATCACTTGTTTACCTGGACCCGACTCGATTGTGTATGGACCTTCGTGGTATGGTTGGGCGTTAAACATATTTCGTTGCTATAATCTTTTGGTACTAGCAGAATAGTGAGTGAGTTAGTTGGGTTTAACGCCGCTTTTAACAGTAGTCCAGATATATCACGGCGTGTCAGCTTAATGTGGGAGGAAAGCCCGAAGTGATGCAGGCCTCAAGACGTTTACCACTTCGGTGAAACCCACGAGCACGGGTATAGTGCTGACAAACCTAGAAACATAATCGGGGCGAACCGGGATTCGAGCCCACAATCATAGGTTTCGGGCTTGCCCAAGGGACGCAACTCTGTACTAGCATAATAAGCACGAATGGTTTCATCGGAGTACGAAAACTATTTTCCGTAACTGTACACGAATACATTTATAAGAAATATATTTGTTATTTGCGAAGGCATCACAGGCTACATGTGTTATAAAAAAACAGCTACAC
Source organism: Haliotis cracherodii (assembly GCF_022045235.1). Classification (NCBI taxonomy): domain Eukaryota; kingdom Metazoa; phylum Mollusca; class Gastropoda; order Lepetellida; family Haliotidae; genus Haliotis; species Haliotis cracherodii. Next base: position 2,683,536 of record NW_027266273.1, on the reverse strand, counting down.
GATGATTCATACCAGTCAAACAATCCTTTGGCTTTTTAATGATGATATGATATTTTTTTATCTATTTATTTATGTATATAACTCCGGGTTAGCATCTTTATATGCTTGTCGTGCGAGGTGGCGACTTAATGTTTCGATGACTTGGTGACTTGACTGCTTGTCATCGTACCCCGACAACATGGGGCGTTGCTCATGAGATGAATCACCTGTTTCTCTGGTCCTGACATCTTTATAGGGGCGGTCGGGTAGCCAAGTAGTTAAAGCGTTCGCTCGTCACGCCTAAGACCCGGGTTCGATTCCCGACATGGGGACAATGTGTGAAGCCAATTTCTGGTGTCCCCCGCCGTGATATTGCTGGAATATTGCTAAAAGCGGCGTAAAACCACACTCATGCACTCTTTCACTGGCTGCAGTCACATAGCTGTAAGTTCAACTTTTGAAAACAAACGGAATATTATTTCAAGGTCAAGTTTATATTTTAAATTATTGACATGATTACTTTAAACAATGCACGAGCAAAAATATCAGATAGCAATAGCTATCGCACTTTCTGGCAGCACAAGGTCAAGGTGACCTGCGCAGACTGCTGGTGTCGTTCTATTCTTGATCAGGAAGTAGGGTGATTATTGTCAAGAACATGTTTGAGGAAACCACATCTACTCTACAGAGGTGTGTGGTTTCAGATCACATTGTAGTGCTTCCTACTTTGTGCTGTGGGGAGCTCATTTCGTTACTTCTGCACATATGTTGGTGCTGTGTTGCTTGTGGGTCAGACATGATCGACGCAGTTCCCAGCAGTAAATAGATTTGGCTCTTGGATTAATCTCACACAACAACAGTTCTGAATAAGAGCTTATTTTTCCACGTCGAAATAAACTATCAACAGTTTTAATGTTTGATAACTATGTTTACAAAACCACGACTTCGACAGGGGGCACGGGTGGCCCCGTCGTCTAGGGCGCCGAGATTCGCTGTGCAGAGTTGCGTCACCTATGATTGTGGGTTCGAATCACGGTTTGCCCCGATTATGTTTCTAGGTTTGTCTGCACCATACCCGTACTCGTGGGTTTCGTTTCACCGAAGTGGTAAATGTATGAGACCTGCATCACTTCGGGCTTTCCTCCCACATTAAACTGACACGTTGTGATATAACTGGAATAATGTTAAAATCGGCGTTAAACCCCTCTCACCCACTCACGACTTCGACAAATATACTTAACTATCTACATGTAAAGTGTAGAGCTATGTTTTCACATTTTTTCTCGACACTTAAGACGCGGTCGGGTAGCCTAGTGGTTAAAGCGTTCGCTCGTCACACCTAAGACCCGGGTTCGATTCCCGACATGGGTACAATGTGTGAAGCTATTTCTGGTGTCCTCCGCCGTGATATTGCTGGAATATTGCTAAAAGCGGCGTAAAACCATACTCACTCACTTCTCGACACTTAAAGGATGAAATATTGCCGGTGACGTGAAGTTGTAAATCTGTCATATATCACCTGGAACAATAAGTATTACCTGAGCTAAGATAATACAGGGCACTTTAGAAAATAACGACTGAAAACATATTTTACAAACAACACGCAATGAATGGCTTACTTGCATGAAATATCGTTCGTGTCGTATAGGCTCTTACTGTGGGTTGAACGTGAGAAAGCAAGGTTAAAATCTGGTTATAGTATCAGCGTTATCAAACACGTACGGCGAACATTGTTTACCAGGCATGAATCATCCCAGCGATCAGCTGACAAAGGTATGTGTTAGAAATAGCCGACAGGCTTTGAAGCTCACCTTGCTCACTGAATGAAGGAAATATGGTTAATATATTTACTGAAATGACAGTTACTAGAATTCAACCAAACAAGTGAGAGTTTACCGCATTCATGCACTTAATGTTTCGAACGAACATTGAAACATATTGAGAGGGTGGCGCCGCGATTCGCTGTGCAGAGTTGCGTCCCTTAGACACGCCAGAAACCTATGATTGTGGGTTCGACTCCCGGTTCGCCCCGATTATCTTTCTTGGTTTGTCAGCACCATACTCGTGCTCGTGGGTTTCACCGAAGTGGTAAACGTCTGGGACCTGCATCACTTCGGGCTTTCCTTCCACATTAAGCTGGCACGTCGTGGTATAACTGGAATAATGTTAAAAGCGGCGTTAAACCCAACTTACTCACTCACTATTCTGCTAGTACCAAAAGATTATAGCAACTGAAATATGTTTAACGCCCAACCATACCATCAAGGTCCATACACAATCGAGTCGGGTCCAGGTAAACAAGTGATTGATAGCATGATCACCGAATAATGTTAAAAGCGGCCTTAAACCCAACTCACTCACTCACCCGAAAGAATATAATTGAAAAAGGAGTCCAACTCAAGTCTAGAATGATTTGGCAAGTTTAGATTGCCTCAGCTAGAGAAATTAAGAATTGTTCTGAGCCCCATTTGGAGTTTTTCTATTTTGTAAATGTATATTTTAAATAAGATAACTTTATTTCTGGGACAAAACGTCAGTCTAACGTATTTCTGGGTCAAAATGTCAGTCTAACGTAATCTGTCCACAGTTAATTAATATAGCACGTCTTTCGCCAGTGACTGGTTCATAGTTAACGTACCAGTACAAGGATCTCACGTAGTGTAGAACTCTGCGGCAGGCCCACTCGCTGTGTCGTGATTCATTATAAACATCAGATGTAAATAACAAGTCACGGATCTCGACAACACAATCTGGCGTGGATGTGTACAATGTTTCTCGGCTGGAAGAACCAATTGTATATTCTAGTTGGTTGAATGGTGATTGTAAATACCAAAGCCTTTTGACAGCATTTATTAACGTTAGTTTTTACGTAAATAGCTAATTTGCAAATCGAACAAGGTAATTTGATGGCATCGTGATCACTCGGGATTAGTGAGATTGGAGTTCAACGTTGCGTTCAAGATTATTTGACTTGTGACGTGCATCCACGTGTGTACGTGTCTGCTTGAACGAGTCTTGACTTTTATCGTCTTTTTATCATGTAGCGTTTGATTTTTAATTGAAAAGATCTCAAGTTAGCGATGTTATATGCAAAAGATGAACTCTACCGGTGCTTAGTCAGCACTCAAAGAATAGGTCTTATTTTTAATTTGATTTATGGGTAATTTAGACATATTATCTTATAATTATCAATGTTTGTGTGTGTGTGTGTGGGGGGGGTCATTTGGAGAATAGATGTTTTGAACGAATACCGGTGTGTTCATTTGAAGAGATGTTTAAGTGACCCAAATTTCAGTAAAGTGAGCTAGACACTGCGCTGTAGTTTATCGGGAAGAGTATTTTGTTTGTTTGATTGTTTGTTTTTCTGTTGTTTTAAGCCTCCGTTGATTCACCTTCAAAGTTGTCAACACCGACACCAAAATATAGAGGACCTAATTCTGAATCAATGTTATACATATCTAAAACAAGGGTAACGTTATCCGTTTCCTTCTCAACAAAGGACAGGCTTGTTTTTATTCAAAATTGTTCAAGGGGTTTGCTATCTACCCGCTCCCTCTGAACCTGGGCATGGAGATGAGAAACACAAGAAATAACATGGCTACTAGACATATTACTACACATATCTCTTCCCGTCCTGTTGGTTTCAGAGCAGAAGCGATCGTAATGTTGACAAAAAAATTATCAGGTGGTGACAAGTTTAATTGTACATATCACCTGGCTGATTTTGTGTTATCGTACCCTCTCCGCATCCTGTAAGTGTGGATCGTTGTTCATTCTGTTAACCTCTGGTTCGTCAGACTCGATTATCTACAGGCATTTAGATATTACTTGACTGTACTATATCTTACTATATCACCGACTGCGGCATTCTGGGGGGCACGGGTGGCCCAGTCGTTTAAGGCGTCCCGATTCGCTGTGCAGTGTTGCGTCCCTTGGGCACACCAGAATTCTATGATTGTGGGTTTGAAACCCTGTCCGCACCGATTATGTTTCTAGGTTTGTCAGCACCATACCCGTGCTCGTGGGTTTCACCAAAGTGATAAACGATTGAGACCTGCATCACTTAGGGGTTTCTTCCCACATTAACCTGACACGCCGTGATATAACTGGAATACTGTTAAAAGCGGCGTTAAAACCCAACTCACACACACACACACACACAGACACACACACACACACACACATACACATTGCGGCATTCTACAACATTCACTTTCTTCTAGCCATTAAGTGCACGTTTCGGAAACTACTTCCAAAATAACACTTTTGAACAAAGAACATGGATTAAGTGCATTTGTTTTGCCATGCTCATGATGTCAATCACTAGATTGTCTGGTCCAGACTCGATTATTTACAGACCGCCGTCATATAGCTGGAATATTACTGAGTGCGGCGTTAAACAACAAACAACAACATACATTATTGTTTTGTTTCCAATACTCTTGTCTCTCAATGCACCATATGTATTTCTCTTGGTGATGCCAGGCCAGTTTAGGCCCGTAGTAACCAATGCTTGCAAGAACCGACACAAATAGTGACAGCCCGACGAAGAGGACCGTTGCTCATCTTTTCAGTCACTGGTTGGCCTGTCCCCGTCTCGATTATTTACAAGCCCATGTGATATAGCTCTTTTGTTTAACGCCGCACTTAGCAATATTCGAGCTATCGTGAAAGAAGTATACAACGTGAATGCGGCGTTAAACAACATTCAGTCACTTATACATAACCCCTGTTATCAACAAAATAATAAACCAAAAGATGTGCAATCAGTGTGTCGAACCAAAAATCTAACTTCATAGTGGAAGTCATTAAGAAAACCTAGATTATCAAAGAAATCTCTGTTTTCAATGTATATTTGTCAAACATATTGATCAAGATAATAACTTTCTTGAAATAGATCCGCCATGAAGTTATCAAAATTAACATTATCAGGAAGTGATTTACATTTTAACGATAAACATTCGTAACAATACAACCAAGGATACAAGTTTTGCTTGCCATGATAATTCCTGAACAAATTAATCTTCCTTTCAATTTCCAGGAAATTGATGCCATGGCTTTAACAACTTGACAAATAAACCCGTCTTTTAACAAACAGCTAACACCCGGCCGCCGGCCGCCCGTGAATGCACCCACACAAACAATTGAATGAAACAGACTATAGCCATACCCGCTTGTAACAGAAAACGAATTTGTATAATGTTTGGAGTACGATTGAATAGAGATACAGTCACACAGGCTTTGTCCCCTTGAGAGCTTTTGAGTGACACGAGAAGTTCGCCGTGTAAACGCCGTTGTCAATGTACCGGAGATTTAAACGTGCAGCACGTGCAGAGGTATTCGATAACAAAGCAGTGCAGGTGTCGTGTGGGGAGTTATGCGTGGCGAGCAAGGCAGGAGAATTTCGTGCATGAAATTGACATAAGGAAGTCATGACGTCGGGGTGCGTATTTCCCAGACAAGGGCACTGCTTAGACATGTAAACTGTCACAATTTATGGCTATAAATAGAGGCGTGGGCGTCAATTTGGGAACAGGAAAATATATTAAGATATTTTTAATACAGGATTATTTTAAGCAATTATTAGTTTCCTTCCGTGCTCTCTATGATTAAGAACTGGATCACAGGTTATTGTCAATGACAACTGATGTTGTTGGAATATACAATGAATGTATTTTTACGCCACAATCAACTATATATGTATGCCGCCTTTGTTCGGTCTGTAAACGTCATAATCGAGCCTGGGCCAGAAAGGGATAACCAGCGGTTGGTCACAGACACAATATATGCCGCCGGAGTAAGATGACGCAAACCAGTTCGGCCAGGTATTATCTTGATCTTTTCAGGGCCTTATCATTTGCAGAAGCCTTCGGTCTTTTCAACTGCCCTCCTTCGTCAGTCAGTCAATGGAAAATCTCGGGCTTCTGCAAATGATGATGCCCTGGAAATAGCGTTACCCTTATAATAGTATTTAATTGTACAGCTCCGCTGCCGAGTTATACTGCATATACATTTACTCTTAAAAAACTGGGAAAACCTCTTTAAATCTAGGTGTTACGCCCCGCTACACTTTTACTTTCTCTACACCTCTACATTAAGCAATTGAATAACACCATGACACGAATGTAATATTGATAGCAGCATTTATCAACGTTGTGAACCGAATCACGTAAGGCTCATTACCTATGCCCCTGTAAAAAACGTCCGACGAGAAACTATGTGGGGCATATGTTAATTATCGCATGGAGTGGAAGGTAAATTACCTTGACTGGGACATATTAATCATATCAGTGCACCGTGATTGAGATTCCTGAGTGTCGACAACACAGGTTTATGTGTAATTATAGACTTGGAGCTGGGTCGGCAAATACTGGCACCCTGCTGAGCGTATGTGACGTTGATGTGTCTGATCATCAACGAGGCATAACGCGGTAATAAATCATATTCCTTTACGATATGACAACATTCATACCAGAACACGTTTGCATGTGGTTAGAAAACGTGTCTTGGGAAACTTGAACATTTTTTTAGAAGCGGGTTCTTCCGAGTCCTTTTGATTAGGCTCATATATTTGTTTCCCCCAAAATGTTCATTCATTTTAAAAGGAAAATGCATGGCTTTCCGTTTTCGATAACGTTAAGTTTTCATCGGGTATAAATGTGAGTCTGGCGTTGTTCATCGTCCGCCTTTTTGAAACTAAGGAAAGCTTCGACCACCTTGACCGGAATCCGATTAATTCATGGCGTTAACAAGAACATTTGGTCTTGCGAGAAACGTTCAAATTGTGCAAATATATTTATCGAAAATTATAAGGGATCAAATTAGGAGTGAAACGAGAACAAATCAAATATTCAATGACGCCTGCAAGGAAGTATTCCTTGTTGAATGTACCCTTCAATGAATTATTCCCTATTGAATATAACCTACAATGAATTATTCCCTGTTGAATGTGCCCTTCAAGGAATTGCTCCCTGTTGAATATATACTTCAAGGAATTATTCCTTGTTGAATGTACCCTTCAAGGAATTATTCCCTAATGAATATAAGCTGCAATGAATTATTCCCTGTTGAATGTGCCTTTCAAGGAATCACTCCCTGTTGAATACATACTGCAAGGAATTATTCCTTGTTGAATGTATCCTTCAAGGAATTATTCCCTAATGAATATAACCTACAATGAATAATTCCCTGTAGAATGTGCCTTTCAAGGAATTATTCCCTGTTGAATATATACTGCAAGGAATTAATCCTTGTTGAATGTATCCTTCAAGGAATTATTCCCAAATGAATATAACCTGCAATGAATTATTCCCTGTTGAATGTGCATTTCAAGGAATTATTCCCTGTTAAATATATACTGCAAGGAATTATTCCTTGTTGAATGTATCCTTCAAGGAATTATTCCCTACTGAATATAACCTACAATGAATGATTCCCTGTTGAATGTGCCTTTCAAGGAATTATTCCTTGTTGAATATATACTGTAAGGAATTATTCCTTGTTGAATGTATCCTTCAAGGAATTATTCCCAAATGAATATAACCTGCAATGAATTATTCCCTGTTGAATGAGCCATTCAAGGAATTACTCGCTGTTGAATATATCCTGCAAGGAACTATTCCCTGTTGAATGTACCCAAACGGAAAACGCATGTTGAAAGTCATGCCATTCGGAGTCAGCAGACGCGTACTCCTCAACTAAGGGTTGATAACATGATGACCTTCGACTATCGAATTTTTTCGGGTTATCCATAGTTTAAGACAAATGGAGTGTTGATATTAGGCGATAGAATACCGAGGAGAACATAACGTTACATCTCTTTAGACGATATATGGTAGTAATGGAATTCCAGTTATCGAATTTTCAACGATTTTTTTATTGTTCAATAACATGAGACTCCTTAGATGAACATTCAAAAGGCCTAGGACACTTTAAATCTGAAAAAATGACACAGCAAAACATTGTAACCAGACTGGGTGTGACTATTCGAGGCGTCATGTTTTTGTTTCATGACGGAATAGTGACGTCAATGAACAGTGCGCGACGTCAATAGTTATATTATAGCCATTTGAAGTTTTGGGAAAGGTTTTTCAAAGCGCTGTCTATAACAATAAGTTTATACAAATCAGCAAAAAAACCATTGTCAATTCGTGATCTACTTTCACCCAAACAATTATATTTTGTCATCGTTTCTGACTGACACTGACTAATAAGGTTTATAATTTCACACGTGAAAAGCATATATTTTCATAGTGACATTTGACTTTCGCACGACTGTGCATATCAGATGACTAACTCAGAACAGGTGTCACAACAGAACGTGCCCCCGACAGGAACATTCTGATTGACAAAACGACTAAATCCGAGTGCTTTCCCCACGTACTCTACAAACGCGGTTGACGGCTGTTTCAGCCCTGGAACATGTGTTATAATATGATGAATACGTTATCACAACATGGGGTGCCGGCTGTCATAATGTAAACTCGTCTCTAAATATGTATACGTTTATCCGTCTTTCACACCCACGCTTTCATGTGAGTGATTTGGGCCAAATCAGTAGGAAATCAGACAGCATGTATTGTGGACAAGCGTGATGCATGAAACATGTTTACAGACACGAAATGAAAAAAGTATTTTTTCGTTTGACGTAGGTTGTTTGAAGACTGGCGCAATATCAGGTTATTAACACGGAAGCAATTGAAAATAATTCAAAACGTGCATAATAGTGTGAAATGTATGTATCGTTGGATGAAAAGCATTCAGTAAAGTCACGTGTCACAATTGTCGAGCGGGAGTTATTCTTTATTATATTATAAATTATTTGTAATATATATTGATTATATACAGTAATATGAATTTACAATCAACCAGTAACAATTGTTTTAGCTTATAATTTTTGTATTGTGTAGGCATTGCTCCAGTAGTCATTGGGATATCACATATACGTTTTGCGAGCAGTTGATTTATTCAGTGTAGCGTTGAGTGGATTTTGTATTCTTTTGTTAATCATTTCGAAAGCATTAATGGGATGATATTTTTTACACCACATTGAGCAATGCCTCAACAATATCACAGAGGGAACACGGAACAAGGTCTTCACGCATTGCATCCAGGTGGGAAATCGATCCCAAATGATTCAACACCTGAGGTACTCTATTTCGAAGGAAGTGTTTAAACTACTTCATTTTTAATATATGTGTGACCAACCAGGAAAGAGGGGACCTTATGGATGATAGGATACAATTGTGCTGTGACGTTGTAATGAGGGACGTTTGGCGCCAACTCACTTCCGTCAAAAATGGCCATGCGTACGGACTACAGAAATATCTTTTTTTTTCTCGTTAGTTCTAAATGTAATAAAAAACATCATTTAAAAAAACACATCAGCATACATGTCTACTTTCACTTTAATATCGGATAGTATATCTAAATTCTGCAATTATTACATAAACAGTTATAAGTCTGAAAATGGGACTTTTCAGAAAATGAGTCCAAATATTTGATGCCATGTATCTCTGTAATAAATACGAATTGAAGCTTGTGGGATTTTTTTGTGTTCCTAAGATACTGTAGTTTTTTAAATATAATGAGAAGTCAAAATGAGATTGTGTGTGTGTGTGTGTGTGTGTGTGTGTGTGTGTGTGTGTGTGTGTGTATCCTAATTGGTTTTGTTTTCATAAAATAAATATGTTCCAGGCATGGTGTAGGACTGCCATTTGTCCATCACAGCTACGTTTAGAGTTAGATTTGAAATAAACGACGGTAAAAATAGCCGTCCACTTAAATTAATCCACGAGCGAGTGAAATGCTGAGCGGAGTTAAGATGTCGAGATAAAGGCGTGACGTCACTTCAAGTTACTGATAAGAGATCGAGATAAAGACGTGACGTCACTTCCGGAACGAAGCAATGGATCGGGTGAATCCAGAGTATTTAGTATAATAGAAATGAGATATACTCCCTTGATAGATGAGGATGCAAAGAAGGACAAGAACAGTTAATAGGGAGTGAGTGTAATGCCTCCCTAAGCCAACAAATTCCTTACTCCTTATATGTTATTTGAATCAGGAAGTGAACATGCATATAACGGAAAAATATTATGCAAGTTTACCTTTCAGGAAGGGTTTTTCGTTTCACCCCTAAACCAGGTTTTCAAAATGTCATAGATATTCTTCTCCGGCGACTTAACGTGTGTGTACATCTGACCCAGGGAAACGAATCGATGCGGTAATTGTTCAGGGCATGTCTGAAGCCTGCTGGTCGTTTTTGTAATCACGTGACGAGCTTACTTACATTGAAATTCCTGCTTTGATCATAAACTGGCTCCAATTATTTTAACAGGTAATGAGTTTACTCTCCTGACTGAGTAATGGGTTTTATCAACATGTTGTGCCGATAACTCAAGCTCTTATCACCTGTTAATGATACAAACGAGGCCTCGAGTAAATACTGCTTGTGTTGTGTACGGCGTACATGGAGAGGTTTGTCGTGTAACTCGGTACAAGAGGAGGAGCACGAATTGTTGGGGTTCACAAGAATGAACAGAATGAGTGAGTGAGTGAGTGAGTGAGGCGTTAACCACTTTGGGGATTTCAGGTAACAATATGCGTTCCCAGCAACCTATGCTTGTTGCACGTTAGAGGCGACTAAATGGATCGGACGGTGAGACTCCGTGACGTGTTTCATTGCCTGTCATCGTGTCCCAATCGCGTGGCTCGATGCTCATGACGTCAGTCTTTGGATTGTGTGATCCAGGGTGCCGCTGTACAAAGCGATCTTAGCCCTAAGCCCCCTGAAACTGAAAAACTGAAACCAACAAGCATGGTGTTGTCAAACCTAGAAACAACCAGGACTTACATCACAAATATCATGACTTAATATCACAAACTAAGGAATCCAGACGTTTTCCTGATGAATCATTCAACGAGGATCCTGGACCAACACCACCCCTCCCCCTCCCGCCGCAATCTGGATCCGCGTATTGATGTCTGTGTAACTGTGTAGCTGGCTGTACTGATGTCTGTGTAACTGTGTAGCTGACTGTATTGATGTCTGTGTAGTTTACTGTATTGATGTCTGTGTAACTATGTAGCTGGCTGTATTGATGTCTGTGTAACTGTGTAGCTGACTGTATTGATGTCTGTGTAACTATGTAGCTGACTGTATTGATGTCTGTATCAATGTGTAGCTGACAGTTTTGATGTCTGTGTAACTGTGTAGCTGACTGTACTGATGTTTGTGTAACTGTGTAGCTGACTGTATTGATGTCTGTTTAACTGTGTAGCTGACTTTATTGATGTCTGTGTAACTGTGTAGCTGACTGTACTGATGTCTGTGTAACTGTGTAGCTGACTGTATTGATGTCTGTGTAACTGTGTAGCTGACTGTATTGATGTCTGTGTAACTGTGTAGTTTACTGTATTGATGTCTGTGTAACTGTGTAGCTGACTGTATTGATGTCTGTGTAACTATGTAGCTGACTTTATTGATGTCTGTGTAACTGTGTAGCTGACTGTATTGATGTCTGTGTAACTGTGTAGCTGGCTGCATTGATGTCTGTGTAACTATGTAGCTGACTGTATTGATGTCTGTATCAATGTGTAGCTGACTTTATTGATGTCTGTGTAACTGTGTAGCTGGCTGTATTGATGTCTGTGTAACTATGTAGCTGACTGTATTGATGTCTGTGTAACTGTGTAGCTGACTGTATTGATGTCTATATCAATGTGTAGCTGACTTTATTGATGTCTGTGTAACTGTGTATCTGGCTGTATTGATGTCTGTGTAACTGTAGCTGACTGTATTGATGTCTGTGTAACTGTGTAGCTGACTGTATTGATGTCTGTATCAATGTGTAGCTGACTTGATTGATGTCTGTGTAACTGTGTAGCTGGCTTTACTGATGTCTGTGTAACTGTGTAGCTGACTGTATTGATGTCTGTGTAACTCTGTAGCTGACTGTATTGATGTTTGTGTAACTGTGTAGCTGACTGTATTGATATCTGTATCAATGTGTAGCTGACTGTATTGATGTCTGTGTAACTGTGTAGCTGGCTGTATTGATGTCTGTGTAACTGTGTAGCTGACTGTATTGATGTCTGTGTAACTGTGTAGCTGACTGTATTGATGTCTGTGTAACTGTGTAGCTGACAGTATTGATGTCTGTATCAATGTGTAGCTGACTGTATTGATGTCTGTGTAGTTTACTGTATTGATGTCTGTGTAACTATGTAGCTGACTGTATTGATGTCTGTGTAACTGTGTAGCTGGCTGTATTCATGTTTGTGTAACTGTGTAGCTGACTGTAGTGATGTCTGTGTAACTGTGTAGCTGACTGTATTGATGTCTGTATCAATGTGTAGCTGACTGTATTGATGTCTGTGTAACTGTGTAGCTGGCTGTACTGATGTCTGTGTAACTGTGTAGCTGACTGTATTGATGTCTGTGTAACTGTGTAGCTGACTGTATTGATGTTTGTGTAACTGTGTAGCTGACTGTATTGATGTCTGTGTAACTATGTAGCTGACTGTAGTGATGTCTGTGTAACTGTGTAGCTGGCTGTATTGATGTCTGTGTAACTGTGTAGCTGACTGTATTGATGCCTGTGTAACTGTGTAGCTGACTTTATTGATGTCTGTGTAACTGTGTAGCTGACTGTATTGATGTCTGTGTAACTATGTAGCTGACTGTATTGATGTCTGTGTAACTATGTAGCTGACTGTATTGATGTCTGTGCAACTGTGTAGCTGACTGTATTGATGTCTGTGTAACTGTGTAGCTGACTGTATTGGTGTTTGTGTAACTGTGTAGCTAACAGTATTGATGTCTGTGTAACTGTGTAGCTGACTGTATTGATGCCTGTGTAACTGTGTAGCTGACTGTATTGATGTCTGTGTAACTGTGTAGCTGACTGTATTGATGTCTGTGTAACTGTGTAGCTGACTGTATTTATGTCTGTGTAACTATGTAGCTGACTGTATTGATGTCTGTGTAACTATGTAGCTATGTTGACTGTATTGTTGTGTAACTGATTATATAGTTGACTGTATTGCTGTGTAACTGACTCTATAGTTGACTGTGTAACTAACTATATAGTCGACTGTGTTGCTGTGTTACTGACTATATAGTTGACCGTATTGCTGTGTAACTGACTATATAGTTGACTGTATAACTAACTATATAGTCGACTATATTGCTGTGTAACTGATTATATAGTTGACTATATTGCTGTGTAACTGACTATATAGTTTACTATATTGCTGTGTAACTGATTAAATAGTTGACTATAATGCTGTGTAACTGATTATATAGTTGACTATATTGCTGTGTAACTGATTATATAGTTGACTATATTGCTGTGTAACTGACCATATAGTTGACTATATTGCTGTGTAACTGATTATATAGTTGACTATATTGCTTTGTAACTGACTATATAGTTGACTATAATGCTGTGTAACTGATTATATAGTTGACTATATTGCTGTGTAACTGATTATATAGTTGACTATATTGCTGTGTAACTGACTATATAGTCGACTATATTGCTGTGTAACTGATTATATAGTTGACTATATTGCTGTGTAACTGACTATATAGTTGACTATATTGCTGTGTAACTGATTATATAGTTGACTATATTGCTGTGTAACTGATTATATAGTTGACTATATTGCTGTGTAACTGACTATTTAAGTGACTGTATTGCAGGGGTTCGAACCGCTCTATCCACTAGACCACGGAGGCGGTTGAATAAACACGGAAACAAACAGCTATAGCAGGATCAGTTGAATGACCTGTATACTGTCACCGTGAAAACCTGACGGAATTGATTCACCACACAGGGCTGTAAGTCCTCCTGTCTACTTCTTAAATCAACTCTGACGGTATAACAAGGATGAAGATGTTGTCTAGAGTAATGTATAGAAAGCTTTTGTCGTAAAGTGTTTCAGACGTCCACGACCAACGATGAACAATGCTTATTCATTGTGAGAGAGAGAGAGAGAGGGGGGGGGGGGGAGAGAGAGAGAGAGAGAAGGCTGGGGGGGGGGGGGGGGGGGGGAGAGAGAGAGGGGGGAGAGAGAGAGAGCACCTCGGCGATTTGGGTTATGAAATGCATATCCTGGGGCAAGTATACCATTCATTTTGGACCAACTCGAGCACATTTATCAATCACCTAAATATTACTTGCCCACATTGATGGGACTATTATGTATTAGCAAACATAGCCCTGATCAAGATAATATTATCTCTTCGTTTCGTTGACAACATTCGTTAGCCTTCAGTGCGGACTTCGCAGGTTCGAATCCTGCTGGCGACAAACGTTTTCCATGAAATTGTTCTATAATCAAGATAAATGATAAGGGAAAAAAGAAGTTCCGACATTGCCAAGTGGTGTTTAACTAACAATTCGGTTAGTTAGACCACGGTCAAAGACAAATGAGCCACGGTTTAAATACTAGTATATTTATGCTCTAGAAACAACTGACCAGACAACTCGAGCTCGGATCGAACCGCACCGTTACATTCGTAGAAGAAAATATGAAGCTACTGTCCTACAGTACAGTTGAAAATATATGATATCGTCAATCAGGGGAGCGGAGATCGATTATAGTCCCGAGTCGACAGCATTGTGTAGTTACAGCCCCCCACTTGCCTCGCGTCATCAACATCGTCCAGAAACTAGCGACTACAATGACGAGGCATTGTCATGGAGAGCATCGAAATCTTGTTACAGTAAATCCTTGAATAGACCCTACCTTAAATACACGGCGGGTCTGGCAGACTGGCGAAATGAATAAACGTCTGTCTTCAATAGACGCCAGATAAAAATCTCTAAACATAGAAATTCCTTTATGTACTCAATAAAGTGTGTTGTAACGAAATCCGTTATCATATATAATGCAAACCACACAAATTACACGTCCCATCTTCATTTAATTAAAAGTATTTACTGTTATTAAAAAATATGCCTGCGTTGAATAGACGTCGGGTCGAGTAAATCGTCTGCACGTTTCTTTATTGTTAACTGCTGCACTCAGAGATGTAACGTCACTTTGTAAATAATCGAGTTTGGACCAGACAATCCAGTGATTGACATCACGAGCAGCCGATCTACTCAATTAGGATGCGATGACATGCATCAATCAAGTCAGCGAGCGTCTTGCAACAAGCATGAGTGCGGTGGTAAACCACAAACAAGCAAACAAACATATTAATTTTCTTTCATTAATTTTCATTAACGCGTAACAATGGTTTTAGGCCTTTACACGAATATCGTAGTGGGGTAGATTGTGGGCTTTCGCTTGTCACACCAACGATCCTGTTCGATTCAGTAGATTCGTGCATGAACACAATTCCCAATTTGTGAAGCCCAGTTTGGGTACAATAAATGCTGGAATATTGTCTTAAAACATTACTCTCGCTCTCTGTTTCGTGAGGACACACAATCGGTATTTCAGTTTCAATGTCAGTAGACGGATTCCCAGCCGACGTCGCTGAATAGACACGGAGGTACACAGCTGAAGATACTTAGAGAGGTGTAAGAATTGATCAATCATTTCATCTGAAGAGGAGACCAAAGATCCAGCGTTAATCTACACGTGACTGTTGTACTCGTATACATCACACACTACTTCCTGTTTAAATCCCACAGGGGAGTAAAGGGAACGGAAACGTTAGTGTTAGTGTTAGAGTCGACAGCATTGTGTAGTTACAGCCCCCCACTTGCCTCGCGTCATCAACATCGTCCAGAAACTAGCGACTACAATGACGAGGCATTGTCATGGAGAGCATCGAAATCTTGTTACAGTAAATCCTTGAATAGACCCTACCTTAAATACACGGCGGGTCTGGCAGACTGGCGAAATGAATAAACGTCTGTCTTCAATAGACGCCAGATAAAAATCTCTAAACATAGAAATTCCTTTATGTACTCAATAAAGTGTGTTGTAACGCAATCTGTTATCATATATAATGCAAACCACACAAATTACACGTCCCATCTTCATTTAATTAAAAGTATTTACTGTTATTAAAAAATATGCCTGCATTGAATAGAAGTCGTCCTTGAAATAGAAAGGCACCCATGCAGGGCGTCTGTTCAATGGTTTACGGTAAGCTGTTACCACTGCGACGCGGTGTATAGTGTTGGTTTCGCGTTTCATCACGTTGCAGACCGGGCTGAGACAAGTGTTTCTGAAATATATCCTGATATGCGATATATTTCTATTTCAAAATCTTAACAGGTCAACTTTTATGTCCGACCCGTGCAGCTAAGTGAAAGGGGTCAAGTAGCCTAACTCTCACGTCAAGTTTGTTTGGGGTACTTGTTACCGTTTTCATGCCTGCTGTTAAACCTTCCAGGTTAAGTTTCAATGAATTAATTATTCGATTTCCACCCAAATGTGAGGCGGGTGCCATTTTATTTTTTTATGTTTTCCACAAACGAACTTTTCAGTGCACCTATACGTATTAACTGTCGATGGATGTGATTCACATGAAGAATTTATATGTTTGGTAGAACTACCTCATGTCAAATAAAGCATGTTGATAGCGCATGAGTAAATCGTCTGCACGTTTCTTTATTGTTAACTGCTGCACTCAGAGATGTAACGTCACTTTGTAAATAATCGAGTTTGGAACAGACAATCCAGTGATTGACATCACGAGCAGCCGATCTACTCAATTAGGATGCGATGACATGCATCAACCAAGTCAGCGAGCGTCTCGCAACAAGCATGAGTGCGGTGGTAAACCACAAACAAGCAAACAAACATGTTAATTTTCTTTCATTAATTTTCATTAACGCGTAACAATGGTTTTAGGCCTTTACACGAATATCGTAGTGAGGTAGATTGTGGGCTTTCGCTAGTCACACCAACGATCCTGTTTGATTCAGTAGATTCGTGCATGAACACAATTCCCAATTTGTGAAGCCCAGTTTGGGTACAATAAATGCTGGAATATTGTCTTAAAACATTACTCTCGCTCTCTGTTTCGTGAGGACACACAATCGGTATTTCAGTTTCAATGTCAGTAGACGGATTCCCAGCCGACGGCGCTGAATAGACACGGCTGTACATACTTAGAGAGGTGTAAGAATTGATCAATCATTTCATCTGAAGAGACCAAAGATCCAGCGTTAATCTACACGTGACTGTTGTACTCGTATACATCACACACTACTTCCTGTTTAAATCCCACAGGGGAGTAAAGGGAACGGAAACGTTAGTGTATGGAGCTTGTAAAAAGCGGAAATACAACGTCAACTGAAGAAAACAAGACCGGATGCCTGGGCCGTCTAAATTTATCTGGTTCTGGTGATGGAATGCGCGGTCGTCCTTAGATGAGAGCAGGTATCGGGATACTAGACAGGACCTCATCTATGTGTTTTGATCTTTTCATTGATTAAATGCAACACTGTAAACAATCCAAAAGTTTTAGTTTATGTTTGGAAATATTGATCCGTGAAAACACCATTATATTGTTTTCTTTTCAGAAAACTGTGATTGACAGTAACAATTTCGCAACTGAACATGAAAAAAATCAATCTGAAACCTTGCACGTAAAATAATAAACTCCCGTTTTAGCCTGCCTTACTAAACATTTATGGTAAATATTTAATCCGAAGCGGATTGTTTTGAAATGTAAGTGGCAATCAATTACTCAGTGAATAATTCGGTGTTAAATGGACAATTAGTTCGCCGTGCAGAATTCTCTCAGCATATCGACATTCACCCCGCTTTGTCTGAATCGAACTCTCATCGTGGGCGTTTGCTCACCTTAACGACGGATCGTTTTGAAAGGGCTCTTGCATAGCACCGTGGAATGCTAACGCTCTTTGTGACACTCAATACAGTTCGACAGCCTCTCGTCATAAAAGATGCATGCTCGAGAAAGCATCCCGTTCAGCGCTGTAGAACATGCAGTGGGACCTTTGTGTTGAAGACATTTGTTAGAAATATGATTCCTGTGGCGACAATCTGAATGTAACTTTAAGGTCACGTACACTACCAACCCCGTATCTCGCCACGCAACAACGGGAGTGAATGTTGATTTACGGCGTTTTAATATTTCAGCTTTATCACCACGGCCTGTTAACAATTCAGCTTGGACAGACAAATGTGTGGTTTGCTAGCACGAGGAGAGGTGAGATGAAATGGGGTTTAACGTCGCGTCCAAGATTATTGCACTTTTTTAGCGACGTGCATGTACGTATGTGTGTTTGTGTGGCTGCTTGTACTAGTCCAGACTGATGCCGATTTATAGTGCTAGCTCACTGAGATACCATGCCGCAGTTTAACATGAATACCCCACTCAGACACAGTATACTGACTCCGAGCCGACCAGTCCTTGTTTTAGCCTCTTAATACCGAGCGCCAGACAGGGTTATAACAAGTACCATCTTTTAACATCTTTTGGTATGACGCGGTCGGGGATCGAACCCCAGACCTTCCGCTCTCTGGGCGGACGCTCTACTACAAGACCACGGAGGCGGTCTCTAGCACGAGGAGAGGTTTAATTGATGGATTGTATTAATGTATATATTTTACCCATGAAAAATGTGGCGATGAGAAACACAGACGAGGAACAGATCGTTTTATAATCAATTGCCTTTTTATCTTGTAAAAATATTTTGTGATAATATAGACTGAACAAAACAGGTTAGAGATCAAGAATATCTTTGGAGTTGGGGGATATTTTTTTGGTAGACTGAGCACACAATTTTATAAAAAAAAAGAGAGCTCTTACAATATTCATGATCCCTAACCGTTTTTTGTACAGTGTATATCTACACGCAAAATATGAATAAACACACGTACAGTATTACGTATTACAGTGTTGCTTAACTAAGATGGACACGCCCAGCACCAAATGCGCCAGGGGCGTGAAAATGACATGTTTGTGTGTTTAAAAAAGAAACAATTATATATTGAACCACTAAAGAAACGTCAGGATGGATAGATATATATGAGAAACCTTATTTGTCCAAACACTGAAACATACTTTGAGACATATTAAAAAGATGAAACATGGCGTCATCAAGGTTGAAATTAAAGTGTCAAAAGTTCTTCAAGTGAAACACAACACTAGTCCCTGAGAAAATGGCATCACAAGTCAGTATCTCGTGTGTCAGACATGTGCATTGATGACTGCCATGCAACGTCGATACATGGAATGGATGAGGCGGTTGATGAGTGAGTGAGTATGGTTTTACGCCGCGGGGGACACCAGAAATGGGCTTCACACTTTGTACTCATGTCGGGAATCGAACCCGGGTCTTCGGCGTGGCGGTTGATGAAGGCCATAGGCACTTGAGCCCACATTCTGAGGAACGCCTAACACAGTTCAGCTGCAGTTATCGGCCTTGGTCCGACGTCAACCAGTCGTCTTTGAATCTCGTCCCACAGGTGCTCAATGGAATTTTAATCGGGACTGAGGGCAGGCAACTGAATGGTTCTGATGCAATTCTCTTGTTGCTCTCGCAGTGTGGGCACGGGCGTTATCATGCTGAAACTCTTGGTTGCGGCGATGTGCCAAATCAGGCATGGCGTGTGGTCTCAAGACTTGATCAATGTACCAAGCTGCTGTGACACCGTTGCCTCTCCCTGGACCGATATTCTGAGAGTCCACAGGGCCGACTCTCTGTGCAAGACCAATTCCACCACACACCACGATGCTCGGACTACCCCACGAGTCTCTCTTAACAACACAAGCATCCGAATAACGTTCCCCACGGCGTCGCCAGACTTTCTCTCTGCCATCTGCTGTTGAGAAACAGTAACGACAATGGTTGTGCTGTGTTGCCAACTGAAGACGGTCCCGGCGATGATGTGGTGTCAGAATGGGTCCTCGGTGTGGCCTGTGTCGCTTGTGGGTCCCCCTGGTCTGTCGAGCAGTTTCCGCAGCAGTAACAAAGCGACCTTGAAGATGCTGTCGCACAATCTGACGATCCTGACGTCGGTGGTGACCCTTGGTCTTCCACTACGTGGTCGGACATCTGTAGGTGGTCTGGTACCGTTGCTGGAGCCTGTATATGGTCCTTACGTGGACTTGAGTTGCATTGGCTACTTGCCGGGCGGTTTGTCCAGCTTGCAATCGTCCAAGGGCTTGGTGTCGCTGATTTCTTGTCAATTTTGGCATGTGGTAGCAATTCAATAACGAATGAATGTTATCCGATCTGGGTTGATTTTTATTGGGCAAGGAAGGCATGTGCCTTTCAATTTGCACGGAACACACGTGCATCGGGTTACCATGGCCGTAGCCGTGACGCGTTTGGGCGATCGGTTTTATTGTCATCTGCTTTGTCTTTTTATCATAAAATTTCATTTTTCCGGACAAGGTAATGTTAAATTTTAGAAACTTTGACAATAATTACTCAGATATTTAAATGACAACTTTCCATGCAATGTTACAATGTGACGTTTCTTTTGCGGTTCAGTATATCATGTGTTTTAAACCCACCAACCTCCCATACCCCACTGCTCTAATTCAGTTTGATAAGTTTAAGTTTATAACTGAGTGATCTTGACCAATAAAGATTATTCCTTTTCTGTGATGCTTTATATTACTTGTACTAAATTGTATACATGCATGTACTTTTTCATCAAAGATGATATCTATTATGCATGATTACACTAATTATATCGGTAGGATTGACTGGTTGATTGTGCGAGGAGTGATGTAGAGCATATATAAACTTACGTCCAAAAGAAACTTTACCAAAGTTTGATATCACTCTTGCTAAAAAACAACAAAACATACATGCATGAAGTAAAGTGTATTGAGAAGATCAGTATATATACATAATCAACACTGAAAATGACAATCATACTGCGACCGAGAATGACGTCAGAGCCCCCCAAAGTTGGATGTGGTATAAAACTCGAGCTTTCAGAATCATGGACAATAGGCAGAGTACATAAACAATCGCTCACGTTCAATAACAAGTCATTAGTAGCGTGTGTGACCACCAAATGCCTCAATACACGCAAAAACTCTTCGACGCACAGAAAAAGTCAGTCGTCTGATAAGGTCACGTGGGATTTGACGCCATTCGTCTGGGAGGGCCAAGATCAGTTCTTGCCGGTTGGCTGGAGAGTGTGGTCGTTGTCGAACACGACGATCCATCAAGTCCCAGAGGTGTTCTATGGGGGACATGTCGGGTGAGCGTGCAGGCCACGGCAGGACGTTGACGTTGTTGGCTGCGAGGAAGTTAGTGACAATTCTGGCTGTATGGGCTCTAGCGTTGTCATGCTGATAAAGGACACCACGCGGCTGCTGTTGGTAGGACAACTGGACGAAGAATAATATCCATGTACCGCTGAGCTGTCAAGTTTCCGTCAACGATGACCAGCTGTGTCCTCTCCTGCCCACAGATCTCTCCATGACACTCCCTCCACCATATGGTTCGACCTCCTGCATGCAACACGCCGCCGTTCGTTCACCCCTTCGGCGGTAAACACGTTGTCTTCCATCAGCCCTAAACATACAGAATCGACTCTGCCAGTCACGTCGTTGCCAACGTCGTACAGTCCGGGCCCATCTCAATCGCAGACGACGATGTTGCGCTGTCAATAGCTGTCCTCTGTATCGTCTAAAATCCCTGATTCCATGAGCCCTGAGTCTCCTGGCCACTGTCTGTCGACTAACCCTGTGACCTAAGGCATTTATCGCCGATGACGTCACTGTCAGGAAGCGATTTTGAAGGTGCAAGGTACGCAAGTACCGGTCATCATGGGGCGTGGTCACCCTGGGTCTGCCTGTTCTTGGCCTGTCAGCGGTCCGCCCTGTCTGTCTGTAACGTTGCATCAAGTTGGTAACGGCAACACGGGAGCAACCGAAGGTTCGTGCAATATGGGCGTGGGTGGCTCGTGTCTTTCACTTTTTCGCGTTTTATCTCGCAAACATGTAACAGACGATTAACATTTTCTGCATACACTATAAATGTATTTAGGTTATGTTTTTTAGATAGACTTCATCGAAAAAAAAATTATACTTTGTCTGAAATTTATATTTTCAGTTGGTAAAGTTTCTTTTTGATGTCAATTTGGTTGTTCAGTAGATTTGGTACACTGAGAATACATTCTTATCATACACACATAGTGCACAAAAAGGGTTGTTTACTTGGTAGATATGTATATCAAAGTGGCATGACAGGACATTTTTTTTCAAATACAAAATAAATATTTTCGCATTTTTAACATATTGCCCAAGGCTATATCTACCATTGCATTCGTAATACATAAGTAATAGTCGAAGGGTTTTTTACGCAAGCGGAGTAACTTTGTTGTATTGTTATCGAACCTCTTCGTAAATTCGACGAACAAACAATGTGGTAGTTGGGCCTAACATAAATTCTTCAACGGCTCGGACTACCGTATTTCCTTTAATAAGCGCTTAGTATTTCATCAAGCTTCAACATTTATGTAGACGTCCTCTGTCAAGTTGAGGCCAGCTAGTTCTTATTTCTAAGCCGCGACCAACAATATCAGGGATGAATCAGTACCGGTGTTTACTCGAGATCTGGCGCTTGTCAGAGACACGCGTTTATTGGAGATAATGCGCTTATCAGAGACGTGGCGTTTATTAGAGATACGGCGCTTATCAGACACATGGCGTTTATTGGAGATCCAGCGCTTATCAGAGACATGGCGTTTATTAGAGATACGGCGCTTATCAGAGACATGGCGTTTATTGGAGATCCAGCGCTTATCAGAGACATGGCGTTTATTTGAGGTACGGTGCTTATCAGAGACATGGTGTTATTGGGGATACGGCGCTTATCAGAGACATGGCGTTTATTGGAGATACGGCGCTTATCAGAGACACGGCGTTTATTGGGGATACGGCGCTTATCAGAGACATGGCGTTTATTGGAGATACGGCGCTTATCAGAGACACGGCGTTTATTGGAGATCAAGCGCTTATCAGAGACATGGCGTTTATTGGACATACGGCGCTTATCAGAGACACGGCGTTTATTGGAGATCAAGCGCTTATCAGAGACACGGCGTTTATTGGAGATCCAGCGCTTATGGTATACTTGTGCTCTTTTAGAGACCCTAGTCGTATTGGAGACAAGTGCTTTATTAGAGACCCGGCGCTTATTGGATACCCGGTGATAATAAGAGGAAATACAGTACATATATCACGACTGGACCCTAAATATAGCAGTGACTGTTGTAAATATTTCTTCAATAGATTGATTGACACATGACTGTATTTTTATAGACTCGTGCAGCTTTCGTATTGACCTAGTCACACATTCGTACAATGACACGTTTGTAAACGAACAAATGTGCTTGATCTCCTGGATATCACCAATATAGCATGACAAATTACATACCTAAAGAAGATTACAGATGTAACAATCTAAACAATGTGTAAAACAAACCAAATCAATTCGAAAATATCAGCAATGCTAATGAACATTGTTGTAAGTGCCAAGCTGGGGGGTTTAATACTATTTCAAAGGTTGCGACTCTCGTTAATAATAATATAATAGTAGTGGTGACATTTTAGCTTGAGTGCGTTGACCTTTCTCATAAATATGAGACAAGGAGAGTAACTGCTTATGAAATAAATACAGATTCAAGTCGTTACATTTTCAATGGCCTAAAACACTACTTTGCTCCTTTTTATCAAAAAGACTAGAAATTATTTATATCGCGTTGAAGTGTGTGTGTGTGTGTGTGAGAGAGAGAGAGAGAGAGAGAGAGAGAGAGAGAGAGAGAGAGGGTGAGTAAGTTTACGCCACTTTTAGCAATATTCAGGCAATATCACGGCGGGGGATACCAGAAATGGCCTTCACACATTGTCGGGAATCGAACCCGGGTCTTCGGCGTGATGATCGAACGCTTTAGCCACTAGGCTACCCTACCGCCCCATGTGAGTATGTGCAGTTGCAACACGTGTGCAGAAGAACGTTCGTTCGGAAATGCCCACCTTCACACAGACATCCATCTGTCTACCATCCTCTCCCTCTCTGTACAGGGCGTACACCTTCATCCTGTAACACCCATCCTTATATACAACGTATGCATCTTCATCAAGCTACTTCTATCACCATCACTCCTATATAGAAAACATGCACTATGTAGCTAAGACAGACACTACAAAAGACTAGTACGTGGGTTCGCCCCGGGGATGTTCTTTGTTATATCCCAGAACTCTAAATGCACAATGGCGGGTTTCAGGCGGTGAACCTGCGTCACTTTGGGCATTTATCCCACATTTAACTTTGTGATAAAACTGAACTGCAATGTTTATTATAAAGCGTTGTTAAAGCAGTTTCATCATCTCCCCTTTTCAGTCCTCGATCCACCCTCTTTACACAACCTTCTACCCTTTTATTCTACTTTTATCCCACATTAAGCTATAAGTGATAAAACTGAATAACAATTCTACAATTTTATCTCTCTATCATCTACCTCTCCGTCTATCATCCATCCATCTACATCCTCTCCCTCCATCATCCATCCATCTACATCCTCTCCCTCCATCAATCTGACTACCGTCCTCTCCGTCTAACATCAATCCATCTACATCCTCTCCCTCCATCATCCATCCATCTACATCCTCTCCCTCCATCAATCTGACTACCGTCCTCTCCGTCTAACATCCATCCATCTACATCCTCTCCCTCCATCATCCATCCATCTACATCCTCTCCCTCCATCAATCTGACTACCGTCCTCTCCGTCTAACATCCATCCATCTACATCCTCTCCATCTCCCTCCATCATCCATCCATCTACATCCTCTCCCTCCCTCGTACCATCTGTCTATAGCCTCTCCCTACATCATCCATCCATCTACATCCTCTCCCTCCATCAATCTGTCTACCGTCCTCTCCGTCTATCATCCATCCATCTACATCCTCTCCCTCCATCATCCATCCATCTACATCCTCTCCCTCCATCAATCTGACTACCGTCCTCTCTGTCTATCATCCATCCATCTACACCCTCTCCCTCCATCATCCATCCTTCTACATCCTCTCCCTCCATCATCCATCCATCTACATCCTCTCCCTCCATCAATCTGTCTACCGTCCACTCCGTCCATCATCCATCCATCTACATCCTCTCCCTCTATCATCCATCCATCTACATCCTCTCCCTCCAACATTCATTCATCTACATCCTCTCCCTCTATCATCCATCTATCTACATCCTCTCCGTCCATCATCCATCCATCTACATCCTCTCCCTCCATCATCCATCCATCTACATCCTCTCCCTCTCTCTCCATCATCCATCCATCTACATCCTCTCCCTCCCTCATACCATCTGTCTACAGCCTCTCCCTCCATCCATCTGTCTACCGTCCTCTCCGTCCATCATCAAGCCATCTACATCCTCTCCCTCTATCATCCATCCATCTTCCATCCTCCCAATCCCTCTCTCTACCATCCTCTCCATCCATCCATCTACCAACCTCTCCACTCATCTACAATCCTCTCCATCCATCTATCTGCCATCCTCTCCCTCCATCACCCATCAATCTACAACCTCCCATCCATCTGTCTACCATCCTCTCCATCCTCCCACCCACCAATCTGCCTTCCCATTCATCAATCTACCATCCTCTCCATCCATCCATCCATCCTACAATCTACAATCCTCTCCATCAATCTACTATCTTCTCCATCAATCTACCATCCTCTCCATCAACCTACCCTCCTTCCCAGCAATCAATCTACCATCCTTCTCATCCATCCACCAATCTACAATCCTCTCCGTCAATCTACTATCCTCTCCATCAATCTACCATCCTCTCCATCAACCTACCCTCCTTCCCAGCAATCAATCTACCATCCTTCTCATCCATCCCCTCCATCCATCCATCTACCATCATTCCCATCCATAATTCTACCATTATCTCCTTCCATCCACCCATCTACCATCCTCTTCATCCATTAATCTACCATCCCCTCCAGCCCTTTACCATCCCCATCCATCCATCTGCCTCTCAATCCATCCTTCTTCCATCCTCTCCATCCATTATTCCCACCATCCCTTTACCATCCCCATCCATCCATCCTTCTTCCAACCTCTCTATCCATTAATCTACCATCCCTTTACCATCCCCATCAATCCATCTACCTCTCCATCCATCCTACTTACATCCTCCCCATCCATTAAACTACCATCCCTTTAACATCCCAATCCATCCATCTACTATCACAGCCATCACTCTACCCCTCCATCCATTTACATCCCCATCCATCCATCTACCTCTCATCCATCCTTCTTCCATCCTCTCAAACCATTAATCTACCATCCCTTTACCCTCCCCATCCATCAGTCTACCTCTCCATCCTTTTACCCTCCCCATCCATCCATCTACCTCTCCACCCATCCGTCTACCATCTTCTCCATCCATTAATCTACCATCCTTTTACCCTCCCCATCCATCCATCTACCTCTCCATCCATCTACTTTCACATCAATTCATCTCTCCATCCTTTTACCATCCCCCATCCACTTTTCCACCCATCCTTCTTCATCCCCCATCCATTATCTACCTCTCCATCCATGTACCATCCCCATCCATCCATCTACCCCTCCATCCTTTTACCATCCCCATCCATCCATCTACCTCTCCGCCCATCCTTCTTCAATCCCCGTCCATTATCTACCTCTCCATCCATCTACTATCACATCCATCCCTCTACCCCTCCATCCTCATACCATCCCCATCCGGCCATCTACCTCTCCACCCATCCGTCTTCCATCTCATCATCCTTCTCCACCTAAAAGGATCTAAACGTCGCCTTTACAGCAATTAAAGAAGCTGTTATCCATACATTGTGTCTACTTGTCGGGAAACACCCGGGCTACTACAAACAGCCAAACACAGGTATAAGTGTATTACCTTAAACGTGGCTTGAAACAGCGTCTCACCTCACCGCGTCCCGTATTTTCGTATACCCGATGACAATCATACTCCGGGTAATAAGTGTAACAATTCACGACGCTTAGTTCACTTTAATAGCACTGTTGAAACATTACCTGTCTAAATGTTAAACATGAAGTATCCTTAATAGTATTACTCTCCAGATGACTGAACAAGATGCACTTACAGCGGCGTTAACTAATTGCTATACTGAAAGGCATCGCTAACGACCCACACAGTCGAGTGTACGTGATTGGTGATGTGTTGACATCCTTGCAAGTGAGATGGGATCGATGTATACATTGCTCTACCGATGGTATCATTAAGTCATTTGGAACATAGTCACTGGAGGTTAGATGAGTTTATATAATTATCTCCCACTGACGTAATTTAATTGTTTGTCCCGCCTGACACACGTGGTTCTCCAGACGTCGGGAATCAGTCGAGCGTGACCACGCAACTTGAGTCACGCCGAGGGGAGTGACTTGAATATAGTCTGTTTCTTATTGAGAGGCATACAGGCCATCAAACAAATATATTCAGTACAGCCAATGCAAGTCTATAATATTTGGCAAGTCTAGATTACTGCAGTATCAGTAACTGAAAATGAAAGTTCATTTCAGAGACTAGATGTTAGTCTACCGTGCTGGGGACAGAATGGATAATGATACGTGTTATGGGCGGCGTACTTACCGTTACCACCCCGTGGGGTTTCATGGCTAGAGTAGGGCCCCAGCAACCTATACTTATTGTGAGAGGCGATTAAGTGGATCGACTGGACAGTGTATTGGTTGATTGCCGACGGCGAGGGACGTTGCTCTTAATATCAAATTGTTTGAAAGGCGTTTCTTAGAGGTTCACGTATGATTCATTATACTGTAATATTAATAACCTATTTGTGTGGTCCATGCAGGTTCTACCCGTGAAGATCCGGGTTAGAATTGGTCTTCAGCAACCCATGCTAGCAGTAAAAGGCGACTGTGCTTGTGAGAGGCGACTAACGGGATCGTGTGGTCAGGCTTACTGACTTGGTTGATGCATGTCATCGTATCCCAACTGCGTAGATCGATGCCCATGATGTCAATCAATTAATTGTCTTATCCAAACTCGATGGGGTTTTTTACAGACCGCCGTCATATAGCTCGAATATTCTTGAGTGCGGCTTTAAACAAACAAACAAATACAAACCATGCAGTAAGCGGGTGAGTGAGTATGGTTTTACGCCGCTTTTAGCAATATTCCAGCAATATCACAGCGGGTGACACCAGAAATGGGCTTCACACACTGTACCCATGTCAGGAATCGAACCCGGGTCTTCGGCGTGACGAACGAACGCCTTAACCACTCGGCTACCCGACCGCCCCTACAAACCATGCAGGGTCGATTATTTACATGACGTTGTGATATAGTTGGAATATTTCTGTCTAAACAACAAACAAACTCTAAAAAACAACTTGTTTCTACAGACAGCAATGTTCATGTGCGGCGGTGGATGACCAAGTTCATGTTTGGTTCATAAAGAAGAAGACTCGGGTTTGATTCCGAATCTGTAAACAGATCTGAGCAAAGTCCAACGCCGTCGGAGTATCCGTCGACACAACTCTTATGACCATCATGGGTTTCCAGGGATCTCTTCTAACCTGGAATCCCCATGTGATCCCCGTGGGGTTTCCGGATTACAATTGGTCCGCAGCAACCTCTTCTGGTCGTGAGGGAGACTTAATGGTTCTGGCGGTCGGGCTCAGTGACTTGGTTATTGGCGTGTTATCGTACTCCTGCAGCGTGGATCGATGCTCATGATGTCAATCATTGGAATGTCTTGCCGAGTCTCGATTATTTACAGACCGCCGTCAAATAGCTGGGCTATTGCTGATTGCGGCATTAAATAACAAACAGACACACACGCACATGCATACTCATACACACACAGCAATCAATGTGGCCACCTGACCGCATCCGTGGTCTAGTGGTACAGCGTCCGCCCAGAGAGCGGAAGGTCTGGGGTTTGATCCCCGGCCGCGTCATACCAAAAGACGTTAAAAGATGGTACTTGTTGTTACCCTGTCTGGCGCTCGGCATTAAGGGGCTAAAACAAGGACTGGTCGACTCGGAGTCAGTATACTGTGTCTGAGTGGGGTATTCATGTTAAACTGCGGTTATGGTATCTCAGTGAGCTAGCACTATAAATCGGCATCAGTCTGGACTAGTACAAGCAGCCACACAAACACACACACGTACATGCACGTCGCTACATAAGTGCAAAAATCTTGGACGCGACGTTAAACCCCATTTCACCTCACCTCGCCTCACCTCACCTCACCTCGCATTGTGGCCCCCGGATTCCCAACTCAGTCGCCTCTTTTTAAATATTTTTTTTTTATAACGTAGATCCATTTAGCGGGGCGTATAATTTATGATAAATACTTTGTATACGACTGTTATGGCCACGAGTTTCAAAATAGCAGTGCTCTGCTATATTGATGTTATTAGTCGAAGTTTAAAAACGAAACAATCGATAACCGGCTTGGGGACAATCAATATGCATAGAGATTATTTCAACATATGTGGGTATGCACTGTAATGTTTAGATACGAAAGTACACCAACACAGGGGCCATGTGTCGACAATGACATTGAAACATATAATCAATGACATATACCATAAATAAATGCTGAACAAGAACATCGCCTTGTCTGAACACCAACCGAAATCTACCAAATCAAGTTCTAGTGAGCTCAGTTCACGGCAAAACAAGTGATTCACGTGATGAGGAATGTCCACCAACTTCACCCCCACCCCCCGTGAGATATTTGTGTGGGTGGGGAGATCAAGGATATTTGGGAGAGGTTGCAGGTTTACTTCTTTCAATATGTTCTTCCGCTCACTGAACCGGAAGATTTTTTGAAAGGTTCCCGTTGATTTCCCCAACAGCTGCCCACGTTACACGTATGTGACCAGACAATATAATACTATATACTACGAGTTCTTATATATTTCAAATTGTGGCTAAAAATTAAATCAACAGGAAATGGTTATTCGGAGGTATTCAGGTATCATAGTTGTGTTTTGGACATTAACTTTGCGGAGTTTCGGCGACAGTTTTCGGTCAAGTAACGTTCTGGTAACGTTGGTTATTTTCAAGTAAATTTCGACGCGTGTATACTACAGCACAATGGGTTCGGCTGTTTCCATGATGAGTCTTCTTATAATGAGGTGGGCGGGGAAGGGCCCCATACTTCGCTGTATTACATACCTTCCTTCTTCCTACTGAAATGGAAGGTTATGGATGGGTGGAATCTATTTCTCCGACGCCGTAAACAGAAGAGCATTGCTATTATTTTCAAATAATAAATGGCTAAGAGCCACACATCGAAAACGAAACAGAGCAGAACAGGAAATTGGGAAGTATTATGAACGACCTTTGTATTGCCTAACGATAAATGCTAAATAAATTCTTCCTTCATATTTTTTTCACATTTGGTAATCGTTAAATCTTGATTTGGTAGGCAGGGTTGGCCCAGATATAATATTCCTATTAATACTCTCAATTCCTACATGTTATTATAGTTAATCAAACCAAAAGAAAGTGAAGAAAAAACATTCTTTCATATTACGACAGTTAATCGGTCATGCCATGGCAGATTAACTTTAGTACTATGAAAATAAGCGGGTGTTCTCTTAACTTCTTTTGCGTTTCTGTGATGGCATGACAGATAAAAAAAATTATTTTTTTAAATTGGGTGGTCTTTAAATGTTTTGAGAAGTATTTATATCTGACTTTGTTTTTATAAAATCTTTGAGCACAACACATTCATCAATTTGGACTGACGTCGTTAATTGTGGTTATTTCTACTGAGCCCAGTCCGGCTGAGGTCGTTACTAACAGACATGACCCGTGAAGATCCGGGGTAAAATAGGACTTTAGCAACCCATGCTTGTCGTAAGAGGCGACTAAATGGATCCGGTGGTCAATCACTTGATTGTCTGGTTCAGACTCGATTTTTTTACAGACCGCCGTCATATAGCTGGAATATTGCTGAGTGTGGCGTTAAACAATAAACAAACAAACAAACAGACATATCTACACCTTCAAGTGTACAATATTTCTGATATCCCCGATCAAAAGCTCTCTCTCTCTCTCTCTCTCTCTCTCTCTCTCTCTCTCTCTCTCTCCTGACTTTCAGACATTTACACCCTTTCTGTCGCGTTTCTATTAACTATTGCAAAATCAATTAATATTCGGACAAATATAAAATGCATGAGCTTAATGTTCCATGAAGAAGAATCTATTATGTTAGGTCTAAGTTTAACGACAATCACTGCTCAATAATGAATCCGAACTGATGACTCACAATGCCAATATAATATGTCAAACATTCATTATCAAATGAAACAAGCATCTTTATGAATAATTATTTGAATATAAATGCAGTATTTTCTTCACCAAATATATACCTTTGCTTAATGTACCATATGCCTTTTACAATAACATAATTTCATAGCAAAGAAATAATAAGAAATGATTTGGAAGATATCTCTTTTATAGAAAGCTATTTCTGAAAGGAATCAGTGTTGGTGATGTGGAAATCATAAATTAAGTTTCAATTTACCCTGAATTTTAAAGTGGAAATTGCACAACCCGGAAAATAAAATAATATCCCAATGCGGCGTACCATCACTGTCATGCGAATATAGTAATCGAATGATGTGTAGTTAGCCGTTGTATATATCGGAAAAATGTAATGGGCACGTGCCATCACGTATAACATATGTACGTCCTTCTTAGTTTTATATGAAATTATGTGAAAATTAAAGAGACGAATAACTGATAATTCCGATAGACGTTCGGGTTATTCCTTTCCACGTTGCTCATGGGGATTCAGGGTTTTGAGGCCTAAAGGATCGGGTGGTCAGGCTCGGTGACTTGGGTGATCACGTGTCAACTTAACCTGACGTAGTGAATCGTTACTTATAATATCAATCACTGGATTGCTTGGTCCAGACTCGATTATTTACAGACCGCTGGAGCCGGAGCATTACTGAGTGTGCCGCTAAACAACAAAAACAAACACACCGCTCGATTGTCTATAGTGAATGTGTGTCAGATACGGGACGCACTGTGACATACATAATAAACGAAGTGAAAACGGCAATGGTATTAATTGATAATCAACCCCTCTTTATTTAATGATAGAATTAGGCAAGTCAGGCAAAAAAGGATTACTACTTAATAAACGGGATCGCCAGTAGGTTTGAGATACAGTTAACCTGAGACAATCCATCAGCAATACACAAACGCCAATCCCGGATGCCTGGTGGATTACACGAGACGTGAAACGATTTTATTTTCATGGTTTATTCAACTTCACACACGAGGTCAGCGAGTCATCTGACCGCGATATGGAACAACTTTCAACCCTTCCCCCCTCTCCTTCAAAATGTTCTCGCCCGGACGCCTAATTGACAGGATTTTACTGATTTCCCCCCTCCGCACAAATCGGACAATTCACAGAACAAAGAAAATATTAAAGCAATCGTGGTCGATGAGTAGATATTTATGTATGGAGCTTACACAATAAATTCCAATGAATAAATATCCGTGATTATTTTGTGAAGATATGGTGTATATTGTGCGTCAGACACCGGTGAATATTCTGCACTTTGTGTTTTCAGAGGGAGGAGAACGGAACAGCCTGATGACAACTTGATAGTCGGAGACGCGCGAGCGAATCGTCTACGAGGTGTGACTTGTTTCTATGTTATTTTATTGAGTATTTGTTATATTTTGATCGATTTCTATTGTTTGATGTAATAGGTCTCTAATAGTTCTTCACTTTGTGATAAGATATAGCCAACAAGACGGCATGAGTGCCCGTCTAGGTTGATCCGAGCCGAGTCCTTTGTGTGCAAATAACTCATGTTTGTCGACTGAGTGTATTTGGAGAACATTTGGTTTATCTCAACTATTGCCTGGCTTTTTTGTCCGTTCTGATCACCTATACTTCTTATTCTACCTCTTCGCCACATACAGGCGAGTCCTGATTCACCCGTTCAGGTAATATTTTCACGAAATCTAGGAAGTTGGCTAAAACTTCTGTGTTATGGTCACTCGATCCTTGTTATCGGTGGTGAACGAGATTGAGATCCGAGGGCCTTTATTTCTGTTTCAGTTCAGAAGGGATATTGGATCTACCTGAATATGTCTACGTCACATGCACAGCCCGGACCCTCCGGAGGCTCGGCCTCGGGGGTGGGGGCGACCAGCGGGCGGAACCCCAGTGCTAGTAGTGGAAGAGGGGGGCAAGGCGAAAAAGAGACAAAACCCACAAAATTGAGCAAGGCTCCTAGCACCAGTGCACGCAGGTAACTGTCTTACTGAATATATTTATATTACAGATTGATTCAATATACCTGCACAGTGTATACAACGCATACCACGCTCTATAACTTGATACAGTTCAATAGCAGCAGCAGTGTATTCGCTATATCCCCACGTGCACAACTCTACCCTAGCTCATTTGCATATAAGCTTTTTCGCCCTCTTGTCGCTTATGAAAACACTCTACGATCAAAGTAAGATCATATTTGGAAAGCCCTCGATACGATCTTTCCAATGGTGTATGACAATTTATGATCCGATTTACGGTTAAGTGATAATTTGCGAATTACCCTTCGTGGCTTTCCAAACCTTCGATCGCCATATTGTTTGGTGATCTTTACTCGAGTTGACCTAATCAAAGACAAGTTTGGCGTACAT
The DNA here is from genome assembly GCF_022045235.1 of Haliotis cracherodii. Taxonomy (NCBI): domain Eukaryota; kingdom Metazoa; phylum Mollusca; class Gastropoda; order Lepetellida; family Haliotidae; genus Haliotis; species Haliotis cracherodii. The sequence goes on along the minus strand of NW_027266273.1, from coordinate 2,649,898 downwards.
TGTAGATTGTGATCAGTTTCGCAGCGTCACATGACACATGGTATTTCATTCTGTTTAGATTGCAAAGAGAGCTGGCCGAAATAACATTGGATCCGCCACCAAATTGCAGGTAGGTACATTCAATACTATTACTAACTCATGTGATAACAGCCTTATAGCATGTGCCTACCTAGATTGTGTGATGAGATGATGATAGCGTGACGATTATTTACATATTCAACATACTTTCTTTTCACACTTGCATTCCAGCACTGTCAGTTATTATGATAACAAAACATTCAGTTTGTGCTGGTATTATACATACCAGTATGCAAAATAATATCTGTTAACAACGCATTAGATTTCTGAAGATTCTGAAATCTGAAGATCTGATTCCCCATTATGAATGTCATTATCTAATCAAGGGATACTGTTTATGAATTTAGTTCGACATCTAAATTTTTTATAGCTTTTGTCCCTACACCTCACACACACCGAGCTAACTGACTGAACATGGCTGGATATGATTTAATAGGAGGTTATTGACCTTGATCACCATAACCAAGTTTTTCCTTTTTTATGTTGATATTATTACGGTATTGCTTTGAAAAATATCTCTATGCATGTGCCTACAATCCCCTATGAAAGCTTTACTGTCTTTTAAACAGGAGCAGTAAAAGCTTTAATTAGCCTGTCATTATGTAATGACTTTCTTATAGTTCCCACCCTAGGAATTTACCTGTACACTATTTTCAAGAAGGTAAGAGGACAGCAGCCAGTACACTGAGGATTAACTCCAACAGTTGAGAAAGTGAAGTGACTGAGTGTGACCGCCCACTAGATGTAGTCTATCTGACAGCGGAATATTCTCAGTGCTGCTTTTATCTCTACAGTTTCGGAAGTTTTGATTAACAAATGACAAGTGTTTGTCAGGGCCTTGTATTTGGTAGGCTTAATTTGCTGAAGTAAACATATATATTTTACAATTTGACTGGAATATTCTCCCCAAAGGAACTCCCCTGCACAGGATATCATAGACGTTACCTGGCCAGGATGCCACATGCCCTCAAGTGTGATGTCTTCCCCATTGTAACCCAGTGTACAGACTAACTGAATCCGAACCCTTCCCCCGGGTTCCGCCCCGAACCCTCTCCCCCCTGACCCCGCCCCGAACCCTCTCCCCTGGACCCCGCCCCGAACCCTCAATGAAATATTTGTTTTCTTTCATTTTTTTTCTCTGAGTAGGTCTCGTAGGTATTAAGTTTGTATGCCCAGCCAGACCAAACTGTGCTCTTCTATGTATCTCATGTACCTGTGCTCTTGCTGGAAACAAAAACCATAATGAAAAAAAGAAAAGAAGTTTATGAGCCCCTGCTAATGTGATTGACTGACATTTGTAAATTACTGGCTTCACGTTTGTAACAAGAGGTTGCTCTGTATGTCATATTATATCCTCAGTTTGTGTATATTCCCATGTAAACATTCACCCTGTAGACAGTTCTTTTATGCTGTTCAGAATCCACCCACCGTAGGGTGACTATATTGTTACAGGGTCTTGTTATTGTGTCTCGATGAATTTCGCACCTGTCATGGGTGGAGTGACGTGGTGATTAACGATAGTTGGTGTGTTACATAAGTATCCTGGTATGAATAAGAGATTAACATGTTCTTATATTGATTAAGAGGATCTAGACAAAATGTGCAAATTATCTGATAGAAGACTTCCGTTTGAATTATGAGTTGTTGCAACCATATTTTGCAGGAAGTAATTTTGTTGCATTACAACTCCCAAGTATAATACACACACGAGAAAAAGTTTTGTGTAAACAACAAACCTTGTGAAATAATGTCTTAAATTAGGGAAAAAAGGAGTGACTGCAGTGGATGATTGGAAAAAATGTTTCACTGTGTCAAGGTCTGGATTAGGCCCGGCTTATTGAAAGGGTTTTTTACATTGACTTACAAAAGTGGGAGTCGGGGAAACCCCCAATAATTACTTTTAAGGGTCCTTGCAGGCAATGTGAGTGTCTTGTAATGGAAGGATATGGTGTAGTCTAATGTGCATCTTGATAATACTTTAGAGCCTGAATGAATCAATGCCCATGTGGACAGTGGTCATTATTGATGGATGAAATAACAGCAGTCACTGCTCTTGATGCTGAGTAGGTACAATGAATATTATTGTGCATCCTTTTGGATGCAGAAAACTGTTTTCTGCGTCCATCACTGCTCTTGATATGCAGTAGGTACAATGAATATTATTGTGCATCCTTTTGGATGCAGAAAACTGTTTTCTGCGTCCATCACTGCTCTTGATATGCAGTAGGTACAATGAATATTATTGTGCATCTTTTGGGACCCAGTAAATTTTTGTCTGCCTCCATTCTCTACATTTATATGTACTGGACGCACTCTTGTGCGTCACGTAAAACCCTGAAAGCTGTTTTGGCTGTAGAGTCTACCATGACACTCTACTTCTAAGACTACTAGAATATAGATGCTTTTATTAAGGGGTGAAGGTATTGTCATTCAAACATCGACAACCACATATATACCATTGTTAATTGTTGAATGTACAATAGGTGTTGGAAGCTTTTCAATAATGAATATGTGATAAACCATCCTTACCCCCAGTAATTTAAAAAATGTCTCTGCTTACTCATTGGTATCATATGTCCAAACTGAGAAGCCTATGTTTTGCTTAATTGTTTTTTTCTTCTTTATGAGGTTATTTACTTTCATTTAGGTGTTAGATAGTATGATCATAATAGTACACCTGTAGTATTTAATTGTAACTAGATTATTGCCAAGCGCGACGTTAAACAACAAACAAAAATAAATGGTGGATACGAAAATGCAAGTTAAGATGTATTTTGTGACATAGTCCTATCACAAGTTTAACATGGGTTTGGTCTCGAGCATTTGAAAATAAGTTGAAAATGATTGCTCATTACAGAAGCCATTTTCTGTATTGAAGATACTGTAGGTTTGTGTTCCTGATGGAAACAGGATGGAGTATGTGTTTTTATCATTGTGTAAAGATGAATGTCCTAAATCTCAAGACCTGAGTTATTCTATCATGACTGTTTATATACATGCATTGGTTCATGTTGTTGTCCTTCTCATTAATATAGATACAGCTGTCAGATTTAAATTATTTCCGGACGTGGCATGTAAATGAAAAAAACCCGGTCTACTTCTGATACAAAAGGAAATTGCCACTGCTTTGAATACTGGCCGCTTTCCTTGTTCAATTTTGCACTTAGAAGAAAGCAAACAGGTCATTCAAGTACGTGTATTGATATTTACTCCATGCCATTTATTCAATGTCCAGGAGGTCTTTTGGACTGTTGTAGCTTAACTTGCGTGTTATGAGAGCTTATGGAGACCTTTGAAGCAAGATAGATGGATTTTAATAATGCTATGTTGAGTTATGTGTTTAATTTGAAAATAGGTTAATAATTAATGAATTTTTATTCAACTTGTTTGGTTTGTTTGTTTGTTTGTTGTTTTACGCCGCACACAGCAATATTCCAGCTATATGACGGGGTTTATAAATAATCAAGTCTGGACCAGACAGTCCAGTGATTAATATCATGAGCATCGATCCATGCAATAGTGGATCGATGACATGCATCAACCAAGTCACCGAGTCTGACAACCTGATCCTGTTAGTCGCCTTTTACGTCAAGCAAAGTCGCCTTTTACGTCAAGCATGGATTGCTGAAGACCTGTTCTACCCCGGATCTTCATGGGTCTCCATATATGAACCACGCAGCTTGATCAGACGAGGTTCTGCTGCACGTGGGTAGTGATGAACCTGATGCTTGCATTCCCCCGCAGTAAAATGGCAGCAACTTTGCTATGATTGATATATATGCAATAGCATGCTCATCAATTGATAATTTACATTTGTGCACCTGAAATAGAAATTTTTTGAGTTCCTAAGCATTCTAAGACTGATGTTTTGTTTGAAATTCATTTGTTGGTCATGTTTGGTATATCCTGGTTTTCCATAAGTGGTTATGATACGTTCAGTGAAAATCTGTCAAGAAAACATGTTGTGTAGCATAGTGTTATTTTAGTGATTGATGGTAATAAATTATTGATCAGTTGCCCTGTTTTGATGTAAACTGATAATGTAGAAAAATGTTATTAAATCTTAGATGTTCAGTGTTGAGCAGTTCTGTAGGTCTGCAGATTTGCACTTATGATTAGGTTTCATTAACGAGTAGCATATGGTGTAAGTGCCTATGTATCGTCAAGCAATTATTACCCATAGGGCAAGGGTATCCGTGCAATTATATTCAGTTATTCTCACTGAGTGTTGTCATTTTTCCTTCATGCTGATTGGCTATTCTGCACCAATTGTTCTATTGTGTACAAGGGGGCCACAGAAACTAAGTCATATGGACACACTGTTGCAAGTACTTGAAGGTGATGTCATCCATTGCGCATGATGTCACAGGTGAATTTATGTGATGTGGTTCCAACAATAGTGTTACTGATGTCAAAAGGTCATATCAGGAATCTCGCACTTTTCTACAATTTCTCTAGTAATGTACAGAAAAACCTACTCTCAGTTACAACTTTTATTCACTCTGGAATGATAATCTGTCATTCGTATTAATTTGTATTTAGTTCTCTCAATATTTATTCATTCTGTCATTTTCAGTTAGATATTAAGATCCGGGCTCTTCAGCAATTCATGCTTGCCACTAAAGGCAACTATGTTTGTCGTAAGAGGCGACTAATGGGATCAGGTGGTCAGGTTGATGCAAGTCATCATATCCCAATTTTGTGAATCGAAGCTCGTGACATCAATCGCTTGATTTTCTGGTACAGACTCGATTATTTACTAACCGCCATCATATAGCTGGAATATTGCTGAGAGCAGCAAACAAACAAACTAATAGTTAGATATTAAGGCTTCTGAAATTCAAATCCTGACAGTAATCGCTCAAGTTACAGGCCAGTAGTTCAAGGTGCCACTCCTCCCAATGCAGCTGTGTTACGAAGCTGCCAGGAGTCACTGCTGGTGGATTTAAACCAAGATTTACCCAGAATAGGATTCTTTGTTCATCACCAAAGATACATTCCTCTGCGAGCTGCTTTGTTTGAGCTGTTACCAACATGCAGGGATACAACTTAAAATAAAGTTGTTTTAGATCCCAACTAAACTAATCACCATTTGAATTAAGTTTTGGTTGGGTAGCCTAGTGGTTGAAGCATTCGCTGATCATGTGGTAGGCCAGGGTTTGATTCCCAAATGGGTATAATGTATGAAGCCCTTTTCTTGTGTCGCCTACCATGATATGGGTGGAATATTGCTATATACAGGGAAATACGTACTGGGAAAATACAACCCCTGGTGGTTAGACTCGGACATTGGTTGATAGCATGTTTTGTACACTGATGCAATTGCTGCTCATAATATTAATCACTGGATAGTCTGTTACAGTTAATTCTTTATAGGCTGCTGTCATGTGACTGGAATGTTTCGGAGTGGGGAAAACAAATAAAACAAAAACATGATCGGTACAGTTTACAGTCATACTGGCTGTGTGTTTACCATTGACCAGGGCTTGTGTTGGTAGGATATTGTACAGATAGGGGTAATAGATAATTCATTTGAACTACTGAACTTTGTCACCTGTTCAAGCTTGTGTTCACAACATGTTCTAAGGTGGCTACTGATTGCCTGGCTGATCGTGTCATAGAAGTCAATGTGGATCGTTGCTCACGCTATCAGTCACTGGTTTGATTGCTTGATTATGACAGCCTACCATGATATTGCTGTATGTTTTGCTGATATTGTTGTATATATTGCTATATATATTGCCATATATATATCGCTATATATATTGCTATTGCTGTATGTATTTCTGTATATATTGCTGATATTGCTGTATATATTTGCTGATAATGCTGTATATATTGCTGATATTGCTATATATATTACTGTGCTGATATTGCTATATATATTGCTGTATGTATTGCTGATATTGCTGTATATATTGCTGATATTACTGTATATTTTGCTAATATTGCTGTATATATGGCTGATATTGCTCACCTTGGCATAAAACCACAAGTCACACTCATTTCACTGATAAATATTTCTCCAGTCCTTTTTAGAGGCATGTATTTTTAAGACTGGATGTACATTCCCCTCGTTTGCCTTGATAGTGTAGGTGCACTTAGTTGACTCTGTCTGATTGAGTAGTTGCAGTGTAGTTGAGGATGTTGAGTGTGGCCATGACCATGAACAACATGGGTGTCCAGTGTACAACAAATAACACTTTCACACTAGCCCATATCTGGTAGAATCACAAGTGGGCTTTGTTTGACAAGTTCACATAAAAATTTATCTTGTGAAACTAATTTTATCAGCTGATGTTCATAGAACTCTATTGTGTGTAGCACAATGCTTTGTAATGGTGAATATGGTGCAGAAAACTTGTTCACGAGCTTCAGCTAAATATCGTATGATGTTTTTTTGGTCTATTTGTTTATTGTTCAATGCCGCACCCAGGAATATTCCTGGTATATGACAGTTCAGTGATTGATAGTGTCAGGCACAATCCAAACTGTCGGGGTACGATGACATGCAGTCATCCAAGTCTGGTCCACCCAATCATTTGGTTGCCTTTTACCACAAACATAGATTGGTGGAGGCCTATTGTAACCCGGGAGCCCCATGGGGTAAATAAAGGTATGAAGTGCAGCCTAGTACTGAGTAAATGTTTCGGACCACAAGCCAATGTGGTTAGCCAAACTCTCTTTGTATTTCTAAGACTGGTTGCTACTTAAGATTTAGGTCGAAGGTCAGATTGAGAAAGGATGTTATGGTAGCTGTGTCTGATTTGCTGTGAATTAGAAACAAGTTTATTTAAGTCATGGAGGTTACTGTAAGATGTAGATTAGTGATCTAAGGTCATATAACCTCAAACATGTTAATAACATTCTGACTCGCTGACTTGGTTGATGCATGTCATCGATCCCAATTGCGTGGATCGATGCTCATGATGTCAATCACTGGATTGGTCCAGACTTGATTATTTACAGACTGCCATCATATAGCTGGAATATTGCTGAGTGCAGTGTTAAACCGCAAACAAACAAACAAACAATATTAACATTCTGAACATGCTTAATGAAGCTGAGGGTGTGACAAATTAGGATCAGGTCTAATGTTGGCTTAGTCATACGGCTTAGGTCTGCAATTGAAACAGGTGGATTTAATGGGCAGGATTATGATCTTTGACAAGTTGATGTGTTAGTTTCCTCATTCCTCTATAGGGGTGGTCAGGTAGCCTAGTGGTTAAAGCGTTCGCTCGTCACGCCGAAGACCCAGGTTCGATTCCCGACATGGGTACAATGTGTGAAGCCAATTTCTGGTGTCCCCCGCTGTGATATTGCTGGAATATACTCACTCACTCACTCACTCACTCACTCACTCACTCCTCTATAATTCTGTAAAAGTGATGAATTTAGAGTTGCAGGAGCACCAATGGTTTTGTATTTTCATTATGCTCATGAACGTAGTTGATATGGGAGCAGAAAGATTTTAGGCTTTATTACTGTGCCCTGGTAAAAGATATTGGATGTTTTATATGTGGCTATTTTATTTTGCTGTAGGCTGTTTATGCATTCATCACAATGCTGAGAGAATCTATTACAACTCTTAGCTCAGGGTGACTCAATGCAAAAATAGCCTGGTCAGCCTGTGAGGAAGCTTCCTTTCATGTTTTTGGTGAGGCAGTGATATGCAAGTATCTGTTTTCACACAAAACCTTGCAGCTTGTCATACAGTTGTAATGTGTTCGGTGAGGCAGTGATATGCAAGTATCTGTTTTCACACAAAACCTTGCAGCTTGTCATACAGTTGTAATGTGTTTGGTGAGGTAGTGATATGCAAGTATCTGTTTTCACACAAAACCTTGCAGCTTGTCATACAGTTGTAATGTGTTCGGTAGTGATATGCAAGTATCAGTTTTCACACAAAACCTTGCAGCTTGTCATACAGTTGTAATGTGTTCCGTGAGGCAGTGATATGCAAGTATCTGTTTTCACACAAAACCTTGCAGCTTGTCATACAGTTGTAATGTGTTCGGTAGTGATATGCGAGTATCTGTTTTCACACAAAACCTTGCAGCTTGTCATACAGTTGTAATGTGTTCGGTGAGGCAGTGATTTGCAAGTATCAGTTAACACACAATACCTTGCAGCTTGTCATACAGTTGTAATGTGTTCGGTAGTGATATGCAAGTATCAGTTTTCACACAAAACCTTGCAGCTTGTCATACAGTTGTAATGTGTTCGGTAGTGATATGCAAGTATCAGTTTTCACACAAAACCTTGCAGCTTGTCATACAGTTGTAATGTGTTCGGTGAGGCAGTGATATGCAAGTATCTGTTTTCACACAAAACCTTGCAGCTTGTCATACAGTTGTAATGTGTTCGGTAGTGATATGCAAGTATCAGTTTTCACACAAAACCTTGCAGCTTGTCATACAGTTGTAATGTGTTCGGTGAGGCAGTGATATGCAAGTATCTGTTTTCACACAAAAACTTGCAGCTTGTCATACAGTTGTAATGTGTTCGGTAGTGATATGCAAGTATCAGTTTTCACACAAAACCTTGCAGCTTGTCATACAGTTGTAATGTGTTCGGTGAGGCAGTGATATGCAAGTATCAGTTAACACACAATACCTTGCAGCTTGTCATACAGTTGTAATGTGTTCGGTAGTGATATGCAAGTATCAGTTTTCACACAAAACCTTGCAGCTTGTCATACAGTTGTAATGTGTTCGGTGAGGCAGTGATATGCAAGTATCAGTTTACACACAATACCTTGCAGCTTGTCAAACAGTTGTAATGTGTACGGTATTTATATGCAAGTATCAGTTTTCACACAAAACCACGTACAGGATAGTACTGGGCATAAATGATTGGGATGGGAGTATATATTATTGTACCATGAATTTGGAATTAATTTGATTCTGATTGGTAATTCAGAGGTTTCAAATCACAGTAAGCACCTATTATTGAAACAGCTGATTTGATGGCTGCATCACTGCAGAAGCTGATATTTATAAAGTAGTACTCCTTCCTTAATCATTTTCAGTAGGCATTTTGAAATACTGATATGTATTATTCTAATGCCGCAATATTTCAAAATAACGTATTCGGCATGTTAAGAGCCTGCTCAAACTTCTAGACCAATTTGTGCGCATAGTCTTTTTAAGCACAGGCTATTATGACTGAACATTTATGTGACAGTCTGTATCTTCTTGAGTATGTTACAGATTTCTTATATAAATAGCTGTGTAGAGGGGGAATATAATTGCCTTGTAACTGTTCTAAAAACAGTTTCATTGATGTTTGAACTATGTTTCAAGTTTTAGTGACAACAGAGAGTTGAAAATTTGACACCTTTCTGTATCCAACAGTGACATATCTTTTGTGTCACAATAAAGGATGTTATATCATGAAATATAAATGTCATATAAACCATGCAAGGCCTGCTAAATTTTTGAAGGGTGTACTATTAAAATAACATTCAATGCCTGTCATGTATGCAAATAAAGTAGAAAGATGTAACAAAATCAAGTGTTTGAGTACATGCAGCCGCATTAATTTTTTAAAGACCATTATCGGTGTTGCCTTAATTCCGACCGAAAACCCACTTCACACTTTGGACTTGCCCAACGCTGCTTGATTCAGTATTAGCACAAACACAGATGAGTTCATGTTAAAGATGTCATGGTAGAATGGAGATAAACATGCAGTGTTTTCAATGTAGAGCTGGGTATCTGTTTATTTAACTATGCTAATTTGAATTTGTACCTGAATGCTCCAATAAATCAAAGAAAAATATATTAAAAAGACCTAAGCGCATAATTTAATTTCTCGCAGAAATATATGAAATATCACAGGCCAAAGGACATTGTTTAGAACATGCCAATATGATCGTGTACCTTTAACTGTTTCAAAAAAGACATTATTTGTCTTAAATGAATTTGTTATGCCTTGTTGACATGAAGTGCCTCGGCCATCAAAAATGTATCCAATTACCAGGACTTTGTGACTGGCAGGAAGCTTGTGTCAGAAATGAAATGTATGTGTAAGTGTCGGGGAAATAATCAACGTTACGTTTTGGCTTGGAAGTGTTTGATGTACCAGTGAGCATTGACTTACTGACTCTTGTGTACTCAAGAAGACAATGTCTTATTCAGGTTCATATAACCTTAACTAAAATGGTTTTTATCTCAAATTATCGGAGCTTAGTTAATTATGCTTCCTCTGTGTACGACTAGGTTTGTGTGATTTTAGTAATTGTACATCGGTAGAAAAAAAAGTGCTTAGAACTGTTAGTATCCAGATTTGTGAAATATCAAACCCACTGATGTAGTGTGATACCAGTGTTCGGTGTGTAACCTATTGGTGTTTGTTGCAATGGTATTCCAGAACGTTTATGGCTGATATATGATCAATTCTTTTTCTTTTCTTATTTTGAGAAGATTTCTGAAGAGTGTTTGAAATAAATAATGCATTCAGGATATGTATTCACTCAATGTAGACAATTTGCCCATTCGTGAGAAGGAGTGGTATTGTGTTTGCCAGACATTCTTTCAGTAGCAGTGTCATCATGTCATACAGTCATAGAGTTGGCAACTTATAACTGGAGGCTAACCGGTGCAAAGCAGGATTCTAGAACCTGAAGCTGATATAAACAACAAAGCTGGTTATGAAGGAAATGTGGACTGGATCTGAACCCTTGATGTATTTATTTACATCAGTTACATATTGATCTCATTGTGTAAAGTTTTAATATGGATCTCTTAGTATGAAGCTCTTAAATGGATCTGGGGGCACGGGTGATTCGCTTGGCAGAGTTGCGTCCCTTGGGCACGCCAGAAACCTATGATTGTGGGTTCGAATCCCGGTTCGCCTCAATTATGTTTCTAAGTTTGTCAGTGGTAAACGTCTGAGACCTGCATCACTTCGGGCTTTCCTCCCACATTAAGCTGACTTGGCATGATATGACTGGAATACTGTTACAAGCAGTGTAAAACCGAACTCACTCACTCACTCACTCACTCACTCACTCACTCACTCACTCACTTACTTAAATGGATCTTTAAGTATGAATCTTTTAGTATGGAACTCTTGATATAGATATCTTAGTATGGAGCTCCTAGTATGGATCTCTTGATATGGAGCTCTTGATATAGAGCTCCTATAATGGAACTCTTGATATGGATATCCTGGTATAGAATTCTTAATATGGATCTCAAAGCATGGAGCTCTTGATATTGATCTCCTAGTATGGAGCTCTTAGTATGAAGGTCTTAATATTGGTCTCTGAGTACATAGTGGTGTAATGATACGTTGATACAGTATTGTATCGCGATACAAGGCCCAAGATGCAATGTGTTGATTTACGACCCCTGTTTCGTCTTAAATACAATACATTTCATTACAAGCTACCTTGGTGTAAAACATGTGAAAAGTAACAGAAATTGTTCAAGCACCTGCTGTCACAGATTTTCTAGTATTTAAAGGTTTGTCATAAACAACATAACATTTACAGTGCCCTACCAATAAGTTTCTGCCCTACAATATCCCATCTTTGATCTCTGAAATTTAATGACAAATGATTCAGGGTTGTGATTCACCTGCAAAATTAAAGATCATCTTGTGAAATAACAGTACTGTATTGTATTGCATCCTTGGCATTGGGATACGCACCATATTGCTACACCACCGTATCATAGAATAGGTCTTCAGCAACCCATGAATGTTATAAGAGGTGACTATGCTTGTCTTAAGAGACAACTAACAGGACGGGGTGGCCAGGCTTACATGTCATTGTGTCCCAATTGCGTTGATTGATACTCATGGTATCAGTCAGTGGAATGTCTGGTCAGGCGTCATTTATTTGCAGTATAGCGGAATATTGCTGAGTGCGGTGTTAAACAAGAAACAAACATAATATTTGATATGACGTCACTTGCTTGTAATATCTTAATAATTGATCCTATTACATATGATCGATGCTCATGATTTTAATCACTGGATTGTCTGGTCCAGACTCAATTATTTACAGACCGCCGTCATATAGCTGGAATATTGCTGAGCGCGGCGTTAAACAACAAACCAACCAACCAACTGACATACTAACTCAAAAGAAGTTAAAGAACACCCAATTTTTTTCAAATTACGTTAGTAAATCTGTCATGCCACCAGTGTGTTTACGAGATTTCCATAGCTCAATGCCCATTTGAAAATTGAAATGTTTTTACAAATGTTTGGAGACTGTCTGATCTATCAGAAATGTTTTAATATTGATGCAGACCATGGCAGTGGTTTCAACACTCCATGGACACAATTCCAAGTAAGGCTAAGGGAAGTTATATTTGATTGTATCTGAATCAAATAGACAAAATTCTAAAGAATAATTTAAGACCTCTCAAAATAGTTTTGAAAAATATGAGTTTTTCCTGTGGTAATGACATTTTTGAAAATGAAATATGTTTCCAAGCCATGTATGTTGCAATCAGTAATGGAATTATTGATCCAAACTTCCACTTATAAAAATATTTGATCACACAATCTGGCTGGTACTTGTTTTTTTTTGTTCAGGACTTGGGTTTCAAAGAGTGCTTTATACAAATTGTAATGGGAATGAAACGGTTGTTGTGATCAGTCTTGTAGCTGGCATTTTGTTCTTTTTGCTTGAAAACCATCACGATAATAAGAACAGGGAAAACAACTTGGTTCTGTTTCCACTTACCTAGGCTATAAACTAATCCATTTGAAAAACAGGCAATATCTAGTTATTCTCCATACCTCCTTTTAAAAGTGCCTGTGTAGGTGGGAAATGCTGCTATCTTAATATGCACATACTGACGGATAAAGGTGTTCTTTTTTTCAATAATGTTAAGGATTGCAGGTTTCATATGCATACTTAACATACACAAGTATTTTTGTTTGTTTAAAATTCAAGTGGCATTGCTAGTTTGGGTTTTCATGTACTGCTAGTATGGGTTATCATGTACTGCTTGTAAAGGTTATCATGTACTGCTTGTATGGGTTATCATGTACTGCTTGTATGGGTTATCATGAACTGCTTGTATGGGTTATCATGTACTGCTTGTATTGGTTATCATGAACTGCTGGTTGGGTTATGTACTGCTGGTTGGGTTATCATGTACTGCTTGTATGGGTTATCATGTACTGCTTGTATGGGTTATCATGTACTGATAGTATGGGTTATCATGTACTGCTTGTATGGGTTATGTACTGCTAGTATGGGTTATCATGTACTGCTTGTATGGGTTATCATTTACTGCTTGAATGGGTTATCATGTACTGCTTGTATGGGTTATCATTTACTGCTTGTATGGGTTATCATGTACTGCTTGTAGGGGTTATCAGTTACTGCTTGTATGGGTTATTATGTACTGCTTGTATGGGTTATATACTGCTAGTATGGGTTATCATGTACTGCTTGTATGGTTTATGTACTGCTTGTATAGGTTATGTACTGCTTGTATGGGTTATCATTTACTGGTTGTATGGGTTATCATTTACTGCTTGTATGGGTTATCATTTACTGCTAGTTGGGTTATCAGTTACTGCTAGTTTGTTTTATCCATTACTATTTTAGGTTATTCTTTACCAGTTGGGGTTATTTGGACACATTGTGTGAAGCCCACTTCTGGTGTCCTCCACCGTAATATTGTTAAAAGCAGTGTAAAAACCTAATTCCTCACTCACTCATTAACAGCTAGATTCCTGTTTATCATTAATGACATCATGCATGCAGACAAAGTGATGTTTGAGGATCCAACTTGCTCGAGCTGCCAATTGACCTGATGGAAGTTTCTCTTTAAACAGACAGCTTTCTGTTAATATGACAAGACATAGTTCATGATGCAGTGTTAAGAGTTTGTATAACTCTGTTAACAGAATATTTAGTTCATGATATAAAAAGGCGAATGTAAGAATTACCGCTTGATAAAGTAGGCTGCTTGTCGATGCATTCATACATGCATGCATGCGTAGTTGGTTGGGTAAGTCTACGACTGTGAAGCATAATCTTGTTACTTCACGTTGATGTATGCCAGGCTTTTTGACTGGCAATGCTATGTCCCTCTCGATCAATAGAAAAGGTAATTATTGCGTGCTGTAACGGTAGTCGTGGATTGTCTGCTTAAATATACAGTGGACTTCTAATGCCACCAAACTAGAGGAAATTACTCTGTGCTTGCTGTAGAAGTGATTGACATCAGTGCACAAGTGTCTGTGTATGACATCTGGTATCACACACTTTAAATGCATAGATATTAGATCTATTATTCGAGAAATTATTTGGTTAGGGAGCTACCACAGAATGCTATGATTTAGCTATGAAGGAATATTGATTTTTGAGAAAGATGGTTAGTTCTCTGCCTTGAAGGACATTGTGGGTATGTGATTTTTTCCCTTCCACAGAAAAACATTAAAAAATAAAAGTTGCCGACAAGAATGTTAATGACAATTAAAGTAGTTTTCAGCTTTACTTGGCAAGAAGTAAAAGTCAAGTATTTTGTGAAGTTGTCAGTGTCAAGTGGTACAAAATGTGTTGTATTTTGGAAGAGTATTTGTTATATCAATTATGTTGCAAGACAGATGTTACCCTGTGTTAGGAGATTTCTAGTATGTTGCAAGACAGATAGTTTCTGTTGGTGAGAGATGTTCAATATGTCTTAGGGCCGATAGTACCTGGTATTGAGATATATCTAGTTTAATGGGGCTGAGAAATATGTGGCTGGATACTATCTGGTTTTAGGAGATATCTTAATTGTTGTAAGACATTCAGTATCTGGTTTTAGGAATACTGAGTATGTTGTAAGACTGATAGTATCTGGTCTCAGAAAATATTGAGTATTTTGTAAGCCAGATAGTATCTGGTTTGGGGAAATATCTAGTATGTTGTAAGACAGATAGCATCTAGTGTTAGGAGATATATTTTATGTTGTTAGACATTAGCTTTTGGGAGATACCTTGTACATGGTAAGAACTTTCCACATGATATATAGCATGTTGCATGTCAGCGGTGGTTGCTGTCAGGTATTTGATTTCTAGCTGTTCATTCTGAAGAACAAATTTATCTGGATAGCAGTGGGGTAATAGTTTATACTTGCCATTGCTATCCATGCTATAAATTGTAATTGTCAGTCTTTAAGCATGTAACATAGAAAATGCAGGAAGATATGATAAAAAAAAATTATTGTTCAAACTTTGTTTTGCTGTAAGCATGGTAAGTAGGAACTAAGGTATATTCAGTCCGGCATTTGGGCGTAAATATTAATAGCACAATTTATGCAGTGGATTAATTTGGCAGCCATTGCAACAATGAATTGTGATGTCCGTTGATGTAAGATACTGCAATTCAGAGGCTCGTGATTGTGACCAGGTCTACTGTTTATGCAGTTCAGATTTCAGATTTGTGGCGCTTATTATCCAAAGTTGGTTGGCACCTACCTGGTGCTCATACTTTTCTCCGAAAGTTAGATTGTGTAAGACTTACGTCATGTTGGTCTTTTGTCCCACTTTATGCTGACACACTTTGATTGAACTGAAATACTGTTCAGTTTCCAACTCACTCAAACTGTATCCCACCCCTATGAAGATCCGGGGTAAAAATAGGTCTTCAGCAACCCATGCTTGCCATAAAAGGTGATTATACTTGTCATAAGAGGCTACTGACAGGATCGGGTCTTCAGACTCACTGACATGGTTGATGCATGTCATCAATCAATGCATCTACCAATGCTCATGATATCAATCACTCGATTGTCTGGTCCAAACTCGATTATTTACACACCGACGTCATATAGATGGAATATTGCTGAATGCGGTGTTAAACAACAAACCACCCCTATGCCAGTAGCACCTGTGATAACACTGTATCCCACACCTATGCAAATATCTCTTGTGGTGACACTATCCCACACCTGTGCAGATATTGCCTGTGATAACACTGTATCCCACAGCTATGCAGATGTCGCCTGTGATGACACTGTATCCCACACCTGTGCAAATATCGCCTGTGATGACACTGTATCCCACACCTATGCAGATATCGCCTGTGATGACACTGCAGGTATAATGGGATATGTTTGTGTTTTAAGTAACATGCACCGTGCATGACTGCCCACAGAGTATTTTTACGTTCCACCTGCTTCCTTACATGTAATCCTAACCCTGACGGCAACCTTTCTCTTAAGTTGTTATGATGAGCGGCTTAACCTTGTAGGAGTAGGGATCACATTCTTAGCCTGGTCTCTAACCCTTGAGGTAATAAGTGAGCATGTTTATTTGTGAGTGTGATAGAACTTATGCAATGTGTTATTATGAGTGTGGAGATCCAGCAACACGTAGGTAGGATCTGTATGTTGGAATGTGTTTTACAAGAGACAATAGACTGGCTGAACGATGAGTATATGTCGTCTTTACCCATGATCTTGTATGGCTTTCTATGTTCTCTGTTCTCACAGTATGCCCATTTGCCTTGTGTCACTGTAGGGCTGTACTGATACACTTCAATGCGATATTATACGTTTCTCGATAGTATGTTTGGGATCTGAGATATGATACATGTAAACTTGACGGTTGACCAGGAATTTATCAGTATTCTAGGGATCAGTGTCCTTGTCAGGCAAAATTGGGCACAAGTTATTTTCTACATAAATGGGATTTTGTTGTTATTTTCTTCATAAATGGGATTTTGTAATTTTCTTCATTGAGAGGTGTGTTACCTTTGCATTTTATTATTGAATTCAATGCAATAAAAATAAGCTTTTAAATCTTTTTATTTGTCCTGTTGTCAATGAAATACAAGTCATCTCTAGAAAGCCATTCCAATAGTTACTGACTACTTACATGACTATGTTAACATGAATTAGGAAATTTTATATATCCTATATATAAGCTGGGACTTCTGACCTTTACAGCAGACTGCAGCCTCTGAGGAGGCCTCGAATCATCCCTGTTGTCAAGTTAAGGAAACAATTCCATCTTCAAAGGAAATTACCCGGCAGCCTACCAAAGAACAATTTAGTAGATTTGAATCATTTGATGAAAAGTGACTCGAGACATCTTGTATTTAGGGCAAGGATTTGCCATGGTCTGGCTATCCAAGGACTCCAGTAATATAATTAATTGTTTGTGGTTGAAAACAAGAACATGGGAGTCCCCTGTTTCCGATGTGTTGTCAGTTTCACTTTCTGGTGTCCCCCGCTATGAAATTGCTGGAATATTGCTAAAACGGCGGCGTAAAACCGTATTCACTCACTCACTTGTGCCAGTTTCATAAGAACATAATATTTTCATGACCTTGACCTTCACATGCAACTGTTTCCAGCCCTGTACAATTACTGTGCCCTTGTGAATAATGGTTTGATCCTTGACATGACTCATGGCATGATATTGTCCAAACCATGGACTCATCAAAGGAGAGTGAAACAGCACAAATACTGGACAACTCTTCTGAAAGTGTGGCTATGTGAGTCTGTGGCAGAATTGGTCCCCCGTGCCCGTTTCTTGTCAGAAGAGATGACAGTCAGGATGATGAGAATCAATTGTAATACCTGACCACAGAGATGATCAACTCACAGATCTACTATAGAGATGTAGATTGAAGTTCATTGTGTTAACTGTTAAATGTCAACCAGTGGTGTGTTCGGTTTCATTTCCATGGTACACCATGAAACACCTCACTTCCTCTTGCCAGTGTGTAGGAGGACGTGGGGTAACCTTGTTTAAAACGTACACGTGTCATGCATTAAACCTTGTCTCAAATCCTTACGTAGGTTCTGAGTTTGAAACCCTTGTTGTCCCCGCCTTTATATGACCATGTATTGTTGTATGACCATGTATTGTTGTATGACCATGTATTGTTGTATGACCATGTATTGTTGTATGACCATGTATTATTGTATGACCACACACTTACTGGATCTGTTAATATAAGATGGTTTTTGTTTTGTTTGTTCAAACTTCTTACTAAGCATTATCCATCTTTGTGATTGGGGTCTGTAAATAATCTGAGGTTGGATTGGACAATCCAGTGATTGACATAGGGAGCATGGATCCATGCAATTAGGATACAATGAAATACAATTAGGCAAGTCAACCAGTCTGTGTAGTCATCCCTTACGACAAGCATAGGCTGCTGGGAACTATATTCTCACCCAGAGTGAATTTAAACGCCATAGCTCCTGTTTGCTACACAGTTCAGTTGGGTACTAGGAGCTGCTGGCAAGCATTAGATATAACTGCAACAAGACCGAACAAGTAACAGGCCTTTATGTCAAGATAACTCTCTCCCCCATTAAAAACGTTAGTTCCATTTGCCCAGGTGCTCTGCCTGAGAATGTTGATTTTTTTCTGTAGATTTTGCTGATTTCATTACAATCTCTGTGCATCTGTTCATAGGCAACAACCTCAATCAAGGCAGACTCTCCCCAAAGCAGATGAAGGGAAAAAAATTAATGCACGTGACAAATCTGTCCTCTTCTGTCATCATGCAAAAAATTGTATTGCTTTTGTATGAAGTACACAGTATATTTCTTGACCAACTTGATAATGTAAAGCCCCTGACAGCTTCATTTCCAAGCAGTCCTTATCCCAGACTGATGGGTGCATTTCCCTCAGCTTGCCCCCTTATCAGATTGAAGATGAAATATGGATGCTTGAACAGTGCCAGCAGACAGGCTTGGAACAGTGTTGGCAGAAGGAAGACTTCAGTGTCTAGTTTGCAGATCCTGTTCTCAGTGTCCCTGCTTAACATGGCAATACATGAACAGTGTTGGCAGAAGGAAGACTTCAATGTCTAGTTTGCTGATCCTGTTCTCAGTGTCCCTGCTTAACATGGCAATGGGGTAGCCTAGTAGTTAAAGCGTTTCCTCATCATACAAATAATCTGGGTTTGACTTCGCTCATGTTCAATGTGTGAAGTCCATTTCTGATGTCCCATGCTGGACATTGCTGCAATACTGCTTAGGTTGAGTAATACCACACTCACTCTGTAATATTTCGATATTTTGGTAGTTTACAAAACTAAACTCCACTGCTTGGTCTAGACCAATTTGCACCAAGAGATATTAGTACTTCAACTATTGTAACTACCAACCTCTTCACTAACCTAAAACAGTCGTAGTGCTATGATCGCTTTGTGGATCAGGGACCAGAAGTTGCTATGGTAATAATGAGTTAAAATTTAACGTCACATCAGAATTGTTTCAGCCATATAGTTACGATACTATAGTTATAGTTAGACCACTCTCTGCAAGAAGGCCCCGGTCATATTTGGATGAACTGAGTAACATTTGTAAGCCTTGATATAGGCTTGAGGTTTATCCTAGCATGTCATCATGCAATTAATTCTACCAAAATGCTTGTGCTTCTGGCAGAGTCAGCAGTAATTGATCTCAATGTGTGGCCATCATCGGCTACTCTGTCAGTCCAAGGCAGTACTGATTAAGGCTCTCAAATATACCTAACCCTTTCCTGTGGCAGTTTATGTGAAACCTTCTTGGACCTAACTTGCATCCTTTGGAGGATGCTTATGTCTAAAAGCCAGTGAATTAGTCCTGTTTGTTTTTCAGGACAAAAGCTTGGTTGAGATCTCAAACATATTGTTATTATGGTATCAGAAAGGAATTGTTAGAAGTTTAATGTGAATTTAATGATGTTTGAACGAAAGTAGACATGAAAAAAGTGTTCAGTGGATTGCATGCTGCTGGTGGTATTAAGTTGAATTAACATGACATTGTTCAACAAAAGAAAAAGGGAAGTGACAAATCAAATAGGATTGTCACTGGAGAACTCTATCTTATTATGAAACTAATAAATTCTGACTAATTGGAGAGTGAAAGAAAATGATCCTTTCAACAATAATGTGAGGATTTAGAATGAATCGCTTTTAAACTGGAACATCGGGTCATTTGATTGTCTAGTCAGCATCCTTGGCTATTAGTGCCACTTCAGTTTCTTTTCACCACAGCACAGACCTCGTTTTCTTTTCTGCAACCCCTTTATAATTTTCTTAACTTAATATCAAGATGTTTATCTTCAAACAACTGTATCCCTTTAAGCAGGCTGTTAGAAGTTTATTGTCAACAACTCTGGGACATTGTTGAGAAGGTCCATCACCTTAGTGCATGCAGCTCTATTACTATGTTGCTCTTGTACCCTGTGAGTACTTCTGAATATGTATATTCTAATTTCACATTTGTCAGTAATAAATTAGTCATGCCCGAGCTGGTGTTATGTTAAACATAACTTTGTCAGATGAGGCAAAGTGATGGATTAACTGCTGAGCTAACTCGTTTAAGTATTAAGTACCATATTGGCTTGACTGTGTGCACAAGCATAATATGCAGACCTGTAAGGGGAGGCACTATTTTTTTAAAAAGATTTTTCGAATATTATGAGTAGATACAAACTACATAGTATAGCATCAGGTGAATGAACGAGAGATAAACTTTGTCAAAGAAAATGATAAATTTGTAATAAAAGATCACTGGACATGATGATTTACCATTTCAGTTGTATTTACTGTTCTGCTAGGCATTGTTTTATGTGTAAAGATTATGATTACTGTGTGTATTTGTCTGGTAAACTAAGCCAGAAATAGCAATCAGCTGAACAGACATTTTCATCCATTTCTATCGGTGATTCAGTTAAGAAAATATCTTAAACTATTATTTTACCACGAATAATTATTGCCCATATCATGTTTAGTTGCAGGTTTTACTGCATTTATTTAAATAATAAACAACATAAGCGTAGCAGTTTTGTGTATTGCAGGGCATATTTACGTATTGAAGAGTTTGACGAGTCTGCCTATTTTGATCACGAAAACAATGTGTTGAAATATTATAGTTGAACTACAACAAATATGACTCTTAACAAGTCAAAGCATGGCATTATCATATATGTATTCATTCTCTGTCAATTTATTGGTTTCAAGGCGTCAATAGCGGTAATCTTATCGTGGTTGTTGAAAATAATAGTGAGTTGGTACAATCTGGCGATTAGTTCACACAATATTGAATGAAATTTTGACTAGAATTGATTAAGTAGATAACAAACATTTCCAGATATACGAGCACTTTTTCTTATCAGATAGTTAAATAACAGGATTAACTTGCATTGTTCAGTATGGATTTGTTATCAGTCTTGCCGATGCTACGTATTCACATCCAAACTCTTTGTATGCATGGTGCACTCTGCCATCTGTGCAGGTAGCTGTATTAGTATGGAAAAGAAAATGTGCACTTTACACAAGATGATACTGTATGTTAGTGTTGCTGTATTTCATTAATCCTCATGTTGAAGTGTATGCTTGAATAAGTAGTTCATTTGATTTAGGCAGCACGAATCATGCACATGCCACAATATATTGATATTCTGATGATTGATTGTTAACCATGTATCAATATAATAATCCATAGTAAGTGTCCAGAATTGATTGTGGAGAGAAGTGTTATTTGATGGTAAAATGTTTTAAATGTTAAATTGTTAATCAAATCTGTGTATTAATTTCTACACAAGATAAATATTGCAGCCAATGAGTGCATTTTCATTCTGATAAAACAGGTGCTTTAACACATTTATTACTTAAACATTCTTCAACAATTATCGTGAACATTATCAGAGAGGATGAGGGAAAACGAAGTGATTATCTTTGAACAGTGCTGAAATAATAACTGAATCCCATTGCTAGTGAATCCCAACACTAGTGAATCCCATGGCTGGCGAATCCCAACAACCATTGCTAGTGAATCCCAACAACCATTGGTAGTGAATCCCATTGCTAGTAAATCCCAAAACCCATTGCAAGTGAATCCCAACAACCAGTGTAAAGGAATCCCATCGCTAGTGAATCCCAACACCCATTGCTAGTGAATCCCAATACCCATTGCTAGTGAATCCCAACACCCATTGCTAGTGAATCCCAACACCCATTGCTAGTGAATCCCTACATCCATTTCTAGTGAATCCCTACACCCATTGCTAGTGAATCCCAACACCCATTGCTAATGAATCCCAACACCCATTGCTAGTGAATCCCAACATCCATTTCTAGTGAATCCCAACGCCCATTTCTAGTGAATCCCAACACCCATTCTAGTGAATCCCAACACCCATTCTAGTGAATCCCAACACCCATTGCTAGTGAATCCCAACACCCATTACTAGTGAATCCCAACACCCATTGCTAGTGAATCCCAACATCCATTTCTAGTGAATCCCAACACCCATTGCTAGTGAATCCCAACAACCATTGCTGGTGAATCCCAACACCAATTGCTAATGAATCCAACACCCATTGCTAGTGAATCCCAACAACCAGTGCAAGGGAATCCCAACAACCAGTGCAAGGGAATCCCAAAACCCATTGCTAGTGAATCCCAACACCCATTGCTAGTGAATCCCAACACCCATTGCTAATGAATCCCAACACCCATTGCTAGTGAATCCCAACAACCAGTGCAAGGGAATCCCAACTCTAGAAAATCCAAACACTACCAGTCTTGTGAATTTCAACACTAATGAATCCCAAGTTTTATATGGATTATAAATTGAGCGCTTCTCTTCTTTGCGAGTGATAAAACAAAAGCTTATCAATAATGACTAGTCTCTGAAATGGTTCGTTACAGTGAAAGACAAAATTGATCTATGGTCAATACAAATTGTGTTTGAGATGGCTACACATCCTAAATGATGTAGAGTGGTTACAATCTGCCGTTCATTGATTTCAAGGTATTGATGATTGATGTGTGGTATGTTTGTACTGATGAACTCTGAACAGTGTGTTTATAATGGCAGAGTTCCAACAGGTTCTCCAGCACTGTTGTGTTAAAAAACATGTTGTAGATAGAAAATATCAAATGTCATCCACTCATTACATGTCATGGTGCATCTATTTTAGAGTGAGACGTTGACATGATTTGTAACAAGAGATGCTTCAGGCAACATGGCTGTCTATCAGAGTAATGGACGAAATCAAATATAAATATGTATACAGAAATAGTGTAATGGATTCTGTCCTGAAATATATGAATACATTGTTGTTGAGTAAGCTAGAAAAGATTGTGTCATCTTGATATAGTGATACAGTGGACAAATTTGATTATCTGCTCACAAGTTAGTTCATATAGATTTTCGTCTGAATAATGGGGAGTTAGGTGTATATTACTCCACCAAGCTGTTGGCGGAGGGATGAGGGAGTGATACAATTTTGTATAACAATTTTCATTGTTTATTTACAGTCTGTATTTCTCTGTGGACACTTGATTTGTTTTCATTTTACGAATACTGACACATGAAAACACAGTCGAATTTTGGAAATACTTTTCAGCCAGTTGACAGAACAAAGAAATTAGTATGTTGTAGAGAGGGGCCTGGAGGCATGCAGCACTGCAGTAATGATGTTGAGTTTGAATCCTCTCACATTGTCATACCTGGGCATAAGCTTCTGGTTACTTGTTACTTATCAACTATACCTTTTCAAAGTGTTTCAGTAAAAAATGAGTAACCCACAAAATCTGTATGACCAGGAGCTGATAACAGCTTGGAAACTCATGTAATCCTCAAAGTTGGGGTCTCCTAGCATGTATGAAGACAAGAGTACTATTGTACATATCAAATCAGCTGATTCTATCACTGCGACTTACATTCGCAGCAAGCACCTCTTGTTTCCCTGGCTTGAGGCTCAGTCCTCATCTATCTGCCACACTGAGCTGGGACACGTTTTCAGTTGAGCATCTGTCTCTTAAGTCTCCTCTCCTAGATCCTAGAGTTTAGTTGAAGAAGTCCAACTCAAGTCTAGAATGATGTGGCAAGTCTAGATTGATATTAAGGATTGTTTGGGGCTCCATTTGGATTTTGTTTTGTTTATTTTGTAGATATATTTTTGAATAAGATAACATTATTTCTTGGACTATAAGTCAGTCTACTGTCTCATGAGATGACATGCTTTTGTTAATGTTAAATAATATCCATTATCATTGTCATCATATGTTTTGTTAAGCAACTTTGTGAGTTTACCAACATATACTACTCAAAAGAAATTAAAGAACACCCAATTCTTTCATATTACTTAAGTTATCTGTCATGGTATGACTACTGTCATGAAAGAATCAAGTGTTCTTTACCTTCTTTTGAGTAGTATTTATCAAGGAAGCTATGCTGAACACAGTACATGCAGTGAATCAGTTGACATATTTTGTCAGTTTGCGATCAGCTGAAGTGAATATTCTGGTTGAACTGAGATGGACTTTCTATTTAAGATTTGATCTCTGATTACGGTTGACTTTTGAAGAAACGTCTTGTTCAGGCTGCACTTTTTGTGGGTAATGGTCCCCAGTAACCTCACATGGTCAACAGGTGACTACATGGATCACGTGATCAGGATTGACGTGGTTGATCGCATGTAGTCATATCCCATGGATTGATGCCCATGATGTCATAGGGGCAGTCGGGTAGCCTAGTGGTTAAAGCATTCACTCGTCACATAACGCTGAAGACTCGGGTTCGATTCCCCACATGGGTGCAATGTGTGAAGCCCATTTCTGGTTGTCACCTGCCATGATATTCCTGGAATATTGCTAAAAGAGGCATAAAAACATTCTCAATTACTCTCACGAATGAACGAACAAACGAATGATATCAGATACTGGATTTCCAGGGCCAGCCTTGATTGTTTATGGACTGCCATGATAAAGCTGTAGCATTAGGCAACAAACAAATCTTTTTGTTAATTTCAACAATTAGGTTATATGCTCATGTTTCAGATTGCCTTTAATCATTCCTGGCCATGTCAACTTTCAATTTGGTTGTCACCTGATTTTGTTTGTCAGCCTGTCTGTCCAGGGCTGTTGTAAGCCTACTGTGCACATGAGTTCACTTTCCTTTGAGGCAGAGTACTTTAAGCATGTTAAGTAGGACACAGGCTTTCCTCCAACATTTAGCTGACACGCAGGGATGTAACGGAAATATACTGTCCAAAGCGGTGTTAAACCAGACTCTCACTCACTCGTTGAAGGTGTGAACAGCAGGTTACAGGGAGTTAAGAAGAAAATGTGCTTGCATCATAGATATAATTCCAACATATATATTTACAGGCTATCTAGATACAGCTGGAAATTTGCTGACTTTGGATTAAAACAAAATTAACTAAATCACCTAATCTAAAATCATACAGGATGGTGACATTTGGACAAAGATTTTGCAGATAAATCATCACAAGAAGTAGTAAATGAGTTGCAGAAAGAAACCAAATACAGTTTATCTGATACATGTATTCTCACAAACACTTCACACTCTGACAGCTGGGTATGTTCAAGGCAACGTTAACCCATGAAGCTCTGTAATCATTAGAGTAGGGTTGATTTGGCTGCAGTCCTAGGTTGATGTAAGGACAGTTCTCTATTAAATGTAAACCTGTTGTGAAAGTTACATGTCCCCTTATGTCTCTGAAACCCTTTGTGAAGGATGTTTATGTTGTGTTGTCAACAGGGCTATCAGGACTATATTTATGCAAGGTCTTCATGTCGTGAATACTGAACTAGGAGAACCCAAAAGATTGCTGACCACTGTAGCTATAAATAGTTGCACTGTAAATAGTTTCCCTGTAAGTAGCCTGCAACACAGGGAACCAGTAATACTATGGTAGCCTATGAACACCCACAGTCACACAAGTAGGAATTGAAATGATTTATTTCTCTGGTTGTGGATATTTGTTAAAGAGGTGATGCATAGTTAGGAATGTAATCATGTAAATAGATCTATTTTCTACAGCAAATAAAGACATAAGACATTTGAAAATAAATAACCTTTGTACTGTGCTAAGATTAAACCCCTTCTTTTCCCCCCCATAATGAATGCATATGTGCCTGTCTTATCGCAAAGTGCAAGGTGGGCCCACATTTGAAGCCTAATGCACTTGTTACAAAGAATATGTAGCCAGTTCAAAAAAATGTGCATTACCTTTTTTACTCTTTTGACAATATGTATTTTTCCTGACTTTTAATTGGAATTGAAAACACAAATCATATCTCCATTCTACGAACACCGCAGAATGAGGTTGTCAACCGTTAATATTTGTTCGTTCTTTGTGGAAGTTCCAGAAGTATCTGATGTGATCACTCATAGATTTGTCTGAATTACGACATAATTTTACTGTTCATATGACAGACGATGTACAAGATTATATTGATCTTTAGGAAAAAGTGCTGTTGTCACCTTTTTGTATTTAGTTTCAAGTAAGTTGCATGATTTTTAACCATTTTTGCAAAATTCTTATGCAATGAGTGACTTTTTCTTCCTATCATTGAGGTCAAAGCACACAACACCTTTGAGAGACAATTTCAATCAATACAACAAAACAAGAATATCTGTTGTTTTTATCCATGGAAACAGACAAATGTGGGCCTACTTGTTACAATCATGATCGAGTAAAAGTGGGCCTCATTTTAAAAAAGATTATCAATACGGTAGGCCAACCAATTGAAGCTTCGCAATTTATAAATGCAGACCCACCTGTTGTAATCATGACAGAAAAATAGTGGACCAACATTTAGAAAATGTTTATCAGCACTTACCAAACCTAATCAAGCTTTGAGATTTACACACGTGGGCCCATCTTTTGTGATATCAATACATGATGGAAAAAAGGCGGCCAATGTTCTTGGAAATGATTACAACACTAAGCGTGGTGAGGATTTGGTTGATGCATGTCATCGTATCCTTATTGTGTTGATTGATGCTCATGATGTCAGTCACTGGATTGTCTGGTCCAGACTTGATTATGTACAGACCGCTGTCATGCAACTGGGATATTGTTGCGTGCGGCGTTAAACAACTAACACAACAAAATCCAATAATAATTGACATTCCATCCACATAAATTTGTGAGACTGGTAGGGAGATGTGTGATAATGTTTATCTTCACAGGAGTCGATAAGGAGGCTCATTGATTATTGTTGCTGATGTTATGTTTGAATTTGAAGTCGATTTTTTCCACATGTTACGATCCTGGTCTATCCATTAATTGAATTTGAACTTATCTTGCATTCTGTTTTGAGAAATATTTTCCTGAAATTCAGATCAACATCAACATAATCAATAGTAGAGAAAAAGAAACCATGTGTCCATGTGTATCTTCTATGGACATCTGTCTGTTTTCAGTCGTGTTTTTGAATATCTTCCAAAAATTACCATCAATTGTCGATCAAGAGAAGCCATATTTTATCTTTTTCACATGTCAAATTTTAGAGGGGAATTTCCCTACATTACAGTCATGATCCATTCTTGTTGGAAATTATACGTGATCAATTGTGTGGCATGAAAGCTTATTGACATGATGTACATGAAACTGACGGAGTGGTCACTTGTGTTACCCTGCGCTCTGACAAT
Organism: Haliotis cracherodii; assembly: GCF_022045235.1. Taxonomy (NCBI): domain Eukaryota; kingdom Metazoa; phylum Mollusca; class Gastropoda; order Lepetellida; family Haliotidae; genus Haliotis; species Haliotis cracherodii. The sequence goes on along the minus strand of NW_027266273.1, from coordinate 2,622,436 downwards.
ACAGATAGCAGATGACCTCAGTCAATGGCCTTGAGAAAGACTATAGTCTGTTCCATACTTTTGGATGCTCTGATTATCTGCTGGCACTCAATTTAGGTGCATGTGGGTTGGCCTGAGTATTTAACACTTTAGCATGGAAATGCCTCGCCTTGCTACAAGGCTGAACTGAAGGAAAAGTCCATGGATGTGTTGTAATTCCATCCTAATAGGCAAGTCTAGATTTGTGGACAGTACAGTCTCTTATGGGGACAACTTGTTCTGATTCTTTACATTATTAAGAAATAATAATTTGAACTAATACTTATTGCCTTTGAGACTTGTGCGAGTCTAAGAAATGCCCTGAGCTGCTTTTTCTTTGTAGGGTAGTAGAGTGGCCTAGTGGTTACAGTGAACTCGCAGGTAGAAGACCATGGAGTACGCTGATCACTGTGTCAGATTTATGAGACTGATTAATGAGTGATTTCGGTAATTCGTTGCAAATTAGGTGTATCGGAGTCAGAATGCAAGACTGTCTGATTAACGGGTCTAAATAGCACTGATTTAATCCCATCATTATTGTCGGATAAAGCCGATCATCTGATTAACGAGACTGTACTTCATTTCTCAGAAGATGTTATCCATCATTTAAAAGATGGACTTCAGAAAACCCCTGTGGACATTCCAAGTTAGAGTTGGTCCCCAGGATCTAGGGCTGGGACGGGTAACTCGGGTCGGGTGGGTCCTGAGTAAGACCCGGGTACCCACAGTACTACCCGGACCCGTATTTAGTCACATGACATATTGTTTGAAGACAAAAACTCACTAGAGCTCTGTGGTTACACTACAAAACGCTAATGTTCCCATTTCTTTATGATGATGCACACATTTCTTTTGACTTGTATATGTTTGAGTAAAGATAAAGCTTTAGTCAACTTCAGTGTACGCATGATTCGATCGTTTCATAAGAGACCATATATCTATTATATGGTCTCTGGTTTTATACATGTATCTAAACAGTTTTTGTCAAGGCTACGGTTAAACTATTCCCAAGTGTTCCCAACTCTTGAGACCTACAGTGGGTACCCGGGTAGGATCGTGTAATAGGGGGTTGGGTACACGGGTAGTGAATTTGGACTCGTCACAGACCTACCAGGATTATATGCTTGTGAAAAGAGGCTATCAGGCTAGATGAATCATTGGATTGCATGTTATCGTACCCTGATGATGTGGATAGTTTTTCATGACATCTATCACTGGATTGTCTGGTTCTGACTTGGATGAGTTACAAGTCACAGAGTGCAGTGTTAAACAAGAAACAAACATCTTCACACAACAGATTTTGTGAACAGGTAACTGCTTCTCCACTCTTGTCAATACCCGAAGAAAAATGACATTCATGTTGATGCTTAGTGTGGTTTGGTATCGGGACACGACCTCATAAGGCAAGGAGTCACAATGCACCAACACATTCAGGCCTACTTTATCAGTAGGTTATATTCCAGCCAATATTAAGCTATGGCATGTTATAGCCCACATGATCTTGTCTGTTCCTGCTCAGTGGTATAAACACACTTAAGCTACTGATAATGTTGACACTTGAACATTCATATTTTTTCGGGGCGTTACGAGCAGATTACCATTCAAAGCATTAGTCATCCTAGTATTAGGTCACTTACAAGGACAGATCAATAGTAATTCCCACTTGTGCTGGGTCTGCAGGTAGTGTGGCCTGTCTGGTGAACGTACTGGCCATACTTTTGCTTTAAGACTAGGGCAGGAAAAGACGTATGTGCATTGTGTTCGATCAGTGCACTGTGTCGTTGATCGGTTAAGGGCGTCAATCGAAACATTATGAATGGATGAAGTCATTACAATAAGCTTCTGTAAATTCAAGATTCTCGGGTGTTCTGATGATAGCTTTGTTGTCTGAATTGGTAGTGCTGTGATTGCTCTGTATTAGAGTTGTTTGAAATTGTTTCAAAGTAGGTTTTCATGGTCAGACATTTTTTAGGGTTTTCACAGGCTTGAAAAGCCTCAGAGGTTTGAAAAGGTCTTGAATTTATTGTTTAACTTGAAGATACCTTGAAAATATCATGGATATTCATTGTTGCGACCCTTTGGCATTCAAGAATCCTATGATCGTGGGTTCAATTCATTCTCTTTATGATTCTTAAATTCTCAGCACCGTACTCTTTGTTGTGTGTAACTTATGACTGAAATAGTGTTGAAAATGGTGTTAAACCTAACTCGGGTATTATCTTCTGGAACTCCTTTGGATATTGGGTGATAGATTGTGATGCAGTGACTAGATGGTGTCATGCAGGGTGTCAGTTTACTAACTTGACATTGATCGATGTGGCCTCTGGTTTGCCTGCTTCAGTATCCCATGGGGATTCCAGAATAGAATTTGTCCCCTGGCGGCTCTCTATGTCATAAGGGCCTACATAGAATAGGGATCAGGCTTGTAGACACAGCTTTAGAAATTGTTTTTCCTGAGTCTAGTTCAAAGAACTAATGTAAACCTTATTTCAATTATCGGTTAACTAAGTTCCAATTTGTAGCAGAGTTGAAACATTGGAAACAGGTTCAGAATTAAAGTCTTCAAATGCCACTTGTCAGTGAGGAAAACCATCATTGGATTTTTGCTTGCCCTCAGTACAATTTAGTAGTCTAGGGCTGGCAGACTAGCATGAATTTGAAAGGCAGACTTGGTTGATTTTGTTTCATTGTACCCTCACGGAGCAAGATACTGTTCAATTATTTACAGGCTGCTGTCATATAGCGCATTTAACAACCAAACAACAATCTGCTCCTGTTGCCACGATGTAGATTTGTCCACACTCACTCACAGGCCTACACGGGTCTTCACTTCACATCTTTGCCATGTCTGAAATCGGTGGCCATTGATGTTATGGAGAACAGCGGTATGCAATGAATAATTTGCAAGTCCTTTGCCCAAAGGATGGATTTTGAAACTTGTGAACATTTAGTCTCAAAGTTGTGAATGATGGATGATGCATTAATGCAGCAACTATGGGCATCCATTACTTTGAATACTGTTACTTTATATTGCTGCCATTTTTTGTGTATATTAGGTTTTTGAAGTAGCTCTGGTGGTCAGCAAGGGAATGATACATCAAGACCACTGATGGGGATAGCACAGCTGCTGGTGATTGTTTAGTGGTAAATCACTGGTCTGTGGTATACCCGTGTGGGAGGTTTGAGAATAATATTTGGTGTCCACACATGCCTCTTTGTTCCTACCATTTCAGAGTCGCAGAGAGATTTGTTTGGCCCATTATAGCACTGTGGGGGGGTCAACCTTTGTCTCCTCATTCTGTTGTAGATTCATGTAGTTCCCTAACATGGCTGTGTTCTTGCAGTCATTTATATCAAGTAACTGCAGTGGTTCAGTTTGTGTGGAATTAGATTGGTGTGAGCACTTGTCGTTGTGTTAACATGGTATGAATTAAAGTTGTTAGTGCCAGGGACCACATGAATGTGCTGTAGAAAGATGCATGCCTGGCACTGGTCAATGAAAATGTGATACAAAGTGTTGGACACAAGGAATCCTTGACAAGAATAGCCAGTTATCAAAACTGTCTGCTCATTTGTATATTAACTTGCTTGATTACAGGACACCAACTCTCTCTCTAATAGCTCTCAAATATATTTAGCCTTCAGCTATGAAACTGATTAATGAAGGATATTTATGTAGAAGTATTAACTTTCATTCATGGCAGTGTGGAAGTGGTATCATTTCATGTGTGGTGTTTCACTGGCAAATCTCTCCTAACATTTCTCCATGTATCAACACTTGTTTGTCTCCGATAACATGGTGTTTTTATTCTCAAACTTATCTTAAAGTTAGCTTCCATCAACATCATGTGGAGGTGTGTGAGTTTGCCATAGCTTGAATGTTTGCCTGCAGTGGAAGTTTTGAGTCTTCTCCTGGCTTCATCAGCTGCTTCAGGAATGCAGATGTAGTGGGTGTCATGTACATTGTGCTTGTGAATGTTTGAAGTGATTATAATGTGGATTGAGTGGTTGTGATGAAGACAATGACATTAGACCCAGGCGTCTAATGTACCACAATTTGCTGTGCAGAGTTACTTCCCTTAGACTTGCTAGGATTCTCTCATTGTTGTTTCCAAAACAGATTCACACTTATTGTTATCCTGTGCTCATGGGTTTCACTAAATTGGTAAATGACTATAGGATTCCTCCCATATTGAGCTGACCAGCTGTGATACAACTCAATTATTGCTCAAAGCAGCATCACACTCAGCTCTCTCCCTTCCAACAGTACAATGACTTAGTCACTCACCCTGCTCTGTCTGTCCATTCAACAAGTGGAATGAAAGATCATGAGAGATTAGCCTTGATCAATATATATATCAATATATCATCCTGCATATATCACACCCATTAAGTAGGTCTAGAAGCATGGCAGCTGACCCAAGCAAGCCCATCATGGGTTGTGTCTGGGGCTGGAGCTGCATCTGCCACCAGTACAGATGGACGGCGACTATCTGCAGGGGGATGCTTGTCCATTCTGGAGACACTTGTCTTGCTTCCTGACAAGCTTCAGAGCGAGCCAGTAGCCTTGTAGTAAAAGTGTCCATTTGTCTCACACACAAAACAAGACATTCAGTTCCCAAGCCAGGGACAAATTTTGACAGGGAGCCATACAAAACAAAACCTGGCTTTTTTCAAGGTGTAAATATTTACTGACCATGCTTTTTACGGTTTCCAGTAATAAATTTTTAAGACTGACGGAGGAATAGTGTGTTCAAAAGAAGTTGTTTTTTTTTTTCATTTTTAAGAGGGAAAGTCAAGCTTGCCTATGTACAGCAGGAAGATTTATGAAGCCCACTATCTTTTGTCATTGAAGTCTCTGCTTTATCAGTGAAAGTGATACATTTACTTACAGTGGTAATTACAGGATTTCATCGATAAGTGGATAGGTTACTTTTTGAGTTTGTGGTGGTAATGGAAGTGTAAGCAGTGAGTGGGTTGGTTGTACATTGCTTTCAACAGTATTTATGTTCTATCACGGTGTGCCAGATTGATGTGGGTGGAAAGCCGAAAGTGAAGCAGGTGTAATACATTAACTTCTTTGGTAAAACCAACAAGTACAAATATGGTGCAGACGAACTACTTAAGATAAATAGGTGTCTGGCATGCCCAAGGTATGCAGCTCTGCACAGTGAATTGTGGCACCTTAGACGATTGAAAGACCTGTTTGGTTGGTCATTTAGAACATGGGGAATTACTACTGTTTTTTTTTTTAACTGAAGTTATGATGCAGACAGGCTAGATAATTTTAATCCAGCTCAGAAGGTGGAATATTTTCACAGGAGGTGTTTATGGTAACTGAAAGTTTTCTTCTGTTGCCTTACCTACAGTAAGTCTTTGATTCAATATGCTTATCCCCTCGGAACAACTAACAACATACTTGCTAATCTGATTGTCAATAATTCTTTCATTTCTCCACTATCTTTATCAGGACAATATTGATGGAAGCTACACCATCTAGATTAAACAGGTTTTAAAGTATGTTGTCCTGAATAAATATGCTATTCTGCTTTAATATGTTTGATAAATAACCATTTAATATTCCTTTGCCACTCTTTGATAAAATTGATTAAATTCTTTCTTGCTAAAAAGCCACTGGTAATATTATTGATTGAAAGCATAATGAGATTTGAATGAAATTTTAAGATCATTACTTCCATTGGTGAGCACTTTTTATCACACACTGATAAAGAATTCTCAGGCCAAGGTTATTATGGTTTGGAAGACATGGATAGCCCATTTTATTTTCAAGCTTCTACACAGGTTATGTCACCCACCTATACAATTACTTCCTTATTTTGAATGTATTACAATGAAACCGCTGTAGATTGATTGATCATTACTAGAGGATGCACTACTAAAATAAATGGATGCTGCCGCCAGTAAGAAAATGTGACAAGATAAATACTGGAGCTCAGAGACAAGGTTTACTAAAAGTATATTAAAAAAATCTAAGTTGTGAATGTAGAAAGTAGGGAAATGCAGAAGGACCACACAACAAGTAGGTAAAGTTCAATAACTAGTTTATTAATTAATCATTGAACTGAAAAATTTTGTACATGGTTTCAATATCTGAGACACGATACTGACTGTCAGCTGTACTGGAAATATCAGTCGCTCAGCATTGTCTGTCACATCGTGGCTGTATCCCTCCCACGATTGATATATCTGAATTAATCCGTACAATAAAAATTGAAAATTGAAAGTGTACGAACTATACATTCCAGAAGTCACGTGACCTGGAATGAATGACATTGAGGCCACACCTCCTAGAACTGTGAAAATGGGATATAAGTCAGCATGAAGACAAATCCTATTTAAAGCATGTATTTTAATATTTCGGATGGATTCCATAAATTTTCCTGTAATATAACATCGGTAGATAAAAACCCTTGACTGTGACGGCATCATCAAGTGAATTGATAATGTAAACAATCTGGTCCTTGACCACCCCCTCACCCCCTATGCAGATGACAATCGATGACTCAAAACATCTACTGATAGACTGTAAAGTAATATTTTATAGCTGTAACTGTAACTTGAATCATTACGATCTTGGAATATTCAATTCGAATAAATCCGAAATGGCTGAACTATCAGACATCATCCGGACATCAACAAAGGTCAATAAGAATTGCTAATCCAGAACAGCCATGTAAATTAAAAGTTATACAATAAATGTTTTATTTGAGGTTTAAGTTGCTAACCAGAGTTGTTGAAGTAGTTGTCAAGGACAAAAACATATAGTAAATGAAGAGTTACCTCCCCCTTCAGCTTACTCAATCACTCCCCTTATCTTGAATCAACCTGTGGGCTTATTTAATAGTTACAATGTTTTCATAGTGTCCTTAGTTAGCACCCTTGAGCTTTGTAGGTTCTACCCTGTTTGGAATCTGGGTTGGATGGGTCATCAGCAGCATGAGGTACTTATATTGATCGGGTCATCGTACATTGGTTGCTCATAACTGCAATCACTGGTTTGTCTGCTACAGACTGGATTATCTTCTGGCCACCTTCTTTGGAAATGTTGCTGCGTTTAACAACCAATAAACAACAAACAAAAGGAGTTGGCTTCCTTGGTTAATTACTGCAAGGTTTAGAATATAAATCATTGGTGTAGAAGGAAATCAAGTATAATTACAGTTACTAAAGTTACAAAGCAGGGCAGTTCATGTTAAACTGGGGCGCAGGTGGCCCAGTCATCTGTTAAAGGTGCCGCAGTTCGCTGTGCAGAGTTGCATCCCTTGGGCATACCAGGACCCTAAGATCGTGTGTTAGAATCCCAGTTTGATGTAATAATGTTTCTTTGTTTGTCAGCACCATACATGTGCTTGATGTTTGTAAATGAGTTGTAAATGCCTGAGACCAGTATCACTTCAGGCTTTCCTCCCAAATTCTCTTTCAACACCAATATAATTTATTTAAGGATTTGCTTGAAATGTTTTTATTTTGCTCTTTGACATGTCAGTATGGACCAATTGTCAAAGCATGTGTCTGATAATATTTTTTCCCAATGATATTGAGGGAAATAGTTAATTAATTTTTTAATCTGTCAACAAAATATGATTAATTGAAATGATACATTTTATAAAAGAATGATATGACAGGTTCATTAAAGTATATACTATATTGACGTGGCTACCTGTGGCTGGTATCTCGGGACTCAGGATGTCTTGGCTGGTGTACCGGCCTGCATTTTGGAAAGAGTTAAGACATGCTGTAATACAGCTGGAGTATTGTCAAAGAGCTTTAAACCCAACTCACTAATGTTAAACTGTAATGCAATGATAAAACTAAGAATTTTGTCACTCACTATTATTAACATCCCATTTTAGACAAAATTTCTAAAGAACAACCTGAATGTTTCCAACAGAGCATCTTTCATATTAACATTGAATGTATCTTATCTTTTCAGGCAAAAAATAAGGCGTTGAGTATGCTGTTCAGTTGAAATCAGATTTTATTCCCTCAATTCTTTTTTGTGCTAAACAATATGTGGCAGGTTTACAATTTGTCAATATTGTTTTTCTGTGAGTAGTGTGTGTAATGTAAATATTTCTTCACAGGTCTGTTTTGCTATCCCTCCTGTTCTTTCTAGCCACAGGTAATATCATAATAATAGAATTTGATTAAATTTTGTGAAAATCTTTAGACTTTAATTTAGCATGTTTAGCGCAAAGCATGTTGTTACAAGAAATAATTCTCTTTAAATACTGTCACAGACTCTGTGCATGAAGGTTCAACAGCTGTATTTATGATTTGTACAAATGGGTTTGATACACAAAAAAGTTAAACCAGTATGAACAGGAAGAGAGTGAAAAAAATCAATATTCTTTTCTAATTCAGTACTGCAAACATACTCCGCCAAATTTCTCCGAGATTCTCAAAGTGAATATTTGCAATTCAATGGTTGAATTGCTTTCCCAGGCCATCGAATTCATTCTTCCTAATCACCTGCTAATAAAGATAATAATATCACTATTGACCCAACAGCTGATAGGAATCACAGCCCATCCCCCCTGGTAGGAAGTGGACTGGTCCATCTTGTCTTCAGCCAGGCTGTCAGTTTCAGTCAATCTGCCTAGAGAATGCCTGACTTGTAGCAGGGGGCCCAGTTTGGGTTGGCAAATCTGAAGAATGTTAATGACCTTCTGTGTTCCCAGTGCCATTGTAGACCAGAATAGCTGAATCTGTTGTGGCTGTTACTCATGAGCTCTTTGCTTCCAGCCAGTCCGAGATAGTGAATGCCTTGCCATCCAGATAGTGAATGCCTACCCATCGGTCTGTCATTGATACTTAGTTCTCAGTTGCCATGGGGAAAAAATCACAGGAGATAATTCAACATGAATGAAAGGGAAGTAGTTGTATTGTTTTTTGGTCTGAGGGAACACTGTGGGATGCCTGCATTTTGTTGTTGGGAGAGAGAAGAGACAGGGTTCAATCTGATGCAGCTTCTCATCCTACCAGGCATAAGGCACCTCCACCATCACAGGGAATATCATCAACTACCCCTGTGTCAGGAATCTGCTGTGTGCCTGGCTACCATGTATCTGTGTCTGACTGCCTGATTGTGTCTGAATCTGGCGACATGTGTGGTTGTGTCAGACTGTTGCTGATTGTGTCTGAATCTCGCGACATGTGTGGTTGTGTCAGACTGTTGCTGATTGTGTCTGAATCTGGCAACATGTGTGGTTGTTTCAGACTGTTGCTGATTGTGTCTGAATCTGGCGACATGTGTGGTTGTGTCGGACTGTGGCTGATTGTGTCTGAATCTGGCAACATGTGTGGTTGTGTCAGACTGTTGCTGATTGTGTCTGAATCTGGCGACATGTGTGGTTGTGTCAGACTGTGGCTGATTGTGTCTGAATCTGGCGACATGTGTGGTTGTGTCAGACTGTTGCTGATTGTGTCTGAATCTGGCAACATGTGTGGTTGTGTCAGACTGTGGCTGATTGTGTCTGAATCTGGCGACATGTGTGGTTGTGTCGGAGTGTGGCTGATTGTGTCTGAATCTGGCGACATGTGTGGTTGTGTCAGACTGTTGCTGATTGTGTCTGAATCTGGCAACATGTGTGGTTGTGTCAGACTGTTGCTGATTGTGTCTGAATCTGGCGACATCTGTGGTCGTGTCGGACTGTGGCTGATTGTGTCTGAATCTGGCGACATGTGTGGTTGTGTCGGACTGTGGCTGATTGTGTCTGAATCTGGCGATATATGTGGTTGTGTCGGACTGTGGCTAATTGTGTCTGAATCTGGCGACATGTGTGGTTGTGTCGGAGTGTGGCTGATTGTGTCTGAATCTGGCAGTATGTATTTTCTGAATCTGACTATGCATGGTTGTTTCTTAATCTGCTTATGTGGTTATCGGAATCTGACTATATGTGTGGTTGTTTTTGACTGTCTCAATCTGCCATCTCAGTCTCACAGTATGCTTCTGTGTGAGTGTCTCAGTAACTGAGTCTGAATTTGAAAGAGGACAATACATACAACCAAAGACAAGAAGTGAACAACACATCCAAGACTGACTGCACACTGAATTAACACATGGTTTCTGGAGGTGGAAAAGGTGTGGTAGGAGGTAGAGTTGGAAAAATGGGGAAAGGGAGTTGGATGTATCCACTTAGTATTGCTCAACATCTGTCATTTCCCCATCAACGTTTATCCCAACTAACTAATATTGACAATTTATCAAACCTACTCTATCCATACAATTGTCGCTGTAACGTTTATATTTCATGTCCTACTAAGGAAATACTGTACAATGTACATCCCATGTTTGCCATGCCCTGACAAGCAACAACATACAGATTCCCTATCTGGTACACCACGCACAGTCTACACAGCCCACTGCACAATCTCTGGTAGCGTTTCCCTTGTATTCCAGAAAGACAAAACACACACGCTTGTCTGGATCTTAATCAAGTCTCTCATCAGTCTTCTTAACAGACAGTAGAAAAACTTTTAAAATTATCCATGCGTGTGTTTATTTGTTTAGCAAGTTTTAACACTTTGTGTCAACAAAGCTCAATATCTGTGCCAAATACTGCAGATTTTTTCCTCCATATGGTTGTGTGGGGATTCCCCTGCTTGGAAGCTCCCTGTTGTATGTAGGAGGAGGAAGTGAATATTATGGGGATTCCCCTGCTTGGAAGCTCCCTGTTATGTGTAGGAGAAGGTGAACATTATGGGGATTCCGCTGCTTGGAAGCTCCCTGTTATGTGTAGGAGAATGTGAATCAGTGCAGGAGGGGAAAAGATCCTGTTATTTGTCTGGCATGTCCTGTTGCAATACTTCTGGGAAGTAAATTCACAAACTATTCAGATCACGTATGGCAGTGAAGAACCCAAATTGTTCATGTTATGTTAAGAATGCAGTTTTTGCAAACATTTTAACTAATGACCTGAGCTCCTTCTGTGAAGAACGACTTAAGCATAAAGAATATTGTATTTATTTGATTGGATGTTGTTCTAATTGTGCTGAGATTTTTAATCATCCTAGACTGTGAAGCCTGGTTACTGCTTGACCATGGGCAAACAGAGACCTTTGCTGGTTGTAACAGGCTACGAAATGGTGACGTGGTAGATGTCATTGTATGCGAACAGCAGGGATTGTCGGTCCCGACATTGCTGGAATGTTTCTGAGTGTGGTGTTAATCAACGAACTCCAAACTCAATCACCAGCCGTGTCATTCCAAAAGAAGTTAAAAGATGGTAATTGTTACCCTGCCTGCCGTTTGGCATTAGGGGGCTAAAACAAGGATTGGTTGGCTTGGAGTCAGTATATACTGTGTCTGAGTGGGATATCAATGTTAAACTACAAGATGGCATCTCAGGGGGCAAGCACTGTAAAAAACGGCATTAGTCCTTATAGCACAAGCAGACACACGTATGCACTTCGCTATATAAGTGCAATAATCTTAAACACTATGATAAAACCCATTTTACTTCACGTCACCTTAAACAACAAACAAGTTGAAAAGCAATAACTAACGTATTGCTCAAGTGACCGTTGGAATGAACTTAGTGGAGAACATGGATCTGTACAAACTGGTCATAGTTGTGTTGAATAAAAGCTCATGAGGTTACTTTTGTTGTGACTGAGTTTCATTTCGAGTCTTGACAGGTGGGGTAGCCGAGCCGATGAAGTGTTGCCAGGTCGCCTCTGAAGACCTGTGTCAGATACCTCTCATAGGTGCAATGTGGGAAGCCTATTGTAGTGCCCTCTGCCTTGATAGGGCTGGAATATTGCTGAGGGTGAGGTAAACCCTCACTCTAGGCATTTCTGGTCTGAAACTTTTGCAGCTAGAAACTGTCGAGTCAGTTTGAGATGAGATGGTCTTTTATTAGCGCCAAAGGATATCTTCTGCATCTAGGAGTTACAGAAACAACAGTATCTGTACACAAATATAACAAACACCAACATAAGCATTTTGAAGCATTTCTGAAACTCTATTATTAAACAAAAATTTATTTTATATATTTGTTCAGCTGACTTTTGCAGATATCAGACCAACATGCGGGCTCAATTTCCAGCTCTGTTTTATAGTTACCTTAGGTATTATAACGTCCGATTAACTTCCCACCAATGGTTTGTTAAACTGAGATAAGCTCTGCCAAAGCTACAGTGAAACTTACATGATTTTATCTGACAGATTCAGGCCGCCACATAAAAACTAGCTTTGCTAGATCTGTTTGTTTTTACTTCTCAAAAGAAACTACAATAAACGGAAACATTCCCTGTTGGGCTCTGCTGAGTGAAGTTGATGTGTTGACGGAGCACATGTTTACCCTGCTATATTTCCCTGATCAATATGGAAGCTGGGCTGGCTCTCAAGCAGGTGTTATTATTATGTGTCTCATTGATTGCTCATTAGACTGCATGTTAGTTGTATAATTGCAACAAATGGGATAGTGAGTGACAGGGGAGTTAGCCTCTATCTGTCATCATTCCTTGCTGTGAGATGATGGCCTCTCTGATTATTATTGTGTGATGGCCTCTCTGATTATTATTGTGTGATGGCCTCTCTTTTCCTTCATTGTTGTGTGATGGCCTCTCTTTTCCTTCATTGTTGTGTGATGGCCTTTCTTTTCCTTCATTGTTGTGTGATGGCCTATCTTTTCCTTCATTGTTGTGTAATGGCCTCTCTGTAATAATTCATTCTTATTAACCCCCCGGCATATAATACGGGGGTATGTAGCGATCAGCCAGTCTGTCTGTCCGTCCATCCGTCTAGTATCATTTCCTTTTTCCGGGGCAGAACTCGAAAATAATTCAGTGTATTTGATCGAAACTTGGCATATCTATCAGTCACATACTGAAGTTGTGCCTTTTGCTATTTAGGGATTTTAGAAAATTTTATTTTTTACGTTTCCATGGTAACAAGTTGGACTTAAGTTGTATAAGGTTGATGTTCGTTTCCGGATCGTAACTCAAGAAACGTTAAATATTTTCTTACCAAACTTTGCATGTCTAACAGGCACATACTGAACTGGTGCCTTTTGCTATTTAGGAATTTTATTTACATTTATTTTTTACGTTTCCATGGCAACCAGTTGGACTTAAGTTCTATAGGGTAGAGTTCGTTTCCGGAGCATAACTCAAAACCCATTCAAATCTTTCTTACAAAACTTTGCATGTCTATCAGACTCATGCTGAACTGGTGCCTTTTGCTATTTAGGAATTTTAGATTTTTTTATTTTTTACGTTAACATGGTAACAAGTTGGATTTAAGTTTTCATATAGGGTGGGTTCATTTATGAAGTATAACAAATAAACTGTTAAATGTTTCCTTGCCAAACATTGCATGTCCATATATAAAGGACATACTGAACAGGTGCCATTTGATATTAAGGAGTTATAGAAATGTTTATTTGTCATTTGTTTGCATAAAAAAAACCCCACAGAAACACACGTTTTACTTTCCATTTCATATGGATGCGACCATGGTGGATCTTTTGTTGGTAAACAATGTATGCTTCTTAAAGAACATTCAACTCTTGACTCATTACATACAGAATTGTACATTTACTTGTGGTTACTTTACAGACAGCTGCCGGGGGGGGATATGTCATGTTTCTGATTACTCTTGTATATATCATGTCATATTATCCAGTGAGGACAAATTGGAATGTCATGAAACAGGGACATGTGACAAGATATTGTATGACTTCTTTCCCATGTGCAGTCATTTTCCTGCAACAGCTGTTTGAAGTTGAAGTTTGCAAAAGGTTGCAGGTGTTGTAGTGCAGAGAAAGCTTCGGAGGGAGGTGGTGTTAAAATGACTAGTTAAGTGTTTTCAATTAAACACACTTCAGTAACAAAGAAACAGACTTTCCATATAAAAATTTAACCCATTCTAAATGGACATGAAAAACATTTCTAATTTAATTTTTTTAACTTAAACGAGTCCGACAAAGGCATTTATTTTTGCTTTTAGCATGTTTATTCACTCTGGTTGTTTTTCACAGTCATTCCAGAGCAGTTATTTTTATTGATTCAGCTTAAGTGTCAAGTCAAAATATTTATTCTCTCAAACATTTGAGAATGTGGAGGCTGTCGACTCTTGTAGGCTTGATCAACCAACCCTACTATTCATGACAGACATCTAAGCTGACATTATGCTGACAGTCTGCTACTCAAGGCATAAGCATATCAGTTGCATGCATAATTGTTGCATATCTATTCTAAACAGTGTTGACAGATAAAAGATATTCAACTCTGACACTATTTAATGCATGGCTAGCTCTGACAAGATAGTATCTGATATTGTTAAATGTTTACTGATGTTTCAATCATTATTCAATGTTTTTTTTACTTTTCAGTCTCTTTGTAACATAATTGTGTATTTGGTACTAGCTCAGTTGGATTTATAATCATTAAATGATTCCTTCAAAGTTGGTTAATGAATTTACTTATACACCTAAATGAGAAAACCTTAAACTTAAAGAGTATAACACTGCTGCTTTTAACTGGTACAGATTTTCACAAAATAGCCGGTTCTGAATCTCAAATCTTTTGCAACCCTCAGGACATAAATGGCTTTTTTGGCTGACTGGGTATGACTGGCTAGTGAAACTATTGACTTGTCAGCTTAAATATTTATACAGACATGGAACACACAACGTCAGCCTTGCTTATTTCTTTATAGAAAGGCGGAAAATCAATATTTCTCCAACCCGTTGAGGGCCCCATCAAAGTGCATCTGTTACTCCGAACCTGAACATATGTCCTAATGCTTTGATGAATAGAGTTATGTGCTTATTGGTGAGTTGAGGTGTAAGGAATTTGGGGAAGGCTTCCTACGGGATAAAATTGTCCTCAGATTTAGTCAACATTTTCAGGTTAGGGTATTTTGATTAGACACTAATGACTATTTACAAGTGGTTTAATTCATGTGATGTGTTCGACATTTGTCTAGTGTGTTTTAGTTTGATTGTAATTGAAGTCCCTGCTGTGCCCTGACTGACAGTCATGGTGCCCCAGGTGCTCTCACTATCAACCATTGGTATGGGGTAATTACTTCAGTTACTTCTTGACTAATAGACCTGTGAAGATCTGGGGTAGAATAGGTCTTCAGCAACCCATGCTTGCCGTAAAAGGGTCTGGTGGTCAGGCTTGTTGACTAGGTTGAATCATGTCATCATATCCCAATTTGTGTGGATCGATGCTCATGATGTCAATAACTGGATTGTCTTGTCCAGACTTGATTATTTACAGACTTCCATCATATAGCCGGCGTTAAACAACCCAATAAAAACAAAACAAACTTGACTAATACAGACATCTTGTGGTAAGAGGCATCTAACTGGTCGGGTGGTCAGGTTCGCTGGCTTGGTTGATGCATGTCATTGAATCCAATTGTGTGGATCAATGCTCATGATATCAATCACTGGATTGTCTGGTCCAGACTCTTAGTTTCAGACCACCATCATAAAGCTGGAATATTGCTGAGTGCGCCATTAAACAACAAACCAGCCAACCAACCTTAGTTACAATCACGAGGACGATGATGAGTACATATTGTGCTGCAGAAGTCTGTCATCTTTGATTTAAACATGTTGAGAGAGAGAGAGAGAGAGAGAGAGAGAGAGAGAGAGAGAGAGAGAGAGAGAGAGAGAGAGAGAGAGAGAGAGAGAGAGAGAGAGAGAGAATGTTGTACCTTTGTGCCCACATTATCAAGCCCTGGTTAGTGTGCTTGTACAGTGAAATTATACTGCTGAAAAATGGCTTGGAATATCTCTTTAATATTTTTCTCTTGAAAGTTTAAGTAGATTGATCTACTTGAAAGTAAAGGAATTGAAGATGTTGAAAAAAATACTTTTTTCTTTCTTTTGGGGTTAGTTTTAAGAACATAGTGTAGTCAAGGGTTTACAACCTACAGTGAATAGAATTTGGGGGCAAAATTTAAACATGTGAAATAGGTGTTTTAATAAATATCTGATTAATGGAGTACTGCTTGAATTAAGGGCCAGATCTTTAAGCGAATTGAATTAAGCGCCTTTAATCACAAGACCAAACTAAAGTCACTCTTTTGCCAATATGGAAGCATTTTGTACGGATTTCTGAGAGAGACAATCTTATCGGTCTCCACAAACAGCTCTGGTTGATATTGTACTTTGTCATTTACATTCTGTTGTTAAAATAAATATTGTCACTATGAAGGGTGTATGAAACCTTACTTTTTTACACCTTTTAAATAAGTTAAACTGTGTTCTGATAGATCAATAACAGATGCTGTAATCTGGGGCAGCTGTCCACGAGTGCTGCTTCACTGATGTGTAGCAATTGTAATGAATAAAAACCCATAGAGGTATTGATTTGATTTGTCATCAGTCCACTTTGATCATCAGCCTGCCTTTTCCATACAATTAGGTGTCAGAAGTGAATTATAGAGAGCTGTCAGCAGTTGCTGGTGTAAAATAGAGAAAAAAAGAATTCCTGGAAGTTTGGTGGAGTATAAAAAAATAATGCAGAGGACATGTTGACAGAAAGCTGCCTGAGAAGTGTGTTGACATTTTGATGAACTGGTTTGTTTTCTGTATTTATTAGTTGTTGGAGATGATAGAGCTCATGCTGTAAGCATGGTGGTATTCAGTTGTCAGGCCAACAGTCCTCATCCTGGTAATACTTTTGTTTTCCAGATTACTTGATATTGATTATTTTGACCTGATTGTGCTTTATGGACATTCCCGAATACCATATTTGTCATTTTTGACAGCATGTCATTTGGTCAATATCCAGTAGGTCATAGATCACAGGAACAGGCTATTACTCGTGAAAGACTCATTATTGCATGATTAACAATGGCAAAGATTGTTGGATTTGAATATAAGAAAACATGTTTGACATATGTTGACACAGAAGCTAACCAAATCAGTCCGCATTAGGGAACCTAGAGGTCACACAGTAAGTGAGTGAATGTTTATAGCTGCATCAGCATTAACACTGCTTTTTACGTCTGTGAAGTCATACAATTCTGCACATCAAAATCAGTTGAGCACAAATATCCTAGAAGAGATGTGGCTCATGCAGGCCAGATAAACAGTGTCATGGAATGTTGTAACATTAAACAGCAACCCAGACAGAACATTTTAGAGAATTTAAGAACCTTCAAGATATGTTGTTTTATTTCTTTTTGCTTCATTTTATTATTGACAAATGTTAGCAAAAAGCATAATGTACTGACATTGCTTGATCACATGTTACTTAGGCTTTTATTACGCAAACAGTTATGATTTTGAACTGGTTAACCTGACCTTGACCTTCTGTTGCAGTGCTGGACCAAAGGGAGACAACCTGTATGAGTGGGTGTCCACCATCCTGGGACCCAAGGGGTCAGTTTACGAGGGAGGAGTCTTCTTCCTGGATATACATTTCACTCAGGACTATCCATTCAAGCCACCAAAGGTAGGTCACTACAAGGGCACAACTGACCATCAAGTAGACGTTGAGTTGATCACGGATGTGGAAATAGGCCCTGATCATAAAAATATACCAATGAGATAAGTATGTGCTGATCGCTAATAGATTGGGTCTTTTGATAGTAATGTAACCCAGAGCCAAAACACATCTAGCTAGCGGTCTGGGGTATTTGTTAACAGGGACAATGACCGCCCAGCAGTTTAAGGCAGGACCAATTTCACAGTTCAAGTATCCACTAGCCTTGGGTTCGGATCCAATATTACCACTGATTCCAATTCTTTATGTGATGTAGAAGTAGCTGCAGGGAGTGACATAGAGGTAGTTGATGGAGTGACGTAGAGTTGGTTGCAGAAAGTCATGTACAGGTAGTTGCTCAGAGGGGTAGTTACAGAAGCTACGGAAAGAGGTAGCTGCAGAAGGAGGTAGTTACAGAAGGAGGTAGTTACAGGAGGTATTTGCAGAAAGAGGTTGTTGCAGAAGGAGGTAGTTACAGAAGGAGGTAATTACAGGAGGTATTTGCAGAAAGTGGTTGTTGCATAAGGAGGTAGTTACAGAAAGAGGTAGTTACAGGGGCTACAGAAAGAGATAGTTACAGAAATAGGTAGTTGCAGAAAGAGGTAGCAACAGAAAGAGGTAGTTGCAGAAGGAGGTAGTTACAGAAAGAGGTAGTTGCTGAAAGAGATAGTTACAGAAATAGGTAGTTGCAGAAAGAGGTAGCTACAGAATGAGGTAGTAAAGATGTAGTTGCAGAAGGAGGTATCTACAGGAGGTAGTTTCAGAAAGAGATAGTGACAGAAGGAGTTGCATCTTTTGAACTTCCCTTCCTTTTAAGACCCAAAATAGCAGCATATATCAGCTTTACCCCTTTTATTGGAACATTCTTGTAGAGGCTCGGCCACCATTGATACCACTTAATCAAGGAGGAAACACAGCAACAATTTGCTCACCAGAAATATTGCTCACCTGAGATTAGTTGTACGAGGAAGATGTTAATTATTTCATTATGGTCATAACCAAAAGAAATACACTTACCCATGTATGTTCTAAATATACCAACCCATGTAGATCATAACGCAATACATTCTGTTGAAAGTTTTTATCACGATTTACCTTGGTACCAGCAATACTATGCAGTCTTACTATATACAGTTTATAATATGAGAAGGTATTGTGTCAGCAAATATAGTTTAGTCAGTATTGGCTATTCTGTTGCTTCAGGCAGTAATTGGGCCCAATGTTAGCTTTGATTTTATTATGACTGGTGTATGAGATTACACTGTTGGATAATGGTATCAGGCTATATAGTCTATGAAATAACACTTTGTGACATGACACTCAGTGTTTTACTGAGGCTGGAGTGTTGTAACCATCAGCCACAGTGTGTTATGGCCTTGTGTTTGATGACGGTGTATTGATAACCAGCAGATAGCCTACAGCAATGTAACGGGCCATGCATTGTAGTCAGGTCCTGGAGTCCAGGTGTTCTTGCTCCTCATCCTTGCCTCAAAACAAGGATCAGATGATCAAAATGTCTGTAGAGTAGGGAGTATATTATGTGGGTTCAATACTATCATGGAAGACACTTCAAAGGTCATGTAAGTTGCATTGTAAATATCATATGACATGATGGTGTTTAAGTGAGTGAGTTGGGATGCCGCTTTTTACAGTATTCCAGTTATATCATGGCGTGTCAGCTTATGTAGGAGGAAGGCCCAAAGTGATGCAGGTCTCAGACGTTTACCACTTCGGTGAAACCAACGAGCACGGGTATGGTGCTGACAAACCTAGAAACACAATTGGGGCGAACCGAGATTCGAACCCACAATCATAGGTTTCTGGCGTGTCCAAGAGACACAACTCTGCACAGCGAATTGCGGCGCCTTAGACGACTGGGCCACCCGTGACCCCTGATGGTGTTTGATGACAAGTAGGACATGCCACTGTTTCCTTGTGCATCAGATGATGCAGGCAGCCAGAGACATTGGTGATTTGAGCTGTCTCACAAACATCATATTGTACTGTAATGAATCAAACAGCATATATAGAGTCCAGTGCCCTTTGTATTGACAGCTGTGCACCGGCTGAATAAAGTATTGTTTTATACAGGATATTTGAGTTATCTTGTCAAATGACATGTTTAGATCATCTCTCATATTTTTGTGAGTGATACAGCTATGTGAAAATGTCAATATTGTCAGGCCACAAAATGAGATAAACATGTTGTTTGACAAGAAGAGACAAATGTTCTCTTTTTTGTTTTTTCCTTATGAACTCGCTCTGAAAACCATTGTCATAGAGATGATTGAAAGTAGTTCTGACATTCAGTTTTTCTTCACTCAAATGAAATATTGATATTTTCTGGATAAATACAGTATTTCAGTTCTCAAGTACCTGTGTATGCTGATTGTTGTGGGTAACATCATCAGTTAACAAATGAAATAAAAAGTTGGGGTTGGGTTGTAGCCAAGTGGTTAGGACATTAGCTAAGACCCTGTTTTGATTTTACACAAGGCAGATTAACCTGCATTACAATCTATTATGGGCTGGCCCTGTGGTTTAAGGTGCTACACTTTACTGGTCATGAGTTTGAATCCCAGATTTTGCTGACACAATATGATATCACTGAAATAACTCACTCAGTGATGATATGCTGGTTAGATCTTGCCTAATTTATGATACATATTGAGTGTGTTGGGTGATCTGTGACAACATGGGCGATGAGACATCACGTATCATCTTATAATGTTGTCAGGTCAAGTTTTGAATTCATGCATAAGGCAGATTGACCTGCATTACAATTTATTATGGGTTGGCCCTGTGGTTTAAGGTATAACATTTTGTTGGTCATGGTTTTGAACCTCCAACATAGGTTAGACATCAAGTATCGTCTCGTAATGTTATCAGGGCCCCGTTAAACAAAGCGATCGTAGCACTACAACTGTCGTAAGTCAATGTTAAAGTATGGGAGCTATGATCATCTTGGCGCTATGATCGCTTTGTTGAGAGGGCCCGGGTCAAGTTTGATTGGTGTTCAATATCATAAATCTTGTGGCCATTCAGATGACCTAGACAAGATTTACTACAGGACTATTTCACAACTGCCCCGGGAAGATCCGGGGTAGAATATGTCGCCGGGAACCCATGCTTGCCGTAAACGGTGACTGTGCTTGTCGGAAGAGGCAACTAACGGGATTGGATGGTCAGGCTCGCTGACTTAGTTGATGCATGTCATTGATCCCAATTGCATGGATCGATGCTCATGATGTCAATCACTTGATTGTCTGATTATTTACAGACCACTGTCATTTTGCGGGAATATTGCTGAGTGCGGCGTTAGACAACAAACCAACAAAACTTTTTTACAGCTGACAATTTCAACAAATATTAATTTGGATAAATCCAATGTATTAACAAGTGAAGAGATTAGCATAGGGCAGGTGGGTAGCCATCCCTGTTATGAAAGCATGCATTTCAGAGGACACTTGACATTAAACAACTTTCAGTCGGTATCAAGTGACATGACACCAGTTGAATGATATAAGGTTAAGTAGTGGGATTTATTGTCACTTGAATGTTTAATTATGTCTTCAAATATATCTGGTTGGTCGATAAACAAGCTGTTGTTTCTTTCAGGTGATATTCCGTACCCGCATCTACCATTGCAACATAAACAGTCAAGGCACCATATGCTTGGATATACTCAAGGACAACTGGAGTCCAGCACTTACCATTTCTAAAGTCCTGCTGTCTGTATGTTCCTTGTTAACAGACTGCAACCCCAACGACCCCCTGGTTGGCAGCATTGCCCAACAATACACCAACAACCGCGAGGAACACGACCGCATTGCACGACAGTGGACAAAACGCTACGCCACGTAAAATAGTTCCTTGGATGTTTGAGTTGCTTGGGTTGATGATGACTGAGAGTCGATGTTATGTATGCTGAAGTGCACGTTCTGAATGCGGAAAATGTGCAGTAAATGTGACTTCCCATGAAGCCATTATACTTCTCGCGAGTGAATAGAGTGGCTATATATTGTGCCAATTACCCGCATCAATCAAAGTAGAGAACAAGAGGTGTCATGGTCACTCTGGACTGTTTTTCGTCATTGAAAGTCTGTGCGCTCCTGGACTGATGTGGAGACACGTGCTTGAATTAGTGTACAATTTGGTTCATTTAGACGAAGCTTTTTCTGATATTACTGCCAAAATATTCAATTAATATCTGTAGGATAAGATGAGGCTTTGAGGGGATTTGTCCTTGAACAGTAAGGTTGTAGATTCATCACCTACAACTGAGCTAGATAAGAGGGTTTGATTCAGCTCTATTTCTCAGTGCTGAATGGACAAATCCTCTGTTTAAGCCACCCTCTGAAGCTCTTTGCCTGATAGTAAGTTTAAACTTGCCATGAGGTTTGTGGATGATATAGTCAGACTTTGTGAAGCACTTTACTCATGTACAGATCACCTGAGCATGGTTACCATGGTAAATTTCTACATGGTTACCATGCTAACTGTTTCAGCTTAGTAACCATGGTAACAATTTCAGCATGTTTAAGTTGATCCACTCTTGTAAGATGTCTATGCGTTTTGTTTTTTGCAAACTATGTCTTCTGTCGTTGCTTTTAGAAAAGAATCATATTGGAGAAGTGTCTTGCAGATTTGATTAACATGTCAGTTTGAACACTTTGGTTGAAAGATTAACAATTTAGAAGTTAATGGTTGGCTTTGAAATGTTTAACCATAATCTTTCATATTGGTGAATGGTAAGACCTTTGTATATTTGCCTCAGGATTCCATAAAAAGAGACTTAAATATGTTATGATACTAATGGTATGATTGTATGTCAACTTAAATGTTGTACAAATTATTTGTATTTTCAAACCCATTTACGAATGCTGAAATCATATACTACCCTTACTAGTACTGAGGGGTATTTTTACGGTGTTAGGATTCTAAAATGAGTATATGTCATATATGTTAGAAAGAATTTGTTGGGAACAATATTTTTGAGAATATTGTTTCATGGAGCAATCTTTGTCGGTGATAACCTTCCTAAACACTAGTCACTTAGTTACGGTCCTAGTGTCATAACTAGTGTATCCCAAATTGTTCTCCAAACCAGACCGTTGCAATCTAACCATGACCTCGATTCACGGTATAAAGTAGCTGCAATCTCAAGAAATAGCTTGTCTTTCATCCTATCATATTTCATGTAAATTTACTGTGGAATTATTTCGATGTGTTTGTTTTCTTGTGGCTATTTTATACCATGTGTCAAGGGTGAAAACTGCAAGTAATTTTGGGACACCACCAGCAGTACACAGTCCCAGTCTTCAGCAGTTGTATATAGATATAGTTGGTGAATGTATTCAGTTTGTTCCACACCGAAAAGTCTGCTCGGAACTCCATTTGTTTGGCACCTGGCAGGTTCTTCTTTTCCAACAACCCAAGCATCTCTTGCTGAAGGAAATTTCATCGCCAAAATTATTCTCTCCAGTAGTACACCATACCTGTGTTAAGTGTCGCACATGGATTCCTTTGAGCAAGATGTATGGAAGGGTTGGAAGAAATAATTTCAGGGAATTAATAATGTGACCTGTTATGATGTCATCTATCATGATCTATGAGGGCATGGGTTAGTCTAGTAGTTAACGTAGTCATCAGTCGCAAAGAAGCCCATCATGGACCTGCTCAAATGCCGTTCTTTGGCTCCAAGTCTGCCACAAATGTCAGTAAAGATTCCCAAATTGAACAATTCATGGTAGTCTTTATAAATGGTGTGATGACTTGGTCCAGGTGACCTGTATTTCACTGACGACAGGACCAGTGAAGAGGAAGAAACTTACACATTTATTTTACATTATTGTATTGAATGCAATGTTTATATGTCTCTGAAATAAAGAAGATAAGAGCATTTAGTGTGAACACTAGATAAATCCCTGAACATTATTTGAACCACTTTGCATGTGTCCCTGCTGTGATATTGCTGCAATATTGCAAAAACAAAAGTGATCTAAAATATTACTTCTTACCTAGGTATATAGTGGTGGTCGAAACTGGACCCCGGGAGAGGAGCAGGAGAGTTAGACTAAGTTAACTCACTGACATCTTTGAAATTGATTATGTTATTATCTTAAATGTCAAATTTTCAACCAAGAGTTATATGGATGTTACTAAATTGGTACTTTAGCCTTTTAGTTTCTTTTGAATATGTCCCTTGTATGTCAACTTTGAAGGGCTTTCTCAATCGTTGCAGAACCACATTTCCTTATTTTTTTTTCAAAATACAATTCCTAGCTGTTTTATCCTATAAAATACAAGACATCAGTGACAGCAGGAAACATGCCTTTTCATCTACCTGTGTCCAGTTAAGCCATCCCATAAAAAGGACCCTAGTATTACCAAGATGCATTGATAGGCCAGTGGCTATTTTGTTAGCTGATATAAGATTTCTGTCTTAATCATGACTAAGACAGCATGTGCTGTATAAAATGAGTGATATTGATCAGGACTTGCTTCTCAACAACAAGAGCACCGAAGTACCAGGCTTATGTTTGATGTCGCATACGACGAGTGATGTTTCTTTACAGTGTTGGACATAGAGATCGCTCTTGTACATAACCTTTGTGACAGTTGCCATTCGTTAGGGGAACAGTATCAGTGGGTTGTAGAGAACATGTATTTGGGAAAGCTGAAGTAACATGTCTTTAAGGTCGGAATTTGTATTGATAATTTTTCACAATCATCCAGTCATTATTTGCAGTTTTGTTGGGATCTCATTGAGGATTATTGATCATAATCTTTTTTTCATAACTAATTCATCATAATTGGTTCCGTTTCATGTGTTTTCCCAACATGTCAGTGCCCATTTTCATCATAATTTCAAATTACAGAATGTTATTCAAAAACTGTTTCCTGTTTTTTCCTGACAATGTATCCATAAATTACTTATTTTTGGTGCAACTAGTAAAAATTTTTTTTTAATCATTCATCATTACATCACTATGTGTCATCTGAGTCTTGTAAAAGGATGCATATCAGTGATGTTGATTGTAATACAATAATGTTACACCCCTAACAAGGCTTTCAAATTGCTAAATCCAACATGTACATGCCTTGACTTTCACTCTTGAGCACAAGTAGATGTGCCTGTCCTGTTGCTTACCATGCTTATGTCTGTCGATAAAACAGAACATGTTTTACTTGAAAACAACCCATCGCTTCATCCAAGGACATGCTGCGGAAGTTGATCGACTGCCCAAGGGATTAATTATGCCTGACTGTATCATATTCCATTTGATGATGTTTGTCTGGTATTTTCCTTTGTTCTGTACACAATGTATTTAAACTATTGATGCTTCAGGGAATATTACTACAGTAAGAATTAAATGTATTTAATTGTAATTAGTATTGTAGACTCACTGGTTTAATGTCAAGATAATTTGAACGGTATAAACTGTGGATAATTGTGTAATGGATATAATTTGTATTTATTTGTGACAAAATTGAGATTTTAGTCAGTGTATGATATTAGTTCCTTTTATCAATATTAGTTGCTCTGTTTCAGTTGTTAGTTATTCTCTTATGAGTAGAGTACCAACATTACCAATATCTTTGGCCTGTTTTCGCATTTAACATTACGTTACAGTTAGCAGGCTGCAACTTTGAGTTTTGATCATGTTTGACTTGAGTTTGACCCAAAACCATAAGAAATTAGTTGCCATGATATGTTTGATTCCTTCATGCCATCCTGTTTGACTTATTGATGTTGGTGGATCTAACTGGAGTTTGACATTTTGTATTTCTTGGTTTGTAAAATTATGAAATATTTATTGACATAAGTTCGTCTCAGCTGTGAATTGCTACCTCATTTAGTATATTCTTGTAGCATGGAGAGAAAAAATATTAATTTTGGCAGTCTGGCGATCACCTGCTTGTGCATGATATATTCAATGCCACTAAAATTTCAAGACCTTACTGTATGTGTGCAGGAAAGTTTGAAAAAGAATGAAATCTGAGGTAGATAACGGTGACACTTTGGAATATTTGACCTCTGTTACAAGTAGTGTATGCATACTCTATCAACATACACTGTCACAAATGTTCATATGTTTAAATTTTCAGGGTAATATGTAAAAGCTGTTATACAAACCTCAAATTTATTTGATTAATAGGAAGGGGTAGCCTTGGGATTTTTTTTTTGTTCAAGAAAATACTTCTTCTTTTTTTTTGTTATTATTATTTCAACCTGACATTAGTTTGGGCATCCATTACACACCAAAATCCCTTCCATCATCTTGAAGTTTATTTTTAGTGTAGAAGTTATGTTTTTTCCCCTTTCAGACTAGATTATATTTTAGGTAATATCCCAGCCCCCCACCACCCCTGAGGATGACATGAACAGTCCCGGAGCCTTGTGAAACCCGTTTCCTCTGTATCCGCTTCATTGCATACTGTCAGGGGTATAGTCTTCGTTCAACAGATAACAACATGGTTTGTCATGTGTATGTAAATATATGTGTATATGTATGTATGTGGTTTATCAATGATATAAACTATGTGCTATTAATAGACTTTGTTTTGTTTTTTTCACTCCATTTGTACTTGATGTTTAGGATGAATGTGACACATTGCCTTCTGTGTTTGATTATCATTGGAGACTGGATGATCAAATCACATTGTCAGTGGTAGATAACCCCATTTATACTAATTATTGCCTGCTGTTTTTTGAAGTATTGTTCATGAATCAAAGCTGTAACTGAAATGTATTTCAACAAGGGGTAGTACGACCTGTCAAATCTGCCGTGTCAGAACAAATATTTTCCTGATGCAGTAAGACCCTCTGTCCTCAGGGAACCTTCTGGTTAAAACTTTGTCATTATTTCAATGATCGGGATGTGAATCTGTGCCCATTCTTCTTGTTGCCAGTTGATATTCCTGAAATATTGCATAATTTTCCCACTCACTCACTTGCTCACTCATTTGACACAAGTACAGCTTGGTTTTTATTTTTTGTTGAGTGTGTAAATAGCTCAGATCTCATGGTGTCTCAAGGACATTTATTGTCATCCAATTCTTGTATTTCTCTTTTGCACTGTCACGCTGTAGATCATTTGTTTACCTGCTCTGACCAGTCTCATCACACCATAAACTATTGGTTTAACAGTCTCACCACACGACCGACTATTGGTCTGCCAGTCTCACCACACTACCTACAATTGGTCTGCCAGTCTCACCACACTACCGACCATTGGTCTGCCAGTCTCACCACACTACCTACCAGTGGTCTACCAGTCTCACCACACTACCAACCATTGGCCTGCCAGTCTCACCTCACTACCGACCATTGGTCTACCAGTCTCATCACACTACCGACCATTGGTCTGCCAGTCTCATCACACTCCCTATCATTGGTCTACCAGTCTCACCTCACTACCAACCATTGGTCTGCCAGTCTCACCACACTACCAACCATTGGTCTACCAGTCTCACCACACTACCTACCATTGGTCTACCAGTCTCACCACACTACCAACCATTGGTCTGCCAGTCTCACCTCACTGCCAACCATTGGTCTGCCAGTCTCACCACACTACCAACCATTGGTCTGCCAGTCTCACCACACTACCAACCACTGGTCTACCAGTCTCACCTCACTACCGACCATTGGTCTACCACACTACCGACCATTGGTCTGCCAGTCTCACCACACTACCAACCATTGGTCTGCCAGTCTCACCACACTACCAACCATTGGTCTACCAGTCTCACCTCACTACCAACCATTGGTCTGCCAGTCTCACCTCACTACCGACGATTGGTCTACCACACTACCGACCATTGGTCTGCCAGTCTCACCACACTACCAACCATTGGTCTGCCAGTCTCACCACACTACCAACCATTGGTCTACCAGTCTCACCTCACTACCAACCATTGGTCTGCCAGTCTCACCTCACTACCGACGATTGGTCTACCACACTACCAACCATTGGTCTGCCAGTCTCACCTCACTACCGACCATTGGTCTACCAGTCTCACCACACTACCTACCATTGGTCTACCAGTCTCACCACACTACCAACCATTGGTCTACCAGTCTCACCACACTACCTACCATTGGTCTACCAGTCTCACCTCACTACCGACCATTGGTCTGCCAGTCTCACCTCACTACCGACCATTGGTCTACCAGTCTCACCACACTACCAACCATTGGTCTGCCAGTCTCACCTCACTACCAACCATTGGTCTGCCAGTCTCACCACACTACCAACCATTGGTCTGCCAGTCTCACCACACTACCAACCATTGGTCTACCAGTCTCACCACACTACCTACCATTGGTCTACCAGTCTCACCACACTACCAACCATAGGTCTACCAGTCTCACCACACTACCTACCATTGGTCTACCAGTCTCACCACACTACCAACCATTGGTCTACCAGTCTCATCGAACTACCGACCATTGGTCTACCAGTCTCACCACACAACCTACCATTGGTCTACCAGTCTCACCACTCTACCAACCATTGGTCTACCAGTCTCACCACACTACCGACCATTGGTGTACCAGTCTCACCTCACTACCGACCATTGGTCTGCCAGACTCCTCACACTCCCTACCATTGGTCTACCAGTCTCACCACACGACCGACCATAAGTCTACCAGTCTCACCACACTACCGACCATTGGTCTACCAGTCTCACCTCACTACCAACTATTAGTCTGCCTGTACGGCCAGTATCACCTCACTACCGACCATTGGTCTACCAGTCTCATCAAAGTTCAGCTCGGTAGTCTGCCTTCTGTGTCTGCCTTCTGTGTCATGTCGCATCACATTACAGCTCTAATGACCGTTGACATAGATAATGTTATCCCTCCCTTGGCCATTGTTATATGACAGCAAACCCCTTTGTCCAAAATGTGCCACGCATGCAAATGTTTTAGATACAATTTCCAATGCTAGATCAGAGAAGGGCCATCATTTTCAGAGACTCTCCACTGCCTTAAATCTTTAAAAAAACATATCCCTGGAAAGTGTTGTCCAAAACATGAAACAATCGCACTCTAGTTGTGATGCTGCACCAAAGCCGAGAGACGATGTCCTTTTATAAGTTGTGATATGGAAATGTCAATCATAATCAATTTCAAACCATTTATGATCCTACCATTGTTTTTACGTTTAGTTTCTGTCAATAATCATATTGTTCCCTCAAAATAGATCATTGTTAAATAGATCAATAGATTAACACACGATGGGAGATCTGTAGGGAGATAGGTTCTTCAAAGCGAAGCAAATTAGGCACTTGTGCTAGCGCTGAGGTAAACATTTATGTTGATAAATGTATACTGAGGGCAAATGAACTGAAAATATATAATTGTGATGATATGTACAAACTGGTTCTACATATTGTTCAATGTGCTTACAGTGTACGAACAATTTGTCAAGACCGTCCATAGAGTGAGAGTGTATGGTTTTTTGCCTCTTTTAGAAATATCCCAGCAATATCACGGCGGGGGACACCAGACATTGGCATTGTAACCATGTCGGGAATCGAACCCGGGTCTTCGGCGTGACGAGCGAACGCTTTAACCACTAGGCTACCCGATACGGATTGTATCAACATGGCGGAAGGACCGTAATGTTCCTGGAAAGGATGTGAAATGGAATATTTTATTATGGATGGAAGCGATGACACAAAAAACACATGCCTCATAGATTTTAACGGGTTGAATATGTTCCGTAGACCATCTTCAAAGGTCCCGAGTAATCCACGTCGGTCGAACGACTTGACCTGTTGGAGGACAGAGGAAGACAAGCAGACGTCCCATCTCACGTGGCACGTGGCACGTGGCACGTGGGTGAAATCATTCGACATCAGGAACATGGTTGCAGCGCTGACCAGTAATGTGTATAATAGATGAATGTGTATAATCGACTACTAGTTTGGCCCACTCTCTATTCCCGATAACATGTAAAGATAGCGGGATACGGCTGTAATATTGGATCCGTTATGCCATCGTTATCTCTGCCTGTTCCTATTGACATGTGTGTTAATCCGACTTCTTGTGAGCGGACAGTCTAGAAATCTATAATATTGTTGACGAGAGTGTTCACCAGCATTGACAATATTTTGTGTGGTTATAACTTCTGCTTCTACTTTGTCATCCTAATAGCAAGATTATCACATAACTAATCGTTATTCACCAGCTAACGTTATATCGGCATGAATATAACTAGATCTTCCCATTCCGACAAAACAAACCAGGATTGATCCGTAAACATGACCCCACTCAAGCAGCCTGGAGCGGCATCACCCCCAGAAGGTACGTCTGTCAATAAAGTATGTAAGAGGATGGCATTTGTCATAGCTTGGCTACATCATTATAGATCACCACCACATGTCCAAGGTTGAGGATGACGATGTCTAGCTTCACGCGTGTCAGTGGGATAGTCTGGTGGTTAAAGCGTTCGCTCGTCACGCAGAAGACCCGGGTTCGATTCCCCACATGAGTCCAATGTGTGAAGCAATTTCACCGTGATATTGCTGAAATATTCCTAAAAGCGGCGTAAAACTATGCTTACTCAGTCCAGATGTGCACAGCAATGGTTCAATTTGATAGGGCTCAGGTCTCAAGTCTTCACTATGTGGCATATCATGGGCAACTCGATTCGTAATATAATTACACTGTATTCAACTGATGCTAAATTGGATGTGATTGAATAAAAATGCACATACACATGGGTGGGTTTCTTCATGACGGTTGCAAATATCAAACATGTGCATCTTGATGAGGGTTGAGCGGAGGATGGAGGTCCTGTGGCGGCTACGACATTGTCAGGTTCCGACATTGTCAGTTTCCGACGTCCCCGTCCTCTGTCCCGGATTGCCTGTATGCGCCGAATGCGAGACTCACATGCGATGCTAAAACAGCCATTTGTATAATCAGTGACCGACCTGGGCTTCCCTTACATTACTTCATCTCCATAATAAACATGTAATCAACTCCCATTTTGTCTTTGTAACACATTACATACACTGTGTTGTGACGACTGTAGCCAATACCCAGCTTTTGTTGTGTATAGGAATCTTTGCGTCACAGAGTTTTGGGGTCAAAATTCGCAGTGTTTACTTACGTCCCTTATACGTGCATGCACCTGTGGTCGCGGGTTCTAATAATAGATTCATCCTAATTATGTTTCTAGGTTTGTCAGCATTATAACCTGGCTCATGGGTTTCTTCAAAGTGATAAATGTCTAAGACAAGCATCACTTTGAGCTTTCGTCCTGCCTCGTTGGTATATATATTTAATATTTGAGTTATTATGGGAGGAACGCCTTGTCTTAGACAATATATTGACTCGGAAAGCCGAAGACCCGGGTTCGATTCCCAACATTTGTACAATGTGTAAACCTCATTCCAGGTGCCCTCCCTCTGTCATATGGCTGGACTATTTCTAAAAGCGGCGTAAAAAGCAACACACACACCTACTTTCGAACCAGAATATGTACTTAGTTTAGGTGAGTATGCTGGGTTATAGCTGTTTGTGGAATTTGATAGCAAACTCATTACTGGATCGTTATGTCTGATAAAACAAGAGTTCGAATATTTAACTTTCGTTCGCAATCTTGCTCGGTATTCATATGATCCTATCTAGTCCAAAATCGCAATATGCTGCCCAGTATACATATGCATGTGACATATCCAGTGATAACTGTATACATGGTTATGTGTTAATGAATATATTCCGTAAGGCTTTTCTGATAAGAGCGCTTTATTGCTCTACGGTATTTAGAGGACGAGGTCAGATTTCGTGTTGGTGTATGCTACTGAGTGAGTGAGTTAGTCGTGTTTAACGC
The DNA here is from genome assembly GCF_022045235.1 of Haliotis cracherodii. Classification (NCBI taxonomy): domain Eukaryota; kingdom Metazoa; phylum Mollusca; class Gastropoda; order Lepetellida; family Haliotidae; genus Haliotis; species Haliotis cracherodii. The sequence goes on along the minus strand of NW_027266273.1, from coordinate 2,591,087 downwards.
CTTTCATCAGTATTCAGCTATGTAACGGCGTGTCATCGTGATGCGAGAAGAACGCCGGAAGGGATGCAGATCTCAGCCGTTTACCACTTGGGTGAAACCCACGTGCATGGCGCTGTCAAACGCAGAAACATAATCGGATTCGAACCGACGATCACATGTTTCTGGCACACCCAAGGGAAGCAACTCTGCACAGCAAATTGTGGTACCTAAGACAAACTCTTTGTTTGTTTAACGCCACACTCAGCAATATTCCAGCTATATGACGGCGGTCTGTAAATAATCAAGTCTGGACCAGACAATCTAGTGATTGATGTCATGAGCATCCATCCACGCGATTGGGATACGATGACATGCATCAGCCAAGTCAGCGAGCCTGACCACAAGCATAGTCGCCTTTTACGACAAGTATGGGTTGCTGAAGACGTATTCTTACCCGAATACTCACGGGTCTTAGACGACTGAATCATCCGCACTCCATGCTTGAAGTCTAAAGCCTATCTCACATCTAGAAAATGGTCTATTCAGTAAGTATAACTTGATATTACATACATTTGTATAACCACCCATTTTTTGTTGTTTAAAATTCTGCTCATAACGGAGAATACCATTGCTAGTGCAATCGTTTGTTTTAATAAATGTCCGGATAAACGAGTCATTGGTGCAGAGTGATGTAGTGAGTGAGTTGGGTGAACCGTTTTTAACAGCATTACAGTTGTATCGCGGCGTTTCAGCTTGATGTGGGAGGAAAGCCTGAAGTGATGCAGATCTCAGACGTTTACCACTTCAGTTAAACCCACGAGCATGGTATGGTGCTGACAAACCTAGAAACATAATCGGGGCGAACCGTGATTCGAACCCACAATCATAGGTTTCGGACTTGCCCAAGGGACGCAACTCTGCACAGCGAATCGCGGCACCTTATAGACGAGTGGGCCACTCGCGCCCCCAGTTATGTTGTAAATACAGATAATCACTCCTATCAATATCGTTCGATCAGCGAGGTTTCCGAACAACCTAGTTTTCTTGTTTGTTTGTCTCCACACACTATTAACACCAAACGGGCGTCGGTTAAAGCGTTCGTTCATCACGCCGAAGACCCGTGTTCGATCCCCGACATGGGTACGTTGTGTGAAGCCTATTACTGGTGTCCCCCGCCGTGATATTGCTGGAATATTGGCAAAGGCGACGTAAAGCCATACTCACTCACTTTAACGCCAAACTCAACACTATTCCAGCTTCTTTCCGGTGTAGTCATGTGTAATGTTTCTCCAAAGTATTTTTTTATATTGTTCAGTATTTTGTTATCTGTTTTTCCGTGTTTAGTTGTTGTTTGTGGGTTGTTGTTGTTGTTGTTCACGCGTGCGAATAACGCGTGTTACATTCATGTACCTTTTAGTGAACACACGAGTGTGCATTATTTGTGTAGACGGGTCAAGGCCGTAGTTAACTTTTTTTACAGGGGACGGGGGACAAATATTTGCACAAGTATCACTTGTCCCCAACTTGATTCAAATAAAACTTTTTTCTATACAAAATCTAGGGGGGCAACTGCCCTCCCTGCCCCCCGGCTGGCTACGGCACTGCGGATTGATGGGATCATGGTCGGGTCGTGCTTCGAGATGGATATGTCACTCGGGCTTAGATTTATATGGTAAATAACTACAGAGAACACCGTCAGTAAATGTTGAGTTATTTATATAGTTGGAAGCGATCTGTCAGTCCCTTGTGATAATTCATCTGAGGCGTTATTGGAGTCAGACAGCACGGAACACGCAACACTGAGCAGCAATACTGCAGCTATATTACGAGTGCCTGCAGATAATGGTGCCGAGACTGCACGAACAGTTCAAACACCGTGACACAGAAGACACGTAGATTGCGCATTGAAACCACGTGACAGGCATAAAACCCATGGTGAATCCGGGTTGAAATGGACCGCTTCCGTGTTCTAGTTGTAGAGCGTCCGCCCGGAGAGCCGCAGTTTCGGGGTTCGGCCATGCACGTCATACCAAGACGTTAAAAGATGGTACCTGTTGTTACCCTGCCTGGCGCTCGGCATTAATGGGCTAAAACGAGGACTGGTCCTATCGGAGTCAGTATACTGTGTCTGAGTGGGGTATTCATGTCAAACTGTGGCATGGTATGTCTGTGGTATATCAGTGGGCTGGCGCTATAAAAAGATGCATTCGTCCGGACTAGTACAAGCAGCTACATACACACACACGCACACGCTGATGCCAATATTTCAATGTTGAAATATATTTTTCTTTTCTTGCAAAGAGAGACAAATCGATAATTTTGTTAGCCCAAAGCTTATGAGTGAGTGAGTATGATTTTACGCCGCTTTTAGCAATATTCCAGCAATATCACGACAGGGGACACCAGAAATGGGCTTCACACAATGTATCCATGTCGGGAATCGAGACCGGGGCTTCGGCGTGACGAGCAAACGCTTTGACCACTAGGCTACCCGACCGCCCTCTTAAGCTTATGTGAAAGAATGGTAAGACTGAGATTTTCAGAAAGAATGCATAACCATGCTTATCGATGTGTATCTCTTTGCAAGAGAAAAAGAAGTTAAATACATTTCACCATTGAAATATTGGCATCCGCGACCAGATAAACATTTCATGGTATCTAGCGTTCTGCACTGGGGCATCCGGACTGTACCAAAAGGGGTTGGCGCCGGCTCATATCGTACCCCGGCGGTGGGGACAGTTGCCATTGTACGGATGATTGCGGCGTTAAACATTAACAGCTTCGTGAATAAATATTCAGCTATGTAATCTTGTCACAGTGCGTCAGTTGCCACGAGAGGAAATCTAATGTGACAAGAGTTTGAAGACGTTTACAGTTTTGTTGAATGCAGCGTGATGACAAACCAAGGATCACAAACGGGGAGAATCTTCGATTCGAACCCAGCGGATCCTTTTGGAATACAAAGGACAAAACTCTTAAAAAACTAACTTGTATACAGTTTACTGTTTACGTATTAGATCATGGCTCCCTTGTCTTTGATCGTACATAAACTAACTGAATTGTTTGTTAACAAGACTTGGCAATGGCGGAACTTTTTTTGTTCATTTGATTAAACTTAATAATTGAACTATTTTACGAAATACGTGTACCACCAGCGTATATCGAACCAGCGAACTACGTTCCGAAAGCTGACGAATGTGTGTTTCTCAAGCCGAGTCGCCAAAGAACGAGAAGCACGTGCCAAAGGCACTGGGAACAAATTTCACGTGCATCAAGCAGAGGCGACTCGCACAAGTCTTCCCACCTTTTAATACAGTGTTCTACAATATCTTTTCAAAAAAGGTTATAAAAAAAATGTTGTTTTAACATTTTGGCTGTTTGGGTTCTTTGAATGAATGTCAGCCATGGTTTAAATAGGTTAGGCCACGCGGCGCCGATGTTTAATCGTTGAAATGGTTAGTTAAACACCTCAGCGCCCCTTGCCTCGGGGTTTAACTGACCATTTTCAACGATTAAACATCTGATCCCACTACTTACAGTAGTAACAGGAGTGGGAGTTCTTGAAAAAAAAAGCAGGCCCTGTTACATCGTCTACTATCATTCTAATGATGAACATGATAACAAAGAGTGAGTGAGTTTTGTTTAACGCCGCTTTTAACAGCAGTCAGGTTGCATCGTGGCGTGTCAGCTTAATGTGGGAGAAAAGTCCCAAGTGATGCAGGTCTCAGATGTTTACCACTTCGATGAAACCCACGAGCACAGGTATCTGGTGCTGACAAACCTAGAAACATAATCGGGGCTAACCGGGATTTGAACCCACACTCATAGGTTTCTGAAGTGCCCAGGGGACGCAACTCTGCACAGCGAATCGCGGCGCCACCCGTGCCCCCCAATATACAAAGTTGAAATAAAGGTCAAAGTATGCAATGTAATAGTGAAATGTTACGAAAAGACGTCATGTGAAAAGAAAGAACAATGTGTACTAAAGAACGACGAGCCATTTCTTCTATCGACTGTACCACGTTATACGAATACATACATACATGTTTTACGCGACAGACAGCAATATACCACCAAGGCTGAACTGCAACGAGCTTGATGGACACAAACCAGTGTTCGTCAGCGTGATCAATGACGACGTCTTCGTGATCACATAGGCATTTTGACCTCTAAGCCTCATTTTAGTAGACCGCCTCCGTGGTCAGGTAGAGCGTCTGTTTGGCAAGCCGTTTTCACATTTATTACTTGAGTTACCGTTATCTTCAGTAGTTTTAAAGATATCTTGAATCATATTGAAGATATTTTGAATTGAATTGAAGAGATCGTGATTTCCATTGAAGACATCTTGAATTGTGAATATATCTTAAATGCAGTTAATTGAAGATATCTGCAATAATATTTAAGATATCACGAAATGAATTAAGGATATGGTAAAGCTTATTGCTGATATCATGAAAAGAAATGCTGATATCTTAAATTCGATTAATTTAACTATTTAATTCGACTAGTTCCTGCACAAGTTGGGCATGGTAGCCAGACAGGAAGTATTTGAAGATATCTGTAAATCCCGCACTTTTCATGTTATATTACAGATATCAACAACTGATATAAAGATATCTTCAAAATTACTAATGTTATCCTAAATTTGAATTTTTATATCAGAAACGGTCATAATTAAAGAAATGTTGAATTTAATTAAAAATATTTCTATTTAATTAAAGATATATGTATTGCATTTGTGATTGATTGATTGATCATATTTTTGGATATCTTGAATTTATTTCTAATATGATTATGTACAGTAGGATGGTAATTGTTTAATGATATCATAGATTCATTTAAATGCATTATCACGAAATATTTTGCTGATCAGTAATTGTATTATGGAATCAGAAATAAATTCAAGATATCTTTCATTATTATTTTTTTATATATTTCGATAGAATACCGATATCTTTAAAACAATTGAAGATATCAGTAATTTCGTAATAAACGCGAAAGCGGCTTGCCATACGTCCGCCCTGAGAGCGGAAGGTCGGGGTTCGATCCCCGGCCGCGCCTGTCCATCATCATACATGAGGTATAATTGGCATAAGTAGTGCGACCTGAGGTCATCACCATGCAGTAGCCAATCAGCTGTCTCAGTTTTCTTCACCAAAATGAGATTTACAGTATTTATCGTGGTCAGTTCAAGGTAGGTCAAATATCAAACCTAACTTGAACCACCTGTTAGATTCAGCTTAATCGGGTTATTTCAAACAATGCAATGCGACTTTTCACGGGTAAAACCAATCGAACTTTATTGTGACGTCATAGACATGTGACGTCACAAATCGCCGGTCTCATCGACAGAAGCGGGCGTCTTTGCTATCTGAGGACGTGTCTCTGTAGATATGGCGAACTTACTTCACCTGAAAACCTCCTCCAACTCTTCCATGAACTTGGCCTTCGGTAAGAAATTCATGTGTAAAGAATTGGACCAAGTTGATAGCTTACATTTTCAGTTTTCACGCTGCATCCTGTTCTTAGCGACTGTAAATGGTGGATTAGCTTAATGGTTTGTGCATTTTGTCACACCGAAGACCCGGTTCGATTCCCCAAATGTGAAGAAAATATGAAAGAAATTCTTCGTGTCTCCGCCGTGATATTGATGAAATATTGTTTGAAGCGGCGTAAAATCCTACTTGTTCACCCTTGGCAGCCAGAAGTTTGCTTTATGTGGCCCAAGGGTAAAATCGAGTTAAAACTGTGGGAGATACTCTGAAAATGCATGCAGTTGCTGAGATTTATCAACACTTTCTTTCCCCGACTGCAGTTTATTATGTCTTGTCATCATACATTGTGCATCCTCCTGTATTGTGGCGCTTTTGTTATTAACTGACCAAAAAAGAAGATCCGGGGTAGAATAGGTCTTCAGCAAACCATGCTTGACGTAAAAGGCGACTATGCTTGTCGCAAGAGGCGATTAACGGGTTCGGGTGGTCAGGCTTGCTGACTTGGTTGATGCATGTCATCGTATCTCGATGATCGATGCTCATGATGTCAGTGACTGGATTGTCTGGTCCAGACTCGATTATTTACAGACAGCCGTCATAGGTATAATATTGCTGAGTGCGGCTTTAAACAATAAATAAACAAACAAACAAACTTAAGATATGATGTGAGTGGATTCTTTCCATGTCTATGAATGGAAGATTCCCACAAATATTTAGCTCATCTACCACTCAGATTAGTGTTTATCATTGCTAAAGAAAATCAAAATCACCATCGGCTAACTCATGGAAAATGCATCATTCTTCAAAGAAGGTGTTGATATTTGTCTACCGTAATAAGTTTGTATGTAGGTTCCTTCTGACCTTCCCATATCAGTGTTTAGTAACACCAAAGTGTGGCGCCCACTCCCACCCCATTGCATGTGGTATGCCATCAACTCCCCCCATCCATGTGGTATGATATCAACTCTTGTATGTCCCCCAATCATCCATGTTGTTTGACATAAACTCTTGTCTCCCCCCCCCCCCCCCCCCCATCCCCATCCGTGTGGTACGACATCAACTATTGCCTCTCCCCCGCCATCCATGTGGTATGACATCAACTCTTGTCTCCCCTCCCTCAACCATGTGGTATGATATCAACCCTTGCCCCCCCCCCCCCCCCCACCCCCCACCCCCCACCCCCCACCCCCACCCCCACCCCCATCATCCAATCATCCATGTGGTATGACATCAACTCTTGTCTTTCCCCCCATCATCCATGTGGTATGACATCAACTCTTGTCTCTCCCTCCACTATCCATGTGGTATGACATCAACTCTTGTCTCTCCCACCACCATCCACGTGGTATGACATCAACTCTTGTCTCTCCCCCCACCACCCATGTGGTATGACATCAACTCTTGTCTCCCCCCCCACAATCCACGTGGTATGACATCAAATCTTGTCTCTCCCCCCACCACCCATGTGGTATGACATCAACTCGTGTCTCTCCCCCCACCATCCGTCTGGTATGACATCAACTCTTGTCTCTCCCTCCACTATCCATGTGGTATGACATCAACTCTTGTCTCTCCCCCCACCATCCACGTGGTATGACATCAACTCTTGTCTCTCCCCCCACCACCCATGTGGTATGACATCAACTCTTGTCTCTCCCCCCACAATCCACGTGGTATGACATCAAATCTTGTCTCTCCCCCCACCACCCATGTGGTATGACATCAACACGTGTCTCTCCCCCCACCATCCGTCTGGTATGACATCAACTCTTGTCTCTCCCTCCACTATCCATGTGGTATGACATCAACTCTTGTCTCTTCCCCCACCACCCATGTGGTATGACATCAACTCTTGTCTCTCCCTCCACTATCCATGTGGTATGGCATCAACTCTTACTACCTAAACCTCTTCCCCACCCCCACCCCTAATTTCCCCTTCTTGCCAACAGTATTAAATGACATCCATTTCTCCCTCCTCTCCTTCATTCACATGGTATCATTCACATGGTATAAAATCCAGCTAATATATTTATTCTTGCTCTCCCAGGTCCTCCAGCAAGTTCCTCTGCATCCATCTCAGGGCCACACAATGCTGCTGCTGAACTTTGGAGAGAACATCTCCAGCCATCTGACATGGCCAGGACCAGTGCCACCCCAAACACCACGTACAACACACGGGGATCGGCTGCCGACATCGGAACGTCAGCCGGTGCCGGGTCCCAACCAACTGCGGCAACAGAGCCACCAACACTCGTTGGTCAAACCATCAATGGCTACTACTTCGAGGGGGTCATCGAGTTGGGTGGGTGTGCTAGGGTATACAGGGTGAGGAAGGACGGGGTTCTTTACGCCGCTAAGGTCTCCCTACACACGGCCAGTGATGACAGCTTCGCAGTTCGCACCTGGGTAAACGAGTATGCAGTTTTAAGATCCATAGATCATGAAAACATCATTAAGGCATACGACCTGTTCCGGTGCAATATGAAGATGTTCATGATCATGGAGTACTTTGAGGCATATGACATGGTATATTTTATCCGCAACTTCAGTGTTAAATGGAGACAGGAGAACCTGAAACCGATTGCCAAGCAGATTATGGCAGGTTTAAATCACTTGCACAATAACAACATCGTGCACAGGGACATCAAGCCAGAAAACATCCTGATCGGATCTGGGAATGAGGTGAAAATAATCGACTTCGGCGGGGCGATACGACTGCAGCAGCAGCAAACGCCTGAGGATAGGCACGTGACATGCTCCACGTCCTACTTCGCCCCACCGGAAATGCACAGAGGAGACGCCCGTGCCACGTCTAACGCTTGGATCAAATCCTTCGACATGTGGAGCACTGGTGTCACCCTTTATACGGCCTTAGCTGGGCGGTATCCGTTTCCTTTGGGGTCGGATCGAAAAATAAAATCTTCCGTTTTTGACCAGGGGCCAGACTTTGGTGTACTAGGACAAATAGACACCAAACTTCTATCCCTTATGAAAAGGTGTCTGGACACCAACCCTGAAGGTCGCATCACGGCCAAGCGTGCCATGCACCACAGGTACTTCTGGAGAGGGGCTGTGGATGTCATTTCGTCTGGTTTGTTTCAGTGTTTTGGGAAATAGGTTTATAGTTACAGAAACGATTAGTCCAGACACCTTTATATCCCAGGATCCGCTGGTCGTGGGTTCAAATCCCAGACAGGCCCCGATTATGATACTTGGTCTGTCAGCACCATGTCCGTGTGAGACGGGTTGTACAAAAGTGGTAAACGTCTGTGACCAGCGTCACATTGGGTTTCTGCCGTCATGTAACTGAAATACTGTTTGGTGGCGTTAAACCGACCAGCCTTCATATCCGGGGTCCTCGTAAAGATCACCTAGGCGCGCCAGAAACCTATGATGATGAGGTTTGGATGGAGGTTCGCCCTGATGGTGTTTCTAGGTTTGTCAGCACCATACCCGTGTTCGTGCGATTCACCAAAGTGGTAAACGTCTTAGACGTGCATCACTTCGGGCTTTTCTCCCACAGCAAGCTGACACGCCGTGATATAACTGGAATACTGTTCAAAGCGGTGTTCATCACTCATTCCTTCATATCCTTGACCTGTGGAGATGTCCAACCTGGCTTGGTCCGTCATCGGTCTGCTTGGCAATAGGTGCATCGTCAAGCATATTTACCAACACTTACAACCTTACCTATACAAAATAGACACTGTGAAGCACAGAGACCTGTGTAATTCTCTTCTGGTGAAAATAACCTGCGCTGCTTCACAAAGATGTGTATAATCCTATACTGGTGAAAATGGACACTGTGGTAGCAAACCAATGTTTGTAAATCTTCTACAAATGGAACTGGACACGTTTGAGCGTAAAGGTGTGTGCAATCCTCTTCTGGTGAAAACGGACACTGTGTTAGCAGAAAGGTGTAAAATTAGGCACTGTGTAAGCACAAAAGTGTGATAGCACGAATGTGTGTGTAATCCTCTACTGGTGAAAGTGGACACTGTGGTATCACGAAGGTGTGTGTATTCCTCCACTGGTGAAAGTGGACACTGTGGTAGCACGAAGGTGTGTGTATTCCTCTACTGGTGAAAGTGGACACTGTGGTAGCACGAAGGATTGTGTATTCCTCTACTGGTGAAAGTGGACACTGTGGTAGCACGAAGGTGTGTGTATTCCTCTACTGGTGAAAGTAGACACTGTGGTAGCACGAAGAATTGTGTATTCCTCTACTGGTGAAAGTGGACACTGTTGTAGCACGAAGGTGTGTGTATTCCTCTACTGGTGAAAGTAGACACTGTGGTAGCACGAAGAATTGTGTATTCCTCTACTGGTGAAAGTGGACACTGTGATAACATGAAGGTGTGTATATTCCTCTACTGGTTAAAGTGGACACCGTGGTAGCACGAAGGTGTGTGCATTCCTCTACTGTTGGAACGGACACTGTGGTAGCACGAAGGTGTGTGTAATCCTCTACTGGTGAAAGTGGACACTGTGATAACACGAAGGATTGTGTATTCCTCTACTTGTGAAAGTGGACACTGTGATAGCACGAAGGTGTGTGTATTCCTCTACTGGTGAAAGTAGACACTGTGGTAGCACGAAGGTGTGTGTATTCCTCCACTGGTGAAAGTAGACACTGTGGTAGCACGAAGGTGTGTGTATTCCTCTACTGGTGAAAGTGGACACTGTGGTAGCACGAAGGTGTGTGTATTCCTCTACTGATGAAAGTGGACACTGTGGTAGCACGAAGGTGTGTGTAATCCTCTACTGATGAAAGTGGACTCTGTGGTAGCACGAAGGATTGTGTAATCCTCTTCTGGTGAAAGTAGACACTGTGGTAGCACGAAGGTGTGTGTAATCCTCTACTGGTGAAAATGGACAGTGATTTCACTCTTCTAGTGACTTTGGACATGGTGTAGCAGAACGTCGCGTGTAATCTACTGGTGCTTATCGACACACCGTGGTAGCAAACCGATATTTGTAAATCTTCTACAAATGAAACTGGCCACAAAGACATGTGTAAACCTCTATTTGTAAAAATAGACACTGGGGTAGCACAAAACCCAAAGGTGTGTGTAAATCCTGTACCTGTGAAAACGGAAGCTGTGGTAGCACAAAGGTGTGTGTAAACCATATACTTGTGAAAACGGACACTGTGGTTGCACAAAGGTGTGTGTAAATCCTGTTCCTGTGAAAACGGAAGCTGTGGTAGCACAAAGGTGTGTGGAAACCATATACTTGTGAAAACGGACACTGTGGTAGCGCAAAGGTGTGTGGAAACCATATACTTGTGAAAACGGACACTGTGGTAGCGCAAAGGTGTGTGGAAACCATATACTTATGAAAATGGACACTGTGGTAGCACAAAGGTGTGTGGAAACCATATAGTTGTGAAAACGGACACTGTGGTAGCAGAAAGGTGTGCGGAAATCCTGTTCCTGTGAAAACGGAAGCTGTGGTAGCACAAAGGTGTGTGGAAACCATATACCTGTGAAAACCGACACTGTGGTAGCACAAAGGTGTGTGGAAACCATATACTTGTGAAAACGGACACTGTGGTAGCACAAAGGTGTGTGGAAACCATATACTTATGAAAACCGACACTGTGGTAGCACAAAGGTGTGTGGAAACCATATACTTGTGAAAACGGACACTGTGGTAGCACAAAGGTGTGTGTAAACCATATACCTGTGAAAACCGACACTGTGGTAGCACAAAGGTGTGTGGAAACCATAAACCTGTGAAAACCGACACTGTGGTAGCACAAAGGTGTGTGGAAACCATATACTTGTGAAAACAGACACTGTGGTAGCACAAAGGTGTGTGTAAACCATATACTTGTGAAAACCGACACTGTGGTAGCACAAAGGTGTGTGGAAGCCATATACTTGTGAAAACGGAAGCTGTGGTAGCACCAAGGTGTGTGGAAACCATATACTTGTGAAAACGGACACTGTGGTAGCGCAAAGGTGTGTGGAAACCATATACCTGTGAAAACCGACACTGTGGTAGCACAAAGGTGTGTGGAAACCATATACTTGTGAAAACCGACACTGTGGTAGCACAAAGGTGTGTGTAAACCATATACTTGTGAAAACGGACACTGTGGTAGCACAACGGCGTGTGTAAATCCTGTGCTTCTGAAAACGGACATTGTGGTAGCACAAAGGTGTGTCTAAATCCTGTGCTTCTGAAAACGGACACTGTGGTAGCACAAAGGTGTGTCTAAATCCTGTGCTTCTGAAAACGGACACTGTGGTAGCACAAAGGTGTGTCTAAATCCTGTGCTTCTGAAAACGGACACTGTGGTAGCACAAAGGTGTGTGTAAATCTTGTGCTTCTGAAAACGGACACTGTGGTAGCACAAAGGTGTGTATAAATCCTGTGCTTCTGAAAACAAAGGTGTGTGTAAATCTTTTGCTTCTGAAAACGGACACTGTGGTAGCACAAAGGTGTGTGTAAACCCTGTGCTCCTGAAAACGGACACTGTGGTAGCACAAAGGTGTGTATAAATCCTGTGCTTCTGAAAATGGAAAATGGTAACACAACGGCGTGTGTAAATCCTGTGCTTCTGAAAACGGACACCGTGGTAGCACAAAGGTGTGTATAAATCCTGTGCTTCTGAAAACGAACACTGGTAGCACAAAGGTGTGTGTAAATCCTATACTAGTGAAAGCGAACAGCGTGGTAGCACAAAGACAGGTGTAAATCCTGTCCAAGTGAAAAGGGAGACTCTGGTGGCACACAGACTCGTGTTATCCTCCACTGGTGAACTTGAACACGGAGGTAGTTCGAGCCTGTGCAAATCCTATATACATGTACGTGAAAATGGACACTATGGTAGCACAAAGATGTGTGTTATTCCATCAATTGTTTTCTCGGCCGAAATGTACCGCGATTATTTCTGACCATGCATTAATCATTATGGACAAGTCATATGGAACCTCTAGTAGTGTACTCAGTTCAGTACAAATAGTCCCGATTACAAACATGTTTAACGATAATATGCTTCATGATACCCTTAAGAAGTAAAAAATAACTCAATTCAGGGCGATAAAGGTGCTCTTAAAAAAACCAATATGCTTGAAAGGAATTTAAAAACCCCAAACCGTTTTACTATTGTGATAAACACTTCACAATTTGCCACCTGAGGTGTTATTGTTATAGATTATTTGTTTGCAAAGTTAATAGCAGTGTAAAAAATAAATATTTCTGTTGTATAGTAAAATATATTGTTATGGAATTTTTATCACAAAAATAAAGGAATGCCAAAAATACAGCACCACTTGACCTATTTTAGTCACGCCCCCTGTGGATCGAAGTCTGGGACCCGGGCCAGAGGCCATTGCATGTTGGAGTCAGAACAATGAATGAGAACATCTGAATACCACGTGACTTGCTGGGTGAGTGCATATTGTTACACTCCGTAGTCAGCTATAGTCCGGTATTCGAATCCATGGCATGCAGGCAAACCAGTGACTGAAAACATGAACACGATCCACCCCATTGGGATACGGCAGAGACCATATCTCTGGATGCGGTTACTAACTACCTGTCACAGAGCCACCCGATCCTCAGTTTAGTTGTTTTTTACATCCAGCATGGGGTTCTGAAGGACCTGTCCTGACCTGGAATCCATCTGGCTGAACGAGAGACATACTGCCATTTAAACATCTCCATATACCCCCAAAAGAAGTAGGATATTCGAACATAACGGTGATTACAGAAATACGAAGAGGCTCGAGTAATGGGTGGATAGGGAAAAGGAAGGACTATGTGTAACATGACAACAGAACGTGTTGCCGGTGTTTTGTGAAAGTGCAACCAACCAAGAAGGACGACAGGGCGGGGTGTGTGTGTGTAGTCAGAAAATGAACGTTTGAGATGACTTGATCAATAATGGGACATGCTCCACGACTGGTCGAACATTCGTTGATACGACAACAACATTTTGTGTCTTCTGAAAACTGTTTCAAAGTCTGCAAATCAGAGACTGAGACACGTTGAACAAACACACTGGCTTCCTCTCGCTGAGTCCAACCAGTTCGAGCATGCCAATAGTCCTTGGGCGTTCAACATATTGTAAGACTGCCTCCGTGGTGTAGTGGAAGAGCGTCCGCCCGGAGTGCGGAATGTCAGGGGTTCGATCCCCGGCCGCGTCATACCAAAAGACGTTAAAAGATGGTACATGTTACCCTGTCTGGTGCTCGGCATTAAGGGGCTAAAAGTGCAATAATCTTTGACGCGACGTTGAACGCCATTTCTCCTCACCTCATCACGTTTCCTGATGACGGCGCAAGTACTTCATTCAAGCGATAGTAGAGAGCGTACGTGTTACTGTTGATAACGTAAATCAACAATACTTATAGCTCATAGCCTTACAACAACCACATTGGAGCCAAAAGGCTGTCAAATCGCTCTGAGCTATTAGTATTGTATATTTTAGTCAATTCTTAAATGATTTGAACCGTGAAGATCCGAGTTAGAATAGGTCATCAGCAACCCATGCGTGTCGTAAGAGGCGACTTTCGGGATCAGGGGGTCAGGCTCGCTGATTTGGTTGATGCATGTCATAGTATCCCAATTGCGTGGATCGATGCTCATGATATCAATCATTGGAATGTCTGGTCCAGACTGGATTATTTACAGACAGCCGTGATATAGCTGGAATATTGCTTAGTGCGGCGTTAAACAACAAACAAACAAATCTTAAATGATTTGAGGATGAGTGTTTGAATATTGATATCCAAACACTGTACGGGTCACGCTGGCACCTGATCAGGTTGACCAGCTGATCCCCATTTAAGCAGGTATTTACCACAAACACATAGGTTACTACACAGTTTACAATCAATCCTCACAGACTTGTTTGTGAAGAAAAGTTAAGAAAATGTTAAAGGTCATTAATTAAAAATTACCTGCAACCCAATGGTTTTGAGAATCTGTCAGTTTCACCAGAACCTATGCAAACATTGTACAGACGGACTGACGTATGATGAACGTCACACCTGGACGACTGTTAAGGTTCCGCGACCGCATCTGTCCTCCCGTCTCTCCGCAGTCCATGCAGCTGTACCATGAACCAACCTTTCACGACGAGAAATACAACGCCGCACTGTCTGCCGCCACTCGACACCATTACACGACATGCATATTATTTGATATCAACATTTTTTTCAAGGACACCGCCTCCGTGGTCTAGTGGTAGAACGTCCGCCCGGAGAGCGGAAGGTTCGGGGTTCGATCCCCGGTTGCGTCATACCAAAAGACGTTAAAAGATGGTACTTGTTGTTACCCTGTCTGGCGCTCGGCATTAAGGGGCTAAAGCAAGGACTGGTCGGCTCGGAGTCAGTATACTGTGTCTGAGTGGAGTATTCATGTTAAACTGCGGCATGGTATCTCGGTGGGCTAGCACTATAAATCGGCATCAGTCCGGACTAGTACAAGCAGCCACACACACACGTGCATGCACGTCGCTATATAAGTGCAATAATCTTGGACGCGACGTTTAACCCAATTTCACCTCACCTTCAAGTCTTGGCCGCACCCGTCTGTTGATCCATGAGGATTTTACGGACGTATATACCATATATTCACACCGTGCAAGTCGCGGGTTAAACGTTCACAATGACAACGGTCACGAAATATATATATACGCTTACGCTTGTAAATTAAATATATTGGAAAATATTGGTTGACACTCATATAATGTTCAGGATAATATTGTCATTATTATACGCAGTTTGACGTATATATAGGTGGCTTCAGTGTTTGTTTTTATAGAGTGTGTGAGTGTGGTTTTACGCCGCTTTCAGCAATATTCCAGCAATATCACGGCGGGGGACACCAGAATGGGCTTCACACATTGTACCCATATTGGGAATCGAACCCGGGCCTTCGGCGTGCCTAGCGAACGCTTGTCGTAAGAGGCAACTGACGGGTTCGGGTGGTCAGGCTCGCTGACTTGGTTCATGCACGCATGTCACCGTAGATCGATGATCATGATGTCAATCACTGGACCAGACTCGATTATTTATAGACCGCCATCATATAGCTGGAATATTGATGACTGTGGTGTTAAAAAAGAAACAAATAAACTAACAAACCTACACGTACATCAGGGCAAGGGCGTACAGTTGCTGATGATTCCATTGCCTTTCCAGCTCCATTCGATTATTGTGAGAGAGAGAGAGAGAGAGAGAGAGAGAGAGAGAGAGAGAGAGAGAGAGAGAGAGAGAGAGAGATTGTTTGGCGTTGGTTGAGAGCACCTAAAGTGACATATAAGCTGGACCCGACAATCAAGTCCGATCCACGCCGAGTCGTGTCTGACCACTAGATCCATTAATCGCCTCGAACGAAAAGCATATCTAGATCTAAGGTTGCTGGGACCTTAAAATTGCTGTTCCAATACGGACCCCCCCCCCCCCCCCCCCCCCCCCCCCCCGTTTTCTTATGTATATAAACGAATAGATATAGTTTCACAGGTAGAATTATATAGATCTAGCCACACTTTTGAATACATTTTTCAATAAATGACAACATAGTAATTTCGTTATTTATCGTTACATGTGTGCTTGTGAAATACAACCAGAGCATATCCATTTTAAGCATGATATATGTTTTGTAGACTTCATATAGAAAACCATGTCACTTTTTCAAAAGCTCTTAGAAAATGTCAACCTGTCATTGCGCGAAATGATTAATGGCGTGGTAATATTATGAGATTAAAGATCAATCGTCTATAGGCCTAGTGTTTTTATTTGTGAATTAAGACAAAGCTACGATTCCATTAATCATTCAGTTCAAATGTGGCTTTCGTTTAAGTGTAATAGCCCTTAATTAACAGTCAATTACAACCCTTGTGTTGGTTGCACGCATGTACAGACATGTAGCAATGACGTCGATGTACATTTAAGTTCGAAACAGTGGTCGATCAGACCTGCAATAGCTCTACACGTTTCCCCGGAAGTAGCACTTGTCGTCTGTTAGAAGCGTTGCTTACGTGTTAACGGTTGTTTTGTTGCTGTCACACAGACATGTTGAAGGCAATTATCCTTATCGGCGGGCCTATGAAAGGTAAGAAATAGATTTAATCATAATTGTGTTTCTGGGAGACGTCACAATGGTCATACTTGTCACGTTATAACAAAACATTCAATGAACGGACACCTGCAAAAGTGCATTCCTGAACCGGTTATGATCAGATGATACGTCAGGCATGACAGTCGCGTGTTATTCAAACATTCCATTACATTTTCATGTGTCTGATAAAATAAAAAGCGCTCCAGTGATATTTAACTTATTTAAACAGAATTATATCTATGATTATCAGTGAATATTAATTTATCTGAGAAGACACTAATGGGCGTGACTACGGGTGCAACCGGGTAGAGGGTGGTTGGAAATAAAAGCTTGAAGGTTTTGTGTTCATGAACAATAAGCATGATAAGAGTTAGTCAGACGCATGCACGTTTTTGTACATGCATTTGGATCATGTAGACATATATTAGGTTGCATTTTTCAATAATAGGTTGCATTGGTGCAATGTTTTTATTGCTAAAATCGTGTCCTGAAGAATACAAGCACGTGTTTGTGTTGCTGATTGTACTAGTCCAGACATTTTTATAGTGCTAGCCCACTTTGATATCATGCCACAGTTTAACATGGATACCCTACTCAGACACATTATACTGACTCAGATCTGACCAGTCCTTGCTTTATCCCCTTAATGCCGCCGATAGTCACCCTAGGTCCATTTTCCTTTGAAATGTACTGGTGGTACAAACAGATATATCAAGTTATAATTTTTTAATTTGAAGTTTACACGATATAAGGCTTTTCCATTGGATGAGAGGTCAGTCACCTAACCACAAAATTGAGGTTCATAAGTGAGTGAACGACACAATTTGACGTGCATACATTTTTCACAAGACCGTGTTCTTGAAGTGATGTAAACACTGACAGACTACTTCCACATTCATGGGGAAACCCCTGGGAATTCCCTAGCACAAATACATTCAGAAGCGTTCTTTCTGTTCATTTAGACCCTTTAATCTTGAACGCAGCGTTTCAGTATTCATTGAGAAACATCAGAGAGTTTAACTGCACGTTTGTTCACGAATATCCTCGCTATGACCCATCCTAGAGAACGAAACAAAGAAATGCACATCCAAACTATTGGAGTATCGACTTGATCCGTGTCTAGGCTGACACTGACAGTTTAGAGCAATCTATGAATTTACCTTAGTGTCTATTTGACAAATCTTTATTCATCTTTCAATGATCGGCCAATTGATCAATGATGACTAAAACATGTAACCGCCACAGGTTCATTAAAAACTCCCCAAATCTCCCCCATCACGTTTATTGGGTCAGCCATTTTGACGTCTTGTACTTAATATAAATGTTTTATGACGCGCCGTCATTGTGACTGACTTACTGAGGTAGTTCTTAACAGACCGTTCTCATCTAATGGTGATATTATTTGAATACATGTCTTGTGTAAGATGTTTCTGAAGAGCAAGTTGTGCATACAAACACTCCATCTTCCCGAGGCAAGAGAGTTAACTGACTTTAAAATTCCAGTTTCCACCCTTGCTAAACTAGGCTGGAATTACTGGGCTCGATCGTAGCGCCACCAGTGGCTATTACCAGTCATGTCCCTTCTTAGCCTATGGTCTATGGACCAATCAGATTCCACCTCTCGTATCACTTGCGTTTGCTTCACACAAAATGGTGGCGCCCGCTCAGTTAGATCTGTTCGACAATCAAGATCTATATTCTGATAAAACGGGTTTTTCATCGCGAAATGCATCAAATCACGTGAGCACTTTGATTAAAAACATGAAAACATTTGGAAAATATCTGCTGACAACGAGTTGGCGGTGAACATGCTTTGCAAATCCTGCAACCGACCGAAATCTGCACGACAGTGGACGTACCGGATTTCAAATTCGGTGCGCGATTTTGATTGGACTATGCATAGACTCATTAACCCAGCCAAAATTTAACTCCATAATACTAGCCTAGTTCGCCAAGGATGGAAACTGGACTTTTATAGTCAGTTAACTCTCTTGCCTCGGGAAGATGACATACGCTCATGTAACTTCTCTTTTCGAGGAACTATTTTATTCCGCAATATAACTGGTTGATGTATGGCTCTCAGTGTAAACATGAAGTCACAAATACTAAATAGAATTGTGTATAGATCTAGGCCTACATCCTTTGAGGTAAGAAATTGTGACCAAAAATTACAAGAATTGACTTTCTCTTTGTGCGAGTCCCATTTGAGTATGAACCTTCATAGAATGAGGGCCAAACAATGTATGAACATCGGGGTTTGCGATGATGTTCATACAGTTTGGCCCTCACTCTATGAAGGTTCATACTCCAATGGACTCACACAAAGAGAAACTCAATTCTTCCCTAATCTTGCAGTACTTATGGCTTTCAGTTTATTTTTAAATAAAGGCAATTCACCAGTGTCAAGTGTTAATGTTTATCAAAGCATCATCGTTTTTTACAATGTTTACAAATAAGTATCTATTACCGTATGAAATTTACATTTTACATAAAGATCGATGACGAAAGGTCATGTTGGAAGGTGCGTTTCATATTCTTGCGGAATGATTTCAAGGGGCCTATAGTTTTTTCCCGGGCACACAAGGTCAGCTTTCAATCATGTGACTTTATGAAGCTTACAGACAAAGTTTTTCAAGCAGCAAAAAGGTTATTTGACATGGACATGAAATTATGATGCATCAATGTTAATAACTTCATAACTAATTGTGTTATCATATAATCTTCTAACAAGTCGCTCAAAACATGAACATCACTTACCCCAGACATTCATAAAAATAAATGAACATTAACAGGATTAATTATGACCCTCTTAAAGTTTAACAGTCAACTTGTTTTTCATAATGGCCGACCTTTTTTCTCTCAAAATATTGAATATGTTTCATGTTCTTGATGATTCCCATATTGCAGGTACTCGTTTCCGCCCCTTGTCTTTAGAGCTGCCCAAACCTCTGTTCCCAGTGGCTGGCTTCCCAATGGTTTATCACCACATCGAAATGTGCAGTAAGGTAAGTCACGTTCCCATCTACGGCGCTGTTGGGGATAGCTCAGGGGTTAAAGTCCCCAGTGCAAACAAGAACACAATGATGCTGAGCATCAAAATCTGACTGCAAATAGTCGTGTTTATAATTTTGATGTTTCAATGTTTGGAACACTGAAAAAAAAAGTCAAAATAGTCTCTTCATTATTTGCTACACTATTCTCTTCAGTAGGTTAATAACATTCAGGCTTTATGATAAGAGGTAGTCTAAGTCAGTGGGAAGTGAAGTTGAAGTGATTTGCTTAAGATTACTCAAAAGGCACAAAAGCAAGATATTTTGTGCAAATCCTCTTAAAGCAATGCAGAAATCTTTATGAAAAAAATTGAACTGTTTATTAGTTATGTTAAGAAAGTGATCCTTACCTACATTTTCATAAGTCCAATTCTTTGTGCTCGAAAAGAAAACTCTACACAATAAAAATATCATGAATGGTAAAAGTTTAACATTTGGACAGATTATGAGTTATGTTCCTGAAATGAATCCTTCTTTCTATGGACATGTGATGTCTTTAAATGAAATGCAAACACCTAATTTGTTTTTTAATTCCTTTATAGCAAAAGGCGTCAGTTCAGCTCTTGTCTGATGTGTATAATAATTGGTTGAACGCAGATGCATGGTGTGCACATCAGTTAATGGATTCACACCTCAATAAACAAAAAGAAATACATAGTTAATCCTTATAATTACATTTCACAACAACATATGTTCTCAACATAGCTTTATGACAAAAGACATAAATCAAAACAGATACATATATGATGAAACGATAAACATTCCATGTGTATGATACATTTTGACTAATGGGTCAGGTTATATACTTGGGGACTAATGGGGCAGATTATAAACTGGGGGACTAATGGGGTAGGTTATATACTTGGGGACTAATGGGGCAGATTATAAACTGGGGGGCTAATGGGGTAGGTTATATACTGTGGGACTAATGGGGCAGGTTATATACTGGGGGGCTAATGGGGTAGGTTATATACTGTGGGACTAATGGGGCAGGTTATATACTGTGGGACTAATGGGGCAGGTTATATACTGTGTTACTAATGGGGCAGATTAAATGCTGAGGCACATGGGGCAGGTTATATGCCGAGGAACATCAGGCAAATTATATACTGGGGGACTAATGGTGCAGGTTATATACTGGGGGGAGGTTATGTACTAGGGGACATATGGGTCAGGTTATATACTGTAGGACTAATGGGGCAGGTTATATACTGGGGGAGGTTATGTACTAGGGGACATATGGGTCAGGTTATATACTGGGGGACTAATGGGGCAGGTTATATACTGGGGGAGGTTATGTACTAGGGGACATATGGGTCAGGTTATATACTGGGGGACTAATGGGTCAGGTTATATACTGGGGGACTAATGGGGCAGGTTATATACTGGGGGAGGTTATGTACTAGGGGACATATGGGTCAGGTTATATACTGGGGGACTAATGGGGCAGGTTATATACTGGGGGGAGGTTATGTACTAGGGGACATATGGGTCAGGTTATATACTGGGTGACTAATGGGGCAGGTTATATACTGGGGGAGGTTATGTACTAGGGGACATATGGGTCAGGTTATATACTGGGGGACTAATGGGGCAGGTTATATACTGGGGGGAGGTTATGTACTAGGGGACATATGGGTCAGGTTATATACTGGGGGACTAATGGGGCAGGTTATATACTTGGGGAGGTTATGTACTAGGGGACATATGGGTCAGGTTATATACTGGGGGACTAATGGGGCAGGTTATATACTGGGGGGAGGTTATGTACTAGGGGACATATGGGTCAGGTTATATACTGGGGGACTAATGGGGCAGGTTATATACTGGGGGAGGTTATGTACTAGGGGACATATGGGTCAGGTTATATACTGGGGGACTAATGGGGCAGGTTATATACTGGGGGGAGGTTATGTACTAGGGACATATGGGTCAGGTTATATACTGGGGGACTAATGGGGCAGGTTATATACTGGGGGAGGTTATGTACTAGGGGACATATGGGTCAGGTTATATAATGGGGGACTAATGGGCAGGTTATATACTGGGGGGAGGTTATGTACTAGGGGACATAGGTCAGGTTATATACTGGGGGACTAATTGGTAAGATTAAGTAATGGAAGACTAATGGGTCAGGTTAACCGTTACATACTGGGTAAACAATAAATTATTTAGGGATGAAATGCTATATTTAATTGCAAAGCTGAAACTGGTATTTCACTCCAGTGAATTCAACTACTTTCAGTTTGGCTCAATGACTCTGATTTTCAGAGTAAGATCACAAAAAACATTAGAATATGTGTCTTTTCTTGTCGCATAACCTATTTATATCATTTTGTGATCTGAAAAAGTTAACATCTTTCTTCTACCTCATCTTTGTTCCTTAGTATATTTACCTCCTCAATAGAGCAGAGCAGAATCTATAACTATAAGTAGGCTGAACCAATGTGTAATATAGAGATCTTGGTGCACTATTTCACTTCACGATTTCACAGGCACTGTTAAATATACAGATTTGTTGAAAAATCAATCAATCACCTGTCACATCTGTTCAGGTGTTTTAGTTCAGCTGATTATGTTTCCACATTGATTATATCAGTGTAGTAAACCTTTTACATATTGTCGATATGGCAGCTAGGCAGCTCAAGTTATCTGTCATCTTTCCTCTCAGGGTGAAGGATTCTTATAAAGAAGTATTTTTAGGGATGTAATAAATACAAAGTCTACCTAACCTAGTATGATCTAAAGCCATCATGCCAGAAACTGGATACAAAGTTTGAGAGTTGTCCATACAGTAATTGCTTCAAAGTTTAATTCATGCAGGTAGGCAAATAAATTGGCAATCTTAGGTTGTAGGTGATCACAATCTTTCTCATTCATTTTTGGTTTAAGGTTTTGTTCTTGGTGTTTTCTTGCCTCCTGCATATTTACATATTTGGCTGAAAGATTCTAAACCAAAATATGTATTACATTCATCCCTTTCTGTTCAATATGTTAGGTTCCAAACATGAAAGAAATCATCCTCATTGGGTTTTACCAGCCTAATGATGCACTGAGCAAGTTCATCATCAGCTGTCAACAAGAATTCAAGATACAGATCAGGTGAGTTCCATTTGCCACTCTGTGTGAATGTCATCAATGGTATCAGTAGAATTGACATCTGGATGCATATAAAAACAGCAGACATATCATAACAGGTCTTCATCTGAGGCAAGTGAATTTCCAACAGGCAAGCAAAATGTGCTGTCTCGACTTGTCCGTGGTCAAGTGGATTGTACAATTATATTTACTTTCACTTTACGCCTGTGTATTAGAGTAACTTCTCTTGCTCAGTTAATTAAACTCAAAAGATAAGAACTATGACAGCAGTCATAGAACAAGAAAAAGATGTGTGTGAAATATTCTTGGTTCAATTACAATGAAGCATGTGATGTTATGGATTGCAGTTACTGGACAGTTGTCCGTCTTTCTCTTCAAGGCATCGGATGAAAGACACGTTTGTTAAAGGATGTGCACAGATTAAAATTGTGAATGATGTAAATATTCATGCCAGTTCTGCCATTCATAACAAATGCTTGCCTTACTACTACATAGTGAAGTGAGCTCAGAATCCAGGCAGATTTTGTGCAAAACCATGCCCGATGTGATTGAAACGGAGCACAAACATATTCAGTGCTTTCAAAGGATAGATGAAAACAACATAGTAGCAGAACTGTCACTCATTTACATATCTACAAGTTCTAAGGAAGGTGAAATAATATACAACTCATCACATTAATGTTTTTTAACATTATTCATTGAAATGTTTGGGGCAAGTAGAAATATTATTGGCAAGTGATTTTATCTTTTTCACTTGTCCTTTGGCAAGTGGATTTTCAGAAATAATTTAAACCCTTGCATAACTTGTTACGTCATGTCAAATATACCATGCAGACTGCAATATTATATTTCTTTAGGAGGGCATAACATGAAAAGTAAAAACCAATCAGCAAACTTAGATTCCCTGTCCACCAATACCACCAGTTCTTTCACAGAAGAATTATGCCTTCAGTACATCAACCGCCAGCAATGATGAATGTTTCTACTGACAGGTATCTCCAGGAGTATACTGCTCTAGGCACTGCAGGAGGAATCTATCATTTCCGGGACCAGATTCTCACAGGCAACCCAGAGAGTTTCTTTGTGATGAATGCGGATGTGTGTGGAGACTTCCCTCTGACCGAAATGGCAGAGTTCCATAGGTCTACTCCATCAGGCGCTTATGGGACAATCCTAGCTACTGAGGTAGGTGGACCAAAAGTATCAAGATTGATGTTATACTGAGGTCACATCTAAAGTCACATGACATGTGCATATGTTACACACATCTTATTTATGTCTTTAGAGTGCATCTGAGACTTGGATTGGACTTAACTAGTGTGGTTTTCTTTGTTTCCTGAACTGTTTTATGTGTGGTTCATTTGGTATTCTTGTTTAAGTTTTAAGGTAATTACATCTGATCTGGGATGACAGAATACAATTAGATATGTCAGGATGTCTGTTAATTGGAACTATTACAGTCCTCTTCTGCTAATTTGTCTTGTCTGGTGTCTGATGTACTGAGTCCCCAGCAGTCGGTACTGGTCATAGGAGGCAACTTAATGATTAGGTTCCGTGACTTAGTTAATTGCATGTCAACATACCCTGATGTTGTAAAGCATTGCTCGTACTTTTAATCACTGGATTGTCTGGTCCAAAAATAATTTTATTGCTGAGTGCAAACAACAAACGAACGAAATCTTCAGTTAATTCAAGTACACACAAGTACAAATCACTTATTTGCAATGATGCATACTTAGTTTCCATTTACTGTTGTTTTTAATTCCCTGGGACTGGCATTAACATGGTTGAAGCAAGAATGATTGCAACATAACTGAGCAATTTCATACCATTGTACTAGTCAAAATTATCACATGGGCTCAAATTTCACGATGTTTGGTAGAAGATCTCGTGAAATTAAAGGCAGGTTGGATTTCAGGGATCACTGTTGTGGTGTAACTATATGGTGATACAGTATTGTACCATGACTCCAAGCCTTATAATACAATACATTTATTTACAACCCCTGTATTGTGATACATACAATACATTACATTACAAGTTATATTGATGTAAACACCTGTGAATAAAAACTGAAACTATTCAACAACCAGTTTACACAGATTCTCTATTTGTTTCTGCCCTACAATATTACATCTGCGATCTCTGAAATTTAAAAACACATGGTTGTGATTCACCTGCCAAAAGAAAAGAATATCTCAACTTATGAAATAAGGTACTGTGTCAGGATATGAATCATATTGCACCCATAGTGTTAAGGGCTATGTATCATATCGCAACCTAAGTGTATTGTTACACCTCTAGATCACTGACAAGTGCATGAATACCCATCTGTCTTCCACTGATACAGTCCAAAGGATGACCAAACATGTAAAGACTAGTACATTTTGGTTGGACACTATCCCTTTGTCTAGAAGCAATTTTCATATATCATTGACCTGTTTGAACAATGTCTATCAGATAATTTTGTACTTCACAAAATAACCTTTCAAGGCATACATATGACACTTAAAAGAACAGGATGAGATTGTACACTCACTCCAATTGCCTTATTTTATGCCACTATATGAAGAACCAGTTTATTGATTCAGATTGTAACTTTATTATTTTGTTGTTTTTTAAGGCATTTGTTTGACTTTTGCAGGCAACCCGACAGCAGTCCTTGGAATATGGCTGTATAGTGGATGATAAATCCACACATGAGGTAAGATCACACACTGTTCCTTGTGGTTAAAGCGTTCGCTCGTCAAGCTGAAGGCCCGAGTTTGATTCTCCACATGGGTACAATGTGTAAAGCCCATTTTTGGTGTCCCCTGCTGTAATTTTGCGGGAATATTGCTAAGGCAAAGTAAAACCCAACTTACTCACTCTTTCCTTTAAAAAGATGCCATGCATCTGAAGTTCTTGAGGATGTCATTATTATGGGGTTAGTTCACAAAAAGTGTTGTCAGTTTGTATTAACACATTAAACTATCATCAATCATGCCATAATGTAACTGATTTACAAAGCTGCTTTAAAACAATGTTACATGGTTAAACCAAAATATGATTCTTCACAGATGGGATAGAATATGTGAATGATTACTGGGATTCCTCAAATATTACTAGCCCTGTCTGCAACTTTAGCCGCTAGTCTGAAGCCTGAGTCTGGTCAAAGCCTGTTTGGTGTGGTAAACTCAGCAAATAATGGCCTATGTGTCCAACACTAAACTCTACTGAAAATGATGCCATGTTTGAGCAAGTAGACTCAAAGGATTTTGGCCAAGAGGGTTAATCACTGTCATGTCTGTTATGCGTTTTGCAGGTACTGCATTATGTGGAGAAACCCGGTACATTTGTCAGCACAACAATCAATTGTGGAGTGTACCTCTTCTCACCAAGTGTTTTTGAAAACCTGGAAATTTCATTTAAGAAGAATCTGGAAGAAAATTACAAGTAAGTGTTTATCATGTTTATTGTGATGTATTGACATCATATTGTTGATATTTTTCCTAAATTGTTAGCTAAGCATTTGAATGATGAGTATAAAACACTGACTAGTTAGTGGAGTATGTTACAATGTGAGCACAATGTCAGTTTAGTACAAGAAATTGAATACTGATGTTGACATGAACGATGAACTGTCGAATACCCTATGCTCATAATGTGTAGGTTGTTAGAAGCTCAAGGAATCTGGAAAATAGGGTTTGGGCTATCAGTGTGTTTTGGATTACCATAAATATACATAAAAGATCAGGACATGTTGTAATAACCATAAATAATGTTGATAGTTATTGAAAAGTTATTTTGATTGTTGAATGCCATCAAGGTATGCCTGTTTTCTTTGCCCTTTATCTATCTATTTATTTTACTTTCATGTAAGAGGCAATATTTCCTTCCCCTGTTTCATAGTTTGTGAAGCAAGTTCTGTAAGATAACAAAAAGAGTATTACAGTATTAAGTAGCATATTGCTAGAGATAGAAGGCTGAGGCTGTCACAATATGCCATTTTATTCTGCATATGCCATTATCATATTTGTCTGCATTGATTTTAAAGAATATCTTAATTCATCTGATATGCCTTCTGAACTTAACCACTCAAATGTGACTCAAACATTGTTTAGCCAGGTCATTTTATCCTCATGTAAAACACAGTGCATTATTATGTTGATAATATTAAGGCCATAAAAAAACTATACTTACCTCATGCCGTTGACATGATTGATAAGAAATTGTTAAGTTCGTTTAATTTTGAGAACGGTGCATGTTTTATATTGAGTATCTGGTGATAATTTGTTCCAGGTTTTGGTTTAATATTTGCACTTTATTCTGACTTTCATTTTATGATCATGTTGAAATAAATGTCATGTTCTCTCATGGATAAGGCTTAATACTGCCAAATTATTAGCAGGGAATTGTCAAGTAATTCTCCCACTGCACACACAGAGTACACTACCAATCGCCATGAAATCAGATCTTGTGTTTCGATATGATACCTCTGTATGAAGATCTGACGTCGGGAGGTTGCATCAGGTGAACTTTCTAATAAGCCAATCAACATCAAGGTTTCCAAGTTATTGGTACATGTGAAGTATTCAGAGCAGTATGTCTGATTTCTGTATCTCAAAAAAGAAAATATACAGGCATTTCCAAATGGAAATAATATTGGCAGTACATTGTTGTAGATATTTAATACTGTCATTCATTTTTAAGGACCATGTCATCTACACCTAAAAGGGAGTACTATCTTTTCTTTTGGTCGGCATTTCCAAATTGAGATGAATTAAACAAAACCGAGTCATACCGGTAGTAGAAAGTTTACATCTGAACCCACAAAATCCATCATTTAGATTGGGCTTTCAGAAGTTCTCAGGGTTCAACTGATGTGACCTCCCATGGAGGTTTTTAGGTTCTGTGTGTTTTTTTGCACGGATGGCCCAGTCTTTTAAGGCTGCAATTTGCTGTGCAGACTTGTGTCCTTTAGATATGCCAAATTCCAGATTTGCCCTCAATCTGTGATCATTAATAAGCTGGCATGCTGGAATATACCTGAAGTACTATTTAAGGCATTGATAAACCAGTCTCACTCAATTTTGCTCAGGTTATGAGCACAGTTCAGCTGAAACAATCTTTTCACAAAATACTTATGAGCCAAATGTTTCCTTCTAGTTACACAGATTTCTGTAGGTATGTACACTGCCTGCAAACGCATGCCCTGTCACCCCAATGTTTGCATGCAGCATCTACAGTTCTCCTTTGAATGCATATGTCTACCCCTGCAGGGTATTTAGATACATTATCAGTGAAGGCATGTTTCCCTAATTGTGAAAATGTACTGATTAATGTGTTATTGCTGTTGGACTTAGCGTAGAAGAGGTGTTCTGAAGGTGGATAATTTTCTTGATATTCTGAGATCAGGGAATAGTTGTGTGTAGCATGCAGATGTGTTGTCAGTGTGTGAGATGGCTGAGTGGTTGTCATTGTTGGTTGAATGTGGGCTATAAATGATGTTTGGATCTCTGTCGTTTGTAGTTTTGTATGGTGTGTGGTTAATGTAAGTCTGTACCATTTCCTCATTTGTTCCTTGCTTTGTTAAAGTAAGGTCTCCAGCTAGAACTCCATGCTTGCTGTAAGAGCCGACTTATTAGGAGCTGGTGATAACTTACTATGAGTGCCTTGGCTGATTGTGTTATTGTGCATTAACAGTGTGGATCTTTACTCATGTTGTCTCTGGTTTGCCTTGACTTGATTATTTAAGGGCAGCCACATGGCAAAACAACATTCACTTCCTTCTCTTGTTAAAATATGGATATATTGATCAAGCTGATTTGGTTTGACTATTTCATGTTTGTGTCTATATCATGCATCTCATTATTCATCATTCAAAACGGGGGAAAGTGTAAGCTTGAAGTAATTGAGACATAAGACCTCAGCACTACTCTGGAAATTCTTAAATCAGTCAGTGGTAATGAATGTTTATCTTGGATATGATAGAATGCAGTTTATACAAACATACTTTTGTGTGTGTATTGCTGTTCACCGCCGTCATATAGCTGGAATACTGCTGAGTGCGGTGTTAAACAACAAACCAATCAACCCACCAAATATATGTGGTGGAACAAATAAGAGTTTATTACACAATCTCCCAAGATCATTAGCTGAATGTTGGAATTGGCCGAACATGAGGTTTTTCTTTCAAACATTAATACTAGTCACAGCTTGCTGGAGTGATGGGGAGAAATCACAACTTGAATATGACAGATTTTTAATTATTGTTGGATTGCACAACACTGACTTTCAGAAGCAGTTGGTGTATTGTAGACGGTGAATGTATTATTTCCTTAATAGATAACTGTACTCGCTGTATTAAGCATCCTCCTCCAATAAGCATCTCTCAAACAAATTCTAACCCAACTTATAAGTAATCATATAAGTGCCCCTGAAAATGTATGTGACAGGCCGTATGTTCTTGCAGATTCTTTTACCGAAACAAGGGTGTAGAAAGGGCATATAATTGCAAAGTGACTATTATCAAAAGAAGTTTTAGTTTCTTCAACTTTCGAAGTGTTTGTTCACTACTGCTAGGAAATATATATTACTTTTTGTCATAGGTTTAATAGGTTCCTGAGGTACTTATTGTGAGAAATACAGCTTGAGTAATAGTATGTTTCATCCATGCTGTAATATAATTGGAAATTAAAAACTTATGGATTTTCCCAGTTACCAGAATTTGTATTTTGACATGGACTGATTTATAAGGTTTGGTTACTTGTGTATGTAACATATATTACATAACTAAGCATCAGCATAGATTAGAAAATATGGATATTAATTATCAGTTGATTATGTACATGATATATGGCTACAAAATTGTTAAAAAATGATTCCATTCTTTCACCTTTCCTTCGTTTTTTGTTTCAAAGTTTTGAACAATGTCATTAGTGCTAATCTTCTGCTCCTCTTTATATAATCAGTAACACATTCATACTGTGTTAAACTTCTTTACTTCATTTACAGGTATTTACTTCAGATCCGGGGTAGAATAGGTCTTCAGCAACCCATGCTTGCCATAAAAGGCGACTATGCTTGTCGTAAGAGGCAACTAGCGGGGTTGGGTGGTCAGGCATGTCATCGATCCCAATTGCGTGGATCGATGCTCATGATATCAATCACTGGATTGTCCAAGAACAGTAATGTTAAGTTGACTTGACTGACTTATGATTGCAGTAGGACACATTAATAACCAAATAACATATTTGTTGTCAACTTCTCCACAAGTTCAAAAATAGGCTGTATGTTGGAGGAAATATGCAGAGGTCTATCATGTTCAGCAACTGTGTGAGCTTGACATTTTTTCAAATTATATCTACTGATCTAAATATTCCTTTACAGGCCATAATTCATCAATGATTTTTCGCCGCTTCAGCAATTTTCAACGAATATAATATTGAAATTTGGTGGTCTAAGATTGTTTGGTTGCTGCAAATTGATTGTAATGGAGTTTATGCACTAGGGATTAATGTGTTAGTTACAATTTGTTTTACTGACACTTTTCAACTGATTTCCACCGATATTGATTTCATTAACCAGTTGGCCGCTTGAGCCGTTTCCTAAAGCTGCACAGTCCATGAAGTTAGCACTTTTTTTCTTTTTTTTGTGTAGATCTATTTGTATCGTTTTCAAACATGTCAAAAACAACTTATCTTGTTTATGAATCAGGTAATACTATATTTTGTTAGCTATACACCGTGGATCGATGCTCATGATATCAATCACTGGATTGTCTGGTTCAGACTCGATTATTTACAGACCGCCGTCATATAGCTGGAATATTTCTGAGTGCGGCGTTAAACAACAAACAAACAAACAAACAAACCAACCATGTGCATGATGATATTGAAAATGCAATCATTTGCATCAACTTGATTAGTTATTTTGTCATGAAAAACATATCCTTGTACAAATGTAGTGTTTTAATAGTTCAGGAGTCCTTAGATGAAGGTCTTATCATGGAAATCCCCAAGGACAATCCCCATAATTTTTATTGCTGTCATTTGGAAAATTCAATTTGAAAGAAATGAACTACTTAGTAGCATTATGCTGGTTCTGCTAAAGAACAGCAGAATGATTATGAGTTTCTGTGATTTATAACTATGACAAAGGTGGTAAGCAATATAATGAACAACTGAGGAAGCAATGTCTTGCACCATGTGGCATGTTAGTGTAATACATTCATGTGTTTTCAGCTCTGTCGCATCTGTGTCTGTTGATGTACAGTTCTCCATTGTGTGCTTCAGAGAATACTTCAGTAGTTGGTGCCATGTCCTCAGAAAGTGTTGCAGCATAACGATTATCATAGCTGACATACAGTAGTTGCAGCATCAAGGTTGTTGTGTGTAACTGGTTTAAGTCATTTACTATCAGCTGGAACTAAATAGAATCTGTAACTCATTAGATCAATTTTGAATAATGACATTCTTAAGGGAATATTTCTACTAAGTTCACAGAGTGATGTCAAATATTAAAGGCAGAACTTATATCTGTTTTAAGCTAATGTTAGCTCTCCATTTGTCAGTTTTGACTTCAACACACCGTCAAAGGAGGTGATTCGCTTGGAACAGGACATCTTCGCTCCCCTGGCAGGCACAGGGAAGTTGTTCATCTTCCCCACAACCAGGTTCTGGAGTCAGATCAAGTCCGCAGGGTAAGATACAACAGCCATTCGTTAGCTCTAGATTGCTTTCTATTCTAAGACCAACTGTCCATTTGATACTCTCTTGGACAAAATACAGAACCGTCTATGGCAAACAGTCAAGTATGATTGTAATGATTGATATGAGGAAATCATATTATGGTTTCACAGTTAATGAATTTACACTGTGTACATCTATCCCGTAGGGATTCCGGATTAGAATCTGACCCTAGCATCCTATGCTGGTTGTAAGAGCTGACCTAATAAATCCGGTGGTCAGGCTTGGTGACTTGGTTGATTGCGTGCCAAAGTACCCCCAAAGCATGGACCACTGCTCATAATGTCATAATCTACTGTCTGGTCCAGATTCGTTTATTCATAGACTGATGTCGTATAGCTGGAATATTGGAGTGTGGAGTTTAACAACAAACACACACCATGTACACCTGCAGTTTCAAAATATTGTCTGCTAAGTGATACTAAGTTTATGAGCATTTTTTAATATTTCAGCATCTTAGCCTTCGAAAAGAACTTGTTTAGTTCTCAGCCTAAGATATCTCTACAGCAAGATTTATTGATCATATTGAGAAATTCTGTCCTACATTCAGTGGTGTAAAGTGGGATGTGACATACTGAATGAGATCTGTGTTTGTTCCCAGGGCTGCCATCTATGCAAACCGCCACTACTTGGCCATCTACCACAGCACACATCCAGAGAGGTTGACAACCAATGGAGAGGGCAAGATAAAAGTCATAGGAGACGTCTTCATCCACCCTACAGCAATGGTGCACCCTACAGCTGTGGTAAGATGACTGGCATTCCTGCATACCAAGAGGCCAGTGGTGTAAGGCCCTACAATTCACTGGGATGATCCCTTAGAGTCAGCAGTGATAGCGATCTCATTAAATTTAGATTTTTTAATCCAATATGATACCTCTCCACGTGAAGATATGAGGATGTGAATTTTCTAATCTGCCAATCAGCATGGTTTTGAATTAATTCTCTGAACGAGTGAGCGAAACATTCAGGCAAACATATCTGAGTTCTGTATCTCAAACGTGATTATAATCCTAATGCAATAATATAATGCTGTGCTATTATCACATGATTATATTGTTGAGGATAGATTATACTTCATGTCGTTTCTGATCGCCATGACATCTAAGCCCAAAAGGGTGTACTACTGAGGGTATATTTGCCTTATGTGGCATTTTTCTTTGAAGACAAAAAATTCCAAATCAAGGTTGAAATAAAATGAAGCAAAATCAGTTTAGAAAGTTGACATCGGACAGGCTCAACATGCTCCAGGACCCATGCATCCTTGATTTAGATTGGGCTGTCAAGTTTGCTCAATGTCTCTTGATGCAGAGAGGTATGATATCAGAGTAGAAGACTTTGCTGAGATGGCAGTGTCATGATCCATGGGTGAATTTTTGAATTTCAGATTTGTTCTAGTTGTGATCTGTGGCCTTTCACCACCATGCCCATGCTTGTAGGTTTTACAAGAGTTGTAAACATCCACGACACCATGAGATGATTGAAATACTGTTCAAAGCAGCATTAAGCTCTCTTACTAGGGCCATTGCCTCATGGGGGGATTAACTTGGCATCACTATATCAGGATTCAAAATTAACATAAGTGCTCTAGTCTGAGACCAGTGACACTCAAGGAGGAGAATTGACATTTCATTGTGGACTACCACTTTTTGCCATGAGATAGATTTCAATTCTGTAGCATTTTATTTATTGCGGACAAGTGAAAGTATCAATAAATTTCTAACCCTGTATATTACAGTCAGAAACAGAAAGACTTTGTGAAGCAGATTGGTAAAGTCGACATTAAGATATTTGTATTCTTTTATTTCTTGGTTTATGACAGGCATATTTTTTTTCTGTTGGGTTGGTTGGTATTCATGATATATATATATGTTACTTAACAAATTTATGGGGATGCAGGTTAGCACATGTTTGAGGCCCTTAACATATCGGTATATGGTACTGCTTGGAATAATTGTTGCTTACTGGTTAAGCAATTTCTTGCTTTGATATTTCTAATGCAAAAGATTGGTCATATATTTTATATATTTTTTACCCTACAGAAACACTATTTGACAATCTCATTATAAATTACATTTTTTATTCTTATGCATTACCTCTCTGAAGATCTAACAACACCTCCAAAATGCCCATGGAAGGAATTAGAGAAGAGTGTTCAACACTACCATGTTTTTGGAGGAAAAATCAATTAAAACTTTATCAGTTTTAATTTTGTTTGGCCAATTAGAATTATTTTAAAACAAACTATAATGTGTACATATGTCCTATGTGCAAATAAAATGTTTGTGTTTGTATTCTTCCATGAACAGTTATATTATTTTACATTTTTACAGGATATGGTCATGTAAACTGATGTGTAAAAACATTCATGAATTGCAATTATTAGGAATATGAATCTTGTCATGCCCAAATACACATCCACACCTTTATAACACTTGGTGACAGCAGTTGCTTAATCATGTTACTGGTGGCATGTAGTGTGAACTCTGACGGAGGAGAAATCAAAACCTTTTCAGTTTAGACAAGGATGTCAAAAACAAGTAGCATGATATGTAGGTGCACAATAACCTTAACATGTCATGAGATGAGAGAGAAATCAGAGGAAGATGAACACAAGTGAATAAAACAATCTACATAGCCACTGAGTGCTTAAAATCAATGTCAGGTGAAATGGAGAAGTGTTGACACACATCACTACCAGCTGTCTCATGCTATAGTCTTTTTCTTATAGCTTTGTAAACTTTGTGAAAGTAATTGGTAATTTTAGGAGTAAATATGCCTCTTATTCATGTAAGGCGTTGTGACTGCTAATTAATTTCAGCTGTTGTAGATGATGTTACAAATCAACACGTTTGACTGTCTAGAACTGCTTGATGGATTATGATGAATAGTTAAGGTACGACAAGGGGCCCTTTGGCACCAAAAGATCTACCTAATTCAATTATTAAGCAAATCTGTTAAAAGTCTTACTAGTTCTCTCTTCAAGTTTGAATATACATTTTCTACAATCAGACCTCCTCCTTGGTCTTGGTCTAGCAGAATGTCTATGGTTTGATCTCTTGATGTGTCATACCAACAGATGGTAAAAGATGGTACCTGTTGTTACCCTGACTGGCGCTCGGCATAAAGGGATAAAACAAGGACTGGTTGACTCTCAGGATACTGTGTCCGAGTGGGGTATCTATGTGTAACTGCATTAGTATATACCTAGCATTATTCCGGACTAGTACAGGCAAAGTAGACACAATTTATGGATAACAACTTCTTTAATACGTACTGTAAAGGCAACGTTTTGGTATAGATCCTTAACATCAACATCAACGTTGATTTTACAGTAGTAAAGAGGTTGTTATCCATAAATTGTGTCTACTTTGCCTGTGACATTCAAGGAGGAGAATTGACATTTCATTGTGGACTACCACTTTTTGCCATGAGATAGATTACAACTCTGTAGCATGTTATTTATTGCGGACAAGTGAAAGTATCAATAAATTTCTAACCCTGTATATTACAGTCAGAAACAGAAAGACTTTATGAAGCAGATTGGTAAAGTCGACATTAACATATTTGTATTCTATTATTTCTTGGTTTATGACAGGCATATGTTTTTTCTGTTGGGTTGGTTGGTATTCATGATATATTTATATATGTTACTAAACAAATTTATGGGGATGCAGGTTAGCACATGTTTGAGGCCCTTAACATATCGGTATATGGTACTGCTTGGAATAATTGTTGCTTACTGGTTAAGCAATTTCTTGCTTTGATATTTCTAATGTAAAAGATTGGTCATATATTTTATAATTTTTTTACCCTACAGAAACACTATTTGACAATCTCATTATAATTTTATTTTTTATTCTTATGCATTACCTCTCTGAAGATCTAACAACACCTTTTACTTTGTCAAACAACTTCTTTAATACTGTAGGGGCGCCGTTTCATTACAGATCCTTATCAACGTCAACATCGATTGATTTTACAGTAGTTAAAGAGGTTGTTATCCATAAATTATGTTTTCTTTGTCAAACAACTTCTTTAATACTATGAAGGCGACGTTTCGTTATAGATCCTTATACCGTTGTCAAACAATAATCTTGAACGCAACCCTACACCTAATTTCTGTTTATTGTTGAGTTTGACAGTTCAGCCTGAATCACATGCTCACACCTGTTGGTTTATGTGTACTCTCATGAATCAAATCCTGCAAGGTGGAGTTATATTTCTTGTAATAAACAAATTGGATATGAAGCCACCATATAGTTGCTCACCATTTTTATGTTTTTAAACTCACAATAATATTTTTTTGTTTCCAGCTTGGTCCAAACGTGACAATAGGTCGCAATGTTACCGTAGGCGAGGGAGTGAGAGTAAGGGAGAGCATCATCCTAGAGGGCGCCACTCTACAGGTTAGTTCTCTACCACTGTGTAGCTGTAAATCCAGGTGATGTTCAAGCAACATTGCCTGCGGAGTGTGAATAAGATTGGCTTGGGGACCACCTGAAAACGCTAGAATCCAAAAATGCTTAACTCATGTTGATGAATTATTCAGAAACCCTGTTTTCATGTTTCCTTCCAAGAATTGCTGTGTTACCATCCATTAATATGATTTTCATGTGAGGGAATCAGGCTAGGGTCACCAAAGACTTATGACAGTCTCTAGAGGAAGATTATATAATAAAGAGTTCACATATGTGGAAATGATGATGATGAACATTGAAGTGGACATTTAAAGATACAAAGTGCTTTTGAATTTTGTCTTTCGGGAAGGGTCATGAAAAGATATGTGCAAGGATATGGGTTGGGTCATCAAAAATAAGACAAGCATTAGGGGAGGGTCATTATTTTCAAAACAATAGTACATAAAAAAGCTCTGACCCACCCCCTGAAATAAATGAGCGGCCCCTAATACAGTTTGAGCTTTCGTACATTTGGCCATGTTTACCTGATCTTATTGTTTGTTGACCAGTAACATGAGTTTGCGCATTCTCTTCACCAGAATCACTGTTGTATACTGCAAAGCATTGTGGGATGGCACAGCACAGTGGGAGTGTGGAGTCGGGTTGAAGGAACTCCCAATGACCCAAACCCAAACAAGCCATTTGCCAAGCTACAAATCCCATCCATGTTCACTGTTGATGGCAAGCTGAACCCCTCTATTACTGTTATAGGTTGGTAATCTTGTTACCCTTCTTTCTTAGTTGGAATGTACAGGCAAGTATGTTGACAATGCTGTCCACTGATTCATGTTCTTTACATACTTGTGATTGTAGCATCCTTGTTATGGACACCAATGTGTTATGTTCCCAATAAACTCATATACCTCTATGACCGCCTGCATGGCCTACTGGTAGTGCGTCTGTCAGGAGAGCGGAAGGTCGGCGGTTTCATCCCCAGCCACGTCATACTAAAAGATGATAAAAGATGGTACTTACACTCGGCATTAAGGGGCTAAAACAAGGGACTGGTCGACTCAAAGTCAGTATACTGTGTCGAGTGGAATATTCATATTAAGCTGCGGCATGGTATCTCAGTGGGCTGGCAGTATTTAATCAGCATTAGTTCAGCCTAGTACAGACAGACACACTCACACGTGCATCCACATTGCTAAATGAGTGCAATGATCTTGAATACGACATTGAATCCCATTTCACCTCACCTCATATACCTCTGTACCATAATACCTACTATCATAGCTTCCATTTGGTTTCCAGGGCAGAACAGCTCCCTTGAATCATGTCATATAATAAATAATAAATGTTCATGCAAAAACGTGGTTAAAGCTTTGGCTAGCCTCACCGAAGACCCGGGTTCAAATACCACTAAAAGCGGCTTAAAACAATACTCATTCACACTCATGCAAAAACAAATGACAATATTCAAATAGTTGATTTGTGTTTGTTTAGGTTCGAATGTCCAGGTGCCGTCTGAAGTGATTGTCCTCAACTCCATAGTACTGCCTCATAAAGACTTGCAAGGCTGCTACAAGAACCAGATCATCCTGTAGGCTTCCCACACCCTGCTCACACCCTGTCCACACCCTGACCACCAGCACAGGAGCTGTCTCTGTGATCATCATGGTCTCCTCAGTGATGGTCACCGATGCAAAAGATGTTTAATTACTTCTTACTGAGAAAAATATAAACAATTAAGCTCCTTTCTCAGGCACTGGTTTAAGGGATTTTATCATTTTGGATGTCAAAATGAGTGCTTTCAAGATTGCAGTATTCTGGTAAGCTGTAATCAATTCCTTTTATTTGGGGTGTTTTGATGATGGGGGCTAGTGCAGGAGAAACTGGAATATTTATTTTCAGACTTAAATTATTTGTTTGAATATCTTTGAGGATATTCACTGGTTTTAAGACATGATTATTGTATGGTTGTTCATTACACCATGGACAGTAACCACTGGTTGTTATTTCAAGAATACTGGAATACACAACTTTCACAAAAGGAAATGAGAGCAATAGCAATTCTACTATGACTTATATCAAATCTTCCACCAGAAGTATAAAACTTAAGTTAAAACCATAATATGTTTATGAACATGCGCAAATGAATATCATATAACCTCTGATTACAACCATGTTATGATGTATTCTGTTTGTAGTCATATTAGTGACATCTAGAGAACATCTTCTGTGCTATCAGTATAAGCTGAAAGTTAATATAAGATGTCAGACCAATTTTAACAGTGGTCGTTCTCTGCACAATAATGATTGAGAAGCTCTCAAAGACATCTTCTGTGTTCACATGAAGCTTACTGGTTTTCATTCTTTGAAAGCTTCTAAATTTAAAACAGTTTATCTCCTACTTGTTAGGAAATATATGCTGTGGTACAATGGTTATGGATTCATGTAGGGTTGGTTAGTTGGATAGCAGGAACTAGTTTGGAAAACTAGAACGTGGTAGAATATGGATTATAGAAAATATCTTCATTGAAGATTCAGAGATTGATTCATTGCCATTTGGTTTTATGCAATCAGATGAAATGTTAATTATTTTGTCGTATATAATGTCTGCAGCATTAGAAATTGGCACTAGTCCTATAGTTTAGGTATCCTGAGGACAACCGGTAGTAGAAATTTGCGCTTTTAAGGGTTTTGCTGTATGTTATCATTTTAAGGACTAAAACGGTTTGTTTCTATTGCTGGAT